>NW_026947496.1:5000000-7500000 GCF_034190915.1 Cavia porcellus | reverse complement strand
ATCCCTCCCTGTCTCCTTCCTTCTGCTTTCCCCTCCCTCCTTCCTTCCCTTCCGTTTTTCTTTCTTGTGGCGGTATTGAGGATTGAACCCAGGACTCGCATAGTGATCCCTTTGCCATGTTTTATTTTGAGACAGGATCTTGCTGAGTCGCCCAGTTGCCTGGGCTGAACCTGAACCTCCGTCCTCCTGCCTCAGCCTCCCGAGTGCTGGGATGACAGGGCGTGTGCCCAGCACACCGTCACGTCTTGAAGTGTGCAGCTCAGCAGCACAGAGCTCAGCCTCACTGTGTGGCCCTCGCCACTGTCCCACTCCAGGACCTTCCTGTCTTCCCCAGCTGAAACTGCAGCAGTGAACAAGCGCTCCCCAGGCTCGCCTGTCCCCACACCCTGGTGCGCGGCCGTCTCCATGAGCCTGACCTGGGACCTCATGCAGGTGGAATCCCGCAGGACTCGTCCTTCGGTGCCCGGCTTCTTTCTCTCAGCGCAGTGTCTTTGAGGTTTGCCCCTGAGCTGTGTGACAGAATTTCCTCCAGGGATAAGGCTGAGTGTGTGCCCCGGGAGAAGTCAGCCAGGCAGGGGGGTTCCTGGCGCCTCTGCTTCTCCGCTTCCTGCTCTGTGCTGGGCTTTGCGGTGGGCCTTTCCTCTGGACTGGGTGATGCTGAACCCCCTAGGCCGGCTCCACAGGCCCCTGGGGCAGGGGGAGCAGGCATTTGGAGCCCAGAGGAGCCTACAGGCTGGGGGTCAGGGCTTCAGGCAGGAGGATGCCAGGCTTGAGCTGGGAGAAAGGGCGACAGGAATCGGGAGGACACAGCCGGCGGTAAGCAGTGCACCGTCCGGGTGACAGTGAGCACCCGTTTCTCAGCCCTTTGGAGTAACTTTCAAAAGAGCGGTGAGCACCTTTGTCACTCTGGGTCCTCGTCGGTCTCTTGTCACAGCAGTTGATTCTGCTGCCTAATGTTACCACTGTGTGATGTCAGGTCATACAGCCAGGAGCCAGCTATTACTCCATCTAATTTTGGTTTTGGGTTTTTGAGACAGAGTTTCATTATGCAGTTCAGGTTGGCCTTGAACCCATAGCAGTCCTCCTGCCTCAGCTTCCCAAGTGCTGGGTTTATAGGCATGTACCATCACTCATCTGATTTTTAAAATCTGGACATATCCATTGCCCAGGACCGATGAGAATGGAACATATGTGGAGCTTGTGAGTATCAAGCCTGTTCTAAGCTAGCCGGTAGCATATAATAGGGAGCAAATCCTGCCGTTCAGTGGAGACAATCAAAGAGCACATGATTTGTTTGTTACAGTTTGGAATTGGAGCAAGGTAGTGTCTTAGAGGCTCGGTCCTCAGCCTTGGGTGCTATACAGGGTGATGGTGAAAACTTTAAGGAGAGGGGCTTAGAGGAAGGAAGGGAGGTCACTGGGAAGAAGTGACCTTGAGGGGATATGGGGCCCTAGCCTCTTGCTTCTGCTTCCTGACTACCATGAGGGGAGCAGACCTCCTCTGCTACGTGTATCTGCCATGATGTACTATGCTGCCACAGCCCAGAGCAGCAGGGCCAAGCAACCAGAGACTGAACCTCTCAAACCGTAAGCGGAAGGAAACCTTTCCTCCTGTAAGTTCATAAATTCAGGTATGTTGTCACATGGCAGAAAGCTGACAGACACACGGTGTCAGAAACACTATTGGAAAGCCAGTGCTCTTCCAAATGACCTAGAAGGCGATGTGTTGGTGCCCACATGACATGTGGGTTAAGCAAGCTCAGCCATCTCCTGCATGAGCCCTTCTCACCGTGCCCAAATTCCTGGGAAATGTGACTCCTCAAATAGGTCTTTAGGATGTCTCTTTGGGATGCTGATGAGAAAGACCTTCAGTTCTGTTCCCATGACAAACAGAGGGGCTGAGAATCATCACAAACTTAAAAGGAACTCCTTAGCTGGTCCAGGCTAGATCTTCAAAGCATAAACCTGAGGCGATGCTGGGGGGTGGCAGAGACCACAGTTGGCTCTGTGTCAGGACTCAGGTGTGCCTCTGGCTGTGGGTCCTTCACTGCCTGCTTTGGAATGGAGCCCCGATGAGGGTCCAGGCCAGTGGTGAGTGTCATGGCCCTCGCTCGAAGGGTCAAGCGTCCGGCTCTCTAGGACTGCCTCCCAGCTCTGCATCGCTGCGTCCCTCTGCCTTCCAGAGTGCGGAGGAGAAACCACCACTGACCTGGATGGTGAGACACACTGCCCTGGGCACTGGAGAATGGGCACCGGCCTTGTGGGCACCTGCAAGTTCCTGCCAGGGCCTCAAAGCTCTCGCCTCGGCCCCTGGCTTCCTGTTCCAGCCTTTGCCTTGGGCATCCAACCTGTGCTTGCTTCTCCTCAGCTCACGGTGTTTTAGATTAAGAGAAAGTGCACAGAGCCTGCACGGTTCATACATGTCCCCAGGGAAGTGCTTCAGGGAAAGAGAACCCTCGGGGGGCTGGCATAGAAGATGAAGAATAAAATGCAGAAGGGCTGGGAAAGGGGATGCCTGCCTCCAGCCCCAGTGCTCTGGGAGGCTGAGGCAGGAGGATCATAAGCACAGCATAGGCAACTTAGAGACTCAGGGAGAACATGCCTCAGAATGCAAAAATAAAAAGGACAAATTCCAAGTTTGTAATGGACTTCCTGTCCTGCGCATGGGCTGAAACTCGCCTTCCTTTCCATCTCTGGCAGAGTATTGTACCTTAAATCCATGATTGAATGTGTTCCCCACAGCTAGGCAGGGTGACCGGGGTGAGCCAGCCCTCATCAGTGGTCTGCACCCTTCATCCCGCTTGCTCTGCTGATGCAGGTGGTGTCACAGTGGCTCTCAGAGACAGGTGGCTGTCTGGTCCTCTTGTAAGAACCAGGCTTCACTATCACACCCCTGCCTGGCCCACCCTGTCTCCCCCGTCCCTGCTGGTGCCCCACTGTCCTGGGTCTTCCTGACAAATGCCACTCCATCTCTCTGAATTGTGCCTCCCCTGCCAGCAGTGATTAGCGAGCCTTTGCAGGCTGTGGTCCCCCCCTTCCCTCCTGTGTGTCACCTGCTGCTATTCACCTGTGCTACCGCTGGATGCGCGCGGTGATTCGTGAAGCAGGGACCCCAGCCGTGCCCTGAGTCGTTTGCCGGCAGCACGAACCTCTCTGTAACACAGGCTCTATTGTGCACATGTTTGCAGTTAGGGCTCTGTAAATCCAGTGGCCTCGAGTTGGCCCCAGGGCCTTGCTGCCCGCCTCATAAAACCCTTACTTCGTTAAGCACAGTGTGGTACAGTTTGCAGTGGGGCTCCCGGCCACAGGCAGGCCCAAGCGTGTGGATTTTCTCCTGCTGCTTCTGACTCATGTGCAGGGGCCCTCACAGGCGGCTGAGGACGGACCCTCCTTGGGGGTCTCAGGAGACTTGTGTGACCGCTAGAGAACTCACCTGTGCGGGCAGAACCCAGGATCAGAAGCTCGTTTCCACCAATTGTGTAACAATGGGGTAGTAATCAGGGGAGGCGCCAGAGGCGTGATCATTGATGGAGCATGGATTAAAAATAAGCAATAAAGAAAAGCTATCTTGAGGTGGGAAAATGCCCGTTCAGTAGTCATTTACAAATACTTCTCAATATAGATGGGCTGTCTGTTATCCCAAATGCTGGGGCGGGAATGTTTGGAATATTGGTAAGTACCTGAAGCCTTGGTGATGAGACTCCAGCTCAAACACAAAATTCATTGCTATTTTATGTATTTCATAGATTAGCGCATGAATCAAAGTTTTATGATGTGGAGGTTTCCGCCTGTGTTGTCATTTTGGTGTTCGAGAGTTTTGGCGCTCGGTGCATTTCAGGTTTTGGGTTTTTGTATTGGAGATGTCGACCTGTGTGGTCTCTGCTTCAGCTCAGGGAAACGAAGCAGGGAAGTTTAAACCTCAATCATGTGAATACAGTTAAGTGCTTCCAACTTTTCTAGAGATTGTAATCAGTGATAGTAAAGGCTGAACATCAAAGGCATCAGACCACAACTGCAGCCTCAGCTACAGGAAGGAGCTACGAATATGGCTGGAATTTGTGGAAGGGAGCTCGTGAGAGCCATTTCCAGAAGCTGCTCTCGGGTTTTGCAGGCATCCCTCTTGCCATGGGGCGGGGTGGGAGCTGTCCGGTCTGGGGCTGGGGTAGACGATGGCACCAGAGAGTTGGCTGAATGTGTGTGTGAAGACGTTCAAGGCTCTCTGGAAGAATCCTGGCGTTGCCACCACACTGTCTCCAACCACAGACAGCTGGTGGGGGTGGCCGTGCCCTGTGCTCGGTCAGTGGGGGCACTACAGTGGAACAGGCACAGTTCCAGGCTCTGAGCATCCAGCATTGGACAAAAGAACCAAACACCCTGCCCTCCTGGCCCTCACACCCTCGGAGTGTGGAAGGTCCAGATGGTCCCTCTGAGCGGAAGTGGATCAGCTGTTAGCGGGTATGATCCGGCCTGCGGACCAATCTATGGGTCTCAACCTGGAGAGGGGATCGGGGATGGGGGCAGGACAAGAGAAAAGAGAGATGGAGACAGGATGAGATTCCAATCGAGTCTCGTTTATTTTTAAAATGGCTACAACTTATATAGGGTGGGGGGCGGGCCATAGGCAGGAAGAAGGCTTAATCTGATAGGTCATCATCACATTCGGTTATATGATGTAAGCAGGAGAGGATTATGGGTAATGTAGGCAGGCTGAAATAGGAAGTTTGCTTGTCATGTGCATTGCAGGCAAGGGGAGGATCATGGGAAATGTAGGCTGACACACAAAATGCCCTCAGGCAGGAGGGGCAGGGCAGCAGCAGCTATTCAAAACCGCTCCCTACACGGGTACTTGCGGTCTGGGCCTCAGCTGTCCACTGCTGGACCCGCTATCCCCAGGAAGGAGCTCTGTGTGTATGCCCTCCTCTGCAGGCTCCCGCAACTTCTGAGTCAGGTCGGAGAGACGTTAGGTGAGAGAAGGCCTTGCACAGGTGCCTGCCTGAGGCGTGGCGGGGCGGTCTGGCACCTCATCCCCTGGGATCCCACCCGGAAACTACATTCAGAGGGGAGGAACGTGGTGTGGTTTGCACAGAGACCCGGAGGCAGCAATCCTGGGAAGGAAGAGCAAAGGCCTGGCGGACCATCTCCGCAGTTCACCGCACAGTTCGTGAGGAGCTGGTGGAGGCATTCGCGGGCAGAGCGCTGAGGAAGCCTCAGGAGGGAAAGTAGTAGCCACCTGATTCCACCACTGCGCGTCTT
Organism: Cavia porcellus; assembly: GCF_034190915.1. Lineage (NCBI taxonomy): Eukaryota > Metazoa > Chordata > Mammalia > Rodentia > Caviidae > Cavia > Cavia porcellus. Next base: position 7,494,748 of record NW_026947496.1, on the reverse strand, counting down.
GTATGTGTATCAGCCCATCACACGGCGCCCGGAAGTAACACAAACAACCAGCCAACTCTGAAGGTGGATGAAGATGACGTCGTGTGAAAAACAGAAAGAAAAAGGATAAAGAAAAGCAAACGGAGCCTCAGAGGGATGCGGACGCCAGCTCACCATCATACGTGTCAGCAAAGGCCTGGAGAACCATTCAAGTCCCTCCGTTTAGCTGCTCTAGGTGTTAGGATCTGTAATAGGTCTTTCAATTTTTTAAATTAAGGCAAAAGTGGACAAAAAAGTAACATTTCAATAATCTAGCACACATGCATGTGTGCATTAGAAGTGGGGATTTTGTGAAATAGTTTTTTTACTGTGTAAAACTGTGCTTTGCTCTAAAATTTCTTCTTTGTACGTTTGATTTGTGTGGATGATCACAGCCACTGAAAGAATCTTACTCCCTTCCACTGGGTGGCCCGCTGGGTGAAAAACCGGGCTTGCAGACACTTCTGCCCTCTGTTCTTCCGTGGGGGAGAGAGGCTGCTTACCCTGGGCTCTCCTGTGGGCCTCTTCCATGCAGCCTGCTCTGTGCGATCCACTCGGTGTTCATCAGTTCCCACTAAGGAGTGAAGTCAGGAAGCTGCTGAGCATTGAGCACTCACTGTATGAGACACATTCTAAGAAGAGAAATATCTGCAAATTGGGAGGAGGGCTTGAGGGTATGTACTGCAGTAAGGATCTGAACGAGAGGAGAACAAGCCATGGAAATATATGGCATAGGGGCTCTGGTGTCCAAGAGAGCCGCAGGTGCAGAGGTCCTGAGGTGGGCCCAGGCTGGAAAGTTCTCAGACCAGCAAGAAGGACAGAATGGTTGCATTGGACAGAGTGAGAGGACCAGCAGGAAGGAGCAGGTCAGAGAGAGGCCCGCTGCTGACCGTAGGACGCTGGCTTCCGCTGTGTGGATCCGCTGGAGAGTTCCGAGCAGCTCGGTGAGTTCCTGTGTAACAGGATGGCTGGGACTGTGGGCTGAGGTGAGACGAGACTGTCTGGGAAGCTTTTGTAGCCAGCAGTCCATGTGAGAGAAGCAGGGTGGTGAGTGGCTCTGCAGGTAGAACTGATGGGGTGAGCTAACCAGGGTGCAGCTGGGGTGTGCGCATGGGAGACAGCAGTCCAGGGGGTCGAGGAGACACTTTCACTCTATGTGGTCCTTGGGGAGTCGAGGCTGAGAGAGGCATCAGGTTAAAGTAGAAGACCCCCCAAAGGCCGAGATCTGGGATCCATGAAGAAGCTGAAACCAGTGCCGTGAGCTTGGCAGAAGAGGACCTGGAACAGATGTGTCCGGGGCACAGTCCTGTCCCGATGCCCTGCTCTGCCCCAGACCTCACTGCCCTGAGCACACCGGAGCTGACAAGGTGCGATCTTGGGCTGCCTGAGAGACTGCTGAGGTCCCGGATGGCTGGGCTTCTTGTTTAACCTGAGCAAGGGCAAACTGGGTGCGGCACCTGGCCTGCTTCTGAACAGAAGGGAAATCTCCTTCTGTGTTTTGCTCGGTATGTGCTCATGTCTAGGCCACAGGTATGGCCCAGAGTGGGCAAAGAGCTGCAGGCAGGTGTCAGACAGCCCCATCTCAGCCCATGCTGATGTCACGCCCTGGTGTCCCACTTCTGTCCATCCCTTTCCAGCTCCTCCTGCCCCAAATCTGATCCCCAGGAACCAGGTAACCCACTGTGCTGGGTTCCGGACAGTCTGGTTTCACTGCTACTTTGGACACAGGCTGCCCGCTCAGGCCCCGAAGGAGCTGACTTTCCCTGGCCCGCAGAGCCCTGAGAGCCCTTTCAGGGATTCAGACATGAGCTGCTGACCCTGCAGCTTCTGCATAATGAGCTTGCGCAGAATTCCACCTTTCAGTCCTAACGCTTTCTTCACTGATGCATCCTTAAATGATTTGCCTGTCTGGGGGGAGAAGGCGGGCCACTCTGCAGTTCAAGGTATTCTTGCCAGGGAGGAACCTTTTGTAAGTCTCACTGGAAAATAAATTGCATGATTTTGGTGGAGCTGGAGGACAGGATCAGGCCACCGTGTATGTCCTGTGAAATGTGCAGTTTGTACCCTTTCTGCTACGTCGAAAGCTGAACATCTGGCGGCAGAGAAACCCACATATTCCAGCCCTCGGGCATTGAGATCTCCCTGAGGCTGGGCCCTGCCCATCCATCAGCGCCACATCCTTCAGCCAGCGCTGCCTGGGGACTCAAGTGGAAGGGCGGCCCCTGCGCATTCTTAATCCCCACCCTTTACACCTCACTTGTGTTTTGATTGAAGCTGCTCTGTAATGGTGGCTTCTTGGAGTGAACTGTGCTTTCAGTGGATGGATCAGGGCTGGTCCAATGACATCATTCTTGTTTGATCCAGATTGTGCTGGATGGTGTGCTTTCCTGTGGTATCCACTTGTCTGTATCTCAATAGCCCTGAAGTGCATTATGCATGGGCAGAATGCATGTACATGGAAAGAGCTTAGAGGACGGGGCCTCCCTGCGACCCAGGGTCCCTGCTGCTGCTCCTGGGATTCCCGTCTACAGGCTGCAACCAGACCCCTCCTGCTACCACGCAAGTCCTGCACCAGGGAAAGATTTAAGGAACTAGCTAGAAATGTTCAGACCAAATATCCAGGCCTTTCTTTTTTTCAAACTGACTTTGGCAAACTCCTTTTATAACACTTAATGCATTTACAAACAATAGAAATGAGCTGCAGAGAGTGTTTCCTGGTGATGGAGTCGGGTTTCATTGTTCACCTCTTGCCACAGCAAGAGCCCAGCCGGCCAGCGTTTCACACACAGCACACACCGGGGCTTCTTTCAATAACATGTTTGGCCTAATGAATCAGCGGCACACGGAGAGGGGTGTTCCCGGCCTGTGGATCCAGGCATGGAGGTATCCTTTATGCACTGAGATGGTTTACACACTATAGTGGGCTGTTTACAGCTAGTACAAAGACAGTGGCAAAGTGCAAAGAAAGGATTGATGTAGATATTTTAAAAGTAAGATGAAACATATTTTGTCGGAGTGATAGGCAGCAAACTTAAAACAATAAAATAAAAGGAGATAGAATCATGTTTTTAGGGGCCAGTGAAGCCATTTTATTTGTTATTACTACAATATCAGTGTGTGGAGTTCAGCTTCCTCCAGAATAGTGAGTCCAGGTGAGGTGTTTGCTCCACCAGGATGCAGAAAAACTTAAAGAAGCAGCCAAAGCCAAAGTATTTGGAGGACTTTCAATGACTTCATAGATGTGACGCTATCCTCGTCCTATTGGTCAGCTTCCCCATCACTGAGGTAAAACACCTGATGCTTAAAGACGGAGAGATGGATTCAGGCTCATGGTTTCGGAGGTTTCAGGCCAAGGCAGAAACATCACGGAGAAAGCATCTGGGAAGCACGGGAAGAGTGTCAGAGTAGGGGCTGGAGACCAAACGCGATCCCCAGGTCCTGCCTCCCCACGGCCCCAGAACGACACTTTACAAATCCTCTGCCTCGGTGCCTCCCAAGCAAATCAAGTTGGTGATCAAGATTAACTTTTGCCCTCATCCAGGCTAAGCATAGAGACCCCAATGAAGAAACTCTACCAGGAATCAGCTATGAGAAATTCAGATCCGGAGCCACTCTGAGAGTTTAGTGGATCTCCATTAATTGCCCTTCTTTCATTATATTTTGTTGAGTGTTTTTAACCATTTCTTTGAACTTAATCAGAAACTTTTATTTTTAAAATAATTTCAGACTTTGTAGAGTTTTTTAAAAAATAAGTAGAGAAAATCCCATTGTACCCTTCATTCAACTTTTTCGTAGTGTTAACAATCGGACACACTCATAACCTGACATGCCCATTGTGTTTTTTATTTTTATTTTTTTGGTACCAGGATTCCAGTTCAGGACATTGTGCTTGCCACACAGACGCTGTGCTGCCAAGCCGTACCCCTGGCGCCCACACCCACACTACTGATGTAGGAGAGGTAACATAACTCTCAGCCTGCTGGATGCCAGATACTCTGAGTTCTTGTTCTCTGATATCAAAGAATGAGTTCTAAAGAACAGCAGAAGTTAAGAAAGTTAAGAAGTTAGGAAATGTTTGTTGAAAAAGATGACTCCTGAGAGACAGAAGGGGACCCTGAAAATAGGTTGCTGATGCGCCCACTTTTCAAAGGAAGTTTTATAGAGCAAAACCATGAGGTGGGTACGAGGTGGGTACAAGTTGGGTCAAACCTACGATGAACCAATAAGATTACAAGCATAGCCGCTTAGGTACTGTCGATGTGATGGGGAAGCAGGTCCTGGAGCAAGGGTACACAGGAAGAACAAAGACCTTCAGGAAGGAAGGATCGGGGTCTTGGTCACCCACGAGGGTGGTGATGTCTAGCTAGACTTTGTTGCACAAGTGATACCAACCATCTTATCCCCCAGGAAGGTGTGTAGGCACGGTCATTCCATCTGGTATCTGGAGGCCTGGCGTCTAACACAGGGGCCTGCAGCCACAGCTGAGCTGTGTCCTCATCCTCTGCACAGACCTCTGGAGGGCCCAGCCTGTCTGACTGCCCTGAGTGTTTCTGCCTAACTTAGCTGACTATATTACTGCAATGCTCAAAACCAGGAAATGAGCATCAGCCCAAGCTAGTAACTGAAGAACAGGACCAATGTGATAGTCTATTGATGTCTTTACCCCCACTCCGAAGCCTCACATTCTGGGTAGTCCTCAGTGTCTCCCCCATTACAGGAACCACTAATAATGACAGTGGCCTTTCCACTGTCCTTCCAGGATCACACTGCTTGAATGTCACCCCAGAGATGTAGGCTTCCATCCCACAGTGCTGGGTCTTCTCCACAGCGCAGGTGACTTCTCTGGCGTGAAGTTCTCTGATGGCTTCCCCATGTTCCTGAGGCTTCTCAGCACCCAGGAAAGAGTGGGTTCTCCAGGGTGGGTGTGGCTTGTGTGTCAGACCTTGATTCTGGTGTGGCCGTGTGAGGTCGTGGATATAACGGATCTTTGAGAGGACAGCGCTGGTCACCAGCAGTGAGCTGTGTCTCACAGAAGCGACCCTGCAAGAATGGGTGATGCTCAGACAAGTGATCCCCCCGCCCACCTGTCACTTCCTATGTCACTTTGTAACTGCCCTTTCCCTTTTCTGTGCCACCTGCAACCCACTCTCTGCCATACACCATGTTGGTCCTCCCCAGAGTAAAGATGCCAGCTGAACAAGCCTTTTTATGTCATACACGTTGCATAGCAACATCCAAAGGAGCAGACAGTGGGAGCTCTCTGTCTGTGAAATCATTCAAAATCAGACCAGCATTAATACCAGTCCCGACCTCTTCTTATACAGATTGACAAACACGCCCGGAAAGAAACCGCTGCACTTCTCTGGGAGTCCCACATAATATGCATCTGATTTCTGTTGTTTCCTCTTTTTAACAATTCTACACCTTCTGTAGTTTATCTTTCTGCATTGACCCTTGGCCTGTTTTTAATCTTTGAAACAAAAACAATGCCGACCCATCCCTTTTCCAACCTAGGTAGGGTCGCTTTTCCTGAGGTGGTCTCCCTTCTCATGAAGACACTGTATCTGATGCTAAACTTGGTGCAGAGACCCAGTTATCAGAGGGCGCCATGACCCAGAACTCCCGGACTCACGCCACCTGCATGCCTCAGCCTCCCAAGTGGCTGGGACTACAGGTGCACGGCACCACACCTGGCACAGAAATAATTTTGGAAGGTAACTTTTTTTTATCATTTTATGAAACACTTTAATTCTTGTCCTTAAAACTTAAAGACCGTACAAGATTCAGAAATGAGATTGTGCCAGAGAGTTGTCTGCTCATTCCTTTGGTTTGGTGGCTCAAAAAGATGATGTCGTCAGCTATGATTGCTGTTGCTTGGCACCATCTACTTTTCCTTCCCCAAAAACTTGAGACCCCTTTTTTTCACACTGGTCTCTAAGACTGGGCTGAAACACTGGGATTTGGTGCCATCTTGTCCTTGGACCAACATCACCCGGGTGGCAGGCTTCATTGTTGCTGGTCACCCCGATTTGTTGCTGGAGGAAGTGTGGTGACTGGAGTTTTTCCTTCCACCTGTCTTGTGACAGGTCCTGAACCCCTCACCAAGCAACTAGGCATGATTCAGTGATCTTCCAAGGACCACACTGCTGGCTACGTCAGACTTATGTCTTACCAACTGGCCAAGCACCTGGAACGCAGGTCTTCCAGAAAGCACGGCTGTTTCCTTTTTACAGTCTAGCTTTGGGCTCTTTTTGATGCACCAGGATGCATCACCCCAGCCAGGGACACTTCTACATTGGGGGTTAGGGGGTTGAGGGACTGGGAATCGAACTCAGGACCTTGTGCTTGTTAGGTGCTTTGTCACTGAGCTAAGCCCTGGCCTCCACTTCAGCTCTTTCAATGATGGTTTCTGGCACTGTCATTGCTGTTGTGATGATGATTCTGGTCATGATGAAAGTTTTATGTGCAACTGATAGTTTAAATGTCTGTTTCCCTGCTCGTCCTAAGAGACACTGTGGCGGATGAGAAAGCAGAAGTGTCAGCGCCTCTGTTAAAGGCAGACACCTTTGCATCATTTCAGTTTGATTCTCATAGACTCCACCACCCACACTCTCCCTTTTGCAATTTATTAAAAATTTGATTTTCTTTTCTTTTTAAATAACCTGTAAGTACCTGTGGGGAACAGTGCGCCATTTCAGCGTATTATACTGCGGGGAATGGTCCAAGCCAAGATAATCAGCATGCCCATCTCCTTATTTCACACACCACAACATCCCCCGGGCCCACCCACACTGTCAGCATCACCGTGGGTGACAGGACCCCTCTCCTGTGTGGCTGGAGAATGTTCCCTGTGTGCGTGGAAGCCCCATGATGCTGTCCATCTGTCCCCTGGCAGGTGCTAGGCTGGCTCTGCCTCTCGGCTTCCGTGAGCTGAGCTCCTGGCCCAGGTACTTTGTTTCCTTGGCTGTAGGGATGGAACAACATGTTCATTTTCCTCTGCCTTAGTCTTCTGCTGACTGCTATTCTATTTCTGTCATAGGTGTTGGAGTTCTAGTCTCTGACAGCTTTTAATATTCTGTTTTTATATTGAATTTTTGGGTTCTTGATTATTATATACCTGGATGTAGCTCTGTTTTGGTTGTAGGTGGCTGGAGTTCTGTAAGCCTCATACATCTGAATATCATTTCCTTTTCCTATGTTTGGGAAGTTTTCCTTAATTATTTCTGTGAATAACCTTTGTAGTTCCTTTGTTTGTACCCCTATTTCTGCATTCACATTCTTTGTTCTTAAACTATAGATCCTCTTGTCGTCTTCTAGTCTTTGTATTGTTACTGCTTGTTTCCTTGTTATTTTTAAGAAATTTTTCCTTTCATGATCCCACATTGCAAACCTGTCCTCCAATTTTGGATAATCTATCCTTAGTTTCTTTCAAGCAGTTTTGCCAGCTTTCAATGGAGTTTTTAATTTCCTGGTAATCTCTTTGAACCTGCTTTGTGTATTCTATGTTTTCTTTATATTCTTCATCAAACGATTCTCTCCTTTTTTTGTGTTCCTCCATTCTTCCATCTGTGTCTTCTTGAGAGGTGCTCTTTTATTAATCTATTTGTATCTTGCTTTACCTGGTTAAATATTTCACTTTTGAACTCGTCTATGAGGTCCTGAAGGTATCTCTTTATGCCCACTGATGCCGTGTCTGATATTGCATGTTTGCTGTCCTCAGTCTCCTTTGTATTTACCTTTCTTGGATCAATGTTCTCAGGGTTGGGGGCTTTTCTTGTTGTTTCCTCTTCTCATATTTTTTGTTTCTTCTGTACAGGCGTATAGAGGAGGCCTCAGTCTCTTTCTTTGTTGGTTATGGTTCTTCTGAAGTGTGCTGGCGAGGTGATCCTGCCCCATCCAGTGTGCTATTGTGGTGTAAACAGGGGCTGCAATGCTGGCCCCTCTCCTCTGGGTCAGTCGACCTGCTGAGGCCTTCACTGTGTTAGTGAGTGCTGTGCGTATAAGGAATGGGTTTGGGACAATTTATTGGGTTTCAGCCAGGGGCATGACCCAGGCCAAGCACACCCCACCAATCCTGTCTGGGAAGAGACCTACTGGCTGAAACCACTACTGTTCTTTGTTCTTGCCAGTCCTGCCCAGTTCCAAGATGTGGAACCCTTTTCCGTGGAAGGGTTTTATTTCCAGCACTCACTGCAGGTTGATGCAGGTCCCCCGTCAAGTCTCTCAGGCCAGTGCCCTGAGTGGCAGACTCGATCCCCCTCACCATCTCTCTCTGCACAGCCAGTCTCCTGCTAGCTCATGATGGTTCTCCTCCCCCTGCCCATCCCCACTGGTATCATCCAGGTGAGGGGCAGCGGGATCCCCTCTGCAGCTGCCTCACACTCCCAGGCTCACTCCCCACCGGTGCATCCCCTCTGCAGCCAGAGTGGGACTGCATTAAATCACGCGGCCCAGCCAGCACCGTGGCTTACATCCTGCGGTGGTTTCTCTGATGACTGAACATAAGGTGGCATTTTCTACATTGTTTGGCTAGGATGAATGGGAAGGAATGCTTCCTGCTTCTATACCCTAAGCACACACAGGTGAGTGGGCGCCTGTGCGCTCACACACACATGGACACACAGAGCCAAGAGGAACAGGGTGCCAATAAGAGAGGTGCTGTAGCTCAGATATGGTCTGCCCCTGCAGGATCAAACACTGCAGGCTTGGTCCTGACTGTGGAGATCAAGAGAAGTGGAACCTTGCAGAGATTTGATCTAGTAAAAGGAATTGGATTGTCAGGGGCTCTGACCTTGGAAGGGGTGAGCGCTGCTGTGTAAGAGTTTGTGCTTGAGGAGTGGGTAGTGACGAGCAGGCTGCCCCTGTGCTTGGTCCCCTCTGCAGCTGCTTCCCTTTCTGCTTCTCTACTGTACTGTGGAGCAGCCGGCATGGGGTTGGGGACTGTCACTAGACACAAGAGGATGGAGCCCCTCAGTTTTGGACTTGCAGCCTCCAAAACCATGAACAAAATGAGCCTCTCTTCTTTATAAAGCACTCAACTTCTGCTATTTTATTACATCTACAGAACACGAACTAATATATAAAGTAAAGAGCAAAGCTCATCTCTCACCAGTGACTGTCCCCTCACGCACTCTGACCTTTCTACTGCAGGTCAGGGCATCCTCAGGTCCCTGAATGTCCTACATTCTTATGTGGCAGGACATGGTGTTTGTTTCCTACACCTGCAGCAACACCCGTCCTCTTCCGAATACCCTCCTCGTCCTTTCTACCCAACCTCTGGGCACCTCCTAAATATCACCCCTGCAGATTGGGGATGTTGCAGGGTGCTCCTTCCCGCTCCAGGCCTGAACTCAGGTTATCCCCACCCAACCTCATCCACTTGCTCAGCTTGATCCATCCCTGACATAATGGAGCCTGAATTTTTGACCCTGTAGGGCAGGGACCATATTCGTCCTTCTCACTACAATATTCAGAGTTCTTGGCAAAAGACAGCCAATCAATAATTGATAAATTACCAGGCGATTAATCAAACTTTTTCTGCATAATCGTCAATAACTTCAGCCAATGAAGATAAATGTGTTGCTTCTTGACCTAGAAATAATTACTCAGCAGTATAAAACTGGGCTTGAATTTGTCCGCTAGGATTCCAGAGGACCTATATCTTACATGGTTCAAGAGGACATTTATAGAACCATAAATTCATGTGCACTTAATGCTATTTAAATAGTCTCACAGAAACTTTAGTACATCATAAATGTCCAAGTTAAACAGCTGTAGGTTCCTAAGATTAAAAAAAAAAAAACAGTGAATGAATTTTTAGGATCAAACCGAAAACTAAATTATAGAATTATACAATATGCCACTTCTGACCATACTATTTTGACTGTGTGTGATTTTATCCAGCTGGATATAATGTAAGATAATATTAAAAGGAGAATACTTTTCCACAATGGTTTCTTAAAGATAGCCATGTCACAATGACATAAGTATCCAGATATCAGGTAAAAGATGTCTAATGTTGTTAACTTTCTATCGTGTTTCATCTTGCCATGCCTTACCCTGTATTTCAATTGTCATCTCATAGGATGATGCTTCTTAGAAATCCCCCGCAGTGTCCCGCCTCTGCCTCCTTCTCTGGCATGCATGCCAGGGCAGGTGTGGGCCTGGCTGGAGCGATGTGGTTCATGCCCAAACAGCTGGGGTGAGCCGAAAGCCCTTACCTGTGCTGAGTTGGGGTCTTCCTTCTGCTCCACAGCGTTTGCAGCTTGCTCCTCCCTCTGCCTAATTTTCCCGTTCAACAGGACGAGTCCGTTTCCACAAGCCATCTCACGAGACCTGGAGGGCAGCAGCTTGTGTCTGGGAATGCCCTTCATCTGCCCTTGATTCTACCCTGCTCCGCCTGGAAAGGGGTGAGTCCATGTCCTTCACCAAGCTGTGCTGTTTCCTGGGGGCAAATGAGGGCCTTGGAGGCTGCGTATCGGCCAGGACCCAATCAGGGGTCAGAAACCACTTAGGAGTTTGAACAGAGATGCTTGGGATAAACAACTGCTATCACAGGGGGGTCAGAACCCTGACTGGACTGGCTAGTTAGAAGTGAAGAGCACTCTCAACAATAAACAAATGTGATATATGTGGTCACCTCCTATGGACTGAGATGAGGACCTCAGAGGGCCTGAGCCTCCCCCAACTCCTATCCAAGGCCCAGACCAGGGAGCCAAGACCATGGTCAGAGCTGACAGATGAGAGGCCACTCTCATGCTGCACCAGTAGAACGTCCTGGAAATCTGCCCTCTGGTGGCCAGGGGAGTTGTCTCAAGGGCATCTCCTGACTGGGGCCTTGGGTCCTGCTGGGAGGACAGCCCTGAGTTTGCCCTGCCTGTGTCTTAGCTTCCTGCCATGTTGCCATGGCAGGAATGCCATGTTGGTGTCTAGTCACACGGGCAGGAAGGAAGCCCATGGGGTGGGCGGGCTGCCACGGGATTGTGCAGTTGGCTGCTAGGGGCAGCGGGCTGTGGCAGTCAAGGGGCTCAAGGGCTTCTGAGGGCAGATGTCAGGGCGTGTCCTGAACCACATTCCTCCCTCTGGTCACCCTGGCTGTGTCACCCCAACTTGATGGCAGTGTCGAGGAGACTTTGCTGTGCCTAAGTCCCGGGTAACAACCCAGCAAGACAGCGAGAGTACCACGCATGGGGCTGAGCTGCAGGCTCCTTGGGACACAGCTGTCTCTTGCAAATTGAGGGACACTTGGCCTCTTGAGCCCCCCAAGGATATGAAATCCACGGATTGGCAGGTCCCTTGTATGAAATGGCAAAGCACTTGACATGATCTGTGCACACTGTCCCGTAAGCTTCCAGTCACCTCTCGATGACCTATGATACCTAATCAATGCAAGTGCTATGTCAACGTGGTGTCCTGTGTCATTTAGGGGGCAATTAAAGCACAAATTCTGTGCATGCTCGGTGGCGTGGCATAATTATTTTTCTTGAATACTTCTGATCTTAGCTGTGAGGGTAGCCTTTGTCTTAAATAAGGCTTTTTGCTTCTGAGAAAGAATCTACAGAGAGAAAAAAGGAATGCCCTAGCTCTGTCTGCACCTTAGAAACTGCCAGTGGAGCAGGCCAGCCCTTGTGGGCCATGCTGGGGGCTGGGCCCTCACAGAGGTAAAGGTTATCAAGGTGGCCATCAGCTGCCACTCCACCCCCAGCCCCAAGGGTCTGCAGCGCTGCTGCATGACATCTGAGCTCCTCACCAGGGACCGTCTGTTTTGGTGCGCCACCTCAGGGGCCTCAACCCAATCCCACTGCTGTCCTCATGCAAACAGGAGCCCGGGACACAGGCGTGCGCTGATGAGGACACCTCAAGGACACAGGAGAGGACACTGTGGGTGGAGAGGGCTTGGGAAAACCAGCCCTGCCATGCTTTCGTTTTGGACTCCGCCCCCACAATGGTGGGAAATAGATCTCTGCTGCTGAATCCACCAGTTTTAGGGCAACGAGGCTGCTTCGGAGGCCCTGGAGTTAGTTCAGGTATTTATTGCTGCACCTCGAACTCCAGTCAGCCGGCTGTCTGCAGGCTCCCAGCTGTGGATTCTACCAACTGTGATTGAGATGTTTGAAAAGAAATTGTCCTGAGTGCGCACAGACATTTTCTGGCCGTTATTCCCTAAATGCCGCAGCTGTTTATTTAGAATTTCCATTGTGTTTGATATTGTAAGTAACCCAGCGGTGATTTAAAATATCAGTGAGGAAATGCATGTGTTCTGTGCAAATCCTGTATTGATACGCAGGACTTGGGCACTGGTGGATTGGGGCCCACGGATGGTGTGGGTCAGGAACCACCCCATGAGCACTGTATTTCAGGACCTTGAAACAATGATTTTTGTAAGTAAGGAATGCAGGACTGAGGGTGAGTCCCACCTGGCCATTGTACTGCTCCCTATTTGTGGGGAAATGACTGTGCCTTGGTGGCATCCAGCTGGGGAAGGGGCAGGTGACGAGAGTCCAGGACCCACAGGAGGATGGAGGGTGAAGCTGGGTGGACAGCTACGGTGTGCATAAGTGGGCTGACTGCACCCTTGGGGAGCTGGGCTTCATCTACAGTGTCTCAGGGACGTAGGAATAAGTGTCCCAGCAGGTACAGGGGACACCCTGGCTAGGCAGAGAATCAGGGGCCCATCCAGCTCTACAGGGCAAAGGGCCACACTCTGCCTCTCTGTGGAGGAAGGGTGGGTCTGTGGCCTCTAGGGACGTCCCGGAAGTGTCCTGCTGGGAGGGTCCCAGCCCTCAGTCATTTCTTTAACAAGCTATGTGGATGAGCATCAGTTCTCTGGCTTCTGTTCCCACTGTGAAATGGGACTGGATCCCAGTCCTGGGGAGCATTCCAAACCCAGGGGCAGCCAGGGCAGGGTGGCTGAGTGAGGAGACTGTCTCCAACAAGGCCCAGGCCTGGCCCTGGAAATGCACAGACACTTTGTGCTTGTGGATGGGTGAACATCAAGGCCTTATCTTGGGCCCTGTGCCTGGTTCTCCCTGGGGACCGATGTGGAATGGAGGAGGGGAATGGAGGTCCCAAGGGGAAGAGAGGGCATCAAACTGAAGCCCTCTGAAAATGTGGATTCTGAGGCACAGCGCAGGGGCCAGTGTGAGTCATAGAAAAGTGGTCAGCATGGGTGATGACCAGTGTGAATCATGCTGGGGATGAGGTTGAGATGGGAGAGTTCCTGGGACACCTGAACAGGGGCCTGAATGGGGTGATTCTTCATTGTGCTTGGTTTTCATGAATTTCTCTCCACTTAGAAAAATAACTCAGAGTGCACTTGGGTGTGTGCTATGGTTTGGGGGTGGCCTGAGTATCCCCAGGGTGAAAGTGTTGAAGTTTGATCCCCAGGGCAGCAGTATTGGGAAGTGTCAGGGGACTTTGAGGGGTGATCCTAGTGGGAGGTTCCGGATCACAGGGGGTATGTGTGGCAGATGGCGCTCAGGACCCTTTGTGTCCTTGCAAGAGATCATTGTAGAAGTGAGGCTCTGCTTCCCAGCTTTGAATGTGACCACTTACCCCAACGTGTGCTCCTCTCTAAGCCACTGGCCCTGAGGGTCCCACTGTAATTGACCCCAAGCAGGGGCCATGTCCTTGAAACTAGCACTGTGAATTAAATGAACCTGTTCTCTCTACAAAGGAGCTGTCTCCAAAAGCTTAGTAACACAGTCCTTCCAAATGGCATGGGCAGGAGCTTTTCCCAGCCTGCAGAAGGCAATCCTGTACTTCCATAGTGGGAGAGGTGACCAGGCTGTGGGGCCCCAGAATTACCGTGTCCTGCTTGGCTGTTAGGAGCAGGAGCTAAGGGCGGACCCAGTGAGCAGGTGGACCCATTGATTGGGCAAACTAGTGAGGGGAAAGTGGATCAGGGCCAAGGTGGGAAACAGGAGCTCAGCTCAGAGCCATGAAGTCCTAACTGGAAGCACTTTCTTTACTCTGATCCCATCAGGGCCCTGAGTGGACGGGACAGGAGATAACTGGAAGCAGGTCCCCAAGAGAATCCTAACCCTGGGGGCGCCACCAGTATTGCCCCGGGGCTGTTTCCTCGTTGGTACTTTTGTGATGGGGGTGACAATGCCAGGGCACTTCAGCTGTGCCTGGGGAGCCTGAGGAAAGAGTCTGGGCTGCCTCGGGCAGAGTTGGGAAGCAGCAAACGTTGACAGAGGCCCCAGAGGATGGAGGACACAAGCAACCCGGAACCCTGTACCATATGCCTGGCTGCCCTGCGGACAAGTGCTCCTGCCCAAGCTTTCCCTGCACAGACCCGAGAAGCTCAGCTCTTCACGCAGACTGCTGAATCTGGATTCCAGAGTCAGTGGGGAAGCTCCTCTTCATGAGTTGCTGGTTTCCTCACGTTCCTGTAACAGCTCTCTCCAAGTTGTAACACATCTCATTTTATGTAAAACTCACAGCCAGTGACAGGAATAAGCTAGATCGGAGGAGGACTTAGCTATGACTGAGTCCCTCAAGAAGACTCAAGCAGTGAGAAACTGGGGGGCTTTACAACCACTGGGCCACGCCACCAAACCTTCAAGAGTCAGCCACACCTCAGGAGTAGCATATGGCAGGGCTTCCAGTCGGCGTGGGAGTTGATCTCTTTTTGGCTTCCAGGGTCAATAGTTGAAGGTAACAGCATTAGGGGTGTGTATTGGATGAAGTGCAAACTGTAAAAATTGCTCAAATAAGGCCTGAATTAATATAGATCAGTGGTAAAGCTCTTGCCTAGTATGTACAAAGCACTGGGTTCAATGCTCAGCACTGCAAAAGAGACAGACAGACAGACAGACAGACAGTTTGTTCAAATGAAAAAATGATGTGAACTGACCAGAATGAAATGGGCTTTGAGAGAAGAAGCAAGAATCCTACATGCTGGGACCCAAGAGGGCTTGTGCCTGGAGTGGCCCGCTGACCTCTGGGGCCCGTTCTTCCTCCAAGTGCACACAATTCTGTAGTTTTAAGCCCCAGCTTTTCACTCAGAGAGTCCGTGGGTCCCAGGACTTCGCGTGGGAACTCCAGGGCCTGCCACAGTTTCTTCCGAAAGCCTCTGGGTATGTGTTTATGCATCCCCTGAGAGGGGAGCAAATTAGTCCTAATTGTGGTTTCTTTACCTTTAAATAATAAATGTCAGACTTGCCCGAGACCAAGACCGGGCTTTTCACTGGGCTCTTGTTTTCTTAGGGGAGCTTTGCAAGGTGATAAAGTAAACCTCCCAGAGGTGTTGCTGGGAACACAGCAGTGTCCACGCCACAGAGCTGGACAAGTCTTCCCACCCAAGGCGCAGCTGGGCCCTTGGTGCAACCTGAGTCACACGCCCGTCCTCACTGGCCAGCGACTCTGGACCACAGATCGTGACTTGCAAAGCTTTCGCTACTTCGGTGCACGTGAACAGATCCATTCTCGTTACACTCCAGGTCCCACCCGCCACACAGCCAAGCCAGCGTTGTACGACACAGCGATCCACTTTCACTGTTCTCTCTAATCACATTTGCTCCCATTCCCATGTGCCCTCCCCTTTGTCTCTAAGTAGGCTCTTCAGAGCCTCCTAAATTAATTTTCATGAGGCACTAAGGGGGGACTTCCTTGGTTGGTAATTTTGATATAGGCTAACATCTGAAGTTAGTCCTAAAATGTAGGTCTATTTTAGCTCCTCTTTATGGATTTTTAAGAAACCAATGCTTTGTCATTATTTGGTTTGTCAAAAGCTACCAAACTGTCAACATTGCTCAGAGAAATGAGACCCAAGAAACAGACTTGCTTATGTATGTGTCTACTTATGGGCACATTCATTCATGCGTGCATGCTAGATTTATGTGCTGTTACTATGTGCCAGACACTGCTGTTTCACAGATATAAAAATTAATAGCAGTGGTTAATCTCTCTCCTAAGTGGGCTCCCAGTCCTGGAAATGAGAACCAATTAGAGATTCAAGGTTTTTCCTAGGGCTCCCCACACTTAATTTGGGAAACCTGACCCTCGTTTTCAGAACAGGGAGGATAGGCTTTGGCAAGGTAATATCTTGTTGCTTTGCCTGGCTTTTCCCAAAATGAAATCATCTACAATCACATGCGTGCATTACGGAAAGTTCGGTGTTGGAAGCCTCACCCCATGCACCAGCACTGGGAAGTGCATCTCGCTTCCCACCTTCCACCGGGCTGTGACACAGCACGAAGGCACTCAGTCTTGAAATTGCAGTCTCCAGAGCTGGGGGAAATCTCTGTTCTTCATCAGTGATCTGGTCTCAGATATCCTGTCCTAGCAACACATAATGGACTGTAACCAGGTCCAATTCTGAGGCCATATCAGTTTGGACTCTGAGCACTCTGCACACTCTAAGGGGACCGCATGGAGCAGGGTGTGGGTCCCTCTTCCTGTGTCACGGTCCTTCCATCTGGGGTGTCCTGTGTGCACACAGATGCCATGCGGCATCTCCCTGTGTGCCTGGGAAGGTGGCGAATGGGCTCTGGAGGTGACAGGATGGTGAGGGTGACCGGCAGGGACTGCCACACACTAACTGGCTGGGTGGGCCATTCAGAGACAGCCAAACTGAAAGGGTACAGCAGCAGAACCCACAGCCTCAGAAAGCACGACGCTAATAGTCCCTGTCATTGCTCTACGTGTCCTGCACATGCTGTGAGGGAGGAATGAGGAGCCCTGCGTAAGTGTGAGGAGACAGAACTCTAGTGAATGTGACCTCTGTACCCCTGGGTTATACACCTTTGGATTCAATCAGTAATGACAAATATTAGAAAAATAATTCCTCTGCACGGAATCTGTGCAGATCTTTTTCCTCGCCCTTATTCCCTGAACAACACAGTATAACAACTGTTTCCGTAGGGTTTGCATTGTGTTAGGTGTGAGTCATCCAGCGATGACCAATAAGGCTTGATCAAAATGTGTTTTAAATTTTAAAAAATGTGTTACCGTAAGAGACATTTTACTGTGAATCCACCTGAAAATCTTTCCCCTGACTTTGAACACACTTGCCCATCCTTCTTGCCAGTTCTGGAGCAGCTCTGGAAATCCTCTTTCACATCTTTCTTCATGAGGCGTGATCAGAATGTGGTGATCGCTGCTGCCCAGTGCGTCCAGCAGAAAGGCAGGCTCGCAAACACACAACGCTGTGTCTGTGTCTGCCTTATTACCAGAGGCGGCACCATGCGATTTGTGGCTCTTTCCCGGTCCGTGGGAAGTAAATGTTCTGAATTGATTGGGACACTGAGGCCGCACAGCAGCCCAGCAAAAGACATCCACGAAAGAGAAGTTCCCAAACTGCTTCGGAGAGAGGCCAGAGCGGCAGCACACATAGTGAGACTGGAGTGGTGGAAAGGTTAGTGTGACCCCTGAACAAGATGACATAGGAATTCGTGAAGCATCCTGGAGAGTGGCAGGAGTTCGGAGTGTGTGTGGGGATATTAACAGCCGTGTGTCATTTATGGTAATAAGGGTGTTTAAATATCCACCGCTGTTTTAGATCGCAGCTTGTACACAGGAGGATGTGTGTACGCTCTCTGCAAATACACGCTATTTTATCAGAACTGGAGCATCTGTGAATTTATGGATCTGGATCCAACTCCCTTAGATACCAAGGAACAAACCGCACCTCCGTTTCCTCAGCTACCACACCTAGCATGTGGCCGGATGCCTGAGGTCTGCCTGACGGTGCTGGTGGAGGCTGATCCCAAGAAAGGGAGGAGCAAGCAGGGAAATGGTTCCTGCTAGAAGGGCCCAGGAGGTGGGGGCTTCTGAGATCCCGGCCAGGTCTTCCCTGCCCTGTCCTGCACTCTGCATCTACAGGCTGGGGCTGGCTGGACCCAATCTCGCTAGGGCAGGTCCGGTAGTCTCCACTGGGACAGACCACGCAGCTCTGCACAAACACAGTGTCCTTACTCCAGCTTGGCCCCTGGCCCAAGCCGCCTTTCTGTTCCCTCCCCCAGGTTTTCCCTTAATTCATACAAAAGCATTTGTAGGGAGCTTCAGCCCTGCAGCTCAGAGGACGACTTCCTTCTGTTTTCCTGGGAATTCTGCCTCAGTCTCTCTCTCCTGAGTGCCTCCTGGGGAGCGGCAACACCTAAGGAGTTAGGATCAAAACCTCTTATCTGCCAGGCGGGGGCAGTGGCTGGGCTCCGCGTTCCCAGCTGTGCCCCTTGGCTGGCTTGGGTTGGTCATTTTCTTGCTGGCTTGCAACAGCATACAGGTCTGGGGATACCTGCGTGGAGAGCCCTCTGTAAAATGTTCGTGCTCCAGCCTCAGTGATGTACAAGTCTCCTTTCATTTCTACATCAAAGTGTACATAAAAGAAATGTCCATTCCTTGGGGAGACCACAAAAATAGAAGCCAGGCCCCTTCCCATCTCCCACAGATAGTTGGCTTTGCCAGCTCCTCACTAGGAAATGGATCATTTCAGATTCTTGAGTCTGCGCTTCTTGGCCCTTTATCAAGCTAATAAGTTTAAGTGAGAATCCAACCATTATTGCCAAGCAAGAGCAACTGGTCTAGGAGCCAGACAAAGCCATCTAGAGTTTCACAGATGAGAGCCAACGTTATTCAAAGTAGAACACCCCCATCCTTAATTCCATTTATTTATTCAGCCAGGGACTTGGGGAATATACAATTTAGGCTGAAAAACAAGACTATGAAGGGTATTATATATCAATCTGGTTACCAAAAAAGAGGCCAGCGTCCAGCTTCTTCTTGACACCATGTGGCTTTCTCAAGAGGCCCCTATGTAAATCCAGAGGCTTTGTGCTGACAAAGCCTTTTGATAAGATCAGCTTCAGAACCGACTAGGAAAACTTCACTGGGAAAACAAGAGAGGGTTTGATTTGAATATGTCAGAAGTTTCGAAGAGTCTTCGTCATGGTGCAGAAGTCTGTCAGGCATCAAGGCCATTTGGACAGGTCACGTTTTCTTCAGTCCCCAGAGGGAGAACGGCACAGATTTAGGAGCCAAACGTTGCGCAGGACTTCACCAGTGGTGGTCAAGCGGGTCGGGGTTCATAAAGGGGCAGACTTGCAGGTTACTGGATGAAGACACCCCTTTCTATGCATTACAGGCCTAATAGAATCTCCCCAAATTCCCGTCTTGAAGTGCCAAGTCCTGGGGCCTCAGAGCAGGACTGCATTTGGAGATAGCCTTTCAGGGGACAATAAAGATAGAATGAGGCCCCTTAGGATGAGCTCTGGTCCAGCTTAACTGCTGTCCTCTAAGACATAATCAGGATACACATGAGGCCACAGGGAGAAGGTGGCCGCCTGCAAGCCGAGGAGAGGCTTGGGGACCCCAGCCCTGCCCATACCTCGAGCTCCAGATTCTGGCGCCCAGCACTGTGATAAAACCCGTATCTGTGGTGTTGTGCGGCAGTCTTTGCAGGCTAGCACACAGTGCAATGGAGGGTCTTCCTGTTGGGCTGGTCCAGTGATGACCTGAGGGTATTTTGGGTTGACCTAGAAACCCAAACAGATCAACTTCCCGCAGAGCTATTGGCGGCATGGGGTGGTCTCCAAGGGACATCAAGTGGTTTTAAGAGGAGGGTAGTAGATGTGAGAGAAGCAACCGTAACATCTGTATAGTTAGGGTCCAAGGTAAGGAGATTAGGAATCATCAACTTTATCTGCACAGACCGAGTTATTTCATTAGCCTTCAGCTTACCATATTTTTAATTTCCTTTGTCATTTCTTCTTTGATCCATAGGTTACTTAGAAGTGGTGTTCGTTCATTTATAGATTTGGGAGGACTTTATTACATGTCCATTAAAATACATACTAAATTTAAAATTATAAATAGTGGTGGATTTTCTTTTCTTTTTGTTTTTGATATGGGACTTGAACTCAGGACCTCACACTTGCCAGATGATCATTTAAAGTGCCGAGCTGTATCCTTGGCCCTTAGTGGTGGATTTTCTAGCTATCTTATTTTTTCTAGCTTCATTGTATTGTTTTAATCCTTTAAAATGTATTACAGCTTACTGTGTGATGTAAGATCTAGTTTAGAGAGTGTTTCACATGCAATTAAAAAATAATGTATGACTTGTGGTTGTTGGACGGGGTAGCTCGGGCGTGTCAGTCAGGTCCAGCTGGCTGATGGCACTGTTAGAACTTTCTTTGCCCCTGTTCATATTTTTGTTTAACCTTTTCTACAGGTTACTGAGAGAGAGGAGTTAAAATGCCTGGCATAATCTTCATTTACTTCCGTTATTTTTGCTCTAAATGTGTCAAGCATCTATTATTAGATGTTATTTTATTAGGGATTTCTTTGTTTTCTTGGTGAATAAACCATTTGTCTTATAAAATCTTTGCTGGTAATATTTCTTGTCTTGATGTCTACATGGCTTAGTGTTAGTATAACCACTTTTGTTTTCTCGTTTTTAGCCTTTGCAGAGTGTTATTTAATTCATTTAAGCTGCTATAAAAATGCTGTACACTGAGTAATTTCTGAAGAACAGGCATTTTTTCTGACAGTTCTGGAGCCAGAGGTCAAACCTTGGGCCACCAGCATGGGTGTCTGGGGAGGGCTGCTCACTGGCCCGAGGCGGTGCCTGGCTGCCTGGTCCTCCCATGGTGGACGGCAAGGACTCTCCTCCCTCCCAGGAGCCCTTTAATAGTGGCACAGGTCCCACCCAAAGGGTGGCCTCCGGGACACAAGCCCCTTCCCACGGCCCTGCCTCTTAAGGCCGCTGTACTGAGAATCAAGTTTCAACACACGTGCTGCAGGGGAGTCACAGTGCAAACCACAGCGCACGGACTATTTTTCCAAACCTTTTACTTTCAGTCTGCTGTGTCTTGTATTAAAAACCCTTCTCTTATATTCAGACACTTTAATCATACCACTTCCCTCTCTGGGCCTTTGAATGTGTCTGGTGTCCGTGTGCCTTTTTTTTCCTGGCTGTCTTAGGATTTTTCTCTGTATCATTAGTTTCGAATACCTGGGTGCGAGGTTCTTACATGTGGTTTTCTTTGTATTTATCCTGCTTGAGACTTTCCCATCTTCTGAATTTGGGGACTGATGTTAACCATACGGGAGAAATCGGGTCATTTTTTATACTTTCTGTCTTATTTTCTCTACATAAAAGTTAGATTGCTTGGTACCATCCTAGGTATCATTCTTCCTCTAGTCAATATTTAAAAAATATTTTCTCCTGCTTTTCAGTTTAGATCGTTTCTACTAGAATCATCTATCTTTAAAGTCACTGATCGTACTTTTTTTTTTGGTGCCAGGGATCAAACTCATGACCGGCAGGCGCTTATGCCACCAAGCTAAATCCCCGGCTCCCTGATCATTTCTTTTGTGTTATGAAAGTTTAAGTTCAGATGTTATTTTTCCATTCCAGGAGATTTAATCATTATTATTTTGAAATTTCTATTTCTCTCCTAAGTTCTCTGACTCTCCATCTGTGTATCCTTTTCCTCTAAATTCTCTACCATATTTATTAACCACTAATTTGGGCAATCAGCAAACCTGCTTTTGACGGCTTTTCTCCTGATGAAGGGTGGCATGGTCCTGCTTATTTTCATATTTAGTAATTTTGATTACATTCTTGACATCGTAAATGATGCAATATAGAAATTCGAGATTGGTTTATTCCTGTGAAAACACTGAGCTTTTTTATTGGCAGGAAATTAATCTCCTGTGTGATGCTCTCCGTAAGGAGATTTCTCCTCGCCTTGATTTCTGGCTCCTGCTTCTGTCACTGCTAGGAACTCTGCTGCTTTTGCCCAACAAGATCCCTACTTTCGCTCCTTCTCGTCTCTGGGAAGGCTCCCTCCTGAGATCTGGATACTGAAGCTGGAATCACTAAACAGACTTGATTAGAACTTGAGCTGGCAGACATAAAATTTTGGAAATGGAGGAGAAGTTAGATTCTGCTACATGTGGACTGAATCGTATTCCTTCATAATTCATTCACCGAAGCTGGGACCCTCAGGACTGGACTTGGAGATAAGACCTCTGAGGTGATCAAGGTTAAATGAGGGCAGGGATGCCCCTCAGTGGCAGAGAGCTTGCTTAGGATGCATGAGGCCCTGGGTTCAATTCCCAGTAATGGAAAAAAAAAAGATGAAATGAGATAATAAGGTAGTTCCAGTAATACCAATGTCCTTATAAGAAGAAGCAGCTTTTGATGGCTTTTCTCCTGATGAAGAATCCTGAATACAATCCTGAATACAACTGTAATTTCAGAACTCTGGAAGGCTGAGGTAAGAGGATTGCAAGTTTGAGCTCAGCTTGTACAATTTAACAACTTAGTAAGATTCTGTCTCAAAGTAACATAAAAATGGCTAGGGATGTAGCTCAGAAGTGCCAAACACAAAACAAACAAGACAAAAAGAAACAATTACACAACCAATTTTTCTTCTAAGGCAGTTCTAATGAGTGTGCATTATTTACAAGATATAGGATATAATACCTGAAACTTGGCATCTTCTAGAGAAAGGAGGTTTTGTTGACTTATGAACCTTATGGCTGGAAAGTCCAAACAGCACGGCTTTGGCGTCTTGTGAGGGCTCTGCTGGATGTGTTGTAATGTGGGGGAGAGGGGAAAGACGGCGTGCAGAGGGACCAAAGTGCCTCAGAACTGGCCCTTCGGTCACAGGAGCCCTAACCGTCCACCCCACCCCCAGAAACAGTGTTCACCCCATGTCCTCAGCGGTTCCGCTGGGCCCAGTTTCTGAGTTTTCACCATCTCAGTAGTGCTCCCTGCAGACCAAGTTTCCAGGGCCTGAATGTTGGGGGAGAAGCTCTATCCACACCGTAGCAGGGAGGCAACCACTTGAGCAGGTGACAATTCGGTTTGCATTACCAAATGGAGGGCCCAGTTGGCAGATCCGCACAAGATCTCAAGCCTGAGGAGAACTTCCCAAGACACCTGAGGAGCCAGCTCGGCAGGGAAGAAAGAGCACAACCAGGTTGTGAGCCCCTCAGCCTGGGGTGGAATGCAGCAGGAATTCAACAGCTGTCTAGTGCAGGAATGAGCCTAGGAGACGACTTGCTACCTAGTGAGAGGCTTCCTTTTCCTAATTAAACTTGGTGTATGTGTGTGTTGTGTGTATGTGTGCATGTTCTTGTGTGTGTTTGTATATGTGTCTGTGTGTATGTGTGTACATGCATGTATGTGTGTACATGCATGTATGTGTGTGTGTATGTGTGTACATGTGTGTCTGTGTGCATTTGTGTGTGTGCTACATTTTGATGAGCCTTTTCTGGAGCAGCAATGCCCTCTCTAAGCCCAGTTAATGGAGGAGTGGAAGATGCAGGAGATTAGTTTTATCATGTGTGTGTTCCCTGGAATCTTTTCCTTCTTTCTAATTCCCACCATAAAACTCTCAACATTAGCTAAGTTTGTCTTAAGAGTGGAGAAGTCTAGGCGGGTGTACTCCACAGGTTCCGCTCAGATTTTGTTCATAGACCTCAGTGTACTCATACTGAGGATTGCTAGAATATTTCTTCTGAGAATTAATAAAAACCTCCACTCAGGGATGACGCTTATTTGACTTACTTTAAGCTGCTCCCTGAATTTGTAAGATGGGCCTGCTCTCCAGGTGTTTCTCTTTGGACCTGAGGGCCTAAAATGTAATTTTAAAAACAAATTGGGGGCATGTTCTTACCAATAACTACAGAGCAGAGATTTGGGCTGCATCCATGGACCTTGCAACTATGCTGGAGGAAAAGCTGAAGGAGAAGATTAAAGAGATCAAATTATGGAAGCAACTGATTTGGAAAAGCCTCACATGCAAGATGGAAGGACCTCGTGGTCGTGCTGAGGATTAAGGAACATAAGTGAATTTGGCCACTTACTCGCTTTGAAAACCACACGGAATACTTTTTCCATTTTCCTACGGCTTGGAACCTCTCTGTTCGGGATAACTTCAAACAGATGTGCTTGATTTCAAACGTTCTCCCGAAAGACGGCGCCCGCTGCTCTGCCGAGTGAGAGACACAGACCCCTGGACCGTGGGGTCCTCCTGCGATGGCACCCATTTGTCCACTGCAGACTGCGGATCATCAAAGCCAAACCACGTCGGCCACAAATGGCTTTGCAAACGTAAGTGGGGCTTTGTAAAAACTGAGATGTGCAATTAAACATGGGTTTCTAAGATGACAAAGGCTTTAGAAGAAGAGGTAGGGGTTAGGGAAAGGGAGAAGAAGGCTGGAATGTAAAATCCCTGGGCGTTGTTAAACTGGATATTTTACCTTCTAAGGCTTACTGGGGGACTTGTACGTCAGGGTGCAGCATGCGGTGTGTCTTGTTCTGAGGACTGGTTATGACCAACACACACACACACACACACATACACATGCACACACACACACACACACACACACACACACTTGCACACAACCTACCACTACCACCACGTCTGCTCCAACCCCCTTCCTCAATTCTGAAGGAAGATACCCCAGGCTAAAAGTTGAAACAAAATGTTCGCATGCAGAAGTTAGCCAGTCCTGGAATTACATTTACCAAGTCTGCGTAAGAGGATTAAGATCCTAAATTTAACATCCATCTGTTATAAAATCCCTCCAAATCAGCCCTTCGCCTAGTAATGGATTATACATCAAAGCCAGGCCATGTTTGGCATTCTGTCCCACCGTGCAGCCAAACCCGTATTTGAGGAATTTAATTTATTTCAAATCTACATCTCATTGATGTCCCTTGCATTTTTACCTAACTGTGTTCTGCGTATTTACTTTGGCTGACGTGCCGTTGCATAGGCAGACGAAAGGAAATAGCTCTGTGTTTTCTGAGTTGCTAACGCTAAGGGGTGCACTTAATCTTTTGAGTATTTTAAGGAGAAATCTGACTTCAAGTCATGCGCCAGCAAACACATGGATTCTTTGTGCTGAAATTTTCAGGGATCCTGACTCTCGTCTGTGAAGAACACACTTATTGAATAGATAGCACATACAGGAGAAGCCAACCTCTCCCCAACATTTGAAACTGGGCATTCGGAGTTATTTTCAGAGTTCCTTATGCCCTTTAAAAAATTGTGCTTTCTTTTTCCCCTTAGTGTCTGTGAAAACAGTAGTAATAATAATTCAAGTGTAAAATTTATCAATTACTTTTTTTTCAGTGTTGAAAACAGAGCTTCCTGCCACCACTGAGCTACACATCCCAGCTCAAACCATTTTCTCAGCAGTACTGGAGACTGAACCCAGAGTCTTAAAACTGAGCTGCATCACCAGCCCGTCTTTTGTTTTTCTTCTTGTCATGGGGTCTTGCTATGTTGCCCAGGATGGGCTTGATCCTCCTGCCTCAGCCTCCCAGAGTGCTGGGATTATAGGTATGAGCCACCATGCTGGGCTCTACTCACTTTCCTGATATAGATATTCTACCTGGCAATTTAAGATTTGTGAGCTCATCTAGTT
The DNA here is from genome assembly GCF_034190915.1 of Cavia porcellus. Lineage (NCBI taxonomy): Eukaryota > Metazoa > Chordata > Mammalia > Rodentia > Caviidae > Cavia > Cavia porcellus. The sequence goes on along the minus strand of NW_026947496.1, from coordinate 7,469,335 downwards.
GTCTAAAAAAATTACGGGGATGTCAGTGCCCTGTCCTCAGAAGGTACCGATAAGTATGACTTGTAAGTACCATAATGCTCTGGGCCAGAGAAGTTATAGCACACGCTCTCCGCCCGCAGACAGTGTTAGGGGTAAAACTGAAATCTGGTCGCATGTGACACTGAAGCCCGCCCTTCCTGTACACCTGGAGCATTCCCTTGTGACCACGTGCCTACATTATGGGTTAACAGAGGACTGGTTAGATCCATTCTTATTCCATTTTCAGATCTTCTTGGGACCAGTGGGGATGAGAGGACATTCCACAGCTGTGGAACAAAGCCGGGGTAGACCCGAGGGACTGCACCTGGGGTCTTGAGCTGGTCTGCTGGAGCCAGCTCTGGGGAAAACAGAATTGGCAGCTCTGTTGGGAGTGACTTCACCCATCATAACCTGCACACATGAATGTGTACACGCACGTGCACACACACTTCATGTACCCGCACGCAGCCACACACCCACCCTCCCTTCTCCAGAGATTCTTTCTCTTCTCCTCAGCTTTCCAAGGCCTGGCCACAATTCCTGCTGAGGCCAGAATTGGGAGGAAGAAATTCCTACTGCAGAAAGGAAGCCTTTGGATCAGCCCAAAGTGGGCACTGGTGACCAGAAGCTTTGCCGGGGGGTTGACAAGCTCTGGTCACCAATGCCCAGATGCCTGTCATCTGGGATATGAACCCTGATTCTGAGGAACTTGCTGTACTTTATATATTCCTCATCATCTAGAAAATAGCACATCTAGATTGTTTTTAGAAAAATAATTTTATTCTGAAAAAAGTATAGATAAAAAAATTATATTAATATTCCTAGGTACTCTTTCTCCATCTTTTTCCATTTTTCCGATAGAAACATCTTACCAAAGTAGAACATAACTATAAAGCCAAGAAACTGGCTTGAGTGTAACACTGCTGTGAGACCACAGACTTGCGCCTGGGTCACTCGTGCATGGTTTTGTGAGGAATTCAGCGCACTTCTCTCCCATGTGCACCTTTGGGTAACCACTGTCACCATGGAATTCCATGCTGTTCAGTTCATGCAGAAGAGCTCTCGTTTGGGTGATGTCTTTGTGTTCCCATCCACTGCACATGCACACGGTCCCTTCTCTCTGCATCCTGGTCCCCAGTAACCATTAATTTTTCTCCGTGACTATAATTCTGTCAAATCAAGAGTGCTAGATGAGTGGACTCAAACACTACAGTTTTCCAAGGGTGGCTTTTTTCACTCCGTGCAAAGCCCATGAGATCCCGTCAAGTGACCCAGCTAAGTGACTGCATGCATGGGCTGCATTCCTGTCCTTCAGGCTGAGCAGAGCGCCACTGTCTGGCCAGCCAGTTTGCCACTTGCCCTTGGAAGGATGCTTGGCTTTTCCCATGGTTTGGCTGCTGGGAACACTCATGTGCAGGTTTTTATGTTGCTCATGTTTTCATTTCCAGGGGGCAAATGCTGAAGATGGCAATGGTGCCCATACGGTCAGCGTTTCATTTAGGGTAGGAGACTTTTCCAGAGGGGCTGTGCCATTTTGCCTCCCGCCAGCTGCAGACAAGAGAGGCGGGATCTTCTGCCTCCTCGCTGGTGTCCTGAGCACTGATCAGTTATCCCACCCCCTCCCCCGTGGTTTCCACACGCCTTCCGCTAAGGGCTGTGGTGCCGAGCAGTTTTTACATGTGCATGTGGACCAGACGTGTGCCCATCAGCCAGTCTGATACGCCCTTAGGGGGAGTGTAGGTTCAATCCGTGTGCTTCTGTAATGTGGTCACTCTGTCATTTGAACACTGTCTTGCTTCCAGATGTTTTTATAACCAGTGGAAGATAAAAGAAGCCCAAAAGGCCACTGGTTTCTTGGTTACGAGACGTGTGCTTGGCCTGTGCTCATACAGGAGCTCTTTCCTTAGCTTGTTTTGTATTCGGGTAAATGAAGCTCACCACATAAAACCCAAGAAAGGCAAATATATATATTACTCTCTGTTACTGAACAGAAATAGATCAATGGTAGGAAAAGGTGATTAGAAGCTCTATAAAGTAGAAAGCTGATTTTCCCCCTACTTTGTTATCATTTGAGAAAATTCAAAAATGAGTATTGACAACTTTCTTGTTTTAAAAAGCATAATTCAAGTTTTCTAATAAAAGTCTTAAAAAGTGGAAGAAGTCATTATTTTCGAATTGAATTGTTTATTTACTACTGTTTGAAGAAGTTTGAGTAACTTCTAATGCCCATGAAAATACTGCTTTCTGCCACCCACCCTCAGTAGGGCTTTATCACCTCAAAGGTGAGCCACACAAACCAGATAGTCCAGCTCCAGGAAGGCAAGGACCGAGGCCAGCCAGGCAAACAAGTTGCTAGGCAGCGGGGTTGAAATTGACATCTTCCTCCTGAGTGCAGAAATAAAGGTGCTTCTGGGGTTGAGTAGTTCAGGAGAGAGGGCTCGGCTTTATCTCTTCTCTTTATTTTTCCCTCCTCTCACTGTCCTTCTCACTGGGAACTTCCAGAGCTGTGCTGGTACACGGCACTGTTTTATGACCAATTAATGAAAAATAAATATGCCAAGTAAAATACAACATGGAGTCAGGATTTAGCTCAGTAGAGTAGGCGCCTGCCTGGTAAGGGTAAGGTCATGGGTTCGATCCCCAGTCCAAAAAACAAAACAAAACAAACATGCAAACAAACAAAAAAATACCATCGAGTGCCATATGCTGATTTCAGAGAGGCTAAAATGTGAGGACCATGTACACTTTAAAATAAAAAATACAGGCTTTTTTTTTTTTAAAGACAGATTTAGTGAAGTTTAAGGGTTGTGTGCAAGGTCATGCTTGGTGATAGAGTCAGGATTTGCATACTTACCAGGTACTGGCTGTTTCAGCTTCTAGAAGGAATTAGAACGTTTCTTTTGTTCCTTAGTCTCTCTTATATTGAAAAAAACTGAAAAAATTTTGCTGACCTGAGGACTAAACTCAGGGCCTTTTCACTAAGCTACATCCCCAGCCATTTTAATTGTTTTGTTTTGCTTTGTTTTGAGACTGTCTTGCTAAGTTGCTAAGATGTGCTCACACTTGCAGTCCTGCTCAGCTTCCCCCGTGCTGGGATGACAGGCACGCACTGGCACTCCTGGCTTGACCTTTAGTCTTGTATGGTTTCGTGAATGTTTTTTTCTCCAAGGGTAAGTGGAAGCTTCTTGATTTCAAAAAGTTAATCACAAAATGATCCAACACTCTATACACATACACCAGTGTGTACAGCTGCATAATCACACTAAGACAAAAGATGGGAAAAAAAATAAGCAAAATGTACTCCCTGTATACAGTAGAATATTACTCCGCTTTTAGGAGGAAGGCGATTCTGATGTACACAATGTGTATGAAACTTGACATTACACTGAAATACACCAGGCACACAGGGCCAGTCCTGCAGGGCTCTGCTCTTTTGAGCTGCCCAGAGTGGGCAAACCACAGAGGCAGGAGAATGGAAGTTTCCAGGGTGAGGGAAATGAGCTGGTGTTCAGGAGTTCACGGTCTTTGTGTGGAATGAAGTCTCCAGGCACTGTGAATATGCCACATTCCTAAATGTTCTGGAACTTAGCACCTACACTGGTTGAGGTGGTAATCTGTAAATTTATGTTATGTATTTTTTATGACATGATTTTTTAACTAGTTTTTATGACAATGATTTTTTTAACTAGTTTTTTGAGTGAGCCCACAGCCTTATATCTCTGGCTCCCCAGAGTTGGGCCCTGGGACACTGTTAGCTGGCATTGGTGGGCTGGTTCCTCAGCATCCAGTGCTCTCATCATAGTGTAACTGGCACACCAGACACACACAGGTGTGCAATGGTACGGCAGAGGCTCCAGTGACTCTAATGAGAGAAGTTATTTTTCCAGATGGACCCGTTCAGGAGGGAATCCAGGAATAAGTGTCTCAGACTAGGTCTGAGGGGACGTGTGGGATATTTTGGTGTTAGAGTGGAAAACATCTGACTTTCAGGAGGACACGGTGCTGTTGTGTGCATCTGGAGCATCCCCAGAAGGTCTGGGAGTTTAAGGCTCAGCCCTCAACTTGGTTATACTGGGCACAGCAGAACATTTAAGAGGCGAGACCTCATGGAAGGAAGCTAGGTCACTGGGGGCTTGGCCTTGAAAGGGATGCTGGTACCAGGCCCTCCTACATCTCTCTCTTTTTGCTTCCTGGACACCATGAGGTGAGCAGCTTTTCTTGCCATGTGCTCCCTCTATGATGTGCTAAGCTGCCACAGGCCCCAAAACACTGTGCAAACTGCCATCAACTGAAAATTCTGTGAGCCGAAGCAAGCCTTTCCTTCTGACAGGCAACCTCCTCAGATATTTTGTCACAGTAATGGGAAGCTGATGAACACACAGGATGGGTGAGGGACAGAGAGGCTCTGTGGCGGGAAGCATGTGGGGCACTGTGACTTGGGAGAGATGGCACGGGATGAGAAGGGTCGGTGATGGAGGGGACAGGAGACAGACATGAGGTTTGTTTGCTTATTTATGACTGTGGTAAAACACACGTCGACTTTACCGTCTTACCATCTTAAGTGTTCAGTGTCTTGGGGATGTTAAATACAGGGCTTTGGTGTAGGACCATCACTCTCTTCTATGTTCAGGAGTTTTCATCCTCTCCAGCTGAAAGTCTACATCTGTTCAACAGCAGCGCCCCATTTCTGTGTCCTCTCTCCTGGTAAATTGAGTTTGGCTTTGCACTAGCGAGTGTGGAGATGCCTTCATTCTGGTGCTGGGGGCCAGAGGCGGGGGTCTCACGATGTTGAGGTTGGGAGAGGCCAGCTTACAGGGAGGGCTGCACGGTGAGCAGGGCCACCTGCAACCCCAGAGGGAGGTGTGCAGTGCCCTGGGTCTGGATTCACACGGGCCTTGGGCATCTGTGGGTGCCAAATGCATCCCTCTGATACCCTCACAGGGACGTAGCTCCCCCTGGTTTTCTGCTCAGCTAAGATTTACTGTCAGATTCTGGAAGAAGAGCTGGGCCCCAAGCTAACAGGGCCCCATGGAGTCAGCAGGAAGTGGAGGCATCACCTGAAGTGGGAAGGTGAGGGGGACACGGGGCACGTGTGGCGCCGGGAAAGACTCTTCACCCAGCTGCGTGTGAGGAGGTGTCAGAGCCACATGCCCAAGATGCTGTGCTGAGAAGATGAGGGGCCAGATGGGAGAGGAACCAATCCCGAGGTGGAGGGCGAGCCTGGAGGCCCCGCAGGGTTCTCCAGGAGAAACAGCTGTGTTCAGAGAACTCTCGACATGCAGCGACCTCAGGGCGCCCACAGTGACAGCATCTCTGCATGGGGGAACCTCAGGGGCAGTGGAGCTGGACTCAACCCTGCCTTCCCATAGTAGCATGACCTTGGAAGTCATTAAACCCTCTCAATCCCAATGTCCTCCTTTGTAAAATGGGACAAGCGCCAGCATCTGCCTCCCAGTGCTGTGCTATAGGCCAGAAATGAGGGTGTATTAAGAAAGTGGTAAGCAGGGGCCCCAGGGAGCTGGTCCTCACGGAGCAGATTTACACTGGCCAGTGCGGTGCCGCGCTGTTGCAGTACATCGGGTCAGCGCTTCCCAGGGCTGCCCCTTACTCGTTGTCAGGGCGGAATCCTAAAGGGCCCTGAGTGATCTGAGCTCCAGTGCCTGGGTACCGGAGTGCTACTGTGGCTGGCGGGGCCGAGGTGCTCCTCTGACGGGTTTGCTCATCAGGTGATTTCCATATCAAGGAGGAAACTGTCCTGCTTACTGTCTTTTCATTCCACTCTCTCTCTGTCTACTCTGCATACCTTCTTTTTCTATTTTTCAGACATTTCCAAGTTCATTTTCCCCGGAGGGCCATCGTACATGAGGATAATGTCACCTCCTCTCCCCCACCTTCCTTCCAGGAGAATCAAACAAGGCAGCCGCGCTCTGCAGACCTCCTACAACTTCTGGTTACTCCTGAAGCTATGGGCTGACTTGATGCTCATTTGAGTTATTTGGACTCAGAGGAGAAAAATCAGTGTTGAAGATGAGAGAGGGTCAGCTGATGTCACCTGCAATTTTGCTCAATAAATAGGAACCAGTGAAGATTCAGGAGGCGCAGATTTGCTGGTTTAATGGAATTAGGGAAAAGATGATATTTCACCAGACACCTTTAAGGAAGCCTGGGAAGAGACTAATGTGGAGCTGAATAACAAGGCAGTGATGTTCCAGAATCAAATCAGGTAGAGAAAACTGCACCTGGACCTGGTGACTTTCTGGTGACGAATTCCAGAGGAACCCATCACAAATGAGCACGGAGCTCCGAGCCGAAGGTGAGCCCTGCCTCCGGGAGCAGGGAGGACTCTGGTTGCCCTGTTTTTTCATGGGTGGTCTTTGGGTGGTCACTCACAAACCAGAGCAGTTTCGTCCTCCACAGTGGCTTTTATTTCCTCCTCCACCCAAAGCCCTGGTGGAACCTCTAACTTCCCTCACAGGTTTGGTTTGAGAAAACACAAACCTCCCCAGGTCCCACAATTGCTTTTCACAATGACTGTTCCAGATGTTTTTTGGAACCCAATAATGTTGCTAGAATTCAGTGATGCCCATCCCTGGGAGAGGAGAAAGGAGGGAACAGAGCTTGGCAAACAGGAAGACAGTGAAAGGCGAGACAGGGACAGGAGGGCTGGCTGGCACGATGCAGTCCAAGGGGACACGCAGGGGACCGAGATAAGAGGGAATAACATTAGCAGCATCAGAGTGTCAACACAGCACGCAGCTCTTGCTCCAAGGGAAACATGAGATAGTTTATTCTGAGCCAAGTACGAGTGACCGCAGCTTGGGGAACATAGGTTTGGGTTACCCCGAATAATATGCCCTTCTGTGGAAGAGGTTACATTGACTCACACAACAAAAGAAAGGCATCAGCCATTGCATTTACTGACTACAGTGCTGGGGCCATCCGGTGGTCAGGCTACAGTTTTCAGAAATCTCTTTAGTAGGTGTCAGATGTTACGTCACAGCATCCTTAGCTTTAGAGGTGGGGTGGGCTGGAAGCCTGAGAAGCTTGGTGATGCATTCTGAGAGTTTCACTAACAGTGCTGAGGCAGTTAGATAACATGTAGACATTGAAAGGAAAGGGTACAAAGGGGACTAAGGCAGCCGAAGACTGGCTTTGGCTCTCGACCTGCAGTGTTCTGTGTCTCTGCCATCATTGTGATCCAGGTGACCAAGGTCAGTCTGCAGGCTCCTTGGTACAGATGTGGCTTCTTCATCTCCTTGAGTAGAAATGCTAATCCTTACAATAAGAAAAATGATCCTGTAGCCAGCTGATTTGTTCCAGTGAATATGTATTTGCACAGGCTATAAAACTTGCAGTGATTAACTTCCTAGAGAAAGTTAATCACTGCAAGTTTTATAGCCTGTGCAAATACAGAAACTTTAGTGAGAAGCTTTAGTGCTGAAGCAGAGCGGACGCCTATTGGCAGAGGAATGGGTGAGTGACTTTTGTGATACATGCACACCATGGAGTTCAAGGCAGCCCCTAGGAAGAAGTAATGACAATCGATCTCAAAGGGATTCCCTTGGGGAGCACATGAGCAGGGGAAAAGTAGTTGCAGAAAAATGCATGCTGTGACCTTGTATTCACAAACCAAGCAATGAAAAGGCTCTGTGTAGGACAGAATATGGACACAGACGGCCACACCTGGGTGAGAGGCTGAGGGACCTGCCAGGCCATCACCTGCGGGGGGCCAGGGGAGCCACTACATGGAAGAGACATGTGGAATGGCAGCAAGGGGAAAAGCTTGTGACAACAGTAAAACGATATTAATGACACAGCACCGTTTATGTGAAATCTATGTATCCACCCACCCATCCATCCACAGAACGGTGTAGCTATTATCTCTTCAAGCTGATACATTAGATCCAGAACTAAGTCCAAAGGCTTATTGGGAATGAACATGTATGCAATAATTGATTTCCACGAAAACAAATATTTCTACACGTGCAGACATTTGGTTCCAGCTGTATAAGCAAGAAGAAAGTGTTAATATGCACTGATTTTAAGAAGGATGCTTTAGTTGTGCTTTCAAGGACATCTGTCCCCTCCGTGGGTCAGAAGGCGCTTGAGGTGTGTGAAACTGTTGTGCTCATTATCTGCCCAATTTTCCCAGAAAAAAGCAATGGCACAAGGTCTTACAGTTTGGGGCAGAGGAGTCTCTAGCGGTTAATTAGGGAGTGTCTTTGCTAAGCCTTGATCATCTTGTTTGATTGACAGCACTTTCTTACTGAGTCCTCCTGTGTCACAGCTCCTGGGTGCTGGTGAGGGTCACAGAACCGAAGTAGTGAGAAATAAGTGGAGCTTCAAGGCAAATAAATAGGCTGTTGGCTCCAACCCCTTCTCCTGGCCCTAAGGATTCAGGAAGACTCGTTCTCTGTTCATTAGCCAGGACCCAGAAAGACACTTCTGCCCACCTCCAGGAGGCCATAGCTGACCCGGATTGCACACTGGGAAAATCAATTTTCGGGGACAGCTGACATTTTTGTGGGGACTGGGATTATGGCAGAATCTGAAACATTCTTAACCTGTATTATTCGCTCTGTGGGATTAACAGATGATCTTTTCATCTTCTCCAACTCTTTCAAATTTCTCTTTCAGCCACACCACTGACTCCTCTTTTTGATGATGAAATGCAGGACAATAATTGCTAAGTCACTGTGTAAAACATTTTCCAAGCACTGAGCATGCAATGGAAAAACTGGAAGCTTATATCTGGTCTCTATCACATGACCTGAGCCAAGAAGTGCGTGCAGTGAGCTGGTGTATTTTAGGCATTCGATGGGAACGCTGGTGTTTTGAATTCCTTGCACTGGACAAACGCCATGTGGTGGGTGGGACAGTTGGGAGACAGCACTCCTACTGTGGCAGCTGGCCAGTTCTCCTAGCGGAGGAGACTGCCAGAAACTACTGTGGCCCAAGAGGGTGCTTCCCAGCTGTCCTTGCATTTGGGGGCCTGTATGACTGGCTTTGGCAAGCGGGTAGTGCTTTTTGGTTAATGTAATTCGGAGACTGTTATGTACTGCGGTGTGTACTCCTCAAATATGGCCCCTGCTATCTCCGAATGCCACTATGTGGAGACAGGGTCTTTAACGAGCTAATAAAAGTTTAGTGAAGCTGTGAGATCATCAAGGTGGGACCTAACCCAATATTATGGGTGTTCTTATAAATAGAGATTAGGGTACACACACACACACACACACACACACACACACACAACCATGTGAGGCCCCAGGGAGAAGATGGTGATACAGGAGCTGAGGAGACAGCCTCCTAGCTGGCAGCATGGGCTGCATATCCAGAGCAAACCGTGTGTGGCCCGTGAGCGCTCTCCCCTTCCTGTCCCCTGAGGTACGGGGTGAGCAGCAGGAGTTAAGCCCACACTTGGAAGCCCTGTGGAAGGTGGTTGGGTTCTCCACTGTCCGCGATCTCTGACTGCTTCTGTGAATTGCAGCCTGGCCCTGGTGGTGCTTGGGAACATCCACTTAGGACTTTAAGGAAATGACAATTGAACCTAATGACAACTGAAACCGTGTGTGGCCCGTGAGCGCTCTCCCCTTCCTGTCCGCTGGGGTGCGTGGGTGAGCAGTGGGAGCTGAGCCCACACTTGGAAGCCCTGTGGAAGGTGCTGGATTCTCCACTGACCGCGGTCTCTGACTGTTTCTGTGAATTGCAGCCTGGCCCTGGTGGCACTTGGGAACATCCACTTAGGATTTTAAGGAAATGACAATTGAACTTGTATCCTGTGGCTCCATGGAGACTTGTAAGCTCTATCTGACAGCTAGACTCGCTTCTCTACAAGAAGACAAGCTCAAGTTACACGGGCACAGATGACCACACTGGAAGCAGAGCAGCAGCAAAGCCAGCCTGAGGCGGTGTCCTCTGTGGCCTCGGAGCCCCTGGCATGGCCAGGGAAGGGGTGTTAAAGTAACCAAGACACCTTGCTGACTGCCAGATGGTCCGGGAGTTGCGAGGTGGGTAGTGAGGAGGGAAACGCTCAAGGCGGTGTGGTGCTGCAGGGAAGGTAGCATGGTCCAGGGCTAAGCCCTCGGGCGAGGGATTCTCATTGGGAAAAACGATGGGTTCCATACTGATAAACAACAGCTGTCGCCGAAAACACAAAAAAGTTCATGTTTATGTTGGCTTCCACTGTCAGGACTTTCACAGAGAGGGTATTTTGTGTAACGTTTTTTTGACTAAGTTATTTAAGAAGTCACCAAAGCACCCAAGTAATTAAGAAGTGGGTGGTCTATCTTGATGGGTAAACAACATAATTTATCTGTGGTCCTTTTAGTTCCTGATGTTGGAATGAGTTCCAAGTTCACAAAACTCATTCAGAGCAAAAACCAAAAACCGTGCTTGGCTGCAACGATCTCTCATCCAAGCTGGGAAGCCCCGAGCAGCCAGCACGCATGTGGCAGGCTGGGACGGGAGCCCGGAGCTGGAGCCATCTGCATTCTGCCTGCCACACCACAAGCCGTTTCTCCTCTGCCCCGCTGCCCTGCCTTGGAGGTGGCCAACTGTGGGCTGAAACCTCTACTAACTGTAAGCCAAACTGGAGTCACCCAAGAAGGCTCTGCTGTGACCAGACCAACCTGAGAGCGTGGTATCACAAATGCACTATTCTTGCCCATTTTCTGCCTTTCTTTACTGCACAACTTGGTTAGGTGAGGCTGTGTTACTTGCTCTGGTGGGTGAAACCCAGGTAGGCACGCTGGGTGCCACTTCTGGGTGAAAGCAGTTGGGAGCCATAGTTTGGCTCATCCTCCCTGCCTGTGTGATGGTGGAGCACAGGCATCCTTGCTGTGCAGGTCTATGTGAAGCAACCTCGAGCTGGAACCACCCCATGGAGACTATCATCTGGAAGGTGTCAGAGACCCACACAGACTCCACAGACTTTGCCTTTGTTGTTAGCCACTGAGATGTGAGGGTTGCTTTGTTTCTTCTTCACCTCTCCGTCCCAACTAAAGCTCAGCATAGACCTGTACATGTGTCTGAATGCTTGAGGCAAGTGGACTGCCCGATATCATTCTCCTGTCCTCCTGTCTTAGTTACTTTTCTCACTGCTGGAATGAAACACCCAACAGCCAAAGTTACGGGAGGAAGGGTTTATTTTGGCTCACAGTATGTAGAGGTTTCAGTCCATAGGCAGCTGGCTCCAAGGGAGGGTGGCATGGCAGAGGGGCATTGCGGAGGAGAATCTGTCCATAGCATGGCCAGCAGGAAGCAGCAAGCTGCCTGACTTTCCCACTCACACCCATGGGGCTTCTCTCTCCAGGAAACCCATCCTGCCACACTCAGGACTATGCTAGTCCCCATCAGTGCACTAATGTAGCACCACACACCCTAATCCCAGCATCACATGCCCTAGATCCAACCAGCTCCAACAGTGCGTGAGGCTTTGTGGGGAGGCATCTGGATGTGAGCCATAGCACCTCCGCCAGATGACTAGAGCCCTTTTAGTGGAAGCGTATGGGTACCAGCCGGGCACGGCCTCTCCCAGCCTCCACATTGCCAGGAAGAGACTTCAGTGGGTTCTCCCAGTGGCAGCCTGTGGTGTCCTAGATAACAATCCCTTCTTTTTCTCTCTCTCTGTCATACTTTTCAGGGAAGCCCTGGTCCTTATTTTGAGGGTGACTTCTTGGCTCCAGTGTTGAACCTTTAACCTATCAGCACAGCTCCTTCACCCCGCTGACATAGACTTTCCAGCTTCCACCGCTAACCTTTAGGTCTTCCCAGCACAGATCCATAAAACAGACTGGTGTGAGTCCTTCTCATGGGCTCTAGACCTCCAGCTGGACTCGTGGGAGGCATTGTTATGGGCTCTAGGTTTTCATCTGGACTCATGCAGGGCACTGCTGTGGGAACCAGGCCCTTGGCTGAATATTCCGGGTCTTTAGTGTTGTGGACAGACTTCCTGCACTTGTGTTTAACTCTGTGTGACCATTGTAAAGTAACATAAATTCTGTGTCCTGATTCTAATTATTCTCTTCACAACCCCTGACTACAACAGTAGGGAACATACACTGGCCAAAAGGGTTTGCATGGCAGTGTCACATGTCAGGCGTCCTGTGCCATTGAAGGGAAGGGCTCAACTTCCTCTCTCCTTCCCTCTCCGCTGGTGGCAGGAACACGGCTGTGGAATGATACTGGGCCATGAACACAGGGGAAGAATGGAGGGCTGGCCGGAGCCTGCCCCTGACTACTTTGGTGCTGGCTGGTCCTGCCAGGTCTTTCTTCTGTATGAGAGAAACACCTCTCTCTAGGTTACCCCGTAGTGATCTTGGGGTTCTTTGCAGGATCCTATGCCTCTGTCACGACTGGACACACACTTGAGTTCTGCTGGGTGAGAAGACTCCAGGCAGTGAGCTGACGCAGGACTAAGATGCTGCAAAGAAGCCGAGACACTTGTACACCACAAGAGGTGGCGAGACTTGACGTCGGATGTGAGAGCCGATTTCTTCCTTTGGTGTGAGGTGACAGAAATCCGGCTCTTGAAAAGGAGGCTCAGGCTGCCTTCAGCCTGGTGGACAGCTTACATTTTCATCCAGGAGAATCGTTTTGTGGATCAGGCTAAACAGCTCTTCTCGGAAGAAAAACGGATGTCTGCCTGGATCGTGTTTATACTGAAATCTCAAAAAGCAGCCTTTCCACAGGTCTTCAGCGAGCTTGCCGAGGAGTGGCTGCACCCACAGCAGCGGCGGCCACATGGTGCAGGACGAGAGGTCACCAGTGCCTCGGGTGGACAGTGAGCTCAAAGAGCTCCCATTCACTGCCAAGAGTTATGGGCTGCATGGAGACGGAGCCTGCTCTGTGACCGGGACTATTTGCTTTCCTAATCCTCAAATTTAATGCTGTACATTTTACAAATAGCTAAAATAGGACAGATGTAAAAACCATCATTGACATCGTGTGGTCTGGAGCCGTCCAGCCCGTGGCTGAGCCAGAGCCCTGCCAAAGCGCGCTCTGTTTTCGTTTCTGATTTAATCCCTGATCCTGTGCGCGCTGACCATGAAAACAGACAAGCAGAAATACCTGAGAAGAAATCAACCTATCAGGCACAAATAAAGAGTCCAATAAAAGAAATGGCCTGTCTCTTATTGGGTTGGAGACCTGGCTATAAAGGGTCATTTTCCCCGAATTATTCTATTTAGTCCAATGTAATTTCAGGTAAACATCTCAACAGAATTTGGGGGAGAACTTGAAAAACAATTATTCTAATGTTGAACTGGAAAATAAATATTTGAAAATAACCAAGGAATAATTTGGAAGAGAATAAGGGAAGACTTGTCTTATACAAATGAAATATATTCTTACATTAATAAAACAGTTACAGTAATAAAAACAGTGTGGTCCTGGCCCAGGAACAGACAGGTAGATTAATGGGCTGGAACAGGGAGCCAGAAATAGACTCACATAACTCTGAGAGTGTGGCACAGAAGAAAGAAAGACAGTGTGTCAACTCAAAAATAAGAAAACAACCTCGTAAGAGCGCTGAACACGGGACTGGGAGAGCCCCTTCAGCAAAGATCTAGGGAAGGCAGATAAACTCAGGAGCGGTGCTCAGCGTCCTCGGTCCCTGGGGAAACACAAACGGAACCAAAACGCAGGACTACTGCATGTTTGTCAGGGTGTTTGAAGTGACACAAACAAACAAAGTGGACACAAGCCAGGACAACAGAAGGCTGACAGACCAAGGGCTCCTGAGGGAGTGGGGACACTGCAGTCTCCTGTGCTGCTGGTGGCAATGCAAAGGGGCACCTCTGCTTTGTGATACAGTGGCCATGTGCTGTGACCCCCGTGTCCTACTTGCCAGGTGATATAAAATGCCCCATGATGCGATCCAGTCACCCCACTCCTGGAGATCTGCCGAGCAGACACGTGAAAGGGCGTTTTCATGAAAACCGGTAGGCGAACAGTCATGGGGACTGTGCTCACAATCCCAGGAAACAGAAAGCTCCTCCAAGCCCTTCTGCTGTGAGCAGCGCAGGGCTGGAGCACCGCCTGCCCTCAGGGCTTGCGTGCCGTGACCTGCGCCATCCACCAGGGTGCAGCTCCCGTGTGAGCTCAGTGAGTTTGGATGCTAGATACTCCCCAGAACCCATGTGTTAAAGGCTTGGTCCCAAAATGGCACCCTGGGGAGGCAGTGGGTGGGGCTCAGTGGGGTGCTCCGAGCCACGCCCTGGAAGGGGATCCTGAGATCCAGCTCCTCCATCTCCCTGTTATATCCTGGCCACCAGGTGAACAGTTTTTTTCTCTACCAAGTGCCCTCCTTCTCCCTCCCAGCATCCCCAGAGGAGACCCAGAGTGACAGACCTACCAGTCCCAGACTGGTACCTCCAAAACCACCAGCCAGAATGGGCCTTTCCTCTTCACTATTCATTATCGTTACAGTAACCCGAAGCCGACCAACACAGAACCTGTTCCCCAAAGCTGCACAGAAGGTCCTTCCACCCCTGTGACATATAGGAAAAGGCAAAACAGAAGGGAAGGAGGTGAGATTACCAGGCTGGTTTGGGTTGGGGATGGAGTAGCAGGTGACCACAAGGCGAGTGCAAGAGACAGCTTGGGGTGATTTGTCCTGCATCTTGCTTGTGATGGTGCCCACCCAGTTCCATATTCCGTCCAAACTCCAGCCCAGGCTGGGGATTTGGCTGAGTGGTAGAGAACTTGCTACTCTGGGCTCCGTCCCCGGCACCACAGGAACAAAACTCTATACACCAGTGATGAATTTTTCTGAATCTAAAATAGGAAAGAAATTTAAAAGGATGTCATGTCATCTTTGAGTTAAAATTAATATGTAGCGTACAGGGCAGGGGAACAGGCAAGAGACATTAACAGCGGAGAGGCTGATCTGTCTTCAGATCCCATGACAGCAGCAAGGCTCTGACTGGTTGACCTCTGGTCTCCTTAGATCACCTTTGGCAGCGGGAGCTTTCTTAATTTGCTCCATGGTAGATCAGGATCCTGGGTTCAGCTCCATGCTGTGGTGCCAGGCATGAGTGGCTCTGCCTTGGTCTGCCCTGGTCTTCGAGGGCTTGGATGGGACCCAATCTGTGAGCAGCCTTGGCCATTTGTATCAAATGTTTTAGGTTCAGAAAATTTTTAAATGTTGTAGAAAGTGTGGATGGGCAACCTCATAGTCTCGGCTGGGGGAAATCTTTCAAATAAGCACAAGGGAAATCCACAAACTCATGTACTTGGTGATGCACACATAGGAAACGGTTGCCTAGCAACATAAAATAAAATAAGCATATGGAAAACTAAATTGGTGCAACCTCTTGGCAGAAAAAATAATTTTCTTATTAAAAAAGCACTTGCAAAAGAAAAAAAGCAAAAGAAACCCGAATGAAAATGTGCCAAGAATACTGAGCAAGCAACTTATAAATTAGCCCCTGGATGCCTCATCAACAGGGCGCCCATGTGTTCAACTGACCCTGAGCCAAGGTGCTGATGAGATCCGATAGCCAGGGGTACAGACCACCGGATTCTCCAGCGCACCGCGTGACCTTGTGCAGGGCTCCAGCATAGCTCACCGTTAGCCCCCTGAGGAAATAAAGACACAGTTGGAAAGGTATGGACTCGTGAGGACAGATGTGTGACAGTTTGGGGGACCTCTGACACGCTGCTCCTTGCAGTGGCCTCCAGGAGTGGGATGTATGATGCAGAAGGTCCTTGGAGTCGTCAAGCCGCAGGTAATCGCTGCGCCTGTGCCCTGGCCTTTCTTCCGCTCCCCTGAGTGGGTCACCTTTAAGTCAGAAGGAGGTGACCAGGAAGCAGAGGCTGCAGATTCTCCTCCCTTCTTTGTGCTCCTCTGCGTTGCTTGGATTCCTTAAACGGAGAGTGCCTGGCCTTGTGATAGAGAATGATGTGCCTGTGTGCAGAAGGAAGGGGAGGAGCCAAGGAGAGTGAGCTTGGTGTGGTCAGCTGGCGAGAGAGACAAGCACCGGTGCGGAACAGGCGCCCATAGGAGCTGAGTGCACCAAAGACCAAGGGTTCCAAGTCCCCACACAAAGCCTGGAGCCCTGGCCACGCTGACCCGCTCTGTGACACTGGACACAGTCCATTTCCCTATGCCTCAGTTTCCTCGCCTGTAAGGTGCACAGGCGGCCTCACCATCCAGAAATGGTTCTGGGAGCCCCCAGGGCTTCAGCAGGCCCTGAAACCATCCTGGGAAAATTACCCTGCTTCCCACCAAGAATCTGAGGCTTGGAAAGAGTGAGGACTGTCCACTGAGCTGTGTGGTTGCTGAGTGCCGGTTCCCACACACAAGGAACTAGAGTGCCTTGTCCAGAGGTCACACTCAGAGCCTGGCCTGCCCGCCAGCAGCGCCCTGTGCGCCGTGGGTTAACAGGGTCCCCGAAACGTGTGGGAACCCTGAAGTGTGAGTGGCGTCTTCTAACCTCGGCTGGAGCTCTATGCAAAGTGAGAGGGGCTTTTCTCCCAGGAGCAGGTGACTGCTCCAGGCTGGTGGGAGCCATGGCTGCAGGCCACGCGCCACCTGGAGCTCCAGTGGCTCCTCTGAATGATGGAGTTAATGAATTCAGTCTTTGGAATGGTCCCAGAAACTCAACCCTCGAGGTCCAGTGTGAGATGAAGGTGCGGCTCCTTGTTTAGAACAGGGAAGAACAACGGAGGACTAAACCAAGCTGGGGGCTCTGTGTGGCCCAGCAGGTGTTGCACCATTGAGCTGTGGCCCTGCTCTGGGGTTTGCTCACCATTATGAAGATTGGTGAGAGCTGAGCATGGTGGCACACATCTATGATCCCAGTATTCTGGGAGGCTGAGGCAGGAGGATGGCAGCTTCAAGCTCAGCCTTGGGCTTTTTCATGATTTAAGGAGATCATGTCTCAAAAGTGAAAAAAAAAAAAAAAAAAGATCTGGGAATATGTAGCTCAGTGGTGTGAGTGTGAAGACCCTGGATTTGACCCCCAGGATTAGAAACAATAACTGTGACTAAGTCTAAACCAAGGAACTGTGGGATTGAGTGGGATTCCTCCCTCTCGAAGAAGTGTGGCTAAGTCTTTCAGTTTCTACCCAAAGGAATTGACACACACACACGGGGTGGAAAGGTGTTGGTCAGTTTTAGACATTAAAGAAATAAAACCAAAACTCCAGGGCCGATCCTGGCATCAGAGTGGCTGCTATGATGGACGGGCAGTAGCCGGCGTGGCTGGGTGAAGGAGGACTACAGCCTCCCCTCTCCAGAGGGTGGACTCAGCTCACGGTGAGGTCGCCTGGGCGCGTCCATCCCGAGGCCCCCACGCCTGGTGCAGCCTTTCCTTCTCCCTGAGTCTCTTCCTCTCCAATCAAGGCAGCCACTCATGTGCCTTCTGTCGCTGTAGAAATACTTCTCATTTTCTAAAATTTATAAAAACAGAATGAGACAGCTCGAGGGGGCTGGGGATGCGCTCAGCCTCCGGGAGCAGAGGTCCTCTGGCTTCTGTCCCCATAGGTCCCCCACGTCCCAGGGCCCAGACCAGGCCCATGCTGAGGGCAGCATCTTCTCCTTCCCACCTCCTGTCTGGAACAGTCCCGGCTGGCAGATTAGGCGTAGGGCTGGACCTCCTGGGTTTTATCACCAACCGGATGCTTAGGTCCACATGCGTGTAGGCGTGTGATGCACACTGGGTCGGGAACCCGGGGCCCCCGCCTTCTGGCAGAGCTCTATACACAGAGCCCCACCTCTGGCCCCCAACGGTGGCTTTCAAAACACATTTCCCTCCCGTGAGCTTGGATTTGGACAGACCTCTCCAAGACAGCCCTCACTTCCAAAATAAATTTCCACACCGTGATTTTAAAACAACCCAGACAAGCACCAGGGGCAGCGCAGAGACACACTGGAGGGAGGTTGCTGGGCAGCCTCCCAGCAAAGTTTAAAACCAGCAGGGAAGAGGAGTCAGAGGACCTCAGCTCCGGGGGTCAGGGGGGTCCTGCAGGCGCCTCACTGGGGCGTGTGCTTCTCCTGTAGCCAGGTTGGAGTGGAACCTTCAACCAAGGGACAGCAGACGCCCAAACCCTCTCCCGAAGTTCAGGTGAGAGAAGCACATGTTAATTTTATAAAGCAAATCGAGGCAATGCGATAACCTGGCTCTGCTCCCCCATGTTCAGCTCGCTGAGACAGCGTGGTCCTGAAAGGGAGCTGCCTTTGGAAATACAGATTTAGGAGGCGGAGTCCACGCTCGGCCCTGCAGAAGCTGGGACCGGTTACTTGCAGCTCGAGCCATATGAGCTTTATCCATGAGGTGGCGCTGTTGTGCTGCAAAAGAAAACTTGCCTCTTTCTAAAATACAGGCAAACAACTTTTTAAAGATTTAGGCCATCTGATAGGAAATCAACAATGGCTATTGTAATCTCTTGTCTTATTCAAAGTACCATCTTGTTTTGAAGTCCTATAATGCTTTCATTCTTTTGTTTTGGTTGGTTTTATTCTGTTGTGTTTTGTTGGATTTTATTATGTGTGAAGGTATAGACATATTTTGAAGAAAAGGAGAGACGTTATAGTAGCCACTGCTGATTTCCTGTTGTCTTAAGTCCTGTGTCACTTGCATTGTTCTGTTCGGATTCCCTCCCTGCCCCAAGGGCTCGGCATTCTGGCCTCTCCCACCCCAACCGTGCAGTTCCAGCTCTGCCTGAACCGGGCAGGGCCCACACTGCACCTTGTGCAGCTGTCCAAGGCGGGACCTGCCTCCGCGCCCTGGAGGCCGGGCAGGGCTGGGTTTGGGGTTGATGAATCCTGATTCCTGCAGTACATACTCAGGCTGGAAAAAGATGTCTAAATCCTCTTGTCTCCAGACCTTGGTGGCTCGCAAAGGAAGCCTGCTCCCCTCTCTTCCCACCTCCCTTCCCCAGCTTTATCTCCTGCCCACACTGTCAGCACTTGACAGCCTGCTGTTTATCTCCTCTGCTGCCCGCCGGCCACCCCACCCCTCCGGGGCACCGCCATGCGCGCTCCAAGAGGGCAGGATTGTGTCTCTGATCGCTGTGTGCCAGGCCCCGCCGTGACACAGCACCTGTCTCCAGCCAGGCACCACAGCGAAACCTGTGATGCAGGCACCATCACCGTATTTCACAGGGGCAAACCGAGGCAGGGCAGTTTGGAAGCTTGCTCAGGGTAATGCAGCTACTAAATGGCAGAACTGGAGCTTAAAACCAGCAGGATGGCTCCTGGAATGCTCGAGAAGGTAGAGAACCCCATGCCCAGGTGTGGCAAGGCCTCTGCAGTGCCGGAGACCTGGGCCAAGCGATCCTCGTGGACAGCCTTGTGGCATCATTTATAAAAGTAGCAATCACTCTCCTTTGACCTAATATTAAAAATTGAAATCCAGGCAGCATTGTTGGGTGAGTATAACATCAATAAACAAAAGTCAAATGAAATCAATTGACGTGTCTCAATAAATCTAACAACTAAAGAATATGAACTGTGTTGGGGTTCTGTTTACGTGTTTGCAGTGCTCAGGATTGAATCCGGGGCCTTCGCACTGAACTGCATCTTTGACCCTTTTCTGTGGTTGTTGTTGAGACAGATTCTTGCTACAGTAGCTACATTGTCAAGGTAGGGTTTGAGCTTTCGATCTTCCTGCCTCAGCTTCCCAGAGTCCTGGAATTACAGGCCTTACCATCACATCTGAGGAAAAGTGCAAAGCACTTACTTTTAAAACTCCAATGTGTAACTGAAAAGAAGTTAAAGGTCTAGATCAGTGGGAAGAGATACTAAGTTGATGCATTAGAAATCTTAAAATGATAATACTCTCCAAATCGATATATGGATTAAATAAAATCCCCATGAAAATTCCAGCTGGCTTTGTTGCAGAAATTAATATGCTGATCCTGCGGTTGATATAAAGATGTGAGAACTAACTCAGCACAGCCAAAGTTTGAGAAAAAGAATGAGAAGTATAAGGATTCATATTTCCCAGTTTCAAAACTTGTTATGAAGCTTCAAAAAGCAAGACCATGTGGTGCTGGTTTAGGTAGCAATAGGTAGCTGCACCGAGCAGAGCTGAGGAGTCCAGAAACCAGCTCCTAACCCTGTGCCAGAGCCAAGCCAACTCTGAAAAAAAAAAAAAAAACAAAAAAACAAAAACAATGGTCTTTTCTTCAAGAGGTGCGAAAGATCCCTACCTCACACCATATTTGTTTGTTTAATTTTGTTTCTCTGTGCCTTTCTTTATTATTTATTTCTAAAGAGAGTAAAATTAAACACAACAAAAACAGAACATAACAATGTAAGAGACACAGATTTCAAAGCATTTCTATCACATTGTCTCTTGTTTTCTTCCAAATAGTTGTCCATATCTTCACACACGTGAAGTCCATATCTTCACACACGTGAATTCATACAACATGAAATAATACTAAACTGATCAGAACAGGTTGATGAAGGCATTTTAGGTCCTCAAGATCAGACAATAGAGAAGTCAACAATGACTGCCATAGTGTCTCTCATTCTCTTCAAAATAGCTGTCCATACCTTCACGTATGTTGAAATTAAACAAAACAAAACAGACTAAAATCACTCTGAGCAAAGAATAATAGTATTGCTGAGTTTCACATCATGACACTATGGAATCAGCACTGGATACCTTAGTGTCTCTTTTTCTTCAAAGTAGCTGTTCATTTCATCTTGCATTACATAATCAATTCTCATAAACTGTTTAGAAGTTCTATGCATGTATGAGTCTCTACATATATAGCTATCCTTTCTGTATTAGAGGTAAAAACAAAATAAACCAGGACAAAACAAAACAAATCCCTAGGAAAACATGAAATGAAAAAGACATATAAACAATAGCAAAGAGCCCAGAACTCTGACAGTATAAGCCTTCAAAACAAGGTGGTATGACATAACCAGGGTTGTTATTTTACAGAACGATCTTCAAGAGTTCCTCAGATCACCATACAATAATATGCACAATTGTTCCAATCCTATGGATGTTAACTATTTTATTTCAAGAACGTAGAGTTTGTAGTGCAATCATCTTAGCTATCCTGAGTGTGTTTATATAATTTTAGACATTTTTTCTTTTCCCTCATTTTCCGTGAGATATTATTTTTTTCCATTTAAGCAGATTCTTGTCCTTTCACTGTGTTTATTGAGTTTTTGTGTCTTGTGTACTCGTGCCATTTCTTACACGAGGAGACTATATGGTATTTGTACATGTGAGTTTGATTTATTTCACTTTTGAGTGTGATCTCAAGTTGCATCCATTTACTTATAAATATCTCAATGTGATCCTTCTTTATAGCTGAGTAGTCCTCCATTGTACAAAAATGCCACAACTTTTTTATCCATTCCTCAGTTGATGGACACTTAGGTTGTTTCCAAGATTTTGCTATTACAAATTGTTGCTATAAACATGGGTACTCATATATCACTGTGTATGATGTTTTTAGTTCTTCTGGGAATATGCCCAGAAGTGGAAAACCTGGGTCAAATGAGACCTCCAATCCCAATTTTTTGAGGAACCTCCAGACTGACCTCCACAGTGGTTGCACTAGTCTACACTCCCAACAGTGCAGGAGAGTTCCTTTTTCCCTGTAGCCTCTCCAGCATTTGTTGTTGGTAGTTTTCTTGATCCCGGCCATTCTTTCTAGTGTGAGATGGAACCTCAGTGTTGTTTTAACTTGCATTTCTCTGATGACCAATGATGCTGAGCATTTTTTCATGTATTTATTTGCCATTTGTATTTCTTCATCTGAGAAGTGTGTTTTCATCTGAGATGCCCATTTTTGGTTTGGGTCTTTGAATTTTGGAGATCTGATTTTTTTTTTAATTCTTTATATATTCTAGACAGAATATTTGTCTGAGGGACAGTTCACTAAGATTTTTTCCCAATTTGTGGGTTTTCTTTTGGCTATGCTGGAGATTTTTTTCGACATGCAGAAACTCTTTAATAGGATGTGATCGCAGTTGTTGAATCTGTGAAGTATTTCCCATGCAGTTTGATTCTTATTCACAAATTCTCTACCTACTTCTATGTCTTCAAGATTTAGAGTTTCTGTTCTAATATTTAGATCTTTTATCCATTTCAACTTTAGTTTAGCACATGGTGATAGGCATGGGTCTCGTTTTAGTTTTTGGATTGGAGAGCCAATTTTTCCAGCACAGTTTATTAAAGAGACTATCTTTCTTTCTTCCAGTGGATGTGTTTAGCCCCTTTATCAAAGATAAGGTGGCTGAATGCTCACACCATATTTTAAAAATGAACTCAAAAGCCCTATGTAGGAGCTGAAACTATAAAACCTTTAGAAGAAAACCAAGCAGTAAGTCCTGTAACAGGAAGGAGGCAAGCTCTTTGTAGGTATGCAAAAGCACAATCAGGGAAGATAACAGATGAATCAGACTTAACAAAACTGGGTAGGGATTTAGCTCAGCAGCTCAAGAGCTTGTCTGCTAAGTGTGAGTTTGATCCTGGTACAAAAATTTTTTTTTAAAATTCTGAAATGATACATTTAGGAACAAAAAAAAAAAGGGAACCCACTGACTAGGTCAAAATGTTTTCTAATCATTTACAGTGGTACCTTGGTTCACGAATTTAATTCGTTCCATGATTCTGGGGAGGATGCCTACATTTGTGTTCATGCAGGAAGATGGCCTTGGTATTGCCTGTCACTCGATATGAAGTTTGCCAATAGAAGTGTTTGTGAAGGAAGGCAGTACTGTATCTGAAAAAGATCTTGTAGCTACAAGACAACTAGATAATTAAAAAGATAAATAACTTAAAATGAAAAAAGATTCTGAATAGACATTTCTCCAAAGAAGCACACGCACAGATGCTTGAGATGGTTAGCCATTCAGGAATCAGAAATGGAAAGCGTGCAGAGGCCTCACTCCCAACCACCATGGTGGCCAGAGCAGGAGACTGAAGACCCCCGTGTTGGTGAGTGTGGGAGAAATCAGCCTTGAGCATCGCTGGTACAGACATAAAACGGTGCATAAAATGATCTTCCTGCCTCAGCTTCCCAGAGCACCGGGGTTACCGGCTTCAGCACCACGTTTGAGAACCTCCTGACAGTGTCTCCAAGGCTGGACTAGAAAAGCCGCCTGAGCGAGGACTGCCGTGGACTGTTCTAGACATGGACCCTAACGTTGCGAACATACACAGAAAGCTACGTGACTATTTAGAGCCGCCCTGTTCGTAACAGATGAAATAGAATAATCTCCCAAATGGTCAGCAACGGATGAACCAGGAAGCAAAACAGTGTATATAACAGAATCATATTTGGCAATAAAAAAAAAGAAATACAGGTACATGTATTGCAATAAAAAAAAAGGTAAAAAACAGGTACATGTATTTGGCAATAAAAAAAAAGAAACACAGATAAACTCCAAACACTACCTTATGTGAACTAGGCCAACAGGAGCCCAGGTGTCGCACAATTTCTCCCCACAGCAAGTGGCCCAGAGGAGACAAATCCAGAGGGATGGAAAGCAGGTCAGCTGTTGCCCAGGAGTTGGAGTGGACCAGGGAGCGACTTCTGAGGCGGGGACAGGGCTTCGTTTTGGGGCGAGGAGGGCACCCTGAGATTAGCTAGCTGTGCTGATGGCTGCTGACTCTAAGAGCCTCTCTAACAAACAGCGCTGGGAAAACTGACCGCCTGTGTGCGTAAAATCACCAAGTACTAAGTCAACTCAAAATGGATCCAAGACCTGGGTGTGAAAACAGACTTTGAAACTTCTGGAAGGTAACGCAGGGAAACACTTGTGTCCACAGACGCAGGCAAGGACTTGCTGAGCAGAACTCCAGGGCACAGGGAAGAGCAGCAAGGCTCACCAGGCGGTGACAGCAAACTGAAAAGCTGTACAGCGAGGCAGGGGTGGGCGGCCTGGAGAGGCGGCACGGACCACACTTCCTCCAGCTGAGCGGACAGAGGGCCAGTACCTGGCTGTGTAAACGCTCAGAGAACCACCTCCCAAGCAAAGGACCCCGTCATGAAATGGACAAGCGAGCTGAACAGACAGACACTTCTGAAAGGATGCTCAAGTGGCCAGTAAGTACAGGAAAAAAGTCCACCCTGCCTAGTCCTCAGGGAAGTGCAAACGGAAGCAAGTCTGAGATTCCACCTTACCCCCGTCAGAATGGCTGTCAGCAAGAACAGGAAAACTAGCAAATGCTGGGGGGATGGGGGAAAGAACTTCCCACAGTGATAGCGGAGATGTGAGCCAGGACAGCCGCTATGGGAACCGTGGAGATCCTGGAAACTGAGTCTCTGTTTGACCCGGGGGTACCCCTCCTGGGTGTATTCCCGCTCCAGTTAAAGACATCACCCTGCCCTGAAATATGCACACTCATTGGTTATCAGCACAATTCATGTGGCCAAGCGGTGGAAACAGCCTTGGTGCCCATCCACAAATAAATAGACACGGAACATGTGGTGTTGCACGCAGCGGAGTATTACTCAGCCACAAAGCAGAATGATGTCATGCTATTCGCAGGAAAATGGATGAAATCTGAGACTGTATGTTAGGGAAGTAGGGCAGGCACAGAAAGGTAAATATCACTGAGACATCAGAAATGTAAGTGAAGAGTAAAATAGAGGAGAGAGGGAGGAGAATAAAAAGGCAGAAGGTGGGGAGGGGCAAGGGGGTCAGGCTGGTCAGACAGGTTACATACGTGTCCAGTTGCCCAAGATGAACCTATTGCAAATGTTTAAGAATTAAATTTTTAAAGAACACACTCCCTTCAATCTGGTTACCTTTACAACTGCGGCTGTTGCTTAGCTCTGCTTGTGTCTGCTCCCTTCTGGTCCGCACATGACACTGCTATATCCTGTGGTCAGCTTGCTGTGTGGCCACAGGCGCACCAGCACCCTTTCTGGGTCTCAGACCATTCCCCCGTGAGGCCCAGCTAAGGACGCCCCTTCCAGGTGACAGGAGGGCGGTGCCACAAAGCCTGGGCCTTTGGGCTGAGTGAGCAGCGGTCACCTGCACGGGTGGGCCAGCACCTTCAGAACCCTGTCACCTGTCCTTGCTGGAGCAGGTGCCTGAGCCTGCCTAGACCCTGTGGCTGTCCCTCAGGTCTCCAGTTCCTTGGTTTTTGGGGTGATGCAGCCAGAAGCTTTGGTTCTTTCAACTCAGAGATGCCACAGGCAGGAGGATGGGAGTGTGGCTTTTCTTAGGAGAGCCCTGTGGACCACTGGGGTCCCTGCGAGGGTCTCAGGAGACTGTGCTGTGCATCATCGTGGGCCCAGATCCTGCCCCCAGCAGCGCCTGGAAATCCCTGGGGCAGCGCTGCTCTGAGCACATCTAGGGCAGCTCCTATTCAGCTCCTTCTCAGCTCGGTTCGAAGGAGGTGAGGCTTCCTAGCTTGAAGCCACCATGAGCACTGAGGCTGTGCCCTGTGACGCTGCTGGCCCGGTCTTCCAGCTGCCACAACTTTCGTTCCTCAGCTCTAAGAACTACAGACGCAATCACTGGACAGATTGTAGAAAGTGTGCAGAGAGCCCCTGCTGGGGTGCTGGGCACCTGGCAGTGTTTGGTAATAACCATGAGAAAGATAAAAAGTATTGATGTGAATGTGACAAACCACACGTGACTTGGGTTTTCTGCCAGGAGCGTGCAGAGCTGCCGGGACCTCCTTGGCAGAGACCCTTCAGTGTCATGTGAGTCACTCCCGAGGGCCACCACTGGGTGGCGCAGTTCAAATCTCTCCGGGTTTGGGATCTGGACCAGGTTGGGTTCCTGTAACTGTTCCTCTTGTTTCTGTTTTTTATTTCTGTCTCCCTCTCTTCCCTTTCCTGCCTTCTTTCCTCCCTCCCTTCTCCCTCCCCTGACTCTCCCCTCTCCCTCGCCTTTCTCTTTCTTTCTTTCAAACCCAGGGCTTCACATGTTCTGAGGCAAACCCTCTACCACGCAGAGATTTCACGAGAGCCTCCTGCTTTGAAAGCCCAGACGGGAGTTCTCGCCCTCCACTAACAAGTGTGAGAGCCAAGAAGACTTTTAGAGTTGGCCCAGCCCAAGCTCTTCGCTCTGAGGGAGGAAAAAGACCCAGGAAAGGGAAGAGGCCGCCCGTGAGCGTGGACTGGAAGGTCAGCGGCAGGACCAAGGTCACTGGGAATCCACTCCATGCAGGGGCTGGACAGAGCTCTGGACCTGAGTTTCTTGCTGAGTCTCTGGGCCTGGGGTGCGCTCTGGGGCCCCATGAAGCAGGTGCTAACGATCTGCAGCCTCAGGCTGGGCTTCCTGGGGTCCCACTGCGGGCGGAGGGCAGGGAGAGGGCACACATCTCCTGGCAGTGCTGCTGAGACCGTGTTGTGATTGGCCATAAAACAGCGCAGGGAGGAAAGAGCTCCAGATGGGTCCTGCCTGTGAAAACCGCACAGCCTGGGTCTCGACTCCCTCCCCAGAAGATGCTGGGAAGTCACAGAAGTATCTTCGCGTCCTCGCCGGGCCTGGAGTCAGGGCTGGGAGCTGTGTGGGTCTGGACCTGGCTAGCACCTCATCGACAATGCCCGCCTCAAAGCGCTCAGCACAGGAGCTGAAAATAAATCTTTACTTGGGGTTGCCCTGTTTTACGTTCAAGGGTTACTTGTCTGCACATCCTCAATAGCAAATCATTCGGGTGGCGATAGATGTAAGCTCAGGAGGAAATCACCTCTGAGGAGCAGGTACTTCATAAATCGTCTGGGGGCTTGACAGGGGTGGGGGTGGGGGCTCGTCCTGGCATCTGGGGGTGGGGACGACCTCCAGGGTCCCCCTCAGGGTTAGCAGTGCGTTAGAAAATTCCAGTCTACATCAGGACTGACCAGGCCGGGCGGAGTCACCACCACTCCTGCCCTGCGCCTTCCCTCTGTGACACCAAGGCGGTCAGTGAGAAGTGACAATTGCAGAGATGCTCGGATTCGGCCTTGGCCTGGTGATGAGCTGGGTGTGCTTGCTTGGCTGGGGCCACTAGGGAAGGGGCAGATAAAGTCCTGCACCCGAGGGAGCTGGCATTATGAGTGAGTCGGCTTACAACCCCGAGGCCCGGCAGATGCCTGCTGTGTTCCCCTTGGGAAAAGACAGGGACATCTTTACAAAAGTGAGGGCCCAACACTCCACATTTAATGGACACTTTCATTCGCTTCTGAAAGGCTGTGTGACTTAGATCCTGTGGTTTGAGCACGGAAAAGGGATTTTTAAAATTATCCTTAATGACTTAATCACCCTTCCAAAAGGCTTCTTCCAGCTGAGTTGGCCCCAGAATCACGGTGACCTCATTGCTTGCCTAATAATCTCGATTTCATCATCACTTGGGGTACAGCACTCTCCTTGTAGCTTCTCTTGTTCAAGATGAGTTTTTAATTGCATGCATGTGACTTTCAGGCAGACGGAGACATATTTTTCTGGGAAAATAAATGTATATTGAGTAGTTTTGAGTGACCAAATTCTTTCTTTAGTTACATTATTATTATAGTCTATTACTTAGTCTACTATTGAGAATATTCTTGCAAGTACGTTTTGATCATTGAAAGTCTAAAATATCCAGCTGCAACATCAATTTCATCTGTTCCTCTTTATTTGGAGGAAAATTCTACGCCAACAATTTCAATATGGTGACCCACGGTTTGCAAGGAACCTGCAGATGTGTTGGTGTAGTTGGCATAAGATTTACAAATGTAGGCCAACATTTGAAAGTTGCGTTTTACATAAAGTCTGGGCTTCTGGGATTTCAAGCTCCCTTCAGGAACGCTGCTGGCTGTGCCTTTCCCAGGTTTATGGGCTCACTACCCCCTCCCTGTTTATGGCATTGCTTAAATTCTTGGAATTGTGGGATCAAAGCTAATTTGCTTCCTTTTTTCAAATTTCAATTATTGTGGCTTTAAAATTTTTATGTAGCAATGAAAAAAAGAAGTAGCTTTAGCAAAGTTTAACTTGTCCTGGGCTCAGGATTAGTCTGTGTCTATCCACCTCAGTCGAATTGTGCTCGCAGAATCAGTGGACATTAGAAAGAAACAGGGAGAGGAAGAGAAATGAAAAGTACGTTGGGTCCAACTGCCCACGCGTCCCGATCCTTCCCGTGTCAGCTGGCTGGGTTATTCCGAGTTTGGCTTGTGGTTTCTGGAGTCACCAGATGTAAGCAGGCCCAGGAGGGGTGCACCAGGAAGCAGCAGTGTCAGAGGCATCCCTTTGTCATCTGGGGGAGAATGAGCCCTCACCATCAGGGGCTGCTCTCCAGTCCCCTGGGGCCCTCGCAGCTCACCCCACAACAGTGTCTGAGATCACTCTGGAAGGACTATGGACTAGCTGCCTTGAGAAGGACCTTAAAACCCACAGTAAGCCCGGGCACCCTGCGAACATCACCTCAACGAGAGCCCCAGACAACCGCTAACCTGTGTTTCCAAAGTCCCGTCTCACACTGAGCTGTGCTGTGTTGTGTGTCTTGCTATCAGTGCAGGAATGTCGAAGGTCCTGGCCAGCCTCCCTTTGCACTCGATGACTCCCCATCTTTCACGTGCTGTGCACACTTGCAGCAGTGTGAGGACTTTTCTTCCAGGAGATGCTCCCAGATTCCAGGGCTCCTACCTCGTTCCGGGTGTGTCTCTGGACTGTGCTACAGAAGTTTATACACACTGCTCTTTCCCTGTACATGAATGCTTATGATAGATTGATAAGTTAGGCACAGTGGTTAACAATAACTGCTGATAAGATAGAACAATTATAAAGGTTTTCTCGAATAAATTCATTAACCCTGCTGCTCCTACCCTTTGTGGCCATTGTTAAGTAAGATAAAGCTTGCTTGACCCAGGCCCCATGCTATTGCGACATTCCACTCCACACCAGTGGCTTCTGAGTGCCTAACGGGTGGGTGAGGTACATGAGGTGGACACACTGCCAGAGGGATAATTTCCACCCCAGGAGGATTTCATTGCACCACTCAGAGCAGCATGTGCTTGTGCACAAAAACATTTGAATAATTTATTTGTGGAATTTTCCACTTAGTATCTTTGGATTCTGGTTCACTGTGGTAACTGACACCATGGCTGCGGGAGTTTCTTGAGTACTGTGCAATTATTTGGTGATGCAACCTGTAATGGCAAGAACCTAGCAGAGCCTGCCCTTCACCATGGGACAGGGGACATTTAAAGTGAAGGATGTCACGCAGCTATGAAAGGCACGCGCCACTTGACCATTGCAGAGAAGGTCTGACTCTGTTACCCTGGGAGACCAGTTTCTCAAGCTCTGGCAATTTGTAGGACTCTGGAAGCACAGCATTGTAGGTTGTGGGGGGCTTCCCAGTGTACTATGGGGTACTCAGCACCATCTGTGGACTTTGTATATCACTACTGACCCCCCTTCCTACGGTGTTACCCCTAGTACTGTTTCAGCATGGCTCCTGGAAGGCAAAAATCTTCTCAGGCTGGGAACCACTGCTGCGAGTGGTCCCAGATCTTCCCACTTGGCCAGGATGGCTCAGCAAAGATCCTAAAAGGGACCTGAGAGTGGGAAAACCCGTGTCCCTTCTCTGGATCCTTGAGGGCAAAAGGCCAAACTTGCAGTGTAGAAACCACTTGCCTCTTGTGTCCTTTGGTGAGCTGTGCTGTGTCCCCGAGTCTCATTTCCTTTTATAGACAGTGCCATACGCCCTTAGTACAGGTGACGAGAATTCCCATGTGAACAGCTGTCCCAGTAGGATAGCCAGGGTCCCCTGCTCCATCCTCTACTGCCCTAGGCTACTCTGCTTTCTGTGCAGCCAGCGGCAGATCAAGCAAGGTGGCAGAGTTCCACCTCTACCTCCACCTCCTCCTCCTCCTCAGCCTCCTCCTCCACCTCCTCCTCCTCCTGCACCTCTTCCTCCACCTCCTCCTCCACCTCTTCCTCCACCTCCTCCTCAGCCTCCTCCTCCACCTCCTCCTCCTCCTCCACCTCTTCCTCCACCTCCTCCTCTACTTCCTCCTCCACCTCTTCTATCTCCACTCCTGTGTTGGAGCTTGGTCCAGCCCAGGAAGATTTGTTATTTTCTGGACCAGTCAAGTGTTGACTGCTTCCAAACTCACCTGATGGGTGAGTAGCTGACTCTTTTGGGGTCCGAGTGGCTGCCGCCAGCCCCCCACTTGCATACTCTCCTAAGATTCTGATTTTTGTACTGCAGTGCTGCATTGACATACAAATAAAGTCTATTTATTTTTCTGATTCTTACAAGAAAACCCAAAGCCACAGGATCGTGTTTGAAGCTGCAGAGCCAGTGGCTTGAGGTTTCCCTGCTGGAGCTCATTGCCGTGTTCCATGGGTTCACAACTCTGCTTGGTCAGGTCCCCAGGCCAAGGCCGAGGCAGGCAGCCAGGGGACGTGAGGCCACAGGGAACCGAGCAGCTGCCAGCCGTGGCATTGCATGGGCTCTGCCTTCACCTGCAGCGGCCTGGGGACAGCTGAACACTGCCACTGCCACTTGCTGCCCTCCCAAGCAGATCAGGAATCCTTCCTCTGTAGCAGATCAGCTGAGATGCTCATTCCTATACCCAGCAGTGTGTGTGTGTGTGTGTGTGTGTGTGTGTGCGCGCGCGCATGCATGTGTGTATTTAAGCAAAGTCTCGGCTCGCTTCAGTAAGACCTCTGAGGTCTTATCGAGAAGTCCATAGGAATAAACAGGAAAGAACCAGCTGGAGACTTGGAGAAAAGTTGCATTTTGCTTTGTGCACATCAAAATTATAATTTAAACGTTAACTTTATTTACATACACTTTGTCCCTGGCTTACAATGGTTCCCCTAACAATGGTTCCACTTCACAATAGTGTAAACCAACACCCATTCAGTGGAAACTGTGCTTGGAGGTCTGGATTTGGACACTTTCCCAGGCTAGCAATACGGCCCCTTCCTCTCTTTGCAATGCCATCATACAAGCAGACAGTTGCGACTTCTGGTCTCCTGCAACTCCGACGCTCGAAGTGCGCTTGCTGCTCATCTGGGATGTGGGGTACAGATACCTGGCTTATTTCTTCTATTTTGACCCGGGAATTGCACGCAGGGCTTTCACACTACATGACACCCCCAGCCCTTGTAATATTTACTTTTTGGGGATCAAATTCACGACCTCGAGTTTGCCAAGTAGGCATTTTCTCTGCTGAGCTAAGCCCCCGACCCCTCTCCATCAGCCTGTCAGAATCATACTGGCTTCTCTGCCTGCTCTCGGTCCCTGTGCCCGGGCTCCCAGGTGGATGCGTTTATAAATCTTGGATCTGACCTGCACCAGGTGGAAGACGGCGTGGGCAGTGAGTCTGCAGCCGTGGCATGCTGTGAGGTCACAGCGGCCTGCTGTCAGAGCGTGGAGGGAAAGGTTCCGTCGTGTGTGGGGCTGCCAGGAGTGATGGGGAGCTGGAGACAGTGGATCTCAATGGGAATGGGGGTGGAGGTGGCTGCCAGGGAGCTGGGGACTGTCTCCCCGGGCTCTCTGTCGAAGGAAACGCAGCAGACATTTAAACAGTTCCAAACCAAACAAGACACCCAAGGGCTGTGCTTCTGTGGCTCCGGCCTCTGCTGCAGGCCAGATTTGAAAATATCGAGCAAGGCAGTGACAAGACAGCCCTGCTTGGAGGGCACTGCCGAGGGGACAGGAAAACAAGGCCGCCTGCCTGGCCGCCTTCGGGTTCAGGGGCTGCTTTTCTAAACGGCAAAGTCAAGACCGTGGGGTGGTCTCCCCGTCACAGTTCACTGAGGCCCGGGTCCCTCACCCCTCCTCCGAGCCAGGGTGGTCACGGGCTTTCCGTTCATCAGATCCTTCTTTCCCACCCAGAACACTGGCTCTCAGCTTTTTAGTGTCTATTTCTCCAAAAGCATCCTTATACTTTAATTCATCCCCAAACCCCAGTAGTTTAATCAGATGTAACATTTTCATCTGGGCTTTGATGAGAACATAAATAAAATCACTGGAACCAAACCATCCGTGTAGCCCCCTCCCCTCGCCCTTCCTGACCTTGGAGCCGCCTCCGGCCTGTTCCCAAAGCCTCCTCCAATGTCAGCCCCAAACTGACAATTCGGGGAGGAAAAAGGGAAGTTTGTAAGCAGCCCTGGTCCTGTTCCCCATATAATGGTTAATAGAATTGTGGTTTCCTTCTTTCTTTTGTAATCTCGTTTTCCAAATTTACAACCCTCGTGACTCAGCCTCTGCTCCGGTTTGAGAAGCAGAGATTCCTGCAGTAGAAGTCAGAGGGCAGCGCCTGGGCCTCCGAGGTCAGCGGGGCACACGGAACACCCACAGTCCCCGCGGGGCCCTGGCACCATGTCTCCAAGGGCCCAGGATGCTTCGGCTCCCCAGAGGCCATGAGACCGCGGCACCAACGCTCCAGCCTGCCCTGCTTCATGACTGACGGAGTCCAGGGCAGGCTCTTGCACTGGACATGGGGGGCCCCAGGCGCCCTGTCCGCATAGCCCCTGCCAGGGTGGATCCTGTCTTTCCCCTCTTGGGCAAGGCAGCTGTGCTCCCAGGTTGGGGAGCTGGCTAAGCGTGACTCCCTCCCGTCGGCCTCTACCCCTGGGCTCCTGGACACAACTGGGCTTGCAGAGGTCTGCACAGTTGCTGTTGGAGGCGGGTGGGGCTGTCAACGCTGCTGTGGATTGCATCTCAGATCCACCCTGACACATCCCCAACACCCACAGAGGGCACAGTGAATGTGGACCAGGGCTCCTTCCCAGGAGCCTGACTCCAGGATGTGGAGCTCGGTAGACTTAGGTCCAGGCTCCGGCAATGCCAGGCTGAGCTGTAGGATCAGAGGCAGCTGCTTATGTGGGAAGAAGGTTAGTGACACCCACCTCCACTCCTTGTGGAAGTGGCTTGAGGTCCTTTACGCGGCCACTCGGCAGCCATCTCGGGGCTCCCTGCTTGCTGTGCTTCACCAGCATCACCGGCACCTCCCCCAGAGACGGAACCCCAGCCGCCCAGTTTCTGCCCCTTGTTGCATCCCGGCTCCATCCTCCTCTGCCTTCCCCAAGGTGCCCTCTTCTCTGAGGAAGAAGCCTGGATCTGACTCCTGTGCTGACTCCTGGAAGTGCATGCTGGCCTCCCCTTCTGCAGGGCCGGGGAGTGGACCTGGCACTTGTGGTGAAGGGGACATAGCTCTACGAGGCCACCCTCAACCCGGCCTGGCATCTCCTGGGGCACCTCAGCACCCAGAGATGCTGGTGTCAGGTGGGGAATGAGAGTGGCACCTGTGAAGCCTACACACAGGGCCAGCTGTGCAGTCAGGAGGATGCAGGGACCCTTAGCCAAACATGCCCATGATTGCATTTCTCACCTGTGAGCTGTCGTCCTCCAAGGATTTCAGAAGAAGCAGCAGCACCATCTTGCCTGTTCCAGGGAGCTGTTATAGAACCAGGCCAGCTCTCGCCCTGGATGAGCTGACTTTTCTGGCCAAGAAGGGCCGTAGCACACCATGGCCATGCAGGTCTTTTTATAGCTCTTGGGTTACTGCACGCTCACTCGGCTGCCAGGTAGCTGTGCCAAAAAGCCTGTCATCCCAAAAGCCAGCATCTGGCAGGTGACTGCCTGTCCCTGGAATCCTCCTGCAGACACCTGATGCAGGGATGGGTACTTGTGTGTCAAGCCAGCAGGGCAGTGCTGTCCTGAGAGCAAGTCTGGTTCCACCCTCCCGCTGGACAGCAGCTGCTAGCAGACCTTCCCAGGTCCTCTGGCCCCGCTCACCCAGTCACACTGTCCCTGGGAGCTCCCTACATGCTCAGGGCAGGTGGGACAGTAGCCCAATGCTCACCAGGAGAGAGTCACGAAGCCGGTCCTTCCTCTCTGTACCCCAAGGCCTGTGGGAGCCGTATAAAGAGCTTGCAGGGCTCAGCGGTCCACCTCTTGCCTAGTGTGTTTGAGGCCCTGAGTTCTAGCCCCAACCCTGGAAGTAAGGTGGTTTCTGATTCTGGATGGCAGCAGTGCGTGGCCAGCTCTGGGCAGTGTCTTGCTGTTCAGCAGTGACCTCAGCAGGGCGCAAGTTACAGCCCCTGGGATGCAACAAGGAGCTGTGCCGGGCTGGGGCATCGAGAGCCTCCAGAGGCACAGCGGTGCCACATTGGCTCCGGCGCCCCTGAGAGGGTCCTCTGTCCACTCACCAATATGCCTGTGCCACCAGGACTAGTGCAGGGGCCACGGATGCCCGGACTCTGCATCACATGGTGGTCACACAGGTCCCCGGGGAGCCGGGGGCTGCATATTTATCAGCTGAACTCCAAAGGAACTGCCAGGCATTTCATTTTGTCTCCCTGAAGGTTTTGGCGTCTGTACGTCAGGGCCTCCCCGGCCCATCTACAGTTGTGGTCTTTTCCCTTGTCAAGATAGGGTTTCATAGAGGCAGGTTGGGTAAAGTATATTTCCGTCCTGATAAAATATATTAAAATATATTTCCATTCTAAGTAAGCAGTGACTGTTTGGAATGAGTCACCGCGATGCACAGTAATTAGGAATCCGCGAGTCCGAGATGACATTTGCTGAGGCCTGAGCCTGCTCCTGCCGCTGACCTGCGTCTCCTGACCACAGATTTCCCCAGAAATGTGACTTCCACTTGCAGCCATGGAAGCCAGGGGTACACTTTGGGGTTCTCCCGAAGGTGCTGTGCAGCTCAGAAAATGCAAGCTTGGGCAAGGAGAATCCAGGCGAGCAGAGAGCAGCGGGGGTCCCTGCACCCCAGAGGCCTGCCTGGTGCCCTGGGACGTACTGGGGATGGGGCTGGCCGGAGTGCTCAGGCTCCTCCTCTGCACTGCTCTCCCCGCCCCTCCCCTCCTCTCCTGTCTCTGCCCATTTTCCTTTTCCTTCCTTCCTTCCTTCCTTCCTTCCTTCCTTCCTTCCTTCCTTCCTTCCTTCTTTCTCTCCTTTCTGTTTTCTTCCCTCTGTCCATCTCCCTTGGTCTTTTCTCCTGCTGTCTCCCTCTCCTTCCTTTCCCGCTCCATCTCTCCCTCTCTCCTCTCTTCCTCTGCTTCTCTCCCCCTCTCCTTCCTCTTGCTCATGCTCTTCCCTTCCTTTCCTCCTGCCTCTCCACCTCCTCCTCCCATCTCCCTGCCCACGGTCTGGGCCTATCTAACTCCTCACACCTGGGCACCATTACTGCTGCTCTGAGGTCACAGCCCCTCCTGGCCTGCTCTTAGACTCTAGGACTTTTAAAACCCTGATAAAGGGATTTCTTTTCTCTTGCTTCCCCCTTTTATTTGGAAAATTCCGACATCACTGCTGTAAGTACTAAGACTACTAATACGAAGTACTTACTAGGAGGGAGACTTGGTGATTCCACCAGACTCTGCAACATTTACTAAACTAAATCAAGCATTCTCAGAGCTTTGAAAAAAATGGGGAGACTGTATTTTCTGGTGTGGGGTTCAAAACTAGGCCCTGTGTTTCCCAGGGCCAGTCACAAGTGACAGGGTCATTTGGGTGAACAAACTACTGTATTTGTGACTGGATCTATCTCTCAAACTGTCTTCCGGACTGTGGTTTTTACAGCCTGGTCCTTGGACCAACGGACCAAAGGGAGCAAAGCCATCAGTGCTTCTAGGGAAGGTTTTGTTTCTGTTTCTGTGTTCTTCCCGCTCCTCTCCTCTCCTCCCATCCTCTCTTCCTTTCCTCTCTTTTTTCTTTATTTCTTCCTTCCTTACTTCCACCCTGTCTCTCTGTCTCTCCTTCCTGCTTTCCTGTCTTCTTTTGCCCCAAGCCCACTGAGCTGGCAGGGGGGCAGGCTCTGCAGTGTGTGGCTGCCCAGCCCTGGGGACACAGATGCCCCTGCAGTTTGGGAGTCCCCACTGAAGTCAGACTCAGACTTCTCCTGGGCAGCATGGGAAACGCACAACGTAAACCAAATCAGACCGGGTCGAAGCCAGAAACAGCTCCAGTGCGGCAGAGCGGCAAGCCCGGGATGGAGCTCCTACACTGGGCTCTGAGTCTGGAATGGCTCCAAGGCCTGTGCATCACAGGCCTGGTCCCAGCCCAGGTGTCCCCTTCTGGGGGTGGCCTGCCCCTCCTCCCCTTGCCCTCTACAGTGTCTGACCTGAGATGAGTGGTGTACCCGGCCACATGACCCCACTGTGTCTTGAGCACGGACAGAAACCTCCCAGGCAAGACGAGATAAACCTTTCCTCTCTATAAACAGATCATCTCACATTTGTTACTGTGAGGGCCATCGAACACCACCCACACCCTAGGGATGGGAGGACCGAGATGACGGGCCAGTCAGGAACACAGCCGCCTCAGGCCCTGGGCCGAGCTCAGGGCTTGCCTGCTGTCCTCCTCCTTCATTGCACAGCCCTAAGGGACAACAAAGGCACAAACAAACACCAATAAATCTTCCGCAAAAAGTCAACTGTCTTTGTATAATTGATTTTTTTCTGCCAGTGCAGAAACTGAGAGCTTTCAAAATACACTTGGTGCAAGAGCTGGGGCATGTTCTGGGGTGCAGACACGACACTTAGGGTAGGCAACGCTCTGAGTGGGACCCCGGCATCCTAAAAGGGAGAAGACATGAGAGCATCTATCCCTGGTTGAGTTGGTTCGTTTGTTTTCACTTCCAAAGCCGCCACAGCACTTTTTCAAAATCTATCGAGATTAGAGGGACATTTACAACTGCAGCCTTACATATTTTTCCAAAATATAAAAAATAAAATGAAGGAAGGAGAAATGCAGTGGAAGAACGAAGAAAAAGGGAAAAGAAATGCATATGTATGCGTGTGTGCGTATCTTTAAGGGAGAAAAACAGATTTGGATTAAAAAAGAAACCAAACAAAGATCTTAGCAGACAGCTAATGCAGCACGGGTTTGCAAGCCGGGATTTCAGCCCTGTGAAATCACGACTGTCCTGGTTGTGTTTCAGGATGAGACAATAGAGATGAGGCCCAAGGGGCAGAGACCCAGCTCTGCGAAGGCAGAAAGAACCGCGCTAGCTAGCTAGCGGCGTCCGCACCCGGGTGGCCCAGGCCCTCGCGGCTCCGACCCGCCGCGCTGCGGCCACCAGGGGGCGCCCGGCCGCGCTCGGCGGCGCTGTCATCCTCTGTGTAAACAAGTTACGTCCGAGTGTTTAGGATATAAATTACGACCATGCCGGCTGCCTCGGGAGGAATGTAAACACAGCACTGTGGTCGGAGCAAACTCGGAGACTGACTTCATAATTTATAGCAGGCCCCCGAGGAGCTCGGTATGAAAGAAAAGACAAAAAAAAAAAAAAGAAAGAAAAAGAAAGCCCCATTTAAATGCAAATATGATAACAGAGAGACAAAAAAAATTTTTTTAAATCACTGCCTAATTTTGGAAAATACAAAAAGAAAGCTTGAGGTTTAGGAAGATGGTTGATTTCTGGGAAGCAAGATGCACCACCCCGGCCGAGCCTGGCCTGCAGCTCTCCGGGAGCACGCACCCCGGGAGCCGGCTCCGCTGCTGGGCTGGGAGGGAGACGACCTGTCGGGGCCACAAACCAAAGCGTGCTTTTCATTCAGCAGAGCAGAAGCAAAAGCAGGAGTCCAGCCCGAGCTGGAGAGAGAAGCACGCCTCGGGCGGCGGTGGAGAAGTGCTGGGTCCCGGAGCCCTGGCACCCACAGGCAGGGCGGCTGCCGGGCGCTTCTGCGTCCTCCCCGCCGCCGGGCAGCGCTCCTGCTGGGAACCGGGCGGAAAGGGTGGCGCGCGCGGCCTCCCGGCGGCCCCGGCCGGCCAGTCCCAGCCGTGGACCCCGGTGTCTGCCTGGGGGCGGCCGCCGCGGCGCTGGCAAGAGCGCAGAGCCCAGGCAGGAGTTCTGGCGCACGGGAAAGGGAGCCCCAAACGTGATCTCCTCGCCTCAGACCCTCGCCTCTTTTTATCTTTATCTTGCCTGGCTTTCTTCTGACCTTCTGATTTTTGTTTCGGCAGAAAAAGTGAGCGCAAAGCAGAGGAAAGAATAATAAAGGGCGTCCCCTCTTGTCTCTGGCTCCTGGGAAGACCCCCAGGCAGAAGCCGAGCTGTGCTCCTCCAGGCCCAGACCCCACCCCACGCGATGACACCACGCAGAGGGGGATGCGGGCAGAGCTACGGTGCTGGGGGAAGGGGCAGACCAGGCCGCCGATCCTGGAAGGAAATCGGTCCCTAAAACAACTATTTGTTATATACATTTTATTGAAAAAAATTTTACATCAAAATATTTTGGCAAACTGTAAAAGTATACATAAGTGCAAATATATCCTCCTTTTAAAATACAAGCAAAGTGTGAGTATACACGAAGATCATAAAAATATCTTTAGAATATGGTGGTAGAAAACAACCTTGTAAAAACGTCGTATTGGCACAATACTTAGAACCGCTTTCTTAAACTAGAGGCATTGGCTCTACATGGTTTCTTCATAGTGTTCTTTGGCATCTGTATCCAAAGGGGGTGTCTGGGGTGAACTACGCTCCTCTCAGCCGGGCAGCGTGATGAGGTTTTCTTGGAAGCCTGTGTTTTGCACACTGCCTCTTTGAAAAGCACACAAGTTTTCATAGATAAAGAAAACCACACATACACACAACTTGTCTGCTTTTCTCGGACCCTGATTACAGAAGGCAATGAAGATCCCAGAGTTACAGGTTTATTCCTTACGCTTGGCAACTTCTCAGCTCTCCTCTGTTTGGGGTCGATCTTCCTGGTCTGGGCATTACCTTGCCAAGGGCTCCGCCTCCTTCAGCTGCAGGCCACGGTCCTGGGGTTCTGCTAAGCAGTGGGGGTGCTACTTACTACTGTCCTGTGCACGTAGGGGAGTGTGTCATCTGTGGAAGTCGTCTCTTGGTGCCTATCCGCCCCTCAGCAGAGGTCAGGAGGGGAGAAGAGAGGAGAGGCGAGGAGAGAGGTGGCCTCGTCTGCTCACATGACGCAGGGCTTAATGTCCTGACACACGCTCTGGTGGTGGTGGTGGTAGTAGGACCCACTGGCCGAGGGGTGGAAGGAAGAAATGCCGTTGAAATTGAGGACAAAATCCTTTCTGTCGCACACTGGAGTGGAGTGATGTTGGTAACGGGGCAGGCCCACTGAAAGAAGAAAGGGGAAGAAAGGAAAATCTCTTCAGAGAGGCAGGCACCACTGACGGCCCAGTGTCCTGTTGCTGAAATGCCCTTCTGCGGTGTCTGGTTTTGACTCGGACTAAAGCAGTGGCGCCTTTGGATTCCTCGCTAAAACCCAGGAGGGAAACCCAGCTCTGCACGTGCCTTGGTTTCGCACTTTCAGCCTGACGCTCTGGCCATGCTTTTGCTTTGATTTGATGCACACAGAAGTCAGCCTGAGGTCCCCCTAAGGAGTGTTCTGTGCTCCTGACTTTCTGCGTCTCTCCTTTCATCTCTGGATGAACCCAGGCTCCCAGGCCCTGAATCCGAATCCGAATTGCTCAGAACCACAGTACTGCCCTCACCTCTTGAGTTTTATTTTCCAGTTAACTGACCCACCAGTGATTGAGGTGGTGTGAATTGTTCCCTGTGCCGAAGGATGGTGACAAAAATTAACCTCAGGAGAAAAAGAAAGGAAAGGACAGGAAAGAAAGCTGCAATCTCTCTTGCCTGCCGTGAGTCCTAAGGTTTTAGACTTCCACAGAGAAGCTAGGGTTTCAGAGAGCAGAGAAAACTTCCTTGGTTGGGGGCCTCTGGTGGCTGCAGGGGTGCCGAGAAAGCCTCAGGCTTGCAGCAGTGGACAAGGTCTGTCCTGGTCCCCAGGGCCACTCCTCTGCCCAGCCCAGCCTGACCCTGACACCCGCTTTTGCTTTTACTTTCTCCAGGGCCAGCGGTGCAGGAGGCCTGGGCTGCTCCGGGCTGGGGAGGCCCTGGCAGGGCTTTGCCCGTCATCCCAGCAGTGTCGATTGGCACCATGCGTTCCAGGCCTGACCTAGTTTTCCACTACAAGAAAACCATGCCTATGGTTACTGGGGCCTGGACCCTGTACCTGTGCCCGTGTGTCTGTGGAGCCACCAGGCTGCTGGTGGTGGCACCTGGGGGCCCTGCCCGAGCAGGGCAGCAGCCCATACGGGTGTCTCTGGCAGGTGCCTGGTCCCCAGGGTGCAATGTGGCCAAGGTTGGGGGAAGGGAACAGGGAGCCTCTGCAATGAGCCTAAAAAGGAGTTGTAGTCCAAGAGTGTGACCTGGGTGCTGTGTGCCTGTCCAGGGTCTCCAAAGTCTGGCAGGTGAGGTGCTCTACTCAGGCTCACTGTGGAGGAAGGGCGGAGGTGGGGGGCAGGAGGCTCTGGGAAGGACAAAGCCCCTGCTTCCCAGGTGACTGAGTTTTTCCTGGCCTGGGAGCAGGGCAGCCTCTCGGAGGGTCGGGGATTTGTTTCCCCCATGTCTCTCTCCCTAGAGCTTTCTGCAGCTGCCAACCTCCCATCTGGGTTCAAGTTGAGCAAGGCCTGCCCCAGGAGACATGGAGCCAAGCCCAGGGTCCAGCCCAGTGTGAAGGAAAGATTGACAGCCCAGAGAGGGGTAACGCTTTAGAAAAGAAAAAGAAAAAGAAGCGGTGAGGGATGTCTGTATGGGTTACTTCTCAAAATTCCCATAAAATGGAACAAGTCTGGGGGTCGCAGTGGGCTAAGTCAGCCCCCAGTCCTCTCCGTGTGGTCCTGCCTGCCGAGACTGTCTTTGTTTAGTTAACCTCTGAGACCTGCATTTAAAAGGCCTATTTGGGAAATTTCTCCATCCAGGGAACCTACATCTTGGACCCATTTCTGGCCCTGGCGCTCCAGTTGGCCTCAGAGTCGCAGCACAGACAACGGCCTGCATCACCCTGAGCCCCACGGTGCCACTGAGGAGGGCACGGAGGAGTGGGGCCCATGTCTAGGCCTTGTGTGTCTGCAGCCTGGAGGTTTTTAATCTGCGCCCCGCGGGTTAATGCGTAAGGGTCTGTCTCCACTCTCCAGATAAAGCTGAAGGCATATTCAAATTGTCTAGGATACCCCCACCCTGCCCTCCTTCCCACTGGTCCATAAAGTTTCCTAATCCGAACCCCCTTTGAACCAGCAAGAACACTGCTGCAAGCCGCCATGGGAGCACGGCTCTCAGGAAGCCTCAGGTCCCGCTCCTCCCTTGACCCCTGTGTATCAGCTGTGGTCCGAGGGGTGTGTGTGTGTGTGTGTGTGTGTGTGTGTGTGTGTGTGTAGGGGGAGCTCCCCTCTAGTGAAGGTCCCTGAAACCCTACTCTTCTTTCCCCGCTCTACCCATAGCCCAGCATACAAGAACACTCCCTCCTGAAATCCCAGAGACAAAATAAATGTTAAAAAAAAAAAAAAAAAAAAAGACAGGAGGAACCAGACAGTGCCTTTTCTTGGCAGAAGCCCCCACAGGCCTGTGTGTCTCTCCCGGCCCCGTCAGAGCTGAACTGGGGCACCCGTGAGCGCCAGATCGGCGGTGACTGCCGCATGCTCCCAGGAGCCCAGGGGCTCTAGGTTCCTGCAGTGCCCTCCGAAGCCCCTCCGACAAACACGCTTGCTCCCAGGGCCTCAGGCCCACCGCAGGCGTCCTTGGAGCCCCGTCCGCCCCAGTTACCTGAGAGGTCCTCGCGCGCGTTCTGGTGCAGGTAGCTCTGCTCCAGGGAGTAGGAGGACACGCTGGAGTGCAGACCGGCAGAGGCCGCGGGGTTGCTGCTGGGTGTGAGCGCGGGCGGCTGCTTGAGGTAAGGAGAGGCGCCGGGCGAGCTCCAGTGCGCCGCGGGGCTCGTGTAGGGCGAGTGGCACTCGATGGCGCTCGCCATGGCCGGGGACGAGGGCACCGGGCTGCTGCTACTGTCCGGCCCGTAGTCCCCGCCGCCGCCGCCGCCGCCCGCCGCCCCGACGCCCCCCGGGCCGGCGGGCACCGGGCAGCTGGCCATGTAGGTGGA
The DNA here is from genome assembly GCF_034190915.1 of Cavia porcellus. Taxonomy (NCBI): domain Eukaryota; kingdom Metazoa; phylum Chordata; class Mammalia; order Rodentia; family Caviidae; genus Cavia; species Cavia porcellus. The sequence continues at coordinate 7,427,536 of NW_026947496.1, read as the reverse complement.
GCCCGGGTTAGGCGACATGTGCGGGACGTGGTGGTGATGGTGATGGTGCGGGTGCGCGTGGCCCGGGGCGCCCGCGCCCGCGTCGTAGCCCGCGGGCATCATGTCGAGGCCGCCGTAGCCGCCTTGGCCAGGGCAGCCGAGCGGCGCGGCCGGGGGCGCCTGGAAGTCGAAGCCCTGGGGCAGCAGAGAGGCCCCGAAGCCCAGGCCGCCGACCACGCGGTGGTACATGGGCTTGAGCGCCTGGCACTTCCGCCTGAAGCCGCGCGGCCGGCGGCGGAACGAGCCTTCCTCGAACATGAACTCGCTGGCCGGGTCGATGGTCCAGTAGTGGCCCTTGCCGGGCCGCCCGAGCCCCTTGGGCAGCTTGATGAAGCACTCGTTGAGCGAGAGGTTGTGGCGCACCGAGTTCTTCCAGCCCTGGTAGGCGCCGCGGAAGAAGGGGAAGCGCGCCTGCAGGAACTGGTAGATCTCGCTGAGGGTCAGGCGCTTGCTGGGCGAGCTCTGGATGGCCATGACGATGAGCGCGATGTACGAGTAGGGCGGCTTCTCGGGCCGCCGCAGCCCCGAGCTCGCCTTCTTGGCGCCCGCGCCGCCGCCAGCCGCGCCCTTGCAGGCAGCCGGGGCGGGAGCGGGGGCCGAGGCCGGGGCCGGGGCGCGCGGGGCCGCGGCGGGCGACGCGGAGGACGCGGGCGCGCTCTCCAGGGCGGCGGCGGGCGGTGGGCTCAGCAGGGCGGCCTGCAGCGCGCCGGGGCCCGGGCTGCACGCGCGGCGGAGCGGGGCCGGCGGCGGGCGCGGCGGGGGCGGCGGCGGGCCGCCCTCGGTGGTCATCGGGACCGGGGAGCGGAGCGGGCGACGCCGGAGCGGGGTGGGCCCGGAGGCCGCGTGCGCCCTCGCCCGCCCGGGGCCGCTCCGGGCCGCGCTCAGCTGCTCCGGGGCTGCGGGCGGCGGCGGCGGCGCATCCCTCTCCGAGCCTGGGCGCCGCCTGGCGCGACCCCTCCCGGGCGGCTGCGCCCGGAGCTGGGACCGCGGCCGGGACCCCGGGGACTGCGCGACGTCTCCCCGCAGGAGCGCGGCTCGCTCTGGCTCCGCGACTTCCTCCTCCCGCGCGCCCTCCCGCGCGCCCTCCCCCGCTCCTCCCGCCCCACCCCGCCCGCCGGCCCGGCCCGGCCCTCCTCCCCGCCGCCGCCCGCCCTCTTATCTCCTCCGCTGTCCGCTCTCCAGGGTCCCCCGCGCTCCAGCTCCTCTGGCCGCCTCTTTCCCTCTCCCCACCCGCCCTCCTCCGAGCGCGCGGACCACGAACCAGCTCGCGCTGCGCCACCCCCACCCCCAGGGAAATCCAGCTCGGGAGCCCGGTGGCCGCCGCTTCCCGCGCCCCTGCTCCCCACCCCAGACCCCGGCCGCCCGGCCCGGGCCCGCCCCTCCCCCGCCCACCCCCTTCCCTCTCCCCTCCCCCCGCCCGCCCCTCCCCTTCCTTCCCGCCCGGCCCGGCCCGGCCCGGCCCAAAGGGTCCGCCTGCCCGGTGCCGCCCGGAGCCTCCTTAGCGGCGTCCCCAGTGCCCGAGCTACCCCCCGCTGTCAACCCCCTTTAGGCCCCGCGGCCTCGGCCGCACGCCGGCTGCCAGCCGCCCAAAGGTAAAGTGCCGTCCTCTCTCCTTCCGGAGAGGCCTGCGGCGCGGGCATTGGCGCGGGAGGACCGGCCTGCTCGCTAGCTGGTTTTCGGGTTGGGACGGAGAACCCCGAGCCCAGCGCGAGGGACTCGGGACACCGGGCCGCCCGGGACTCCAGCTGGCCTGCACCGCCACTTGCTTTTGGGTTTTCAACTCATGCTTTGTTCAAAGGAAAAGCGCAAAGAAGGCGGATGGAGGATAAGCGGGGTAGCTGTGTCTGCCGGCATCCGGGAGGAGGTGCGGCTGTCACTAGGGCTGCACCCTGGGTGTCAGCAGGGCCACCGGCGCGCGGGCTCCTGCTCTATTCTGCAGGACGCCTCCCCGCGAGGGCGCTCCGAGCGCGATGCGGCCCTGGGGCCGTCGTTGCCAATGAGCCCGACAGTGAGTTATTGGATTACACGTGCAGGGTCCTCTGACCCGCGGGCCGGGCCACACAGGGGCTGACGGGTGGGTGGCGGCCGGGCGGGGGAGCGCGGCAGCGCAGGGGAGGGGCGGCGGAGCCGGGCGCCCCTCTGCGCCTCCGGAAAGGAGCTCGGCGCGAGGGGTGTGTGCAGGGCAAGGGGACCAGGCTGGAGACCGTCAAATGGGTTTGCCGGTCCGGCGAAGGCTCTGGACGCGCAGCAGGGCTGAGCAGGCTTCCCGGGGCTGGCACCGCGGTCTGCGCCCGGCGGCGGGCACTGCTGCTGCTGGCGAAAGGGCTGGCGGGTCTCGCGGGCGAGGAGGGCGGCGCGAGAGGAGGGGGCTGGGCTGGGGCTGGCCCCAGACAGTGACCTGAAGTTGAGTGGAAGCAGGCTTTTTCCATCAAACCCAGCCTGGATACCACACACGGAGACCGAGTGTCAGTTTACTGCCCTGAGCCGGGCTCCTTTTCCCTAAGCTCCACAGTAATTAGACAAAGAAAACCTAAATTAGCTGAACAGGCGTCGACAGCTTCCTCCAGAGCACCCCTGGTACCTACATGGGAATGTGTCCGAAAATGGCCTGATTGTAGCCAAAAGTCAGCTAAGAAAACACCACCAAGTCGAACTCAGTTTACCACTCATTTCCAAGAGGAAAAAAAGAAACAAGTCACTCTTTTCCGGAAGGGATGTTTTGATTGGGTTGGGGAAGGGGATTTGCAGTTGTTTCCACCTTCTAAGAATTTCTTTCTGACCGATTGGTGAACATTTTAGGGGGACAGATCTGATTTATTTCATGCTGATTCTTTCCTCTTCTTTTGTCATTTTGCATGAAATAACTGAAAAATAAGTGACTAAATACAGAAGTAAATAGGTGCTTGCTAAATCAATGCTTCGAGTGTTGAAAATAATTACCTATGTAAAGCAGAGTGGGAGAGAGGGTCATATCCAAAAGGGACAGACACCAGGGTGTGTGTGTGTGTGTGTGTGTGTGTGTGTGTGTGTGTGTTTTAAATGGGAAGAGCATGCGGCCAGCGAAGGCCGAGGAGGAGAAGGAAGACAACTATCTCACTTGTAGGTGGGGGTGGTGAGAAACAGGTGTGGGGCACCTTTACCTGGTCAGTCTCTTTATCACCCAGTCTTGGACCCTCTGACACTTTCTGCCCCTGGGAACCGTAGTATATAACATCCCAGGGAGTACTGCTTAATACCAGGCCTCAAAAAAGTTTTAGGGCCCAGACTCAAAATTATAAGGCACTAAACTTAAAATCAAGGCAGAGCCAGAAATAACTTAGAAGTAGCCTACAACAGTAGTTCTTGTTGTGGGGTCAGAGATCTCTTTAGGAATAGACGGAAGCTGTGGAGCCTGTCTCTACAAAAAATAACTCCAATTGGCACGGGATTTTAAGGGGAGTTAGTTATAGATTTCCTTTGAAAAAATCCCAGTCTGTCTGTGTTTTTAGCTCCTACCGATTCAACTGGTTAAACTGTGAGAGATTTTTAAGGCTTTCTACTCCGTTCCAGGTAACAATGGTACTCACTTCACGTAGCTTTCTAAATTCACAAGAGATCTCACTTATGAGGTGGTTCCTCAGCCAGGCCCCCCAGAGCCAAGGGACTTCGAAGAGAGCAGGGGCCAGGGGCTTGGAGCCTGGTTTCTCTCCAGGGGTTTAGAAGCTTCTGCAGTTCACAGGCCCTGAACTGCAGAAGGACAAGAGCCTGATGACCTGAAGACACTGAACAGGAAGGGCGCTCCTCCAGACCTTCCTTGGAGACCTTGCTGCTGCTGCCTGCCCCGCTGGCAGGGTCCCCTGCAATGTCTGTCCCCAAGCCAGCCACGACTGGCCAGTGCTGCAGCTGGCTTATGGAGGGGACTCCAGATTCAAGTCTCCTTTCTCTATCTTGCAGCAAAACCTTCCCAAGCTTTGATTTCATCACGGGCAGCTATGAACCCATTGGGTAGGAATGTGTTTAACAAACCAAGTCTTATCCTTTCCCCTAGTGGAGTATCAATTTCTGGTTAGCAGCATTTATTTACTGTTTGTTTGTTTTTGCCATTTTGGTGGCGCTGGGGGCTGACCTGAGGCTCGCTGTATGCTAAGCAGGTGTTCTGCTGTGGTCTACACAGGGTCCAGCAGGAAGAGTTTGAAAGCAAATTCGCGTTTGCCTCTGAAACGCAGCTTTGTTTCGGCCGGTTTTCTGTTCCTGGAGCTCGAGTCTTACAGTCGGGATCTTTCCTCCATTGACTTTCACTTCCTGTAAACAACAAAAATTTTGATTTTATTTTTTTTACCAGAAGAAAAGGTAGAGTTCATCTGAATGAATCGGGATCAGTCCGGGTGCTTCTTGGTGAACCAGAACACAGCCCTTGGCTGCGGGGAGATGGGTCCCCTCCTCCACTCCGGGCTGGTTGACTGTCTAGGTCTGGGTTTCTTCTCCTGCTCCAAACCCGTGGGTCCACCCCTGCCCCCGCACAGGGGAATGTAAACTGCACCAAGCTTGGGTTTCTCTGATTTTGTTCTGTAATCGGTGTTTTATTCTAGGAAATCTTTTCATTATTGCGGCTTAAATCTTATGTTTTCGGCATCCTTCCTCTGCTTCGTGGGTTTTACATGAAATGGCTTAGACTAAACCAGTTAGTGACAGGACAGACACATCTGTCGCGACAGTTTATGGCTGTCATCGAAGACAGCTTGGGGCGGTCGGCGCCCTACACCCCTCCCTTCCTTTCGCCTGGACTGGGTCAGGAAAGCTTGTTCCCAATTCAGTCTGAAAGTGACCACCATTTTGAGCCTTATTTAGGCACCAAATGTCCTGGTGAGAAGACTTTTGAACCCCCAGGAGAACTTTTTTTTTTTTTTTTTTTTTTTTTAGTTCTGGGACCGAACTCACAACCTTGTGGGGCTGGTGCTTATCCCCCTGAGCTAAATTCCCGGCCCAGCCCAGGAGGCCTTTCTAAGTGTGGAAGTGGGAGCTGCCGAGCACTGCCGCACCAGAGGTGTGGATGTAACTGAAGACCCTGCAGAGGCCTCTCTGGAAGCTTCCAGCTGCAGGAGAAAACGTGCTGGCCCTGAGCAGCTAGGCTGGGCTGGTGAGGGACTGGTAAGGGAGGAGGAGTAACTGGAAATTTTACCCCCTGGCATCTTCGAACCCTCCTCTGCCCAGAAATCTCCAGATCGGAACACCAGCTACCCAGTTCAGAATGTTTGTTCGATTCTAATTCTTGTGTTCTCCAACCACTGGTGTCCTGGGCAGAGCTCTTTTTAGAGCTGCCCTCCTGAGATCTGCAGAGCCCGGGTCTCCATGGTTTGGCTGTGGGTGACTCCCTGACCCTCTTGGACCCTGCTGGATGGTCTGATGTGTGTGGAGAAAGAAGGAAAGGTCCAGTCTACCCCTGTGCGGAGCGGCCTCTTCTTATGGCTGTGCTTCTGGGACTGTGAGCAGAGGTCTGGTTGATGCGGAGAGAGAAGCTCCCAGGAGCCCGCCCCACCTGCAGTGCACCCCAGCCTGACTGTGCTTGCTTAGGCTTGGGAGGCAGCATTGGGCCAGGCGAGGCAGGACTTGGCCTGCAGCCTGCCGAGTGTTTTTTTGGTACCAGGGCTGAATTGCATAGAGGAAGGTTCTTGTGGCAGAGAGCGCTCCTGGGACTTAAAGGCAGAAAAAGGAGGCCGCAGCTGGGGTGGAGCAGTCTATGGGGAGTAGGGGACCAGGACAGGGTCCTGAGGACCCCTGGACCATGCCCTCCCACACCTGTCATGCTGCTGGAGCCAAGGACAATAGGCAAGCTGGAGGCCCCTCTTGGCCACCCAGGGCCTGGTGGGGCACTGGGCACAGATGTCAGGGCTGAAGGCTTCGGAAAGCAGAAAGCGTGGAACAACGCACCTGGAGGTCCCAGCCACAGGCAGGGCCAGAGGAGAAGCTGTGTTGCAGGCTCTCAGCGAAGCGCCCTGGAGGTGCTAACCCAGCTACCCAGCTACCCAGCTTTTCTATCTATCTGGTGTCCTCTCCCCATGCCAGCCCTCCCTCAGATAAATAAATATCTCCTGGGGCAGTGGCCTCGGTGGGGCGCCGGCCCCTCGCCCCAGCGAGGGACCAACTTCCTGACGCATCAAACCCACTCCAGTCTCCTGCCGTGCTCAGGATATGGGGCGCGATCACTTCGCTTCAGAAAAGGAAGCACAGCGCTTCCAAAAATATAAATCAGCTCTGACGTCCAAATACTTCTTTTGTCCTCCCGCATCCTCTGTGGGGGTAAATAAAACGTGCTCGGTGCCCAAAGGCCAACTGGGAACCTGGAGCTGCCCAGACGTGGCCTGGACACTGCCCATGGACCTTGATCCCCAGACCCCTGCCTCACGCCCCCACCTTAGGTTGGAGTCTGGGTCTGTGGCCTCTGTCGTGGGACTGGGATGGGTAGACAGCTCCTGCTTCCTGGAGCCAGAGCCCTGAGAGGGAGCGGGGGCTTGGGAGGATGGGGCAGGAGGTGACAATTTGGCTGCTCCCCAGGTGAGCCTGGGTCCCTCACCAGCCCCGACTGCCTTGCAGGTTTGAGTCCACCCTGCCCGCGATGGGGTCCTGACCCGGGGCAGCCTCCGAGTCCAGGAGGTCCTTGTTTGGGGACTAGTAGGGGCTGTCTCTCCCCTAGGGTTTTGTGGGGAGCACGCAGCCTTAAGACCCTGGCTGGAGTGAGGGGTGTCCTGTGCGCCCCCCCCCCCGCCCCCGCCACCTGCAAGGGTTTCCTCTCCAGTTTAACAGGTTTTCGCTTGGGGCTTGAGAAAAAAATCTGCTCTGAGGTAAACCATAGGCAGCAGCGATGGTGGAGAAGGCAGGGAAGCCCACAGGGGATGGAGCCCAGGAAACAAGGAGCGCAAGCAGCCGGCTGCAGGGGTGCCTGCACCTCTGCTCCCCTTCCTGCCTTCCACGTCCCCAACAAATCACCCAGGCCAGCCTGCGGATCTCGGTAGCTGCAGTGTCCATCTGCCCAGGGCGCGCCCCTTCCCCTCCCTGGGGCCGCGTCCTAGGAGCTGTCCAGCACCCCTATCTCCCCTGGGGGTCCCTGTTGGCAAGCAGTCGGGAGCCCCGCCCAGACGCCCAACAGTAGACACTCCTGGCCACCACTGCAGGAAGCGCCCTCGCCTTCAAACGATTCTTGCTGCGGCGGGGAAGGTCGCGTGCAGCTGGGCACGGCCACGCCGTTCACGTGGAGGCCTCCGCGCAATCTCCTGGACGCCGGGACCCGGGCCGCGCCGTCCGCGCCACCTGCCCGCGCCCGCTGCGCCCCTGCGAGCGGTTAGGAGACGCGCGCCTCTCCTCGGGCTTCTGGGCGAGACAGATCCTCGGCCTGCCCGCCTCGCCTTCCAGGCCTGGCCTGGGCGCCTTTTCTCTGGGGACAGAGTGAACCTGGAAAGGCATAGCGGGGCTCTCTGGAGGTGCCCCAGTAGGTCGAGGTCTCCTTTCTAGCCCCGGGCCCCAGGTCCCTGCGTCCGCGCTTCGGTCACCCTCGCTCCCGCCGCTCCAACGCCTGCCGCTGGGTGGCGCCGGGCTCTCGGGAATCGCAGCTGCCACAGCGCTGCTCCTGCTGTCTGTCACCTGCTGGGCTCGCGACGCCAGCCGCGCAGGTCCCCCAGCCCTGGTCCGAGGCCACCAGCGCTGGGCCCCCAGGAGGAACAGCTGCTGTAGATCCCAACGCGCTCCTCGTGTCCGGGCGCTCCCGTCCCCTCCCGATCCCCGCCCTGCGCTGTCTGCAAGCGGCTGCCTGGCGCCCTCTGCGGGGCCATGCGCGTTCTGGGCGCACCCGGCCTAGGCCTCGCCCTGCACGCGCAGAATTCATGACAGCGGCTTCGCTTCCCACAGGCAGGAGCAGAGGCGCAGGGTGTTCATGTTTAAATTGTGCCTGGAGCTGCGGCCTGGTACAAAGCAATCGATGGGAGGAAGGACCGAACACCCCACCTGGAGAAGCCGGTTCTGGTTCTGGGCAGTTCCAAAGGGATCGCTGCTGCGTCTCTGGGAAGGCGCAGTCCTCTCCAGACCTCAGCGTTCTCCTGCGGGAAACTGTCTCTTGTCTCCTAGTGTCTACAGCGACAGGAACACAATATTTGCTTCCTCTCTCTCCCTCTCTCTCTCTCTCTCTCTCTCTCTCTGTCTGTGTGTGGTTCTTTCTGTCTTTTGGTACCAGGACTCGAACTCACGATGTCACCCTTGCCAGGCAGGTACCCCCCCTCCCCCCCTTTTGAGACAGGCTTTCCCCACCTAGTTCAGGCTGGCCTTGAACTCACTAGGTAGCCCAGGCTGGCCTCTTGGCGATCCTCTTGTCTCAGCCTCACTCTTTCTAAGGGACCCCCTTGACCCTCATTGAGCTTGCTTTGAAGGCTTGTTTAAGGGCAGGGTGAACCCGAAGAAGAGGCAAGGGTCAGGGAGGGCTAGGCTCCTCCAGGCTGTGGAACCAGAGACTCTGGGCTTTTCTCTGCCACACAGTGTCTGCAGATGAGCTGGGCTTTGCCTTGTACGAGATATGACATTCTCCATAGCAACCAACTGAAAACAGAAAAACCTCTAAAAATTAGCTTTATCGAGGGGAAATACACATTCAGTGAAATACAGCCATTTTAAGCCAAGGGGTTCTGTTTTCATTTTTATCTTTTTATGTTTTTAGGATGGGCAGTTTCCTGGTCCATCCATCATGTAAGTGGTACAGTTATCAAGGTTTTGCTGCACTTGGTTCTTTGAGACATTGTATTTTCATTTTTTTGTCTTGAAATATTTCAAAGCTAGCCTGTGTGGTACTGAGGATGGAGTCTAGGGCCTTCACACTGAGCTGCACCCCTAGCCCCATCCCACCCCACTCCCAACTCCTTTATAAATTTTTTTTTATCGGTACCAGGGATCGAACTCAGACTGCCTGCTTGCAAGGCAGGCGCTTATGCCACTGAGCTAAATCCCCAGCCCTGCTTTATAAATTTTTGAGATAGGATTTCTCAATAAGTTTGGGCTTGAATGTGGGATCCTCCTGCTTCAACCTCCCAGAGTGCTAGGGTTAATAGGCTTATATCACATGTTTTAAAATCACACCCTATATTCCTCTTCCCAGAACCCTCAGGTCTAGTCAAGCCTCCTCAAGTCTAGCTTTCTGGCACCTTCCCTGAGGACCTCAGAGTTTGGGGAGACACTGCTGGACTCCTTCCTGCCAGTGGGATTCTCCACCCTGTGGCTCCCTCTCAGTGAGGTGAAGCCATGGCTTTTTTAGCTTCTGCATGACAGCTGAATCCCAGCAAGGTGACAGACTTGCCCTCCCTGATGCTTGGCTCCCTGGAGGCTGGGTTTGTGCTGTCACACTTGGGGACCAGATCACACATAAAGCTCACACAGGCACATGTGTATGCGTGTGCATGTTTATTCCTGTGCACCATACAGGATTTTTAAATCGTTGCTCCAGACAGCGGCCAGCTGAGGAAGAGAGGTTCACATTGGGCCAGGTTAGCTGGGTAAAGGGGGCTGGGAAGCGGACCGAGATCCGGAAGACACTGGTTGGCCGCACCCTTCCCGCAACAAGTCAGGACACTGCAAATATTTCTCCAGTACTTATTGATTTGTCTGGTTTTTTTTTCTGCTCCGTACACAATGCAGGTTACCATTTAGCGTCTCCTGTACTCTCAGTATAAGGCGTAGCAGAGGAGCGGACACAGGGTTCACGGGTGGCCCTAGTCTCAGTCTGACAATTGCACCTGTCCCCAACTCCGTTTTTGGGTAAGTCATTTAATGCCTTTCTTTGTTTCTTTCTTTGTTCCCTTCTTTCTTGTAAAACGGGAAAAATAAAACCCGCCCTCCCCACAGCGGTTGTAGAGGTGAAAGAACTGTTGTGTAAGGTGTTAACGTTCTGACGCGCACGCGCTTATCTTCTGTTACTTTGGGCCTGACTCAGGAAAGCCACTATTTTTTTAAGGCACTCTGTAAATTTCACGCATACTAGCAATCGCCCCTTGTCGGTGCAGCCTCTTAGAAGCGCACTGGTTTTGTTCTTTATACGGAAAAGACGGCTCTCTGGCCTGCAGGTTGACGGCGTCCTCGCTCCCCGGTCGCCTGGGGTCTCGGTGGCCGCCTTGCCCAGGGGCTCAGCCTGCGGGAGGAAGGGGACCGCGCAAGTCCTGGAGGCGTCGACCCCTTCGCAGCACCCGGGAGGAGGAGATGCGCACGCCCTGTAGTTCAGAGGGTGACCGCCCCGCCCCGCCCCGCCCACTGGGGGGCACCTGGCGAGGGCGCGCGTGTGCGCGCGTCGTGAGTGGCTTAGCTCCGTGGGGGTAGCAGGGTGGCGCGCGACGGAACTGCGAAAGCCAGCGGGTGGAGAGGCTGAGGTCATGTGTCTCCAGGTCCCAAGCGACGCGCGCTTCGCGGGAAGGTGTGTGACGGTGGCCTGCACTTTCGCGGGCGGAGCCACCGCCAGCCGCCGCCCCCGCCCCGCCCCGCCCCGCTCGGCCCGGGAAGCGCTGGGCTCCGGGAGGGCGCGGCTCTCGGGGCCCGGCCGCGTGGCCGCCCTTCCTGGCGCTCTGGCCCTGCGGAGCAGCCGCTCGTGTGTGTCCTGTGGAGCGGAGCTCCCTGCCGCCCGGTGGCCCTGCCGTGTGCCGGATCCCGGGCATGGGGCCTCCCGCGGGAGGCGAGGACCCTGCAGTCCAGCGCCAGGCCTGGGGACCGCGAGGGGTCAGGCTCACAACTCCGGCTTTGCGGCTGTGAAAAGCTGCGCTTGGCAGCGATTTTCAGCCACGCAACTGTTTCTTTTCCTTTTCCTCCCTTTCCGGTGCAGTGAGCCCGCCGTCCGGGCCCGCGGCCTTGCACAAGCTCCTGGGACCCGGCCGGGCCGTTCCGCAGCTGCGGGCGGGGCGAGCGGGCTCAGGCAGAGGAGGGAGACCGCAGTGCGCACCGGACCCTTGGCCTGCGAGGGAGGCGCCGGGACGGGGCCGCTGGACCCTGGGCCCCCGGGTGGCCCTGCCCTTCCGGGGCTTGCGGGAGATTGCCGCCAGCACCTGTTTGAGCCCTAGCCAAACTCTTCTGCCGTTAAAGATGAGAGCCAGAGACTAGGAGGGACAAAGAACGCGGCAGCCCCGAGCGGACCGGACCGGACCGGGAGGAGGCTGGGGCTCCAAGCTGGTGGCTCCAGTTCCTCGGGAGAGGACTTGGTGGCCAGCGTCGCTGGTGCCTCGGAGGCACCGAGGTCCACATTGCTTGGGAATGCGGGTGGCTTGGGCAGGGCGACCCTAGAGCGAGCCGGTGCTTCTCGAGGGTGGCAGCGGGGCCTGAGGCTGCCCTGGACGCCTGGGTGGGTAGCGGAAGGTGCGCGTGTGAGTGGCATTTTGCCTAAGTGCAGCCTTGCCCAGTAGTTCCTCCCCAGCGGGGGACTGTCGTGGCCTGGTCCTGTCCTGGTGTCGCCTCGCGTGGAGACGGTGGGCCTTCTTGGCCCCTGGGAGGAGCGGGCCCACGGCAGGCAGGCGTGGAAGAGGGGGAGGGGGGAAGGGGGAGGGGATAGAGGGGGAGAGGAGGGAGGGGAAGGAGAGGAGATCCGGACGCCGCTGCGGCTGGGGAGCCGCGGGGAGGGGAAAGGAGGGGAAGTGACCTTTTGAACCTCATCAAATGCAAATGCAGTAAGAAGTTTTCAGGAAAGAAGAAGCGGAAGGACAGGGAAATGGAGAAACGCGGCGTCCACCTGAAGCTTGAATGGCCTTTTTAGAGCTCTGGGCCCCTGCGGTTTGCAGGCTTGTCTGCGGTAGACCGAGTGTTGGTAATGGATTTGAGCCTTTCCCTTAGAGGGCGAAGCTACCGGCTGACTTCCTCCAATATGCATATTTTACATAGACAAACACCTTTGCAGCCTAATAGCTGTGTAAATAAATCATCCGCCTAGAGCTTGCTTAAACTGATCTTTCACAAAATAGCTTTTCTTTTTTTCAGGTCTCTTCCTCCCTTCTTTTGATTATTGGTTTTTGTAGTTTGGGTTTCATCTTCAGTCTGCTGCCTGGTCTTATTAGGTCTCAATTTGCTGTCTGCTCTTTTGTAACGTCTGACAGGGCTTTACTTAGGTAGGTGGATACGGGATAGATTCAGCATTTTATTTTCCCAATTGATGGATTATGCATTTTGGGAAAGAAAGAAAAAAAAAAACCTGACGTCCCTTGTGTTTGACCCTTACTGGTTTTTATCTTTCAAACAAGAATGCAGACGGGGCACTCAGCTGAGCACCCTAGTGGAGACCCAGCTGCGACTGGGTCTTGGCTTCAGAGACCCTGGCCTGCTTGATAAGCCAGGTACTGCTCTCATCTCTGTAGTTAAAACCTGTAGAGTGGGAGAAGCTTGAGTTATTTCCGGATGTTGTTTTTGTCCGGCAAAAGCAAACGGGGGAGGGCCAGTGAAACATTAAATTTTCTGCCTGAGAAAAGAAGCACTGGTGACAGCCTTGGTAGAAGCATCAGCTGAACCTCTGGCCAGTCTCAGAGCTAAGGGAGCTTGGGGAGCTAAGCAGGCGGTGGCAGCCAGGGCTGGGGTGGAGCCAGAGCTCTCAGCACAGCGGGTCTCCTTGGAGACTGAGAATGCATCTGCGGCTCTGCACTGGTGTCAGAGAAGGCGAGTTGGGGGCAAGGAGCTGCCTGTTCTGTTGAGGGGGGACTGTCCACCTGGACAACAGGACTAAGCAACCCTCGCCCACTTCCGGAAGATGCTCTGCCTAGGAGGGAGGAGACCCAGACCCATGTCCACAGGCTGAGTGCATGGCTGAGTAAAACATTTAATAAACTCCTTTGGTTTTGTGGAAAACTTTTTTTTTTCAGTTAGAGGCTCTCAGAAAAGGTTTGAAATGATAAACCTCTCTACTTGTGAATCAGTTACAGAAATGCAGTTGGCTACAAGGATTTAATGAAAAAGGAGAGAACACAGGTGCAGATCGTAGGCAAGCACTGCTAGAGAAGAGTCATTTTTTGGGAATCAGCATGTGTAGGTAATGTGCAAAGGATAAAATATTCTGTTTTCTTTAAACTTCATTTTAATGAATTCATGATACCATTCAGACAGAAATTACCTCAAGGCCCAACGTTTGGTTACCACTTGGACTTCAGTGTCTCTGCAACATGAAGATTGCAGTTGGCGGTGGGACTTTAAAATATCCTTCTGGCCTGTATTACTTGTACTTTTCTTCAACATTTCATTCATTTTTCTGATATAAAGGATAACCTGCAGTTTGCTTTCATTCCGAGTTAAGGGTGGGATTTCAGTTGGTGGAGGCAGAGGAAGTCTTGTTACTCCAGTATCAGGAGAAGCTCATGGGCATCAGTGAGGTCACTCCCAAGGCTTCCAGGCACACTACTTGTTCAGTAAGTTCACACTGCTTTTACATATTGCCATAATAAAAGAATTAAACTTTGAAAATGTAAGTGATTTTGCAAGACTACATTTCACTTTATTTTATGTGATAGCCTGTATTGCATTCAGTTGCAGTTCACTTTGTCTTTTCTACAGAGCAGGAGCAACTTGGGCAAATCTGTTAACCTTCACACTAACCTGTTAGAGCACAGAGGTGAGCAGTGTCCTCACTCTTTGAAACTAGGAAAGCAAGGAAAAACAAACATTGTGAAAATGGCCATTCTCCCAAAACTGTTATACAGATTCAATGCAATCCCAATAAAAATACCATCAACATACCTTATAGATCTAGAGAAATCATTCCTAAAATTCATCTGGAACCAGAAGAGACCTACAATAGCAAAGGCAATTCTAAGCAGCAAAGACAAAGCAGGAGGCATCACAATCCCTGACTTGAAGTTACACTACAAAGCAACAGTAGTAAAATCAACATGGTACTGGAATCAAAACAGAGCTGAAGATCAATGGAATAGATTAGAAGACACAACCACAACTACAAACACACTCAACCACCTTATCTTTGATAAAGGAGCCAAGCAGGTTCACTGGAAGAATGACAGTCTCTTTAATAAATGGTGTTGGAAAAACTGGCTCTCCATTTGCCGAAAACTAAAGCTAGACCCATGTCTATCACCATGTACTAAATTAAAATCTAAATGGGTCAAAGATCTGAATATTAAAACAGAAACACTAAATCTATTGGAAGACAAATTAGGTAGAAATCTTGAAGACATAGGAGTAGGTAGAGAATTCATGAACAGGACTCAAACCGCACGGGAAATACTTCCCAGAATCAATAACTGGGACCACCTCTTATTAAAAAGTTTCTGCAAGTCAAAAAAAATCTCCAGCATAGTGAATAGAAAACCCACAAACTGGGAGAAGATCTTAGTGAACTCCCCCTCAGACAAGGGACTTTTGTCTAAAACATATAAAGAATTAAAAAAATCAGACCCCCAAAATTCAAAGACCCAATCCAAAAATGGGCACCTGAGATGAATACACACTTCTCAGATGAAGAAGTACAAATGGCAAATAAATACATGAAAAAATGTTCATCATCATTAGTTATTAGGGAAATGCAAATTAAAACCACACTGAGATTCCATCTCACTCCTGAAAGAATGGCCAGGATCAAAAAACCATCAACAACAAATGCTGGAGAGGCTGTGGGGAAAAAGGAACTCTCCTGCACTGTTGGTGGGAGTGTAGACTGGTGCAGCCTTTGTGGAGGTCAGTCTGGAGATTTCTCAAAAAGCTGGGACTGGAAGCCCCATTTGACCCAGCTATTCCACTTCTAGGCATATTCCCAGAAGAACTGAAAGCATCATACCACAGTGATATATGCGCACCTATGTTTATAGCAGCACAATTTGTAATCGCCAGATCTTGGAAACAACTCAAGTGTCCATCAACTGAGGAATGGATAAAAAAGTTATGGTATTTCTATATAATGGAGTACTACTCAGCTTTAAAGAAGGATCACATTGAGATATTTATCAATAAATGGGCGCAGCTTGAAACCATACTCATAAGTGAAATAAATCAAACTCGCATATGTGAATACTGAATAGTTTCCCTAGTGTAGGAAATGATTCAAATATATAAAAGTATGTGGTAACCGTGATTCCCCATTATGTGGCCTTGAAGCCTTATAAAGTTTTCACTCATTAATTGGAATGGCTTTATTCTGGGCTGTTTGATATTATGGCCTGTGATGCAATGAATACCTATTTTGAAGAAAACAAGACATCATAATAGCTAGTGCTGATTTAATACCATCTTGTTTTAAAGCCCCACCAAACTATGGCTCTTCTGTCTCCATTGGTTTTATCATGTTGTATCTTGCTGGATTTTATCATATGTGGTAGTATAAACAAAAATTGTTATAGGCAAAGAGGCAATATATAAACCATTGTTCATTTTTCTGTTAGCTGGTTCTAAGTACTCTACAATTCTTGCATCCACTTGAATGGTGTTATACTGTCTTGATATGTTTGATGCTATAGCATATGAAGTTATATTCAAATATTTCAAGGTAAAAGACACTATGGTAACTACTATTAAGTCGGGTTATTTGGTGGTGAAGCACTAGGTTGCTGAAACTGTCATGCTTTGACCTGTATTGTTATGTTGTTAAGCCCTCTTTTATCTCAACCTCTCCCTTATTCATTAAAAAATTATTTAATTTTTTTTCTTTTTTAAACTAAGGGGAAAAAAATCAAAAAAACTAGCAGGATATATTATAGTAACCTTTTCAATTTCCTATTAACTTGATTTGAAGTCCTGTAATACTCCCACTATCTTGTTTTGACTGATTAGACTCTGTTCCGCTCTGTATGATAGTATTAAGTATCAGAGTATAGGCAAATACTTTGAAGGCAATAAGATTCACAATGATGCCCATTCTGGTTTGACTATTATCCTCTTTTGAAGCTCTGTAAGGTTTACAATGTCTAGGTTTTATTGGACTTGTTCTCTACTGTTTTGTTCAACTTTATAATACCTAATGAGATGGACAATTCTTCTTAAGGAAGCAAGAGGCATTATGGTAACCATTGTTGATAACCTGGTACTCTGTTTTTACATCATGTGCTATGACTATCCTCGGTTTTGATTGATAGCTTTGCTTTATCATGTTTGATTTTATTCTCTTACAAAAAAAAGTAATAAGATCTATGGGAGCAATAAAACCCAAAATGTGTAAATTTTGTTGTAATAAAGAGAGGGGGGAAAAAGTGCCCAAAAGGAGACAACAGCAAGTGTGTTTAGGTGTGTTAAATAGATGACCATATTAATATTTTTGATTGGATCATTGAACACAACTATTTGCAGTCTCACTATTTGAATGTTCACTTTGTATGCTTTGATCCTGTGACCTGAATCACCATTTCAAAGATGATCGTGTGTAATCTATTAACTGGTGATACTCTTTTTTTTTCTTTTTGTAGTTCTGTATTACTTGAACCCTTACACTGTTTTGTTTTGTTCTGTTTTTTTCTCTTTTTCCTTTTAAATAATAAAAAAAAAGAGACTAGGAAAGCAGAGTCCTTGGGAGGGTGGAAGTAGACCTTGACATCAGTGCCACTTCACACCATCACTAGTTTATGGGATTTCGGAAGGACAACAGGATGGCAGAAGATGGGCTGTGTAAACACTGTGCTGCATCAAGAGAATTTTCTGGACGTTCTGGTATCCGTAGGATTAGCTCCTGGAGGCCAGAACCTCAAGTCTCTTCTGAAAACTGGACCTCAAAGCGAGACAGAAAGAGACAAATAGGACCATATCAACCTAAAACACCTCCGGGCAGAAGGGAAACAACAAGAGTGAGGAGACATCATTCCGAAGAGAGAAGATGTTTTCAAACAGTGCATTTAATAAGCAATTCGTATCCAGAATATCTAAGAAACTCAAGCAACTCAATAGCGGAATACCAAATACATCTATTTTAAAAATGGGTGCAAGACCTTGGCAGACATTTCGCAAAAGAAGACATGCACAAGATCCACAGGGATTTGAAAACTGCTGAACATCACTAGTCACTGGGAGATGCAAATCAGAACTGGCGGGAAATGCCACCTTATTCCTGTCAGTGTGGCTACATCCACAAAACAGAAGGCAGCTGTTGGCATGGTGTGGAGAAAGGGAATGCTTCACATCGCTGGGAAACGTGAATTGGTACATCGGTCATGGGAAACCATATGGAGGATTCTCAAAGGTTAGGAACATTACTGCCACGTGATCCAGGACTCCTACTGCTAGACATGGCGCACGGAATGAAGTCAGTTTGTGGAAGACCTATCTGCATACCCAGGTCCATTGTAACATTACTCACAGGAGCCAAGAGGTAGAATTAACCTACATGGATGGATACAGCATCAAGTGTTGTACGTATGTGGAGCGGAGTGGTATGCAGCCATGGAGGATGAAATACTCTCACTGGCGATAACACAGATGGATTCGGAGGACATAAAGTGAAATAAGCCAGACACAGAAAGACAAAGGCCACATGCTCTAACTCACATGTGGGGACTAGTAAGGTTAGTGTCAAAGAAATAAATGAACAGTGCCTACCAGAGGTTAGGATGGGAAGGGAGGTTGGGTATAGGCTGGTCAGTGAGTGCAGAGTTCTACTTACTGAGGAAAAGAAAGTTCCAGCGAGCCGCTGCACAGTCAGGTAACTATAGTTAGCGGTGAAACACTGTGTACTTCAAAGTAACTGTGAGAGAAGTGTTGGAGTGATCTCACCATGAAGTGATCAAAGAATGGAGAGACAGATATGCTAAGTGCCGGACTTTATCATTGCACAAATAGATGCATGTACCAAAACATAACCTTATTCTCCATAATTATGTATAATTGTGTCATTAAAGGTGATGCAGTATTTGCATATAACATATGCATATCCTGTGAAATTTACAGCATCTGTAGGTTATAATACCTAGCACAATGTAAATGCTATGCAAATAGCTGTTAAAATAGGTTGTTTTGGAAATAAAGACAAATGTATCTATACACATTTGGTAAAGATACAGTTATTTTTTCTCTACTATTTTTCATCCAGGGTTGGTTGAAGCTTGGGTACAAAAGCTGCAGATACGGAAAGCCTGGATGTTTGTTTCTTTGGTTTGCCTGACCTTTCTTCTGCTCACTGATGACAGTGTTTCCATGTCTCTCCTCCCACCACGTCTTGCTGGTGCAGTCTCCAGCTGTGAAACACCAGGGAGCAATGCTCCCATATTTAAACCACTCTTTACTGCCAGGGTGGCTGCCCAATGACACAGACAATTCTGAGGTCCCATGAGCAACTGGCATTCAAAGATCTGAGGAAGACAGGGACATGTGGAGGTGGTCGCTTTTCAAAATGAAAGAGACAGTGCCAATAGCAAGTGATGAAGTCTGACCTCTGAGCTCTTCTTTTTCTGTGTGGCCTGAACTACCCACCATTCTGTAACAGCTGTACCAATGCCACCACCTTTTACAGAATAGCACATTAAGGTACAATACTTTTCAGGGTCACCTGGCTTTCCGTTTTTTTTCCCACGAGGCACTCACATTAGGGGTGTGCATTTGCAGATGGCAGATTTCCCTGGTCCAGCCCCACTGCCATGTGATTCCTAAACTCTACAGGTGCTAGGGTCAGGCTGTGGGATTAGGAGAGCTGTGTGTGGTGGGCAAGAATTCTTACACTCAGCACTATTCAGACCACACTCAATAAAACTTCCAGACTTGGAACCCTGAGAGCAGTGGGCTCCAAAGGGAATTATGACTCTAATGGAAGTAAAAGGCTGGCACATGTGACAAGAAGCTGGCACATTTGAGGGACATTAGATTTTGAGAAGGCTGAAGCGTGATTTTAGTTGTAGCCTTTATATAAGTAAAAGATTCCATATCCAAAATGAAAAGTATTTCGTTGAGGTTTTAGTGAAATGGATCCCAAGGATGCAGGATGCTTCAGGCTGTGAACTCACCATCTCCTGTCCTGGGGGGTCTTGGGGGGACCCTGTTAGCACCTCAGTGGTACCTGCAAGGACCCAACTTCCTTCAGTCTTTCTACTTTTAGAAAATTACAGAACCCACTTCTGGGTGTAAGATAGTAAGGGTTATGTGCTTCCTTGTTTGCCTCTAGAAGATAAAAATGGGACAAAGAAGGCCTGTCCTCCAACAGGGAGTTGGAGTGAAAAGCTCTTTGCTCTTTGGGCCAGTTAGATCCAAGCCTCTCCCTGGACAGAGAGAGTCTGCGATGGAAGTTAACTGCAGATGATCGAAGCCAGTCATTGGCCACGCGGTGGGGTTGGCTTGGACTTCTCCAGGGTCTCCTGTGTCTCAAGGGCTGTCAGATGCAGTCCAAGTTGGTGGGAAGAAGGACTCATGCATTCAAGTGTGAGGAACAGACTGTGGGCGGGTATGCTTGATGGAAGCCTTTGCAGTAGAGGGGAGGGAAGTAGCCTTGGAGACGATTCTGAATGTTGGAAAAACTTGGCATTAATGGATGTAGAACCTGTCTTTAAAATGATAGATTTTCTTTTCTTTTTTTTTTGGTACCAGGGATTGAACTCACAACCTCACACTTGCCAGGCAGGTGTTAGGCCACTGAGCTAGCCCCAGCCCTAAAATGATAGAATTTTATTGGTCTGAGATCGTATCTCTGATTCTGTCTGAAGGGGGAACACGGTGGAGGGAGAGCAGAAGTATGTTTTAAGATTTCACTGCACTCCCCAGGGCATAGCTTACACAGGGCTCAGGAGCCTCTGCTCAGAGACAGAGTGTGGGTTTGGGAGAGGACAGCACTCTATTTACTTCTCGGCAGTGATTCCCATGTGTCTGATGTAGCCTGTCAGCTGGGCTCCATTTGGAGACCATTAGTAATGAACACAGAATAGAAATATTTTTTGAGTTCCTCAGAAATGTTCACAAAAGTTAATACTGCTCTAGGTCACAGAGGGAAGTCTCGCAAGTTCCTATGAACTGACATCATATGAATCATGTCCTGTCACCTCAATATAATAAATTCAGATATTTATAACAAGGACATATAAAGGATAGCTTAAAAACATGCTTAGAAGCGCCCCCAAAAGCCTGCGGAATGGAGTTTATCCTGAGGGCAGAGTACTGAGAGCTGGTGACACGGGATGCACTTTTGTCAAAGTGCAGATAAAGCGTAACTTGAAGAGAACTTCATAGCTTTGAAACTATGATCAGAAATCAAGGAAGCCTGATAACAAAGAAACGAATGATTCAATTTCAGAAGCTGAAACCAGGGCAGTAGAGCCAATCTGAAGGAACAATGTGCTAGTCTGAGCTCTTACTGTCTTGTTTTTGGGTGGCGATGGAGTTTGACCTTGCATGCTCAGAGTTGTATCCATGAGCTCTGCTCCCAACCCTGGCTCTTACTTGGAAGCAACAAAGCCCTCATGGACTGGACTCTGCATAAAATGTATGTGTCAATAGACAGTTATTAAATGACAGGACTGTTTTCTTGAGAGTCCCAACAAACTGGTTTTGGAGGCCGCAACATCAGGAAACTCAAGGACTCCCCTACCCAGCAGCTGCCTCTGTCCAGCACCAGTAACCCTGCTTTCCAGTGCTAGGTGTCCTTGACTGACTGATGTCCGCAAGATCCCTGGAGCAGGAGTACATTGTGTACATAAGGCGCATGCCTGGCCCTCAGGCTGGTCTCGCTCAAGTCGAATTCTCACAGGGGAGGGGGTGCTGTGGCAGAGTCGGGGACCCCAGATTAGAAGTCTGTCGGGGAGGATTCTGTCCTTCCCCTCTGAGACAGAACTCATTACACAGGGATTCAGTGGACATGGTGGGGGGGATTCAAAAGGAAGGAGATACTGTTAGGATTCAGCGAAACAGACACCTGCCTTCTGCAATACTGAGATGATTTGTTGAACCACCAAGGACTTCCTTGAAAATAGTTATAAAATAGAGCACCTCCGTGGAAATCCAGAAGAAACATTCGTGTTATACATACACACGCACACACGCATATGCACTCACTTAGCAAAGAGCTGGAGGATGTGTTTTGGTTTGTATTTTTGGTGCTGATGGCTGCAGCCCAGGCCTTGTGCACTCTAAGGACGTGCTGAACCACCAAGCCCCTGGGGTTTATAATTTATGAACTAATCATTTTCTGCTGGCCAAGTAAGGGTGCTGGGATGGAGGCTGTGACCCATCAGGTTCTCCTTGGGTGCTTGCCTCATTCCCCCAGCCCAATTTCTGGGTTTTCTGGCAATACCTCCAACAAGACCGCACAGAATCAGGAGCACAGCCCCTGCACAGGGGCAGCTCATCAATGGCCCCCCTGCGGTACCTGTGATAGGGTTAGGTCACATGGAAGGGCACAAGTCTTCAGTGCTTCCTGACCATAGGAATGCCACAGGAAACGTCTTTATCTTGCTTGTATTTCCAGCAGTATAATTGCTGTATCAACAGGTCTGAGTAAGATTCAAGCACATATTACACTGTCACACCTCTTCCTCTGACTGTCATGACAGTGTGTGTCCTAGATGGCTGTGATGAGACAGGGCCTGTGACACAGCACTCTTTGCAGCTTGGATTATTTCATAGCAAAATGGTTTCTCATGGTTGTTTGAATCTGAATTTTAAGCAGTTCTTCAGGGTCAGTGATTTTCCATGCTTAGCTAATCTAATATTTATAATATTTGGTGAGGTGATTACTGCTACTCCCCATTTTACAGATGAGAAACCTGAAGGTCGAGGAAGTCAGAAGAACTTTCAGCCCTTCAGTCAGCAAGGGTATAAGATTTGCACCCAGATTTTTTTGAGTGCAAAGCTTTTGTTTGTAATAACTGTTTCAGCTCTTGGAAGATATACATAGTTGATTGAGTACATATATTAAAATATCTGGAGATTAAAGAAAAAAGAGCTTCTCAAAGATTGTTCCAAGCAACATGAAACTTAAATTTCTTTCGAAAAAGAACAGTTCAGTATGTGAGGAGTCGGGAAACACCAGATAGTATTTCTTCTTTTGGAGACTTCTAGCAAATGTGGCCTACTTTAAGGCTTGGAGAAAGCTTATGGCAAAAATAATCAAACATACACACACAAACCTTTGTTTAACGTACTGGAAAAGCAGCGTTCCAAGGAACATGCCTTGGGAAGTGTTGCCAAGTGGTATACCTTTCCTGTTTTCGTGTTTTATTGCGTTGGCTGGATCGCAGTAAATGATATCAGTGATAGTGGATAGTTTATTGCCGCATGATTTAATGAGAATATTCCTTGTATTTCATCGTTAACTATTATGTTGGGCATAAGTTCAAGACAGATTCAGACATCATCCGTCATCTTAAGTTATAATCCTTTCTTGTTTTCTGACTTACCCAGAAATGGATTTTGAATAGGAAGGAATCAACCTATCAAATAAAGGAGGGAAAATTCAAAAGTAATTTATTAGTTGAGGAAATGAAATAGCTAACCTTATCTATGGAACCTGGGACTTTACATATGCCAGGCGATCTCTCTGCCACTGAGCTGCATCCCCAGCCCTTGGACAGCGTTTCTGATGGACGAGGGGTGCTTCCTCGGGCTCTAGCAGAAATATTGCTTCTGCCATGGTTGGGGAAGGTACAGGCACCTTCCCCTGTGGGGTGATATTTGAGCTGTTTATCACCTTTACCCTTGATCAGAGAAGAGAAATGGCATCATCTTGGCTCATCTTTCCCTCAGCAGGCATTTTTGAGTGTCTACTATGTGCTAGGGCCAGTTTTGGGTGCTGGTTCTCTAGTTGCATGGTGGTGCCCTGTACTGTTGGTCTAGGCCTTTGTGTGGGGCTGTTTGGATTCCCCTGCCAAAGGACTCCTGCCGGGGGGGAGTCTGTCTTGCCTTTTCCCTTTCCCTGCTTGTCTTTCCATCCCTGCTTCCTAGCTTTGATAAACAAGTATCTTTCCCTCGGAAATATGTGCTGAACCCTCACTGTCCTGACCCGGTGCCGGCTCAAGAGTCCTCAAAACTGAACCAGAGCAGGAAGAGTTTTATTATTTTGGATGCAGACATTTGCTGTTGGCTGAAGTCCTCGGAGATGGACTTGGTGGTCCTGAGGAGAACTGCTGCATGAGTGATTGCACTTAAGGTTTGGAAACCATTTTTCACTAACAATTTCCTTGTCTACAAGTTTATGAGGCAGTAAATAGCCCCTGTGTGCATAATGAATTCTGACATCATAGGTCGATGGCACTTGACAGCTGCCAGCCAGCGTTCGCTTTTATTAGCAGCACAGCCCGAGGCGAGTAGCGAGCCATCCCCGCCCAAACATTCTGTTCCAAACCTTATGAGAAACCTCCCCAGCCCCTGCCTGTCTTCTGTGAGCTGCTTTTTCATGGTCCAAGTAATTTCCTCCTCCTTGAGGGTTGTTAGCGTGGGATGCCATCAGATTGCACGAGCCCTGCTTTGCACATGTGTCTTCAATTTGGGCTGTAGCTGTGGGCTGGTTGTTAGGAGGAGAGGCGTAGTCCTAATCTGAGAGGGTGACGGTAATAGTGGCTTCTCAGGTGTCTTTGACAGGTCTGGGAACGCCTACCTTCCTACTTTGGGTTTAGCCCCAAACTGGGACCTGTGAAACTAATTAATTAATCAATCAATTATTTATGGTGCTGAGCACGGGACTTCATGCACGCTAGGCAAGCACTGTACCACTGCGCTACATCCCCAGGAGGAGGAGGAAGGAGGAAAGCCTGGAGAGGGGTCATAAGTCCTGGTTTTGGCCTTTATGTATCTACTTTTGGTAAGCTTGAAAAGGCTTCAAAGGAAACAGGACACACAGAGGCAGAGGTACACAGTTTGGTACATGCCGAACATGATGGGTGGGGAGAGGTGCAAGCATTTGGGTTCAATCCCAAGCAGAAAGGAAGGAAGGAAGAAGGGAGAGAGGGAGGGAAGGACTGAAGGAAACAAGAAAAGACAAAAGAAGGAGGTAGAAATAAGGACAGTGAACTAACAGTGGAGGAGGTTTCATGTAAAACCAGCACTGTGGGGACAGTGTGGCTGGAGCGGAGGATTTTCTGCCTGGCCCTTGGCCTCCCCACCCTGTGGGCCCTTGGCAAGTGGACCAAGACCTTGGCAAGATAGGTTGGTGTTTACAAAAGTGAGTCTTCGTGGTATCTCTCAGCCACTCAAGAACCATCTGGCTTAACTTTTATTATGTGAGGGGGATCAAGGAAGTCGTTTAGTGATTCTAAGTCACGGGGCACGGGGCAGACTGCTGGCCACAAGGTGTCCAGCAGTTACACGTAAACCGCTTGGACTACCAGCCTTGGCCTGTCACCGGCCGGGCGCACACTCCCCTCTCCTCTCAGTCCAGCATGATAGCCTTTGCTGTTTAGGTCTGTATTTCATAATTCCAAAATCGTAAGATGATCTTCTTTTAGGTTCCTTTTAAAGTAGAAAATGACTGCCCTGGGGTTAATCCCCTAGGGCTGGAGTTGGACAGTGTCTCTGTGAGGTGTGGGAAGGAGGGGACCAGCTCAGGACTCGATTCCACAGGAAGCTCAGGCCAGGCACTGGCGTGGCACTGGCGCCCTGGTGCCCTTCCTCAGCAGCCATCCTGTGCAAGGCTGTGCCTGGCCTGGGCTGGACGTGTCTTCCCCACCTGATTTCCTTGGAGCTGAGCACCCAGTGGGGTGGAGAGGGTGGCCAGGGACTCACCAGGGACAGCGAGGGGCCCACTTTGGCTTGGTCTGCTCCCCTTAGACACCAGCGATGATTGTTCCATCCAGAGACTGTTCTGTTCCCCGTTGTCACTTCCAATCCAATCTCTCTTACGTGAAAAGGCTTCCACTAAAAGTTTTCATGTTTCTTACATGACATATACAAGTTCTAGGTGATTCCTCCACCCCTGGTTACTTTCTTTTCGATACCTTGATGACAGTTTGCTAATTGATTGTTGTCCAGAAGATTTTCTTGTCCCAGAAACCAATCAAACCAAAAGGTCCACGTTTTCCTGCTTTTCTAGGTGTCTTAGAGAAACACTCACCACTCTCCAGGCCCTTTCTTGGCAGCAGAGCTGCCTAGTACTTCCGGGGCCAAGCTGCCTTTCGTGATAGAGGCAGCATGGCAGATGGGTGGACCCTGGATAGTATAGCCAGACTGCATTCCCCGCGGGTTTCCTATACTGAAACTCCAGAGGCTCCCTCTGGCTGCAGTTACCTAGGTGATAACCTCCCTGCACTCCTGCGGGACACGCAGCACGAAAGCAAGATTTTCAGGCCCTTTCTGCTGTACACAGGAAGACTCATGTGGCCATCGGCTTCTTCCTGAGCAGAGGGTGGGGTCTGGGACCGTTCTGCAACACATGGCAGCTCCTTCCTCTGGCCGGGATCCTTTCCCCATGTGGTCCACACCCGAGAGCTGTTGCTGTCTTCTTTCTTAGAGAAGTTCTAGCCAGGACGGGCACCCAGGCTCCTCAGTGGCCGCTTTCTCTAGCACAGAGTAGGACACCACCTTGATGGTGCCTTGGAGGTGAAACTGAATTCCATGCTCAGGTCCGTCCTGAGTGCCTCTGGGCACCCAGGTGAGCGCCCCTCCCACTCGCAGTGCCTCGCAGGAAAACCTCAAACACACTTCAACATTGAAGCGGCCTCTGAGGGCGGAACCGAAATCTCTGTGGTTTCATCAGCGTAATTCCTGCAACGGGAAGATTTTTTTCCCTTTCATAAGTTTCTTCCCCTTTCACGTTTTTTTCAGCTGAAATCCTTTTCCAAGTTCCATTGTTGCAGAGTAGGTTATCTGTAGGTCAGCGGGTTCACAGGTTGTTTGGATTTCCTAAAATTGTGCTTTTGCCTACACGTGGCGTGCGAGATTGCGGCCGGGCCCTGGGTGAGCCATGCACCCGGGGTTGTCGCCCCTTCCGGTCCCCTCTGTGTGCAGTGAAGGTGGCGGCTCCCTGGGACCCAAGACTAAAAGCAGCAGACGCCAGTCCTGGACTTCTGGCATTTGTGTACAATCCTGCACTCTTCAGGACTCTCTTTCTCTCTCTCTCTTTCTCTCTCTCTCTCTCTCTCTCTCTCTCTCTCTCTCTCTCTCTCTGTCTTTTCTCTCTCCCTGCCCCCACCCGGCTTTCTTTTTTTTCCTCTTTCAAGCATTTTTCCATGACCTTCATGGGGCCAGCTACATTTTGCAATACTTTTCCTTTTGATGCCTAATTTTCCAGATATGGTATGCAGCTGACTTTTGGTTCAGATGGTCAGGCCATATAATGCCAGATGCAAATGCAGATGTTTACAAGTTCATAGAATAGAAGATACAAGTGTCCTGACACTCCAGTGTGTCTTGTGAAGCCTCCTTTTTCTATTTAGAGAGAAGAGTGGGATAAAAACATCCTAACAACCCAGATATGCTTAATTTCCTGCTTGAACAGTTATGCTGCAAAGGCGCTTGTTTGCATATGAAATTGAATGGTGTGATAACTTGGGGAAACTTTGATCTGAAAAGCATTTTCCTTTACAGTGCTCATGCTGGGCTTGGTAAGAGTGCATTGCACACAGGTTTATCAATAGGGAAGGGTTCATCCATGAACAGCACAGTTTAAAATGGAGGTGTCTCAGTCATGGTGGGAATTACTCCTAAACTTCATTCTGAAAATGGTATTTTAAAAGCTTATCTAGTTTTCTCCTCATTAAGAGTAAAAACACTAAAGTTAAAGAACTTTTTGAGTTACTAGTCAGAAAATAAGCCTTAAAATTGCATCCTTGGGTCTGATGCTTCCCATGGGATGAAATACTTCTTATCATGAATCCATAGATGTGTTTTGCTTCAGACTGGATTTTTTTTTTTTTTTTTTTTGGTGTTTTTCGTTTTTATCGGTACCAGGAATCGAACTCACAACCACCTACTTGCAAGGCAGGCGCTTATGCCACTGAGCTAAATCCCCAGCCCCCCAGACTGGATTTTTAAGTTTCAGTATTTTCATTGTGATGATGCTGATGGAGTCACAAGTTAGCATTTAAGAAAATTTCATGTTATCAATACTTATTTATTCAGTAGTCACTGTAGTCCAGGAACTTTGCTAGGGGCTAGCTCATGGGGGACAAAACTAGGGGAGCAGGAATTGGTGACAGAATAAGGAGGGTGACGCGGTTCTACACTGTACCCCGAACTTTGTACATTGAAGACCTGAGCCCCACTTCCTTGGCATGCAACAAAGCCTGGAGACAGGTTCTTCAAGAGGAAAGGAAGGAAAAGAGTCCTGTCAGGGTCCAGGTCCAGTCTGCCCGGGGTCCTCATGATGCACTTTGAGGGACATCTTGGGAGGACTCAGGGGGAAGACGGGGTCCCAGGAAGAGCCGATGCCGAGGATGTAGGCCTCGGCCTTCCAGCCTCCAGGACGATGAGAAGGTGGACAGGCGGCTGCTATCTGGACCACCTGCCTGCCGTGCCACCTGATCCTGTATGGAGCTCCCCGACGAAGTGGGCGAGAGGAGGAGCATGTGAGGGCAATGAGGAAATGTTAGCCCCTTGACATTGTGCTGTAGGACCAAGTGGCACGGAGTTTTTGTTTGTTTATTTGTTTATTGTTGGTCTTTTTTGAGACAGGGTCTCATTATGCAGTTCAGGCTGGCCTTGAGCTCACTTTGCAGCTCAAGTCAAAACGATCCTCTTGCCTCAGTCTCCTGAGTGCTGGGATTACAGGCATGCACCACCATGCCCAGCTAGTAACACTGAATTTTAAGAAGCACATGCAGAATAAATATTCATGTCTGACCTCCTCGCTTACAGCAAGTGTAAGGGCACACTGTGTCTATGAGACCTGTTATTACTGTTAATAATCATTGCTTGCCGGACTCCTGGAACCTGGGGATGGTGTTATCTGCTGGACCGTGTCCCCCTAGCTCCATGTTTAAGGGTGAGGGGAGAGAGTGGGTGCTTGATACTAACCCCAACCAGAGTCATCCTCGCAGTGGAAAGATCCTGTCCTGAGCCAGAAGCGTTGTTCCTGAGCAGGAGCGAGGCGAGTGCGGCCTCATGAACATTATTCACCGCCTCCATTCTCATTGGGAAGAAGCCAAGCTCTGCTCGGCAGTCACATTTTTTTTCCCTGGTAAGTGGATAAATGTGGTCCGCTTCACTCAGTGCCTTGGGAATGTCTTACGGGTTATTTCTGGAATGGGCAAAGTTCAACACAGTCTGGAGCCAAAATGTCCCCAGTAGCCATCCAGTACAGCCTCGGTGTTTGCGGCATCCTCAGGGTGCTGTGCAGGCTGGCGGGCAGCAGAACACAGCCCGGGAGTCAGCAGCAGCTGCAGCACAGCCCGGGCCATGCGTGTGCACCCCGAGGTCCTCTGAGGGTCGGAGAGGGCGCGGCAGGGCGTGGGTGTTCTGAGACCCTGCTCAGCCTTGCACCTCCTCCTCCTGATGAGAGGCCCTAAAGAATGTGGGAAGCTCACATTTCCTCTGCTCTGCTTTTCTTTCTTCTGGTCCTGGATTCCACCTTTGAGACCAGCTCAGTGCAGCATCCCTGAAGCGTCTAAGGACAGTCACGAAGGGTGTGAGTTTTCGTAATGTAGTTTGTGGGTTTCTGGTCTCTCCAACTTTTATGGAGTCCAAGGGTGCAATTCTCTTCATAGTGACAGAGACAAAAGTAAGAGAGTTCCCACAGTGACGGGCGGGTGAAGACGCTGCTGCCTGAGAGCTGATGGGATGTGACTTGTGTAATCCCGCGCTCTCCACAGTTGTTTGGCGAGCTGGGTCGAGGTGTGGGCATTCGTGCTGTGTGAGATTAACCCAGTTTGCTCAGTCCTTCTCCTGTGTTCTCACTATCTGCCTTTCCTGTGCCGACTGTAATCTGCATCAGTTACTATTCTGAAGTCCCCGCTTTCCTGCAGGTAAACAGAAATATAACAAAATGTAAACATGTTTCTTATGTTTATTTGATATTTTATTTTTTCTGAAAAATCTAATTATTTACATATATATATGTAATATTTCCCCTTCTTCCTTTTCTCCTTTCCCCTATTCCAGCTGTTCTTTCCTTTTGAACACGTTCTTTCCCTTTCATCATCACAATATCTACTGCACATTTTGGATCTTATTTATTCTTTTTTAAAAATTTATACTAGGGAGACAATATGACATTTACTTACGTGAGTCTGATTTATTTCACTAATGAGTATGGTCTCTAGTTGCATGTATTTACCTATAAAAGCATCAAGTTTATCCTTATTTAGAGCTAAGTAGTACTCCATTGTATAAAATATATCTTTTTTAATCTATTTATGGGTTGGTGGGTATTTGGGTTGTTTCCAAGATTTAGCTATTACAAGTTGTGCTGCTATAAACATGGGGTCACATATATCATTGTGGTATGATATTTTTAATTCTTCAGGGAAAATACTCAGAAGGGGAATAGCTGGGTCAAATGAGACCTCGCATCCCAATTTTTGAGAAATCTCCATACAGTGGTTTTACAGTCTACACTCCCACCAACAGTGGAGAAGGGCTCCTTTTTTCCCACAACCCTTCCAGTTTTTATTATTGGCTGATTTCTTGATGAGAGCTGTTCTTCCTGGAGTGAGATGGAATTTCAGTGTTGTTTTAATTTGCATCTCTTGAATGACCAGTGATGCTGAACATTTTTTCATGTATTTAATAGTTTAGCATTTGAAGAAAAGATGGATTGAGTATTTTAGACAATCTTGATGAGTTCCTCTAGAGCTAAAATCCTTTGTTGCATCTTGCAGAATAGACAGGAAAGGGCGGCAGAATCTCCTCAGCAGGCCCCTGCTGCAGGGCTGGGTGGGCGCCCACAACAGCTCAGAGAACAAAGCCTTGCAGCTGCCCCCTGGCTGGCTCTGAAGGTGCTCTGTGGCTTCCTCAGGACAGCCGCCTGCTGTGACTGAGCCCTGCTGCTGTCCCAGGAGACAGCGGTGAGTTAGGAGTCCCTCTGCAGGGTTGTACTTGTTGCTTGCAAACCCAGTTTTGTTTGTATCCAGCTGCTGTCAAATCTAGGGCTCGCTGAAGGGAGCTGCTTCTCTGGCGGAGCTGGATCACACACCGGCTGCTGAAATTCAAGGTGTGATAAAAAATATGGTGAATGTGAAAATTCCATTACAGCAAAAGACACATTGCTATTTATCCCCCAACACATTCTTTCTCACTCCCACACACTCATCCCATCCCTTCCATGGTTCCTGCCACCTCCTGGAGCAGACGTCTCTGGTGCCAGCGCCAGTGCATGAAGCAGAGGTGAACTCTGATGTCTCCGCAAGCCTCCTTCCCTCTGGGTGCACTCAGTAGCAGCATTCACATTTTTAATGTTTTTATTTTTTGGTACTGGGAATCGAACTCAGAACCTTGTGTTTGCCGGGCAGTTGCTTATGTCGCACATTTTAAAATATGTTTTAGAAAACCATGAGGGGCTGGAGGTTTAGCTCAGCGGCATAAGCACCTGCCTTGCAAGCAGGCAGTCAGTGAGTTCGATCCCTGGTACCAATAAAAAGGAAAAAGACAAAAAAAAAAAAAAAAAAAAAAAAAAATTAAAAAAAAAAAAAAAGAAAACCACGAAAAGGGGATGTGCAGAACTGCTTCAGAAAGCAGGGAGAATGAGGGGATGACTGTGTTCTGAGCGGGGAGGAGTGTGCTTAGCGGGGTTAATAGCAGTGTCTGTTCCGGTAATGAACTTTTCTGATCTAAACAATCCCTGTATATTTTTCTCTCACCTCGCATTCAAGATCACGAATAATGTTTCTGAGTCTCATAATTTATCCTGAAAAGATGGACGGCGCAAAGGAAAGTGTGGTCAGGGATATAAGAGGCATAGCGCCTGCTTGGGAAGCACCGGGTCCTGAGTTCTGCTCTTGGAGAATAGAAAAGGGCTAATGTCACAAAGATGCCACCTCAAAGTCAGTGACACCTCTTGTGGCTTGCCACTGAATTCTTTATCACCATACTCTTCCGCTTCTTTTTTTAAAGTTAATTTTTTTTAGGAATATCTTTGTGAAGACCTGAAAATTACTGATTTTAATGAGATACCCACCCGTTGAAATGCTCTGTGTGACAAACAGAAATCCAGGTTGGTTCTTCTGCTATATATCCAATGACAACAGTCACATCAGACGAAAGAAAGCTGAGATAACTCTGAACTGACCACGAGGTGAGCTGCCCCTGCCTCTCGTCCCTGAGAAGATTAGTTTTACTTGAAAGAATGGTCGGAAAGTTGTAGTTTTCTGGCTCAGGTAGTTGGTAGACTTTTTCCTGAAAGTGAGCAAAATAAATTTGTCACTTCAAGGAAAGAATAATGGGGTCGTGTTTCTTGCCCATAGTAAAATTCAGACTGTCTTATAAAAATTAGGATTTTGGAAAACTCGTACCCACCCCTGTGAGGTTTATGGAGTCCTAAAAATTAGGGAACTTTCAGCTAAGATTAATAGTGCTATTAACACATGTTTAAAAAACTGTGTGATGGGGGCTGGAGATTTAGCTCAGTGGCATAAGCGCCTGCCTTGCAAGCAGGCAGTCGTGAGTTCGATCCCTGGTACCAACAAAAAACAAAAAACACAACAACAAAAAACACCAAAACAAACAAACTGTGTTATGAAATGTGTCATACTTAGGACATTCATGTCCTTCGGTGAACCAATCTTTTCAAATGACCAGGGCATGATGTTACAGAATCATGCAACGTAGACCATTTGATTTTTTGAAACAGAGCTAACAGGTTCCGTGATATGGTTTCAGATTCCATGTTTTAATTAATCTTTAAGGAATTCTCACTTCTCAAGTTCTGCCACGGTTTCGAAGCGCAGCTACAATTTCCTGAAGAAGTAGGCAAAAACCCTCTCAGCTGGTCTCTTCGTGTATGTGAAGAGAAGTAACGTGCTGCTATCGACTACGTGTAGCACAGCTATGAGAATCCAGCTGTCTTCTTGTCTTCTTCTCTTTCTCGGTGCTGGAAATCAGGTCCAGGGCTGATGCTGACAGGCAGGTCCTCTGCCACCAGGAGGCCAGCCCGCTGTCTTCCACCAACCCAACAGTGCAGAGATTTGTGCAATTTAAAAGTGTTACCCCTGTTTCACAGGTTTGTTTTGTTTAGAAAACAAATTATTTTTCATAAAATATTCTACTTATGCTAATGTATAACAGATTTATTATGACCCTTTTGCAAATAAATGAATGAAAAATATATTTACAACTTAGTTTCAAATTAAAACGTAGTAAAAATGGATAGGTAAAACCACCTACACAAAATCTCTCTGAGAAACTCAATTTTTAAGAATGTAAAGAGACCTTGAAAAAAACAACAACAAAAATAAAAACAAAAGTGAAAAATGATGCTTGGGAATCTTGACCAGACCATATCAGGTCTAGTCTTGGGAATTTCAAGAAACTGATTTATTTTTGAACAGTCCCTGCCCTATCTGGATCCAAATCTGTCAAATCAACTCAGCCAGCACTTTTGGCATCTACTGAGTTCTGGTCATGGTGACAGATACAATACAAAACCTGAGGTTTGAATTCAGATTTCCAAGCATCTGCACAAGGATGGGTGACTTTTGGATCCTAGGCGAGGCTGTTGGACCATTTTGGAATTTCAGGGGCAGCTTGTGCAGGCGTGGACTCAGGCAGCCAGGCATGTTTGGTAATGGGGAAGAGGAGGCTTCCTTCGTGACTAGCTCCTATCTTAACAGGGTAAAGAGCCAGAAGGGGTGCAAGTCTAATAAAAGAGGTCATATGAAATAGGCTTAGTTGTTCTTTGCTTTTTCAAATCATTGAAACCATACTGTACTACTCTAAATAGATATTAATGACATAGATATCATAAAAAGGCAAATTCAGTAATATATAAGCTAGAGGGTGGATACAGCCAGTGTACACAGAGCTCTCACCAGTTGTTAAGCAAAAGACAAATAATGTAATGTAGAAAAAGAGATAAAGGCAGTGTAGTCATTACATCCATGCAACAAAAAGGGCAACTAAAGAGGGAAATGCAGTTTCTGTAATAATGGTATTATTTCACTGATCATCTTGGTAAAAAATAAAAATAAAATGATTGAGACAGAAGTAGAGGAATGAAGCTTTCGATGTATTTTGTGGTCATGTGAATTTAGGCACTGATTTTGGGATATAGAGTGGCAATATCTTGAATTAGGAGGAAAACATCATGTACCTTTGATATAACAGTCTTACATTTTGGAATCCATCCTTGAGAGAAAGCACTTCCATAGGTAACACTACATATGCCAAGATATTTATTGCTGTGTTTTCATTTTTAGTGAGATGCACATTTCAAAAAAAGTCCCCATTTATTTTTTTTTATTTTAAAGAGAATAAAACCAAGCAAAATAAAGCATAATAAAGCCAATCAAAACAAATCAGTGTAAGTGACACAGGACTTCAGAACAATATCATAATGCCTCTTGTTGTCTTCAAAATAGCAGCAGATAACTTCAGACAGAGTAAAAATCAAACAAAACAGAACAGAATTGAACCAATAAAAACAAAATAATGAATGCGGTAAAGGACTTCAAAACAAGAGAATAGTAAACCCAAAATGGCTACTATAATATACCTTGCTATCTTTGAAACAGCTACCCATGTCACTGGATATAATAAAATCAAACAAAACAAAACAATAAAACCCAACCCAACAAAGCAATGAAAATGATACAGGACTTCAAAACAGGACAATAGGAAATCAGTAGTGGCCACCACCTTCAGAAGGAGAACACCCAGAGATGCCGCACTGTGCGCTGTTGTCCTCTGAATAGATGATCAGACCAGCAGCACTAGACCTGCAAGGTCAGTGAGACACCGAACTCCACAAGCATCACCTCAATAGCTGTCCCTGTAGCCTGTGTTTCTCGGTGTCAGCCAATCCCTGCCAGGGTAGGGTGAGGTGGGGTTGGCTCTTCTTGTTTCCTGGCCTGCGTGCCAGAGGGGCTGGGGTCTGGCTGTCCCCCCAGCAGCCCGGGAGTGGCACTGATTGATAGGGAAGGCTTAGCTTCTTGGTGACTTCTTGTTCTCTTCCCCCACAGTCCCTGAATAGTGCTGACTCATGGGACAAGGCTGGGGTCTGGCTGTCCCCCTGGCGATCACGGCCCATGCATGGTGCTGGTTCGCAGGGGGGGTTTGCTTCTTCAGAATCCAGCCATTTAAAATGTACGTTTCAGTGGATTTTATTATCATCATAGAACCATGTGACAATCATTACTAAATCTGTATCATATTCACCCTAACCCATGACAATGTGTTGTTCCCCCATTATCTGTCTCCTTCAGTCTCTGGAAATCACTAATCTATTTTCTATCTCCATGGATCTTTCCATAGTGAACATTTCATATATGTGGAATCGGACCACATAGGCCGTTTTATGTCTGGTTTCTTTCAGTTAGTACAGTGTATGCAGCTCACCCAGACTTTAGTATTTGCCAGCACTTCCTTTTCATGGCCAAATAGGATCTCATTTTGTGGATTTATCAGTTGATAGGTGTTTGGATTGTTCCTATTTTTGGCTATGATCGGTTATGCTGTTAGTAACATTCATGTGTTGTGTGCACAGGGGTTTCCAGCTGTCTTGGATACACATGTGGGTGTGCAACTGCTCAGCCACCTCCTGACTGTCTGTCGTCATGAGGCATGGTACACACTGCTCTGTAGAGCGCTGCACCACGTTACATTCCCACCAGCAAGGCAGGAGGGGTCCCGCTCCTCCAGGTCTTCACCAGCACTAGGTATGGTCCATCTTTTTTTTTTCTTTGTCATTCTGTTGGTGCAAAGTGTGGTTTTGATGTGCCTTCTCTATCAACAAATGATAGTGAGCATTTTGAAAACATCTTTATGTATTTGGAGATATGTCTGCTAAATACTTTGCTCGTTAAGGCTTTGAGTTATTTTTGTTGTTTGGGGTTTTGGTGTGGGGAAAGGAAGAGCTCAGTCTGAGCTGAGACTCTGGTGGGTGGGTTTGCTCTGAGGAGCAAGCACGAGGCTCAGAAGAAAGCATGAAGAATTCACACAGCTGATGTATAAAATCACGGAACTCTGCCCTTCGTGAGATGCCAGCTGTCACAGGAGTATCTGCGTAGAGAGCACCTGCTCTTTATGACAGAGATTTGTAAATGTGGTACAAGGCGCTTCTGGCTTGGCGACATTGGTATTTTGTAATTCTTATCATTTAGACTGTGCTTTTGGCAGTTGAATGTGATTTTGAATTTAGTTTCTTTTATTTCTCTCTGATCAAAATTGCCCTCCACTTGATTGATTGCTCAGCTGTATCTCTCAGGTGACAGCTTCCTCAGCGTGAGATCTGGGTCAGCACGGTTGGCCTCACCTGAGAACTGGTTTGGATTTCAGGTTTCTGGGCCTGGCTCCAGGCTGACTGATGCAGGAGCTCTGGCATGGGGCCTGGGCGTGTGTTTTCACCGCCCTCCACTGGGTGCTGATGCTGGCTACATTTGAGAACATTTGTCTAAAGGAATAAAAGTAATGGGTTATGAATGACAAAGGATGCATCTGCTGTTTTGCATTTGTGATCTCCCTCCACCTCTCTCTGCATAAACTGGTTTAAAATGTATTATTTTCTCATCTGATATAAAAATTTCAGTGGAAATGGAAAGGTTTTAAACTGGCAAACATGCATGGTTTGCCACAGATTTAACAACCTGAAGGTAAAAAATAGTTTTTAAAAATGACCGTCTGTGTCCTACCCGGGTGCAGGCTTTCCAGTTGGTTCTTCCCGCAACAGCACAGTATCATGGCTGCGTACACTGCTTTCGGTATGAAAAGTAGTGTGGAGGTGACTTGGAGGCCCGGAGGAGGTGGAGACACTACACCACCTCACTAGGGACTTGAGCCCCCGTGGATATCGAGGCCTGCGGAGTTCTGGAGCTGGCACCACAGACACCAGGGATGGTTACATGCAGGACATGAGACGTGACAGTTAACCATTAAACAGCAGGAGGAGTCCACACTGCTACTTATGAACCAATGGACAGGGTGAGGAAACCTACGTTCCTGAAGAATCGGAGGAGAGAACCATGAACAGTAATGAATAAATTAATAAATTTGTTTTAAAAGGGCAGAGTTCCGTATGGCCCTGTGAGAGAAAAAAGCTCAGCCAAAACAGGATAATCATGCAGAATAATCCACTATCAAAAACCCACCTTGACTCTCTGAGGAGGCTCCTACAAAGGCAATGTGGATTGCGTGTCTGGCATGCTTGGTTTCCTGGTTGTGAGAGTTGTTGACCTCATGGGGCTGGCTGGATAGAGGGATGGAGAAGGGGAAGTGATTGGTGAGAAATGAGTGTGCACACAGTTGTGTGTGTGTGTGTGTGTGTGTATGTGAATACACGGTGTGTTGCTTTGGAAGACCAGCTGGGCACACTGTGTTTTTTGTCAGTCCGGAGGGTGACTCCTCTTCCAGGGGAGGTTCCCACTTGGGAGCTTTCTGTGGGGCGAGGGAGGAAGGCAGTAGTGGCCATTCTATTGCTTTTATTACTGTTGTCAGACATGCTGAGTTGACACCATTTCTTGGAATATCTGTGGGATACAACACCAATTTTATCATAAAGGCGCATAGTTAGGGTTGTATATACCCGTTTATTCTTTAGAATATTTCTATTAATCATTGATTTGAATTTTATGAGTTTTAACAATTTTATGAGTTAAACAATGAGTACTTAACAGGAAAAATATAAAAAAGCAAAGTATTGAAATTTTAGTATTTAATTTTTATAAAAAAGCATCAAAATTTTCAATATTGACTGTTTTTTCATGTACAAAGTCTAAAAAGTAGCAACTGAAATAAATTCTTGCATCAATTACAATTAAAATACCAACAGAACTCTACAATAAAACAATCTTTACTTTTCACACATAAGGCAGTCTTCACACTGAAAGGTTCTTGCCCTAGAATAAATTACTCTATGGTTATGGCGGTGGTCTAAAGTGGCAGCAGGCCAAAGCAGGACCACCTACCACTTCCTGCTTCTTCCTCAGCCTTAACTGCAACTCACCTTTCTGTTTGTGCATGAGGAAAACTCCAATCAGCTCCTCGCGCCTCATCAATGCCCACCCTGAGCGCCACCCCTGGTGGGAGGTTATATACAGATCCCATACCCCACATTCCAGCAGAGAAAGCCAGGCTGCTGGCGGTCATGGAGTTCTCTCCATGTCTTTAGAGTAAAGGCTATTTTTACTTTATATTCTCTCTTTTATTGCTCTGAAAACTCATTTACACACGTGACACCAGCATGTCCCATACACACATACCACTTACACTGGAAGCACATATGGATTGCTTTCCTGGCCTTTGTGTAGGACACGCTTGATATCTCACTGGTCTTACTGTTTTACCTGGAGGTTCTTATTATATTATACAATGTGTAGTTAACAGAAACATAAAATATCAATAAAATGAAATATTAAATTCTTAATATATATTACACATTGAGGAATAAACATTTTCACATCAGCTGAGTACTTGCTTATAAAACCTAAAAGACAACATCAGAAATAAAAATCTATGTGAACTATAAATTTGAACAAAAGTCTACCACAGAAATAATCTTTGCTTCAACTATCACACCCAAGGTCGTGTGTACGGGACATCTGCGTGTTCCATGCACCATCTCACTGACAGCACGTGTGCTCAGCTCTCCTTGCCTGTGTAGCAGACCATTCTTGTCACCTCTCATATCTTTCTGCTCTCTCGGGAACTTCCTACTGTCTCATACAGTGTGAACTTGGCAGGAAAATAAGACATCAATGAAATAAAATATCAAACATATAATGAGTGCTTAGAATAGTTTAATGAATTCATAATAGCTGATACTTGCTTACAAAACCTAAAAGATAACATCAGAAATAAAACCTATTTAAACTACAGTGTAAACACAAACCAAAGTCCACCACAGAAACACTCTTTGCTTCAACAGTCACAGCTGAGGCAGTCTTTTCCCATGACAGCTGTGTGTTCCATGTACGAGAATCGCTTATGCTAATAGCACATACGTTTTGTTTTCCTGTCCTCTTCTGTAGGACACAGATGACATCTTTTTGGGCTTTGCGCTGTCTTAATAGGTCTTTGTATTGTTGCATCTGCCTGTTAACCCGTCAGCTCACCACTGACCATGTAGTCTACAATTTTTTGGTAAAGTTCCCTGGGCAGAAACATTTTGCTCCTTATGAGTCCTATTCTCAATCCTCCAAGAGAATTTCTCTGTGATATTTTGCACTTGTTACTTTCTTTGTAAACTGTCAAACTATGCCACACATGTCTAGAATCAAATGAAACACAACCACTGGCCAATGTCTTTGTGATTTGAGTAACTTCATAGTTGCTATATACTCATTAAACTTTGATTCTACTCTTCCCTTGATTTTATTGTACCATCTCAGATTCCAGTTTTGTCCAGAAACTGTTAGAAACAAAAGAGCTGAGTCCCTCCCATCCCTGCCCTCCTCTACTCTCCATTCCCTTTCTCTTGTCTTCCCTTCCCTTCCTTCAAATATAAATGTCACACTACCTTAATGTATTACCTAACACTATTAATATATTTTAAAATATATTTATAATATATTAATAATACACAAAAATGTGGTAAAGTGTTCTTCAATAGTCGTGTTCAGATGGTGTGTAAATTGCTTGACCTTTTGAAACACAACTTTCAAACCATGAGTGGATAGCAGCCAGATGATCAGTGCTTTTTCTTTCTTGTTGAGTGATTTGTCAACAAATCTAAGGCAATTTTTCACAAACCTCAAGCCCACACCTGTAAGTCTTTACATTCCTTCAATTAGCAAGAGAAAGCTCTGCTAAGTACAACAGACCTGTGAATGGTTTCAGTTCAGCCAGTGAAGTGTCATAATAGACACATTTTTAAGTACGTCTATTGGTGCATGCAGAACATTTTACTTGTGTTTCATCATTTGTGGGTTTCACAACATCTTGTGACAGTTTGTCTGTTACAGTTTTCAGCTTTGAGTGGGAGTGCTGGCATTCCATTCAGTAGGCTTCACCTGGCCAAAATCCTCACCATATTTTGCACGTGGTTCTAACATTGGATTGTTCCATTTGCTTGTGTGGCGTTTTGTACCATTTTGACTAGTCAAATATGTGTTAACATTACTGTTTTCTTTATCATCTGAATCAGGGAGATCTCCATTCTCTGTTTGTAGTGGTCAATTCTTGCTCCATTTCACTGCTGTGGGAACTGTGGCTCACACAGCCAATGTCATCACCTGTGCATGAGTCACCTGATTATTTACTTTAGACTTCCTCAACACTTGCAAATCTAGCTTTTCATGTGCCATTGCACTGAATTGGGCTACTTCTACCAAAAATATCAAAAAACTAATTAAAAAACTAATCCTAAATGCACACACCTGGCACTATTATACACACCTGTGTCCATCTGCCAGATGGATAAATGCACAGACAAGGTCTTGCTGTCCCATGCCCAGCTGCTGGGAGCCGTGCCTGTGTTCCATAGGGTAAAGTATATGTTCACTTAACAGAAAATGGTGTGGGTGTATTTTACCCCCTGCAATGCTCAGGTAAGCAAACACAAAATCTGTTAGATGGAACATTATGTGGTAAAAATCCAGGTTTGACACTTTGGCACAGGTGCACATATCTTACCATTCATTGTACCAAATGAATAACACAAAGATTCCTTCTGGTGTCCCCCAGGCACAGCTACTGAGAGGCACAGCTGGCTACTATTATGCTAAAGTACAAATTTACAGTAGCAAAGTATGGGATAGGTTGTTGTAACCCAATGTTATGCCCTTCCTGTGGGAATTGGTGATTAATAGTTACTAACCACATTGGTGAACAGCAGTTAGGAGTACATCTTGCAATCACATGGTTGGGTTATAGAAACCTCACTTCTTAGGGTGACGAGCCCTAAGCATGGCACAGGTGGTTTCTGGTGCTTGTTTCTTAGGTGAAAGGAATGTTGGGGGAAGTCTTAGTTACTTTGCTCACTGCTGGGACACCATACCCAACACTAACAAATTAAGGGAAGAAAGGGTTATTTGGTTTGACTCAGTATGTAGACATTTCAGTCCAGCATTGGCCAGCTGCAAGAGGGCCCTGGCAGAGGAGAGCTGCTCAGGAGGTTGGATGAGAAACAGAGGGAGAGGAAGCAAGAGTGGCCCTGCCCATGGTGACCTCCTCCTTGCAGCAAGTCAGCTATAAACACCCTCCGGCTAATCCACAGATGAGTACCACAATGTTATAGGCAGTTGCATTAGATAGAAATATTACAGGCAGTCAGACAGGGCTGGGCCCTCCAGGGAGCCAGTGCAGAAGACCAGATTATCTTGTAACCTCAGAGGAGACAGACACCTCCCACTGTGGACTAGATTTCAAGACAAAAGACAAAAAAAGGCATCCACATCCTAAGGACAAACACCAGGGACTGATATTCTAAGTAGGTGTTCATCACCTTGAGGGAGCCTAAAGGAGCCACTAACCCAGCCCCTCACCAGCGAATATCCCATTCTGTATCCAGGCCCGCTGCCCATGTGACTCACCTCCCCATTTGATCCTGATTTAATCAATTTTACCCAAGTGATTACACTCCTAATCTTATTGGTTGATCATAGTTCTGTCCCACCTCACACCCACCTTTCAAGTTCCCATTTTTCCCCACCTTGAACCCGCCTCACCTTGTGGTTTTGCTCTATGAAAATCCCTAGAAAAGGCGGCGTCCTAGGAACTCATTCTGACTCTTCTGTCTCTGTCAGACAGAAGCTTTCTTTCTTTCAATAAATATATTCTGCTCTTAACCTCCTTTATTCCTAAAATTCATTCTTTGATTTTAGAGAGTGCGAACTCCTACCGGCCTTCTCACAGGTCAGGAGTTTCTTTCCCCCATATCACCAGTGATCACCTCCTTGCAACAAGTCAGCTATTAACGGACCCTTGGGCTAATCCACAATGAGTACCACAGCTTGGGATCCCATTGCCTTCCTGTGAGTGTGTGAGGCTTTGGAGACCATCTAGATGTGAATCATGACGGAGGGGTTTATATCCCCGGTTTCTCCGGAAGCATCTGCTCATTTGTTCTCTTGAATCATCCAGTTCTCTGTGCCAGGTGCTGCGTAGCTGGTTTGCAGACAACAGTGGGAAGGTGGAGGCCTGCAGCCCACCCATCCCTTTGCTGTCCCATCAGTGGCCTTGACTCTGCCCCTGTCTTGAGAGGCAGTCAGAGGCAGCAGGGGCAATGGTTTAATGCCCAGGTTTTGGATTCATGGCAGAGTTGGGGCAAAACCGTACCTCGCTGCAGCAAGCCCTTGAAAAGTTATTTCACCTTCTGGTGTGCTGGTGTCCTTGTCATAAGCTGGCAGTGACAGCTGTGCCAAGATAGTCGGTGACAATGGTGACATAGACCGTCCATGCAAGAACTGCACAGTGTATGCTTCACAGATGACCTTTGATAGGTTGCTACAGGACATGGCCAGGCAGGGTGGGAATGAACTTACAAAACCCCACCCCTACAGTATAACACAATACCAGGCCCGATGGCCTTGCTAAGCCTTCTGTTCTGTTCACGTGCACATTCACGCCTCGGAGAAAACACATCCTAAATTTTGAGAAAGTTTCACTTACAGAGCCATAAATAAGTGAATTAAGCTGTGGATGTTTACAACTTGACAAATGTGGAAAACCGAGAGCTCTACCCAGTTCCACTCTGCCTGTTCTGTCTGGAGAAAGCCACTGGCAAGCTTGGCTCCCATCTGTCACATGTACTGGGAGATGGAGACGTGCATAGGTCAGGATGCCAGGAGTCCAAGACACACCTAAACCTCTCCCGTGCGGTCCCCAGCTGTCCTGCCCATAGAAACTACATTGCCGGTTCTGGGGTTTTCTTTCCATAATAATTTGTGCAGATACAAATTTATGCCAAGTATCTACTTAGCCTCTTATTTTCAAAATTGTTAAACACGGTAAAATGCACAAACCATAAAAGTTACCATTTTAGCTGTTTCGCAGCTTAGTGGTGCTCAGGGCACTCACTTCACAGCATCGCTGCCCGCAGAGCTCTGCCCGCAGAGCACCGCGCTCACTGCACAGGGATCTCATTCTCCTCCCCGGCCCC
Organism: Cavia porcellus; assembly: GCF_034190915.1. NCBI lineage: Eukaryota > Metazoa > Chordata > Mammalia > Rodentia > Caviidae > Cavia > Cavia porcellus. The sequence continues at coordinate 7,385,511 of NW_026947496.1, read as the reverse complement.
TGGCACCCACGATTCTGCCTTCCTTTGTATGAACTTGACTGCTCTGTAGCTCGTGGAAGCGGGATCGTGCAGCTGCCCTTTCGCCCCTGGTTGGTCTCCTTAGCATGACGTCCTCAGAGCACATCCACGTGAGAGCGTGCTCTCGTCTCCCTTTGGCAGGCCGGATGTACTCACACACAGGTGCACATCTGCTCTCCCTGTCCATCCGTCGCTTGGTGGACGCTTCAGGAGGCCACATCTGTGTGCTGCCCTGAACTGGGTTGAGCAAATGTCTCTTAGGCTCTGCTTTCAGTTCTTGTAGTCTACGGTCAAAGGTGGAAATCCGGATCACATGGTGATTGTATTTTCAACTTTTAGAGCACTCATTATTTCTAAGAGAGCATTTCTTGGACAGTTTTGGATATATAGAAAATTGGATATATAGAACAATTAAGTGGAAAGTATACTAAGTAAAATAATGAAGAGTGTTTCCAAGTCTCCTTTACCCCCCCCCCCGCCACCATCCCATCTGCCAGTGACATCTGGCATTAGTGGGCCACACTTGTTGCCCGGATGAGCTGCACTGACATATCGTCACTATTGTCCAAGGTATCTTAATGTGCCCTGGGTGCTGAGCACTGTCTGTGTTGACACATGCAGAGTGACTTTACCCACCATGATCGGGCAGCGTAGATTCACTGTTGGAGAAGTCCCTCCCGCTTGCTTGCCTTTCTCCCTGCTAACTCAGGAGCAGCCGCGCCTTTTCTGTCTCTAGCTTTGCCTTTTTAAGAATGTCGTGGAGTTGGAATGACACACTGTGTAGCCTTTTCAGATTGGCTTCTTTCTTTCTTTCTTTTTTTTTTTTTTTGTCTTTTTCCTTTTTATTGGTACCAGGGATCTAACTAATGACTGCCTGCTTACAAGGCAGGTGCTTATGCCGCTGAGCTAAATCCCCAGCCCTGGCTTCTTTCATTTACAAATATGAAGTTCAGGTTTCATTAATTGTCTTCATGGCTTGATAACTCATTTCTTTTCACTGCTGAATAACATTCGGTGGTATAGAGTTACCAGTGTTTGCTTATCTGTCTATTGAAGGACATCTTGGTCCTTAGCAAATTTTGGCAACTTTGCTTAAAACTGCTGTGAATATTCATATGCAGGTTTTTATGTGGACATACAAGGGATGATAGAAAACTTTAGTAAATGTGTAAATAAAAAGATCATTACAATAAAAGACATGTTATTATCAGTCGCCATCAGAAAGCGTCCCATACTTCCGCCGCGTGGGATTCAGGCATCGTCCTTGCCACTTTGTGGAGCAGCTGTGGAAGTCCTCTTTCATGTGTTTCTAAAGTATGTTTAAAAATGTGGCTATTGCTACAACTGAGTGTCATTTAAAAGAAAGATGGCCTCATAAAAACCTTCCAGGATGTCCTTCTCTGCCTCACCCACCGGACCTCTCACTGCAGCACCTGGCTCTTCCCCAAGTCAAGAGGATGTGACAGTTCAGTGTTTGGAATCGGCTCAGTCTGTCGAGGTCACCAGGACAGCACAGCAAGACACTCATGAAACAGGACCTCAGAGCTGCTTCAGAAGGTGGCAAAAGGGTGGGGTGTGTTCAAAGGAGGAGTTCAATCCCTGCTACCAATACCAAACCAAAGCAAAACAAAACTCAACGACAACAAAAACAGAGACAGTGATTTGAGGGGAATTGATGACACTATGCTCCTACTGTAGTATGTTTTTTTTTAAGCGTTTAAACACTCACTATAATTTCAGTCACATTTCATGAATTTTTAACTTACTCAGGCAAAGAGGCACAACGGCTGGATCACATGGTGAGTGTGTGTTTAACTGTAAAGAAACTGCCATGCTATCTTCCACAGTGGCTGTGCCACTTGGCATTCCTTCCACGGAATGAGGAAGAGCAGAGCGATTGATTTTCAGTTTGTTCAGCTTTTTCCTTGTGAGGACACAAGCCATGCGCTCTGAGTCTCTCACCATGCCAGACTGGGAACTAGAAACTCTCTGATTATGATTGCAGTTTTAATGTTTAACATGATACACAACATTCATTGCTAGCAGACAGTTTTGCTTTTTGCTGTGGTACTTGGAACTTTCTTTTTGACTAGCCTGCCTCCCTGGCACAGGGTCCTCTCTTAGTATCAGAAAAGATGGTGCCATGAAGCACACAGCTCTGGATGCCTGCAGATGGGAAGGCTTGGAGACACACGAACAGAGTGCAAGGAAATAATTCCATCCTGGAGACCAGGGCTCCCTTTGATCTGCTTTCTGTTTTGAAGAAGAAAGACAGCCCAGGAAGTGTCTTTGTTACACAAACACTGAATATCATCTTTGGAAAGCATGGCACTCAGATTTGACTATTCCATAGGTGCGAGAGCCTGGGCCGCTGCAGAGAAGCCAGGTGACCACTGTTTACTCCTGGCACTGCGTATGGGTTTTAAAAAGTGTAAAACTGTGTGTAGGTAAGGCAGAAAATATTTTTACTTATTTGTAATCTAAGTTTGAGTTTTTGATTAGGTAATGCCTGTACACTGTGCCAAATTCTAAACAAAGTGTCGCTTGCCACCGCCGGCCCCACACTATGTCGCTGGAGTTGACGCAGCCCCTGTGTGCGTTCTGGGGCTGCTTCCTGCCTGCCCACCCCACACTGTAAGGTCCTTCTGTCTCCCTGTGAACAACACCAGCAGACACATTGTTCTGCATCCTGCTTGCTCCACTTAAAAATAGGTCTTGAAGCTGTGGAAGGGTGGGAAGTGACAGGACAGACTGCCGAGCAAGTGTGAGGATGCAGCGACTATGCAGAAGGAAGTTCCACAAGACTAGCGTGTCCTCTGAGCGCTGCAGCCAGCTGGGCACAGGGGACCACCTCTTGCTGGCCATGTCTGCAAGGCCGCACAGAAGCCACCCAAACTCTGCTGGCACAGCTCAAGGGCATCGGCCTCATTCACGCTGGCTTTTATTCCTCAAACTCCAATAGATTAGGGCTCATGAGCCGAGTATCATCTGCAGCACAGAAAGGAACGGGCATCCTGACTGAGGCTGAGTGACCAAGGAAGAGCACCCAGTCTACCCCTACCAGAATCCTCACCATTGCAGCGTGAGGCTGGGCAAAGTCAGCTGCCTTGGGCACCAGCTCAGCCACAGACGCTGCTGGGTTGGTCAAGAGGATCCTGGAAAAAGTGTATCCTTGGGCATCCTTGGGTGTGGACCTAACACTGCTAGACACAGCAAGCCCCCAGCTTCTAGAAAAAGAAGGTGCCTGTATATGCAAAGTGGGGTGAAGTGTGTAGGTGGGGAAGGCAGGTGGGGTAAAACTCCTTTCTCTAAGACAGCTTCTTTTGAAGGTGCACATATTTAATACTCACAGATGCTTTCACATATATGTGGCAACTGGGAAATGATAACCCAAATCAGGTCAACTCAGGCATCTGTCCCCCACGTAATCCCATATGTGTGTGCATATGTGTGCATGTGTGTGTGGTAAGAACTTAAAATCAACTGCCAACAAATTTCCCAGGACATAAGATTATTAATTATAGTCTTCATGCTGTACCTTAGATTCCAGATTTTATTCATAAGTGTGTGTGCTTCACCCAACATCTCTCCATTTCCTGGGCCCCGCAGCGGCCCCTTTTAATCATTATCCTGCTGTTTCTGTGAGTTTGACTTTGTTAAGTCTCACAAGGAAGTGGGGTCATGCAGTGCATTGTGTGACTTCCTTCACCTAACACTGTATCTAACAGCCTCTTCCCCACTGCAGTGAATACCAGGATTCCCTTGTTTCCCAAGGCTGAAGAGTCTTCCAGGGCATACTGTAACAGGTTTCCTCTCTGTGTGTCATTTGGTGGACACTGCGGCTGCGTGTGCGCCTGGGTTATTGTGAAAGGTCTGCGGTTATCCTGGGACAGTAGGTATCTCTTGGACACACTAACTTCACTTGGTGGATAGATACCTGGAAATGGGATTTCTCAGTCATACAGTTAGTTCTATTTAAAAATTTTTGAGCAACCTTCCTACTGTGTTCCACTGTGTCTACACCATTTTAATGTACTTTTCTACCTCACTCAATAAAGCTGGAAAACAAAAACAAAACAAAAATGAGTAATTGATGCTGGTCTACCCTCTTGGGCATAAACGTTGCATCTTTTATGATATCAGTGTAACTCTCAGCGCCTAAAACTATGCCTTGATTGAAATGAACACTCAATAGACATTAAATGAATAACTCTACAAATGGAAGATGTGTCTTTAAGAGCAAATAAGAAAGATCCAGTTCTACTTAAAGTGTTTTAGAAATTTAGTCACTCAAGTAGTTTGAAACCTCTACTAAAATCTATATAAGTTCTGGAGATGGATGGTCAAGATGGTGTATGTACTGAATATTACTGAATTATACTCTAAAAATGGATAAAATGGTAAATTTTATTTGATATGTAGTTTATCATTATATTTGTCACGCAGGTGTTGAAAGAGGTGAATTTGTTTACTTATTTATTGGTATTGGGAATCAAACCCAGGACCTCACGCCTGCCAGGCAGGGGCTTGTGCCGCTGAGCTATATCCCTGGCCCAAGCAGTGAATTTAGGAAAAGGATGCACACAGTGCACATGAATACTGAAACCTGTGATTATTTTTAATTAGCGATGATCCCAAGCCTCATGCCTGTGACAGCTGGTTTCGTCTGACTCTGGCTGAGCTGGCAGTCAGCAGGGCCCCTGACACTGCCGCACGTGTGCTGTTGTTGATCCTGTTAGCATACCCATCTTGCTCTTGTGCAATTGTTCTCCTGGAATTTGAGTGTGGGATTGATTTATGGAACCTGTTATGTTCTGTTGTGCTGCCTTCAGCCTGTTGCAGTCACCTAGCAGCGTAATTCTGCTTGTGGGCATGGTCATCTAATGTTTTCCTGCCCTTTTGGCCTTGGTATCCTCTCAGGTGATGGGGCTGCCATCTCCGTTCTCGTACATATTCAGGGACTGTGTATTGTGCAGGGCTCATTGAGGATAGGTAGTGAGAAAAACGGCAGGAAATCCCTGTCCTCCTGGTGGTGATGAGGACACTAAACCAAGACCGATAGGTGACATGTGCAGCATTGTTTGGTAACGCTGGTGCCCAGGAGGAAGGTGGAGCAGGGAGGGGCGTCCTATAGCAGGAGAATCTTTGCCATGTTAGATAGGCTAGCTCCTGAAGGCTCACGGGAAATAGTGACACTTAAGCGGAGACCTGATATTCCTATCCAATGGATTGCAAAAAGTGGGGCAACAAGAATTGTTAGATCTGCCACTAGAGCCCTTCCTCCAGGTTGGTCTGTTAACTGGCACTCTTGGGGTTCAGCTGATGAACCCACTGAGTCTCTCTGTTTATGAGACAGAATGTCCCTGTGCAGCCCAGGCTGGCCTTGAACTCACAGGCATTCTCTTGCTTCAGCCTTCTGAGTGCCAGGATTACAGGTGTGCACCACCATGCCCGGCTTGACAGTGTTCTTAAAGATATCTTCAGCCATGCTAAAACCTGGATGCTGGTGTCTGCAGCAGCCTCCTGATGTTGACCACACTCATGCGTGGAAACAGCTTTAATGTGGAGGCTGCTTTTCCCTGTCAGTGTGGAGTAGCTTCTGCTGGCCCTGGGACCGTGCCTGAGAAGCAGCAGCTTCTATGGGCAGGAGGACAGGTGACCCAGGGCATCCTTTCCGTCCTCACAGGTTCCCTCTAGAAAGCACAGGTGAAGTCTCAGCCTCCTGACACCCGAGGCTCTCCTGTCATGCCCTCCTGACATAGCATCCTTGAGCCTGACCTGCGGGGGCTCCCAGAGCTAGGCCCTGAGCCTGCCCCCTGCCTGCCTGCGGGTGGCTGTTGCAGGTGTGGCTGTGCTATTCCCACTCACCTGCAGGCTGCAGTGTTGCCACGGTGATCTCCTGGGTGGCTTGCAGGGGCAGGGCCAACAGGTAGGGCCCAGGCTGCAGGCAGGGGCTGCTGACTCACTGGGCAGACAAAGGTTTTGTCTGCAGGGAGTAGCAGGGAGCTGGGCACCCAGGAAGCTGGGTGTCTCTGTGAGGTCCCCGGTGCATTTGCAGAAAACGCCCGCCCTGGTGTCTGTGGCTTCGGTTTCCCTGTCTGTGCATGCGGTGGTCCTCTGAGACACTTGGTTCCAAACTTGGTTCTCATCCTCTGCTTCTGCATTTTGGGATCTAGGTTTGAATTTCAGTAAAAGTGGCCAGGTTGGTGATGGTTTGGAACCCTGGATCCACAGCTGTGGGCAGGAGGGAATCGATTTGTGGCTTCTGGGGTGAGGATTTTGCTCAAGGGGAAAAGCAGGGACTGGGTGAGCTGCTGGGAAGCTCAGGGCCTTGGAGGAGGAGCCTTCTCCTTCCTTCTACTGGCCAAGGCAGTGAGGTTCCTGAGGAGGACGCTGGCCTCCTGGCAGCCTAAAGGACAAGGCGAAGAGCCACTGCAGAAGCACAGCAACAAACCCCATGCGATCTGCCTTCTGCTCCTTTCCCTGCCCCTCTGTCCTCCCCTCCGGACCTCCGCTGCTGCTTCCTAACTTCCACACAGGGTGGAATGTTCGCGTCTTCTCAGTCCCCAAAGCAAAACCATGCCAGGTCAGGGTGCCACCTTGGTCCGAACGGCCCTTTGTTCGGCTTCTTACTGACTAATGGTTGTGCTATGAAAAGACTTATGCAACTGTGGCACGGGGGCTGGAAGTGTGTAATCTTCAGAAAGCTGTGACTGGGGCCTTGCATTGCGTAAGACATAATTACAGAATCCAGCCGAGGCTTGCTGCAGGCTCATTACCGGCTCCGAGCTCCTCTTGCAGCGGCTTTGCGTGCCTGTTAATATTTAAACTGCGGAGTGGCAGCAGAATATTTTGTAAGCTTTAGTAGTGGTCATGGTGTTCAGTGCCTGGTGAGGCCCTGGGCCAGGCCAGGCAGGGTTAGAGGGACAGCGTGGGGTTCTGCAGAGCTTTCCTTGAGGACTTTGTCCTTTAAATACGGCCCTCTGGGAGGTCTGAGCTTTCCTCCAATGCTTTGGTTACTTGGAAGTCTCTTTAGATTGTCTATTTTTCTGTTTTACTTTGTTGTTGTTGTGTTGGGGAAGGAGATGGGCGCTTGTGGAAGCTAGGCAAGTGCTGTACCATTGAGCGCCATCCTCAGCCTAAAATCTCAAGTTTTAAAAACCAGTTCTTCTCGAGGAAAATCAAAGCCCTGACCATAACCCACTATTTTATAAAATAGACCTCAAGGATGATTTTAACTTTAACACGCAATTTCATGTCGATTCTGGTAAGCTCCCACAGCCTTGGAGGAAAGGAAAATCTAATCAGCCTGGAGCCTGCACGCACACACGAGCGACAAAGCCTGACTTCTGATGGGCCCCAGCTGGCCATCGCCTGTGTCCCCGCTGTGGCCTCTGGAAAGTCAGCCTCTTGACCTCTGCGCGTCTGTCTCCCGCTGCAGAGGCAGGCGGGTCTGCCTGCGCTCTGGTGGCGCCTATCGCTGTGGGATCTGAGTGCAGAGACAAAAACATCCACGTTTGTGTATCCCAGGAGGAAACGCAGTCTGGCTTCCTGTGGTCGAGCTGGGCCCAGCCTGCACTTTATATGCCAGGGTGCTTCGTGGAGACAAAGGAAAAGCACGGACAATGTCAGCCATGCGCTGCTTTTTTTCCTTCTAAAAGATGGAGCAGATCAGGGTTGGGGAAGTTCAGCAAAACTGCTGCGGTTTTAAATGTGCTGGGGTCTCTTTCTCTTCCCGCAGGAAAGGCACGTTTTCTCCCAGGGATGAGCCAGAATTGCTTCTCCCTTTTCTTTCTCCTTCCCTCCCCCATTCTTTTTCTTTTTCTTTTTGCCTTTTTTTCTTGCCTTTTCAATAAACTATGTCTGTTCAAATTGTAAAATTATATGCATTCATGTTACAACTCCTTCCCGTGGGCTTGGATGGCCTACGCCTGTGAGCCCAGCACGCTGGCAGGCAGAGGCAGGAGCAGCTCAGGCCCAGCCTGGGCAACTAATTCAGAGACTTAGCAAGGCCCTGCCTCAAAGGAAAGATTGAAAGCAGGGGCGGCCGGAAGCGTAGCTCAGCATGAAGGCCCTGGGTTCAAGTTCCAGTGCCAGACCAAACAAAAAGCAAAACACCCAAGCCAAAAACCAAAACTTCACAAAACAAAACACTCTGGAACAACAGTGACCCCCCCAACACAAACACACACACACACACACACACACACACACACACACACACACTTTCTTTCTCTCTCTCTCTCTCTCCTGAACAGAATAAAAGGGAAAAGAGAAAATATATTCCTCCACCCAAGGCCCCACTAACCCTACCAGTAATTATTTTAAGCCTTTCTGAAAATTTCCTTCATGCAAACATTTCTCTCTTTCTAACTCCTTTCTCTGTGGTCTCCGTCTCTCTCTCTCTCTCTCTCTCTCTCTCTCTCTCTCTCTGTGATGTGAATGCTGTCACACTCCCAGTACTGCCTTGCAAATGGCTTGCCCCATGTATCAGACACTTCTCTATGCCACACAAAGATCTACTCTGCATCACACTTACTTAGCCATGCACTGTATGGTTATATTTTAATTATTTTAACCTGTTTCTAAAGTGGATGTGAATTCTTTTCTAGTTTGAGAGGAATTACAAACAATGCTGCACTGTACACCCCAGCACTACACGTGTTCTCTTTGCACAGGTGGGAGAAATTCTTAGCCGTGGAATTGCGGGGTCAAAGGGTGCATGCATTTCACATTTTAATAGATATTGCCAAATTGCCCTGCAGAAAGGTTGTACCAGTTTACAACCCCATTAACATTATATGAACTCCTATTTCCTCAAGCCCTTGCTGACGCCAGGTCCAATCAGACTTTTAAATCTTTCCCCAAAAGCAACAAATGGCGAGTCATTACTGTTTTGCTTTGCATTTTAATTATGAAAAATTGATCCTTATACATGTTTATGGCCTATTTGCCACCAACATTTATTTCTTATTTACTTACTGAAACTGTGATCTTGCCCACGGCCCATTTCTATTGACTTTCTTAGTATTGTGAGGGACTGATGTATAAAATCTTTGATTTGTCATTAGTCTTTACTTGCCAACAGGCCACAAACACCTGCTCTTTGCCTATTTGTTAATGGAACAAACGTTAGCAGCATTTGCAGATTCAAACTTGTCTACTGCCCTCTGGTAGCATTAAGGGTCTGTGCCATGCTGCCGGGAGCTTGGCCTGTGCAGAGAAGCCCTGAAACTCACCTGCGTGCTCTTCTAGAACACTCTTCTGGGTTTGCTAGGAACATGTGCTCCCTATCTTAGGCATCTGTTTGATGTACAGAGTGAGGTAGGGATGCGATGCAAGCCGATCTTGTTTGCCGGGTATCTCAGTCTCTCAGGTCTGGCAGTGCATGGCCAGTGAGGCTCTGTGGCCCTTGGAAATAGGATGAAGGGACTTCGTGAGAAGCCCAGGCAGCTTTCCCCTTTCCCTCCCCTCCCTCCTTCCCTCCCTTCCCCTCCCCTCCCCTTCTCTTCCCATCTTTTCTCTTCTCTTCTCTTTTCTTCTCAGATCAAGAACACTGTCTATTTCCAGGCAGGAAAATACTTGGCTGATCTTTGGCAACCTCAAAGAGTGGAGGGGAAGATGGTAAGAACATTGAGAGAAAAATGAAAAATTAAGGGCTTGAATTGGAGAGGGAGGAACACAGGTTTCAAGTGGGGTTGCTAAGGGCATGCCTGCCCTCAGAACCAATGGGGCTTTTTTCTGTTTTGACAAAGGAACATAGAGGATAGTGAATCCCGAACTGAAGAAAGAATAGAACAGAAGCATTTGGCTTGCCATTTGTTTAGCTCTGCTAGAGAAGGAAATAAGAAAAAACAAACTTTTTTTGGTTAATCTCCTTGCAACAATGTTTCTGCAATATATTTTCTTGACTTAACACATAAAAATTCCTACAGGGCACTCAACATGTCTCATCCATGTGCAGCGTAGGGTTTCTGCTATAGTTCCTAAATATGTGGGGTAGTTTTTCCTTAATGACCAAATAAGTTAATTGCACAATCAGTCACACTGGAGTTTTATATTTCTTGGCATGAGTGATACGATATGCATGTTGGCAAAGACCTACATGACTTTGATTTGCAACATAAATAATATAATCCTGCAGATCAAATTCCAGGTAATTTAATTAAAAGTACTGAAGCGCTCTTTCCCCTGCGTCTACCTCATGGTAAATTGTATAATTTGTGTAATTATAAGTTGATTTGTTGAGGATTGATTTCATCATGAAAGGTGCAATGTTACTGCTGCGAACTCTGCCATTTGCGGACTTCCCACTCCCTGCACTCGGTATAGGTGGGGAACACACAGATAATATTCACACAGAGCGGTTTTATGTCAAACGTGCGTGTAATTGCACATATATATTCTAGTTTAACCTCAGGCCCCCACAAAGCCTTTGAGCCCCAAGTAGCTCCTCTGTAGGTGGGAGAACTGACCCAGCACCTGGAGTGAGATCACAGAGCTGCTGAGTGCACAGTTGGGCCCTAATCCAGGACACTTTGGCCCCAGACTCTGCTGTGACCAGGACAGTTTCTGCCGGAACTTCAGCGAGGAATCAACATGAGTTCTCCTCTCTGCGCTGCTCCCTGCATGTGGTCTGCCATGGCTTGTGGCTATGGCAGCCTGACTGGTGCTCAGTCCTGTCAGTGCACTGAGAGCCCTGGCCGGCAGCCTCGCCTGCCTGCCCCTTAGCTCAGTTTGAAACGAGGCACTAGGGCAGAGCATCAGTGTCTGCCGTGCACTCCACTCCCACCTCAGAGAGCCCAGCCCCATCCGGCTCGCACCCTTTCCAGGGTCTGCAGTCCGAGATCTCCCCAGTGCACTCTAGGAACCTTGTGGATGCTCAGGGCTGTTCTGTCACAAGGGAAGGGTGACCTTCCTTGCACCCTGTGTCATTTCCTGCTCTTCTGGACTGTGGTTCCTCCCTTCGTGGTCAGTGTTGTGGAGGATGCGCCCCAGTCACTGCTCCTGTCCCTGGGCAGGGCCCTGGAAGCTGTGTCCTTGGATACTGGCTTCTGGACTGTGGTTCCTCCCTTCGTGGTCAGTGTTGTGGAGGATGCGCCCCAGTCACTGCTCCTGTCCCTGGGCAGGGCCCCGGAAGCTGTGTCCTTGGATACTGGCTTCTGGACTGTGGTTCCTCCCTTCGTGGTCAGTGTTGTGGAGGATGCGCCCCAGTCGCTGCTCCTGTCCCTGGGCAGGGCCCTGGAAGCTGTGTCCTTGGATACTGGCTTCTGGACTGTGGTTCCTCCCTTCGTGGTCAGTGTTGTGGAGGATGCGCCCCAGTCGCTGCTCCTGTCCCTGGGCAGGGCCCCGGAAGCTGTGTCCTTGGATACTGGCTTCTGGACTGTGGTTCCTCCCTTCGTGGTCAGTGTTGTGGAGGATGCGCCCCAGTCGCTGCTCCTGTCCCTGGGCAGGGCCCCGGAAGCTGTGTCCTTGGATACTGGCTTCTGGACTGTGGTTCCTCCCTTCGTGGTCAGTGTTGTGGAGGATGCGCCCCAGTCGCTGCTCCTGTCCCTGGGCAGGGCCCTGGAAGCTGTGTCCTTGGATACTGGCTTCTGGACTGTGGTTCCTCCCTTCGTGGTCAGTGTTGTGAAGGATGTGCCCCAGTCACTGCTCCTGTCCCTGGGCAGGGCCCTGGAAGCTGTGTCCTTGGATACTGGCTTCTGGACTGTGGTTCCTCCCTTCGTGGTCAGTGTTGTGGAGGATGCGCCCCAGTCGCTGCTCCTGTCCCTGGGCAGGGCCCTGGAAGCTGTGTCCTTGGATACTGGCTTCTGGACTGTGGTTCCTCCCTTCGTGGTCAGTGTTGTGGAGGATGCGCCCCAGTCGCTGCTCCTGTCCCTGGGCAGGGCCCTGGAAGCTGTGTCCTTGGATACTGGCTTCTGGACTGTGGTTCCTCCCTTCGTGGTCAGTGTTGTGGAGGATGCGCCCCAGTCGCTGCTCCTGTCCCTGGGCAGGGCCCCGGAAGCTGTGTCCTTGGATACTGGCTTCTGGACTGTGGTTCCTCCCTTCGTGGTCAGTGTTGTGAAGGATGTGCCCCAGTCACTGCTCCTGTCCCTGGGCAGGGCCCCGGAAGCTGTGTCCTTGGATACTGGCTTCTGGACTGTGGTTCCTCCCTTCGTGGTCAGTGTTGTGAAGGATGTGCCCCAGTCACTGCTCCTGTCCCTGGGCAGGGCCCCGGAAGCTGTGTCCTTGGATACTGGCTTCTGGACTGTGGTTCCTCCCTTCGTGGTCAGTGTTGTGGAGGATGCGCCCCAGTCGCTGCTCCTGTCCCTGGGCAGGGACCCGGAAGCTGTGTCCTTGGATACTGGCTTCTGGACTGTGGTTCCTCCCTTCGTGGTCAGTGTTGTGGAGGATGCGCCCCAGTCGCTGCTCCTGTCCCTGGGCAGGGCCCTGGAAGCTGTGTCCTTGGATACTGGCTTCTGGACTGTGGTTCCTCCCTTCGTGGTCAGTGTTGTGAAGGATGTGCCCCAGTCACTGCTCCTGTCCCTGGGCAGGGCCCCGGAAGCTGTGTCCTTGGATACTGGCTTCTGGACTGTGGTTCCTCCCTTCGTGGTCAGTGTTGTGGAGGATGCGCCCCAGTCGCTGCTCCTGTCCCTGGGCAGGGCCCCGGAAGCTGTGTCCTTGGATACTGGCTTCTGGACTGTGGTTCCTCCCTTCGTGGTCAGTGTTGTGGAGGATGCGCCCCAGTCGCTGCTCCTGTCCCTGGGCAGGGCCCCGGAAGCTGTGTCCTTGGATACTGGCTTCTGGACTGTGGTTCCTCCCTTCGTGGTCAGTGTTGTGGAGGATGCGCCCCAGTCGCTGCTCCTGTCCCTGGGCAGGGCCCTGGAAGCTGTGTCCTTGGATACTGGCTTCTGGACTGTGGTTCCTCCCTTCGTGGTCAGTGTTGTGAAGGATGTGCCCCAGTCACTGCTCCTGTCCCTGGGCAGGGCCCTGGAAGCTGTGTCCTTGGATACTGGCTTCTGGACTGTGGTTCCTCCCTTCGTGGTCAGTGTTGTGGAGGATGCGCCCCAGTCGCTGCTCCTGTCCCTGGGCAGGGCCCCGGAAGCTGTGTCCTTGGATACTGGCTTCTGGACTGTGGTTCCTCCCTTCGTGGTCAGTGTTGTGGAGGATGCGCCCCAGTCGCTGCTCCTGTCCCTGGGCAGGGCCCTGGAAGCTGTGTCCTTGGATACTGGCTTCTGGACTGTGGTTCCTCCCTTCGTGGTCAGTGTTGTGGAGGATGCGCCCCAGTCGCTGCTCCTGTCCCTGGGCAGGGCCCCGGAAGCTGTGTCCTTGGATACTGGCTTCTGGACTGTGGTTCCTCCCTTCGTGGTCAGTGTTGTGGAGGATGCGCCCCAGTCACTGCTCCTGTCCCTGGGCAGGGCCCCGGAAGCTGTGTCCTTGGATACTGGCTTCTGGACTGTGGTTCCTCCCTTCGTGGTCAGTGTTGTGGAGGATGCGCCCCAGTCGCTGCTCCTGTCCCTGGGCAGGGCCCCGGAAGCTGTGTCCTTGGATACTGGCTTCTGGACTGTGGTTCCTCCCTTCGTGGTCAGTGTTGTGGAGGATGCGCCCCAGTCGCTGCTCCTGTCCCTGGGCAGGGCCCCGGAAGCTGTGTCCTTGGATACTGGCTTCTGGACTGTGGTTCCTCCCTTCGTGGTCAGTGTTGTGGAGGATGCGCCCCAGTCGCTGCTCCTGTCCCTGGGCAGGGCCCCGGAAGCTGTGTCCTTGGATACTGGCTTCTGGACTGTGGTTCCTCCCTTCGTGGTCAGTATTGTGAAGGATGCGCCCCAGTCGCTGCTCCTGTCCCTGGGCAGGGCCCCGGAAGCTGTGTCCTTGGATACTGGCTTCTGGACTGTGGTTCCTCCCTTCGTGGTCAGTATTGTGAAGGATGCGCCCCAGTCGCTGCTCCTGTCCCTGGGCAGGGCCCCGGAAGCTGTGTCCTTGGATACTGGCTTCTGGACTGTGGTTCCTCCCTTCTTGGTCAGTGTTGTGGAGGATGCGCCCCAGTCGCTGCTCCTGTCCCTGGGCAGGGCCCCGGAAGCTGTGTCCTTGGATACTGGCTTCTGGACTGTGGTTCCTCCCTTCGTGGTCAGTATTGTGAAGGATGCGCCCCAGTCGCTGCTCCTGTCCCTGGGCAGGGCCCCGGAAGCTGTGTCCTTGGATACTGGCTTCTGGACTGTGGTTCCTCCCTTCTTGGTCAGTGTTGTGGAGGATGCGCCCCAGTCGCTGCTCCTGTCCCTGGGCAGGGCCCCGGAAGCTGTGTCCTTGGATACTGGCTTCTGGACTGTGGTTCCTCCCTTCGTGGTCAGTGTTGTGGAGGATGCGCCCCAGTCGCTGCTCCTGTCCCTGGGCAGGGCCCCGGAAGCTGTGTCCTTGGATACTGGCTTCTGGACTGTGGTTCCTCCCTTCGTGGTCAGTGTTGTGAAGGATGTGCCCCAGTCACTGCTCCTGTCCCTGGGCAGGGCCCCGGAAGCTGTGTCCTTGGATACTGGCTTCCTTGCTTTTGGGATGCCACACTCACTCTCCAGGCTCTGTCCTTCCCGGATGGCTCACTTGCATTTTGTTTTTGTTTTTAGGCGGCACAGCCCTTTCCATGAGGCTGCCCCTGCAGCCTATAACTTGAGTCTGTTTTGTTTTGAAACAGGATATCACCAGGTAGCCCATTCTGGCCTTGAAATCACTGTGGAGCCCAGCGTGGCCTCACCTCATGGTGAGCTTCCTGCCTCAGCTTCCTGGGTGCTGTGCCGCCATGCCTGGCTTTAGTCACGCCTGCTCGCCTCCCTTCTCCCTGAGCCAGGGAGCACTTTCCCAGGAGCTGTGCTATTCTCCCTGGCTCACTCGTGTCTATACAGTTATATCTGCGGTGTGCTTAACGTTGTGCACTGTACTATCCTCCTGAGGGCCACAGCAGGCTGCCATGCGCCCACATCAGCGCCCAGCTCCATCCCCCTGCATGAGTGGGAAGCTGCTGCAGACCTATGATGCCTGCTGGTCTCCTGGACTCCTCACTGGAGGCCCTCCCTGTGGCTCAAACCCAGGCACCTGAGGGCCACCTCCATCTGAAGGCAACAACGCAAGCCTTCCTCAGCGTGTTCCCGCTGGTCAGAAACTGCTGTCTGTCGCTAATGTTGCCCAGATGCCCCATGCCGTTCAGTGACCCCACACCTGCCCCTCCAAGCCTGTTGCCCTGCTCCACCCTGACCCCCTGTCTTATGGGTTTGGAGCATTCTGACTCTGTGGGACCACAGTCACAGGCTCCAGCACTGTCACCAGCTGTGTCCCCTTCCAAGATGGTCACTTGTCTCTCAGGACCAGCGGCAGCCCTCTGCCCAGCCCTTGTCCTGGGCTCCCACGATGGTCCAGCTGCAGACAGCGTCCACGTGCCCAGCTGCCTCTCACCCTCTGCCCACTTCCTCTCCCTCGTGGCAGCTCCTGGATGTGCTCTGGGCTTGTGCCGCCCACTGTGCATACTGTCCCCACTGCCTGGAGGGTGTCCCTTCCCTGCCCTGGTGCTGCAATTCCAGCTCATTCGGGTTTAGTGAATGCCGCTTTCCCTGCCTAAAGAGCCCACACAGGCCCCTCGGTGCCCACTGCCCACACAGCCTCCGGGTATCTCTCTCAGAAGCCCCAGCTCGAGGCCTGTGGGGCCGGGCCTGGGCTGGCCCTTGAGCCTTTGCTCTCCCCCGTGCTGTCTCAACCTTTATTTCCTCCTCCTACAATCCAACTGCAGCACCCTTATTTTACTGAAATTATGTGATAGGCCAAAAAAGCCTCAGATACAAAACACACATGATATTCATTATTGTTAAAACATTCAAGGAGCTCTGAGAGTGCAATACCGAGGAAAGAAATAGTCTGGCTGGAAAACAAGCAGAGGACCTGAAAAGACACGTCTTAGCAGAAGAGTTGAGGATGACCCACGGATATCGGGAAAGACGCTCAGCACGGCGAATCATCAGAGAGACGCATGTCAAGCCACCCTGGGTCATCTCCTCCCACCTGGTAGGATGGTGACGCCCGCAGGCCAGGACACTGGCAGAGGGGCAGGAGAGGGAGCTCTGGCCCACTGCTGGTCGGAAGCCAGCAGGCCCAGCCGCGATGGAAAGGATGGGGAGTCTCCTGAATTAAGGACAGAGCTATGGTGTGACCCAGCAGTCGACTGCTGCGTGGACCTCTAAAGAAAGTGACCTGTGTGTGGCAGAGACGCTATATACTCTTGCGTTCCCTGCAGCATTTGTCACCCACAATAGTCAAGATATGCAGGGCCCCTTCAGTGGGAAGCCGGGAAAGAAAGCGGGCATATATGTGCAATGCAATAGTAGACAACCTTTAAAAAGAATATTTGGATAAGTAAAGTAAGCCAGACACAAAAGACAAACATTGGTACTCACTTAGAGGCAGTGTGGCAGGGTGGTGGCTAGGGATTGGGGGTGAGAGGCTGGGGGGGATGTTGGTAGGTGGGGTGCAAAGTTTCAGCTGGAGAGCAGTTCTGGACACACACTGCACAATGCAGTACCTGGAGTAAATGTTTGTTTTGTTTTATTTTTGTTTTGTTAGTACTGGGGATTGAACTCACAACCTTGCACCTGCCAGGCAGGTACTTGTACCACTGAGCTATATCCCCGGCCCCAGCAGTAGATGTTAACACCTCTTATACTTGACAGATGCTCGGGGAGTAGATCTTAAATGTACTCATCGCACATAAGTGAGAAGCACGCAAGGCAATGGGCATGGTAATTAGCTAGATTTAATCACTTCACAACATTAAACCTGATCATCACATGCTAGGTACATGGTCATGTATACAATAAGAGCAAAAGGCAAACCTTGCACTCAAGCCTGGGCTGTGCAGACCTCCCCTTCCACCATCCCCAGGTTTGGAAGTTTGGCTTCATTTCTGGTGGCATCAGAACCCCCACCTCATTCACAGTGCATCGGTCTCTGTGTGCCTGTCTTCCAGAAAGAATGTGGCAGAACTTGAGTGACAGCCGTGCAGTCTTCAGGACAAACAGGACTGCTTTGCTATGCTCCCAGGGACCTGGCTTATCAGCTGCTCATAATCATAGCCCAGTGCATGCCAGGCACTGTCCTCGGCACCCTGCAGGGAACCTGTCAGTGAGGTCATCACTGTTATTGTCCCCACAGAAGCGTGAGGACACAGGCCCAGAGAGGTTAAGGAACATGCCTGAGGCCACAGCAGATGTTACCCGACCTGGGATTCAGACCTGGGCAAGCTGCCTGCCTGCAGAGTTGTGGGTTTCCAGGTGACAGCAAATGATGCTAAGGCCAGGGACTCACCCGGGCCCCAGGGCAGTGCCCCCGTCCCAGTGGTGCACTGGAACAGATACACAGCGTAGCTCATGATGTCACTCTAGTCGTTAAGTGTGGGACAGGGCGTCCGGTGTTAGACGGTAGGTGGCTTAGAACTGGCCATTGTAAGAATACTGATACCATGGAAACTGGCAAGTCCCATGAATCTGGGACCTTGTCCCAGGCCAGCGTCCTGCTTGAAGACCCCAGTTGTGATGGGAAGGGGCAGAGAGAAGCATTTGCTTGTGGCACCACAACCAAAAGAGGGCTGAGTGGGCAGGTCCACATGCCAAGCAGGGAGTCTGGGACCGTCCTGGCTCCATCTCTGGTCTCCTTCCCTGGCCAGGAAGCGCGGCTGCCTCAGTTCTTACCCAGGGCTGGGGCTGCCCCCGGGCCCTTGCTCCTTATTTTGCAGGCTGGACTGACCAATTACCTGCCCCTACCACATCCCCTACCCAGATAACTGCTTGCCGCCTGCCTGCTGCCTGCCAGGGTGGCCCTCTCTAGGGAAGGTGAGGGACAGTCTGATAGGGCTTCCCTGGAAGAGGAGTGGCACACTCTCACCACCGTCATCCTGGCAGATTCTGTCTCCAGGAGTCCCCTGAGGGACTGGGTGCCCTCCAGGAGAGAGGGGGACCTTTCCTAGGGGTGTAGGAGCAGACTTCTCCAGCAAAACGCTTCAAGGGAGCTGTCTTTGAGGCTGGTCAGTCCCTTGCCAGGTTTGGAGCTGATAGCATCCATTCCAGTGATCTCTTTATCCTCCAGATTGCCTCGGACTTAGTGCTAAAGCCCAGCTTTGGCTCCTGGCTATGTTTGATGATAACAACACATTTTCATCCCGCCCAAAGAGCACACTGAGGAAGTAGGGGAGAGACTGGATAGCAAGGACCTCAGAGCAGGGGGGCAGGGGGGGTGGCTCAGGAGCCAGGTGCAGCCAGGAGCTCTTTTCCTCCTCTCCTAGGTCCCAGCTCTCTGTGGTCCTTGGTCTCCTGTCAGACACCACCCCACTGTGGTGCAGCCATATTCCGAAGACAAACTGCAGACTCTGGCCAGTCCTGCCCCTGCCTTCTAACTTGCATCAAAAGCTGCAGCAGGAAGGAGCAAATGAGGGCCCCAAGGAATTTAGAAGCAACCCCATGCAAGTGTGCCGTGACGTGATTTCACAGCCAGCGACAAAAGTGACCAAGAAGAAAGACAACTGGTGGTGGCCTGTGGGTGGCAGAGCTTGACCTCACATTAGCTGGGAAGTCACCCTGAGCTCAGGAGGCTCAGGGTGTTCAGTTCCTGCCTAATACCCCTCTGCCAGCGAGGTGCTGAATGCAGGAGCTTTGGGTTATTCACCTGTTGAGGACCCTGAGGGTTATGTTTCTGGATGGAAGTGCTGAGTTCAGAGACTGAGCTATCCAGACTAGGTGTGAGGGAGGAGGTTGCCTGCAAAGTTTTCTTTTTAGAACTCAGGTCTATTCAGTGTGCAGGTTTTACAGCTCAGCAGGCCAAGCAAAAGGGTGATGTTGCCAGACAGTAAGGGCTCGGGCTAGTGAAGCAGACAGAGAACTCGGGGCAAGGTCTTATCCAGCAGAGCGTTTTGGCTCCACCATGAATCACTGTGCAAGCAACCAGCCATGGGCCTGGCGCTTGCTCCTACTGAATCAAAGGTGACTAAAAGATACTGCAGTCTTCATTTCCGGTGACTCACACAGAGCCCTACTGGGCCAGGTTGGGTTTCAGGGCCCAACCTAACCACTGAGGCACTTCAGCTTATCACAGGGACCCACCTGGGAGAGGGGACCGGGCCACCAAGACATTGATTTTCTTTCATACGTCATGCTGAGGTTGTGCTTTGCAAACTTCAGCTTCGGAGGTCCTCTGGCCTGGAGCTCCGCTGGCCGGCCGGCAGAGCTGGCTCACTGGAAAGCCTGAGCAAGGCCGACCAGGATTTCTGAGGCAGATGCTGGAGCCTTGCACCAGAGGAGAAAGGACAAGGCCCTGGTCCTTCTTGGATCTCAAGAGAGGCTGGTTTGGCCTTGGAGACTTGCTTCAGCCGAAATCTAGACTGTGTCACATGATTGTGCGCTTGATCACGATGAGGTCTTTTATTACTTTTATAAATGAAGCCCAGGGCTATTAGTCAAAAGGATTCATCCAATAAACAGAAGAACTAGTAATTATTCTCTGTAACTTCTGTGAGGGGTCAAAAGTGTCTGCTTTGCTCAATATCTCCCCAGCGTTCTGGCACTTGTGATTGGGGTGCCGTGAGGGTCAGGAAGCAGAGGGCCCTGCATTGACTTGATCTCTTTCCTACTGGGGCTGCTTTGTGGAAACTGGTGTGGGTGGGGAGCTTGTGTCTGATCATGCGAGGGTGCCTAAAGTTCTGCTAGTTTAGTCTCTTTCTTTCACATGCCTTTTAGCTTAATCTGTTTCCTCCACACGCCTGGATGCTGTTCATAGCAGTATCTCACAGCAGCAGGTACTGCCTTGAAAGGATCTAGGCTTTGGGAAGCTGGGGAGGCCACAGAAGTGCTGCTCCCTCCCACAGGTGGCAGTTGTCAGCCCGCCCAAAGAGCAGAGTGAGGAAGTAGGGGAGAGACTGGACAGCAAGGACCTCAGAGTCTCCAGTCTCCAGTCTCCTCTCCAGTCTCCTCTCAGCTGATACAGCAGGAAGCGGACAGTGCTTGCCGTTCTGTGAAGGGCAGTGGGCACCAGAACTGTGTCCTGGGAAATTTATCTTTCTGCAAAACCACCTCCCTAACTAGTTCCCGTATGTTGAGACTTCACACTTTATTTCCTGTAATTTAGTTGGTTGTTGGGAAACACCCAAGGTTTGGGCAATCCTGTGTCAGTGTTCATCCCCAATAAGAGTGAGCTGGTCGAGTCAGGGTTATATCAAAGTATAATTTATCTACCACATGCAGTGTGCAGTACTAAGTTCTGACAAGCACACACAGCTAGCTATGAGAGCACCATCTCAGCGGGTGGGTCTTTCCATCCCTGTCCTCAGTTTCCCATTTGCCTTTTACAGTCCCCCATCCTCGCCCTGGCAAGCAGTGATGTGATTTCTGTTCCTCTTCCTTTCTCAGAGTCATGGACATGGGTGTTTTCCTCAGCCTGCGTCGCTGTGCACTTAATCCTGATGAGGTGCTGCAGAGAGCGCCATGTCACCCAGTACCGTTTGCCCTGCTGAGCAGTAGGCTGAGGTGTCTGTCCCCCAGAGCAGGGTTGGGGGGGTGGGAGCTGGAGGGGTGGGGAGGTAGGGGATGGAGGGTGGGGGTGAGGTGGTACATTCAGTGAGTCAACTTCTGCTCCACACTTGCCCTGAGGTCTGTGTTCATGTCACCCTCCATCTCCATCTGGGCACTGAGACTGTCCCGAGGAGTGATCCACCAGAGCAGTAGGATGGGTTTTCCAGGGGATGAAGGTGTGAACGCCCTGCTTGGTGGTGGTGCTGATGGATGGGAAAGACTTCCCAGGAGGCCAGGGGAGCTCAGCCTCCCCCCCCCCCCCAGCAGAATCTGACACCTTTTCTGTTGGGCATCAGGAACAAATGAACCCAACTTCTCTTTGGCCCTTGAGTCCCAGAATCATCCTACCACACTAACTAACGGCCTCATAAGTAAATGAAGACTGATTTATCTTCTCAGCCCAGGATCTGAGCTGTTGGCCTGGCAGCCACCATGTGAGCGAGGAAAGCAGCCCTAAACTCTTTGTGTATGATGAAATCTCTTAAAAATAGCCCAAGTCTTAGTCTGTGTCTCCTGCCAGTGAAAGAAGCATCTGGTGTTTTAATCCCAAGAGCTGGGGTTTTGAGATAAATTTAAGGAAAGCTGGGAGGAAGCACTACTAGAAAACAGCTGTGACTCAGGAGAAGGACTCGTGGTCTATGTCTGTGGCCCGCTGATGTCTCCACATATTCTGCTGCTGTCTGTGAGAACTTTAGCCATGTTGATGAATGCTGAAATGAAATACATGCTGGATCCCAAACTGTCCGAGTAGAGGGGAAAAGCCTACCAGCATGTCATCTTTGAGGTTACCGGAGAGTTTTCACAGATGAGAAGGGTGAGGAAAGGGCTCTGAGATGTGATCCAGGCTAACTGTGACCCCACTGAGGCCGTCCAGCTGGGTGAGGCCAGCTGGAACCCAGACCCACCCCTGCAGAGCCTGGATGCGCCCAGCTCTCTCCTGAATGACTGCTTTGTGATGCTGATTCTTAGCAGACAGTTAAGGACAGTGGGCGGAGACAGCCAGGGGTCCCGCGGCATTTTTCTGCCTCTTCCCAAGGGGTTGGAAATTGGCAATCAGACACAACAAATACATGTCAAAGACGCTGTATCCGTATATTATTCAGAGCTTCAAACAGATGTCATAAAAAGGCTCAGTAACTGCAAGTCCTCAGAGTTAAACAGTCCCTGAAGAGAGCAGCAGCGAGGTCCAGGAATGGTGGGGGAACGTGGTGTTAGGCGAATGTTTATGTTTGGCTGTGGTTCACCAAAACGAAGGTCGATACAGTTCTCTCTCCAGGCCGTGTGTAAGTTGGCAAATGACAGGAATGACATTTGCTTCTAATCACTCATCCATCTTAATAATGCCGACCAGATACGGCAGACCGAGGCTCAATCACCAGCACTTCGGGATGGCTGGAGCGTGGCCAGTTTGAAAGAGGTCCTCGGATCTGAGGGAAGTTGCCTTTTTATGTTTTTGATCATGATCTTCCTGGAACATGTTTATTAGGGCCATTTGTTGACAACATTAAGAATTAACAAATTATGTTGTTAAAAGCATAACAAAAGTTTAACAGTCTCATTAGAAAACTATAAAGCTTGTTACTTAAAAAAGAACTATCTGTGGTGTTGGAAAGCAGAAAATACTTATTACAGGGCTCTATGGGGTCCAATTTCTAGAACTGAAGCAGAACTCAATTACTGTAGTCTAAAGAATTAAAAAAAAAGTCACACAGAGGCACAAACTCCTTGTATGTCAGATGCCAGCACGGTCCCCTGACACCTAAGTAGAGGCCAGTCATGTGAGTACACTGAGTTGGTTTTCTTTTAAACTAAAAATGGAACATGAATTACTATAAATTCTACTTTCTCTTTAACGTAGAAAAGAGGTCATTTTCGTCATTTGGGGCTGGGTGGGAAGACAGGAGCAGCTTTGCCAAGAGGGCTCACTTGTCTCTGCTTGTCCTCTCAGAGCTCCAGTAAGAGCTGCTGGTCACACCCATTCCCAGAGGCCTCCTCCCCCAGGACAGAATCGATGCCCTGAGTGCCTGGCTCCTGCGGAATATCCAGGCTGGGACTGAGCCACCTACCTCCGGGTCTCCCAGGCAGGCAGGGTCGCAGCCATCTCGAGAAAGGGGCATTTCTGGATCCTGGTGGGGAACCCATTCTTAGTAATCAAAAAAGCCATTGGGGCTGCTTTGGGAAATCTGCCCAGCCTTGCCATCTGTGTGAATCAAGATGATTATCTAGGGAGTTCAGCTAAGTTCCGCTAAAGTGCATTTGGGTTTGGATTCTCCAGACCCTGCTCAATGAGGAGAAGGACTCTGTGGACCCTGGTTTCTTGTGGATGAAGTTGAGGCCCCTCAGGTGACCTGACTGCCTTCGAGTCTGTGACAGACTCAAGTGACCAGGGTGGTCCTCCTTGGGGACATCCCCCTCCTCCAGGACAGTCCGTCTTTGTCTGCTGTTTTTGTTTTCCCCTTGAGAATGAGTTCTAGAAGGGGCCTTGGTTAGATCCCTTGTCCAGGTCAAGGGACCTGGCTGGAGTCCCCCCACCTCCAGGCCCCTTCATCCCTCCCACCCCTGCTTCCCTTTCTCCCCCCAGCACTGCAGCCCCAGGAGACTCATCAACCCTGAGTTTGCAGCCTCGGAGGGCCTATTTGAAGTCACCCTTCTTTCTCTCCATCCCCTGCTCTGTGGGACCTAGGAAGTTTTTTCCAAGGGTCTGGGACTGGCGGCTGCAGAACTCCTACTCCAAAGGTGGTCGCTGGTGGGAGGAGTGAAGGGGTCTTCTGCAAACTGGCTGAGCCTGCCGCACAGCCCTAACACTGGGCAGGTGTCAAGGGCAGTTCCCGGTTCCTGAGCCAGGTAGACCCTCACCCACAGTTGGCTCAGGTGTCTGTGGAGCCCCTGTGGTGGAGAGGTGCACAGGGGCTGGGGGCCAGTGGTGGGGAAGTGGGGGGCCCTACATCTGGCAAAGGAGTCACAGGTGAGAGACCCAGTCTGGCTATGGAGATCGCATTGCCCAGCTGTGACCCGAGGCCATGTCCCCTTTCAGTGTAACCCTCTAAAGCCGGGTCTGTAGTTCCTATGAATCCAGAGACTCCAGCACTGCCCCCTCAAAGTGCTCTCGAAACACAAGATTCCTTGAGGAATTGTAAGCTGCCTTTTTGGCCATAGCCTGTGGCCCCAACAGTGCAGGGCTAGAGGTGTCCTCAGGTCGTGGGGGAGGAGTTTGGAGCTCAGGTGCCTGACAGCGCCCCAGAAGCCAGAGAAGGGAGCCCATGGCAACAGGGGGCCCGTGGTCCTTTGGGGTGTTTATCAAAAAGGATTGTTTTTGGAAGGGAGGTGAAAACTGTTGTGATTTTCATTTAAAAATATTTTGTGATTTTTAAAACACTTTTTCTTTTCCATTGCTGTTTCTGTGTTCTTTAACATAAGTAAATTAGCAGTGATTTTAGTCAAGCCGGGAGATTTAAGGGTTCTGAGTTCAGAATATAGCAGTGATTTTAAAGCTCCATTTGCAGGACTACCTTCAAGTGTCAGCGTGCATCGATTTAAATCCCTAGCAGCACGCAGCTCCTTGCTGGTGCCCTTGCAGTTGACAATGGGACAGCCCAGGGGTGAGGGTGAGGGTCGGGCTTCCCCTAGTCCTGGACTTCCCCAGAGGGAGGCCAAGTTGAGCACTGGGATCTCCACCCAATGAACCTGTTCCCCCCTTTCTCTGTTGCTGGTCTATTAGAGTTTTATTTTCCGGTCTAATTATCAGCCTCGTGGGTGCAAATGTCTACCTTTTGTCATAATTCAACCCTGTTATTATCACTCTTTATGACTACTAAGTAGCTATAACCGAAATCAGTCAAGACTTGTTAGCTGGACTTAAGCATGGGTTTTTTCCTTCCATTCCTGGTAAAAGGGGCAACCTGAATAAGCCCCACCTCCTTGAACTCGGATTCCATACCCCCTTCCCGGTGGGATCAGATGAGACCCACCAAAGATTCCCTGCTGGGTAGGAAAGCCGTGGCAGCCCTTCCAGAGAGGCGGTTCCAGCCTCTGAATTCTTTACCATTTCCATTCCCCTTTTAGCAATTTACCTAGATATTGTAGGAGTCCCGTTGCCTTTGAACTTACTAACAAACAAGTGGCCAAATGAACTTCTGTAATCCCATAAAGGTGGACACTTCTGGCAAACACTGACAACTCCAGCTATTCTTTTCACTGCCCGGACACCTCCTCTCTTACGCTGGTAAGGTAGTCTCCTGCCAAGACCTTGCTAGCTTCCCGGACCAGATTGGACCCAATTTGCTTGGAAATGTGAGCATCCCTCTAAGTGCCTCAAGGGCTCGGTCTCCCAGCTGAAAGCTTCCCTGGGGAAAGAGTGGAGACACCCGCTGTCCTGGGACTTCTCAGCGGGGCTTGCAGGGTAACTGGTTTTGGCTCTAAGAAGCCTTATTAATAGAAGGTCCGCCCCAAAAAGATGTGCATTGATGTTTGGTCAGGAAGGCTGCAGGCTGCTTCTGCCTTAATTATTCCCAAAAAGATTTTGATCCCAGACTGAAGTTTCTTTGGACTTAAACCTGAATCCATTTTGGGGGCACTGGGGGTAAAAAAAAACCCCAAAATTCTGTCCCCAACTCATCACCATGAAGTATGTAAGTCAACTGTGAGTTTTATTAAAAAATAAGCACTATGCTTGGCTTTCATAAAATTTATACATGAATATGTACACAGACACAAATAAAATAATATTAAAAATAAAAATCACACTTGCTTTCGAGTAGCAGTGGTCCTGATAGTCTACAAACGTGTCCGCTTTTCCTTTAAACAAACTGCTTGACCCGAGGAGACCACACTAATAAAGCTGTAGCCGTTGCCTGCAACATTTTCAAATCAGATTTCAAAAATATATAAATAATTAAAAAACGCCAACATTTTCTCTCCCTCGTTTGGCACAGTGAAGCATTGGTCGGTGCAGATCCTCTGACTCCTCGGACAGTCACCCTTGTGAATGCCACACACGTACACTCGCGGGATCCTGGGGACCCCAAAACAGTAGTCGTATCATTTGCCCTATGGAATGGTTCCCTGATGTTCCCTTTTTCTGGGGGTGGAGGGATAAATCAATGGAAGGTGCAATAAAAATAGGAATTACAGGCAGCCTGGGTAATAAGGGAGAGGAAAAGTTTTTACGAGAGAGGACAGGCTTAGCCAAGATATTAAAGCAATTAAGAACTGCTTTGGTCCTCTGTAAGGTTATAAAAGACAAAGGAAATATTTTGGACTAAGTTAAAACACTTCTGTCAAAATGCTTAGCTTTAAGGCACGTCTGACGGAGATTTTTACACAGTCTTTTCCTCTGGGTAGAAAGTGCACCGCTCGATCCTGGCTCCCCTTTCCCTGGTGGCGCCCACCCCCGCTGCGCTCAGCTGCGCGGCTCAGGCTAGAAGCGTCTCTACCGGGTAGGGCAGATGGGGGCCGGGACCGCAGGCCGAGGCCACCTGCAGGGCCTCGGGCAGCCGCAGGGGGCAGTACAGGTGCGCGCCGCCGCTAGCCCCTGCGCCCCGGAACGCCTTAGCTGGGGCCGCGATAGATAGGGGCGTCAGGAGGAGGTGCGGCGCGGCCGGGGGAGCTGCGGGCTGTGCCTCGGCCCCGCGCGCGCCTAGCAGCGTCGTCTCGCCCGTTCCGTACGCGCACAGAGGCAGCAGGGCCCCGCCGGGCGCCGCAGGGAGCAGCGAGGGGTACGCGGGCAGCGGCGGGCAGGGCGCGGCTCTCCAAGGCAGCTGCACCCCTGAGATCCCGGCACCCGCGTCCCTATCTCGGCGGCTGCGGAAAGGCTTGCTGAGAATGCTGTCGATGGCGAAGGAGCTGGAGAACTTGCCCGCGGGGCTGACGCGGCCCTCCGGGCGGGCGGGAGAGCGCGCGGGGGGCGAGGCGCGGGCGGCGGGCGCGGGCCCCGCCGAGGGGCGCACCAGGGCGTCCTCGGGCCGTAGCTCGGGCGCGGGGGCCGCCGCCCTGTGGCCGAGGCGCTTGCGGCGGCGGCGGAAGACCCCGTCGGCAAAGGTGTACTCGCTGTTGGGGTTGAGCATCCAGTAATTGTCCTTGCCCCAGGGCCGCGAGGGGTCGCGCAGCACCTTGACGAAGCAGTCGTTGAGCGAGAGGTTGTGGCGCACCGAGTTGCGCCAACCCGTGTAGCTGCCGCGGAAGAAGGGGAACTTGCCCATGAGGTACTCGTTGATCTCGGCCAGCGTCAGGCGCCCGCCTGCCGAGTCACGGATGGCCATAGCGATGAGCGCGATGTACGAGTAGGGGGGCTTGGGGCGCCGCGTGTACGGCTTGCCGCGCGCGCCCTCGCCGCCTCCAGCGCCCGGCCCCGCCGCGCCAGCCGCCGCTTCGTCCGCCGCCGCTGGAGCCTCGTCTCGGGCGCCAGGTCCTCTGCCCGTGCTCTGTTCGCTACCGCCTCCGCCGGCCGGGTCCCCGGCGCCTCCGCCCGCCGCCGGGCTGTTGGCTGTGCAGTCCCCGTCCGAGCCCAGGGAGTCGTCGCCAGTCGCTGACAGCGGAGACGGAGCTTCGCTGCCACCGGCGCCCTCCAGGTCACTGCCTGGCTTGTCCCCGGGGGTCGCGCGGGGTGCGAACACCTCCAGCTTCATACCCGCGCGCGGTCCCCGCTCGGCGCCGTCCTTTCCTCCTACGCGCGGTCTTCCGAAGCCGCCGCTGGGGTGTCGATCTCGGGGCCACGCGTCGGGGCCTCTCTGCCCTGCGGACTCGCCTTCGGAGAGTCCCTTCCAGGGCAGAATCCGCTTTCGCTGGATCCTTTTGGGGAGGGCTCGCGAGGGCTGGGTGGGTTAAGAGGGCGGGGAAGGAGGACCCAGGTGCGTGCTGCCTTCGGTGCGAGGGTGACAGGCGCGGGCGAGGGCGTCGCGGCTTGCGGGTCTACCCAGTTCCTTCCTGGGAGGATGCCGCCTGTGCCTATGCCGTCCGTGGGGTCCGGGAGGAGGCCTCCACCGGGATGCGGGGCTCGGGCCGGCGTCCCCGCGCCGCCCTGGGGGAGGAGCCGGCGCCTTCAGCCTCTGGCGCGCGTGGAGCCCAGTCCTCGAGGCCGCCGCGCCCGCAGCCACCTTCCCGCCCCCGGCCTCCGGGGCTGCATGTCCGCGCGGCCGGCCGCAACTGAGTCTCGCCGCCGCCTTCGCCGGCCCAATATAACCCTGCGGCGGCTCCGCGGGGCGGGGCCTGGGCGCCGCCGGCGGGGGGTGGGGAGCGCGGTGGCCCAGGTGGCCGCGGCTCCCCGCGGGCGCGCACAGGCCGAGGCCATGCGGCGGCGCGGCCCGGGAGTCGCCGGGCGCAGGTTGTTTGTTTTGGGTCCCGCCGGCCCCGCCCTCCGTCTGCAGCCAATGGGGGCCGTGCGCGCGGCTGCTGTGCGCGTGTGAGCGTGCGTGTGCATGCGCGCACGTGTGCGGCCCCGTCGCCGCGCCCCACACAGGTGTGAGCGCCCGGCCTCGCCGGAGGGGGACCCTGCGTCCGGAGGTCTCCAGAGGACCGGGCGCGTGCGCGTGCGGGGCTGGCTCCCCGGGCACCCCGGAAGGGGCACGCCGGGGGCGGGGAGCAGGTAACCTGGCTCGGCGGGGGCCGCGGCGGGAGCCGAGCCTCACCCCTCACCTAGTCAGTGCCGAGGTGCCGAGCAGCAGACGTCGCCCAACACACACGGCGCAGGGAGCTTTCTCAGGAGCCACGGGCCGTGCCCCTTCCTGGACTCCCTTTGGAGAACTCTCCTTTCCTTGTTCCTTTTCTAAGGAGTTAAAAGGACCTGAAATGGTCGGCGCCTTTTGGGATGACCTTAACTCTGGCTTCGAAGCTTCAGACTTTCACTTTTCTTTTGTGTCGCTTTACCTGGAGGCTCCTGAGGAAGGGCAGCTTGACAACCTGCTCCGGGGCGGCGTGTCCGAGCGGGTGCAAGGCTCTGCGTGTATCCGTACCTCGTGGCAGCTGACCCCACACCGCAGCGCCCGGGAGCCTGTGCCAGGCCAGGCCCTCGGGCTCCGTGCCGCCTCCTTTTGCCCTTGTGCTGAAGCTTCGGTGCCACTGGTGTGGGACAGTCCAGAAAGGGCACTCCTTTCCCGCTGCAGCACTGTCAGCCTCAGTGCCCGAGCGCCCGGGCCCTGGGAAGGCGCACTTCCAGTCCCTGCCTGCCACGCTGACGTTTCCTCCTTTTTCCTGCCTTTGTTGAAATGTGCCACGGGGCCGCGAGGACTAGGAGCTCATCTTTGATGTTTATTACTTTCCACCATTTGTGTAGAAAACATACACAGTCCTCTCTTATCTTTATCTCAGGGGTTTAAAAGCCATTCAGAATGAGGTGGGCAAGATGATAGAGCCCCATAGAGGGCTCTGTTATTTTGTGCTTGGGGGGACGATCGGGTTTGGAGATAAGGCTGACGTTTATTAGTGGGCGTGGGTGCGTGGGGAAGCAGGGGCTCAGGCCGGCTTTTGGTCCTAAAGGAGCCGCCCTGGAGGGCCTCTGCTTAGGCTCTAATCCCTGGAACTGATGGGCCCTTGAACCAGGCGAGGGGAGTGGGTTGGGACAAGAAACTAGCCCGGTAAAGAAACATTGATTTGGCCGGGGATAAAAGACATTTGTAATGAATGCTACCCTCGTTTGAACTTGGGCTGGGCAGGACAGGAGGGCGCATGCCTGTTTTATGGGCGAGATAAGTCTGGGGAGGGTTGAAGCCTAGCAAGGCCAGTGGGAGGGTCCAGGCCAAGAAGGACTGGTGGCTGTCAGGGAAAGGAACCCACCCAGCCTCCGTGCCTGCCTTCCAGTTTTTCCTGAGCGCCCCTGTAGCTGGTTCAGGTGCTTCCCTGACCTGGGCAGCACAGTGGTCTGCAGGTCACCCCTGTTAAGTGTACTGCTGTTTGAGGGTTTGCAGACTAGGACAGATTTGGGGCAAGGGTATGGGGTGGACATGAGGGTTCACAGCAGGGAAAATCATTTCTATTTTCCTAGTGACTCAGCCTTGGTAGATGGAAATAGGTAGGTGAGAGGCTGCCTGCAGGCACCTAAGGGGACCTCAGAAAGGACACCCGGGTGATAGAATAGTGGTGCTAGCTGCCCAGGAGGTTCAAGACCCTAGTGGGACAGTACAGGCTCCAGGAGGGCGGAGTTTTGTCTTTTTTTCTTCAGGGCCATGTTGCTCCTTACTTACACCCAATATTCTGTACTTGTCTGCAGTTAAAACCAGAAATAAAACTGCTCTTTCATTTTGCAGGTGATGTTGATATCATTATCTCTAGCAGTTGTTTTACAGCCAAGGTATCATTGCCCTTTTGCAGATGTTAAGCGAAAACAGGACTGGGTAGAGGGCTCCGTTCTCTGTATCTCTAACTACAGCACCCTAAAGCTGGGGACCTGCCCAGACTCTGGAAACACACACAGCTGCACACATACTCATACACACTGCACACACACTGTTCAGTGTTTGCAAATTTTCCAGAAATGTGCCAAGCTTTCTGTTCCCTAATTCTCAATCTTTTGAGAATATGTTATTAATGGGTTAATATTAAATGCCAGTAGGTGGAGCCTTGCCAAATACTTGGAGGTAAGACAGACCCATTAATTAGCTCACCCTCACCCTTTAATTTCCTTGGAGACCAGTGACTAAACCATGGCCAAGGATGTAAGTTCATTTTGCGATGACTTTGTGGCCTCCTTACGGTAGTTTTAGGAAGAGGAAGATAATGCATGTGTGTCCAGATGCCAACGCTAGCTTAACTAGCCATGGGAGCTGTCTGCTTTCCATAACTTGTGAAGGGGCTTACTGCCCTACTTCCTAAGCCCTAATCAGGAAAGGAAGAATTTAATTCCTGATCAACCTAAAGGGGCTGGGGAGCCTGCAAGTGGCCTCCCTCTGGACACATGAGTAGCTTGTTCTCTGCATTAGGAGAGTGGGCAGCCCTCTGGCCCTGTGGGAACCACACAACCATCCTGAGCAACCTGGAGAAAGGGCCGAGTTTCTGGTTAACTTCTGCTGGTGGCCAGACTGTTGATCTCTGGATCAGAAGAGAAGGTAATAATGAGACAGCCTTTCCATAGAGACCTGGGCTTTGGAAATTCAACAGTGCTATTAAGCACTGGGAAGCTGGAGGTACTGAGAACCAGCTCCTGTTGAGAGCCCACTGCACAGTGCACACGTTGCACTTGTGAGAGTCTCTCGGGGCAGGGAGAGAGCCCTGGCCAAGGGCTGGGAGTCAGGTGGCAGTGAGGATCCTCTCCAGCCTCCCCTTCCTCTTTTGTGGAAACACGAAGGAAGAAGGGAGAAATTGGTACCCCGTTCAGATCTATGTCTTTTATAGTCTGGCTGGTTCTATTGTGGATTCAGATGCTAAAGACTTGGGAAGAATATGCAGAGATAGAGGTTAGGTGCAGGTTTAGATAGGTAGAACCTCATTGTTTTTACAGATTTTGCTTGCACTTTATTCTAAAGATATTTTGGCAGGATTAGACTCGTTTCTTTGGCCACTTGTCTCTTTTGAACAGTTTCCTTTTGTTCCTCTGGCACATGGGCATGGGACAAGGAGTTCGCTGGGTATTATTGAGCAGCACACAGCCTGCGGGCGTGCTTGAGCTCACCCTTGAGAGCCGGGGACTGCAGCCAGCAACCCTTGGGAGCCAACTGGACTAGACTGTGAGTGGGCTCAGTGAACCCTGCTTCTCAGTAGCGTCAGTGGGGAGGTGCAGGGTGGTAAGGAAGCCTCATGGTGAAGAGAGCATTGAAGGGTAAGAGGAGGAGAGGAGACGAGAGACACAGAACAGGTTGTCCAGGACATGGCAGGGATTAACAGTCACCAAGCAACCTGGTGATTCTGTGACCCGCAGTGGGAATCCTAATCACTGGAGTTTGGAGTGTGAAAGTATTATCAAGGGATGGAAACAAGCCCAGGGCCGATTTGTCACAGTAAGATAAGGAGTTTTGACAGGGATCATGGTGCCTTTCAGAGTGGATCAGATCTGAGCCTCTCTCCCTGTCCAGCTTTGGTCCAGTCATTTATTAACATGAGGCTCTTTAAGCTTTAAAGTCAGAATGAAAAATACTATTCTGCTTCCCTTTCCACATTGAGTCGCCCAGTGCTCTCTGACTTTGAGACCATCTTTCCACAGTGAACTAAAAGCAGACCCTCCCTGATGTCTGTGAAGGGGAGAGTTCATGTCTCCAGGAGGAGGGATGACTCTCCTGATGCCAAACCAACAGGACCAAAGAATGGCTGGCGGAAGACAAGATCCAGCTTGTAACCTTGTAAGAACAAGTACAAGGATGACAATCTAAAGAGACTTGGGCAGGGTTTCCTTCCCACTCCCCTGACCTGGGGGAGGGTCTTGGGTCATTCTTACCTTGACCAGTTATCCCCAGTATCTGGGCGCTGATGGGTGTGGGTGGGGGATCTCCCGCTTCAGAAAAGGCATCACCACCCTTGAATAGGCGTCAGCTGAATGTTGGGTTTGTATCTGTGCTCTAGCAGGTAAGTTACTAGACCTTGCTCTTTCGATTTTAAATCCAGAACTCTTGAGAGTTGTAAGAACTTTAAAAATGCCACTACTAGCTTCTAGGCTCTTATTAGCTGAGCTTTGTCTCCGCCACCATTCTCTCTCATACTTGGGGACGTCATCTTAGAGGGGCAGACTATCCCTGGAAACCTAGACAGACAAACTCCCTCGTGCTAGCCAACCATGCAGAGTTGCAGAGTTTCCAGGTAGAAGATGGAAAAGGAGAGAAAGTTCCAGCATGAATGAGCAATTTCCTGGGCCCTTTGGGTGTAGTCTGTGGCCAGTGCCTTAGCCTGTGTTCCAGAAAGAAAAACTCAGAAGGTTGTTGTGAAATTTTCAACAAGCCTGTCGTTCAAAATTTGCACAGGAATTGGCCATTAGTTTACCCAGAAGGGTAAAATCCATACTAATGAATCATATAGGGAAGCTGCTGATGAATCTGTGAATCAATCTGTTTCTATCATCTATTTACCTATCTGTCTGTCTGTCATTTATCTGTACCATCTATATGCTTTATATTATGGAGCATTTTAAGCACATGTAGAAGTACAGAGAACCTGGTAGTATAGTAATGTACCACCAAACCATCACCTTGATCAACATTTATCGACTTATGGTCAGTATCTTCTCCTCTTTACCTTCCCCTATCCAGTCGCTTTTTATGAGACAGGTCCAAGGCATCATCCTATTCCTACTGTGATTTCTGTCTGCTCTCCTTATCTGTGAGTTCATATCTGTACCAGGCCTGCATGGATACTCCTCTTGTCTTCATCTGAACAGTACAGCGTAAGGACTCTTTTGAGAGATGGTGTAGCGTATGTGGGTGGACGTGCGTGTCATTCTGTAACCCCAGGGCACGCTCATGTGAAGACACACTCCCGCTGATCTATGTCCCCAAGCCCTTTGTTTTTGATCCACCACTGTAACTAAATTGTTAAATAAATCAAGTTGTTTGTCCTGTGGAACGTTCCTATCATTTGGATTTTGTTGGTTGTGTAGTGTTGGTTAACTGATTAATATAACTCACGTCCTTTCTGTGTCCAGGGAGTTGCCCATTAGAAACAGACTCTTTGCTGTACTCAGCTTTCATTCCCCTCCCCCAAACACTGCAGAGGTGATGTGGTGGGCTTCTGACAGAGGTTGTCAGGACTGTTGCTTTGTCATTGATACTAAAATTAACTCTCAGGACTTCAAAGTGGTGCCATTCTCATCCCATCGCCCCTTCTTCCTTTGCAAGCTGGAATACTGACGTATAAAGAAAAGCTTGCACGTTAAGTATGAGTTCCTTGGATGTGGTCTGTCCCCCGAAGCTTCCTGTGCCGGAGCCTCGGGCCTCAGTGTCATCTGGGAGGTGGTGGAACCCTTCGAGGTGTGAGGTCCCTGGCGTGCTGCCCTAGGAAGGGACTCGGGTGGGTCTCGTGGGACCTGCACATAGCTCTTCAGGGCAGCTGTTCTGAAGTCTGAGCCTGAACCCTCTGGCTTCCTGCCTCACCCTGTGCACTTGCTGCTGTTATGGCATCCGCCTTGTGGACCTCACCTGAGCCAGGTGCATGGTGATGTCCTGAACCTGCTGAAGTTTGAGTTACCCGAGCCTCTTTAAAATAAAGTGCCCGGCCTCAGGGACTTCCTTACAGCTCTGGAAAACACCAATGCCTACAGGTTGCACAGAAAGGAGACGCAGTGTTGGATTCTTTTTACTGACTGTCTTTAGGGTTTTCCCCACAGGACACACACAGGCATCTGTAGCAGTGCACCAGCACACATTCCTAAGTGCGTCCTGATGAACTAACCACCTTACAGTGTATCTGGTGTATTTAAATCCGCTCACGGCTTCCTGGGTCTCTAGGATGACAGGATTGATACTCCAGGCTCATTGTACAGTTCTCACCTCAAACCTAGGGTTATCATTTCTCCAAGGAGCTTGATTTCTTAATAGAAATAGTTAATAGAAATAAATAGTCTTGAGACTAAATTCTGGGCTCCAGGGGTGTTCATGCTTCTGGGTTGCTTATTTTTAGGATCTCATAGTGGGCAGTGCTAGGAAAAAATAATGTTAGGGAAAATACATGACACCTCCAGCTATAGATTTACAAGGTAAATATTTTATATCTATGTATCTTTCATGCTAAATATAAAACATCAGTATAGCTACTTGTCTGCTTTACCATTCTTGTTTGTATATTGATCTATCTATTCTTATTTCAGAGTATCAATTCCAACGTCATTACTAATAATATGATCACTGGACACAGTTCACATTTCACTTTTTGGGGCAGGCCCTCCTTTCCTTTCCTTTCTTTCTTTTTTCTTTTCTGGCCTACAAGACGTATATCTCACTGACTGCGCAGTCCAGTCACTAACTTTTAGAGTAATTTGAGATAATTGGTCTCTAGTGACCAAGTCAACAGCCTGGTGTTCAGTTAGCATGTGCTGGAGGCTTTTGCCTTTTCTCTCCTTCATTTGTTTTCAGTTTGTTTCATAATTATGTGACACTGACCTGGTACCAAAGTCAAAGCTGTAAGACGAGATATTTTCAGGGAAATTTAGCTTTTGTTTTTGTTTCCTTTTACCTTGGCCTTCTCTTACTCTGCTGGAAGCCACTTAATACTAAAAGCTTTAAAATTGGCCTTTTCAGTCATTCCTCGGGCCTCCATACAAAGTACGGCAGACTGGGTGGCTTAGGCAATAGAAGTATATTTTTTCCAATTTCTGAAGCTGATGGGTAAGATCAGGGTGGCACTGGTTCCTCGTGAGACTCTCTCTGGGTGCCCGTGGTGTCCACCCATGTCCTCAGATGGTTTCATCCCTGTGTGTCCTAGTCTACTCTTCGAAGGTCACCAGAACCTAAGAAGCTCGTTTCTGCTTACTCATTTCTTTCACGTGGTTTTTGCGACACTGGTCATGTTCTCAGGGGCTGGGTTTAGGACTTCAATGTGTAAATAGAAGGGAAGGCATGATTTAGTCTGTAACACACTTCAGTTTTGAAGTAGCCAGACCAACATCTACGCGTGCATTTCTCTCCAGGTAGATAGTGTTCAAATATACTGAGTCTGTGCTCCTTTATCTTCTTGGCAAAGTATTCTGGGGACCCTTCCTGGCAGTAGTCAGTGACAAGCCTTGGAAGGTGATATTTTGACTGTCAGTTGAGTGCCACATTTTCTGACATTGAAGGAAATAAATAAATATATCGGTAGAAAGGAGATGCGAATCACAAAAATTGACAAATGCGTTTGACCAGAATGACACTGAGGCCCTCACCAGTGTCTTCCGACCCTGACCAGTCCTTTCTACATAAGATGGAAGCTTCTTTTTAACTTGCCAGTTGTCACAGAGCTGAGCCTCAGCCAGGGTGAATTTCTACGCAGACTAAATCGAGCTATCCTTTCTGGCTATTTGCTTGTCTCTGGTGTGAATCACAATGATAAACTGGAGCTTTAATAAGAAGTGGGGTGTTCCTTAACCTGCCCAAGGAGGAACTGACCAGCATTCACCGGAGGAAAGGTGCCAGCCTGAGTTCCATGAAGCCATCCATTACTCAAGGTTGTGCCCTTAAAGTGGTGCTGGCGGTACCCAGGGCACCGCAGGTCTGCTCCTTAGGCCCAGAGTGGCTTTCCTGTCAGCTGCAGGACAGGGAGTTTCTGGTGCTCAAGGGTCTGAAGAAGCTGCCTGTACTCTAAATTTAGATACAGTCGGTCTTCTGTAGTGGTGGGCTCTGTGTTCTTGGATTCATCAACTGTGGGTGCAATGCATTCAAGGAAAAAAAATACATAATGAACATGTATAGATGTTTTTATTGTCATTATTTTCTAAACAATGGTATGACCGTTTACTTAGCATTTATTCAGTATGGACTGTTGTAAATAATCAAGAGATTTAAAGCCTATGGAAAGATGAACATCTAGGTTATACAAATATATACTATACTGTTTTACATAAAGGAATTGAATATCCTTACATATTTAGCATATTTAGTGCATATTTAATGTTTAAATCCAGTCATAGCTTTCTGGATTTCTCATATAGTAAGATACTCTTGGCTTGTTTTACATTTCTTGTTTCAGGACTGGAGTTATCTGTTTATTTAGGGAGACGTGGTTCCCTGCCATCTTGAGACTAAAATCAGGGTTCTGTATATGTTCATTGCTTCTAAGCTGGCTGTTGTTTCTAGAGTTTTACAAGTTGGACCTCCTTAAAAGGAAAACATTTTGAGACTTCCAGGAGAACATGGTGGATAGATAGCAGCAGCTTTGGAGGCTCCCTGAGAAACTGCACTTAAAATCCAGGAATGGTGCCGGGTGAGAAGTCCTAAGCAAGGAGAGCTATACTTTGCCGACCCAGGAATGAACTAAATTAAGAGAAACCAACTGGAAACGCAATCCCGGTGATATAACAGGAACAGATAAGCACGGAAGCTGGACCCCACGCCACTGGAGGCTGCGATTTGAATTTCCTTGCAGCCGCTGCTGCATCCCAATTGGAGTGGTAAGGAGAGAGGCGCGAAAGCTCTGAGAGTGGGAAGCAATGAATGGAGTGGAGAGTGGGACTGGCCGGGAGCCCTGCATCGACCTGCAGTGAGTGAGCAGATCGGGGACCCTTCCATAGAGTAGGAGGCTTCAGCAAAGGACATACTGGGACCGGGCAGGCTGGCCAGGACAGGATGCTGAAGTGACTTCAGTCACATATTCCTCTCTCAAGCGGAATTGGTGGGGAGTGCCTAGCCTGCATGATGCCACTGACTAAGACCCAGTAGGCTAGCCCAAACCAGATCCCAGCGCCTGGAGGTGCACCTTAGCAGTGAAGCCTTCAGTAGGTTGACCTGGAGGGGTGGGCCCAGCATAGGCTGCCCAGGTCTGTGTCTCCCTAGTACACTGCAGTGGGCGGGAACACCTAGCCGGCACAATTCAAACAAACTGTAACTGACAAAGAAAGAAACTGGGCCTCCTATATACGCTTGTATAAAAGGAACAAAAAATATGGGAAGAGGAAGCAACAAGAAAGGGTCCTCGGCCCCAATCCTGAGAAACAGGCAGTATCAGACATGGCACCAATAGATATAAAGTGCTATCTCCAGAGCCTCATAGATGAGTTCAGGAATGAAGTTATTAACGACCTGAAGCAAGATATAAATAGAATAATTAGAGAAATGCTAAGCACCGTCCAAGAAAAAAACAGATGGTGGAATGGAAGAATAGAAAAAAGGGGAGAATTGTTTGATGGAGAAAATAGAGAAAACATAGAATACATGAAGCAGGTTCAAAGAGATTACCAGGAAACTAAAAACTCTATTGAAAACTGGCATAACAGCTTGAAAGAAACTAAGGATAGATTATCTGAACTGGAGGGCAGATTTGTAATATGGGAGCATGAAATGAAAAACTTCTTAAAAATAACAAAAAAAAAAAAAAACCCAAACAGCAACAATATAAAGGCTAGAAGATGATAAGAGGATCTATAACTTAAGAATTAAGAACATAAAAGAAGAAGTAGGGACACAAACAAATGGACTACACAAGCTATTCACAGAAATAATCCAAGAGAATTTCCCTAATTTAGCAAAAGGTAAAGATACTCAGATATACGAGGCATACAGGACCCCAGTCACCTACAACCCAAACAGAGCTACACCCAGGCATATAATAATCAAAATTCCAGAAATCCAATATAAGAACAGAATATTAAAAGCCATCAGAGACAAGAAACAGGTCACTTACAAGGGAACACCCATCAGAATTACAGCAGACTTCTCGGCACAAACCATCAAATTACGAAGAGCATGAGGGGAAATAATTCAAGCTTTGAAAGATAATAATCTCCAGCCAAGATTGAGATATCCTGCACAACTGTCCTAGAAATTGATGGAAAAACAAGGTGCTTCCAGGATAAAGAGGAACTAGGGGAATTTGCAACCACCAATTCAACTTTACAGAGAATATTGCAGGATATTCTAAAAAAGGAAAATACCAACATTCCAGAAATAGTGGCAGACAGGCCACAATGGATGGAGCAGAAAGCAAAATGAAGAAGACAAACTGACAACTACTGACAGAAAAAGAGCTCAACAGAAATGAGGCAGAAAAGATTGCATGGTAGGAACAGCCATTTTGGAGAAAACAAGACATCATAATAGCTAGTGCTGATTTAGTATCATCTTATTTTGAAGTCCCATCAAACATGTATTCTTCTGTCTCCATCAGTCTTAAAAGGTTGTATCTTATTGGATTTTATTATATATGAAAATATAAGTAAAAGCTTTTATAGACAAGTAGATTATATAGAAACCATTGTTTGTTTTCTGTTAATTGGTTCTAAATACCCTGTAATCATGTCATTCTCTTGAATGGTTTTATAGTGTCTTGATATGTTTGGTGCTACAGTATACAAAGTGATACTCAAAGATTTCAAGGAAAGAGACACTATGGTAACTATTTTTATATCAGGATACCTTGTGGTGAAACACTATTTTGCCTAAATGGTTATGTTTTGACCTGTGCTGTTCTGTTGTTATGCCCTCTTTTATCTCAATCCCCCCCTTTTTAAATTATTTACTTTTTTATTTTTAAGGGCAAAATAAATAAAAAATAGCAGGACACATTATAGTAACCTACTTTGATTTCCTATTAACTTGATTTGAAATCCTGTATTGCCCTCACCATCTTGTTTTGACTGATTTTCCCCTATTCTGCTTTGCTTGATAGTACCAAGTTCGAAAGTACAGGCAAAACTGTGAAGACAATAAGATTCATTATGACGCCCATTCCGGTTGACTATTATCTTCTTTTAAAGTCCTGTAATGTCTCCAGTGCTTTGGTTTTATTCTTTATTGTTTTGTTCAATTTTATTATAACTGGCAATTTTTCTTAAAATAGCAAGAGGCAGTATGGTAACCATTGTTGATCACCTTGTATTTTGTTTTTACATTTTCTATTATGTCCATCCTTTTGATTTGACTGACTCTGTTCTGATATGTCGCATTTGGTTTTACTCTCTTCAAAAAAAGTAATAAGAACTGTGGGAGTAATAAAACCCAAAATGTGTAATTGTCATTATACAAAAGAAAAGAAAATAAAGTGCTCTAAAGGTTATAACTGCATATATGTTTAAGTATATAAGATAGATAACCATATTACTGAGTTTCTTTTTGGATCATTGAACAAAACTGTTTGCACTCTCACTGTTTGAAAGTCCACTTTATATGCTTCAATTTTGTAACTTGAACAACTATTTCTAAGATGAGAATATGTAATCTATTAACTAGTGATTTCTTACTGTTTACTTTTTAAATTTTGTATTACTTGTACCCTTTTTCTGTTTTTTTATTTTTCTCCTTAAATAAAAAAAAAGGAAAACGTTTTTAAAAGTAAAATGCACAATACGTATTTCTGATACAACTCCTGGTCCACGGTGTCCTGCGACCAGTCCCCCAGGTGCACTGAGGAGTGGCCGCTTTTCTTCCATGCCAGTTTCTGAGGCTGACTTACATTAGCTGTGAACACAGGATTTGCTAAGCAGACTTGAGTTTCTGTCCAGCTCTCCTAGTATAGGCACGAGATTATTTATTTTTAAGAAACACTTTCTTTAATGTCAGATTTTTTTTTGGTATTATGGGCTAATTTTGTGAGACTTGAAAATTGAGGCACAGAGAATTCAGGCACCTGGGGCACTCGCACAGCCAGGGCTCCTTGCTTTTGGTGGTCTCCTGGCCGTTTCCTACCTAAGTCCAGGGCCCAGAATGCAGTGGAGAAGGCCGCTTTGCTCCTCTTGCGTGGAACCGGTGGGGCTGGTTCCTAGCAGCTTCTTTCTGTGCAGCTCCTGCGGGCCCGGCTGCTTGTGTCTTTCATGACTCTGTTTCTCTGCCGTGTCGCAGCCACTCTGGAAGGACCCAATAGCCTGCTGGTTGGTCTCCACTGTGGTGTCCTCCTGAAGGTGGCTCTGAGCCAGGCAGTCTGTCTGGTTCTCCCTGCTGATGTGCAGGTAACCCTTGTCCTTCTGGAATGTTCCCAAGATCCGCTGTGTATTTAGTAAAACATAATATTAGTTTCTCCAGCTCTCTGCTGTTTATTTTTGGAGTACTGTGGAATTGTTTTCTCCCTCCACCATGCTCCAGGTATCATTTAAAGGGCAATCTTCTGGCAAGCTAAAATATTTGTTTAGTGTGAGATTTGGGGTCTCAGCTTTCTGGAAGTTACTTTTCAAAGCTCCTCATCCATTGGGTCTCAGGTGCGGTGACAACCTCTCCTCACTGATGTGGTCAGACCTTGGCCTTTCGCCCAGAGATCTGGTGCTCAAACCCCCTGGTCCTCTTCTAGGGGGAAGTGGAGCGAACCTCTATGTCCACCATTCCTGAGATGGCGCAGCGGCCGCACAGCCCGGTTTTGGGGAATAGCCCTCCTCCAAAAGTTCTGGCTAATCATCTATGCTGACTTAGGGATGCCCAAGAATTGTGCCCGCCACAGTGTTTCTTGTCCTTGTTTTCTTCCTCTGCAGCAGAGATGGCATGGAGAAGTCTTTTGGAAACTCTCGTGTCCTCCTTGGTGACTGCAAAGCTGTGGTCACTGAATCTCACTGCAAGAAGTGATTTGTCTCTGTCTGGGTTCCACTGACATAGAGCCTGCAAGAGGGGCCGTGCAAAGGTAGCTCAGTAGTTTGGGAAATGACACCAGCAAGCAGCAGCGAGGAGTGGAGAGGCAGAGGGAGGAGGAGGCCTCTGCCTGCGGGGAGCATCCTGGAGGAGGGCTGTCTCCTGAGATGGCCTAAGGAGCTCTGCAGAAATATTAGTGAGTGGCCTGTTTTTCCACAGAAGGGAGCAGCTCTTACTTCTCCATGACTCCACCCATCAAGGTCAAGGGTGGCCTGGACTGCAGATGGCTCCCAGGAAAGGCGTGGCGAGAGATGCTGTTCAAACTCACTGGGCACAGCAGTCACAGCAAATGCTGGGGCAGGAGGTGAGCAAAGACTAGAATGAGGTGTAAATCTGCAGAGAGCAGGGTCGGACCAGAAGGAAGTGGGCCAAGACCAGACTAAGGTGACAGCAGGCAACAAGGAAGTAGCCTAAGGAGTCTCCACTGCCCACAGAGAGGTCGACTTTGGGTTCTTTTTGCTTTTTTTAAAACTAGGATGAAAATGTCAGCACCTGTGTGTTTCATTACAGTATCTTCTTAAGCATTCAGCTGATTTCAGTCCCTACTGATGAGGAGTGAGGCAGAAAGCCAGGGCCCACGGGAGAGGTTTCCTGTGCAGGGCTCCTTCCTGGGAGCTCCTGGCTGTGACTGGGAGGAGGTGCAGGTGCATAATCAAAGTTCTGGGGGCGGTGGGGGGAGCTCTGTGGCTCACACTGGGGCTGATGTCAGTTCTAGCCAATTGTGTGCCCTTTGTGATAGTTCTCTTTTCTGTCACCATTTTTCAAAGGCCATATCATACTGGATGACTGAAATTGTCTGGTGAGGCAGATGCAGGCTGAGTAGTGGTTGGTGGGTCATCTGTCATTGCTTTGTAATGGTCAGGGCCATGCTAAAGGGAGCAGAGTATCCACGGTGGCCTTCTTACCATGTAGAAACGTGGCTTGGCTCTGCCATGGGAAACCAGCCTGCTTTGTTGGGAACAGACTGGCAGGGGTGCGGTGCCCAGAGCACCTCTTCTCTTTTCTGCTGTCCCACAGGAGGGCACGAGTGGGATGAGCTGGCCTGGGCGCAATGACAGCCACTCAAAGAGAGGAATCCCCTTTTGCAGGGTTCCAATGGGCTGCTTACCTTGTCACATGCTTCATGTTGACCAATGTTGGTTCCCATAAACGCACCTGTGAGGACAAAATCATCCACAGTTTACAAACCAGCAGAAGGAAGCTTGAGGAGTTTGCTCACAGCTGCTCAGGCCATGTGTGGTGGAGGGACAGTGGGCGCGGCTGTGCCTGGTGTCCGGTGTGGGCTGCTGTGTTTCTCTGGCACCGCAGTCCTGTCAAGCTGCTTCATTTCCCAGCAGCTGCTTCCTCCCTGGGGCAGGAAGAGTGACGGTGAGGATTAAATTAATGTTGCTGATGCTCTGAAGACGTCATCTCGGGCCCGTTGCTTAACAAATGATGGAGATTTTAGAGGATCAGAGAGGAATATACTGTCCTGTGCAGAGTCCTAGGTGGTTCCTCATGCTCCATTCTATGGCAGGCTCAGTGACTCACTGAGCTGTGACGTGCACACAGCCTCATCAGAGGCTGCATGCAAAGTCAGCGGTGTCCACCACATTTCTGCTTTGAGCCTGAACACGGTCACAGTGGACCAAATATCTGGTCTAGACGTTTCACATCAGCAAGTGGTGCATGCATGCACATATGTGTGTGCGAGTATGTGTGTGTGGACAGGAAAGGCTGGGTGAGTGACAGTAACCACGGTCAGTGGGGACCTCTGCACCTGGATCAGTCCTCCTAAGTGCTTGGCTGTTGTCTTTCATCACTCTTGCTTCTCATATGGCCAGGTTTGAGGATTGTGGACACTGAGAGACTCCAGCTTCTTCAGCTGCCCCGTCCAGACTCTGTGGGATCGGGTGGAACCTGCCTCATGTTTTGCTCCCTGAAGAGGAGTCCCATCCAGGGTATGAGAAGAGGAGGCAACTGTGATCATTCGGTACCTTCGGCCAGGTTCTGAATCACACACTGGATGGAGCCACTGGGGACAGTGACTTTAGCAGAATCTTTGGCAAGATGCCAGAGGCTTATTTTTAGGGTAAGCTGGCAGGAAAAGACAGATTTTGGGAACAGAAACTTTCAGGGTTCTCCTGGGTCAGCTTTCCCCAGGGCAGAGGCTAATTATCTCCCTCTGCAGCACTGTGGTGGAGGGGCAAGAGCAGAGCTAGGTGAAAGCTAGTGGGAAAATTGCATTGTAGAGCTCAAGTGCAGAGCATTTGCCAGGAATTCCGAATGTCTAGGGTAAGGCTTCCTGGTTGGCTGAGCTTTGAAAAGGCTTTGGCGTTTTCCTTCTCTGGAAATGGGTGGAACGCTGACTCTGCCTCACCTCATGCTGTGGTGCTGCAGAATTGCAAAACTCACCCTGCAGGAGGAAACTGTAGACCTGGCTGCTTGGAGGGAAGAGGCAGATGGTGCATTTCTCCACCACACGCAGATTGCAACCCTGGTTGCTTCTGTGTTGGCAGAATCAGGTCGCTAACATGCATTGTGAATATTTACTCCTGACAGTGTTCCACATGGATGTGGACATGG
Organism: Cavia porcellus; assembly: GCF_034190915.1. NCBI lineage: Eukaryota > Metazoa > Chordata > Mammalia > Rodentia > Caviidae > Cavia > Cavia porcellus. Next base: position 7,342,217 of record NW_026947496.1, on the reverse strand, counting down.
GCACCCCAGCTGCCCAAAGTCCAGCAGAGGGGTGTTCTTGGTCTAGGGCAGTCTGGCCGCAAAGCCCCTACTGTGTACATGAGCTCTCAGGAATGATGCGTCCCCTGAGGGAGGTGAATGAGGTCCCTGTAGATCAGAACAGTCATTGCCTTGGTGTCAGTGCATCCACAGGTGTTAAGTATGAAGCTGAAGGCGAACAGACTTCTTCCAGTGGGTAATGTTCTCCTTATGAGCTTCGTGGCAGGCAAGGTTACCAGAGGTGGATTCCTGCCTGATGTCCTGAGAGTCAGGATGTGGTGGGCAGTGAGAGTACAAAGAGAAGACAGTGTGTGTAGCTATGTGTGTGCACATGCTTGTGTGTTCATGCGCATGTACAGTTACCTCCTTTTTCATTTGAGCGACTTGCTGATAGTTGCACCAGATGTGATGCGCAAGCCATTGGACTGGAGTGTCCCTTGCCGCTTGAAAAGCCTATGATCCATGCATGATGGCTTCAGAGCCCAGGGGCTGCTTATGGATAGCAGGTCAGAGACACTGTCCTTCCCCCTCACACCCTCCCACCATGCAGCGGTGTCAGTTTACTGGGCCAGGTGTTCTGGCAGTTTTACTCCTATCCTTCATCACAGGCATGATCTGTCACCTGTGTGGGCTGCACTTCCTGTTTGGGAGCTGTCCTTGGTGTGTCCTCTTGCAGCATAGCCCTCAGGGACTGGTTGTGCCAACAAACATTTACAAATAAACTGAGCTGTGGCAGTGAGCTCCGGGGGAGGCCACGGGGCCCTTAGGAGCAGAGCCTTCTTGCTGCCTCTGAAGTCGCTACCTGGGGCAGGAGGCTTGGGCTTCCCCGTGCTTTGGCCGGTGTTGACTTTAGTCTAGCTGAACTATCTATCAGTATTTTTAGTGGAGTACAGTGTGTCTTCATTCCCGAACTTGATTCATGCCACGATTCTGGAGAAGATGGCTATGTTTGTGTCCATGTGGGGAAGATGGCTGTGGCCTGTTCATCACCTGATGCACAGTTTCCAAACAAAAACAATGTTCTGTCAAATGCTTCTATTTGCGAATCAAATTGCTTGCAAACAAAAGCATTTGTGAACCAAGGCACCATTACATTTTTGGTCACAGAAACAGTGTAAATATTTTTGTCTTCTTTCTACAGAGAACCTAGGGGTACCCTGCATGGCCCCCAGGTCTTGGATGACTACTGGGAATCAGCTCATATTGGGTTGTGAGGCCCACCTACACCGGCCCCAGAGGTACAGGATCTACTTTGCAGCTTCTGTGCACTTCATGTCAGTCAACGGGGACCCAGAGCCAGTCTACTGTGGAGGGTTTGAGTAGGACCTAGGAGGAGGCTCGTGTGGAAGTGCTTTGTCACATTTACAGGGCAAGGGTGCAGCAGGATGAGTGAATGGGGGGATGGGAGTTGTACTTGGCTGCTGGCTGGCTCTGGGCCTTGGGAACTGCTCAGTCTCTGGGCTTTCAGCTTCTTCTTCTGTTAAGCAGGTGACAGTGTGGATCTCACTCAGTTGCTAGCAGTGTAGATGCGCATCTCACCTGATGTGTGTCTGTAAAGAGTAGGGCTCAGGGCAAAATGCCGAATGCAGGGAGACTGTGATTGTAATCAGCACAGCCTGGAACCAAGGTAGGGCATGGTGGGTGGCTTGCCTGGAAACTGCGGAGTAGGTATCCAAAAAGGAGGGGTGGCTTTTGTCTTTACGGTAAGTGGAGGGTGGCTTCTCTCATCCAGTGTTCCTGAGAAGTTCCAATGCTTCGGGAAACTTAGGTGGAAGGATACTGTGTCCTGTGTCTCTGCTGTCCTGTATAATCACAGCCAAAGCAGAGCTGTGGGGACACTGAGAGCTGTGAAGCATCCCTGGGGGCCCTCTGAGAACTTGAGGGTGGGGCTGCAGTGGGGAGGCTTCAGTATCTGCTTGCAGAGGAGGGTGGAGGTGGACGGAGGCATGGCGCCCTGCTGTTCTACTGTCCGGCCCAGGCAGCATCTCCTGGAGACACAGAAGTTGAAGTTCTCACTTGGCAGCAGGATGGTCATTTCATGGTGGTCCTTTCTGCTTCGTCAGCGAAAGCCCATAGGACTTGGGTGGGTATGCACACCTCTAAGGTCCCTGTAGGGGCTGAGGACTGGCGTCGGAATCCTCAGGTTCATACAGGGTAGGGCCAGTGGACCGATGCTTTCTTCTGTGATGTCCAAGCCACTCTGCAGCACAGTTGTCATCAACCCTATTTGCCAATGAGGAAACACAGTTTGCCTGTGGTCACACTAGAAGTCATCTCCCCTGGGAGAACTCGAGTTGGCGATCATGACCCCAAGTTCCCTCCTTGGTTGTCACTTGCTGAAAAATAGAAAATGTTCCACATCGAAGCATAGCCATTGTTTCTAAGAAGGGTGGATGGGAAAAAGAGATCCTTGAGCCTCATAAACTATGCTCCTGAGCAAAATTCAGCTCTTGTGGACAGAGGCAGAGGTGGGAGAAAGGCCAGAATCTGATGAGCAGAAGACCACCCCAAGAGAGACCCCATTCCTCCAGATATTTGCGGATGGAGAAGTCAATGCCTTGGGACCCAATCTGCTGCTCCGCTGTAATTTCTTCCCCTCTTCCCATTTCCCATGATGTCTTTGTGTCTGTCTTTGGGCTACTAGTGAAATCTAATGGCACTGGCATATTTGTCTGTGTTTCAGGACATGATATTTGGGCTTCAGGGCCTACTATGGTCATTGCTTATATCAGCACACTAGTCATAAACAGAAGCCAGAGCAAGTGAAGTGTAAACACATTCCAAAGAGAAAAAAAGATTGGTTTCAAAAGTGACAAAAGGAATATTCTTAATATACGAAGAGTTAGGGCTGCTCAACAGGAAAAGAAGTGAATGCTGCAGTTGGGAACACATGGGCAGGGGACACAAGCGTGAGACTCGCACGTGAACACACGCGTAGGAGGAACACAATGGCGCACCCGTGTGAGGGGATGAACGGGAGCAGGGTGATCTGCTGTGTACGGTGGGCTTTCGGGCCGGGCTCTCTGGACCCATTTCTGGTTCCCTGTGTACGCGCCCCGCGCCCTTTAGCATGGTAACCTCTCTGAGTCTTTGCCTTTAGTCCACAACATAGAGACACTAAACAAACGTCTTTGTGGGGGTTGATGGAGAGCAGAAGTGGGCTCCCAGATAGTGTCCATCCTGTCTTCATTTCCCTGTACATCTCTCTGTCAGCTCAGTAACAAACAGACAAACATTTTGGAAAAATGTAGTTTAAAATGCAGGCATTGGTTTTTTCTTTTGAGAAATAATTGCCTTTTTAATCAGAAAAAAAAGGAGTGGCTTTCTGTGTGCTCCACCTTTAGCAGCTCAGCGGTTACATGTGGATGTTGCTCATGTAAACTGACGGGAGCTCGTGTTCCCAGAGCCTGTCTCCAAAGTTTTCCTCTTTTCTTTTCTCCTTGTCACTCACAAGCCTTTCTTCATTCTTGAGTGTGTGACGCATGCCGCAAGATGTTAGAACCAGCGTTGCGCAACACCTTTGCATGAAGCAGAGAGAACATCGGTGTTCACTCCGAAAGAGGCGTGGACTCCGGGCTGCCTTGCTTCCTCCGGAATGATGAGGCTGCCTGGACCCCCAGAGTTCTGCAGGGATGGGTGAGCCACAGAGACCTGACTGCCCTAGACATTCAGGTGGGGTCAAATGCAAGATCCAGGGCCCTGACACAAAAACAAAACAATCTGGAAACTTTCTTTGCTTATTGGGTTTAGAATCAGCAGGAGGAGGCTTCACGCTGCATTACTTGGGCAGGCTCATCTGGCTGGGAACCTGGGATTACCACATGTAATGATGTGACAGGTCCATGACACCTTCTGTGTCCCCAGGACCTTCTTTGCAACCCCATCCTCCATCTCTTCCCTTCCCAAGCAGAACTTCCTTGTACAAATTAAAATACCAAAACGCCTTGCTTCTGCCTGGTCCTTGGGTATGTGCAATATAGCAGACCTGGCTGCACTGGGACCTACCATTTAAGGCAGGCAGAACAAGACGGATGATCTTCATTTTGCAAATGAGAAAAAAGGCTTGGCAAGTTGAAGGGACATAGCTGGTGTGTTAAGTCAGCTTTCTGTCACAATAGCAAAACTCCCACAGTAATTAACTGATAAGGAGAAAAGGTTTGTTTTGGCTCACGGTTGCAGAGGTTTCATCCACGAGCAGTTGACCTCAGTGATTTGGGTCTGTGGTGAGGAAATGCTTCATGGTGGGAAGGCATGGAGGGTGCGGGGCCAGGGGCCACCACTGCTTCCAAGGGATGCCCCAGTGGCCTGCCACTGGGCTCATCTGGAAGGTTCCACCACCTGTCAGTGGTGTAAGCTGAGGACCAGGCCTTTAGTATACAGGCCTTTCAGGGATATGACAGATGTAAGCCATAACCGCCTGCAACACGCCAAGCCAAAGTCCTGATTTTGGGTCCTCTGTCTTCTTTGCATTTTGCTTTATTTTCCCTATGTCTTTGCAGCTCTTAGAAGGCCAGGGGCAACACGTCTGAGCTCTGGGATCACCCTAGATTTGTCCTTCGTAGTGGTTTTCTGATAGAGATTTATGATTTTAAATGTTAGTCCTATGTCCATGTCCATGTATGACTCATGAGACTGAAACAAAATTTTGAGAAGTCGTTGCTGTGCAGTGACTCCAAGTCTTTCTAATATAGTCTGTCATTTCACTCTTTTCTCTTAAAAAAGAGAAAAAGAAAAGCTGCCCATGACTCCCCCAGCTGCTGATTTCCTGACACCTGGAGATTGTTCTTCACAGCACCTGGTGTCAGCACACCGCAGGGCACGCTTTGGACTCCTGGGTGTACCCCAAACACAGTCCTCTGTGCCTGCGTGGAGAGAGGGAGCAGTGCGGAGGGCTCAGTTGTGCTGTGAGCCCCCCTGAGGGAAGGAGGAGGCTGGGTGCGGGTGGGACATCCGGCCCGGCTGAGGCTTGCTTCACTTTGGGCCTTCTTGTCTGTTTTTCCTTTCTCTTCTCCCTTCTTTTCTTTCTTTCTTTCCTCCCTCCTTCCTCCCTCCCTCCGCCTTCCCTGCCTGCTTCCTTCTTTCCTGGCCTGCTTTCTTTCTTCCTTCCTTCCTTTCTCTCCTTCTTTTTTCCTTCCCTCCCTCTTTCCCTCTTCCCTTCTCTCCTTCCTTCCTTCGTCAACATGGGGATGAAGAAATACGTTACGATGGCTGAAGCCTAACCTGCCTGCTTTCTCTTTCCTGGCTATGTCAGGCTTCAGTGTTCTTCTGTCTTTGGTGGACGATTAGAGGGAATGCACCTCCCCCTGCGCACTGCCTGATCACGGGGCGCGGCCCTGCAGTCGAGGGTCCGCACTGTGGGCTGTGTTCCCGGGTTACCTTGCCTCAGGGCTCCTTGGCGCTCACAGGGACTTCAGCCACCCTTGGCTTGTGGTCCAGCTGGAGCTGTGTCGCTGGGGAGGCGTCACCTGGCTCTCAGCAGGGCGGGCTGGAGCAGGGTTCCTTGCCCTTCAGCTTACAGATCTCTTTGGAGTCTGATGACTACCTGGAACCCAACTCCTAATAAAGCATGAATGCACATGCAAAGGACAATTGCGTAACATTTTTTGGTTTTGACAGATGCTGAGGTGGATGCCTTGTCTGAAGTCTGAAAGTCATAAAAGCTGAAATTCAAAGACCATTGTACCAGAAATCGAACTTATTAGGAAAAATTCTTCCTTACCAACTCACTTTTATCTGGATTACCTAATGTATCTGCCTATCTGTTTGCTTTTGGCTCACAGAACTGGCCCTCTTTGTTTCCTTTCTCTTTCCTAAATACCTTTCAAGATTTCCTCTTATCTTGTGCTGTTTGTAATGAATGCTGTCTGACACTTCCCGGTAGGAGAGCAGGGCCCACAGCCCCTCTGTGACTTGCCCCGGGTAAGGGACTCTGTCGGGAAGGCTCCCGGGCTGGCTGGTTCCATCCCCACCTAAGGACTAGTCACGAGGGTCCTGGCTTTGTCCTAACCCTCTGCTGTACCTACCTCTTGTTCTAGGTCTGTTCTATTTTCTGTAGTGTTGAAATGCTATTGCCTTCCCACAGACTGACTGTGAGGATGATAGTGGAGTCTTTCATGCACCCTGTCAATGCCTGGCTCATGTAAGAGTTGACTGTAAGCAGTTATTCCTTTTATCATCATTGATTCTGTTGGCTGCTGACTTCATTTTGAAGGTCTACCCGTGAATGGTGTTATTTCATTGACATTCAGCGTCAGGATGCATTCCTTCATCTGGTTCCTAGAGCACGTGGTTAGCCATTGATGTTGGGCTTCCCACCACTTGTTAATACATTTTAAGTCTAGACTCAGATTTGACCAGTGTTTACAGAGTGGCCTCACAGGCCAGCATTAATTACCAAACTCATTTCTGCTCTGAGAAAGCTGAGAAAATGTATAGCCTGGTCAGCAGTGCCAACCAAGTAACTGGTAGAGTTGAAATTTCTCTGTCTTCATTTCAGATTTGGTGACTTTTCTTCCAAAACACTGGATGGTCTGAGTTCTACTTTTAGAAAAGGCACAATTTAATAGGAATTGATCATCTCACAAAGTCTCAATGAGCACTGAGTCTGGGCTGTATCTACAACGTTGTCACACAGGTTCCCAAAGGCCACATTGTCTGCTGCTGAGAATAGAAAAGCTTCTTTGACATGCATGATGTTTAAAGACAATTATTATTGTTACATATGTATATATAAATTAATATTTATACAGATTTGTGTCTGATCCTTTGGCTTAGCGTACAGGAAATATCTGCATTTTAAACGATGATTATGTGCTTTGTTCAACACCATAGGCAACCTGTGTGGCTGCTGTCTGGGGCCGTGAGCAGGGTCACCTGTTGTTTCCTTCTGGTCTTCTCAGACTCTAGGGCATTTCAGAGCACATGGAAGAGTCTCTGTTAGTACCTGGGTGTTTGCAAAATGCTCAACTCCCAGTTTGTATAAAGCAGCAGGTTGTGTCCTTGCCCTAAGAATTGCGGTCCTAAGGTTGTCATTGGTAAATAAAAGGCAGTTGGGATGGAAAGAATCACAAGGCAACGGCACAGCATGCCGTGAGGAAGTTGGGGGCGGGGGCTAGGATATCAGAGAGAGAGAGAGAGAGAGAGAGAGAGAGAGAGAGGAGAGTCCCGAAATCTGGAATTGGGAAATGAATTTGTCTTTTCCTAAACTTTTAAATTTTCATCAAGATCAAGATTATGTGTCTGGAATGTACACACTATGGAAATGGTTAAATACTAGGATGTCACAAAACTGTTACGGGGGATTTATGGCTCCCGGCCCTGTCCTGAGACCACACAGCCCGATGTCTCTCTGGGCAGGATGTGTCCAGCTAGGTCTTCAAGACTGGCAGATCCAGACGCAGCTCGTCTCCTTTCCAACTGTCCTCCAGTTTCATCTCTTACGGAAAGCATCGTCACCCGTCACCTAACAACCCAGCCGCAAGCCAGGAGTTCAGATTCATCTCTCCCTTTCCTACTTCCCACCCAACTCACCCACCCCTTAAAAATGTGCTTAAACACCCACACAGCCTCCACTTAACTCAGACCTCACTGCTGCTCATAGAATTATTCCACAGTCTTGGAGTGCTAACATCCTCCTTAGCCACCTGCCACGTTACCACTGTGACCATCTTGCTGTATCACAAGCCACTAACTTGGCCACCTGCCTGTGTCCGTTCAGCATTATCTCCAGGAGCAAACCCTAGTGGTGCTGGCATCCTGCAGCTCAGGACTGCCCCGCACCCCTCTACCCAGCTCTGGACCAAGGCTTCTTGAGCAGCCCGGCTGTCTTCCCTGGTGCCGCAGTGCACTGGTTTCTCTGCTGGGTGACTTCTGGTCCCTGTCCTGGCTCTTCTCCCCTGGAAGAACCTCTGTGGGGTCAGTGGAGCCCAGGGGTGGGACCTTCCGCAATCTCACAGTGCTTGACACACAAAGTCTCTCCTGCACCAAACCCTAGCCAGGCCCCTCTGTGCCTTCTCCATTTGGCCTCCATCTTGTCCTGTAGAGCCTCAAATGAAGCACTAATATATTTATTTCTGACAACTCAAGCCTACATCTCTAAGAGGACTTTGAACTCTTTCAAAGTGCCACATGAAAACTCCTGACTTTCAGAGGAATCTACTGTTATTCCAACCAGCATGCGAAGATGAGTTCCCTTTCTCCCCACCTCTGTGGAAGGGTAAGCGTGTAACTTCCACCAGCACTGGCCAGCGTCTCCCTGGGTTCCACACACACCAAATCCTTTGCCCACTTTCTGTCACTTTTACCTTTCCCCCACTCTACTGAGCCCCTCCCTATGTTCTCCTTCCTTTGAAGTGTCATTGCCCCCATGGAGGTCAACTTGAGTTCAGGTCACATCGATTCTTTTTCCTATTGTAGTTGTTTATAAATGATTAAAATCTATACTTACCACTTTTACTAGAGTCTGGCTGTGTTTCTCTTTGACATATATTTGGAAAACTCTGTTGCTGTGAGTGCCACTGTAGATTATTACATTGTCCTGTGGATTCATTCATTGATTTATTGAACTAATTCTGAATGAACTTTTCTCTTTGTTTTAGCTGGAAGAGGGACAAATCAGATATCTCCTCCTGTCTCAGTTCTGGCTACAATATCAATGCACAGAATGGCTCATAAATAGCAGAAACGCATTCTTCCCAGCTATGGAAGCTGGAAGCCTGACATCTGGGTACCAGTGTGGCAGGCTGCCATCTTCCTTACAGGGTGGAAAGGGCACTGATCATCTACCATAGGCCCCATCTCCTGAGACCACCACCTGAAGGGTTAGGATTTCAACACATGGATATTAGGGCACTGCAGGTAATCAGCCCAGCACACTGGGAAGCTGCTTCCGGCTTGAGGTCAGGGTCTCTCCTCTTTGCCCACATTATATGCTTATGACACTGTGCTGCCAGACATTTGTCCTCCTTACCAAATACTCATCTCTTTAAGGACAAACTGGAGCACCCTGTGTGTGAAAAGGTATGTTTGGTTGGGAACACACATGTGCACGCACACAGCCTGACCCAACAACAGGCTTCCAAGTGAATAAATACTTGAAAGGTCTTACAGGCTTGATCTATTCAAAATAGTGTTACAAGGTCCCTAGAGAGTAATTTGTTTTGTATTTTTATGGCCTGAAAAAGCGATTCATTTGGGAACATTCTTAAAGGTACAACCTGTTATTCAGTGGCCCAGAGGTGGAAGGGCAGAGGGCTCCCGAGGCTAGGGAGAGGCTGTATTTAGCATGGCTGTGGATGTGGGGTGGGAGGGTTGTTTCCCTGTGGTAATGAAGGTGTTCAGGGCAATAGCTGTCTTCGGTGGCACACAGCCATGTAATGATTAAATGAATAACCTTCGTGCTTCTGGGGACTGTGCTAAACCAGTTCTGTCAAAAGCCAGCTAGTGAGCGCCAGCCTGAGGAAGAGAACAAAGAGGAGGAAGCTTCTCCAAATTAATTTTTGAAGGCGAGTTCCTGCTGGCCGTAAACCAGTGCCTTATTTGCTTAGCAGGTCTCCTTGTTGAAGGGTGGCATTCCACAAAGCCCCTAATCATTGTGAGGCTTAGGCAGTGCCAGCAAAGGAGGGCGGTATGTGGGGAACCTCTGGTTGGTGGCCACACAGTCACCCCAACTTGTGGGCCAGCGGGGCAGCTGGTTCTGAGTCAGGCACTGGGTTCGAGTGACGGTCTACTACTGTTTCTTGGATGATTCCAGAAACATGAGGCAGGGCTCCAAGAAGGAGGGAAGGAGCAGGAAGAGGGGTCCTAGCTATGGTGTAGAGCTTGAGAATTATATCTGGAAGCATTTAAAGGAGAGTTTTCAGACCTGGGTAGGGAACTTCTAAACAGAAGGATTTGTGTTAATGTCCCTGGACATCCTAGGGGTATGCTGGCAAGTGCCACACTAGGACCAACTCAGGCAGTAGACAGTGATGGGCTTGAGCTCCAACTAGGCAGAGCAAGTTCAAGTATAAGCTCTGCCACTTCCATGCCAGGGGCCTGGGACACACTGCCATGTGGTCTGCAGCCTTCAGTGTCTTTATCTGCAACATGGAAGTCACAGTGGTAGCCTGCTCAGGGACTGTGGAGAGGACTGAGATCACATGGTAAGGACTTGGCAGGGAGCCCAACAAGTAGCAAGCGATGGCCTCTGTCACCTGTTAGAGAAGGGAGGGAAGGACTGCTACGGGGGCCATAGTCGTGAGTTTTGGTCAGTTTGAAAGGACACACACACACATATGCACACATGTATGTGCACATTTCTAAATGCTGGAAATCACTATATTAAAAGAATGAAAGCAAGAGGGTATTGGATGGTATACTGTAAAACTTTAAGGTTCAATTTTAAAATTAAGTTGGGAAAAGAAATTTTCAAGCCCTCAGCACCCCCTTCCACCCCTCAGTGGCTTGGTAGTGTCTCACTGATGGGCAGGGGTGGGAGGCCAGTCCCACGTGTGACATTAATTACCTCCCCTTGTGCAAGCTCCTCAGGCCAGGGTACCCCACCCCCCCAGAAGTCACTTGCCAATGGTATTCCAGGTCTCTTCAAGTTCCAAAATCCTGAGTCCCCATCTTACTGCTGGTCCACTCAGTGCTGTGGCACAAGGTAAATTTTGCTGTACTTAGCGGTTCTTAAAATAATTTGCATAAGCAGAGAGAAACACGATTTTTGAATTGCTTCTTGGGGCATTAATAAGTGCTTGCAGATAAACATTGGTGATAGAATCAACTATGTGTGCAAACTACATTTCAGATTCATAAACAGGATTGCAAATGCACTAACCACACCTTCTAAAGATGTGACTGGAGGCTTGGAAGGACAGATAGGGAGAGGGTGTGCAGCGACTTTTTACTGAAGGTTCTGGTGACATTCAGGAGAAAACTGCTATAAAAATGTCAGTAAAATGCTCTTACAAGCAATTTAAAAATAGTCCAAAACATGAGTTTCATATCCATACAGATGCTTTTGATCTATGATGGTTGGAATTATGTCCTGTAAGGTGGAACTATAAATCAAAACTGTGTTTAACACAGCAAGCTTACTACATGCCCTAGCCCAGCAACTCTGTTCCACTCAGTGGTGGTGATATCCAGGCTGACAGGTGCAGGGTGTGCCTGGAAGACACAGGTCACTGGGAGCATGACCTCGAAGTGTTTTTCTCTGTCCTTGATGTTCACTTTCTCTGCTTTCTGTTCCTCTGCCATGAAATGAGCAGCTCTCCTCCACACGGGCTCTTTCATGCTGCTTCTGCCCTGGAGCCAGCTGACCATGCAAGGACTGAAACTTCTAGAACGCAAGCTAAAGTAAACCTCTCCTTCTTATGTGGTGGGTGTTGGATATTTTGTCCCAGTGAGAAGGCAAGTGACTAAGACACCCACTCCAAGCATAACAGTGGATACATTGTCAACTTGAGTAGTTTATAAGTTTAAGTGACTCAGCAGAGAGACAGGGCCTCACTTTGTAAACATTCTGAGCCTGTATAAGAGCAGGGCAGGGAGATGGTGTGAGTGCTACACCCAAGGAGGAAAAGAGGCTTGTTCTTTCCTCCTTTTGCTCTTGCTGTTTTTGAAGTGTTACCCCTGTGCCATGGCACCTTGCTTTGGAACCAGCTGATTGGGGACTAAAACCTGCACAAACTGTGATCTGAATAAACCTTTCCTCCCCTAATTTTGGGTGTCAGGAATTTTGTCTCAGCAATGAAAGGTAACCAAGACAGAATTCGGTACCAGAGAAGTGGGGTTGTTTCTGTGACTATACCTGACCAGGTGGTTCAAGAGCTTTTGGGAATGGCTTGTGGGAAAAGTTCGGGAAAGGTTCAGAGATGTCACCTGAAAGAGTAGCACTGAAACCCTTTAGGATTTTCTGTATGGGAGATTCTGGTCAGAAGAGCAGAAGACTGATATAAATCCTGCTGGAAAAGATCAGGCTTGGGAGTCTTCCTGCTGGGAAGGACTGCATTGGGTGCTGGACTCTAGATGATGTATGCTATGGCTTTGCAAAAAGTTTGTGTGTATTTTGCTCATGTCTAGAGATTTTTCCTGAGACTAAGTGGACTAACTAATCTGGCAGAAATTTCAAGGAAGTTGAATGTTGAGGCTGTGGCATGGTTATTGTTGGGGGCTTTGAGCCAGGTTTATGTTGTGAATCAAGAGCAAAGAATCTAGCAGAATGACTTAAAACATGTGGGATTGGCCAGAAAGGAAGCTCCAATAAAGGTGTAGTCTGCAGAGATAGAACTGAGGAAATTGTAATTGCTGAGAAGGAACAGGAAAATAGAAGAGATGGCCTAAAAGCACCATGCAAGACAGCAAGTCTCCACTCTTTGCAACATCAAAACTGCAAAAGTTAAAGACTTTGTTCTGAGGAGAAATCCGCAGAGCACCATGTTCCAGAATGGTGGCAGCATAGAAAATTTGTTCCTCAGAATTGGATCCAGACACTTGACCTCTCTAGCTAAGACAGAAGAAGGCCTGGCTACTGCTCCAGCTGGCAGCAGACCTTGGCATAATCCATGAGATGCTGGTTTTAGGTGCATGCATAATGCAAGAGTGTTGAGATTAAGAAAGCTTCCATCCCTATTTCAGAAGGCCTGGGAAGCCAGGCAGTGTAACTCTGAGAGGACAATGTGTGATGCTGTGAGGGTGAAGCCAAAGGTGTGGGGGAGACCACAGAAGTTAGAGAAGCCAACAACATGTGTCATCTGAGGGAACCTGCAGGGAAGAAGCAGAGCAGGACCGGGAGCTGCAACCACCAGATGTGCCATAGGGGTGGAACTATCCAAACTCTTTGCAGCTCACAATGTGCCACAGATTGACTCAGACACTGGATGTGGAACTATAGGACTCAGTCAGCCCTGCTGGATTTTGGACCCAATCCTTTGTTCTCTTATTTGTAACTTTTGACATGAAAAATGTTAGTCTTGTGCCATTGGACATTGGAAGTGTTTAACTTTGTTTTCATTTGTACAGAGGGTTGCAGATAAGAGTTTGCCTTACATCTCAGAGGGGACTTGGGGCTTGAACTTTTCAGCAATGCTGAAACTGTAGGACTTTGAAAACTCTTAGACATGGACTAAATGCCTTTTGCATAAAGGGATGTGCAAGAGTCTTTGGGAGGCTGGGGATAGAATGTTATGGTTCTAATGTAACACAATGTTGATAGACTTAATACTGGTTCTTAAGGATTGTTAAATCTGTGTTATAATGTTGAAGTTGTGAAATGATCAGAATAAGCACCCCTTTGTATCAGGAGACTAGTTGTTACAGTTTATATCAAATGCCCCGCAAGTCTCATGCAATCATGGACTAGGCTGAATTAGCATTCGTGACTAGTTCATTGTCTAGCACTCAGATTGATGGTGTGAGTGCTACACCCGCCCAGGGGTGGAGCCAGCGTACAGTGTTTCTCTCTTTTGCCTGGTTTCTGTTTTGCTGCAGGGGTGGCCTGTGTATGATATAAGAGAGGAAAAGAGGCTTGCTTTTCCTCCCTTTTTGTTCTGGCTGCTTTTGCTCTAGCTGCTGCCTTGAAGTGTTGCCCCAGAGCCCTGCCAGCTAATTATGGACTGAAACCCCCAGAAACTGTAAGATAAATAAACCTTTCCTTCCTTCATTTTGGGTGTCAAGTATTTTGTCTCAGCAGTGAAAGAAAAGTAAAAGTGACCAAGTCAGAATTTGGTACCAAGAGTGGGGTCATTGCTGTTATGTTGCCTGGCCATGCGGCTTAAGAGCCTTGGAAACTAATTTGGAACATTTTTGAGAGAATGGCCAAAAGACAGCCCCCGTATGCTGTAAACTATATTGGTGACTCCAGTTGGAGCCTGGATACTAAGAGTCTGATGGAAATGCTGCTGGTTAAGATGAAGCTCGGGAGGCTTCTATTGAGAAGGACTGTAAAGGCTGCTAGAGTCCAAGTAGTATATTGTGCTTAGGCTGAAAGTTGTTCTTGCATTCTGCTTGTATCTAGAGATATTACCTGGATGGCAGAAAAATTTCAGTGCTGTCTACTGTTGGGATGGTAGCATGGATTAATTCTGAGAACTTTTGACCAGATCTATGTTGGAAATTTAGAGAAAGAGACAGTACAATAATTTAAAACATTTGGACAGAAAGAAGGCTCCAAGGGGCTGGGCATTTAGCTCAGCGGCATAAGCGCCTGCCTTGCAAGCAGGCAGTCGTGAGTTCGATCCCTGGTACTGATAAAAAGACAAAGACAAAAATAAAAAATAAAAAAAAAAAAGAAAGAAAGAAGGCTCCAGTGGAACTGTGGGTTGCAAAGATGAAACAAAGGAGTTGTTTAGAGGAACAGGACAGTGGAGAAATGAGCTGAAGTCTTTTACCTGAAGATAAGAGTATATTTGAATTTCAGGAGATCCTTGTTTTTAGTCTTACCGTGTCATTTAAAAGTTAATGGGAAGTAAGGACTGTAATTATTCTTTTAGTTTGATTTTAATGTTGTTTTTATATGTTTGTAAGCAGGTTAATTCATCAAAGTATTGTGTTTTAATGTTAAACCTTGATCACCCTTTGAATATTTTGGCTTTGGTGCAGGGACTAAGTGTAAAAAGAATTGTATGTATGTAATTGTTGCATTAATGTAAATATGAATAGACTAAGATATGTTAGCTATCACAAATCTGCCACTAAGGACTATAGTTTAAGGAAATGTGTATGGTCATCAAGTTGACCAGGGGAAGATTGTTATGGATTAAAAACTGGTGGTCAATTTAAACAAGCTGAATTAAATCAGCGTGGTACTGAGTATAGATGGTCCACCTGTCAGCATAAATAGAGACATGGAGAAGAAGAGCTAAGCATTGTGGGTTCTCCTAAGTATTGCTGTTTCAAAGCCGTTGGTTTTCCTGGAGGAGCATGTCATGGCTAGCTTCCCTGATATGAATTCAGCCATTATCATCAGAGGACCTTGTTGGTGAGCATGGCTGTGGTTCACTTTGGGGGAGCTCAACTCCTTACATTGAGCATTGCTTCCTGGCTCCAGAGGGGACGATATGTACCATTTAATCTCCAGTAGAAGCTTGTCACTCTGGCTTTCTGGTATGTATTTGGCTGTTCCCATTGTTGGAGTAGATGGGGACCTCTGTGTCCCTGAGAATGGCTGTGATACTTTTCAGGGCAGCCCTGGTCCTTATTTTGAAAGTGACTTCTTGGATCCAGTGTAGAACCCTCAACCTACTGGTACAGCTGTTTCATCCTGTTGGCATAGACTTTCTGGCTTCCACCACTGACCTTAGGGCCTTCCTAGAAGATCTATAAAACAGACTGGTAGGAGTCCTTGTCATGGGCTCTACACCTCCAGTTGGACTCATGAGATGCATTGTCATGGGCTCTAAGTTTTCATCTGGACTCATGCAGGGCGCTGCTGTGGAATCCAGGCCCTTGGCTGAATATTCTGGGTCTTTAGTGTTGTGGACAGATTTCCTGCACTTTCTTGTGTTTAACTCTAGGTGAGCATCATAAAATAATATTATAAACTCTGTTCCTGATTGTAATTGTTCTTCTCACAACTCCTGACTCCAACACTGGTTTAAAGAAATGCATCTGGTTACCAAGTTGACAAGGGATATATTGTAATGGTTGATGCATTGGGTCAACTTGAGAAGTTTAGAAGTTTAAATAAGCTACTCAGAAAGAGACTAGAGTCCTTACTTTGTAAACATCCCGAGCTGTGCAAGAGGAAGGCAGGCAGATGGTGTGAGTGCTACACCTGCCCTAGGGGGAGGGGTATCCTGCAAAATATAAGAGAGGAAAAGACATTCACTTTTCCCTCTTTTTTCTGTCTTCTGTCATGCTGAAGTGTTGCCGCTGTGCTTTGTCACCCTGATTTGGAGCCAGGTATTTATGGACTGAGACCACCACAAACTGTGAGCTAAATAAACCTTTCCTTCCTTAATTTTGGACATCAGGTATTTTGGATCAGCAATAGGAGGGAGACTTTGCTCAAGGCACCAAAGTACAGGGGTTAGTGGTTGGATGAGCCCAACCAAGTTTCAGCTTTGTTCCAGAGTAGGTTGGTCTAGGGTTAGGGTTTTTATGAATCCTTCTAGTTAGTGGAACTTGCGAATCCTGTCCGTCTCTGACCTGCTGTGGTCACCCCCTGCCCTCCGCCCCATGAAGGGAAACCCAGGAAATCTTGTTGTGATCATCCATTTATAAGCTTTCCTTAAAGAATAGCAGGTCTGAGGAGGAACCACTGAATAAATCCTGGAAGAGCATCTTGCTCTTCTCTAAGTGTATGTACAGTGCTGTTTCCCATTAGCATCTTTGATAGTCACAGAATGTTCTAGAATGCACTGTCCAATATGGTAGCTACATGGCATTGGTGTCTGTTTGGTATTTGAAATGATGAGCCTTCTTAATTTCATTAGTGGTAACTAGTTCAGATTAAAATTTTTGACTACATATTGGACAATTTAGGCATAGACAAAGCTGTGTTGAGTGCATCCTTCCTTTCTTTGTAATGTAGGTATTCAAACTAGCACATCTTTCCTCAGCAGATACATTCCTTGGGGTTTTCTTTATCGTTTTCACACTTGACTCAGAGTCTTCTGCCCTATCACCAGTTACCTTGAGCCCCGTCAACATCCCTATGGGACCCACCCAAGTCAGGATGGTCTACTGCTTTACCTCCTACCCAACTGCCCCACATAGACTATCATTTCCTATCAAAGCCTTGTGTTGACTCAGGATAGTTCTGCCTTTGAAACCTTAAAGAAAATGCTGGATTGAAGTGCTCCTCTCAGACCTGTCCTGTATTATTTCCACTGCACCGCAGTGTCGGGGGACTTACACAGACTTCCTTTCCCTTAGGCCCCCTAACACTCTCCTTTTCTCATTAATGGCCAGCATCACTGTTCAAACTCTCCCCTGGCTCTTGAAGTGCTGTCTACTTTCCGATGCAGTGGCCGTGTCTTGGGCCATAACTTGCTTGCCTTTTCTGCCCATGGGACAGTTTATGATCACTGTCTTTCTCAAACGAGCTCTTCCTTTGATCAGTCGATCCTGTGCCACTGGTCTCTTAAGGAGGGCACCAGGGGGTGTCATGCTCCCCTGCAGTGGGCACTAAATGTGGGCCATGAGAGTTGGCAACACAGACACTTCCTTACCCTTCCAGAATTCAAGTGTAATGGGGAAATGGGCATTAATGATCACACCAGAATCTGTGGTCTCAAGTGCTCCTGATCTTAATTCTTAATTATCTGTTTACATTGTGGTAAATGCATATAACATAGCATGTATTGTTTAATCAATTTTTTTTGAGACAGGGTTTTATATGTAGTTCAGACTGGCCTTGGACTCACTGTGTAGGCCCAGCTGGCCTCAAACATATGAAGATCTTCCTGCTCAGCCTCTGAGTGCTGGGATCACAGGTGTGCACCACCATGCCTGGCTATTTGATCAGTCTGAAGTGTACTTTCACTGGCATTCGTTGTGTTCACATTACTGTGACCGTCTCCAGATTGTTTCCACCATCCACACTGAAACTCAGTACCCAAGGAACATTAGCTTCACATTTCTTCCTCCCCCAGACCCTGGCACCCATTTCTCATTGGCACCACCCTACAGTATCTGTGCTTTGGTGACTGGTTTGTTTCACGTAGTTTCTTCAAGCCTCCTCCATGCTGTAACACGGGTCAAGACTTCCTTCCTTTTTAGAGCTGAATAATATTCCATTGCATCTGTAAGCCGCATGGTGCTATCCGCTCACCAGCTGATGGACAGGACTTTTGGATTGCGTCTACCTCTTGCCTATGGTGAACACTGCTGTTAGGAGAATGACTGTGAAAATACCTGTTGGATCCCAAGCTCTCCATTCTCATGGGAAGACATCCAGAAGGGCACCTGGTGCATCAGAGGATAATTCAGGGCAATGTTCTTGAGAAACCACCATGCTGTCTCTCACAGCTATGACACCCTTTTGCAGCCACCAGCAGCACACAAAGGTTGAGAACAATTCTTTCAACACATGTGCCTTCCGATGAAGTACGTTCTTAAGAGTGTGCTCACTGAACAATTGTCTGTTTTCTTTTATTAGGATGTGTGTGCATTGTGTGTGCTTTACACTCAGCCCGGGGAGCTGGTCCATGTGTATAGCACAGCTTGTGTCTCTGCTTTAATCCTCTCCCCTCCTTTTCTTCCATTCTCCTCTAGTTCTCCTTTTCCTATGGGTTTTGTTAATCTCAGTTTGCGTGACCAGAGCCTTATGTGCTTACAGGGGAGCTCTTTTAGAGGTGGCTGCATCTGAAAAGAGGTAGTTGTTTGTGGCATGTAAATCCCGCACTCATTAAGGTTGTTAGGACTTTGCACCTGGTGCATCTTCGCCCACCTATTTCCCATCCCCTTCCCCTCCCCCCTCACCTTGGTCCCCTGGGTACCATCCCATCTGCAAGAGATCTGACTCTTATCTCCATCTATGACTGCTTTATTTCCCCCTGGTTTGTGCTTTGCTTTGCCCAGATGAGAGATACCATGCTCTGTTCAAGTTTGGGAATCTGATTTCACACCACATTATATTTTCCAGGTGCATCCAGTTTCCCACAAATGTCTAAATTTGTCTTTATAGCCCAATAATGTTCCATCGTATGTAGATTTCTGAAATTTTAATGGCAGCCCGCATCTCCAGAGGACCCGATTGGGGTGCCCCAGATCTCACCTACTGTTACTCAATGCACCGTCCCCTGATGCAGGGGGCAGGATGGCATACTTCTGGCTGAGCGGATGTGTGCTCTTTCTTCTGGTGCTCCTTGGAGGAGGCTGATCTTGGGGAATGCTGTGGCTTGTGTCCCCCAGCTTCTCATGTGGTCATTGGTGGAGCTTTTTCAGAGATGGCTGCATCTGGTGTGTGTGATGCTGGGAGTCAGGGTGTGTGATTACTAAACCGGTGCACTGATTGGTTTGGTACTGCCTTAATGCCTGTAGCCTAGATAGTGAATAAAAGGGGCAGGAAGATGCTTGTGAGGTCCATGGTTGCTTTGCTACCTTCTGACCATCATGAACTGGTTCTCTGTTGTTGATTTTGCTGACTTCCAGCCCCATGAACTGTTCTCCTCTGCAAAGCCACCCTGCTTTGGAGCCAGTCAGTTGTGGACTGAAACCTCTAGAAACCGTGAGCTAAATAATCCTTTCCTCCTTTAACTTTGGGCGTTGGATATTTTGTCCCAGCACGAGAAGAATAAGACAGGAACATGGGCAATGAGAGGCAGAGATAACTGAGCGGCTGCAGAGTAGAATGCCTTGGATTCCATCGGGTCTAGGCTTTGGATTTACCTTGTTGGAAACAGGGAGGCAGTTGAGGCCCTGGAATTGAATTTGGGGGTTTTCCTGGTGACAGGGAGTCACTTGGAAGTGACTGTGACACCGTGAGCAGTGGGAAGAAAGGTGAAGACGATGCAGAGGGGCCTGGCAGGTGACTGCCTTTGGCCTCTGAGGCCAGGGTGACATTGTGATAGTGGTGGGGAGATGTCCACGCCAGCCTGGGCCACTGGCTCAGCTCTGATGCTTTGAGTCAGGAGAGGACGTTTCAAATGCAAACTGATTTTGTAGAAAACACATCGAGCTGCTTTGATTAGAAACCTCACCCTTCATAGGCAGATGTTTTCCCGTGATTGGTGGAGATCAGAGGCAGCACAGGAGGCCCCAGGGTGCAGCACTCCTGGCTGTGCCCAGATGGAGTGGGGGCTCCTCCCTCCCCTCCTGGAAGGAAGCTTCCTCCTGCAGACCCATCTTGGCCTGGGCTACCCTCTGGGTCTGTCCTGTGTTTTCGTCAAACCCCAAGGGCGTCTGGGGCATCCTGCTCAGCTGTTCTGGTTGCTCAGTCAGAGGGGCCAGAATTAAATACCCACAGGCTTCTGGGGTGGGGCTGAGTTTATTTTCTACCCTTAGGCTGTTTTGAGCATGTACCTGGCTCTCAGAAGCAGGGAAAGACAGGAGAAAAGCTAGAAAGCATCACTCACTGGGAAGTTCGCAGTCTCACTGCAAAGACAAGCACAGAAGGGAAGACTCAGTTACAACCCTGCACAGGAGCCAGCTGTGTGTGAGAACAGAGCTGCAGTGACCAGCGTCCCTTGAGGGTGCTTGAGAGACTATTCAGGGTGGAAATAGCCACGCTGGGGAGGAAGAAGGAAGGCACCCAGCTGGTGGCCTGCAAAGACTTGGTGGGACCTTTGAGGGAACAGCACAGAGCAGGATGGCTGAAGCCCAGGACTCGTGGAGAAGACGGACAAGAGTGGGAAGAGACAGGAGGAGGAGCTGCGGTGAGAGGCTGTGTGTCTCTGCTACAGCTTCTAGCACACATGGCGTGTGGGGCTCTCCATGGTGCCAAGCCCAGCAGTGATGCGGTGTTATTTGTCATTTTGAGGTGACAAATTTCACCCCATCCTCTGAGGACTGTTACAGACCGTATGCCAAAAGCCTCTGCACTGGCTGCACCTGCTCTCTGCTCTTTTCATCTGTGAAATGGACACACTGTGCAAGGTGGCTGGAAAGCGTCACTACACAGTGTGCGTAACTTCCCTGGAACACCGTTAGTGCTATCTAAAATGATCATTGCTCTTGGTAATGGAATTACGACAGCAGTTACCTAATGGGAAGCACAGTTGGCTCCTTGCCCCTCCAATTAGCTGACTTTGGGTGCAATTAGTTTGCAAGAACAAATTTGTACCCAGGCGCAAGTTTTCCGAATGTGCAGGGCAGTGTAGATAGAGGAAGCCGGGTTGGGCTTCTGTAAAGTCTGTCCCAATGCATGGTAGTGCCCAGCCTGAGGGGACGTTAGCTTCCTTCTCGTTATTTGCATATAGTGTGTTTACGATACTCTTTTGTTTGTTTGGCTGTTTGGCAATTTCAGGAGCACCTACTGTTAGGAAACTTACAAACTCCAGAGGCTGTGAGCAGGGAGGCGAGAGCCCCGGCATCTCGCAGAGATGATTGGCATCCGGTTTGCTCCGAGAAGTGGTGATTGAAGGGTAGATTTTTAAATCAGTTATTATTTTAGTCATATATACTTACCGGGTGCAGTTTAATAATGTGGTATGTCACATGAAGTACACAATGCTCATGTTGTGGAAGTGTGTAATGGTAAGGTCAGGGAGCTCAGCAGTTCCATCTCCTTAAACATTTTTTAAAGCTTCGATTAACAAATAAGCATTGTGCATATTTATGAGCCACGGTGCAATAGCTCAGTACATTGTGCATACTACTGACCAAGCCAGGTAACCAGTGTTTCCTTCTCCTTATCTTGTGTTGGGTCTGGAGATTTCACGCTCCTCTAGTGTAGTCCTTCATGGAATTTATACTGGGCTATTGTGGGGTGGAGCTCACGGGGTACCCTCCAGCCGAGAGCCCCGGAATGTGCTCTGTGTGTGTCATCCACCTCTCCAGCCCCTTCTTCGTCCTCCCTCAAGCCTGTCCGGACTGCAGCGTTCCCTGTCTCCACCTGGTCTCCCATTCTGCTTCCAGCTGTGTCTCAGGTCTCAGCTGCGGTGAGCCGCAGCCTGGAACGTGGGCGTGCAGCAGGGTCTAGTGCACGCCGCCAGGCTGCGGGGGATCTGCAGCGGGAAGCGCAGCCTCAGCACAGGCCCGCAGCCAGAGCCCGCACCGCGGCCGGCCGGAGGGCAGATGCTCGGCCTCAGGGCTGCAGCCGGCCTGGGACAGCGTCCCGCTGGACGCTGCTTGCTGCCTCTGTTTACCTCACAAGGGGGGAAGCGGAGCAGTGCAGACAGCAGGCGGGCAGCTCATCGCTGAATCAAAGGGTCCTTTTCAAATTTCAGAGAATATTTCCTCAATTATTTGTGCTTCTCACGATGTGATGTGTACAAACAAGGCGCATTGTTAAAGTCTGATCTGCCGGTTTGTTAATAGTTTAACAGACTATGCCATTAACGTTTTAGTACCGCTCAGGTGTAGACAGTTGTCAAATAGTAACTTAAACCATGCTCCATCCTTCCGCCACTTTCCATGAGGTGAGTATTTCCACACAGTTCTTTCACAACCAGCTTGTAGATCCTTGAAAAATCAGGGCTAGCACTTGGCTCTAGCTCACCCCTCTTATGCTGCTAGAACTCAAAACATTTGGGGGACCAGGAACAGGCAGCACCCCTGTGTGATGTAGGTGTGAGGTGTGAGGTGTGGTGTGAGCTGTGTGGTGTGAGGTGTGTGGTGTGAGCTGTGTGGTGTGAGCTGTGTGGTGTGAGCTGTGTGGTGTGAGCTGTGTGGTGTGAAGCGTGTGCTGTGCACCCTGAGACCCTGCTGTGTTCTACTGAGTCTTCCTCTGTCTGACTTCCAGTTACTTCCATAACCCGCCCTCTGCTTCTTTGCATTGTACTTATTACGATGAGTCGGTTTGCCCAAGTTTGGGAACAGCAGTGAGGAAGAAGACACGGGCCCCCCGCAGAGATGGGGTGCTGGAGATGAGGTGATTGCGGCCCCTTCCCCTTGGGCTTAGTGTGGCCCAGCGAGGCCCATCCTTTCCCCATGGGCATGCGGTTTCCTGAGCTGAGTCCTCTTCAGCTGCCAGCTGTGGCTGGAAGTCGTTATTCCTCTTGGCTCCGCTGTTTCTGTTCAGAGTGAGGAGCAGACAGAAGAGCCAGACACCCTAGCATGGCCCTTCCATGTGCACACCTCTGAGGTGTGTCCCTCTCTGTGATACTTGGCGAAGAGATCCTCATCAATGCTCCTTAAAGTGCTCCTTAGAAGGTTCTGGTTCCCTCTGTTAGTTTTTGGCCTCCTTAGGCTTTTTCTCCTGTTGACCTTTATCGGCCACTTTATCAGGCTGGAGGAAGCCATGGCAGACTCATGGCTACACCTGTATTATTTTTTTCAATTTCCAGGAAAGCAACTGAATTGGTTTCAGAATTTCTGTCCTTCCTCATGCCCTTGGATGTCCACAGAGTGAAAGAAAAGGAGGCAGAGCTATTAAATATTTTGAACTGGGTCCGATAAAATTAACTTCAATTGGTTAATTCCATCCAGATTGCTTACTGAACTGAACCCCATGGTTTCCTTTCTTCCTGCAGGAACAAGAGGCATGGAGAACCTGGCAGAGTCCTGGGGTGTCAAGGGTACCCCGTTTGGTTTCTGTACATTTGCAGGATGTAGTCTAGCTTAGGAGGGGGTCACCAAGTCTGCACTGGGCTCATCCAGGCCCACGCCCCCCATTAGAGCCACTAGAGGGTCTGTCCTCTCTCCTGCACACTTAGCAGCAGGAGGCCAGCGCAAGGCTGGGGCTGACGGGTGGAGGCCTGCGGGAGCCGTGCTTCACATTGATGCATTGCTTTTCCAGGACAGGTATGCAGGGTGAATTATGCTCCGCCAATGTGGCATGAACATGCACTTAACTTCTGAGACTCTCAAATTCATGAGTGCAGAAGAGTAGGACAGGGAGAGCTCACAAATGCAAGTAGCAGGTGCTGTATGGAGGGCTGAGCGCTGGATCGTGGACTTCATGGGGACAGGGCAGTGTCACAGGCAGTAATGGGGTCCACCCAGACCCAGGGGTGAGAGGGGTCCTGATGTCTTGCATTTACCAATGCTGAGCAAAACAGCTGGGAGTGTGTGTGTATAAGTGTGAGTGCACGTGTAAAGGTATGTATTCACAGGTGTGAGCGTCTATCCATGTGTATTATGTATGTTAAATATATGAGCATGTGAGTGTGCTCATGAGCTTGGGTACATGAGTATGGATGAGCACACGAGTGTTGTGTGTGTGAGTCCGTGTAAATGCATGTGTGCATGCGTGTGTGTGTGTACAGGTGCTCCTCTTGTAACTTCCAGTGGAATTCTACTTGGAGAGGTTCACTTCTCTCCTCCTTACACACAGATGTTACGCTCAGTAAAGCCATAATAATCTTGGAATATAAGTGTAAAATGCGTTTAATATGCTTAACTCACAGACACCCTCGCTTCACCTACCCTCCCGTTACTGTTCTCAGAATGCTTACTTCACCTTACACCAGCTCTGCTTGGTGATAAAATGCTGGCTATCCTGTGTTATTTACTGAGTACTGTAGTAAAAGTGAGAAATGGTGCTTGTGTGGATACTCTTTCACACCATCATAAATCAAAGAAAATTGTAAGTGGAACCATCATAAGCCACGGACTATTTGTATAAGGAAAAGCCTGGATGGCTCTGCCTTGGTATAGAAGCAGCGTTAACCTTTGTCCTCACACCTAGTGAGCAAAGAACAGCTCCTAATTTTTTTATTGCATGTGCTGAGACGAGATTACCTGTCTTTCTTGGTAGCCTCTTTCCCCGCAGGGCAGTGCTGGGCTTGGCCTCCTTTTTCTGTGGAAATAAGATGGGCATGGCCAAGGCCAGGCCCACAGAAGGAAGCCAAATGTTTGATCTCGGTGTTCTACCTTGTTCGTGGGTCTTTTATTGCCTTTCTGTTCCTCTCAAAGTTGACCTTCATTTGCCTCTAGGTCCTGGGGATTTTTTTTCCCTATGCAATTAATAAAAAAAATTTACTACCCAGAATAGATTTGGGGAAATCCTGATTGATATTTCATCCTGAATGAATTTGAAAAAAAAATCTCCTTTTATCTTTAAAAATCTCCTTGTAGTCAAAGTTGTTGTGGAATGCTGTATTGCTCAGTCTATTTACCACAGGAGTTTTTATAGAGGCCCTTATTTTAAAAGAAGTGCTCACTGCATATTTACCTAATGGGCTAGACAATGACTAAGGAGCAAATTACATAAAGATTATTGCGTGGACTTAGCTTGTGTTCAAGTCTCATGACTCACGGGGCAACTTGTTTGTGTTGCACTTACTGCCAGAGGTGTTTCAAGAAAACATTTTGCAGAGCCAGGATTGTGAAAGCTTAAGAGTCACGGAGAACCTCTGCCAAAATGTGATGCCTTGGAAGCTGGAGACAGCGCCTAGCGTGCCGGGAAAGAAGCAGCCGGGTGCAGAGAGGTGAAAAGAGCTTTGCACCACGAGCAGCGTGCAGCCTGGTCCTCAGCTCTTTGCAGAGCTCCTTCCAGACGCAACCAAAACCACGACTTCAGGAGCAGTCCTCCCCCGCCCTGGAGCGCCAGCCACCCCAGGCGGGGCACAGAACGGTAGCATGCGTCCCGGTTGTTCCTGGTTAGGAGGCCAGGATGGGAGACCTGTGCTTTGTGTTACCAGGGGCTGCTGTATAAGAGTTTCTGTGACTTCCAGGGGGAATTAAAAAGTAGCTGGTGCTAAAATTTGTAGTGAAAGACTCACCATAAAACATTGTGTGGTCACTTCCAGTGTACAGTTCGGTGGCGTGAGTACTTTGAGGCCGTTATGCCAGTGTCACCACATCCACCTCCACAATGTTTCCAACAATGAACCCCTTAACCAGGGACCCCCTATCTTACCCTCTGCCCAGCCCCTCATCTCCACCACCCCACTTTCTGTTTGTGGATCTCTCTTCTTTGGGTACCGAGTGAAAGGTAGAATGTGCAGCATTTGTACTGTGGTGTTTGGCTTCTGTGACTTAACACAATGTCCTCAAGGTTCATCCAAGTCACAGCACGGAGAGTGTCTTCTTCTTTTGAAGGACTGAAGAGTATCCCATTGATGGACAGACTGCATTTTGTTTATAGGTATTGATGGAAGTTTGGGGCTGTTTTTATTGTGTGCTTCTCCTCAACAGCTTGCCACAGCTCATGGGCTGGGTGCTTAGGTACAGCTAGCAGCAATTCTCCCACCTCCTCTTCTGAGCCTTGGTGTGTTTGGACAGCGCTGCCCTTAGGGTCAGCACCAGTAGATGATCGCAAGTCCACTGCACCACCGCAGGCAGCACTGCAAGTATTTGCTGGTAAAGCCGGACCCAGCACAAGGCCAACTACCTGCGATGGTGGATTGCTCTTTCCCCTCCACAGTGAGCTGCTAGGCTGCTGCCCTGCGCTGCCCTGCTGTGCTCCGAGGGGAGGTGAGGAAGGTAGGAGGTCGTGATTCCTGCGGTCCCTGCCCTGCCCCTACTGCCCCTCTGCAATGGCATAAAGATTTCTGTGCAGATGAAACAGATGATTCAGAATTCTTTGTGATGATAGAAGCATGATCCTCTTTCTTATACTTCCTCCTAGGGAGAAATTTAAATGTTTTTGAATTCAGGCTGCTGAGTGGGAGCTGGTTTCAGTCCAAACCTCAACGCCTGCCATGCTGAGGCTCCGAGGTGCCCAGGCCAGTGTGACCAGGGCTGTGTCCTCACCCAGGTGTGCTGGACTGTAATGGATTTCGAGATGGAGCAGGAGCTCTCAGGTCACCAGGAAGGGCACTGGGCTCTTCTCTTTCTGTTGTGAGCCAAGCAGCTTCCTCCTCTGCACATTTCCGTTGTGATGTGGCCCCCAGCGTAGCCCCAGGCCATGGGGCCACCTCACCGGGGACTGAAACCCTCGAGACTTGAGCCGTAGGAAACCTTGCTTTTAAAAGAGGCGATTATCTCTGGTATTTTCTTTATGGTAACAGAAAGCTAACTGGCACAATATGCACAAGAGAAAATTATCTGCTATAGACATGCATTGCAGATTTGCACTGCGCTGACTTCCTGATTAGTATTAATCTCTCCCCCGTAGACTAGGAGTGAAAGCAGTGTTTGTGTATTCGAAGTGAGTTGGTTGAGAAAAGGCAACATGCTGCACCTTCGTGGGAAACGCAGTCTGAGCGCGGTGGAGATTCACAGCAGCTGGCTGGAGGCCCCGCTGAGCTCCACCTCCTGACATCTTCTTGGCCACAGACTCCATGCCCAGAGGGGCAGGAGACGCACCTGCTGCTCTAGTCCAGCTCTCAGGGGCAGCTGACAGGTGCTCTGGGAAAGGTGGGCTGTGGGACGCAAGTTTGGGAAATAATGGTTTCCCCAAAGCTACAAAACCTTCTGGTTGCCCCTAAAGCAGGACTCCTCGTACTTCTTGTTTATTTCCTCCACTTGCCCATCAACTATTTCCCGAGGTGGGCACCAGGCTTGGTGCTTGAGTTCCTCAGTGAAGGAGCCCACAGTCCAGAGTGCCTGGCTGCCTGTGCGCAGTGAGGAAGCGGGATTCACGTCCAAGTCGGTGTGGGTGCAGGCCCACGCTCCTTCCACCTTCCTTGCCTAGCTTGCCCATTGAAAAATCCATGGCTTTGGTGGAAGACCTGAGTTCTAAGTTTGGGCCGTCTGCTGACCCAGCAGTCTGGACCCAGTCCCTCGGATCTCAGAGCGAGTCTCTCAGCGATGAGGGAGAGTCGGTGTTTGGGCTCACTCTGGTTGTTAGGACAGACGACGTGATGTATGTTTTCCTGCTGTGAAAAGCACACTCCGTATGGTGCTGCTGCATTCCCGGCACCGAGCGTTACTCACCAGGACAGAGCAAGAACTGACTGCGCTGGATCCAGCTGCGTTCAACACACGGCCTTGTGTTTTCTCTCCTTAAAAGCAACTCTGTTCACACATGTCCCAGAGCTGTTAACCTGGACGGTATTTCTTTAAGGATTCCCTACAGCAGAACCCTCCCTAATAGCTGCCTCTGACAATGACCTCAGTCCTAATAACTGGTTGTTAAAGGAATTTTTTCAGGGCAGCAACACCTGGAGGCTCATTTCTCACTGTCTCTGGCTCCTGGCGATGATCCCACCTACACACTGAAGAATGATGGCAAAAATAATATTTATGCAATACACCATGGGAGAAATGTGAAAAGAGCCGCTGTGTGGAGCGCAGAGACTGTGGGCCTGTTTGTAATGGTTTTAATCAGCGTTCCGATCAGCAAGATTTGTGGCTCTGCAAACACAGAGGGCTCCCATGCCCCCGCGGAGAGCAGTACCACCCTCTGAAAGCCAAGCTGACGAGTGGCCCACTCGCTGGCCCGCGGCAGGATGACAGCCTCCCTCCGTAGATGTTTGCCCGGGGCTGGGCTGGAAATGGGATGAGTAGAGCGGAATTCTCTTACTGTGATGGGGCTCTTTGCCACACACCTCCGCAAGGCTGACCTGGGGCAGGGTGGGTGAATGCTCCTTGGTGGCACTGGTGCGTGGGGGGAGGGAGGAGGGACAGGCTTTCAGGGCTGTCAGGAGGCCTGCTTCAGGGAGCGGGTGAGGGATTCTGAAGCTGGGCAGGCCTGAGGACTTCCCCTTGCAGGAGCAGAGGGGACAGTTTAGCAGGAAGTGGCTGCAGCCCTGGAGTGCGTCCTTCCTATCTGTCCACACGGGTCATAGAGGAAGGGGCTGGTGTGCTCCTAGGATACAGGCCGAGGTGAGCCCTGCAGCTGCCAGAGCCCCGAGTCCTCAGTGGTTTCTTGTGCCTTTATGGACAGTTCCCTCCTTTAAATCAGCCCCGTGCGCTTCAGACTGACGTGGTCAGGTCCACACATAGGGCAGGGGGTCTGTTAGTAGTCACTGGACTGTGGGGCAGTGGTAACACACGCGTAGTCTAGGTTCACAGGCACAGCTCGTGTTAAACCAAAGTCATTGTGTTTTGGACGAGGCCACCAGAATGGCAGGAATGGAAATGCCGCCGCCCTGGTGCACACTGCAGTGATTGGCTTGGTCTCTCAAGGTGATACCTTTGTGTGCCAAACGATGGTGAGCAGCCAGGGGTCAGGGGGAGGGGACCCCAGCGGGTCCAGGGGGTGCAGTGACCAAGGCAGCTCTCAGTGAGGATCCGAAGCTGCCTGCAGGGTCTCCTTGTACTGGACCATGACTCTCAGCCCAGTGACAAGTGCAATAGAAGGACAAATGACAGTAGAAGGACATTTGGGATCCAGACCCAGAAGGACATAACCGTACAAGCCAGTGGATAAGATTGAATGGCATTTTACTTTTTATATAGTTTAAATTTTGTGTGTATGTATGTGTGTGTATGTATGGAGGCTCATTTCTCACTGTCTCTGGCTCTAGAAACCAGGGCTCATGCATGCTAAACACGTGCTCTACTACTGAGTGACACTCCAGATTGTCTTTAAATGCAACACACACACACACACACACACACACACACACACACACACACACACAGAGTGATGCTTGCTGGGAATTGCACCGAAGTCCTCACATGTGTAGGCAACAGTCTGCAAATGAGATTTTCCCCCGTCCTTTCTCATTATGTGTTTTAAAAGTATGCGTGATGTTTTGACATAAATCTTAGGAAGTAATTATACAGTCAAGTAAATGAACCTAGTCATCATCTCATGTGCTTTTTTGGAATCAAAAGTATAGAAAAATCTACTTTCTTGGCAAACTTCTAGTATACAATATAATATTATTAGTTATAATCCTCATGTGTTGCATTTTAAAAGCTTAGATATAAAGTTGCTTCATCTGGGTTCAAAGAATTTATTTCACTAGTACCTAGAAGAGCAGCAGGTTCTAGAGGAAGCTCGGCGAGCAGAGGACGACGCAGCCCTGGAGTGTTTATCCTGCTTCAGCGATGTAGAATTTTCCTACGGTGCTGAGCTGCCTCCCCTTCTTGGTGCCAGGCTAAGTGCTTTTAGGGTTCATTGCTCCTTTTTGTGGTTTTCTTTCTGTGGTTTCAACTACCGGAGGTCAACTGATATCTGAAAGTAGTACATAGAAAATTCCAGATTTTGAGAGTCTGTGCCTTCGCGTAACTTTTGTGAGTCTGTTGTAGTCTTTCTCTCCAGGTTATCACTGTGAGCTCTTACTGCACCTGCTTTATGGTGAGCACAGAGAGGGGAAAGATGGTGCCCATGGCTCACTGTCATATGCTTCCTGGCATCCCCTGTGGTCTTGGAAGATATCCAATACCAAGAGGAGCCCCTGGCTGTATTGGCTTTTGATTTTTGGTTCTGCATTTAAGAAGATAAGGACAAAATTATCAAAGCACGGAGACCAGATTGCAAAAGGGCCTGATGCCATCTTGAGAGGACAGAAATGGGAAGGAACTCTGCCACCACTGGCTCTGAGGTCATGGTGTGCAGGGGCGGCGGGGGGAACAGCTCGTGTTAGAAGGCTCTAAACCAAGGCAGGACGGGGTGGAGGCCATCAAACCCTGTGGCTGTCAGAGCTGTCCAGAGGTAAAGTGGGCTGCCTGGGAAGAAAGGCAGTCTCTCTACCTAGCAGCTCAGACGTAGCAAGCCAGGTCCCCCAGGGTGTGCTCCAGACAACAGAAGACGGTTGGGCTGGGCTGATCCTCAGGACCCCAGTGTCCTGTGAGTCCATGACAAGGAGGCAGAACACCAAAGACCAAACCCCAGCTTTGCCAACGCAAGCTGAGTGCCCGTTAGAGGACATCTCAGTTCTCTGGATCTCACTTTTCCGCTTGCTAACCTTTATCATTATGTCAGGATGTTGCAAAGTGCAAATCCTCTCTTTATTTCACAGATAACAAAAAGAGGGCAAAAGACGTTGCTCTCTGAGTGCCATCGGAGGAATATTTTCCCTAAAGCTCGGCCTTTTAAATTTTTTTGTTTTCATATCCATATCATATCAATTGCGTTAGCCCAGGAGCATAGCCAGATGGGGAGAAGCTTTTGCTTGTGGTGCAAAGCCCGTGGTTCAGCTCCTGTCAGCAGAGAACACAGGGAAAATGCTGTCAACACATGCGAGGAAGCCACCTGTGCTGCCCTCAGTTTGGATGTCCAATTCTTCTTTCCTCTGGTGCTTTTCTCCCCAAGAAAGCACTGATTATCGTTCATGTGAAGGGACGACCGTTGCACCCTGTTGTGCTGAGAATTTCCCGTCCATGGCTGTCTCCAGCCTTTCCTGCATGCTAACTGTTCTCATCCCTGACAGGAATGCTGGTGGTCACCAGGCCAGGCCCCTCTGTCCATGGAGTTATTTTCTTCTCATTAGTGGAATGAAGTCCAGTCACAGTGGAAGTTCAGAAAGAGCAAGCAGCCCTGGTCTCCAAGGCACTTAGAATGCAATGGTGGCCAAGGAAGCAGCGAGATCCAGAAGGGACAGAGCTCAGGAGGAGAGCAAGGGGAGGCAGGTTCATGTGTGTGTGTCTGTGTGTGCACACCTGGATGGGGCACTCTGGGTGGTTTCTGTGCATGATCACAGTGCTGTTCAGTGAGTCGTGCCCACTTGGAGAGGCTGGATGGGTTCAACCCTGGGCAATGCTGGTTTCACTGCTGAGCTGTGATGGGTGGGAGGCCCAGCCTTGCCTAGCCCTGCCCAGCCCTGCCCAGCCCAGCCCTGCCCAGCCCAGCCCAGCCCAGCCCAGCCCCGCCCAGCCCTGCCCAGCCCTGCCAAGCCCTGCCACGCTTTCGCTCCATACAGCTTCTTCCTTTGAGCACCAGCTGCATGGGAGTTAGGAACGAAATAAATATGAAAGGAGTTTTATGTCCTCTTCCCCAGGGCACCCAGACGTGCACAGGTGGCAGAGTTGCCTGCTTTGATTAAATGTAGAAACACTAGCAAAGGAGACTGGTAACAGAAATGAAACTTATTTTTTCTTCACAGAGGCCAAGCAGATTTCCTTTGGTTGTCGACCTCCACACCTGGTGTGACCAAGAGGGCTTTAAAAGAGACCCTCCTGGGCGAGGGAAGGGAGTGATCGCAGCCTCATAAATTCACATCTGCCCCTGCAAAGTGCTCCCTCTTGGTACCAAATACCAGGAAACCATGTCTCAAAGACTCTGCTCTCCCAGAGGAACCAAAACGAAATGACAACAGCTTTCAACAGCTCCCTGGATGCTGCCAGGGGAAGCACAAAGAAAGCCACAGCTTCAGCTCAGCGGGAAGCCCCAATGC
Source organism: Cavia porcellus (assembly GCF_034190915.1). Lineage (NCBI taxonomy): Eukaryota > Metazoa > Chordata > Mammalia > Rodentia > Caviidae > Cavia > Cavia porcellus. The sequence continues at coordinate 7,310,496 of NW_026947496.1, read as the reverse complement.
AAAGGGGTCGCATATGGTGCCTCAACTGTTCCTGCTTTGTGTGTTCCATGCTCCCTGCCTGGAACGGGGAGAGGCCCCTCCTCCCGGGCATCTGTGATTGGCAGCTCTTCCCCGGACCTGGATGCCTGGGCTTCCAGGGAGGATGCAGCACAGTGAGTAAGCAGCATCTACTGCACCAGACCTCTCCTCAGACAGCACGGACTGTAATGCAAGGCAAACACCATCAGCTGATGCTGGGGAAAGCGTAAATGACAATAGATTTTGTGTCCATGAGTGGTCGTGGTCCAGTTGCGCTGCCTGTCCGTGGAGGGAAGAGTCCAGACTATTTCTAAAAGCCATGCTGGTCATACTTCTCCACTTGGGAGGACTGTCATCCTTCACCCTGTCTGGGAAATTGGTTTCCCAGCGCTCTCTGGGCCTAACCTGTGTACTTGGCACTTAAACATGAGGGATCTTAAATTAGCTCTATGTCAGAAAGCATGATTTGTGCACAAATCAGTTTCAAAGTGACCTTATGGACTTGGACATGTTCAGAAGCTCCCTCAATTCGCTTCTAGGTTAATTTTTAGAACAAGGGTGCCTTAGTAGATCCCAAACTTGGTACTCACTGGAGGCTGTTTCTACTGTTATGTTTCTTTTCATTTTCCATGTTGTTCTCCATCCTCCAACAGAGAGAGCGGATGTGTTTTCTCTACACTGTTGGTGACCACTGAAGTGAGTAGTCCAGGACCAACTTTATAATTTAAAAATGTGAAGTGATGTTCCTTTCTTTTTTACTTTCCTTTTCTGTTGTTCCACCTGACAGTTTTGTCTGAAGCCACCAAACTCCATTAGTACTTTTTCTAAAATTTAGATGTATTATATTTTATTCTCCCTTATCATATTTTTTTGTTTTATAAGAAAGGTGATTGGAGATGTAGCTCAGTGGTAGAGCACAAGCTTAGCATGCATGGGACCATGGGTGCAAACTCTAGCCCCCTCCCAATAGAATAAAAACTAAAGAAAGACATATTAAATCTTTACTTTAATCTTACTGCTCGAACATAGCTTTACAACACTTTAAAGAAAAACAAAACACAACTCATAATTATCAAACATGCCATCTATGTACCCACATTGAAATTTCACGAATAGATTACTTAAGAAGCCAGAATTTCCAGTTTATGCACAAGATCTACCACAGATATTTGACTCTACCTCTGTAACTGAATAAACAGCAGATGATAAAGAATAGAAACAGTTCCTTTTTCCTTGTTGAGTGACCAAGCAACACAGAAGAGATCTTTTATGTTTATAAAGAAAATCAAAGCAAAGCAAGGGGCATTTCAGGGACAGAGGAGATGGCACCACCCCGCGGGAGGCCCCTCTTGACTCTGACATGAATTTCAGGTCCAGCTCCAGCAGGCTAGGTCTTTGGAGCTTGGGCTCCCCAAAGCTTTCTCTGCCAGGCTGCCCGCTGTGCAGGCCAGAGAACCTGACTCCGTGTGGAAACCCTTGGGCAAACCGCAAGTTTCTACTGGCCACACCCAGAGAAGACAGAGGGCTCAGCATCCAACACCGGGTGTGCGGCCCAGCAAAGCAATAACCTAATGCACCATGTAATTAAGCAATTACTGTGATCTCAGATGAAGGGTGTTTTGTTATTGTTTTGACCTTCCTCACCCATTGTCGGCTGGCAGCCTGGCCTCGGTTGTCCTAAAGCTGAAATCTACATAAACAACCACTGTTTCCCTCAGCTCACCGTCCTCTGCAAGAGCCAGGCAGGTCAGTTTGGCTTTTCCTGGGCACTGTGTGGTAGTGCTCAACGCTACTGCCATCTGGTCACAAAGTGTGGTGCAGGGAGGGCTTGTCCTGGACACAAGGACAGGACCCTTTGTCTGAAGGTCCCATACTTTCTCCAATGGCTCCTTCTGGTTCAGCCTCTGCTGGCCATTTCCTACTTAGTCTCAAAACAAGGGGCTAGGTCCCGCGAGTGCTAGCCGCCACCTTCGGCTCCCTTCTCCCTCAATCCTGCTCTCTGTACAGAGGCCCAGCAGTGGGGATGCAGGGTGGATCCCCGATTTCCCACCCTAGTTTCACCGCTCAGTTGCTCCAGGGCCTGTACAAACTTCCTAACTTCCCTGAGCAGTGGTTTCCCGGAGAAAGGAGCAGACGGTGGCATCTACCTCGAAGCATTAACACAGGTGAGTATAATTCCACGTGCTGAACAGCTGGCATCGTGTGTGCGTGGGGGTCCCCTCCCATGGATGTGGGGCTCTAACTGCCAGATAGTGGTTATGCTGAGCACAGCAGAACTCATGACAGAGCAATTGAAAACTGGGGTCGGGCTGCTGCCCCACAGATGGAAGGACACATTCGAGTGGCCTGAAGGCATGGAGTGCATTTAAATTCAGGGGGAAATCTTGGCTCCTAACATTTCGGAATTTTGTGCTCTTTCAGGGTATCTGACAGACTGAGCTGTTAGAAACCCAAGAATCTGCTTGGTTCTGCAAGAACTGTCATCCTTTAGCATTCTGGGACATTTGGTCCTTGGGTATCAAAGTCTGTAGATCTTCAAATCCCCTCAATAAAATGGTGTAATATTTGCAGGTAACTTATGCACATTGCCTGCATGTCCGGAATCATGTATGTAAACGAGTTGAAATTAGTTATATTATTTGTCATTTGGATAAGGAATGGTGGCAAGAAAAAACCTCTACATATGCAGGAACACTTTTTCTTTAAATATATCTCTGATTGGTCGAATGCTTGGACCAGTGTAGGGAGCCCTTGAAGCTGGATATTGTTCACACCTGTGGGGCTAAAGCAAGGTCAGCCCTAAAAACACAGAGAGCTCAAAACAAGCCAGGGAAACAAGCTGTTCCAGCTCCAGGAAGGGGAGGGACCCAGGCCAGCCAGGCAGACAAGTTGCTGGGCAGCGGGGTTGAAATTGACATCTTCCCTCCTGAGTGTATAAATAAAGGGCTGCAGTGGGTGAGCAGTTCCCTCCCTTCCATCAGGAGCGGGCTGCACCTGACCCCAGCTTTGGTCTCTTTATTTTCTCATCCTCTCACCATCCTTTTCCCCAAGAACCTGAAGAGCCACGTGGGTCACGATAGACCAGAAGCGTGCAGACACAAGAGGGCTGAGTGGGTCGATTCTCACTGCTCTTGCCTGCTAACAGTTTTGGAATTTGATTCAATACAGTTCCCTGGCACTGTGTCCCATAGATCCAACTGGATTCAGACAGGGCCTGAATGCGGGTTTATTTCTGATGTCACACTGCCTCATGCACAGTGGCTGTTTGCACTGTGAGTGACAAAGATCCGCGTCACACATTACAAGAGCAGCGCAGAATGAAATCAGAAGCATTTATGGCGTCTAGAGAAAGACTAGGTTCCCCAGGTCCTCCAGCTTGTTCAGCTGAGGGAGCCTTTTTAAGGACAAAAGATGAAGTTACGGCTGACTTGAAGGCCACTGCCATTATGCATGGAGGAGGGCTGTAGCTGGTGGACACCTGTCCACCCTGGTAATGCTGGGTTTAGGACTGGAACCCTAGAGTCTGGCTCCCAGGTCTGGATTCTAATCACCACGCTGCTTTCTCTCACTTTTGTGGGTTTCCTGTCACCAGGCAGCTTGGTCTCTGGCCTAACCTATAGCGTTCACCCCTGCTAACGCAGATGCCTCTGACTTGTGACGGATTGACTTTGCACTTCCCAACCTTACCATGGTGCAAAAACAGGAGATTCTGTGGATCCCGTACTTTGAATTCTGATCTTTTCACAGGTAAGTAATAAAAGTCCTGAGCCTCTCTTGATGCTGGGTGCCTGGAGTGACCACGGCTCCTGGGCGGCCCCACGGTCAAAGGGAAGCTGCTTGCTGTCCAGCAACGGTGGATGGTGGGTGGTGCCACTGAGCCACGAGGTGTGGAGGCCAGGTGTGTTAAGTGCATTTTCACTCTCTGACCTTTCCAACTTAGGGTGAGTTGACTCGGGTGTGACCCCACGGAAGCCTCTGTACATGGTCCTCCTGGCTGCCATCTCCACCCTAGCGGGCTGTGATGTCGAAATTCTTGCCTCCTGCCTGGAAGAAGGAGAGGGAGGACCTACTCTTTCCTCCTGCCCCGCCGTGCTCCAGCTCTGAGCTCAGCCTCTTCCAGAACTCAGGGCTCATGCTAAGCCCTCTTCATCTAGCAATGCTTTTATGAGCACCGAGAAACACTTGAGTGCTCTTGGAAAAGTGTAAAGTGCCATGTCGTGGAAGCAAGCCCTCATCATTACGACTAAGCCCTAGGTCCGCTCCCCACTGACGCTGGCTCCCTGCAGGACTCTGAATCAGCTGTCTCACGGGTTGACGTGTCAGGGGTCCCTCATTGTTTTGCACGAGTTTATTTTCTTTCTGTTGCCCCGTCGTATGTTCTCTGCAAAGGAAATCAGACTTTGTGCAGCCATTGTGTCCCTTACTGAACCAGCACTTTAAGAAGCATTTTAAAATCATTGTTTAAAGCTTTTTTAAAAAAAAATTTGTCAACTTAGATTGGTGATAACTTAAATTTTGTAGATTTCCTCAGGCATGATTTTATCTCAGTGAAAAACCTGGTCTGTGTTTGTTTTTAAGTTTCGTTTGACCTTTAATTGAAGAAATGGCTTTCAGTTTAAGTCCTGCAGTCTGCGTGTTTTCGTATATCCCTGCCTGTAAACAGTGAGTTCAAATGCTGCTGAGACTCGGTGTGGGTAGGTGTGGGCGGCGTGTCATGCTGAGCTGGCCTGTGGCCCTGCAGGGCTTTCGGGAAGGTGTGGAGGGACACTAGGGGACTTGCCGGACATCGTTCTGTTTGAGACCTGAAGGTGTGCTGAGGACAGGAGAAAGGAGAACTCAAATTCTGTGTGCAGGTGAAAGCCAGCATTGTAGTTACTGGGAACACGCGGCCCGGGAGAAGTCTTTTCTAGGCCAGAGCGTGAGCCAGTTTCATGGGAAGCCTGTACCCACCATGCAAGGACCAGGGCAGGCGGGCTGCCCCTTGCCTGGCCGCGGCCCTGTCATCTGTCCATTCCCATGGCCACCTAGCAACCCATGTTCTCACAAAATGCACTGAAAGAGAATGTTCTTCTCCATAACACCTGGACTTTAAGAGAGTTAGATATTACTGACAGCTTTTCTCTTTTGAGATAAAATTTCTAAGAAATGAAATGAAACAGTAAGCGTTTGCATTTGGTTTGGGTTTTGATAGAAGCATGTCCGTGTACTAAACAAATCTCACCAAGAAATAGAACATCATGGTACCCTAAGTGTCCCCGAGAGATACCAAACTGCCTCCGCCAGCCTCAGATTCGATTTTCTTTTTGTAGAACTTGTACATTTAAAACAATGTAGTCTGTTCTCTTGTAGAAGCCCTGTTCCGTCTGGAAAAAATTTTAAAGATATATGTAGATTTTTGTGCTAACTGATAGTTCAGTACTTTTTATTGCTAAGTGACCTTCCACTGAATGAGTGTGCTGAAGCTTATCCATTCTTGTACACTTGGATACCCAGGCTGGTTGCATTTGCGGGGTATTACATATAAAGCTACTGTAATCATTTGTGTACAGATCTTTTGGTATAAGTGTATTTTTATTTTTTCTTGGACAAAATACCCAATAGCAGGATTTCTGAGCCATAAGATATGTTTAAGTTTTAAGGATTTACAAGATATTTTCCCAAAGTGGTTGTACCATTTTAACACTTGACATATGAGAGATGGTTGCTTCAAATCCTCACCAGTAGTTATTATTGGCACCTTTCTTAATTCTGTTTGGTTTATAGTAATACCTGATGGCTAGTGATGCTAAACTTTTCTTTTTCTTTTTTTGCTTTATTTTCTTTTCTCTGTGCCCAGGGTTGAACCCAGGTCCTTCACACTGAGTCTTTTTACTTTTATTTTGAGATGAGGGCTCACTATGATACATTGGAACTAGAACTTGTGACCCCTGCCTCAACCTCCCAAATGGTGGGATTCCAGGCCGTGTGCTACCACGCCCTGCTTGGTGTCGGATACCTTTTCATGTGTGTTTCCTGGGGAAATGTTGAAATCGTTCAGCTGCTTCATTTTCTTTTTGTTGTGTTGTAGAGGTATTTCCACACTCTGGAGGCCTGTCCTTTACCAGATACAGGTTTCACAGGTGTTTACCTCCCACTGTGTGTTGTTTGCTCATTTTCTAAATGCTGTCTTTTGATGGAGATGAGTTTTAAATTGTGATAAAGTTTACTTCTCAAAAACATTAACACTTGGCTGTCCAAGTTTTGATTTCCAGGCCTTATCTGAAAGACTCTTTGGTACCTTTGCGCTCTCTGCCTGAAAAACTCTTGTGCTCTCCTTTAAAAGCTTCTGTTTTATCTTCCATCTTTTGGTCTATGAAGCATCACAAATTAACTTTTGCGGTGGGGTAAGAAAAGGTCTGAATATATTGTCCCTCATGCTGATGTCCAGTTACCACAGGATCTCGTACGAACAAGATCGTTCTTTCCCTCCCTGGCTTGTATCGACCCCTTGGAAAACAATAAGAAGCACTTTTTCATCTGTCATTAATCCTTATGACCATGCCATATTCTCTTGATTATTGTCCATCTTGAAGTTAGATGCTGTTCACTCTTTAATTTTTTATTTTAAGATTGGCTTAGCTATAATAGTAGGTCCTTTGAATTCCTGTAGGAGCCTTAGAATAATCTTGTTAACTTCTGTAAAAAGCTTGCTGGAGTGTAATAGCTCAATGTGGGGAAAATGGCATCTTAATATTAACTCTTCCTAACCACGGACATTCTATGAGATTGTTCATTTTATTTAATTTTTCTCAGTAATCTTTTATTGCTTCACTGTAGAGATCTTAAGCTTATTCCTATAATATGATTTTTGGTGTTACTGTGAATTGAATTTAAGGTCTTATGTTTTTGTAATTGCACTAATATTAAATGTACATTTGACATTTTCATGTTAATCCATTTTAAGATTTTAGTGAATCATGACATGTTTTAGTGGCTATTTTATATACTCCACATAATTTTATAAATAGGTATGGACGCATCTGTAAGTAGATGCTTATTTTGTTTATTTCCTTCTGATCCTTGCGTTTCTTATGGTAAGGCTGGGGTTTCCTGTATAATTTTCAGGAGAATAATGAGGACAAACTTTACCAATTCTCCACCATGGAGGAAGCAAATCATTCAGTATTTCTGCTTATAGATCCCTTTTAACTGGTGGAGGATGTTCCCTCTTGTCCTAAATTTGCTAACAGATTGGTGGTTTAGGAAAACTATTCATATTTATTAAATTTCTTTTCTACATACATTTAAGTGGTCACATACTTGGAGTGCTTTTAGTTTCAACTTCTTTGACTTTCTAGTTTTTAAGATATTTCTAAATGTTTTCTGTTTTGGGGTTCTGAGGACGAGTCCGAGTGGAGGGGGAAATGAGATTGCAGAAATTCTCAGGGACTGTTCATATCTGAATTAAACAGAGGCTGTCCGGGAAAATTCTTCAGGGAGAGCTCTGGGCAGTTACTTCCACAGCTGATTTGGTGGCCTGCGGCCGTTTATTTTACAGATTCCAAAGCGTAATGCACATTTCTGCACATCCACTTGTCTCTCTTAAAGGCCCAAACACTGCCCTTCCACTTCCCAAATCTCAACACAAAGAAGATCTTCATCATGTAATTGAGGTTCAGAATCAAACATGACCGACTTGTTATAAAAACAGCGTTAAGTAACTCAAATTGCAGGCTGCCTTTCACAAATTGAATGTGTTGCTGCAAAGCTGCCTGTTCTAGTTTTCTTCTTTTTTATCTCATCTCTAATATTTTAGTGCATAGCACTACTATTTAAAGCACTGAATTTTGCTGTAGCATTACTCAGTTATTGAATTTTGCAGTTAAATCAGAAAATAGTTTTATGAATCACTTTATATAAACAAACACTGCACTTTTGTTGATCAAGAATGTTTCATCTTCTGTGACGGCAAGGAATTTGGGGATTAACTAAATGATGGATGTGGAACTAAATAAGTCATGACAGATCTGATGCACAATTTCTTAAATCTTTTTGAATGTGCTTGTATACTGTGTGCTACATAAGTACCAAGCAGTCATTACCTTTGAACATTTATGGAATCTTCCAGTTGTTTAAAAGAATGACTTAATGTATGCAGAAATAGTTTCTTTGCTTTATTCTTCGATTTACTTTAATAATAAACCAATATTATAAATGCTTCAGGAACATGCAGCGCACTGAGCATACACCAATTCCTTACCGTATATAAGGGATCTCCCTTAGCAGATTTTCCAGCCACAAAATTTGAATTCTTCTTCTATTCCCCAGGACAAATCTGATGGTGCCATTTTTCTTGCATAAGGCCATATACTTTCACTTTATCTTTCTTGGTGAAGATTTGGAAGTGAAAAGGATTCTTTTCTTCTACTAGTACATACTTTGTTGGGCAGTGGGATTTGATGAGATGAATGCATCCCGGGCACTAAAATCTCTTGAGTGAAGGAATAAAGGACATCATGATAGGATGGAACCTCTGCAGGGACTGCTTTGAGGCAGAATGCATTAGGTTTATCAGTTGAAATAGTATATGAAGGATTTTTAAGTAAATGTGCGCATGAGTTGTTGTGTGTGTGGATCAAGTAACAGCTATTGCCGTGTAACAAATTACCCCAAGCAGCCGCTCAAGATGACAAACAATTCCGGCCTCACAGAGTCTCCGTGGGCCAGGCATCTGGAAATGCTTAGCTGGGTGCTTCTAGCTCAGCTTCTGCTCCCAGGCTTCAGTCGAGCTATAACACAGGGCTGTCATCAGGCCCAGTCTCAACCCAAGAAGAGTCTACTGTGTGTGGCTGTCGCTGGCTTCATTCCCCGTGGCTACTGTCCAGGCTCTAAGGCCCCCTTCTACTGAAGTGCCCAAAGGCTGCTGGGGTGGCAGGGTGCAGGTGCTGCTCCAGAGCAGTGGTCCAGGGCAGAGAAGTCAGGGTTAGTGACCTCCGGGGCAGCAGGGAGGGTGGGATGAGGGTATGTCCTGGAGCCAAGGTGGCAGTTGTCACCACAGGGAGTCCTTGCAGTGGAAGGGGGACTTTGGAAAAATTGTCTAACATAGAAACGGATATGTCCCTCTTTTGTTAGCTTTATTTTAAATTTTCTTTTGAGGCAGGTTGATGCCATGTTTCCCAGGCTGATCCTGAACTTGCAGGCTCAAGTGACCCTCCCACCCCTGCCTCGTGAGTAGCTGTGCCTCTGCGCCATGCTTATTTCTTAAAATTTGAAGTTTAGTATTATTAACAATTTGGTTTCAAATTGACAAGTGAAAGTTTTATGTATTTAATAGTGTACCATATAATGTTTTGAAATATGTCTGCACTGTGAAATGGTTACATAGAGCTGATTAACATGGATTACATTGAATACTTATTTTGCTGTGGAGAGAACATTTGAACTGTAGCCTCATCAGTTTTCAAGTTTGTTAACTTTAAATAACAATTATCTATTGGGCATCATGACAAGAACAGTTATTTTAAGTAGGTAATTAGAGGTAGAGAAATAAAGCTTTTAAAAAAGGACCCACCTGCTTCTCTGTAACTCCTACTGAGAAGATAAACATGTGGATATACATGCGGGTTACAGAAGATGCCCAGGAAGGTTTTCATGGCATCATGGTGACTGTGGTCTCTGGTTCTCATGTGAAAAAGTGAGAAAAGTTGAAAGAGAATGAGTGGCTTGTCCATATTTCATGTAAATAGAGGAGGAAACCGGAGTCGCCGTGTGTCACTGTCTGAAGAGCTCCTCAGCCACCTTGACAGGGTGCCCCTGAGGTCCCCACACTCCATCGGGGTCAAGGAGGCTGAAAAACCTGTGAACTTCATGAGGCTAGAAGTAAAGGGATGTAAGGTTAGGTGTGAGGTGGTGTGAGTTTAGGTGTGAAATGGTGTGAGATGGTGTGAGGTTGGGGTGAGGCGGTGTAAGTTTAGGTGTGAAATGGTGTGAGTTTAGGTGTCAGATGGTGTGAGGTTGGGGTGAGGCTGTGTGAGTTTAGGTGTGAGGCCGTCTTGTGTCTCTTTTCCGCTGGGTTTCTGCAGTTCGTGGAGTAGCTTGTGAGTTGAAGTTGGGGAACCAGGTCATGCTGGCGCTTCTTCCTTGTGACCATCCCACATGCCTTAGAGGACGGCCAGGCCTCAGTTGTGTCATGACTGGCCCAGCCCTCAGCCCCCAGCTGCAGCCCCATTTCCCTGCACTCCTATCCCACTGCCCAGCGTAGTACAGCAACCCCTTCTCCAAAATGCCAGTCACTGATCAATCATGGTCCAAGAAGTTAAATAGAAAGTTCTAGACACATATGATTCCGAGGTTTGAACTGCAGTAGAGGTCAGTGATGCTGTGTTACAGAGCCGTGTCACCCGCCTCTCTTCATCTCCTCACTGAGTCACCACATGTCAGCACAGGACGGATGGGTGCAGCAGAGGTGGGGGGAAGAGCGAGGGAGAGGGAGAGCCACATGCTCACAGCTCTACTGTAGTATTTGCTCTGGTTACCTTATTATTAGCTATGTTCATCTCTCACCATGCCTCGTGTACACATTGAGTGTGTACACATAACATGCACCCATGTCTATACCTATACCTGTGTCTATATATCCATATCTGTATGTCTCACAGTCCATACCGGGTATGGTTCTACCTGAAGTTTCTGGCATCTTCTGGGGGCCTTAGAAGGCATTCACTGTGCACCAAAGTGGAATAAAACTCGAAAGTCAGGCAGTCTTTGGAGCAGTGGGGTGCAGGGCATTTGGGTGATTGCGGGGACCTGCAGGGACATTCACAGGGTGATGTCTGTTGCCATGTAAGTCCCATGGAAGAGTTCACTACCCTTCCCCAACTTCCGCGCCAGGTTTATCCTTTCAGCTAATGGAACTGTAGTCTTGTGGATTTTCTTAAATATCCTAAGTGACAGTAAAGGGGTTATTTATTCTGACAAGACTTTTCCTACCTCATAATCGCTAATTTGAGTTTCCCCAATAGTCTATATTACCTATTACACAGCATTAATATTTCAATGTCTGTCATATATGTCCTATAAAGTGACCCTTCTATTCTGTTCATTTCTTTTTTAAAATTTTCCTAAGTAAAGCAAACGCACAGCTTGAATTGGGAACCAGCCCCTGGTGGCTCCGATGTGTGAAGGGACGGAGGAAGGCTGTCATCCTGGGCTGACTTAAAAGACTGATCTTCAGTCTAGCAATCACGGCCCAAACAAAATACAGGTTCAGAAAGGAAGAGAAAGTCATTCCTGAAGCTCAGAAATTTGCAAGAGGGTCCCCTGACTGAAGTTGCTGTCATTCGTTTCCTACACTCTTGTCCTGCAGGGCAGTGCCATGCGGAATGAGGGACACGGCGAGGGGCAGAGTGACCATCTGCAGAGGTGGTGACAAACAGCTGACATTACCTCCGAGTCCCCGAGATGGGACTTCTGGCCAATCCACAGTAACATGCGCTATTGTACCAAATCACATGGCTTTCTCAGGAGGCAATCAGTCCTCCCACAGGACTGCGGTCAGTGCGTGCTTCCCGGAGTGCCTGGTCACCTCCATGCAGGCCTTGGCCTTTCTGATCAGTTGAGAGCATCATAGTGCAGGGGGAGCCTCAGCTGTAAGCCCCTGCCCTAGCTGTGACCATCGCCTGTGCTGGGGCCTTGCCTACACTCCTGACAGATCTATGTGGCCTAACTCGGGGATCGTGCTGGTGGCCCTAGTTTTGCCTGTGCCCAGGTGGCTTGTGAGGTTAGGGGTCTGCTGTGCTTTGCATGTGATTTGTTCCTACAAAATCTGGCGGAAAACTTGTGTGTGCAGTAGGGCTGGGAGGTACAGCTTTCAACAGGCATTAATATCTTTCTTCTGAGACTGGGTTAAATCTCAGGAGAGTGGGCTCCCTCCCCCTGCTTGGCACATGCCCACCTTCCTCGTCTACACCTGTGGCCCCAGGGATGCCCTTCCAGCTCGTTTTGATGCGGCAGGAGGCCCTGGCAGAGGCAGTGCCTGACCCTGAGCTGCCCCTCTCCACGACAGTGAGCTAAATAAACCTGTGGAGCTTGGTACTTTGTCTCAGTGATTCAGAAAGGATTGAGAAGGAGTCTAAATCACTTCTGCTCTGCCCACCTTGTGGTTCTGCTGAGAATTTTTCTACTCGCCTCCTGGTCCTGACCTTCTCCTGGGATCTTTGCAGATTTATCTTAGCTCAGTACCTTTTCTGGCCACCACTGGGTCGAGACCAGCACGAGTGTCACTTTTATTCATCTGCAGATTCCTCGGGAACAGGAGGCGTCTTGGTCCCTACCCTGAAACATGAGCACCTTGCACGGAGGGAGTCAGAACAGTGTGACCACAAAGGTGGCGCCATTCCCACTGCAGTTTGGTCTCCTGCTCGGAAGAGGTGGCATCCAGACCGACATGCTGGGGAGGCAGGAGCGAGCGGGGCTGAGGGTCTGCAGGGACGAGCATTTCCTCTGTTCTGTCTTCTCTTTCCCAGTGTTCAGTCCTCTGCCCCAGCCAAGTAGGCTGACACAGATGAGCACAGGCAGACGTCTGTGAGCAAACACTTCCGGCAAGTGCAGAAAGCACTTTGAAAACAAAGCTGTAGACATAAATATATGGTGATGTAAATATGTGGCTATTTATTTATTGTGTGTATGCCCAGGGTAACAGTATGTTAAAGCAAACAGCCAGCACGCTTGTGGAAACTTTAGTCTCAGTGTATTGTAGAGCCAAACAGCTTTATAAGATTTTAAAAAGGATTAGCAATGCATATGAATAGGAGTTGGGGCTGTAATTACTCTTGCAACAGTCTCGGGATAGGCAATTAGAGGATTAACCATACAATTTGGTCAAATGTTCAGGCCGTTTATATATGGTACTTAAGAGGCCTAGGAATAGCTTCATTTGTCTTCCTGTAACAGTCACCTTTGAAAGAATCACTCAGCTAAACGACTTAGCACCATTAATGTAACCGAAAGCCCCACCACTTGGAGTAACACAGCAATCGTAATGATTTTCCTGTCTCCAACATCACAGAGGATTTCAGCCCTCCTTCGAGTTTCACAATCGTGCATTATTAGTCCTGTGTGGATGGAGTCCCAGATCAAAGACCGTGCATATATACACAGGTTTTATGTACCATCTAGATAAGTCTTATGTAAGAAAAACGGTATGACTAAAGGTTAATTGTACAACTACAAGGACTAGTACCGTGAATACTATTAAGTCAGCAAGTGATGAATAGATAGATGTTCTCGTTTTAAGGACAAGCTTCCTGCTTCTTCATGAGTGAATCATTCGCATTAAGATAATGAGTTTCTTTATATGTGAACTCAGACTTTCCCAATCAGGATTCCAGCTTGTGGCTCTGCCTCTGCCATTTCCTTGACATGAAATGTTTGCTTTGAAAATAATGAGGCTCTTTACAGTGACTATATATCTATCTATATATATATATATATTTTCCCCGAGGACTTTATTTAAAACAGTCATTGCCTGTTAGGAGTTACTTCTGTGTTAGAATCAAGTTCTGGGAGTGGTAGATGTTTCTGTGGTGGTTCTCATGTGTGATCCCTTTCTCATTTGCACGATGTTTGGGGTGCCGTGAGGAAGGGTGGTGGTTATGTGTGGTGTTGTTCACAGTTCCTTTATTCCGTGGGTAACGTCAGCATCATATTTACCCAGAAAGCACGGTGTACGATGGTATGTGGTGGGCTGAGGGGCCGCATAGACCAAACCCCTCCACAGTGGGAGAGGCCTCGCAGACCATGACGCTTAGCATGGAAAGCTGCGGGGAGCTTGTTTCCAAAAGGGTCTTCCCACAGCAGGCATCCCTTAGCTCCCTTTAAATAATCTAGGAGCCAGTAGGTTTTGCTGTCTGATTTATGTTGCTGATGCATTGGGTCTTACTGTTTTTACATTTTAGTTTTGTAATTGTCTAATCACCACATAATTGTACCTATAAGTGGGGTACACGGCGATAGCTCAGTAACGAATGTAATGTGTAAAGATCAAGTCAGAGTAGTGACGGGCCTTTCCATCTCTGTGCATCTGTCTTTTCTCTGTGTTTGCAGCCTCAACTTTTCCAGCTTCTATGTGTAGATGAGAATATGTGATATTTGCTTTTCTGGGCCTTAGGGTTATTTTACCTAGCATAATGTGCTCCAGATCCACCTAGGTTGCTGCAAATAACAGTCTTGTCTTTTTTGTGGCTGAATAGTGTTCCACAGCTTATGCACACCAGAGTTTCTTTATCCATTCACCTATTGTTAAATGCCTTAGTTGGGCCTATCTTGGCTGCTGTGGGTAGGATTGTAAAACCATGAGAAAACTGATATCTCTTCACCTTACTGTTTAATTACTATTGGGTGCACATCTACTGCTGTGATTGTGGAATTGTGTGGTGGATCTATTTGTAGATTTTGAGGGCCCGCCAGTTGTTCTCCGTAGTGGATGCACTAATTTACATTCCCATCAGTCTGTAAGGTTTCATTTTCTCCACATCCTCATCTACATTTCTTCTGTTTGTAACTTTTCTTTGACTGGCTTTATTTAACTGCAAACACAAATATGTAAAAGTCAATCCGGTTTTGCTGGATTGATCACGAAGAGACATAGTGACTGCAGAAACATTACAGTAATTCTTACAGCGCTGGAGTCAGATCTTGTGAGCAAGAAAAACATGAACTATTTTTTTTTTAATTTAAATACCTCATCTATAAGGAGCCGCTATGTGTAGGACCGAGTTTGGCTTGTTTTCTAGCAAGTTTTCTAGCAAGTTAGGGAACTAGAAAGCCTGGTGCTGCAGAGGGTATTTATGGGACAGGTCAATGAGCTGTTTTTTCTGTTGCATGAATTGTTTCCTGGTAGTGAGCTGGAACTCAGAGAGCTCATAGGGACTGTAGTCAGCCAGTTTAGACGCATGGGGTGAACGGAGCACAGAACCCACTGTCAGCAGGGACTAAAATGCAGAATACAGGTCCTATCCTTCAGGGCCTCGCTGTCTCACCAGTGCTCTGGGACCCAAGTGTAGGACAGATTAAATGACAGCGAATGAAAGTGCACACTAAGGGCTCAAGGACAGAAGTTGTAGCAAGAAGAGCCATTGAGTAGAGCCTCAGGTCCATGCAGAAAGAGGGATAGATGGCAGTGGTGTGAGGGCCACTGCGCTCCTAAGAGCATGTTCAGCATTAAAGAGAGGGACTTGGCTGGATGCAAAGATCCACTTGGAGTCATGGAAACACACAAGGGCTACATCAAGCTGCAGAGGAAGGAAAGAGTGTGGCAGCACTTAGAGCATGAGCTACCATGCTTGAGAGAGGAGATGCCAAGCTAGGGGTGCCAGGAGCAGGTGTGAGTGCTGCAGGGTGGGGACTGGACTCACCCAGGGGCTGCAGGGACCAGGTGGAGGACAGAGGCACTGGACATCATGGAGAAAGGATGACTTAACAGGACTTGGCAAGGGTGGAGTTGGAAGTGGCCCTGAGATCTTGGCTTACAGGTTAGCAAAATCCTGGTAAGAAGTAGGAACATAGAGCGGACAGACATTTAAACCAAAAGATGGTGACCGAGCAAACATAAATGATCAGGCTGGAGGGTGTTGTCCAGGTGGAGCAGCAGTAGGGTGCTCCTCACTGCCCTGTAGACACCCAGACCCTCTTTCCTCCCCAGCTCAGTGGGCTCTGGGCATCTGATCTACCTCCCGCTACAACTCAATGGCTTGGCTTTGATGTGCCTAACTTACACGCAGTGCTGAGGTGTACAACAGAACACGAAACTCTACAGCGTGATCAGCAAGGACAGCAGCACCAGACTGTAGTCGACGAAGCACCCATGTTCCTGCATCATGAGCCCCAGTTTAGGTTGTAAATCTGAAAGCTGTTAATGAGGTGGGTCATTAAGTGAGGAATTGCTGTTCCTGTAATGGTTCTCTCACGAACAGTGGTGACCAGGGTCTGGAGCCTGGGGGCAGTGGACAGTATCGATCCACAGGTACACACATTGTTTCAGTATAAACAAGTTCTGGGGATCGAATGTCTAGCATGAGCCATCTGTGTTAATTACTATGCTTGTGATCATCATTACTCAAGGTGCATACCTCAGGCCATCATGTTGTACATTTTGAATACACACAAACTCTGACAGATATGTTAAAATAAAAAATGAAATCACCTCTTTAGCACCATAAGCACTAAAACATCTGAATGAAAAGTTTCCGATTCAGAGAAAACAGCACATTAAGTTTGCAATATCAGCTTTTTCCTGCTGAGTTTCTAGAGCTATTGATGTGCTAATGTCGCCCTTCCTGGGCGACCATGCCAGGACTGGGGATTGGCCTGCCCTGGGCCTCTGAGAGGGGCATGGTGAGGAGCCCTTGCTGGCTGCTCACTCTTTGGGAGACACTCTTCTAGCCTTCTAAGGAAACCAACATGACACCATCTTGGAGGCTTGGAGGCTTGCTTCCTGTGTGCTTTTTCTGTCCACTGAGAGCAGGGACAGTCCTGGACCCATCAGGGAGGACAGGTTGGCTTAGAACCACTGGCAGGGTCCACATGGAGGCTGGGCTGTGAGCTCAGCCCAAAGCTGCTTCTCTAGTGTCCAACTCTGTGAGCCGAGCTGCATCTGCAAGCACCGGCCAGGATGTCCTGCTGTGGACTCGAGGGACCCTGTGTCCAGCTAGTACTCTCTGTGCCTGTGTGACCACTACTCTGCATTACAGATGGGTTCAGGTACTAGGTTACCCCTGGTTGCCCAGGTCCTTGGCCAGGTACTGGGTAGGTCACCTTGCTCTAATAAGAGCCATCAGCTTGGCCTTGCGAACTTGGACTAAGTGGCCGAGGCTGGAGACACAGGGCTATGGACGTTTGAGCCAGTGAGATAGGAAGAGAGAAGGGAAAAAAACAGGGAGGGAGATGGGGGAGGAGAAAAGGGGAGGGGCAGGGTGTGAGAGAGGGAAAGGACTATGGTGAGAGGAAAGGAGCCCCAGAGGCAGAGAGGGAGCAAGAGAGAAGGAGGGAGAGCAGATGTCCCACAAGTTCCAGTTTCTGTAATGTTGACTTCAGGTCAGCTTCTGTCAGAGCTGATTCTCCAGGTACTAGAATGAAAAATACTTTTTTCCTGCTTTGTTTGCTAGGCCTTTGAGCTAGTCAGTGGTTGTCCAGAGATCACACAGCTTTAAAATCCTATTGGAATGATACTGGCAGTCACCGATCAAGTCCAGTATGTATCCCACACTGCTAAGCATTTCCCCTTGGTTTCCTTATCTGGATTTCAGAGGGAATGCTATGAAAATTCCAGTCTTGTGACTGAAGTAGGAAGTAACTAGCTCAAGGGAGAAGAGTCTAGAATTCTCTGGAAGGTACTGGAAAGATTAGGGCAGGGAGAGTAGAGAAGAAGCAGGAAGATGGTATTGCTTAGTGTGTCTGTGGCAGGTGGCGACCATACAGAAGTGCCAGTAAAGTTACTAACCATGCGAGCTCTGGTCTGAACTTTTATTTCAGGAATGAAGGCTAGCACTGTCCTTTGTAAGGTCAGCGTGATGAGGAGCTGGGCTTCCTTGGAGGAGGTGCAGGGACTAGAGTCTGAGGCAGCAGGGAAATACTGAGGTACTAAAGGATGCTGGGAGTGCTTTTTACTGCCGGGACCTTGGGGTGGTTGTTAACTCCTCACTACTTGGGAGACAGTGTTCTAAGGCTAAAGGTGACTTAAGGTTTTAGTGGCAGGGAGCGTTTCTCCTTGTTACATATGGACAATTTTAGTAACCCTCTGGTTGTTATTATCTTTAATTTTCTTCTTTATTGGAACTATGATGATCTAAGGCTGACATTCCAGGCCAAGAGTCCAACCTTGATTGACCCTTGGCCTGGTCAGCTGAGGCCCTGACAAAAACTAACTTTGTTGGTGTCCCTGCCCATGTGACACGAAGTTCTTTCTTGGCCGGGTCCCAGACCCTCCTCCAAATGGAGTGGGATCTTGATGTGGTTTCCATGAACCTGCTGTCTGTGTCTCCCCACCCCACCTGCACCCCTTTGGGTATTGACATTGGCTTCAACCATGTCTGGGCACCATCTGGATGCTGGTCAGCATCCTGTCTTCTAGTTCCTGTGTAGCTTCTGTGCCTCCTTCCTGACCGGATTGCCTTCCCTGTGGTCACTAAGGTTCCAGGTGCCTCCAAGAAGAGCCTGTAGGTGGAACAGACCTCATGGCTTCTGAGATGTATGTGAGGAATCTCCCCATGGGGGAAAATCTGCCTCCTCTTGAGAACCACTAAGCTAAGGTGTGTTTGGGGGTCTAGGGGGAGGCTAGAGAAAGATGCATATAGTGGACATTTCCATATTCTGCATTTTTGCAAGCAGTTCAATTATATTTATTCTCAAAATTATGTGAGAGGGAAAATGCCCCTGGCATTCATGTGCTCAGGAGGATGCAAAGTAAGATATAATCGTGGATCTCTTGAGCCAAGTTAATAATTCAGCACTTTCCCAACCTTCCTGTCCCTGTGCCTAAACACCCCAACCCTGGAATGGGTGAGCAGCTGCATGCCGCCTTTTAGGGTACCCCTTCTGTCTCATTTGGAGGGTGTCACCACACCACATGAAAGCATCTGAGTCAGAAGCTGGCTAACTGTGCCGACTCGTTCCAAACCTCTAAGGCTGCTCTCAACTGACTGTGTGAGTTCTGGGTGTGCAGATTTAAGAGCAGCGGTTCATGTAACGAGAGTGGGCTGGTTTGTGAACTGAGACAGGAGAGAGGCTCAGAGGAGAGAAGTGGTCTTCCCCAGCAGTCCTGAGCTGATGACAGGAGACAGGAGGGACCACCTGACCCTGCGGTGCTATAGTGAAATTCACCTGGCCGTCACTTCCTACTCTGTGGCTTTCTCTCCAGGTTGAGGAACATAGAGGTCCTGGATTCCTGATGTGTTTTCCATTGGGACCTTGGAGCGGGCAGTATCTCAAGATGACAAGGGAATAAAACTGGTGAAGAGCCACCCAGGTAGGGCAGATGGGCAGAGAGGGAGGGGAGATGACCACGGTGCAGTGTATCAATGTACCTGACCCCAGGATGAGTGTAATTACCATGAATCACAGACATACACTAATTCAACCTCCGAAACAGAACGGCACAGGTTTCTGCAGCCGTAACCTGTCCCTGCTCCTGCAGGGGCAGGATGGAGGAGTGCCCAGGCTCTTGGAGGATTTGGGAAGACCCATTGTCCAGGTCAGCTGTCCTTGCCCTGCCCTTTCATTTACCCATGGAGAGTGTTAAGTGCCAGAGACACTAGTGTTGCTTTAGTAAGTTTGTTGTGTCCTGAGAACCACTTTACAGTACTTTGGGAAATTTGTCTCCTCATTCAACAGAAAATAGACATTAAAGAAATCCTAACTGGGTCTTGGTGCAAGGTGACTGAAGGGAATGTATTCTCAAGGATGAGTTGTCCACATGTGAACCTAACACTGAGGTCTGGCTTTGGGGGAATAGAAAATGAAAAGCATTTATTAGTATCAGCAATCATTCTAACTTTGCTAGATATTGTGATTATAATTTGTACTGTTGAAAAGGGAAAAAAAAACCCCAAAAAGCAAAAAGCAAGAAATGGATGTCCAGGCCCACCTTCTCAGTGAATCCCCAACTCGAGTGATCATTGCTTGCTTTGTGTTCACGACTAAATCAGGTGCTGTGCTGTTGTTCTCTCCCATCGGCACCTTTCGGATCTGGCACAACTCTGGGGGCCCTGCTGGTAAGAGCTTCCCGGGACCTCGCTGGGGAGGGCACTGCCTGCTCTGCAGCTCTATTGTCTCTGTGTGTTACAAGACAGCACGGTATTGCTAATACACCCCCACAGCCCTGGACACACCTGGGCTCTCTGAATGCTTTATTTCTGGTTCTGGAATGTTTTCCACCCATGGTGAGGAAGAACAGCAAGAGAGCAACATAATCTTGGGCAAATCACTCTGGTCACAAGGACTTGGTTTCTTTAGGAGTAAAAGGAATTAATTTAGATCTGTTTTGCTTGTAACACCCTATCACTCTGAGTTTATCAGAACAAGTGGGAACATCTGTTAGGAAGAACTGATAAACTGCTCAAACTCGGGACCAAGGGATTGGTACTCCCTGTATTTATGTTTGTGGATGTTTACTTTGCAAAAACTCTAGCTGACTGGCTTTTTGAACACATTGAGAACAACTTTCTCTGCAAAAGAAAAGACCAGAGGCCATGGTCATTTGCAGCTTGCTTCCTGTTTTTATAAATAAAGTTTTATTGGAACGTGTCCCTACTCAGCCATTTAGACATAACTTGTGACTGTATTTGTACAGAGGTCAGAACCGATTAACTGGGACAGAGCCACCTGGCTGCAAAATATTTACCATCTGCCCCTTTCAGTAAGTGTTGTGGACCCCTGCTCTGGAACATCGTTTGTTCATGACGCTTGCCTGGCTTGGGAATTGCCAGAGGCTCTCGGGAGAGATAAACTAGACACTGATGTCTCACAGCCTGCTGAGTTTTGGGTAAAAAAATTGAAGTTTTCTTTTACTAAAACAAAAAAGTGATAGTAATGACAATACAACTAATACTCATAAGAAGAATGGTTCGCTTTTACAAAAGTAAAGCTGAAGCTGTCACGGTTCTTCTGTCTTGCTGCCTTTGCTGCACAAGGCATGGGAGGCAGGTGGGTGTGCAGTGACATCTCCTGGGTGTCTTTTTTCTATTTTGCAGTTTCCCTTGGCGCAATGGCAGTGTCTATCATGGAATAAGACCCCCCCCCCATTGAATTATGACTGTCACATCTCTGCTTAAAACAATGCACACACACCCGTCTTCTATGGACAAAAGGAGGCCGCCCTGTGCTCTGTGGCGTCCCGGCCTTCGGTCTTGTACCCCTCTGATCTACTTCTGCCCCAGTGCTTGCAGTGTCTTGCAGTTTGGGGCTGCCTTGTTTCAGTGCCAGTTGGCGGACCCTGTCTTTCTGGTCTACCACAGAATTCCTACCTTCTTCAAAAGCTCCTACCCAGGCACTCAGGCAGTCAAGGCCCTTCCCAGCAGGGGTGCTCAGGGTCCCTTTTGTGTGGCCACTACAATGTTTGCATAAATTTGTAATGCACATTTATGTGTCATTGTGGGAATAGCCAGATGATGCAGCATTGCAAATGTTTGTCTCTGTCGTGATTCTTGAGGAGGAAACGGCAGGAGCAGAATTTTGTTCTCCAGGAAACACTGGGAATATCTGAAGTCACCTTCACAGTGCGGGATGCGTGGTGTGCTCTCAGGGGAAAACCTCGGGCTGCTGCGTAGCATCTTGCTCTATACAGCGTGGCCCACGACACAGGATGACCCGGCCCGCGGTGATGATGGTGCTGAGATGTGAAACCTATCCACACACACACCTTTCCTGTTACACTGACCCCCTCTTCAACAAGGACTGGATCCTCCTCACCCGGAGAACTGAGAGCCTGACTGATGCACAGTGGGCGCTCTGCCTTGGAGGACCACCACGGTGTGTGCTGTTTATTTAGACTCCTGTCCCAAGTCATCAGCACAGAGGTGGACTCAGAGCAGGTGCCAGTGAACGCTTGTTGATAAATTTTTCAAAGAAATGAATAATGGAAGAAACACCCTTGCTTTTAATTTGGTGACAGGCATCCCTTAGGTGGCCCATGGCTGTCGACCAAATTAACTTCCTGAGGTCAATCATGGTTTCAGGTGAAGAAGTTCCTCTTTTGCTTTCTGTGTTTGCCTAGGAAGCAACAGGTGAGGACAGAGGTGCTATTGTGGGAGGGGACAGCGAGGGTGAGCCCTGGTCCTTGGCAGTCTGCTCAGCACCTGCAGTGGTCTCCTCCAGGTGCTTCACTGTCCAGGAGAGTTGGGGTTCCAGGCTGGGAGTGCTCAGGAGCCCACGAGCCAGCTGTCGCAGCTGTCATCTGGGAGGCCGGAGCGCAAGCTACATACAGGTCACAGATCGCCCTGGTGTTGTTTCAGCGGGCTTTCGCCTCCCATGCGCCCCTTGGCGAGTGGGTCATCAACAGGGCCTTAGGACTCGCAGCCTTCTCAGTGCTGAGTTCTCTGGCCCGGCTTGGAAACAGCTGGTTTCCAGTGGCCACGAGTTAACCTGCAGTTAGGGTGCTAGGAGGGGCCAAGCTGCTGAATATCCACATCCACAAGGGTCTTTGCCGGAATCCACCCTCAGTGTCACCGTGTGAGTTCAAGGGAAATCCCGAGGATGGCATTGACTCTGGGGGTTAAGAGAGGCAAAGCGTGGTTCCCTCACCAACGGGAGCCCCCGAAGCTTCCCTCGCCTGTCTATACACCCTTGGAAATCTGTTTTTTCTGCAGTGGGGAGTGGTTCTGGGGCTTGAACCCATGGCTTCACACATGCTACACACCCACTGAGCTACACCTCCGGCCCATTTAAAAATCCAAGGCAGTGTCTTGCTAAATTGTCCAGGCTAAACTGAGACCCACAGTCTGCAGCCTCCTGCCTCAGCCTCCAGAGTAGCTGGGATTACACGCTGATGCCAACATGCCCAGCTAGTTCTGGATGAGTTCTTGATGAACTTTAGTAACTTCTGGCTTGGAGTGCTAGCAATCTTGCCTGCCCATGGGTGGTAAACTGTGGCAGAATGCATCTTCTAAAGGAGATTGTTTGTACTGGGTGTTGCCAAGCTGGGAACTTCAAGGAAATGGTGTGTGATGGTGTTTGTGTGTGTGTGTGGCTTCTCCTTTCTTAAACACATAGATTACAGGGTGATTACATTACGATTTGGAAGTTAGTGATTCTGGCAGGGACCAGAGTGCTGACAGAGGGAAGCTGATTACACAATGATGATATTGTTAGCAGTGCAACCAGCGGCTCTTGCCAGCCTGCAGCCTGGTGTGTGCTGGTCCTGGTCATGGATTCGCCCTGGTCTACTGAGTGTGACAGTGAGCCACGTCACCCCACACAGAACCTGCAGAGAGATTTGGGTGAAACTAATTTTAAGGACACCTTATAGCTGGTTTGCACATGACCTCTTAGAGACCTGTGCATCATATTCTGTGGCTTTAAGTTTCATTCCAAAAGCTTTGGCTCTAAGTCCTGGATGGACGAGTGAGGTCCATCATAAGCCAGTTACCAGTGGCTAAGCCAGTGGACCATGTGGGACCCGTGGTGGTTTCCCTGGGCAGCCTTGTGCAGGTGTTGGTGAGGCAGGAATAATTCTGGACCAAAGAGCAGCCAGATGGATGTTCTTGGAAAAGCTGTCCTTCCTGGGTGGCATTACTGTCTCATGTGACTCAGGTGGCCTGCTTGTAGAGTAAGGAGGAACCAGAGCAGGACTCTGAGGTTCTCATTAGGGTGAATTTGTGCCCAGGGATGCTTGGCAATAGAGACATTTTGCTCGGCACCAACTGGGAGACAGTGCCATCTGTGCAGTGGTGAGTAGAGCCCTGGGATACAACGAAACGTCCTTCGATGCACCTGGAACCATGTGAACCAGAATGTCTGCGGTGCCCACGTGGAGAATCTGTGGGGTATGGGGACAGGAAGTGGCTTTCCCTTCACTCCAAAGCCACTGGCTCTGTTATCATTTCTCTTTTCTTTCCACCTGAAACTTGGCAGACCCAAGGGACACTGCTTATAGCATAATCATAGAGTAGTAATGTCTTCTTCTTCCAAACCCACGGAACGCTGGGCCTGAGGTTGGAGTTGAATGTGGCCTTGCTCCTCCCGGCAGCGTCCCCACTCTCTGGCCCCGGGCCCTGACCAGCCCTGTTTCCCGCCAGTCAGCACCCTCCGATGATACCAGCTCCGCTGTTCTTTGTATAGTTTGTACTGAATTCCTGGTTCCTCCTGAGTCACTTGTGGCTGACTTTCTTCTTTCCCTCCAGTCCCAGAGTCATTCTTGGTGACTGAATCTTTGCTAGGATGGTTCCCTAACACGCGGGCCTGTCCACATGTGGTCATTTTCCTTCGTGCAGACCTTTCCCCACAATAACTCAGCCCACAGTGTGCATGGCGGCTCCTCAGGCTGACATCCAAGTAACACCATCACTGTCACTCTTGGGCCACTGCCACCTGCTCTGGCAGTTTGGTCCCTCTGCACTCTCTCTGGCCACCCTCCTCTCCTGCCTCCAGAGCGTGGATGCCCACACCCCAGGGGCCCTCTGACCTCCCAGTTTTCCGCTGTGTAGATCCTCAGCATGAGACCTCCAACTCTGCCAGCTGAGCTCACCCCACTCTACCCCTGCTTCTACGGGGACAGCACCTCACCTCCACTGTGCCCAGATCTCTCCAGGGAGCACCTGGTCTTCTGCTTCTGTGAGTCTGCTTCACGCTTTTCTTCTCTTCTGTTCTAACTACAGGGTCTCTCCTCATCCTCACAGTCAGCTGGACACGTGGTTTCATACTTGGTTAAGGAAATAGAACAACTGAATTCCAGCTAGCTTGTGGCTCGTCTGCACCTGAGTATTGCCTTTCCTTCTGGTGTGCCAGGAGCCGCCTCTGCTCCCCTCTTATGAGGCTTCTGCTGATGTGTTCTGGACCCACCTGGTCTCACTGGAAGGAGGTCACCCCTTTGTGTAAGCCCTCTCTGCATCTGGAGTTTCTTCTCTTGTAAATCTTTCTGAAAAGAACCCAAACATCCTGACTCTGTCTCTCTAGGAAAGGTGCTCCCTGACAACTGCCCATGCCACCTACTGCCTTATTTGTCTCTTTTTTTTGTGCAGCAAAAATCCTTCAAATCAGTTCTCTAGACCATTTGTCCTTCAGGTCTTGCCATATGTGTCAGTGAAGGATGTGCCGAATCCCCAAATAGTCAAGAAATGTGCGCTGTCACTCAGTAACAGCATGCATCGGTGACACCCATATCCCCATTTGCCTTCCTTGGCTTCTGGAGCACACAAACTGTGGATGTTGATTTGCTTTTCTGTGCAGAATGGGTAGCTTCCTGTCAGTCTCTCTGGCTGGTTTCCTTCCTGGCCTAGTGCGTAAATTCTCCAGGACACAGCCCTGGCTCTCCTCTCCCCTAACTTCCTTTCCCTGCTGGGTCTTCTCACTTGTAACTCTGAATGCTGTCCACTAAACGCCTTTTGCTGATCTCTGCACTGGTCTTCCTCTCGTGAGCCCTAATCTTGGGCAGCACCTTCTCTGTGACCCCTCTCCTTAGGCATGCAAGGAGGCACATCCTACTGGACGTGTCCATTGAGTACCGTCTGCTCCTGCCTCCTGCACCCCAGCCCTCACTCCCGATCCTGCTTCATCTCAGGAATCAGTGCCAGTTCCCCAGTGCATGCCTTGTCCTGAGTTTTTTAAAATTTTCTTTATCCTCCATGTCCATATAGAACAAGTCTTCTCTTCTTTCTCATCTCTCTCCCTCCCCACATTCTTCTTTCCTTCCTTCCCTTCCCGTTCCTCTGTTGTTGGACCATTTCCTGCATGCAGCCTTGGGAAGTACCCAGATCAACACAGATGCTTGACAGAGTCCAGTCACAGAGCAATCATGAGTCATCGGGGCAAAAGTTGTTTTACACTTTCCCTAAAATGTTAGGACCATTTGAATAGGATGCAGAATGCCACCTTTTATTACTTGGTGTAAAAAGAGAAAGACACTATACATTGGAAGTGTTCATCACTTGATATTTAAGCTTTAAAGAGGAGGAAAATGGGTGAAGAAAACAAACTCTTGTGGTTTTAGGGGATTGCGCCATGACACGGGGACGTGGAGTTCTGACGGATGCCTCTGGTGCTGTCAGTGCTACATCAGGCCATGCTGGGAAACTGCTTCCAGGAATGGCGCTGTATGCCCAGGCTCTCTGATGATCTTCCCACTGCAAAATGGAAACCCACATCCTCTTTGGTGGAAGGTTTGGCACAGACCCACCACCCCCTTAGCCAGGGGCTTTCTGGTGGGGTCTTCCCGGAGCCGCCTGTTCTCTGGATTCTGCAAGGAGGTCTGGAAGACTGAGGCTCTTTCCCTGAGCCCTGCTGGCCCTGTCATCAGGTCCTGCTCTCCACACCCTCTTCCTTCAAGTTCTTTCTGATGACCAATGTGCTGAGGATCCTGGCCAAATGGCGCCCATCAGCCTCTGCCCGCTGACTATGGCACTGAGCTTGCAGGGCGGCCAGGGCAGAAGCACGCAGCTGCCCTCTCTCCTCCAGCCCTACTGCCCGGGAAGCATGGCCTCCTCTCTGTTAATCTGTGAAAAATGAGCAGTACAAGCTCTTCACGCTCGGGGGACCTCATGAGAAGAAGCGAGGGTTTGGGAGATTATTACTTGTTTCCAGGAAATGACTTCAGGCAAACAACTATAAAAATCCCAAGATGTAATATTATTCACAAAATCTATGTAGCCCATACTAAGCAAATGTATTACATTTACATTTAAAGTACAAGCATAGATTGGCAAGTTCATGTCAAATGTCTTTTGCTAGCTTCTCTCAGGAATGGAAAGAACATTGGACTGAAGAAAAAATACTGTGGCTCAAGTATCAGTTCTTTCAAAACCCAGAACTACAGATACAGGGCCCAGATGGAAATTTTTCTATCTGTTGGGGTAATAGTCAAAACAGATGGTCACCACCCTTTGCTCTCAAGCATAGGTTCTGTCTTCTGTAGATTTTTCTTTCCAAAAGAATGAATTTTTGAAAATTTAAACATTCTTTACTTGTAGTCATATATTGTACAGTGGATTAGAAAACAGGCTGCATATTTACCACAAAATAAATTCAACATTTATTTAAATTTAACATTAACTCTTCTTGGAAGTGGATATAAATAAATGGGTGAGACAAAATTTTATTTCAAGTAGAATTAACCAGGATGATGATGATCTCCCAGACTTCCGCAGTCTGTTAAGAACGTGCGAAGTACCTTTTCAATCACCATGCTGGCTTCTGGTTTCCTGACTGTACAGCCAGTTTCACAAAGGATGTTTATGTAGCGAACTCAGGGACCCAGACTTGCCAGACAGCAAAGCAGCCACACTGCGTTCTTATCGTAGATGGTGGCTCTCACTCCGAATTGCATCACTTTTCTTTTATATAGATTATCAGTCACGGGAACCACTTCAGGTCAACATCGCCGTTTTCCTCCTTGGCACAGAAACAAACTTGCTAAGCTACCACTTTGCTCCTACTTTTAAAACATAAGCATTGATTGGCAAGTTCATGCCAAAGCCTTTGCGCAAGTTTCTCCTGGGAGCTATAAAATCTAATCTGAGTAGGAAAATAGGGACAATTCCCGCAGGTGTTGGTGTAATGCACCCTGAGATAGCTTTCTTTGGTGCTGGCCAGTTATCTGCCTAGAGGTTTGTTTTTTGTTTTTTTTTTTTTTTTTTTTTTTCCTAATGGAAAGAGACCCAATGGATTCTGGCTGGTTCCAGGCAGGTTAGTAAACACATGAGTGTTTGATCCTTCTTGGTTAATGAGCCTTAGTGAAGTAAACATTTCCTTGTTGTTCTAGAATTTTAAATGGTTATAGTCACAATTTCGTTTCTCTTTCTATTCATAAAAGAAAGTTGATTCTACGGAGACAACTTTTTCTTTATTTATTCCCCCCTTACCTTTTATTTAAAGGACATTTAAAAATAGATCTTGTCAAAAACAACCATTTTGTCTGACCAGCCTATGCCTACTTATCTTCCAAACTTGCTTCTCAACTTCTCAAATAACCAGCGACCTAGAGTGTCTACATTTTATTTTATTACCCAGTCCTTAATTCTTTTTTTTGGTACCGGGTATCGAACTCACGACCTTGCTCTTGTCAGGCAGTTGCTTGTGCTGCTAAGCTAAATCCCTGGCCCCCAGTCCGTAATTCTATCTGTTGCACATTTCAAAGCTTCTAGTCACTTTTCCAGCCTAGTGACTGAGGGGACCCTTCCTTCTGATGGCCACCCCTTGCTCTTAATCCCTCCTTGGGCCTGCCCCGTGGCATACCTCTCCTCCTCTGTCTCTTTACCACGCCCCTTCCTCTGGACTCTCCCCAGGTGCTCTGCAGAGCGTGCTGGCTCATCACTGTTATTACCTCCTTATCTGAAGTAAACAATTCTTGTCTCAAGTCTTGAGCTGCAGCTTTAAAGTTGGAATATTCACCTCTGGATCTACTCTGTTTTCAGTCTCTTTTCTGTTTCTATAATGAAATACCTGAGGCTGAGTACTTGATAGGGAAAAGAGGTTTATTTAGCTCACAGCTTTGCAGGCTGGAAGTCAAGTTGGGGGGCTGTATTGTTTCAGGCAGGGCAGAAGCGAGGCAGGGAGAGAGCACTAGGCAAGGCGGGAAACCAGATGAGGAGCGAGGGGCGCAGATCGCTCCTTTATCACAGCCCTCTCCTGAGAAGATCCCACCAGGACTAGGTCAGTTCCTCCGTGACCTAACAGCCACCCAGGAAGCTGCACGTCCCATGCTGCCTCACTTAGGACCAAGTAATCAACCCAGGACTCCTTGGGGATCCACTCAAACTGTGCTCTGTGTTTTTGACTGTTTCTTGAGCATCTTTGCTTGAATGGATTATGGCCATCCGAAACACAAGTCTAAAGACACAGTCACACAATAGGGTCTTGTTTCTGCCTCCATTCTTCCCATGAAGCATGCTATTATTTTTCTGATTTAGTCATTTTTAGAGTTTTGAAACAATCTTGTATATTTTATTTCTCTTCTCAGTTTTATTTAGGTACTAATTTTTTTTGTTTGCAGGGATTAAATGAAGCTACATTACAAATTGTCTAGCAAAGACATTTGGACACTGTAAATCATTTTAATAAAATCAGTGATTTTTCTGTTACTACATCATGCAGAAATATCTGGGTAGGTGTTCATCAAAGATGATGGCTATGTTGGGAATACCTGTCTTTACATACAGGTGAGTTCAGTTTCCTGGCACTCAAGGTGAAGTCACCCTGCAGATGGCAGAGGTGACCTCATGGCCAGGTTTGATGGGCACATTTGTGCACTGGTCCCTCCATATCCCAGTTCTGACGACAGACTCAGTGTCGAGTGCTGAGCCCCCAAGGATCCCATTAACTGTAGGAATGTGGCTTCTTTCCTCCTAGGTGCCTATGCAGGTATGGGGTTCTGGGGCCGGATGCCCAGCCCCGTTTACTTGCGGGGTAGGGGGCTGGCAACTGGTGGGGGCCTCTGCTGGCAGCAGTGCCTCCCCATCCCCTGCATGGGTTTGCTCTGCATCCTGGTCCTTGAAGGCTTCCCTGCCCCGCTCCAATGTTCAACTTAGAGCCTAATGGGTGTAGCCGGTGGCCAGTGTCCTTCAGGAACCTCTTGCCCCTTAGTTAGATTCGCTGGAAGGCAGAGGATGGAATAGCAGGTGGGGGTCTCAGACCTCAAGCGCTGCAGGTGGCTGGGGCAGAACAGGTGTATGTAGACATTTCCGGTTCCAGGAACTCTCAGCGGTGGCCACGCAGATGGATTGAGACTGAGTCCTGCAGGGACATTGACTGCAGCTGCTCGTACAATGAGACCAGGGAGGGGACGTCTTTAGTAAGGGTAGGGGTGCCGGCTGTGGCCCAGGGTCTCAGGCAAGCAAATGTTTAGATAACTGGGAGAGTTAATTAGTAACAAGACTCCAAGACTCATGCTGAGGAAGAGCTTGGATCCTCGCTCTTAATGGCACAGTACAACAAATATAAAGTTGCTATAAATACCATTTTTTGGTTAAGAAATTACAGTCTCCACCGAGGCACCATGGATGAGTGAGCTGTTTGTTACATTCGTGTGGGCTGGTTTCTCTTTTTCCTTGGTCTGTTAATCACAGCTGGAAACATCTCATCCAGTGAGCCAAAGTGCCTTTAAATGGTACCGTCATTCATCTGGCAGTAATTAATTGGGTTGGAAATATAAAACCTAGATAGCACCTTTGCATTTCAGAAAAGCTACAACAATATCTTGGAAGATATTCCCACATTAATGACTGACAATAACAAAACCGCCGGCGTTGGTTGATTCCTAACCATGTGCCAGACGCCGCCGTATTATCTCACCTACCCCCAGCTGACCGCGAGGCCACAGACCTTGCTATCTCCCTCCTGGGCTGAGGCTCAGCTCGCTTCAGCCTGGCCCAGGGTCCTTCTGCATCTTGCAGTCTGGTTCCCGAATGCTGGGTTTCTGTTCCGGTGCTAGGAATCCTGCAGAACACACAGCTTGGAGACTCCAAGTTGCTTCGGGCTTCAGTCCTACTTGACAGGAAGATGCAAGTACCGCTCGAGATGCCCGCTGTGCATTGCTTACTTGGTCAGCCAAGGACAAAGGTGCTCTGGGTCCCCTGGAGAAAACCTCGAGCAAAGCCATGTTTATTTGAGATGTCCCTGTGTGAGGGTACCAGGGCATCGCCTGGGCGCAGAGGAGGATTCCTTGCATTCTGTACAGTGTCCTGCACCCTGAATCATGTGGTGGTGATGCAGGTGTCCGTCTGGGCCTGGGCCATGGCCAGGAGCGGGGATCAGCATCTGTGGGGCTCCCCTCATGTCTTTTGGGGTGAGGAGCAGAGAGGAGGCAGGTGCCCACTGGCAGAGTCCCGCAAGGCTTGCGTGCTGGCCCCCTGCCCTTGTTGTGGATTCCAGAGTCTGCAGCCGTGGGGCCTCCTCCTGCCCCAGCTCTGCTCTTGGCCTCTGCGCCCTGCTCGGTTCCCAGCTGCTGACCTAGGTTTGATCTACTAAGCCAATGCAAGGGTACAAGGAGCTGGGCCT
This sequence comes from Cavia porcellus, assembly GCF_034190915.1. Classification (NCBI taxonomy): domain Eukaryota; kingdom Metazoa; phylum Chordata; class Mammalia; order Rodentia; family Caviidae; genus Cavia; species Cavia porcellus. The sequence continues at coordinate 7,279,803 of NW_026947496.1, read as the reverse complement.
GGTGGGGAAGACTATGCTTTTCCTGGGATGGAGCCAAGGGAGCTGTGTCTCCAGCAGTAAATGTCAGCACTGGCCAGAGGCTTGTTCCAGGCTCTTGGTCTCCAGGCCTGGCAGGGGCTATCTATCCTTGCCCCTCAGCCCTGAGGATAGCAGAGCCCTGCTCTGTGCCCACAACTTAGCTCTACCCAGTGCCCAAGAACCCTAGAACCATCCTCTGGCAGGAACCTTTCCTCAAATTGGACACTTAGGTACGTGCGGTCCATCTGCCACCTGCAGGGGCCTGAGTTTGCAGCTGGGGATGGGACAGACCCCCTATAAGTTGTGCAACTGCCTGCTGGATGAGCTCTTAGATAACCCAGGTGAGGTCTGAGGAGCCCCTGGGCAGTACGTCGGGAGCTCCAGACTTTCCGGTGAACCTGGGCTCTGGGCGAGCGAGATGTCTGGCTCAGCCCTTGGCGTGAGAGAAAGCGCTTGGGGAGACCAGGGGGCTTGCTGCAGGCTCTGGCTGGCTGGACGACAGGGGATGCCCAGCTGTGGTGGTCACTCTGGTTCCTGAGTGGAGTTGGGCCCCAGCAATAGGGAGAGGAGACACAGTTAGCACCCCTGAGCCCCGCAGATGGGAGCAGGTCCAGTGTTTTTGGAACTTGATGCTGAGATAAACAATGGGGTCCCTTTAAAAATGGGAATACCAAAGTCCCTCTTCATTGTTTGGTTTTATTATAATCAAAAAGGCTTTTTAATTGTATAAATGATACAGAATCACTGGAGAAAGAATTTTTAAAGCAGCGTAGAAACTTGTAAGAAAGTTAAAATCAGCCACAATTTCACTTCCCCGAGCTAACAGCAGGATATCCAAGACCCTCCTGGCCTCTGGTAAGGGCCGGGAGTGTCCCCCACTGAACTTTTTTGCCCCCACTTCTCACCCTGTCCTACCCTGAATGTCTTTATGCCACCGTCTTCATGCTCGAGTAATTTAGCATGATCTGAGTAGTGGCGCACACACACACATGCATGCACACACACACATGTGCGCGCGCGCACAGACACACACACACACACACACACACACACACACACACACACACACAGATGCAGAATCAGAAGCCCTTTCAGCACGCCCTGCTTCTCTTGCTGTGGCCGCACCGTACCTCCACCCCTTAGGAAGAGATTGAGCAGATCCTTCTGCCCCCCAACATCACACACAGTGTAACTGAAGGGATTTTAAAGAGAGCACCCTATTCACTAATGGTGGAGTCTGCCATTAACATTTTCCCACGCGGGTTGAATATCCCTTATCCAAAATGCTTGGGACCAGAAGCACATGGTAATTTGGACTTTTGAATATGGGCATGTGCGTGATGATTTCTTGGGGGTGTTTTGTTTTATTAATTTGTTTGTCTCTCTTAGTGCCGGCGTTACTTTGCTTTGATTGTGGTGTTATCATGATACTCTGCAGTCCCAGTAGATGGTAAGGCAAGTTCCTTCTTCAACCTGAATCCTGCTTAAAAGTTTTTCTTTGCTACCTGTGGGCATTTACATTTTCATATAAACATTAAAATAACTTTATTCAAATCAGACTTCCCCAAGCCTAATTATATTATATTGATTGTTTTGGAGAATTGACATTGTATAATATATTCTATAACATTAAATATTTTCATTCAGGAACAGGATATATTTTGCTATTTGTCTAGAGCCTGTTTTAAATCCTTTAGATTTTAAGATTTTATAATTTTGTTCACATAGCCTGAATATTTTTTCTAGATTTTTTTCTGTTTTATAGACTTAGTCCCTGTTACAAATTAATCATTTATACTAAATCCATTTTACCTGCTTAATAATAGCACTAATTATTGAGCTTTGCACATTTATATAACCAAATTATTTGATTGTCTCTAATAACTTTTTTCTCAAAGTGTCATGAAATCTACATGCATTGAATCATATGGCTAGCGGAAAAAGGAAAAACATCATTATCCTTCCAGTATTTACATAGACTTGATTTTTATTTTGACAGATTGTGAAAGCTGGTTGAATAAAATTAATACCACTGGGTATCCTGCTGGTTCCTGACTTTAGTGGCAGTGTCTTGAATATTTCCTGTTTCTAACGATGTTAGCTTTTCGATTTTGGTAAGGATTCTTTATTACATATTCAGTGTTCACTTTACCTTTTATTTAACAGAGTTGTTGGGTTGGTAAGGATAGGTGTTTATTTTCACCTCGGTGGTATGCTTGTACAACTCCTTGTGTCTCCCTTACACATGAGATCTATAGAGATGAGGTGAATTCTGTTGGTAAATTCTGCACAGTGAATACCAGGTAATTCTTGGTTTAAGCTTGACTTGATCATTCTCCGTGTTCATGTGAGATTTTACGAATTCAATATGTGAACTTTTATTCAGAATTTTATCAAATGTCTTTTACATAAGTAGTGTTCATCTGTATGACTGCTTGGTTCCTACACTGATTTTATCAGTCTGTATTGTTAATATCACATTTATTCAGAGAAGAAGGCAGAGGAATTTCCAAGTTTTTATTTGCCATAAGAGAATGCCTACTGCACTAAAATTGAAAGAAATCTTAGGCTCGGCTGTGAAACCAGCTGGCACCGGGACCGTCTGCAGTGTCACCCTTAGTCACCCTTGAGTCCCTGCTGTGGCCATGATTTCTCCTCTTCAGGGAGAAATTTGGGGACTTGAAGCTTATTGAACGGTCCCTTTTTTCAACTTCATTGTCATAGAACGTCAAATACCATTTCCTGATTCCCACGTTCCTTCTGTGTCTGTGTATTTCTCCCTTATTTTCACCCTCCGTGTGACACACGAGGGATTATCTATTTTGGTGTTCTTTCAGAATAAACAAAATTAGGATGCACTTGTGTTTTCTCCTATTTTTATTTCTCATTTGTATTAATTTTAGCTTATATCTTTATCGAGTCTCTTCCTTTTGGCTTATTAGACACCTCTCCCAGTGCCTTAAAGTTAAATTTTTGTTAGTTTTATTTTTTATTAGTAGGCCACAGATATGTTCACGCGGGGCCATGGGCACAGGTGCGCACTGCCCGGACCCCTTCTCTTTCCGTTCCTTGCCAGTCCCCATCCGTTAGCTGGATCTGTTCTGGTATAAGGTGCTACTTCAGTGCCTGTCAATATATTTATGTGCTTTAAACCTGGTATTCAGTTCAGACATCTAGAAAGGTATATTTTAGTATCTAAACAGGTGAACTACTTTTGTTGCCCTTTAAATTGTATTTTGTTAATTTTGTGGATTATGACAAGAGAACATTCTACCTTTTTCCCTCTTAGTTTGTCCGGGTCTGAAAGAACTATGACAGTCAATTTGGCTGTAATTGTGTATGGTGAACACATATTCCTTTTCCCTAATTACATTTCATTGGTACATTTTAGGTTTATAGAATGATCACATTCATCATAGAGAATTTGCATCTGTACAAATATATAAGTTGGTTATTTTTTCCCATCCCACTACCCTCCCTTCTACCCCTTAAACTCTCCCCATCACAAAAGCTTTCTTTCCATATTTTACTTTTTTTCTCATTGTTAAAAATTTTTCCTTTCTTCCCTCCCCCTCTTTGTTTCCCTCCCCATTTGAACATTTTCTTCTTATTTCACAATATTGATTATACAGTTTGGTCCTTATTTACACTTTCAGTTCCTCACCCCAGAGAAACAATGTGGTATTTACACGTGTGTCTGATTTATTTTTCTTCCGAGTATGGTCTCAAGGTGCATCCATTTACCTAGCAATGTCTTGAGTTCATCCTTTGTGGCAGAGTAGTACTCTCCAACATAAAAACCCCACATTGTCTCTACCCATTGGGAATATCTATTTATACCTATCATGCATTCTTTCCTTTGCCTAATTTTTTTATTTTAAAGAGCATAAAACTAAGCAAAATAAAACAGAGTAAAGCCAATCAAAACAAATCAGTGTAAGTGACACAGGACTTCAAACAATAGGACATTAACAATGGTTACCATAATGCCTCTTATTGTCTCCAAAATAGCTGCAGATACCTTCAAAAATCAAACAAAACAGAACATAATAGAATAGAACCAATAAAAATGAAACAATGAATACAATGAAGACTTCCAAACAAGGTAAGCATAAATCTAAAATGCCTACTATAATATACTTGTTAATTTTTAAGCAGCTGCCCATGCCACTGGATATAATAAAATAAAAAAAAAAAAAACAGAATAAAACTCAACCCAACAAAACAATGACAGTGACACAGGACTTCAAGACAAGATAATAGTGAATTAACAATGGCCACCGCCTTCAGAAGGAGAGCCCCCAGAGATGATCCACTGCACACCATCATCCTCTGATAGAGGATCAGACCACCAGCATTAGACCTACAAAGTCAGTGAAACACCAAACACTACAAGCATTGAGTTGTATTTTCCATCAATAGCTATCACCGCAGCCTGTGTTTCTCCAGATCAGATCAGCTGGTCACTTACAGTTGCGGTGGGCATGGGGGTTGGCTCTTCTTGTTTCCCAGCCTGCACGGCGGAAGGGGCTGGCAGCTGGCTGTCCCCCAGTGGCCTGTGCATGGTGCTGATTTGCGGGGAGGTCTTGTTTCTTGGTGACTTGTTGTTCTCTTCCCCTAAGTCCGTGAATGGCCTGCCTAATGTTTTTTTAAAAAATCTTTAAATCAGGCCTTTTGGGTGTCAGCCTTGCGATGCTGTCCCTGCATCTGTCTCACTGCATCTGCCTTGCTTGCATCTCTGTGGACCTTGCCGTCCCCGGCTCCTGTATCTGTCCTGTTATGTGGAACCGTGCATGGTGTCACAACCATGCAACACACATCCCTGCACTCACAATGCTTCCGGATCATGGAGGATACCTGTGAAAGCAGAAGGGAACCAGAGGAAGAGCCAATAAAGGACTCCATCTGCTACTAAATAATGAAGACTCGGGTGGAGAGGTGAGCACAGCCCAGGCAGTGCTCAGCAAGGCAGCCGAGTGCGGTGCTCTGAGCAGGCATCAGGCCTTTCTTCACCCTGCTCTCATTTGCAGCCATGCCTTTGTTCTGCCAGGAGATACTTACTAATTTTAAAGAAATGTCTGTGCACACACAACCACATGTACCTACACACATGCACACAGACCCCCCCCCCCCCACACACACACATGGACCAGTGCTCCTCAGCCTTGGGTCACTGCTCACCAGCTGGACACTGAAGACCTCTCCACTTGTAACTGCATTGACTGCATCCAGCCTACTCAGCTTAGTGACATGGAGCCCTGCAGAGCGGCCTGGGTTCCTCCTGCTTGCAGGGCTGGACAGAGGCTGCAGCTGGCCAGCGTCCTGAAGGAGGATGGGGCCATGTGGGCCTTGTCTGGGAAAGAGCATTCAAATTCAACATGTGAAGTATAGTTTCCACCGAGTGTGGTTTGTTTTTGCACCCAAAGTTGAACAATTGTAAGTCGAACCATTGTAAGTAGAGGCCATTTGAATATGTCTTTAAGTAAAAGAAGAGTGAATTCTACTTCACCTTAATGGTCAGTCTCCATAAAGGTTTTGCATGGCCATCCAAGATCACCTTAAGCGGGGTGGGGGGGTTCAGCTGTGAGTCTGAAGTGTGTGGTGTAGTTGGACCAGGGGGAACACCGGGTAAGGTGCACAGGTAGATGCCCCACCTTGAGATGTAGGGCCCGGTTAGAGGTGAAAGGCTGTTTCTGCCATCTCTGGGGTGCACTTCCGGGCTGGCTTCAGGCTGCGTCGTGGCTCCTGCACGTGGCACAGCTGAACCTCCCCAGACTGGTGGGCATCACTGGATGTGGGCACGAAACTACCGCTGACCACTGGATGGACGCGTTTCACAGACACATTCCTGTGGCTCCCTGGCTGTTTTGAGCGATTTAGTCAGTGCTCTCTCAGTTTCTAATTACAGGGTTTTGTTTTTATTTTTGAAAACAATGTGGGATAGAAGTGGGTAATCTCCCAGCGCACATTTGCTGTGCTGTGGGCTTTGTCCTCCTCACAAGCACTCTGCAGTGACGGCTGCACCTCCTAACACTTCACAGAACCTCCTCGGTTCTCCTTGGAATGCGCAGTGTGGGTGAATTACACTTCCCCCTTCCGGTCAATGGCAAGGGTGCGTGTGCTGGAGAGACAAAAAGTTGCTTACCGCTGCAGAGTTGCGGTGTAACATGTGACTATGAATTTCAATATGGTTCTGGTTCAGAATACTTAGCAAATCTCAACAGGATTTAACTTACATGGCCTTTCATGTGGTTAAAGCAAGAGATGACCAAAGTATGACTTCACAGCTACACATTTTGCTTCCATACAAAGAGGTTTATTGTTTCCTTTGCAATGTGTACTGGGGAAGAGCATAATAAGAATATAAGTCCCGGGGAACCTGCATAATAAAGCAGGTCAGTAGGCTACAGAATGAGTAAACTCCCATTTTGTTCAGTTACTCAGATCTCCATTGCTTGTAGGGGTGGAATGACTCCCCTGGCTGTAAAGTTCAACAGAAGTTTGAGGGCTGCTTTTCTGCAAGACTTTTTGGCAGAAAATGACACAGCGGAGATCCTGGAGGAGCAGCTGGACCCCTGCGAGCAGTGCAGGTGCTGGTTCTGCTTTGGGGACCAGTTCAGAAGCTGGCACCAAGCAGCCCTGCCGTGGCCCGAGCTTCTGCACATCCACCATGATCTGGGCTTTGGAGCCCAGTGTTTGCAGCCAAGCACTCAAGTCGGGGGTCTGATAAGGTACGGAGTCATGTTTCGTGGAGGTGGATTTTCGTCTGTGTTCCCTTCACAGCCAATCCTGTGCCACTTTTGTTTGTCAGTTTTTCCATCACTACAGCAAATACCAGAGGTAATCAGCTCCCGGGAAGAAAGGTTGATCTTGGCTCACAGTTTAGGAGATTTCAGCCCTGGGGGGCCTTGTTGCTTTGGGCCTGGGAGGAGGCCACACTGGGGTAGGGAGACGGTGGCTGGGCCAAGCTGCTCACCTTGTGGAGGGGAAGCAAAAGTGAAGAAGAGTCCAGGGGCCCGCGGTTCAGGTTCCCTTGGAGGTCGCCCCTTCTGTGAGCAGAGCGCTCCCATTAGGCCCTGCCTCTCAAAGTTACCCCCAGCTGGGGACCCCGGCTTCAATGCAGGAAGCTGAGCGAGAGGTGGGGACATTTATCATCCAGACTGCAGCAGCGCCACCCTAGCAAACAGGTGTATGGAATCCCTTTGGAGCCGCAGAGCACACGGCTGCACGGCAGTGCTGGGGAAAGTCCAGTCTCCTCAGAAAAAAGATTAAAATCTATAAACTGACTTTGCACATCTCCCTGGGAAGCTTGAATTACATAGTGAAGAGAATACAGTGCAGTTACTGTAAGGAACCAGCTGGGAACGTTTCCCTACCCTAGTGAGAGGGCACTGTGTGTGCTGGACGTCTTCTCTCTTTGGTCCTCTCCAAGTCCCGCTCTGTCAAAGGAGGCACCAAGACAGGGGTAAATCCTTTGCAAGTGGGGTCCGCAGGCAGTGAACCGCAGAGCCCTGGTGCGACTGTACGCGATCCCTTTGGTACCGATCTGAGTGCAATGTGCAGTGCCTGTTTTGGGGTGATGCCCTCAGCAGTGGGAGCTCCAATAACACACTAGGAGGCTCAGATGGCCCTGGACTCCCCCCAGGGCCACAGCCCAATAAACTCATCATGCAGTGAACATGGTCTGAGTAGAGACTGCCTTGATCACCTGACCTGGTGCACACCCCAGCCAGCAGAACGCCTCCACTCTGGTGGCTTCCCCTCGTGACGGTGGGCTAAGTGGGAGCTGCCGTGTGATCTGCTGCTGCCTGGCCTCAAGATGAGGATTGGCCTTCCTGTCCCCAGCTCAGCAAAGGGTCCAAACTTAAAATGCCAGCTCCACTTTCTGCAGACTGTCTACCATCTGGCATCACGGTGAAGCTGAACCATCATAATTCGGAGTCAGTCAGTTCAGGAAAGAAAGCCTATGAGGTAGGATGAACAGGGGGTGGGGTTCATGTTCCGACAGAGGTGTGCAGGGGCGCAAGTGCCTTTCTCAGACCTCAGTTCCTTCTGCTGAGTCTGGGACCCAAGGACCCAGCTGCACATTTCCGTAAAAACACTTTCTGATCTTCCACTCGGAGGTGGGAAGAAGCAGGAAATACAGCCGTCTGCAATTTGCTTTACTTAAACTTTTTAAAGAAGGCATTTTGTAAACTAAAGAACAGTGGTAGTTGAGGAGTGGGTTGGCTCAACACACAGTGTTTTATCACATGGCTGAAGTGTTTCTGCCATTCTGACATCTGGTAAGAGCGACCTGGCAGGTGCCGGGGAATGTCCCATGCAAGGTGTGTGGACGAGGAGGTTAGAGATGCCTGCTTGTTCCTGGCTGAAGCCTGGACTGCGTCATGGGGGTGAAGCTGGGAGCAACACCTCAATGGCCTGCATTTTGCTGTACAGCTGAGGAAATGTGGTCAGAGTCATCCAGAGCATGCAAGCTGGGCTGGCGTGTCCAGGGAGGCTGTGGAGTGGAGGATGGGGCTCAGAGGCCTTGGAGACAGAGCCCCTTCAAGTTGATTCCATGGGTTTCTATAAGTGAGTAATCCCTGCTGAACCTAGAGCCACCCAGGAAGCTTTTAGCAAACTCTGGTACCTCCTCCTCTACTGTGCTTCTGTTAAACAGATCCAGTGGAGAGTGCACCTGCTCCAGGAGAATCTCAGGTCACCCAGGTGGGTACCCAGAGCCAAAGCACTGCAGGCTTTTAGCAAGAGGGACCAGGGAGAAAACAATAAAAGCAGGAGGTGGCACAGCCGGGCGTGGAGTTCAGTGGAAGGGAGTGTACACAGCATGCATGAGGCCCTGGGCTCAGTGGATTCACACCATGCAGGGCAGGGTGCAGAAGGCGAAGAGTGAGCAAACATCTCAGCTTTTGTTTGGGGAAAGAATGAATGGTAAAGTCTGGCTGGAGACCTTGGCAGGTGCTTGGGGCTGTTTCGTAGGAATCTCTTATTTTAATTTGTGTGGACTATGCTGCAGGAAGGGTCATTGCCTGGCTTGGTGGTCATGATGGCGGTGAGGAGGGAAATGGCGGGTGCCCAGAGTGCCCACAGATGTCCAGGTGAGGGAGGGCGGGGACCGAGAGCTGGGGGAGCTGTTGACATCAGCGGTCTTTGCATCTCAGCCTGCTAAGCAGGCTGGTGATTAGGAGAGATCACAGAAGACGCTGCTAATCACCTGGAGATGTAAAGGGAGTGGGAGATCAAAAGAGCCATAGATGAAGGTTAAAGGGCTTCAGAGGGTTGGAACAGGCTTTGACCTTCAGCAGATTGTTATCTGGAGCGTGATTATTAAGAAAGGACCAGCTGCTCTCGACTCCTTCAACATGTAATTTGAAAAGCATTGCCTTCTCTCTATGCTTAAAAACCTGAGATAGGGACATCTGTATTCTGCCCAAGCCCACTGAATACTTTTTCAAGTTGGTTTTCTGATTAGGGAGGGAAGCTCTGCAGGCTGCCAGCTTCTCATATGGGACTTGGGACACGGGCTGGAGTGGAGAAGGCCCTGTCTCCTAATATGTGGTGGACAGCTGTGTCTGTCCCCGTCTGAGCTCCCTGTCTGGGGACATTTCATCAGGGTCAGGGTTGATTTCTGAAAGCAGTGTCGTGGGCCGTGGAGAGCTGCCTGTGGCTGGGACATGGAGGTGACCGGATTGGGAGGAGCTCACATGTGCAAGGCAGAAAGGACAGCACAGCACTGGGGACATGAGGACATGGCCACCCCAACTTCGGCCTGGACACTATCCTACAACCTCAGTAATGTAGCTGTGTGCGCTGGAGGAGGAGCATGAGGGGTTGTTGTGGGCTCTGCTTTGCTCACCTTGGGGGCATCATCTCAGCTCCCACACCGCAGTAGCACAGCACAGTAGCTCAGTGTGCGTGCAGTCTATGAATGTGGGCATGCACCTCTCCACTGCTGCTTGCTAGCTGATGCAACCCTGTATGAGTTTCGTAGCTTCTCTGAGATGCAGGTTAATGTCCTGCTATGGTTTGAGTGTGTTCCCAAAGTTCAAGCATGGTAAACTTCAGTGTGGGGCAGTGGAGAGGAAGAGCCCTCATGAGTGGGTTAGGGTCTTTCTCATGGGAATCCATTGTGAGCGCAGAAGTTTGGCACCCTGTGCCCTCTTCTGCAAGTGCTCACCTGATCTTCCACTTTCTGCCCTGAGTTGAAGCAGTGTGAGACCCTCACCATCAGTCAAGTGGGAGCCAGCAGCTCGCCTTAGGCTTCTGGTCTCCTGAACCATTTTCCAAAAGAAACTGCTTTCCTTTTTAAGATATGTGGTCTCAGTTATCCTGTTATAGCAACAGAAGATGGGCTTAGACACCCACATGAGAAATACCAGTGGCCTGTCCCTCTGTGCCCCCTGGGACTGCAGCCATTGTCATGGGGAGCGCTCTCTCTTTGGGGCTACCTCTTACAGGTGTGCAAACAGCACACTCTAAATCTCTGAGTTGTCAGAGTGGTTCAGTGCCCACCCCCGAGCCTGGTATCTTCCTTTTCTGTCCTGCATCAAATATCACAGTATTTCCAAAACTGCTCATGACCTCAACCTTTCCTACTGTCCCCCAACCCCGCAAGTCCTCAGCTAGTCCTGGGATGCAGGACGCCACAGTGTCCTGTGTACAAGGGGCTCACCAGGCAGCGGATGATGGGATTTATGGGACACATCCACGCTGACAGCCACTCTGAAGGCATAAGAGTTTCCCCAGCTCTCCTCTGCTGGTTTTCCAAGTGCTGCACCCTTTCTCAGGAGGGCTCGAAAAGTCAGCAACAGCTCAGAGCCCCGAAGGGCTCCCTGTCCAGTGCCACATGGTCCCAGAGAGAAGACCTAGAGATAGCACCATCCTTGTGGCATGGTGACAGAGCCTCTTAATATTCAAACTTAGCATTTTTATTTTTTGATTGCTTTCAGATGCCTTTTATGAATTTATGCTGTAATTGAAAAGAAGGGGAAGGGGTATTGAATTTTGGGAAAAATAATAGAATGTGTCCTTTAAGAATTCATAATCATGGGCAAAGATGTGATGGATCTGTTTATCTGAGGAGCCTCACCTATCTTTCTGTATTACCTACGCCCGTTGTGGAAGAAAATTATTTTTCCATGTGAGTTGTTGTGGGTTTTTATTAATGTTTGAATTGCTGGATATGTGGTTAAATGTAACATAGATCGGCATTGTGAACTTTCTGAGTCTTAATATTGTCCTGATCTTCTCCTTATAAACCTTAGTCCTTGATTGAGTGTGCTAAATCCTTTATGAGAATGCTATTTAAAGTCGTATTATAATTTCAGCCTCTACTAATTATTCAGCACTGTAGCAGCAAAGTATCATTTGTAAGAATTTGGTTATTTTTATACTTTCACCATAAATCTGACGTTCTACTCAGTGAAATGATGCAATAAAATTAATGTCACTTTCCAAATATTCATAATTATATCCACAATGGCTTCAGCAGAAGTTGGTTTTGGAGATGAGATGGATATGGGTGAACAGGAAATTAGTCTGAGACTAGGAAGGATTGGACATATGACCTTACTTACAAACTAGTGAGTAGGTAGGTCACTAGTGAGTGAGCAGATTGGTAGGTAGGTGGATAGGTAGATGGACGACTGGAAAGATGGATGGATGAATAGATGCACATACACACCCATGCATGTAAGGTAAGATATCCTTCCTTTAGGAATGCATAGTTCATATCAGCAGAGATCTCCCAATCAAGGAAAGGCAACTTGTGTGAGTTCCTTGTGCCCCAATTCCTCATGGGGTGACATGATCAGAGTATCCAGTGCACCTGTCCGTGTAGGGTTGGAGGCTATGAAACTGGGAGCTTATAGAAGCTGGTGTGTATTACTTTCTTCTCTCCTAAATCGATGCTGGACAAGGGGAGGTGATGGAAAGGACTATGCTTGAGAGTGTGACAATGCCAGGGGAGGAGGAGAGGCCACATGATTTATAAGCAATGAAATGTGGGGTGCCTGACTCGATCCGCAGGTCCCTGAAACCTCCGAGGTTGCTTGCTGCTCATCGAGCCTTGAGCCCAGCCTGAGCTTGGGATCATGACTCCAAGTGTTCATAAGTATGACAATACTCATGTGGCAGGTCCCTTAACAGCAAGTGGGACATTTGTCCTAGTAGTTAGACAGGACATGAGCAAAAGCTCAGGATCAGGAATAGGAGGCTCAATTAGAAAAGGACTGGCCTGGATGAAACATGTTTTAAAACCCCTGGTTTGGGTAGGAGAAAATGTGCATTCAAATAATTAGAAATAAGCCCTCTGGAACCCAGGTTCAATGCTTTAAGAGAATTTGATAGGTCAGGTGTGTAGCCTGCTTGATGAATCCCACCAAGGAAATGATAATGAACATGGAGGTGCTGCATGTGCTCTTAGGAACCCCCAGGGAGGACAGGACTTGGGATGAGGGATGAATGTAGCTCCCGGCCAGCTGGGAAACTGCAGACACATATTTGGGTCCAGACTAAGCCCCCTGAGCGCCTCGCACACATCAGGAACTGCTCCAAGAAGCTTGTGTGATTAATTCAACTTCATTCTCAACACGACGTTGTAAGGTAGGTAGGCAATGGTTCCCAGCTTACAGCAGGGAAACGGAAGCACAGAAACCTGCGCAGCCTGGCAGAGCGTGATGGGGACCCAGCGATCTGAGTCCTTGTTCTTAACCCTTGGCCTTTACCGTTGCACAGCGAGGCACCCTCCTGGGCGGTTTTCAAGCCCCAGCAGGCTGTGCAGGCGGGTGTGGAGCAGCTGAAGGCATGGAGCTGTTTGTGCTTCTCTCCCAGGCGCTTCCTCAGAAGCCTCAAAGCCCTAACCAGCTACAGTTTGGTGCGAACCCGAGACGGGCCGCTTTCACCCTTCTTCCTGGGTGTCAACCTGAGCTCCACTGAGCAGCACTGGGGGTGGGGGAGTGTGGCTTTCCCAGAAGACCTGCTGAGAAGGAGACAGCTGACCAGGAGCGCTACTTACCCCAGGAGCGGGTGGAGGGGGGGACTCCTGTGGTTGGTGTCAGAGGTTACTATGTCACAATCCCCCTCCAACTCCCCCAGGTGTGTACACTGCACTCCAGCATTCACGAGGGTGAACTTACCACCTGGAGGCCCCACGAGAACACCCAGGGCCTTTTCTTTTCTTTCTTGATGCTGGTGGGGGTTGCTGGGAGTCAAGCCAGGGCCTTGCGCATGGCAGCGACACTGTCCCGGAGCCACGTCCACCCCCAATTCTTAACCCCTCCCCTTGCTCCTTGTCTACAGCAGCAGTGGAGCCAAGGTGGGAGGCACCTGTCAGCTTCCGTGGTTCTCCCTGAGCCTTCTCTGGAGGACTTCGGGACTGGACGCTTTTCAGTCTTTTGATTCCTATGGGCAGTAAGTGGAAGAAGCGAGCAGCTGTCTGAGGAGCGCGCATGTATTTAAGTTGCCTCCATGACCCCTGCTGAGCTTGTGGGTCACACTGGCTGCTCCTGTCAGGGACACAGGTTCACCAAAGGCATGGTGACCTTTGCACAGCCTTGTACGCTATGTTCTGCCGTTGGTGCTGTGCACTGCTTGCTTCCTTCCTCTCAGGGTGTGCTCAGGTGGCCTTGCCTCCAACTCTAAGGCTGGGACCAAGAAATGTGACTCCTGGTGGCTGGGACAGTGTCCACCATGTAGGTGCAGTGAGTCTTGGATGGACATGAGTTCCCAGAAACCTCCTTGCTGCTGTTTGAAGTCACTAACATGGGCCAGGCTGCGCCAGACGCTTTACATACAGGTCAAATCGCATAATAGAGATCGACCTCATAGGTAGGACTTGGGCTTAGATTTTTTTAAAATTTTATTTAAAGAGAAAAAGAAAAGAAAAGCAGAGAAAGGGTACAAGTTATACAGATTTACAGAAAAAAATAAACAGTAGGAAATCACTAGTTAATGGATTACATTTTGTCATCTTAGAAATAATTGTTCAAGTTACAAAATTAAAGCTTATAAAGTGGACATTCCAACAGTGAGACTGCAAACAGTTCTGTTCAATGATCCAACAAAACTCAGTAATATCATTAACTATCTTATACACTTAAATATACATGCAGTTATATTGTTTAGAGCACCTTCTTTTCCTCTCTTTTGTACAATGACAATTACACATTTTGGGTTTTGTTGCTCCCATAGTTCTTATTACTTTTTTGGAAGAGAGTAGAACCAAAAGTGACATAACAGAACAGTCAGTCAAATCAAAAGGCTGGACGTAATAAATAATGTAAAAGCATAATACTAGGTGATCAACAATGGCTACTATAATGCCTCCCACTATCTCTAATAGAATTGCCTATATTATTAGTTATAATAAAATTTGAACAAAACAGTAAATAAAAAAAACAACAAAACCAAAACATTGGAGACATTATAGGTCTTCAAAAGTAGATAATAGTCAACCAGAATGGGCGTCATAATGAATCCCACTATCTTCACAGCTGTTGCCTAAACTTTCGAACCTGATACTATCAAGCAAAACAGAATAGAGGAACATCAGTCAAAACAAGATGGTGAGAGCAATACAGGATAATGGAGATAAATCAAGATAATGGAAAGTCAAAGTGGATCACTATAATATATCCTGCTATTTTTAAATTTATTTTTCCCTTAATTAAAAGGATAAAAAAGGTAAATAATAAAATGGAGATTGAGATAAAAGAGGGCATAACAGCAAATCAGCGCAGATCAAAACATAACCATTTAAGCAAAATAGTGTTTCACCACAAGATTATCCTGACATAAAAGTAGTTACCATATTGTCTCTTTCCTTGAAATCTTTGAGTATAACTTCATATGCCGTAGCATCAAATATATTAAAACAATGTAAAACCATTTAAGAGAATGACAGTATTACAGGGTATTTAGAATCAACTAACAGAAAATGAACAATGGTTTCTGTATAATCTCCTTGTCTATAAACGTTTTTCCTTATACTATCATATATAATAAAATCCAATAAGATACCACCTGTTTACCAATGGAGACAGAAGAACAAATGCTTGATGAGACTTCAAAACAAGATGATACTAAATCAGTATTACCTCTTAAGACGTCATTTTCTCCAATATAGCTGTTCCTGTCATCCAATCTTCTCTGCCTCATTTCTGTTGAGCTCTTTTTCTGTCATTAGTTGTCAGTTTGTCTTCTTCATTTTGTTTTCTGCTCCATTCATTGTGGCATCTCTGCTGCTACTTCTGGATTTTTCGTATTTTTCTTTTTTAGAATATCTTGCAATATTCTCTGTAGAGCTGAATTGGTGGTTGCATATTCCCCTAGTTCCTCTTTATCCTGGAAGCACCTTGTTTTTCCATCAATTTCCAGGGATAGTTGTGCAGGATATATCAATCTTGGCTGGAGATTATTATCTTTCAAAGCTTGAATTACTTCCCCCCACGCTCTTCGTGATTTGATAGTTTGTGCCGAGAAGTCTGCTGTAATTCTGATGGGTGTTCCCTTGTAAGTGATCTGTTTCTTGTCTCTGACAGCTTTTAGTATTCTGTTCTTGTACTGGATTTCTGGAATTTTAATTATTATATGCCTGGATGTTGCTCTGTTTGGGTTGTAGGTGGCTGGGTTCCTGTATGCTTCATACAACTGAGTATCTTTACCTTTTGCTAAATTAGGAAAATTCTCCTGGATTATTTCTGTGAGTAGCTTTTGTAGTTCATTTGTTTGTGTCCCTACTTCTTCTTTTATGTTCTTAATTCTTAAGTTATAGACCCTCTTATCATCTTCTAGTCTTTGTATTATTGCTGTTTGTTTCTTTGTTATTTTTAAGAAGTATTTCATTTCATGCTCCCATATTACAACTCTGCCCTCCAGTTCAGATAATCTGTCCTTAGTTTCTTTCAAGCTGTTATGCAGTTTTCGATAGAGTTTTTAGTTTCCTGGTAATCTCTTTGAACCTGCTTCACATATTCTATACTTTCTCTATTTTCTCCATTAAACAATTCTCCCCTCTTTTTCTGTTCTTCCATTCCACCATCTATTTTTTCTTGGGTGGTGCTTAGCATTTCTCTAACTATTCTGCTTATGTCTAGCTTCAGGTCATTAAAAACTTCATTCCTGAACTTGTCTATGAGGCTCTCGAGATAGCACTTAATGTCTATTGGTGCTGTGTCTGCTGTTGTCTCTTTCTCAGGATTGGGGGCCGAGGGCCCTTTCTTGTTGCTGCCTCTTCCCATATTCTTTGTTCCTTATATATGCAAGCGTATATAGGAGGCCCAGCTTCCTTCCCTGTCAGCCACAGTATGATTGAATTGTGCCGGCTAGGTGTTCCCACCCACCGCAGCGCACCAGGAAGTTGCAGACTGGGCAGCCTATGCGGGGCCCGCCACTCCAGGTCAATCTACCTTCAGGAGCTGGGACCTGGGCTGTGCTAGCCTACTGGATCTCAGCCAGCAGCGTCACGTGGGCTAGGCACTGCTCACCAATCCCAGTTGAGAGGGGGATACATGACTGAAGTCACTGCAGCGCCCTGTTCCCGCAAGTCTGCCTGGTCCCAGAATGTCCTCTGTTGGAGTCTCCTGGACCGTGGCAGAGTCCCAGTTTTCCCTCACTCACCGGAGGTGGATGCACGGCTCCCTGCCTGTCCCGCTCTCAACTCCGTTCACTGATTCCAGTTCTCAGAGCTTCCGTGCGTCTCTCTCCCTGCTGAGCCGATGCACACGCAGCAGCGGCGGCGGGGAAACCCAAATCACGGCTTCCAATGGCGCGGGCTCCAGCTTCCACGCTGAGGCTTTATCTGTTCCTGTTATAGCACCAGGATTGCATTCCCAGTTGGTTTCTCTCAGCCCAGTTCGTTCTTGGGTCACTGGGGCATATCTGCTCCTGCTTATGATTCCTTACTCAGCACTATTCCTGAATTCTAAGCTGGGTGTTTCAAAGAGCCTCCATAGCTGCTGCTATCTGTCCACCATGTTCTCCCAGAAGTCTTGGGCTTAGATTTTGAGATTGTCCGCAGCCTCTCTCAATGGGTGGACAGATGTTCTGCTCCTGTTATTCTCTGTGCTTCAAGCCTAGCATCACTGCTGGCTTCTGGAAGCTTCCCCAGTTTTTCCTGTGGCAGAGGGAGACTTCTTAGTGGATATGCTCAGCCAAGCCATCTCCTTCTCCCTGCTTCCCGCGTCCTCCAGTCTCTTTTCCATAGATGATCAGAATTGTATTTCATTTTACTTAGCATATTTTGCTTAAAAGTGGTTAGAGAATCCAGAGGTTTCTCCAGTGAAGTCTGAATTCCTTGTCATGTTAATGGAGACCCTCCAAGATCTGCCTTCTGTCCTGCCTCTGCACAGGCCCTCATTCTTTTTCTACATCCTTGCTCTGAGCCACTAACAGGTCCTCGCCACTCTTAAAAACCAAAGAAAGTCCATGAGCATGATGATGGTAGTGACAATCTTGGAAATTCTCAAAAACCACTGAGTGCAAATTTCAAGACTTATCATAAAAAATAAGTACGTGAAATACTATATTAATGGTTTGATGTCACTAGTACATATATACATACACCAAAACACCGTCTTCTACATGGTAAATATATACACTTTTATTGGTCAATTAAAACTTGATGTAAACACATTAATTTTAAACATGAAGAGATAGAGCATGAAGTAGGGTCTGGCAGCCCCTCAACCCTATCATTTATTTTATAAAACTTCCAAGCCTCATTACCAGTTCCTATCTTTGTTCTTTTCACATCCAAACAGCAGCTCCCACTCGCACTCACAACTCCAGCACCCCCTTGTTGATCCACATCTCCGATCCAGCCTCCTCGTCTTTCCGGACCTCTTCAGACATCACCTGGCTTCTCCTTCCCTCTCCTTCCCCGGTGATACTTTGGAGATTATAACGGGAACTTTGCAAAGATTCAGCCGCTGCTCTGGTTTAAAGGCTCCCGCTACTCACAGATGAAAATCGCAGGTTCCTGACCATCTGTACCACAAACTCTTCTGGAGCCAGCGTGGAAACTCTCAGGTTTCCCCAGAGCCTGCTTGGTTCATGGCGCTGAGCCCAGGGTCACGGGTGGCACAGAGCCAGGCTTAGGTCCAGAAGAGCGAGGCTCCAGCTCCTTTTTTTTTTTTTTTTTTTTATTTAAAAGGAAAAAGAGAAAAAAAAGTCAGAACAAAACAAAACAGTGTAAGGGAACAAGTAATTCAGAACTACAAAAAAAAAACACAGTAAGCTATCACCAATTAATAGATTACACACTATCATCTTAGAAACGGTGTTTCAGGTCACAGGATCAAAGCATACAAAGTGAACATTCAAACAGTGAGACTGCAAACAGTTGTGTTCAGTAATCCAATCAAAAATATTAATATAGTCTTCTATTCAACACACCTAAACACACTTGCTGTTGTATCCTTTAGGGTACTTTTTTTTCCCTCTCTTTATTACAACAAAATTTACACATTTTGGGTTTTATTGCTCCCTTAGATCTTATTACTTTTTTTTTGTAAGGGAATAAAATCAAGCATGATAAAACAAAGCTGTCAGTCAAAACCAAGGATAGACATAGCACATGATGTAAAAACAGAGTACAAGGTTATCAACAATGGTTACCATAATGGCTCTTGTTTCCGTAAGAAGAATTGTCTCTCATTAGGTATTATAAAGTTGAACAAAAGAGGAGAGAACAAGACCAATAAAACCTAAACATTGCAAATGTTACAGAACCTCAAAAGAGGATAATAGTCAAACCAGAATGGGCATCATAGTGAATCTTATTGCCTTCAAAGTAGTTGCCTATACTCTGATACTTGATACTTTCATACAGAGCAGAATAGAGTCTAACCAGTCAAAACAAGGTAACCGGGGTATTACAGGACTTCAGGTTAATAGGAAATCAAAAAAGTTACTATAATATATCCTGCTAGTTTTTTTTTATTTTCCCCTTAATTTAAAAGAGAAATTTAAAAAATTAAATAATTTTTTAATGAATAAGGGAGAGGTTGAGATAAAAGGTGGCTTAACAACATAACAATACAGGTTAAAGCATGACACTTTCAGCAACCTAGTGCTTCACCACCAAATAACCCGACTTAATAGTAGTTACCGTAGTGTCTTTTTCCTTGAAATACTGCCTTGATATGTTTGATGCTATAGCATATGAAGTTACATCCCAGCTCCTCCTTGATGCCTCAAACTCCATGGACGAATTTTTAATGTTTTCATTGAACAAGTGTTGTGAACATTTTCTGTTACTCCTAAACATTTCAAGAATTTGAAAAAAAACAAAAGAATTTGACTGTCAGAGGTTAGGTAGAATTCTGCTGCATGGATGGAGCAAACACTGATTTACAGAAACTTAAGTTGTTTCTGGTGTTTTCTATTATGATGAACCATTTTGATTTGTTAAGAGTTGTTAGGTTAAATGATAACAATATTGTTTGAAATCATTCTGATATGTTTTGACATGTTTTAAAAAACGTCCTTTTTAAATCCTAGAAGATTATACCAAATTGTATTTTCATCAATTAAGAGAATTATTCCCACAGATCTCCGTAGGTCATTATTTAGAAATACTATTGCTTCAATTAGCCTGATTTAATAGCAGGTGAGAAAACCCTATTTTATTTGCTTGCTATATTTATTCTTCTGGTGTGAATAACCTTTCCATATTTTAATCCTAATTATGCTGTGGTATTTAATAATAATACTTTGTTGTATGCCAATATAAATATTTATTATTATGTCATTTATATAACACTAAGTAATAATCCTTGTACTACTGATGAAGCTACATTTAAAAAGCCTTCGCTTGACAGAGTTTCTGCACGTTAGCTCTTTTAATCCTCAAGTTCTTATGAGATATATTCAATTATTATACTCACTAAAATGACTCCAATTTAAGACAATAAGTAACACATTCAAAGTCAGGTCAGCTAGTAATTGGTGGATAATTTGCTAAGAGCTCTTCATTGATATTTTTAACCACTTTCTTGTCATGTTGTTTTAAATTCTCTCCTTGTAGCTTATTGGACATCTTTTAACTTAGTTAATGCCCTTTTGTAAAGCAAATTTCAAATTTTGACATACTTGTGCATATTAGGCTTTCTGTGTCTTATCTTCTTTCATCGACCTGCTTAGGAATTGGGAAAGTCTTTAGCTATATTGCTTTTTAGGCCTTTTATTGGTCATTTTTACTATGCCATTCTGCAATTCATTTGAATTTTATTTTGGTATATGATGTAAATTAGGTCCAAGGTCTTGTGCTAAATAATACATCTCCTAATTTAAAGATTTAACTTTTGTTTTAGGTGTAGCACATGCAAACATCACTATACACATGCATTTGTGTATATATATTAAATATATATATTTGAATTTGCTCTTATGCTATGTTTTGTTCAGTTAACCTGTTATTCACTAACTCTTACTCTAGTGTCATGCCATTCTAACACGTGGTGACACCTGAGGTCACACTTTCATTTTCTTCTTTGATCCAAGTGCTCTCAGCAGTTCCTCCAGATGGTCCTTAATCAAGGTCCATTTCTGTGTGCTTCCACACAGAAACTTCCACACAGTACAAGAACCTTCTTTCCTTGTAAACAAACCGCCTGGTATTTGACTGGCCAAGTGGAATACTCAGATTTTCCTGAGAGAGTTTTAGGACATCTCATTCTCTAAAGACAGAACTGAAGACCTGTCCAGAGGGGGGTCTTTTCTGACCCCTCATGGGGAGGTGGCCCCCAGGCATTCTCTGAGCATTATTGATCAGGGCCACAACTTCAACAACGTGTGGAGATGAGTTGAGTGTTATTTTCTTGGCAACTGCTGCCAGCACTCAGCCTTAGCTTCTCCACCAGGGATGGTTATGGTTAGCGCTCCTGAGAGTTCACTTAGACTCCCATTTGGAAGAGGAGTTGATGATCTCCACCCCAGCACAGGTGGTGCCCAGGCAACCTCAGACATCCCCAGAGATGCTTGGAACCACATTAGCTTAGAGTTGAAAGGACCTCAGAGATGATCTAGTCCAACCCCATTATTTTACAAATGGGGCAGGTGAGAGCTTCCTGGAGCTTTGATCCTCCCTACAGCTCCCTGGTCATTGGTGAGGAAAGCAGTGGGAGCGCTTGGGCATCCTGACTTCTGGTCAGTGTCCCATCCTTGCAACTTGCTTGTTACCTGCCCTAAGATTGTCATTGTGGATGGTGAGGGTTAAACACGCTCCATCAACATGTGGAAGAGATTCCTCTCGTGATTTCTCAGGACTAGCAAGCTCACAACTTTCATCTTATCTTGATTGAATCTTGGCCAGCTCTCTTCCAGCTAAGCCCCTGGCTCACCAGATGGAAAACTTACCTTATCAGGACTGGATGAAAGGAAATATGTGGCTGGTAAGCCGCTGCTGCACGGCTAATAATAAAAAGACATAAGCTGCTTATGAGGGCATCCAATTATATATGGACTGTGGGACACAGAATCAATTTCCCCAAAAATCAAAGAGGTGCAAGACTGCTCCACATTCATTGATAAAAACGTGGAGACTTGGTTCATTTCTTCTTTCAAGCTAATTGTACTCCCAGGTCCTTGCAGCATATCTTAAATTTATTCTGAAACTGGAATGATAGAAGAGTCCATTGGTTTTCTTTTAGCTTCCCAGTTTGAGACGATAATTACAAAACAATGTTTGGGAAAGTAACATACACAATACAGTTTTCAACAGATGTTTATAGCACTTTGGCTATGAGTTGGAACGCTGTTCTAGGGTGTAGCAGGTCAGTTAATGAAAAAAGGTTAAAGATCTCTACCTCTATAAAATGTACATTCCAGTGAGAGGGATCAAAGAGTGAACAGTCAAATCGAACAAGTACATTTTCTAGTACAGCTGTCCTTCAGTATCCACTAGTGATTGGTTCCAGGAAAAACTCAGAAACACAAAAATCCAAGAATGTTCAAGTCTCTTAGTTACAATTGTATAGTATTTGCACGGGATCTATGCACATCCTCCCTGTATTAATCAATTTTACATCTGTGTAAGAAAACACCTAAGATAATTAACAGAAAGAAAAGTTACTTTGGCTACACTTTTGAAGGATTAGGTCCATGGTGGATTGGTCCAGTTCTTTTGGGTCTGGGACAAGAAACTGTAATGTAGTTAGAATGTTTGGCAGATGAAACCGCTCACTTCATGGCAGAGAGAGAGAGAGAGAGAGAGAGAACGAGCTACAGTCTCAGTATCTCCCACAGTGTCGTACACAGACCAGTGACCTCACCTCCTCTCGCCATGCCCCACCTCCTCAAACCCCCACCTCTGTCAGTGGTGCAGAGGCCAGCAGGCAAATCTTCAGCACACGGCCTCTGGAGAACCCCGTAGCACTCCATATGCGTTAAATCATCTTGTGATGACTCTTATTCCCTAACACAATGTAAATGTTACTTAAATAGTTGTCCTGCTTTATTGTTTAGAGAACAATAACAAGGAAAACATTCAGTAAAGGTATAGTTTTCCTTGAATAGTGTTAATCTGTGTACGGAGACTATTTGAAGGTTACATTTGAAGATTTTGGTGTTTTGGGAAAATAAGGAGTAGAGTGGTGGGGTGTGGGTCGGAGAGTGGTGTTTGAGCGTGACCTGAGGAAGCGGAGGGCGCTGGTTTCACACACACGCAGGGGAGCGCCCACGGCAGACGGACTTGCTGTTTGAATGTGTATTTAGCATGTGTGTTCAACTTCGTGCTCTTTTTATACCTTGATAAAGTGGATGCTCCCAGAATACACTTTGAAGGGCGTGAAAAGTACACACACACACACACACACACACACACACACACACACACACGCAAGCTCACATACAGATTTTAAAAGAATGGAGGAAAACCATGCAGAGATTAAGACTTGTTTTATAAATAAACATTACCTGTGACAGGTGTGGGGGGATTACAGTCACATGTACCTTTGTGTTCCCTGAACAGAAGATGGAAAAACAATACCCTTTGTCTCCTCTGCCTTCAGTCAAGTGGTGGCTTTACCTAGTGACATGGTAACCGCCATTCCTTCAGAACGTGTGCCTAGAGAAACAAACTGGCAAGGGCTAAGCAGCTGGGAGAGGAGGAGGTACAAGGACACAGGCAGCACAAGGGACAAAGCGTGGTCCTCTTGTCCCCCTGAGTGCTTTCTCACAAGTGGGGGGCCCTCGGCAGGGCAGGGTCCTGCTTGTCCTCGATGGTCCCCCAGGCTGTCTCATGTGCCCAGGGCCTGAACGTCTTGGGAGACAGCCCACGCAGGGTGCTAGATTTAATCATGCCGCTCTCTCCTGACATCTCCAGACAAAGGGAAACCCCCCGTCTCAGTGCAGAAGCACAGATGCCGAAATCTTCAAACACGGAGTTGTGGGCACTGAAGGACAGGTACTGACTACTGGTTGCTTTGTCCAAGTTCTGTGTTGTGTTGCTTTGGCTGCCTGGGTTTTACCCAACTTGCAAGACATCTGACCACAGAGCACAAGGCATTTTGCTTCCTGGGTGTTTTGGGGTCTTCAGGTTCTTCCCTCCTGGAGCACGGACCTCATTGTCCATCTACTCCAGAAGTCCGATGCCCAGGCAGGCAGAGCAGCCCCACAGCACCTGCTGGGCTCCTCTCTATGCTTGTTACTCACAGCTCAGCAAAGGCAGAGGAAGCAGAGGGGTGAAGCACTGAGGTCTAACCGGCTTCCCCGTATTCCAGCTTTCGCTCACAATCCTTGCCTGTTGATTAGATATTTTACGAGTTTGTGTACTTAAAAGCTCAAATATCTGGACAGTAAGGTCATTATAAGTCCATTGTTAGAGAAGAAAATTTTTTTTTTTTATCAGTACCGGGGATCAAACTCATGACTGCCTGCTTGCAAGGCAGGTGCTATGCCATTGAGCTAAATTCGCAGCCCCCCCTTTTTTTTTTTAAATTTTTTTTGAAAAATTTTTTTCTTGCCTTCAAGGTTAAACTGTCAATTTTGCCAGCCTGAGACTATCTGATGGTAACAAATTATCCCTGGCTTCCCTGTTATTATCAGGTGCTTAAAAACGTTGTCAATTGGATGGGATGTGTTGGGGTTTGAATCGCCCTCTGCGGGGAGCCTGGCTGGACTCAGTGTGCTGTCAGGCAGACAAGATGCCACTCATTTGGGCTATTTTCCATGGAACTCAGATTTCTATCTGAGCCCAACACGCTGTGTGTGTTTTCTTCCACGTGTTGGGGCAGGTCTGTTTCCCAAGACCAGCCTCAGGCGTGGAGGGAAGAGGCCAGCTTTAGTCACAGTCAGCAGCGCAGCAGCACATTCTCCCAAGTGGGAAAGGTCCCTTCTCTGGGGCCGAGCTCCAGCGTTGGACAGTCTTTGTCCTACGTCTCAGGAGCCTCTCATGTGTGGTCTTGTGTCCTTGTCCCACAGCCTTGGACCCGCCCTTCTCCTTCTTTTGGTCGTTCATCCGAATGCTTGGCAAAAATCTGGCTTGTAATTTTTTAATTATGATGGCTGTGTTTGAAAAGGTGGTGACAACTGAGCTTCAGGCTCCTCTGGTTTATCACATGCATTGGGACAGGTTGAGATTGGATTTCCATCAATCAGGTCCTAACATGAAGCTGGGATCTGTGAAAATCTCATTACTCACAGAACAGAGGCCCATTGACATAAGGACACTCTCTGGTCCCCAACACACTCAGTGTCTGTCACTCAGGGCCCTTGGATTCCAGTTTCTCACCATTGGCTTGGGACTTCAAGGTCTTCCGAGACCAGCTTCTTCCCGAAGAAAAGAGAAAGAGATTGTTTTTCTCTTTGGCAATCACCACTGCTTTGATTCACGTGAGCAAATAATTTAGAACATTTACAGTTTTGCATGGCAGGGAAATTGCCAGTACTTAGGCAAACTTTGGTTTGGTCTAACTGAAGGGTGTCCTGAAAGGTCAGCTTCACCTACCCTTAGCGGGTGTGCGACATGGTCACCCTCGTGGCCCCTTGTGGAAGATGTGACAACCAGAAGACAGTGCTTGCAGAATACCCTGAGTAAAGACAGTCACTCTCTCACAGCTGCTTGCTCTTGGCTCCTGTTGGGCAGCAGGCAGTGTGGCCCTGCAGCACAGTGACCAGAGTCAGGCAACAGTGACCAGGCAAAGGACAGAGGTGTTTGTGCCTGAGTCTCCACAGTGGAGTCAGCAGAGTCAGTCAGTAACCGAGGAAACAGGAGACACAGAGAATAAGCTAATCCCAGGGAAATGGGTGATAGACCTCAGTTTGGACAGCACCACCCTCAAAAGCAGTTGAAGTCATACAGTTTCAGCACTCAGAGAAGATCTTCAGAAGATCTCTAGAGATTTCCCCTCTCCATTGTCCTACCCCGTGGCTGTAGCTACCTGGACAGCCATGGATTCTCAACCACACCTGCTCCACTCCGGGAGACCGCCAGGCTTCATTTCACCCTTTTGCACCATCATTTAACTGGCGATGCTCTCCACCCAGGCAGCTGGGCCACCCTGGGGCGACCTTGTTCTTTTCCCTTCTCTCAGGAACCTCTTCCTGTGTTGCTCATGACTCGGTCTCTGAAAGTCACTGTCCCATCTTTACTGGTGTTGGTTAAGTCAAGAGGGTGAGCCTGACCCTGTTACTCCATCATGGCCAGAAGCGCCAGGTCTGCTTGGGGCAGTGTTGGCGTCCGGCTTCCCAGCACTGGTGCGCTCTTACCCGCTTCTCTCCACTCTGCTGGTGTGAATGCTCCGCGTTCAGCTGCCGTTGCCCCGAATCCTCATCTTCCCCATCTTCCGTTCTCCCCTCTTGTTTAGTTCTTGTCCAGGTTTTATCTCACTTTTCTCACCAGCTGCCTGTCCTCCACAGACACCATCATTCGTGGGATCAGACCGGAACCTTCTTTTAAGGCTGAATGGGCCCCTCTGGCAGCCTGCAGACTTCCACCTTCCGAGTGTCCAAATGATTTGCCTGCGTTTGTTGCTGCAGTGTGCTCTGCCGCTGCATCTTCACCTAGTAAGAGGATGGTCAGTCTGTCTGCGGGTCAGCCTGTCCATCCATGCATCCATCCATCTACCATCCATCTCTGTGGTATCTGTCTTCGAGGATTACTGGTTCTTCCATGCCCAGATAACATTTCATAAAATTTGCCCTGCATACTATGTAGATAGTGGATTATATCAAAATAAGATTAGAGATGAGTGGGCTGGGAGACTTGGTTTAATTCATGGATGAAATAATGATGAACTAGGGCAGAGATGCTGGGAAGGGAAAGAGAGAGAGAAGAGAGAGAGAAAAAGAGAGGAGAGAGAGAGAGAGAGAGAGAGAGAGAGAGAGAGAGAGAGAGAGACAATGGTACACAAAGGTGGAACGGACAGGACCTGGTTGCAGAGGGAGGAAGGGGCAGTAGGTGTCCACCCTGACCTGTGGGCTTTAGCGCTGATGCTGCTGAGAACGGGCGCCTAGCCATTCACCTCAGCAGGAGAGAATGGAGAACGAACATCTGCACTATGGGTGACGACTTCAGTTTTAGATGCACCGACTTCACTCTGTTTGTGATGCATCCTTGGGGCTGTGAAGGGTAACTGGGTGAATAATTCTGTGGCTCAGTAATCTGGGCAATCGGGGTGATAGGGGAACCAGGTGGAGGCTGGTCACCACGAGGGGCCAAGGTTGGACTTGTGGGCTGTACCCAAACCCTTTCCAGATCGATTCTTCATTATTTTCTAATTCTAAAGAGCCTGGGAAACAGGACCTCTGCCATGGGCTCTTTTTGCCATTCTATTTAGAGGGAAAGCTAACAGCTAATTAAACTGTTTTCACACTGCCATGTGCAACTGGCACACTTGCATTTTTCTCCTAGCTGAGGAGAAAGAAGGCGTGCAGACTACTTCCCTGCACAAGGCTGCGGGAGGCTCTAGGCAGCTGCACGGCTGATTCTGTGAGAGGGTTGAACCCTACCCATGCCCATGTTAAAAATCAAGTAATAACCAAGGTTACAGCAAGGATTGAGTTGGTCACCAGCTGAAGCATGCAAGGGGCTCAGAGTGATGTGGTTCGTGCCCTTCTGCGAACTCATGGTCTTCTCTAGAGACAGGTCCAGGTCCACGCAGCGGCCCTTGGTGAGAGCCCTGCACTTCCATAGCCTTCATGTTGGTTTCTCTGAGGCTGGCACAGTCAAATGGGGAAAAGCTCCACACATGTGTCTTCACCAGCGTCACCTCTGGATTTCCACTGGCCTGTGCTAGGCACCCCTCTCTCCCCAGGGGAACCATTTTAAAAGACTTGCCCAACCTCTGCACTTTGGGAGACTTTTGGTCTGTGGCAAGAGGGCTGTCTCACTCTACATCGCCATCTGGAATTCTTTGTTCAGGTCTTGCCAGAAAAGAAACAAAACAAAAAACAACACACTAACTCGGGAAAATAACATTTGGCAGGAGCCTGGCAGCAATCACTCTCTGGGTGCCAGAACCCTCTTTCTCAGTGTGGGTGGCTCAGATGGCACTTAATTAAATGCATTTCCTACAGATTCTTAGCGGGGTGCTTACTTTTACTGATGGCTAATGAGTACCCTATCTCTAAGGCAACCACGC
Organism: Cavia porcellus; assembly: GCF_034190915.1. Taxonomy (NCBI): domain Eukaryota; kingdom Metazoa; phylum Chordata; class Mammalia; order Rodentia; family Caviidae; genus Cavia; species Cavia porcellus. Next base: position 7,252,204 of record NW_026947496.1, on the reverse strand, counting down.
TTCAGGGCTCGAGGAATGGCGGAGCAAGCCTGGAGACAGCACCTCGCTTTTGCTTGGGCCCAGCCATACTCCGGGTCCTTCTCAGGCCACAGTGCACTTCCTGAGGGTTAGTCCCACTCGCTGCTGTCACTCGGTGCTTTCCTCCTACCTGTTCTGACCTGGGAAGAAAAGCTCTGGGCGCCAACCATGAGTCACACATGGCAGAGCCTCACTTCCTGGCTGCAGCTCTTGGGGTACCAGGAATCGCCCATAAAGTATGGAGAAAAGAAGGCTCAGAGAGGCTCGGGCTTCACAGCTACAAAGTGCACAGGGCCTCATGATGCCAAAGCCCCAGGTTCTCCCTCGGTAAGATACAGATCTTACTGAAGTGTATACTGTTTTCAGACAGAATTGGAGGTTACTTCTCTCCAGGGAGCACAACCTGAAAGATTGTGTGGCTGGGTTCAAATTTGTGATCCTCCTGCCTCAGCCTTCTGGAGTGCTTGTGCACCATCATGTCTGGCTCTTGGAGCCTTCAAAAATGTCATGGTATCATCTTCTTGGTCTCACTTATTGGAAAAGTCATCCTGCAGTGTAGTTGTGGCCCTTTTGAATAGGAGTTGTGCCTCCTCACCCCCAGCTATCCCCACTCCTCACTTCCAAGATTTCTCTTTGATTTTGACTTTCAACAGGCTGATCCTATGTTTTTGGCAAGACGTAATTATGATGTATCTATTGGATTTTTTTTTAACTTTTTAAGCTGTTTCTGTTTTGTGAATGTTTCTGGCATTTTGGGAAAATTCTTAGCTTATGCTGCTTCTAATATTTCACCTTTCTGTCTCTGTTCTGACACCCCATCTCCACTACCTAATTCATCTGTGATTTCTTTGCCTATAAATTCTCAGCTTTTGCAGGCATGGTGGCTGGGTGCGCTGTGGCTCCCTCTTTGTCTCAGGGACCAGGCTGGGGTGTCTGCAGAAGTGCTGAACCCTGCACTTGCGCTGGGACACGGCTGGGGAGGGGCGAAGGCTTCCAGGACAGGTGCAGGGCGCCATGTCTACCTCCGAGGTTTGTGTTTTGCTTCTGCTCTGGGCTCCGAATTCTTTGATTAAGCACTCACTGGCTGTGCTGCTGTCCGCTGCCTTCCAGCTCCTGATTTTGTAATCCGTGTGGTCTGCAGCGGTTGTTCTCAGCAGGACGGTTGGATCGGTCAACCCCTCCACACATTCGGAAGTTTGAGTTACAGTTTCCATTTGTTTTCTGTTTGTTTGTTTCATTTTACCTGCTCGGTATTTTAATGCTGAGGTCGTGGGACTGAAATGAAATGTGAAAAGTCGTGTTTTCACTCCAGAATCACTGGCAGACGGCTGGTGAGGATGCTGTCTGGCTTCAGTTTCCCATCTGCGAATTAGACACGCTATGTCTTTGTTTAATTTTATGGACTATTGAAAATATGTAAAGAACAATGCAAGGTTTATCTGAGAGAATGCTGCCTTGTGATTCTTCCTCTTTCTTTTGTGTACTCCTAGTGGGAGCTGAGGAACGAATGCCTGGTGAGACATCTTTCCGGAACAGCCTGCAGCAGCCGACGCTCTTCAGCTGTGTCACCGTGCTCCATGCCTGCCATCTTCCCGCCCAGCAGAGAATCTGGAGCGAGGAGCAAGCAGATGCCAGCTCGGCGTGAGCTCCAGCCAGAGTGAGCTTAGATTGAATCTGTGAAATCCTCCCAGGCTGAGTCTGCACCGCACTTGGGAGCGATTTCAAGACGTTTTCTAAGAAGGAAGAGAAGGCTGTTTGTTCACTGAGGTGATGGTCACTCGCCTAGGTCGCCCATGTCCATCTTGAAACCCCACAGAGAGTTATGAGAAGAGACCCACGCCTGTTATCCCGGCCCTGCTAGGCACACAGCGAGGCGAGCTGTGAACATGCTGGCTTGGTTTGCACAGTGGACTCAACTTCTCTTTCTAATTTAGCTTAAACTAAAGATAACACTGTCATCTGTTATTAATAAGCTAGTTCTTATCTACTGTTTGCTGCAGGTTTAGACCTCCAGACTACAGGGTGGATCAAGCTGTGAATGATGCTCCTTTGGGAAAAGGCTGGGTGGAGAGCTTTGATCTGGCCCAAGCCTCAGAGGGGAAAGAGCTCATCAAATCTGCATCCTGGGTCCATTCTGCAGGAAAGGGGATGAACATTCTTGTGTTTGAGCTGGTAAGAGGTGCAGTGTGGCCAGAGCCCAGAAGGTAGGAAACCATTTGAAAAATATTTTTTAATTCTTCTAGTGTCATAAAGAGATTTTGATCCCCTTACTAATCCTGGGCAGGAGCTAGAAAGTTAAGATGCCCTCAGCATATGTCAGTCTCCATTTCTTTTAAAGTATCTCCCGTTTTGGGCCTTCTGTGTCCTTCCTACTTTGATGAGGTCTTGTGGACTTGGCGTAACATAGTATCTGGATTACTGTTGTTTCGTCTTTCAGTTGCGAATGAAGGAGCAGGAAGCAGCCTCCGCAGGTGCCCTGCTCAGCCTCAGGAAAGCAGGCGTGTTGGTCAGGCTGTCCATGATGTCGTCTTGTAGCTGGGCCAGGGCCCTCCTGTACCAGGGCTCAAACGTGGCTCTAGCTCCCCATGTCTCGGAGCGTTTGTCTTCTGCCCTACTACACACATCTCCAGAGTCTTCATTTATTCTTGAAACACATACAGGTGCAACGTGTCTGTGAGCCGGCGCTTGCTCTAGGCCCCAGGGCTTTGCTACCTGCTTATTGGATGGCATCTTTCTCCTTGATGCTTCTCCTTACTGACCCACTCAGGGGTCCTGTCCACTGCTTTCCGGTAGTTCTCTACTATTCTCCTCCTTCTCTAGATGTAACATGAGCGCTCCAACCCAAAGGGCGTGAGAGGCCCGATTAGCCCGCTCTCTGTGCCCAGCATGTGTTGGCGGAGCTCTCTTTCCGGGCCCTCTGTCTGGACCACTCTTGGGTCAGACAGCTACCCCTGGAACTCATGTGCCATGGGGTTTCCCCTACAGTATTGGAGGGTGGGTGTCATGGGTGATCTTCCGCAGGGTCAGTGTGCACCACACACAACTCATTCAGTGAAGCTGGTGCTGCCAGCCTGGGCAAAACAGAGCTGAACGCACACTGTGAGGTAGAATTCAGCCACTTATTTACTTGAACTAAGCAAACTAATTTTTTAAAAAGTAACTACCCTGTCCTGAATGAGGTTTCCTTCTGACAACTCTGAGGGGTTAGAATGCCCTGGGGCTCATGGAAATCTCCCAGCCCACTCTGCCCCTTTGTCACCAAGCTGTAGAAGAGAGCTTTGAAAGCCATCTGCCCCAGCCATGGAGAGGGACCAGCAGGGTGATTCATGGTAATTCCTCAATAAACACTTACTGAGCTCTTTGGAATGACCTGGAAGAGATTAGGGTATGGGACAGCTGGCATGAGCCATGGGAGAGGGCGATCACAGTGTGCCTGTCTAAGGCACCCATTTAGAGCAGGTTGCTTGATGTGGTGCTGTGGGTATTTGGGGGTGAGTAATCTTTGTTGTGGGATGTGGTCCTGGATTGTTGTAGGATGTTTAGAAGCATTCCTAGGTTTCTCCTGCTAGAAGTCAATAGCAACCTTAGCAGCAATGCCCCACGTTTGTCTGGTATCACCCGTTGTCCCTTGTGGACCCCAGTTCCTTTCAGTTGAGGACCACTGCCATAGAGGGAAGCTACTTACAGCTAACAAGCAAGAGTCCTCAGGGCTTGGCTTTCCACACTGCCTCAACCCCAGACTGTTGCAAATTAACAAAAACAATAGCAGCCACTAGGAATAAACAGAATGTTCCTGCCAGGGGTGGACGCCGTTACCCACCTGGGCCAAGTTCACCACAGTGGTCCGTGTCAGGGCACTCATTTGAGTCTGGAGTGTGTGCTGTCGTTTAGGGAGAACGTATTTCACCGTGACTACGGCCCTACTGTCCTGATTCCTGCTTCATTTTAATTTACTTGGACTCTTTCAGGTGACCCTTGTGTGTTTGCTGGTACCCTGCATGTACCTGGTGAATTGCTGGCAGCATCTTTAGAGACACCAGCTGAATAATGTCTATCATGTTTGGAGGGGGAGTGGCCCTCGCACCTCTGGTTAATGTGATCTCAGGGAAACTTGCACGCATGTTGTTTCACTGAGCAGATTTGGACACAACTAGGCAAGAAAACCTGCTGCCAGAAACCTGTCCCACCTGGCTGAGGAAGCCGCCTGGGACTGTGTGTGCTGACATGCCCTGCTGTGTGGGTCAAGGAAGGTTTGAGTTAGAAGCAAATCGACAGAAAACAGACCCTGGCTTTCTGATGGCCAAGGCAGAGGAGGGAGGAGATGTGGGTAGAAAGGGAGGGAAAGCAGCCAGGAGCTGGGCGCCCAGGAGCTGGGGACCTGGAGTGGGCGGCTGATGCAGGGAAGCCAGCTGTTCTCCATGACCCTGGTGGGGATCGAGTCAGGCCTTTTTTCTCTGGCCTGCACTTCTCTCTAAAAACTCAGCAAAATCACTCTTGTGATTCACTAACAACTAGACTGAAGTTCCCCATGACAGGAATGTGTCTTAGCCCCTTGTCATCCAGGTCCCAGGAGGTGGCCAGGAGGGAGGAGGACTCAGGGGCCACTGCACTGGACCAAGGGCTTAGGAAAGGTCCCGTAGAAATCAGAGCAGCTCCATCGCAAGGGCCCAGAGAAAGGCAAGGCCTCCTTCTGCTCATCCTCTTTCACTCCTGCACGAATCCTTCTCTTTATCACTCAGTGCTGATGACCAGGCGACAGGGTTTTCCCAGTAGAGAGCAATTTACTGATACCAGTGTTGCCTTTGATCTCACGGAGATGCAACCAAAGAGAAGACGCCGCAGGGGGCCTGGAGCTCAGCAGCAGGAAGGTGAGTGGGAGGTGGAGCCGGAGGGCAGGGAGGCCAGGTGGAGTGAAACTCCCCGCAGGGCCACTTTGTCAGTGCAGCTGCTGGCCAGGGAGACCTCTGAGACCCGTGCTTGCCACCACACCGGCTATGATGGTCATCTGCAGGGGATGAGAAACTGCATGCAGATTCCTTGAGCAGCATTTCTGAACCCCTACATCCCAGGCCCTCTGCCTGCCGTGGCCAAAGTCTGGAAACTTCTCTGATTGCTTTCAGATACATCAAACGCCATCTGTCTGGGTGGGTCCCCCTGTGGTCCCACTGTGGGTCCTTTTGGTGAAGGCGGACTGGGGCCGTGCTGCTCTTTCCTGTTGCTGCCTCAAAAACTTTGCTCCAAAGGTTGTTTGGGAATAATGCCAGCCAATTAATGTTAATGATGCAACGAGGGGAGCCCCCCCTCATGCTTCCAGTCCCCTCCCTGAAGCACAAACAGGCCACGTTTGAGCTGTGATTGTCCACAGAGGTGAATCCTCTACGCCAGTATTGGCTGGGCGAAGGCCTGCTGTTGATATGGGCGCAGGGACTGCTGCAGGCTTGCGCAACGCGGGCTTGTCGCTGCAGATCCACGACTCCTGCAGCAGTGAGGAGACATGGGCACACTGGGCACGTGCGCACTGCTCGCTCACGGGCCAGCATGCTTGCACTTCGCCTGGGCCGCAGTCTCTCCGTGGAGTTCATGGAAAGCACCTTCCAGTACTGAAACCAGACCGTAGCCCGTTCCTTTCAGGAAGTGAAATGCTAGGCAAAGGCGGGCTCTGCTGTCTTGCTTTTGTGCCTCTGTTCGCGGTTTTATAAAGGGCTCGGCTTTCATTCAGATCGCGATGGATGTTTGTCTGCATCTTGACAGAGACGTGGGCACAAAGGCAGGAACTTGCTCAGCAGGGGGTGCAGCCCAGGGTGGGAGACACACAGGTGACAAAATGACTGAGATGGGGTGAGTTCAGGGTGGTATGGCCGTAGACCAGGTGACAAAATGAAATGCAAGTGTTTTGACAGGTGACCCTGAAAGGGGCTGGGGTGAGGAGGGGAAGGGGGAGGAGGAAACAAGGAAGACTTCATGCAAGAGATCAATAACTGATAATTACATACCCAAACAATTATAGCCTGTAATCGAAGATATTTAAAATGTATGAATTCCTCAGTCCTGGACTTTTCTGTGTCATATCTTTGGGCCACAGCTGACCCCATTGCCTGAAACCTTGGAGTGGAGCTGTGGTAGGGGGAATCCTGCTCGGAGCAGCCAGGGCTCCCGTCTACTGCCCGCAGGGCTGGGGGGCAGTGGTCGGAGATCCAGCGCCTGGCTTGGCTTGCACAGTTACCTGTAACCCTCCGAGCCCCTCTTTTCCCTTTTGCTTTCCTGATGCTGGCATTGTGCAGTGTTGGTATGAACTCCTTTGGACATCTGCCACTATCTAGTCTGGTACTTAGGCATCTTGTTACTTCTCCGTGCTTGCGTAACAGACATCAATTGATGGGAAGTCTTGTGGTTGGCATGGGTGGAAATTTAGACAGTCGGACTGATTCACCTTGAAGTACAGGATCAGCAAAACAAAGGATTTGCTAAGTAAATTAACAGTGAAGGAAAATTATAGGGGTTTACTGAAAACATTCCTTAAGGAAAGCGGGCTGTTTTAGAACATTTAGTTTCTAAAGAATAAGAGTCTTATCCAGTGTATTTCCTCAGAAGAAACCCATATGACATGTAAAAATCAAAGTCTGGTTCTATCATCTCAGTTTCTTGAGTGCACACAAATTGAAATTCTTAAAACAATTCCGCAATCAAGATGATTCAGTAAATCATACCAGGGAGTGTAAGCTGGGCTCATTTGACCTTTACTGAGATCTTGTATTAATATCAACAAAACAGTGAAACAAAATACTGGATGGTGGATGTGGCAGAATTATCCTTCAACCTTCTAAGAACCTGGGCTGCTTTGGGAATCTGGCGGGAGGGATGGGCGAATTCTCAGAACGTGCTGGTACAGAGAGCCCTGATCGCTGCTATGAAGGACTCCTGACTCCCCAAGGGCCCACAGGAGGCTCGGGGGAGTCCTGGGGGCAGGACAGAGAGGTGCTCACTTCCAGTGGATGTTTCTCATCCCAGGAAGTAAAGTGCGGTGCAGGTGAGAAGCAGATTCTGCAAAATTCAGCAGTCATCTTGCAAACCTAAAATTATATGAAAATAAATCCAATTAGTAATATCAAGAAAAGTTTTGATATGTCAACTCTTTAGGCATATATGTGTAAAATATGTATATGGGGTACATATGTAAATATATATATATATATATATGAGATTATCTTCATGGGGGCTCTATAGGGTAGGTGTCAAAACAGTATATAAAATCATATGTATGTAAAATGTACATATGCTTTATAATAATACACTATGCAAAGTGTTTTTAGGCTTTCCTTATGCTTTGATGGCCAGTAAAGTTTAAGTTGTATGCTCTCTAAACCCACGTGAGGCAGTGCCCTAGTCCCAGGCTCTGTCACACTATAATTCTTATCAGGGCTGATGAAACGGATAGGCCTGTTTCCCTGCATCTCTGATGGCTCTGTGCCCACTGAGAGCCTGAGTTTTCTCTCAAAGCTTGGGCATTTTTGTAGGTTCCCCCACCTCATGGTCATTTCTTCCTGCCTCCCCAGCACACTTGGACATCACCCTGAGCATGGTGGCAGGAGTGTCTCCTCTCTGTCTGGAAGTTTCTGTTATTGGCCTCTTCAGTCAGCTGGGTTCTTCCCTTCAGACTGGGGAGGACTGGCCTGGGTGGTGACTGTGGGCTAAAGGAGGCACACAAGGCCATCACCCGGTCCTCCTCGCTGCACACAGTGGGTCGCTGGGTGGAAGATGGCTCCAGGGTCACCAGAGCTGGGGACTCTTTTTTTGTTGTTGTTGTTGTCTTTTTCGTTTTTATTGGTACCAGGGATCGAACTCATGACTGCCTGCTTGCAAGGCAGGCGGTTATGCCGCTGAGCTAAATCCCCAGGCCCGAGCTGAGGACTCTTGCCACGGCTGAAGCCCGCCGCCCAGGGGCCTCGGTCCACTTTCTACCTTCTGGTCTCTGCACACTGCTGCTCACCGGTGATGTGGAAGAGCCCAGTGGGCCACCTTGTCTTCAGGCAGCTCTGTGCCCCTCCTCTCTCTAAACCCAAAGGGGACGTTGGTGCTGTCTCGCTGTTCTCTTTAGAGTGACAGCATCTGCCCAGTGACCATGCTGGCTGCTGGGGGAGGCACTCTGCAAATCTGGTTGATGAAACCTGGGCTCACAGCCCGGTCCTCCCACCCCCGCCCACAAGTGTGACAACCACAGGGCACAGGCATTGCTGTCTCTTCCTGACACCCTGGGTCTCCCAGCAGCCTGTCCTCGCTGCTCGGCCCCCAGTTTCTCTGTCACTGAATTCAGTGAGAGTGAGGCCTTCTCAGTCTTCTTTGGTTGAAAACATCTTCCTATTTCAAAACAGAAAGTGGCCCCTTCTGATACAAGCACAGCTGCAACGGGAACATATTTTGCCCGTGAGGATCAGAGCCACATGTCAAATGGTCAGGTCAGGTGGGGAGGACTCCTGTGCCGACAGCCGGACAGGTACAGGCAGCAGGCGCAGGGAGCAGCCACTCCCTGCTGGGGAGTCCCCCACCCACTCCTTGGTTGTGTCCTGTGCTCACCTTTCCACTCTGTTCTTTGTCATTTTGTTTTTGTAAGAACTTGGACCGTGTGTGTTATGGTTGGAAGAGCGTGGAGATGATCTTATCCGACTCATCTGCTTGACAGAAGAGGCCTGGAAGGAGCAACCGGCTGCCCAAGGTTCCTGGGTGAAAACGGGTCCCTGAGTGGGGCCCCCGGAAAGCCTGGGGAGTCCGGGAGGGCGAGTGAGAGCTCGAGGCTGGTTGAAGGTGTCTCAACGCAGAAACAGAAGGGAAGGCGGGTGTCACTGAGGGCGACACCTCCGGCCCCACCCCAGGTCACCCTGGAGCAGCCCCCACTCCACACTCGCTCCCCCACCGTCTCCCCTGGAGCGGTTTTCTGGGTCCCGCAGGCCACAGTGGTTCCCTGGGTGAGTCCTCACCCAGCCCCTTCCTGAAGGTGACTTTCTTGCCTTTCACTCCCCATCAGTCATCTTCCCCAAGGTGCCCCGTAGGCCAGGGGCTGGAGGCGGGGGCCTGCTGCTTACAGGTGGTGTCTGGGCTCCACGTCCTCCCAGCCAGTGTCCAGGCGCCCTCCTTTCCACCTCCTCGCCTGTGCCTGGAGTGCCAGAGCCTCGGGCAGCCACGTTCCCTACCCCAGTGTTTCTTGGGCTCCTGTGCAGTTGGCTGCTGGGGCCTAGAAAGGTGCGGGACCATTTCCTCCTCTCTGCACCTCCGCTCTGTCATCTGAGGGGCTGATGATGGTGCAGGTGTCCCAGCAACCGCAGGGAGCTGGTGCCAGGGCCCCTCGGACACCTGAAGCCAGGCTGCTCTGTCCCTTAGTGCATATGGAGCCATGGCTGCAGCCTCCCAGGCAGGACACTTCACATTGTCTCCAGATGCCTTGAAATATCTAACACAATGGAAGCCACACGTAGGACAGTCACTCGCTGTGTTCCTTAGGGGCCAGAGGCTGAAAGTCTGTGCACGTTCAATAGTACGGATGCAATGTTTTTGAAAAATAACTTTATATTTTTACGCTATGGAGGAAAAGAAAATATAGTGTTAAGATTTATTTGTCAAATTGATCAAGCAATGTGAAGAAGTTCTGTGTCGTGTTTGTCTCAGGGGCACACGCATGGGAATGCTCGATCCTGGGCCTCTGCCCTGGGCCCCATCAGACCTGGCTCAGGGGAAAGCACTCCGTGGGGTGCTTCCAGAAACCCAAGAGACAGGGGCAAAGGGAGGGGCTCCTGCCTGGACATGAAAGGACAAAGCCTGGGAAACAGTGGCCCACAGGGCCACTGGTCTTGGGCCCACAGGGGAGAAGCTCTGTGCTCCCTACCCCTGACCTTCACCCCCAAACCTGAGACCCCAACCCCATGTAGTCTCAGCCTGCCAGAGCCTCTCCCCATCTCTTTCTGCGTGTCCCTCCCACACACGGGCAGCACAGATGTGTGCAGAGCCGGGAAGGGGCCTCTGTGGAGAGCCCCCCTCGCCAGCAGGTCCTCGCCCCAATTCCAGGCCGGTGCTCTTTGAGCACCGTAGCACACAGAAGGGTCCCGTTCTGCTTGTCTGCCGTGGGGCTGTGACCACACGTCTGGTGACAGTCATGACCTTCTTTCAGTAAGCATTTCTTGCTGGGATGGCTCTTCCTGAATTCGAAAGAGAATGGCCGCTTTCCCAAGATGAATTCACCAAGACATGAAGTTGCAGGAAACCGCACAGGATTTGCATTTCAAAAGCGGGAGAAGAGAACTTGGAGCGAATTTCTGGGTACACAAACGGGGAAGTGGCTCATTGTACGGCTCATGTACGAAGCAGAGTGTACGTCCTCAAATTCTTTAAGTTGGGCTGGACCGCTGACACTGAGTCCGTTGAAGTCTCAGATCTAGGCTCCCAGGCCAGACTTCGCTCAGAGATGATCTTTTTTTTTTTTTTTTTTTTTTTTTGTCTTTTTCATTTTTATCGGTACCAGGGATTGAACTCACGACTGCCTGCTTGAAGGCAGGCGCTTATGCCGCTGAGCTAAATCCCCAGCCCCCTCAGAGATGATCTTGGAGAGGTGACCACTCGTGGAGATGGGAGACAGAGGCCAAAGTTGACCACCATCAATGCTTCCTGCACACACACCTCCCCCCAGTCCTGCCCGTGGCCCGTGGGAAGCAGCAAGGCATCTGGGACTTCAAGGGGACAGCATGGCTCTGCCTGGCTGCCCTGGCAGGCCCTGTCTTGGGCCAGAGCTGCTCTTGATGCAGGTGTCTCACCCACAGCCCCAGACGAGCTCCCAGACGGCAGCCAGAATCGGCCTCCAGCCGCACACATGACCCATGCTGGATTTCCAGGTGTGGCTGAGCCGCTAGGTGCGGCAGCCTCCACGGACACCCAAGCATCCAGAGAGAAGCCCCGACAGAAGAGTGCCCAGCGAAACTCAGAGGCGCAGGGAGCCACTCCTGGGTTGCTCTGCAGCAGCAGTCACCGCCGTGGGTGCAGAGGGGAGGTCAGGTCGCCGTGTCTGACTGTCTATGGTCTGCACGTCTACAGAGTAGACCACAACTCTCTGGCACCAGACATGACACAGCAGGCGGGGGGGTAGGCCTGGCCCAGTGGTCTCAGACAACTGTAGAAACCTTGAGGCACCTGAAACCACAGGCTGGAATTCCTGAGGGATGACTTGCTCCTGAGCTCAGCGCCATCGGCTCTTCTGATCCTTCCGGTTTTTCTGAGCTCCTGTCATGAACGGCACCTGGCAGCTCCTGCAGGGAGATTTGCAGAGATGCTGAGGAGAGAACTGGCTCTAACATGACCCCCTGATGGTCCAGTCACAGGATCCCCAGCAGGAAGAAGGGTGTGGAGGGGACATGTGCCTGCAATGACCAGATCTTAGAGGGCACGTAGAGGGGACGAAAGGAGGACCTGTGGCTGCTGAGCTACCAAGGCAGCAAGGGCACGATGCAGAGGGGGCACCACAAAGACTGAGCAGGCCTCATACAAACGCTGAGAGCACAACCAGAGGCTTGCACAAAGTGAGCTGGGAGTCAGTGCCGTGGGCTGCACGCGGAGTCTGGGCTTGGGGGGCACGTGACGCCAGGAGGTGAAAATGTGAACACACTGCTTCCTCCCACCGCACACCCATGTCTTCCTCGGAAGAGTGTGGCACTGATCTCAGCTCCTCCTTACTAGTAGTGATGAGTGGTGGTATGTGTAGTATTTTGTTTGATTATGGTAACAAATCATCTCACCGACCGCCTTATTTTAATAAGATTCCCACAGAGATTAAACAATTTTTACTCTTTTGTTATATCACAGAAAGACCAGAGGGAGAAAAACTTCCAAGAAATAAGATGATGGGATTTAGTAGTGATTTTGGATTTTCTTGGAGGGAGACACATGGGCTGAATTTTAAGAGACTGAAGTGGATTTGTGGCTTGTGGGACAAACCGAGTCTTGGTCTGCTTTCTGTTGCTATCACAAAACACCTGAGACTTGGTATTGTAGTCAGGGGTTGTGCACAGAATAATTAGAATCAGGACATGGAGTTTATAATATTGTTTTATGATGCTCACCCAGAATTAACACAAGAAACTGCAGGAAATCTGTCCACAACACCAAAGGCATAGAATATTCAGCCAAGGGCCTGAATCCCACAGCAATGTCCCACATGAGTCCAGGTGAATACCCAGAGCTCATTACAGTGCCTCCCATGAGTCCAACTACAGGTCCAGAGCCCACAAGAAGGACTCACGCCAGTCTCTCTTACAGATCCATGCTGGAAAGGCCCAAAGGTCAGTGGTGGAAGCCAGAAAGTCCATGCTAGCAGGGTGAAGGAACTGTGCTGTTGGGTTGAGGGTTCTATGCTGGAGCTGAGAAGTCACACTCACAACAAAGGCCAGGACTATCCTGAAAAGCACTATAGCCATCCTCAGCAACATAGAGACCCTGAGCTCCTCCGATGATAAGCACGGTTGAGTCCATGCCAGGAAACCTGCATGATGAGTTTATCCTGGTGACCAAGTGGCACACATCTTCCCCTCCAGAACCAGGAAGCAATGCTCAATGTGAGGATCAGAGCTCCTCCAGGAGAACCAATGGCTCAAGCAGCAACACATAGGAAAACCCATAATGCCTCCACACCTCAGCGTACCTCAGCGTGCCTCAATGCACTTCAATGCAATAGCTTCTTCTTCTCCACGGTCTCTATTTATGCTGGCAACTTTCCTCAGGTGGAGCTCAGTGCTATGCTGATGTAATCCAGCTGGCGTTAAGTTTCCCACCAGTTCTTAATCCATAACACTAGGTGATTTACAAAGGATAGGTGATTATGTTGGTCCTTGGACCGGGGGACTGGGAAGTTTAGGAACCTGGCTCCGCTCCGAGGAGAGAGCAAAGGAGCAGTGGGGGATAGAGGACAAAAGAACCCAGGTGATGGCTTGCCTGCCTGATACTGTCCAGGGGCTGCCCCAGGCTTGAGGGTGGGGCTCCCCGGAAAGCACCCATTCCTCCTAATTATCTCGTCACCCCCAACCTTCCCAGCACTGTCTTGCGTGGTCAGATCTCAGTCTGGGTTTCGGAGGACTCGAGCTGCGTTTGAATCAGGGCAGTGAAGGCATCCTTGTGTCAGGGGCATCTCTGGGATGTGCTGGGCTCTGAACGCTGGAGGTGACAGAGCCTAGAGGTGGAGGATTCAGCACTGGCTTCCTGCGAGCCCATCTTTCCTCTGTAGCCACCAGGCCCTGATTGTGCCGGCCCGGCCAGCACCACAGTAGGTGATCAGAGGCTGAGGACATGAGAGGGACTCCTTATTTTAACTTTCCTGCTAAAGCCCAGTTTCTTTGGCTTCGTCAGTGCTGGGCATGGAACCCACGTTGCTGTAACACCTGACACAGAATCTCGGTTCTGAAAGAAACTGGCACAGAATTTTCCGAAGCTTCGGTGCTTTTTCAAAGAAATTTCAGCTGGTTTCCTGCTGCTTCCTATATCTGGCTGACACCTTTTTGTGGTTGGGTCTGCTCAGCCTGTGTTATCACTTCTACACATGTGTTCCAGCTTCCCACATGTTATGTCTTTTTTCCCTTTGTGTGTTCCCAGGAGTAGCAGTGTGGTACATCACTCCCACAGGGTCACCCAGCCAAGCACCCTGTATGTTTTCCAGGATGGAAATTTTTACCATCCCATTGATGCTGGGGATTTTCTGGTGAACGTTAGGGCCTTCAAAGTATGTCCCTAACGAGGAGCATCTGGGGTACTTGCATGGCCATTTGCCAGTGGAGTGGTAGGCAGCTTTCTGTTGCTGTAACAAACGCCAAGCAAAATCAAGTTAAAAAGAAGAAAAGTTGGTTTTTTCTTATATTTTCAGAAGTTTCAGTGTGGGTCCTGTGGCCCCCTTTGCTTTGGGCTGGGGCAACACACTCGATGTGTCATGGCGGAGCTCAAGGCACAGGGAATCCACTGTCCCCATGGTTGGTTATGCAAGAACAAGACACCAGGGTCCCACCATCCCCTGCGAAGGCAGGCACAGCCCTGGGGACCTGAGACCTCTGGCTCAGTCCCAGCTTCTCGAGGTTCACTACCTGCTGGTAGAACTGAGGTTTTTGTTTCAGGGGATATCCCAGAGCCCCACTAGAGCAGGTGGTAAGGACCCAACCCAACCACAGAGGACTTCTCAGATAACCTTGGCGCGCTTGGTCTGTCACGCGGGCGACAGTGATTTTGGATGCCGGGCATCACGGTGCTCAGCGTTCCCCTTCCTTCCTAGACAGTCCTCGGTATTCTAAGCCTTCCCGTGGCTGCTTCTTTTCTTCTAGTCTTTCCTATTAGCAGACACTGTGAAGATCACTTATGGTAATTAAGTAACAGAGATTGCAAACATTTAAGCAGTGTAAGGATCGTCTTTGCATGCACGATATTCACACACAGTATTCATGGCATTTCGGAGAAGAAAGCTAATTAATCTGTTAAACATTTAACAGATTACATAGATGAGCTGACTTCAGTAATGCTTGATTTGGAAACCTCAATTCTGACCTCCTTACACAGTAAAGCTCATGCATCTTCCAAGGGGAATCGGTCCAGCCATCAGGGAAGTGAGTCCAGAGTGTGATTTATCCAAGCCGTGGCCACCGTGAGTCCAGAATAGACCAGCAGTGACACTGTGTTACAGTGTCAGGAAGGTCCCTGCCCCGCCGCTCCCGGTCCACACGGTCCACACAGGGTCCTGGCCACGTGAGGGAGTCGGTTCTCCGGGCTCCTGCTTTCCGCTGTTTCTTTCTCTGGGACCAGGATGAGTGAAGCCTGAACGCCTGCGTCCGTATTAACGACTTGGTTTGAACCTGACAGAGGTCACCGACTGTCTGATAACCACTGAACATAGGCTGTCCCTCCGGGGAACACGGTTTTAGTCCATCTACATCAGGAATTTGTTCCAGGACACCCTGGGAACTTGAGATGTGAGCCAGCCACCCGAAGAGTGTGTTTGCATGAAGCAAGGCAGTTCGAGTTCAGTAGTCGCAGTAAGTGCCCTGACCCTGGCCATCCAGCTCGTCTAGATTCTTCTGTTCTCCACCTGTCGGCTTTCTCCTGCCAGGAAACCCAGCCCGTCTGCCTCCTTTGGGCTCTCTCGGGCTTGCTTCTATGTCTTAAAACATGCAGAGTTCGCTGATCTTTGGGTGTAATTCTCGGGTTGGCCCTTATTTTAACCCCATGACTTTAGTACAAGCTCAGAACCTTTCTGATCTCCGTTTCATGACCATTTAAAGGAGAGTATTTATCAGAGAGCTCCTCACTTCTGGCTCTAAGATTTTTCCTTGTATTTCTTGGATTGTCAGAACAGACCATAAATTATTATCAGTTGCCTTTTAATTGATAGCTTGGGCTGTGGATTTATTGATTTATCAATGTATTAAGGCATAATCTACAAATATTTCTATATTCCCACTGAATATTGTGCTGTATCTCACAAGTAGACACGGCTTACGGATCAGTGGTAAAGTGCACACCACTTGCTCTAATGTTTCCTGAACCTGGAGCTTTTCACTCTTGTTTTGTGGAGTTATTTCCAGCTTTGGTGGGGCCTGCACACCCTTAAGAGTGCCAATGTGCCATCTTCTCCCAAAACCTCCGGAGCTCCTGAGAGGGCTGGGGAGGATTTGTTGTTTTGCCTCAGGCATTTTAGAAATAGTCATTAAGGATGAATGCAAAGAAATGCAACGTTCTGCCACAAAAAAGTTAATTTTACAAATCTTCAGTCCCACGTGGGTGAAGTCTCATGCTCACGTGAACGCAGCTCGAGCCCTGCCTACAGAAGGTGGCCGGCACAGGGCCAGGTCCCGTCTGTACCAGGTGCTTTTCCATCGAGCAGGAAGTTCAGAGATTCCAGTTTCTCCTCCTTCTTCTGCCTCAGTTAACCGAGACAGTGAGTTGAATGACCGCCTCCAGCCTCACTTCTGACCATGCGCTGAGTTCAGTGTCTCTCTTCCCCAAAGGCCTAGCATTTCCAGCTAGCAGAGGGGGCAGGTGCTGGCTTTACCTCTTCTTTGTTCTTGCTGATTTGTTGCTAATCGCCACGGCTGTATAAACGGAGGACTGAGTGGTACCGGAATCATAACGCAGGGCCTGGGGCCTATTAAGGACTCAGTGGGCTGCCTGTGGTGCATCTGTGCTCCACCAAGAAACTCTGATCTTCCTGGAGTCCGTGGCAGGGCTGCTTGTTGTCTGCCCTGTATCCATTCCCAACTCTCATGAACAACACCCCAAGTCCTGGTGTACTTAAATTTTAGGCCTGCCTTATAACTATGGAAGACATTTGCTACAGTGACATATGATTCAAGCTGAAGACACACGTGTAAGATTGCTGGGAATGCTTCTTGTTTCCTGATAATGGAACAGCCTTAGTTAGCATGGCCTGTTCTTGCTTATTTGGCCTTGAATGTGGGCATAATGGCTGGAGCTGGAGCAGCTGTCTTGTAACCATGAAAGGAAAGCTAAAAGAAATTCAGAGAGGAACACTGAGGGATTACTGAGCTCCAACATGAATGACTTGCTCTGCTTCTTACTATGTCAGGAAACAAAGCTGTCTTTCTCTTTTAGCCACTGTAGGTGAGTTTCTTGTACTTGCAGATAACTGCTATCCTGACTGGCACCCTCTCACATATTTCATCGTGGAGGAATACATCTCCACCCATGCCTCCTCTTCTTTTCACAGACACAGGTGCACACTTCTGCGCTTTTGACCATTTCTGGAACTCCATGTGTCGGTCAAGAGCCCAACCAAAAACACCTGGGTTTAGAGAACCCTTAGGCGATCAGTGGCGTCGCCTGCTCCAGGCCCCATGAGGAAACCAGCTGCATCCAGAGCAGGGCGCAGGCCGCAGACCCTGACAAGCTGTGTTGGGAAAGGTCCAGCCCAGGAATAAATCTCAGGTCTGCCCTGGAAGCAGGGCTGCCTCCCCAGGCACCTGGACCTCCTCCTCTGGGGCTGCTGCCTGACACAGTGGACCTTATCGCTAGGTTGGCCCATTTAGCTGTCAAGAGTTTGACAAGGCTGGACTCGAAAATCGTGACTTTTCCCTTGTTCCAGATACCAACCAATCATTCCTGCCCCTTTATCTGCCACTCCCGCTAATAAATAAGCAGAGTTTACATAACCTACTGTCTGGGAGTTTATACTGGGCATCGTTAAACACTCTTAGGCGGTTTGTTTCTTGGCGTGGGGACACATTTTTTCCAGGTGGAATTTTCCTGCTGTTTGTCAGTGTATGAAGGCAGAAAAATGTGGACTTCTGGTCTGTATGGCGTTTGAAAAACAGAAGAAGCTGGTAAAACTTGCTTTAGTAAATGACTCACGAGAGCCAGGAGGGGAGGCGCCGTGCAGGGTGTGCTGCGCTCAGCTCCATTCTCTCCACTTCGTATGTTTAATTGTCACAGCCTTCTTAGGAGGTGGGGCCTGCTAGTGCCCACTTGACAGAGAGGAAATCGGGCTCTGAAGCGCTGCGCTGACCCCATGCTGACTGAGGGAGGGGTCTGTGCTGGGAGCAGGGTCTGGTCACGCATGTCCAGAAGGAGACAGCGTAGCCCATATTTGAGCCTTTGTTTTTGCCAGGTTCCTGGGACCTAGCAGACCAAGCCGGGCAGGGATGCTCCGTCTTCCCATTGCTGTGCTGGGGCTGGGAGGGCCCTGCAGCACTGAATTCCCAGTGTAGCAGTGGGGAGACAAAATCCATGATCTGGGAATGAATTTGCTCCCATTTTCCTGTTTTTATGCAAGGGAAAGTGAGTCCTCCATGAGTGAGGTCATCTGTCCCGATCAGATGATTACCGCCATGCAAACTCCAGCATCCGGGCATCCTGCTCCCCCTGGGGCTGAGTGTTCACTTCTGTTTCTTTTTTCCCACCAACCACCCCGTGACAGCAGCCTGCAAAGTGGGGTCTGCAGACCCCAGGCCCAGGACACCCTGTCACTGTACGCTGTCGGTGCTGAAGCAGTGTGGGCAGATGTGAGCTCCTGCTGGGTGAGGCCGGCAGCAGTCACCTGCCTGTGGCCGCTGTACCAGGCCACAGACCTCTTCAGAGACAGAATGGCAACGGCAACTTCACCCAAGTGTCCCCAGGACCTTCACACTGCTGTATGTGGACCCACGGAAGCAGGATCAGGCAGGGGCCACATCTCACACCTGTCCACTCCCGAGCCCCAGGTGTGAAACCATCTCATGCCCATCAACGATAAGCAACTAACACAGATGCATCTGGGCATTGGGCAGGGTACTTCCTAGATCCTCTAGGGAATGCACAGACGAGAGCCACTGCCCCAAACTGCTCTGCATGCTGTGGTCTGTGTCCCCCCTGGGAGGGCACACATGAGACTGTCCCTGTGGACCAGTGTTTCTGTGTGGTACAGTGGTGGACACCAGGTAATAGCTACGGACAAGCATGTGGGTGGATACTTTCTCAAAAATGAAGGAAGCAAACCTCTTTCTTTGAGGAGAAAGGAATCGTAAGCAACTGTGATGAACTTCATGTTTGGAGGGAGAAGCAAGTTTTGCAAAGCTTTTGCCCACCGCTGTGAACTGTGTAGCTAGCTCCCCGGTGTCTAAAGGGTCTCTGATGAGGTCACAGATGACTCCCACGAGGGACACTCTTCACACTTCCTTAAGGAAATTCTCAACACGTGCAGGACTTGTCTAGCTCCAAGGAGCCATATTTTTAGGAATTATTTATTTCTCCTCCATTTATGCTGTGGTGCTAGGGATTGAATCCAGGGCTCCCATAAGTTATGCAAGGGCAGCATCCCTCAGTGACACCCTAGCAGGACCGATGCTCTTCAGATGACCAATGTCGCAGAACTGCATTAGAGAGACTGGCAGATTTCAGGGAGGTAGTGCATGAAAATGTACTCAGGAGGATTTTAGACCCCACCCTCCAGCTGATCTTTGAGAAAATTCTTCTTGTCAGTTTGTAGTATGGTGCCGAGAAGAATATCCAGTCATCCAAAAAGGATTTTCAAACAGTTCCCTTCCTCTTGTATTTATAAACTTAATGTCAGATATTTTTCATACCCGGGAGCAAAATTAACACATCGCAAAAGACTAAATGTGAGGCAGACATCAGACTCCCACAAGTAAGCCGGACATGAAACAGAATGCTAGAAATGTGAGTGATGCCACTTTTCTCATCAGATTTGTATTTTAGAAAGCACGTGATGAACGTTTTGTTTTATTTTATTTTATTTTATTTACTCACACTAACAAAGTTCTCTGGAGGCTCAGAAGAGCTTTTAGGAGTCCAGCGGTCCGGAGGCCCAGAGTCTGGGTGCAGGTTCAGGGAGACGAGAGAGGACCTGAGAAGGCTCCCAGTTCTTCTGCCCCTGGTACTCGGAGGAGGGGTGGGTAATGGCTATGAAATGTTTCCACTGTCATCTGGTGGGGTTTTGAGGCGCCTTGGACTCACTGCTGTGGCATTCATGTCCCAGTGGTGTTCAAATCCTTCCCACAGGGTTCAGCTCAAACTCCCTTGGCCAAGAACGCCAGACTTACCGTGCACACCTGGAGCCCCAGCTTCCCTTGGCTGTGAGGAGTGAGGTGACCATGGCAGGACTTCTTCCCCCAGGAATACAGACCCAGAGTGGGCTGGGAGGGCACCCAGCTTTTACGGCAAAGGAATGCAGGCTCAGGGGCCTGGGACATCACCTCTGTCTGGTTTTCATGAAGGGGGACTCTCCTGGGCTGTGGTGAGTGGGGAATCTTGTGAAGGGAGGGTGGCACTGCACAGGAAACAGATCACTGGACCCCAGGCATGAACCAGAGGAGGAGTGAAACCACTGGCCGGACTGCAAATCCAGCTTTGTCCTCCATCAAAATGAAAAAGTTCAAATCTGCAAAGAAAGCCATCCAAGTCCTCAGCCTCTGTGGGGTCTCCCTGGCCACAGGGCCATTTGGCTTTGTTTTGCTGATGGGTGGATACAAGACTCTGAGGGGAGCCTAGGAGTTCACTAATGCTCATCTCAGCCATGGGCTGTGTGTTTTCCCCAGGGCTTGGCTCCTTTTTCCTGACACATCTCAAGCGCAGCCCTGCTGCAGACAGTTCTAGCACCTTCTGCTGTAGCTTTAGAAAGCTTGGCTGGAAATGGACCTCTACATTCTCCTCCTACTTTGGTTCTTGAATCAAAAGAACTAGTGTTCTTCGTTTTGTCTTTCTATGGCAGGATAGAACTTTCCGGAATGCACATTTCACCACTGCTGGCCCGAGGGTCTGAGGACACTCCAGGCAGCACTGTCACAGACTCACTGAGCTCTAGGCCTCCCAGGGTTTATCCAGGTCAGAGCTTTGCCTTTGGGGACAGAAGGCGAGCTTCTTGGGCAGGCTTTGCCAGGACCAGCAGGAGATTTTCCAAGGAGCTTCCTGAGGAGCTGTGCACACGAGCTCTAAACAGAACACTCTGGGTTGGTTTGAGCTATGGGAAAAGCGTTTGATTCAGTTAAATCAATTCTCATTTAGGAGCTAGAGAAGAAGAGGAGGAGGATGAAGAAGGACAAGAAAAGAAACGGGAAGAAGGAGGAAGAGGACGGGATGAACAGAGCAGAGGGGAGGAGGAGAGGCAAACAAGGAGGACAGGAGAAGGAAGCAGAGATAAACCCTGTACTTTTAAAAACAGCACCCTTTGATTTTTTCCAATTAATTTTGCACGTCAGATAGGAAGCCTGATATTAATTTGGCTCACGTGTACTGCTACTAACTGATGTGTACACTTGGTAAGTCATTTCAGGGGGAAATGCCTCTAACTAAACATATTAATCATGACTTTGGAGAGGATATTTTTGCATGCCATCCTCTCAGTTCAAGGGGACAGACACTGTCACACTTTAACAACAAATATTTAAACTATTTTACTCAAACAAAAACAGGGTTTTTCTAAAAGAAATAAAGGCAGCATATAGATTTTTTGGTCTGTTTCATATTTCGAAGTGTAAATATGATCCTTTAAAAAATAAAATTCAACTGGGCTTTCTTCCAGGTCAGCATAGAAACGTGCAATGATAAATTACATTGTTAATTCAAAATTTTTCTTCCCCTTTCTCTTTCTTATTGGACCAGACAAACAAGACTAGTTTACTTATTTTCAAATAATTAAATGTTTCCTCCCACAACTTTATCTAAATTAATTTGAAAGAAGAATATTTTGTTTCTACTTCTGAGGAAGTTTCTGATGTTACTATTTTGCACTTCTACAGATGTTGTTGGCTACAGTTAGCATCTTTAAGTAATTCACCTGAGACTTCCATTTCACCCCAAGGGCCCCACTCCACTGGGAGCAGTTTCCTTGGGGCTGCACCTTCATAAACCTGGACGCCAGGCAAACTGCCTGGTGGTTAAGAACAAGGATAGTAGAATCAAATTTTGCAAGATGTTTAAGAAAACTTGTGTGACCTGAAAATAAGACACACGGGGACTTTGCAAAACTCGCCTTGAGCATCTGCATGACCAGGTTACATTTATTCTAATATAAGTCTCTAGGTCACAATGATAAATGTAAGCTGTGATGCACCCCGAGGGGGAGTGGACGGGGCACTAACCCTCCTCTCAGGGCATTGCTCATACGCGCAAGTGTGTGCACACATAGGTTTGTGCTGAGAGCCCGTGCACTCCAGGTTACCAAACCCTGTGCAAGAATGTGCACGTGAGGAGGCTGAGCCTGGCTGGAGGAAGTGGGCTTCAAGGAGGCAGATTTCCACGTGCATCTCCCGCTTCACCTGAGCCACGAGTGCTTTCTGCATACTCAGCCTTCTAGATGTTTCGTCTGCGTTTTGTCTCTTCCATCAGGTTGCACATTCTGTAAAGGAAGGGACGAAGAACCTTCAACGCCAATTCAGATCCCCACTAAGCGGGGTAGAGAGCGTGTGGTTGAGGCCCAGCTGTCAGCACACAGGGGAAGGTTGGAGCAGCACGTGCTGTGATGCTGCCTAAGGGATCCTAAGGGGCAGTGTGAGATACGGGAGAGCTCGGTCCCAGGGCAACCTGGCTAACACAGCAGTGTCCGGCTGGGGTCGCCGTGGGGAGAGCAGCCACTCATCACGCCATGGTGCTCGGCTGAGCGCACGGCTCTGCCAAGACAAGGGAACATGACAACCAGGACGGGGTTGGCGGGCAAGAGAGAAGTCAGAAAAACAGAAGAAACTGAGAGGAGCACAAGAGCAGGAGGAGAGGAAGGAGACACGGTGCAGAGGAAGAGAGGAGAAGTGGGGAGAAGAGAAGAGAGTCAGTAAGCAGAAGGCCCACGCGGGCACTGCCCGTGTCCAAATCCAGGTTCCTTAAAATATCCCGAGCAGTCATTCGTGCTTCTCTTTTGAGAATTCGCCTGTTCACGTCTCTTGTGCCTGACCGCCCGAGAAATGCCAAGGCGGGCAGAGGCACATCCACAGCAACAGCCTGAGTGTGCTCGGTTCGGAAGGGAGCAGCTCAGAACCGGCTGGATTCACTCCTGCTAACTCGGCACTCATGCTTATGCCCCGTCAGCGCTCCACACTCCGATTAATACTCACGCGTGTTTTTCACCACTTGGCTCATTTTTGCTTTCCAGATTGAAGCTGCTTTCTCGGTCACTCTCTAATGATCTCTTGCTGGCAAGGGCTCCCAATGGCCTCACTTTTGCCAGCGTCTAACAAAGAGTCACCCCTGCAAGGAGCTATCTGATAAAATTTAAAAGGTTACAGGGTGAAAACATATCTTGGCACTGGATGGATATTTGCATATGCATTTATTTTATTTGAGGGATAAAGAATGGCTATAATAAAAGCAAATAGAGAATTCGTTCTAATTAGATGATAAAATTAGAATAGGGTTTTTAGGAGACTTAGTCAACGTGCCAAGTAAATGTTCGTAGAAAATTTAGTTCTTGATGAGTACTTTCTTGAGCTGTCTTAAACTGTCTTCATCTTTAATCACTAAATTCACATTTGTTTTCCTTTTGGAATTTTTCTATTTATAAATGTACATAGATGCTGGGCCTTTTATTAAACATGTAGAGAGAGGGAGAGAAAGAGCCGATAGTAGTGTTCTGGGCCATTATTTCCCAAGGTCTGGCCGGGAAATAGAGAAGGCAGGGACTGTCAAACTCTGTCTCTAAAAGACTTGGAGCAAATGTTTCAGGGTTTGCAGACTCGAGATCTTTGTTTCCACTTTGCTACTGTAGCGAGAAGGGGCCCACAGTCTGCAGGTAAGTGAGCATGACTCTGTGCCGATAAAACTTTATTGACAGAAAACAGATGGGATAACAGGCAGTTGCTATGTAACAACGAACACAAATGTAAGTAAAGGAACTGACATAATGGGTATTTGCAGCTAGTCTGCACATAAAGCACGGGAGTTTTGTTTCACAAAGCTGTTGGCATCAATCCTGGCTGCTGGGTCCTTTTGAAATTCTCTTCTCTTACTTCCACGCTGTTAGTTGAGGCACCCAGGTGCCGGTGGAGGAGGTTTCCCTCCTCAGGGTTCTGCACAGTGGCCGCGGGACCTGCCTGGCCTGGGCCTGAGTGAATTTCATGGCTCCCTTGAGCTATCGCCGGATCTCGTAGTCATGACAGAGAGCTAAACACCGAGGGACAAGAAGAGAGAATTTGTGTGCTCTTGTCATGCACAGGAAGACAGGTGTTTGGGGTGCTGGACACACCTGACCGCGTCCTTACATGGTGTGCGCATGGACGGAAGCATCGCAGCCCGGAGAGTTACAGTTCCTGTGAGTCACAGTAAAACCTTACGCAGCAAGGGAGCCAGCGCTGTAGCACAGACCTTCAGTGCTTACTGCAGACAAGCACGCTCTTCCCAGACAGACCTGGGAGACGTGACCATGCACTTAGCAATTACTACACCACCCAAAGCACTCTCATTGCATGCCAGGCATCGAGGGAAGATGCCTTTCCTGGCCATCATTTCTGTCCACACCATGGGACAGCCCTGTACATTTGTTCCAGCTGCAAGTGCTGCTCTGGGTCTCCCTCTGCCACTGCCAGAACTAAGGTCAGGAGACAGGGAACAAAGGAACCGACTGGGGGGGGGAGGTGAATGAGAGGCACTTTTATTCAGTCACAGAGTCCCACGTGTGATAAAACCCAGGCCCTCGAGGTTTGAGTACATTTTTAGAGTTTTGATGTGTTTCTGTCTCTGTGGACTCCATGGAGCTTAGATCGGTGAGAAAGGCTGGTGGGGAGGAGACTGGATTAGCAGCGCTGGTCCATTTTCTGTTGCTGTGACAAGATGCCCGAGACAGGCTAGCATTATGAAGAAAATGAATTATTTAGTTCATGACTCCAGAGGTCAAGCCATGGCACCAGCATCTGCTCCATGCCGATGAGACCTTGGGATAATGGCTCAGCCAGGAGTGTGTGTCAGAGGCGCATCAAACTGCAAGTCAGATGGCCAGGAAGGGTGACTACTCTGTCCTGGCTTACACAGGGTGGTGTGAAGTGACACACATGGGCAGCAGCTGAGAGGCCCCTCACCCTGCCTCCTGTCACTTTCCCATTTCTTAGCTTTTGCTGGAGGCTGAGGCTGTCACCAGATAAGGCTCAAGAGGTCCGGGAGGGTCATTACAGTGCTGGGAGCTTGGTCTGCATGTGACATGTCCAGAGGGGATGGAGCCACTAAGAGGTGTGGCCAGGTGGAAGGTCCTTAGGTCCCTGGGCAGCTGCTCTGAAACAAACTGCAGTGGAGTTCATGGGATTCTGGGATCTTGTGAGGTCAAAGGTTAAAGGTACTGACCCTGTGTCCCTCCCTGGCCTCCTGACTTGCAATTTGGTGGCCCTCTGGCACACAGTCTTGGCTGAGCCATCGCCCCAAGGTCTCATCAGTGTGGAGCAGATGCTGGTGCCATGCCTTGACCTCTGGAGTCATGAACTAAGTAATTCATTTTTTTCATAATGCTAGCCTGTCTTGGGCATCTTATCACAGCAACAGAAAATGGACCAGTGCTGCTAATCCAGTCTCCTCCTCCTCCCCAGTCTTTCTTACCGATCTAAGCTCCACGGAGTCCGCAGAGACAGAAACACCGGTGAATGTCTGGAGAGGTCACCAATGCTTAACTATGCTCATTTGAAAAACAGATGGACACTGGATCCCCTATAGTTCTGTTCTGCCCCAGGGGTCACTTTTTTTTCACCATTTTTCTATGAGATTAGTATCTCCTGAGCCTGACCTATTGCAAGGAACATGCCACCATGGTTTGCAGGTTTCTCTACATTGAAGGTGTACGCATCACTGGGGCAGGTGGTAGATCTGTGCAAGCTGGAAATGCACCCAACCCCGTGGGCACAGTAATAAAAGTTTTAGCTCTGCAGATAAAGTCCAGCGGCCGGCAGCAGCTGCATTTGTTCTGGACTCAGAAAGCACTAATTGCAGCCTGTGCACTGTGCTAGATCCTTGGGGAGTGCATGGACTCAGAACCCCGCCCGTCCCTGGGGGACTTTCAGTGCAGCCCTGGCTGCTCAGCAGCCCAGGACTGGTGATCCATTTGGGGATTTTCCCTTCATGAGGAAATTCCACATGCAGGTCTCACCCAGCTCCTCTACAAACCCTGGCAGCCGCGTTTTTCGTTGTTCACCTGTAGTATAAGTGAGTGGCCACCGTCTGAGCCTTTCTTACCCACCAGGTGGGGGCTGCCCTGGCCTGTGTGGGCCCCTGGGCCTGGAGGGTGAGGTGCCAGCACCCAGGCCTTCCGCGTGTGTGACGGTGGAGGATGACGTGACAATGTACAATCACATCCCTCCAGCCAGGCCGCCGTCTGCCAGTGTGTCTAGCTCCTCGGTGCTCTCTGGGGACACTGGGACACAGGAGAGGTGGGCAAGCAGAATACTGCTGCAGGGTCTGAGCCCTGGGCGGAGGCACTGGACACAGGACCCCGCCTTGTTGGAGGGGAGGGTCCAGCTGGCCCACCCGTGTCCTGGTCCTGATACAACATCATCACCCACAGACTATCCCTCTTTCTCTTCCCCCAGGAAATGTGTGCAGTCTGGTGGGTGAAGAAGAGGAAAGCAGGTGTCCGGGGCAGAGGGAGCGACCTGCACCTGCCTGTCTCTGTCTCTGGCTCTGGCTCTGTCTCTCACTCTTCCTGCCTTCCTCCAGGTCCTGTACCTCTGTGTCTCTGTCTCCACCTCCCTCTCTTACCCTCTGTCCTTTCTCTGTCTGTGTGCCTCTGTTTATATCTCTCTGTCCCCAGATCCCTGGCTCTATTTTACTCTTTTTTTTCTCCCCTTTTCTTGTCTCTATTTCTGTTTCTCTTGCTGTCTCTGTCTCTGTCTTCTTCCTGGTCTCTGTCTCTGTCTCTTTGTATCTCTGACTTGCTGCCTGTCCCGGTCTCTCGGTTTGCTTTTCTGTCTCTGCGTCGGGTGTGTGGAGGGCCGCCTGCTCCACCACTCTGCATGTGTAAGGATAACTGTACTTGGCACTCTAGCCACACTGTCTCCCTGTCGTCTCTGGCACCAACCCTTCCTGACCTTGCAGATCACAAGAAAGTTCAAGGTGGCTTCCTGCTGGGGAGGGGGGACAGTGGGAGCTGAAATCCTCTGAGTCCACAGCGAGGCTCTTTGTGAGACCCTCCAGGGTCACCCGACACGGCTTTCAGGAAAAAAGCATTCTTCCTTCCCAGAAGGGCAAGCTGCCTGTGCAGGCCCCAGCTCCCGGCCACACTGAGGAGTCAGGAAGCCCAGGGTGGTGGTGCCGCTCGAATTTCCTTTGGGAACTTGGACGGAAAGCAAACAAACTTGAAAGTGCCCAGGGCCAGCAGACCTGTTGCCTTCAGGGCTGCATCCTGGGGACCCAACCAGAAGTGCAGCCCGGGGGCACCGCTGTTTGTCCTCTGAGTGTTCCCCCGGGACACTTTGCTCTCCTGCCCTTTATCAGCTGGTCATCCAGCACCATCTTTGCTGTTTGGTGCTCCCAGAGCCTCCTGTGAGGATCACCTGTGCACCCTGCTTTGGCTCTGGAAGGTGCTGCTTAAGTTGGGGCACTGATTGTCCCTATGTATGTTTTCCAGGGATGATTTTGATGCAAAAAGAAATGATTTTCATAACGAATCTCACTAATTCTGCTGAGTTGAGCAACCTAAAACGTTTCACTGATGTATTTTCACAAAACTGCCTCGGTCTCTCTTATTGCTTCCCTTTGTACAGTGGCGTGAGGGCTGAGGTGGTCACGCAGAATGATGAACCCAAAGAAAAAACTGATGCTCACCACGCTTCTTTGGTCAGGAAATACTCCAAACTAGGAGCTCATAAGTGATTACTTGTATTGCTCTAATGGCGATATTTAAAACCTACAGAGTGAGGAAGCACTTATGTTAAGTGGGAAGATTGCATAGTATTTTATATGGTGAGAAATAAAGAGCATGGATTCTTTGAGAAAAAGTAAAAGACAGGAAGATAAAGAACCTTCAAGAGCAGGCAGTTGGATGTTTTCCAAATTAACTAACCGCCCTAATATACACAAGGGCAAGAGTGTAGCTTCTTTCCTGTTGGAAGCTAGTGGCTGCTCTGGCTCAGACGTAGTCTGTCCCCTAGGATCATGTCCTGGAGGTTTAGTCCTCAATGTGCTGCTGTTGGAGTGGACCCTTCAGAAGGTACGCTGGGCTCTCCCCATTGCCGAGCTGAGCTCAGTACCCTTGGACCTGCAGAACAATGAGTTAAATGTGCCTCTTTTCTTTACCAGTTACCGGCATGGGGTGTTTTATTATAGCAGCAGCAAACAGACCAACACAGGGCCTGCCAGGCATCCCCACCCACCCTCACAGCAGCATCTAGGAAGACAGCTCCTGCCCAGGGGTCCAGAGTAGATGGACACAGAGGCCAATGGGAGAAACGAGAGAAGCCGCTTGTTTTTGTCTCCTCTTTGAAGAAGACTTTTCTGTGACTGTACACTTGTGACGGTAGAGCAGGTCCATGGTAGAACATGCCGCTTTTGAATGAGTACACATCTGCTGGCAATGTCCAAAGCTGTCATGGGAGGGGTATGCGACTTAAACACCTGCAGTCCTTAAGTTAGTGCATTTAGCTTAGAAAACGCTGGCCTAACGCCACCCGAGCGCTAGGGTATCTGACGTCTTTTCTCTGTGACCAAGGAGAGAAGTGACAGCTCTGCTAAGCACTGGCCCAGGGCTCCTGTCCTGCCTCACACTCAGTGCCCTTCACATGGGCCAGCTGCCTCCTGGGCTCACGGACTCTGCAATGGTGCTGGCTTCGTCACCAGGGTCATGCTGCAACTCTAAGAAACATCAATTCTTTCAACAGTTACCTTCCTGTACAGAGGGAGATGTGGTGGGGACGAGGTACATAAATTCTTGGCCTCGGGCAGCTCTTGGGACACAAGACCTTGAAGTCACATAATAACAGTGGGATCTGAGGCCTAAGATGGCAGGAAGTGGGGTGCGGTGAGGCCACCTAGCAGGGGACTCATGGACTGAGCGGGGGAAGACCTGTTCCAGGTCATCATCCTAGCTAAGGTGTAAAAAAGTGTACGGTATAATCTCTGGGCAGCTCTTTGATGCTTTGAAAAAAACACCTTTCTTGGTCCCAAATGTCTAGCTCTAACTTGAGCATTTTTGGACTCTTCAAACAGCAAGAACATATTTTCTTCAAATCTAAGGATGTATCAAATTTAGATTCATGGGTCCTAAAGATGGCACCTTACCCTTTATTTCTTCTTTTGGTGGCTATTGTAAAACATTTACCAGAGCTGGGCTCAGTTGCCTTCTTTGACAAACAGCTAACATTTATACTTGGTCCTAGAATGTAAAACTCAAGTTTCCAGTCCTGGATCATTAGTGATGAATTACTCTCTTGTGTTACAAAACCTATCCTCTCAGATTTCTGAATATACAGAGAATGATGGATCCTAGGACTTAAAATAGACCGCTCGTGGGCCATGAGAATTGGTTAATGTCACTCGGGAGGAGTTTTGCAGCTTGCTTGATTATACATAGCAGTGCGCTATTTTTAAAACATTCCGTTCCCTGTGTATAAAGCCAGTCATCTGGCTGAAGATGATCGCTGAGAGTCACACCGAGTTACAGTCGGAGCCCAGCGTCTGCCCGGCCAGGCTCCCAGCTGCTCACTGTTTAGCAGAAGAGCAGCAGAAGCTGCCGCTGCCCACCTGGGGTAAACATCTCTGCAGACCCGGTCCTGCCCAGTGCATGCCCCACTGAAGTGGCGACCCTGGCTCTGTTCAGTGTGTGCACGCGGCTCCAAACACATTTATCACTTTCCAAATCCTTCCAGTGTTTGTGTGGCAATTTCCATAAACCACATTTCAAAGCAGGAGGGCATGCTGCCAAAGGATGGACCAACCCAGGGGTGGTACTCTCACATTTTTTCTTGAATGCTTCATGCTATTAAGGAAAAGTGTTTCAAACAAGAAGAGAGAGTCCAATCATGCCAAGTCGTGAAAGGTTGGCACTTAAAAAAAGTCCTGTTTTTGCAGTGATTTACAGTTTTGTGCCAAGCCATAAATATTTCTAATTTTAGCTCAGATGCCTGATCTCAAGCCCTGCGTGGATCACGGTGTGTCCATTGCTAACCTCTCCACTCTGAGCCTGTGAACCAGCGGCGTCGCTGACCGCTCACGGCTAACACAAGGCCGCCCAGCCAGGCGCCTGTCAGCTCTAATGAATTCATCACTATTAATAAGTTAGGCGCCTAATTTACTACGAGTTGGCACTAGCCGAGACACGGAGGGAAGATCGCATGTCTCAGCTGACTGTGGATTCCGCCCGCTGAAACAGTCCTTCCTGCCAGAGTCACTGCGAAAGACTGACAGTGCGGGATGACGAACCCTCCATCTCGTGTGGAGGGCTTGGCAGCTCAGCCCTTTTTGCAAAACCCAGCACTTTTTAAAAAATGCCTCCAAATAATGATGATCAAAACAATAATCATAATAGGGCTGCTTAGAGGGAGTGAGGAGAAGCTGGTTCTCAGATTCTCTGCGTGGAGCCCAGGAAGGCAGAATCAGTGTTGGCAGCGGGGATTTTGAGTCATCTCTCAGCGCAGATGGGTTCTCAGGAGCCCACGCCACACTCCGCTGCTGCCTTGTTGGCCCAACAAAACTGTATCATTGGCCCCAGTTGAAAGGCTAATTTTTGGTCTGTTGGAGAGGAGGGGGTAACTGAGAAAGAGGCCCTCAGCAAGCCTCTGAGCGCTTTGTGATGTATAAATGTCTGGGGAGCCTCACAGGGACTTGCTCACTAGCCAGACCCGCCTTCTCAGGGATCCATGTGGCCAGCACCTGCGTAACAATCTCCAATGGACTGGGACCTGCCCTGGGCAGCAGATCCTGGCTCACAGTTCCCAGCACAGCCAGAGGCTCACGCAGGAACAAGGCCGTTCCCAGCCCTGACTGAGATCCCGCCAGGGAAGGCTGCACCGGGGCCACGGAGAAACAGTCCATGAAAATTAAATCACCCAGCTTCCGCTACTGCAAAATTAAAATCGCTCCTCAAGGAGAAGGAATTTTGAGGGATATTTTGCTTGTTGTCTTGTGGGATAAACTGAAGTCTTAAAGCAAAGAGAAGGGATGGAGTTTTTAAAATAACATCTGGAATTCTTGTTTTCCTTGTTCATAAATCCATGCTATGGTTTTAAATTCAACACTATCTCAAATTCAAATGTTTGTTTAAGCCTTCAAAGTGCTTTAAAAGTTATATATATGAAAATAGCTTAGGAACTGCTAAATCCAAGAAGGAAAAAGTGTTCTAATCTTGTTCAGTGAGAACAAGAAGCATGGGGATATGAGAGAAAAATAGATTCCACGATAACCTCCAGGGTAATAAAACCCAGTGAAATGCCAGGAAACACACCATCTCTTCTAATACTCAGGAAGCAAGAGGTGTTGCCAAGTGTTCGAATATGGATGCTCCTTACCTTGTCACTCCAAAATCTGTGCTCTTTTGAGCTTCTTTAATGTGTAAATTTCTGTCTTTTACCAAGTTGGAGGGATTTGGAGCGGTTATTTTTCAAATTCTGGGTCATTCTTCTTTCTTTTTGAGTCTCTAATCACACCACTACCTGTATCTGAGGGCTTTAATTTTGCACCGATTGTTTGCTTCCATCTTTTCTTGTTGTTATTGTTGCTGTTTGGATTGCCTAAGTTCTATACATTGATGTTCAAAATGTCATTTCCACAGTCTCGTTATGCCCATCTAGTAAGCGTTTATTTTGGATATTACGTATTCCAGATACAGACTTTCCATTGTGCGCTGCACAAACGCCCGTTTCTCTGGTGACCATTATGTCCTGGACAAAGCTTAGAAGTCTTTACCTGCTAACAATATCTGGGTGGGTGTGGGTTGCTCTACACTGGAATTCCTATGAGTGTCCCCAGATACCCCCTCTTAAACTCCCCTGAGGAGACTGTGGGGCTGACTCGTTGTGAAGAATCTGACTTGTGCTGTGTTCTTCCGATTTTTACTTAAATGGGGAGCAAAGTAGACTGGACTGAGACCCCCGCCAGGGTCTCTGCAGTACTGTGTCTCCTGAGCGTGCACTGCCTTTGCTTCTGCCCGAGGTTTGATTCTCTCCAGGCTGTTGTTGTTTACAGTTGCCCACTGTTATAATCTACAGAAAGACTGGCCCAATCCCGCCGTTCTTCCACTACTAGATCTAGGAAGGCCTTTGTACCTTTTTAAACTATCACATGTTCGCCATGTCCTTACCACAGACTTCTGTCTAGGCATCGCTGTTGACCAATCAGCTCTTTTCCTTGTTATGTTTTGATTGGGCTATAAATCTTGTAACCAATCCAAATTTTGTACCAAAATCTTTGCTATCAAGGAAAATCCCACATACAATTTCTTTACCCATACTTTGCATTCATTCCCTTGAAGATAAAGGTTTGCTGAAGGTGTAGCGTGTGTGTGTGTGTGTGTGTGTGTGTGTGTGTGTGTGTGTGGTGTAAAATACAGAAGATATGCTCGCCCCTTCCTTACAATGTTCACACATCACTGTCTTTTTCCATCACAGATATGAAGAACAAAAGCGGAAGCCAAGCTCAGCCCTACAGGTCCTTCTGGGGTGAACAAGAACAAGACGGTTTACGTAACGTTCTTCCCATAGGTCCTGAAACATCAGAATTTGGAGGGGCCAGCGAGGCAGGTGTGTGCTCTGCGATGCTCCTGCCTCTGCAGAGGTTTGGTGTGATGCGGGACTCAGAGTTCATTTTGAGCTTGCACAGCTGAGGGGGCAAAGTTTTTCTCAAGCTCTGTTAGGAAAAAGAAAAGAAGAAGCAGACGTCCGAGCTCAACAGGACAGGTTTGTTGCAGAGGGGCCGCTCTGGCACTGAGTCCGGACCAGCTGCCCCATGCAGGCCTCAGGGTCTTCTGTGGGCTTACAGGGAGGGGCGTTCACTGCAAAGGGCTGTGACTCTCCACCAAGAGCAAGGCTTGGGGCCACTTGCTCAGGGAGGAGGGGCTCCTGCCCACAGCAGGCCTGGTGGTGTCCTGGGCCCCAGGTCAGCTGCTGAAGGAGGGGCTGTGTGTAGGGGTCTCTGACCAGAACAGTGGTGGTCAGATTCTTTCTAGCTCCACAAGCTACTGCACACAGGGTGTGTCCACTTGGGCACATGTCAAAGTCCTGGCCCCTTGATATCAGATGGAAGCTCTGGGGCCCTGGTGTCATTTTTCCTGAGTTTCGGGAGACATTTTCCAGGATTACACCATCAGGGAAGCAGCTGCTTTGCTTTGGGGAGTAAAGCACAGCACTAAAGACCTAAGAGTGACTTGAGCCTTTCTACACCTGCTGACCATGGACCGGTCATTTCCCCCACACAGAACCATGAGGGGTGCACACTGCATAGGTGATATTCCAGATGAACCCAAAAGCTTGAGTCACGGTGGATGGGGAAGTTTTATTCCACGGAGGAAGTGAGTGGTTAAACGGATGAGGTGCTTGCATTCTAGTGGGAGACGAGACCTCCTTCCTCCTCTTTGCCATTATTTTCAAACCCGAGTCGTGTGTCTCTAATTGAAGAAGCAGACAGGTGTTTATTCAGGATCGAGTCGAGCATAGTTTAGAGACCAGGTGGGTCTCTCAGGCCTCTAAACTCACATGCCCGGTGACCAAATGGACACCCATACACTGACCCACCCCACAAGTCTGATTTCAGGTCAACAGTGAAACAGACCTTCCTCAATGAAGGATTTAGCCTCCTCCAAAATCTAAATGTAAACTAAGGACTCAGCATGTAATTGTTCTGGCCTGGAGGCTGCTGTGTTGTGCATGCAGACAGCACTGCGAACATTTCCCGAGTTTATTTAGTGCTGAGTGCTGTGTCTTGCATGTCAGAGCTGGGGATAATCCTGTCTGTGGTCTCCAGTCCTCTGGGGCACACTTGGTGCTTGGTGACTAATACACAAGACTTGTCATGTGAGCCCCAGAAAGGGCTGTGGGATCACGCCAGCCTGAGAGGCCAATGCATTAGTGAACTGGGGGCATTAACTAGGAGTGATGTGGAGGAGGGGCAGAAAGCCATGGAAGGGATAAGAGGAGGAGGAGAGAGAAAAGGGAGAGAGAGGGGGAGAAGGAGGGAGGGAGGAGAGGAGAGGGGGGGAGGGGGCGGAAGTGATGGGAGGCAGGAAGAGGGAGAGGAAGACAGATGGGGAGAGGGCAGGAGGAAGAATAGAGAGATGGACCGAGAGAAGAGAGAGGAGGGAGGGTCTTGAGGGCAGAGGAGCGAAGGCTGGGAGAGGGTGGCCCGAGGCAGCTGGCTCAGTTAGCCCACAAAGGCACAGCGATGTCCCTGCAGACAGGAGCCCCGGGAGAGCCTCGGTTTCCCTTGGACTGCCTGCTGGAGGGGCCCAACATCCAGATGTGGGATGCAAGTATGCATCCCAAAGATCCGGTCTCAGTTCTCCTTAGAGTCCACTCTAAGTCCCTCTGGCACCTGCTGCAGGGACACTGGCCAGGCTAGCTGCCTCCTTCCCTGAGCCACGGGGACTCCCAATCTGGGACCCTTACTGCCCCACAGGGACGGTAGCCAGCACCCTGTTTCGTCATGTGTATGGCATCTGATTTGCTCTTTAAGCCTCTCCGTGGCTAGGCTCCTACTCAAATCGTGCTTTCATTCTGGACACGTCATCAGAGGGCTCTTCATTTCAATGGCTACGCTGAGCACCTCAGGCTATACTGCCTGAGCTCTTTCTGGTCTGGGGTACAGATCCTCAGCGCCCCACCACTGCCAGGGAGGCTCCTGTCTGGCCCATCTGTGTAAAAAGCTTGGCCAGGTGTCAGAGGCTGTGGGAAGGGGCACAGACTGTGGCGACGCCAGGGACTTCTTGGCTGCTGGGATTTTCCAGCTGTGGCGGTGGGTGGAGGCCTCCTCTGCAGTTCAAGCTAACTTCCCTTACCAGAAGCCCCTAACCCTGCCACAGCCAGCGGTGCTGTCCACTCTGGTCAATCCAGAGAGGTGGGAAGTGCTAGAAGAGCCAAGTTCAAGCCTTGTTTCAAAACCTTGATAGAGAGAGGGCTGAGGGTTTAGCTCAGCGGCACAAGTGCCTGCCTGGCAAGCTTGAGGTTGTGAGTTTGATCCCTTGTACCCCAATCCAAGGCCTTAGGGGGAAGGGTTTCACTGGAGTCTTGAGAAGAGGTCTGAGGTCAATGTCCTGGCCTTGAGGCAGAGGCCACAGAGCCACGCAGCTCCTGACCAGGTGTCAGAGAGGGAACTGTGTCGTCTGTCTCTGCAGGAACTGCTGCAAACTATGTGGAGGAGGAGATCTCCTCCTCCCACAGCAGCCAGACACCCCGAGGTGTGAGTCCAGAGGGCATCACCTGGTGGGTGGTTTCTGTGGGGCTTGCAGGGAAAAGCAGCTCAGTGCACAAGTGGACACCATGGTCATGGTCTCTGGGGAAGTTGTGGGGGATGGGGACAAAGAGGAGGCTGCTGTCAGGTTACAGCCAGACCCCGGGAGCTGAGTGCCCGTGCCCTCGAGTGCAGACCCAGTTCTAGCATCAGAGAGGCTGGGCTCCCCCTCCGGTTCCTTGGTGGGCTCTGTGTTTTGGTGAAGCCCCAGGATGACTGTCTGTTTACATGGGGAGGTGACCCGTGTGGGCCATTTGGCTGCCATTAGACAGCCAGGGAAGCAGAGGCACCAGCACGCATTCTGGATGTGAGGAGGCGCAGCGGGTGCGATCTCGGGACTTTGGAGCTCAGCGCGTTGGCCAGGCCTCTGAGCCACCAGGAGCATAAGGAGCTGAGGGTGGAAGCTAAGGCAGCTCCTCTGCCTGGGCTCCCAGGGACCTTGCTAGGGAGCTGCATGAGCAGACCTCGTGGGCCTTGCTCTGGAGAAATGTCTCCTTGAGGCTCGGTGGAGTCTTGGGCTGCCCACTCTGAGGGCTGGGTCTGGTGGCTACCCACTGTGGACACCGGTACAGGTCTGAGATCAGGAAGCCACAGAGTGCCTTCCACTTTGGTTCCCCCAGCACTGAGATAACTGCGTGAAGCAGATGAGGATCCTGTGTGCTCACAGCCTGGTCCCCCGGGAGGAAGGCCACAGAGAAGGTGTCAGTGGTTTTATCTCGGAAAAGAAATTCTTTCTGTGGTACTGCGGAATTGAATCCAGGGCCTTCACTCTGAGCTATCGCCTCAGGATTTTCTATGCTTTACTTTGAGCAGAGTCTCGCTAAGTTTTCCAGGCTGGGCTCAAACCTGCTGCCCTTCTGTCTTCGCCTCAGAGAAAGAGAGCGCTGTGGGATTTCATGTTGCACCACCACACCTGGTCTTTGATTTTGAAGTTAAATCACTGTGTCCTGAACTGTTGGAATGCTACTGAGAAGTTTCTGTAAACTACTGCACCGTTGGTCTTTCCCATTTGGATTCCACATCCATGGATTCAAACAATCACAGATCAATAACATTTGGAGTCACAGCGCATCTGTACTGAACAGGCACAGAATTTTTCCTTGCCTTTATTCCCTTAAAACAAAGAGCAGCCATCTGCACAGCACTGGCATTGCATCTGACATCGTAAGTCATCTAGATGATCTGTGGGGTTCCGTGCCAACACAAGTGTGATACAAAGGACTCATGCATGGAGTTCAGGGGCTGTGTGGGTGGAACCAAGGCCCCATGGTCACCAAGGGGAGAATGTGTTCTTACTTCTGCAGAAAGGAACATACAATGCGGGAGACAAGGTGCAAATGCCAGCAGCACTCCAGACGGTGGCCTGTGCTATCCCATCCTGCCTGGTTTGTGCTGTGTGATGCTGAAGGAGCCCCCAGTTCCAAGGCCTGGTTTTCCTGGAAGGGCTATCAGCAATCACGAAGCAGGCGTTTAATTTCTGACTCACATATTGGGAGGAGAATTTGTGTTTACACATGTTCATTCCTGTTCACCTTTGACTTGACACAAGCCAAGCAAAATTGGTCCAGGAAATAGATGGCAACTGGACACCTTTCAGAACTATATAATGCAGAAAGGATCGATGGCAGTGGAATAAGATGAGTCGCTCTGAAAGGAGGATGGGCGACATGGTTGCTCAGCCTCCTTTCTAGCGAAGTCATACCTAGGATGACCTCGGACTGAGTTTACAAAACTCTCAAGTGCAACAGGCTTGAAATGTAGGAAAGATTTGGCAAATGTGAAACCATATACAAACAGGGATGTGAATTAGGGTTTAAGCGTTTGGAAGTTTGTGTGCTGTGGTTTCAATTCCATTTGCAGTCATGTCTGGAACCCATGTGTGTGCCCCAGAGCAGGCAGGCTGTGGGATCCACATTCTGTGAGGGCTAGGGCTGTAGCCCAGCAACACAAGCGCCTGTCTGGCAAGCGTGAGGTCATGAGTTTGATTCCTGGTACAAAAAAAAAAAATAAAAAGAAAGAAAGAAAGAAAGAAAGAAAGAAAGAAAGAAAGAAAGAAAGAAAAAAAGAAAGAAAAGACACACTCTGTGAGGACACTGTGAATCCCACCCGGGAAGAGCCAGCTGTACGGACACCTTCAGCCCTCGCCGGTTCCCTGGCCGAGGGGGTGGCGGGTGGTCATCGGTCTCTGCTGCAGTCTCCCTTGGTGCTCAGAGCATGTCTCCTTCCAGGCTCCTTTGGGAAGGTCTCGTTTCCCCACCCTCACCCCTGTTCAGCAAATTCTTTTGATATTCTTGGTACCCCAACTATGGCAGAGCCAGCACACTGACCCCACCGTTACTCATGTGGCCTCTGAGGAGTCCCTTGGTTTTCTGGGCCCTGCTTCTGTAGCCATAGAACCACGGCCTTGATCTGGGAGATGGTCCAGGTTTGGGGTCCCTTATACTCTATATAACAATGGTTTCCATTTGGGACCAAGCATGGGTGGTGGCCAGGAAGCCTCGGGATCCATTAAAACTCCATTGGTGGCGCAGCGTGTGCCCCTGGCCTGAGTCTGCTGGGCTCCTGGGTGACAGCTCAGCATGTTTTCACCTGTCTTTCAGCCTGAACTCTCCCACTGGAGGACGTAGACCCTAGAGTTGGGGCTGGTTGGCAAACCGTGCCCTAGTGGAGAGCAATTTGTTTGCCTCGCTATCTCAGAATCCACAGCCGGGAGCTGTCTGAGAGCTGGGGCTTGAGGGATTGTTTGCTAAAATAATGGCTCTGCTAATATCTGCACCAAACATAAGCAGTGAACCCAGGAAAATCCCTTTTAAGATATTTATGAAGGGGGCTGGGAATTTAGCTCAGCGGCATAAGCACCTGCCTTGCAAGCAGGCGGTCATGAGTTCCCTGGTACCGATAAAAAGAAAAAAAAAAAAAAGGGGGGGGGTAAACAAAAAAGATATTTATGAAGTGTTCAAGGCTGGGAAATTGTTATGGAGCATTTTTAAAGGAAGACACGAAAAATTTCAACTGTGTTGAATTGATCCCCAAATTAGTCCACTTTGAATTAAGGGTCTCCATGCAGCATCCAGCATTCTCAATAGGCATCTGCTTTTGGAGTGTCCCCCAGCTCCTGGCTTTGCCCTGCCTGTGGGTTTCTGTAGGATGCTACCCTCAATTTTCTTTAGCCAAATGGAAGAACTTTAATTGATTCTGGATTACAGAATGGATATTAATTGTAGCTCTTTTTTAAAGTGACACATTGGCTACCACAGAAAGGGGTACTTCAAACACAATCCACAGTCAGCCTATGGAAAGAGGACTCAGTCATAAGCAAAAGTCAGTCTCTGAAAAGGACTGTCCTTCCTCCCCCAGCATGCAATGGGACACCAGCAGGAGGTGTGGCCCATTTTACAGCCAGCCAATTCTTTTTTTTTTTTTTTTTTTTGTCTTTTTCCTTTTTACCAGTACCAGGGATCAAACTCACGACTGCCTGCTTGCAAGGCAGGTGCTTATGCCGCTGAGCTAAATCCCCAGCCCCAGCCAACCAATTCTGACAGACCACGAAAGGTATAAAAATACAGAAAAATCAGTGGCTTATGAACCATCCAGGGTGCAACTTCAGAAGCACATCCATGTTGACCACACATTATGCTTTGCCCAGACTGGGATTAGCTGGGGTTCTAGAGGAATTATTAACAGCCTAACAGCCTGTAGGGTGCGCCATGTTGGATGGCAGATCACACGAGCTCTTCCCCAGAGCCCCAGCCTGCAGGTTGTTGCTTGGCTTTTCCACCAAGGCCTCTTCCAGCTGATTTTCCTCAGCACCTGCTGCCTTGGTTTGCTCCTCCGAAGCCACTGTGTCGTGTTGAGCCCCCGGGGCAGTGATGGGAGGTCAGAGGGGCTGTGAGGAAAGGTTAGGCTTCCAAAACAAAGTAAGAGAAAACCAACAATGGCCATATAATATCTCTTGATACTTTATGGAATGCTTTCATTCTTTTGTTTTGTTTGATTTTATTACGTGTGAAGGTGTAGACAGCTATTTTGAAAAAAAAAGAGACTAAATTATGGTAGTCATTGTTGATTTCTTGTTGTCTTGTTTTGAAGTTCTGTATTGCTTGCATTGTTCTGTTCTGATTTGCTTTATTCAGTTTGCTTTGTTTTATTCTCTTTGAAATAAAAGAAATTTATAAAAGAAAAGTTTAGGTTGCTAAGAAAGGTTGGCACTGTGCTCACAGGCACAGGCAGGCTTTCTTTGGTTTTGCTTTAGCCTTTGGTGCTGGGGATGGACCCCAGGGCCTGGTACCTGCTAAGTACAGCTCAACCATCGAGCTGCAGCTCCAGCCCTAGAGTGGGTTCATTGACACGGGACTAACCAACTTCTTCCTCTCACGGGACTGGACTAGTTCCCCAGAAAGTGGGTCATGGTAGAGCACGCTCCTCCCTCTGACTTCGTGTCCCTCACACGTGCCTGCCACCCTTCAGCACATATGATGGTAGAGTGCAAGGCCTTTGACAGACACGGCCACCCACTGTGGGACTTCAGCCCCTGGAAGTGTGAGCTCCTTAATCCTCCATCCTGTTGCTTTTTCTTTTCTCTTTCCTATTCCTCCTTCTTTCTCTTCCTCTCTTTCTTTGCTTCCATCTTTCCTCTTTTCTCCCTTCTCTCTGTCTCTGTCTCCTCTGTCTGTCTGTCTGTCTGTCTCTCTCTCTCTCTCTCTCTCTCTCTCTCCCTCTCTCTCTCTCTCTCTGTTTAAAACAACCCAGATGTATTACACAGATTGTTTAGTTCTGGAAATCAAAAAAGCCAGATTGGGTTACACTGTTCTAAAATCAAGATGTCAGCAGGACCACTCTCCTCCCTGGATGCTCTCGGAGTTAAACCCTACCTCTCCTTGCCTGGTTCAGCTTTGAGACATTGTGCGCGTCCAGCCCCTGTTCCATCTTCACAGCCTGCTGCACAGCATTTCTCTCCTTTAGAAACTACCCAGCCTCACACACTCTGCGCTAGCTGTGGAACACAGACCTGGATAGCCACCGCTTCCCAGGTGTCTGTAGAATGAAGTGCCGAGAGCTGAGGAACCCAACATCGTGGTCACTCAGACACCTAGTGAGCACCCACCGTGGGCACAACACTGAGTCATCACGGTCCGCACAGCCTTTCCAGCTGCCCCTTGCCAGCCCCTCAGGAAACCCTGTGCAGGGCACCTCTTCTCCCTGTGCAGGTTCTGCCGGGGCTTTGAGGCCGGGCTCAGCAGTGTCTCACAGTGCTCATGCACACCCACGCTGCTCCTCCTGCCGAGCTGTCCTTCACCAGGCCCTCACCTTCGCCAACCCATCTATTCCTTCTACTGGGGTGTTGCTATTATGAAATTGTGTTTTCTCACTTGAGCTGTAGTCTAAGCTTCTGTCAAGGAAAGACCCCAGATAGATGAAAGTTCTGCCTGTCCAAAGGTCACAGCTGTGGGTAGGAGCTCTGTACCCCTGTGCAGTGGCTCTGCCACTCTTAACAAGCAACCTCCATGATACATCTAGTTGCAAGGGGAGTTGGCAAATATGTTTTTAAATTTTTTACCTTGGGGCAATGTAATCATTGTTAAATAACAATGTCAAGAGGTCACCATTTCGGACTAAGCTCCTGCAGTAGTCCCTGAAGGCCAGGCCAGACAATGTTCACTCATGTTAAGTTCTGCTCACCAAATGGAAACTGAGCTCTTCATCTGGTCCTCTGGGAGGTCAAGATTGAGAGACAACAGCCACACTCCCCAGACCTGGTGGCTTCAGCTGCAGTGATAATGACACTCTCTGTGCTTTAATCCTGCCTGCTCGCCTTACAAGAAAAGTAATTTTGAAATGACCAATCAGCTTTCTGACTTTGTTGTTGTTTAGTTTCTGCTTTCTCTAACCCTTTTCTATCTGTGGGATCACACTCTTCTGTTCAGCCTGTTAAAACACTTATGCTGTTTTATGGTACAGAGTATCACATGATTTTAGAATTGAAAATAAAGCCTACTAAGATCATAAAACTAAATTATTATATTCTGTCTGACAACACAGAGAACTCTGTTATTGAGAGACATAAGAAAGTATTGCGGGTAAGTCAAGACTGTTCTACCACAGAAATCTTTCTCCTTTTCATAGAAATGGTCTAATACAGAGTTTCAGACATATACACATAGCTTTTACAAAAAAAAAAAAAAGAAGCAGCAAAACAAAATAAAAAACATTGACTGATACTGCGATCAATTCATTTTTTTGTATCTTACTCATGAAACAGTAGACATTCAATTCCTATTTAAGTGCAGTTAAGGATTGCATTGTTTAATATTTACACTGAGTTGGGTCAGTCACTACATTCATTCTGGTACAATGCACTAAAATCGGAGGGTGACCCTTAAATCTAGCTGGGATTTCTTCCTGCCTAAACTCGCTGGATGGTCTGCGTCTCTTCCAGCAACCCTTCTGCCCATAACTACCTTTGATCACTATTTTCCAGCTTTGTGATACAGCCTTCAAATACTCTGTACAGAAAGGAGGATTTATAGGTTGTAAAAGGAATTAGGTTGCCTCTCACATTCTTAAACAACAAAAGGATCTGGGTCAAGATCAGGTTTTAATTGTAGTCATCATGCATCTGACACAGCTATTCTTCAGGACACAGGCAACATGATATGTCTGGGCCACATGCGAGCCTCACTTTGATGTGACATTCTTCTTTAATTTTCCTTGGAAGAGCACTCATATTGGAGCTATGTGCTTGGATCTAGGTCAAAGACTTGAGGCTGTTATCTGCTTGAGGCTTCTAGAGGCCTGGGACGGAGCAGAGTGGAACAGAGGAGGGTTGGCACTGCCCTGCCCTTGCCGGGGTGGCCTGGGTGGGCTGCCTCAGGAGTGCAGTCCAGTTTTGCCAGGCGGACTCTTGAAGTGGGAGAGGAGCAGGAGGTCAGAATGCGAAAGAGAGGTGACTTCCCACTTCTTCCCACTTATCCCTTATACCTAGAAGGTGCTGCAGATTTTCACCTTCCCAGCAGTAATCCTTGATGACCTACAGGATCAGCGCTGGGAGATCCCCTTAGCTAGAGGAGTTCCTTTTGCTGTCAGGAGTGATGGTAGCTGAACACTATCTAGGGTGTGTGTGCGCGTGCGCACACACACACACACACACACACACACA
This sequence comes from Cavia porcellus, assembly GCF_034190915.1. Lineage (NCBI taxonomy): Eukaryota > Metazoa > Chordata > Mammalia > Rodentia > Caviidae > Cavia > Cavia porcellus. The sequence goes on along the minus strand of NW_026947496.1, from coordinate 7,210,182 downwards.
CACACACAGAGAGACACGTGCGCACACAGTCCCTTCCTGGCTCGGACCTAAACCTTTATGCTGCATGGGGCCTATGAGTCTGTGGTTCATCCCTTAATTCCCAGGACTCACCCCAAAGCTGGCTCGTCCCTGGTGGCTGGTGTTTCTCTCCAAGCACAGCTTTGGGGTTTCCTTGCTTATACTTGCCAGCAATGACCTTTTGTCACTATTAATTTATCCCTATTCTTCCTACATTCATAAACACTCACCTCCATCACCGTCCCTCTGAACCGGAGGGCTGACCGGTGACCAGAGCAAGCTGCACCGTGAGAGCGGGTTGGGAAAAGGTTCCTGAGGATGGGAACAGAGGCTGAGTCCTCATCTGTTTCTGATTCCTGTGGGTCTTACAAGGCCAGGCAGGGTCCCCTCTGTAGCTGGGAGAGCCCTGTGAAAATGCCTCAAGGGCTGGCTTTCAAGGTGTCTTTGGGAGGAGGTCTTGGGTATTGACAGTCCAATCAAAGTCACTGCACCTTATTGGACATCTGTTTGTCCTCAGAGGGGCTTGTTTGATTCTCCCCACCCCAGTCCCTGGGAAGCTGTCTGACCCTAGCAAGCGAGGCGGAAGAGCTTACACAAAGCAGCAGCACTGTCCTGTGGGAGCAGGGTTTGGGTCCGCTCACTCCAGCCCGGAGTGCAGGGCCCTCACCGTCCCATCTGCTGCACCAAGGGCATCCCTGGGTGTCACCCAGCCCGGCGGCCAGACAGAGAGATGCTCCATGAGGGACCGGGAAGGAGAGTGCTTCTGCCTGGTTTCTAGGTACTGAATGCTCACTGCCCTGAGACACGAAAAGGCACAGAGAAGAAGTCAGCATTGCAGCTACCGCCTGCACGCAAACAGGCTTAGTTTTGTGAATTTCCCTGCGAATGTTTGCACATTTCAGTCCCTACTGTATTTTGTTTTGTTAACCCCACTGTGCATCTTGTCAAGCCTTTCCTGTGGAGGAAAACAAAATCCTTCCACTGAAGCCTGGGTAATGCTTGGTTGTGTGGACATACCCCACTTTCCTTAATTCTTCATACCAAAGGTACATGCACTGTGTTTATATAGAAAATAACTGCTGTGCATGCTCTGTTACGTCATGGGTATTATTGCTTGGAATGAGACTAAGCTCAAAGAGGAGCACTGGCTTTGAAGTTCATTTAAAGAGAAGGGTTAAAGGGGAAGCTCAGTGTGATGGTAGTAAATTCTGGGAATCAGCGTTCCTAAGGAGTTTTCTGGCTGGAGAGTTAGGTGATTTCCAAACCTGGGCAAAGCATGTGTGCGTAGCTCTTTGTTTACCTGTGTGATTGGTTCTCTGGAGTGGCTCCCTCTAAGTGGCATTGTGAGGTTCAAAGTCAGTGCCTAAACAGCGGCCGTGTTTCAGGCTGCTCAGTAGTGAAGTCTAGGAAAATAACTTTCTTCTCAGTTTTCTAGTGTTTCTATCACTGCAAAATAAAAGCTCAAAGCTCTAATTCTTAGGACTGTGTTAAAGTCGCATGTAGAGTTGAACACGTCCTCAAGACCTCTGAACCCCTGTCTCTCCTGCATGGAGCTGCTCATGGGCCATCTCCTTCTTACCTGAATCACCAGATAAAAGGAGCAGGAAATTCAGGTTGTGGGGCAGGACTAGGGCTGGTCCCACCAAGGAAATGGGACAGGTAGCATAGGCATAGGCACCGGAGCTTGCAGCCCGGTGGTGCGTCCACGTGAGCAAGGCCTGGTGTCCAAGGCACTTCCGTCTTGGTTCTGATCTATCAGGTGGAGCCAGTGTGAGTGCTCAGGACTGGCTTCCTGAGAGTAGGGTGATGATCTCCAGCTGAGTCGCCTTCCCCAGACTCTGAATGTGACAAGGAGGCCGAACTTTCCCATGTCTTCCCTCCCGTGCTTCCCTTTGGAGCCCCTCACTTCAGCTAGTGGGCACTTGATGGGTATCTTCAGATTGTTAGCGTTTTCTGGTGCAATCGAGAAGCAGAATATAGCAAAAAGTAAAATGGCCTCTTTATTTAAAGGACATGGAGATGAGCCCCCAACCAGCAAGGGTTTGGTTTTTTCCCTCTGACTGGATATGGGGGTGTGGGCTATATGTGACCTTTGACCGGATGTGGTACGTGGGGCAGGCATTTATGATGGGCGAGGAGCTGATTGGAATTTTCTTCGTTTTTCAGGGTGAAAGGAAGGAGAAAGTTGTAATCAGGGAAGAAGGAGGAAGTGGCCATCAGGGTAAACATCCCCAATTTATTGGCATAAGCACCTGCCTTACAAGCAGGCGGTGGTGAGTTCGATCCCCGGTACTGATAAAAAAAAAAAAAATGTCGGCCTTCTACCATGTTAGACCACCGACATAATGTCCTGTAATTTATTCTAGGGCAAAACTGTATTCTTTTCCTGCCTTGCAGCTCCTTGAGGCCTCGTGGGGAGGCTGATCCAACGAAGTGTGCACAGAAACAACATCTCACCAGATGTCCCCTGCCGTCTCTCGCTTCTCAGGAGGTGGAAGGGGGCTCGTAGAATAGGAAAAGCTTTGCTTCGCTGTTCTGCTCCTTTCTTTTTTCAAAAGCTACAATGTCTAGTCTGTTTTACAGTTGATGTTTTAAAAATACATGCGATTTTATCTTTCACAAAAGTGGAACTAGTACAAATGTTTGCAAGAAAGTTGTGCAATGCTGTATGATAGAGTTCTTTGAAAGGTTTTATGCATGTGAAATCATGAAAAAGTCTTTACAAATATGTGGATCTAGGTGTAAATTTTCTAAAGAGGAGATCTATAAGTCTTGATTCTCAGAGAATTCAGAAGAGCAACACTCAAAGCGCTTGCTTAGCCCTCTAAAGATGATAAGAGTTCACCCGTGGCTGCATGGCTGGGCCTGAGCTCATGGATCAGATCCCTTCCTGTAACTGGGCATCTAATTCCACACCACAGTCTGTGAGAGACAGACACGGGCCGTTCCAGGTGCTCTAACCAAATGCGGGGGACCTGGACCTTTGCAGTTCTGGCTTGCATCTTCCCCTTCTGCACACAGCAGCCTCACTCAGCACTTCTCTCTCGCCTGCCCCCTTCTGGGTCACCGTCACCTTCTGTCCTACTCCTCACTGCTGCAGGTGCCACCCCGAGCTTCCTTCCTAAGCCCCACCCGAGCTCAACTCTGACGGACTCAAGGACCAGCTCAGACTAGATGGCGGTCCAGCCTGAGAAGTCTGGGTGAAGGCCGCATCGCAGGCTGGGAAGAAGTAGCAGCATGAGTCGTTTGATCTGTGGTTTCTGCTCCCTGTGCCTGCTGCCGTGGGCAGGGCGGGGGCACATCATTGTGGCTGGGGAACCCTTAGGACCCACAGGCTCCGTGGGCCAAGGGGCTGCATGCATGACTGAGATATTTGTCCTTCTGCGAGCTTTGGACTATGATGACTCAAAAAGTCTATACATGCACTTAAAAGACATCCCTCCTTTTAAAGTGAGCCTCTTGCATAGTTACACCTCAATAGCTCCTAATATTGTTCATAGTTTCAGAAGAATCACAGTGGAAGAGTGAAATGTTCCACCCCATACACATTTTTTTTTGCCTTATTTCAAGTTGCTTGTTCAAAAAAGCTGCATATCTTTGTAGACTTGGGTCAGGAATAACTGAAAATCTGTCCTTTAGTAAAAATAAACATACATCTATCTACATTAGTAAACAGCAAACCAAGACAAAGATATTTTTATCAGTATACCAATACCCTCCACCCAAGGTAACTTTCCCACAGGTAGAAGAGATGGAGGTTCTGAACTTGGCTCAGGGATGACGATGAGGCTGTCACCTGGGAGACTTCATGTGCCCAAAACGACAGCCTTTGCTTAGATCACCTTCTCTGTCACACTGCCATGACCAATGCCCTTCCTCCAGGACTAACACTTGATTTCCAGGGTAAAGGAGCAGGGGGACCCCCAAGTGACCTCCGTGGCTTGTCACAATCCTCATCCTGTACTTGGGATTCTCTTTTCTAAGTTAGAATCATTGTTAGTTCACTAGGTCATACTACTTCCCGAGGAGCTCTGAAGGCATCACCATCACCACTCACCCTCAGCTTGCTTCCAAGAAAGAAAGACACCTTGTGTCCTGGCCATGCAAACCTTCTTGGAAATAGAAAATCACAGGTGCATATCATGAGCAATACATTGATGTATGTATATATATTTGCTAATTGTTACAGGAAGAGAGCAAGACTAATGCAAGAGGAGCAGATGTTTTAAGAAATAAAAGGTCACAAGCATTTTCAGACCATGAGAACATTTATTTATGTATCTAATTTGCATCTGGATCCCCTTGTCCCTGCTTTGATCTCTGTCTCTTACACACAGCGGGGAGAAGCTGTCGTCAGAATCGTCAGCTTCCCAACCGAAGAGCTCAGTAGAAGCAGTCAGACTGGGGTGATGTCTCCCCGGTGGGACTGTTGCTGTTCTGGTCTGGAGGGGAGTTGAAACCCCCAGATTTTACGAATCACTGTAAACTAAACCCACCAAGCCCAGGCCACAGTGGGTCAGGGAATCAGTCACTAATTGTGCGATACTCTGGGCTTAGCCCAGCACGACCCCAAGAGCTTTTGGAAAGCAAGAAGCCGTTCAGCTACGTTTGACCCTGTTTGTATCTGCCCTTCGGTGTTAGCTTAGTTCTCTTGGCACGATGCCCTCCACTTTCATCTGTATGATGAAAACCGGGAAATTTCCTTTTCTGTAAAGGTTGAATAATATTTCATCATATGCGAATAGACTTGTCCTGCCTTACCTGTGGTTTTCTTTCCCTGGTTTCAGATATCAGCAGTCAACCCAGGTCCAAAAACGTTAAATGGAAAATTCCAGAGGTAGACAATTTCTAACTTTAAGTAACTTCTATTACAGCGTCTTATCATGACCATTCTGTTATTGATACTAATCTCACTGTACCTAATTTGTGAATCAAACTTTATCTCACATATACGGGTATTTATAATATACAAAAAGATTACTCAGGGGTTGGCATTACCTGCAGGTTGCGGCATCCACTGAGGAACTTGGAAGGCACCACACAGATAATGGGGAGCTACTACAACCATATTTTCTGTATCCATCCACTGTTCCAACAACAGTTAGGCTGCTTCCCTGGCTCAGCTACTGTGAATAATGCTGTAATAAATGTGCAAGTGAACACACTGATTCACAAATCAGCATGTTGAGCTTCACATTGTACTGATCCATACCCAGGGTGTGGTAGCTGGATCACATGGTATTTCTAGTTTTAGGGTTCCCAAGGGCCCCCACATTGTTCTCCACAGTGAGTATCTCAGGTCACATTCCCACCCATGACATGCAAGGGCCTCCACTTCCCCACATCCTTTCCTTCACTTTCTGCCTTTAAAAATATTTCAAATAATAGATGTTCTACCAAGCATGAGGTGAGACCGCATTTTGGTCTTGATTTGTGGTTCTCTGGTTATTAGTGAAGTGGAGGACTTTTTCATGTAGATCTGTTGACCTTTCATTTATACCCTTTACAGCAATGCCTTTTCATGTCCTTTACCCATTTTCAAAGTTGGATTATTGGGTTTTCTTGCTACTGAGTTGTAGGAATTTCCTTATCTGTTTGAATATTAATGTCCTGTTAGACGTGGCTTGCAAATACTTTCTCCTGCCCCATATGTGGTTTGAATGTTGGTGACCATTTCCTTTGCTATGCAGAAACCTTTTAGTCTGACACAATTCTACTTCTCTATGTTTGATTTTGCTGTCTAAGGTGTCATGTTTAAGAAATCACTGCCAAGGCCAATGTCAGGAAACTATTTCCCTACATTTTCTTCTAGGAATTTTATAGCTTAGGGTAAAGCTCATAGAAGTACAGAATAAGAGGTGATTACCAGGGACTGGGACTGGGGAACACAGGAAGGAACTGGTCAAAGGGTACAAAGTTTTTATGACAATGAATGTATTGCTATTCCCTAGGCATAATAACTGTTTGCATGTTGTGTTCAGTGTACTGGGTTTTAAAGGTAATCAGGAGAGGATTAAAGTGTACAGGAAGCTACACGCAGGTCATGTTCCAAGATGACACAGGTTTATCTATGATTCCCAAGCATCTCTGGAGTTTGGTATCTCTGGTGCTCCTGGAACTAATCCTCACGGATGCTGAGGGATGGATGTATTTTGACATACAAAGGAATGAAATGCAGGTGTACACATAGCATGGATAAGCCACCACGCAGCATGCTAAGTGAAAGATACCATTTTCCAAGATGTCAAACTGTACGACTACATCTTACATAATTTCCAGAAAAACAAAATCTATGAAGACAGAAAAGAGATTGCCAATTGCTAGATCTGATATGAAAATGGAAACTTTCTGGTGACCCATGGGCACAGGGCTTCTTTCGGAGGTGACAAGAATATTCTATGTTGTATATAAGGGTGGTGCATGACTATAGAAATTCCCGTCACCCTGTACATGTAAAAAGGTGTGGATACTGCGGTGCATAAATTACACTTCAATAAAGTTGTGTTTAAGGCAGTGCGCTGCTTCCATTCCCAACCGTGTCACCGGACTGATATTTCCTTGCTTCCTCCTGGGGCCATGTTTGTGCTGTACCTCTCCCTGGCTGCAGTCACAGACATGCCCAAACACGGCTGCCTGCCAAGGAACCCCCTCCAGCCCAATTGCCCTAGATAATATCACAGACAGCACATGACCCGTTGGCTGATTTCAAAATGCATTTCAGAAACATTTAAAACCAAGATGAAAAAATTGCTCTTGAGAAGAAGCTCTGGCAGCGAGTCCCTCCTGATTAGCCTTTAGGAATTCACCTTCCTGGAGCCACTGATGTGTCTGAGGGTGTGGTTGGAGGACCATGAGAAAGGACGCAACTCAATGAGCCCTAAAAATCAATCGACTCATTCCTCTTCCACTGGAGAAGAGAGCTTGACATTTTCCAGGGTGACAACATCATCCCCTAGCAGGAATCTGTCCAGAGACCCTACAGACCAACGTGTGCTGCCGCATAAGAACCGGGTTGTTCCTCACAGTTGGCGGGGTGGAAAGCAGGGTTAAGCAGAAAAAAGATTTAAAATGCTGCAGAACAGGTCAAAAAGACTTTAAAACATCTCAAGCCAGTGGTGATGTGTGGGCATGTGTTTGTATTTACCTAGGGCGGGCCTAGTTGCCAAAGGCAATGTTTTAGAGGGGAACAGGGAAAAGAATTGTAGGAGGAAGAAGAGGTAAGGCAGGGTCTTAGCGTTTATTTTGCTTGGACACTGTGGGACTGACTTTTTAAATGACACACAGGAATTTCGCAAGTGAAAACAAAACCAAAAGAAAGCCGAGGGTGTGAGTGACCAAGTGCTCTCTCTGGCTGTGTCCGGCATTCTTCAGCCTCTCTGGAACAGGCGAAGCCACATGGCCCGGAGTGAGGGTGGGAGCCTGGTGAGACGCGCCCAGCGGCTGGGTGGAGAGTGCTGGGGACGCTGGCCGCCCCGTCCCGCAGGCTGGTCTCCGTCCGCGCAGCTGTTCTCTGGGCACCGAGGACTGAGCAGGTCGGAGCCCACTAATGAAACACTTCATTGAGCGTGCTGCTTATTGGATTAGAACATTTTCCATTCCAGCCAAAGCTGGATTATGACATTGTGAAATAAGGTGATAGTTTATCCTGGAAAGACATGCAATAGAAAATGCCACGCGATGGGCTGAGCCTGCGCTTACCTGATTGCTTTAAAATGTGGATTTGTTTCCTTTATCTTGAAAGGGTTGTGCCCGTAAGCACTGGCGCAGGAACGTTCCTGCCAGCCCATCCATTTATAGCTCCTCTGTTTGCCAGAAAGCTACAGTTTTCAAAATTTTTTGCCCCAGGCAAAAACCTCTTTATAAACAGCACTTTCTCCTCCCTGCATGCCCTCTGCGGCATGGTACGTGCATCGGGAGAAGGCTGCTTGGATGCCTCCCCTGGCTTGTCTGTGTTCCAGGCTCCTGATCTCTGTGCGGTGGAGGCAAACCTTTCCACCCTGAAGGTCCCCTGGTTTAGACTGAGGTCAGAGAGCCGTGGTCCTGGAGCTGGATACCCATCCCACCCTGTGTGGCCTCTGAGCTAAAAATGGTTTTTACGTTCTTAAAATCGAGAAAGGATCAAAAGACGGAATAATATTTTAAGACATGAAAATATGAAATGCAAATTTCAGTGTCTACAAATAAGACTTTATGGGAACACAATCATGCCCTGTCCTTGTGCATTAGGGTTAGCACCGCAGAGCAGAGTTTGGGATTGTCTGGGAGACTAGATGACTGCAAAGCCTGAGTATGCAAAGCCGGCCTTGTCCAGAAAAAGCTTGTCTGCCCTGGCTTGGTAGACTAATACCAGCTTCCGAATCTCTGGTACTTCTGGTTAGGGAGATGTCCCCCAGGATTTCAGCCTGAGGTTGCTTGCCTGAAGAACATCGGTCTAGAGTGCGTGAAACCCTGGGCTCCATCCTCAGTGTTGTAGAAACAAAGACCAAACCGAAGATTCCAGGGAACTGTTGATTTGTAAGCATGTTACTCTCTAGTTCTCTTGGAGGTGTGAACTACTCGTGCAATTGAGGTGGCCCACACGGGGACAGTGAGAGAGGACAGGTGCTCAGCAAGGCTGATGGTGAGTGTAATGCCTGCCATGCTTAAAGTGTGGCTTCACACTGTAGTTCCTCGTTTCTGTTCATTGTGGTATACACCACTGATTTAATTAATGGTTTTTCCAGCAAAAAAAGAAAAGACAGAGAGAGAGAGAGAGAGAGAGAGAGAGAGAGAGAGAGAGAGACCCATCACTTGCTTAAAATGCACTCCTGTTGGAAATGCTAGTGAGAATATATCAGTTTTAGGATGGTTGCCTTACTGCCTCTTTGCCCATGCCCAAGTGGGCTTCTTCGGGTGACACAGTGCCCTCCTCTGCCCAAGATTCTCCCATGATGCCTGAGAGTGATGGAAACCCTTGCAGCAGGTTTCCCAAGCAGTCACCGGCAATGGTATCAATTCAACAGCCACATTCTTAGCATTTTAAAAGGGATATGGGACCAAGTAGAATTTGATAGATTAGAATGGAAAGGTCTCAGGGGATAGAAAGCAACAGAAAACATAAATTGAAGTAGAAGGCTCAGAACAGCCTGGCAGGAATGCAGATACAAAGTGTGTGTGTGTGTGTGTGTGTGTGTGTGTGTGTGTGTGTGTGTCCCGGGTCTCAGGACGCTCTACTTCAGTGCCAGAGCTGGGTGTGGTGGGCTCAACGGGATCATTTCTGATGGAGTTTGTAGCCAAACAGGTTTGCCTGCCTTGCTGGGCACATCTTAGCTGTGCATGGTCATGACCTGAGGCTGCAAACGTCAGCGTGCATCAGAGAGGCGCAGGGCAGGCAGGGCCTCCAGTGCGGCCTTGACAGCAGCCAGCCCACCGGCCAGCGCTTCCTTCCCAGAGCCTCCAAAGCTCTTCACTGGGCTCCGGGACCCTAACCTTCCACTGTATGGATGACTCATTTAATATTTTTCTAATTTTTTACAGTGAAAACCCTCAAACCTCTAGAGGATATCTCCCAATTCCAGAACCACCTGTTGCAAATCTAAATGCTTCTCCATGAGAACTACGTTCTTAGACTGTGGAGCAATCTCTGGATGCCTAGGCTTCTAGATCACTGATTCCGAGATTTCTACTAGGGTCATCACAAGGCTGCAAGTCTTTGAGCTGCAGACTCAGTGCTCTAAGGCCTTGAGTTGGCACAGTGGCCCAGTACACACTGTCACCAAAATGCGTGCAAGGGCGCGTGTCCGCACCCTCTACCCACCGCGGTGCAGCAGCCTTTGCCCTGATTATCCAGTCTGTGAGGAACTGTAACTGATACTCGTGAGGAGAGGCAGATGTCATTAGAGACGCTGCCTGCCTTAGAGGAAGACGCTGAGTCTCGACCTCGCTGCCCAGCGGTCCCTTGCTATAGTTTAGACCTGAGGAGGCCCCAAGGGCCCATGTTTGCAGGTTGTCACCATGTGGTGATATCAGGAGGTAGCGGGACCCCATGCAGCTGGGCTGGTAGAAGACAGTGGGGTCACTGGAGTGTGTCCCGGAGGGACACTGGGACCCTGCCCCTCACTCTCGCTTCCTGGCTACCCTGCACTGAGCACCTTCCTCTGCCATGCAGTCCCCACAGTACCTTGCCACAGGCCCAAGTGATTGTAGATTGAAAACTAGGAAACGGCCAAGCCAGAGCTTTCCCCCCTTTACATTGATTCATATCAGTATCACAGGAAAACATACTAACACCCCTTCCAGCCCAGCCTCCCACTGGTCAAACTACCAGACAGCCAGGGCAAGGAACCCAGGGAAATGTAGAAAGTGTGGGGACCTGGGTGTGCTGCAGCGGGACCAGTGACAGTCCCGGCTCTGTGGGGTCCTGCTCTGGTGGTATGGCCTCAGTGGTGTGCTCTCTACTGATGTGTCTTCCTCACTCTACGCTTTCCAGCTCGTTATAAAATATCCTGGCCCTTCCAGAGGTGAGCACTGTTTCTTCTTAAAAGGAGCATCCCTGCCCCTCCCCCTCTCAGCCCAGGCACAGACCTGGAGAGGCCTCTCGGATGAGGGAGGGGCCTGTGCGCCTCCGTCATGATGGTTTACTCAGAGCAACTAAAGAGAAATCAAGGCTGTGCCCAGCAAGACTGGAGAAGGGTCCCTGGGTGTTTGAGAAGCTTTTTGACAAAATTGGACTTTGTAGAAAAATGGAGTAAGACACTCAGTTCACTCACTTTCTACTTCTTTTTAGGTCGGGAAGCAGCACAGCGCTGACTTCTTTGTGGCCTTGCTCAGCATCTTCTCAGCCTCAGTCTCCCTGTCGCCCCTCACTCACCTCAGCTCTGCAGAGACCCATTGGGGCAGCACACTTCAGAGCCAGGCCCCCTCGCTGCATCCCAGGGCCAACCGGAGGGCGGTGAGCTTCATCTGGGGGCAGGCGCTGCTCTGAGGGACTGAGTTGTGATGCCTCTGGATGACCCCGAGCAGGATATGGGAATGGGAGTCCTTTTGAGTCTGCCACAAAGTCCAGTCTGTCTTGATCATTCACTCATTCACTGGGTTCCTGCCATGTGGGCAAGACCCTGGACACAGAGCAGAAAGATGGCACTGCCCCATCGGCTCACTTAGCTGACGCCGCCTTTCTTCTGCACCAGATTCAGGGATAAGTGTGGGTCTCTTTCCTAACAGTGATCCAAGCATCCCTGTCTTTATAGCTGCTCAGTTTCCTGTTGCTAAGCTCTGGAAGCCACCTAGATACCCAGCGACAGGCTTGTGAATCAGCAAAGTGTGGTGTAGACCAACAATAGCATGATTCAGCCGTGCCGAATGGGGTCATGTCATTTGCAAGGAGGAAGGACAGAACCTGAGACTCTCGTGCCGAGTGCACCGAATCAGAAAGTATGCAGCTCCATGGTTTCTCTTCTATATGAGACCTAAATTATGCACAAATAAAAAAGTAGATGCAAGGTGTAGGAAACATAAAGACAGACTTTGGGGATGGGGGAGAGGTGCAGGACTGGGTGAGCTGAGGAGGATAAAGGGATTGAACAGGATCCAGGTGAGTAGGGTGCCTAGAACAGTTCCCCAGAACAGACTTACTGTTCTGTATTACAAACACAGCCATAGAACACGAAGGAGATGCCCACATGGAAGACCAGGACCCAAACACTGAGAAGTCTCAGCTCCTTCTCTGCCTTCGATGTCCTGCAGCAGGTGTATCAGCATGACTGTGTATGCTTCTACCCGTGCTTGGCAGAGTGTTTTAAGATACTAAAACTAAAGAGAGGCAGAAATGAGACAACAAACACCAGTTTAAACACTGTAGTTTTAAGCAAACTGCAGCTTTGGGGCCCCTTTTCCACCCCAAGCCTGTCTTCCCCTTCTAGAAGCCCCACCCCCAAATCCCCATACACTTCCACCCCCGTGGCAAAGATGCCTTGATTGGGCACCAGATTCCCAGATCTCAAAGGCATGCGGGTGGTCGCACCCTGACCTGCCCACTGAGGGTGGGTACTGGACAGATACCAGGATTACACATCCCACATCATCTGTCCTGAGAAACCCGAGACCGCGTGCATACCCCGGCCCCAGACCCAAATGCACTGAGCCGCAGCTCCCGCACTGCCCTCCCAGTGACTACCCCGTCATACTCTGTGCCACGACTCTGCCTTGCCTGTGCTGATATCCTGAAATGCTCTGGGTGACTCAGGAGGATGAGTCTACTCTGGGGCACGGGGAGGATGGAGGTGCCCTTACACATGTCCAGGGACAGTCCACTTGCTTTGTTTCCTCTTGGTTCCACTCTCCCAATTTTCCACCACACCATCCACCTGGTGACCCTAGGTCTGTCCCATCCCATCTTCCTGGGGAGCTTGCTGACCCCCTAAGCCCGATGTCACCCAGTGTGCCATGAATCCCAGGCTGGTACAAGCCAGATTATCTAAGCCATTCTGAATAACCCAACCTTACCTGAAATTTGCTCCCAAGTCAACTGCTGGGGGCTTCATTGTCACTGTTCTCTGTGATTGTCACTTGGAGGCAGGAAGGAAGCTTGCCCAGCATGGGGACATCCCTGGGGTTGCATGTTAACCTGAGGTAGCTCTGTGACTATCACTACACAGGAACAAGGTCTGCAGTATCCGCTGTGTACCTGTCGCCCCAGGAGGTGCTGGTGGTCATGAATCTGAGTGCCCTGGGGACTTGTGATGGAGCAGTTTCTGCTCACGGCACCATCGTGCTCTCAGCTGGCTGGGGGCCCCAGTAGGCCCGAGGGCCTCGTGTCTGTTTCCCTGTCTCTTCTCAGCAAAGCAGCTCTACGTGGGTCTAAACTCACTCACTTTAGAAAACATTTATGTAGTGTAAAAGTCAGCAGCTGGCTTCAAATTGCCTCTCTCTCTCTGCCTGAAGAACACTGAGTGGATGGATGGTTTAGATTAAAACAAATTGAGTCCTATGAAATAATCCTTGAGGAGGCATTCAGGAGGAGGACAATGGCATTCGTTAGTTGTTATCTGTGATAATCAAAGCTGTGCTCCTGTTGTCTCTCCACCTCCTCTCTCTCTCTCTCTCTCTCTCTCCTTCATTCCTTAAATTTGACATTGCCTACTTGCCCTTATGGCGGAATATTAATTCTTACAATAATGTCTGCATTCTAGTATGTCATCACAAAGTCCCTCTGGGTGTATGCTTTTTAAATTAATGCCCAAATAAACCTCAGAGAGGGACACACACACACACACACACACACCTAGAGCCAACCCCCAAATGAGGACATTCAGAGCTCTGAGTTCTGCCCTAATGGTGTCTACAGAAGTTGCAAATAACTTTCAAGTTAAAATGCCACTTCTTTCCCTGTGGATAAATTTAACCTTAATGTTGCTTGAAAGGAGAGACTGCTGCTTTTCCAGTGGCGTCTTACATGGGAACTCCCAGCCCTATTCTTCGGGACCTTAGGTGGTATTGTGCGTGTTCTTTTGTAGAAGAATGGAGTGTTTATACTACAGGGGCCCATTGTGAGATCAATCGGTCCCCGAAGGGAGTTTATAAACATTGCCCGCGGGGGGTCCCGGGAGTCTTCCCCAGAAGACAAGGTTCATCCTCAGGAAATGGCCAGGAGCCCAGAAGCCCAGACAGCCGCTGTGGCATTGCCACAAAAGCTGCTCTAGAGCGAGCCTGTTTTAAGCTGCTCCAGAGCTTCTGGGCTGTGAAAAACTGGGCGCCCGTAAAGGGAATCGGTTGGCCAACGCTGAGACTCTGAGTAGCCTCTCCTGCGCTCCGAAGCCCATTGCTGGGCTTTGCATGCGTTGGCAGAGCAGCTTCTCCTTACCCAGAGATGAGTCTGCATTTTGCCTACCCTGAGCCGTTTTCCTAGCTCAAGGTTCTCAGCAGGAAAGGCGTCTGAGAGGCTTGATTTGCTGGCCTCGTGGGTGCTCCAGGAAATGTGGCAGCTGCCGCTCCTTCTCACTCAGACAGTGTCCTACACCGGGGTGGGGCTTCCAAGTCCAGAACCACCTGTGAAAATCTAAAATCTATTTCTGGGTACTAAGAATAATAAAGAAAACCAAAAGGTGAGCTTTTCAGAGGAGCGCAGTGATCCACCACGCTTCCTACTTTGCAAGCTGCTTTCAAGTCTGTGGGCTCACAGGCAACTCTGGAAGGCTGGGAGGAGAAGGCTCAGCATCAGCGCTGCCTCTGCCTCACCCAGAAACCGTAGCACCTCTGGGTCAGGGGCCGCCTCTGTGGGCCGAAGAGGTCTACATGGGCTCTGAGGTGTCTTTCAACCCTTCCCCATTCATGCTTTATTCTGCCTTGGGTGCCTCTGCTGTAGTGTTGGCTCCCACCCAAGCATGTGCTGTTGGCCTCGAGCAAATAAACATTTCTGGGCTGTGAAAAAAGTTGCAGGCATTGCTTTCCAAGGAGGAGAGGTGTGCATGCCCCCTCAAGCACAGCACAACAAGGGAACCCACAAGAACAAAGCTTATTTTCGAAGAGGAGTGTTAAAAGATGTGGTGTTATTCAGTAAAGAATAATCTGCTGCAGGCAATATGTTGTTTGTATTCTCCCTGTAATTTGTCTGTCAACAGGTAGGCAGACAGGAGAAGAGGCAATAAACTATGGGCTTGCAAATGTCAGGACTTTGATTCTTGTGGGGCAATGCTCAGGGCTCTCTTTGAGTTGGGGATGTTGTCAAGCAAGAATACTTTAGAACCTTACTGACCTTTCTTGATCTTAGAACACAAGGTCTAATTTTGACAGTCTGCGAGAAACTAGATAAGCACTGCTGTGGTTTGTATATAAATGCTAAAGGCTTGGTCAGCAGCCTGTGGAACACAGGAGGTGAAGTCTGACACAGGAAGTTATGTGTTCGGCGTGTGGCCTCACCCGGGACGTTAGGACACCAGCCCCTTCTCCCTTCCTCTCTTAGCTCCTGGCCGCCATGGCCAGAGCAGTCTGCTCTGCTGCCACCACCTGCTTCTACCACGCTGTTCTGGTCTTCCTCAGGCCTGAAGCCACACAGCCGGGTTACCGCCGACTGAAGCCTCTGAGACCATGAGCCAAAATAAGAGTTTCTTCCTTGCAAGTTGATCTTCTTATGTATTTTGTCACAACAGTGGGAAGCTGACCTGTGGAAGAAAACGTCATGAAAACCCCACGCTTCCCACCAGCTTGCTCAGATGGGGGCTGCTGCTGTAACCGTGACCCAGTGCTGCGTTCCTGTGCTGGACACTGAGGGAAAAATGAAAGAAGAGGTTTGGTGGCTTCGCCTCTGCCTCGCTCTCCACGGGCAGGACAGGTGTGTGGGACTTGGAGGAGCAGGGAGGGGCGTGCAGAGGAAGACAAGCCAGGTGTCTCAGCGTGCCCAAGTGCCACCTTGCCAGGGGTCATGGTAGGACCGGCAGGGGTGTCGGGTTCTGGGGCGGAATCCATTCCCCGTGAAGTCCAGCTCTAGAAAAGCGTAGGTGGGAGGCCTCAGAATGTGAGCCAGCCTGCGCTACTCAAGACGGTCGGGTGGCCCTGGCATGCTACCTAGCTCTTCCTCTGCTCACTTTGGACTCAGAGCGTTCCATTTGCTCTTCTGGAATGTTCCTTTCCCACCTCATAATGCATAAAGGAGAAAGAAGGAAGCAGGAACTGGCCCGGCTCCCGGCTCTTCTTGCTCTCTGCTACTGGCCAGTGGGGCCTGGACTTGATGCTGCCCTTCAGAGAGGAAGCTGACAGCTGAGCCCCCAGCCCATCCTCTCCTTCCCTGTCCTCGGCCCTCGAGGGTTTCCAGAGCTACAAAGGCTTCGGTCTGGGAAAACCAGGAAGCAAAGGGCTTGGTTTCTAGGCTGGATAGGCGTAGCCTCTCAGCGGGGCAGTTCCCACACCGACACCAGCGCCCTCAAAAGCAGCTTCTGCCTGCCACCGTGTCAACACCAAGTGCTTTACAAATTCTCAGAGCGGAGGGAGAATGGTCAGCGGGTGAGAAGGAGACCCTGGACAGGAGGCCGGTTATAGATAGCAGCCCAAAATTGCACATTTCTTTCAAAACTTGAGGAACTTTTTTTGAAGATTTTTACCATAGAGGAATAAGAGCTGTTCTAGGAGACATGTTTATCAAGATTTAAACTTTACACCACTTATCTGTAAAACAAAATATGATATAGGATCCCAGAAATAAGTATAGTTTTATTGTGTCCATTAAGAATTAATTAACCGATTTCTTTTAAAAATCAGAAAAAGAAGTTCAAGGTCCTGAGTTTGATTCCTGGTACCAAAAAATAAAAAACAGTAAAAATTTTAGGGGTTGGGGTTTTAGCTCAGTGGTGTAAGTACCTGCCTGGCAAGCATGAGGTCATGAGTTCAATCCTTGGTACCAAAAAAGGAAAAGAATTTTAAAAAATCAGAGAGAGATAGAGTGAGAGGAAGAGAGACCAGGTGAGCACATTACCACTAGAAGAGCGAGCGAGGGAGGGAGGAGTGAAACCTCCCGCCTCTGAAGCTCGGCTCCCTCAGTAAACCACCGGACAGGCGCTGGGCAGCGGCCAGCGAGCGGGAACACGCCTGGACGCTGAGGACTGGGGCTGGGGCTGCTCTAGTGCTGCCTGCTAAGCTCCATCATTAGGGTCTGGAAACAACGAGCGGGCTATCGTCTTGATCTGGCACAGTAATCCCGAGTTTACACAATTTCTCCAGTGTGTGAAAGTGGATTTTACTTCATCCACAGTTACCGGCCCTCAGAGGTGGAGCTGATAAAAACAGGAGAAAAATCTGCTCACTGCCGCAGCCTCCCCACCCCGGAGGTCCCGGGGACGGCTGTGCACCGACCTCTCGGCGTAGAGGCAGCTGCATCCGCTGGGGGCTCCTCTCCGTTCTCAGTGTCCCCAGTCGTCTGCTTTGTTCTTTCCAAAGTCTTCAGTAGGGACTTGCTGAGAATTCTACCACTGCCCATTCTGACACAGCCAAAATAGATATTAGCGATCAATGTTGGTCTTTTCCCCCTAATTTTCAGCTTAAGACACAATATGGCAGCGCAATTAAAATGATGGCATGGCAGGGCATGGTGTGGCACACCCACAATCCCAGAACTCCAGAAGCTGTGAAGTCAAGGTCAGCCTGCACTGCATAGCAAGGCCCTGTCTCAGAAGAAAAAAAGAGATTGTCCGTGTATCAGAGAAGGCTGATAATGTACCTAGTTATGCACACACTTTGAATTCACGAACAGTGAAGCATTTTAAGACACAGTTTATGTGCATCACATCAGTTGAAGTGAATTATGTCACACTCAACATCAGGAGGGGAAAACCTCTGCAGCCCAGTTTAGCTGATAAAATGCTATTTTTGCAGAGTAAAAATATCACTTGGAGGAATAGTGAAAGTTTTGATCCATTATCAGTTAGCGCTTTTTTTATTAATTAGGAATGTCACAGACATTGTTCATGGATAAATGATTTTTAAATTAATATTTAGCATGATTTTTGTCTTAGGGTCCTTCATGCTGTATCTTTAATAGTATTAAAAATTGGCAAACAGTTATAAGGCACAGAATTGTGCTGGAGGGAATGATGTAACACCTGAGGTATTTTAAGGATATTTTAAATGAAACATTAAGTGAATTTAATTTAAAGTTAAAAACCAGCAAGTCATTAACTAATTGAATTACATTAAAAATTAATAATATATTTCCTGTACTTTACAGAAGTTTAAAAAACTTCAATTTAAGACTAACTCAAAGTAAAGGTTGGGATTAAAAGGACAGTCACAGCCTATTTTTGAAAGTCTTTTCTGCTTAGAAAAAATAGATGGCATCCCTAATTTGAAAATCTGTACTCCAAAATATTTACAGTCTGAGACTTTTTGAGTCATACAGTGGTGAACTTCATAGCTAACTGCATATGACAGATTATAATCATAATGCGTACTAAAAATAATGTATAATATTACTTTCAAGCTGTATGTATAAGCTGTATGTGAAACATAATTGAATTTCCTGTGGGTGCTATCCTTACAATATTTTGTGCACATGCAAATATTCCAAAATTTAAAAAAAAGGCAAAACTCAGAATGCTTCTGGCCCCAACTCTTTCAGGTCAAGGTACTCAAGCTTGTGTAACAGAGGCCAGTGACAATTGCATGACAAGGGGTCTCATGGTCCGGCCCTGCACCCTTCCTACTGGGTCTTAGCTGGGAACTGTGGCCTTATGTGAAGTTCAGGTCAAGCCTTCCTTCATGGACATGGACAGTCCCTGATGCCGGAAGCTGTAGCAGGGACAGACTGGTGGCATTGAAGAGCTGCAGAGGTTTCTGTGACATCTGTCCTCCTCCGTGAGACCTGAGACTTGACCTGCTTGTCACGGCTGGGAAGATGGGGAAATGCACAGCTGTAACCTGGCATCTGCTCTTGGGTACCTTCACCCCAAAGGGAAGCCCACCAAGCTGTCAGAGGTGGAGAGGTGCATTTGTGGGTCTGAGGTCCTTCACCAAGCAGATTTCATGGGCCTTTGCTTCTTCTGTCAAGCCTGTTCTGTGGACCAGAGAACACTCAGACTTAGTGCTATTAAACCACTCACACTAATCCAGAACTGGGCTCCCCGTCCTTTCTACATCGGAGTGGGCTTCACTCTTGAGTCAAAGGATCATCATAGTACTTGGGGAGATTCACTTGCTGCACTGATAGTTTAGCACTGAGAGGTGCTCTGACTCCCAATTCAGAGTGGTGGCCTCTGGGCTCAGGAAATGAACAAAATTCTGGCTCAGGCTAGGCTCACAGTGGGTTCACTGGGTCCAGATAATGTTGCGGCCATTTCTTTGGTCCTCAAATGTACAATTATGGTAGACACGTGGTCCAACATTCAATAGGAGACCAACTGGCAGCCTCTAAAATGGCCAGGAGCTCATTCCAAGACAGCAAGAAATCACAAATAATACTGCTTCCCCAAGCACTGAGATGAATGCCACCTCCAGAGGCAGAAAGGGCGACAGTTCTCGTCATGCTTCCTCAGTTCACAGTCTGATTCCTATAAAAATTAGCTAGGTCTGGTCAGTAGATGACCTGAAATTCAGTAATTGCTGCACCGGAGTCCTCTCCCAGATGAGCTCAGCCTCTCGCTACCCTGCCTGACCATTGATCTGGACATGGTACTGCTTCTTCATCAGAAGGAGAAACAGCTATTTAGAGATGACTCATATCAGTGTGTGCCGGGCAACAGCCTCATTCATGGCTATCTGAACTCCCTTAATCTTTGTCAAGACCTAGGCCAAAAGGACCCAGAACATCTCAGTGACCTGAAGAACTCTGTAGATCACAGCATCCGCCCACACCAGATTACCCAGGGTAACAAGAACCCCAAGTGTCTGTGTAAGACATGTGTTCTTGGGAAGGTGGGAACCAAAGCACGACAGTTTGGGGGCATGTCAGTTGGGCTGCATCAGAGAAGCAAAAGCAGTTTTCATGATGGAGGATGAGGGATTTACTGTGAGGTCGAGACCCAGGTCAGTGCAGGAGCTGCCTTGGCAGACTCGTCTGCCTATAGGTCTGAAGCCAGCAGGAGAGAGGGTGGGAAATGCAGGCGAATAAGGGTAGATTGATAAGGTTAAGTGGCAATGTCTAGACCAAGCTGGGACCAGTGCACACGTCTCTAACACCCTTCCTGTCTCTGTGGTGTGGGCGACCTGCAGGACAGCTTGGCCCTCCCTGTGGAGCTATCCCTGCATGTGGCTCAGGATGAAGCTTTGCACACTGAAGGAGGCCGTCGGAAGCTCACGGGGCTGGGGAAGGAGGTGAGGGCTTGGTGCTACCCTCGTCCTGCAAGCTGAGTGGACAGGTGTCATATGCAGGAGACAGGGGCCTGCTCTGCATCTTCCCTGAAGGAAAAGCAGAAGCGGCTGCCTCTTCACTGCTGCCTTCCAAATCTCATGGATTCCCACGGCCAGCCCCACCTCTGACCACAGCGGAGAAGCCATCTGAGACCGAAGCCCCAGCCCAGCTAAGGTGACTGAGCCACAATGGATTCATACACGAGAGGAACTTCAGGGGCTCAGGGCCTGGAGCACACTGGGACCTCCCTCCAGAGCGAAAATAGTCACAGAGAGTGCTCCCTCCCGTAGCTTTACTTTCTATGATTTCAGGGGCCAGTGGTCAAGTGAAGTCTAAAAATATTATGTGGAAAGTTCTGGAAATAAACAATTGCTAAGTTTTAAATTGCATGCAGTTCTGAGTAAGAGATCAAATCCCGAGCCTTTCTTGCTCCATCCTGCCTGGGGCGGGGGACCCGGCCAGCATGTGTGAGCTGTGTGTGCAGGTGCAGGTGAGCATTTGTGCAGGTGCAGAAGAAAGCACAGCGGACAGAGGGGTAGTCCCAGCCAGCATCAGGCATGCTCTGAGCTCCTGGACTGTGTCTCCGGGGACAAGGGGACACCCTCGGGTCTATGCCTCACACCTCCCACTCCAGCAAAAAGCACAGCCCTTGCTTGCCACCTCCTGATGATTTCTGCATTGCTATATTCTAGGCGTCTCTGCACTCAGACCCACAGCCCTTAGATTTCACCTCTCCATGACACGGTGCAGCGTTTCCCTAGGAGTGCCCACAGTCATTTCTAAGCTCTCCAGAGCAGTGTGAAATGGCACTACCCGATATGTTGCTCATTTAACACATTGCTTGTTTTTCTCCCTACAAGTAGAAAGAAAAAAGGGAAAGTCAACAATTGATTGAAGGGGGGACAAGAAAGAAGTCAAGCCCTGCCCTGCCGAAAGGCATTTCCGCTGGAACTCAGAACTGCAGGAGAGCCGAGGTCAGGGCGCTCGGGCTTCAAACTGCAGCCCCCAAGATAAGGGCTGAGAGCCTGCAAAATGCCACCTCAGGCTCAAACCCCGCGTCTCCAACGAGACTTGTTCTGGGAAGTGATGTGACTCCTGAATCTTCTTAATGAAAAGTGTCCTTTCCTGTAAGGACAGATAGTTTCAGGTAGAGTGGGCTAACATCACACAGGACAGAGGCAGCAGAGGCTAGAGCCGCCAGCCCTAGGAGAGACCCTCATTTCAGGTCTAAGGACGCCGGGGCCCCCTCGGTGGGCCTTTGTAGCCTGCATGTCAGGGATGGTTGTGGGTGTTGGGTGTGGATATGGGTTTTAGGTGTGTAGGGGTGTCTGTGTTGGGTGCCAGGGTATAGATGGGAGGATTGGGTGTGTATGGCTGTTTTGGGGTGTTGGGCACGTGGGGCTATATGCAGGTGTTGAGTGTGTATGTGTGAGTTCTGGGTGCATCTGGACTTGTGTGAGGTTGGATGGTGGTTTGTGGTTCTGTGTGGTGTGTATGTGCAGCATCTAAAGACTTTAGTGTGTGTGTGTGTGTGTGTGTGTGTGTGTGTGTGTGTGGAGTTGCTTATGAGAATTGGATGTGGAAGGTAACTTTCTGGGTACTCTTGCATGCTGGGTGTGTGAGGGGTTGTCTGGATGTCTGGTATGTGGGAGCATGGTGGGTGTAGGGGTTCTATTTAGGTGCTATTTATATGCTGGGCATCTATAGGATTATGGAAGGAAGGTGGTGTGTGTGTGTGTGTGTGTGTGTGTGTGTAACATTCCTTCCTTTCAATTTAGACTTCAGACTCTAGAACATTTTCTCTTAGGTCCCTGCAGTACTAGGGCAAAGAGCACTTTCTTAGGAGAAGCCACATCTCTGGAATCTTTGGAACTGCGGCTCTGTGCAGTCGGATTCTTTCAGCCTTTGGGACACAACATGAAACCACTTATCCCTCTCACACTGTGGGCCAAACAGATTAAAAAGAAAAAGAGAAAACAGAAAAAGAAAGAAAAATCAACACAGATGTTTAGAAGTAGACCACCAGACAGGGCCACAAGAGAAGCATGTCTGATCTGGGGAACTGTGAGTCACTTGACAAAAGTCCATGCTGGGGTGAAAGCACACCCACCCAACAGACCCCAGGTCAGCTCTTGGCAGGCCAGGGAATTTTTCAGGCATTCTGAAATTGCAGAATTTTGCAATAGAATTTCTAAGAAACTATGTGAGTGAAAACACCCAGAGTATAATTTAAATGATAATGGGAGGAAGATTTAAAATTTGCAATGGTATTTTTATGCTCCATTGTGTTTATATGACCAGGTTTTCAGTAACTTTAATTCACTGTTCATCCACCGGTTCACTCCTTGAATATTTCCTTGGTGTTCACAGCATGCTGTGCCGTGCAGGCAGCAGTGACAGAGATGCATTGCATCTATCTGACTGAGAGGCATCCCCAGTTCATCCACCAAGCCCTGCTCCCTCCCCTGCTGGGGCCTGGCATAGAAAAGGATTCCACTTCTTTCTGGCAGATACTAGCTTCTGCAGGGAATCTGGGGCACAGGTAACTGGCCACGGAAGGTACCTGGCTATTATGAAGCAGAGATTCACAGCTGGGGCTGAGGGCAGGGGCAGATGGACTTTCAGAGGCTGGACATGGAACAAGGGCTTTTCTTTTGGTGCTGAGCTTTTATTTTGATAAGTGTCACAAAGGGTCACCCCTGAGTCTTCTGTTTCCAGATTCTGGACAACTAGTTTTCTTTTGGTTGGCTTTCTAGGCCGCACTTGACATGGTAGCCAGTCTGAAACAGAGGAAGTCTTCTCTTTGAGGCTGTTAGAATTTCAAGTTTAAAGGGAAGGATTTGCTCAGAAAGTAGAAAAGGGGAAAGGAGGAAATACTATTCTGCTTTTGTAGCTCTGCTGGCCATGGAGGTATTCATTAGCAGACACACTAGTGTTCTTCTGCTGTCTACTGGGTTCTAACTAACATTCATTGTTCATCATCACAGCATCCCCCTGAAAAAGCAGAACCCTGAGGCCAACTGAATTCTGCAGGAGCTGAGTTTGTGGGTTATGCAATACATGGACCCTCCTGCAGTTCACATATAGCTGTGGTATCAGTTCTGGGCTGCAAAGTGTGTGCAAACAATGTCTTGACTCTTAAAGAGCACAGTTTAAAAAGCTCGAATCACTTTTCGGTATAATAAAATTATAGGAGTATAACTGACAGCTTTTTTTGGAAAAAAATTCTCACAGCCAAGTCATATTAGCCAATAAACTTAAAGGACAGTGAACTTCAGACAGAAATAGAGCATCATCATACCATCTGAACTTCCAGATAGGAAGGGACAACTGGGCTGTATTTACCAGAGGCATAAGCACCTTGGAGTCCTGGGCTTTTTAAGGTATATGGGTCCTCGGGATTTCAGAGTTTCTCTGATACTTCGTGGCTTTCTGCACCCGGTGAGCTCTGCATCTTCTCTGTATGACTTCACGGAGAGAATAAGGGTGTCTTTTCCAGAGCAACTGCTGGGCTTCTCAGCTATTCATAACCAAATAACCACAGTGGACTCAAAACACTTGGGCCTGGCAAGGTTGGTGACCACCTGAACGAGCACCTGACCCAAGGAGGCCCAGCCCACACTGCCCAGGGGCTCAGCCATCAAACAAAATAACTCAGGTTAAGTGTTCTGCAGACTCCAGTCCTTAGTCACATGTTAATATAATGCTAGCAAATAGCTACTGAGCAGGCAAACTACCACATCAGAGTCTGAGGTGCTCAGAAAGAGGACGGGCTAGAAACTGAGTCTGGTGATAAAGACCCTCCAAAGGATCAAATCTGAAGCCAGCTGGTTGCCTGAAATCGGAGGGCTCCGAGTGTAAGGAATCAAAAGGGCTGGGATGGTTTCTATGGGCAACTGGAGAGTCCTTGTCTCCAGGGAGATGGTTTTTGGGCTGTGAATGGGTTGTGTGGGTGGCTTAGGGAAGAAGAATGACACCGTGTCTGAAATACCTAGCCAGTGAAAATAATCTGCGCATGAATCAAGAAAGGGCAGAACACAAACACTTCAGTATAAACCTTGACTCTTGCCCCCAGGGTTCTATGGGTAAACTGTCCCCAGTGTCACCTCTGGAGACAGAAGAGCTTTAAAGAGGGCTTGTCCTCAGTCACTGGTGTCATGCTCTGAGGGGATTGGGGGCCCTGTCTCTTTCCTGTTCTCCTCCTTGCTTCCTGGCTGGCAAGGTAATCCTCTGGCTTGGACTCTACCACGATGTGCTGCTTGTCACAGGCTCCGAGCATTGGGACCAATGCTTCATGGCTTGGACCCTCTCAACCCATGAGCAAAAACAAACCTTCTGTCTTTATAAGACAAGTATCCCAAGTATTTTGTTATAGTGACAGAAAACTAACAAAAAACCTTTCACTTTTGTTTCTTTATTATTGAAAAAAATCTATGAGTAGTTGAGTACAGATGAAATGTATGTCTGCCAATCATTTATTGGTACAATTGGAGGTTCTGAATCTAAGCCTGTTACTTATATTTTACTTATGTTTATCATCAAGTCTAATATCATCATTTTTCTCATTGTACTGATAACTAATAGACTAGTTTATAGAGTACTTAATATAAATTATTTCATTTGATGTATAGAATTTGAAGTCCAAAGTAATCTGAGAATTCTTAACTTTTACCTAAAATATTTTGATAAAATATTCTGTTTATGGCAATTGTCTTTTTTAACGTACTTTCAATATCAGAGGGTATGGTAAAGGAATATCCCAGATTTCATTAAGAAAAAGTCCAAACAATTGAAAAATAGGCAAAGCATATGAGTAAACTGATGTAGAAGAAATCAATAAAAAGCCACAAACGTATAAAAAGGTGGCTCTGATTTTTACCACTTCCCCGGCTCTGGAGGGGAAGATGTGTGCTGTTTAATCTCCAGGAGAAGCTCGTCATGCTGGCTTCCTGATATGAACTCGGCTGTTCTCATAGTCAGAGGAGCTCAGGACCTCGTCACTGGGGATGGTTGTGGTACTTTTTGGGACAGCTCAGGTCCTTACTTTGAGCACTGTTTCCTGGCTCCAATGCAGAACCCTCAGACTGTGGGCAAAGATCTTTCATCCCACTGACACGGACTTTCTGGCTTCTACTTCTGGCCTTTGGGCCTTTCCAGCACAGATCCATGAAACAGACTTGCATGAGTCATTGTCGTGGGTTCTAGGTCTTCATCTGGACTCAAGCAGGACATTGCTGTGGAATCCAGGCCCACAGCTGAATTTTGGGGGTCTTAGGTGTGCAGATACATTTCCTGCACTTCATGTGTTTGACTCTTTGGGTGACTGTTATAAAATAATACTATAAATTATGTTTTCTGTAACATGATTGTTTTCCTTGCAATCCCTGACTACAAAACACCCACCTTGAAAAATGAGCACACAAGAAAACAGGGACCTCCAGACAGCTCACAGCAGCACTGTATGAACACCAAGCACTTGAGACAACCTAATTTTCCATCGCTGTGGAACTGGTTCAGTTATGATGTATCACTATGGTTAGCTGTGTGTGGAGAACGAGAAGGGTTTATAACTGATGCAGCACAGTGCTAGGTCATGTTATTAACAGTGGAAGACAAAGTGGGAATAACAAGCTAACTTTGCATAAGAAAAGGAGCAGCACGTGGGTTTATATTCTGCAGTGTTTCATGTGCCTACAAACCAGAAAAGATTCACAAAAAGTGAATGGACATTTTTACCTGTGTATTGGAGCTGGGATCAGGACATGGCAAAAGAGAAAACAGAGACACAAGGCTTTTCACACCATGCCTTTTTAGGCTTTGAGTTTTTAACCAAGGGGATATGCTACCTATGTGCAAAAGAAATTTACAAAATTAAGTATGGGCTCCAGACCGAACTCTCCTAGGTTGGAATCCAGGGTCTGTCACTTGGCAGAGGTGTGACCTTAGGCAATTTAGCCCTTCACTGGTAAATGGGGAACCAGGATAGCAGCTCCTCAACTATGAATGTAAGATTAAAAGTAGGAGTGTACTTACCAACATTCACAGGAGCGCCTGGCATACCTTTGCACAGAGCGTGTCTATTAATGATTACTTCTTGCCCACCAATTCCCTGGGAGAAGAGCCACATTGAACTGGAGAGCTGCGTTGAAAAGATTAGCATTTAGGACATCAGTTAACAAGGTTTTTTTTTTTTTTTTTTTTTTTTTTTTTTTGTCTTTTTCGTTTTTATCGGTACCAGGGATCGAACTCACGACTGCCTGCTTGCAAGGCAGGCGCTTATGCCGCTGAGCTAAATCCCCAGCCCCAGTTAACAAGGTTTTAAAAGATTTTCAAAATGTGTTTTACTAAGCAGAATTAACGTCGATCTCGAGAACCAAACTTGACCTATGATTTTACAGAGCAAATATGCACATACATTTTGGGTACAGACTAAAACGACAGTGCTTAATGCAAAGCAAACAGTTAACTGATATGACTTGTTAACTAAAAGGCCCAGAGCTTGCTGGGACAGTAGTAACAACACCGTCTTTTGTTTTTACATGCCATTGTATCATCTTCTATTGGGTATCATTTCTCATGTAGACATTTTCTCCTTTGCGGTGGTTTGTTACCCACCCAGTTGCCCGACCTGACATTTTAAGGGTTTATGGGCGAATACAATGGAAAGCGGAGAACAAACCAGGTAGAGAAGTTTCCGGTCTCTGTGCAGTGCTGAACTACTCCGTCACCTGCAGCTGCTCCAGGATTGGGGTGGAAAAAATATAAAATCAGAGAAAGCAGTGCAGGGGGAATACTTGTTAGTAATTCAGTATCTGCTTCTTTCATTGTCACCTGACACCATGCTGGGCAGCGAGGAAACCCTGATGAATGAGCTCTGACCCGGACCACAGACCAGCAGACCGCAGGGGCCAGAGGGTCAGCGAGGTTTCAGTGAGGGGCGAGCTGTTTGGTCTGGTTCTAATGAAAGATTATCATGGTGGCAGGAAAGGAGCAAAGTCTTTAAAGCCCATTGGCCATGGCTTTCCCAGTGCCCTTACTCAGCAGGCAGGAGTGTACAGCGGGTGGCCACAGTGATGCCCATCACCCTCGGGACTGGGAGGTTCTTGGGGACAGGGATTTTTTTTTTTTTTTTTTTTTTTTTTTTGGTCCTGGGGATTAAATTCACAACCTTGCACTTGCCAGAGAGGCGTCTATGCTGCTGAGCTAAATCCCTGGCCCAGAGGCAGGGATTTTTGCTGTTTTTCTTCATTTTTACAGCCCTCAATGTCCTTAAAGCAATGACAGTTCATAAGTGTATTTTGTAATGCATGGGTGGGGGAAGGAAAAAGGACAGAGTGAACCACACAGGCCAGTGCAACACTGGTCAGCTTGAAAGGTGAGAATCACACAGTGTGGGACATGGGCTGCAGGGGGGAGAGAGAGAGAGAGAAACAGACAGAGAGACAAGAGAGAGCTTGTCTTTAGCTCTTGGCTGAAGAGGCCATGGCATAGACAGCTGAGAAGGAGAGACTTTTTTGAAAGAAGCTGGAAAAGCTGATTCTGCCTTCAAGTTGATCTGAGACTTGGTGGGAAACATCTGTAAATCGCTCCTTAACACTGACGCAGTGTTTGTTCGTGGAGAGGCTCTGCATCCGGTTCCAGGGTGTGAAGGGGCTGCATCATTCACTTGGTGCAGCTCGGGATTCGGCAGCCGCCCCATGATGCTGCCCCTTCCTGGGAAACCTCGAGCTATGGGGGAGAGCAAATCTGCAGGAGCCACCTGCATACTTTGTGTTTCCAAAGTTAAACCAAAATACTAATAAACTAATACAATTAACAATTGATCCTAACACACCCAAATACTTCAAGCCTGAGATCTAAGAGCTGCTAAACTGGTCATGGGAGCCCTGGGACCGCAGGCAGATCCCGAGTGGCAGGTGACCTAAGCCTGGTCTCCATGACTCCCCTGCTGTGTGACGCGCGCTCTGTTGAGGCTGGTGTGTGTGTGTGGGGCGGGGGGCAAGTCAATGACTTCAGAGCAAGAGAGGCTGATGAAAAGTTAAATCAGTTCAGGTTTTCAAAATGCTTCTCAGGGAAGGTCTCTGCCTCTAGAAATCTATGGATAATCATGTTGATGCTCCTCCAACGAAGTGCTAAGGAAATGTTAGTAACTTTTTTTTTTGCCAAGTTGGCCGGGCTCCACCTCAGGATTTCACTGCTTCAGCCTCCCCCAGTGCCGAGATTACAGGTGTGTACCACAGTGCCCAGCTACAGCACCCGTTTAAGAGTGGATCTGACTTTATGGGACAGTGTGGGATGGTTCCTGAGGTCAGGATGCAAAAGATCCGAAAGGAGCTGAGAATTGGTGGGTGGCGTCCCAGGAGTGTGGCTAGGGCTGGGGGTGCCCCGAGTGCAGTGCGAGGGGCACTGTGAATCCCCACCCTCACTGGGCCCCCAAGGGTCAGCGACTCGATGAAGAAGCATAAGAAACTGATCTCTGAGTCGAGAGCCGTATGCTTGAGCATCCTCCCTGTCTGCACCCCATCCCTGTGGGATGGATGGGAGCCCAAGTGGCCTGGTATGGAGGCAACAGTGAAGCTGTGTCTCATCCCCAGAGGGTGTCACTGGGCTGGGTGACCTCTGTAGAGGAAATTCAAGCCCCTGAAGGAGTGAATTCTCTGCTTTCTGTGGCTCCACTGGGCTTGGGTGAGTCTTGGTGACACCTGGCACTCAAGGCAGGGATGTGGGACACCTCGGCCTCCCGGGCTGTGAGCCCAGGCACAGGGCACACCTGCAACACCAAAGGGTAGAAGGGTCTGGGGTGCAGCAAACCAGGGTTCCCCCACTGATGTTCAGTATTTGTTACTGTAAACGAGGAAATCCGCATCCCAAACACAAACCTCAGGGAAAAACAGAATGGTCCTCATTCAGACCTTGTCCCCTGGCCACCTAGGTTAGACCTGGCTGCCTAGGAACGGTCAGGTGCACAGCTCCCCTCGGTGCCCGCTGCTGCTTTTCCTGCTCCCAGCCGGCCGTGAGGTCAGGGCTTCTCTTGTCTAAAGGATGCAGCACGCCGCTTTGCAGGTTGAGGAATTTCTCTATTTTCATTCGCCTGTGTGTTTTGAGGAGGGCATGCAAACTGTTAAGGGGAAACAGCTGGGTAGTGGGTAGGTGCGAGTGCCTTGTTTGGTTTTCTCCTTTTTGCACACTTTAAATCTGCCACAATTAAACCCCAAACACATGAGGATTATTTTTCAGCAGCAAAGCATCGGCCGAATGTCCAGCCTCACAGTAGCAGAGGTTGTATGTGGGTGAATTCTCTAAATGCAGACGATGCATTTAGACAGTATCTGCAGAGTAAGAAATAGGTTCAGGAATAAAAAAGACAAAAAATGAACTCAGACTTGCTGGGACCACATTTTATGGCACTACAGGTTGTGCTAAAATCCCTCTGCCTTACACACGTGTGCTGTCTTTGGTTTACATTAGAGCCAACGTCCCGGTCCCTTGCCTCATGTTTCTGGGGTCTCGCTCGCTTTGTGGTGAAATGAGACCTTCCATGACACCGCGTTCACAGTACACACACCCGACTGTAGATGAAGGGATAATTGTCAGCCCTGACACGACGTGATCTCTTCATGTTCTTTATTATATGCAACTCTAATGTGGACTAGAAAGCGAAAGTGCAGTCCGCCTGGGTTGGAACGCTGCCTGGGCTGGCTACGGACGATCTCAAACAGGCAAATTTGCCTTCCGAGACCGCTTTTTCTAAAAGCAAAACTTTAAAACTAATACTTGCCCCCAGCTTTTAACACTGCCGTGCAGGCTGTGTGCCAGCCGAGCGTGAAGCATGCCTACACATACCTCGCTCTGAACAAAAGCGAGCCCGGCTCTTTATGAGCACTTACTAAAGCGAGGCACTGTGCAAGCTTGGCCTGCATTATCCCCATTAATCCCACCTGTTAGAGATAGCGCCACTGTCACACCTCTTCACAGTGAGATCACTGAGGTTTGTGGTTGTTTAATTCTTGCTTTATGGCTGTTATTGCTCATATGTGAACTGTTTGATGCTTTGTTCTTGATTAGGAAAAAATCCTGATTTTTATCATTGTTCCCATGAGAAAATATTATCCATTTTGCAGCTATTTCTCTTGATGATGTTTTGGGGATGGGATAAAGCAAAACATGAAAGAAATTCCTGAAATAAAGTATAGAAAGAGGAAGTGCAAAGCTAGCACGACAGAGTGGGAAAAGGTCCCTAAGACCAGGTCACCTGGGTTTGGGTCTGGTTCTGCCTCTGGTCGCCTTCTGTAGAATTCCAGGACACAAGCACACGGCAAACAAGTTCTCTTCACTTGTGCAGGCTGTGGGCTTTTGGACAAGAGCCCCGAAGGCTTGCTAGTGCTGCTTCCGATTTCTTTCTTTCTTTCTTTTTTTATTTAAAAGGAAAAAGAGAAAAAAACAGAACAAAACAAAATAGTGTAAGGGTAAAAGTAATACAGAACTACAAAAAAAAAAAAAAACAGTAAGATATCACCAGTTAATAGATTACACAGTATCATCTTAGGGACAGTGGTTCAGGTCACAGGATCAAAGCATATAAAGTGGACATTCAAACAGTGAGACTGCAAACAGTTGTGTTCAATGATCCAACCAAAAACATTAATATGGTCAGCTATTTAACACCCCTAAACACACTTGCTGTTGTATCCTTTAGGGGACTTTTTTCCCCCTCTCTTTATTACAACAAAATTCATACATTTTGGGTTTTATTGCTCCCATAGATCTTATTACTTTTTTTTTTTGGAAGGGAATAAAATCAAACATGATAAAACAAAGCTGTCAGTCAAAACCAAGGACAGATATAGCACATGATGTAAAAACAGAGTACCAGGTTATCAACAATGATTACCATAATGCCTCTTGCTTCCTTAAGAAGAATTGTCTATCTCATTAGGTATTATAAAGTTGAACAAAACAGTAGAGAACAAGACCAATAAAACCTAAACATTGTAAACATTACAGAACTTCAAAAGAGGATAATAATCAAACCAGAATGGGCATCATAGTGAATCTTATTGCCTTCAAAGTAGTTGCCTATAGTCTGATACTTGATACTATCATACAGAATGGAACAGAGTCTAATCAGTCAAAACAAGATAGTGAGAGTATAACAGGACTTCAAGTTAATAGGAAATCAAAAAAAGTTACTATATTATATCCTATTAATTTTTTTGATTTTTTTCCCCTTAGTTTAAAAAAGAAAAAAAAAATTAAATAATTTTTTTAATGAATAAGGGAGAGGTTGAGATAAAAGAGGGCATAACAACATAACAATACAGGTTAAAACATGACAGTTTCAGCAATCTAGTGCTTCACCACCAAATAACCCGACTTAATAGTAGTTACCATAGTGTCTTTTTCCTTGAAATATTTGAATATAACTTTGTATACTATAGCATCAAACATATCAAACAGTATAAAACCTTTCAAGTGGATGAACGCATTGTAGAGTATTTAGAACCAGCTAACAGATAAATGAACAATGGTTTCTATATTATCTCTTTGCCTATAACAATTTTTGTTTATACTATCACATGTAATAAAATCCAGCAAGATACAACATGATAAAACCAATGGAGACAGAACAGCCATAGTTTGGTGGGGCTTTAAAACCAGATGGTATTAAATCAGCACTAGCTATTATGATGTGCTTCCAATTTCTTACCTGATGCCCTGCACATGGAAGCAGAACCTCAAGGCTCACCTCTGCCCTCGGACTCCTTTCCCAGAAAATGTATTTCCTTTAGCAGAAGCAATAGGCCTCAAAGGTTTTGGAGATCATCAGGGCTTAGCACAGCAGAAGCAAGAAGGCTTTAAACCCTTGCGATTCCTGACAGTCATTCACTCAGTGCTCCAACGCGAGAGCCTTGCCCTAATGGCATCACCACACGCTCACTTTGTGTGGCAGGGACGTGGGGCAGAGTGACCTTGTTCGGGCGGGCAGGACACATAGCTGGGCACAGCACTCAGGATTCCCTGTGAAGTCCTGCCCGCACGCCACACAGTTTGGAAGACATCCTGCCACACATGGCGTAAGCAAGTCCAGCTGAAACCGATTATTGAGTCAGATTAGCCTTTCTTGGCTGGTGACACGAACGTTCCAGCATTCCGGTTTGTTTTAACTTTAATCATCGTGGACCCCCTTGCTTTTCAAGTGTCTGTGTCAGACATTGGAAAGATCTGAAATTGCTCCAAACCCAAACGTGAAACCTTTTCTTGGAGCTAGAGGAGGAAAGGGACGTGGGAAGCCACATGTGCAGACGTTAGGGACAGGCGCCAGGCAAGGGCCTGACTTGGCCTTGACTGTAGACGGTGACTTCGTCTGGGGGCCTGGGCGACTGCGTGACCATCCGTATCTCATTTATCCCAACCGTAAAGCGAGGATAATAGCTATTTGTATACCTCTGAGGGTTCTGGTGGTGATTAATTAGTTAATGCTTTTAATGTGCTTTGAAGTGCTAAGTGCTATTAAGCTTCATTTAGACTCTCCTCGTAATTTCATGAACTCAGGGTTCTTTTCCCCAGCTGAGGAGTTGGCATCTGTTGATCAGATTTTTCAAATGGCAGAGCAGTTTGAATGCAAACGCCTTTTCCAAACTGGTTCCTACTGGTCCTTGCAATTAGAAACAAAGTTAAACGCTTGGGCAGTCACCGTGCCCAAGTGTACCAGAGGGCAGAGTAATCGCTGCGTGATAGTGGAGGTAAATATTGGTTCTTTTTCCCTTTTTGCTTGATTCCTTCTGCCCTAGTTTCGAGGTCTCAGTATCTTCTAGCATCTCTCAGTTTGTAGCCGAAACCCAGCGAGTGACCTTTTGAAGCCTGTGAGCTGAGTTCATTCACGTCCTAGCCACCGTCATGATGCATGGCGCCAGCTGGTGCCAGCCGGTCCCAACAGCTAGAACCAATTGGTCTGGGCACCCGGGTTGGGTGCTTGGTGGCCCCAGATCCAGGCTCAGCAGCGAGGGCCTGAGCCTATGGCCTTAGCTCCGTGAGGCTCAGTGGGCTGGCTGTGGAGGGGCAGGTGCACTGTCTTCAAGCAGCCTATTTATACCAAGAGCTCCGTGTTGTACATACCGGTTCATGTTTTCTTCTAGGGGCTCCCGGAAGTCAGGTAAGAGGCAGGGCACAGTGGGGTGGCCTTGGGGAGGTTGGCTGGGCAGGCACTTGATGGTGACTCAGGCTCGGGACACGCACGGTGCAGACTGCCAGGCTCCAAGCCTGTCTGTCTCCAGGGTAACCCTCCAAGGTGTGGCCCGGAGGCTCAGGAAGGGACGTCAGGTCCGGGCCAGTGTTGCTGGTGGTTCTGGGAAAGACGTCCTGTCTACCATGAGAGGCCTGCCCTCCTGTGATAGCGGTGGAACCGGGAGTCACTGGGGTCTGTCAGCCCTGCGCTGGACGGCACTGGCCAGAAGGAAGAGGCAGCGGATTCCTCATCCCAGGCCGAGCTCCGGCTCACAGGAGCTGTCCTTAGGAGTTCAGGGCCATGTGCCACATGGGGTCCCGGACAGTCATCGGGAAAGCAGCAGGGAAGTGCAGGGCTGAGCTTGTACAATTTTTACTGAAGAAATCACAGGAGAACCTCAGTCCCTTTCCTGCTTTTCCTGCAGTGCCTTAGCTTAATTTCTTCACGTTGTCCTCGAAGTCTGGTCTCTTGCTTGGGACTCGCGTGACACACACGGCTCATCTTCTTTTCAGTTATATTTAATCAGCATTTTCTAAATCGGGATCCAGAGAAACATTTTCTATTTTTTAATGTAAGAGGCTAGCATGACTCTGCTGGGAGATAAGACACCCTAGACTGGTTTCCTGTTCCCTGCTGGATGACGTGTCTGTTGTATTTAATCTGGGTAAAGCAGGCTGTGGGACTGTGACAGCTCGATGGACCCTGTCCAGCTCTTCACAATGGCACTATCCAGTGGCCTGAACTGGGATCTGCTGTCACCGGCAGCAGGTCTTGGCTTCTTGACCGTGGCCCCTGTCATTGCTCCTGGGTACTCTGTGTGTCTGAGGCAGGAACAGGAGTTTGGTGGGACTGTATGGACCCACAGGAGGCAAAAAAGGACAGAGACAGGGGCGTGGTACCACACACCCATAATCCCAGCACTCAGGAGGCTGAGGCGGGAGGATTTGCGAGAGTTTGAGGCCAGCTTGGGCTACATAGTGAGTGAAGGCCAGCCTGAACTGCACAGTGAGACCCTGCCTCAAACAAACAAACAAATCATACAGTACAGAGACCTACGGGATGAAGACTCCTCCTAAACCTCTTTTAAGTGTGTTTTTGTGGAGGAACTACTTGCTGCTGTTTCTGTGTGTATTTAAACATATGTGACGGTTAGACCTAAAAACATACTTCCCATCATCAAAAACAGATTAATATAAATTATAACAAATGATGGGGGCTGGGGATTTAGCACCTGCCTTGCAAGTGTGGGGTCATGAGTTCAATCCCTGGTACCAATAAAAATGAAAAAGACAAAAAAATTATAACAAATGCCTTTTGCAGAACATTAAAATTCAATACCTGACTGGGAAATAAATTTAATGAGTTTGAATCACTTTTTTCTGCTATCTTTCTGGGGTCTGACCAAAAGATTCTTGTTTTCGTCTCTTTGCATAATTTTTCCTAAAATCATCAGCATATATTTTCTTGCTTGTTACAGCTGATATTGCTGAATGTAGCTGAATTGTCTTGATTACCAATAAGCAGACCTGGAAGGACTCTTGAGGAGTCTTTCTCCCCAGGACTCACTGGCTAGATCTCCCCCATCTCCATGCTAGGGGTCTGTCCTGGGGGTGCATCTGCTCTCAGGGGACTCAGTGGAGGAGGAGGAGGACCAGGGAAAGGCTGTGCCCCAAGTCCTTGGGCATAGGGCTCTGGTTATCGACAAAGGAAGCCATGAGCTATGCAGGGAGGGACAGAGTCCCTGTGTGTGGGAACAGGGTGATACCATCGTGCCCAAGGTGGCCAGGCCTGAGGATCCCCTCTGCAGGCCCTCCTGCCCGTTGGGAGCCATGTTGGGCTATCAGGAGATGACAGCAGTTGTCACCTGAGGCAAAAGAGTTCTCCCATTTGGGATTTGTAGAAAAAATGACCACACTTTCTACCAAAGAAGAAAATAACATGTATGCTGTAATTAAAATTGGGTCATTGTAAACAAGAAATCAGAGTCAGAAACCTCAAGCTTTCTTCCAGGATCACTTCCCTAGGAGGGGACAGTGACAGGAATGCAGGTGACTGCAGTGGGTACCGTGCCAGTCCCCGAGCTGTGCACTGACATCGTTTGTATAGCCAAGGTGAGGAAATGGCCTGGTGCCCACTGATGTCAACAGAACGCTACTCAGCAATGAAGATGGAAATCCTGCTATGTGCAGCCACATGGATGAAACTGCAAGACGTTATGCTAAGTGAAATAAGAAATAGGCCAGACACAGAAAGGCCAACACTGCGGGTCTCGCTCTTGGTGGAATCTACAAAAGGCCATTTCATAGAAACTGCAGGAGTGTGATGGCTGGGGGCGGGACCAAATTGGAGGTGCTGTAGAGGACAGCAGCTTTCGATGCTGAGCCGAGTAGGTTCGGGGGAACGCGCATTCATCTCGGGTTATGATCAGTGGGGCTGGGTTCTGCGATGACCCTACTGTGCTAATCGTTTCGCAACACAGGAGACCATCACATGGCACATCTTACAGTTGTGCGATTTCACTTGTCGTGTACCCACCGATTAATCTGGAACCTTTCCTTGGAAACAAAGCTGGGTTTTATGTTCCGCTGTGCTCTGTACTGGGGTGACACCTTGTCCTACTGGAACCTGTGATGCTCAGTGGTACCTAGGCTAAGGCCACCCATGCCCAGGTCTTGCTGAGGTAGCCAGGGCTGAGTTCTGCTCATCTACAAAGCACCAAAGGTCAGCTTCCTTCCTGCAGAGCCCCTTGGGGACCCTGCCTTTTTTGCCCAGAAATGTGCATCTGTAGGCCAAAGCCATGGCTTTCTAGCAAGCTGTCCCCGAGTGTCTCACAGTGGCATGGCCTCTGCTTATGGTGACTCTGAGACTCGGTCTGAATTTCAAGTGTTCTCAATTATGCAGAAGTTATAGAATGTTGGACCACTCTCGCACATCTATAAGTGCCCTCTGATGTCAGCTGCCAGCGGTTTCTCCATTTTACTCCAGAGTGTGCTTCATTACGTGGCTTTTTCCCTCACAGCAGGAGCTTTTTGCTTGTGTTTTTCAGAGTCTAGGTAAAACACGTTATGACCATTTACGAGAAACAGACTCCTGATCACTCTGGGGCACTGTGAGCCACAGATTTGCTCTTCATGTTTTCTGATTATTTCGTGACTTATCGCAGTTACAGATAAGCTTATAGCCTGATTTTATACTTAGCATTTTTCCTTTTGAAGGATAATTTACTTGTTTCCTGCTTGTGGAGTTAGGAGGAGCATCTGGAAGATGGTGTATTTCTGGAGCACAGTGGCCTGGGTGACATTTTTGTCTTCATTTGACACAGAATTCAGTGCAGGACAGGAAAAAAGAGTCCTACATTCCACACAGATGATAGCTCTTACCTGGCTTCCTGGTACAAGCAACGGTGGCACAGTTGAGCCAGAGCCACACCCATGCCAGGGGGACACAAAACCCCCAGGGAGCCTGAGAACTGGTAGGGAGCTTATCTAAGAAAGCCGTCAGTGTTGACCAAGGGTCTGGCTGCTGATAGCATTTCCACTTAAACTCCAGACGACTGACCTAACTCGTCACGCCTGTGAACTTAGACTCTAGAATAGATTTAGTCACAAAGAAGGGAGGACTAGAGTCCTTGGAAGGGTTCTTGATGCTTCTTGCCCAGCATAGGTCTCGAACAAGAGCTGGCGTCCACTGGCTGTGAGGGCGTGTGGTCAGTACCGCAGACCCACTTCTGCTGTGGACCACAGACCATGCACAAACAAGGCAAGTGACTGTTTCCCAGTAAAACTTTATTTACAGAACCAGATGGTGCTGTGGGGCAGGGTTGGCCAATGACCCTAGTTTGCTGCCCCTGATCTGCACCAGTGAGGGTATGGTGCACCCTGAATGCCTTGCTGTGACCCTGTGCAGTAGCCAGGCTGACCTTGGCTTCCTGGGGGTGCTGGAGGGACACAGGAGTTCTCGGGCTCTTCCTTGCTTCCTTGTCCTCCTTCCCTAAGTCCCCTCCTGCTTGGGGGATTCCCAGAAGTCCAGTGCTCCGTGGGGTCCCCAGGAGGCCTCAGGAGCAGCCCGAGTCTTTGCAGCTGTCCCGTGTGATAAATGAGTTCTTAGAACAGCGTCTCACCTGCCCAGGAGCCTGGATTTCATGTGTGAACTTCTGGAACAGGAAATAAATTCTCTGCAGACCAAAACCCTGGTTTTCCCACTTTTAACAGCAGAAATTGAGGATGTTCATCTCCATGAAGATCATCCAAGCACACTGGAAATTATGCATATCTTGCACAAATATGCAAATAGGGTAAAATGACCTAAGTGGGAGACGGATGGGAAAGATAAATAGCTCTTAAATTATTTTAAAGTTCAACTACAGTTATCTGAATAAATGTTAGCTTTGGCAGGCAGTGTAACTGATAGTTCACGTAGTATTTCTATCAACTTTACTATGTAAATGGGCAAGCTCTTAGACTTTGGCTATGAAAACACAAATCCTGACTTTCTCCGGGGCTCTGCCCACGCTGCTATTCCCCGCTTCCGTGTGAACAGGAGTAAACCAGGAAACCACTTCCCACTAGACAGTGATCTTGGGAAAACTGCTGCAGAAACATTCTGATGATGCTTGGGGAGCAGAAGAGTAAATTTAAATACATCAGGCAACATTCAAGTTCCTCTTCTGTGGGACACTGCCAAAAATAAATTCAGTGATTGCCTTGGCCAGAGTCTGTTTGATTTCAAGGCGGGAAAGCCCACCAGTGGACGGTACAGAAGTACTACTAGATGTACAGGGGCAGCTCTGGGACTAAGGGCAGGTGCAGGGCCAGGGTCAGGACCTAGAAGCAGTTGGGATCTTCTCTGTTCTCCCTGTCTCCTCCCCTCCTCCCCAGGATCCCTCATCCCTGGGACTTACATGTTCTCTGTATCCTCCAGCATCTTTTTGCAAACTAGCCATCCGAGTCTGTTTTCTGCTGCTGTAACACAATACCAGAGTCCGGGTAACTGAAGAAGAAAAGAAATTTATTTTGGGCCCAGGTTTCTGAGACTGGAATCTCCAAGAGCGTGATATGGGCACTTGGCTAGTTTCCGGTGGGGACCTTGTGCTGCATCATCCATAGATGGGAAACAGAAAGGCCAGTGGATGCATGCAGAAGAGGCACAGCACCGAGTGGCCCTCCTTTTAATAGGATGCTCTTGTCATAAGGAACACGGTTCACAGGAGTGAGGACTCGCCTCTCCATGGCCCAGCTGTCTCCACAAGGCTCCACCTCCCCACACTGCCAGGGCAACAAACTCCAACCTGAGCGTTTGGAGACAACTATCCTCCAACCGTAGCCCCAGCCTTCTCCGTCTTTTTCTGAGAGTCTCTGCACTTTCTCTAGGCCTGGCCGTTGCTATGGTAAAACACCAGAACCTTTGCAGACTAGAAAGCTGTGGGAGCTGATGTCCGGACCTCCTCCTGTGCACCGCCCACCCTGCTCTTCCTCGCTTCCGTGTGAACAGGAGGAAGCCAGGAGCCACTCCTGCTAGATAACGATCTTGGGAAAACTACTGAAGAAGAAACATTTGGAACAGGCTTTGGGAACAGAAGCGTGGATTTAAACAAACTCACCACCATTCAAGTTCCTCAGCTGAGGGCCAGACACAGACAGAGCTTCCCATAAACATCCCCTAGTTGACCCCTTGACACGATTACATTAGCTTGAGGTCCACAGCTAACTGGAAAGTCCATCTCCACACATCATATTCCTGGCATGGACAAGTTAATCGGCCCACAATGGCCAGTGTACATGGTTGTCCAGTCAGCTACAAGGCTGCGATTCTCTGAATGTTCGTGACCCTGCCTGGTGTTGTCAAAGTAGTTCCCAAACAGGTCCGCCCCTCCCACTGCACCTGCCTGTGGGCTTCTATTTAATCCAAAATCCTGGTTCTTGACATTCTTGAGAGTCAGTTTAACAAGTGACTTCAGCAGGTTCAGAGCCCAAACAACAGAGTTCTACAGCTCCTGCTAGATAAGAATAAATGAATAAGAAACTAGAAATAAAAAGAACAGTTAGATGAATAAACAAAGCAGCCCAGGAGGGAGCTAACAAGTGAGACCTAATCTATGCTGGTTTTTAGGGAGTAGAATAAAAAAGATTCTCTTCTTCTCTGCCAGAATATTTCACATTCATGTGTTTTCAATGACTTCCTCCTTTCCTAATAAACCGCTGATCCCCCCACTACCACCAAACTTAGCTCTCTGGCTCTGAGTCTCCAGGGTTTTATATTCATGATTCAACCCACTGTGAATAGCAAACATTCAGCACAAGAAGTCATGTCTGTGTCTCCCCGGAGCCTGTGCTGGCCTCTTCCTAATCCTCATCCCCTGGCTGTGTAGTATAGGAACTATTTCCACAGCACCGCCCTGGATCTCTGTGCTGTTAGTATCTAGAGATTATTCAAAGTGTAGGAGCTCTTGCGTGGCACATTTGCAAATGCTACATCATTTAATTTAAGGGACTTGAACGCCACAGTCTTTGGTGTCTGCTAGAGTCCTGGATGCCCAGGTGTGAGTGTGTACCCACACATCTGTGCACACACAGGCACATGCCAGTGTACTTAAAAGATTTCACACATGAACAGAACACAAGGAAAGGCACAATAAACCTTGTGTTCTCACAGATTCCACAATGAGCCACATACAATCAATGCGGCTT
The DNA here is from genome assembly GCF_034190915.1 of Cavia porcellus. Lineage (NCBI taxonomy): Eukaryota > Metazoa > Chordata > Mammalia > Rodentia > Caviidae > Cavia > Cavia porcellus. The sequence goes on along the minus strand of NW_026947496.1, from coordinate 7,170,443 downwards.
CATCCACTCCCGCCTTCTTCTCCCCCTTCTCGTATTATTAAAACAGTTCTTGGAAATCGTACAACTTTATTGGTATCATATTTGCTTTTTAAAATAGCTTCCCGGTACCATTAAAACGGATAAGATCTGCTATTAACCCAGTGTTAGGAGGGAGCAGAGGAGGGAGCCCAGAGCCTGGGACTCCTGGTCTTTTCCACAGGCCTCTCCACGCTGGCCTGCAACGGGAGATCCAAGCCACTGGGCGGCTTCTTCTGCTTCCTGGTTTTCATGGCCCTCGCTCTGTGGTGTGATCTGGGGCAAGCTTGAATGGGGCTCTGATCACCAGCTTCTCAGCCCTGGAGAAGGGACATACAGTGTCCCAAACACTCAACTTGAAGAAAATCTCTAAGAACACATGTGCATAATATTATTCAGAGTTCAGTAGTTCTCATCTTTTGTATAACTATAATAAACACTGGATGTTGAGTGCTTTATAAGGCAAAGCACTTTACTTAGCTCGCAACTCTGGAGGTCCCAGAGCGTGACAGCGGCCTCTGCTCCACTTGGCTAAACCTACTTGGTAGACAGAACGTGGTGGTATCTTGGTAGATGGCACATGGAAAGCCAAAGAGATTCAGGAAGAGCCTCTGCTTCTGTGTGTGCATGCATGTGTGCCCACCCTTCCACAAAGAACTCAGCAGTGATCCCTTGCCAGGGCAGCACAGCAATGCCTTGATTACCCCAGGCTCAGCCCATTCGGCAGGATGCTATTGTTTTTTAACACCCACACCCAGGAGACAATCTCCAGCACGTGGATCCTGGAGACAAACCATGTCTACCTTGAGCATCAGTGAACAGGGCTTTCCAGGTCCTTCTATGGGAGGTGGGTGGGGCACGATGCACAGCTCCTTCCCAGGCTCAGTGCTGGAGTGGGTGAGTGGAAAACCAGAGATGGAGGTTTGTTGTAGATAAAAATTTGGGCACTTGGGTGAAGTTCCTTACTGTGAAAGGTAAGGGACCGGGACATCGTGAGTACACTTAAGGCCACTGGGTTGTGTACTTAACAATGACAGAAGGGTAAATTTTTTGTTACATGCATTTCAGCACACACACACATGCACACACGCATGCACATACACAGCATGAGGGAGTTGTGAGCTCCACACTGCACTGGACCCAAGAGGAGAGCAAGGGCACTGTGACCTGAGTGCCAGGCCATCTGTGGGGTGACCCCGCTGTCACTGTGTAGCCACCAACATCAGCTTGCATGCTGTGGGAGGTTGAGGATATAGGGGACGGGGGGCAGGGAGCGTGGGGTGTGGGCTGCAGGGGCGAATTTGCTCGTTAGAGTTTTGTCATTTGCTTGCTTAAAGATGTACGACACTGAACCACAGAACGTGTGAGCAAGAGGAGGGAGTTAGCGGAGGACATGTGTGAGCACGCCCGTCACCTCATGGGGTTGTCCCCTGTTTGTGCCAAGAGCAGCTGAGATCTGACCACGGAATGCAGCCCCAGAGTCGCCCATCACAGTCCGCTGGAATAGTCACTGGAGGACCCGGGGACCCAGCAGGGTGGACCGAGTTGGATATCCCTGGCCAGTGGGATAGGACCATGGTCTAAATGGCCTCACCAGGATGTGAGGACCGAGGTGAGCAGAGGCTGTGGCAGGAGGGAGAAGTCACTGTGGAGCACGGCCCTGTGGGTCCCTTCAGTGTCGGGGCAGGAGGAGGGACGAGCTGTGATGTGGCCACTCCATGATGTGGATTCTGGAAGACTCAGAGCACCCCAAAGGGGCTACAGAGATGAGTGAGAGCAGGGCAGCACTGAGCAGAGGTGTGAGGAGATGCCTGCTGGGATGGAGCAGATCCCAGGCCTGGGAGCTCGGAGGAGACAGATGCCAGGCCACGTGGGGAGGGATTCAGATCCCAGCGGACAGCTGGACAGGATTCAAGGGTGGCAAAGACCTCGCCAAGAAGGATGCTGAGGGTGAGGAGGACTGGGAACCAGCAAGGACTTGGGGAGGACAGGAGGTGAGGGCCACCTGGGCTGGGCGGGGACTTTAGCTCAAGCCCCCTCGGAGAGGCTGGGGGCCTGCAGGTGGGAGCCAGGAGGGACAACCCCAGCAGAAACGTGCCATGCAAAAACCCGGTGCGGTGCCCAACTCGCCTCGTTTACGCGGTTGAAGACGAAGTATTTCGTGTGAACTCTGTTGCTCATGCTCAGCTTCGTCAGCCTTTCCCACGGCTACTTCCTCAGGCTCCTGTCTGGATCTCAAGAGAATGGGCAGGCCGGGGCGATGTCTCCTGTGTCTGGAAGACACTGAGACATAGTGCTGTTGAAGGTGCGGGAGGAGGAGGTGTGAAAGCGCTACATGGAAAATTCTAGCACTGAACTCTGAGAAGCGGAGGATTGTTTTGATTGCCCCCTTTCATTCTTGTTAGTTCTTAATCTCTTGCTGTGCTCACTTCATGATTTAAGCTTCATCCCAAGCATGCATGTGTAGGGTGCCAGGCACTATCTGCAGGGCTTGGAGCATTCGGAATAAATGGCGGTGTTGGAATCCTCATTGCCACCTGGCCTAGGGTGAGCCCCAAACCCTCCTCTGCAGAGGGAGCAGAGGCAACTTCCTCAAGGAAGACACCAGAAGGTCCGTTCCAAACAGGGGGACCGGCGGGACTCAAGGTTACAGCAGGCTTCAGCCTGTCTGCAAGGGCCCCTGAACACTACAGTGACCGAGTCTGAATGCCGCTGAGGAAGTCCTTGGCCAGTCTGCAGACACCTGGTCCCCACCCCGCCAAAGGGATGTTTTGAGGGGAGTGCCAAGCACCCCCTTCCTCCTCCAGTGCTGCCTTCCTTGATGTGAGTTCATTAGAATCTCTCTTCTCAAATTCTGGGCCAACAACCCCTTGTCACCGCCAGGAACAGGAGCGTGGCCCCTTCTGAATTCCCATCGTCCTGTCCTTGCCGTCTGTACCCAGGCCCATCGCTTGCTGGCCTGGGAAGTTCTGTGAAGCAAGTGGAGGGCCTGGCCAGGGGCACCAGGGAGGCTCCTGTGGGGGGCAGCCATGGGTGCGCACTCTGGTTTGGGATCCCTCCAGTGGGAGGTGGAAGGTCGCTGTAGGGTGGCACCCTGGCCCTGAGGTTCTGAGTTAGCACCTAAAGGTCACCAAGTCTCTCTCAGCAGAGCTGGAGACTGAGGTCCAGCGGAGAGAGGAGGGAGCGATTCCTGAGTTTTTCTGGCTCCAGTCCCTGTCTGTTCCTTCCTTGCTTGATAGCCCGGAAGCCTGGGGGTCAAGTCCAGTGCCTATTTCCCCACAAGGCTGCTGTTTTTATTTAGGTGGTGTTGTCTGGAGGCCCTGGGCAGTGACCATGGATTGGCTGGGACTAAGGATGCTCCTGGCCAGCCCCTGAGAGACCACACAGCTGTGGGTAGGTGGGGCCCTGGTGACAAGTCGCATTGGGTCTGGAGGCTGTGCGGACAGGGCCAGAGGATGACAGCGGTCTGTGTATGGTTAATGGATCAGCCTTCTCCAAAGCCATGGCCAAGGGCCCCTCTGTCCGGGAGGGTGAGGCCCCCAGCCTCCCCCCACCTGGCCCATCATGTGTGGGGCTCATCAAGGAGGATCTGGGAGGAGCTGCCTCCCCCACCCGGGAAAGGGAGGATGAGAAGCCACTGGCCTTCTCTGAGGTAGCTTAGGAATGCAAAGCATCCCTCAGAGGGGTCTAAGGTTGTTTCCTCAATGATCCCTGGGGAGTCAAGGCTGGTCGAAGGTGCGGTGGGGGCCCAGGAGCACAGTCCCGCCCTGCAGGGCAGTGGCTAGGGAGGGGAGGTGACTGAGGTTCCTGCCACCTTCACTGTCCTCCTCCTACCTGCGGTACGTGGCCAGAGATCTCGGGTGCCCCACTGTCAGCCCGGGGTGTTAGAGCCGGGACCTTTACCTCGGCAAGGGCAGCGCCGCGTGTACTGTGAGGACCAATTTCAAGGCTCCGGAGTGCAGGTCTGCTTCGATCTTTAGAGAAGATTGGCCTTTTGGGCAGGGCATGGTTACTAAGACCATCGGCAGGGGGACAGGTGATCTGAGCAGGAGAAGTAAAGCATGTGACCTGTTCCCGGGCTCTTTGAGTACATCCTCAGAAATGCACAGGTTTTGTTAATCCCCGGGAATGCAGCCACCGCCGTGTGGTCTCTGAAGAGCTTCTGTGGCAAGGCCCAGAGCAGAGGGCATTCAAGAGCAGAGGCTGCGGCAGAGAAATGTGCACCCCGACTGGGAGGAGCTGCTGGTCAGGTCTGACCCTGGGTCCTCCATTTGCCCCTGTCATCATGGGGCCGCCTCGGGCTTCCCTTCTCACCCCCAGGACAAACCCACCCACTTACGGGCACAGCTGGGCAGCCACACACAGCTCACATGCCTGCTGGCCCTGCGGATCAGCGAGGGCTTCGGAGCGTCTGACAAAGCACAGGGCAGATGGGTGTGTGGGGGTCAGCCCTGCACTTCGGTAACAAGACACACAGCCCAGGAAGCAGAGCCCATCCAGAGGAGGCTCTCCTGGGCTCCGATGATTTCACTCTCTGCCTGAGTTGTTTATTTTTTCAAGAATGTTATCTTTGGAGATGATTTTCATCGTGAGTCAACCTGTGTTTGCTGGGGCTGGTTTCACCTTCTATTATTTTTCCCCCACTGATCCTTCAGCTTTTACCACTGTGAACCCTGACCGAGGAAGGAGCCTGCTGGCTGACAGGCGGCGGGGGTGGGGAGTCACAGCCACACGGCCACACATGCATGTGTGACACATGCTGTGCATGTGCGTGTCACACAGCTGACACAGGTACCCCACAGGTGTACACTTCTCAGACGCATGCTACACGTACGCCTCACACTCCACAAGGGAGCTTCACGTGTACACCACGCACACGCACCTCACATGTATGCCTCTCACTCCAGACACATACCTTACATATACACCGCACTCACACCACATGCACCACACATAACAGCGCACACTCACTTAATGCCTCGTATACACCACATGCACACATATGCATACATACAGTTCATCATCTACGGGTCACCTGCTGACAGCAGGAGCTGAGCTGTGTTTCCTCCCTGCCCACAGGGGGCGCTCTCTGGATGGAAACCCTGGAATCCACACTTCCCGTCCAACTTCCAGCCTATGCAACCCAGCATTTTAGCTAGTTCTTATCAACCATGGGGAGGACTTCCAGGTTAACATATAGGCCTCGGGGGCCACCTCTCTGTCCTGGCTGATATCTTCCTAATATCCTTATTGCTTTGCACTTTGAAATGTCAAAGGACTCTCCTGCTCCCTGTCTTATGACCAAACTTTACAGCAACAGAGGGAAGCATGCATCATTGTTTTCAGGGTCTTCATTTAAAGAATGCAAAGGGGCTCCCAGGCAGGTCAGTTACAGATGTGCAGCCTCCTGAGGTCCCCAGGCAGGGATGAGAGCTCTGCACACAGGAGAAGCTCTGTCCTGCTCCCTCATGACCTGAAGACTGACCTTGAGCTGCTTCTGACCGCCGCAGCCACAAGCAGTGCTAGCAGGAGCTCGGTTTGGAAGGGCGGCTGTGTGAGTCTGACTCCACAGGCCTTGGGAATTATGGTTCAGCAGCTGCAGAGGGCGCAGAGCAGCATGCCCAGGCCTGTGCTTCCCAGCTACGTGCCCGGCACTGGCGAGGAGATGTCGGTTGGGCTTCATGCGTGTGCTCCTCTCAGGTGCCTGTGAAGCCTGAGAAGTGCGTTTTTGGAATGTGACCTTTGCTGCAAAGGCCCCTTTGTCCCCAGCTCCACCTGGCTGTCCACAATGAGCCTGTGAGGTTGTGAAGGGAGCAGGCTGAGCTGCCCTTCTCAGGGCACCACTGTGTCACCAGCTGCTGTGAGCAGAGTGGGAGGTGCCAGGAGGACCTGAGACCTTGTCTGCAGATAGAGGACACTGAGCCCACCGCAGTCTCCAGCCTGCTGAGGAGCAGGGAAGTTGTGTGTCCTGGGTTTTGCTACTTCCCTGGGGAGCCCACCGTGCACGCACCCCTTTAGCCTTCACTTTGTGAAGTCAGTGGTCCATGGGCCACTTCTTCATCCATCTTGGATGGCCCGGAAATGGCACTCTCTTTTTAAATGTCAATGTTCTCTCCCCAGTTTCCTTCAGCATGAGAGCCAGGACCTCCTTTTCGAGATCTGGAAAATCCTCTGAATATGCTTGGTGGCAAAGTGATGGGTGCTTAGATGTGAACGCACCCCCCTGTGCTTGTGGTCAGGACTTGGCCGAGTTAGCCCAGGGCACCCACCTAGAGAGGAAGCCCTGGGAGCATCAGTAGACTGGCGGGAATCTGTCAGATCTGTGCGTTCCTGGAGCGCACTGTTCTGGGCCATGGATGAGAGGTAGCGTTGGGGAACCTCAGTCAGAGTGCAGAGGCGCAGTAAAGTTAAAAGTATGCATCCAGAGTGGGAATATAGAGGGTGCCGTGAGCTAGTTGGGTTACCCAGGCTGCTGTGGACTCCGTCTCCCCATCTCTGATGCGGATGTGAACAGAGTCAGTGTGTCTCTGCCCCTCGCAGGATGGTGAGGACCCAGTGGCTTAGTCTGTACCTCGGGGTTCCTACAGAGCTTAACGTAATTGCAGAGGTGCTGGGTGCTTGGGATTTTTCTGGTTATTCCCCTGCCTCTCCATCTCTTCATTTCTTTGTTTGGTTTTGCTTTTGTTGGCATCTCCCATGTGTAGCTCCTCAAGGCCGGTCCACAGTTCCGCAAGGCAGTGTCTCCAGTGTACCTCCCTTCGCCCGTGGAGACACCGCACAACAGAGGCAGCGGTAATCTGAATTTAGTCCCCTGGGCTATGATTAAGACAGTAAGTCAGATTAGTCGCCAATACAAACTGGCATGGAAACCTCTGACCTTCGGGGTCCCTGGCTTCTCCCAAGCCTGTGGGATCTGGTGGCCCCGTGTCTGTGTCTCTGGGAATGTGAATCTGCAGGACATGGGAGGAAGCGTGCACTGCCCACTACCCCTGCCTCTCTCCAGTGCCCTCGGCCTGAGCCACTCCTGAAGCCTCCGGCTCCCTCTCTGCCTGGCTTCTTGAGGTGCCTGACTGTGCCAGGTCTGCCCTTGGGCATGGCACAGAGACCCAGAATGAGAACTTGGACTGTGATGTCCTGGCCCCTAGTCCTGGTCCCATTGCCCATCTGGCCAGGCCCGGCTTCCTTCTCTGTTTGTTCTCTGTGTGGTGGTGAGGGAGGCCATTCCACCTCTCTATTCTGGGCCATGGATGGGCACTTTCGAGGTAGTGGGCATGGATGTGCTTGGTAAAGGGCAGCAGTGACCTCAGCTCCCAGGTCCTCTCTCCCGCCCTGGCTTATCTTGAGGGCTTCCCAGGTCCTTGGTGTTGCTGGTGAGGACTTGGTACCACACATCCTACGGGCCTCAGTCTCCACACTGCGAGGACTCCTGCTGACCACCATTCCAGGTGGCACCTTCTTCCCCTCATTTGGCTCCTAAGCGTCCCCTGTCCCACTGCCTTACTTGGTCACAGGAAGACGGCCTCCTACACGCTCAGTTCACCTCGCTGCTGGCTTTCACTACAAAGGGCTTCACACACCTACCCCCTGCCCATGCGCTGGCCGGCCACCAGGGTAAACAAAGCCTGCGCTTTGCTTATTAATCACCAGGATGAAAACACATGGCCCCTGTCTCCATTGTTCTGCAGCTGGCTCACACCCTGTATAACTTTACACTGCTCCTGCAGCCCTGACATGCCCCGAGCTACAACTGACACTGATTCACCGACACGAAATTATGCTCTCTGTGCTCCGAGTCTACACGGAGCCCTCTGTGAGTTGCCTGGTGACTCAGGTGTTCAGGGAACAGGGCACAAGGAGGTCACACCCTGGGAGGCAGGCGGGCTCAGAGAAAAACAAGCTTGGGCTCTGTCCCCTTGACCCCTGGCGCCACCACACCGTGATTTCTAGCTGGGTCCCCACGTTTGCTATTCATGCAAGGAACTTGCACTCTGTGTCTGCTTCACGACACAACCTCATGATAAAGGAGTCCAGTGACATGGCAGGGCACACAAATGCCAACCTTCGGAGAAACAGTTCTCATGGAGCTGAATGTCTGCGAAGCAAATTTGGAGGGCAGAGTTTTCAGCAGGAGCGCTCAGCCTCGTAGGAGACGCCTAGCTCTGTAGCAGCTAATGCGTCTGAGATACAAAAGGACCTGGACCTACACAAGATGATCAGAATGTGTCCAAAGTAAGAACAGTTTAAGGCTTACAAATAAAACAAAAATCTGCCAGCTTTCTAGTTAAAGTGAACGTTAAACTTATCTTCTCCCCGCTTCATTTGCTCTCTGGGGCTCTCGGACACCCGAGGGCCTCTCTCCATTTCCAGCCCGGCTCGCAGCTTTTCTGGACCCATGAAATTCGAACGGAAGCATCCCACAGTCTTCTGGGTTAGAGCAGTCCTGGTCTCGGTGTTTCCATCATTCCTCTCCCCCAACCCTGAAGGCCTTGTGCGCTGGACAGCGGGGTCCTGTGGGGAAGACGCTGGTCGTGCGCTTTCAAAGGACTGGCCCAGAGTTAGTGAGGTGGGCTTTGTTCAGGCAGCATGGTCTGACCAGTCTAATATTGCAGATCGGTTTAGGCAGAGTAGAATTTTCCCTTCATAAACTAACACTGTTAAATCTATGCCCACTTTTGTAATCACTTTCATAAAATTCAAGGCGAAATTATGTTTATTTTTCTTTTAGCAGTGAAGGGGAAACTTCTTTGATGCAGTGCTTTTACCTGAGGACGTGACTTGGAGGCAGAGGTGCCTCGAGTACCACCCCAGATCCTCCCGTTGGAGCCCTCTTCCCCTCCAGGTCCCCATGCTGTCTTTCCACACTGAAATTCTGGAGCCAATAAACATTAGCCCATTTCTCTTCCTGAGCCTGCTACCTGTCTACTTTATGTCTGTGAGTTGACCCCCTTAGATACCTCATATGAGTGGAATTGTATATTTATCACGACTGGTTTACTTCATTTAGCATAATGTTTCAACCTTTATCTAGTCAGTAGCAGGTACCAGAATTCCCTTTGTTTTTAAGGCTGTGTAATACTCCACTGTGTGATGTACCACATGTGGTATATGCAATCAGCATTGATGAACACTCCAGCAACTTCCTTTTGGCTATTGTAAGTAATTCTGCTATCAACACAGGTACACAAATACCAGGAGGAGACCTTGTTCTCGGTTGTGTTGAGTAGACATTTAGAAGGTAGTGGCTGAGGCTTGTGGTCGTTCTAGGTTCAGTGTTTTCAGGACCCACATACTGTTTTCCACAGCTGCTGCACCCGGTTACACCCCTGCCAGCAGTACACAAAGGGTCTGTGGATTTTATTTGTAGCCTTCTCTGTCCGTTGGTCAACAGTCTTACACTGGTCCTGTGTCTCTTGACGAACTGTCTCACCCTGTAGACTCTTTGACATTATGTTTTTCAAACAAAAGACCTTGTGTGAGATCATTTTTCCTCTTGTGTGGGTCAGCTCCACTGTGTAAATCCCCTGCCAGGCTTGGGGTGCTCAGGAGTCAGCCTCTTCCTTCTCACATCTGTAATCCCCGCGTGCGTCAGTTGGAGAGGAGCCCAGTGTAAATCGTGACAGGTCTTAGGACTCTTTCAGTCCTGTTCTGATTTTTACTCGGCACCGTCCAGAGGGCTGTGAGATACATGGCCGGGCGTGAAGCCTTAGTAAAGCAGCTGCCTAAGCTGACTCCACCCCGGAGGTGTCGTGCTCAGGCTCCTCGAGGAAGCCATGTGGCTCAGACCACAGGAAAGGCAAGAACAGGGATTAAGGAAATTTCCATTTATTCAAAACAGAAGAACACACACAGAGGTAGAAAGGTTTTAATCCTCTTGCTGTCAGGATCAGCGTGTTCTGATCATAAATCGCAGAGGAGCCTCATGATCAACCTAGCACACTGGCTAGCTCAAGAAGCAATGTGAATCCTTTCAAATCCATGCCAAGAAGATCACATAGCTGGAAAAATCTGCAGATGGAGATTCTATAGATCTCAGAGGGTGAAGTGCTAGAAATCGTGATTAAAGGGAACAGAGTCCCTTCCCTCTCCAGTTTCTGGGCATTTTATTGGCCTCCTGGGACTTTGGGAGTGTACTGTGGTAGCCTAGCCTACAGTCCGATCCTTGGAGCTTCTGGCTCTGCCCAGATTTGTGTCTGCCCTGAAGACAGAGGCCAAGCCCCTGACAGTCTGTTTCTGTGGATCATTTCTTACGTGGCGGGGCGTGAAAGCTGCACAGGTGGAGGTAGGGTTGGAGGGAGCAATAAAAATCACCCACTGTGCCCCGGCAAGCTTTTCCCAAACAGGGAGGCCAAGAAAGGCCCAGGAAACTCAGGGCTCACTAGCAACGGGCAGTTAGCAGGGAGACCCACGAGCAGATTCCAGCCTGCTTTGTAAAATGCACTGACCAGGTTTCCCGGCCACGCCCTGCAGCAGCTAAGAAAAGGATCTCACCATTGGAATCCTGCCGCTGGTATTTTTAAAAGTCCTACAGGTTTCCCCTTCTGGGTATCTTCCCAGAAGAATTGAAAAACATCACACCACAGTAACATATGTGAAACCATAAGGTTCAAAATATACAATAGCACTGTGAAATGGGAGGCAACTGTTCAATAAAAAGAAGAAACTAAGATAGGGGAAAAGAGAAAGGATAGAAGGGAAAAGAAAAAAATGCAAGTTAGTTATACCATTAGTGTCACTTAGTTCACTGAATAGGAAAGGTTGTGCTAATATTGATTGAAGAAATTTTTATGCCCATATTTTGTACTTGAGTTGACTAAAGATAATGATGTGTAATTTATCAACAATTGTTACTTTTTCATTATTTTGTTGTGAAAATTTGTTTTACCTTTTCTTCTTAATATTAACAAAAAAAGTAAAAAAAATGTTGACTATTAAAAAAAAAGTCCTACAGGTGATTAGCAGGTACACCCTACTTTGGGAACCGTTTCTCCAAGCCACACTCGTGTATCCCACTGGCACTGACCTCCAGTGCGCATAACCAGCTAGGGAAACTGTCCACAGAAAACAGGAAATAACTTTTCCTAAAAATCAGACATCTTGGCAGGGACAAAATTGGATCAATATAGAGCTTTACACAGCCAGGGAGGACTGTACTTGGTCTTTGTTTGTTTTAGTTCCTTTTATATTTTCAAATATATCTCCACTGTAATCCTCAAATTATTCCCGGTAAGACGACTTCAGGTTTACTCATAAAATGAGAGGCCACACATGGGCAGCATATCAACACTGACAAAATATATTATGGTAGCCTTTTGATTTCCTATTGTCATGTCTTGAAGTCCTATATTGCTTTCATAATTTTGTTTTGATTGGTTTTATTCTGTTCTGTTTTGATTTGATTATGTCTGATGGCATGGGCAGCCATTATATATATATATATATTTACTCTTTCACAGAACCTGTTCTGATCATATATACATATATAAAATATATATATATATATATATATATATATATGATCTATTATGGTAGCCATTGTTGATTTCCTTTTATCTTGTTTTGAAGTCCTGTATCAGGACCACTGTTTTGATTTGATTGACCCTATTTTGTTTTATTTCATTTGGTTTTATTCTCTTGAAAATAAAAACTAAACTAAATCAAAATAAAATAAAATGAGAGGCCACATTGTTTAAAGGGTCATGGGGTCTCCAGCCAAGGTGCACCCCTGGAAGAGCAGTGGAACAAATGTGGGGTCTCTGGGAGCACCCAGAGAGGCCAGAGACGCAACTGGTGAGGTGTTCACCCATGTGGCCTGCAGACACCAACACCGCTGAGGCTCCAAGGTGGGCCTGGCGCCTGTGCAGGCTGCTTTCTCCTAGACCCGAGGGGGGCACTTGGACCATGGACAATTCTTTCTGCTAAAACAGTGACCTTCTGAACGATCTGAGTGAGATCACCCACCCAAAGCCTCTTGGCCACCTTTGGGGTTCCTTGGGGACATTCCGTACAAGTTAGGAAAGGGCCTGGTTTCACTTGGATAAAAACCACTGTGTCGAAAGCAGGGTGAGGGCGCGAAGACACTTCCAGTTCAGCTCCTGGAGTGCTTCCTGCTGAGGGCTCTGCTAGATGCCCAGCTCACATCCTCACATGGATCCTGGGAGGTCCCTTCCCCATGCCCACCTCCCCTCCCGAGGTTCCCGTCTTCCCTCTTTGCCAGGAACTACTTGCTTCTGCTGTTGAGCAGGTATGTCAAGGCAGTAGTCTTTAAGTGGGGGACCCCTGTGGGGGTGAGCAGGAAAGGGGTGCACCTGGAGTGGCGCAGGGGCAGCTCCCTGAGGGCAGAGCCGGGCAGGATGGGCCTGGAGCCTTAGGCTGACTTTCTCAGGGGTGCTCAGAGGAGGCTGGAATGGAGGCGCTGCTCCCCCCCTGCACATCACTCATCTGTCAAAGGCTGCCCCTTGTGTGAGGCCCACCTGCCCCTGTACCCCACACCTAGCCTCCCTGGCTCCTGGGAGCGCATGAGGTCTGTTCTGACCCCCAAGACTCAGGCCAGGCCCAACAGCTGGTTTAGATCGCTGCTTCCCAGATTTGGCTTGGCAAGAGGAGGCAGAGCCCGGCAGCCCTCCCATACCCCTCTGAGGCCTCATCTCTTTGTGGTCTCATCCTCGGCCTGCGCTGCTTTGCCAGCTCCCGCAGCGACCAACCATGTCTGGTCCAGAGGATGGTAAGACGGGAGGAGACCGGGAAAGAAGAGCCTTGTTTGCTCACTTCAAAGGCTTGCTAATGAGTCCGCCTATTGTCTAAACTCCTTGTCTACACCTGGGTGTTGCAATCCATACACCTCGGGAGATCACAGAGAACCACATGGGCCCTTTCAGGACAAGGCAAGACAGCCCGCCTCCCCTCCCAGGGTGAATCAAAGGGGCGATTGTCGAAGGCACATTGCTCCTGGAACAGGTTCTGTGAAAGAGTAAAGAACGCAGTAGGGAGGCGGCAGGACTGTGGGACACAGCTGCTGACGGCCAGGTTAGAGTGACTCTGGGGAAGGTCATCACACATTTTCGTGCCCCTACCACGGGCAGCCTTGCGGTGGCAACACAGGTCCCCTATCCCTACTCCTTCCCATCCTGCAGGCCGCTGGTCATCAGCTGGGGTGGGGAGGTCCAGAGGCGCTTGTTGTCTCAGTTGGAGGTAGGCAGCTGATACTGGCCTCTAATAGATGGACACCAGAGGTGCTGCCCGGGATGCCCTCCTGCGACAAGAGTCTTTGGCTCCATTCAATAGTGGTGCCCAGGTTGAGGTTCCCAAGCACAGGCGTGGGTGGGGGCTGCCGCTGCTGTCTCTGGGGAATTCTGTGTGTATTTATTTACCCTTATAGGAGGGGTCAGGGTCTTCCAGAAACTTACAAAGGTCACTCCGAGCCTTCCTGAGGACCTCCACGTCCCTTCAGTACTCTTCCCTTCATTATATTTGTGATGTATGTTTTCTCTTCCTTATTATTTTATTTTTCCCATCATCAAGTCTATCATTTATTTCCCCATCTTTCTTATGCTCCTTATAACCAGAAAGCAGAATCAAACCTACCGTCAATGATCCACCCCTGCCCCCTGGGCTTGGGTTAAGAGGGACACCTAGATCAAAGTAAAGAACACAAGAACCCAATCTATCATGGTGTGTCACATAAGCACAGGCTTCTGCATCCATCTCTTCATGACCAGGGATGTTTTGCTTTTCTGGTGATCCAGGTGAAGTCAGCAATCAAAACTCTCCGCATGGAAGGCTACCATGGAGAGGAAGATGATTTGCTACCATCAAAATATGATTCCCTTCAGAATGAAGGGGAGAATGGGTGAGATCTCTTTTAGAATCTGGCGCCAATAGATAATTATGAACATTTAATAAGTTGGTGACAAAAGCATAAACTACTAGGGAAATACAGAGAAGAATTAGCCTGAGGTTGGACAGTTCCCTGTCATGCCACCAAGGAAGCCATTTCCAAGGACTTCTTCCAAAGCTTAGTGTCCTGTGTAGCCCAACACTGGCCAGGTTGGAGAGTTACCAGAGTCCGATGAGACCAGCAGTAACTGACACACAGGGGTGGGTTTGACATCAGAGACTTTCGGATCCAAAACTGTATGTCAGTGGGAAAATGTTCTGAAACCAAACCCAACCCAACATACTGGGGATGCCTGAGTGTTTCCTCGGGGTGACTGCATGACGTTCTAATCCAGTCCATAACATGAACCAACAAAGAGGCAGTGGGACCACTGATGTCTCACAGAGCCTAGGGCAGTGTTTTCTGGGCCACCTGTGTGTGGAGAGGTGTCCAGCACCCCATGCTGCGGTAACCATGGCTGTGCCGACGCTGTACTGTGAATTGGTTCCGACTGGGTCTAGGTTCATGGCTCTGGCTGAGTATGAATTTTCAGACAGAGATCTAAATTAGGCTCAAGACTCCCTTCATACCCTGGCCTAAAAAAGTACCAAGGGCACCTGCCTTAAGTGCACATGGAAATTAAGTGTTGGGTCTCTGTTTTCTACAGGTCCATGTATACGATAGCCACAGGTGCCTTACAACAGTCCATGGTCACTTACTGAATGTCTATTTTGTGCCGGTCCCTGGGTAAGGACTCTTGTACATGTGGTAAACGAATTGAATTTATCTCTCTCTTCATTTGTTCATTTTCTTTACCCCCCTCTTCTTCCAGAATTCCATGAAATTCCATATTAGTTTAGGACAGAAGATTATAAAGCACAGACACTAAACAGTATCACAAAAGAAAAGCAGATGAAACAGGTCATGGCTGCCATGTATGCTTTAAAAGTTCCCAGTGTAGAGGTCAATGGGGAGACTCTGTACTCAGCGACGTGCTGAAGCAAGGCCACGCATGGGCCACTGTCAGCGCTCACGCTGGCACTGGCACAGCCAGAGAACTGGAAGGACGTGGGCCCTTGGGGCCTTCTGGGAGGCACTCATCCTTGAGAAAGACCAGTGAGGCATTTTCGTTCTAAGCTGGGGACCAGGCTGCCTTCTTGGGTGTGGACAAAGGCTCTGAATTCACCTTCAGTTGGGCAGGTCACTAAGTCCACCACCAGCCAAGCCCTGGGCACGTGTCTCTGAGCCTTGGAGAGAGATAAACTAGAGGCTGGAGACAAGGACACTGCCTTCATGGGAACTTGTTGGGATCCAGCACTTAGTAACCAAGTTGTATGCGAGTTGGGGTGTCTCAGGCAAGAAGGGCCAAGGTCAGTGGGTGTTTCTGCAGCTCGAAGGCTGGCAGCTGCAGAGACACAGGGAGAAGATGCCACTGGCTCAGGTATCAGTTCCGCCTGGCAGGCATCTTGGCAAGTTGTCAACTTCAAAGGTCCTTGTCATTGTGGGCTGAGTTGAACTGTGTCACCTCGGAACTCACAGCTGAAGCCCTAACTCTCAGTACCGGGATGTGACTGGATTTAGAGACTGAGGTCGTTAAGGCAGAGTTCCTAAAAAACAAGGTCAGACAAATGGGCCTTCCTCTAATGTGGCTGAAGTCTCTGGAAGAGACCGAGACACAGACTAATTTGATGGATGACTGCTTGGGGCCAGAGGAGAAGACAGCCATGTACAAGGCAGAGAGCTGTCGAAAAACATCTTGGTCCACACTTTGGCACTGGACTCCCAGCCTCCAGAACCACAAGGAAAGAAAGGGCTACGCTTCCAGACCCGTGCTAGGTTAGAAGCTATGCTGACCAATGCTGACCTTTATGAGAACAGGATGGTTCTAGGACCTAGACCCAATATGACTACCATGAGAGAAGCCACCGGGTCTGCCAAAGGCTGGGCGTTTTTAGGAGATGCTAAAGGACAAGCATCATGCTTGAGGGAAGAAAACTGTAGAAGTTATGATTCAGTCATGTGTCATGTGATGATGGCATGTGCTCTGAAGAACACACGGTCAGCTGACTTTGTCACTGAGTGGACATCATAGAATGATGCCTTTACACAAGCCCCATGGGAACAGCTCACCACACGGCCAGCCTGTGTCCCCTATATGAGCTCTGTCACCAGTCAGAGCATCACTGTGCTGCACAAGATTGGAGTTACGTTGAGCCCCTAAGAAGCCACAGGATGAAGCCCGGTGGAAACTCAGGTGACCGAAGAGTCTTTGTCTTCTCCCAGTCTTCACGGAAGTCAAACCCCGTAGATGACTTGGACTCCTCGCTCCTCTCTCATCTGCTGTATTAATCTGTGTGACCATTAAGCTGGATTGTGAACTCGATTGGCCTGAAAGCCACCTAGGGGATTGGCATGTCATGATATGTCATGGAGGCATGACCTTGGGGCTCGCTCTGGTCCCTGACCCTTTTCTCTCTGGTCTCCTTCCCTTGTCCTCTGCCTCCTGGTCACCATGAATGGAGCATCTTTGCTCTGCCACACCCTTGGAGCAGAAAACCATGGACTGAACCTCTGAATCCATGAGCCGGATTAACCTTTTCCTCCTTTAAATTGTGCTTGTGGGTGTTTTGTACCGGCAGTGGGAGAGCTGACACAGTTTGCTTTTGTGAAGTTCTGGTGTGTTTTCTTTTAAGGTGTCCCATGTGCCTATTCCTGCCCGCAGCGTGCATGTCTATCTTCCCCACCCGGGGGTCCTCACCACTGCCACCGAAGTGACTTCATGGTGTCCTTCTCCTCTCTCTCACTCAGTCCTCCCTTCCTGAAACCCTCCTCCATGGATCTTGAAAGTGGGCAGGCCCGGTTGGCGCTGTCCCTGCTCAGACGTCTC
The DNA here is from genome assembly GCF_034190915.1 of Cavia porcellus. NCBI lineage: Eukaryota > Metazoa > Chordata > Mammalia > Rodentia > Caviidae > Cavia > Cavia porcellus. The sequence goes on along the minus strand of NW_026947496.1, from coordinate 7,153,668 downwards.
CTCCAGGCCCCCTGTAGCCTGGTCCCTGCGTGCTCAGCAGTCCTGTCCTCGCTGTTCCTGAGACTCACCCAGCCTGTTCGCTATCAGGCCTCTGTGTAAGGCAGGCCAGGTTCCCACGGTGAGGACTGTCCTACTCCTTGTGCAGCATCGTCCAATTGTGGGAATTAGGGACCCCCTCTTATGGATCAGAGAAATTCTACCTGTTCCTCAAATTTCAACTCGAAGACCTACATCCTCCAAAAATCTTTTCCTGACAACCATACCCCACCATGACTTTTTCCTTTCCTGTTTTACAGCATACTCTCAGTCCACTGAAATGATCATTGTTCAATTGAATATTTAAAATATTCAATAATCGTCAGTAGTTGTCTGCTACAATTTAATGGCTCAGTTATAATCTAGCAGCTCAGATCACTGTTCTCCTCTTACTGATTACTGATTCAGCCCCTCCCCAGCCTCGGCCCAGCCTGCATCCATCCAGGAGGATGTTGATGGGGTGACAGGACTCTGCTCCCACCCTCTCCTGTCTGCCATTCCTCTAGATAAAATCTCACATCCTGCACTGACCTACACAAGCCACCACAATCTACAAGTGAATCAAAATATCCAGGAATAAGGGCCGGGATTGGATTTATTCGAAATCACTGAATGGAGGCCTTGATGGAATGTAACCCCTAAGAATATCTGCTGGGTTCCCCACTGAATCCCAAGGATGTAGAACAGAGCACATGGTAGGGAAGTGGGGACTCGATAAAAACAAACAACTGGATTTTTCAGCATAAAAAGATGAGATGTATCATGTGTGTGGCCAGCTCCCATGATGAGCATGATCACTGTATACCATAAGCGTGTACTAATAAAAATAAAGTGAAAAAAAGAAATTGTACAAAACTCTGAGAGTAGAGACCAGAGGGAAACCTGCTTTTCATAGCTATAATATTGACAATTGGGGCTCAAAATGCTGGAATTTCATTCATATTTTTCATGTTTTCTTTTCTGTGAGTTTGAATGATGTCTTTACTCCGTAACTCTAAAGACTAAAAGTTAATAGTCTACTTATATATCAGGTATCCAATGCAAATATATGGTACATCCAACCTCCAAGATATGGCAGCATTTGCTTTCTTGCACAGGCTCTCAATTTTAATAATGACTTTTTAACTTATATTTTCCAAGCTATTGCGAGTATTTTGAAAAATGAGGGCAATCCTTACCTACTGTTTGGTAGCTATAGTGTTCCCCTTCTTGTGTCTCATATAAAGTTTCAAAGAGCACAGAAAACACCCGCTTCAGTCCATTTTTATAACTATAAAAATATCTGGGACTCGGTACTTCGTGAGGAACCGGGACTCATTCAGCGCCCATTCTGGAGTCTGAAGGTTGAGGCTGAGCCGGACTCCATTCAGCCTCTGGTGAGGCGAGGGAGAGAAGAGATCATGTGGGAAGAGAGGAAGCCAGAGCTCATGCATCTGAAACAACTTGGTTTTGGGGGAACCAACTGGGGTCCCATGAGAATCATGCATCCCTTCCGACATCCTCATCCTCTCCCAACAGGCCCAGCGTCTGGCATCACCACCCCTGGACCAAGCCTCTGACATATGGATGCTAGGGGGCCACGCTCAAACCGTGATACACGCTTTTATCAGTAACCACGCTGATGCTGTATGAAACACAGCGCAAGAAGTTTTGCATGGATTATTTTTTTAAATTTTTATTTATTTTTTATTTTAAAGAAAGATTAATATAAAAGCGGACATAACAACACAGGTCAGAACAGAACAATATAAGCAACATAGTGTTGCATGGATTATTTTTTAATTAAACAGAAACCTGGAGGGTAGAGATTAGAACCCGTTTTTACCAGTGAAGAAATTGGGGTTTAGAGAGGCCAGTTTGTACCTGCAGTCACGCTGTAACTAATGCTGGAGTTACTAGGCTGAGCCAGGTGAGCCTTACAATGACAATCTTGCCCACGAGTCCCCTGCGCCAACACTGCTGTCCCCATCACAAACTCTGGGGAAGAAAGATCTCTACGGTGCCCATAATGGTGCCAGCTACTCAGTCATGTCGGTCCACGGGCTTGGGGCTCCTGAGCGAAAATCTTGGAGGACAAGGAGTTGAAACAGAAAGCTAGCATTTTCTGCCAGATTGGAAGACAGTTTGGAGGAAGTGGACAGCACTGAACCTTTCCTCCTGGAGGTGCTCGTGAGTGTAGCAGCCCTCACCATGGCTCCCAGGCCCCCTCAGCCCAAGCCGCCAGGAAAACTGGAAACAAATCACGGAGTGCTGTGTCTCAGCCCGTGCGGCAGCCTGTCGTGCCACGGGCAGGTCTGGAGGAAAGGTCAAGCAAAGCTGAGCTGTGTCCCGGAGCGGGACATCTGAGCTTACAAGATGTGGAGAGCTGCTCTCTTTGAAAGGGAGGGAAGTTTAATTATTTTGGAAATCTGGCCGAAGAGCAGGATGTGAGCATGTTTTCTTTCTTTTGTGCAAATCAAGCCAGTGAGCTTGTGTTTGATGGAGGGAGGAAGTGGAATTACTATTTTGGTGCATGACAGCAGGCACTGCAGCCACATGAAGGAGTCTGCCCTTCCTCAGAACTGCGCATCAGGGAGCAGGCAGAGGCCACGGCTCGGCTTAGGGTGAGCTTGGAAGGAGGCCGGGGGCATGGTGGCAGACAGACAGGGTGGCAGAGAGAGAGGGTGGCCCAGCGAGAGCACGCTGCCGCTGGCTTTGGTCTCACTTCTTTCTCTTGGAGCTTGAGGCAGGTAGCTAGAAGCCAAAGAAGCTGAAAGAAAGATAAGACTTCTCTTGAAAGCATTTGCGATCACCGGGGATTATCTGTGGTCAGCTTCCTGGAAGGATGTTTGTGGCCTTGTGAGTATGGTTAGCTAAGAAGACAGAAAGGTTATTGTAATGGCTTGCTCCTGAGAACAAGGATCAGGATTTTACCAAAACAGTTAAATTGTTGCTCAGCAAGTTGAGTGCAAACTCTTCCCCTGCTAAATACTGGAAAGTTAAAAATTGGAATGAGCTGAGAAATGCCTAGAAGATATCCAGGATTTAGGAGCTGAGATCTTTGTAAGGGAGGCGTCACGCTCCCTACCAGCCTCTGGGAAACTTGAGAAATGGAATGCACTAGTGCTCTGCTCTCCGGGTGATGTTCCCTCGGAGCCCTCCAAGAGCAGAGTGCAATGCGGACCGTGGAGAAGCCGGGCACCAACCAACCAGGCAGAGCGATGGAATTAGACGGTGTTGACCCTTCAACATCCCCTGCAGTTCTGCACAGCTGCCATTCCAGCTACAGAAAAACACCCGAAAGCTGAACAGTTTAAGTGTGAGGGTTCCCAGTGTGGCCAGAAGGACACCATGTGAGCACCAGGTGACTCGATCTGCAAGTCCGAGTGTGAAAGAAACAGAGTCACTTTTGAATCATTAAATCCAATGCCCAGGAAGAGGTGCGCGTCCAGTGGCCACAAGCTTTGGTGGGAATCCTTGGCTGGGTAGGACTGGCTTGGGGACTGAAAGTGTAGACTTTAGGCGACCACGCGATCTTCAGAGGGCGATGAGATGAGTTGGAACTGGGAAGGAAATGTTCCCGCACAGGTGTACCAGCTACGCGGCAGACAATAGCTTAGCAGATCCTGGGGCTTCACCTGTTTGCTTTCTCTAAGACCTAAGCAGAGACCGTTCCCAGAGTGCACAGCCCAGTACCGACAGAGGACAGGCCATGTCCTGTCTTCAAACACCGGGTCTCCAGCGGGGATGAACCAAGATCCTCCACGCCACCGCTGGTGACAGCAGGCTGCGGGCCACACACATCTCCTCATCACGGGGATGCTGGGAAGTCACTGTGTAGGAACGGCCTCCCTGCAGCAGCTGGCGAGGCACGAGGAGGAGGAGGGCAGGCACCTCTTTCCAGCTGGGAACACCGCAGTCTTCCTATTTCCCAGCCTGAAAGCAGCGTGTCACAAATCACTGGGGGCCACTCTGGAGGAACCAGTCCTCTCGAAGGTTCTGTGGGTATTTGTTTATCTGGAGTCCAAACGTACAGCTGAACGTGGTGCAGTGGATTGCGAACTGATATGTCTCCGTTCCTCAGGTCTTGGAGCAGAGGAACTTGGGGAGTTTGGTAACAAAACTATTCATCTCTTTAAAAACAAGTCAGGATTTCTGGAATCCCTAACAGGTCATCTTACCCAAGTGGGTGACGATAGCAGCTCTTCCCACGCCCTTTTTAGTCCCAGTTTGTCTGGAGCCCGTGATGCACCATCCTTACGAACACAAAGCGCTTTCAGATTAATCTCCAGCGCTCCCACTACTCCGAGAAGGACCTGATTTCTAGTGTTGACAGATGACGTATCTGAACCAGTGCCTGGCATGCGATGGGCACCTGTGATGAGCTTCCCTTCCTTCTTCCCCCGCTCAGCCATAGTGAGCTCTTGCAAAGACTCAGGGAAGGAATTCGTGTGCAATGCTATTTGTCTATATGTGGCGAATTTTCATTCATGACTCATAATTCTCCAGGCCCCGTGGAATATAAATATTCTCCCATTTCCCACACTGAGTGGCTCCGCTCTGTGTTTCTATGGAAAAGTGGACCCTGAGCCCCCAGGTGTAGGGCCAGGGGTGCTGCTCCTTCCCGTAAGGGAAAAAGGATTCTTCTCCTTCCTTAGGGCCCCTGGGGACAAGATTGGGGCACGTTTTCTCCTGGGACATGGCTTCAGAGGACTGATGTCCAGGGAAGGGAGAGGAGGACACTGGTAAATCACATGTGCAGAGGCTGGGCCGGGTTCGCAATGGAAGGGCGATCGCTGTGCTGATTTATCCCATTAAGAGACACCTATGGGGCAGCACCTTCTGTGCTCTCCATGCTACCAGTTTTTCCCACCTCACAAAACCTTCCTCGTTATTGAGTGGTACTCTGAAATTATTCAGAGGGAAAGATACAGTCTTTGTTTTAGAAGGCAAATTTTTAGCACCCTCGTCCCACCCGAAAACGTGCTCCTCGGAATCAGCCACGGACCTCCTCAGGTCTGGGGAGCCCCAAGCTGTATTGGGCAGAAAGGTTCTCGCCCTCCACTTCCCTGTCTCTTGCTTTTGGTCACAGCTGGTTCAGAAACAGGGCAAAACGGAGCAGGGAAAGTGACAGGCACCTCTCACCCACAGCCCATCACCCAGTCTGCAAAGGCAAGGGCTGAAGATTCCAGGCAGCATCAGCTTAGAGCTCACCTGGCCTGAGCATCACAATCTGCCAATCAAGCGCGCTTGTGTGTCTTAAAGTGTTGGTAGGATTTTCTGTTACAAAGCGGTGACCAGAACTTTGTGAAGGGGACCTGAGTTTTCATGCACGAGCAGGGTAAGGTGGCCTTTAAACCTCGTCCAACAGGTTTCAAGATGTAATAGAAGAAGAAAACCAAAGGCTGGTTTTATGGTTGCAAGTCAGTCTTGCTCTTCAGTGTACCCATTTCTCAGCCATCAAAATGCTGCCCTTGGGCTTTCAGCCTCACAGACTTCATCTACAAAGAGGACTGGGCCCACACTGTGGAGCTGCGCCTGTAGCAGAAATGGCCCATTTTGGGTGTCAAGGTTTGCACAACAAACTCCTGGAAAGCAGCCCCCCACCCCCTTCTTCTTGCACTCTCCTCCCCCTGGGCGATGCGGGAGACTTTCACTGCAGGGCCTCTGCAGGGAGGGCGCAGCCAGTCTCTTACCCAAGACTGCTGCTCTGAAACTCCGTGAGACCAGCCCTTCGCCTCCCCAGACATCACTGCCTAGCTGCTGTGGAGGTGGAGAGGAAATCATGGTTTCTGCCGCTCTGTGTGTCAAAGGAGGTTTGTTTACCCGGCTTGCAGAGTCAATAGACCAGTGACTTCCTGCCAAGGACTGCATTCTGGAACAAGAAAGCCGAGCTGATAAAAGCAATTGTTCCAAAAAGCATGCTAATGATGCACCTGATAACTCCGCACCCCTGAGCCACCTGTGCAGAGGAAGCTGCTCCTCCTGGCCAGCAGGCTCAGGTTGCAGCTGCTGCCTGCTCAGAGGACGCTTTGGGCTCTCACAGGCCCTGGGAACTGCAGTGGGCTTCAGAGGAGGTGCCTTCCTGTGTTGGAGATCCCTGTCCTGTGCTGCCCAGGATCCAGCACTGAGTCCACCAGGAGGTGCCCCAACCAAGGCCCCCATGAGGTGTCCAGGGAACTGTTCCCAGGGAGCGCTCACGGGCGTGTCCTGTCAGGGCAGCAGACCACTTCCAGCTTCTCACCATCCCGTGTGAGTCCAGCCACTGGGGCTGAAGTGAAGCATCACTTCAACTTTTAAGCCCCAAACTATGTTCCAGCAGCGGCTCACCGTGTCCTGCTGAGATGCAGGTGGCCTCTGGAGTTAGTTCAATATCTATGTTCCCAGGAGGACCTGGAGAAATGGGTGGGCCCTGCTCCCAGTCCATCCACGTCACTGTGTCTGCTGGTTTACCAACCAGCAAGTAGGTTAACTAACAGTTAATAGGGTTCAGAGGGGCCCTATTCAAACTCTGTGAGACATTGCTCCTGCAGTCCTAGGAATGGCACGGCAAGGCCCCAAGGGCGGCACTTTGCTCCTTAGTAAGCACTTCAGTGTAGAACACAGTTAAAAATCAGGTTTTGGGACTCCTGCCCCCAGTTTGATGTGCTAGCCACCGCCGCATTCCAAATTCCCCAAGCAAAGCCCACGTTCCGTGGCTTACCACTGGGTGACACAGCGTGGCTCCAGACAATGACACGCAGAAAGGAAGAGAAGGGAACTGACCAAAGAATTTCTGAACAGCAAACATCACTTCCCTCACTGTAAACACTACCACAGAGCTACACGGAGGAGGGAATAGAGAAGTGCTGACTGCAGCAGAAGCTGCTGAGTGTAGGCCAGCTGGGACAATAAACTGTCCCAGAGACATGTGCTTTTTGGGAAAAGACTGAATGCCAAAGAACCAGAGGAGAAAACTAATCACTCCGTGGCGCGCTGGACCTGGGCCTGCTGACTCACATGAAGAACGGGACCTCTGAGATGAACCCTTCATCATCTAACCCACGATGAAGCTGGGTTAGAGCAGGACTCAGAGGTTCTCAGCCCAGGGCAGTCAACCTTCTGTCCAGGCCAGTTCTCCTACTAGAAACACTTGTGCATCAAAATAGTGACCCAAAAGGTCCTTTGTTCTGCTGAAGAGGTGAAGCAGCTTGGACCCAGCAGTGACCCTTTACAGGGCTGATGATGCACATATGAGTCTGCAAATCGCTCCGCCTGACCTGTGAAATCTATCCACCAGGTTTCTGAGCTGTGGAAGGGGTGCGATTTACAGGGTGGGGGAGCTTTACCTGGGGAGCTAGTGGAAAGATGATAGAAGGCTCCCACTTAGGGAGCTGGAGGGTGCGCCCCAGTGTAAGGCTTCGACTCCCCACTGTGGAGCAGGGAGCCCAGCTTGGAGGGCTAGCGGGTCCTGGGTGACACTCCTCACCATCTCAGCCCTGGAGTTCAGGCACTGTGCAGGTGTCCTTCCAGGAGAGTCCATCCCTTCCTTCTCAGGCAGGCAGGCTCTGCCTCTCCTGGGATCCAGGTGAGCACAGGTCCACACAGTGGTTGGGAACTTCTGGAGGTCCCCATCCCGGTGTCCTCATTTGAATGGGTGAAATTATGTACTTTCAGTGGTAATCAACTTTGTTTTGCTGACTCCTAGAAAGACAGTCCCCAAAGGATCATCTTGCACTTGTGCAGAACTGAGAAGAGATTTGACCCAAAGTTCTGAAGTAACAAAGACATGAACGAGAGCCCGTCTTCGCTCTGCTGTAGTTACTCCCTGGGCATCTGCAGGCCCACACAGAATCATGGTTCACAGCAACACTGGCTCGCAAGCCCCGGGCTGTCCCAGGAGAAAGCACAAGCCACACCTGGACAGCAGCAGGTCGGACCCAGCTCTCCTGTCCTCCTCCCCACAGTGGTCTAAACAGCACACAACAAGCGCTCAGTCCCTGCCATGGCTGGGTGGTTTCCATATCTGCCCCGTGTTGTTCTGTTCTGATGGTGGCCTGTGGTGTTTCTGAAAAAAGCTCCCTGCTTCACAGTAAAAGAAACAGATCCGGGCAAGAAGAGAAGCCCACCCCAGGCGGGACTTCAGGCATGACATCAGATTCCAGCCCGTCTTTATCCAGTATGCAAAATGTATTCCTATCACATGATTACTGAGTTAACAAAGTTTTGTTTTACTTCTTCAAGTAAAAATGGTGCCAACTCCCCAATCATCTTGTTTATTGATACTTTGATGCATATTTTATGGCTTTTAAAATACCAGAGTATCCTTTTTAAAGAAGATAAATATCCCGCTAGCTTCCCCTGCCGGGCAGTAAGGTGCTGGGCATTACACGCTTCGGGCTGGAGAACTTCCCCATCTGCGCCTTCCTTCCTACGTTTGTCTGTGCAGCTCTTTGATTATGGAGGCTTTCAGACTTCTAATCAGACTTGCAAGCCCAAGCAGATGTCAAGATTTCGATCCCTGACCTTGAGGATCAGACAAAGCAGTTCTTAAGGAAGCTCCTGGGCACCTTCTGCAGCTGGAAGGAATTATCCCGATTATTTTTACTGAGGGTTATGTGCAGTGAGACTCTATGAAGGCTGGAGCTGGAGCTGTGGTGAAGGGGAGGGCATGTGCGTAGCACGCCTGAGACCTTGGATTTGATCCCAGTGATGCAAAAACAAACAGAAAACCCAGAGACGACAAACAAATGACCTGTGAAATCCCAACTATAGCCCAAGGGTGCTGACCAGACAGGTAAAAGCTTATGAAGAAAGGTGAATCATAACCTGTCCAAGGGCACAAAATTTAAAAAGCAAAAAGTCTGTGTGCTCTGCCCACATTCGCTACAGCAGGAAGACAGAGAGTGCAGGAATCAGCTGTGACAAAATGAGGTGCTTTAGAACTTAGCAGAATAGAAAACTATGCAGCCGTGAAAAGGAAATGCTTCAGACCCATGCCCAGACATGAACGCAGCTTGAGGATACACGGAATAAGGGGCATAAACAGATGGATGCTGTGTGATTCCACTTAGGGAGCATCTAGAGCGGTTGGATTCACAGGAAAGAAAAGGAAACGCAGGTGTCGGGCATGGGGAGGGGAGCAGGGTTGCGTGTAATGGGTGCAGAGCTCTGTCCGGAAAGATAACCAGGTCCTGCAACAGAGGGTGGCAACGGACACACAGTAATGTGAATGTGCTTGGTGCCACACGCTCAGAACTGGGCAGAGTGCTCAGCTTAGGATACACGTGTGCGTTTGACCACAGTGTCCTAAAAGGCAAGGAGCTGTTTCAGGGCGAGAACATTTCTAGCCCTAGAGCCAGGACTATGGTAAGGAGCCGCTGCTCTGGATTCCGGAGAGGCCTGCATGCAGTCTGTGCTACTGCTGGGATCTGAAATAGCCCCCAAAGGCCTCACACTGACCCCAGCACACGTCCCTGGGGAAAGGAGAGGTACTGAAGCTTTTAGGGGTGGGGTCCAGTGGAAGGAAGGTGGGCATCTCCCCACCTTCTGTGCTGAGGACTAAGATTGCCATCTCTCTTAGGAATGTTTATGATTTGACAGAGTCACAAAGTCATTGCACAGCAAGGCAGACATTCCTAACCCTATGAAGCTGTGCCCTTAAAAATGGTCTCAACAGTAAATTTCATGTTTTTCTTCTTTTTACTATAATACTGAAACTCAGATCCTTCCTCTCTCCCTAGCTTCCTCTCTCCTGGCTGCCATGATCACTGCTCCTGTCATGGTGAGCTGGCTCCCCACATACCCCAAACTAACATGTCCACCAGCCTTGGACCGAAACCTCCAAAACCGTGAGCCAAATGAACCCTTTCCTCTTTTCAGCTGGTAACCTCAGGTATTTTGTCATAGGAAGGGAAAGCTAACTACCGCTGTGCTGAATTTCGTATTGCATGGTTTTGTATTTTGGGCTATTTTAATAGAGACTTTTATTCCTAGAAACTGGTAATGAATTTCTGACATAATTTATGAAAAGGTTAAGGATTTTAAAAACACATCTCTTGGCTTATTTTTTTTAAAAACCTTTTTATATAGTGGATTTTGCCCTTGTATTTCAAGTATTAGTTGTCTGCAACCAATGTAGGCAGTGTGCTTCCTCAGGTCACGGCCCCTTTGTCTTTGATTGAAGGGTGGGACAGGCCCTTAACTGATGTGGTGCTGGGCTGGGCCAGCTCAGGATGCAGGGCAGACAGCTCTGCCCGTCTCTCTGTTTCCCTCCCTCCCTGAGCCCCACTTTGTGCTGGGGTCCCCTGCGCCGGCTGCCCCTGCTGTCTGTTCTGCAGAAAGCCATGTGTCTGCGTTGAGCTCTAAGATTGCCATCTCTCTGCAGGACACTGGTGACCTGAAGGAAGGAGGGTCATAGAGCCGTCACACAGCAGTGCAAACATCCCCAGCACTGCTGTGCTCTGCATTTAAACATGGTCTCAACAGAAAATTTCATAGTATAAAAAACTATAATTAAAAAAAAACATTTAAAGGAGGAGCCACAGGAGAAGCAACTCAACAACTTCAGGAGTGCAGGGGAAGAAGCCCAGGCATGAAATCCAAACCCAGTGGGAGTAATGAATTCAGGGTGGGGGAGAGGGATTCGACGCCCGCCCGTGCTCCCTGCCCTGCACCTACGGGACACCGCGCCCAGTCACCCCTTCCGGGGGGACCCAGCCCAAGACACGGCGGATGGGGCGCTCACAGACGCCGCTGAATGCATCACCATACTAAAGTGAGATTAACAACAAGAATTAATAACGAATACTAACAATAAGCTGATAATAACAGAATAGTTCTGTCTTCTTCACGATTTACAGATAGAAGATTCATTCTTACTGTAAATCTTACCAACCTTAGCACGTTTTCCTCTTTCCTAATTAAATCGAGGACCTCCCTCCTTCTCTAAAGGACGTGCTTTTTGTGTAGCCAAACAGCCAGCGTCACTGCTCTTGTCTTTTGGGGCCTCAATATAGAGCCAGGGGTCTCCAGATGAGAAAACAAAATAGGGGCCCTCAGGTCTTCCTGCAAATCCTGACCAGTAAGAGTTACAAACAAATTCTATTGGAGACATCCCTCTGGGAAGCAGGTCAAAGACAGAGGAAGAAAAAGGGATAAAAGAAAACCCGGATAAAGACAGGCACCAAGGAGCCTTGGGATTTGTACCCAGAGCCCAGAGGAAGAGCTGAGGGGCTGGACACGGCGAGAAAGCCGGGCAGCAAGGCCGAGCAACCCGCTCCAGCAGACTGCAGGGGGGGAAGGGGCCGCCTCGCACCCAGGTGGTGTGTGCCCAGCTGTGGGCTGGTGTGTGCACGCGTGCACACGTGCATTCACTCTGGAGTCACCGGTTTAGTCACTCGGGGCTTCACAGAGTGCAGCATCCACCCACCTACCCCTTACTAACTGTAAAATAACTGAGAATTAGACACTTGCCAGCCAGCCGCCCACCCAAAGATTAAGGTCTTAAAGGTACACTGAGGACAGGTAAACAGACCGGAGGTGGCACACACATGTGGCTGGAGAAATGCAGGTAGCAGAAGTGCCCTAAAGCCCACCCAGTTATGGCCAGTTATGGCCGGTTCTGGGCAGAGAGAGGGTCACTCACCACCCCCCATAAACAGCTGAGAACAGAGCCCCTGCCCAGGCCCCATCCTTCTGGAGCCCCAAGCCCATGCCTTCTTATCAAGGCAGCCATCTACCTTCTCCTGTCTCCCTCCTCTTCCTCTTCACAAAGGAAGTGTCTTCCTGTCACTGAACCTCGTCCCTTCCATTTATTATTGGGCTGAGTGATGGCCCCAGCGGGCTGCTGGGACAGCAGGGCAGTGACACCTGTCTCCTACATGTGGCAGCACGGTGCGGATGCTCGGAATAGCGTAGAGCTGGAGGCAGGGATTGTTGGTCCAGGGAACTGTCCAGGTGGGGTTTTCAGAGTGGGTTTGACTGAGGGCAACGAGGCAGGAACCGTGGGAGCGTGGATCAGTGGGGCTGCTGTCCTGAGTGCCCAGGGGAAGGGGGGGTTGAAGGACAACTCAGTCTGGCAAGGGCCATCGTGGACAGGGGGTTCGGTCCTCGGGTCCACGGAGAGCTGTGCTGCTGCCTTGGCCCAGCTCCTCCCTGGCCTCGGAAGGATGAAGACACCAGCAGGAGACGCGCTGGACACAGCAGGGCTGCGCCCTCCCGGATACTCCCCGCTGGAGCGCAGATCAGATGCTGTGCTCACAGGGAGGCCCACTCAGCTCTCTGCTTGTTTTATGCTCCTGTCCTTGTTGTCACTGTCCCTCTACACAAGTCAGAGTCACCTTCAGCCTCCAGAAGCCCGTGGGGAGCCGAGAAAAGAGCCCACCGCACTGGCCAGCAGTGGTGCCCAGGGCCCGGGCCAGGGAGGAGCCCCGCGGGCGCAGGCTGCAGATAGAGCCCCTGCCAGGGTCCCCACGCAGGGACAGCGAGAGTGGACACGACCATAGCTGACAGTGACTCTGAGCTCACCCTGAGGATGGAGCAATCCTCAGGAATCCAGACCTCAGGCTGGCAGGCCTCTAAATAAACAGCAACACCTAGGTGTGTGGGCGCAGGCAGTCAAGGCGGCAGTTTGTTCTGCTTGCAGAGTCTCTTCTGCACCTTTGTTCCGGGTCCCCACCCTTTGGCGTCCTTCGCCTGGGGATTTTCTTCTTCCTGGAGGTAGGGTTAGATACACACGCATGCAGTCAGGGCAGCGTCAGCAGGCTGACCCCAGGTCACATGCCCTGCTTCTCCGTGGACACTGCAGGACCACACGTCCCCTAACCCGGGAGCCCGGTCAGGCTGGGAATCCACGGGGACAGGAGCTTGCGGTTGCCCTGTGCCTCTTGCCTGGGAAAATTCAGACAATAACACACTCTGCCGTTTTCACATTTGTGTGCGAGCACTTGAGCATCTTCTGTAAATGTTGTGTCCACGGAAGGGGTGTGGGTTGCTGAGAGTGGGGAGAAGGTTTGATCAGCGAGTTCTGAATTCATGAGTTTTAAGTTTTCTAACATTGAGTAAAAAGTAAATCACTTATTTTCCAAAGTGTTTTTCTCTCTCATCTCCCCTTCTCCCTGTGTCTGTCTGTGTCTCTCCCTAGCTCTCTCACACACATACATTTTTTATAGCTCTTAATAAGAAAGTGTATATTCAAGAACACAGTTTATAAAGTGCCACTGGTTTATCACTGGGAAAGCGTCTGCTTCAGAATCAAAAATGAAATTTTCATAAGGAAATCACTTCCCTGATGGCTCAGTTGAACCAGAGCTTGAGAGTCTCATCACAGGGATCGTGGGTTTTAGGACTCACACTCACCGTGCAAGCATTTTGCGTGCGTGCACACCACGAGGGAGGAGCCCAGCTGTGCCGCCTGCCCTGGTCGCTGTCCGCGGCCTCTTATTTAGAAATGGCACCAAATGCTGGCCGCTAGCTTCATATTCCTGGGTTCTGATATCTCCTGTTTCACACAGAGCAGTCAGATATTTCCCCCTGGATTTAAAGATGGTGCTCAATCCAGCACAATGGTCAGTTTCACCGACAGCACCTGAGTACAGCTCAGTGACAGAGCCCGGAAGGGAAGCAGCAGGCTGAAGACAAGACTAGCTTAAGTCTGAGCGCAGGCATTTTGTTCTCTAGAGTGAAGCCATTGGTGGGGCCCAGCACAGTGCCTGGCCCAAGGATGTGACTGTTGCATCATTCCCTCCTCTGCCCCGCTGCTGATGTGAAGGCCCCGCGGGCCGGAGGGCTCGGCTTCCACTTCCTGGATTGCTTATACTCTGACCACTGAGATTTGCATATGGTAGATGTCAAACAAGCTCTTGCTGATTACTTCACTGCTGTCTTTACTGTGCCACGAATACTCCATTAGCATTAGTTCAGACACTGTGCCAGCCCCGTCACACATAGTTACACACACATTTCTCTGAGCCATCCTGTGGGAAATGTATCAGCAGACGATGAAACCCAGCCTGGTTGGTCCACTTGTCCCAGGGCGGTGCAGCAAGAGTGGCAGAGACTGGGCCTTCCGCAGCCCAGGACGCGTGGCTGCCGCGGCACAGTGGCCACGGAGTCCAGTGCTGCTGTGTCTACAGCCCTGGTGGGCGGGGAGGGCGGCGGAGGCCAGGACCTCTCTGTTCCCGCTCACATCCCCGTTTCCAGGTGGGATCTGCTTCTTCGTTCTTTAACTGTGATCTTGAGACGTTTGGGCTTCGGTGGTTCTGCAAACTTCTCTTCCAATGTAATTGTGGGAAAGAAAATGTTTTTAACTGAAAAGTCACAGGAAGAGCACTGGCTGTGGGCTTTCAGGGGCTGTCAACCACCAGTGAGTGCCGTGATTCTGGCTACCAGTGCAGACTTTTTACAAAGGCTTTTAAAATTGGTTTCCACAACTGTTTCTAAATGTTAGTTTGGAAATCAGTGGCTACAGAGGACAGCTCTGCACTGACCTCGTTCTAAGTGCAGCTGTGGATGCCCCGGCAGGCAGCGTCCAGCAGCATCTCAGCTCCCAGGGCCAGGGCACCTGGGCGCCAGGGCATCCACTCAGAGCCGCTCTCAGCGAGGCCTTACAGTTTCCTCACAGCAGCTAAAGAGTACACTACAGGTTGTTTAAACACAATCTGAATATTTTTGTCAGTGATACAAGTTTCCATTCTAATATCTACAAGTGAAAATTTTTCATTTGCTTTCTCTTTTCATATTCTAAAAATTTCTTCTAAAGTTAGACCTATATCATTCGTTAAAAGCTGAACATGTTGAAGAAAGCTTGAAAATGAACGTGAAAGACAGACCAGGCTCAGGGTCAGCGAAGACACATGCTAGACAGCAAAAGTGGTCAAAATTGGTCACTCAATTCTGTCAAGTCTATTGACAACAGCTCAAAAGCCAAGAAAGGGTCAGATTTACTTTTCACAGTGATCAAGTTGACATAAGATGACCACGCTGCCACAGCTCTCACCATGTGATAGGAAATAGCCTTGTGGGCCCTGCTGGTATGAAACATCATATGAAATTATGAGGTCAAAAGAAAACCATACGGAACATAAACATAAGGTGCTATAAATTGAAGAGCTCAAAGTTGTAGGAAATGTGTGCATACATATAATTTCCACCTCGCAGGAAGCAGGCATTTACAAAGTAAGCTTACACCAGCTTACACCAGCACATAGGAGAAAAAGCAGTGTCCATCAGTCTGAGCTGGCCTGCCTCATGGGCTCTGTGTTACACCTGCGACCTGAGTGACTTCCTGAAAAACGTGCCCTGTGCAGCTGCTCCTGATATCACCTGGCTGGGGGTCACAGCTGGCCCTTGCTTCCTGTACCTCAATGCCATGTCCCGCTTATATCAACGACCTCTGGATCCTCCCCCTGCCTCTGGGACACCTCATCAAAGCCACCATGGGCTCCACTAGACAATGTGTCATAGTCAGGGGTTGCAAGGAGGACAATTACACACAGGACACAGAATTTGTAATCTTATTTTATGATGGTCACCCAGAGTTAAATATGAGAAAGTGCAGGAAATCTGTCCCAACACTAAAGACCCAGAATATTCAGCTAACAGCCCACAGCAATGTCCTGTGTGAGTCCAGCTGGAGACCTAGAGACCATGATAGGGACCCCCTAGAGCCCCCGGCAATGTCTCACATGAATCTGTTTTATGGATTTGTGCTGGGGAGACCCAAAGGTCAGAGCGAAGCCCATGCTTGCTGACCACAGTCTGCCAGGCTTGGAAGTCAGAAGTTCTATTATGCCAGCAAGGTGAAGGATCTGTGCCCATAGATTGAGGGTTCTGTAAGTAGCACTCAAAATAAGATCAGGAGTCCCCTGAAAAGTATCACAGTCACCCTCAGTGACAATGAAGTCCTGAGCTCCTCCAACAATTAAAATAGCTAAGTTCATATCAGGAAGCCAGCGTGACAAGCTTCTCCTGGAGACTGAGCAGCACACATCTTCCCCTCTGGAGCCAGGAAGCAGTGCTCAAAGTAAGGACCAGACCGCCCGCAAAGTGAAGCACAGCCACTCTCAGTGACAAGGTCCCGAGCTCCTCCGATGATAACAGCTGAGTTTATATCAGGGGAGCCAGCATGACCAGCTCCTCCAGGAGAACCAGTGGCTCCAGTAACAACACTGAGGACAACCCACAGCGCCAGACTTTTTCTACTTCTCCTTGTTATGGTGGCAACGGTCCTCAGGTGGCCATCCACACTCAGCATCATGCTGATTCAGTTCAGCTGGTGTTAAACTGACCACCAGTTTTTAATCCATAACGCTACGCAAGCCCTCGGAGCACTTTTCCATTCCTCCTTCCCTCCCTCCTTCCCTTTCCCCTTTCCGGCACTGCAGACTGACCCTAGCTAGGGCTTTCACACTGAGCAACATACTTAGCTCTTTTTTATTTTACTTTAATTCTGAGTCAGGGTCCTATTATGTCACTAAGTTGTCCTGTCTGGGGCTAAACTTGGGAGGCTCCTGTCTCAGCTTCCCAAAGCCCTGGGGTCATGGGCCTGGGCCACTGCACCGGACCTTTGCCTTCTTTAGAATTCACTCTTCACGGAGGAGCCAGGATGACGTGGGAAGGGCTCCTTGAACACAGAACCTTCTGGACCTGAGCATCCTTTAGTGCTGCATTCAGTGCGAAGCCCATGCTTGCTGACCACAGCCTGCCAGGCTCGGTGCTGCCCAGCTCCTGTTCCTCTCCTCAGCCCCACGCTGCAGTGTTCCTGCACACCCGACACACACCTGGATCTCTCCCCATGGGCCCCACACTCCCTGTCCCTGCCCTGGAACCTTCCTCTCCTGGGCTTCTCACGGCAGCTCCTCCCCACGCTTCTAAGCAGCTCTCCCCGAGACCCTGCCCGGGACGCTGTCCCAGCACCCCTCACTGCCCATGGCCCTCTCAGGCTTGCTGTTTTCTCTTTACTCAGACTTAACTTGCTTTCAAGGCTGGACACTATTCCTTTGTACAGAGAGCCCACAGCGTGGCTATTCAGGAATCGATACACGGACAGCTAGGGTGCACCTTTCTTCCGTGACCATAAGAATTGCTGCTGTGATGCAGGTGTGCAGAGTACCCCCTCAGCTCTTCTGAGTTTACCCTGGAGGCGTACTTGCTGGGTTACACAGTATCTACGCTTCCAGGTCTGAGCTGAACTGCATACTTCCTAGGGTGACCATGTCATGCTGTGTCCCTGCTAGTATGCACTTGCTTCTTTCTTCGTACCTATATGTAAGTGTAACCTAAGCATAATTATACCTCTTACTGCCTATTTTTGCAGGATGGCCACCTATTGTTTCATTTGGTGCATACCTTTCTCTTTTCTAATATCTACTGTGATAGTTAACTGCTTGAGTAAGAACCTCCCAGTTGATTGCTTTAGCATGGTTCTGGGCGGGTCTGGGTGACTGATTTACTGAAGACGGAGGGTGTGGATGACACCAGCCAATAGGGTTGTGGCCTGGGTGGAACAGAAAGGGAAAGAAGGGAGTCTGGCTCCTGGGTCTTCTTCAGAGCTCCCATCTTCACTGCCCTTCTGGGTGGACTTCCAGTGCCATCGCCCGGCTTCCAGGGCAGACCCTGGGGCTCCCTGATACAGGCTCACACAGGACTCTGCAGCCAGCTCCAGGTCTTCAGCTTCTGACTGTGTCCCCCAGCTCCTTTCCAGCATGCAGACTGCCCTTCTGCCCTCTTCGGTCCCTGACTCTGCAGATGGCCATCGAAAGCCTACCTTGTAAATTGCAAATTAAATCTTAAGTGAATCAGCCTGCCCCACATGAGAAGGGCCCGTTCAGTTTCACCAAAAGCCTGGAAATGGTGGTGCTTTTAGGAAGGGAGGATGACGTGGTACAGGTGGCCAGGAGCCGGTCCCAGCCCCTAAAAAACACCACTCTGTCTGCTCCAAAGGCTTTGTGTTCTGAATTTTAATTGAAGACCAAGTTCTCTCATCCATTTTAATATTTTGTCCATTTTTGCCACATTGAGTGATGACAAGGGAGTCTAATCTCGTTAGGTCTCATGGTCCCTACCTTGGTGATTTTATCAAAATTCATGATGCAGTGACTTCCTTAGTCATTGAAACGGTGCTGAGTGTCTGCCATGTGCGGGTTGGGCTGCAGGACTGCACAGTGACTGAGGACACTGCTGCTCTGCTCTCTGGGAGCTCACAGCCTCGTGTCTAAGAGGAATCAGGAAAGGCTGAGTTTGACTTCTCACGTGGTTTAGAAACCACTGCTCTGTCCTTGAAAAACTCTTTTTTTCTTTTTTTCTTTTTATTGCAGGGAAGACACGTGAGTGTCAGGCAGGCCTGAGAAGGGGAAAAGCTCCAGGAATGAGAAGGGAAGCCCTAGGCCGCAGCATCCTGTCTGGGAGAAGCTGCGCTTGTCAGAGCAGCCTGGCTCTTGGGTTCTAAGGCTCCTGTGGCAAAGCTGACTCCTAGGCTTCTCTGGCTCCTTCGGCCTCACCCCAGTCCTTCGGTCCAGCCCCCAAGCCGCAGAGCCCAGAAGGCTATACAGTCTCGGATGTTGCCCCACGCCTGTCTCCTCTCCTTCACCTCCTCCCCTCTTTCCCACCTCGGGCTCCCCAGGAAGTTGTGACAGTGAGAGCTCAGGGGCTGGTGAGCATCCGCGCAAGTCCGTGGGAGGCCAGAGTGGTTACTGATGCAGGCGTGGGCCAGCATCGGAGCACTCCTGGAACAGTGCTCAGTCAGAGTCTGGTCACGGGGGCTGTTCTCTCTCTTTTAAGGAGGTAGGTTAGGGTCCCAAGCCACTTTTTGTCAGACAATGGCTGTTGGTATTGAGGTCAGCTCACGGAGAGTGGGTCAGGTGCCTGCCACGTGTCATTTGATTCTCACCTCACATCCCCACAAGCAGGAACACATGATTTCCATTCTCCTGAACAAGGATGCTGGGTCTTCTCCAAGTTGTCACCTTGCCCAAGCCACATTGCCGAACAGTGGCCGATCTGGAGCCCTGTCCGGGCCTTGGGCTCCCACGTCCTGGCCACTGTGCACAGTGCTCCTGGGATACTGAGTGCCATCTTCCACCCAGAGGCTTCCTTCTCTCACCTGGCAGCTCTGAGAGGCAGGGCTGTATTTTCCCAGCTGCGGCACTGCCCCATTCATCTTCCGTCTTTTCTCTCTTCTATAGCAAGAGTCTTTCCCTGGGAAAGAGGCAGCAGGGACAGGAGTGGCGGGAACAGAGGCACAGGAATCAAAATGGGGGGACTTTGAAGGTCAAGTTGCTAAAGAAATTGGCACCCTTGGGGAGAGCTCGAGCTTTTGTAGGACTCAGAAGACTTTGAAGATGGCTTTTCTGCCTTTGCTCTTCCCTTTGTTCACATGCTGTTTGTTTTCCAGTGATGGTTTAGGAACAATTTCCTTTGAAAACTCCAAGCTTTCTCAGCTGTGCAAAGGGGAACAAAGGGCGGGCTGCAGTGTTTTGTCCTCCTTTGGTGTGCACAGGTGCTCAGCAGAGGAAGCAGCCGGCCAGCGCCCGGGTAGGGAGGGACACCCACGGGCTGCGCTCCAGCCGGGCCCTCGCACGCTTTCCAGGGGCTGCCCTGTGTGTTCCAGCATCGTCGCTGGGCTGCTCCTTTGCAGAAAGAGACACTGAGCCCTTTATCGTTTGATATGGAATGTCACAAAAATCACATTCCAAGAAAGATACCAGTTTGTCTCCGAAAAGAGTCCAAGTCAAATTACTAACTCTCCTGATCCCACCCTTGCTGGGCCAGCTGCTCTGCCGTAGGAAATCAGCAGAAGCCCAGGGGTGGGAACCATTCCAGCCTGTGTCTCTACATACTGCTGAGCAAAGTTGTAGAGGGAAAAAAAAAAAGAAAGGATGCAGGGTCCCCGGGACTATGATGGTGATTCATTGGGTCTTTGCTGTCCTTTGGGTCATGAGTGGGTCACAAAGCTCATGTGCTGGAGGTTTGACCACAAGCCTTTGGTGGTGGAGCTTTAGGAGATGAAGCCAATGAAGTGAGTCATGGGGGGGGGGCATCTTTAAACAAAACCAGGGAACCCTGGCCTCTGCCTGTCTCTCTCTTGGCCTCCTGACACCAAGAGGTGAGCAACTTCCTCCCTGGTTTGTGCTCCAGCCACGATGTGCTGTTGGTCACAGGTTCAAAAGCCATGGGGCCAAGGACCATTGACTGAAGTCTCCAGGACCAGGAGCCAGAGTAAACTTTTCCTTTTTCTCAGTTGATCACCTCAGCTATTTTGGCAAATGATGAAAAGCTGACCAACAGAGGCCTATTAACAGTACACTTTGTAATAACACCATCCAGAAACCAGTGTTCAGGGTGAAGGACTCTGGGGAACTGGAACATTTGTACTATGGTGTTTCCATTTATGTAAAAAGATACTTTTATTAATGCAACTGTGTAGAGTGGGTGGTATGGGTGAAGGCTGTTTCTGCTAGCAATAACAATGGCGCTGGAAATTTCTCAGTGACATGGTGAGGTCATAGCTGGGAACTGTGGTGGTGCTAATACCACACCCAGCTACTGTGCTGTCATATCAAAGTATAGCATATGCATCCGTGAACTGCATACAATACCTGATCATAATAAAGTGCTGTGCTGCTGGTTTCGTATTTTTTAGACTCTAGTATAATTTTGTGTTGAACTCCTTCTACTTAAATGAAAAAAGTTTACAGTGAAATCGTCTGCCCTGTGACTCCAACAGCAACCCCACTCTTTGGGCACTTGCTGTGTGCCCTGATTGCACATTTTCTCCAGCATTAGAAAGAATTGCGGGGTTGTGTTCATCGTGGGCGTGAGAGCAGCAAGATGCGTACCGGGGCAGGTGCGCTCTGTGGTGGAGGCACCGGGAATCACCCCAGCGTGCATTCCTCTCACTGTCCATGTGGCCGAGGACTGTGGGGCTGTGAATGTGGACCAAACTGGGCCAACCTGAGGGGGTATTGGGGGCTGCTGGGTGGCAGCAGGTCCCCAGGAGGACAGATTCTCTGCTGTCTTCCTTCTCCATCCCAGGATGTCTGGGTCAGGTTCGGAAAGACGCTTACGCCATAGAGACCCGGAAAGACCAAACATGAGTACTCTGATCAGGAAGCCAACTGACCAGCAGGTCATAAAAGAAAGGTTTCCAGGCAATGTCTTAATTATTATTTAAATGATAGATCAGATGGAGTTTAATTATAAGTATATTATGAACACACCATTAACTAAACATTATCAATAAACACTTAACATTTACAATAAAAGATCATCGATATCACAAAGCATTTCATTATTATCAATGTAAGAATTTTTTTAATGTTATAAGATGCCTGTATTTGTTTCCTTAAATCTAAAGCATGCTTTCAATTTAACACAAATAGTTTTTAAAATTAATGTTACAAGTGTACTTTTGATATACATAATAATCACATTAATCCGAGAGAATTTATACCTGTACATAACATATCTGGATTCATTTTTTCCTACTCTCCTCCCCTCCTTTCATTTCTTACCACAGTTAGTTTTGAAAGATGCTATGAGTTTATTACAAAAAAATAAAATCCAAACAGGCATAAAATTGGACTTTTTAGGATAGGCAAAATCAAGTTAAACTAAACCCAAGAGTAATTAATTAAATTATAAGGGGATTGATCTCATTATTTAGTTCAAATTATCTTCAAAAATACCTTTTTCCAGGAAATATCTATAGCTATTAAAGACAATGTCACTTATAATTTTATTTAAAAGGACCATGAAACATGAAAATTCAGAATTGCTCTTTGGTTTTATTTGGCTTGGTTTTGTTTTTTTGAGAGAGGGTCTTGCTATGTAATTCAGGCTGGCTTTGAACTCACTATGTAGCCCAAGCTGGTCTCAAACTTGAGGCGATCCTCCTGCCTCAGCCTCCTGAGGGCTAGAATTATAGGCATGTGCCATCATGCTTAGTTTAAAACTTGCTGTTTGGAAAAGTACGCTTTCTAGGCCCAAGTGTTTTGATTTAGTTTGGTTCAGTTTACTCCACATTTATATTCTCCTGTGCAAGTCAGAGAGGCCCCAACTCAGTAGTTTAGAATATTAAATGGTTCATTTAGAACATCTTACAATAGAGGCTCCCTGCTCTTTTCACTGGTGCTTGTCACCCCAGAAAAAAGCCGCAGCGTCTTGTAAAAGCATCTGCCCGTCTTTGTCCCTGCAGAAATACACTGCACACACCCTCCGCAGTGGGGTTCCTGGCAGAAACCACCCCTGAGTTTAATTTCCCAAACCAGGCATGGTGACTTATTGGTATTATATGACAATAAAGGACCATGTCCCTCGAGCATTGCACACCAGGGCCACTGACAGTGACAGGACACAACTGTGTGTGAGGGATGACTCTCTGGGAAGGACATGGCTCCTGGGGCATCCTGCCCTCTCCAGCTATGACAGGGACATGGCTTCCCCTTTCAGCGCTGGAAGTCTGGAATCGTCCCTAAGCAGAGCATGAATTAATTCCTCATGTCCGCCCAGAATCCTCCCGTCATGAGGCAATAGTTGCCTTCCCTCCAGGCAACCAGGAATATTAGCTTCTCACTCTAACCACTCTCCAGACTTGAAACGGATTGGGAGAAGAGCCAGCCTGTCCCTAGGAGGAAGGACACTGCGGCTCTGCAGCCAAGATGGTCAGGATTCCTCCATCTTCCCCACAGAGGCGGATGGGCACTGGTGCACTCACCAGGTTTCCATCATTATAACAAAATACCTGGCAGTAATCAGCTCAGAGTGGGAAGGCTTATTTAGCTCGCAGCTTCAGAAATTTCTCACCCACAGTTGGCCAGCTTTATGGCAGGAACATCACGGCAGAAGGCTGCAGCAGAAGAAACCGCTCACCTCACAGTAGACAGGGGAAGCAGGGAAGGTGGGAAGGCGCCAGACAAGATGCAGCCATCAGGGCTGGTTACAGCCTCCTCCAGGACCCACCGCCCAGGAACAGCTCGGGATTCATCACGGGCGACATTAACCCACGGAACGTTAGCATCCTCGCGATCCAGCCGCCTCTCGAGGTCTCTTTTTCTAGTCAAAGTGAAACAGGATGCAGCCATCACTGCCGGGGAGGGGGCTTCTCAGACTCTACACACTCCGCAGAGTCCGAGCTGACAGCGAGCCATCACTGCCGGGGAGGGGGCTTCTCAGACTCTACACACTCCGCAGAGTCCGAGCTGACAGCGAGCCATCACTGCCAGGGAGGGGGCTTCTCAGACTCTACACACTCCGCAGAGTCCGAGCTGACAGCGAGCCATCACTGCCGGGGAGGGGGCTTCTCAGACTCTACACACTCCGCAGAGTCCGAGCTGACAGCGAGCCATCACTGCCGGGGAGGGGGCTTCTCAGACTCTACACACTCCGCAGAGTCCGAGCTGACAGCGAGTCGGGACCATCTCTGCTCTCCCCACAGAGATGCCACCTGAGAGGGGGATTAATTAGAAAGGATGCTGGGTGTGCCCGTGAATGTTAATCGTCAGCCTAAAGACACACAGATGGAGACACACGGAGGGATGGCCGGATCATGGCAGTGCGACCGCAGCCAGTGGCTTAACCCACTGTCACTCGGAGTTGAGTGTCAGGTAGTAGGGCCCCATAGAGGACCTGGGTCACTGAAGGATGACATTCCTGCCAGGGTGCCAGCCATCCATGGACTGAAGCCTCTGAAACAGTAAGCCAGGACAAACCTTCTTTGTGCAAACTGTGTATATGGTTACTCACCTCCCTCTGCCAAGTCTCCCCCTGCAGAAAGCCCAGTGGAAACCCCAGAGAAGGTGCTTTAAGAGGAAATCACACAGCACCCACAGGCGCTCTGGTGGCCATGCTCATGGCGGACCTCCCACTATGCTCCCAGCCAGGCCTGGGGTGGCAGGGTGGAAGGCCAGCCCTTTCCTGGAAGGCAAGAGTCCCTCCGATTCCTGTTTCAAACCTCCCACAGCCTTGGCAGAATTCCCCGTGACTGAGGGACTGCTAAGATGCCTCCAGCCTACCCCACCACTCTCCACTTTCTGCTAGAAGAGTTCATAAGCACAGTTAGTCCCACAGTTAATCTCGGCCTGCTCGGAAAGGCTGCAGTCAAGCCTGTTTGCCAGTCTGGACCTGGGTTGTAATGTGCAAGTTTGCAGTGAGAACTAAAGAGTCCAAGAAGAGCCTCTTACTCATCTGTCAGAGTCTTGATTCGGTCCCTCTCAGTACCTACAGCAGTGGGACCTGGTTCATGTTAGTGAATTTTGCAGGTTCAAGTAATTTGAGCAATGCTATGATATATGAATTTGAAGACAGATTTCCTTCGTGGTATTAAAAATAAATAAGAGAGCGAGCAGTTCCCAAGATGATGCATTAGATTGGAAGTAAACACTGCAGTACCGAGGCGACAGAGAATTCTGTGCGTACTCAGGCCAGCGAAGGAAGATGAGGGTTTTTAAGGTTAAAATGAGGAGACTTCCATGTACTGTTTTGAAACAATTGTCCTTGGCTACAAGGATTAATAACACATGTGGCACTGGCCCATGGCTGGACAGGCAGTTGCTGGGCAAATGTCCTTGCAGAAGTGTGTGTGTGCATGTGTGTGTGTGTGTGTGTGTGTGTGTGTGTGTGTGTGAGAGAGAGAGAGAGAGAGAGAGAGAGAGAGAGAGATTCAGGCAACCTTTGCGCAAGTTCTGGCAGTCTTTTGTGGCAGTTGTCACTGTTGTTACACTCCCACTTTCATGACAACCCCAGGGCTTTATCTCATTTCATTTCATTTTGTTTGGTTTGGTTATTTCATTTGGTTAGAGTGTGACTCCATTTTGACGTTAACAGCTGTCACAGAGGCCGTACCCCTTGGACAGTGCCAAGGGCACCTGCTAGCTCCCACCCCGCTCCAGCCTCTCTAGGACCCCGCAGAGCCAGCCATGTTCCTCAGGTCCCAGGGCCACCTCTTCATCTCCATCCCCAGCCCGCAAGCTGCCTCCGCTGTGGAGATCGGGCTGCAGGGGTGAGTGAGCTCCCGGGGCGGGGTGCGAGCCTCTACCATTCCCCTTCCACACTGGAGGACCGACAGGCTGGACACAGAGCCCGCACTTCAGCACATTCTGTTCCCAAAGACGCTAGGTTTTACTAACAGCAGCTCTGTGTTGGGTACTGAGAATTTATATTCATTGTGCAACTCTTCCAGATAATGGGGAGGCCATCTTGTTATCTTCATTTACAGGTGCAGGGAATCAGGGCTGAGGCTGGAACTCAGGGGTAGAGCACTTCCTGGCACGCAGGAGGCCCTGGGTTAGATCTCCAGGACGGAAAGAAAAAAAAAAAGAAGCTCATAAGTGTTATCTAATTTGTTTTAGGTCATAGAAGTAAAAAGACAGCAAAGTGTGAATTGCTCAGCATTTTAATAGTGAAATATTAAAAATTGGATGAGTCAGGGGCTGGGGATTTAGCCCAGCGGCATAAGCGCCTGCCTTGCAAGCAGGCAGTTGCGAGTTCAATCCCTGGTACCAATAAAAAGGAAGAAGACAACAACAAAAAAATTGGATGAGTCCTTCTTTCCAGAACAGTAAGACCTGGAATCTTCTCCCTTCAAGGCCTCGTGAGCTGAGCGGGGCTCCATCCATCCGTCCACCTGCTCACCTGTCCGTGGGGCCGCTGAGCCCTCGAAGGCAGAGATTGGCCTTGGGTACTGTAGTCCTGGGACACAGTGTGCAGAAGATGCCCGAGAAATACTTAATAACCAAGAGGATGGCATTAGGATTGGCTTAATTTCTAACGGTAGTCATCAACAATGCTTTTAGTTCCAGTTTTTATCTATAAATTGAATATACTCTCACTAAGCAATCTCTGAGTTCCATTTTAATGGTAAAGGTCTGAAATACTAAGTAAGATGAAATAAGTTGTGAAACTTAAAATCATGTCCTCACAGTAATGAATAAGGAGGACTCTGTTAGCCTCCTTCTGATGTAGCGGCATAAATTAATAGTCAAGCCGACTAAATTTAACACTTTGATTGTAAACTGTATTAGCTATAAACCAGAAGATGGAATTGTGCTGTGGGAATTCCTACGTGCTGTTAACCGAGCGGCACGAAGCGATTTTTGATGAACTTGAGAAGCACTATTGCGGGGAGGACTGGAGTGGGCCGCGAGAGGCCAGTGGGCCCGACTAATGAGTGCTCCGATTATTTTCCTGAGTGTGAATTGTGGGGTGGGATACACAAACAGGCATCACCATGGTTTCAGCGAATATGAACTTCTTAAATCAATAGCATATTTTTCATGGCAACCCAAAGAACAGCTTTCTCCCTCCCATTCTGAATAGCTCTGGGATGGAATTTCTCGAGGAAAGCCAGGAAAGCAGATCACATAAATTAGCCTGATGGATAAAAATGTTTGTGTTTATTATTTGAGCCCGTAACTGAAACAGGATGGAGTTTGGTTCTGGGGCGTACAGGTGGAAACACTTAGTGGGAACTGTATCCTCCGCCACACACAAGAACTCCCCCAGAATAAAGGGTCCTTCGGGTTTTTACCTACGAAGCAAAGCTGGCCAGTCCGTCACCTGGGCAGGGTCATTTTCCTGGACATGCCTTGTTACTAATGAGTGATCGCGCCAGCCAGGAGGCTTGTGATGTTGCAGGGACATCACAGAGCAGCTCCTTGGCCCCCAAGCCAGGTGCTCTTCTGTCAGGCACAGCAAGGGCTACATATCGTAGCTGGCTCTTCTGCACATGCAACCTAAAAGCAGAGAGCTTTAAACTCTCACATCGGTGATGCTGTTACCCAGGGAGCTGTCTGACTACGTAAAGAATAAAGTAAAACTGAAAAGGTCTTTTCATGTCTGTGTTTACTGTTTTCAGCTTTGCAAAGTTACGAAGAATTCAATTAACTTATATTTTCTTTAGAGTCATATAGAGGGTGGGGCTTTTGGCTCTGGTAAGGGGAGACAGGGATAGGGAAGGGGGGAAGTAAGCAAGTGTAAAACTCAATATGTATATGTATTAATTCCCCATGATGAATGCATTCATTATGTATCGCAAAAATGTCGTAATTAAATAGATAAATAAGCAAGTGGCAAGAACATCGGGATAAATGTGTTTGACGTAAGGGAGTGTTTTGAAGGCAATCAATAGCAATGTGACTTTTTCTGTAATACTTTTTTAATTAAAATATCAAGTAGATGTGTACTCTTCTGCAGTTATAATTCTTTCTAGGACAAGTTGTAATATGTGCTTGATCCTCGGTTGTCTCCTCTTGTCCTGGTCTGCCTAATTACTGTTTTCTTGTTTTCAAAGGCAAGGATGAAGTAAAAAGTTAGGATCCTACTCCCATAACATCTTGACATTCAAGATCATAGTAAAAATGTTATAAATAATAGTATTCTGTGTTTTTTGAATATTAATCACATGGGAAGAATTTACTAAGCATTTCTATTGCCATTTCCTTTAATTCCTGTGACAACGTGTGGGTAGATATATCCTCTATATTTCCTCTTTTTTGCCTGAGAAACTAAGTCTCAGTGAGCATAAGTGAACCGCTCAGCTGGGGATGAAGATCCTGGGGTTCAGCCTCTAAAGCGCTTTATAGGCACCTCTGACCCTCATCCTTGGCTACACAGAGACACCCAGCAGCAAATCACTGTCTGAAGTCATTCATGTTCATTAGACCCACGTCTTCTGCCTTAGTTACTTTTCTCTTGCTACTGAGGAAAAAAAGACATTTAATACCCAAAATTAAAGAGAGAAATTTTTATTTAGCTCACAGTGTGTGGAGGTTTCAGTCCATACTCAGCTGGCTCCAAGACAGGGTGGCATAGCACAGGTGCGACAGTTCATGGTGGCAGAAGATACTAAAAACAACAAAAGCAAAAAAGGCAAAGGAAAGGACAGAGAGAGAGCAAGCTCTTTCCCTCCCTGGTACTGGACGCAGGCTGCCCGCCCCAAGGCAGGTGTAGCACTCACACTCACAGGCCTAGCACTGGACCTCATGGTTCAATCACAAACTCTACAAGCCCGTCTAGAAGAGCTTTGGGGGAACATCCAGACACAAACCAGTGTCTCCCACAGTGTGGGAGGCATCTTGTCACATCTTCCTAACACCCTGGGGAGCCCCACCTAAGCCAAGGTTGAAGGTCACTTTCCTGGGTCAGCCTGGTGTCCTGGGGATTGTGAACAGTGCCTTATCACTGGCACAGTCCTCCCCTTGTTGTTTGTTCCAAAGAACAATTCTGAGACGATCAACTACTCAGCAGATCTGTCTGTCGCTTCTGATCCCCACAGCAGCCTTCGGAATCCTGAATGCCACATCCACCAGTTCAACCAAACTAGATTGCATACCGTGTGGTTAGACCTACAATTACTACTTCATGAAGTTAGTACATTCTTTCCTTTGGCATCATTCCCTTGCTGATCCAGTACCACAGCTATTTACATAGGACTTACACCATTCTGGGTGTTAGAAGTCATCTAGAGATGATCTAATGTACAGGGGATGGTGAATGGGACAGGTTATTTGTGATCACTACACTGTTTTATACCAGGAACCAGAACCCATGACTCTTGGTGTTGTGGGGGTCCTGCAGCCAGTCTCCATAGATCCTGAAGATGGCTGTATTAACTGAGTGTCCATCAACTGTGCAATTCTTGACATTCTGAGGGTCCCTAGTACTCCGCAGGCTGGGTCTGGGGTTGACAGCCCGGTCTGGGTGATGTGAATATTGGAGTCAGATGGAGTCCTGTCATCGCAACCTCACAGACATGTGCAGATGCAGTCACTTAACAGTCATCACGTGACCCAGCCTCTCGGGAGAGGGCCCATCATCCTGTGACTGTGAGGGCCAGGGAGTGAGAGCAGGGCACTCACTAGCAGTGTGTGCCAGGCTCGGTGCTGCATCCTCTGCTTTGGGGGCTGCCGTCAGTGGCCCCCTTCCCTCCCCGTTTTTCGCCAGATGCAGTTCGTCCTCTCCTTTCTGGTCTCTTGGAAGGAGCACTGAGGTGAACAGGCAGCTCGAGGTAGACAGATTCTCTCACTCAACGTTAATTAAACATCACTGGTAGAATCAAGTACAGATCAGTGTGATAAATATGCAAAATCCCCTGCCCGGTGAACACGAGCTGAGCTGCCAGTGGCTCCTCTTGCGTGTGTCTCCCGATCTCCACTCGGTGAGGACCGTTCACTGCCGTCTGCCTGCACTCGCAGGAGGCCGGAGCCTCACATTGCCTCTGCTCCGTGCCTGACCGGGCACCCTGCCTCCAGCTTTGTCTTCTCCAGATGTTGCCCAGCAGAATTTATTAATCAAGGCCCGGCTCAGAGACCACGTCCTCCGTACAGTGTTTGTGAACACCCTTGCACATTTTTGTTTGCATAAACACATGAAAAATAAATACAAGTGCTGCAAGCAGTGAATTCTTTCTGCCTTCTTGGAACTTTTTGCTCGTGCTTCCATTACATGAGGTGTGATAAAAAATACTAACAATGCCTAAATTTGAAAAATTATTATAGCAAAAGACACACTACAATTAATCTCCCTCGAAACACTGTCCCTTCAAACATGCTTATTCCATCCTTCTTGCCACTTTCTGAAGCAGTTTTGGAAGACTTTTTCATGTAAGTCCTTAACTGTGCTGTCATGTTGCCTCAGTGTCTTGGATCAATTAAAACGTTCACCTTTCATGGTCACTCTGACTTTGAAGAAGAGCCAGAAGCCACATGGTATCAAGTCCAGTGAATAAAGTGGATGAGGACACCCACTGGTGTTTTTAAGGGACAGAAACTGCCGGGCATGTTTGACTAATGAGCAGTAAGCAAAACATACAGTGAATATTTAAACAAAATAATTTATTACAGTAAAAAACATTGCCATTAATGCCCCTCAAAATACCTCCCTTCATCCCACTGTTTGTGCCAATATGTCTTTTACTGGAATAGGTTTTAAAAATTTAAACATTCACCGTATCTTGTGTTCACCCCTGCAGTCCCCTTAATCTGCTGTTATGATCTGTGCTCTGCCCCACAGGACCTAACAGATTCTAAACCCCTGGGCAACGTGACTAGGAGAGACCTTCCTTTCAGCCCAGCCCTGTACCTGACCCAGGCATGCTGCTATCAAATAAACGAGTGAACAAATGGGAGCTGAGTAAACACAAAATATTTGAAGATGCAGTATTTCCTGAGATAGTCATTTTCCCTCAATAATTTTGCAGAGGAGAAAACAGAAGTTTTGCACCACATGCAGGAACACAAAGGGCCTTTATCCAAGGGAACTTGAAATGTGGTTCCGTAATACTGATTTTTCCTCATGGCCTTTTGAGAGAAAGGTGATGAGAAGACTTTATAGGGTTGCCATAAACAACAAGTAAACAGGCAAGCGGAAAACAAATGTGAAAATCAGGGATCTGTTTATTTCCTTGATTTATGTTCTGTCTTCTGTCTTCAGATTAATTTCTGTATCCAATGCTTCATAGGCAGGTTGCTGGGCTGATCTTTAATTAAGCAGATGAAAGTCTGCATTCGCTTGTATTAAACTGAACATAAAAATCTAATCAAACAAACAATTAATGAGATTCCCCAAGGCTCTGCATGCATTAACAGTCACCAAAACCCCATCTTTCAGTGTGCCGCTGGGCTTTGGATGGCACGGTTGTAGATCTTCAGGTGGGAGGGCCCAGCTTGCTGAGGCTGGACTGATTGATTAACCTTCCCACCCTCCGCTGTTGTTCATGTAGGATCTCAGATGAAAATGAGTAAAGCAGCTCAATATTCCAAACTGAGCGTAGCAGTCCAAGAATCTATCCAAATCTGGGAAGCTAGTTTTACACTGTTCTTACTGTGACGTTTCCTGGGCCACTCACACCCTGATTGACGATGCTAGTAGGAGGAAGGATAAGCAATACCTGCTGGTCTCAGTTTTTCTGACCTCCAGACCCTGGAGCCACACCTTACACTGGAAAGGAGATGGTCTTAGTCCACCCATGCTGCTGTAATAAAGCACTCAGACAGAGCATTTATGAAGAGCACAGACTTAAGGCTCCCAGTTCTGGAGGTCAGGAAGTCCAAGATCAGGATGCTAACAGATTTGTTGCCTGTTAAGGGTTCGTTCCCTTCTTGCTGTGTCCATGTGGCAGAAAGCCAGCCAACTCCTGGACTCTGTTTTAGAATGGCTCTATTCCTACTCACAACCTACTCACTTTCCAAGAGTTCCACTTTCTAATACCATGCTGCTGGTGCTCAGCTCTGGGTTACTGTAACAAAACCACTAAAATAACAGGTTTTAAAAGAAGAAAGGATTTGCTCTGGCTCACAACTTTGACTATTTCCATCCATGGACAATTAGCCCCATTGCTTTCATGACACAGCTGTACATCAAACAGAAATACATGGCAGAGGGAACTTGCTAGGAAGCCAAGAGAGAGACACAAGGGCAGAGTTCTGATGTCCCTTTCAAAGGTGCACCCTGATGACCTCACTTTCTCCCACTAGGCTCAGCCTTTGAAGGGTTCCACCCCTCCCCAGAGCTCCAGAAGCTGAAAATCAAACCTTTAATACAAGAGCCTTTGCAAGACACACCCAAGCTATGAAAGGTTTCAAAACAGGTTTTAGAGATGGGGATGGGAAGATAAAGATTCCCACAGTAGGAAGGACTGAACTCGCTTTTGCCTGGCACTATTTTGGTGTGTTCTTGGGCAAGTCAGTTAGCCTTGCTGGGTTTCCTCTTCTATCTCTCAGGATTGTTTCAGGGACTGAGAGCTCCAAGTAGGGCCCCAAAGCTTGGCCCTGTGAACATATTCCAGGTAAGGCTGTCATTGATTTTTAGTCTACTGAGGATAGCACACCTGTGCAAAAGTACCATGATACCCTTAGTATGTCCAGGAAAACCTGAAACGGGTGTTAAGTAAAAGCACACAAATGAATAAATCCTTGGGGAGCTTTTGATTTGCTGACAGGCTTCAGTGGATACTCCATATATTAAAAACATACATGTCAGTATACCAAGAAGCAGCATCCTGAGCTAAGAGGATAACGACCTGGCATACGATGTCAGCTGGAGCCCCCGCCCTTGAGTCAGCACTACAAGCTGAAAGTGGAAACAGGGAAGGGAGAATATTTATGGGAAATGCTATAGCTCGTGAGAAATCTGTCTTGTAGAGGCAGGAAATAATCTCAGGCATACACAAACTTGCACATGAAATGTTTTTATAAGATGAGTTGTGAGCCTGCTACAGCTTTCCTTGGCCTAATGGGTACCAACATCAAAAGAAAAAAGCATAAATATAGTATGATTTCATAAGCTAGAACTGAAGTTCATTTTTCATATTGAGCCCATAATGGGTTCTCAGAGAGAATGGGCGGAGCTGAAGTTTTGAAAAAGGAAAGAAAGGAAGAAAGCAAACAAGAAAGAAAGAAAGGAAGGCAGAGGAGGAAAGGAGAGAAGGGGAGGGAAGGGGGAAGAAGGGAAGAGGAAAAAAAGGAGAAACACTAAGTATACAAGACTTAAAAGAGTGGCAGAAAACATTTCTTGCAGGCTTCTTGAAAATACCAGCTCATAGAGAGTGCCCTGAGCTAACAGATATACAAACGAGAGAGGAGACTGAGTCAGACAAGACAAGGACCTGGGACAGGGAGGGCGGAGACCATGGTACAGTGAGTAAGACCACATGGGCACAAGGACCAGCCGTGGTGTGGGGAGCAGCTCCCTGAGGGGGAGACGTCGTTGTGGGAAGCAGCGGACAGCACCTCCTCGGTGAGCACCAGGGAAGAGGCCCCGTGATCCTCTAGGCATGGGCTGCCTGGA
The DNA here is from genome assembly GCF_034190915.1 of Cavia porcellus. Lineage (NCBI taxonomy): Eukaryota > Metazoa > Chordata > Mammalia > Rodentia > Caviidae > Cavia > Cavia porcellus. The sequence continues at coordinate 7,120,893 of NW_026947496.1, read as the reverse complement.
GCCGCCCCACTGCTGAGGGGCTTGAATACACAGGACCTCCATCTCAGGTGGAGAGGGCCTAGTCCTTTCCTCAGAGGTTAGAGAAAGCAGGCAACCTTAGGGTCACCCATTAGGTGCCCAGGAAAATGACTAACACAAGGACACTTTGCCACACTCAGTTAAAACCTTGCCTGTAAGGCAGTGCAGTCCTGGTGGGCATCTGCAAATCTGTACACACAGCAAGCACAGTCTATGGACCAAAGAGATAATTAACACTCCTTACTCAACCTGCATTGTCTGTCATACTGAGTGGATCCTTTGTTACTAACAAACGCGGACTACTGTGTACCAGTCTGTAGTCGCCGCATTCAGACAGTTACCACACAGAAATCAGGGATGCCCTCAGAGCTCCCTATCTGCTGGCCCTCAGCCCAGGGAGCCAAGGAGTCCACGGGGCTGCAGCACCGGCCCACAGTGTGAACCCAGAGGACTTGGCTCGTGCCCTCTATGGCTGGCAGAAAGCTCAAGCCTGTCCCATGAGTGGCCCTCGAGCCCACGAGGCATCCACACAGGGGAACCCTTTGCATGAGCAACTCCTGTGCTTTGAGCAATGGAACCAGTTACTCCGGGAAAAAGTTGAACTGCAAGAAAAGCTTAGTTTTGAAAAATAAAGACTCTGGGCTAAACCTGCAAAATGGGGTGGGATCCCCTTATTCTCAGGTCCCTACAATTTTCTTCCATGCTGCCCAGTTCAAGCCCATTTACAGAAGGAATCCTTTACCTTTCACCTCTCAGTGCCATGGCATTGTTTAAAGAAGGGACCAAATGACCTCTGCTACCCCTGGGATCATGAGTCCTCTGGTCTCACACGGGCCAGAGCCCATTTGCTCAAACATCAGAAAGTGGGTTATTCACGGGGCAGAGACAACAGAAAGTAGACACTGGAGGGTAGGGCATCAGCCCCAGGGATGACTTTCAGGGCTGTAATGTGCACCGCAGAGCCAGTGGCTGGGAACTCGGAAGCCAGGGGCTGCGACACGCAAAGCAGGGGCACAGAGCTGAGGGCACCCATGGGAGACCAAGGGCTTTGCTCATCACTTCCAAACAGGCCACCATCATTGGCTTTGGGACCCATCGAAGAGCGTCTCTCACCATGTGAGTTCACATCACACCAGGGCCCTAGGAAAACACCTGCGGCTCCCCAGCCACACTCCAGCTCGATGTCCACTAAGGGGTGATTGGAGATCTCAGAGCGTCAGGTCAGAGGGAGCCAGGGCACCGCATTGCACGCACGAGTGCCTCTCGTGCCTGGAGAAGTGTCAGTCCTCCCGGCGAGCTCACCCAAGTAGAAGCCCACAGGGAAGGCAAGAGACCCTGTACTCAGTGCCATCTTAGGTCCTCCTTTTGTGGGTACCCACCAAATCCGGCATTAATGAAGCTCCATGGCTTCAAACTATTAATGTCCTTTTAGCTACTAACTGTGAATGTCACTTCTCGGTCAAATGTACCCATAACCCCTCTGGGACGACCGTGTAGGGAGCTACAGGAAAATACGAAGCTTGGACTAAGACACGAGAGACAGCTGTGCAGTGGGGCTGTGGATGAGGTCTGCTAGCTTGGGCGCTCCAGCGAGTTCTTTATTTTAGACAATATGGACAAATAAAGAAAATGCTAACACTGAAGAGCTGGGTCTTTTGTTTTTGTTTTGTTTTTTAAACTAATGTAAAGATAGGATGTATGCTATCTTTACTTTTTATTTTTTAAGAGAAAAAGAGAGAAGACTCTTGCACTTAATAGCTGACCTAGAGTTGTGGCTCAGTGGTAGAGAGCTCACCTAGCCTTCAAGAGGTCCAGGGTTCCACCCTCAGCAGGCGCAGTGCATAAACATGTGTCTTTTGTGAAGTCTACCTGTTTCTTCCCATCGTATCTCATCTCAAGGTGTCAATCAGACAGGAACCTGGTCCTTGTGTCGGCATCTCCACCATCTACTAGAGTGTCTGGTACCTTTTTAAATTAACAAGTAAGTAAATAGTTGCAAGAAATATATACCATTTTCCTAAACATGAAAGGAGTGGCTTTCATACTAAGAACATAATAAGTGTATCAAACAAAGTGAAATTGATAAACCATTACAAATCATTAGGAACATCTTGAAATTCTGAGAAATTATGCTAAGTAAAAAATAACATGATAAATAAGTATATTTGCTTCTGAATTAGCTCCAAATGTTTGAAATGCTACATATGGATACCAAAAGCAGGGATCACTTCACTTTTGGATTACATATTCAAATTTTTTTAAAAAAAGCTTACATACTACTGTTGAATAGTCATAGTTTTAGAAAGAAATAATTATCCCTTCAACTTCCCTCAGAAAGTAATTTTTGCTTTGAAAACATTCAAAACCCATAGAGAAACTGTAAAAGTATTGCCCGTAAGGTCTGCATGCCCTACGCCTCACCACCGACACTAAAGTCAGCTCTGTCTCTCTGTCTCTCTGTCTCTGTCTCTGTCTCTCTGTCTCTGTCTCTCTGTCTCTCTGTCTCTGTCTCTGTCTCTGTCTCTCTGTCTCTGTCTCTGTCTCTCTGTCTCTGTCTCTGTCTCTGTCTCTGTCCCCTCATTTGATCCTTCTTTTTTTAAAAAATTGTTTGGTTAAGTTGCAGAAAATGACACTTTGCCAGTCATTATTTAGTATTCATATTTTAATAGCCAGACCAACCCTTCACATAACCACAGTGCCATTATAACTTGAGAATATTTTAATTTTAATTTTGTTAGCACCTATTTCACATCTCCCCATGTAGAACTGGCACAGATACACCCCAGATCTTAGCTCTTTTGTCACTCCTTCCTCCATTTTGTGGTCTCCTTTCCATTTGGAAGAGATCTGTTTCCTATTACCTGTATTATGCTAATTGTAATATAAGTAGATATTAATAAAGAATATTAAAGAGCACTCTTCTTACTTCTATGAAAAATAAAATTTCATGCTAAATTTTTAAAAAGTATTGATAGTTAATAAACTGTGTATCATAATCTTAACACAATGGCCAAAATATTACTCAGAGTACACGTGATAGAAAAAAAAAAGAAGAGACAAATTGAGAAAAGTGCTTTCTCTTTAATGAACTAAGAGAAGTTAATAGTACAAATGGTAAAGGAAATCAAGGAAGACACCAGAAAACAGACAGTCCCCATTCCTGGATAGGCAGGACCAATGTAATCAAAATGGCCATAGTTCCCAAACTATGCACAGATTAGCACAATTCCAAGCAGTGCCAGGAGTGTTTCTCATGGATCTAGTGAAAAGAATCCTAAAATCCACATGGAGCCAGAAAAGACCCAGAAGAGCAAAAATCCTGGGTAACAAAGGCAAAGAAGGGGCGACACAGCCCAGATTTGAGCTGCGGTGACCAAAACAGCATGTGACTGTCATAAAAACAGGCGTGGGGACAAACAGAACAGGACAGAAGACAGGGAAACAGAGTCAGGCACATTGAGACATTGATCTTTGACAAGGGGCCAAAAGCATAGACTGGAAGACGGCATCGTCAGTAAATGGTTTGGGGAACACTGGGTGTCCGATGCCAACAGACCCCTTGTACCCCATGCAAACTAAAATCAAAATGGATCAAAGAACGAAGTGCTAGAACAGACAGTGTCCATTATTTAATATTGCTATAATAGTAGTTAAAAAATCAACTCTCTGCGTTTGAATAGCTTCCGCTGGGAATGAGGACTCTGCTGAGAAATGATTAGGGCCCATACCTGCTAAACCTCTACACAAAGTTTGTCTGTCTGCACTGTTCACCGTCCGGAGACTTGGACGATATTGAGGACCGATATTTAGTGTGGTAGATTAACTGATGTCATAGCCATTGCGACATGGGAGTACAATCCGTTCCTCAAGTGTTTGGGACAATGTTGAGGTACACATATCTACCGTGAGGCCCATCACAGAAAAACATAGTATTACAATTATACACAGATTGTTAAGTACACACAAGGTGTTTCACATCAGAACGTAGCCTAATGGCACACTTCTAGGGTCTCATCCTACCACAGGGCAACACATGGCAGCTTATGGATCACGGCAGCTTCCGATTGGACAGCTGAGGAGGAGCCTCGTGGAGGAGGGCTGGTGGCAACAGCTCATGGCGTGAATGGGAGGTGAGGGCTATGAATATCTTGGTTCATTAATTAATTAATTCATTCATTCATCTGTACCTTGAAAGAAAGGAGACACACAGGGATGGGGGCTGGAAGGGTTAAACAAGGTCCATCTGTGAGAGTTTGAAAGCTGCCTACACATGGAAAGAGGAAACAAGGGGAAGGGACTTGGGGACACACGAGTTGGGACAGGAGATCCATGACATGTCATCTCGCAGGTTGGTCCTTCAAGCCCCTAACGAAAACCTACTGGGCACTTTGGTTTCAGTCCAAGCCTATGTCCTGAGGGTCTCGGAATCCATCTCAGACAGGCTAACGGCACAAGCTGCTCGGGAACTGTATTTCTTAGAACCACAATGTCTTCTGACACCATTCACAAAACATGAGAGGAACCCACACTGAAGAACATTCTGGCCTCATTTCGTTAGCATCCACGTCATGAAATACAGAGAGCAGGGAGCTGCCCGAGGCTGCAGTAGCCTGAGAAGACAGGACATCTAAAGCCAGCGCGCGGCCCTGGGTATGTCCTCGGCACGGGACAACTCCAGAAAGGGTGGGAAGCTCTGCATAAAGTGCACAGAATAGCTTGGGGCATTGCCACTGCTAATTTCATGGCATTGATTGTTATGCTGTGTTTACAAGGGCTCATACTTGGAGAGTTGGATGGCAGGCAGGCTGGGATGCTTCTTATATTTGGAATTTTTGTAAACTGAAACAGGTTTCAAAATGAAGTGTTAAAAATAAAAATCATCTCTAGATTACTTCTCATACCAAGTACAGTGTAACACTAAGCCAACAGTTGTAGTACTGCATTGCTTGAGGAATGATAACAAGACAAAAAGCTGTGTGTATTCAGCACAGATGCAAGTCTTTCCTGTTTGCCACTGCATTTGTTTGAAGCCACAGCTGGGAAATTTGCAGATCCAGAGGGCCAATTATTATTGACAACTGCTCATTTAAAAAAGTACTGTTTTTCTCTCGGAGGATCTGAGGTGCTTTGCATATTAGTCTTAGCTGGTAGAAGCGAAAGTACCTGAGACAGGATGCCTGCAAACAATAAATGCGGAGCTCACGGCACTGGGAGTTTCTTGGTTTCTCTTTTCACCATGAACACTTGTTGTCTTAAAACCAGCTGAAAGCCAGGGTTATGGCCCAGCGGCACAGCGCCTGCTTGGCAAGCACAAAGTTGAGTTTGATACCCAAAACAAAAATCAACTTAAGGTGAGGAGTGAGGAGTGGGTTAGTGAGGGGTCCGGCAGCTGTAGGGGAGGGGTGCCAGAGTTTTGGAGCTGAATGATGGCGTCCCAGCCCAGAGAGACGGCCACTCCTCTAGCCAGCCTACTTTGTTCTATCTTAATTCATCCTTCCCAAGCTTGTTCTCCCTGTCTGTGCATTGTTAACTTGGTATGCAAAATGCCAAAGTTAGGGACTCCCTCTTCCCCAATAATGGTAACGTAAAGCACAGACATCTTATACTGGCTGTGGTACACCGTCATAGAATGGCTTTGTTTAGTGTTTTTCGTTTTTAGTCTTGCTTTTCCTGGTCATCTTTTATCTGTTTGTCACATCCATAACCCCAAAAACCATGCAATTCAATTACTACAGCACAAATGTAGCGGACTATATTTTCATGACATTAAGCTACACAGAAAAAAGAAAACTATTCATTTGTTTCATATCCTGTGCATCACTGTATCTTGACTCAGAGCAAGTATTTACTTCCGTAGCTGGGAAACATGCCTGGAACAAAAGGCAGATGGTGACCACATTTTTTCATATTTTAGAGAACTCACTAATGTGGATTATGGGAAGCGAAATTTGCCATCCTCTTGGAAGTAATGATAGCTTGTGGCCTGTGAAACCATTGTTTCATGTAATTCTCAGGAGTTGAACTTTAATTAACATCAACATGGAAAGAACCCGTTCTGTTTTGCAAGGCCTGAGGTTAGCAGCCTCGGTTGCAAAGGCGGCGTCTGCGGTCCCCCTTGGAGGGAGAGTGCAGAGTTACCCTGTAACTCATGGAGTTGAGGCAAACAACTTGCTCTTTAGGTTCTTGGCCAACGCTCTGGTCTCTAGACCCAAGCCCTGCCTGTTTGGGTTTCATTGTGGAGTGCAGTACTTTCTCAGGCATGATTAGTGGGCTTCGGGCGAACATCAAAAGACAATGATTGAGCGGGAGTGGGTCCCACCACCCCTTCGGACCTCAGATGCTCACGCCAGCACTGCGGGTCCACCAGCTTAGATGGAAACCACTCATGAGGGCAAGGCTGCTCCTTTCTGATCTTTGAAATAGCAGTAGAGACCACCTCAGAGAGCTCTGATTTTGCTCAAATGATCTCAGAAGACATTTGTGTGTCTTCAAAGCTTTGAGTGGTTCCTGAATGCCAGAATGATGTGCAAATCACGGTGGTCTTTCCTGAGGCTTTGTTCCCATGAACATGGTCCCTGCAGGTCAGCTCCCCACACAGGAAATGAAACAATATCTGCATTAGGCAAAGGAATCTCAACCTCCAGTTGCTTAGTTGTTTTGAACAATGTTTTGCACAACTTAATGTCAGTGCATTGAGAAATCTGAATAGCCACGGGAGAGATCCTAGGCATCACGGTGCCCATTCTGAGAGCGCCTGCTCCCCAGGTGAGATGGCCCTCGATTCTGCAGCAGTTCCCTGGGGATTTCACCCCACTGCCTCCTGACCTTCCATCTTTCCAAATCCAGTGCTAGATGTTTGTCTTTTTTAAAGAACTGGTTTTCAAAAAGGTTGATTTTGGAATTTCTTCCCTGAAAAAACCATTCATAGATGGGGACTAGATTAAGAAAGGTTTGATGTTCAGAAAAGCCACTGATTGTTTTGTCAAGAGAGAAGCAGAGAGCAAAGGACCTGAGGCAGGTGGGCAGGAGGCCCAGGGATGCAACTGGGGCTTTGTCTCTCCATATCATCCTGGGGACAAGGGGTGGGACCCAGGAGAAGATGTCCCCAACTGCCAAGGCCACCCAAGCTGTAGGAATCAGCTGTGGTCTGGATGACCCCACACTGCATCGATTAACTCACAGAGGAAAGGCTGGGTTGTTTTCACCTTGAAATAGCATGGATCTGCGACCTGAAGGAATTTCAGCAGGTGACGATCCAGGACCCCAGTGGGCACCTGAAACTCCAGGTGGTATCAAATCCTGTTCTTTTTTGTCCTATATACACAAAACTATGACAAGGTTTAGATTACAAGTTAAACACAGTACGGGTAATACTAGCTAATGATAAGGTAACTACAAAACCAAGCTGCAATAGAAGTTGTTTAAAACTTATAAACTTTGCTTCTGTGACTTTTTAATTTAATATCTTCAGAGTATTTAATTTAATATCTTCAGAGTATGGTTGGTCACGGGTAACTGAAATCGTGGAGACTGATAGCTTGAAGGCAAGTGTTACTGCTGCGATCCATTTGATGCGGCGGGGAAGTCACACATGCAGCGCTGCTTTGGTGGAATTCGGAGGTTTTGTACGTTTGTAGGAGGCTGGGAGCTAGAGTCACGGCAATATCGAGAGGGCTGTAAATCATGGGTTTAACATGCTCCCTGTCTCTGATGTAGGCCTGACAGTTACGGACTAGTGTCCAGCAGGGCTTGCTGGACGCACTATGAGGCACAGATTTACTTCAGGCTACTGTACCTGTTTTCACAAAGCAGCCCTAAAGATCTGTCCTGACCTATACACATCCTGAGGACTTTTGGACAGCCCCAACCCCGACCCACAGTCAGATGCACAAAAGCATCACAAGATCAATGTGCCGTGGCCCCTGTGCACCACTGTGTGGCCTGGACCCCACCAGTTTTGTTCAGCTCCGTCCCCCTAGGTGTCCGTGCTTTTGTGGTTACGACACTGAAAACACTTGCATGGTCTCAAGAAATGTGGTCGTTTGTCTCACCAACCAACCTGTACACAGTGCAGTCCAAGGTGTCATGTAAAATATGTGGTTTAGTTTGGTTTCATTTCATTTGTGTTTTGCAATCTGGGGTTCAAACCCAGAGCTTCATGCATGGGCCCTACCCCTGAGTGACACCCCCAGCCCTAAAATATAGTCCGGGTTTTGATCCCCACCTTCATGGCCCTTTCTCTGAAGACGAAGTAAGATCAGATCTCAGAGCTGGAGACCCCAAAGACCCAGCATCACAGAGCCTCCCTCAGCAGCACAGGCAGGCCCTGTGATTGTGCCCAGGATGTGCAGGCGGGCGGCCCTTCGTGAGGCCTCCCTAGGGCGCCCCTAAGGCACAGTCTGGTTGGTGTGGACCAGCAGCAGCGGGAAGCACCGTTCATGGCTCAGTGTCCTAGCAGTGGAGAGCCAGCTCAGAGGCTTGAGGACCAAGAGGGACATTGAACACGAGTGCCAGGCCTCCTGTGGGAGAATGTGGAGACCTCACAGAGGAAAAGACCGGACCCCATCTGGGCGCTCTGAAAACCGATGCTTAGGTGTTTCAGTCTCTGAGTAAGCATAGCCCAGCCTTCCACAGCTCCAAGTATGTGGGCAGGGAGGGCAGACTGTGCAGTCAGTACAGCTTTCTCGTGGCTCCCTGTATGACCGAGAGTCACAGGCACTCAACTCGAGCTTGCACACATTGGGAAAGATGAATGATCTGGGGATATTTAGAGCATCTGAGAATGAAAGGCTGTGCACATATCTCATAGCCTGTAAGCGGTTTGAGCACACACTGAGTTTGGGCACCTGAAGGGTCCTGGATCAATGCCCAGGACACTGAAGGGTGACCCGCTGCCATGATTGTCCTATTTCACTGTTGGTTATTGCTGTTGCTCTCCCTGTGTCACAGGTGCTGATGCATCATGTGCGTGTGTGTGTGTGTGTGTGTGTGTGTGTGTGTGTGTGTGTGTGTGTATGTAGAGGAAAAAATGTAGCACAGAGAAAGTGCAGAACCATCCCTGGTTTCAGGCACCCGCCTGGGGACACAGAGCACATCTCCAGCACAAAAGCAGGCATTAGTGTCCTCTTTCCTGGATGGCTTCTTTCTGTTCATGTTTTCAAGTCTCATCCATGTCACAGCACAGTCTTGCTCCTTATTTGTGACAAACAATATCCCACCGCCTGTGCTGTGCTGTAGTGTGCTAATTTACTCGTCATCTGATGCCTTGTTTGCAGATTAGAGAAGTGCAAATTAAAATCGTGATGAGCTATCACACGAGTATTATTAGAATCAAAAAGTCAAATAATAGCAAATCTAGGCGAGGCCCTGGGGACCCTGGAACCCGAATGCACTGCTGATGAATGTGAAGTGGTACAAGCACAGTGGAGAAGTCTGGCTCTTCCTCGGAGGGTAGATAAAGCACCCTCATGTGATCCCAGAAGGCCATTCTCAGGTGAGAACCTAAGAGAAATGAAAACATATGCCCATACAAAACTTAGGCACGAATGCTTATGATAGCAGCATTCACAACAGTCACAGCTGGAAACACCCGAGGGAAGATACTGTGGCACACTCAGGCCATGGCTGTCAATCCTCCACCAAGGTAAGTAGTGTACAGAGAGGAGAGGTTTGCCTGGCTCACAGCCCTGGAGATTCAACTGGTCCTTGCTTTGGGCCCATGGTGGTGCTCTGCATTGGGATGAGAGAGTGGGAGACACTTGTGCCCGTGCGTCCTGTGGTGCAGGACAGAAAGGGGCTGAGTGAAGTTCCAACCCCACAAGGGCCTCTAATGACCCAGGAGCCCCCACTTCTTAAAGATTCCCCCACCTCTCAACAGTGCCTCCAGCACAAGGGCCTGGGGACAGCTGAGGTCCCTGTTTAGTGAGACGGTGCGGCTGGACCTGAGGGCAGAAGGGACAAGTACTGAAATAGACAGCAGTGCCCATGGACCTCAAAAACACCAGGGCAAGCGGGAAAACCACTCGCAGAAATGGGGTCCCATCCTGTGCCTGTGAGTGTCAGCAGAAAGGAACTATTCTGTCCCATCTGATTGACAGACAGAAATCCAGATACAGGAAAGTTCCTCAGGGTGTGGAGAGACGAGAACTGTGTCAGTGAGCACCTGAAGAGGACGGGGCATCTTTCCTAAGATGACGAAAACACCCCTGTAAAATACGAGGCTGCAATTATACTGAATACCAGTAAATTCCACAGTTTTGAGGGGTGAATTGTGTCTCGAATCTTATACAGTGGTACCTCAGTTCACGAACTTGATTCTTTCCACGATTTTAGATACAAACCAAATTGGATAAAAATGAATCAGATGCACACTTCTGGTCACAAACCAAACTGGACAAGGGTCAGAGTTGCCTTTTGGGGGCCATTCGATTCTGTTCTTGTCCAGTTTGGTTTGTGACCAGAAGCATGGAGAGAATTGAGTTTAACACTGTATCCCATTAATGCTGTTTAACAACAAAGCATGAGGTTTGGGACCGTGCTTATCACTCTTTCTGTAGGAAGAAGGGACGTCACACAGCGCCTTGAGAAGAGGCATAGTTTACAATCTTTCTTTGGATGGAAAGGATTAAGGATTGAAATAGCAGAAAGAAAGAGTCAGTGGACAGTGAGACCTGGAGATACTAAAGAGACTCTGGAGAAGGCCAACAGTTAGAGGAAAGGGAGAGTGTTATGTGTATGTCTGGATGTCCCCCCAAAGCATCCTGTGGTCACGGAGGAGGGCTTCTAGCATTTGTGACTGATTCATGGTCCAGTGCTGGGATTATGAGTGCGAGTCCCCGTCCAAGTGGGTGTGGCCTACATACAGTATAAGGGACAGAAAAAAGTCTTCTCTCCAACGTCCTTCCTTTTTACTCTTGTTGATTTTGCTATTTTCTACCACCATAGAATGCTGTCCTCTGCCATGAGCCACCCTGCCTTGGAGCCAGCTGATTATGGACTGAAACCTTCACAAGCTGAGCTCAATAAACCTTTACTTCCTTAATTTTGGGTGTCAAACATTTTGTCTCAGCAATGAGAGAAAAGTAACCAACACAGAGAGTGAGGCACTCCTGAAAGAGCCGACTCTTCTTTAGTGTCCTGCAAAGCTCCACACCTGTTCTCCCAGCACTCCGGGAGGCTGAAGCAGGAGGGTTGCAAGTTGGAGCCCTTCCTGGACAACTTAGTGACTTAGTGAGATCCTGTCTCAAAATAAAAAATCAAGAAGGGCTCGGGATGGAGCTCAGCATGGGGCCTTGGGTTCAACCCCCAGTACAGTACTGTGAAAAGAGAAAGAAAGAGGTGAGGCTTGGGGCACCCTTGGCTCCCTGAAGTTGCTCCCTCACTGGAGGCTATGGGAGCTCAGGCTTCCTTCTCTTCTTGCTTTCCAGCTGTGAGGTGAGCACTTCTGTCCAGCACACAGGCCACTGAGATGTGCTGCACTGGCACAGCCCAAAAGCATTGGGAGCCCAAACCAGCCCATCCCCTTTCTATGGTGCTGGAAAGCAGACACACTCAGGAGCAGGATGCAGGGGCACCCCAGATCCTTCCTCAGATCATTCGGGTGAAGACACAGTGCCCGTGTAGCACAGCTGCTTATCAGGGTGCTGACCAGGTTGCCAGAGATTTGAATTTGGCTCTTCCAGTGCTTAGACACTGAGCATCTACCTCCCTCAGGCAGCAAGGTGTGGGCTTCTGTGTTTTTGCAGAGAAACGCAGAGTTGCTTCTCTGGACAGGAGGTACCAGGCAAGGAGGGCAGCATTTAACTTTTGCTAAATGCTGATGGTTCTCTGGAAAGTGGAATCATCAGAACCCCAGGAAACGCCAGCATGCTGCTGTCCAGTGAGAACCAGGTGCACGGCTGCCAAGGTACATCTGGGGCCCTGGATTGTAATTTGGACCCAGGGGAAAGAGATGAGCAGTTGGAATCTTAGTTGGAGGCTGTGTCCCTGGGGGGACCGCACCCCGACCTAGAGTGGTATGTTGCTCAGGGCTGTTAGTGTCATCCAAAGTGCTTTCTCCGGGAGTTGGCCAGATCACCGTCATTATCATCTGGCCCAAAGCCGGTGCTATTCAGTAAAGCACCCTGAATTAGAAGTCCCCTCCCGGCCTCACCCTGCTTCCAAGCTGGGCCTTCAGGAGCCTGTGCTGCCCCTGAAAGCTGGCCTGCGGCATGGGGCAGAGTCGCTGAATCAGGAGCACTCACTGTCAGAACACGCTCTGTGAGTTTAAGAAACACCCAAATGCTGGATTAAGTCAAATTACTGCGGTGACTGTGGCCTGAGGAGGGCCAGGTTCCCTCTCCCAGAGGGAAATCAAGACACAAGGGCAATGGAGCTCTGGGCCAGCTAGTCCCGGCCCCACAGAGAAGACCCTGGGCCTGAGCAGTGACTGAGTGCCCCGGGCACTCAGCAGTGACTTCCACCCCCGTGGTTCTGAGCTCAGCTGTGGGTTTGCGCTTTCATGGGCTGGCACTGTATCTTTTCTTTCTTTCTCAAGTGGTTTTCAATAATTTCACCTTTAATTTTTCATTCTATTCTTTTTAAAATTTATTTTGGCCTAAAGTCTCATTTTCTCTGAGAGAGAAGAGATCTGGAGAAATGCTGTGAATTACTCTCTTCCCACCAGATCCAGCACACTGATTCTGGGATCCTCCCAGAAGCCCCCCAAAACAGGAACGTTCAGGTCCCTTGAATGAAATAGCATCCTATTTGCATCCAGTCTAAACTCACCGCCCCATGTGCCCCTATTTCTCATATCGGGCACTGTACCCAGGCCTTCATATCGAGCTACATCCCTAGCCCTTTGTGTTTTTTGAGACAGTCTATCTATGCTGCTCCATTTCCCAGGCTGAGCTTGGACTCACACCCTCCTGCCTCAGCCTCCCAGAAAGCTGGGATTAGAAGTGTGCACCACCGTGCCTGGCTGCGCTGTATACCTTAATCTATACAGATCACTTATAATTCCTAGATGACTTATACTACTTAACGCAAATGCTAAGTGAGTAAATGTTACGCTGTATTGTTTAAGAAATGACGACAAGAAAAAGGTCTGTACATGTTCGGTAAAGTTGCATTATTTTTAAAGAATGCTTCCCATGCACAGTGATTGGTTGAACTCAGGGATGAGAAATCACAGGCCGGAGGGGGGGGGGGAGCACAGAGGAGGGGCACGCGCTTCCGCTGAGAACCAGCAACGCCAGACCTCCGGTTTTGCAGTTTTATTTTTTCCTAACATTGATTCTTCACCCCTTTGGATTTCTTTTCCTGATCTCCCAGATGAGAGATTTGGGGCAGGACCGGCCGTGCCCAAAGTCATCTCGGGAGAAGCTTTGAGTGAGTTCCCTTGCTGCTGAGGCCCTGCACCCGGCCACAGGGCTTCTCTCCGGCGCTGGACTGAGCTCGGTTCTCAGTGTCCACGGCAAACCACACTGCGCAGCTGCTCGCCGGGCCCACTCCATCTCGGGGAGCTCCGCCCCGCAGACCCTGCTCTGCCCTGTTCATCTCCTGGCCTGGACTAAAAGCTCCTAATGCCTGTCGTCTTTATTAGGAGGATCAACTCTGGGCTGCCAAAGGTCTTGCTTGACCCCACTGTGCCCTTTTAGAGCTTGGGCCTCCCCGTGAAGGGCGGCTGAGGACGAGAGTGGACTTTACCAGACTGGGTTGGGTCCGGCCAGAGTCGCCCTTCCCAGGTGGGTGACTCTGAGCATGACAGCGGTGCAGGCTCAGGACTCCACTCTGGTGACTGTCGCAGGGTGCAAGGGCACCATGAGAGTCACACACAGAGTGGACCCGGCTGAGGGGACACAGTGCGAGAGACTGTTTCCAATGCTTCCTCCCTCGGGGACTTTTACACTCACACGATGTTAATAACAAAGCAATTAATGTTTAAAGGCAGGCGTGTTGCGCTCAGAGCTCTGGAAGGTTGGACTGGTGAGGGAGAGCTGGAGAGAGTATCAGAAGTTGCAGGCTTGGTCATTAGCGGAGCTGCAACTTTTGAAATCAGGAGGTCAGGGGCTGTGAAGAATGCTCCGGATTCGTGGGGGTCTGGGAAAACTCGAACACCTTTTATAGAAAAAGCAGGACAAGTTTATCCCTCTGGAAGAGTCCATGCTCAGTCTTGCGCATTTCCCTTGCCTCTCTACCCCTCTCCAGCTCCCTGACCGGCTCCTTTCCTTCCTTCCTTCTTTGTAGCACTGGGGTTAAAGCCCTCACACCAAGGCTCCGGCCATGCGAAGTACTCTCTACCACCAGCTACACCTCCAGCTCCTCCAGGAGTGTTTGACTTCTTCCACTGTGAGAAGATACCCAAGTCAAAGCAAAATGAAGACTCTCCACAGCAAGGAGACAATCTTTACACTGGTGGACCGCTCAGTCTTCAAGCAGCGACTATTGAGGATAGTTCCCAATGGCAACAGCCCTGCATCTACAGAGAGCTTAGTTTATATAGAATTTAGAAGTGGAAAATGCATAGCCACTGACAAAATGTTACATAATTGGTTACATGTGCTAAATTATACATTGACAGGCGGCTAGGCTTGAACAGATTTGTTGAAATAAAGGAATTGTTTATCACAAGATAGAAACATTTTGGGAACAAGGGGAGGGGCCCTTACAGACTGAGTGTATTTAAAGGGGTCCTTGCCTAACCCGGGGTGCCTTAAGGTACAGACAATTACTCTAACTCAGTGCTTATCAAAGGTCTGCAGCTGGGCTTTAGACACCACCAAAGTTAGTTGAATTCAGTAGAAACTTGTTCAGAGCCCTCTAATTGCTCTCTAATTTGTGTCATGAAACACCTATCAGTTTGCTATTTTACTTTTTTTTCCGGTACCAGGGATCGAACTCACGATCACCTGCTTGCAAGGCAGGTGCTTATGCCGCTGAGCTAAATCCCCAGCCCCTAGTTTGCTATTTTAAAAATGTGTCCTTACATTGTAATTGTGCCCCAAAAATTCCAAGGAGGGCTCTCGGCACTAACAAGGTACTGACTGTAGAGACTTTTCTAGAAAAGAATTAGAAACAGCACCAAGAGGTTTTCACTCAAAATGGGCACTTCATGGCAAAGTGGCTGCTTGTTGCCCCTAGAATTGTGCCCCCTTTAAAAAATGTAAGACTTGTGGAGAAAAATTAATATGATATGTTTATTAACTTGTCACAGAACACATCCTGTAAAAGATGGATCAAGGTATAAAATAATCAAAAAAAACCTAAAGAAGTCTAAGAATTTGGAAGTCACTTCTGGAATTGCTGGAACTACCAAGTAACTCCATTAAAGCTCTAACAACACACAGAATTATTCGCATCCAGGAATTCATCAAAACAGTGAGGTCTCCCCTTGCATCTCTTGACAGCCTTTAATCCCCAGTATCCCATTTCTCTACTTCAGCTGGAATTTAGTTAAAGTGCGTTACATTTTGGCTAATTACCGATTAAGTCTTTGACTCTAAATCTGAATGTGAACAGTTTGGAATCATTGGTTCTGATGAGCTGACTTTGTAACATGTGTGTGAAGATCATGAAGCCTGATTTCTCCTGACTGAGGAACCCAACAATCTACCGTTTTCTTCTGCTTCTTTTTCTTTCAATGTTAAATATTTTGTTGATCATTTTTGGTCAAAAGATTA
Organism: Cavia porcellus; assembly: GCF_034190915.1. NCBI lineage: Eukaryota > Metazoa > Chordata > Mammalia > Rodentia > Caviidae > Cavia > Cavia porcellus. The sequence continues at coordinate 7,105,213 of NW_026947496.1, read as the reverse complement.
ACAAAACCTAGTAATCCATAGTGCTGCTAGCTAAACAGGTCATTTGTTGAATCTTTCCATCCGTTACACGCATCTTAAATATCATTTGTGCATTTTTCACAAGCCAGCCAGCCTCCTCCTCTAGCTGTCTGCCCTCCAGATGCTACCAAAGCTCTGCTGTTTCCTCTCCGCCCCTCCAAGCCCCCTTTCCTGGTTGCCCCTCAGCCCATGCTGGTGATTCGCCTGGGCAAAACCATTTAAGGGATTCCGATTGCAACCCCCACATGTTACTTAATATGACAATGGTTTTGTTTGTTTCCAATACTAGAACAGATGAAATATGATTGATGGATTTAGGAAATCTGTGTCTCCACTTCCTTTATATCCCTGAGTTGTTTTACGCGATTCCGTCTTTAAATTAGGAGTCCTCCAGGAAGCTGGTGACTTTTGGGAACAAGACCATGGAAGGGATTAGTAAAATGCTGCACAGTTCTGCAGGGTACAATGAGCATGCAATTGCTTTGTGGATCAGCAACTTCACAACAGTGAGTGAGAAAGCTCATGTTTTGAACTCAAATCTGCAACGGACGAGAGCACTCATGGAGAAACTGCAAGCCAGTGATGCAGCATGTTTTTGCAAGGCTACGGGGGAGTCACGTGGCCAGCAGAAAGCATTAGCATTATTTTTGTGCAGTAGATCATTTTATATTTGTCACACTGTGTAACATGTTTTAGTAATTACTGGCTTTAAAAGCCTCTTTCAGAAAATTATAAAATATGATTGTTCAACTACGTGGATAAATTTGAAAAAAATGATCTGAAATACGTGCTTTTCTTGGCATATGTGAAATACAGAAGCAGAACTCAGAATAGCAGCAGGTTTAAATAGACCAGGAAGGAAACACAGATAGTCCGAAGAGCCTGTAGAGTCCGGGCCCAGCAGGCGGCTGTGTGTGTCCCTTCAATGACAGCAAAATCAAAAAGGCCTGAACTGGCTGCTGGCCCCTCCTCACAGGGCACTTGGGCAGCGGGGACAGCAGAGGGAGTTTCCAGGGTCTTCTCTGGGCCTACAGGATGTCGTCCCATGCATACATGTGATTCAGTGCAATCACGAGCAATGTCCTGGCTTCACTCCTGGAAGCTCAGGGTCGTGCTGAGGAGAGGTAATGCTCAACCTTCTAATCCACACACACAAGAGAACTCAGAGGCAAAGACTTTATAATAATCACAGCTGCAAGCTGAGGGTGCTTCATGGCCTAGCTGATGTGTTAATCGACAAACCTTGAGCTGCCGCAGATGTTTGGCTAGTATGTCTCTTTATGTGTGTATGCATTTGTACCAGAAAATTAACACACACATAAAATAAACCGAGGCTAGCACCTAAAAGTAGATATGTGATTTCCTGGATTTTTTTTCTTTTATCAGCATCAGGGATTGAACTCACGACCGCCTGCTTGCAAGGCAAGTGCTTATGCCGCTGAGCTAAATCCCCAGCCCCTGATTTCCTGGATTTTTATAACCAAATAATGAGAAGTAATGATTCACATATGAGATTTAAGAGTTAAAATTGACCCTAATTTCATAGCCCAAATGAACAATAATCAACTTAAAATTTTTTAACCATATTATGAGGGGAAATTGAATCACTTTTAAATATTTATCTCAATTACTTCAAAAATAATGCAAATTAATTGTCCTCACTTTATTAGTAAATTATCTTGGAGCAGTTGTGAGTTTCCGGAACACGGGGAGGAAGTGGCGATGGCTCCCCGGCCCTCGTGAGTCCTGTCTCTGTAGTTCCTGCTGTTATTAACATCCCGCCCTCACCACTACACATTTGATGACTGACGGGCCGATGCTGATACATCAGGACTAGGACTTAACACTGCAGCTTCCTGGGTTGAGGGCTCTGTGGTTTCTGATAAGTTCATGGCATCGTGGGGTCCTCTTTACAGACCCTGCAGAACAGCCTCACTCCCCCAGAATCTGTACTCCAGATCATCCCCCTGCCCCACCCCAGCCCCTGCCCCGGCCCAGCCCAGCCCAGCCACAGCCTTCTGAACCCTCTCACAGCTTTCCTGTTTTAAAGGAAGGAAGTCACATCCATGAACGCACGCGGTCAATGGAAATGGGCTTCTTGCACTTCATGTTTGCATTTAAGGCTCTTCCTTGTTCCGTATGGCTCGGTAGCTTGTGCCTTCACAGCACTGAGAATGCACCCAGCCTCTGGATGTACCCCAGTATCCACAGCCACCTGTTAGAGGGAAACCGGACCTAAGTCCTGGCTGTTGAGGAATAAAACTGCACTAACCTCCGCATGGAGGTTTGCACAGACGCGAGACTTCCCCAGTGACTGTGCCCAGTGAGTTTCACAGCAAGATCCTCTGTCGCCCATCAGGCGTCACCGTGCTTCCCACTCACCATGCATGGGACGCTCCCTGCACCACCTCTGTCCCACCGAATGGTGTCATTCGTGTTTTGGATTTTAGTCATTTTAGCAACTGTGTGGTGAGATCTTATTGGTCCAGTTTTGCAATTTTCTAATCAGATTGAGCATCTTTTAATGACTTATTTGCCATCTCTGCATCTTTTATTGGCAAAGTGCTGCTTCATTCTTGGACAATTTTTTTATTCGGTTGTTTTTCAGTTGTTCAGCTCTAAGAGTTTCTGTGTCTTTCATTTGCATATCTTTAACTGTCTCTGCACAGCAGAGGTTTTTTACTTTAACGAAGCCCCAAAATCAGTTTTCCTTTTTCACAGATGATGCTTTGGGTGATGTATTTAAAAACTAGTCGCCAAAGCGAAGGTCACTAAGATTTTATCTTTTGTCATCTTTTAGAATTTTCATTCAGGCATGGCGGAGCACAGCTACAATGCCAGCACTCAGGACACTGAGGGAGGAGAGGCGCCGTGAGTTCCTTGCTGTTCCATGCAGCAAGGCCCTGTCTCAGTCAATCAACCAGTCAGTCAGTCAACCAATCAGTCATAGTTTGTATTGGACATGTTGGTCCATAAAGACTCTATTTGAACTAATTTTCAAAGAGGAGTGAGGTCCATGTCTAGTTGTTTTTTTGTACCTAGATGTCCAGTTGTTCCAGTACCATTTGCTGACCCAACTATCCTCTGCAATTGAATTTCCCTCATTCTTTGTCAAAGATCAGTGGATTCCTTAATTTATTAATAAACCCACTGAAAGCTGAAAATATCCTCAGCCAAAATCACACTGACTATACCTCACTGGCCAAGCAGTTCAGTTTTCCTTACCCTGCCTCAAATGGGCTGAGATCACTTCCATTAGCCTATGATTGGGCATCAGAAGAGAATGGCATGCCATGCCATGCCATGCCAGTCTGGGAAAAAAAATCAAAATCCAATATTCAAATGAAGTATGGATTCTACCAGATGTGATCACTTTTATACCATTATAAAGAGGAAAACCCGTAAGGAGCACCATTGTGGGAGCATCTGTTGCTCGGGTCTATTTGAGCTCCCTTCCATTTTTGTAATTGCCTGCTCTTTTGTCAGTGTTATGCTGCCTTAAATATTGCAGCTTTACAGTAAGACTTGAACTTGGGTGTCTAACTTGGTGTTTTGCAATTTACTTGAGTTCTACTTTTTACCTGTTGCTGATCATAGCACCCAAGTATGTGATGAATGAAAGTAATCTTTCACAGGGGAAAAAAGCATACTTCCTCAAAATTTTGCAAAGAGGTTTTTTAAAAAATGAAAATACTTTTAAAAATGTATATTCTCCTTGAGTAATTAGGGATATGTAGAATGCAGTTGTCTTTTAATTTTTCAACTCATAATTTTAGAAGGAAGCGTCTCCTAAAAGTCTTTCATTTGAATCTTGATCCCTTAAACACTCAAACACGAAGTGAGAGCACCTTGGTCCCATCTCAAGTAAGCGGAAGCCCCAGGCAGGAGTTCCAGGCACCCCTGACACTTTTGTCACACTTGTGGAACAACACACACTGTGAGGCGTGTGGTAATGGCATGAGGTCTTTTTTAATGCAATGTGAATCTGACACTCCACTCAACAAAACCAGTTTAATTTAACCAACACAATGAGTGCCAGTCATTGTGTTGGCATGTGTGGGAAATAAAAGTGAATAAAATGTGATTTATTCCACAGAGATTCTGCAGCCTAATGATCTATGTGATTCTTTTAATTTCATGATCAGAAGTGGACAAGGTTATTTGTTACAGTTTTGCTCCCCCCACCAAGAAAAGTACTAAATTAATGTGCTGATGGCACAAATCCCTCTGACAGTATTGTACTAACCAACATAGTTTACTAGTAAATAATTCAGTTTTGATAATTCACTTAAATTTTATTTTTGCCTTTTGCTCAGCATAATTTTTTTTTTTTTTTTTTTTTTTTTTGGTCTTTTTCCTTTTTATCGGTACTGGGGATCGAACTCACGACTGCCTGCATGCAAGGCAGGCGCTTATGCGACTGAGCTAAATCCGCAGCCCCTCAGCATAATTTTATGGCAGTCTTAAGCAATAGTGAAGGAAGATAGAGCTCTCATCTGTTTTGATCTTGCTTTTAATGCTCATAAAGCACAGAAGAAGACCGATCCAAGTTCCGACCATTGATTGCGCCATCTGTTTCTCGTGGCTACTTCTTGGAGTTTAGCGTTTCGCGTGCTCCCAATAGCAATGTGCTAGAGGCGAGGGTGGCCCTAGAAGACACTACTGTTGTTACTGTTTTCGTGCTGTGTTGACGTCGGATCCAGGCTCCACATCCTGTCTGGCATCTTCTTCCTCCAGGCTTTTTGCCAGGCTGTGCTCCATTCCTCTTCTCCTGGTCTTGCTTCTGACTCTGGTCTGTCCCAGGCTACTCTCAGACCCCATGAGGAGGCTCTCCGGTTCCGCCTTCGCCTGAAGCCTAGAGGGAGGTGAGAGGACCTGTCCATCCAAACCGCTCTGCACCCCTCCTCAGGACCCACAGCGCCCTCCCTGTGCATGACATTCAGATGTTCATACTGCCTGTGAACACTGCTTGTGGCAAAGCAGCGATCACCTTGTGGCGGCAGGAAAACAAAGGCAGGGAAATTCCACAAAGGCGAAAGGCAGAGCCGGTTCACTGGAAAAACAAGTCTACTCCAAGCTTACGGTGGGGCCTTGCAGGTGGACAAATGAAACTGCCCATTCACAGGGAAGCAATTATGCCTTATTTGCAAACTGTAGGGAGGGACATGTTTAAGGAGGAAATTCTTTTTTTTTTTTTTAAGGAATGTTTTTTTATAAAAAACAACTCCAAAGAATAATGACAGAGTTCTTAATTTTGCTCTTGATGACAGTTTTGAGGTACACATGGGCGTCCTTCCACATGATACACCGCAGAACCAAACCCAAAACGAGAGATCCACATTCTAGGATGGTTAACTTTTCCAGCAATTATCGAAGGGCCAAAGAATTCCTTAATTCACATTTTCCTCCACTAGACATCCCCAGACAGTGGGCAGCCTACTTTAAATGGCTGAATGAATCTTGGGAGACGTGCAATGAATCTGCAGGAAGATATCGGCTTTGGAGCCACACACGCCTGGGATTGAGATGTCGGCTCTCTCACCTGTGCAAGGTGAGGCCAGGAACCAAAGCCTTCATCCTCACCACCCTCACCTTCTGTACAGGAGCAGGATACCCAAAGGGTAGGGGCCAGGTACCCAGAAGTGAGGGATGCAAACTCAGTCCCTGTCCTGAAAGGGTCACAGCATAGTGAAGGAGGTGACGGTGCCCGGGGCCACACAGCAGTGATGGTCACACACTAAGTGCTCTCAACCACTTGGCAGAGTCCTCCAGGGGAGTCCAGGGCAGAGTTCAGTTCACCCAGAGCTTGAAGATGTTCAGCATCCAGGCCCCAGCTCCACACTAACAGCACGGCCACAGGCTGCAGGGATGTTCAGTCATGTAGGTGATTCCAAGACAGAGCCCCATTTGAGAAAGGGGACAAACGGTCAGGGTGTATCTGTCCCTCCTATCTGATAGGCACTGAATTAACGAATTCCAAATAAGATGTCACTGCATGCAACTCAGTGGCTGTGTGAGGGGAAAGATGTTTTTCTCTCACCTAAAGACAGAATGAGGCTCACAGGACCAGACACGTAAGTCACTGATCCTGCCAGGCCTGGGTACGCGGCCAGCTGTGAGGGGCTGTGTGGTCCACCTGGCCCAGGGGACCTTGCACAGACAGACATCTGAGGGAGGGAGGGGACAGCCTGTTCTCACCAAACCATGGAATCTCAAATTGTCTAACAAGAAACGCCAAGTCTGTTAACAGCTTCCTGGAAATCTTTCTTACCTGACCGTTTCATCATCCATTCATGTGTCCCCAAGAGCCACGTGCTGAAGTCCCAACGCTCAGCATCTCAAGACATGGCTGCCTCTGCAGTGCAGCCCCTTATTGTGAAGCTGTGTGCCCTCTCTGATGGGCGTCTGTCTGTCTGAAGAGCAGAATGGGACAGACGCACGCAGCGGGAAGGCTGTGCCTGGACACGGGCAGACAGCGGCCCCCATGGAAAAGCGGCTCCCACATCTTGATCATGAAATTACAGGTCCCAGAATGTTGAGAAACTAATTTTTTGTTCTTTGAGTCGCCCAGCCCACGGCATTTGTTACAGCAGTCCTCGCAAACCTGTACACATTTCTTTTTTTTAAAGTTCACAAACATTTACTCAGCTCCTGAAAGAAGTGGCAGGATCCGGACCCAGGATCCCTGGTTTCCTCCTGCTTTGGAGGGCACCGTTTCTGGAATGCGCTCCCTAAATAGAAATCAGATGTTTCTTTTTGCTTTCTATTTTCCAGAACCTATACCATATGTATTATTGTGTCTTCTAATTTCAAATACTTACTTCCATGTGATGTCAATTAGAAATGAAAATAAAAACTCTCTGTGTATCACAGAACCCACATTGAGCCGTTCAGTACTTAGCTGGGGGTATGTTTACGCCCGAGGCGCTGTGTGATTGTTTACAAATTATTTTATATATGTCACTCATTTAATTATGCTTTATCTGGCTTATTTCATCCACATGGCTTCTAGCTGAAAAAAAGTAGTATTGGCTTAGGATGCTTCTAAGGCAACCTTTAGGAGGACAACTTTCACTGTGTGACTTTATATTAGAATATAATACAATTTTCCTAATACAAATCACAACTTTTAATCAGTGGTTACAAATATTTCCCAATATTTAGATTCAATCCCCAATACCACAAAATAAATAAAAATAAAATATTTCCTAAAAAGTTTATCATATACACTTGCAATGAATTTTTTAAAGACTATTTATCATAACCCCATTTTGGGAAAAATATGAATCTCTACATAGAACACTGAAGAATCATGTAACTAGTATATTTTATTGCACATTTTTTATTCACATCCATTCCTGTTTTACACTCTTAATATGTAATTATTCTGATTCTTAAAAAGCAGAGTGAGAAAATGCAGGAAAGAAAATATTAGTGTAGGAATTAAAACCATTTTCTAGAACTGGCAGGCATGAATTTGAATTTCCAGATTGACAGAGACACTAGCTTACAATCACTAATGAAAACTTTTCCATGTGAATCAACTTGTTTTGAAAGTTGAGAGCAATGAGGATAATGTAAGATCACCAAGTGTTTCAGAATTAGACCAGACAATAGCAGTGACAAGTCACCAGGTCACAGAAAGGGATAGAAACCAGAGTTCAGCTTTACCTTTCCCTACAGCAGCTCTGAGAGGCAATCTTCAAAGCAAATATGCTTTTGAAAATTTGAAGGAAAATGATTTTCTATTCCCAGCCAAACTACCAACTGAGTAGAAAAAGTAGAATATTTTTTCTGGATCTTCTCTAGATGTGCTGCACCAAATAGGATCAGTAACTCACGAAAAATAAATGCATGTGAGGTAGAAAACAGGGTATCTGATGCTGGCGTGCAGTGAGACAGCCTCAGGGAAGTGGAAGAGAGTAGCCATGCAAAACTGACCGCTGTGCACCCCCTGGAGAGCAGGTGACCAAGGTGGAACAGCTCCGTAGCTCATGGCTGAGGACACACAGGCTTCTCTGTCACTGGCCGCCCTGGTTGAGGCAAGCCTGTGGAATCCTCTGCTCTGCTGATGGGCTCCCAGGGTGACGGTGCAAGGCTGAGACCTGGGAAAGTGAAGTGTGCTCCCCACCTGCCCCCCCCATGCCTCCTGTCCACCAGAGATCGCTCAGCCTGGCAGGCAGAAGAGGAGCGGAAGGAGCAAAGAAGAGAGGAGAGGACCGACCGGGGAAGAGGAAAGGGGAGGGGAGAGGGGTGGAAGGAAGGAAGAAAGGAAGGGAAGGACAGAAGGAAAAAGGTGAAGGGAAGGGGAGGAGAAAGGAGGGGAGAGGAGGGGAGGGGAGGGGAGGGAAGGGAAAAATTAAGGAAGAGGCAGCCTCACTGCTGAGGGGACACAGAAATGTCACCCTTTCTCACTGGCGACCCAGGAGCGATGCTAGCTCCTCCCATCGCCCCAGTTCTCCTGTCCCCGACAGCTGAGCTGCTCCTTCCTCCCATCACTTCGAGGCCCCACCGCTCTGCTTCTCTGTTCCTCCTGTGACACCCTTTCTGTGCTTCTGCCTCTCGGGGAGCAGAATTATCGCCTGCTGACCCTGAAACACCCTGTTCTTAGTTATAGTGTTTTACCCCTGCCTCCATGTTCTGAAGCCTGAGAAGTTGGAGGAAATAGCACCAATGTCAAAATAGAGAAAATTTTAAGTCGCAGAATCTTTTGTTCTGTTTCCTGATGACCTGAAGTCCTGACGTCGCCCTCCTGTGCAGTGAACCCCCCGGCCGTTCTCTCCTTCCTCAGACAGTTCACAACCAGCCTACTCAGACTTCCCGCTACCCTCACGAGGGTCACCTCTGGGAAATCCGAGCAGATCTAAGGGGATCTACACACCCTCATGTCCAGCTGTTAGCATAATTACACAAGGCAGGCCTCTGCACTGAGATACGACCAAGGAAAAGGTCATGGAAAACCAGGAACTCAACCCTGAGACTAAAGATTCCGAAATTCTTGGGCAAATATTCCTTCTAGAGAGAGATAAGAGAGAGGGCAGAGAGGGGCGTCTCCTGGGAGAGACTTTCAGGGCCTGCCCAACCCCTCTGCATTAGACAGTGACGGAGACCTGGGGGCTTCAGGTGCGCCAGGTGTCTGGACCCTCGGCTCATGTTAGCCACACGAGGAGGTACAGCCACAGTGACCAGCAGAGCCCCACAGGTGGTCTCACCACACTGGACCTCAGTCCCAGGAGCCATTATAATCCACATGAGTTACTATCATCCCAGTCACCAAAGCTGCAGTGGCTCCCTCACGGGTGGTTCTGGTCACGCAGGTCATTCAGTCAAACAAGCAGCTCCGGGTGCAGGGGCGTTTCAGGTCCACAGATGAGAATAGTTTTGCAGGTCAGGCTGGCCACATGGGCTGGGACAGTCGCACATGGGATTACAATTGCACAGGCAGTTTCAGCCACACTAAAACTAGCCTCACAGGCAGTCACATGTACACAGGGTATCTGTGTGTTACACTCCTGGGAGTCACATCAGCTATGTAGATCACTGCAGTCTGTTATGGTTTAGGTCTAGAGCTTCCCCCAAAGCCTCACGCGTTCAGCTGGCTTGCTGTTGGAGGTGGTCCCTGGGGGTGCAGCCTGGCAGAGTGTATCTCTGACCCTGGCTCCTCTCTTTTCTCTCTGCTTCCTGATCTCCACCTGGGCTGCTTTTGTCTGCCTTGCTCCTCCTCCAGCCCTTCCTGTCTTGGAGCAATCTAACTACGGACTGAACCCTCAAACACCGGGAGCCCAAAAAACCCCTCCTTCAAGGGGCAGGTGGCAGGTATGTTGACCCCAGGAATGAGAAAAGTGACTGGACACAGTCTCACAGGTCAGTTCAGCCACGCGGGCTGTTACCTGTGCATGAGCTGCTTTGGTCAGAAGTAGCCTCGGTCACGAAATCCTTGTGGTCACAGAGGCAGTCAGAGCTACCCAGGCTGCGTGAGGCTCACAGGTTCTTCCGGCCAACAGAGGTCATCAATCAAACAAGACCTTAGAGTTGCGGGGTCATCACAGTTTTACAGGTGGTTGCAATCCTAGAGGCCACCTCAGCCACACGGATCACCAGGGTCTCCCACGTCTGTCAGTCACACTTCTGTGGTGTGAGTAGCTCCAGTTTTGCGGGGAGTTTCAGGGGAGCACAGTCACACAGATTCCATTCCCTGAGGCGGGACCAGCAGCCACAGGGGTCTGTGCTCCGTCCTCTGTGACAGCTGACTGGCAGCACGACCTTGTCCTTACGAGGTCCGTTTCTGTGCGTGTGTGCGTCACGTGACACTCAATGGGAGTGTTTCGGGTGCCTTAATGTTTTTGCAGTGTTTCGTAGCATTTCCCAAATGTTTTCAGCTTGGCCAAACCCCAAATGCATTTTTGCCAAATTCTTCCTCTTCAATCTGTCTACATTTCAAAGCAAATTGGAGCCATCTGTTTCTGTTTCGTTGGCTTCACTATTGAAAGTTCTCTTTGGCTGAAACTAAGTGCGAGAACTCAATTAGATCTGTTTAAGTTTCCCCGCCCTTCTCTGAGGCACCGCACCATGAAAGGGTCTGGGGACCGGAGATCTTTTTAAAAAGCACTTTGTTTTATTAATTGTCCTCCTCAGCTCCACCAGGCTGGCAGGATGGTGCACCTGCTTCCTGGGGAACCTCAAACTGCAGAGGAGGTTGCAGGCCAGGCCCTTTCAGCAGGAACGCGTTGCCGGCCCAAGTTACCCAGCCTTCTCTGTTTATCCACTCTCCGCCAGCTTAGGAAGTGTACGAGTATTTCTGAATAGCACAGACAGCATTTCTTCCCTACATACTTTCCTGCATTCTAACAAATGCTACAAAAAGATGCCATTCAAATCATCATCCTTAAAAATGAAAGCCAAGAGAGTGTAACGACTCAATTCTCCTTTTTAAACAAAATAAGCCCCTACATTGATGGGAAGTAGTTTGCTGCATGATGTTAACCCTGATTATACACAACAGGAGAGACTGGGAACCAGGGTGTGTGTGCTATCCTATCCTGAAATCCTTCCACTCAAAACTATTTCAAGAGCACCTTTACTAAATCTAGTCTTCAAATCCATGATTTTATGGGTATATAGCATTTAGTTATTTTTGTCCATCTTCATTATTTTTATCTTTATAAATCTTAATCAGAAAATGGTCCTATATATAAATACCCACATTTCTGATAATCTATTCCATAGAATAAATTCTTATAAACTATTCTATGTGATTTCAGGTGAGAAAACATAAATATTGCCAAATTACTCTTCACATCACTCAGAATCTTAAAACAAATAACCCTTTACAAAGTAAAACCTTTATAAACGTAGGCTTAAATAATTTATTGACAATTCCACTACAAGTTGGACATTATAAATGTTACAAATTTTCCCCATCACAAATACATGGATGCTTTTTGCAGAATAGCACCCTTCATTAAGTCTTCCAGGGCTTCAATAATTTGTTTTTTAAAAATCCATGCCAACCATGGATAGAAAACAAATTTTTAGCGTGTCCTGATCTAACAATGCACGGCAAGGTGGGGCTGCAGAGAGGCAGTGCGAGTGGTCAGTGGGAGTGGGCAGTGGGAATGGTCAGTGGGCGTGGTCAGTGGGAGTGGGGACTGTACAGTTCCAAGGACTCATGAGAAGGGAGGCTCACTAACTCCAGTAAGAAAATGACGGGACATAGGCGCGACCCACAATCCCAGTATCGCAGAGTGGGACTCAAATAGTTAACATATCTGTTCACAGAGTGTGTTCGATGAGAAGATAAAGAAAAAGAACTATGAAAAGTGACCAAAGTGCCAGGGCTTCACAAGAGGCAGAAAGGGAGCTACCGGGTGTGGACAGTTTTGTAGGGACAAGCCAGACTTCCATGGCGCAGACCCTGAATCCCAGAGGGCAGCAGCTGGATGACAGTCAGGGCAATGACTGTTACACGACGGAGAGCCACGGCAATTGCTTCTCTGCGAGCAAACTGGCGCCAAACAGAGAAAGCAGTGAGCCAGGTTGCTGGCCACTGCCCGGCCGAGGGAGCAGAGGTGTAAGGGCTGAAACTGCGGGCAGCCCTGGGTTGAGGGACAGAGCAGGACCCGCCCGTGGGTGGGTGCTTCTTAGCACCTGACCTAACTTCTCTGGACTTCATTTCTGAGCATACCACGGGGTGAGTAAAAGCCACCCCACGGCAGCTTCCTGGCTGCTGGGAAGTGCCACCCAGCTGAGTACATGCTGTCTCCATGTCTCTACCGCAGCCTGGAGGTCTCCGCACTGAGTAGCTGTAGATAGACCCAGCGCACAGAAGGAGCCCTGCCAGCCTGGTGCTTTGCTGACCCAGACTCAGGGGTCGGCATCCTCTGAGTTTGTCCACACGGCTCGTTCCTTCAGGAGAGCAGGAGACCAGCGGGCTTTACTGAGTTCCTGCTGTAGAAGTGGAAACAAGTCACGCACTTCACATCAGTCCAGCAAACCACAGGGGCACCTGGGTCCCCAGGGTGCAGTCAGAGCTGAGCCCCCCATCCTGCCCGGATCCTCCCTTTCCCCTCCTTTTCCCCTCCTCCTTACTCGGTCACATGGAATGTGCTTTCTCAGTCGCCACCCAGGATGCCAGAGTCCCTTCCAGATGCCCGGGAGGACACGCCCTCCACTAAACGATCTCCCTTTACAGGGCACTTTGCATCTTGGAGCAAAAGCTAATCGCCAATAAAAAATAAATCTTAACAATAAACCTACACAGAAAACAAAACACTAAGGGATATTTTCACCTCTTTATTGGAACATTATGCAAATAATTCTGTTCTTTATATAACTTATTTTGATTTCCAAACAAGGAATGAAATTAGCCAACACAAATAAAGCCCTCCAGGGTGGGGGACCCACAGATGCTCATGGATTGCACCTTGGTTTTAGGAAACAGGGGTCCCTGAATATATGACTCTAGAGAAGTGTCTTGGGGAAAGAAAGACCATCTAGGTGAAAAGAAAATGAACAGCACATGTGTGGAATAATGAGAGCTAAGACGGAATTAAATAAGGCATCAAAGATCCATACCCAATTATTTGAGAAAGAAGGTTTTAATCACAAAAGCCAGAAGATAAAGTGAGAGAGATCTTCAGGTGCCGAGCTCCTCCAGGAAGCTTAGTGGAGAGGAGCATCTCAGCCCTTCCTGAGTGGTCCCGGGTGGAAATCAGGGGCCGGCATTTCTGTGTGGACACTGTAGAGAGAGGGGCCAGGGCCAGGGAAGGGCGGGTTTCAGGATCCGGCCTCCCCTGGGAGGGCGAGAAGGCTGCAGTCCCCTGAGAGGGTCGCGGGCCTCAGGCTTGCACTTCACGGCTAGGGACTCCATGAGGGCATAGGAAGGTGGGAGCGGAGCCTGGAGGAGTGTGGTGCTCCCCGCTCAGGGTGACGAGGTGCTGGGGACACACGAGTGATGGCAGAGGAAGCTGAAAACTGGGACAAGATCTGAGGTTGGAGAGGCAAGAAAGGGAAGGAAGGCATCAGCATATTCCTGGTGTGAAAGTGAACAGCAAAACCTTAGAATTAGAAACAGAGTAGGTGATAAATGGAATATGCGAACAAAGCCCATGGACAATGGGCTCTGGCTTGGGAACCAATACGTGCACTGTCTTCCTGAGGGAGCCCTCCCAGCCTGGGGCCGCCTACCAGCACTGTCCACTGGTACATGGGATGCCCCTGCCATCCGGGAGCAGTGGCTCCTGGGAGCCTGGGTTGGTGCCGGTAAAGCCCAGGCAGCCCTGGGCTCTGAGACTCTGACTCCAGGCATCCTTGTCGCCAGGCATCAGGGACACACAGAATTGTCAGAGCCTTCACTTCCGCTGCGCCCAGCTGCTCGGGAAGCTCTTCTGGTGGATACACTGAGACCCTGCAGGAAGAGCGAGCTACACACAGGAAGGAGATGGGTGCTGGGCCTCGATTATCTTATCCCGGGGGGCATGGGAGGGGGACAATCTCCTGCCAAGGTCACTTGTGTTAAAAGCCTGTGCTTTTTCCTCCCTGAAATGACTCAGCTGTTCTGTAGCACATGAGAGCTGCTGGCCGTAGTCCAGCGAACACTTCCGAGGGACAAGGTCCTCCTGGAATGCTGTCCTCTGGTTCCATAGCTGGAAGGTCTATGTCTGTCTGTGTCCACGCCTTCAGTCTCTTTCTAATGCAAACAGAAGGATGCGATTCCATCAGCTAAGTTGTGCTGACCTTAAAATGCCACATTCTCTCTGGAAACCACTTTGGAAGTAAAGCAGGTGGATGATATTCCAGCTGCTTCAAACAGGACTCGTGAATGAGTCAAAATGAAGTTAGTTAATAACCCAAATCTGTTGCCTCCTTGCTCCTGGTCTCTAATGAGAAAATCTAGCACCTAATGGAGCGGTTACTTCTGTGTGACCCACACAGCCTGTCACCTCCCCAAGCCCCGCTGCAGCACCGCCCTGGATGTTTTATACTTTGCATTAATTTTGTAACTAGTTGTGTTTGCCAAACACCTTCGCTTCCTCCTCTTCTGTTCTGGTTTCATGTCACTGAGAAAACCGACCACAGCCTTGAAAGTGTGTCCTGCTGGAGGGAAAAAAATTAAAGGATAGATTACAGGGAGACAGAGCTCAGAGGTGTTAACAGAGCCCACACGACTCAAGGAACATTGCCAGCAGGACCGCATGCTGGTTTGAACAAGCATAAGAAACAGCCACTAGTGACGGAATAAAAGGAACCTCCCATAGAAATGAGGCCGGAGGACACACAGCAGGACCTCCGGACCCTGGAACCACGCGGGTCCTTGGGAGCCAGGCCTCCAGGCATTCCCATGGTCCACCATCGACAGCTGCTGAAGTCAAAGCCCCAGCCCTGCTTCAGTTCAGAGAAACTGATGGAAAAATCTACCAGCACATAAACACACAGGAGTGAATTGCTTTTACAAGTCATTGCTTGTATTCATGTTTAATGATTTGATAGGGGAAGAATTTCATAGCTAATTATGATGCCAAGCTGGTAAGAAGCTAATTTTAGTTTTTAAACCTCTGCCAATTTACCAGTGGCTAAGAATGCCAGCATGAAGACAGATACATAATCATGTAGTTTTATATCATAATAGTATAGTATTAAGTTAGATGCAGTATCTATTAATGAGGCTCATAAACTTATGTATAAACACATCTTTGGAGTTTTCTGTCACTTGTTCTTTTAAACCATAATTGTGAATTAATTCTCCTTTAGTTTATTAGTATTACTATCAGTTAAAATGTGTTAAGCCAAACTTTCCCAAAGACAGTCACTTCATTTTTATAGGAGCCCACCTTGAGGAGCCCTCCCTACTGCCCCTTTGCCACTGGGGTACCATTTACTGAATGAGACTTCCATGAATTCTTGAGTGGAACTGGATGGAGTTACTCCAATCTTTTGTATAGATGAAAAAACTAGAACCAGGTTCCTATTCAACTCAGACAGTTCAGATTAGCACTATTTTAGTGCAAATAGAACAAGAGACAGAAATGTGTGCTATATGTGTAACAAGTGAGAGGTCCCAGGTTCAATCCTTGACACCAAAAAAAAAAAAAAAATCAGGGCCCCTGAATGTGCACATGGGTCAAATCCCAGCACACAGGGAAACCTTGGAACTTCACTCCCAGGCAGTAAGACCAGACCCCATATCTGAAATTACCTTAGGATGCACAGACGGTACTCAAGGGCATAACTGGCCCACACCCAGTGAACTCCAAGCAGCTGGCAGGGGCCAGAATCCAGTTCTGGGCCCTGAACACATGCAGGTTGAATTCCAGTGCACAAGGAAGCCTTGGAACTTTGGTCTCAGGTTGTAAGACCACACCCTGTGTCTGAAATCAACAGAGGACACACAGAAGTCCCCGTGGGCCTAACTGGCCCATGCCCAGTGAACTCCAAGGGGCTAGAACTTACCTACCCTGGGAGCCAAAAGTGGCCCAGGTAATTCCCAGTGCATGGGGGAAGCTTGAAACATTGCTCAAAACCCAGAAATATAGGAAAATGACAAAACAAAAGAGCAAAATACAATCTCAAAACTTCCAGCCCAACCCAAGCAAGCCTAGAAGACATGGACACAGAAGAAAATATAAGCCATACACCTGAAATTCCTGAAATGATAACAACTAAAGTAAAGAAACAACTCTGGGAAGCTATGAAAGAACTCAAATCAGAAATAGTCTGCTAGGTAAAAGAAGAAATGCAAAAAGATGGAAACTCTGAGTGAACGATATAAGAAACAGAATGCATGAAGCAGATTCAAAGAGATGTCCAGGAAATCAAAAATTCCATCAAAAGCTGGCAAAGCCACCTCAATGAAAGTGAAGATAGACTTTCAGACCTGGAAGACAAGATTGCAGCTAGTGAACAGGAAAGGAAAGATCTTTTAAAGGTAACAAGGAAATAACAATTCAACAGCTGCAAGATGATGCAAAGAAAAACAACATAAGATTGACAGGGATAAATGAAAAAGAAGGGGATAACACAAATTATATCAAGAGGCTATTTACAGAAGTCATAGCTGAAAATTTCCCAAACATTACAATGGAAACTGACATACAGATCAGTGAAGCATATAGAACTCCAAATAACCATAACTAAAAGAAAACTACACACAAACATATAACAATCAACATCCCAGAAATCCAACATAAGAACAGAATATTAAAAGCTGTTAGAGAGAAAAGGCAGATCACCTAAAAAAGGAAAACCCATCAGAATCACAGCAGACTTCTCAACACAAACAATGAAGTCAAGAAGAGCATGGAGTGAAGTATTTCAGATCCTAAAGGAAAACAACTTACAACCCAGACTAATGTACTCTGCAAAGCTGTCCTTCAAAATGGGTAGAAAAATAAGATACTTCAATGACAGAGAACAGCTGAAGAACTTCATGACCACCAAACCAACCCTGCAAAGAATACTGAAAGACATTCTAGACAGACATAGGAAAACTACTAAGCAAGAAGCAAGGCAAACAATTAAACAGAGTAAAAAGGTAAATAATCAACAGCAGAAAGATAACATGTCAAAAGTAAACAATATATTTCAGTTATAACTATTAATGTAAATGACCTCGATTCACCAATTAAGAGAAAGAGACTGGCAGAATGGATCAAGAAACAACATCCAACCATGTGCTGTATACAGGAAACCCATCTAATCAAAAAGGAAACTCATAGACTGAAAGTTAAAGTATGGAAAACAATACTGCATGCAACAGGATCACCAAAGGAAAAAAAAAAAAAAAAAAAAGCAGGGGTAGCTATTCTGTTTGCAGACAATGTGAACTTCAAGCCAATAGTGATCCAAAGAGATAAAGAAGGCCACTGCATACTAGTTAGGGGAAAACTTTAAAAGAAAGAGATAACAATCTTAAATATCTATGCACTAAATTTGGGAGCACCCACCTATACAAAACAAATATTAACAAAAATGAAAAATCAAATAAGCAATAGCACAATTATAACAGGAGACCTTAACACACCATTAACACAAAGGTATAGATCAACTAGACAGAAATCAGCACAGAAAAAACAGAACTGAATCACACCTGTGAACAAATGGACTTAGTAGACATATACAGAGTGTTCCACCCAACAACATCAGAATATACATTCTTCTCAGCAGCACATGGAATGTACTCTAAAATAGATCATATACTAGCCCACAGAATATGCTTACGTAAATGCAAAAGAATTGAAATTATCCCATGCATGTTATCAGATCATAATGCCATGAAACTAGAAATTAATGACAAAAGAAACTACAAAAACCACACAAACACATGGAAATTGAATAATATACTCCTGAGCAATCAGTGGGTTCCAGGGGAAATTAAAAAATATTTACAGGCAAACAAAAATATAAATACGTCTTACTGGAACCTCTAGGACCCAGTGAAAGCAGTCCTCAGAGGAAAATTTACTGAAGTGAACTCCCACATCAGGAAAACAGAATGAACACAAATAGAAAAATAAGAGCAAGTCAAGCCTAAAGCTAAAAGAATGGAGGAGATTATAAAGGTCAGAGAAGAAACCAATGCAACAGAGACTCAGAAAACAGCACAAAGAATCAATGAATCAAAGAGTTGGTTCTTTGAAAGAATAAATAAAATTGACAGGTCTCTAGCCAACCTTATCAAAAAAGGAAAGAAAAAGCTCAAATTCATGCAATAAGGAAGGAAAAGGGTGAAATCACTACAGACCTTGTGAAATACAGAAGATCATCAATACCTATTTTGAAAACCTCTGCACTCATAGGCTTCATAACACAGAAGAAATGGATAGATTCCTAGAAACATATGCATTACCAAAGCTGGGTCAAAAACATGTAAAACTGATGAATAATCCAATTTCAATTAACAAAATTGAAAATGAAATTAAATCCTTACCAACAAAGAAAAGCCCAGGTCCAGATACTGCAGAATTCTACAAGAAATTCAAAGATTTAAAGCTGACACTCCTCAAACTCTTCAATGAAATTGAAAGGGAAACAATTGTCCCTAACTCCTTTCTGGAAACAAACATTACTCTAATACCAAAACCTGAAAAAGACCCAACTAAAAAGGAGAACTATAGGCCAGTCTCCCTAGTGAACATAGATGCACAAAAATTCTCAATAAAATATTGGCAAACAGAATGCAGCAAATCATCAAGAAGATTTTATACCATGACCAAGTAGGATTCATCTCAGACATGCAGGGATGGTTCAACATACGCAAATCAATAAATGTTATCCATCACATCAATAGAGCCAAAAATAAGAACCACATGCTCATTTCCATAGATGCAGAAAAAGCTTTTGATAAGGTCCAACACTTATTCATGATAAAAACCTTACAGAAAATTGGAATATATGGTCTTTACCTCAATATGATAAAAGCCATTTATGACAAACCAACAGTCAGCATCATATTAAATGGCCAAAAAATGAAAGCCTTCACCCTAAAATCAGGAACAAGACAAGGATGTCCCTTATCACTGCTCCTATTCAACATACTACTGGAAATACTAGCCACAGTAATTAGATGAGAGAGAAATAAAAGGAGTAAGGATAGGAAAACATTGCAGATGACATGGTACTCTACATAGAAGACTCCTAAAATCCATTGAAAAACTTCTAGACATAATAAGTAAATTCAGTAATGTAGCTGGATACAAAGTCAACACTCAAAAATCAATAGCATTCCTATATACTAACAACAAAATCACTGAGAGATAAATAAAAGAAGCCAAATCCTTTACAATAGCATCCAACAAAATGAAATACTTAGGAATTAATCTAACAAAAGAAGCAAAAGATCTATTCAGGGAAAGTTATAATACCCTGAAAAAGAAATTGAAGAGTACCTTAGAAAATGAACCCTCGTTCATGGATAGGAAGGAAAAACATTGTGAAAATTGCCATTCTCCCAAAACTGTTACACAGATTTAATGCAATCCCAATCAAAATGCTACTAGCATACCCCACAGATCTAGAGAAATCACTCCTAAAATTCATCTGGAACCAGAAGAGACCTAGAATAGCAAAGACTGTTCTAAGGAACAAAGGCAAGGCAGGAGGCATCACAATCCCTGACCTGAAGTTATATTACAAGCTACTGTAATAAAATCAACCTGGTTCTGGAATAAAAACAGACCTGAAGATCAATGGAATAGATGAGAAGATACAACTACAACTACAAACACACTCAACCACCTTATCCTTCATAAAGAGGCCAAACATATCCACTGGAAGAAAGGTAATCTCTTCAACAAACGGTGCTGGAAAAATTGGCTCTCCATATGCCTAAAACTAAAACTAGACCCATGCCTATCACCATGTACTAAAGGGTAAATGGATCAAAGAGCTATTAAAACAGAAACACTAAATTTTTTGGAAGACAAAGTAGGTAGAAATCTTGAAGACATAGGGGAAGGTAGAGAATTCATGAACAAGAATCAAACTGCATGGGAAATACTTCCCAGAATCAGTAACTGCAATCACGTCCTATTAAAGAGTTTTGGCATGTTGAAAGAAATCTACACAGTGAAAAGAAAACCAACAAATTGGGAAAATAAATCTTAGTGAATGGTCCCTCAAAGGACTTCTGTCCAGAACATATGAAGAATTAAAAAAAAATCTGATCCTCAAAATTCAAAGACCCAATCCAAAAATGGGCATCTGAGATGAATACACAGTTCTCAGATGAAGAAATACAAATGACAAATAAATACATGAAAAAATGTTCAGCATCATTGGTCATTCGAGAAACACAAATTAAAATAGCACTGAGATTCCATCTCACTCCAGCAAGAATGGCCAAGATCAAGAAAAGTACCGACAACAAATGCTGGAGAGGCTGCTGGGAAAAAAGAAGTCTTCTGCACTGTTGGTGGGAGTGTAGACTGATGCAACTCCTGTGGAGGTCAGTCTGGAGGTTCCTCAAAAAGCTGGGATTGGAAATCCCATTTGATCCAGCTCTTCTACTTCTGGACATATTCCCAGAAGAACTGAAAACATCATACCACAGTGATATACATCCATGTTTATAGCAGCACAATTTGTAATAACCAGATCTTGGAAACAACCTAAATGCCCATCAACTGAGGAATGTGAATAAAAAAGATGTGGAATTTTTATACAATGGAGGACCAATCTGCTATAAAGAATGATCACATTGAGATATTTATAAGTAAATAGATGCAACTTGAGATCACACTCAAAAGTGAAATAAATCAAACTCACATGTGTAAATACCATATAGTCTCCTCGTGTAAGAAATGGCACGAGTACACAAGACACAAAAACTCAATAAACACAGTGAAAGGACAAGAATCTGCTTAAATGGGAAAAAATAATATCTCAGGGAAAATGAGGAAAAAGAAAAAATGTCTAAAATTATATAAACACACTTAGGATAGCTAAGATGGTTGTGCTACAAACTCTGTAAGTTCTTGGAACAAAATAGTTAACATTGATAGGATTGGAACAATTGTGCATATTATTGTATGGTGATCTGAGGAACTCTTGAAGATCGTTCTGTAAAATAACAACCCTGGTTATGCTCCTACCACCTTGTTTTGAAGGTTTATACTGTCAGAGTTCTGGGCTCTTTGCTATTGTTTATATGTCTTTTTTGTTTTGTGTTTTTCTAGGAATTTTTTTTTGTTTTTCTCTCTAATACAGAAGTAATAGGTAAACATGTAGAGACTCATACATGCATAGAACTTCTAAACGGTTTATGAGAATTGATTATAGAATGCACGATGAAATGAACAGCTACTTTGAAGAAAAAGAGACACTAAGGTACCCAGTGCTGATTCTGTAGTGTCATGATGTGAAGTCCAGCAATACTATTATTCTTTGCTCAGAGTGATTTTAGTCTGTTTTGTTTTGTTTTATTTCAACACAAATGAAGGTATGGACAGCTATTTTGAAGAGAATGAGGGTCATTATGGCAGCCATTGTTGACTTCCCTATTGTCTGATCTTGAAGACCTAAAATGCCTTCATCATCCTGTCCTGATAAGTTTTATACTATTTTGTTTGGTATGAATTCATTGTATGTGAAGATATGGACAGCTATTTAGAAGAAAACAAAAGACAATATGATAGACAGTGAAGATCTCCGTGGTCTTGCTTTGAAATCTTTGTCTCTTACGTTGTTTTCTTATGATCCATTTTGTTCTGTTTAATTTTATCCTTTTCAAAGTAAAATTTTAAAAATAAGTAAATAAATAAACAAAAAAAATCGAATAACCACATTTTAAAAATGAAATGGAAGGCACATACATGACTGCTGGTAAGCACAAAGTCATGAGTTCAATCCCAGGTCCTCCCCCCACAAAAAGAAATGGCAGGAAAGGTAAAATTAATTTGAATGACACATTTCATTGAACCAGTATATCCAAACTATTATTATCAACTTACAATATTGGGATATTTTGCATTAACACACATCCCATTGCTCTTGGCACTTTCTGAAAGAGTTCTGGAAATTCTTTCTTGTTTGTCAGGGTCTTCATGAAGAGATGTGATCAGAAATACGGTGAGTACCCTTCTGTGAGTGCCCTCCAAGGAGAAGGGAGCTTGTGAAGCCACGACGGCCTGGCCTCGTCCGCTCTGTTCACTGGCCTCCTCCAAAGTTAAAATGACCATCAGGGTGGAACTGTTTGAATCAAGGCAGCCAGAATGGAAGAGGACCTGAGAGCTGCTTCAGAAAGGAACAAGACTGTGGAATAGTGTCTGAGGCTGGGGAGGATTTGAGGGGGATTCAGGGAGACGCATGTTTTGCTTAATAAGTTTGAACACTGGCTGTAGCTTCCATCAGACCCCAAGTGTCACGAAGAAGCCAGGAACAGTAGGAAATGCAGTGCACCACACGTATTGCCTGGCACACTGCAAGCAGTAAGGTGAAGGACACATTATTAACTAACCGCATAACCCTAAACACTGGACTTCTATTCTCTCTAACAAGTTTCTGAGATAAGCAACAGAGAGAAAGAAATGGCTGGGCTGGAGATGGAATCCAGCCGTGACATTTTCACCTAGGATCCAATCCACAGCACTTCAAAGAACAAAGAGAAAGAGTTTGGCTCACAGTTTCAAAGGACCAAACTCATGCTAAGTTGACTCTTGGTTTTGGGCCCATGACAAAACAGCACGTGTCAGCGGGACCGAGGGCGAACAAAACCATTCCCTTCATGGCCAGGAATCAAAGAAAGGAAAAGGAGGCCATGCACCATGGTTTATACCTGCTATCCCAGCTCTTGAGAGGCTGAGACAGGAGGATCTCTGTAAGTTTGAGGCCTCCCTGAGCTACACAATGACTTGAAGGCCAGCCTGCAGATAGTGAGATTCTAACTCAGTGAAACAAAAGAGGAATGGAAATGAAGCAGAATGGACAATGGGATGCTACAATCCCCTTTAACTCAGGTACATAACACTCGGTCCCCTACTTTTCTACTGTAAATTTATATTTTAGCATAATGGCAGCCAGCTGTTCATCTCAGTGTCTTTCCCTGAAGGGTACTGGTGTTTACCCAATTGATACGACATCAGCAAGGTGTGTGCTCACGTTCAAAAGTGGCCAACTAGGTTTTCCCCATTCTCTGTGCCACATAACTGGTTTTCTGTAAGTTTACCTGAGCATCACAGAGGGTCCAATAGAGCCATACTACTCCAGGATTTAATTTTTAAAATTTTAATTTTCTTTTTCTGATAGGAGTAGTCCAATTTAATACAATAGCACTTGAGAAATTAAATATGCAAATTTTGGAGGAGGTCAAAAATGCATCATCAGATTCTTTGTGCATGGATAATGAAGATGATCCATTATGGCAAAATACATGCTTTCAGAACAGCAGAGTGGCGCGGGTGGATGGTGATGGTGATGATGGTGATGATGACTTTGATGCTGACCTCGCGCTTACCAGCAGGCGCTTGTCCCTGTTGATGTAAATAAATCTGCCTCCAAATCCTGGATGTTGTTTTCGTGTTTCTATTTGTCGTTGCACAAAGACAGAAGAGTTGTAAGGGGAGTTTGTTGGGACCAGGAGATTATGTGGAAGGAGGCTTGTAAGAGTGGGTTTTAATCCTTGTAAGGGGGGCCAGGCAACGGGCACTGACGTTGTGCCACATCAGGGTGACTGTGTTTTAGTGAGGTGGGGGTGATGCTGAGTGATGAGGGTTGAGATGTTCCGGTCTCGAGGGTGTGTGGGGTAAGAAGGAGTTGCAGTGGCCGGGGCCAATAGAGACGGGGCAGCATGGGGATCAGAGCCTGGAATGATGAGGCCGGGGCGCAGCTTTGCTAGGACATCTCACCAGAGGAGAGGAGCAGGGCAGTGGGATGACCAAGGACAAACGTGGGAAATCCTGGTGTCCTGAGGGGCATGAGGGCAGGGCATCTTGTATGGCCTGGAAACAGTTCTGTCCATTCCCACACAGTGGCTGGAGCTTACATTGTCCTGAAAATTGGAGGGGGGGGCAGTGGAATAGGCCGCCCCAGTATCCATTAGGCATGAGATGTTCTTGCTCTTCACTGTGGGGTGCAGGAGCTGAGATTCCCCGGGGGGCTTCTGAGACCACCAGTGCAAGTCAGTGGTGTGAGGCTCCACTCAGAGGACCAAGACCGGTACTGGTATCTGGCAGGAGCCCTGGGAGGGGGGCTCTGAGTCAGGCACAGTCCCACAGGACACTCCAGCCTCCAGTGCGGGCCTCTGCATGTGGCGCATGGCTTGCGAGTGGGTGCAAAGTTCCAGCACCAGCCATTAGGGTAAACTGAGGTGTAACTGAAACCACCAAGTCAGGTGACGTTGATACAATAAGGGAGGTATATTTGAGCCCAGACACAGGCCAAGGGCAATAAGACCACTGACCCTGGGGACTTGGGGGCTGAAGGCTTTATAGGAGAGTTTGGATAGGGGAGGGGTACGCAGCGAGGAATGGGAAATTTTGGACAGGGTCTGGACATCTGTCTCTTCCAGGTACGGCTGCTTAGGGTGGTTGCTTGTTCACCTCCTTTTGCAAGTTCTGGCTCCAGGTCCCTCTGTGTCTGCAGCCGCAGTCAGTGGCTCTGCTTAGGGAGTTTCTCTTCTGTCTGGACGGGGGTCTGACAGCTGGTGCTGCTGATGGCAACGTTTCTTCATGAAACACTGATAGGGAAACCTTGACAAATGGAAGCCTGAGATGGAGACTTTCTCCAGTAAAACCCAAGAGGAGGTAGATGGTGGTGAGATATGCTGCAGCTCTGATGTCACTTAGAACCCCAAGCGCTGTGTTTTACTCTGTCCTAGGCATGTGTGGCATAAAAGTTTGATAGTTTACAAAGACAATAAGTGCGAAATATCACAGAGTAATGCTCTTAGAGCACTGGGACGGGAGCTCGCAGGAGATCATTTACAGTAGAGGAAAAGCAAAGAGTTTCTGCCCAGGAAACTATGCCAAAAAATTGGAGCACGCTGGTGAGGTGAGGGGTGAACAGGAAGACGCGGCATCAGGAAGACGCAATACAACATCGGGAAAACTAGGAGCAGTGCCCCCGGGAAGGTACAGGAAAACAAAACATGTGCTATCGGTGAGAGAAACTTGTGTGCAGAGCATGCAGCAGTCATGAGTGAAGCCTGCCTTGGGTGTGGATGTTAAAGCAAAGCTTATTCCCGTGGTCAACTTTCGTTTCTGTTTACATTGTAGTTCACATAGCTTTTTTTTATTTTAAAGGAAAAATAAAAATAACAATTAAACACAGTTTCAAAACAGGTTAGCAGGAAAGTTACAATAATTAATGCACTGTGTATTGTTATTTTCGTAGTAGTTACTCAGAATACAAGATACAGGCGTGAAATGTTGTCCAAACAATATTAGCACAAATCTTTCTTTTCAAGGAACTAAGAGAAAATAACTGTAGTTATCTTAACTCTCTTGTGTATAAACATATTTTCTTTTTTTCTTTTTTCCTTTTCCTGTTTACTCTTTGCCCCATCACAGCTCATCTTTTCTTTTGAACAGTTTCTTCCCAATTTGCAGTATCTATTGTACATTTGGATGGTGCTGCTTTTTAGGTTTTGTAAGCAAGTACACAGCTGCGGTGAAAATGTCGATGTCTACTCTAAGCACTCATGACATATTTGATACTGAACTGTACTGATATCTTATTTCTCGGCTAACTGCATATTGTACAATATAGTAGAAAGCTCCTCACGAAAGAAAAGGGGTGCAAGACTGTTACCCAGGAAAGGAAAGCTAAGCACACGCGCCGTCGGTATAAAGGAGATGGGGCATGCAGTTGTCGTGTGTGAACACTGCCCTGCCTGTGATAGTTGAAGCAAAGCTTATTTCTCTGGTAGACTTTTATTTGTGTTTACATTGCAGTTCACACAGGTTTTTATTTTTAATGTTATCTTTAGGTTTCTGTAAGCAGGTGCTCAGCCAATGTGAAATGCTGATGTTTATTCTAAACACAAAATACACATTCAGAATTCAATACTTTATTTTATTAGTATTTTATGTCCCTACTAACTACACACTGTATAATCTGGTAAGAACCCCCTGACAAAACAGCAAGACTACTGAGATGTCAAGTGTGTCCTACAAAAGGCCCAGGAAAGCAAAGCACGTGTGCTGTCAGCGTAAGCCGTGTGTGCATGGAATGTGCTGTCGTGTGTGCAGGCTGCCTCGTGTGATAACTGAAGTAGAGACTTTTCTTTGTAAAGTGCTATTGGTGTTTCTGTTGTAGTTCATGTAAGAATTCATTTATGTTGTGCTTTTGTAGACTTAGTGCACTAAAAATGTCAATGTTGAAAATTTTAATGCTTTTTTATAAACAATATTTAAAATTCAATACTCTAGTGATTTTTTTCTGTCAAGCATGCATTGTAATATAAGAAAAAAATTAAAATTAATAATTCATCAATAGAAATATTCTGAAGGATAAGAGTGGATCTGAAAGACCCATGTTTCTGTGCCTTGATGACAGAATCAGTGTCATGCTCTGGGATTAAGGTCATGCCCGTCAAGGACCCGAACCTCCCTCTATCCTCCACCTCCCAGAGGGCCCATCATGTCCCCAGAGAGCCACCCAGAGGCTGAGCCTTCAACACATGGGCTTCTTGGGGACATAGATCCAAATCACAGCACACACCTTAAGAAGAAAGCAAAACAGGACACGCGAAGGCTGTTTACTAAAAGACAAAGTGAAACCAATGCAGAAACTTCCGTCAGAACAGCCCTCAACATCTGTACCCCACCTGTGCTGAGTGCTAGATACGGTGCCTGAGTACCAAGTCCCGGACCCCAGCATGCCGTGTCGCTTCTGGCCTAAGACTCCAGAGACTGGAAATGGGTGGATTCCACATCAGCATCTGGGGCAGCCAGGGGAGGATGGATGCGTTGTTTCCTGGCCCCTTAGATACTCAGGGAGCAAGTTCTGTGCCTAGTGGATACTGCACAAACAGCACACACACTGTCAGGCACCAGGCTCACGAACCACGGAGCCTGCAGGGTCCTGGGGGTCAGCACACGGCAAACTCTGTGCGTCTGTACAGCACCGCGCGACCACAGGGCAAAGCCAGCAGGTTGCCTCATGCTACGGGAGCAGAGCTGCGGTGCAGGTCGGGGTGTGGGCAGGAGGACATGATCGTAGCCGTGACGAAGAAGCCACATCACCTCCTTTCCATTTTCCTGACTTGAAAATAAAGTCAGTGTGCTACTTGATAATGATTCTGCGTTGCCATGGAGAAGGAGGCTGCGTGGAGGACTTCGTAAGGGAGGCGCACAGGACTATTAGAAGTCCTGCTTGTTCTGTTTGATGTTTGTACATGAACACTCTGAGTGTCTCCACACGGTGCGGGAGGTGGTTATCAAGACCATTTGGGTCGTGCCTTGCTGCAGGAACTCAGTCCTTATCTACGAGCATGAGTTGGGACAAATTCCTTGACCTTTCTGGGGCTCCGTTCTCCGAACTGTGAACTGGGTATAAAATACGGGCATCAGGGCAGGGATTTAGCTCAGCGGCATAAGCACCTGCCTGGCAAATATGAGATTGTGAGTTTGACCCCTGGCACCAAAACAATAAAAACAAGAGCCATCGTTGTTGCAAAATATTAGATGCTCACTGCAATGGCTAACATATAACAACAGCAGCTTTCTAGCAAGTGAAGAATTCAACTTAAAGAGGTTTTCCCAAATGACCGGATGAATAGCTTGCCAAAGTGATGGTGATACCTGCCACTTCTGAGCTCTGGCCCCTGACTCCAAGGAAGGTGGGCCACCGTATTCAAAGCACACACTGAGATCACAGAACAGCCAACATCTGAACCCGGGAGGTAAGTACTTCACATCCATGGAGGGTGTTGACAGGAGTTGACAGGAGGATGGATGGAGCCCCTGTCCCATGAGGGCGCTGGCAGCAGCCCATGCAGCTGGGTTTAGAGGCTGACTCCTTGACCCTTTGACAATAGTCCCTCATTAGGACATCAGCTCTCACGGGGGGCCAACAGCTGTGGCCTGGCAGGACATAAAACCAGTCTTGGCTTTAACCAGGGGGAGGGGGCCGCTGATTATCCCTTCCATAAAGCTGTTAGAAAAGTTCTCTCCCCAGGGGATTTTTGGTCAAGAAGTTCCAACATTAAAAAACTTTCATTTCTCTCTTTCACACCATGATTGTTCTTCCTCTTCAAAACTGGGACGGGGCTTGGGATTTAGCTCAGCGGCATAAGCACCTGCCTTGCAAGCAGGCAGTCGTGAGTTGGATCCCCGGTACCGATAAAAAGGAAAAAGACAAAAAAAAAAAAAAAAAAAAAAAAAAAAAAAAAAAAAAAAAACTGGGACATTATTAGTCTAGAGACAAAAGCAAATCTTTTTTTTTTTTTATTTAAAGAAAAGGAAACAAAAAAATACATGGAGATAAAAAGAAAAGGGTAGAAATAATACAAAATTACAGAAAAACAAACGGTAAGAAATTGCTGGTTGATAAGTTACACATTGTCATCTTAGAAATAGCTGTTCAGGTTATAGAATTAAAGTATTTAGAATGACATTCAAAAAGTGACCCTACAAACCATTCTGCTCTATGATCGAACAAAAGCTCAGTAATATGGTTATCAGTCCTACACATTTGTTTTACATCTCAAAGAGGGTAAGATTAAACATATCAAAACAGAACAGAACATTTAAAAAAAAAACAATTTAAAGAAATACAGATTTCAAAGCAAGTCCACTGGAGATCTTCATTATCTAACTGTCTCTAGTTTCTTACAAATAGTTGTCCCTATCCTCACCCACTTTATATACTTATTGCATATTATAGAACTAATCAAATCATTACAGGATGATGAAGTCTTTTTAGGTCCTCAAGTTCCAAATTAGGGAAGACAATAGTAACTACCATCGCATCTCTCATTCTCTTTGTGATAGCTGTCCCCATCTCTACATATGCTGAAATTGAACTCAGGAAACCAGTCCAATGTCATTCTAATCAGTGAACAATAGATTGCTAGAATTTATATTATAATGCTACAAAATAAGCCTCAGGTTTCTCAGCGTCTCTTCCTTAGAGTATCTGTTCCTTACATCTTGCATTATATAATCTGTTCCCGTAAATAATTTTAAAAAAACCCACGTGTGAATTTCTACATATATACCTATCCTCTCTGTATTATAGGGAAAACCAAGTCATAGCAAGACAGCAAAACAATTTCCTAGAAAAACATGCAATGGATAAGACATATAAGACCCCAATATAGATGACCTTCCGTAGCTACTATGTTTTCTCTTGTTATTTTCAATAGATTTGTCCGCAACACTGGCTTATTATAGTTAAACATAGTATCACCTATTTTTATAAAAACTTAACTTTGACAGCATTGTAGTATTTGAGAGCTGTTACTAATTAATACCTGTATGGATATCCTTTACATCTTGTCATCCTCAGAGTAGTTGCCTCTACTTTTAGATGAATTTTAAGCTGTACTCCTGATCCAAGTGAGGCAAGATATAAAGAGATTAATTAAAGAAATGACAAGCCCCACCCAAGAGAACACAGATGGAAGAACTGAGGAAATCAGAAAAGAAAGAGAAACTTCTGAAGAAGAATTTAAACATAACTTAGAATACATGAAACAGATCCAAAGAGAATACCAGGAAACTAAAAACTCCATTGAACACTGGCAAAATGCCTTGACAGAAACTAAAGACAGCCTTCTGAAACTTGAAGAGAGATTTATGGCATATGATCGTGAAAGAAAAAGCCTCTTAAAAATAACAAGGAACCAGAAAGAAGCAATTCAAAAACTGGAGGATGACAAAAAGATACATAACTTAAGAATAAAGAATGTGAGTGAGGAAGCAGGAGCAACCAAAAATGAAATACAAAAAATATTCACAGATATATTAAAGCAAAATTTCCCATGTATAGCAAAAAGAAATGATATCCAGATAAAAGAGGCATACAGAACATCAGCTACCTACAACCAAAACAGATCTACGCCTAGACATATAATGATCAAGATTCCAGAAATCCACCAAAAGAACAGAATATTAAAAGCAGCCAGAGAAAAGATGCAGATTACCTACAATGGGAAAACTATCAAAATAACAGCAGACTTATCAACACAAACTCTTAAGTCAAGAAGGGAGTGGGGAGAAATATTCCAAGTCCTGAAAGAAAAAAAATATGCAACCAAAGTTCATATACCCATCAAAACTCTCTCTCAAAATTAATGAAGAAATAAGATACTTTCAAGACAAGGAGGAACTGTGGGAGTTTGTGGCCACCAATCCAACCCTACAGAGTGCTGAAGGACATTACAGAGAAAGAGAGGAAGAGATACCAGGATTCCAGCAACAGTGGCAGAGAGGCCTCAGTGAATGGGGCAGACAGTGGAATGAGGGAATAATGTGGACAAATTATAGCAGAAAAGTGGAGTAGCAGACATGAGGCAGAGACGGTAAGCTATAGTCTTTAGTATAGACAGCTCTGAAACTATATTAAAAAAAAAGGCAGAGGTCATTGTTAATGGTGTATAACGATTTAAAAGACACAGTAGTCCTATTGCCATATTTAGTTTGAATTTAATTTGTTCTGGTCTGTCCATTCATGTCAGATTTGAGGGCACAGACATCTTGAACCAAAAATAGCAGGTTATACCATGGTAACTATCCTTACTTTCCTATTAACTTAAACTGAAATCCTGTATTACTTACATTGTCTTACTATGACTGATCTTAATTGAATCTGAATCATAAGACTATGGGTTAGCCTTGGCTGATTTTATTTGAAATTGGTATGCTTGTTAGACAAAAGCAAATCTAATCAATGAAGAACAAGAAATGTGGTGGGTAGAAAAGTCTTCCAAAGTCAGCCCCATCATTGTCACCTAACCAACACCTCTGCAAGGCGGGAATAGTCCTGAGAGAGGCCAAATAGACCAAGAGGATAGGTCAACCTGTTTCTGAAAACATCAGGATACCTGCACTTGCTGCCCTCAGTGGGCAGTCCCCGAGCGTTCCCCTATGCAGAGCTGGAGGCCCGAGTGTGAGTCGGGGGACGCAGTGAACCCTTCTCCCTCCCAGGTGATTGCTCCTCCAGAGGCACTGATTGGGCAGCTCCTTGGTCCCAAGTCTTCCCTTCCTCCTGAGGCCACTGCTAGCACTCAGCTCGGGGCATGGTACACTGCATCGCCCTTCGTGGACCAATCATCACAAATTGGTGGCTTAAAACATCAGGAAACAGACACCAGCAGCTGTGAGCCCAGGGGTCTCCAGTGAATCAGAGTGGCTTACAATCAGGGAGTTGCCAGGCTGCCCCTTCTGGGGGCTCTAGAGGAGATCCATCTCCTACCTGTTCTGGTTTCTATAAGCACCCTGTACCCTTGTTGTGCTGACCTCTGCTTCCTTCTGCTCCCACTGCCATGTCTCCTTCTTTTTCTAATCCTGTTTCCCTCCTACAGGGCTCTGGAGAATCTCTGGCCCCCTGAGTAGAAGCCAGGATGACCTCTCCATCTCAAAATCCTTGTCTTACCCTTGCAAGGTACGGTGACAACAACAGTTTTCCAGGATTAGGGCAGGACAACTCTGGAGGCCTTTCCTCAGCTGACCAGAGGGCCAAAGAGTGGAGACCAAGCTGGACATGGGGCACACCCGCTGGCCAGCTGGCTCCCGGCAGGGAAGGCTGCCAGAAGGGGACCCCCACCCCGGGAGCCTTAACTGTACTCTGCCCCCAAATATTGTAGCTTTTCAGAAAGCACCAGGGAGCTTTGGGGTTTGCTCACAGACAATGAAATGTACAAATGATAAAAAGCTCCCATCTAATCCATTCCCTTAAAAAAGAAAAATGTGAGATAAATACACAATAATAAACAAAAACAATCTTGCAATTTCTAGGGACCAAAGGCCAAATTCCTTTTCAGATATATATATATCATATATGATTTCCTATTGGGATATTTCATTGGCTATGACATTTTCTGGAACATTAACTTTGTTTCCATGGCTAAAATTCAAGAGCCAATAAGGAAAAATAGTAGAACTTAATTGGAAAATAAAACAGGTTGAACCCAGGACATCTCAGGTAATGAGCAATCAAGATACTAATTTTGTTGTTTACTTAATATTAACCCTCAATAATAATTAACACAGAGAGAGGTTGCTTGTTTAAGGCATCTGATAAGATGAGGCCATTCATGTAGATATTAAAGGATGTTCGTATCCAGGAAGTCATCGACCTGCTCACTAGGTCACGGTCAGAGGAAGCTTTACCAGTGCTGCCCGCGAAACTGCAAACTGACATGTGAAATCTGGCTACAAGGAGTGAAAAGAGAAAAAGAAATTCTTGCCCAGAATTGGTTTCCCTGTTGTAGAACCAGCAGTAGGAGAAGTTTACATTCACTTATCCATTGTAAACACTTCTGAAAACAAAAGCTGCTATGGTCAGCAATTGAGAAGTTAGTTCAGGAGTAACAGAAAGACCCTAAGCGACCAATCAGTGGCTGACAGCTTGAACTTTATCGGGAACAAGGCTTTCCAGAAGCCAAGTAATATTCTACAGGCACAGCCCAAGTGATCCAGTGCATCCATTTGTAATCTTTAATGGTTCCCTAGAAGATGCTATCTTTTCCCATCGCTGTCTTTCCAGTTTCTCCAAAAGCTAGTGCCTTAATTGCTTGTTTTTGAGTGTCTAGCATTTTTAAGGAAGAGGCAAAAGATCCAATTAGTTATCACAAATAATACATACCTTAGTTGTTCCTATTCTGGGATTCTCAAGGGAGAATATTTTCAGGAGACTTGAAAGCAAGAGCTCAGAAGTGGAGCTGGTATGACTTTCAAGGACATTTAAGTAGCCCACCAAAAACTAAATTAACTTTTATGTGTTGTTGAAAATATGGTCAACTAATTCACCTACAACAGTGTACAAGGGGAAGAAGAAAATAAACTGTAAGGGGTGACATTTTGCTTGGAATTAGATTGTGACCCCGCTATATGGAGATACCTGAGGAAGAGGCTCCCATGCTGACAGTGCTGTGGACGTGGACACACGAGCCAGAAGAGGCAGCAGCTGTCAGAGCAAAGGAAAACATACTAGGAAGATGTCTCCACGGTTTCAGGTCCTCCCCTGTGGGGACCACCTGACAACTGTCCTTGAACAGAGAGCAGTCATGACCGTGTTCACTAAACCTGGCCCTGTCTCCATGCACTGGTGTGCTCAGGCTGGCCAGGCCATTGCCTTTTCCCTTCATGGGCTCTGAGCAATGCACATGGGGCTGGCTGACTTACCGATGCATAATCTTTGAAGCTAGGTGACAGTCGCTGTTTCCCCATTCTGTGACTCCCAAAAACCGTTGACTGAGCTGGGCAGAATGCAGAGGCACTGGTCCAGGACTGTCAACTGGGTCTGAGCCTCAAGATAAGAGGCTACAACTTCCCAGGGCAGAAAAGCTTTACACATCAGAACTGAGGCACTGCCCCTGAACATTAAATGCTACCTCAGTGTGTTACGCAGATTGGCCTTTCTGCACTCCCTTCTCTCTGCATATTGCAGAGGAGCTCTCAGGCCTCCTAGCTGGCCCAGCTCACATCACTCACATAATCCCCACCACTCTCACAGTCGCTTATCCGCAAATCACTCCCTTCTTCATGAAGTAATAAAATTCAGCTTAGGCCCTGGATCAAGGCCTTTGTTCTGTGAACCCTCGTCTGGACTGGACTCAGGGCCTGTTAACTCCCCATAACAATACACGTGCCTTCGTGTCTTTATGCTCGCAGTGGGCCACACTGAAAGTGGTGGATGGGATTAACTTGCTAGAATGCTGAAAACTTTTCCCCAGGATTACAAATACAAACTTCCCGGGCTGGATGAGGACAGGAAGGGCTCTCTACACTTACCTAAGAGGGGGGAAAACAACAGTGTAGTGAAAAATGCACTCTCCAGAGACTCTTTTAAATTCATAAAGGAAGTGGATTAGTGCGAATTCCTGGAAGCAAATTTTCAAGCCATATCAAGAGTCTTTGGGAATTCCACTTCTAAGTATTTGTTTAGAAGAGAATGTAACCTGCTCTTTACTTTCCAAAAAGGCTGCCACAAACATTTTAATAGTTAAATATCAGAAACCGCATAGATTGTCATTAAAATGAATGGTTAAAGAAAGGTAATTTCATACAGGGAAACATCCTGTCACCACTGAAAATCATGTATGCGATTTTTAATTTTTAGCATCATAGGGAAATTGTCATGATAATAAATGTGAGACGTGATACAGCTTAAAAATATTGGTAGAAGGCAGTGGAGTTAGAGCCATCTTCATCCCTTTATATTTTACATATTCCTACATTGTCAAAAATACAATGGATGTGATGAACAGAAAGGCAGCTCCTGAGAGGACGTGCCTCTGTACCCGTGTGTCAGTGCAGGTGGAGGAAAAGGGACGGGGGCAAAGGCTCCTGGAAGGGATGCACAGCCTGCAGAAGAACACGGCAAGCCAGGGCCAAAATAGGCTGCAGAGAAAAACTAAGCCAATAGTGGGACAAGTGTCAACCTTTCCCCCGAGGCTCCTCAGATTTTCTTGTGGAAGACACCACCTCCAACATAGCTTCCCTGCGGGGAACGCACAGATCCTGCCTGATACTCATCCGTGGCAGTTCTTTCTCAACACACAACTGCAAATTGTCACTTTGGAGTCAGAAAGAAGAGCCTCGTCACGAAGCATTTTTCCTGGGGACGACGCACAGCCAGTTGGTGTGGCCAGCCCCAGACGCCGGCTCTCTCTGAAATCTTCTGGCGATAGTTAACCAGTATCGATTACAAGACCGGTGAATATCTGTTGCCTTTACACTGGCAATCGTCCTGTTTACTGTTTGCTCAGTCAGCTGATAATAGCCCAGTGCCTAAATGTCATAAAATGAAATGGGCTGTGGAAATTTCACATTAAGATTTGGATAGTTTCCCCTCCCAACCTTAAAACCAATCTGATTATTTTTATTAACAATGGCGCCAGGCTCCATTAGCAGGAGCTGCCCCGATACAATGGAGGCCGACGTGCTCTCATTTGCCAGCACCTTCCTTAGGTTTCACAGTCCCGTCTGCAGGTTCTTTGATACTGTAACTACTCTTTGATACTTCCTGTGCAGTTGCTTTCGTCTTGGGTTTTATTGCCCCCTTATAATTCAACAAGTAGCTAACTGTGCAATTTGCACTCATTATAAAAATTTATAGACTGGTTAAAAAACTAGTATCTGTACACTAAGTAGTTGGAGAACTACATAACATAAAGCTAACCCAGTGCTTAGAAAAATTCTTTTCCTTTACTGAGGGTGCAATCCTTTATTAATGTTTGTTGAAGAAGTGAAAAAATGCAGTACCAAAATATGTGGCCAAAAAATAGATTATTTTCTGCAATAAATTAGAAGGAAAGAGACAGAAATAGAGTTCAGGGGAGTGGTGCAGGGCAAGATTAGGAAAAGCATGAGGGCGTGGTAGGTAGTAAGATAGTGCGGAATGGAATTAGGCAGGCACAGAAAGGTAAGTACTGTAAGGTCTCACTCTTACAAGAATTCCAGAGCGTGGATCTTACGGAAGTCAGGAGGTGAATAGTTACCAGAGCCCAGCGAGCAGGGGCAGGGGAGACGGGTAAGGTTGATGGATGTGAACAGCCACGGTTCCACAGGGAGAGTAGTTCTGATGCTCAGTGGCATGGTGGGGTGAACGTAATAACAGTGCACTGTGTGTCTCAAAGGAGATGAAAGATGACTTTTGGCATAGACTCACTAGGGAGAACTGATAAGATCTGAAGGCGATGGATATGTAAATTAATTATACTGATTGATCACTGTCTGTATATATGAGAATCCCTACACTATGATAACTCATAAATACATATGTTTTGTTCAACCAAGATGCAATTTTTAAATTAAAATGGAAATACAGGCAATTTGTGAAGCAAAGTATGAATTTATAATACATAATAATTGTGTAATTATATAATTGGGGGACTGATACATACACATAGCGTGTCGTGACCATGTATTTTCCCCTTTCACCCTCTCTCTCCCCGTTTCTCTCTTTCCCCAATCCTTTCTCATCTCTATAGTCTGCCTCTTTTTTTCCTATCATCTCTCTTTTATTTTGTTCTTTATTTATATTTTGTGTGTCTCTCATATCAGAGAAAGAGTGATATTTAACTTCTGTGTCTAATTAATTTTACTTAGTATTCTGATCTCAAGATGAATCTATTTTCCTAGAAATGACTCAAATGTATCTTTCTTTGTAGCTGAGCACCACTCCATCATGCATGAACACCGCATTCTCTTTCCCCATTCCTCTGGGGAAAAGACACACAGACTGTTTTCAAGAGCTACCTGTTGGAGCTACATTGCAACAAATGTGCGTATGCATGTACACAGCAAACTGACAACTTTCCCTCTGTCCACTCCCCTTCCCTGGGTGAGGAAGCATCCTTCTATTTCCAGGTGAGGACCTGATCGTACAAAGGAGTCAAAGATTTGCATCCACTGAAATGACTTTGCTGAGAGTCCCCACAGAACAAGCCCCACGCCAATTAGGCTTCATGTCACCCACAAGGGCATTAATTGACGAGTGGCCTTTAAACCTCAATTGCCCACTGGTTCTCAGGCTCCTAACGAGTCTGTCTCTTCCCACTGCCCCAGTGTTGGAGACACCCAGGCTGCGTTTCTTGGATCTTGTCTCCCACCTCCACCTTCTCCCTGATGCTGGGTCTGCTGGTGGCGGCCTGGCCTCCCCCGACGGCCTCTTCCTCACCTGCCACCTCCCTCCCAGCTTCCTGCCTCAGTCTCTCTTGCTCAGAACGATCAGCTCTCTCTGTCAGCCATCCTCCCTCAGAAATCCGTGCAGCCCACCTTGCATTGTCTTCAAAGTTTTGCTCCAAGGCCACTTTCTAGAGAGTGGGGTGAGAATTGCGGCCCACCCTTCCCACACCTTTTGTGCATTGTGGGTCCTAATTTTCTCCACACCACATGTCACAGCCCATCCTGTTGCTTAGCTCGCTCCTGCACCCCACTCCCCTGTAAGGCCTGCTGTGAGCCCGTGTGTGCTTTGAATGGTTCCTTATCCCCTGTAATTACGTGTGGCACGATGGATGTGAAGGGCGGGGTGTAGATGTGACAGCTTTGTTACATCATCACCAGGCCAGGGTGTCCCCATTTTTTGTAAAGTTACATTTAGTACATTTTTAAGACATCTTGAATTTCTTGATTCGCATTTCTTTGAAAACTGTCAAATACTTAATAAAACGTCTGTTTACTGCGCCTGTGTTAGGCTCAGATTTTGGAAGGTGACACTTCTGCTTTTCACATTCATGCTGGGATCTCTCACAGCAGTCTAAAGTAGCAGATGAACAGTGAGGCTCTGGAGAGACCAAAAGAAAAAGGCTGCACACAGAGAATGTGCCACCAGCTCAGCACCGTCTCAAGTCCTGAAAGGAAAGTCCGACTTTAATTCTCACTGAAGGGAGCTTCACTTTTGTCCTTAGGAATGTCTTGAAAAGTAAAATGCAGAATATCTGCATAATTCAAAATTTCAAGGATTTTGAAAGTAAAGAAGCAGGAAGGTCTATACTGTCCTCACCTTCTGCAGGCCACTCGCTGCTGTGGACGTGCAGACACGGCTGCTTCTAATTCACAGCTCTGCAGCAAATGCAAAACATAGACCCTAGTTTAAAGACAGCATAGAAAATAACAGAATTATAATTATTCATGTATATTCATGTTGATTGTATGTTAAAGTCATCATGTTTGGGATATGCTGGATTAAATAAATTCAATCAGTTTTATGTTTCTGCTTTTACTGTGGTAAATCAATTATTTAAAATTGCATATGTGGGAAATTCTGCTTTAGATGAAAAAGAAACAGACTAAAGAGACAACAAATTATAACATTTAACACTAGATTAGATCCTGGCTTAAGAAAAACAGGATTTTTAAAAAATATACTTGAAGTAATTGGACAAATTTAAATATGGCCTGGTTACCACAAACTTCAGAATTGTTGATTGTTTTAGCTATGATGGTTGTATTGTAGTCTTATGGAAGACTGTTTTCACCTTCAAGATAGGCATGTCAGAGTAAATGAGAGTGATATATTATGACGGCTAAACTTATTTTCAAACAGCAATATATGTTAATAATTTAATGTTTTATGACCACAATATATAAGCATGTGGTTTATTTTGTATAATCCTCATATTTATATAGTTATGTATTTACTTGTATTTACACATGCACTTTTGTATATACACATAGATAGCAAATATTAACAATTGGTGAGCACAGAGCTCTTGAATCTCAGGAAATCATCCTGGAGGCCAATGCAAAAGCAATCAGCATTAGACCTAGAACCCTAATGACCAGCCAGATGTACCCAGAATGTCTGGAGGATGGTCAAGATGAGATTTTGACTCCACATTCAGAGTGTCATTCATGGATTTGATTCTTTCCACAATTCTGGAAAAAAGCCAGGTAGGATAAGAATCAAATCAAATTCAATGGCTAGGCTCAATGTCGATGTTACAGGGAAATTTGATTCATTCTCATTCAGTTCAGTTTGCAAGCAGAATTGTGGAGAGAATTAGGTTCATGAACTAAAGAACCACTGTAGATAACCCCAAGGTATTGCAGAGTTGTCCCACCACTTTCTATCCCCACCATGAATTGTCTGACCTAGAAAGCTCCTTCTCAGAGAACTTTCTTGTCTGCTTCTCAAACACAGCCAGTGATTCTGGCTTGTCCCTTGCTTTCATGTTCCCGCATAGGACACACTCAGCATGTAACCTGTCAGAACGGAGACAGTGCTGAGCTTTTAAGGCCCTCGTCTCAGCATGAAGCCTGAGTCATGGTGGGTGAGCAGCACACACATAAAGCGGTGGCTTCCAACCTGACTAGACTGAAGCCGATATACTGCAGGAGCAGCTCAGCAGACACAGACACCTCTCTATGAAAACTGGAACAAGAATTTCATGAAAAGCACTCAATCTTACTATACTCTGTGTCATTTTTAAATGAGCATTGTTCTTTTTGTAAGTACAAAGACCACTAACTTGACTTCACATTTAATGAACTCAACTTTGAAACTATAAAAATTAACCACTTGCTGATGAGTTAATTGGGTTATTGCAGATTGGTAAAATGGAAAAGTGGCTTCATACCAAAGGCAGACAGATCTGTTACACAGTGACCCCTTAATATCCTCGGGGATGGGTTCCAGGTCCCCCAAGATATGATAATTGACAGATGTCAAGTCTCTTATATAAGACAGCACAGTATTTGCATTTAATCTATGCACAACCACTCCTATGCTTTAAATTACTTCTATGTTATTGACGATACCTAATATAATGTAAATGCTATGTGAACAGTTGTTATTTTTTGTATAGGAAATAGTGACAAGAAAAGTTGTATATGTTTAGTATGGAAGCAGTATTTTTCGGTATATTTTTACCCCGTGATCTGTTGTACCTCTGGAGTACAGAACCTCTGCGCAGAGAAGGCTGGCTGCATGGAGCGCCAGCCTAACGCTGATCTAGGAAAGAGCTGTGACTGTGGATGTCCCACCTGCTTCCGCCCCCTCCTGCCCACCACCATCACAGCAGTGCCAGTCTCCATACTGTCCTTTTTCTCCATCTTACCTGATTTTCCCCCTCATCCCTGGTACTGGTGAGCTCATTTTGGTTTTGCCATCTTTTGCTTTCACATCTAAGGACATTGCCACTCTGTGTCCTGCAGGCCCAGGTGCTCTTCTGGGTCAGGATGGAGTGGGGACAGGGCCCACTGTAGAGTGTGTCTCAGCAGCCCTGCTGCGCACCAGATGTGGACCTGGCAGTGCTGGCCGATGAGACTGGCTCCCCAGTGAGCCTGCTTCCCAGGGAGTTATGAGCAGTGACCTCTGCCTTCTGGCCATGCCTTGCCTGCACTGACCTCATGCACTTGGTATGAGAGCCCAGCTGTGCTGGTCCTGAGCTCTGCCCATCAACAGCCCTGACTGCAGATCTGAACCCTTCCCAAGTCCCCCGCAGATTCTATGTCACAGCATTTCACAGTCCAAGCCCAAGGGATAGGGTGGAATTCTTATTCCACTCCTCCCATGAGGGTGCAGATGCATGGACAGATTGCTGGGGATCCTGGGGCCATTTTCTGTCTCCAAGAAGAACTGTGGTTCACACCCTGGGCAGGGGAGCTTGGATCCAGCCTCCCCAACTGTACCTGTCTTGGTTAATTGAGTGCTGTGGAGACATACTTTGCAAAGTGGGCCCAGACCTTCTCTTTCTTCACTGACTACGTGACCTTCAGTGGACTGCCTAATCCCCTGTGCCTCCGCTTCCCCATCCTGTGATGTTGGCAGGATAACAGTGCCTAATTGTGGGTATTAGGATCCAGCAAGTTAAAGAACAATGGTGCTTGGGAGGAGGAAGAGGGTGAACAGATCCCAGAAAGTTAAGGATGCACAGCATTTCAGGGATCACCTCATGTGCAAGGAGACTGAGGCCCCAGGCGGGGAAGGAGCCGGCCTGAAGCCCGTGTCACGGAGTGTGCTCTTCTCCGCTAGAATTTACGTCTGTTTTGCACCTGGATGCATTTAATAGGCAGAAAGTTCCCTTAAACTGCTCTGCAAGAGGCAGGCAAGGGACAGGAGAGACAGCTGGAGTCCCAGGGCTGAGGGTCACCTCTGGCTCCTTCCCAGCAGGGACCAGCACATCTGGAGAAGTTGAATGTCTTCTGCTGCCCAGCCACTGGTCTCTGGCATTTCCACCACAGAGTACTCAGCACGGAGGAAGGAAAACACTAATATGAAGAATCTTATTAATTGCTGATCAAAAATCTTCAAGGTGTCTGTGAGAAATATAATATTCCCATTTCACAGATGAAGAAACAGAAGCTTGCAGGTTTATAAAACTTGCCCGATGCAAAGCTTGCTCTTCAGGGTGGGGTTGGAGTCAAACCCAAAGCGCTAACCCCACCCCTGTGACTTCTGCTGACCTTCAGCTCCTCCCTGGTCACAATGAGCTTTTCCCACATGTGTGCTCATTGCCCAAGACGACATCAGCAGTGTTGGGGGCTACAGGGCATGGGAGCAATATAGCTTTTGCTAATTTTTTACTCCGTGGTTTCCCAAGCAGCTGATCTTCTGCAATATCTGGATTCATACAAAGATTTGGCAAAAGTGGAGGCAATGGTATTGGGCTGTCTCAGAAGTGAGCTCCTGCCCCAGGTGTGAAAAGATTTCCTAAATTATAGAATTTTCCAAAAGGCCATCTTAAAGCAGAAAGCTGACTTAATCCAATTAAAATCCAACTCGATTCCCACAAGTCCGATTTCCACACACTGTGCTCTTGGGTGCATCTTTGCACCTTCCCAAGGAGCAGCCTGTAAAAGCTGCTCATAAATGTCACTGCTTGTTTCTTCCCCATCTTATAATGAAGTATTTAGGTCCTAGAGGTCAGCTAATCATATCAGGATCACACAGCTGATGAGCAAAGCTGTGTGGAGTTGGAGCAGGGCTGTGTGACCCACGGTTGTGGTCTCTGATCCCTTTCTTCTGTCTGCAGGTTCCACGAAGACAGGAGACCCACAGCTCTCTATCCTCCCATGTCCACTACAGTGGAGAAAGCAGCCATTGCGTGGGCAACTGAGCCCGAGTGGGTTCACCTGCTGCCCCCTGCCAGTGCTCGGAGGCTGCTTTTCCCAGGTTTGGAGAGGGGTGTTACCTCACCACTGCCTCAGTCCAGCAGGGAGAAGCTGCCTTAGGCTCAGCTAACCTCAGCCCCACCCCACCCCCCAGCAGAAAACAATCAAGCCGAGGGTCAGGAGGTAAGAGGCCCTGACTGAACAGAAGGGAGACTATTCATGTCCCCAATGAACAGGCAGGAGGAGCCTTTGGGACAAGATGGTGCCCTGTGCCTGGGGCTTCCATTGACTTATGGGAGCCAATGATTGGCCAATCTGGGCATTGGCCTCCCTGTGTTTTTAAATTGGTTTTACTTCATTTGTTTTTATTTCATCTTATTTGGAGACAGGACCTCACCATGAAGCCCAGGCTGGCCTCAGAAGCCCAGGCTGGCCTCAGACTTGCAGTGCTCCTCCTGCCTCGGCCTGCAGAAGAGCTCTGTGTTCTCAAACTGCTCACGGTTCCCGCACTACTCAGATGCGGTCTCACTGCACATCAGGAGCCCTGGCAAATTTGCAAGGTGGTAGACAAGAGCCAGCATGAGACGACACATGTGCCAGCTTGCCATCACACTTGTGATGAGATAAACCACAAGAAGGAAAGGCTCCTCTGGCTCACAGTTTTAGAGGTTCCAGCCCAAGGTTGGCTGGCTCCTTTGTTTGGAGATAGCACAGCATGGCAAGGCACACAACAGGACAATATGCTCATTCACGCTGGCTAAGAAGCCAAGAGGGGCCAGCACCCCAACATCCCCCAAATGGCACCTCCCGTCAGGTTCCTTCCCAGCAGCACCACAGGCTGGTGACCAAACGTTTACCACATGGCAGATATTTAAGAACCAAACCATAGCTGGAGATATGGTGCCTGCCTGGCAAGCTCAAGGTCCTGAGTTTGATTCCCAGTTTTAAAAAAAAAAAGATCCAAAGTAATAAAACCAAGAAGTGAATAACAGGATGGGATAACGGAATGGATTTTAGGTGTGGGGACCTCTCTGCCATAAAGAAAGACTTCAGGCATTTGTAGGAAAATGGATGCCCCTAGAGACCGTAATGGGTTTTTCCTTCTGATTTTGGTGGTACGTTTTAGATACACACAGTGGTCACATTCACCATAGAGAATTTGTACCTGCATGTGATATAACTTGATTCTGTTTTCCCA
The DNA here is from genome assembly GCF_034190915.1 of Cavia porcellus. Classification (NCBI taxonomy): domain Eukaryota; kingdom Metazoa; phylum Chordata; class Mammalia; order Rodentia; family Caviidae; genus Cavia; species Cavia porcellus. Next base: position 7,062,340 of record NW_026947496.1, on the reverse strand, counting down.
TTCCCCGGGCTCCCTTTAACCCTTTCCCCTCCCCATTTACAAAAGCTTTGTTTCCATTTGAGGCCAATGAGGCATACAAGGTTAAACATCTCGTGGTTTCTCTTATATGAGAAACCAAGGTTGCAAATACAAAGCAAAATAACAGATAGCTAACAGGAAATAGAGAGATAGATCTTTCCCAAATGGGAAAGGAATCCAGAGATGGACGGAGGAGGGGTAGAGGGGAGGGGAGGGAGGAGAAAAGGAGCTGAGATGCGTCCTGTCCACGCACCAACCCCACGCAGGGAATGCGAACACAGTGCACTGCAAACATGTGCTGGTAAAAAAATAAAATGAATTTTTAAAAAACCATTATAGTGTTGGTTAATTTATAATGAATGTGAATGTATCAGCATTAATGTAACATTTACAATATTATAGAGTTCTTTGTATGTTTCTTTCAGCTTTGCATCAGGCCTGTGTAATATTCATTGTAGCTCATGTCTTAATATTGTTACATCACATTGCTACATTGTTTAATTCTTTCCTCATTTATTTTCTCTTGAGTTAAAATAAGAATTGGTCAAGCTTCTTATTCCGGCTGGACTTGATCTGGTGGTGTCCTTATTCCCGAGGAGATCACGGGGTGAAGTCCTGCTCATGCTGGACATCCTGGATGCTACGGCTGTGACTTATCCCTGCTGTCGTTGGCCAGACCGAGGCAGACTTTCTCTGATTTTATTTAATCCTTTTGCATGGCGATTCCTCTGGACTTTGCTGCAGCCAAGGGAAGAAGAAAGTTCTTGAAAATGATCATATGCTGATCCTCGACAGCCTCCTTGTGACTAGCGTGGTGCTGTGCCCTTTATGCTGATGGATTCCGGGGTGCCAGGCAGCTCCTCTACCGAGAAGGAGGAAGCTGAGGCTGTGTCTCTGTCCTCTCTGTCACCATGGAGCAAGGGCTGCTGTGCACTTCACCCCTGCTGTATGAGAGCGGTCACTAAGCCAGGCTTTCTGACCCCAGCATTCAAGACCACGTCTCCCCACGACATCTCCACCTCTGAATCTACCTCGGTCCCAACTCAGGTGGCTGCTGATGGGAATAAGGAAAGATGAAAATTAAAAAAATGTTCTCTCGACTTGGCAATGATGTACAGAGCCATAGAATATGGCTGAGATGTTCTTTACAAATATTTAAAGTTTATGTAATTTTTGTGTTTAAAGTATTCTGTTTGTTGTTTCATACTAATCATTCCCTTTAATGGAGTGTTGTAGTCAGGGGTGTGAGAACAATTAAAATCAGGACATGGAATTTATGATATTGTTTTATGATGATCACCTAGAGTTAACACAAGAAACTGCAGGAAATCTGTCTGCAATACCAAAGACATAGAATATTTAGCCAAGGGCCTAAATCCCACAGCAATGTCCTGTAGGAGTCCAGATGAAAACCCAGAGTTCATGACACTGCCTCACGTGAGTCCAGCGGGAGGTCCAGAGCCCACAAGTAGGACTCACGCCAGTCTCTTTTATGGATCCACGCTGGGGAGGCCCAAAGGTGAGCAGTAGAAACTAGAAAGTCCACACCCGGGTGAAGACGCTGTGCTGGTAGGTTGAGGGTTCTATGCTGGAGCCGAGAAGTCACACTCACAACAAAGACTAGGGCTGTCCTGAAAGGCGCCACAGCCACCCTCAGTGACAGGGAGGCCCCGAGCTCCTCCAACAACAAGCATAGTCGGGTACATGCCGGGAAGCCAGCATGACGAGTTCATCCTGGAGACCAAGAGGCACAGGTCTTCCCCTCCAGAACCAGGAAGCAATGCTCGATGTAAGGACCAGAGCTCCTCCAGGAGAACTAACGGCTCAAACAGCAACATGTAGGAGAACCCACAGTGCCCTCCGTGCCTCCCTTCTCCTTCTCCACATCTCTATTTATGCTGGCAACTTTCTTCAGGTGGAACATCTATGCTTAGCACCCTGCTGGTTTAATTCAGCTGGCCTTAAGTTGACCACCAGTTCTTAATCCGTAACATGGAGTCTATGAATAGCTTAAGATTCTGGCTTCTCCTTGACCTTCCTACCTGGAAAATTAGAACTAGAAATAATCACTAACTACTTGGAATGTTTCCATTGCAATTGGTGCCCTCAAAGCAGCTGATAACATTTAAATAACTTCATGACAGTGAAATTTTGCCTCATGATCTTGCATTTTAAAAAGTCTAGCCAGGGGCCCTGCAAAGTAATTCTATAACCACGAAATAGCCCTCTGCCCATTAAAGTCCAAAAATGTGCTACAGAACATGCTCCACAGAAGCTGGTCTATGCTTGCTAAATGGCTGTTACCCATAAAAAGATATAAAAATACCTGTAGGTTCAGTATCTTAACCCTTTTTTGTTTTTTCATTATAGTTGCAACCATTTTCTAACATACTATTATTTAGTAAAAGATCGAGGGCTAATTTTATTCACTGATCACTTCTCATCTTGTTCTTGCAAAGCTTCTCCAGGCTATCACCTCCTTGGAAAATAGAAGGGACTTGCATAAGGGACGTGGCAAGCCAGGAAAGAAACCGTGGTGGAATTCAGCCCTCTGCTAGCTCCTCTGCAGCAGCTGCTGCCCACCATCCCCTCAGCCTGTTGGGGGGGATTTATTACGGCCTCTGAGGCTCTGAGAGCCTCTGCCTCCCTGTGGAGCCTGGGAGCAGCCCCACGAAGCATGAAGGCTGCTGGACCACAGAAGTGTTGGTCTGCTGGGTCTCATGATGCGACTGACCCACCCCTTGGGCCAAGGAATGCCCCACACATGCCCCGCCACAGCTGCTGCAGCACACGGAGTGTTTAGTTGCATTTTGCTGGGGGAGCTCATGTCATCACAGAGCAAAAGCATGCATTCCACGTGGGAAATGCTCTTCCAAGGGAAGCAACGCTCTTGAGAGAGGCCCGCCCTGGAGGACCGATGAACCAGTGGCTCCTCTTCCCTGCCGAGTCTCAGCTCACCTCGACTCCTACTCTAATGGGACCGGGGCTCCCGCGGATCTAAATGTTTTCCTTCAGTGTTAACTGGGCTGCAACTTCCTAAGTAAGGTTTAGTAAGAAGTAAAAGATGTCAGGGAGAAAAAGCAAAAATACAAACAGCAGTGCGCAAGTCTAATCTGAAGCCAAACACTGATTCTCTTAGGAAGAGAGGACTGGGCTCCACACTGCTCTCCAGTGTCACTACTGTATGTTTAAAATACTGACATCAGTGTGCCCTTGCCCACTGCCTCTCTTGGTAACTGGTCTACGTGACTCAGACCGCACCTTGATTTTGCAAAACCCAACCTTCTCTTGCTTATGAGGTGGGAACTCAACTTCTCACTGATGGGGAATTTCTTCTCTGGAAAAAGTCTACACACCGCCTTCCCTCTGGTACTCAGGGGTGACTCATGGGGATCCTCAGCTGCCCCACACCCAGATTGGCAAAGTCTACCCATTCCAGGTGCACAATTTAATAATGCCTTAGCCACATCATAAAACCATATGCATATAATAAAAATCGGAACGCAGACAGCCGTGGAAGATGCCTCCTCTCACAGCTGCCTTTGTGTGGTAATAAATCGCACTGCAAAGCCCGTGTAGAAGCAGCACAAATGCAGGCTGGCGTAGTGAGTTATGAGCTTAACAGTTAGACATCAGGCCTAGACATCACTGCTGTCAGCCTACAGGCCCAATACCAGTACAAAATGTCAGGACTAAGATAAGGAACCTTTGTACTTATTTACTCCTTAGTCACTCTTCTGTCTACCCAAGGCCCTCAGGGTCTCGGGAAGAGAGACCCCACAGCCATGGAGGTCGCCCCATGTGGTGGGTGCCCACGTTCGGGAGTGTAGCTCCATCCCCACCAAAGTCCACCTGAGATTCTCACAGAAGCAGATCCCTGCTCAAAAGACCCAACGGGCCACAATATTAAGATCCAATCTTCCACCAGATCTGGGTCTTTAAACGCTGATGTCTACCGGAGGCCAAGAGGAAACCATTAAGATTAAACGGCCCCTGGGGGCCCAAATACTTGGAAGCCACTGGATGGAGTCCGCCTGCTTCTCTTGACCTTTCTCTTACACAGGCTGGTCATTCTGCTGTCCCACACTTGCCTCTGTTCTGCTCACCCTCTGGTTGCTGCGTCTCTGTCTCCTTTGCAGCCCTGTTCCCTTTCACGTGGCCACTAAGTGTTGCTCCTCAAGATGTGGCTGGGTGCCCGGGACAGTCCCCAGGCCCCTAATATTCGGGCCTCCCTCGGCCTGGAGTGCCTTCTCCTCCTTAGTTGTTGCCTTCTACAGTCTCCCACAAGTGTCCGTGCTCCATCTCTTGGGAGCAGCTGCCCTCTCTGCCAATGAGGTGCCGAGGCAGCCCCTCACCACTGTTCATTCTCTCCTCCGTAGCCTCACAAGCTGGACAGAGACCACACTGTCCCCACTGGGCAGTAAACACTGTGGGTCTGGGGGTTTCCACCATGGATAGGAGGGTGCAGGTTTATCCGCCCTACACGTAAGTGAAGAAATGAAGGTCTTCTTCTTTGCTCTTAGTGCTCAGGATTGAACCAAGGCCCTCCACTTGTTCACAAGGCAGCAGCAGGGCTACAGCCCCAGCTGAGAACGTGGGCCTCCAATTGCCATCGGGCATCCTATCTACAACAGGGTAGAGGTCATTTTTATTTCTAAGCAATTTAAAGGGGTTAAAAAAAAAGACACTAGTGGTGGTGATTGGCCCTCACTTGTACACAGTAACCTAATAAATGTATCCCCTGGAAATAAGCATCATTTCCTTACTTTGTAGAAATCTGTGCCTGACAGGAGCTCAGTGTAACTTAGGAAGGTCTTTGCCTTAAAGTCAGTTTTTGCCTCTAGATTCCTGTGACCTTGTACTTACCTGGAAAGGCAGGGGCTGGTTCTGAGTGCTTCAGACCGGTCACCTTCCCTAGGGAGCCTGGGCAGCAGGCTGCAGCCGTCAAGCCAGGGACACAGCTGCACCCAAAGTGCTAATCCGTGACGTGAGTCCACCCAGAAAACTTTCACTTAGAGCACTGCCGTGGAGACCAGAGCGGATTGTGTGGGCCCACCTCAATCTCTGCCCCACAGAATTATGTCCTGCATCAATGTTCTGACTACAGTAAGAGAACTTTGCTGTCATCAGGTCCCCTTCCAGATGTCCAAGGAGGCCCAGGTAAGCGCCATCAAGCAGACAGAGTACCCTGCACAGCAGAAAAGGGGTGAACTATGCCCAGGTCTCACACGATCCCTATCACCCACCCTCCTGGTGCCCACCAAGTGGAGGGTGGGAGTGGGGTGCTCTGCGAGGAGACTTTTCCTGCTTACCTGTCTTCACAGAAACTAACAGGCCCTTGAACTTTAAACCTACAATTCTTTTCTTTCAAGAGTGAGCATGAAATAGAACGCCGTCAAGATACAGCACAGCCATGAAGTAGTTGCTGTGATCAGTTACGGGTTTTCCTGAATTCAAGCAAAGATCCAGGTGGGGGACAGAGTCTAAAAAATAAAGAGATGGTTGAGGGGTTTAGCTCAGCAACACAGTGTGTGCTTGGCAAGCACGCGGTGGTGAGTTTGATCCCTGCTACAAAAGATAAATAAATAAATAAGGAAAAAAAAAGGAGCTGGGTGTTTTCATGGCAGAGCATTTCCTTGGCTTGAGTGAGCCCTGGTTCTGTCCCTAGCAATGCAAAAGCAAAGCCAAAACCAGTATGAAAATGCTGCTCTCTGGGGTCAAGACATGTGAAACTCCGTGGTAGGCATGAAAAACTGGGCAACCAGCAACCCGGAAACTTACAAGGTGCTGAAGGGTCTGGAGTGGACCCTGGATTGGGAGGGTCTGGCAACAAGACCCCTAGTTTCACTCTTAAATGAGTAAAATTTGTGTCCTTCCAAATGTATCTGACTGAACATTCCAGGCACTGCACACAGCACAACAGTATCACGATAGAAGGGGCCTTAGCCTAGACCCGGGTAACAGAGACGTCCCGGCAGCCAGGGCTAATGGAGCCACAGCCCTGGGCCCAAGGGAGCCTGGGTTCAAAGCCCTGGGCCAGCCAGGCTACGCACACCCTGGCCTCTGCAGGAACCTGCGGCCCCTACAGTCTGTGCAGGTCTCTCAGCTTCACCATCGGGACATCCGGAGGTGGAGAGAACCAGAGACTCACTCCATGGCAGGAGGTGCTCAGCTGGTCCCACATCAGCACCATGACGCTGCTTCCCACTCGTGAGACTTTGGGCAGCTGAATTCGCTTCCCCAGACCTTGGTCACCTCAGGCAGAGACAGTGGATGCCTGGCCACTGCACCCAGCCCCAACTGAGTGGCACCAGGGAGCTCCTGTGCACACAGCAGTTAACGGTGAGGGGCCCTCGCAGAGAGGACTTCGGAGGCAGGAAGAAGCCAAATCCTTTTCCTGCCAGGGAGCCTCACTGTTCAGCCCAGCAGTGACCCTCGGGGCTCGAAGCACAGCACAGGGCCAGTGGGCTGTACATCACCCCCCCAAAGCCGCCCCAGCCTTCATGGGGCGAGCTGCTTTTCCAGGCCACAGTGTCCCATCCCCAAGCACTGATCCAGTGTCTTGACCCACAGTGAGGGCTTGATAAATGCTTGTGAATGAAATATTTATTCAATAAAGAAAGAGTTGCAAAGTTTTGCCAGATCACTGGAGGGGAGCAAGGTCATCATGTGAGCTCCAGATCTGATGGGGGGGGCGTCACTGGGCGCAGTAGGGCTTCTGCTTTCCCTTTAAGGAGTTCACTTTGCATATCTTCTCAGCAAGACTGTGATAATAGAGGCGGGATGAGGCGGAGTGTTCTGGAAAGCTGGGGAACCGGTACAGTCTCCCCTGGCACAGTGGAGTCACTCTGGGATTTCCCCAGTACAGCCTCAGTCAAGAGTTCTTCCAATGAGAGTGAGTCCCGGAACAAGGACCAAGTCACAGTCCTGGGGCCTGAGGGAAGCCAAGGAAGGCAGCAGCGACCTGGCTCTCAACGCACTGCTGTCCCCTGGTGGCCTGAAGGACGATGTGCTCTCGGCTTTCCGACCCACTCTGCTGGCCTCCAGGGCTTGCTGCAGCCTTCTAAGGCCCTCTGACAGCAGCAGAACAGAGCTCATATCCCGAGACCTGGAGAGGAGGAGGATGGGGGACAGAGGGGGAAGAGGGCTTTGCACACTGCCTTGCCCAGGACGCTGCTGCCCACCGAGCCTGTGTGGAGCGTGCATGGACACAGCAGTGTCCCCATGTGAGACGGCTGTGCGTTGGGTGAACTTCCCAGCTCCTCAGCACTTGAAAAATAGTGTGCACTTTGTGTTGATATTGGGTTAATAAAGCTGTGTGTCAGCAGACACCAGGCCGGGGCCACCCAGCACGTTCTGGTCCAGGACCCCCGCAGAACAGGAGCGAGGAGAGGAATGTGTCCGGATCCAAACTGTAGTTCCCACCCTGGAATTGAGGGCAGTTCCAGTGCTGTGCTGCGGCACCGTGAGTCCTTAGTTTGCTCTGTGAGTCCCTTCTTCTGAGCCGCCGCATCAGAACACACTTGCCCATTCATCCAGCCAGCCAGCCAGCCATGCATCCACCCAGCACCTACCGTACGCTAGTGACTCTAGGAGCCCTGGTTTCTTGGGAAAATATTAGACTTTAATTTCAATAGCTGTCTCTCTGTCTCTGTCTCCCTTCCTGCCTCTCTGTCTCTGTCTGTCTCTGTCTCTCTGTCTCTCTCTCTCTCAATTTCCACCTACTCAGTGAGCACGCTGGGCTTGGCTGTCTGTGTGACATCACATTTTAACTCACCGGTCACAACCTGAGCGTGGCTGCAGGGTCCCCGCAGATTGCACGTTGATGCCTGGAGCAGACTGCAATCCTGTGGATTCTAGGGGTAAAGGAATCCTCAGCCAAGCCTTCATAAGTTCCCAAGATTCTCTACCTGAGGAGAAGGTAATACAGGTTCCCAAAGCAAGAGAACAGGAGCTACTTACTGGGGGTCCCAGAGATCTACAGAGCCTCAGTTTCCCTGGAGAACAGCAACGGTCTGCCCCGCAGAGGGCCCAACAGAGCCCGGCTCTGATTCACAGGGGCGGTGGTGGTGTGTCCAGCTGTCTGTGGGACCTTCCTTTATCCAGTGTTTCCCAAGTTTTTATCTTCTGACTAGAAAAATGCAAGTTAAGTAGCCCTTGTGCAGTCAGTTGGGACCGGAAGTGTTTTGGATTCCAGCGTTTCCTGGTTTTGGAATATTTGCATGTTCTGTACATTTGCTGGGACAGGACCCAAGCCTGGACACACAGTTCACTTGTGTTTTGTGTGCACGTTGACCACACGTTTGAAGTCAGTGCTCTGCAATGTTTTCAGTACATCTGCGTTTTGACTGCAATCCGTCACCAGGGTCTCGGAGCTACCTGTCCCTGTCCTTCATGTGGTGTCGGATCATGGAGCGTTTCCAGTGTTCAGATATTAGCTGAGGGATGCCAGGCTAGATGCTAGGTGTAGAACACATGGCTGTTTCAAGTTTCCCAATTCAGGGGAGCACAAGCTGGGCTGACACTGGGTCTGCTGGGGTGGTGAATGGGGGCGAAGCCTCTGGTCCTGTAACTCCCGAGGGACAAGCCCACCAAACTCCACCTCCCTACCTCGCTTGGCGTGCAGGACAGAGGGGTGGGGCCCTTCCGGGCTCTTCATGTCGCATTGCTTATCTTCCCATCCAGGCCCCTCTGCAGTGGTCATGACACCCACCTTGTGTGGTAACGGCGTCCCAGGGCATCATCTGGCTGTGGCCCCTGCCTGTCCATGGAGAAGAGCACAGGGATACATCCTGCACACAGCACACTCTGCTGCAGCAAAGCCTCGGCACTGCTGCGGGCTGGGTGACCCAGGGGTGCTGGTCAACCCCACCGTCCCCGTTCCCCGCCTGCATCACAGGCAGTGACGGGAGCCCCGTGGGATGGTCACACACAGGGAGCCCCATGAAGGGTCCGGCACAATGTCCGCTGCATAGCGAGCACCCCACACACGGGGATAGCTAGGCACACTGCCTTTTCCCTGATGAGAAGAGGAAAGCAGATGTCACCCCTATTTTCCACAGGCAGTGGCATTTGGGGACAGAGTGAGCCCATCCACCGGCGAGTCTGTGAGGTGGATTTTTATGGTAGAAAGAATAAAGCAAGTAGCTGGGCATGTTGATGTACACCTGTAATCCTCGTACCCTGGGAGGCTGAGGCAGGAGGATCCTAAGTCCCAGCCCTGCTTCGGTAACTCAAAGACTTAGCAAAACTCTGTCTCAAACTAAAAAATGACTGGAGATGTAATTCAGCGCACAGGCTCTGGTTCAATCCCCCAATATGACAGAGTGTTATGCAAGTGACAGATTTGTAATATTAAGTCAGCACCACCAATGAAACTAGAGAAATACTGTTTGCTTTCCCGGATGCTAATACGTGTTTTTGTTTTTTGTTTTTTAGTTCATTTCTGCTCTCTTGGGGAGCTATTTATGGCAGAGGGGAAATGTAATCCAACACCCTGGTTTCAAAGCTCTGCAGGGCGCACAATGAACAGAAGAAGCTGGAGAAGGGCATAAATAGAGTCAAAAAGACAAGGATGCCGGAAGCCACAGCCGTGGGTGCCCCTCTCCAGAGACTCCCGGCCTTGTGACAAGGCCCTGGCCTCGCCGGACAGGAGTCCTGAGGCCACCTGCCTCTTGCCATCAGGCTCGGGCAGTGCTGTGAAGGGTGCTGTTCCAAGTGGCCCCATGGGGTCCCGGACGCAGGGACGTGACTCACCGCCTTGGTGCGGGCAGATCTGAGGGACCTGCGGGTTATTTTGTCTACACTGTGGGAAGGTCACAATGGGCTGAGGTCATCGCCGGGCAGGGTCTGTCCCCTCTGGAGGAATTCCTGTGCAGCGGGGGGGGGGCACACGTCAGATCTCTGTTTACCTCGCCCTGGAATGGTCATGGGCTGCTCCGGGGGAATAATCCAGAAGATTAAAGAATTCGCTTTTCCTTCCTGGTGCTCACAAACTGTTATTTTAGTCACGGAAGAGAGCAAGAATTTGCTTTTTTGGAAATATGTTTCTGAAAATCTTCTTTAATATTTATATATATATATCTGAAAGAGAAAGGTTCAAACATTGAAAGAAATGTGAAATTTCTCAAATCAAAAGTATCCCCAAAACAGGTAAGCACAGAACTAAAATACTAATATAATTTATTCTAGTTAAAAAATTATTCTTATTTAATAAAATTATACATAAATTAATGAGATCTTAGAATAGAGTGTAGTAAAATATACATGCAATGGGAAACACTAGAAACAGTATATGATTATACTAATATATTAGTTATAGTAATACATAAGTATGCATTATAATAATATATTTCTTGAATGAGTGAACCCTTTTTTTTAATTTTTATTTAGAGAGGAAAAAAACAAAACAGAAAAAGGGTACAAGTCATAAAGAATTTCAAAAAAATAAACAGTAAGAAATCACTAGTTAATAGATTACATATTGTCATCTTAGAAATAGTTGTTCAAGTTACAGGATTAAAGCACACAAAGTGGACATTCAAACAGTGAGACTGCAAATAGTTCTGTTCAATGATCCAACAAAAACTTAGTAATATGGTCATCTATCTTACACACTTAAATGTACATGCAGTTACAGCCTTTAGAGCACTTTCTTTTCCTCTCTTCTTTACAATAACAATTACACATTTTGAGTTTTATTACTCTCACAGTTCTTATTACTTTTTTGAAGAGAATAAAACCAAATGTGACAAAACAAATCAGTCAGTCAAATCAAAAGGATGGACATAGTACATGATGTAAAAACAGAATACAAGGTAATCAACAATGGTTACCATAATGCCTCTAGCTATCTTAAAAAGAATTGCCTATATCATCAGTTATAATAAAATTGAACAAAATAGTACAGAACAAAACCAATAAAACTGAAACATTGGAGACATAACAGGACTTCAAAAGAAGGTAACAGTCAAACCAGGATGGGCATCATAATGAATCCTATTGTCTTCACAGTTGTTGCTTATACCCTCAAACTTGATACTATCAAGCAAAACAGAATAGAGTAAAATCAGTCAAAACAGGATGGTGAGAGCAACACGAGGCTTCAAATCAAGCTAATAGGAAATCAAAATGGTTACTATAATATATTCTGCTATTTTTTATTTATTTTTTCCCTTAATTAAAAAATAAAAAATAAATAAAAAAATTTTTAAAAGGGATTGAGATAAAAGAGAACATAACACAACAGCACAGGTCAGAACAGAACAACTTAAGATAACCCGACATAACAGTAATTACCATAGTGTCTTTCCTTGAAATATTTGAGTATAACTTCATATACTATAGCATCAAACATATCAAGACGTGTGAAATCATTCACTCTTTATCATTTTGATTCCAGTTAGATAGGAGTTAATTGACTCAATAATCTGTAATTATCAAATATAGTCAAGTTAATGTAACTCAAGCATATTCCAATATAGCTCAGATACATTCAATAAGTCAAATTAAATACAGCCAAATTAATGCTCTGATAAATGAATGAAAAATCAAATAAAATTTCAGAGACATAAAGCAAAAAGAATTCTCTCTCCACCATTTTTGCTGAGGAGAATCAATCGCTACCTAATAGCTCAACCTAAGTAACTTCCGAGCTTTGGAATCAAGGCTTATTTCTTCTTTCTTATTCGGGAGAACAAACTTCCATGGCCATGACTAATAGTCGCCTACTATCCACTTTCCTTTTTGTTTTTAACAACAAGTCCTCAGTTTTGTTAAGGGTCATTTGGTGACCTGCTACATTTTTCAGCCTTCCTTGAGCGCATAGTGACTCCTTGGCATGGTTCTCACCAAGGGAAGAGATGTAAACAAACATCATTGGGTGAGACTTCTGGGAAAGCCCTTTTTTTTTTTTGTCTTTTTCCTTTTTTTATGGGTACCAGGGATCGAACTCACGACTGCCTGCTTGCTGAACTAAATCCCCATCCCCGGGAAAGCCTTTCAAAGTGAACAGACATAATTGGATTACTGCCCCTCTTGCTTTTTGACCTTATTGTTTCTTTGAGCCAGGAAGATAGATGTGATGGCTCGAGCACCTGCCACCATCTTGTAAGCAAGACACAAGAGAATCAGAATGAAATCAAGTCCCTAATAACATTAATTACTCACCTCCTTCTTCTACTTCATATGGACCACTTCTTGTGGAATTACCTGTTAAACACAGCCAGCACAATTACTGAGTGACACAGTCATGCGTGATAAGGAATAAACTCATAAGAACTTTGCTTTTGGTTGAATATTTCTTATTCAGGACCGCTAAATATGTATCCTTACCTGGTACTGTTTAGGTTTGCGTGCGTTTTATGAAAACAGTATTCACCTCCTATGTGACGTCTTTCTCACCCATGCTGTGTTTTCTCTCCTTCCGTGGAGCCGCACTCCACTCCCTTTCCACTGCCACATGTAACACACACGGGTGTGCGCTCCCTGTGCACATTTATCACTTCTCAATAAAAGCAGAAATACAGCCTTGATTCGAAAGCTCGGAAGTATTTATGTTGTCCTATTAGGTAGCGACTGATTCTCCTTAATGAAAATGGTGGAGAGTTAATTCTTTTTGTTTAATTCTTTGAAATTTTATTTAATTTTCCATGCATTTATCAGAGCATTAATTTGGTTGTATTTAATTTGGCTTACTGAATGTATCTGAACTATATTGGCATATGCTTGAGTTACAGTAGCTTGACTATATTTGATAATTACTGATTATTGAGTCAATTAACTCCTATTTAAAATCAAAATGATAGAGTTCATTCAAAAAGTATATTATTCTAATGCATAGTTATGTATTACTATAACTAGCATATTAGCATAATTATATACATGTTGTTTATAGCTCAAGATTTTTACAAAGCACACCACCTTGGGCACTTTTGAAAATGTCCCCCACGGCACACATCTTAAGACTCTCTCCAGCTAAATACTGAGGGTACAAATGCTGAGTTGCTGAGTTGCTCCTAGACTCTGACTATCTTAAAAAGGAATTTATAACAATTACACTTGCGCCACCAACACACAAGGCTCCTGGCAGCTCTGTGTGCCCAGCAGTATTTATCCCCTTGTTGCATGCAGGAGCCAGAGGGCAGGGAAGGGCAGGCCGGGACGTGCCCTGGGCCTCACCTGCTGTTCGTGCTGCTGTCTGTCCTTCCTGTCACCCATCTCAGCAGAGAACCCCGGGAGGAATGGGGCGCAGTGCCCCGCAGCCAGTGTGGGCCACACAGCTCAGACCCGAGCTGGGGGTCTGTTTCCAGGTTTCCATTCCCTTGGCCTCCACCACAAGGTCGTCCGAGTGTGTGGCTTCTAAAGATCCTACAAGCTCTGAAATTGTAAAATACTCCTCTTCTGCTTTAGAAAGGAGAAGAGACGCTTGTCTCTGACACACTGTGAGACCCAAGAAAGTTCTGACGTCTTCTTGCCCCAGAACCCTTTAACCCATTACAAATTCTTATCTCAAACGACCAATTTAGGGCAGGGAGAACTCCTACTTTACCTTGGCTACCAGCAGCTCAGATTAAAACCTGTGCCCTGCAGGGCAGTGGTCCTCGCCGGTGGCTCCCTCTGGAGATGGCTTCTTCCTGCTCTCCACTGTCAGAGCTCACAGTTCCCACTCTCAGGGTTGCCGAGCCTGCTTGTGTCACAGACTCCATGTGGGGACCCTGCTGTCCCCATCCCCAAATCCTCTGCACCCCCTCAGCAAGGAGCAGGAGGCTTCGTTTTGCCCAGGCCCCTCAGATGCTAAGGCTGCTCCTGGGCACTTGGTGCGATGACTCCTCACAGAGCACAGCAAAGCCAAGAGACCAGGAGAGGGTACGGTCTCAGAGACAATGTGAGCATACCCATTTTTTAATTTTTTGGCAGCACTGGGGCTGGAAGCCAGCGCCCCATGAGTATCAGTGGAATATTCCCACAGCACCGAGTCACATCCCCGAAATGATTCTTCTCTCCTCCTGTCTTTAACTGTAACCCACATGCAGGAACGATTCTCTGGAAAGTTTGGGAAACTCAATTTTACCCTTCCCTTCCCTCCACTTCAGGAAAAATAAGTTCCTTTTCTGGTGTATCTGTTCCACCTATTTTTCTCTCTCCATGTGTGTGAGCTCACAAGAAGAAAAGGCAGGGAGGGAAGGGGGGAATGGGGGGAAGAAAAAGGGAAGAGTGAGGAGGGGAAGGGAAGGGGAGGGCAGAGGAGGGAGGGGAGGAGGGAGGGGAGGGCAGAGCCTCTGCAGCCTGCAGACCGCACCACCCCCGAAGTGCCACACACCAAGAGCTTTCTGTCCCCGGCACGCCAGGGAGGTTTTATCCTGCTCATCTGTATCTGACAGACGGTTTATGGAAAGAGGGATTTCATTGCTTCTTTTATAGAGTATTAAAGCTTTTTTAAATGTAGCTGCGCTGCCGCCTAAGCAATCCCCACGGTTTCGGAACTGCTCCGGCTTCCACTGAGCGTCACCAGGTGAGCACGGCGTCCTAACAGCTCCACGTCAGTGTGCTGTGGCTTCAAATTAAAAGACCACCACAATTCTTTTGATTTTGTTAATATTCCAAAAATAAACTCTGGGCTCATAAAGGCTGGGGAAATTCAAACCTGGGAGGGACCCTGCACATGGCCCGCACAGCCCTGCCCTGGCCCTGGCCCTGGCTGGGCAGCCAAGCAGATGCGCCCACCGCGGGCTTTGAAGATCTGCACTGGGGGCCCTCACAGGACTGAGGGTGTCGCCGTGTGGAAAGCAAGGCCCTTCCAAAGAGCCCGCAAGGAGGGCCCTCCTGAGCCGGAAGGCTTTAAACTTCAAGCAGGTGGGGCAGGCGCAAGGCGGCGCCCTCCTGGGTCTGCTCTGTCCAGCCAGAGAGCTCACCGCCTGCCCACGCGCGCGAGACAGGCGTGTCTCAAGCCCCGCGGGTGCATCACAGGAGGTGCCAACAGGCTAGCTGCACGGGCAGGTCAGCCAGGAAAGCCGTGCTGCAGGCCCCACGGGAGGTGATCGTCCACAGCGCCCTGAGGCCTTGTGCGCAGAAACCCGTGGCCACACTAGCCAGGTAATGCTGTGGGGTCAGCACTATGTAGAGTCCTCGCGACTAGCCGCCAATCATCCGCCTCTGAAAGGGTTTGGAAAGAATCTGACAGCAAACATTTAGAAACGTTTCTAGCAAATTTTAAGTTTTGAAATAACTAAATCTACAGAAAATTTGTCAAAGGCCTACAAATAGCTTCTCACCAGATCCCCTAGTGGCTGGCACCCTACCGCACTGCCCGGACTTCCGTGGTGGTGGTGGGGGGCTGCTTTTATATTCCAACATCCCATAATCAGTTGCAGACCTGATGCTCTGTTACTTCTCAAATTACTCAGTTGCATATTTCCTATAAACACATTCCCTTTCCCAAATAACCCAAGTGCATGAAACTCAGGATATTTGTGCCGCCATCATAGCACCATCAAACCTCCAGACCCACGAAGATTTCTCCGACAGCACCAGTCCCGGCCTTGCTTGGGCCCAATTCAGAATGGCACACTGTGTCTGGCCCCCGAATCCAGCTCCTTCTGTCTGAAACAGCGCATCAGCCTTTCTCTGTCTTTCGTGACCTCTGCGTTGTTGAAAAGTGCAAAGATTTTCTGGGTAGAATCTCTCATCCTGGTCCTGCCTGACACGTCCCTGTCATTTCTGCGTTGGGGCCGAAACACCTTGGAAATGGAGCTGTGTTCTCAGTGCACCCTGTCTAAGGGCACCCTGTCCACTTCCCAGTGGTGTTAATTTTTCTGAATGGTTAAGATGGGACCTGCACGATTTCACCACTGTGAACTTGACGAACACCTTACGCTCATTATTGATCAGTGATTGATTCAGATTCTCCAGGAGGATGGAAGGAAGAAGGCCAGGAGGGAAGATGCCACGAGAAAGTGACATCCCTGGTTCTAGATGGCAGCAGGTGTGTGACATGTTGCTGACCTCGTGATAGGTTGTAAGGGAAACACACACGCCCCTGCAGTAAGCGTGTGCACCAGCTAAAGAAGAAAGAAATTGCAGAGCGACGGGAAGGGCAGAGCGGGAGACAAACCATCTTCACAGAAGAAAGACAGCAGGTTTTCCTTGGGTCTCATTATCCAGATGCCCACCAGCTGCCTGCCCGGTTCTGAGCAGTGCACGTGGACTCATGCCCTGGGCCTCTTGGGCATCTCGGTGTGGATGAGGATGAGAGTTGAAGTCCCCACTCTGTCATGGCTGCATCCACGTGCCCCTTTCTGCACCACGTGTCCTCTGAGTGAGGAGGAAGCACAGCACGAGGTCAGTGTGTACCCAGGTTTGGGGGCAGACGTGGGAGGTTTGCTGGCCATGGCATCGTTCACCAGCCTTTGGCACTGCAGCCATCAGCCTCCCTGGTGTACACCACCGTACTGCGCACAGCCACCCATATTCTGTGTCCTATAAGAAACCTCTGGCTGCGGGATTGCCCCACAGCGCCACCTGACAGCCCAGGACATGCTGCCTGCACACCAGGCAGGGCGCAGACCGTGTGGCCCTTCTGTGTGTGGGGTTCCTAAACACACAGCAGCGAGGAGAGCAGCAAAAACCTCAGACTCCCCACACCTACAGCTCGGCAGAGGAGGGAGCCGGCATGGGTCCCGGCAGTGCTGGGAAGCCAAACAGGAGATAGCAAAGCAACCAGGCTGTGGGCAAGATTGGGAAGGGGCCACCTAGTCTAGGGCTGGAGGAGCAATGGGAGAAGGTGACCGGAACTCAGGCCACCAGAACCCAGAGCTGGAGTTGCTGAGTAAGAGCAAACCCGCCCAGCGTGGAGGGGCAGGGGCCCCTTCCCTGGACAAAGCCTGTCTTCTGCCTGGAAGCCCGAGGGCATCCTGCCCCCAGGAGGAGAAATATCCACACAGGGCAGGGCAGGGCAGTGTCTGTGTGTGTGCATGTGTGTGCGTGTGTGCATGCATCTGTTTGTGTGGTGTCAGAGCCAATCTGAGCTGGAGGCAGCATCCTGAGCCCTGCCAGGGATGTGGGACAGGGGATGTGCTGGAGAGGGGGTGGGGGCTGGAAATCATCTGTGTCGAGAGGAAATAAGGTAGACTGAGGCCAGATCACATCATCCCATCCTTTGCCAGGACCTACATTAGGGTAAAACAATACCAGACTTCGGCAAGGCTGCTCCTGAGCACTTTCTCCAGACAATTCAACATAAACACCTCTAAACATCTTTGCAGAGCAGTCCAAAAATGTGGCCTTCCAGGAACAGATTCTGCTGGACCACTTACCCTGAAGTGCTTACACCGAGGAGGAAATGAGCTCAGTTGCTGTTCCCCAACCCTCCAGAGAGGACGGTGGGCCTCAAGCTCGCGGGGTGCAGGAAGGCACCTGAAAGGCCACCTGAACGATGCTCAGCACACCGTGACGGGGCTCACACCCATAGCTGCATGCTCGTGTCTTCCACAAACTCCTATGTAAATGGGCCAAGTTCCAGAGGCACATCCAGCCCTCCAAACTCTGGTCAAGGAGCACCAGGCTGGGTGGGCCTTCAGCACGGCAGCCACCAGCCTCGCTGGTGTACACCACCGTACAGCCCTGGAGGAAGCCTCCTTCCTCTCACCACGAGTACAGCACTCTTTGGAATGGGTACAGTTGGGGTGATTTTTCACTGCAGTAAAAGGATTTCATGTAAAAAGGAATCTGAAGTCCCAGGATCCAGCATGACAACGTTTACCAGGTGCTCCCTCCTCTCAGCATGGGAAATGCGAAGCCCTTTCTAAAAATGAATCATGCAAGTCTGCCGCGACCTTGTAGAGAGGGAAGGGAAGGCTCGAGCTGTAGGTGCGGTCACCGCTGAAGCAAGAGACCTTGCATGGACTGACTGGGGAATGAGCCAAGGTCTGAACCCAGGCAGGGGGGCTTTGTATGGCTGAGTCTTTTGACTATCAGAAGATGTCACCAGAGCCCACAGGGTATCTGGGTGGGCACAGCAACTGCCGCAGCTTGTGCCACCCATAGGCCTTCAGGGAGGCACAGAATGGGTCTGTGTTTCTCGGGGGAGGAGGTGATGATGGATCTATGTCACAGAGCCCAGACGTGTCTTTCTGAGAGCCTCGAGTCAGCAAGGAGAATGAGAACACTGCTGGCCCTGAGTGCAGCAGCCCCTGAAAACCTCTCCCTTATTTCAAGCATGATCATTTGTATCCAGGCCACTTGTATAGCAGCCGACCGTACAATTCCCAGCCATCTTTGCATAATAGACTCAGGCTGCTGTTTTAACTTGCAACGTGCTTTAAATAGAGTCAGGCGGTAGATGGCCAGCTATGCAGTAAATTTCACCTGGGCAAAGAATGTCTCTTATCTCAGCACTCACAGCCTCGGACCCTACTTAGAGCCCAGTTTCCTGCGTGGGCAGCAAATTCCAGTTGAGCAGCACGCTGGGGTCTCCCTGAAGAACAGTGTGTAACGACTCTTCCCCAGCCCACACTCTGCAGGAAGAAGGTGGGATCTTATTCACTGGGAGCCTGCCTTGCCGTGGGAACCTCTCCTTGGATAATAGGACCCCAGCTACGTTCCCTTCCCCTGGTGAACCGAAATGAGCCTTTCCTCTGTCCCGGCTGATTGTCTCAGGTGTTTGTTACAGCAGCAGAAAGCTGACTCCCACAGGAAGAGTGCTGCTGAGAGAGGCAGCCCGGCCTGCGCCCGCAGCCGAGAGGCCCATCCTGGCACGCAGCGAGGGCAGAGTGGGCCGGCCGGAGAATCTGGCATCAAACAGGCAGTGCAGAGTGCACCGGGTCACGGGGACCTCACGAGACCCTGCCACACTCTGGGGCCTGCTACTGGCTCTTGAGATGCCCCGTGACCACCAGGCTGCCCCGTGGTGGAGCTGGACAGGGTGCTAAGATGGTTCCAAGCTGCAGACCCCTCAGATGGCTGCCCAGAGAGGTCCCCGCACGAATGTCTCAGGGTTTTCCATAGCTTTTTTTTTTCCTTTTCCCTATGAAATTTCTTTCTTCTCATTTCTGTTAACTGTGCTAGTTAAACTGTCAGGCCAATTTTGAAAGGGAATAAAAACTTTGTTCCTCCTCCCCTCCTTAAGCCAAAATCTATTTTGGTTCAAATAAAAATGATCGAATTACAGCTTTTGGCATGTTCCTTAACTAGGAAAAAATAAATTGGATTAACTAGTGCCAATAAACTAAGTATTTTCAATTAAATTCTAACATTAGTAAAAATATCAGTCATACCAGTCTAAACCCCGACCAACTTTAAAAACGGTCCGTGTGATGGTGAAAGCAGCTGTGTGCAGAAAAAGCAGCTTCTTTTGCTCATATGAAACTTGAGGCAATAAAAGGAGTGACTGGAGGCCCGGCACAAGGACGGAGCCGGGTGCTGTCTGGACTTGCCATAGTAGGACATTTCCAGGAGAAGGAAGAGCACCCCTCTCCTCAGGTCCTGCCCACCAGGCCTGGGCGGCTCTGGAGGAAATGCAGGAGTCCCACTGCTGCTGGAGGTGATGGGGAGCCCTCTGCCCCTTCGGCTTGGTGTGGGCCTGGGCTCCTGCAGCACACGGGTCCTCACCTAGGCCGAGGTCCCACCAGGAGGCAGGAAAAGCCCTACTGGCTTGTGTCGCCACCCCACTGGCCTCTCACTCCTCTGCAGACTGTGCCCTGACCCTCATGACACATGCCTGTGGGAGGGAGCACAGGGCTGCCTTGCGGATGCACCCCAGGCTGGCCATGATGACCCCGAGTCTTCTGGCGGGCACTGAGTTAGGCTGCCTGCTCTTCCCACCTAAATGAGGGACCTGGCTAATGCCTGGTCACCCAGGGCTTCAATGCACCCTAAGCCAGGTCATGTTCCTCAAAGATGATGGAATGAAGGCGCAGACCTCCAGATCTTCCTGGTTTCATGTCTGAGGGCAGCATGGCTCATAATTTAATAGGCGAGTTGTGGCAGGGTACTCATGGGGACACAGAGGACCTCCGGCCTGGGAAGGCGGGATTTGCAAATGGAAGACACAGCCATCACACACACGAGCCGAGAGAACGCCCATCACATCTGTGGCAGGTGTGCACCCCTGCAGCCTAGAACAGGAGGGGTCCCACGTAAATGACTCTGTCTGCATGGGGCGAGCTAAACATAGAAGCCGTTTATCAGTATCTATTTAAATTGTAGAATAAAGATTACGAGTTCACATTAAGATCTCATTAGATGGGAAAGGCCATTAATACCAGATTGCTTATCCTAAAACTGATTTTTCAAACCAAAAGGGAGGGAATGGACTAAATATTAGACCTTTCCAAACTGTGCAGGAGGTGTTCAATTCCATGAATGACTAACCTTCATTTTATGGAGGTAAACAGATCAACAAATTCTGCTTAGCAGATTGGGGATATTTTTAAACTTCTGTTCATAACTTCATATGCTAAAATGAAAGCACAATAAATGTTTCTGCTTCAACATGAGGGACTTTCTTAACTGACCAGCATCTCCAGGGTGGGGAGCAACCTGTGATCCAGGGATGCTCTTGAAATGCCACTAATGAAGTGCAAAACTCTACATGGGAAGGGCGCTTGCAGTAGGAAAAGTGCTGAGCCCAAGGGTAGGGTCAGGGAGGTGAAATCAGACTGCTGCATTTGCAGATGGAGTTTAATAGGGAATTTTGTGAAATAGGGGGCCTGTTGGTAATGCGGAGGTACAGCTTGAGTGTCCCTTATCTGAAACCCTTGGGGCTAGACAAGTTTTAGATTTCTGACTTTTTTCCAGTTTTGGAATCATGGCATAAGATGTAGGTCTCAACATAAACTTATTTGTCATGCACTTTGGCCTGAAGGTAATTCTATGCCTTGTTCAATGTACCTGCATTCTGTGACTCATGGCATGAGTTCAGGTATGCAATTTTCCACTTCCGGTTTCCTATCAGTGTCCAAAAGTTTCATATTCTAGAGCCCATTTGGCTTTTGGGCTTTTTGTTTCTCTGTTTGTTTGTTTGTTTCATTTTGTTTTGCTACAGGAAATCGAACTCAGGACACTGTGCTTGCCAGGCAGGCACTTGTGCTACTGTCCACTTCAGGTTTTTGGTTTAGGTGTGCTCAATGTATCTCAACCTCCAGGAGCAGGCATCCCCCATGCTGTGCACATGGAAAGGCACTCCCGGAGCTCCTGGAGGGCCGTGCAGAGCTGAGCCAGGACAGCAGAGGAGGGAATTACAACGACCACGGCAATTACATGCACATCTGCGGGGCATGGCGAAGAGGGTCCGGGAATGTGGGAGAAAAGCTAGCAGGAGAAACCTGTCACCACTGTCAGAGCTCTGGGGCAGTACCCAAGGGATTAGCTGGCCAAGAAAGGCAAAAGTCAACTACCCTCCTCCAGGCTCAGGCTGTCCTCAGTGGCCCTTGCCAGAGTCTAAGAAGGTGCTGCCCGGCAAATGAGAATCATCGCTGGCCCGCTGTGGTAGAGCAGAGAATGCAAGAGTGGATTTGAAGAGGGAAGCTGAGCACTAAGTAACTGGCCAGGGCTAAGCAGAAACGAGAGTCATCTCCGTTTCATTGCCACATACATAGCTTCCAAAACACAGATTCCAAAACTGTTTACAGAGAGTTTACTTAGGACAGGAAACAAATGATGACAATAGACAGATCCATTTCCTGTTCTCTGATGGTGGCTGCTGCTGGTTTGAGATGGATCATCACGGGACCTTGAACAGTCCATCTCTGTGCCCCTGACCCCTGGCATATGTTGGGCACAGAGAGATTGTGGCCTAGCCCGCCTGCCTCCTCCTCCTTTCTGGGGCTCACAGCTAAACTCAACTGCCCAGCCCTTGTGAACTTTGTTTGACGTTAATCTGGATCAGTGGGGAAAGGAGGTGATGCGTGCCTCTTCTGAATCCAGTCAGAAAATCTCTGAGCAATCCCCGTTTCCCGCTTCTCCTTCCACAGGGATGGGTGGTGATGTCACCAAGTGAGCGGCCACAGGAAGAGCCCCATGCCTTCCTAACCCACACACTTCCCCGGCAAATGTGTCGGGAGCTGCAGAAATGCTGAGACATATTTCCCCAGCTTACAGGAACTTACTGTATCACATACAGTGGTTGTCTAATGGGAGTTCACTAAATGGCATAAAAATGTTAACTGGGAAGTGTCGATTACTTTTACTCATATTTTATTCATACATACAGAGTCAGGATTCACAAGTTCATTCACAAATGACCCAAATACAACTTGCATTTCATGCTTTAAAAATAAGTCATTTAAAAATCTCAACCCATGCCCCACTCTCACTGCTGTAATTGGCCCAGGTCACCTGTTCCTTAGTAACAGAGGCAAAACCTGCTTCCAATCTCCTAACTCATGAAGCAAAATACTGATAAGGCCAGGGCCCAGGTTCTGGGAACATTCATTCTCTGGCCAAGTGGCTGCCAGAGTTGGCTTTGCCAGTGCCGGCACCACCTAAGAAGACAAGGGAACAGTAAAGGTGGGCACGTGGAATGGTAAGAGGGGCGAAAAGGGACGTGATAGCAGCAGCAGAGACAGAGAGTTGCAAGGGCAGAGACAGTGCACCGTGGAACCGGAGAAAAGCAACCCGGTCTTTCAAGTAACCTGGCAGTCATTGTAATTTACGTCACTCTTGGATGGAAAGGATACTGATAATAGCATTTGCAGAAGCAAAACAGAAAAGGATCGGACAACACAGTGCACAATACGCTTCGTTCATGCTCACTTCAGCAAATATTTTCCTTTCCCACACAGGCTGTGCAGGAATGGCTGCCCTGTGGGAGGGGCCAGGCGTGCGTGGGAGCCCGGACTCCTGTGTGTGGACTCGGGTCGCTGAGTTTGAGTCACTCCTTGGCGTTGGCCTCACTGAAAATCCAACAGACTTTTCTGTAAAGGGCCAGACTCTGAATCTTTTTAGCTTTGTGAATCACAAGATGTTTGTCACAGCTACCCAGGGAGCCATTGTAGGGAAAAAGTAGTCAACAATTTCTTTTTTTTTTTTTTTGTCTTTTTCGTTTTTATCGGTACCAGAACAATTTCTAAACAAATGAGTTTGGCTGTGTTCCTACACAACGTTATTTACAAAACAGATGACAAGATGCATTTGGCCACATCTGATGATCTCGGTTGGTTCACCATCTTGAGTTTCGATAGTAACACATAGAAAGGTAATAATGAAGTCCTACTTTCCCTATTCATGCAGTTGAGTGTGGCACTGGGACTCAGCATGGACAACTCATGAAGAAAAAAATCTAGTTCTGTAGGAGAAGATTCCTGAAAGGCAAATACCGCTTATGTTGGCGGATCAAACGCTGGAAGCTGGCTGGCTGGAAGATGGACATTTTCCAGCTCTCAGGTTGAATAAGAGGAAAGTAGAGTTCTTCTGATTAGAGTTGAGTGTTTCTCTTTGCTGGCCTCTGCATGTTAGTAGCTGTAGTAATACAATCGCTGTCTTTTCCTGTGGCCTCTGCAATACTCAGCCTCGCTCCCGCTGAGTGCTCCATCTTGGCTCTGCTGACATGTAAACACTGCTGGGTGAAGGATTGGGAGGCTGGGCCTTTAGCTTCTGCCTGCCTTCTACAGATTTCACAGGTAGCACATCCACAGTGAGAGCAGACTTTTTTTTTTTTTTTTTTTTATCCGTATGGGGATCGAACTCACAACTGCCTGCTGGCAAGCTAAATCTCCAGCCACTGAGATAAATCTCCAGCCCAGAGAGCAGACTTTTTAGAAAGAAGTGCATATTATAAATGAAGAGTTTTCTTCTGTTCAGGTTCTCAGCGGTCAGTGGCTCAGTAAAGAGAAGACAGGTGAGGTTGATGTACATAAGTGACCAGTTGACTAGGGGGATAACAGTGAAGCTCTTTAACAAATTACTTTTTACTATTTATTTCATTATGGTTTTTAAAATAACAAAAGGTAATTACATGCTTTTTAAAAATTAATTTTTAAATTAAGGAAATGATTATTCACAGAAATGATCGATAAAAATCAAAGCAAACTGTGGGAAATTTAGCTTGTTTCTAACAACCATGGGCCACATCAGGCCATTTTTCTCATCAAAGACTTTCCCTTCTGGGTATCCATGCAATGATGTTCACCTGGACTTCAAATTCTTTAAATTCCTTCTAATTTTGGAAATGTTCTGTGGCCTAAACTGACAGAAGATGTTCCCAGGGCTTCTCATCTGTGAACTGTATCTTTTCCTAACACCCTTCTCATAAGGAATCTGCACTGGAATTTGGGTTTGGGGATTTTGCAGCATTCATGAGAGACCTACAGGGCTTAGAAATGTTTGTCATGAATTGTCTGTGACTCACAACTCTGCAGGGTCCTTCGCCCAGTGAGTTCCTGTTGGTGAGGCAGGAGCACAGAAGATGCCAGCAGGTTCCCCATGCCACTGCCTCCTTCGAGATCCACAGGTCCCACATGCTCCCACCCAGAAGGGCCCCTTCTTCTCATGTCTGGCTAAGCTTTCTTCGTGGTGGGCCATGTCAGTACTCACACAGCTAAAAATGTCAGCGGAACAAGTTGCAGTCAGGGGCAGCTGCGAAGATCTGCTCAGACCATAGCACCTGAGTCCAGGCCCACAGTGAGGCCACGGAGCCAGCTCAGCTGTGGAGGGCAGGTGGGCTGTGCTGGACGAGATGGAGTATGGTGCCGAGTGGGAGAAACTGGACCCTGAAGTCCTGAAAACAATATCACTGTGTTAAAAGATAAAATTATAGCAGCTTTAGCTTTGCAGACCTTTTTAAAATTTTGACGTATTTTAGATACACATGATAATCACATTCATCAGAGGGAGTCTGCAGCTGTACGTGATACACATTCTTTTTCCCCATCCTTCTCCTCCCTTCACCCCCTCTTTCCCTCCTTATTTACAAAAGCTTTATTCCCATTTTCTTCCTTCTTTCTCCTTTTTTTTCTTTTGCCTTCATTCTTCCCCGCTCCTCATCCCTCCTTCCCCTTCTGATTTGAATATCCTCTTCCTGTCGCCCAGAATACATTATAGAGTTTGGTCTTTATTTATCCTTTAGTTTCTCACACCAGAGAAATTCTGTGACACTTATACATGTGTGTCTGGTTTATTTCACTTAAGAGCATAAACTCTTTTTCTTTCTTTCTTTTCCTTTTCTTTTCTCCTCCTTCCCTGGTTCCTTCTTTAAAAAAAACAAAAAACAAAAAAACAAAAAAACAATTTCTTCCTATTTCACAATATTTTTTATACACTTTGGTCCTTATTTACACAGTCAGTACCTTACACTAGAAAAACAATGTGATATTTACACATGTGTATGTTTTATTTTTTCTTCAGAGCATGGTCTCAAAGTGAATCCATTTAGCTAGAATTGTCTCTAATTTATTCTTCCTTATGACTGCGTAGTGCTCTTGTTTTAAAAAAAAAAAACAAACAATGTTTTTTCATCCATTCCATGGTTGATGGACATGTGAGTTGCTTCCAAGATTTAGTTATTACAAACTGTGCTGCTACAAACATGAGTATGTATGAAGCTTTTAATTCTTCTGGAAAGACATCCAGAAGGGAAATATCTGGGTCAAATGGCACCTCTAATCCTGGGTTTTGAGGAACCTCCACACTGATTTCTGGAGTGATTGCACCACTCTACCCTCCCACCACCAGCAGAGCCTCACCAGCCTCACCAGCCCTCCAGCCCGCCAGCCTGTTATGGATTTATTTCTTGCTAACAGCATTCTTTCTGAGGTGAGCTAGAATCTCAGTGTTGTCTTCATTCACATCTCTTGAATGACCAGTGATGTGGAACATGTTTATACATTTATTTGCCATTTATACTTAATCTGAGAAGTGGCTATTCATTTCAGATGTGCATTTTTGGATAGGGACTTTAAATTTGGGATGGTCTGGGTTTTTTTTTTTTTCAGTTCTTTACATGTTCTAAATATAAGTCCTTTGTCTCAGGGACAACTGGCTAAAATTTTTTTTCCAGTCCTTGAGTTTTCTTTTCACTCTAATGGTAATTTCTTTTGCTATGAAAAAACTTTTTAATGGAATAAGATCCCCATTGTAGAATCTTTTAATTCTTCTCATGTGATCAGAGTTTTGTTCAAAAAATCTTTGCCTACAGCTATGCCTTCAAGAGCTCTACCTAGTCTCTCTCCCAGCAAATTTGGTGTTTCTGTTTTAACATTTAAATCTTTGACTTTAGTCTAGTGCATGGTGGTAGACATGAGTCTAGTTTTAGTCTTTCAGTCCAGCACCATTTATTAAAGAGACAATCTTTCTCCCAGTCAACATGTTTGTCCCCTTTCTCAAAGATAAGGTGGCTGAGTGTGTTTGGTGTTGTTTCTGCATCTTCTAATCTGTCCCACTGACCTTTAAGTCTGTTTTGTTGCCAAACTGTTTTTGTCACTGTAGTTTTGTAGAATAATTTCAAGTAAAGGATTGTGATATCCCCCGCCTTACTTTTTTTGCCTAGGATTGTTTTTGTTACTAGGTCTTCTCTGGTTTCAAATGAACTTTGGAAATGTTTTCTCTAGCTTTGTGATATTTGCTAACGGTATTTTGATTGGGATTTCATTAAATCTGTATAGCAATCTTGGGAATATGGCCATCTTCACTATGCTGGTTCTTTCTACCCATAAGCAAATTTTTCAGAGTACTGTAATTTTCAGTGTTGGTACTTCCTTTGTTAGATTGGTTCATAAGTGCTTCATTTTTTGAGTCTATTGTGAAAGGTGTTGTTTCCCTAATTTTTCTCTCAGTGTATTTGTTAGAGTATAAGAATGCTACTGATTTTTGAGTGTTGACTGTAAGTCCAGTTACACTACTGAATTCAGTTATTAAATCTAGAAATTTTTTAGTGGAGTTTTTGAGGTCTTTTATGTAGAATATGATGGCATCCACAAATAATGATAATTTAACTTCTTCCTTTCCTATCCTTATTCTTTGCATTTCTTTTTCTTGTCTAATATATCTGGCTGATGTCTCCAGAACTATACTGAATACAAGTGATGATAGTGAATATCTTGTCTTGTACCTGATTTTAGAGGGAACACTTTCAGTTTCTGATTCCTAGATACATATGAATTGCCAAACCTGAATCAGGAAGATATAAAAAAATTCTAGAAATTCTGTCAATGAAATTGAAAATGTAATTTAAAACTTACTAACAAAGAAAAGCACAGGCCATGATGATTTTACTGCTGAATTCTACAAGAAATTTAGAAAAGATCTACTGATGAAACTCTTTAATGAAACTGAAAGAGAAGTGATACTCCCAAAGTTATTTTGAGGAGCAAGTATTACCCTGATACCAAAACCAGAGAAGGATCCAACCAAAAAACAGAACTTACAGGCCAATCTCCCCAATGAACATAGATATAAAAATCTTCAATAATACTGGCAAAGAGAATGAAACAATGCAGCAAATCATCAAGATTACACCCCAGGACCAAGTAGGATTCATCCCAAGGATGCAGGGATAGTTAAACATATACAAGTTTTCAATAAATGTAATACACCACATTAGCAGAACTAGACAAAAATCATACAATCATCTCAATAGAAGCAGAAAAAGCACTTGACACAATCCAGTGATCATGTGTGACAAAAGAAAAAATCTACAGAAAATTGTAGTAGATAGTTAGGATTGAGTAAAACACAACCATTGCCCTGTGCTTTGTGTTTCAAGTGATACCGTGGTTGCTACACAACTCATCAACATCTACCACTTTTGGTTTTATTGTAGAAAGTATTTATTTCATACTTTCATTTTGTTGAAGTTTCCCTATCAATATTTCCATCATAGTGAAATGTTGACATCAGCAGTACTAGTTTGTTTTTATTTTCCATATGTGAGGCCAATGTTATATCTTTCTAAAATCCAAAAATTATACTATACAATTCTATTTTGAAATCACAACATTTCATTACTTTGTCCTTGTGGACAGTTTCAGCACTGGTCAACTTGTGCTCTGTTATCAAATGTAGTAGCAATTGGTAACTGGTAAACCAGCTGTCAAATGTTACCTTCTGATAAGATAAGAGCAACAAGGCTGCTCTCAACATCATTTGGTTTATTACTATATGAATAATAAGGACTTGATGGTTGAGTTCCAGGGTAAATGTCTAAATGGAAAGCATTAATGTCTTCACATCTACAAGGACATTCATTTTTATGCTTTATTTTGATCACTTTTTAATAAGTCTTTTACATTCCTGCAGTCACCATGAGAAATCCCTGCTAAGTACAGCAGACCTCTGAATGCTTTCAGTTCAGTAATGAAGTGTCAAAATAAACGTGGTTTTGAATATGGTTATTGGTGTCTTCAAAACATTTTATTTGCATTCCAGCCTGTGTGTGCCCCACAGCATCTTGTAGCATTTGATCTGTTACAATTCCCAATACTGAATGGCAATACCGACATTCTGTCCAATACTTTTCACATCTGCCAAGACCCTCACAATATTTTTCAGACTTAGATCTCATATTTGATCATTCCATTTGGTTGAGTGGCTATTTTGTAACATTTCAACTAGTTGAATATATACTCACATTGAAATTTTCTTCATCATCTGAATCAAGGAGGTCTGCATTCCCTGTGTCTGTATCAATTGATTCTTGCTCCATTTCACTGACACAGGAACTTTGGCTCATAGGGCCATCAAAGTCATCATCATCACAATCGCCCACCCATGCCATACTTCTGGTACAAAAGCATGCATTTTACCTTAATGGATCATCTTCATCATTCACACATGAATAATCTGATGATTCACTTTTGATTGCCTCTAAAACTTGTAAATCTCATTTTTCATGTGCTATTGTACTGAATTGGACTATTTCTACCAGAAAAATGAAAAGAAAACTTTTTAACACATCCTGGAGTGCTGTGTCTGTTGGACCCTCTGTGATGCTTGTAAAGCCTTCCCATGCCTAACATATTTACCCAGGAATTAACATAATAACTCAGGAGAACAATTTACTCTTTCTCATTGTTAAAGGCCAAATCTTTGAATGAGGTTCAGATGGCCATGTCCTGTTAATCAGTGTTGTGGAGGTAAATTTGCTCCATCTTTACTATGGGTTAAACTGTGTCTCAAAAATTCTTATGGTGAAGTATTAAACTTCACGTGACAGTATTTGGGAGAGAGGTCTGTGTTAGATGATTTGGTTTAGATGGGATAAGGACAGTGGACCCGGTGTCTATTCTCAAGGTAGAATTGTTGTCCTTAGGAGAAAATGCCAGAAAGCTGTGTGTGTGTGTGTGTCTCACTCCCCCTACCTCTGACCTCTCCATCTCTCTCCTTTTCCAGCTCCGTCTCCCTGAGCCTGTCCCTCTCTCTCCTCCTTTCCCTTCTCCACAAGCACACAGTGAGGAGGTGCTCTTTCACCCATAGTCCCACCGGAACTCAGCTCTGCTGAAACCTTGGGACTTATAACCTTCAGAGTTGTGGAATCCCTGTGGGTTGTTCTGTGGCATTTTGTTCTAGCATCCCAGACCAAGATGGTTGTGTGCACACACACATGCATGAATGTGTGTGTACTCCATAGAATCATAATCCTCTATGCCTCATATGTGTGTATATGTGCACACAAGCACACATATATGCCACCAAATGTCACCAAGAGTTAGACTAGATCAATGATGGCAGACCCTTTAGAGATTTCCATGATAACAACCAGCCTGCTGTGGACACGTACCATAGGTTTGCCACCACTGGTCCAGGTGAACACTGAAGGGATGGCAACATAGAGAATCCAGGTGCAAGGCCCCTTCACTGATGCTCAACTTTGAGTCATTTCAAACATTCTCAGGGAGTAAAGAGACATCTACCCCAGAGCAGCAAATCTGTCAGTTCAGGAAGAATAGGGAGAGAGTTCAACAGTGAGGTCATTTTCTGTCCATCTAGGTACAGGCTGAAGTTTGATTTCATTAAAAACAAAGTAAAGACAGGCTTGGCTAGGTCAACTCAATCTTATCTTCTCTCCTTACATAAACTCATAGCAAAATCAGCCATTAAAATTGTTGCTGCAATCTAGGATTATGTTTCTTCTGGGTCCCTATAGGAGAGATCAGCAAGGAGAGTGCAGAAGGCTGTTCCTTGGTGCATCACTTATAACCTTCTAGAATTATTCTATCAACCCTTCTTGGCCTAGCTTCGAACCTGTGAGCCTTAAGCAAAAAGCTAGGAAACATTTGACCACTAACCCGCTTGGTCATCATCCATGGTGCCCAACCCCATCTGCCTCTGTTGTCCTGGTCTTTTCACTCTGACCTGCTTAGATGGTTTATGTTACAGCTGAGTCTACCACATGTCTGTGAATAATATCACTAGGCCTGCAGTTATTTTCATTCCTAATGGCCGTGTGGTGTTTCTATAACCTTGCTTCGATACTGCTATTAACACCAGAGTTATAATTACTACACTAATTGAGAATGCGTGATGATAGACGGAGGCCGATTGACCAACCACTACGTGGAAAGAGGCACAGCGGCAGTCATTAGAAACTCAGTGGCACGGAACAGTCCTAATTAGACATGACTCACACCAGCTGCTGCCGCTCTTG
Source organism: Cavia porcellus (assembly GCF_034190915.1). Taxonomy (NCBI): domain Eukaryota; kingdom Metazoa; phylum Chordata; class Mammalia; order Rodentia; family Caviidae; genus Cavia; species Cavia porcellus. The sequence goes on along the minus strand of NW_026947496.1, from coordinate 7,031,748 downwards.
GGGTGATTAGTGCCGGGGCTTCAAAAAACACTGAAAGTCACAGTAACCTATTTAAATGATCATGGGAAGGGAAAGGGCGCTTGGAGTTTTTCTCTCTGGTTTTGAAATGAGTTTGGCTTTGATTTGGGATACAGCAGCTGGATGTCGTTGCTTGTTTGGAGAAGCCATCTCTTGAGGCTTACAGCCAACACTGGAGAGAAGTAAAGGTGATCATCTAGATGCTTGGAAAGTGCAGGGTAGCGATTTGCTCTCTTGTTGTTAAGGGCCAAACCTTCCTTACTTAATAGGAAGTAGATGGGGAACAGTGTTTTACGGCCCTTGTTCTCTCACTGAATGGGACTGGCTTTAATGGGGACCTGTGAGCCTACTATGCGTCATCCAGCACTAATGGCAGGACAACAACTCTTTCTTAACACTTATTTGTAATCAATACTGAAACAAGGTCAAGGCGTGGTCATGAAGCCTACATGAAACAAAGCCATGGTCCAGAGGACTCTCCAGAGACTCCTGCCACGGCGTGGAATTCCTTTCTCCTGCTCTCCATCCTGAGTGATAATTCTGCTTGCGTCCCGGAAACCAGCTGCCTCCTTCTGCACAGCCAGGCCTGCACCAGCAGCCCTTCTGCCCACTCTGCTGTCCTCCTCCTCCTGAACCTTTGCCTCTGATCCCTGTCCCAGCCAGCATCTCCACCCCTCTCCCTTCTGTCCCCAATGTTACCTGCTCCAACTCACCCGAGGTTAATCTGCCCACCTACGCTGCCTCCTCTTTCTCAGCTCCTGCATCTCCCAGGGCTGGCTGTGTCTGATTTTCTGCTCTGCTGTCTCTGTGCCTCTCTCTCTTGCTGCCTTCTGAGATGGATGTGCCTCCCTGAACTGCGGGGGTAACCGACTCCTTGGTTGGCTGGCTGCCTCCAGTCTCCCTGTGTCACTGCCCTCTGGGGTCATCAGGCACCCTTCATCCACGTGTCTCTCCTGACTGGACCTTTCCATGTCCCGTATATGAACATGCAAGTCCAGAGCTTGAGGTCTATGTGTGAGCCTGGCCAGGCCCCTGCATGCATCACCACTGCAGTCCCTGCGCGCCTCGGCACGCTGATCTCACTGGGCTGTGGAAGTCTGGTCCCGGCACACAGACCTCTGCCCGCAGGGCTTCCTAGTGGATCACTGCTTAGAGTACAGAATCTGGAACACTTTGAGCTCCAACCCTCATTTCACCTCTTTCTAGCCTTGTGATTCAGATTTCAGCAAATCATCTACATTCTTTGATACTGTTTCCTAGAGTGTGGGATTCATCATAATTTGTGTGTTTTTAAAATGTGTTGTGAAAGTACAAGTAAATTCTTGAAAATTCTACAGCAACTTCTTAGAAGAGAGTTTTGTTGGCTTTGAGTTCTTCTCTGCAAGAAGTCACTGTACCAAAGTCTCTTTTACGGAATGATGCTTTGCGGCTTGGAGGGGTGAAACAGAGAGAAGAAGCCTTTCGCTGCTGGAGCTTGGGGTAGCAGTTGTTCCGACCGTATGAAAGCTGACTAGGTCACGGTGTGTTGCTTTCTTTCTATAATTTGCAAATTACGCCCACGAATGTTCATAAAGGAAAAGATTGATGAGACCTGAGCAGAGCTTTCCAAGCCGGAGGCACCCCCAGGCCTGTGCTCACCACCCCCATTAATCTCACCAGGGCCAGAGGAGGTGGCTCCCGCACGGGCCCAGCTGTTTCCCAGCTCCCGCACAGCTGGTCCCACCCTGCTGTTCTCATAGCAAATCTCAGCTCTGTCCTTGGTGGCCCAGATCTTGAGGTCACAAGAAACAAGAAGCCACACATAGATGTGGGGCACACACTGGGCTGGAGGCACAGGACACAGGCCACACCGCAAGTGCCACACCACGGAGGGTCCAGGTTCCCAGGGCAAGCAAATGGCCACGGGCCATTGTCCAGGCTGCTGGCTAAGAGGGAAAAGCTCTGCCCTCATTGTATCTGGAGGCAAGGCTGTTCTGTTTTTGTATTTCTGTGATTTCCCAAGTAAGTATTCCAAAATTCTCACTATAAGGGAAATAAAAACATTTCAAATGTTACCTGAATTCAAAACAAAGCTTCTGAATTCTAAAAGGAAACATAGCAATGTGGTCTCTCCTTTCATGGACATAAACTTAACAATACAAAAGCTTTACAGTTAGAAAAAAAAATGTTTTTAAGGACACCTTATGTGTCCTTTAACATCTAGTTTGTCTATTATCTTTTCCAGGAAGTCTTGGTGGCTTGAGATCACAGCAAAGACCATGCACGTGGACTGTGGTACATTCATGAAGATGCAGTCTGTCTCCAAAAGGAGCATGAAAGACAGGGATCCTGTCCTATCATGTCCATGGAGAAGTTACAAAATGTCCACAGCAGCAGCCCGAACCATGCCTCCCAACATTAGTCCACTGGGTGAGTGGACAGATGGAGCTGGCCAGGACAGATGAAGCTTTTATTCATGGTTTTGGGCAAAATCAATCTCTCCTCCATAGACAGATAATTCAACAAACAAAGCCAAGTACACAATCTGCTAAAGCCAGTTAATTAAAACATTGTCTGTGATCTAGAAGGCAAAGCACCAGCCTCTGAACAGCACCTCTTTCTCCACAGTTATGGGACAGGGGTCCAAGCTCGGAGCCAACACAGCTCTGCCTCTGTTCAGCACAGGCTCAGCTCCAGAGCTCAGCCAAGCAGCGGTCCACAGTGGGCATGAAATGGCTGTTGTTGGAATGAATGGAAGGGTGGATGGATGGATGGATGGACTGATGGATGGATGGATGATGAATACATGGGTGATGAATACTTGGCTTCCAGCCCCTACCAGTCCACATCCCTCCCTTCTGTGTAACTTTACTAGCTCCTCACTCCCATGAGTGTGCTAAGTCGAGTCCTTCATCCCAGCAAGCTCCTCGGGTCCGCATCTCACTCCTCTTCCTCAGCACATCCATGCACCAGCCAAGTGGACATTTTGCAAATTCCTTTCAAACCCAGACTTCGCCTTTCCAGCTCAGTGCTCTGATGCAGTCAGCCCTTAAGCTCCAGTTTGTTATGGCCTGTATCTAGATGCTCCTTCAAAGCCTTATGTGGTCCTAGGGGCTTTGCAGATTCAGCCCCTAGGAATCCAGGGTTGTGTATTGGAATTAAGGCTCTGATGCTGGTATTGACTCACAGTGCAATGCTAGGACTCAGGGCATGAGTGCTACCTGCCCTGAGGGTGAGTAGCCCGGATAAAATATGAGATGGCAGGAGGGTGGCTGCTGTCTTCACCTGCTGCCTGTCACCTGTTGCTTCCTATTTGGCTGCTTCTGCTGCCTTCTGCCTGTCGTGGACTGTTTCTCCTCTCTGATGCTCTTCTGTCACGCCCCTTACCTTGGAGTCAGCTGATATGGACTGAACCATCTATAAACCAGGAGCCAGAATAAACCTTTCCTTCTTTAAATTTGAGCATCAGGTATTTTGTTGCAGCAAGGAGAAAAAATAACCAAGACAGACCTCCTACCTTGAGTCAGAAAAGTTATTCCCTCCTTTGGCCCAAGCACTGCATCTCTGTGGAAGCCTCTCTGGGTCTTCCCAGTCACCAGGGGGCTCTGTGCCTGGCTTTCCCCAGCTCTGTGCCTGGCTCTGCTGTGGACCCCATCCCTCCACCCACTGGCCACGGCACAGGCAGAAGTGGGAGCTGTTTGGGCTTCAGCTTCTTACTAGTTAAGCAAGGATGCTGCCTATTGAATATAGTTTTTATGAAGATTCCATTCCCACTACTCTAAGCAAGAACATCTTTATCCTATATATGTGCTGTTTATGGCTTTACTTAAGATATTTAATGTGTAAATAAAATAACATGCGAAACTGTACAATAATGAATGCAGAATAAACTTAGCAAAGCATTTAACACACAGTACCTCTCAATAATCCTTTTACTTTTATTAGGTTGGCATCGGAAGAATACAAGGGGATCACAACCTCAAGAGCCGTGTCATCCTGAGCAATGCTTGAATTTAAAATCAAAGATTAGACATCTTTACTACAAAGTGTCTAAATCTGAAATCTCCTTTATAAATGATATTAAAACACCAGTAAGATTTCACACACTGCAACAAAAAATTATAGTTCATTTTCCTACAAAAATAAGATTAAATCTACCAAAAAAATTTTTTTAGAGAATCTCTAAGTAGAGTTTATGGAACTCTTTAATTTTTTTTTAAATTTTTCCTAATTTCACACCTACAAGATAGTTGTAAGAATAAGCACAAGACCACCTCAGTTTACAATTTGTTTTCTGATTTTGGGAAACATGGCTACCACTGCGTTTGTGTGGGAGAAATGACCATGGTTGTGTTTCTGAAGCAAAATTTTACCAGATGCTTTTGTTTACAAACTAAATTACTTGCAAACAGAAGCATTCGTGAAGCAAGCTATTACTGTACATAGAATCTCCAGACATGCTTTACCCCAAATACCCCAAGTTTGCTGGACCAGCTTTATCACTCTCTTACAGTATCACGGAAGGGCCCGTACAGAGCATTTACCCCGCTGTCCCTACATTTGATGTCCGTGGGCTACAGCCTCCCCATCCACTGTCTATCCAGAATCCAAAGATTCTGAGCCACAGCTGGGTGTTCGCTCTCATGTCCTACCCTGCAGAACCATGTTGTCCTAAAAAAGACCACTTCACCAGCTCCTCCATAAATGCTCGGCACCACACCAGGCGTCTGAAGGACACTTCACCACTCTCCTAAATTCATGTGGCATGACTGGCTGCTGCAAGCAACCCCACCCATTGTCTTTCCAGAACATCAAGAATCTTTTAGAAAGCCAGGGATTTAACTCAGGGGCTCAAGCACTTGCCTGGTACAATGCAAGGTCATGAGTTTGATTCCCAGTACCAAAAACAAAAAAGGATCTTTTAGAAGCACAGGTTTGGGTCAGCGATGGCATCTGCTTAGGAAACAGAACTACAGAGTTCCACTGGGGAAAGAGAAACTCTCTCTGCAGACCCTCCATGGTCCAGGGACAGGACTCAGCACAATGTCTATGTAAGGCTTCTTAAACTTGTGGTTTACTTCCCAGGGGAAAGAGAAACATCGCTTCTGGGAAAATATCAGGGCAGTGAACAGCAGAGAACTAACCTCTCCAGGATTGGTGTCCAGATCCTGGAATAAATCAACATGAGGAGGAGAAAGAGGAGAGAACTGGGTCCCATGGACACTGGGAGGATCTGAACTGAGACTTGAAGCCCATGGAGACAGGTGATTCAGGAAGCCAGAAAAACAAAACAACCAGGGACAGTGGGCCTGCCAGATGGAGAGAAACGGTAAGGAAGCACCGTGGCCCCAGCCCACGTATGCCCACGGAACTCCTCCAGCCGCCGGGGAGAAGCAGCAACGAAGCCAGGCAGCCTCCCTGTGTGCCAGCGGAGGCCCCCTGCTGGGGGAGCAGCAAGGGATCCGCCTCTGCCTCCCACCTTCCCCAACCCAGGAGCAACCGGGCATGATGGTCGCTGAGCAGGGAAGCAGCCCGACGTTTATGTTGTTTGATTGATTTTGCAGCCCTGGGGCCAGCGGTCTCGGTAACTATTTAGAGGATAACAATACGCAATCCAGTAATGATTGTGGATTTCCTACTGTCCTATTACCCTTCTGTTCTATTTCATTCTACTGGTTCGTTTTAACCCCTTTAAAATAAAAAAATTAAAAACGAAGAAAAGTAAAACATGTCAGCTTTTACAAAACTAATTAATGAGCAAGATGTGTGATACCGCCTTTCTTTTCTCTTTTCTGAATTTGGAGACTGGAACAGTACGCAAGAACCCTGAAAGGCGAAGACAGAATTTGCTTTCGAGAACATTCTTCCATCAAATGTTTCTTCAGAGTTTATCTCCTGTCCGGGGTGACGGGAGTCCAGTTCCCTTGCTCCTGAGGCTCCGATGATAATGTGTTCTGGGCAACAAAGCGACTCATAACCATGAGGCGAATTCCTACGGCAATAATCTGGGAATGATTCACTTACGAACCCTTAAAACAACTGAGCAAGAGCAAGCTCCCTAGTGAACCACCAATCCGTGAGGCTGAGGGAACTTGGCCTTGAGCATACAGTCTGATGGTGCCGGGACACAGGCCAGCGTGTGTTCAGCGCGTGGTTTGGTCTGAGTCGGGATTAGCAGGTGTGTGGAGATGAGCCCCAGCTTCCTGCGGCTCCCTGGCAGTTTTCAATTGGGCATGGGGCACTGGAGCAAGGGGACGTCTCCGCTGCTTATGGAGTTTATGTCTATGTGTTTAGTTTTCCCTGTAACACAGGAAAGCGATGGGAGGATTTCAGAAAGCCATGTATTGAGTTTCACGAGATGCAATAGAAATGGATGTCCCTGGGGGCAGGTTAAGACCGTGACTACACAAGGATCGCAGTGGCCAGGTGTGGGACCCAGAGCCCCACAGCTGGGGAGGCTGCTCCGCCTAAATGGCTTTGTGAAATTAATTGCAAGGAGGGACTGAGGATTGGAGAGCAACGTAAGCAACGTGGGCAACTCTCCTGGTCCTTTCTGAATCCAAGTCTTGCAGTGTTTTGTAAGCCTATGTTTAGATTTTTAAATTCTCAGCTGTGTTCTCAGCACTAAATACTCCATGGCTTTTCAGAAACTGATTAAAAAGCCATTTACATGGGGAAGAAAGTTTACTCTCAGGTTAGGGAATGGCAAACCTCTTCCATTTCAAGCCCCAGGAATTGTGTGATGAGTCGACGAGTGCGAGTGATGGATGTATCCTGAGATATTGTTCATAAACCAAACTCGATTAACCTGAGAAAGCTGTGCATGTAGAGTGTTATCATATAGCGAAGCTCAGCAAAGCAGGGCGAAAGCACCACACCAGGCCCTGACGAACACATTGGAGTTTGGGGCATGAGCCAGAGAAAGCCCAAGCCTTGGGGCATCCAGAGGACAGAGATGACGCTGAGGGTCTGCACACTCCTGCCAGGCTGGCGTGCGGAGAGTGCTGCAGAGAGGGCTTCGGAAGGTGGAGAAAAGTGAGGTTTCTCTAGCAGGAAATTCCTTCAGAAATATGCAAGACGGCATCTTCCAAAGCGCACTTGGAAGACAAGACTGAGAATTGAGGCTTAGCATCCTGAGAGCAGCTACCTCTAAATCTGGAAGCTGAATGAAGTATGCTGACCCCTTTGAGTCCACGCTGACTAGCAGGCCGTAGGGAATAAGCCCCCCTGGCTACTCTCTGGGGCTCCAGACCACAGTGGGGAGCTGAAGAGGATGCAGAGCCCCCCTGAGCACTGTCTAGCAGCTGCAGGACCATTCACTGTGCAAGCTAACAATGGTCACATCCTTGAAACCCTGTGCTGCCCCCATGGTAATCTGGTGGCTGTAGCTTCCACCCTGAGTTCTCTGGTGGCCGCCACCCCTGCAAGCCTCCTGAGATCACAGCTACCTCATGTTACAGCTCCTGCCTACGGCCTTCAGGACTGAACATTGCCTTAACAGTTTCAATGGGGTCTTCCTGATACCCGAAGAACAGCTAATATCTCAATCGGTGTTCAGATCTCTATGTTGCAAAGTTTTTCAGAAAAATACAGGGTTTCGCATAGAGTTGAGGTGTTTTTTCCACACTTTTGTGTAAGATATGGCTTAAGAGAGCCTTGGCTCCCCAGAGATTGTCCCCCAGGAAGTCCATGGGCACCTGAGGAGCTGGAATGGGCAGTGAGGCTGGCTGGGCAAACACGTGGCTCTTCCCAGGAACAAGGGCTTTGTGGACAGATCCTGCTTCCCATCCCCGGGAGAGGATCGGGTGGGCGGAAGGGTCAGGAGGAAGAAAGCTCATCAAAGAAGAACGGCAGCTGAAAACTGGGAAAAGAGTGGACCCGTGCCATTGTTTCCACTGAAGCCAGTCGTGAGAACAGACTCCAGGGGTCCCGCTTCCTGTCTGCTCCTGCCTCTTCTCGTGAGAATGCAGGCTCAGACCGCGGGCCTCTTAGACCTCACCAGCGGGGAATAAGGTGCAGGTGAGACAACTGGACAGCCAAGCTGAAGGCCGACCTCGCTACGCTTCCAGTCTGGCTACGCGGCCTTTACATGAAAGCATAAGAAATGGGCAGGTAACCCAGTCTGCTAACGGAGGTCAAACACCCCTAACCTGAGAATCTAAAATCCGAAAATTCCGAAATCCAGGGTTCTGCTCATAAGCATTTCAGTCAAGGGATGTTTAATCAGCATTACATTACACGTTCAGTTTGATCTAACACCTCGCCCCCATTTGTCAACTTAATGCAAACAAACAAACCTTGTGTTAAGTCTCTGCCCTAGAAAACTCAGAGTGAGACCACCGCTGGAGCGGGGCTCACCTTGCCTGGGAAACATGGAGGGCAAAAGCCGTTCTCACCGGTCAGAGGCAGCGTGTTCTCATTTCTACTGAGGGGAAACTCGGCCCCAACACTCTTTCTCTTGTTCAGGCTCTGCCTCCTCTGTTCACTGGGATCACAGAAAATAGGATACAACTGTCATCTGTCTAAGGCCCAGATAGGTCAAAGGTCCACGCAGCAGTATTTTCACAGCCAGCGAGACACCAGTTTCCCACCGAACATGGGGCGGGAGCGACATCTGGGCCTCCCGGTTTTCTCTCAAATTTAGATAAACAGATGACTGATAAATTAGATTAGACAGGTAGATCAGATGATAGACATAAAAGAACAACAGATGGCAGATAAAAGATAGATAAATGTGAGCAGTGCAGATACAGCAAACTTTGCATGCCTCTGTCTCGGAATCTAAGTAACTCTTTTGAAGATAGCAACACACAATATAACAACCATGGTTAGATTCCTACCATCTTGTTTTGAAAGCCTATATTGTTATTGTTTTGGGGGTTTTACTGTTACAGTTGTTTGTCTCTTGTTTTTTGTTTTTCTTTCTTTAAAATAAAATAACAGATACGGTAAAAACAGACAATAGAGAAATGCAGGTGGAGGCAGGTGGGCAGCGGATGGGCTGACTGATGCAGGCAGAGAGGAGGAGGAGGAAAATGACCAAAGGTCTGTTGTATTTTTGTTTGGTTGGGTTTTCTTTTGTCTTTTTTTTCCTGTTGTATTTTTGGTGGGTTGGCTTGTATGTGGTTTTTGTTTACACTTAGACTAGAATCAAGAGTAAAATAAAAGTGACAGCAAGTTCCCCGAGGCTGGGGTTGGGGCGCTCTTGTCCTGGAGCCCCCCAGCTCTCCTCCTGGTCTGCGCTAAGGTTTCCCATCAGGACAGAGACAGCTCCCCTCTCTGCTGAGTGGGCTTCGGATCACAGTCCTCGGCTGAGGCCAGGAGCAACTTGGGCTCCTTCGAAAGGCAGCTTCAGTCCCCAGCCCAGCCAGGGTCTCCTCCACCCGCTCTGCCTCGTACTGACCTAAAAGCAACGCGGCCGGGCTGCCTGCGTCCCAGCTGCAGGATTTTGTAAACTCGAGAGGAGAAAAGGGGCGCCTTCCTGTTTCTCCAGCACGAGGCCCAGATGGCTGAGGACTCCCCACGCAGACGCTCCACATGTCACCTCCAGTGTGACCAAAATGACCCGAAAGAGGAAAACAAGCCACTCCTCGCTGCAGCCAGACAGACAGGAAATGGACGCAGGGCTTCGGGCCAGCCGCTCCCGGCTGTGCCTGTTTTCCTGTCCCTCGTCCCCACACTTGTGTCTCCAGCCTCCTGGGCATTGCCTTGTGCCAGTTTGCTCTCAGTGGGAGGCCTCTGGTTTTCTAGAGGTGAAGCCACCCAGGTCAGCTGTTGGTCCTTAGGTTCACCCCGAAAACAGGGGCTAAGGCCCACGTGCACAAGATTAACCAGGAAGACTCCAAACTCCGGGCCACCACAGCCTCCTGGGGCCCAGGGCACATACCCAGCCAGCTCCCCTGCCTCCAACTAGGCCTGGAAAGCACAGCCTCATCCAGTGCTGGGCCCAGGACCTGCCCTCCCCATGCTGCATCTCTGGAGGGTCATGTTAGTCTCAGCCTGGGGCAAAACCTCTGGAAACCAGGAAATCACCAGCTGTTTCTACAAAATCTCTGGCCCTTCATCCCATTCTACCAGGCCCTCTTGTGGGAATTATATTAAAAATGAAATTAAGTTTTATAAGAGCAGGTATTATATTGCCAATTTTTACCGTGTGCTGCATAGACACATAACTGGGACGCGGTCACATATGGAATTTTTGTTCTTTGTATAACAGTTTGGGAATCAAGCACTTGGTTCACACTGTGACCTCCATTATAAAACTTCTGCTAATAAATTAGATTAAACTTATATCATTTCAACTTGTAGTGCCTTTCCCAGAAACGCAGCACCGAGTTCCAGGAAGGCGGTTTCGGTCTGAGGCAGAAGCAGGCTCAGGGTCAGAGGCCTGGGTTCCTGGTGCCCTCTGCTGCTCTCTGGCTGGGTTTCTGAGGAGCCAGCCGCTGCCTGCCCCGTGTGCTCAGCAAGGAATCCTCACCAGTCCCCCTGCTTGCTGTCAGGATGAACTGCAGGGCTGGGTATAAAAATGCTGCAGAAATGCTTCACAAAGGTCAGCGCCAAAGGCAAACGCCTCACTGGAAGCAGTTCTTCGTGATCAAGTCTGTCCAAGCCAATCAGTCTCCCATCTAATTTTGCATGCTCCTGTTTCTATGTGGAAAAATCTGCGTATTCTTTGCACAGATGTTGGCAGAAAGTAGGCGGTGTGTCAATTTGCTGGTGCTGCCACAACAAAGTTCCAGAGCTGAGGCCCCCGAGGCCGATGCAGTTCTTCTCTTGGGAGTCCCAGGTCCAGATGGGAGCGCTGATTCCCCCAAAGCTCTCTCCACAACTCATAGGTGACCATCCTCTCCCTGTGCCCTTATGGGATGTGTGGTGAGTGTTCCGTCACTATAACAAAATACTTGAGATAATTAGTTTTTGAAAAGAAAAGGTGTATTTTGGCTCACGGCTTGAAGGCTCTGGCCCATGATGGAATACAGCAGGCAGGAGTGTGGGGTGGGGCAAAACCACAAAGAGAGGAGGACTGGCTGGGCTCCATGATTCCCCTTGGGGACATCCTTGAATGACCCATGACCGCCCACCAGGCCCCATCCCCAAAGGCTCCGCTCTGGAGACCAAGCCTTCCACACCTGGACTTCTGGGGAAACGCAAGATCCATCTGCAACTTCCGGTCCTCCCACTGTGTGTGCTGCGTCTTCCTCCCAGAAACAGGACACCGTCACCCTGCACAAAGGCCTGGAGGACCCTACCACCAATGCAGTCCCATTCAGGGGACCAAGAGAGTTTAGAGAGGACCCAGTGCAGCTGCTGCAGGGAGACAGAGCTGTCACTCAGGGTCTTGCCCTGCTCGTCCTGGAGCTTTACTTTTACTTGAATGTCCAAGGCCATTCTGAGAGTGACGCCCAGTGAACCCAGGGCCGTGGGGTGGCCTCATTTCCCCCTCCTGCTGGTCCATGGCCATCTGGGAGCTCTGTCTAGGGAGAAGCACAGCGCACCTGGCCCTACAGGGCGCCAGCACGTCAAAGCCTCCGCCCGGTGCGGCTGCTTCTCCTGCCCTATCACGAACTCCTTGGAAGTCCATGGCTTTCTTAGACTTCTTTCTTTCAGAGGTTTTCAGAATTTGGCCAACTTAGGAAAAGGAAAAAAAAAAAGCTGACTCTGTGGGCACTCATCTCAAAGGGTCTCCAAGGAGCCCCAAAAAGCTTCCCTTGCCGTTCCCAGCACCTGGAGCCACTCTCAACAATGAAATAAAATTAGTGGGGAAAAACTGGAACTTTACCAAGACCGTGCCCCCAGATCACCCCTTGCCTGTGTGATAACTGGAGTATTCTAATATGCATGCTCATACACAGATGGCCAAAACACTCAGAGACTGCTTACATGTTTGCAGTGTGCCGCCATTAATCCACCTCAGATCCTCCCCTGCTTTGAACACACTGATCCCATTATTCTTGCCACTTTCCTAAGTAGTTCTGGGCGTCATCTTTCCTGAGTGTCTTTATGAAATGTGATTTTTAAAAAATACGATAAAGGCTGCTGTCAAGCCTCATGCAACGAGAAAGCGGCTCAGCGAAGCCTGGTGCTCTGTCCTCCCCGTCCTCCCCGTCCTCCCCGTCCTCCCCGTCCTCCCCGTCCTCCCCGTCCTCACTGTCCTCCCCGTCCTCCCCGTCCTCCCCGTCCTCCCCGTCCTCCCCGTCCTCACCATCCTCCCCGTCCTCCCCGTCCTCACCATCCTCCCCGTCCTCCCCGCCCTGTTCACCGGCTCTGGTGCCACGGGATTCCAGGCTGCTCCCCAAGGTCACACTGGCCACGGAAGGTAACACAGCAGCACAAGTAGACGCTCAGGGCAGAGGACCTCCAGAAATGCTTCGGAAGCGGCAAGCGCGGTGGAGTAAGAGTGTCTGCAGCAAGGGCGAGTGCTGGGAGGGAGCTCAGTGGTGGTGCGTCTTCTCCTGCGATCATTTTTCTACATTTGTTCACTGAGTTTCCAATCCCGTCTCCTGTAACACAGCCCTTCGATGCAGCTGCCGTCCACTAGACAGGGAGCCGTCATCTTGTATTCATGGTGCAACAAACATTCTGTGATCACTCCTTAAGCAGTGATCACTCCTTACTTCTAAGCTAAAAGCTTCCAAGCTCTTTCACATTCAGCATCACGTTTTTAACGTTATTCCTGGGCTGGGAGGGCGGCTCAGTGGTAGAGAGCTGGCCTAGCGTGCACCGGGCCCCTCAGAACTGAAATAAAGACTTAATTATCTCCTCTCCAGGGTCAACTGTCACCCAACGTTTTCTTGCCTTTGGTGGTCAAGAAACTGTGTCTTAAAGGAAAAATATACAATTAACATTTACAAGATGTAACAGTTTTGTTTAAAAAAAAATACCACCTAGAATGTGGAATAAACAGCTGACAGAATGGAAAAAAATATTTGCAAGTCATACACTTGAAGATGTAGATTCGGTGTCAAAAGACCACCAACCCAACTTAAAAAATGGAAAAGGGTACGAGTAGAAAGCGCTCCAAAGAAGATGCGTAAGTGTCCGGTGGGCACATGGAAAGATACCAAGATCATCAGGAAACACAAACGCAAATCCCAGGACACCCCACTCTCCGCCTGCTTAAGAGGCGATGATCAGAAAGAGACAACTGTGGGTGTAGAAAATCTGGGACCCTCACACATCACCGGGGGGAGGTGAGAGATTGTGCACCTGCTGTGGAAATGGTCTGGCAGCCCCTCAAAAGAATGTAGAACTACTGTGCAACCCAGACTCTTCAGTTACCCGAGAGACAGCTTGGAAGCTCCTTTCAAAGTGAAGAATCACCTTATAATCCCAAAACTCCACTCATAGGTATAGGCCTAAGAAAATGAAATCAGATGGCCATACGAAAACTCACCTATGAGTTATTCAGAAGAGCCAAAAAGGAAAAATAATCTAAGTATTCAACTGATGAGTGTGCAAACGTACTAAACCCATACAGTGAAATATTACTTGGCCATGAAAACAGGACTGTGGGTGTGAACTACAGCACGTGCCTCATCCTCAATAATATTTTCAAGGCTTGAGAATTTTATCTAAGTGAAAGAGGACAGGCACAGAGATCCATTGCCCATGATTCCATTCACAGGAAATAGCTCCAGTCAGCAAATCCGTAGTAACAGAAGTGGATTAGTAGTTAAAGACCAGCAATAGGCATGAGAACAGAGAGCACCTGAAGAGGAACAGGGATTTGGGAAGGGTTCATGTTTCTAAATCTACAGGGGAGATGATTGGGCAACCCTAAGTACACTAACAGTATATAATTGTACACCGTAAGGTGAATGGATGGCGTGGAATTGTATCTCAATAAAGCTGTTATTAAAGAGAAGGTGATCGGTGCCGACCACACCTGCTCCAGCCTCAGTGCTCCATTTAATGTCACTGTAGCTATTCACGAGGCCTTTAAGAAAATAGTAACAATATCTATTCTGTCCCACCCATGAGAGGAAATGATCGTTAATGCTTTTGTAAATCCAACTGTAAGAGTGACACACCTTCAGGAAATCTGTAGCAGAAACCGTCTGAGGAAAACATTTAGGATATGAACTATGATTGAAGGATACACCCCATTCCTTACGGGTGACGGCTGCAGGCACACCCCAAGGTAAGGGTCGGTGGTAAGCATGAGCAGAAGCGTGCCTGCTGGACACACACTCGTGACAGGCTGTGAGACGCACTATCAGTGTGGGTGACGCCGGGAACCTGGTTCGCCTGCGGACTATCAGCACTCCCAGGGCAGCGGACGGACGCACTCTGTCACTGAGGGGCTTACGCATTTTCTCTGCCCTCCTCACCCTAGGGCTTACCCTGGACATGAGACACAGATTTGCTGTGTTTTCAAGGAAAAACGTTTGTTGTGCAGTAGAATTTCTCATCCTTTTTCCCCGCAATAGGTATTCAATTTAAAACAAAAGCTATATTTGCCCTCAGTATGCAATATGTGGGATCCCAAGTGATGGGATCTGGGACTTTTTTCTAGGTTTTGGGATATTTGCATCTGCATCATGAGCTACCTTAAGGATCAGACTCAAGTTTAAACATGAAATGCATTAGGCTTTGTGGGGCCCTTATACCGCAGGCTGAAGCTGAGTCTGAACAACGCTTCAGATAACGTTCGTGGCATGGAATCTTGTACTCATGGTGTGGTGTTGGTGCCCAGAGACTTTCAGATTTCAGAGCATTTCAGATGGTGGGGTTGGGGGCTAGAAATGCTCAGCCTGTACACCAGGAAGATGTTCACGCCAGGTCACAGTCTCCAGGATGTAAGTATTGTGACTGTATTGCTCTGGAGAGGCTCCCCGTTAGGAGGGAGATTAACTGTCTGTACCAACTCCTGGTCTCCCCACAACTCCCAGGCAGTGAGAGGCTGCCCAGGGAGTGGCTAAGGGCCCGGTCAGGAGCTCGACATCGAGGCTCCTCTACACTTGTCCTGCCCCGACATTCTTTGGATCCCCACTCACTGACCAGGAAGACCACTGCTGTTCCCCCATCTGCCCTGCTCACGAACCCCGCATGTTTGAATTCTGGCCACAGCCATGCAGTGCCACTTGCCGCACTGCTCCATGACACACTCAGCTCCAGGGCCAAGTCATCGTCCAGGCCCTCTGCGAATGCAGAGGCTCGAGCTCCACTCCGTGGCCTCACAAGAGTCTTATGCTAAATTCAAGTTCCTGAAATTCATTCACCACAGCATTAACTTGTTTGTTAGCTGCATTCTGGTCCGCCTTCCCCTCCCCAAGGAAAAACAGGCAGAGTGGGCCAGGTACCCAAGGAGGGATCGGTAGCAGTAGCACAAAAACCAGGGAAAGCACTCGGCGATACACTACGATCCTGAACACTCTGTCATAGACTCTCAGCAAAGCTGAGATGTGGCGGGAGATCCAGGGCCAAGGACACAGAGCTGGACAGGAGGAGCCGGGGCTGCTGCGCAAAGGGGCTCTTCGGTCTGTCAAGGAAGAATTCAAAGTGGAGGGGCATTGGCAGGGAGACCACCGCTGACCCCAAATGGCCACAAGCCACGTCTCTGAACTGAGTTTCAGGCACACCCTTTCTTGGATAAGAGCTTCCTTCAAAAGCTCCTGGACCTCTACTGACCTTCAGCACCACAGACTCACTTCCCTGAACTTCCCAGAGGCTGGGGTGACACCCAAGCCCCTTCACCCTGAGGCCTTCACCTTGCCAGTGCCGATGATGACTCCTGACCAAGCAGGGGTTCATTCCCAGCCCTTGCCATGTACAGCTATAAATAGAGCCACCATTGGTAAAACCTCAGAGCACATTTTCAAGTTTGCTTGAATCTGCTTTCCCAGAATTCAATCCTAACTAGCCTCAAATAAGGATGATTTTCTTTGCCCTTAACTAAGTTGACTTCATTCCAGGTCAATAGTCACAAGCCTCCTGCCCCTAGTCCCAGTTCCCACCGGTTACCACTGGAGATTTCTGATTATTTTAAGTCAGGCCAAAGATGAGCTGATGGCAGAGGTGAGGTCAGAGCCAGCTGAAGCTGGGGTGTGAGGGGATTTCAAGCACTCTGCCCTCTGTGCAGTGTTGGGTAGCTGCCCCAAGAAACTCAGGGTTCCGTTTCCAGGGAAAAGGAAGGCCCCTGCTCTGTACCCACAGGCTGCCAGAGAGCCCGAAAAGTTGAGAAGAAGCTACAGGGTGGAGTTCATTCAAATCAGAAATTGCTCAACCAAGAGTCCGCTGCACTCCCACTTAATAGGGTCCAGGCCCAGACTTCCAGTTAGGTAGAGTCCTACTGCATGGTCTCTGAAGTCCAGCCAACCAGGAAGAGTGGATGACCCTAGGGTCCTGACCGTGCCTGGTGGTCATTGCATAACAAAGCAAATAGGAAGCCAAGAAGCCGAGTGATCCATCTCTAAGAACAGATATGGAGGGCTGGGGATTTAGCTCAGTGGCATCGGTCATGAGTTCGATCCCCGGTACCAATAAAAAGAAAAAAAAGAACAGATATGGATGCTCTAAAAATTCCCTTTCTCTTTATTAAAAAGTCATTTCGTTTACTTGTTCATATGCATCTCAAAATCCACGCTTGGTTCATAGCCCATGAAACAAGTGCTCATTAATTACACATCAGCCAATTGGGGTTTGTAGGCTCCCCAAAAGTCAGGGATCACTCCTGGGGCTGGAATCAAAGGCTGTGATCCCAGCCATCTCTTCACAGCCGGCCTTTGTCCTGGTCAAAGACAACAAACACCAGTGAGCCCAGCTGGGAATGATGGGCGTGGTAGAAAACTTCACCAGGCAGTTCTGTCTCGGCAAACATAAACTTATCTACTTCGAGCAGACTTGCAAGTCATTCATTTTCTGGCAGAAAATCACACACTTTGAGGTTATATTTAATTACAAAAATAGCCCTCTGTGGGGAGTTTCATTGGCTTTCAAGTCAACCAAATTGGAGGGACGAGAACACAGGTCTCTGAAGAAACCTGCAGCCTGAGATCTGAGTCCAGCCCCTCCTGCCTGTGCAGCCCCTTCCAGAGCCCTGGGCATTTCTGCGCCTGTTTCTGAAAACCACATGCATCGTTCCTGGGCTACCTTCTTGTTACAAAGAAGCATGTTCATCTAAGGCCTCTTGATGCGAGCGATCCTGGAATAACCAGGAATCTGTTTAGACTCCACTTTCCAGGGCCTGGGGATTTAGCTCAGCGGCATAAGCACCTGCCTTGCAAGCAGGCAGTCGTGAGTTTGATCCCTGGTACCGATAAAAAGGAAAAAGACAAAAATAAAAAAACAAGTAGACTCCGCTTTCCATCCTGATTTCTCTTCCCCTCCTTTTCTTTTCCACACCACACTCACCTCTAGCTCCCTGCCGGGCCGCGTGCATGGGAGAAGTCCCTGCCATGGAAGTAAACCTGTCGTTTATTTCTCCTCAGGGACAGGGACTTTGTCATCTCCATTATTTCCAAAACGAATAACTGCAGACAATAATAATAATAATAATAATTCAGGTGACAGCCAAGCAGGTGAAGTCAGAGCTTGATAGCTGTAGGCTCAACCAACCGTGGACTTAAAAATATGGAAGAAAAACTTGTATCTACACTGAATGTATACAGACTTTTTCTTGTCATCATTTCCTTAAGACCCAGTGGCCAGGTGTTTACTTAGCATTCACACGGTACTGAGTGTTTAAGTGAGATTTAGAGTGCACAGAAGACGCTGCAGGCTCTTACACAACAGACTGGAACCCCTTACACTGTGTCCCCAGGAGCCCTAAAATGCGAGGAGCGACTGAGGTGACAAACCTGAGCCCCACAGCTCAGCCGCTCTTCTCCAGGACACCCAGCCCCAGCCTGGGTCTCAAGAGGAACCTGTGGCAAGCCTACCAAGCAAGCCAGTTCCACTGTTGGCTGGGAAAAAAAAGTGAAACAGTGGATTACATGAAAACAGCCCACACCTCTCTTTATCTTACTCTCCCACTTTCCTCCTTGCTGGTAACTTACTTAGCAGTGGATTTGGGCGGCCTTGGTCCAGCCTTCAGGGTTTATTCTGAGCAGGCAAGCTTTATCTTAAGTAAGTGTTCATATCACTGCTTATCCTTGGGGGCGGCTGGAGCTGATAGGATGGGCTCCTCCTTCCTATCAGGGCTTCCTCCAGTGGAGGTGTGACTTCTCCGTGGATTGATATCTACTGCTCCTATTTAATTAAGATAAAGGAGCTATAAAGTGGGCCTGGCTGCACTTAGGGTCAACATGAGAAATCCCACCTGAGATTAGTCCTTGGAAACTGTAAACTAAGTGGGAAAACACTGTGGAAACAGAGGTGGTGACTCAGGCCTCTGAGCCCTCCTCTGGGCCAGTGGGGGGAGGGGTGTGGAAAATGCCAGGGCTCCTGAATGCTGAGGAGGGGAGGTCACACACAGGGCCAAGTGCTCTCCCCAGGAAGAAGCCCTGTGCCAGCCTCTCAGACAGGAGGTGGCTGTCCCCACTGTGTCCCCTGCCCTCCAGGCTGCCCCGTGGAAGGGAAGGCTTCTGTGCCGGTGGGAGACCACTGCTGTGGCTTCCTGCACAGGGCCCGGGGCTCGGTTAGGCTTCTGCTGTCCTTCAGCAAATGTAACCCCAGATCCCCGTTCCTTTTCCCACGCAGCCTCTGTTGGACTCTCCATGCTCAGGCCACTGTGTCATGCACAACACACACAGTAATCACTTAGGTGACAGCCACATCCCTCCTCTGTTATCTGAATCACAGGAGCCTCAGGTTGCAATCTAAACCAGGAAACACAGATGCATGGAGGTGGACAGGCTGCTAGGACACCACAGGGGACTTGCGCGGCCCCTGCTCCCTGAGGTGTCGGAGTCCAATGGCCCTCACATGGTGCACCTCCAAGTCTCCCCAGCTGCAGCCCCACAAATGAGCTCTGCTTTCACTCCAGAACAAACCCCGACACAGACGGACCCGGAGGCTCCAGGCTTTCCAGAAGAGCCTCCTTGTCCGGAAGTGATGGTGAGCGAGGTGTGACCTCGCCTGAGGCCCCCAGCAAAGCCACAGGGAGCGGGCTTCTAGTCTCTCAGCCCCTGGCACCTGCAGGTCTCACCACGTGGAGCGAACCTCCCTCTCCACTTCGCCCACTCCAAAGCTGACACCGTTTCCCACTTTATGCAGAGCAGCTCCTGGTGGTATAGTGGTCGCTTCTGTCTCAAGTCTGTATGCAAGACTTACCGAGGTGCTCCACGCACCTCTGTTCCATCATCTCGTCAGCCATCCCCCGCCTTAGACTATTTAGGAGTCATCTTTTATTCTTCAATGTGTCCTTGAGGATTTCACCCTCGACTTACTGAAAGACTCCTTCCAAACACAAGCAATGCTCTCCCCGAGGGGCAGTGTGGCTAAGTCAGTCTTTGCCCTGATTCCAACTGACTGCTTATCTGTGGTCACTGGCTCTGTGCCAGGGGCTGGGAACACAGCAATACCTGCTGCCCCACGCCAGGCAAGTAAATGTGCCTCCTAAGCTCCTGTGAGGGAGGTGGTAGTGAATGTGGCATCATCAGGGCAGGCATCTGAGAAAACCGCACTGCTGGAACAGGGGCTCAGAGGAGCACAGAGGCACAGACCATGCAGGCTAGTGATGAGCTGAGTAGAGATTTGGATGAAAGAGCCAGGAAAAGTGAGATGCCCAAGTCATGCAGCCCCATCCTATCTCCAGCAGCCTGGCCTTGATCCAGATGGACTGGAGCCCATGAAATATTTGGCCCCTGAATCTCTGCAGAACACTGTCAGAACCAAATTATGAAGCCATCAACAGCAAATGCAGTCTAGATCCCCTGGGACCCATCTTCTCACCTTTCAGATTAAGCCATCGTGAACTTGGGCAGCAAGATGGTGGATAGCTGGGTGGATGGATGGATGGACAGATGGATGGATGGCTAGATGGATGAGGGATGGGTGGGTGGATGAATGGATGGACAAATGGATGGATGGATGGATGGGGGAGTGGATGAATGGATGGATAGACAGATGGATGGATGACTGGAAGGATGGGTGGATGGCTATGTGATGGGTGGGTGGATGGATTCATGGGGGCTGGCAGGAAGTCACTGGGTTAGAACTTCTCCTGAAGCTGGTGGTTTCATAGCTACATTTCATAGACTATATCATCTGATTCCTGAACACACTGAATTTTTAGGGCTAAGCTTTGCTAGCACAATTAATATGTTTTATTTTCTCTTATCAGAGGAAACCAACCCAAGAAACAAGATATCAGGGGTGCCATAAGCCTGAATATGCAGCTGCATTCCCAGGATGACCTATCGAAGAAATCCAGGATGAGCAAAGGAGGATTTCTATGTTCTATAACAGTCTGATCCTCTTTTCCATAAGGACCTTATTAACATTTTAATTTGCAAAATACACCTTTTTTATCTAAAAGGGAGAAATCCTGTCTTCCTTTTTCGAGAAGACGCAAAATTTCAGCTTTCTGCCCCCGAACGATATTCGAAGCTTGTGATTCAGAGAGACCATCTGTATCAGGCTCCTCTGCCTCCGAGCTCTGACCCTCACTACCACACTTCCTGTGTTCCAAAGAGATTAGACGCCTGCGACCAGAGAAGGGGGCAGTGACTGGAGCCTGGCATGCTGTCTGCTGATGTCCTGGATGCGTGGCTGGCTGCTGTCACGCATCATAGGTCACCAGTGCAAAGGGCAGAAGATGCTGCACCCTGCTTCTGACGGCCGAGACAGGACTTCCACGGCCTGAGACCCAGTGGGAAAAGTGCTGGACCAGTGAGTCCAACCACCTACCTTTGCGAAGAAAGTTCTTCCTGTTGGCACTCCCCAGAGGACTTCACCTTCACTTCTACCCAGCCGAGCCCCTGGCGTCTGAACTGCGTAGACCTGTGCTCCGGTGTCTGCTTTGTTAAAGCAGGTTCAGGAGGCCTCGCTTACATCCATGCCTGTATCTTCTCTGCAGTGTGGCTCCCTCTGCTGCTGGCCTCCTCTAACCTGACTTCCCCGTCCCAGTGAAAGCATCCTCTACCTGGAGACGCAGGGCAGCCTCTGCCTGTGCCTTCACACTCATCCTACGGCAACCTTTCCCTTCCAAAGCTCTGACCTTCTGGAGGAGCAGAGATGGTCCTGGGCATGGGAAAAAGGCAGACACGGAAGGGAGCACACTCTATATGGGGCCAGCAGGAAAGCTCCAGGACGTGCACTGGGGAGGGGACAGACTCCTGACTGGGGTCCCTGTGATGATTCCTGAGCCCTCCCCAGGGAGTGGAGCACCTCAGGTGTGACATCAGCTGCTTGCCCCTGGCTGCCAGGAACTGAAAGGGAGGCAGAGGCAAGACAGTGTCCACTACTGAGGCCAGGGCTGGACAGCATTCCCCAGAGGCGGGCCCCAGGGGACCATGCAGTCAGGGACTCCAGCCTGGGCCCCAGGGGACCATGTGGTCAGGGACTCCAGCCTAGGCCCCAGGGGACCATGCGGTCAGAGACTCTGCAGCCTAGGGCTGTCCAGTACAATTGAGAAAGAATTCCCAGCCCAAACAGACCAGGACCAAACCCCACAGCAGGAGAGCCAGTGTTAAAGGTAGGGCATCGCGCATGTTGTTATCCTCAAAGTAATTTCTCAGGCTACCAGGTCCAGGCATGCAAGATTGGTCAAATAATCAAATTTTCCTTTGGGCAGTTTTTTTTTTTTTTCCCTTTTACTATATCCATTGTGACTTTTGGATTTTATCATCTTGTTTTGAAATCCTGCATTGCCATTGTTTTGGTTATTGTTGTTTTGATTTTGTTGCTGTTTTTAATAGTTTGTTTCTTGATTTTCCTGGGTTTTTCTCTTTAAAAGAAAAAAATAAAAGCAAAGGTGGAGCAAGACAATAGCAGAGGAGGCTTCACAGAGTGAGGGACGCTCTCAGTGGCCCGTGGCCCGTGGCCCCTCTCGGGCCGATGGTGAGCAGGCGCAAGGCAGGAAGGGCCAGCGCGTGAAACGCCACAGAAACCGTCCTCACCGGGCGACGTGGAAACAGCGTGGTGAGGCCTGTTTTTAATCTTCTGTGCCCAGCGATCTTTCTGCCAGGGTGGGTTGGGCATCAGTTTGCCCAAGGGCATGGATTTCTCCGTTGTATTCCTGGATGGTTCTGAGATGAATCACACTTGACAAGACGCTAGGAAAGTTTAAAGTTACTGGCATTTTAGGACTAAATCCTATCTTTTCAGGAAAAAAATTTCAAACAAAACAATCAAACAGAGGACTAAGGCTTTAATTAAAAGAAGCAAAAACTTTCTGTTCTGCATTACAGGATTATGGGCTAAGAAGAAAATTGGCGTTGCTCTAAAAAGTATCACTGGCTGCTGGCCTGACTTCCTACAAGCGGTGGAGCTGACAGGCATCTGCTCATCTTACAACCAAAGCTCTCCACGGAAAATCACGCCGGGCTATTCACAGGAACTAAGAAATCGGATCCAAAACATTTGATGTGCTTTTATTGGGGCAGCCAGTGGGAGCCGGAGGGAGGTTGGATAGAGACTATGTGTGTGTGCATGTGTGTTGTGTGCATATGTGTGTGCATGCTCATGCTAGTGAGCAAAAATAGTTTTAAAGATACTTCTGGATGGAGGATGGATGGATGGATGGATGGAGGATGGATGGATGGATAAGCAGACACACAGCGCACTAGGAAGTGTGTGCACGCAGGAGCAGCCCGAGTCTCGGGGCCCGGCCCTTCCCGAGGTGCCTTCTGTGTCAGGCTTAGTCCTGTCAGACGCGTCCTTGGCAGCAGCCCCTCCCCCGTGCAGACCACCCACGAACAGGACTTTAATGATCTGGGGCAGATTCCTTTACTGCTCCAGCTCAAAAAATGCACAGGATGCCTTACAGATGATAGATCTGCAGCCGCGAGAGCCAGTGATTGCGCTTGGCAAGGAGCCCGGGGCCGCGTTGCTGCAAACCATCTCCACGTGGCTCACCTTTCCTGCCCCGGCCTCCTGGAGGAGAGCAGAGCCCCTCAGCCCTCGGCATCCTGGGCAGGAGCTCGGCTGGGAGGGCAGAGCAGGGCTGCCTCGTGCCTGTTCACCCCGCGGGGTGAGCCTGAGGGCGCTGCACACAGAGCATACTCCCGCTGGACACAGAGCTTGCTAGGTCTCCGACTGCCCTGTTTTGTAAACTGCTCCTCCCAGACGGAGTAGAGCGTGGCTTCCAAATCAGCCTGCAAAACACAGGGCTCGCTTGACGATCAAAATGAGGGGGACCTTCCTGGAAGGGGATGTCGGAGGGCAGGTGAGGGAATTAACTTCAGAAAGGGACAGCCTAACTGGTCAGTCTTCTTGTAGGACTCTCAGGTCCACCAGCAGGGATGGACGGGGTTCCCAGCCTCACAGGATTCTTCCAGATCGGCAGGGATAGGCACACTTGGTGTGTAGGAAAGTGGGGACGGGGAAAAGATGTTTTTTATGTGTAGTGGTCAAATTAGGGGAAAAGAATTCCAAATTAAGTAGTCATTCAAAGAAAATCACAAGTGGAAAAAAATTAAGTAGTCAGTCATACCTTGGCAGATTCATTCTTCAAACTGGGCTTGAAACCACTTGGACCCTGTTCTCTTTGGCTTAAAACTTCCCCATCCACGCCTTTGTCTGAGATGTAGCTCACGTGTTCTTCTCCCCACTGACCCCAAACCCAGCACATCCACAGCTGCTGCACATGGTGAGACCTGATGGTCAACACCAAGGGCGTGTGGAGAGCCTGCGTCTAAAGCAGCAATCCGCAGTCCCTTTGGAGGAGCCCACGGGGTAAGCTCATGGGGCCCAGTACAAGCAGGGCCTCTGGTCCCACAGGGCTCCCTCCTTCTCTCTCTCTCCCTCTCTCTCTCTCCATCCTGCCCTCCACCCCTACCCCCATCACTGCTGCAGCTCTCTGAACTCTGTCAGTGTCCTGTCACCACCTGTCACCCTCTGGACCTGTGCCTGAGACTAGCAGTTTCCTCTGTGTCCAGCATTTGATGTTCACCTCTCTATTGAACCCCACAACTTAACCTGCCTGTCCCCTGGCCAGGGCTGTTCTGTAAAGTGGCCATCTTGCCTTAGACTGCTCTCCACAGTGAGACCTCAAGACCAAATGAACAATTATTTTCTTATGAAATTTTGTTTTACCTTTTTTCCATTATAAAAAAAGAAACCTTAACATTAATATCACAACACTGGGTAGTTTCCGGTTGCTTTAAATCTGGCGTTTTCTTGGGGAGCCAGTAGAGTACAGGGATGCACTAGATTTCCACTATGCTCAAGAAGACACTGGGATAATTCAGAATCCAAGGAAGGAAGAGACAGAGCCTCCCAGGTCTCAGGAAGCAGGGAACAGACGGAGATTCACAGCCCCTAGCCCCGTGGGAGTTCCCACAGGAAACCACAAGGGCTTCCGTTTTATTTTTAATGGTCAAATCATACCCTGTGGACTATAGATCAATGTGAACCTGGGAATAAAGGCATTTCATCGTCTCTGAGAGTGGTTTCATTTTTCATTCAAAAGAAATTCGCCTTTTGGATTTAAGGACCTCTGAGTGTATCCTCTGCCCTCCTGGATGTCCACTTCAGAGAGTCCAGCTTGGCTAGGGCACTCACAATGGCAGAGGCACGGAACCTCACACACTTTTCCTCAGAGCCGAAAAGGACATTGGCTGGGGCCGCAGACAAAGCTCCGCAGTAGAGCGGGTGCTCAGCCTGTGTGAGGCCCTGGCTTTGGTCCCCAGCACCCAATGTGCACACACACGCACATGCAAACGCACACGCACAAAACCACCATTCTGATTACTAAGCCTGAAAGTTGCCAAAGCCAAGAGAGCCCAGGCTGATCCAAAGTCTGCCTCTGATCCTGACAGCAACACCAGCCTTGTTCGAGCAGCACAGGGTGGCGACCTGCTGCCTCGTGTGCCTGGGAGGCAGTGCTTTGAGGCAGAAATACTGTACCTTACTTAATCAGAGTGATCTCAGACCAAACATTAACAACAACGAATAGATCATTGGTCCGTAACAGTGAATGATGGAACAGCGGACACTTATTTTTGCTCCTGGCAGAACTGTTTCCACCACAGCCAGGACCCTGTTTACATCCAGGACGAGCGAGTGCAGCGGATGGTTGTTCTTTGCTTTCCCCACGGCAGAAGAGTGTGGGGGCCTCAGCAAGGTGTGCGGAGTGCTATCGGAGGGAACCTGCTTATAGTCGGTGAAGCTCGGGGACCAGGGACGCAGCACCCCGAGGGCCGAGCTGGGTCCCTCCTGTGCTTAACTTTTTGTTTTAATTTTAAAAAGGATTTAAAAATAAACAAAAGTGATAAAGAATTTCAAAACAAAATGACAGGAAATTAACAGTGGTTATTACATCACATATTGTCATCTTCAACATAGTTGCTAAGGGGGCTGGGGATTTAGCTCAGGGGCATAAGCACCTGCCTGCAAGTGCACAGTCGTGAATTCGCTCCCTGGTACCAATTTTTAAAAAAAAGCATACGGGAGGGTTGTGCAGGTTATGCAGAATAGTTGCTAAGATTACCAGATATAGGCATGCAAAACTGATCAAACACTATAAACACTAATTGTTCCTTTCAATAAACTAATAGAATGAGAAGTGCAATTACCTTAGCTATAGTGTGTGTGTGTGTGTGTGTGTGTGTGTGTGTGTGTGTGTGTTTCTTTTTCTAACTGTTTAAAGACATTTTCCTTGCTTATGAATTTTACATGGAAGGCCACATTGAAACTACGGAAAAAGTCTTGTGCATCTAAAAGGATTCTCAAGTCTCAGTCACTCTGTATCCATCAGGGATCAGAGTCCCACTTCCAAAGAATATGGTGTTTAGTCTCCCAATTCCCGCAGGATTCTGTACTTGCATGAAAATAGATTTCAGACGACTCGAGGCTGATGTGACCTGTACATGAGTGTCATCCATGTGACAAACAGTTAAGGACGCCTTGACTGAAAGGGTTTTGCCAGCACGTAATTTACAGTCATGAGTCTCTGCACGTCTGATTTTTCATCACTACTTAATTTCTCCTCATGATTGGTTTTGGGGGCACCCAGGAGGCTCCTGCAATGTGCCTGCTCTCACCTCTCTGTGTCCCTGTGCCCTGGGCATGCCGAGGTCTCCATCTCTAAGGCCCATAGTCACAGGCACAAGCTCCAGCCATACGGAGACTGGTGTCATCCCCGCAGCAGGAGGAGGCTGAGAAGCAAACCCCTAGCCTGTGGAAGGCAGCTCCTGCCTATACCACACGCAGCGGCTGAGGCCAGGCTGCAGAGCGAGGCTGAGCTGTGGAGGAGCAAGGACAGTAATCGCGCTGGTGTCTGGGCCACCGGACCCCGACGGTCAGTTTCTTGATTAGATTTGCTTCTTACACTATGTGACTTCCACAAACCAGAGCAAAACTAACAAGTCCCTAGAGGAGAGGTACCAATACCAACTGCGTGTGCGTATTTCTGAGAGGTGGACACAGCCTTGGAAGTCACCTGTGCTCTTTACTCCTCCTGACCTACGCCACAGTGCCCCAGACTGCAGGATGGCTGTTACTGGACGACATTCTCTTTGATTAAACCCAGGGCCTCACACATGTCTGCCAAGCACTTTGCCACGGCCACCAAGCTGTGTCTCCAGCTCTTGACTGAAATTCTTTGAATGCCTTTGATGTCTTTCCTGGAGAAGATTTTCAGCAAAGGTGTGTGCCTGTAAAAAATAGCACCATGCACAGGTGTGAACACGGAAGCAGTTCTGCGTGACATAAATAAACGTGTCACCTATCAGCACTTACTGGTGAACTTTTCTCAGGAATATACAAGGCCTTGCCCACCTTCCTAAGTGAGGTAAGAGGTGCCGGGCACTCATGGATTGGTCCTGAGACCTCTAGTCTCACCCACCCTGTGGTGAAGCTCTGAGTCCCCCCTCGGTCCCCAAGTGTGCTACCGTCAGCTCTGCAACACCCCACTCAGCTTTGCCATTGAGTCTCCTGGGCTCCACTCTTTCCCGGCATTAGCTCATCTCTTTTTTTTTCTTTTTCTGGTATGTGGAATGCTTCAGGGGTGCCAGTCCCCTGCACAAGGGCCACCTACCCCCATGGTATCGCTCCAATCTTAGTATAAATACTGTGACTGAAGTGCTCTTGCAATTCTGCAGTGACCATGGACAGAACTCAGGCCCGCAGGCCTCTCCCACCTGGACCAGCAGAGGCCTGAGGAGCCATCTCAGGGTCCTCCGGGGAAGGTGCATGGTGCCACAGAACCACGGTCTCCAGGGAGGAAGGAAACACCGGGAACAATCACCCAAACTCCCATGACATGAGGGTGGTGTGACAAGGGGGACAGAGTGCACAGGGTCAGCGGGTAGGAGGTAAAGTGGGGAACAGTCCTCAAAGGTCTTCATCTCTGAGGTGGCCACCCACAATCCCGGGCCTTACATTCCCGCTCTGGTGCCATCTCCCCCCTACATCATACTGAAATTGGGGACCCACAAGAGCAGCCAGCTGCCTCCCGAGGCTGTTAGAGAAGAGCTCTGTGACTGGGGTAGTATTCCCTTTCTCGCCCCAGTCCTCCCACATTGCTCCTTTGAGGTAGCCCCGACATACCAAGGGGACACTCCTGGAAGACCCGCGGGACAGGAACCAGAATCTCCAGCCAGCGAGCACAGCCCACCAGAAACCAGAGGAGCCTCACAGTCCCCAGCCCTGCACCTCCGCTCATCACACCTCCCGGCAGACTGTGCCTGGCCACCTGGCCCAGGTGCCCTGAACTTCAGAATCGAGAGATAATGAATGCTTATTGCGTGCAACCTCTAAACTGAAGGCAGCAATTAACTAATTATTAGAAATTAATAATTAGATGACTGATACAGTGAATTAATGTCCCAGTGGTTTCAGGCAACTTACATAGCACACTATTCCTTAATGTTACTACTAATAAAAGTTTTCTTTTGCTTATTATTCAATAGCTTATCTATCCAACCAGTTCTTTTGGTCCTTATGAGTGGGCACAACACTTTGTCCATAGTCAGAAGGATATACTGCACCACGAAAGCTGATGTTTTGTAGCTTTGCAAAACTACATGCAAAATCATCTTGAAGTCTGGAGACTGTAGCATGCCACAAGGCGATGTAGCCACAGGTCATGGAAGCCCAGGGGCACCTCCTCCCACTGTCTCCTCCTAAGCTGCAGTTCCCCATACCCTGTCCCAGCCCTTGGTCAGGTGGACCCGAATCAGTGCTAAGCAGCCTTGGCTACCATAGCGCATGCATACGCTCATTTATTGAGGGTGATTTAGGTAATGAGAGCTTCCGGAAGGCTTCTGTTTCTTCTCCCAGACCCTTGTGGGGAAGCTTTGAGGCTCACGGCTGTTGTCAACTCTGCACATACCTGAGAGGGTTTGAGTGAAGCATCAAGAGGACAGCCTGTGACTGCTCAGCCTCTCAGGCTTCTGCATATCTCAATTCTTTATCTCAATTATCTCTCTCTCTCTCTCTCTCTCTCTCTCTCTCTCTCTGTCTTTCTCTGTCTCTGTCTCTCTCTCTGTCTCTATCTCTCTGTCTCTCTCTGTCTCTCTCTGTCTCTATCTCTCTGTCTCTCTCTGTCTCTTTCTGTCTCTCTGTCTCTGTCTCTCTCTGTCTCTCTCTCTGTCTTTCTCTGTCTCTGTCTTTCTCGGTCTCTCTATCTCTCTCTGTCTCTCTGTGTCTTTCTCTGTCTCTGTCTCTCTCTATCTCTCTGTCTCTCTCTGTCTCTCTCTCTGTCTCTCTGTCTCTGTCTCTCTCTGTGTCTCTCTGTCTCTGTCTCTCTCTCTGTCTCTCCCTCTCTCTCTCTATACTTTCCTATGAAATAAGTCTAATCATCATATCACCTAAAATATCAATCATGTATGGCATGTATGTGATGTATGAAATAACCATTCTAGAAATTTCTAAACCCTTTACCCCAAGAAATTTTGCGAACTCCACAGATGGTGCTCTGGTGACAGTGAAAACAGTGACAACAGTATTAAAGCTGGTTCTCCCCTCCTCATCGCTCTCCTGTCTGTACCCAGGCAAGAAATATGCGTGTGTGCAAGGGTAACTGTGAGGTATTTGCAGAACTTGTGAGGCTTCCAGCACAGTGGCTCTATGATTTCCAGAAGTTAACCAAGACACATGGATGCTCAATTCCCTTTTGTTTGAACAGATTTAGGGACATCCGCTGTATGATGTAAATCATCTCTGCATGACCTATGGTGTCTAATAGACCTGCTTCATAAACACGTGTCTTCATGTATCATTTAGGCAACAGTCACAGGAAAGACAGTCTGGACCTGCTCACTGCAGAGGAGACCATCTGAGACCTCACCACTGCACGCATCAGCAGCAGGAGCCTTGGCCCAGGCATGGTGGGTTCAGCTAGCAATGCTGACCCTGTGCAGGTACAAAGCCAGTTCAGTTTGCAACCAGTGTGTGCCTCTGTCATGGCAGAAATACAGGAGTAAAGGAGTCAGATGTCAAGGCCAGACAAGAGCACAGAACAGGAACACTGAAGGAGGGTTTTTGAAACAAAACAACCTGGGAAGACATCCTGAGCTGCAAGACAGGGGTGCTTCATCCCAGGGTCTGAGAACTCCAGGCCTGAGCCAGGCGTGGAACTGTAAGATGGGGCTTGTAGTGCTCCCAGGAAAACCTCTCAGTGCAGACAGAGAGTGCATCCTCGAGGCTTGAAGACACGTGCCTGAGAAAGAAAGGAACGCTTCACTGTTAGGAAAAGCCATGCATGTTTCCCATTCCAGCCCACACTGCCTTTAAATGTGGATGTGCTTGGCACCCGGAGTTCACATTCTGTTTCTTTTCTTTTTTTTTAAGAGAAAAAAAAAAAAACAGAAAAAGGGTACAAGTCATACAGAATATCAAAAAAATAAACAGTAGGAAATCACTAGTTAATAGATTACATATAGTCATTTAGAAATAGTTGTTCAAGTTACAAAATTAAAGCATACAAAGTGGGCATACAAACAGTGAGACAGCAAACATTCTGTTCAGTGATCCAACAAAAACCCAGTAATATGGTTATCTATCTTACACACTTAAATATACACGCAGTTATATCCTTTAGAGCACTTTGTTTTCCTCTCTTCTTCATAACAACAACTACACATTTTGAGTTTTATTACTCCCATAGTTCTTATTACTTTTTTTTTGAAGAGAATAAAACCAAATGTGACAAAACAAAACAGAGTCAGTCAAAGGATAGACATAGTACATGATGTAAAAACAGAATACAAGGTGATCAACAGTGGTTACCATAATGCCTCCTGCTATCTTATAAAGAATTGCCTGTATCATCAGTTATAATAAAATTGAACAAAACAGTACAGAACAAAACCAATATAACTGAAACATTGGAACATTGCAGGATTTCAAAAGAAGATAATAGTCAAACCAACCAGAATTGGCATCATAGTGAATCTTACTGCCTTCAAAGTAGTTGCCTATACCCTCAAACTTGATACTATCAAGCAAAACAGAACATAGTAAAATCAGTCAAAACAAGATAGTGAGAGCAATACAGGGCTTCAAATCAAGTTAATAGGAAATCAAAATGGTTACTATAATATATCCTGCTTTTTAAAATTTTTTTCCCTTAATTAAAAAAATTTAAATAAATAAATAAAAAGGAGACTGAGATAAAAGAGGACATAACAACACAACAGCACAGCTCAGAACAAAACAATTTAAGCAACATAGTGTTTCACTACAAGACAACCCAACATAACAGTAGTTACCATAAGTTCTGTTTCTTAATAAAAAAAAAATGGCTAGGTGGAGAGCGCTAATGTCACATACAGGATTGTTTGTCAGACATCTGTCTAATAACAGAAATATTCCAACCTCCGAGTTTTCCAGCAATGCTCCATCTTCACTCCTCTCACCCCTGCAGGGCAGCTCCATTGTTCAGGTCAGGGTCAGGGTCAGGGTCAGGGTCAGGTCAGGGTCAGGGTCAGGGTCAGGTCAGGGAGAGGGTTAGGGTTCAAAACGATAAACAAATCTGTTGTAGACATCTGTGTGCAGGTTTCTGTGCAGGTTTTTGTGCAGACACACATTGTTAGCCCCTCTGAAGACAGGACAAGGAGCCTCGCTGCTGGATTAGTCACTGTGAGGAGTGAATCCTGCCTCACTGGTTTTGTATGTTGAAGCCCTAGGTGCTAATGTGGCTCTATTTGCTGAGACCTCTATTGGGGTAATGGGGTTAAGCAGGGTGATGGTAAAGAAGCTGGCAGGGCTGGTAGGCATCTCTGTAAGAACAGGAAAGGACACCAGAGCCTCCCGCAGCCCACCCAGGGCCATCGGAGAGGCCAAGCAAGGCCCAGTGAGGAGGAGCAGCAGGGGTCCCCGCGTGCCCACGGGCTCTCCGGCTCTGGAGCTTTAAGACCCTCAGCTCCTCCTGTGAAGCTGCCCGCCTGTGACACTTTTCTGTGACAGCACAAGGAACCTCTACCACGTGGCACAGGCCCTCCTCGCTGTCACCCTCTTCAGCGGTGCGTGGGGCCCATGCAGACGTACCCTGGCTCCAATTTGCAATTCCTCAGTGACGCGTGAAGGTGAACTTTTTTTCATGTGTTTATTTGCCATCCGTCCATCTGTCTGTCTGGTGGCATATCTGTTCAGAGCTCTTGCTCTTTTTTAACTAGATTGTTTGTTTTCTTTTTTGTTAAATGTCAAGAGTGCTTTGTTTATTTTGGTAACCATCCGCTATGGGCTATGTTTGTGCAGATGCAGGTCTTTCAGTCTGGGGACCGAGGCTGGGCTTTAAAATTATTTTTGCACTCCCTTCCCTTTTAAAATTGTGCTACAGCCCACGTCTCACAGCGTTCACCTTAGAAATTCTTAGAAAAGCCACGGGTGTACGGCCTTCGCGCCCTGTAACTCCACGCTTGCCCATTCACAGTCGCTCCCATTTACCCCTCTCCTGATCAGTCAGGCAGCCCCTGTCTGAGGTCTAGCTTTATGGATTTGCCTGAAATTTGCAAAGCAGAATCATAGCATGCAGCCTGCAGCGACTGGCTGCCTTCCTTTAGCTTGAATTTCCCAGGCTCCTTCACGTCACTGCGTGAATGAAAACTTCACTCCTCTTTCCAGATGGATAATGTTCATCACACAAATAAAGCACAATTCACTTGTAGGTGGGCATTCAGGTGACTCTCTTAATGGACATTTAGACATCTCTCTTCTTGGCAGCTATTGAAAATACTGCCATGGACATTTCTGCGCAAAGGTTTACGTGCACACGTGTGTTCAGATCTTTTGGGCAGCTGGCTGAATTGCTGAGTCATATGGTGACCACATATTGAATTTTTTGTAAGATGTGCCATTTTACAGTCCAATTAGCAGCACATCAAGGCTGCAGTTTCTCCACAGCCTCAGGACACTGGCGGCTACCGGCTGGCTTTCTGACTGTCCCCGTCCTGGGGGGTGGACAGTGCCACCTCTTGGTGGTTTTGTTCTGTTTCCCTGGTGACTTGTGATGTTGAAGATCTTTTCACCAGCACATTGGCCATTTGTGTGCCATTCTTGGAGAGTTATTTCAATCCTTTACACATTTTGAGTTGAATTATTTGTTGAACATTGGATTATCTGAATTGAACTACTTGTGAGCTGAGTTGTAGGATATCTTTATATAGACACACCCTTGCTGGTATTTTGTTCCATTTTGTGGGGTGACTGTTCTTTTTCTTGGTGGTGTTTCACAATCAAAAACAGTTTGTAATTGTGATGAAGTCCAATGCACCTATTATATCTGTTATTTTTGTTTATTCTTTTTTAAAAAACGGTGTTAAGAGATTGAACCCACAGCCTTGCACGTGGTAGGCAATCAACCACGAATCTTTACCCAAAACTTCTTACTTTTGTAAAAGTGAAACTTACCTTTTATTCTTAATCCTTCTCATTTTACAGTCTGCTTCTTTTCCTTGTTTATTTCTTATACCATCAGAGTAATGGGTTGCTTAACGTTTCTGCCCATCTTAGCCACTTTGTGTGCCATTCGAACTGTAGTTTTTAATCAAACAATTAGCTCCACCTCAGTGAAAATAAACAGCCTTAGGCTATTTCCTTCTTCCCCCAAGAGTCAAAATTCCCAAGCCAAGAAGTAGCTCAGATCCCTGAAGCTGTCTGTGAGAAACTATGTCCTCCTGTTGGTGGCATTTTGGGGAGGAGGGGTACATTTCCTGTCTAGGAAAGCTCTCATCAAATTTCAGTCCAAATCAAGCTGCCGAGTGTTCAGATCGGGAGGATGGAAGGCGGGGAGCTTCAGGGAGTCTTGCTATGTGCTTGTGTTGTTTCTAGTCCTGGGCTTGCCAATCAAAGGCGAAAGTGAGCCCAAACCTAACCCAGCAGACTAAACAGCAAGGGGCTGGGGGTGGGAATTTGCTTACAAAGGGATTTCCTGCGTGGTTTAGAGGTCAGTGGCTGTAGAAAAAAATGAGTTGAGGGTCTTACTCTAGGGCTCAGTGTGCATCGGTGAGTGGAAACCCGTACCCCTCATGGGCAGGACAACCAGAGGTATTCGCTGAGCTCCATTTGTACAAGCTCTGCCCCCAGAAGTAAGCATGAAGCCAAGTGAGGTCCCCAACTATCTGGAGATCCATCTTCCCAGCTAAAGAGGAAGGCTGTGTACCACTCAGCAATGTGCTCAGAGGAGCGGACTAGAATTTGCCCGTTCTATTTGAGGGCTTTAATGAAATTTTCAATAGTGAGCTGATTACTGGAAAAACAGACCAAAATTATGTCCTTTTGAATACTTAGTGAATATTAACAATGACCCAAGATTCAATTCTGACAATGCTAAAATAAACTCGTGGAAAAGAGTGCAAAATCGCCAGCTAATCTATGCTGAGCACATATAAATGCTGAGGTGATATTGGAAGACCTATGGCTTTGGATACTTGAGGGTGAGTGGGAATCTCCTGTTACCAGGAGTGACTCTCAGGGGTAGTTATTTGGAGATGGAATTACAATTTCGCTGTAGAATCAGACAGTGATGTTAGAATAACCAGGGACGTCTTCTGTATTATAAAACCAACATGCCACCAGAGCACAAGCAGCGCTTACTCAAGGAAGGCAACAATCAGGGCTACACAGTGAAACTAACGACTATTAAAAGAAATTTCAGTAAGCAGGGAGCGGCCGCGTCCTCAGGTCCGGTACCTGACCGTGTCCCCCTCCCCCTCCCACAGCAGGTCTTTGTGCAAGGCTTCCCACCCTCCCAAGCTGCGCTGCCCCCCCCCCGCTCTGAGTGCACCCTGAACATACACACAATGCCAGCTTCCCACAGGGCAGTGACAGTTGGAGGTCTTGCCTGCCTCCCTCACAGTATTCGGGAAACCAGGTTAGTGACTTGGTCACCTCAGGGCTATAATGGCCTAGCCTGTAACCCAGTAAATAACTGCTTACTGAAACAATGAACAAATAAATGTGTGTCACTTTCATGCATCATATAACCATATCTTACTGAGTTAATCTAGAAAATCCAAGGCTGCTTTACACACGATAGAACTTGGTTAAGGAAGTTCACTTTATTATAAAGTAAAACTTCCATGGAGAACTAATCAGAGAGAAACAAATATAAACCTTCCTTGGTATCCATGGGGACAGTGGACCCAGGACTCCCTCGGCTAACACAATTCATAGACACTCACGCCCTTTTATAAAAGACACAGTGCTTGCGTATAACCTGCCCACACCCTCCTGTAGGCGCGGGGTCCCCTCCAGAGTCCCTGTAACACCTGACACGGTACCTACACATTCCCTTGACTGCACACATCATCGGAGTGCTCAGCACACGGTGACCTCCAGTTTCATGTTTGGATTGCCTGGAATTTTTTTCCAAATATTTTTTAACCTACAGTGAGAAGTCACAGACAGACCAGGGTGCCAGCGGTGTAACACACTGAATGAATGACAGCACCCCACAGAAGGAAATGTAACGTGAGTTAAAGAAGCACTTTTTATACTCTAGAAGTAATTTCAATATAGCTAAATGTACAGCGTCAACCGCTACGTAGCAGGCCTGCAGCTCCTGTGCTGAGTGCCTCGTGACTGTTTACACAGAGGATCCTGAAGACCTACATACAGAGGATCCTGAAGACCTACATACAGAGGACCCTGAAGACCTCCACCCCCTCCAAACCCTTACACTCCAATGTGACGAGCAGACAGCTTTCTAGTAGGAATTCAAAGGTAGTTTTCAATGTGATTTTGATAAAATCATCACAAGTTAAGTTGAAGTAAATTAATTATTTAATATTTCTCAGCAAATATCAGAAAGCTGGTGTGTAGGAAATAGAGATGGAAACGAATCTGAATGACAATTTTCTATTATAATTTTGTTCTTTGTTTTACTTGTTTTTTTTGGTGTGCTTTATTTTGAAAAGAGATAAATACATTTACGCAGCTTAGGTCTCTTAATGTTTTAGTCAACAGAGAGCCTTTTTTGAAAATAAAACTTAAATGTATGAGCTAGCTCAGGATTCATAAATTCAAATTCCAACAGATTCAAATTAGTTATTCAATTTGCTGTAAATATTTTTATGTAACCCTACATCTAAAGCTGTGAATATGTGATGCCAGGCAACCTAAAAGAAAAAAAATTGAAGTTCAATTAAAAGCATTAAGTTTCCAAACCCTAACTGAACCACAGTCAGAACACATGATCCTAACGCCTGTCCTTTAGCGCACAGCGCAGGGGACCCGGAGCCTGGCCCTGAGGACGGGCTGCTCATTGCTTGGCTGGGCTCCCACGTGAGTTAATCCCCTTAGAATTTAGTTTCCAGATCTGTCACCTGCATGTCATTGCCATCACTGTCTCGCACCCCCTGTGTGGTCATTCAGCTGGACGCCTTCACTGTCTGGTGTCTAGTAAGGGCCATGGCCTCTACCCAGGCGGTCGGAGTGGCCTGAGGCACTGGCTAACACAGCACAGTGCCCACCCCCACCCGGCCTGAGGAGTCGGTTCGGGGGTGGGGAGAGGGTGACAGTCCATGAAAGGGGTCTTTACACAGAGTTGGGAAGCAAACGGTGCTAAAGGATGCAAAAGAAACTTCTTTTTCATTGTAATTCTCATCAGCTAGGAGTATCAACCCTGAGGAAGGTGCAGTAAAATGTCATTGTCATTCAGATGCCAACCACTGCAACACTGGTTCCCTTCATCACACCCCAGTTCTAATTCCCACGCTTGAGCCAAGCGGACCTGAAGCTCCAGCACCAGGGAGGCTGCTGAGAAAGGAAATTCTTAGCCACGAGACCGGCAAGGGAACAAAGTCTAGAGCAGAGGCTCTGAGCACCTCCCTGTATCTAAGAGACTTGGGTCAGCACCAGTGCGCTGGCCCCAGGCCCCGAGCACCACGGGAGGTGTCGCCCAGGGAGGCACACAGACACAGCCACCCACCCTGCCTCCCCTCTTCTGTCCTGCTCCTGGTGACCACTGCCACACAGTTCTGTGGGCCGGAAACACCCTTTCCTCTCTTGTTGTAGAGCAATGTGTCCTTGCTCGTGCAGCTCTGGCATCCCCTCCTCTGGGTGCTTTCCTGGCACAGTCCCTACAGCTGCATCGTCCTGTGCTGTGCCACCTACCTCTATATTTCTGCCGTTTTTAAAGACAGGGACTCTGCTGTCCTCTCTGACTTTGTCTCCCCAGGGTCCATCAGAGTGTCAGGCATAAACCACCAGCCAAAGCATGGAGGCCTGGAGGAGGAACAGAGGGGCCACGGATGGCAGGGACAGAGGAGTGGAGAAGGGGGACAAGGATTAACAGGACTATGACCGATCTCAAGAGTCCAGGGCAAGGGCACAAAGTCTCCCTAACGCCCAGAGCCACAGATGGCTCTGAGGAGCTCAGTGTCCAGATGACAGTCTGGCCTGAGTCTGGCCAGCCCAGCTCACCAGCACGCACTGAGACAGGATCACTTCTCCTGGGGTCACTGTCCACCCCTGCACCAGTCTGCAGAGACAGAGCCAGGATCATCCCAGCTGTAAAACTCACTGGTGTCACAGAGAACATCCAGGAAAGGTCTGCATTTTTAACAGCCTCCCCTGGGAGGTGCTTTCCGGAAGCTGGGGGGATGTGGGGTACAGGGCGGGCCCCCGGTGTGGTTTATATGCAGAGCAGGCTGACTGAGTCAGGGCTTGGGGTGGCTCAGGCCAGCCGGTCTGTCATTCCTTACTGGGGAAACTGGGAGAAACTGAAGGCTCAGGAATAGTCCAGAATATTCATGAAATCAGCTCAAAAGAGACTGACTGTTTTTTCTGTTCCATCTAACTACAAGGGTCCTTTGAAGGAAGCTGCAGTCGTCAAGGCTGACACTTAGGGTGGAAAGCAGGAAAGCTGGTGTTTAGGACATAGAAACCGCTTTAGTAGCTGAGCTCAGCCCCCTCCACAGCACAGAATCGCAGAGCAGAGCGTTCTGGGACGCCCCCACTTCTGTCCCTCAGCCCCATGGCCCTGCGTGGGCAGCTCTGCCCAGACACCCTGGGTCGCCTTTACCGGCCTCTCTTCCTGCTCCTCCACAAGGCTTTGTTTCCATTCCCTCCACTCTTTCCGAACATCCCCACAAAATCTGGAACTGTGTTTTCTATGTCTAATAAATTACCCGTGCTACTCCTCACATTGCTTCATCTTCATCTTTTTATCTGTGCTGTCCATATCTTTTGTTGGATTTTATTTATACTTGCCATGTCATTCAATGTGCATTTCTTTTGTCCTGGCAGTTTTACCTAGTGATGGCCAGAGAATATATTCCCAGGACTATCTTTCAGTAATCCCAAGCCAAACAGTATGTATGTCATGGGTTGCCTATACGTGTATGCCTGTGATAAAGTTCAATTTGTAAATGAGGGGCAGCAAGTGATTAGCAATGTTCAGTGATTATATTGAACTATTAAAAAGCCAAAATTAAAGTTATACGAGTATGCCTGAGAGCTCTCTTACTCTCTCACTCTCTCTGATTTGCCACGTAATATTTTCATTCCAGAATTGACCACAGATAGCTTAAGACATACAGGGCCAGACTGTAAATGGGAGGAGAGTAACTGTAGACCTTTGGTGCGTGGCAGTCCCTAAAGCTCAGGCTGCAAGCACGCAGACCAAACCAAAAAATGTGGCTCAGATTGGCTTTGGGAGAGCTCCTCCGGGTGCTAACCAGGCCAGGTTCCATCCCCACCTGGGGCGGGGGTGCGGGAGCCATGAAATAGGTTTTCTTTTGAAGTCTTCCTTACCAGTGAGGCTCACATTCAAACGTTTACCCATCAGAAGTCTTTCTCATTGTGAATGTCATCCTGGGATTCTGTCACAGATGAAAGACTTTGTAAACTTTGCAACACACATAACCAAAGGCAACTGCACAACCTAGAATTAGGCGAGACCATCTCGTGGAACTTTCATCATGTGCGAGCTTCCCTGCTGAACTCTTCACATGAAACCTTAATCCCGAAGAGCTTGAGGCGATTGCTAAATGGAGATTACCCTGCTTCACGGTGGTAAGGACAAGGCACAGCCCCTTTGATGGGATCTCACCAAGTCACCAGAGCACGGGCGTCTTTCAGGGAGAAGGCCTTGAAAGGCATGAGGAGGTGGGAATCGGAGACTGAATCCCGCGTAAATCCCAATTAAAACATCGCCTTGAAGATGGGTGAAGTAATTTAAAACTAATTCATTATAACATAATGGGAAACGCAGACTTCAGTCTTTCTGAGATCCCATGAGAACGAAGGGCTCCGAAGTCTAGCTGGAGGCGTCTTCCGCAGCTGACGACCCTTCAGGACAGGTGGGATCTGGCAGTGACTGCTTCCCAAGTGGTGTGTAGTCTTGCCTGTGTGGCAAAAAAGAGAAAGGAGAGGAGGGGAGGGGACAGGGGAGGAGGGGAGGAGAAGAAAGGGGAGGGAGGGGAGGGGACAGGGGAGGAGGGGAGGAGAAGAAAGGGGAGGGAGCGGAGGGGACAGGGGAGGAGAAAAAAGGGGGGAGGGGAGGGGAAGAACAAGACACTTCTTGGTGTTTTATCTGAGATCTAATGTGTGATCAAATTTTTTGAAAAATCGTAATAAAACAACAAGAGAATAACAATAGTTAATAGACTGTGTTAGTAGCTTCAGAGTAGTTGCTTGGAGTAAAAGATGTCAACAAAAAAAGTTTCTTTTTTATGAAGAAGAGAACTGATATTAGCACAAAACTTTCTTTTCAATGAACTGAGAGAAACTAGTATTATAAATGAAACAAGATAGCACGTGTATTAAAGTGTTTTTGAAACAGTGACCTAGTTTGGAAACCATCTGAAGCTCTCCCGCCTCCTGTTTTACACCCCAGTAGGAGAGACCATGTGCCATCTAAGCTTGTTGCCTGGCTTAGTTCACTGAGCACCATTTCTCAGGGAGCAGCCATGCACCTGCGACTGCTAAGGTTTACCTTTCTTCATGGCACTGTGGTACTCTCTTGTGAACATCATGCTTTCCTTATCCACTCATCTGCTGCTGGGTATACAGACAGTTTCCAAGATCTAGCTGCTATAAATTGTGCTGCTATAGACACCAACATGAACAGAAGCTTTTCAGTACATGGCCAAGAAAAACATGAAGAAAATGTTTATCATCCTTGGCCATCGGGGAAACGCAAATTAAAATTACACCGAGATACCATCCTAACCCCCAAAAGAAATGCTATCATCAGAAAAATCAAATAACAACAAGTGCTGGCAAGGATACAGGGCAAGGGAATTCTTTTACATTGTAGCTTGTGAAGTAAACTAGTACAACTACAGTGGAAATCAGCGTGGCGATTCCTCAAAAAGCTGAAACTAGAAATTCCATTTGACCCAGCTCTTCCCTTCAGCTTGCCTCCCTAAAAGAGAATTCAAAGTCTGATCTGTGCTTCAAATACTTCCCAAGCCCCAGGTGAGTGTGGGAAGGTGTGCAGGAGGTGACTGCATCACAAAGCCTGAGCCTGCGCCTGCAGAGTTGCTCTCTGCTGTTCTCTCTCTCTCTCTCTCTCTCTCTCTCTCTCTCTCTCTCTCCCTCTCTCTCTCTCTCTCTCTCTCTCTGTCTCTCTCCCTCCCTCCCTCCCTGGAGCCGTGCATGTGGCTTCTTCCTTGCCCAGCTGCCTCTTGTATGTTCTCTGCCTTGTTATTATTTTAATCTCGTGGTTGGTTTTCTGCCTTTCTGCAGTGTTCTTTCTTAGTTTTCATTTAAGTCTGCTATGCTT
Organism: Cavia porcellus; assembly: GCF_034190915.1. Taxonomy (NCBI): domain Eukaryota; kingdom Metazoa; phylum Chordata; class Mammalia; order Rodentia; family Caviidae; genus Cavia; species Cavia porcellus. The sequence goes on along the minus strand of NW_026947496.1, from coordinate 6,991,532 downwards.
TGTATCCGCTATAACTCATTACTGGTTGATGAGATGATTCTGCTTTGCTTTCTCCTGCGTCCTGAGTTCGGTCAGCTCTCTTTTTACACTCCCTGCTCTTTTGGCTATTTCTATCCATATATTCTTTTCATTTCTGTCTCAAAGCAATTTCTTAACCTGTTTTTAATTTATTTCATTCAGACAGGGGTGCTGTCTTACAGTTTTCTTATATCGTATGGTTGGAACTTTTCAGCATTTGGGATGTGTCGGGAATTACTTTTGGATGTGTCCGTATGTAACACTGTATGGATGCATTCAGTGCTTCCCATTGACTTGATATAGGCTGACTGGCGGGCAGGACTCTAACTACAGCTGAACCCTCTTCTGTCATTGTGACAAAGTCCATTTCTTCTAATGGGGGAGAAAGTCTCACATGGCCTCCAATACCTTGGCCCTTTTCATTCTTTCTCTCTTTTTTTGGTACAGGGAATTAAACTCAAGACCTCCTGCTTGCCAGGCAGGCACTGTGCTGCTGGGCTGTGTCCCAGCCTGGCCCTTTATGTTCGTCAAGATCCTGAATCATCCCTTTATAACCTAGCCAACAAATGCACGAACTGATATCAACACAATATCCTTGGTTTATCCTTTATCCTTTATCCTTGGTTGAATAAAGAGCTAAGCACTGGGCTTGCACTCACAGTAAAGATAGTTAACTTACATCCCAAAATGGCTGGGAGGGACGATTCTGAATGCATCCTCCACAGTGAGGTGGTAAAAGCTTAAGACAACGGACTTGCCAGTCACCCTGATTAGATCAATTCACTGAGCAGACATGAAGGGTAGAATCCCTATGTGTCAGGCAAACAGAAAACACCATTCCAGTCGCCTACTTTGTCTCCTCTGTTTAACACATGGAGAGTCTGCTTCCATTTGTGCCCGAAGCCACGAGGACATGACTGCCCAAAGTCCCCTATCTCTGGTGTGTGCTCTCTCCACCCTAGCTCAGAGAGCCTCTGAGGAGCGGTGCAGATGAAACCCCAGGAATCAGACCCAGGGCCTTCTCTCTGAGCTACATCTCCAGCCCTTTATGTTACTTTACTTTTAGTTTTAAGAGGTCTCACTAATCACTAAGTTGTCAAGGTTTAGACCAAACATGTGATCCTTCTGCCTCAGCCTCCCAGAGTACTAGCTGCTCCTCTAGAGAAACTGTCCTGGGTGGAGTCACAGCAGGCTGCTGGGATTTTGTCTTATTTTTATCCATCACTAAGTGTGCCTTCCTCCGAGATTACTCTGCTGCCAGCAAAGGTTTGAGGAGGTTTACGTATCAATGTTCCCAGCCTCATCTGTTGATGACCAGAGATTTTCATCTGCCCCTCAGAACTCAAGCGCATCTCAGTAGTGCTGCGACCTCAGGGCGCAGGGCAGACAGCAGGACACGGCTGCATGGGACTCGGCCCCCTCCTCAGCAGGCTCGGTCTCCAGCCTCACAGGACCTGTGAGCCTCTGAATTACAGTGAGGGACTCTGGGAAGCAGCACCACAAACTGTCGCCCTCACTGCCTGGCACGTGGCCGAGAATGTGTAATGTCAGCTTTGTTAGCTGTGCCTTTATTTTTTTGGGGCTCGCCTTTGTATTTAAAACATTTTCTTCAGATCTTTTAAAAACAGGAGCTTTTAAGATGGTAAATATTTAACATACCACACTGACTAATCTTATGAAGGGAGCAAGAAAGTTCATCAAAATTCCTCTCCATTATGTTCACATGTTGTTTGCTTGTATGTGTGACTGTGTGTGTGCATATGTGTGCACGTGTGTATGTGTGTGTGTGTGTGTGTGTGTGTGTGTGTGTTGTAGCATCTTGAGAGGTTCCTGCAAGACATCAAGAGGAACAAGAGCCCAGAACCCTGGAGAGGCAGACTCAGGGAGGGCCTGGAGAGCGGCAGGAGGCGGAGGAGAAGGAGGAGGAGAAGAGGAGAAGGAGAGGAGGAGGAAGACAAGGAAGAGAAAGAGGAGGAGAAGGACATGAGGAGGAGGAGGAGGAGGAGGAGGAGGAGGAGGAGGAGAGGGCACAGCCCTAGAACCACAGCAGCGGGTGCCCCTCTTCATGCCTGGGCCTTGGCAACCCCCCAACCTCCTTCCTGGTGGTGGGAGTGGATTTCAGGTGGAAGTCAGTAGAAGCCACCTTTATTTACAGGGCTGTCATTGCTAGAACCTACAAAGCTCAGCAGACATCTGGGTAGCAAACTTCAAGATAAACATGGCCAGCAGCCGCAGTGTAGGAAGATGGGGAAACGGCGCCCACAGCAGCTCGGTAAGCGCGGCTCACACCCAGGACGCAGAACAGCCAGGGTTCTCGCTGATGGAGGGAAGGCAGCACATTACTAAGGAAATACGCTAAGGCCATCCAGTCTTCCTAACACAGATAAGAGATGATAGGCAGGCAGCTGACAGACCGCAGATGAGACACAGATACCTTAAGGAAAAGCTGTGACCCGGCTGCACTGCGGAAGGCCTGGTTTAGCGGAGGAACCGCTGTTCTCACCCCAGAGCACATTCCTGCCACATCTTCCTGGGGCCCCGCTCCCCACAGAGCAACAACTCCAGGCACGGAAAAGGAGAGTTTGGTGAAAAAATGCAAAGAACGATGAAAATTGAGGAAAACAAAACATTGCGTTTCCCACACAGTGGAGAAATCAGCTTCCACAGGGCAGCTCCACCGCTGCAGCTCTGTTCTCCCTGCCGTGGCTGTGGGACTGAAAATCGGGGAATACAGAATGATCTAAACGCCGGGCTTCCCTGCTGGGACACAGGACCCCGCTCACCTTGGCCGGACAGGGTGGCCCCATGTGGGCCTCATGAAGCGCCGCCTTTGCCTGGTCCCCGGGACGTAGCTTGTGCTGCGTGACTCTTCCTCGGGCACACAGAGCAGCAGGAACAGAGAGCACGCTGTGCTGCCCCTTGCTGGCCCTGCTAGCCCATTGCTCACGTGTGTACTGAGCACTTACCCTGCCAAGGGGCTCCGGTGATCCACGCATGCCGAGTTTACGGCAGCACCACTCACAACAGCTACATCCCGGAGATGGCCTGTGTCCATCAGCTGGCAAGTGGCTCAGAAAACGCAGCATTTACACACAAAGGGGCACCACTCAGGCACAAAGAAGGGCCAGCCTGAGTGACTGCAGGAAACTGGCTGCATCGTGAGGCCGGAACGCTAAGTGAAATGAATCAGGCCCACGAGCTTAAATATCACCCGGTTTCTCTCATATATGAAAAACCCGAAATATAAATAAAGAGGAAACACACAGGGAGAGATGGGGTGAGGATGGAGAGAAGGAGGGAGTGGGGGGAAGGAGAGGGGAAGCGGGAAGGAAGAATAAAGATGTGATCTGCACTCACGTCGTCTCCTCACGGGAACTTAATTGCCGTTTACTGCAAATACCTACGAATGGACAACTGGGGACGAGGGCTCACTGCGCTACAAACCAAACCCTCCTGCAAACTCAGTGTTGATGGAGAGGTGATTTTTAGATTTTGCAGGAAATACAAAGACTTCAAGGTTAGGGGACATTAAAACCATATTACCAATAAGCAACCCTGACCACTCACATTTCCACCTTAATATCATCTTCTTTCATAATGGAATTCCTTCTCCTTATGTTTGATTTTCAAGGAATCATAGATCCACTAATATCAGGAAAGCTCAGGTCACTGCAAAGGGCAGTGCCCGCTCTGCTCCTGGGCGGGGTCCCTCGCACTGGGCTCCACAGCTGAGCAGGCTTGCCTGGAGGACGCTGTGTCCTGCCTGATGCTCCAAAGCTGTGCCCGCCCAGGACCAGGCAGGACAGGAGCGCATCGGGATGTGCGGTTTGCAGGGTTTCCTCTTTCCACTTGTGGACTCAGCACGTGTTTATTCTGTCCCTCAGCTCTTTAGAGAGATGGCGGGCCACTGCCACTCTGATGGGGTCCCTACGTGTTGGTCTGATTTTCAACTTAAAGATTATAAAAACAGAGCGATGGAAACTGCTTATCGCTGCATGAGTTTAAACCTCAGAAGATGAATTATGCTTCAGTTTCACAAGCGCTGTTTCCACTGCCAAGCTGCGTCCCGGGCTCCCACACCTTCATCGGGGATTCGAAGACACATCACAGCTGGTCCCCAGGTCCACATCCATGGTGGGTCAGGAGGTGCGGAGAGCATTGTGCCTGTATGCACGCGTGCACTCCCCACTCACCGCCGTTCCCACCCGTGGGATCACCACTCTTACTGTTAGCGTAGTAGACACGGAGTGTAACGATTACCACTGCTCCGTAGCATTGACACAGGGTTAACATTACATGAGGGATGGACAGTCAGCTAGGGGCGATTTAACATGGGGAATGCACCAAGATTCTATACGAGTGAAGACTGTGCCGCTTTATTGAAGAAAGCTCAACATCACAGTGTTGAAGGGAGGTCTTGGAATCACTCATCACAAATACTCAGTGGCAACTGTGCATCCCCAGCAGCAGAGTTACCAGGGCTCAAGGGTGGACACTGGATGACATTTATTGGAATATGATTATCCCTTTTCTTTCCTTTTTTGTTTTTTGTACCAGGAATTGAACTCAGGACCTTGTGCTTGCCAGGCAGCCCTGTACCACTGAGCCCTGGCCCCACGATTATTTCTTTGTATTGTAGAGTAGCTTTCTGCAGTACAGAGGGATCAGTTTTGTGCACTAACCACAGATTCCTAAGTTGTTTCTGGTGTTTTAAGCATCTATCTCCAGTTTTATCACTCAAACGCGACTAGTTGTAGCTCACCTTCCACAGCCCATGTCGATGTGTGACTTTCTCCTGTTCTCACAATGTCATGGTCACTTAGGGAAAGAATGTCCTCCTAAAATCAGAGGAAAGTCCTGTCTCCCACCCCCACCCCAACCCCCGTCATTAGTCGTGTTCTGGGTGCCTGCCTCCTCATTCTCCTTTGGCTTCGTTTCCCCTGCCACACACGGAGCTAACCTGTCTGCTTCAAGTGTGGAACAGGTTAAAGGCATCACCCTTGTTTACACAGGCGGAGGAGGGACCGGCTGCAGAGACTATGCAGAGGCACGTGTATGACTCAGCTCCCTGCGGCCGCAAGAGCCTGCTCGGCAACCAGCCGGCTCCTTCTGTGGCCCCCGTCTGTCCCCACCACACTCAGTTACCGGAATCCTGCCTTCCAGGGACCAGGAGTTAGACTTTGCCATGTACCAACCACTCAGTTAAAGTCCACAGCCTCCCTGATCAGTTACCTGTTACCAGCTGCCTGAGAGTGAATTAGCCGACCTTGCACAGCGCTGGCCTCATAACCCAATGAAGAAATGACTTAGACGTGTGATATGATACAAGTTCAGAAGAGGCCACTCACTGCTCTCGGCAGGCTAAAGATGCGCCTTCCTTGTGGTGTCTGGGCTTCCTTCCCGAGCACCAGCGCCTGAGGCTCTGCCTCGGAACCCCTGGCAGTGGTGTGGGGCCCGGCTGTGAGAATCTTCAGGGCTTCCTGGTGGTTCTGCTGTGTGGCCATGTGAAGGCCACAGCCAGCTCTGCTGCCAGCCTTACAGACTGCTGAGCTTGGGAGTGAAGCTGGACCATCCTGTGGGCATCAGGGAGCCCTGAGCAAGCCCAGGCTCCTCCATCACCCGACTCTTGTCCGCAGAGGGCTGCATGGCACCAGCCTAGGAGGTCATAGCTGTCCGCCCAGCTATGCCGAGGTCTGGGTGCCTGTGCTCATGGGAGCCCTTGGGCCACAGCCCCTCTCCAACCGTCCCTGATGACTTGTGTCCCACCTACGTGTCTGCACCTTGTTTCTCAATTGCTTCCAAGCATAGGAAGAAGAAAGAAGTGTGCCGTTTCAGCTCTCCCCGAAACCTCAGTAGGTATAGCTAAGTCAAGAAAAACACGCACAGCCGCACTCGTGGCATTTTCCCTTTAGGAGACTGAATGGCTAGAGTCCCAGCGACATTATCATGTAATATGTTCAAGTAGGATGTGCAGGAGGGTCTGATTTAAACAAATAATGCTTGATTTGAAAACGTGCTAGTCCCCCCCCCCGCCCCATTTTGAAGTAAAGACACCTGGAGTAATGAAATTCACTTTAAAATCCCTATTTCAGTTTTTTAATTTCTACAAGTATGCTATTACACAAAGCCTATTAGAATTTTGAAAGTAAGTGAAAGAAACTAAGGAATTATGCCAAATCCCCTGCGGAAACCTGTCGCTGGAGTCTTTGGAGGCTGTGGGCTGTGCACTCAGAGCAGAGCAGCTGCTGGCCCCGCCATTCCCCTCTGTCCATGGCACACACTTGTGGGGCACCCAGCGAGTCGCACTGCGAGCTGGGCAGTCAGCGAGGGTCTCAGAGCACAGCTCTCTGAGACCCGCTGTGGGGCTCCGCACCCAGGCAAAAACCACTGCAGATTTCTAGTTAGATTTCCTTTTCAGTTCCCCAGAAATCACAGCTCTGCTCACCGATGCATTGAACCCACACGGGGCCCTCAAAGGGGACAAGTGAAATGGAAGGCAAGTGTGTCACCTGCACAGTTATAAATATGAGTGCCTTTCATGGCTTTAATCAATAAAGCACATGAGGACATTGTGTTACTCCAAGTTACATCTTTCAGTGACACATCTAGGTATCCACAACAGACAAGACTGAGTTGCCTAGTTATTTATTTAGGTGCTGGGGGTGGAGCCCAGGGCCCGTGCATGCTGAGTACCTGCTGCACCGCCCCTCGCTCATGTTTAGTGTGGACAAGCCAATCAGGAATGATGACTGGTACAGGATGGACTACACAGAATCCGGGAGAGTCAGAAATGGCACTAATAGGCACTCGATGTTTGCTCTTCTAAAAGCTGAGACCCAGACCAAAATAGAAGACGGATTTTTTTTCTCCGATGTCTGAGTGCTAAGTCGACCTTCAGCACCTCCCTAAGTAAAAAGACATGGGGACGGAGAACAGATGCCTGGCCTGACCCACAGACAGACAGACACCTAAGCAGCCGGAAGCTTCTGAATGATCTCTTTTCCGGACCCTAGAAACTCAGTTGTTTCATCAGAGGCTTAAAGCAGAGGGTCAAAGAAAAAGCATAAGACCTGTCAAAGTCTGCTCTGCAGGTATTTGGCACTTCTTCCTAAATACTGGAAAGCACAACAATTAAATGAAGACTAAAATTAGAGAGTTCATGGTCAACTCTGGAGCCAAGGATTCTTATTTCCCTTCATTGTAATAAAAATAAAACGGGTTGTATAAGTGCACACCTGGGTTCGGTTATAAGATTTTAAATCGTCCCCACTTGGATGCACTTCACAACAGTCTCTTAAAAACATATTACTAATATGCTGCGCTTGGAACTCTGGGCCTCCGTAGCTGGAGGGGAAACGTAACTCTTCTGGCTCAACTAATAAAGAAGGAGCAGAACACAGGCTGTGGTGGAGCATCCTGGAGAACGGAAGACACACGCTGAAGGCCTGCTCCTTGTCTGGAGTGGGATCAGGCCCAGGTTGTGGCAGATTTGGAGGAGGAGAGGATTTTAATATAAACTGTTGTTTTGGTTTAGTTTACTCCAAATTACATTAACAGGTGTTTTTCAAATGCTTCCCAGTGCTCATAATGTTTATGCCTTGTCTCGCCACACGAGCCTCGGCTTTGGGCAGCCTTTCCCACCCCCTGCGTGGAGACCAGACTCATATTCTTCTCAGTGTTTTCCAAAATGGCAATGAGAGGGCACCAAACAAATAACCTTACTGGAAATGTCTTAATGGTATGCTCCCCTGTTTTAAGAACTCAGGCCAATTTAGCCCACTGCAAAGGTGACAGTGTGAATTGGTATGGGAAGTGATCTTACCTCAGAACGTTTACAGATGAAACCCAAAAACAGTCTGATACCTTCGTAGTCAACAGAGCAAGGCTCACAGAGGAGTCTGCCACCACCCACAATTTAAAAACTATCCAGGTAATTGCTGAGCTTCCTGGCTACCCAAAGAGAGAAGCTCCCAATTCAGGGCAGCCAGATCCCCTGCAGGTTAATAAGCGAGTGTACACTCAGTACAGTCGGGCAGGAGGTGGCATCCACCTCTGGCATGTACCAAAGCAGCAGACCTGGAAACTGGTCCTCACCAACAGCTCAGAGAAGGCTGCCTCATGATGAAACCCATTGTAATCCATTGCAATTTTCCAGAGAAATCCACAGTGATGGACTGTGGAGAGAGAGGTGGACTGAGAGCTCAGCAGGCCCTGGGCATCGTGGCCAGACCCTTTTCTGGAAGCAAGCAGGCAGGGAAGGGGAGGGGAGAGGAGGAAAGGGAAAGGGAGAGGAGAGGGATAGGGAACAGAGGGCAGGGGAGGAAAAGGGAAGGGAGGGGAGGGCAGAGAGGGGAAGGGACAGGAGGGAAGAGGAGGAGAGAGGAAGAAAGGGGAGGAGAGAGAAGAGAAGGGGAGGGGAGAAAAGGGGAGGGGAGGGAGGGAAGGAATCATGCTATGGTCACCTCTGCCTCTTCCCTTCCTTTATAAAACTGCTACACACTGGTGTGTGCCACCTGAAGCTGCTCCTCAGACCTCTCTCCTGGAATGAATGCCATAGGAGAGACGAACCTTTATTAGGTTAAACCCTTGAAGTTTAGGTGTCACCAATAACTGCTAACTGGGACAGAGGCCTGAAAAGTTCAGTGTACAAAGCAGTGATGCTAAGCCTAAACCTGGGAAGTGCAAACAAGACAGGATGAAGCTGGGGGACAGGGCGAGGTCCCTGTGTCACCCCAAGCTTTGGCTGCAGCTCCTGAGCCTCACGCCGATCGTGAGACTGGTGTCACTGGTGCTGATGCTGCGAGCTGGGTCCACCTCGGTCGAGCCCACAGCCTTTCTAGCTGTTGTGGTGTCCGCGTCCTCCCCAGCTTTTGTCGAGGTGGACAAGCTCGCCGGGCTCCAGGCGCTGACCCTGCTGCGTTCTTCCATCCACCACCGTTCCTTCCCATTCACAGCAAAGGGTCAGCAGGCCCAAAGTCTGTGAGGCTGCCCACTTCTGCCCGACCCTCCCGTGCCTCCAGCCCTTTCCCACCTCACCTTCCTTGGCTGCGCCTGTCTACACCAGCACCGCCATCCTGTCCTCGCCACCCGAGCCACCTGTGCACTGCAGGACAGCAAGGCCCTCACCGCTGCTTCCTGACTAGCAACACTCAGAGACAGTGTGGACACGGAGAAAGGAATGAGCTTTGAACTCAGGACCCACTACACCTCTAAGAAACCAATAAGCCTTGAAAAGTTTACTGCGCAGTACACAGACCGAGGGAGGGACGAGTTCTAGGTGGCACTGCCAAGTGGGCACGGTGGGGATGAGGTCGGGGTTAGGGATGCTGACCTGAGTGCGGGCAGCTGCACAGGTCATAGGAAGGGGGGGCATTCTCGCCGCTGTGGACCGTGGCTCCTGGGGAAGGATCTGAACAAGGAAGAGCACGTTTCAAGCTGCCCTTTAGGTGACCACTGATACCAATGCCTGGCGAGGGGGAGGGGCAGCAGGCTGCGACATATCAGGCCTGACACGTTAACTGCCCAAACTGTGGTAGTAATATAGATTATTCATGGAAGAAAAAGAAAGCCTGCAAGGTATGTTTAGCAAATAGACCTGATATGAGGAAATGAATCAGTTAGCTGTGCAAAAGAAGGAAGAGGCAAAGACGGAACAGGGGTTCCAGCCCTGCTGTGGGGAGCAGTCATCAAGACCGGAGGACAGAAGAAGAAACCTGTCCTCCAGGCTCCTCCAGCTGTGGGCACACCGAGCTGTGTGTGCTTAGGTGGTTGCCTGCTGGTTGTCCTGGGGACTGACCCTGGGGCCGTCACACTGAGCTACATCCCTAGCCCTGTTTTAGTTTGTATTTTTGAGAGGAGGTCTTACTGAGTTGCTCAGTCTCCAGGACAGGGACAGAACTCCTGCCTCAGCCTCCCAGCATCTGAGGGCTGGGCAAACTGGGATGCTGCAGTATGTAGCCTCAGGCAAAGGCAGGGCTAGAAGTGAGACCTGAGAACCATCAGCAGAGAGTTGATGCTTAGGGACGCCCGAGTCTCAGAGTAACTCAGGAGGAGGCCGTGAGGGGCCAGAGGCGGACAGGAGCTGGGAGGATGTGGGTCCATGGAAGCCAGGAGCAAGCGAGCTCAGAAAGGCAGGCAGGCAGGCAGGCGGGCAGAGAGGGGGACAGACACAGAGGGAGAGGGAAAGGAAGGGAAGGGAAGGGGAAGGAGGGGAGGGGAGGCAGGGGAGGGGAGGGGAGGGCAGCGCTGTCAAATGCCATGAAGAAAGGAAAACTGACACGAAAACCAAAGAACTCTCAGGCACATCTGTTCTTTAAAGATTAGAGCTGGGGTGTAGCTCAGCGGTATGGCACTTGTGTAGCATGTGGGAGACCTGGAGTTCAATCCCCAGCACCTCCAAAAAGATTAACACCCACAAATCCTAGAATCAGCTACATCAATCACAAAATAAAAGATGAAACTGGAAAAAAATCGGTATAAAGATTAAAAGGTTGTGTGTAGACACAAGAGCTTAGTCTCTGGTGGTGATGTTACAGACAGAGTAATTTCATAACTAAGAGAAACATCTGGCCCCTCCACAGCCGCGCCTGCCAGCTGCGCGGCGGGCTGACTGATCGGGGAATTCTTTTCACCATCATGTATAGCTCTGAGTCTATGCACTTCCTGACTTAAAAAAAGACATGTAAATCTCTCTCTCTTTCTCTCCCACCCCCCCCCACCCCCGCTCCAGGACTGGAACCTAGGGCCAAGGATCCTTCCCATCCTACCACTACTGACCCACACCCCAGGCCCCAAGCTTATTAAACACAGAGCTTAACATATCCAGCCGTCCACTCTGACTCCCTCACTGCTCTATTCTGGAAAGCTGAAGAATGTTTATAAATATTAGCCATTAATTTTCTTATGAAAATTTCCAGCTTTTAAGCAATAGTCAAATCAAAGCTTAAGTCTAAAAAGATCCTAATAAGATACACATGTGCTTTTAAAAACCAAAGGATGCTTATGAATGTCCTTGTAAAGTTTCCTTCCCAAATCTCAAAAGTATTTTTGCAAAGAGGGGTGTGGTGTGACATTTGTTCACCGCACGGAGATAGAGTTGCTGGCAATGGCACAGTGCACCCAAAGGCCAATTACCACAGGTAAACGTTTCCATAAGGGGCATCTGGCCCCTTGGCGAGCACTCGGATGGCTTCACTGACACTTGTTCCATTTCTCCGAGCCACTCCCTGCTCTGACAGTGTGGCTACGCCATTCCTGGGCTGCTAAGTGTTTTTCCCTTTTACCTGCAAAATGATTCTTATTTTTTTCCTCAGTATTATTCTGATTCTGTTCCAGGCTTAATGGCAGTGCCCAACGTGAAATGTTTATTACTCTTTCTCATGTGCTTCATTTTTGCATACATTCCCTTTACCTGGAACATATTTTACATGTAAATGGGCCTAAAATATATTCTATCAGTGAACGTCTATTATCTCCAAGCACTGGTTCTGCTCACGCATCAGCCCATGGCCCCGGGGAGTTTACTCCATTAGCTCTGGGCTAAGCCCTGATGTCAAGGGGCAGACACACCTCTTCCTGTTGTAGTCAGGGGTTGCAAATAGAATATCTACATACACAACACGTCATTTATAGTATTATTTTATGATGGTCACCCAAAGAGTTAAATAAGAAGAAAGTGCAGGAAATCTGCCCACCACACGAAAGACCTGGAAATCCAGCCACGGGCCTGGATCCGATGGCAAGAGCCTGCATGAGTTGAGCTGAAGACCTAGAGCCCACTACAATGACTCATGCGAGTCTATCCCACGGCAGCAGTACGAGCTAGAAAATCTGTGCCAGCAGCTGAGGGCTCTGCAACACAGCCAAGAAGTGACACTCAAAGTAAGGACTAGGGTGCCCCAGAGAGGTTCCACAGCCACCCTCAGCAACAAGGAGGTCCCAAGCTCCTCTGATGATGAGAACATCCGAGTCCATATCAGGAAGCCAGCATGACAAGCTTCTCCTGGAGATTAAACAGCACACATCTTCCCCTCCAGAGCCAGGAAGCTCCTCCAGAGTGAACCACAGCCACTGTCAGTGACAAGGTCCCAAGCTCCTCCAGTGATAACAGCTGAGCTCATATCAGGGGAGCCGGCATGACCAGCTCCTCCAGGAGAATCAGCACTCCACACAACGTCACTCAGGAGAACCCACAATGCTGCGCTTCCTCTCCAGGTCTCCCTATATGCTGGCAGCAGACCTCAGGTGGGCCACCCACACTCAGTGCCATGCTGAGTCAGGTCAGCTGGTGATTACACTGACCACCAGTGGCCAGTCCACTACACCTCCCCACTCCAATGGGTAAAAATGTTGGGTGGAATATAAAAATATTTACAGTCAATCTCCAAAGTACAAATCAAGGCAGAAAAGGAAGCGAAGCCCACAGGTAGGCAGGATTTGAGGTCTCAGGATTCCTGGGGAATCTTAAGGCTGAATGTTAATGCTTGCTCAGTGGACGCAGAACAGTGGATTTCAGGCCCAAATGGGAATCAGTCTCCGGCTGTCTGAGAGAAAACTTCAGCATGCTGTGCCTGTGAACAGGAACGTGAAGCTGTCTTTCTATCAGCCCATGATATCAACAGGTAGCTCCCTTCTGGCTAAGTCAGTGAACTGAAATCACATTCTAAAACATCCCAATTCTAGTACTGACACAAAAGTTCACCTATGATTTATATGTCCATCAATAGATGAGTGGGAAAAAATGTGATCTGTCTATGCAATACATTATTATGCAGCTATAAAAAGGAAAGAACCTGCCACACACAACATGCAGGAATACTGCAGACATTACGCTTTTTTTGTATTTTTGAGACAAGGTCTCATTATGCAGTTCAGGTTGGTCTTGAACTCACTTTGTAGCCCAGGCTGGTTTCAAACTCCCAATGATCCTCCTGCCTCAGCCTTCAAAGGCTGGGATTACAGGCATGTGCCACCACACCCAGCTCAAATTATGTGTTCTTGCCACTAAAAAAACTTAATTTTAAAAACCTGCAGAACAACTTAATCTCCCAAATTTCAAAATCAGCCAGCTTAAAAAAAAAAAAAACAAAACATAAAATCCTAGAACAAAGCAACAGAGTTCAGCAACTAACTCTCAGATCTGGTTAAGGAGATTTTACACAAGTGCCTTGAAATCGTCAGATGGGGAAATGACAGGGCAGTGGTCTCCTGTGGAATAACGATGAAAACAAGTGTGTGGGCCGGGCTGCAAAGCCCTTCCCTGGCACACTCAGGGACCTCAGTTCAATCCTCAGCAGTGCAAGGGGGAAAAAATAAGAGAAAAACTAAGTAAGGGTTACACTTCAGGATACATATTCAGTGGTGCTGCAGAGGCAAGATGGGGCCTGTGGATTCTAACACATCGAGCCGCTCCAATAGCACAGCCCTCCCCTCCTTCGGACCAGCACTTTCCTTGTAGTTTTTCCAGGACGTCAAAAGATAACAGGCTTTGAGCTCTTTGAGAGCGTAGAAAAGAGAGAGAGGAGAGAGTTATCCATCGAGAATGCATGGCTGTAACAACACCGGGCCACACAGCTCTACCCAGGGAAGGGCTTCGTCCAGCTCACGGTCTGCAGGATTCAGTGCCTGACCACTTGGGCCTATAGCTCTGAGTCTATGGTGACATACACAGCGCACAGTGACTGGAGTGTGTGGCAGAGGAGATCAGTTCACTTCCTAGCTGGGTGTACAGGACAGAAAGAGACCAGCGGCCCCCTGTCCCTTTCCAGGGCGCAACCCAGCGACCAGGTAGGCACCACCTCTTAAACGATCCACCACCTTCCAAAATCACCAAGCAGGGGCCTGGGGGAGGGCTCCTCTAGATTGAACCTTTAATTGTAGAAAAGGACAGAGCTACCAAACAGCAGAGAAACTAGGTAAAATAAGAACAGATAGATTTATTTTAAAAAGAAATACCATCAATCAAAAGGTAAAAATTCCAGCCCAAAAGAGAAATACATGGAGAAGGAAACAGAAGGAAATCCACCACCGCTGCATTCTAAAGGAAGGCAAACAAGTGGTGATGAGCTCAGTGAAGTCGAGCGGGGGTGTGGGTGTGGCTCAGCAGGAGGACACATGCAAGGGTTTGAGCCCCAGAACCACAAAATAAAACAGTGAAAAAATGACATTATAAAATCGAATGAGCTGCACTATGCCTGGTGCTTTGTAAGGAAGTAAATATTACTGAAAAAATGTTCAATGTTTCAGAGCTAAAGAAACACATTTAGAGCCAGACAATCACAACATAAAGCAAATGTGATCCAAACCAGCTGTGGATAAACTGGACATCAGAAAGCAGAATCACACACCTAGAGGAGCGTTCCAAATCATCCCAGTGAATGAATATCTAGAGATGCACAGGAGAGCAAGAAAGCCAGAGGAAAGCTACTTGATATGGAGGCAAAAAGATGATCCAACATAAAGGTCATTGGTCATAGAACCAATCGGAAGTAGAGAACTAAAGAGGAGCACAGTATTGGACAAATGCTTATTTGTTTTAATTTCCCCGTTACATGAATTTAATAGAGAGCACACAATAATGACACTGGCCCCTGCTGAACTTGGCTGACAAAGATTTAAAAAAGCAATCATCAAACCTTCAGGCACAGTGATGCACCTGAAGTCCCAGCGACCCAGAAGGCTGAGGCAGGAAGATCACATGAACCCAGGAGTTTCAGACCAGCCACACTCTGCTCCGTCTCTTAAAAAAAACAAAAAATACTTAAGGGCTCCGTCAGAACAAGCAACTGAATTTCAGGTAAAGAACTTCGTTTGGCTTTAGCATTTTCCATATCAACATTCGATGCCAAAAGACAATGAAAGTGCCTACAAAGATCTCACAGAAACTGGGATTTAAATTGTACTACCACAAACATCAGTGTCAAAGCAAGATGAAATGTGCCGCTCCAGAGGACACTACTCCAGCACACCTCCAGCATACCTCCAGCACAGTGCAACCGCTCCACAAGCCAGCCTGAAACCCACAGCCGGAGATGCGCTTGCGCGGTAGACAACCCCCCCTCCCCGTGGCTGCGCATGCCCGGTGGAGGCCTGAGTGAGTAGCGCATGCGCACCAGGAGTCTCCTCCAGTGCTGACCCACTGCGTGTGCAATGGCAGAGTGCACACTGCCAGCTGTGCTGCCAGCGCCACCGCCCCACCTGGACTTCTTGGTACCCAAGAGATGGTATTTGTCCACAGCCGGAGTGTCACTTCAACACCAGCTACCTGAGGGAGTAAAGGTGTAGGTCAAGGACTAGAAAATGGACCAGGACGATCAGAAGCAAAAATCAGTGAAACTGAAAACAGGAAAGTAATGGAGAAAATCCATGAAACAAAAACCTGGTTCAAAAGGGAAAAGGCTTTTGGCTTCCATTTTTGACCCATATTGGTGATGTGGGCTGCCAAGGTAAACGTGATCTGGGATGTGGAGGGCCTCCTGGCTTTACAACAGGGAGAAGAACTTGTGGACTTACCAAACAACTACCCCTTGAGTTCCCGGAAGATGGCGGCACTGTGATGGCGAGAGAAAGCACCAGAAGCTTCTGGAAGCAAGCGATTCTGTTGATGAATAGATGGAACCTGGCTGAGAGATCTGAGGCTAGTTTGAAGGTATAGGCATCAGGTGTGAGTTCTGAAGGAGCAGGAGAAAAACTGGGCTTTTCAGATTTTCTTGAGCCTGTTGGAACTTCATCGGCTGCTGTGAAAAAGCAGCTGATAGAGTTAAATCCAAGGAGCTATGGATTCACCCCTTAACAAAGAGGTTAAACAGATCCACAGAGAAGTAACATTCAATCAAACATCACCAGTCCTCTCCAAATGTGATCCAGTTATTCTCAAGAACCAGCCAGCAGAGCAGCTGGGGTTTCCCTGGAGAAGCAGCAGTCAGCCTTTGCTCCCACAGAACTCGTCTTCAGTGAGTAGAAGGCAAGAATCCTTCTGGAACAGGAAGCGATTAGTCTCCATTCAAACAAGCAGCCCTGGTGACAGACCCTTTATTGGCTCCCATTAAAAAGGCCTCGTTCCGGCTACAAGCCTGGAAGAGGCTAAGGAGCCCCAAGCAGAGAGCTCCAGAAGGCCTGGACTTTGCAGCCCTACTGTGAAACCAGGGCACAAAGGGAGAAGAAAATCAAAGGTAAAAATTTCACAGAATTGTAAAGAAAGAAGAAGCCAAGAAAGCCCTAAAGGACTTTGATTGGCTGTGGAAGGTGAATGCTACTGCTGCATTGGAGCTACTGGACGGAATTGGAAAGGCCAGAACGCTGGAAGGTGTGAGCCTGCAGCACCAGGACGTGGGAAACAGGATGACTCAAAGACAATTATGGCCAACTATGACTTGGAGGCTCCCTAAGGTTGGCAGGAACATTGGCTAAGAACAGAGAAGTGACACAGCCACTCCAGATAATCTCAGAAAGTGAAGAAGAGGAGAGGGGTGCCAAAGAGGAAGAACCTCTTGTCCCTGATGGAGTGGATGCAGTGCAGATGTGTTCAGATGGACCAAATCCGCGGAGGCTCAAGAATTCTAATAGTGACGCAAAAGCAGGTGAAATCCAGACAGACCCAGGACAACAACCTGAGCCTGTCGTCCAGACATTTTCTAAAAGTGAGCAAGATGAAAGACCAGCAGCAGAGGGAGAAATTCTGTTGAAGAATTTGAAGAAATCTGCTCCCTTAGAAAAAGATCTGAGCTCAACCAGGATAGTGAGCCAGTGGGCAGCCAGGAAACAGAAGACTGTAGCAGCCAGGACATATTACTGAATGGAACTGAGTCAGAAATTCAGCAAGGAAACCATCAGTCCTGGAAGCCAACAGTCCAGCAAGGACTGTTCTTCAGGTTGGGAGAGAGGGATGTGCCCCAGAAGAGGAATCTCTGTTGCTTCAGAGGCCAGAGAGAGTAAAGCTTCTGGGAGAACCAGAAGACCTGGGTAAAGAAGGATATTTCCAAAATCAGGAGCTTCCCACACCTTTGTTAAAATGGGAACAAATGAAGAGAAACCCAAATAACCAGACTGATGCCCCAAAGAGGGTGAAAAAGAAGGAGCAAATGATTGATTTCCAGAATCTCCTAAGTGCAGAATCTCCTTTCAAAAGTTCTTGGCCATTCCCACAATAGAGGACTTTGAAGAGAAGGAGGAGAGACCTAAAGCAGATGGTAAAGGAAGCTTTTGCTGGCAATGATATCATCCAAGGTTTCTCGAAAGAGAAGAGGGGGGCTGTGAAGACAATGGATGTGCACCTGACGCTGCCCCCTGGCTGGGGCAAGTGGGCTGGAGCCTGAAGGCCAGTGCTAATAAAAGATGTTGCATTAAAACCCTGAGGGCCCTCCAAGGAAAGACCAGCTTTTGCCAGTGATTATCAAGGAGAAGCGCAGCTCACCAGTTGCCGTGATTCCATACCCGTTCACTCACCATCAGCGATTTGAAAAGAACATCCACCTCCTACAGGGTCCTCACAGAACACCCAGAGGGCCTTCCAAGAGCTCAGCACTCCCAGGGCAGTCACCCACCAGGCCTTGTTATTGAGCCCATGAATGAGAGGATGTGGGCTGCCACTCTTCCTCAGGTCGGCGATCACAAAAAGCAGCTGAGGAGAAACCCTGTGGATTGCATTGCAAGAGGATTCACATCGCGATGTCCAGAGCTGGGAGCCCTGACTCGCTCGCCTTTCATTGCTCAGTGCTGCAGGATCAGTGCCAAAGCCAGCTCGGCATATTGAAGGTGTGATTAAAGCCATGTTTTTGAAAGAAATGGTTTTTATCAACAGTATAACTGCTAAATCTCTAGCACAGCTAAGATAAAAACTGAAAAAATAAAAATCATCAGCATTATTAAATAAATGAGAACTAGTACTACAAAAATACCAATTCCAGTTCCCAAACCCCTCCCAAAAAATGAAATAAAATAAGACACCCCCCATGGAACACCTATAACCAAGGATACGTGTCAGTCATGGAATTAATCTTAAATAATCAGAGACGCGGTGTTGGAAAATGAGATGTGGGAGTTATTCATTGAGACAAAACAATGTAACAAATGCTGGAAGGTAACAGCAGAGAAGGAGGATAAAGAATTAGAGGATGAAGTCTTAGTTTTCCTAAAGAAAAAAGCAACTCATGCTACCTACTGACTCATGTGATCTGAAAAACACAGTGGTGCTCTGTGTATTATTATCTTTCTTAATTTTAGAGGATTCATCTAGAAAATAATAGCACTCATGGAAAAAGATTATTTGGTTTCTGATAGTTTCTGTGGTTTAGTTTGAAGATAGGTAGGATGATGACTCCAGTTTTGTTCTTTTTTTCAGGATTGCTTTGAGACAGTTTGAAATCCTTGCGGTTCCATAAAAATGTTAGAATATTTTTCTACTTCTGTGAAGAGGATGATTGGTATTTTTATAGGGCTGGAACTGAATCTGTAGATTGTTTTGGATACTACGGGCATTCAACAATATCCAATTCGTGTTCGAAAGTGTATTTCCATTTCTCTGTGCTTGCTCAAATTTCTTTCATTAATGTTTTATAGCTCGTACTGCGGAGATAGTTTACTTCCTTGGGTAAAGTTATTCCTCAGTATTTTTGTCGCCATGGTAAGTGTCACTGCTTTCTTCATTTCTTTTTCACATAGCTTGCCGTTAGTATGTGGACACTACTAATTTTTGTGTATCCACTTTGTATTCTGCCACTTTATTGCGTTCATTTAAAATTCTGGTGGCTTTTCAGTGGGATTTTTAGATATATTTTTACTTCCTTCTTCCCCACTTAGATACTTCTCACTTCTTTCTCTCTTTCTTACTTGGCCTAGAACTTTCTGGACTATATTGATTAAAATTGCAAAAGTAGGCATTTTTGTCTTGGCCTAGGTCATGGAGGAAAAGCCTTCAGATTTTTCCCGTTCATTATGATGTTAGCTAACAAAACATATTTTTAATTTTATACAGCAAGAGAGAATTTTTTCTTAAATTATTCCAATAAGCTATTTTAATCATGATAGCAAGGCCAGGCAAGAGAAGACAAGAAAGGAGATCGCAAGTCAGTGTCATATATAAACCTAGATACAAAAATTTTGAATAAAACACCATCAAATAAAATGTGGCATTTTTTAAAAGACATAATAAGCAGTAAGCCCGTGCTGAGTAGTTTAACATTGGAAACTGTGTTTGTGTATTTCATACTATTTATAAAATATAGAATCATGCCAACAAATACAGAAATATTTTCTAAAATTTGGCTCCTGGCCTGGGCATGGCGGTGCACACCTGTAAACCCAGCACTTGGGAAGCTGAGGCAGAAAGACTGCTGCAAGTTCAAGGCCATCCTGGACTACATAGTGAGTCCAAGGCCAGCCTGAATGGTATAGTGAGAATCCATCTCAAAAAAAATAAATAAAAATAAAAGTCTGCTCCTTTCATGATAAAAAAAAAGAAAACTCTTTCAAGACTAAGGAAGACATACTTTATCTGCCAAAATGTAACCAAAAGATAGCAGTGGGTGGGCAAAGGGTCTCCCTGCAGCAGCGCTCTGAGTGGAAGCTCAGCTCAGGTTTTCTGCTTCCAGGGCTCTGGATTCTGAGACTCACACAGCAGGAGGCGCTGTGGGGACTTGTGTGTCCTCATGAGTTCCAGAGACTGAGCCACACCATGCACAAGGCCTTCGGATGCACCAAGAATGCCACTCAGTCCCGGGCCCTGGGTTGGGGGAAAGTAAGTATTTGTTAATAGTCACCCTGTCTCATGCATGCACCATGGGTACAGGGGAAGCAGAGCCACGGTCATCATCGTGTACAGATACTTTGATCACATGGACAAGCCCAAAGAACGTCAGCAAATATTCACAAAAGTTCTTGCCTCTGAGATGCAGGGACAAAAATGAACTGCATTTTCACACCAAAAATATTTTTAAACTACAATTGTCATTAACAGCAGCAAAAACAAACAAAATATATATGATGTCAAAAGTAATATTCAAAGCCATTAAACTTCATGTGACTCAAGCCCAGTCCTGCGGGAGGACTCTGCTCTCATCAGTGGACAGGACCCTGCTGTGACAGGCCTGACATTTTCAGGATCCCCACGGAGACAGTGTTGGGGCACCCCAGTCACTCAAGGTAGCAGCAACCCCTGAATTTTCCAGGAGCCAAGGATGGAACCCAATCCTGGAGCATGCTGGGTAAGTGCTGTATCACCACGCTGCACCCCTAGCCTTCCCAACATTTTCAGTTTAAGATCTTTGATGTATATTTTTCTAGCATTATCTAAAGTTAATTTGTGTTTTCTTATGTTTTGCTAGAAAATATATAATAAATACTGTTTAAAATGTATGGATAACTATTGAAATCAAAAGACAGAAAATGTAAGGCTCTTAAACTACAAAGGGAAATTTCAAATCTTCAAAATCCAGGGGCAGCTTTGTGAGAGCCCTGGCTAATTTTGCCAAAGTTAGTTCTAGAAGCCTTCATTCTGAGATCTCGCACTTCCTGAAAGCTAACAGAGCCAACAAAGTTTCCCACACCACTCTGTGGAGTCCGGAGGAGCTCAGGGGTGTGGTTTCCCCAATATCAGCAAGTAACCAAAACATAAAGATGGAAAGAGAAAGATAGATTCATATGTGTGAGTGAAGGACCATACTAGATAGATGGTAGAGGGTGGAGTAGGTGATAGATAGGGGATCCGTAGATGAGACAGGTGATTGTCTTTGTAACCTAAGTGAAAATAGCAGTGTGCCGACTCAGAGGTATGACACCCTTCCATCTTCATGAAACTAAACTAAACTTTGAACACGCACCACTATTAGTTCAGAACAATGTACAACAAATGGCTTCCAGGTGCTAGCAGTTGGTGCTGGACCTGCTCACTTACAACCCGAGTCTCCGAACATTCCAAGCCTCTGCGTGTGGGCGTGACTGCCCCGCTCTGGGGGGGCTGTCTCTCTAGCTGTATCTCCAGTGCACCCTTTCTGCCTCCGCCCATCACCCTGTCCCTCCCCTCCCGCAGGCGGCGTCTGGAATGTGTCCGTTTCTGCATCTGTTCTGGATGGGCGTACTGTGGCTCACATAGATCCTATCCTGACCTATCCTGCTCCTCACTGTTCACACTCAGTACTGTGATTTTCATGGCACCTACGTTGCAGAATGTGCCTCTCTAATTGCCCATCTGCTGGTGCCTCCTGTACTGCACCAAGTTGTGTTCTCACAGGCCAACGTCATATTCCCCCCGCAAAGCCACACCACAGGGAAGCCTCGTACCTGTCTTCTTAGGGACCTCAGTGTGATGTCCTTGGTACCGACGCCCAGCAGCAGAATTACTGGGTACACAAGTACATGGATATTTAATTTAACTAGGCTGCCAGACATTTCACATTTACAATAAAGTACTAAAAATAATACTAATTTTTTAAGTTAAAAAAGTACACTTTAAACTTCTAGGGGCATTGATTTATGGAAACTAGTTGTGCTTTTTTTGTTGTTGTGTTTTTTTTTAATAAAATCATCACTCATTTTTTACTACAAAACAGACTGGACTTATACAAGAAAAGTGAAGACACTCTAGTGAATCCCAAGTTTAGAAACAGACCCCATGTCCCCTTCACCTGTTCCCCGCATGGGAAGGCAGTGGGCACTTGAGTTCAGCTTGCCACAGAGCCCAGGTGCCAGAGCTCAGTTCCGGTACCCCAGTCCAGCCTCCCAGAATGCCCCGTGGCCTCAGAGGGTAAACGTGTTCGTCCAGCTCGTGCCATGTTGCAGGGAGGGTTACTGAATCAGGACATACTTGGCATAGCTGCATGCAGAGCTTTCTCAAGTTTGTTTACAGTGTGGAAGCTCAAATACCAGACGGCCTGGTCCAGAACTGGACATCTGGCAGTTCTAAAAAAAAGCTCGATTCACTTTCCTCGGAGAACATTGCAAGGGTCCACTGACAGGGAAAGCGTAATTTTGAAACTGGACTGAATGATAGCAAGCTATGGCGAGGCATGTAGGAAACAGAGGCTACTGACCCAGCCAAATGTAGCCGTGAAGAAACCCTTGTGATGTCTCCACATAGTAAAAGTCACCGTGGTGTTGCGGTCTTTAGTGTGATTCCCGTGAGGAACAGCGACTTCTGCAGCTCTGTTTCTCGGGCGTAGATATAATCACACTATTTCTTCTGAATGGTGCTCCTCATTCTTTAATATCAGCATGTTCGTTCCTTCTGTTCTGCACCTAGATTCCGCCTAACCCCACCAAGACACGTAGATAAATATTAGTGGAAAAATGAAAAGCCCGCGTCCAGACACACAGATAACTAAAGACATCCCCGAAATGTAAATGCGTCCCTAAAGCCTTAATCACTTTGTTTTTCCTAACTCACTTTGCAGGCTCCTTGGGTTGGGTGTGTTTGCCTACTTCAGAGTCAAAAAAAACACGTCCCGTAACTCGCACCGCCTGGCTGCGGAAGGCAGGGTGGCCATGCGTGTGTGCACACATATGTATGCGTGTGGTCTACACTCGTGTTTGCTTGTGGTTCCCTTCGTTCGTGATGCCACCATATTTGCGTAGGAACACCGGGCAGGCAGAAGTGGGAGGGACAAGGTTGCAGGAGGACATTTGGGAAGGACACTGCTGGGGACAGAACGCCAGGGGAGCTCACCCCCCGCCCAACAGCCGCCGTTTTGGACCATGTGTTACTATGCAAGAGTCTGTCTGTCCACCCAACCACGCGCAGCTGAGCGCTGTCACGTCGTCTTCGCTGTATCAGGACTGCGTGTCCCCAAGTCTCATTTCCCTGCACACTACAGGAAGCAAAGGACAGGACTGAACCTAAGGAGTGTTCCTGGTTTCTCACCTGCAGAGCATCACAGGCTTCTTACTATTCAGTGAGCACTTTCTGGGTACCAAAAGCAGCTGTTTTGGAACATATTGTTCCTGACCAAATATTCCAGGTCCATCCTGTTAAGACCTAATGGTACCTTACGTTGAAGCGACAGGGTCTCCCCATGTCGGGTGGCCAGAAGCAAAGGAGCCATCTGTGCACTCAGAACCACACACCTCTGGAGATGAGTCCTGCTGACGTCCCATGGGCCCGGAGACGTCACTCCCATTGGCTGTGACAACGGACGCTTCATCTGCAGGAAACCACAGGGGAGCACAGCCTGTGTGGGGGCCTGCAGCCTGCAGCCTGGCTCTGCGATGGGGGCCGTGCCCGAGGGCCAGAGATCGACATGGCCTGGACGCTGGAGGGGCAGCCCTGGACCAGGAGGCTGCCTGTTCGGTGCCAGTGGCTCCTGCTCACAGCAGTGTCACAGCTGAGCCTGTGACCCACACCTGTAATCCCAGCCACTCGGGAGGCTGAGGCAGGAAGATCCTAACACACCAGGAGATCCCATCTCAAAGGAAAAATAAAAATGGACGAGATATGCGATGTGGCCCAGGGGCAGAGGGTTAGTATACCTGCAGCCCTGGGCTCAAGCCAGTACTGCCAAAGAAGAAGGGGAGGGGGGGGAGACAGAGAGGGTGCGAGGGAAATTCTGCTGTCTCTAAAGTGCCCAGGTAAGGAAAAGAAAACCATATTCAGAAGGAGAAAAGGAACAGAATGGAAAGGGAAGGGAAGCAAAGGAAAGGAAAAAGAACAGCAGAGCAGCCGCTGGTTTCTGGGAAAATAAAACCGCATCCTAACTGCGGGAAAAGCCGAAAGAACGCACTGGTCTCTGCAGGCGGAAGCTGGCGGGCAGCCTGGATCTGTGCGCACCGCGCACCAGGAGGCCGCGCACCCGGAGGGCGGCGGTCGGAGGCCAGGACGCAGGCTCCGGGAGCAGCGCAGGGACAGCGCCGGGATCGGGAGGCGGCCTCGGGCTGACGCCTGCTGGCCGGGCCCTGCGGGAGGGCAGCTTGCAGCCAGCCTGCATCTCCCGGCGCGGCGCAGGACCGGGAGGAAGAGCCCAGGCCTGCTGCTGCGGGGTTGTACCCTCTCCGGAGAACCGGGCAGATGGGGCTTGTTTTCCTATTTTTACAGTATTCAGCCAGAAGAGGAAAGAGAAGCACAGCGTTAGCGTTGCTGGCTCTGTGATTAATAAACAACCCGCGGAAACGGGAGTTCAGGAGTGAACCCCACTTTCCTTCCTGAAGAGGCCAAGGCGTAGAATCCATTTGGAATTTTTCTTTCTGTGATTCAAAACATATTTTTCTGAAAATGTGCCTGAAAAATGCATACCTCCACTTCTATAAATGTAAAAACGAGAAGCAGAAATTAAAGGGGCGTGGCCAGGCAACAAGGCTGTTAAATGTGTATGAATCTGCTTTCTGTATCATGTATTACACATAAAATTCTAATTTTGAAAACTCAGTTTCAATTAGGTCTTTTTAAATAAAAAACTAATTTTATTAAAACCTTAAAGTATAATGTTTTATTCAGACCTCCAAATGCAAGTAATTTAGCAAAAGACTTCAGCACCGGCTTCCAGAGCAGCCCTGGCAAGAGTCAGACGCAGAACGGCTCCCCGTCTGCGTGGGGTGGTGTGTGGGGTCCCGCGCCCCTCGGGACAGTGAGGCACAGGTGGGGTCCCCAGGAAGTCATGGTGCAGATGGCCAGAAGACCCTGCAGTGGGGAGAGGAGGGAGAGCCCGGCTCTTGGTGACACCCAGGACAGGGCAGAGGGGCCGGGTCTAGGTGGGGTCAGGCTCAAGTCCCCCCCGGGAGACCACAGGAGTCCACCTGAGATCAGTGCACTGGTCTGTGTGTAAATCAAAGTCACCTCAGACACGGAGGCTGTGAGCGATCTCATCACCCATCATCAAATCCCTCGAGGAGCCATCAGAAGAGGAATCCGCAGCTTCTGCTTTCACGGCTCAGAGGCCCATGCTTAAAACCAGTGTCCCTGAGTGTAATCTGCATAATGATTCACTACAGCGTCCACGCCAGGGACCTTCGGTCACCGCGGGGAACTCGGGGAACTCGGCAGCCTTCTGTTGCCCTCAGGAGAGGCCCGCGCAGGCCACCCCAGAGCCCCTCACGCCCCAGCCAGAGGCCACTGCTCGCCTGCAGTGTCCACGGCCTCACCTCTCCAGGGCGCTCATACCAACGCTATCGGGGTCCTGTGCTGGTGGTGGAAGCTTTTTGTTAATAACAATCACAAAATTCATACTGAGAGGCGTTTTCAAATTTCTATTTGTTTTCATTTTCAGCAGTGTAGATGACTTTCCAATGTGAACACAAACTTCATGTGTTCTAATTTCAAAAATGCAATTTTACCTCTTGTCACCAGGTTCAGAGTAAGCATTTTTCCATATGCAAGACTGGCAGTCATTGTGTATGCTTTTGTGCCCCCTGGTGGTCGAATGGAGTAGTGTGCTTCACACTCAGTCCCTGGGATCTCTGCTCCTCACCTTGAATCTCAATTATGAACTGAGCATATGACAATCAGTTGCTATAAAATGTAATTTAAATACGGTTTCTATGCATACGTACTCTATTTTTTTCTTAGAACTCTTAAAGCTTTGTGCTAGTCCCCAAGCTGTTACTAAAACAAAGTGTTACTTTCTCAAGCTTTCATGGCTCACAGGAAAATCTCAAAGTATTTCATCGCAGTCCTAAAGAACACAAACTCTGGAAGCGCTTTCATTGCTGTTTAAAGAGGCAAAACACAGAAGGGACCGAGATTTAACTGAGCCAATGTGTGAAGACTACTAACAAAAGCAGGAAAGTAAAATTTTAAAAAAAAATGTATAAAGCCCAGCAAAGTTCCTGTAAAGCTCAAAGCCTTGTAAAAATTATTTTATATAATTATTTAATATGCCTATGGCTCTTTGAATATTTCTCTATTTTGAAGTGGCTTTAAAAATTGGAACTTGAATGTTATTTGACTAAATATTTTTCTTAATCTTAAATTTCCTTTTTAAAAAATTTAAAATACAGGAGACAGTGGAAAATTGTAATCACTTTCTGTGTTTTTTTGAATAGTTTAGTGCTCTGGCATCATATACACCAAAATGATTTTTTATTTATTACTAAAACTTCATAACCCTAGAAATAGTGCTTCAAAAGCTTACATTTTAAAATCTCAGTAAAATTAATCATTTTTTAAACTATTGTTTCTAGAAATGGTTTAAATCTTGCAGAAACCTTTAGAAATCTTCAGGCTTGAATATTTTATCTAATGCATGCTACTCTGAGTTTCCCTTCTGGTTTAAAAAAGATAAGAAACCATATCCAACACCGCTTGGGAAGATGCGTGCGTGTGTTTTCCGACCTTCGCTGACTGTAGTGTTATTTGTACCTCGGGTGAGTTTACAGGGAATAATTGATTCTATTTTATGGGGGTTTAAAATATACCATAAATCACCCAGAACAAAGACTTTTAAATCAACTTGTGCATAAATAAATAAACTTTTTGGCAAAAGGATGGAAACCGGGTTACTGTGCTCGTCTGCAAGATTCCAGGGAGTGAGGATTTCATAGACGGTGAACGTTTACAAGTCTGAAGACGCGGAGTGGAGCGCACCCAGGCTCCGGCTCCCCGGCCGGCCGGAGCGTCACGGGCACGGCCCCCCTGCCCGGCTGCTCGGCCTCGGCATCTGCTCAGCGTATCTGTCAACAGCACCGGGACGAGGACAGCCAGGATTATCGCGGGACTTGCGTGGCGAAAGAAGAGCTGGGTGGGCTAAGTGAAACCTACACTGATTTTATTTGTGCATTTAACTGTGTCATATTTTAGTTGGTACAAGAATTGAACCCAGAGCCTTCCCCCCGAGCCACGTCCCTGCTCTTTTTGTTTTTATTTTTGTATTTTGAAACAGCATCTCACTAAGGCCCTAAATTGCACCGGCTGTTCAAACTCTCGGCCCTCCTGCCTCAGCCTCGCAGAGTGCAGGATCACACGTGTGGGACTGATCACGATCGCCATGTTCAAAGTACTCACTGTGGCTGTTTCCTCTGTAAGGTTACACAATTTACGCATTTGAATCTGAAAAATCATGCCACGTAGACTCCTTCCCCTTCTGAGAGCTGGCAAGCGGATCCCAGCTCTGCTCCTAGGAAGCAGCCTCAGTCCCCACATACTTCACTCCTACACAGAACAGCAGCTTCCCTGGCGTCTCGGGTTATTTTGCATTCACTTCCTGGGACGTGGTGCCCCTCATTTCTGTGACATCAGATCCTCCACTGTTACTTTGTCAGAGGTCGCAGAGAAGCTCAGCATTTTCCAGGTCTTTGCTTGTGTGTTCTACTTGAAAGCGGACAGCTCAGCCTGTCCTTTCCTGTCCAAAGAAGGAACTACAAACACAAGGCGGAGGCTGGGGCGCGCCCGTGGTGCGGGGGACCCAGAGAGCAAGGATGATTTATCCTCTGGCCCGGGACGCTGCAGGACGGATCTCCTCAGAAGGAGCTGAAGGAGGAGAGAGGACCTCATCCTAAAGCAACTCTACCTCCCCAGAAAGCAGCCCATTCCTGTTTACAGCCCAGCGGCCTTGATACTAATCAGGGCTGGGTCTGCTGGCCTTAGATGTCCTGCTGTTTACTCTGCAGAGCAGGGAAACACATGTGGGGCTGAAACCCGAGCCCCTGGCTCCAGAGGTCAGCAGGACAGGACAGGAGGCGACCTGCAGAGCCAGGGTCCTGCACATCTCCATGAAGCTGTGAAGATGATGGGCGGCGGGCAGGGGCGACCCTGGCGCAGAGTGTGGGGGCTTCAGGCAGCAGGCAGTTCTCCTGTGGCCGCCTGGCCCCCAGTGTGCCCCCCTATAATTTCATTGCTGCAGGAACCCTGGAGCCGCATCCCGAACCTAATAGGCACTGCCAGAGGCTCTCAGACCTGCACGGGGTTTTATGGCTGTAGCATCCCTGAATCATCTGTTCCCTTGCTGGGACCAGGGCCTTCCCTGGAAGACAACCCAGGTGGGGACCAGGAGACGATGGCAGTCACAATGCACTCCTGTGGGCTGTGCTCCCAGGGTGGGTGCTAACAGCCTCCAGGAATGATCTTCAGTGCGAGGCCGTGGTACACTTTGCCAGGAGCTGGCAGGAACTGCAGACCTGAGAGCTCACGGACCCTCCAGGAGCGTTTAGAACCTGTCATCTGTGCACGTGGATAACAACTGCCCTGCCCCTGAAATCCTGTGTTTGGCATCCTGATAGCATGTGGGGTGCTGCCCTCAAGCCAGCCTTGCCTCCCCTGGTCTCCTGGCGACAGGGTGACTGTAGGGCCACAGTGACAGTGAACTCATAGAGCACTCACCTCAGGTTCACCACCGCCCCTGCGGGGTCTCTGGGCCTCTGGAGATGGCCCGTTTCCCCCTCAGGCACAGAGGAGGCTGGAGGAGGGACAGAGGAAGGAAGAAGTCCCCAGGCTGCCACCTCTGCTCACGTGACCCTGGCACGCTGCCCTGCCCACGGCTTGCCCCACTGTGTACCCAGCTAGGAGGGAAGGGGTGGCCCCCAGAGAAGCACGAAGTCACCTCCAGGACCCTGCGGAAGGTGCAGCTCGGCAGCAAAGCCTCCGCCGGCTCCTGTGCGGTCCCGGCTTTGAGCCTCAGCGCCTCGGGGAAGAAAGGCAGCTGCCGAATCTGTCTCCTGCTTGTGAAAGTCCAGTGGTGGAAGGATTTAAGCCCAGAATCTCATTTTTATTACAAGTTCCAGATGATGGTGCACCTCACACACTCGGGCTGGGTTTAATGCAGAAGTGCTTCGATAAGGACAAAAGACTGTATGAATATGTGTTTTTGCATGTACAAACACTGACACAATTCATTTTCATCACAGGGAAGGGAGCTAAATAATCTACAAACATCAATTTTAAGAGAAAATAAGTGATAATAACTAGATGCCAGGTTTCCTCTAAAATGAATTCCAGCAGGGAAGCACTGGAGTAAATTCTAATACAAAGACTAAGTATATGAATGGAAAATGGGATGTGAATAATAAGTACAATATTTTAATAAATGTTACCCACAAAAGTCTTTTAAACTGCATGTTAACTTCTAGAGCCTATGATCTAAAAATATCTCATATTTAAGCGGTAAAACTTACAAATGAAATTTTAAAAATTGAAGTGAGAAAACAATCACATTGATTACCGTGCCTGCCTCTTAAAAACCCAGCTGAAACTGAACGTCAAAGAGCCAGCGTTTATTATACACGTGTTGGAACTCGTTAAACTTCGTGGGAAGCCGAGGGCTAGTGGCCTGGCTGAAAATGAAAGTCCTGTTTCCAATCTTCAGCCTTCCCGTTCCAGGCGCTGCGTTGGCCTCATGTCCCTGGACGAGTCTTGCTGGTGCCTTTCCATCCCGGCGTCCTGTGTATCACAGTCTGCTCGGAGGCAGAGGCAGGGAGGTTTGCAAGGGAGGAGAGAGAGACCCGGCGGTCCCACTGGTTAGCGCAGGCAGGGGAAAGCAGCTCTCTGGTTCTAGAGGACAGCAGGATGGAGAAGTTCATCCTGGCTTCCTCTCCTGCCCAACTTCCCTTGGGTTAGGGTGAGGCTTCCTTATTAGGTAAAAAGTGACATTTCACACACACACACACACACACACACACACACACACACACACAAACTCCAGTGAAAAACATAATTTTTTGGATTGTTGTGAGGTGGGATTATTGTGGTGATGTCCCTCGCTCCTTGGAAACAGAGATAAATTTCCTGCAGTGAGGGAAAGTGGACAGGTTTGCTCATCCCTGACTTTCTTACCAAGAAACTGAAACTGTGAACAGCACTCTGCTCCTTCCCACCACCGCCCCCCATGAAGGCAGAGTCCCATTGCCGTCCTCCTGCGGTGGTGGCTCAGCCTCCGTCAGAGCTGGAGTGTGAGTTGGTCTTACTCCCCCAGGAAGCCTGTTGGATAGACTGACCCTGTGTTACATCCTGCAATGCTTCTGATGGTTCCAGGTGAGGCTTTCACTGCCTCCTCTCAGGACCACAAGTTTTTCCGGTGGCAACTGACTTGCTGAGAGAAACCCAAATGCCAAGCTATCCAAGTCGTCCCTGGGTCACAGTAGGTCTGTGCATCCCCACGGAGTGCCAGAGGGGCACAGCAGTCAGGACAGAGCTGCCCTGCAGGACTTTAGACAACAGTGTGGTTCCCAAGGAGATAACATTAACCCAAAGGAAAATGCACCCCAGCCATAACAGATCCAGTACACACAGAGCTGTGAGCAGAATCACAGCGACTGAGAGAAAAGCGGTTACCATTTTGTAAAAAATGAGGCCTAAATTCTCTGGGTCTGGGAAGGATCCCCAATTTGATTTCGCAGTACACAGGGTCTGCATCCACCTCACCTGACTCAGGCGCCTCTGTGTGTGACAGTGACAGCCAGTATTTATTGGCAGGAAGCTTAGCCCAGGCTGTTCACTAGATGCGTGTAATATATTAACTCTAAATTAATTAAATTAATAATTAAAACATCACCGCCAGCCAGGCATGGAGCTGTGTGCCTCATAGGCTCAACTACTCTGGGAGCTGAGGCAGGAGGATCCCTTGAGCCCAAGGAGTTTTGGGGGTGTTCTGGGGCTGTAAGACCCCATCATGGAGAAGGAAAAACAGTCACTACCCCATTTTGAGAAGAGAAGTTCTCTCCGTGGTTCTCTTTACCCTGAACCCCTGGATTTTAACTGTATCACATCAGCAGCTGGTAAATTAGAAGAGCAGCTGTTACACTGGATACATTATGTCAATTTGAATAGTTTAGAAGTTTAATTAAGAGACTTTCAGGGAGCCAGGATCCTTACTTTGTAAATATTCTCATTCTATGCAAGAGGAGGGCAAGAGGATTTTGTCAGCTCTACATCCGCCCAGGGAGCGGAGGTGGGCTGTGTTCAACCTCAAGGAGGAAAAGAGGCTTGCTCTTGCCCGCTCTTTGCTCTGGCTGCTTTTGCTGGCTGCTGCCTTAAAGTATCACCCCACGCCAGCCTGCCTTGGAGCCAGCTGGTTATGGACTGAAACCTCCACAAACTGTGAGCTAAATAAACCTTTCCTTCCTTCATTTTGAGTGTTGGGTATTTTGTCCCAGCAATGAAAGAAAAGTAACCAAGACAGCAGTCCTAGCTGATCAGGTGTCAAAGGAGGCCTCCTTTTAGGCTGCTAAATGTCAGGTGCTTAAAATCAGCCGAGCTTCGAGCTTCATACACAGTTGGGCCTTGTGAAGACCAGGGAGACCAGGGTTGGGCCCTCCTGACCTCGTGAGCACCTGCCCGTGAGGGCCACTGTTGAAGCCAATCCCATCTTTCCCTTTTTCTTCCATCTCCCTATTAATTCAACTGTTTCACAGTCAATTTGAACCAGAGCCAGGCATTTTAACATTCCGGAAGTTTCCAAATCATGCTTTTTTTTAATACTAGGTTTAAAATGGAAATAAAACTGAAAAAATGCTTTCTTCTCATCAGACTTGGGTTCTAAAAGGAGAAGCTCATCAAGCAGCAGAGAGATGCGCTGGATGCAAAACGTCTTTTCTCCAAGGTGCTACATGATGAAACGGTTAACAGAGCAAAGCTGCCCGGATGTCATAGACCGCCTGGAAATGCTCGTGGGATGAGAGCAGCTATTTGTGTAGAAACTGGCTGCATATCCAATGATACAAAAACAGCTTGTGATGTTTGCTAATTCTGGAATGTCCCTGCGGTCATGCAGGCGGCTGTCCGTGGAATCTTCTAAGAGAAGCTAACGTTCATTTAACTCTTCTTGCCAGGAAGGTTCAGGAGTTTGCCTCTTGGGGTCACACAGGGAGCCACCTCCTTCACCTCTCAGATGAGGAAACAGGACGCGGGCAGGAGAAGCACGCGCAGGATGCAGGAGTAGCTGCTCAGGACCAGGCCCTGGCCGCTCCCAGGCTCCCCGCGTTTCCACCTCACACTCTGCAAAGCTAGCTTCAGACTGATGGAGGCGTGGACATCTCCAGCATAGTGGAAGTTCCCTGGCGCCTTCGAAAGTTCCCTGCGCGGCTGGGCAGGCACACGGGCTGCCCTCTCTGGAATACCAGAGATAACTGGCCTTTACCAATAATCCTGTATTTGTTTTACAAAGAATGATCTGAGGAAAATATTTCAGCACATTAATGTTTGTTAACTTTGAAAGCTAGGCATGGAAGTTTGGGCTACATTATTTTTAAAATTTTTAGTAGAAATAACAAGAGATCTCAGACACATGAAATTAAAGTGAGAAATCTGAGATTTCATGAGAAAACTTAATAAAGGTAGGAAATGTAAAATCAGCTATTAATGTTATTTTTTTCATAAATTTAATAAATTGCATATTTCTTCCTCGAAAAAAGAATTTAGAAACCACAAAGTGTTTGATACTAAATTAATACTTTGGATTTATATCAGCCAGAATAGATGCAAAATGCTGATAATTCTTCAGATTTTCCATTGCTAATCTTTTTATCGTGCTAACAACACCAAGATGAAAATTACATTAAAATAATATAATGCAGTATGTTTATACTTGCACTGGTTAGATTATTCCAGGTTGCAGAAAAACCAGTTCTCTTAGATTTTCCTAGCTATTAATTAATTACATGTATAAGTTTTACATTAATGTTCCTACAAAATGGGCCAATATATTCACATGACCATCAATTTAATTTTTTTTAATTTAACTGGTATTGAAAATTAGTTTTGAATTTCTGGATATGCAATGTGATCTATTAGTTATAAAAGGGAAATGTCAGCTCACAAAGCGAAGGTCAAAGCATAGCAGTTGTTACTGGTGCACCAGGATTAAAGCGAGGCGTATCTCCTGGAAAACTAAGCCCCGTTAAGCACAGGCTTTGCAAAGCCGAGCTGTAGCACTGTCCTCCAGTGATAACGGGGAGTGAAAAGCCACCTTGTAAAGTCACTTTTGTGCTCTTCTAATATGAAATGTGAAAGGCAAATTTGGCAGTCAAAACTTTTGCAAAGAGGAAGGTAAAACTTTGAATGAATTCCCAGACACGTATTCACAATAAGCAAATAAAACAAAAAAAGTGACAAAGAATAAAAATAGACAAAACAATTTTTTGAAGGAAATCAATTTCATACATCTATGTAACTGAAAGCAAATGGAGCTGGGCATTGCAGGGCATGCCTGTAATTCCAGCACCTTGGGAGGCCACGGCAGGAGGATTTCAAGTTCAAGTCCAACCTGGGCAGCTCAGCAAAACCTTATCTCTAAATGAAAAAATACAAGAAGGTTGGGGATATGGTTCAGAGTGAAGGCCCTGGGTTCAATTCCTAGTATAAGAAAAAAAGAAAGAAAGAAAAGAAAAGAGAAAAAGAAAAGCAAGCAAACAAATAGCACCCTCTCGTTAACACAGAGGTTATGAAAATGCTCCAGCAAAGATGCTACTTGCTAAGTCTCATTGCTGCACTAAGCAGAATTTACAAACTGTCACAGACACTTCCATCTTTATCCAGAGGACTAGAGGCTCTCGGTGCCAAAGCAGAGGCAGCAGTGTGGGTTGGTGGTAAAGCACTGTCCAGTACGTGCTGGGCCTTTGCTGTGACCCCAGACAACCAAAAACTAGTACAGAGAAAAGCAGGGCCGATGTCCCCCAGGACCCCGCTTGCTGCCGGAGTCTGGATGAGTCTCCTTACTCAGCGCAGCTTCTCTGCGGGACCTGAGGCCTCCACTGCACCCAGACCATAGCTCCTTCTCTGGAGCACTGGGCCTCTAATCCCACGTGCCCCAGGCCTGCAGCACCACCCCTGAACTGTTGGTCTCTCCCTCGACTGCAGGACCCAGGCCACTTCCTCCGGGCAGCGGAGCATCCAGGGGCCAGGCTGTGCCACCTGCTCCAGGTCCCTTATGGGATCAGACTGGTGCCTGAGGCCCCAGCCGATGAGGGTGCACTGCAGCCCTGTGTTTTCCTTTGAGAGGCCCAAATTCCAATGGTTTGGGGCAAAGACTGACACAGTCCAGCTGATGGGCTCCAAGGTCCCTGGATGCTGCCAGGACCGGTGACAGGGAAGCCGACAGCAAGCAGGAAAGCAACTCCCAGGGCTGTGCCTGTGCACAGCTGCAAGGGGTATGGCTCCGCTCTGTGGGGCTTACATATGAACCCAGCACGATCTGTCCATGGGTTTCAGGTCAGCAGAGATACAGTTAAAAATAAGTCAGTCTGCTGGTGTGGAATCTAGAGGGCTGAAGTTGAATTTTACCTAAAAAATTGGGCTGACAATATAAGACAAAAAACAAATTCAACAAGGCACTGGTGGCCCTGTGCATGTGTGCAAAGCCATCCAAGCAGACTCAGCACTGGGTCCCAAAGGGGGGACGTCCAACCTCCAAAGCTGCCGCTGCTCCCCTCTTTCAGTGCCACCTGGAGCCCAGGCCCGCACAGCGACCCCTCAGCCTGGTCAGCTTGCCAGAGCCGCAGGCAGCAGTAGCCAAAGGTCTGTGCGAGCTGGTCTGTTAGAGTGGTCTGTTAGGAGGTGGCAGCCTGCAGAGAAGAAGTGGGGCTGTGGGAACATGCAGAGCCCCGCCCTCCCTGGTGCCCACCTCAACGCCCACCTTGTGCTCAGCAGGCTCTCTGAGCCGGGTCTCTGAGGTCTAGGGGAGCTCATTATGCAGGAGGAACAGTAAACATCCGTCACTGCCATGAGCTCAGCTTTCAGCTCCTCTGGAGCGAAAGGCTTGGGGTCACACAGCAGCGTCCACTCTCCGAGCACCAGGCAGTGACCCTGGCAACCTCCATCCCGTGGTGACCTCGGGACTCTGCAGAGTGCTTGCTGTAGGCTGGGGAGGTGGCGCAAAGGAAAGGACTTTGCCTAGGATTTGTGAAGCCACACGGCACAAACCAACAAAAAGAAAAACCCAGGGAGAGCGAGTGTTTCTGCACAGATGTGGGATCCACTGTCTCAAACACGTGGCCCACAAAGCAGAGCACGGGCTTGAATGCGACCGCTGCGTCATTGGTCTTTAGTGTCCCCCAGAGCCCAGGAAATCTGACCCAGCCAGAGAGGAGACACTAACACTGCTCCACCTTGGCACTGCTTGTCTCCCTGTTCCTGTTCCCTCCGTGGTGAGCTCCACCCTCCCGCCGGGCAGAGAAGCCCGGTCAGCTTTACCTCCTGCTGCTCCCGTTCTTGGCCAAGAATAGGTCTCTAGGCTGCTCTCCCTGTGCTCAGGCTTGTCATTAGCTTCACAGTTCCATGAGTGGGAAAGGACGTGTTTTTTGAGGTCAAACATCGGTAACAAGCTTGTTTTGACGTGCATTCTGCAGCGTCACGGTCTTCACAGCTCTTGGTGTTTAACCGCGGGGAGTGTGACTTCCCTTTGATGGCACAGCTTCATCTGGACTTTGGTTTGGAAGCAGGCCACAGTCAAGCCAAGTGGCCAGCAACTGGCTGACAGACAGTGGCCCTGGCCACAGGGCACCAATACAAGGCGAGGTGTGGAAGGTGCTGTCGGGCCTCCCCTGTGCCCTTGAAAGCTGAAGTGATACAAACCTCCGAAGACGCCAGTGCTTTCCGACTGTCCTTGAGACGCATCTTCCGGTTAGGCTGTGGGCATCTGCCCAAGTGAGCAGCCGCTGCCTCGCTATGGACAGCTCGAGGGCACTCCAGACACACACCAGCGCCGTCGTGGGGGCACTGGTCTCTGGCACCTCTGAACGGCTCCTCACTTGGACACACACAGTGTTTGGTTTGTCACTAACACTCTCCTACGGTTTTCTTTTGTCCCCTGTTGTCATGTATTTCTTTTGCTTATTCCACTTCTGCATGCATCGCTCAGAAAGTATCTTTGCTTCACTTGGTTTGTTATCAAAAGCCCTGCCCCACCTAGAGGAACCATATGCATGAGAGTGAGACTGAATGGTCACCAGGCACTGGGAATGAGGACATCACGGCTGACCGAGGGTGACGGAGTCCCGAGGAGGGAGATTCACGGGAACGTACAGTTGTTTGTGTGCAGGTGGAATGACACCACAGAGATGGGCTACGAGAGGACAGACGGCCACCAGCAAATGACAAACAGTGTGTTCCCTGCTCCCAGCGATGAGGGGCTCCAAAGGAAGATGCCCAGGAAAGTAGCTGCGGCCAATGGGGTTCTTCGTGAGAATAAGAGAAAGGGCTTTGCTGTGCTTCCTTACAGTCTCGGTGAAGTAGGAAGCAGCTGAGAACAAAACTGAAGAGAAGGCAGTGCAGGCCGGAAGGGTGGAGAAGATGAAGGGAAGCTGGGGAGCGTGAGCGAGAGCAGGCCTGGAAGGACGACGGCCGCAGCGTAAGGCCAGCAGCTGTGCGCCCCGCTGAGACCGTTGGCATGGATGCCTGCTCTCCACTGGCTTGAGCTAGAGGGTGCATGCCAAGCCGGTGCTGGCTCCAACCAGGTGATCTTGGTGCAAAAAGAAAGGGGAGGGAATCGGGGTAGCTGACCACAGTGGTGTCACAGGAGGCTCCTGACACATCCCTCAGCTCCCACTTTATCCTGCCCCGAAGGAGGAGTCTGGCCAGGGAAGGGACGCTAGGGCACAAGGCACTGGAGCTTGAACTTGCCCAGTGCCATGGTAAATCCACTTCTGGTTGCTTGAGATGAGGACAGAAGAAAATGGATGAGAAATGAGGATGAACAAAGGCACACGGAGGCAGGAGTGGTGACCCCATGGTCCTGGGCATGCTGTGGAAGGGGCCAGAGCAGGGGCTGGTGCAGAGAAGGGCACTGGCACTTCGTCTCTGGTTGCAGTCGAAGGCAGTGGGCTGGCCACTGGGCAAGTGCAAAGCTGAGAGGCACAACCAGGAGACCAAAGCCGAGGGGAGGAAGGGTAATCTTCGCAGCAGGTACGGACAGCCACCCCTCAGCCCCTCATCAGTCTTCCCTGCAGAATTCGGTCCTAAGCCTGGAAACACCTGATTCCTTCTGGCTTGCTCTTGGCTCCCGCTGACAGAAGTGTGGAGGCCATGGAGGAAGGCGATGCATCTCATGGACATCAGTCCTACCTGCAGATGGCCGCTCAGGCTGGCCAGGGCCGGGCCATGGGGCTGGATTAGCCAATCAGATTCTAGCCATTCCAGAAATCCAGGGCATAAATGCCTTTAGCAAACCCAAAGCTTTCTCCAGGACAGACCTGGCTTTGTACCCCAGCGCCTGTCCTCAGAATCTGCAGAAGCCTGGACAGAGAGGAGTTGAGAAACACCTCGGGTCTCACGGATCTCACTCTACAGCCTTTGCTTTTGAACCCTTCCAGATAATACCTCCTGCAGTAGCCAGGTACAATGTGCTGTGGCCACTGGGAGCAGAAATATGAGATAGAGACCCTGTTTAGCTGAGTAACAGGAAGAACACATTGGCTTGCGGAAACTCCTGAGGAAATGAGCTGTGTTTTAGAGAAGATCATAGGATCATTAATAGAAACGACTCAGAGATGATTCATGCTCAAGGGTAGGTCAGATGAATGATTTCTGAGCAACAGCATTATAACTATGATTCCCGAATTCTTCCAGGCGCTCATGGGCTTCCACTACCTTCCGGGCCACTCCCTGGCTTGCACTGCTTTCCTGTGAGGTGCTACTCTGCTCTGCCTAGACTGCTCACTTCTTTCCTTTTGTATCCCCAAAATCTCAAACGCAGATCCCTAAGTATTGATTTGCTGACTGATGGATCAGCACACTGATACTGGATGTGGGCTTACACAGTGCAGCATTTACTATGACCTTCTCTTTCAATACTGTCACAATTTATAACAACAAAGCAAATAGGACAAATGAGAGGGCAAGCCTAGACACAGGGTGGGGAGCTGATGCTACTGTTTCTTCCTCGTGCTTCCCATTTCCCCGTGTTGATCTCCCGAGATCCCCAGAATCACCTTCTGTCTCTTCCCTTCTGGCTACTTAGCTTCTTTATAGTTCTTCATTTACAACTTACAACTGTGCAAACATCACCCAGTAAGGCAAGAGGAGAGGAGAGAGACGGCATGCTGATTGTCTTGAGCTGCGTCCGTCTGGCTCCAGCCGCCTTTTGAGTGTTCCTGTCTCGCAAATCTGCTTGCAGAGTCAGCTGGGGTGGTGGTGGGGGGTGCTTTGGGTGTCTTTCCTAAGAAACCAGTTCTGGCCAGTAGTAATAGCCCGTGCCACACACTCCTGGCTTTTAATGGCCAGGGGGAGGTGGAACTAGCTCACAAAACAGTGATTGAGCTCCATTCCTTATCAAAATCACAAATGTGGTAGAAACAATCCCTCCAAAATGACTGGGGCGCTGAATCTGCAGAGGAAATGGACACAGCTGACCCAGAAGGAGGCAGAGCTCGCTCGCTGAGACACATCCCTGTTAAGTCATTGGGCTTCAGTTACATTTTAAGAATCACGAACATTTTCTTCCAGTGTCCCAGCAGGGAAAGGAAAATGCTATGAAGGGGGAAATTCCTTTTTAGGTCCTAGAATGGCTCAGGTACCATTTGAATGAGTCTGGCCGAAGGCTCCTGTGTGGGAAGCGTGGTCCCCGAGCGGTGGGGCTGGAGCGGGAATCTCAGAGGCGGGGCTTGTGCCAGGCGATGAGAGACTGAGATCCCTCTCTTGGAAGAAACAAATGCCAGCCTGGTAGGACGAGTCAGCACCCCTGATGGTAGGGAGTTATGGGAGAGGCAAGCTGAACCTGCCCCACTCTCCAGCCTCCTGTCTCTACGTGGGGTCATGCCCACCTTGCACATGCACTGCCACATGCCGTGACCTCCTCATCAGGGGACAGGTCAGAGGGACTGCTGGCCTCTGACCATCACCCTCCAGAACTGCAGACTAAATAAACATCTTTACACATCATCCATCCTGAGGTGTTCTGTTAGAGGTGGAAATAAACCACGTTAGGCTCTCATTTCTCCAACAAGCAGTGTAGAGCACAGCGGAAGAAAGTCTACCGACCCTGGGGAAGAGCATATGACTGCAGAATGCCATGTGTGGCTATCTTGTCCCTGAAGTTTAGAAGCCACCGTCCCTGTAAGGTCACCCCCGCTAAGGCACCATACTGCTTATACATCACTCTGCCATGCTCACTGTTTCCTCCTTACCCTGTGTGTAACTCTGTGCTACCCTGGACTGTGAGTTCTTGGTAGCAAGAATATGTCACTGTTTGCTCTTGATGGCATTGGGTGACAGCAGACACTGCGACACTGCAAGGGGGTGCACAGATGTGCTCTTATGACCCCTTGGACAGAATTAGGCCTCTCTCCCTTTTGGCTTTTGGAAAGTGGGGTTCTCTAATATGGGCATAAACTTCCACACACAGCAGAAGCACCTGGAGGGTTTGGAACACAGATTTCTGCACCCATCCCAGGTCCTGATTCAGCAGGCCTAGGGTGTTGCATTTTCAGCAGTGGCCAGTCTGTATTAACGCTGTGGTCAGGGAGCATGTTTGGGGAACCCCTAGTCTCATATAGTTGTTTCCGGATTCAGTGAAACATGGAACCTCCTGAGGAGATCATTACCAGTATCCAGGTCTCACCCTCAGCATGCAGTGACCAATCTCAGGAGCCTGGTTTGAGCACCAGAGGTTCCAACATGCGTGAAGGTTGGAAATTACTGCCTGGAGCCTCGATGGGGCTTCCCCTTCCTACACAGGTAGACACCACCTGTGTCTACATTTGCATCCAGACATGGAAATATGCAAATGCCTGTCCTCTGAAATGACGATTAAGGATGGATTTTAGAAGGTTTATCTATTGCTTTTCTCTCCACTGCCTATAGTAGCAGTCAGTAATGTGTGCGCCAAAATGTTTCCGAATGAAAGAAGGAAGGAGTTCCAAGAGGAAATCGTAACACAGGGTCCTAGCGGAAGTCCTTCCCCACATCTCCGCACAAACCCTGAGTTTGCTTCTCAGCCCCAGATTACCTCCCCCTTGAAGACCTGATCATAGGGCTGCCCAGGGTCCCCGCCTGGGATTGGGTGATGCTCTAGATGTCTAAGTCCCTAAGGGGTGAGCAGTGGGAGCTGAGTCCAGAGGTCCTGACCCACGGCCTACACTGGACTTGGAGGCTACATCAGATCTTTTTTTTTTTTTTTTTCTAGCTTTCCCATCATTGCAGACATTGCCTGTGTGTGCTGAATAGCTTGAGCTCTTTTCTGGGAAATCTGTCCAGTGGGGCCCTACCTCCCCTGCTCCACAGAAATGATCGGCTCAAGCCCCTCCTGTCCCACACAGTGGTTACCCTCCTGGCTTTATCTCACTCAGCTTCTCACACTTTGACCCCAGACACCATTCGAGCTGCTTTTACTGCAGGTCTCTGGTCACACACATCCTCTGCTTTCCTCCTCCTGTGGCCCTCCGCTGGCTCTTTATCCTGGCTCAACCTCCAAATGTCAGGAGGTCCCTGGATTGTTTCTGAGCCTGTTCTCCATCTCTGGTTCCATACAATCCTAGCCAGTGACTTTCAGCAGAATCCTTAAGAAACAGGAAAAGGACCAGAGCCCCGCTCTCCACATAATGCTGCGGTGAGCAGCACATGGCGTGAGCCAACAGCGCCATCCCCGCTCTGCGGCAGACCCTGAATTACTGCTGACTGTACTCATTCAGAATACACAGAGGCAGCAAGAGTCCTCATTCAGATTCTCCCCGGAATTCACGATGCACACACTGGGCCATGGGACGATGCCATCACTTCTTGGCGCCTCCGTATCTCCCGGGGAGGCCTGCACTAGAGGAGACTCCACTTTTTGGTCATCCACATACAGCTAATTAAAATTCAGACTGGGTTTCGGATCAAAGAACCCTGTCTCAGTGCATTCTCACATTCTTCCTTCTTCTTTCAGTGTCTTCCAAGATCTATTTTAAGCTGGAAGTGTTGTGTAATTTTCAGGGACCTTTTGACCTGTTCCCATTAAATCAAAAGGGAGAAGAAAGTCTCAGTCCTTCGCCTAACAGCCAATCAGTGTATGACAAGGTCCGCACCATCTCTGTACCCGGGCCATGTCCAGGTTCCTGGGATGCCTCGCTGCAGTTGGCCCGTGTTGGCAAAGAGAGAGCCAAATCCATATCCGTGGTGATTTGGGAATGGCAGTCCTTGATGGTGCACGGGAGAGGGTGCAAAGGATATAAGCATCAGCGAACTTCTACTTAAGAGGCTGGCTCCAGACGTACCCAAAGAGCAGGAAAGCGTGGAGGCACGGAATGAGGGTCAAGATGTTCTCCAGCTCTCACCCAGCACGCTCGGCAGCTCACAGGATACCTTGGCTTTTCTAAATATTGAGAAGAAAAGCAGCTGAGGGTTTAAGTAAGAATGAAAAGTCCATGAAGCATTTCAGTTTCCGGTGATTAAACAAAGAGGTTGGGCTGGAGATTAGCTCAGCGGCATAAGCGCCTGCTTTGCAAGCAGGCAGTCATGAGTTCAATCCCCGGTACCGATAAAAGGAAAAAGACAAAAAAAAAAAAAAAAAAAAAAAAGAGGACACACACCGAGAGAAGCTACTGCAAGTGAGTGCAAAGGAGGTGAAGAAAAGAGAAAGGCTTTTAATAGGAAAAAACCCTGAAGTTATGTCACTGTCAGTGGAGCAGGGCTGCCACGAGGTGGGGCTGCACAAATCTCCCCTGGGTACACGGGCAGATGCCGGCCAGGGTAGGGTGAGGGTGTGATAAACCCACCACGACTGAAAACATGGAGTGAACAATCCACACCTCCCACCCAGCTCAGGGAGCAGTCCCTGGGCAGCTCACTGACTTCTCTAGGTCAAGGCTGAGCAGGACCTTTGTTCACTACCACACCCACCCTTGAGAAGAGAATGGACCGAGTCCCTCTAGCTCAGGAGAGAGCCCACAATCAAAATCCCAGCGCATTTTTACCAAGCATACTTAACTTCCCCAGAAGAATCCTAACCTGAGCCATTTAAATTGCGGACCGTGGTGTAACCTGCTCACTTCCTGCACCAGGCAGTCGCAGCACTTGGAGAGTCCTCCTAGCTTCACAACGCCTGAAACTCAGCAAGGGTTGGGTTGGTGTCTCTACACATTCACCTCCGGGTCCCATGGGCCACAGGGCCACCCCGCAGGGGCCGATCCTCCTTCCACAGTGGAGAAAACCTCTACATGCAGGGGACCTTGGGGGCCCTGCGGATCCCAGCCGCAGCAGCGTCATTCAAAGTCTGTCGCGGTCGATGGTGGAAGACAGTACAGAGGGCGAGGGTCAGGCAGCTGATGCAGGCCTGAGAGTCGGGACAGTCTTGGGACCTCGCAGGAGCAACAGCTCACCTGCCCGCCTACAGCGCCCGCGCTCAGATGACTTCCAAGTCCGCAGTATGGAGCAAAGCCACATGCAGAGGATGCATTAGAAGTCAAACTGCTGAAGACTAATCTCTAGATTTCTACAGCACACACAGTCTGGCTCGAGACTGGCTTGAGAGAAAGGACTGAGGATGAATTGTAAATGCTTTCAGAAGGAACCTCAAAGGTGAGCTGCAACTGGAGGCAGGCAGGGGCAGCTGTCAGTGGTGCCCTGCCCGGGGCCTCGCCCGCGGCACTCTCCCATCAGTCTGCTGTCCCACCCTCCTGTTCCACCTTCTGCCCCAGATGCCTTCCACACGCATACGTGTGAGCCTCGTCCCAAGGAGCAGCCCACTCTCCTGCAGGC
The DNA here is from genome assembly GCF_034190915.1 of Cavia porcellus. NCBI lineage: Eukaryota > Metazoa > Chordata > Mammalia > Rodentia > Caviidae > Cavia > Cavia porcellus. The sequence continues at coordinate 6,949,003 of NW_026947496.1, read as the reverse complement.
GCAGACCCTCGCCTCCTCCCTGTGTCAGCCTCTGTCTTCCTCTGCTCTCAGGGGATCAGCTCCACTCCCAGCAGCGTGCTTCATCTTGAGCAGCAGGACCAGGAGGTCCTGGGGTGGGGGAAGCCTGGAGCGGGAGCCAAGGGACCCTCATTTCCTTCCGGGTTCCTTATCTCATTGTCTGACGCAGTAAGAGGTGCTGGCCCACACAGCACTCTAAACAGTTCCTAGGCGACTGGAGATACAACAGTGTTTTGGGATATAGTTTGCATTTAGAATATAAGCCTTTTTCTTACAAAGGAGAAAAGCAAGTAAGAGGACAAAAGGAGAGAAGAAAAAAGGTGAGGAAGAGTTGCCAGAACCCATGTGCTACTGGACAGAAGCGGCCGCAGTCGCTCGTGTCAGAGGCCACACTGCGTGTGACGCTGGATTTTAAAACAGACCACTCTGTGTCGATGTGAGTTCAAGCAATTTCTACACATCCTGGGTCAACCAGGGTTTGTATTTGTAGGCAAGCATTTCTCAGTCTGCACAGATTAGTCCCTTAAAATAGGAAAAACACTGTTGTCCTGGCACCACCCTCATGCTCACACTCACATACACACACACACACACACACACACACACACACACAGAGCAGGTGTCTAAGATAACAATTCAAGCAGAGAGAATTCACTGAACACCGACATCTCAGTCCATAGGGTAGGGAAATTAGGTGCAGAGAAAAATGTGTCTCTAAGCCCAGTAATAATTTATTAAAAGGTCGGGAGGATATATAAGCATTTCCCCCGGAGGCTTATGCAGACAAAGTTGGAGAAAAGTGCAAGTATAAAATATATTACATTTCAAGCCAGTCAGGGCTTGTGCAAAAGCTTTTAAAGAGGTGCCAGCTGCACAGCTAGACTTGTAAGTCTGTCTCACGAGAAAGCAGTGCACCCCGAAATGCAGGCAAGTGGCTCAGAGGAGAATTAGCTCTGCAGGCAGGTTTCTATAAGAACAAACCCAGGTCATTTCAGAAGAAAGTTTCTCTCAAAATGTGTTACTAGGATTTGTACACTGGGTTATGGTCATTCTGCTTGACTTTTCTGTCATCCTTATTGATATCCTGAGACCTCAGTTTGCACCCTTGAAACTGCTCAGGAGTGTGGCCTTCTTGTGAGCAGCAGTGAAGTCTCTGGGCTGCTGCCTGTCGTGTGGGCAGTGTGACAGGTTTTCATGTGCAACATTGCATCGTTGTAGTTGTTTGACAGGGAACGGATTGATCAGACCCCCCTGAGAACAGGTTTCCCAGAGAAGAAAGGGGAAGTCCATGTACAAGAAGGTGCTGAGTAGCAGGCTGGGCACAGGAGGGATGGACAACCCTGGATCCGTGGGCAGTGCCAGCCAATGCTATCACTTTGTGCCTGGGTTATGGACAGGGCTGGGGCAGGTCCCAGGAACTAGGTAGATAACTCAGGCTGGGGAGGAAGCAGACAGGGCAGGCACAAGACAGGGCTTGGGCTTGTGTCTCGTCTTGTGCCCAAAGGGACTCCCAGAGGATGAACCTAGCTCTGGGCCATCAGGACACAGGCACAAAAACACGGTAGGAGAGGAGCCCATTTGTGGAGGAACAAAGTGCACGCTGCGAGCTTCCCTAGCAACACTTGAACTTGGACATAAATACATCAAAGGTTTGGAGGAGATCAGGATAAGCCATGAGAACAAAACTCAGATTTGTTTATGACACCACCCCAAAGCAAAGATCTGAAAGCGCTTCCATTTCCAAATTCGGGGTCATTTGACACAGGCTGATGGTGAAATGTACCCAAGCATTCGAAGCCAAGATGGTTTTGCTCAAGCAGCGAACGGCGTCAGCCTGTGAAAACTACATCAGTCTTTTTTAAAAAAAAAATCTCATTTAACTCTGCTGCAAATCCAGCCCATTAAGTTCCCCTGTAAAGTAGGTTTATAGAGCGTTTGGAACTCGCTGGCTTCTTGGGAAATTGCAAAGACAGATTGTTGGTGGAGAATATTATATCCCTTTCCCCATTCTCCACCTCAAATTTATTATTTTCTCCTTTAGAAATATTTTTTGCAGACTGAAGTACAGGTCAAGCCAAAACCTCAATCATTATATTTTATTTCAGGACATATTGTAAGTAGACACTTGAAAATAAATGTTGAAGCACTTATTCTCTTTTAACAAAGAATTTTTTAAAAACTTGCTGAGAATCATCAATTTCAAGACATGCAAAAATTCATAAAGTACACGAAAATCTTACTTTTAAACAGCATGTTATTTACATGGTCCAAAACAAAAACAAAAAAATAAAAATAAAAAATAAAGAAACATTCAGCATGGGTTTCTTCAACATCCAAACAGCTTTTCACTTGACATATTTTTAAACTTTAAAGCAATGATCCTATTGTTAATCCGAAACAAACTTGGAATAAGTACACATAGAATGTCTAAGTGTTCTGGAGACACAGGAAATCGAAATCATGTATTTATTGTACTTTTTTCAGACTAAAGATTGAACCTGTTGCTTTAAGTTTAGTTACTTTACCTAAAAAAGACATCTGAACTTGAGGGGAAGTGTATTAAGCATATTATTTGAAAATGTAACTAATAAACTATTTGAAATACGTTTACTCCTGCTTCCAGACTTTTCAGACAGTTTGTATATTATTTTGGCTCAGCGAGCATTTTACATACTAATGAATTGCATATGGGTTACAGAATACCTCTGCCCAGTGTGCACTGCAGACACAGGACTGTATCCACTGAACCCCAGAGGGAGCCGGGGACCCCAGCTGTGTGCGGGGCCCCTCACCTGGAGCTCCCTATCCTGGCCACACCTCGTCACAACAGAGGCTGGAGATGGTTTGTACTTTGTTCAGCTGACCGCCTGCCTAGCCAGAGCTGCTGTGGCTATGGGAGATGAAGGAGGGGCACGAGGGACACAGGGGCTCTGCCACGCCCAGAGACTGCCCCATACATCCCGCTCAGAATTTCACACTGCAGGCCTGCGCCCTGCAGCGAGTGAAGGACCTGCCCACACCTGGGCAGGGGCTGTGCCCCAGCACATGGTGCCCAGCAACTCGGCTCATGGCAGCCCTGGGTAACGGGAAATGGTGCCCACCGTCCTTACACAGCCAGAAGTCCCCCAAGGCACCCACACACCTCTCCCTCCTTCCTAGCCTTCTCATACTCAGCCTCCCTGAATGCCCTTTGGACTTGTGCGTGGTCCACGCATCAGCTACTTAATCAGTAGGGCAGACACTGCTGTCCTTCTGGAGATCGGAACGAGCTCTCAGGAGACAGAAAGGCTAGGGACAGCCGTTAGCTGTTGAGGCCCGGAAGTGGCACCTTACCATGGGGAGACCAACACCCCAGTCAGGTCCACGCTGTTTCCCAGTTTTCCTGGCTGCCTGTCCTGTCCTTTCAGCTTGCTCTCCCTGGCTTCTTCCCTGTCTCATTTCTTTCAGTCTCCTCTCACCCCTGCTTTCTGGAGTCACAGCGGGGAGAGTAGCTGTCCACAAACCCTGGTCTCTGTGTCCCTGTATGCTCCTGGGGAGACCTGTGGGCATCAGGGTTCTCCGGAAAAGCAAAACCAGTTGGTGGGGCAGGGGAGCCAGAGAGACGAGAGACGGAATAAGGAAGTGGCTCACAGGTCGGGCAGCTTCAAACTCCCTACCTGCCACCTGCACGCAGGAGACCTGGGAGCGGCAAACATTCAGGAGAACCAGCAGGGCTCATATCCACGGGCAGAGACGAGCCATGCCCAGTCCAGTCGGGCTGCAAGCTCTGCCTTCCACCTCCTGTTTGCTTCCTGTTTCAGACCCTGAAGGAATGGATGACTACGGCAGTGTGTGACCACAGGCAGGTGCAGGGGATAAAAAAGACAACCTGGAGACAAAGGACTTCGGTCAGTCTTGAGAGGCTCAGAGGGGCTGTTGTCACCCAAGAGTGCCCAGCATTTGGGAGACTTCAAGAAGAAAGAACCGCTAAGCTAAGAACTCCCTGGCTTTTATTTAAGATATCAGTGTTGGCTGGGGATCTAGTTCAGTGGCACAAGCGCCTGTCTGGCAAGTGTGAGGTCATGAGTTCAATCCCTAGTGCCAAAAAAGAATAGAATAGAATAGAATAGAATAGAATAGAATAGAATAGAATAGAATAGAATAGAATATCCATGAGAGACAGAAAAGCAGCAGTTTGGGCCAGGCACTGTCACAGGCTCAGCAGGCAAAGGGGAAAGACAACAGCTGACCACAACAGCTTCACCAATCTGGACTTCCTGTCATTTAACCATTCGCCCCTCCCAGAGCCTGTGTGCTTTTTGCTGGAAGTTTAAATATTTGTGTGCTTTTGCCCCTGCTTTTAGCCGTGTACTCGTCACAGGGCCTGGAAGCTTCTGTCTCGAAGTCTGATCACTCATTCTCGGCCAGGTACCCCACAGGGGATGCCCGCTCACCTTGGGCTCTCAGTGCCCTGGTTTGGAATTTAATTCCATTCAGACCCACCCTCTCAGAAACATCCAAAACGTCGGTGAGTTCACTAGCTGAGCACCCAGCCATCCTATCAAGTTGACTCATAAAATTAATACCACCAAACCCAAACTGGGGTCACTGACACTCCACCATGCCTCCTGGCTGGAATCCTGGTTGATACAAATACTCCATCACATACATTCTATCCCAGTATTTGGCACATGGCGGGGGCTTTGCAAATGCCAGGGCTCATTGGAACTGACCACATCAGAATCTACTTTTTCCTTCTATGTTCTAAAGCCAGAGTAACCTGTCAGCTGCACACGGCAGTTTCTAAGGAAGACATTCAGCTACAAGCCTGGTAGCCTGAGGTCCAGGCAGGGCCAGGTAGCCTTGGCTGGACACTGGGATTAAACGCAAAAGCACTGCTCCCTGGCTTCACAGAACACAAAGCTATGGGCTCTGGCTTCATCACCATCACTCATCAAGCAGCAGAAAGTGGGGCTGCGCTTTGAATTAGCTTTGCACCAGCCTCTGTTTACCCTGGTAAGGGAGCACGGGCTCCACTGCTGCACAATTCAGTGCGCACCCAGGTCTTTGTCCACAGTTTTCCCAAATATTAGCAGTTCATACTGTGTACAGGTGAGTGTTCCATTTATAGAGCACGGCCAGGAACCAGAATGCCAGCGCAGCCCAGGGAATGGTGCTCTTTCTTCTGCTCTGCCGCCCTCTCTGCCCTCATTGTTCAGTGCCCATCGCAGTAAGCAGCTCTTGAAAGAGACACACATTTCCTCCCAGCACAGCAGTGCAGAAGCCGCGCTGTTTTGGATTTGCAAGGTATCATTTGTGTTATCTCTCTATGTCATTTATAGAACTTTGCAGTTGTGTGTGGGCATTTAGGTAGAAAATTTCCAAGCATCAGAATTCTATAAAACCCAGAGGAAGCTATGCCAAATCTATCCCCTCCTTGCTCTTAAACTCATATACATTTAAAGAGATATTCAATACTTTTGTTTTTGACTTGGTTACTCATAGCCCATTAAAGCGTTGTCTTTTAAAAGCTATTTGCTATTCAAGGAGTCTCAGGATCCCATTTTACAATCCTTTTTAAATCCTTTTTCTCTGAAACAGGAAGTTGCCTTTTGCTGAGAGTAAACATTCGCCAGAGCAGAGCGAGGTACAGCTGGGCTGTGCAGATGGCCAAGTACGCTGTCCCATCCCTCCAATGACACACGTCAGGTGTCCCAAGAGTGAAGACCTGGTCACAACATCAGACTTAGAATCCAATATGGTGAAAATTAGAAGCTCAAATGTCTAACAAAACTGAGTTTTCCTCTGGTCCTGCAACTACAAGCGGGGGAGACAGTGTTTCTCCAGATGGAAAGGCCCCTCCGATTCAGGGGTGCCAGCACGCTTTCTTGCATGTTGGTGGCTTAACAAATCAGCAGGCCGGTCATGGAGTGCTCGACCTTCAGCTGCCATCTGACCTGGTCCCTCTTAATATTTCATCGCCCTTCTGCTCGGCTCGGTGGCCACTGGAGGACTCCATCAACTTGCAGAGGGTGGATGTGGGGAAATTTGCCACCTAGACCAGAGAAAATAAGGGGACCTTTCATTTTCCTTACTACTTCTTATTTGTTAGACAAGGTATGATTTTAAGAAAAATGCATAGCCTCTCTGGATTCACTTTTTAAACTTGCCATAACAAACTACTGCAAATGAAAGGTCCTCTCAGTCCTGGAAACAAGAGGTCCAAAGTCATGGCGTCAGCAGCTCCAAAATAAACCTTAGCTGCTCTGAATGGTTTTCTCAGAGACTGTGTCACAGTGACAGAAAGCTGACTGATGCGTTTGGAAATCTCAGCTAACCATCCAGGCTCACCTTTACGAGTTCCACTTTCTACCTGATGGTAGCACGTATTAGGGCTAAACTTGCCCCACTTCTGTTAAGACCTGCCTTCCCCCCCCCCACAGCCAGTACTGTGCTTCCGTTTCCCTTGTGGCTTCAATAGCTTGGCATTCCTCATCTCCAGCAACGCTCCCTAACACAGCATTTACCCTCTTAGACGATGGGCGTTTTCTCTACTGTCCTATTGATTTCCTTACCAAGACCTCATCAAAATGTCTTTAAAACCTGTATTTTACCAACAGTCTCTTTAAGGCAACCTAGGATCTGTGTTTCACAGACACCTTAAAATGTTTCTGGTCTCTACCCACTACCCAATTCCAGAGCCACCTTCATACTTTCAGATATTTGCTACCGTAGAACCCAACTATCTAGAACAAAAACGTGTGTCAGCCAGGCTTCTCTGGAAATGAGAATCAATCAATAGGATGCAGAAGTAAAACCGCTACCATTCAGTGTGCACACTGTAGGTTACGTTACGTGTGTTATAGGTTGCTTATATATACATACGCACACATAGAAAGGGGGAGTTACAGACTGAGCATGAGAGAGAGAGAGAGAGATAGGGACAGAGAGAGAGACAGAGACAGAGACAGAGACAGAGAGAAGGCTTGGTTAAGTTAAAGAACTGGCCACGCTATCATGCTATTGTGGGGATCTGTAAATCTAAAATTACTGGAGAGAGGTTGGGACCCAGCGCGAAGTTGCCCTTGCAATCTTACTGCAGAAATTCCTCACTGGGGAACATGAAGTTTTGCATTTAAGGCCTTCGACAAGTGGGAAAAACACACCCACATTATTCACAGCAATCGTCTTTGCTCTTCTTGAAGTGCCCTGTTGTAGGCAGTTACCACATCTATAAAACATCTCCACAGCAAAATCTACACTGTCTATTAACTGAGAACTAGAGCTACCCTCACTAATACGAAAAGCTAACCATCTCACGTTCCTACTCTGAGACCAGGAGAATTAAAATAATTTACTCATGTTTTACTGATCATTATCTTATTTATTTTTTAGATTCAGTTGGACTAAAATAACTATGTAAATTTTAGGGCCCTGGAATTGCTTTTCAGTTCAGAGGTAAATACAATAAACACAACTGTGTGTTTCAATCAGCCGAGTTGTCCTGATGTTTCTAGATTGTGTATGTAAGAGGATTCAAGAATTAGACAAAAGCACTTCTGTCAAATATGCAATTATAGAATGTTTGTGCTGAATCAAAAAAGTGTGAATCATAACATACAGAAAAGTATGCCTGATATTTTAAATTTGGCTTTTTAAAAAGATCGGTTTCCTCTGGTTATAAAAATAACATGTTATACTGGGCATGGTGGCACACACCGGTAATCCCAGTACTGAGCGGGCTGAGGCAGGAGGATTGCCACGAGTTTGAGGCCACACTGGGCTATGGACTGAATAGCGAGATTCTGTCTCAAAAACAAAGCAAAACAAAGACAAAAACCAATGAAACTTGCTCAGTTTAGGTAACTGGGAAAATGCAAGGAAGTAGTAAAACAAAATTTAATTGTTTTAGACATATCCATTCCTAATATTTTAATGTATTTTTTCAATTATGCTTTACCAAACACAGTTACACATATTTTTACTTTTTTTTATTTTTCAGAGAATAAAACAGAACAAAGCAGATCAGAACAAAACAATGCAAGCAGTACAGAATTTCAAAACAAGACAAAAAGAAATCAGCAGTGGCTACCATGATGTCTCTTGTTTTCTTCAAAATGGTTGTCCATACCTTCACACGCAATGAATTCAAACAAAACAAAAAAGCCTATTTTCCCTGCTATAGTTTATATCTAAACTCCCCCCTCCAAGGTCTCCCATGGGTTCAGGGGGGCCGTGGCTTGAGGGAGCAGGTCCCTTGGGTTACGACCCGGGAGGGCGTATTCCGTGTCCACCACCGAGGGAGCACCTTTCCCGTGCCTTGCTGCTTCTGCCTTGGAGCCACCAACCACGGACCCAGTCCATCGCAACTGTGAGCTAAAACAAGCCTTTGCGCCTTTAAATTGCAGCACTGGGCAAATGATAATACATTTACGTACCCACTTAGCCTAGAAATACGTGTTTGTGCATTCAATGTCACACACACGCACACACACCTGCCCGGATATACCCACAGACACACACCTGCACATCATTCATGCCATATAATTCTGCTTCAGAAACCCCTTCTTTCTCCTCAACAGTCATTTATTTGTGGTGAAATTAGGTCCTTAAAAAGCGCAGTGTGCATCAGTGCCTGCATTCTACAATAGACGTTAGAGACCCTGAATCAACTCTGCTTCATACCCAGGAAGCCAGAGGAAGGAGGAAAGTCAGCAGACTCAGACCCAGAAACTGTGCAGACTCCCTGAGCTTGGGCTCTCCTTTGCCATCTGGGGACATTTCCTGAACATCTGACACCAGAATTTAATAAGATTAAAATTTTATAGGAAAACATCTAGACATTTTGGGTTTCACCAGCAGGATAAATTTCCCCAGTGGATATTTCATACCCTGCTGTCAAGTTCTGGGATGGTGCTAATATTGCTTAACAATTGTACACAGTATCAATATGTCTCACTATAAAATCATCTAATGCAAAGCCTATTATTTATAGTGATTATAAAACAACATGTGAAACAAAACCCTTTTGTAGCATAAATTCTATGCTGTCAATTCTGACCTTAAATACCAGAACTCAAGCAATCCCCTGCCTAGGCTCCGGGGGAGCTGAGTCTACCTGGGTATGCCATTCTGCATGGATCCATTTTATTTAAAGAACCACAGAATTGCAAGTAATGAACTAATTCCTCAAAGTCTAAAATCTGAGAGCCCAGAACACAAATCCTCTCATCAAAATCGCTGTGCTTCTCAGAGTTGGGAGCAGGTCTCAGAGCGAGACCACCCTAGTGTGGAGGGGCCCAGTCTCCTCACCTGCTTTCCAGAGACCCCCTGGAACAGGGTTCGAGCAGTGTGCTGACTGTCCCCACACTGGCCTCATAGATTCACAGCTGAATAACTCTGCCTCACTAGCATTTTCCAAACACATGCCAGCCCAGAACAAAGAGCCCCAGCCTGAGTATTTGGGGGTGAGGAGCTGCTTTTGGAATGTGCAAGGCTAGGAGAAGGAAAGGGCAGAGATGCAGTTTAATCTTTTTTATATATTTTGCTATTTTAATGGCCAATTATTCTACAATCAATTTAGTCAACCATGTGGTTTGTACTTACTTACATTAATGAGAGAAACCAGAGACAGAGATAATCCAAACCAGCAGGTCAAGACAATAACAAAGAACGGGCTTTGACTGACTTCCACGCACAGTGCGTGCACTGACATCTGCCAGGATGGACCAGATAAAGACCCCAGCCTCGGGTGACTGAAAAGTGATGGGAGCGAGTGTGGGGGTAGGAGATTGTTGTCCCGACTTGGCTTTGCGTACCAATATGCACCGTGCTTTCATTCTTAAACAGAGCAGTAAAGCCTGGCTGTAAAGTTATCACCTGAGCATCTGTCTTGCCTAAGCACTCCCTAAAGATAGCTCCGGACTCCATAATACAACTGCATTCTGTGGTTACTGTTGCTGCTGCTGTTATTGTTGTTATTTTGTGAACCCAGAGTCTCATGCATGCTAAGCAAGTGCTCTACCTCTAAGCAAGAACATTTGCTTCCTCTTTTTGTATAAAGATTAAAGACCAAAGCCCAGCATGGGAATTAACAGTCCTCCATTGTGGTACAACCCACACCTGGCCAGGGCTTATACCTCAGCAAGGGAGGCTCTGCCACACCATCCCCTCTGTCCTTTGCAACTCTGCCTTCCTGCAGGGTCTTTCTCCTTCCTTCCAAAACCAAGTGTATTGGCTTCTTGCTATTATGTAGCAAGGTAACCCAAACATAATGGTAACAGCCACCCAAGTAACTATGTTATGGTGTAGCACAAAGTCTGGCATGAGTCTCACTGAGCTAAAAATCTGTATCAGCAAGGCAGCCTTCCTTTCTGGATGTCCTGGGGGAGAACCCATTGTTTCTTCTTGTCCAATTTTTAGATGTTATAGAATTTCTTGGTTCACGTTCCTCTCTCTCTAGCTTGAAAGCCAGCAAAGTTGAATTTCAGTGAGTTAATTCCATAGTCACATCTCCCTCTCCTCCCTCGTTTCCCAGTTGCTTTTCAGTGCTGAGGATGAAATATGGGACTTCATGCATGCTTGGGAAGAGCTCTGCCACTGGGCTTCATCTTCCAGGCCCTCCCTTCTGTTTCTAAAGATCCCTGTGATTACAACGGGCCCTCCCAAAGAGTTCAAAATCATTTCTTGATGAACCTTTTGGTAAGTGGATTATGGACGTGTGATAAATAATTAGTCCCCTGATGGGTTTAGTATATGTCAGGGTGTGGACACTAGGAAGGCTCACTCTGGGTATGAGTTGCACCAATCAATATGCTTGTAGCATAATCTGAATGGAATAAAAAGGGAAAGGAAGGCTCACAGCGTCTTGCCTGCCCTGCCAGGGACTGTTTCTCCTCTGCTGTGCCCCCATACCATGCTGCCATGCCTTAGAGTCAGCTGACTACGGATTGAAAGCACGACCAACTGTGAGCTAAAATAAACCTTTCTTCCGCTAACTTGTGAGTTTTGGATATTTTGTCCCAGCAACAAGATAATAATAAAGACATCTTCCTACCTGAGAGAACTCTCTCTGTCTGTGTAACATGTAAGGTTACATTTCATAGGTTTCAGAAGTTAGGAGTGGAAATCTTTGGTAGGAAGAGAACAGAGCAGTTTTACCTGTGAAAGTTCCCTGATTCCTTGTGACATTCTTCCAAACCTGGTATTTGTACTATTATTCACTTACAAATGAATTCTCTTCTTTATTTCTTGAGAGCAAGAACCTTCTTCCCTCCTTCCTTCCTTTCCTTCCTTCCTTTCTTTCCCTTCCCCCCCCCCCCCGCTTTTCACATCAGGTGGGTCACATGCCAGTGTCATGACAAGACCTGAGGAAGGCGCATCTCATAGAAAGAATTTGAACATCCAGCACTTACAACCCACAAAGGATTGCGCGCCTCTCCGCAGTCACATCTGTGTCTCCTGAAACCAGACCCAGTCATTGGCATGAGCAACCATGATGGACCTTTTCCCTGTTTCAAATTCTACCTTCCCTATAATTTTCATGCTTAAGTTAGAGTCAATTCCTGACCTGCGAGCACAACTGATAACCACAAGGCCTTCATCAAGGAGATGAAGTGCTAAATATCTTAGATTATCAGCACACATCAAAGAAGGATCCCAAAGAACTCTACTGTTTCAGAAGCTCTCTTTATAAAGCGAGACCAAATCTCGGGGAGGTGTGTGCACCTGGAAACCCGGCACTCTGGGGTGCTAAGGCAGGCAAATGGCAAGTTTGAGCCTGGCCTAGGAAATCTAGCAACCTAGCAAAATCCCGTCTCAAAAAGAAAAAGGGGTTAAAAAATGGTCAAGATGGGGCTGGGGATTTAGCTCAGCGGCATAAGTACCTCCCTTGCAGGCAGGCGGTCGTGAGTTTGATCCCCGGTACCGATAAAAATGAAAAAGAAAAAAAAAATGGTTAAGATGTAAATGTGTATTTACCCATTCCTCAAGATACATATAATTATTTATTATATTTACTATCTATTATAATTATGTATTCTAAACATGTACTAGTAAGAAATCTGTTGATGAAATTAAAAGACAAAACTAAAACAAAACATTTCTAAAGGGTTTGAGTATGGCTCAGTGTAAATGCCCTGGGTTCAATCCCTAGCACCAATTGAATAAATAAAAGTATGTATTAAATTTTCTAATCTTTAGAAATACGTGATAAGACTCTGTATCAGCAGATAGGACGCATCGGGAAATGGTACACTGACTGGGTGAAGAAAATCTGTTGCAGAGACCGTTTCTACCCACAGGCGTAGGCAGAGTTTGGGAACAGCAACAGGAGGTGTGCCTTATTCACACCCACCGACAGCAGGAGCTCTGCTCCTTGACCTGAAGGGGAAGAAGAGGGAGAAACTTCTGGAACTGCGACAGAGATGCCTGACAGGAGCAGTGCCTCGGGACATAAAATGTGCCTCCCTGGCTGCCCCCAACCCGTCGTGATACCTCACTGTAGCCCCAGATAGGCAGAAGAAAGACACGGAATAAAGAAGCCATTGGCTGGTGGAATAGAAAAGTCAAAACAATAGAGAAAATGGGTGAAAGCAACAGTGGTTTGGGTGGCTCCCCAAAACAGCTGACCTCAGGCCAGGCTGCTCAGGATAAAAAGGCAAGAGGGGCTGACACGGGAAGGTGGACACGGCGTCCATCCCACAGACGCTGGAAGAGAAGGGCCCGGACTGTCCCTGGGGAGGAAGCCACCTGCGTGCTCAGGGCCTGGGTGCAGGAGGAGGGGAACCTCACAGTAGCTGAGGAGGGTGCAAGCCGCTCTGCTCCACTGGACCTCCCTGTTTCCAGGGCCACGGGGCAGGGAAATACCAGTATTCAAACCTCCTTTAAATCAGAGTCCTGGTCTCAATGACCAGTCTCAAGCCAGCATGGTAAGTTCCAGACCTGGAGTGCATACCCCATGTCACATTTCCTCTTTCTTGGCCTTGCACCCTGAAATGCATCAGGAGGGGCAGATACAGATCTTGCCACTCTCCCTCAGGAGAGGCCATCTCCTCCAAATATAGCCTGCGTTCCCCATCTGGGCTGTGTCGGATCTGAGTTTCATTACGGCTTTCCAGCTGAGGAACGCAACGTCCTTTCATGAGCAAATTCCTGGATGAGCTCACTGTCACCACACAGAGGACATTTATGCAGGGGGACGACTGCCCAGCTGCAAGAGACCAGGTAGAGACAGACAGTTAATGGAAGACAGACCAGTGAGAAACGTGTATGACAGGTGATCAGATATCATCTCTCCAGGTGGGTCCAAATGGCCACACTAGGGCGCAGTCCCCCTCGCCCCCCCCCCAGGAAGCCAGGCAGCAGAACCCAGCCCGGGCTCTGAGGGGCTCCTCCAAAGGACCTCACTGTGTCCACCAGCTCCTTTCCCTCTATTCATCTTCCAATGCAGAGACAAACAGCCAGCTGATCTCCAAGTCCTGATCAGTGTGTCAGTGCTGCCCAAGTGACCAGGGCCATCGCCCTGCGGCCCCAGCCACAGGCCTCCAGACCAAATGGTGACTGATGTTTGTGACAGTTTGTCTCCTGCTACAGTTTCTGGTCCCAGATGTTTACACTCGAATGGAACAGAGAATGAATAAAGGAACTGTTTTAAAAGGTCTGAGCTAAATTAGAGATAGATAATAAAAGGCAGATCCATGATATACAGTAAATGGGTTAAGGCCAGCTAGATAATAGCAACCTGGGTAAGACAGAAAAGAATGACAATTGGTAGATTATAGACAGAAAACAGCTGAATGGTGAGGAGAAAACAGACAGAAAGATGATAGAAAATGTATGACAGAGAACTGATAAATGACAGCAGATTCCATGACAAACAGATGGCAGGTAAAGAACGGACAGACGATGACAGATAAGCAAGTAAATAATACATAGCACAATAACAGCCAAACAGGCAAATAACAGGGAAGTGGCAGGTAGGTAAGTGATACCTGACAGATAACAGGCTGGCGGTGTATGATTGGCATGTAAATGGGAGAGAGAGAGGACAGCAGGGTCAGGGAAGCCAGCTAGGGCCAGGGAAGGATCCCACTAAACCATTTCAACAACGAGGACAGAACTGCTTAGAAAAAGTTGTATTCCTGGAACGGTGGGTGATGCACACCTATAATCCCAACACTCAGGGTGGCTGAGGCAAGAGGATCGTAAGTGTGAGCCCTGTCACTTAGTGAGATCCTGTCTCAAAATAAAAAATAGAAAGGGCTGGGGGTGTAGCTCAGTGCAAAGGCCTCGGTGCAATCCCAGGTACGGGGGGAAAAGAAAGAGGAGGAGGAGGAGAAATAAGCGGAGGAGGAGGAGGAGGAGGAGGAGGAGGAGGAACAGGAGGACGCCATGACGGGATAGGAGGGTCTGCTGAAGCAGGTCCCTGGAGGAGCCCACAGCCCAAGCTGTCCTCAGAGGCCTCCTCGGCTCAGAGCCCGTGGTCCCCTCCAGGGGACAGTCCATGGAGCAGAAGGGGGCTGTGCGGACCCAAGGGTATCGGGGAAAGTACCCCCACCCAGGGTCCCCATGGTGACGAATTCAGTGACAGTGTCCCACAGCCACGCCCCTCTGCTACCAGCCCAGCCTCTCTTGGCCACCTGACCACCTCCACTGCGGACAAGGTCCAACCCCATCAAGGGTGCAGGCGACCGGTCACAGCGGGACAGATCACGGCAATAGGCTCTGCGGCAGGGCCCCCACCTCAGCACCCTGTCCTGGAGGGTGCCTCGGTCCCTGCCCGGGGAACGCTAGCATGTGATGCTTCCAAAGCTAATGAGACCAAATAAGCCCAAGCATTTTGTTTAGAGAAAGAAGAACTGGTGGAAAAAGTGATTCAGTAACACGAAAACAATGCTCTGCTTTTTATTCAGTAGGAAACACTGCTTCAAACTTTGAGTATTATATTTCTTTTAAAAACCTTCCAAGGGAGGATAAAGTTTCATTGAGGATTAGAACAATTGGCTTTAAAACATCACGTTCTGGAAAGTTAAACGGTCTGCCTCGAAACAGAAAGAGCGGTGGAGGAAAACGCTTAGTCACCATGAAAGAGAGCACGGCGGGGATTTCTGGAAACCAGAAACAGGCGGAAAGTTCAGAAATGGAATACGCCCGAGAGAAACATTTGCCTGACCCCACTGGGAAGGCCATGCCATACATGGCCATGGCGTGAGGGTGAGTTCTGGGTGACATCGGGGAAAGCCACATTCGTGCCACATCTTTCTGGGTTGTCTCCAAATCTGACCTCCCCACCCCGTCCTACCCCGGCCTCTTTCTGCCCCAGACCCTCACGGGCAGGCGCCCTGTCCTAACCCTTTCCACTCCAATCCCAAGAATCAGGGTGGTGTCTTTGCAGTTCATGGGTGCCGAAGTTGAGAATGACCAATAAGCCCTAATGTCTTAGCGCTTTAGGAAATGTTATCCTGGCTCAGGTAGCAGTGAGCATTTAAAGCTGATCATCAAACAGAGAATCGTGCAATTGGGGGAAGCAGCACTGTAGGAGGCTCCTGTGAGAGAGGGCAGGCCATACGCCTGCCGGCCTCCCAGACACAGGGTTGCCTGGTGCCACCATGAGCTGGCACTGACCGTGTTACCCAGGTAACAGCATTTTGGGGAAGCAGCCTCTTTAGAAATAAACCAGATGCAAAGCGTCACGGTGATGTGGTACAGGTGGAGGAACCTGAGTGCGCTCTGTTTCAGCTCTCAAAGGACAGAGAAAACACTTACACTGCCTTTATCAAAACCTAGCAAAATGACACCAAAAAGCCATAGAATTTTGATAACTACAATAGCTATTCGCAGAAATTGCTCAAAATAAGAAAGAAGGAGCAAGACTAAAAGTGAGGGTCCTTCCTTGACACGAGGTGCACCTGTGGACTAAACTCCACCCCTGAGCAGCCAACGCTCTGTGCCTTAGAAGATCAACCTGGCTGATGCAGACAGAGGAAAAATCCTGAATAAACACAATAGAGAGGCATCTAGCAAAACAATTAATCATAACCAAGGAGTGTTTATTCCAGGAATAAGATAAAATAAAATCCACCAGCCCAGCGGCATAGCTCAGTGGTAGAGAAGGCACTTAGTTAGCAATTTCACACTCTGAATTCAATCTTCAGCACCACAAAAAAAAGGGAGAAAAACTATGAATATACCATATTAACTTTTTAAAGAAAAGTTCTTAAGCATGGTAGGATGTGCCTGTAATCCCAGTACTCAAGAGGTTGAGGCAGGAGGATAGCCCTGAGTTTGAGCCCAGCCTGCACTACATGGCCAGATCCTGTCTCAATAAAAGAAAGAAAAAAAAAATCCAGGTTTTTATATCATCTTAATAGATGCAGAAAAAATATTCACTAAAATTGAATGTTCGTATATGAGATAAAAAAAAATTATCCCAAATTAGCAATAGATGTCTTTTAATTTGATGAGTCATTAAAATTAGAACAAATATATATAACAAAAAGCTATTAAAATAAAAAATAGTACAAAGCTGACTATTAAGTCAGAAGTGGAGATACAGATGGCCTCTGTCATTAGTTTCTGCTTAGCATTGTGTTGCAGGGCCTAGGCACATAATATGGCAAGAAAAAGAAACAGCAGGAACCAGACCTGAAAAGGAACGATTCACTGATACATAGAAATCCACAAGAATCTACAGAAAAGCCACCAGTGTTGATAAGGAGACTGGGCAAGATTACAGGACTTCACAGCAGTTCTTAAAACAATTAGTGCTGAAATATGTCTCTAAAACTCACAAACAGAAGAAGGATTTTCCTCCTGTAATAGCAATAGAAACTAGAACTGAAATGGCTACAAACCCAATAAAAGTCCCAGCACCTTGTTTGTCACTGGTTACTAAGTGTCATTAACAGGAAAGAAGACCACGGTTAAAAATAAAAGGCTGAGCTGCGTCTGCAGATGCAAAGACTCAGTCATAAAGACATCAAGTCTTATTTTAAAGTATGAATTAAAAAATATGAATTAAAAGCTACTACAATAAATATTCTAAAGGGATTTTATAGACTCTGGCAAACTGATCCTGAAGTGAATACAGAAAAATCCTGGAGCAAGATGAGCTAAGGGGTTTTGAAAGGTGATTTGCCAAACAGCCGGGCGTGGGGGTGGCGAGATTTCTGCCTACAGAAAACAGTAAGAACCAAACTGCCACAAGACACCAAGAGCAGCCGCCAGACGAGGAAAGGCAGCGCATGTGTCAGTGGCACGCGTGTTTTATGGAGAAATCCAGGCTCCTCTCTCCACGCCTAATTTTCATTGCCGTATTTCCTGCTAAACTCAGGCTCCCACCCTCGGCCCCGATCGTCACCATGAAAACACTGGACGCTTGCGATGGCCGTCGGTCTCTTGCGTGTATTTTCTCATTTCCTCCTCTCTTCTTAAAACACAGTCCCACTGAGGATGTTTTGAAGGCTGTGGTTCTCAACCTTATACTGCCAGGAAGCTCTGAAAATTCCCATCCAAGGACAGCAGGGCTCAGGGTTAGTCTACTCACCGGCGTAGTTCTCTGTGCTTGGAAGACTTTCTCCTACATTGTATTTTTTGCCAGCCAGCCTTTGACAGAAGAATGGGACCACCAACAACAGCAAATGCGCAGCAACAAGGACTGTAAAGCACATGGGTTTCTTCACATAGAGCACGCTCTCAGCTGTGCGCGCAGAACCATTCCCCTGCTCTTTATGCAGATAAAGCCTGCTTGCTCGATTGTGTTTAATTTAGAGAAAATTCAAGACTTAGAGTACATTCACACACTGAAAGAAAATGCAACATTTGAATAAACAAAAAGTTACAAAAATTCTGACCAGGCAATAAAAAGAGGTAGTAATAAAAACTCAACCCACAAAGTAAGCCCAGGACCTGAAGGTTTCACCACAGAACACTACCAGAACTTCAGGGCCAATATAACACCAGAATTCCTCAACTCTCTAGCAAAAATGAAAGGGAAGAGGGATGCAGAATCACTGCCGGGAGCTACCTTACCTGATTCCAAACCTGGGAAGGACTTAAGAAAACGAAACTGCAGGCCCATCTCCTTAATAAGCATAGATGCAAACACCTCAACAAGACACTCGCAAACAAATGCCACAAATCACTAATGCGAGCCACCATCCTCAGCCACGCAGAGCCTCAGTGGGCCTTGCGAGGATGATCTGCTTCAGGGGTGTTTTCGGGGACCTCTCTCCCAGGACATGCAGCTGCCACTATGTGCCTGCAGAGAAAGAAGCCTCGTTCTGCTCCTAAGAAAAGCCTTGCCACTTGGCAGCACTTGCTTCAAAATGGTCTAGGCAACAACCCTGCTGGTAAGCAGTATTCATGGCCACTCTGAATCTGCAGTTCTGAATGTACAAAGTGCATGGAACTTTCCTTACAGATGGAGAGACAGGAATACTGAAAGATGGAAAAATTGCCAAACATCTCATACACAGTAAACGACAAAATTTAGACTGTAACATAGCCCAACTTTCTTCCAACCAAAGAGATGTGTCACCCAGTGAGACCAACTTTTCTGCCTGTGAGAGGGTTTCTACCAGGACCACTCATATGTTAACGCTGCACACTTTGTGTTTCTTGAAAAGAAAACAGCTAATCAGTGCAAGGTGTCACTCTAATGAAGCTCCAAGCGCTGACCTCCGATGGATATCAGTCATTGGTGTTGTGCATTTCAAAGCAAAATGTAGCCCACTATTGTCTGGGTGGACCAGGCATGCAAATCAACTCAGCCATGAAACCTTTTGTAAAAAATGGAAAGGAGGGGGCTTTGGCAAGCAGATTAAAATACAGACCAACCTAAGTACTTCAGTCTGTTAGCCTTGCTGCTGCCAAGGACCAGGGACGCTCGCGGGGTGAAGCATTCCTTTTAACCTACTCATAGAATCACTCATGTGAGTCTCTCCTAGACTGCACCGGCAGAGACGAGGTGAGGCTGGGTGAGGTCCACCAGCCAATCCAGCTGCACTCCACGCCTGCCCTGTCCCGTGTGTCACCTGGCCAGATAACGTAGAAAGCTGAAATGAAGTCACAGCCATGAAACCATTTTTCTGTGCAATGTGCCTGATTCCACTGTGTCAAGAGTTTGATGACGTCTTCAAACTCAGATGACAGAGAGCGGAATGGCATTAACTTCATGCCCAGAAATTCAGGTTCACTGGGTTTTCTTTTCATCCCAAAAGCACATTTGAAATGTATTTGTCTGGTTGGGGACGAGATTGGCATTAAGGTAAACAGCTGGCAAATTGTTCATCGCTATGAATTCGCTCGGTGGCTTTTCATTCCAAAACCTTAGAAATTAGAGACTGTTCGCCAGATGTTGTTAAAAAGGGGGCGGGGTGGGGTTTTCTTTAGCTAATTTAACTACTAAATTGCTAAAAGGTACACTCCGGTTAAGCCCTCTTTTAGTTGGAAATGTCTGTATCTTGTTAAACGTTTAGTGAACGCTGTAATTATATTGCTTTTGCTGTTAAACGATATTGACATTCTTGAAAAGCAAGATCTTTATTCGGGCGAGAAGCAATGCTAACATCTGGCAGGAATCTTGCGTGTGACATTCAGACAAGCACAAGAGGGGGTGGCAGTGTGAGCTTGTCCTGCTCCTCCTTCCCTGGGACCCCTGGACGGGGCTCCCCTCTGCCCGCACTGAGCCATGAGGACCTCGTCACTTATCAGCCAAATGTTCAAAGTCTGCTCTGCGAGCTTGGGGCCACCGAGGCCGGCATTGATTTCACGGTGAAATAACTGTTTCTCCAACAAGGGACCAGCTGCTTGATTCATTTCAAATTACTATGATAGTCAAAGGAAAAGCATATTTAAGTAGATGGATCAATGTGGGTGTTTGCTGTAACATCGCAGAAATGATATTTGGGACGACAAATTATTTAGGACGTGAAGGTAACACAAAAAAGATGGTTTCTAAATCAGTTTTCTGGGGCTGTTTGTTTGTTTAATCTACTAAGAATGTTTGCATTTTAAGGATCCTCCCCTGTGAGCTGGGATGGGACTAAGTGGTCCACAGAGCAGCAGTGCTGAGACCACAGAGAGGCTTGTAGAGCGATTGCTCCCTGCACACGGGCTCCTCCTCTGAGTCCTGTACCCTCAGTGTGCGCAGAACAGCGGGAAGCCAGCAGCTCCCATCCCGCACGCAGGGAACTCTTTCTTCATTTAAAGGCAAGATTTCAGTGTCTGTGGAAAGAAGTTGTGTATAGTTCCGAGAGTTCACAAAGACTCTTCAAGGCACATATTCTGTTCTTTTAAGATTTCCTTGTCAAAAAAACAGACATCAGAGTCAAGCAAACCAAGTGCAAATGTCTGACACCAGCTGTAGCTACACTGAAGCCACCCTTGGCAAGCCAGGCCCTTCACCCAAGCTCAGGTCTGGGGCTTTCTTTTGCCTTCAGTATCCAGAGTGGTCACTAAGGGCGACCCCAGATGGCCGGCTGCTCGGCTTCCTGTTTACCTTAGTTATCAGCAAATGCATTCCCGCGCAGCCACAGCACAACGAAATGGGACCGAAGGCCTGTCCTCGCTCACGATGCACTGGGGCGGCCCTCAGAAGAGGGGGAAACCCAAACCCGCCAGCCCGGAGTACATTTTCCATCAAAGCCACGTCTATCATTTATTGAAATGACCTCGGACATGGTAGGCTTGGAAAGGTAGAGAATTCACTGATCTGGGTATTCGGATTGGGGGAACCCTATGAATACAAGGACAGTGAGCCCCCCCCCCCCGCCACAGCTTCACTTTTCTGCCATTGCCATCTGAAAATAATCACCGAAATTCCAGAACTAAAGTTCCACATGGGTTTTAAACCACATGCCTCTGAAGAGCAAGATGCAGACCTCACCCTGCTGCTCATGCCCACCCGCTGGTCACCCAGAAAGGAGCTGACCGGGTCACCAGATCACCGGCCGCGGCACCACAGTGCGTATGTTCACATGACCCTTGTCTTGCACAGTAGTGGGCCCAAAGTGCAAGAGTAGTCATGCTGGCAATTTTAAAGCTTTAGAATGCTAACGTTATTCTCCTCTTATTAGCAATTGTTTGTTAATTTCTTACTGTGTCTAATTTACAAATTAAACCCTATTATCCATATGTACGTATAAGGAAAAGCATGGTATACACAGGTCCAGTGGGTATCAGGCGCCCACTGCAGTCTGGGAGCCGTCCTGGTGCCTAAGCCAGGACCACTATGCATAAGAGGTAAAGTCCTGGGCTGGTGAAGCAGGTGTAGGCTCCGCCGGTCAGAGCAGGACGTCACTGCGGATTTTTCAAGGTGCGCAGCCCGTGGCAACAGGTGCAAGAAAGAACATCTCCAAGGACAGTCCATATGCGGGCTCAAACTAGTGTGTCGAGGACGGCGGTTCTCCAGGGCTGGCGTGTCAGGGAGAGTCCCCAAGCAGTGCCACTGGCCAGTGGCCAGAGGCAAAGCGATGAAGGCTGGGCTTGCCAGCAGGTCTGAATTTAACCCAAGAGGCAGTGGTATCTATTCAAGCCAGGATATGCTCGGCTCTGCGTTTTAGACGGTCCTCCCACGACTCAATGCTAGCCAGACAGGAGGGAGGGTGGCCAGGCCTGCAGAGATGAGAAAGACAGGAGAAAGTGTGAGAGAGCTCCGCACAGAACGTGAGCGGCCGTGGAGGTCACCTGGCAGTTGGGTCGCTGTCTTCATGAGGGTGCTGGTTTTAAATGCGAAGAAGAAAATAAGCTGTTTGGACTGACATATGATAAACCAGAGCTGCTTATGACTTAGCACTGCAGACTCCCCAGCAGATACATGGGCATAGATTTCAGAAAGCATAAAACACATTTTTACAAGAATTTTTTTTGTACTTGGGAGGCTGAAGCAGGACGATGCTAAGTTCAAAGTCAGCCTGGACTATATAACAAACAAGGAAAAAAATTCTGATTTTTCTGATTTAAAAGTATCACACATCCCTTTTTTGAAAATTGAAATGTAGCTGGGCTGGATATATCAATTCTATATGCCCTGAGTAATTGCCACCTAGCCCATATGTGGATAATAAATTCTCAACAATTTAGCATGTAATTAAATGAGCTTTTTTTTTTTTTTTTTTGGTACCAGGGATCAAACTCATGACCTAGCACTTGCCAGGCAGGCACTTATGCCGCTGGGCTAAGTCCCTGGCCCTGGATATAATTAAATGGATTAGAAAACAGAACTAAAATGCATACATGACATAGTTTGACTCTCATGAACTAAGAATGACCTTAAAAAGTTGAATTATGACAGAAAGACTCCCTGTTAACTATGCTGAATTCTAAATTACATTTAAGTGGCAGATACGATTTAACGCATCAACCAGGTTAAATCTTTAAGTTCGTGGAAATATCTTTGAAGCTAGATCATTCTGACAGATATGTTAGAAAAGCAATACTTTAAGAAATTAGGCTGGCAAGTGCAAGATCCTGAGTTCGATTCCTGGTACAAAAAAATATAAGAAAGAAATTAGAGTCCACAGGAGATACCTTCAGCCTCATCGACAATTAGGGAAGCTAACCTATTAAACACCTGCCCTGTTAAGTTTCTATTTTCCACATACAGGATGTTAAAATCTCAATCATTGCCCAAACATAAGAACAAAGCTGAAATCATCTTTGAGAAAAAGTCGATTCTGTCTTTGATCATTCTGATAGCCAACTTTCATCAGGAGGTAGAATGGACCTTCTCTGGGGCAAGATTGAAAGCTGGAACCTGACTGTATCCATAAAAGATCATGGACTTTGGATTTCTACAGCCAGTGTCTAATGTATCTGGAAACTTTCTCATCTTGCCTGTGTAGATGCATGTTCTGAGCACTTAACCAAAATGGTTTGACTGTTCTTTTTCGAATTAGGTACAAAGTACACAACTCTAAGCAAGAGCTCTGCCCCTGAGCCAAGGCCCCTGCCAGATGTGCACTGATCCAGATGCACAGCCAACTGAAGTCTTCCTGGTGTAAACAGCTCTGCAACTGCCACCAAAGCAGGACAAAGACATTTTCAACACCCAGCACGGTTTACTTATGTCTGTGCCCAACTGCTGCTGCCCGAACCACACACAAACATGGTCCAACCTCTGTTGTTGCCGATTAGCTTTGCCTGTTCTGGATATAGGAACGGCACTATGCAGTTGCTTCTGTACCTGGCCTCTTTTGTCCTAACTATTCTGCCTGGTGTGATGGTGCATGCCCGTAATCCTAGCATTCGAGAGGGTGAGGCAGAAGGATTCCCATGTGTTCAACGTCAACCTGGGCTACAAAGTGGGTTCAAAGACAGTCTGAACTGCAGAGCAAAACCCTGGCTCACAAAATAATTATTCTTGGATTCATCGTGTTGTTGTACGTGTCAATGATTTGTTCTTTTTTACTGCTGTGGACTATTTCGTTGTGTAAACATACCAGAGTTTATTTTCATTTTTCTGGTCTGGACATCTGATTCCATTTAGAGATATTATGAATAAAGTTTCTAACAACATTCTGGTGTATATTTTTTGGTGGAATCACACTCATTTCTCCTGGAAGTGACCTAGGACTAATTATACATATAGTTAGTTTTAGGAAAGACTGTAACAATCTTTCAAGTGGTTGTTATGGCCAATATCTAGATGCCCCCCAAAATTTCATAGATTCATTTGGAAGTGACCAGATCAGTCCGCTGACTGGTTTAGCACAGCTCCGGGTGTGGGTGCTGGGTTGCCTGAAGATGGAAGAGGCACGCTGGATGTGAGTGGCACCTACCTGGACGTAATAAAAAGGGGGAGCAGAAGGAAGTCTGCTGCTTCCTGCCTGCCCTGTGTGGGCCCCTCTTCCTATGCCACCCCCTTTGCCACGCTGCCCTGCCTTCGAGCCAGTTGAAGATGGATGGAAACTTCTACAAACTCTGAGCCAAAGTAAACTTTTCTTCCTTTAATTTGTGAATGTCTGATATTTCATCCCAGCAATGAGACAATAACTAAGACAGTGCCTGTACAAATTTCCTAAATTAATCTTCACTTACACATGGTTTCTTTGATGCTAGTGTAGACAGAGTCCATAATACATCAGAATAGTATGAGGATCATGCTAACTTCTTGTTCAGCTAAGTCATTAAGCTTCCTTAGACCTTGATTCAAACTAGCACATCAAACTACTTGCCTTTACTAAATTATCTTAGGTACTCTATTGCAATGCTTATTGGATTTTACTGACAATGTATGAAATATATACGTGAGCTATACATATGAAGAAGTTATACATAAAAAGATGTATACATAACAAGTTCTAAGAATGTCTCATCACAATGAAAGACAAATGAAACATCCTCCAATTTAAAACCCCCCAAAATGTATTTCTTAGTTTTAAAATACATATCTAGCTGATCTTAAAAGTAGGGAAAAGGAAATCCCAGATTCTCCAAGTCAAAATGTTAATTAAAGTCAAAGTAAATGTTGGGCTGAACTCAAATGGTCCACTCTGAAAGGTTCTTGCCTCAGGAGAAATTATGGCGGTGGTCTAAGGAGGCGGAAGGCCAAAGCAGGAACGCCTACCACCTCCTGCTTCTTCCCCAGTTCCTGTTTGGGTGCAAAGAAAACTCCAAGCGGCTGCTCGCAGGTCAGCAATGCCTGGGCTAAGCGCCACCCCAGTCGGAAACTACATGTATGTCCCACGCCCCACGTTCTGGCAGAGAAAGCCAGGCCCCTGCGGTCATGGAGTTCTCTCTGTCCATTCTCTCATCGCGCTGAAAGCTCTTTCACACCTGAGTATAAGAACTTGATCAACGCGTAAGGTACAGGGTTTCACAAACTCTCTTGAAACTGAGAACCAAATACCTTTATGGATTCACATCAACACTTCCACTTCAACTAGCCCCCAGGTATACTGCTTAGCTATGCATTTCCGAACTCAGTGAATTTCATTTGTCCAGTTATCC
Organism: Cavia porcellus; assembly: GCF_034190915.1. Taxonomy (NCBI): domain Eukaryota; kingdom Metazoa; phylum Chordata; class Mammalia; order Rodentia; family Caviidae; genus Cavia; species Cavia porcellus. The sequence continues at coordinate 6,924,055 of NW_026947496.1, read as the reverse complement.
ATACCGGATTCAGGACTTAACAAACCCTTTCTGTAGTCATGTAGTAAATATGTTAGGATCTGCAGGCTAGCAATGCTGTCCCAGGTACTCAATTCTGGTTATAATGCAAAAGCAGCCATAGACAATACACACGTGAACACCCATTGCTGATTTCCAATAAAACTTTATTCATGAAACAGATAACCCAGTTGCATCAAGGGTGATGACTGGCTTAGCCCTGTTAATGGACCAGCTGGTTTTCTCTGACTTCCTTTTCACGCCTAGTCAATCCATCCAATCCTCATTTAAAAAAAACAACTATACATTTATTTCCTGTTCTCATTTGTAGACTACACAATTCACTACATTTCTGCAAATCTTCCATTGATCGTATATATTTCATCATTTCCAAGTATTGTATAATGTTTCACTGTGTCAATATTTTTCAGTCTTTTCGCCCATTTTTCCTATCTATGGATATGTGGGTTGTTTCTACTTACGGGCCTCAATGTCTTCATCTATAACGTATATCTTGTTCGGATGGGCTTCCATGGGTTACCTCACTCAATATATGTAAGGCTGCATGGAAGGTGCCTGGCACCTGGAGAGCCCCGCAGAGGCTGCGCCAGTGCCATCTGCTGGAGTGCTGGGAGCCTCCTGCTCTACCACGCCCCCTGCGGGTGGTACAGTTCCAGCCCTCGGTTCCCCTACTCCAGGAGCTACCCGAGTGGCAGTGGATATTTTACTGGCTAAGCAAGTAAATGGAAAATTAAAGAATTGAGTAATCTCACAGTTTGCTGTACAGAATCTAAGCAATTCCAGCCAAGATCCCAGCAGGGTTCCCATGGAACTTGATAAACTAATTCTTAAATTTATACACATGGCATAACTCAGGACCAAAGATAAATGAGACACTGCTGAGGAAGGCAAAGAAGAAAGCAGACAAACTTGGCTGACCCGACGCTGAGAATAGCCATGAAGCTCCTGACATTAAGGAAATGTAGTGCTGGCTTAGAGACACAAAACTTCCTTAAGAATCACAACAGAGAAGAAAAGCTGAAAAGATCGGCATTTGTGGGAATCTGGTCATGGAAGAGTCACACTGCAGATCAATCAATGGGGAAATTAGAAGCTAATCAATAAATGGCAGGGCAATCAGTTATCCATAAGGATGAAAATGAAATTGGATTCCTCCCTACCTCATATCATATTCAAAATCAGTTCCGGGAGGCTTGACAACATCAATGTGTAAAGCAATTCCCTAAGGGAAAAAAAAATGGACCCATGACCCATTATAAGTGCTAAAATAATCCAAGAGTATTTTTTAAAAAGCAAATATCTGTCTGTGATGTAGGAGAAATGGCTTATAACAATAATTCTTAAAACAATTATTCTTGGGCCAGGGATTTAGCTCAGTGGCATAAGCGCCTGCCTGGCAAGCACAAGGTTGTGAGTTCAACCTCTGGTACTGCAAAAAAATAAATAAAAATTTAAAATAAAAATAAAAAAACAATTATTCTTATAACCATAATTCTTAATTATTAGAAGAATTCTTATTCCAATAATTCTTATCCAGAAGATATGAAGAAATTCTAAAAATCACATGAACTACCTAAAAGCTTAAAACAGAAGTCCTCAGAAGAGAAGTGTACAGTGTACAGTGATACCCTCAGCCTCTGAGAGGATAAAAGTACAAATTGAGACCAAAACAAGATGCAAAAATTGATAAGAATTAGAAAACCTGACTTGTCAAATGTTGGAGAGGATCAGAGCAGTGGGGATTCTTACAGATTACCAGCAGATTTCAAAAGTGGAATAGCCCAAATTTGCAAAAAATAAAAACAAAACAGTTGGATTTATCTTATAAAATGCAGTATTTACCTAGTACCCCCTTATAGCTACACAACCTAGGTAAACTCACACACAGGCAGACCAGGAGTTGCATACAAAATCATTGTAATACATCATCGCTTCATAAGAGCAAAAACATGGAATCAGCAAAAATGCTCAAGGACAGAATAATGGATACATTGTTTCTTCTGTTTACACAGAGGACTATTGCACAGCAGTCAAAAATGAAAGAAGTATTCACATCACAAAGGATTCAAAGAAATAGGTAAAAAGAAAATCCTATACTACTTAAAATGACATATAATTATCAAGCTCAAAAATGTTAAACAATATATTGCTTAGAAATGTGATAATAAAATAGTATTATTTTAAGGTACAAAAATAGTCAAAATAAATATAGAGCACATCTTCCCACACTTCGGGCCCCAGGTCCCCCACGTGGGAAATACCACCCACGGGAACGGCTGTGGCTTTGGTGGAAGCTGCCAGCCTTCAGCGGTGCATCACAGCTCCCACATACACGCCACACACTCTTCTGTATCAAATCTGATATTAAATTCTAATTTTAAAAATTAAAAAGTAATGAACCAAAAACTGAACCAATCTTGTTTGCGGAAAGATGGGATTACTATCAGTATGAAACAGAACTTGATTTTTTGCTACAGAAAAATTCTCCACTCTCTGGAGTTATAGGGGGCAGAATCTCGCTGTGAGCTTTCTTGGAGACCTAGATTTCTCCCGGAAAAGGCAGCTTTCCCTTCAGTGAAGAGGGAAAATGGCTGTGGAGAAATGTTCAGAACATAGAGGAGCTCGTGCAAAATTAAACAAGACCAGCACTCGTCCGTGGACACGCTGGTTCGAGGTCTCTGTGCTGCCCGCTCCCCTGCTCCCACAGGGTCCTAGACACACTCTTCGTAAAAGTTGGTTTGTGCCTGCTGGGAAGGAGGCAGATGCTTCATTCATTTTCCTTTTCTTTTGCTAACTGGAATTTTAACTAAGATCCGAGCTTGTCTGTCTCACCGCTTATCTAATGAATCCGAACTGAATGCAGTAATTAACACACTGCCAAAACTGTAAACACAAGATACATTTGTGCCAGCACTTACTTTTCCAGGTTCTTCAAATTTAATGCAAGCGTTTTCCCCGCTGGAGATGTAGCTCAGTGTAGCCTAGCATGAATAAGGACCTGAGCTCCAACCTAGCACCAGAAAAGAAAATGTTCCCTGCCTCTGTGCTTCATGAGCTGGAAATGTATTTAAAAGCCATGAAATTCCCAGCACTTTAATAGGAAGTGGACACCGCAGTAAGCAATGTATTAATCATTGTTAATTTCCTATTATCTTGTTTTGAAAATTCTGTGTCATTGTTTTCATGGTTTTTTCTCTTTTAAAATATAAATAAATAAGAGGGGAAATTGACTGGTAAATACAGGATTTTCCTCCCCACCAGAAACGTTCCTAGACTCTACCTTGTTAAAATACTTCAGCATTTGCCTTGATGCTTTTCAGGAAGTCTGCTCCAGAGAGACTTATTTGGTCCTAGCGCCACTTAAACTCTTCTGACTGTCCTTCCCCTTGCCACATTCCAGCATTTTTTAGAAAAGACTTCTTGTTTTTCCTCCTCACAGAACAGCCTACGTGGATGCCCGGGTTTGTTTTCTTCCCCTTGTCACGAAATGATGGAGTCGAGCAGTCTAAGAAAGTGCTCACGGGTAGGATGCCAAAGCTGTTACAATATTTTCTCTTCAGAACTGGTTATTATTCCTTAAGCGTATGATTTGCAAATCTAATATAAGATACCGTAAACTCAGTGTTCGCAGAAACCGCTTCTGGTGCATCCCAGATGGGAACGCGCAGGGAGAAACTCTAGCATAAGGCATGAGCCAGCCGGCAGAAAGCGCCAGAAGCCCGCAGAAGCCAGGATGGAAAGCTCTTATCCATAGAAGGAAGTGGGCCCTGGAGCGGGCTCAGCTGGGTCCTGCCCTCCCGGCGGATTGCAGAGGGCCACCCACAGGGAGAGGGCGCCCAGACGCTCCGCTGAAGAGCTGGAGGGGAAAAGCAGAGAAGGGAACACAGACCGGCTGGTGGCTCTGTCCAGGCGGCAGGGAACGCGAGGTTAGGGCAAGCCTGGGAGCCTAACTGGGCATGCTGCCATTTACCCTGCAGTGAAGCGCTGGCACGTGGGGATTCATTCGGTTATTCTCCAAATTACACATACACTCTTTCCATCAAACAGTTTTAGTGCTGCATAAAATAATTGCAGAAGTCAAACCCATGTAGAAACGGCACCAGGATAATTTCAATTTAGAAAATAATCTTTTTGTGCCCACAAAAGCACAACTATTATGTTAAAATCTCCCTAACGCCCTTGCAGAAGACGTGCTTTAATGTCATTTTCGTATTCTTCCTCCTCCTCTGCCGCCTATCATTATTTGGAGAAAATCAAAGAAAATATTGAGCCATGGCTTGTTCAAGGTTGTACAGCTCACCCTTGTTACCACACCCGATTTTACTATCACTTTCTAAAAGGTGACTTCTGCGATCATCAGGACCAGCTTGGAACGACTTGCAAGCTTTCAAAAGTCAAATTCATACACCCGAAGCAAGGAATTCCAAAATAGGAAATGTAAAATATTTTGAGCAATGTCCCTTTACTAAAATACATGTTCATTTTCCCCAATAACAACCCTTTTGAGGAGACCAACATGATTCAAAGGTCAAAAACTCTATGGTGTCCTTAAAGAACTGGTCTAGCTTTATACCACACTCAAAGGGTGTTTTATCAGCAAATTGGTTCTGACAACCCATAAACCAGTTCTAGAAAACACCGACCACTGAGAAATTAAAGTTAATACTTTCTGTTTTGAGTGTGTGGAGAAATCAAAGAAGACGTTGCAATTTGCAATTGTAATTAGATTCATTTAAAACCTGCCTCTAGACCTCCTATCCCAGGATATAATCCTAAACGAGGAGTAAACACCGCTTCCCTGTGGGGTCAGGAGTAGCTCAGTGGTAGAGCACTTGCCTAACAAGCACAAGACCCTTGGTTTCATCCCAGCATAGAAAAACAAAAATTCATAAACTTCCACAGTCATATTCTTAAAGAAGCCCCACCCCATTACATCAGCCTCTTGTTCAATCCCCAGACACATCCGGGGTGCTCCTGCCTCACAATCTCCACACACCACATCTTCACCTTGAGCACCCTGAGCCTGACCCCTGCCTGGCAAACACCCTTAACTCTTCCAGTCTCTGCTCACGTGCGCCTGTGCCTGAGGGTCTCCCCTGCTTCTCCGCTGAACTGTGGGTGCTCTTTCCGAATTCTCTTCTGCCCGTTCCTGCTTTATCTGTCCATAATGTTTGTCACAGCTAACATTTTACATTGTGCCTTAGACAAACGATTTTCTCCATCCTCCACTAGAATGTAGGCTCTGGCGGTGCAGAGGATTGTGTCATTTTGTTCATGTCATGTGTTTGTGTCCAGCCCCAAAAAGGGTTTGGTGTGTGTTGGCAAACACTAAGTAAACCAAGACGGGTGGGTGGATGGGTAGATGAGTGGATGGGTGGACGGAGGGATGGGAGGATGGATGGAAGGGGAGATGGAAGGATGGATGGGTAGGTGGATGGGTGGATGGGCAGGTGGATGAGTGGATTGGTGGATGCTACCTAAATTCTGCCATTTTACATAATTGTAGGGGAGAAGCCTGTGCACAAACCCAGCTGCCTCAGTCCTCAGAGGTCAACACGCCTTCTGCTGAGTCAGAACTGCAGGGGGCAGGCTCATTCAAACCAGTTCTCCTCCCTTCGCCCACCTTTTGAATCGAACTCACATGGTAGAAACAGCTGCTGTTTCCCACATCGCCGAGTCTGCTCAGCACTGACTCCACACCAGCTCCCCAAGGAGAAACCCAACTCAGGTCAGTGGCCTCAGGCCCCTCTCCACACTGATTTCTCCTCTCCACACTGCAACTTAGCGTCCTCGGATTCTGCTGTATTTGCTGATGAGAGGTGGAATTGCAGGTCTTCTGAGCAGTGGGCACTCCCTGCAGGACCAAAGAGAGAAAACTGAGTCCCCATGCCTGCGGCCGGCCAAGACAGTGATGATGGGGCGAGGGCACCAAGTGCAGCACCCCGCAATCGGAGGGGAAGCCCAGCCCCAGACACCTGCTGCCAATGGACAGGCCCCGTGGCCCTCAGCCGGTTCAGAGTCCCCCTAAGAATCAGAGGTTTGATTGCGAGCATTATCCTCTCTTTACTTGCTCATGGTGAAATCTCAGTGTGAGAATCCAGCATCGAAGTGTAGTCAGGCTTGGCTCAGAGCCCAGGAACAGAGAACTGCCCCAGTGCGCACCAGGCCCCGGGCCCCCAGCATGGGAGGGCGGTAAACTGCGAGCATGCTTTTCTTCCTCTATGTGGGTTTTCTGTTTTTTGGAAATGGAATCTCTCTGGGTTCCATGTGGCCTTGAGCTTACTTCTATAGCCCTAGCTTGTCCCAAACTGCCAGTGATCCTCCTGCCTCAGCCTCCTGAGTGCCAGGGCATGCCACCCTGCCTAGCTCCATGTTCTACCTTCCAAAAACAGGTTTGTAGCGTATTTCAGACTGGAAATTACTTTCTTATTCCATGGCTTCACCCCATCACCCCATTTCTATGACTGACTTAGGGTACCCTGTATCTAAACAACAGCTCCGCCATTCTCTGAACCAGTTGGTTCCTTAGCAGGTACTCATCCAACACAGTGTGCTCAATTTACGGAAACTGACCTCACTGAGCCTTTAGTGATAGTCACACACACTGTAGGAACAGCGTGGTGCTATGAGCTGTCCACAGCCTGGTTTCCCAGTCAGACAGAAACAGTGGAAACATTCCCGATGGAGCTGCAGGTCACGTTGGGCCCTCACCGTCCTTTTTCCTGGGGAACTTGGAGCAGAACATCACAATATTTCTTTATGTCATGATGCTAGCTACTCAGACTGTGGATTCAAGCCCAGCCTCCACAAAATCTCCGAGGTCAGCATGGGCAGGTCCACCACTGACTGTATGGATCGCTCATCACTTATAGCTCTCAGAAAACTCCACCGCCTAGCCCATCACAAATCATGTGTAAGAGAGAGCACGACACACGTCGGGCGGGCTGCCCACCCAGGGCAGTTCTTGTTCTCCCTCCGAGATGTCTGTCCCTGCGTTCCACCGTCTCTGCCTTCATTTCTTAATGGTGCTCTTTGAGTTCCCAGGATCTATTTCCATGCAAACTTGTGAGTCAGGATTATTCACCCATTTGACAAGTATTCATTGAGCACCTACTCTGTGACATATTTTGGGAACTGGAAACACAGCCGTGAATAAGGTGGACAAGGTTTATCTTGTAGAAGTTTCTTTTTAGTGGAGAAGAAAGTCTCCTAACAGGCAAGGTACTACAGACACAGTACCAGGTGCCTGCTGAAAGCGGAGGAGGGGAAAGGAGGTGTGGAGGGCTAAAGGGCCTCCACAGGTGAGAATCTGGGGGAGAAATAGAGAAGCCCAGGAGCCTCAGCAGTGAGAACAGACTGAGGGTGAGTGCCCCCACCCCCAAAGAAGCAGGTGGCTTGCAGAGGCAGGAAGAGCCAGGCTGGGAACCACACTCAGCCAGGGACCAAGTGTGGTAGGACCTCAAGGGTCTGAAAGGACCTCAGGTTTCCCCTGAGAGTCGTGAGATGCCATGGAGAATTTCCAGCAAGGGGGTGTGTGAGGCAGCAGCCTCAGGCTAGCCGTTCTGGAAGCCACTTGGAAAGCTGCTGCGACAGTTCGGGGCAGGCAGATGGCAGACGGAGGAAGCGATGCATGGCGAGTTTTGGGCTCCAGTACATATCAAAATAAATACTTGGCTCCTAGAAAACAGCTTTAGGGGCCCTCCACGTTCTGTATGAAAGTGTCGCTGGGAATGATGTACTGCCCATACACGCTGGAAGGCACCCCAGCCAGGAAAGGGACAGAACCTCCCCCTGGTGGCCACACGGTGGGGAGGGGGCCTGGAGGAAACCGTGTTCCCTGAGATACTCCAGGCCCAGGAAGGTGCTGCACGAGCTCGCCTGAGGTGGAAGACAGCAAAGGTGGCCTTGGAGAGGCACACAGGACAAGAGCAGCGCCGGGGGCGGGCATGGGCAGAGGTCGGTCTGGGTTAGAGTTAGGGTTAGAGAACTGTGACCGGACGGAAGATGGTAGTGTGGGGACCTGCTGCACACCAGGATGAGGAGACTTACTCATGCGTTGTGTGTTTCAAAACAGCCTTGAGAGGTTTTGAATGCTCTCACCATAAAGAAATGATAAATGATCCCCGTGGCAGACCTGCTGCATGCTTTGATCATTACACAAAGTATAGGAGCATCAAAGCAAAACGTTGTACCTCGTAAATATATACAATGATGATGTGGCAATAAAAATGTAATTTAAAAATTTTTAATTAACAGAGAGTATTACACACAGGGTATTTGGACTCCATCCTCTTTGAGACACCAGCATGTTGGTCCTGATGTAGGCTTTAGAACCAGATGCTCAGGTATAAACCCAAGCTGCCTCATTTATAGCCTGGCAGACATAGCTTTTTCACCTTTTCAAGTTTGCATTTCTTGACTAGAGAGTGAGAATGCCAGCCAATAGCACTCTTGCAGTTACTGTAATTATTCAGTGCAATATTGCATGTGTAGGACCCAGCCCAGGACCCACTAGGTAATAATAATCACCACTGTTTATCTGTAAACAATGCAATTAATGGAGACACCCAGTTCTTATTCATAGCCATCACAAGCAGCATTGACCAACCTTACAAGCACACTGTTTTCTTCTTAAGCTTACTTTTATTTATTCATTTCATTCTGGATATAGATATAGGATGGCTGCATGCTAGGCGAGCAGTCTACTCCTCAGCTCAGCCCCCAGCCTGTTGGCCCATGTTTAGTGTTGATACTGTCACTGTACAAAGCAATATTTTTTCTTATTTTATTGGTCACTTAATAAATAGAATTAATATAGCATTGCAAATGTGGTGGTGTTTTCCAGATCATTTTAACGCTTCAGACTGAAGGGTCTGGGTGGTGTTTCTTCCTTTTTCCTGTATTTTTTTCTTGTGAGCCCACAGGTGAAACAGCAGCTGTAACTTACCAGGATTCTGCTCGTCAAAGGGCCCGAGTGTAGTGGCATAAAACTAACACACTGACGAAGAATAAATAGCAGCACGTGTTGGGAAGGAGACATAATACTTCGCTTCTGAGCGGACGAGTTAGGAAAAAACGTGGCCGGCTTTGTTCTGCAAATTGCCCGACACCTTGCTAGAGGAGCAGCAGTTGGTGCCCGCATGGCCGTGCCACCTGGATTCCCTTATCTCGTTTATTATTATTAACCGTTTCAAAAACACTTCAGAGATTTAAAGAATGGGGCAGATTGTGATCTCCGCTCTGAGTGTGGTCCTGCCGGGAGGCCAAATGACTTTTTAAAGTTTCCTTTAGTGACATGGTTTGTCTTAACTGATATTTTCCTTTTAAAATCAACTGTTGGAGGCGGGGAATGAAAGGATATTAGGGATTATGTTTGAATAAAAACACTGGAACTTGCTTTCCCATCCTTTTTTTTTTTTTTTTCTTTCTTTCAGGGAAGAAATCCTCTTGGAATGTGGGAAAGAAATGAGTTTGCAGATCCTAAGTCCAAATAACGCATCTCTGATCTCTCTGGGGCCTGAGCCACGCAGGAGTAGAAGCTCCAGAAGTGTCAAGCGCGGGGACAGGAGGCAGACCGTGCCCCACTCCCCTGGGAGGCAGGTGGGTGGTCCAGGCGAGGTGATTGCCCTCCAAAGACTTCTCAGGGGAGGCCTCCCTCCCGGGAAGAGCTGCCGGCCGCCCCCAGCTCTTCTGATCCTAAATTAAGAGTCTTCTGCATTCCTAAACTTTTACTAAGTAATACTAAGCACTGGGCTTCCCTGTACTTTCCTGGGTTGGTGTTTACTTAACCATCTGGAAACAACCTCTGAGCTCCACACTGCACTGTCCTGCCTCCAGTCACAGAGACAAGGGTGCCTCTGCTCCCGCCCTGCTACAGGAAGGAGGAGAGGGGAGCTGTGGATGGGATGGAGCTGAGCCCCAGCTCACCAGAGCAAGTGAGTTCACGGGGTTGCCCAGCACACCTCCACTTCAGCCCAAAGTAGCTGGAGGTTCTTGCAAAGTCCTTGTTTAGTTTGACAATGTACAGCTCAGCAGCGTCAGACTGAATATAACCTAGACCCCCCGTGAGAGTAAAAGCACCAGGGCAAAGCTAAGTACAGTGTCTCCAGCATCTTCCCAGCTCGACACACAGGTATTGGGCTTGCTTTGGGATTTAACAGAAAGCGAGATTTCTCCAACTGGAGAATTTCTGCTCTTGGATTCTTGCATTAACTGCTTCATTCCACCTATTAAAAAGTGTAATAAGTGCCCAGTTTATGAAGAATTTTAAAGCCAGAACATAGAAACAACATAGACTTTATGAAGAGATGAAAAAAAAAATGTAGTATGTTAAGGTTGTTTTGCATGAGGTTTTGCAAATAGCCAGATGATGATTTTTTTTAAAAAAAGGAAACACTCTGAACCCATAGCTGTTACAGCAGATTGTCCCCGTCTCTACTTCTGCTCCTAATTTAACACCTGTAACTGCCATGGAAATTGTACATGAAATTTACATGCCATATTGCAAAGGCAGGAGGTCCAAACTGTGTGAACATCAGAATCATATTGGAAATTCTTCAGCCTGCTCCTTTCCTCACCTTGAAAGTCTGGGTCACCTGTTTCCTGTCTGGCTTTTGTTTGTATCTTGCAGTATTTGCAGCAGTCCATGAGGTGGTCAGGGTAGCCCAGAGCAGTGGCAGGAACCTACAGCAACCAGTGCAGCAATGGACTGTTTGGATCACTGGAAGTTCTAGAAGGTTCGACATCACTGGTCCAGAGGCATCACCGGGGCCATAAGCTATAGGCAGATAGAGTTTAGTCTTCTAAGAATGGTCTCCCAGCTCTCTTTCCCAATTTCTGGCCCTTAAGAATTCCTCGAGCACTTATGTTGAGTGACCAGAACCCTAGAGGAGCAGCTTCGGGTACAATGAGCCAAGTCTGGGTGCCATCAGCCAGGGTCTCTAGCTCTGCCTCTATAGGAAGAAGCTGGACTCTTGACTCCCAAACCTGAGCGTCCGTCTGTCCACAGCCAGGACTTGCTGATTCCCCACTGAGAGGCCCTGAAGTGGAGGTGTGAGCCAGAGAATCTCTTTTCCAGAATTTTCACACACATGTGAACTCTTCTGAAATGTTTCATAAACTGTTCTTTTCTTTTGCAGTGTGAGCAGGAGGTCATATTTCAGTCCATACGCCTTTGTTTTCCTGCGCCTCCTGCCTGATCGCTGTCTCTTTGTCTCTGTTCCTGTCTCTCTGTCTTTCTCTGCCTCATCTGTTTGAGGTTCAAGGGGGCAGAATCAGTTTCCCAGTGTGCAGAGGCCTGGTTGGTGTCATCCGCTCAGCAGAGTAGCGTGGCAGGAACCCAGCACTCGTGGTGGCTCCACGATGGCTTGTCCACCTGCTCTTGAGTCCCGAGACTCGGGCTCTGTGACACAGGGAGCAGCACCCCAGAAAACTGCCACTGCCGGACCCTAGGATTCACTTCCCTGTCTTAGTAATTGCAAGCAGTTAACCACGGCTTTCAAACAGTGCCACAGTAAGAGCGTGTTTCCTAAACACTGGTGCCAAGCGCGAGGCACAGGTTTCCATCAGGGAACAGGACTTCGGCTTGCTCGGCCCCAAAACCTTTGATCTCCCTCCAGGTCGACATCTCTTGTGATGCCCTGTGGTTTCTCTATTAGCTTGGAGCAGGTTAATGAGAAGTGCAGAACATAATTCACTTGAGTGTGTTTTGAAAGCTAAGTCATAAAAAGTATTATTGTTACTATGCAAAGTCCCTGCAGCAAAAATTACAGTGTCTTTTCTTCCAAATATATTGCAAATCTATGGCTCAGTTGCAGTTGGAACCTGGACTTTCCTAAGGCTCCCTTTGCTTACACAAACATCACGAACTTCTGCTGTGCAAGCGCTAAGATTTCCTTAAGGTTTCCTTTTCTCCCGTGTGCCTCGGCCAGTCACAGGTGCACGGTGACTTCAGCAGGCAGGTGGGCATCAAAACTCAGAGAAGTGTGTTTGTGTGGGACGCAAGATGGCTGCCTTCTGCATGAAACCCTTTTGCCCAAATATGAAATCCCCTTCTTTATTTCCTAATGTAAAAATAAACATCACTTGAGTAACAAAAAATTAAAATTTAACCATTAGCATGACTTTTTAAAATAAAGCAATAAAAGCCAAAACTTTACCTCACTGTTACCTGTTTTTACCGTGTAAATCTTAGTTCAAAGCCTTTTTCTGGAAGTTGGTCACATGTGTTTGAGCTGCCCGGAACCAGCTCTCCTGCATGACTCCTCCCTGTCTCACCAGCTGTCAGATCTACTCCCAGCTCACACTTGTCACCTCCAAGTTCCTAGTGACGGAGCAGCACTGGTGTCTCTGTGCAACTCCTTTCCTTCCATTCAGAAATATTTCTTTCCACTCCAATCTACTGAGTTCCCACCACGTGATTTGACTTCCCCAGTTCGCCTAAGTCAACTGGATTTGCAAAGCGCTAGACTCTTTTGTCTCTGTGCCCTTACTGTGGGCAAGCAACTAGAAACCACGGCTGCTTATCACGGAGTCTGAGAGCTGGAGATGAGATGTGGCTTGGTGGCAAAGCACACGCTTAATGTGCACAAGGCCCCGAGTTCACTCCTCACTCTGCGGAAATGAAGAATCAGAATCTGACACATTTAGACAACTTTTTATGATGAGACTTTATGTTTATCTTATGATACCATCCATTAACTGATGCTAACTTTAAACTAACAGTCTCTTGGTCTTCCCCGGTAGATTCTGGTGATTCAGAAGAGTTCTGGCAAGTTTAGGACAAGAAATCCCAGCAGATCCTAGCTATCTACTTATAAATTATAATTTTCCCCTATGTGGAAGAAAATATTCAAGACTGATATAATTCACATACTTAGAAATAAAAACAACTTTTTTTTGCCATGCTTTCTCAAATTGCTTGGAGGTGAAAAAATGTTAAACGGATAATATCTTTCAACACTGAATTGATTTCTCAGCTTAATTTAAGCATAGAAATTGGGTGCCAGATGGCATAATCAACATGTTCCGTTGAAAGATTGCAATTTTATTCTTATAAGGAAAAACAAAATAAGCATTTTTCCACGCGGTCTACTCAGCAGGAAAGAAAGCTTATACACACTCGCTCAACAAGGCCATCTTTGACAGTGACAGTGGCTTCGAATGCATTAAGTGCGCGGCACTGAAGAGGGAAATGACATTTCGCTTCATTCCGCCACGGGTAGCTCAGAGGACCCGCCGTGCCTAACTGGAAGGAAAAGCAGTCACAGAAATACTAAAGTTTAACCGTGCACAGATGGGCATTTACCGGTTTTCTGAAACGCATTTCATTTTCAGAGCTAACATAACGTGGCTGCCTGCTTTTCACCCAGTACCCTGAGCACAGTTCCATAAACTGCGCCTGGGCCCTGGGCTCCTTGCTCTGGGAGGTCCTGAAGGGATTTGCCTGCTCGGGAAGGTGGGAACTGCCTGGTTTTGCAACTCTTTCCTTTTTTACGTGGCGTTTCTGTTCCCCGAACTTCTATAAAGCACTTTGCCAAGGAACTGGGTCATGAGCTAAAGGGAAAAGCATGATGTTTCTGAGAGGGAAGAGTCCAAACAGTTAACTGACACAAATACCAGAGCACTTCAGGTTTTAGGAAGAGATGGGGAAGGGAGAGGAGGGCAGGAGGAGGGACGGAAAAAAAAGGTAGCAGAGGAGCACAAACACGGGACAGTGATGGCTTCCTGACCTTGTTTCCGAAAAACAAAAGATGCCTGGCGTAGGACAGAGGAACGGTGGCTAAAAAGATGGGGATTTCCTGATTACTCCAGAGCAAATACTTTAAGTGATCATTAAACTAGATTTGTGGGAGGAAATCACTATTCCATAACGTACTAACCTCTCAGTCTGAAAAATTTTCAAGAAACAAAAACAAGACCAATGGTCATGCTGCCACAGCAAGAGCTTTTTTTAAACTCCAAGTTGCGGCTGCCTCCCTCCGCTCTAAAAACATCTGTGTTTTGACTTGTGGGTATTCCTGGGGTGACCACGCAGCCTGCTTGGTAAAATTATGCTAAACTATGTTTTTAGGCCTCATACAGAAATAACAATGTGAAAGAGACATATGCTTATGCTATTAGATAAGTGTCAGAAGAATAATATTCATACCGTTTTATTAAGACTTCTGAGTCTTATTTCTGGAGAGTCCGGGTTCTCTCGATCATGAATATTGGGATTAAATATCCTTTATAGTAACTATCCTTTATAGTAACCTCCAGGATTACATCAGGTAGTCATCTTCCGAGATTTACCACCTGTGTAAAAGGTGGCAGTTTGCCTGTGGTTTAAAGGACAACCGACATTCGCTGAAACATTAATCAGGCACTCAGCACTCGGGGGGTTGCAAGAAGTGTGGCATCGCGTCCAGGACCAGTGCTTCAGATTCTACCTCTATTCTGATTCAGAAGGAAACAGCATGAAGTAAGGAATTTGATCTGTAAATTATTTCCTTTCTGATTTTTATCCTAAAATAAGGCAAATATCCTATTTGTGGAACATGGAAAAAGCAACACTTCTAATGCAAAAGGAACAGAAAAGCCATACTTGAAAGCAAGCAAGCAAGCAAGCCATACTTGGGAGAAAACGGTAGTCAAAGAGGCAAATCAAGACAGAAAGAATAATTCCAAACAGAATCGCAAGAGGAAGGAGTTTCACAATGAGACTAATCGCACTGCTGCGGGGCACAGCACGGAAGTCTGACACGGAAGAACCCGAGCTGCCCGCCGGGTGGGCCATTCTGACGTCGATTAGGAGCTGAGGTGCGCATGCGCAGTGAGGAAAAGCCGCCAATGAATTCAAGAGGAGTCCTTCCCAACCTTTGGAAGAATGAGTAAATGCTATTCCAGCCCTATGCCTCCTGCCTGCCTGCTTGCCTGCCTGCTTGCTTGCTTGCCTTCCTTCCTTCTTTCTTATCCTATTTTACTTTGTGTGACACTGGGGATCAAACCTAGCAATGTTCACCACTGAGCAACATCCCCAGTCCTTTTTACACTTTATTTGGAGCTGGATCCTTGCTAAGTTACCCAGGCCCTCCTTGAGCTTGTGGTCCTTCTGTCTCAGCCACTGGAACAGCTGGAATTGCAGGCCTGGGCACTGCCTATCCGTTCCCTACTAACTCGCACCTGGTGATTTTGTGGCCACTTATTTTACATTGGCGTGGCATTAAATGTTCTGTGTCTTAGTTTTGAATCTTCCTCAATTATGCAAGATTGGGGAAAGACTTGGGTGCAGACAAGGTCGTTACAGGAGCAGGGCAGGGAGGAGGGCCACCCGCAGTGAGCCACTGAGCTGCTCCTGTGCCACACTTGTAGCTGGGACTCCCTGGGCACCTTTGAGGAGATAAGCAGAATGCACGCTGGGAAGTTGCTTCTTGGGAGGACTGAGAGGCAGGGCTGAGGCGCCCTCTGATTGGAAACGTCCTGGGCGGGCACAACATATTCCACACTGCACACACAGCCCCTCCACTGGCCGGGGAAGAATCACAGGTCTGGTGACAGGAGCCATCTAGGAGGAGCTGAGGTCAGCAAGAACCTGGGCAGGTGGTGGAGGAGGGGTGTACAGAGCTGTCTGCCACCAATCCCAGAGGTGGGGAGTTCCCCAGTTCTGCTGAGGAACCGTAACTGCGATCAATCTGGAGTCCCCCCGCCCCCCCGGACACGGCAAGCCAAGTCTGTGCTGTCTGGTGTCCCCTGGACATAGCAGAAGACACCCACTCCTGTGGGAGCAGTGACTCAGCAGCTGAGCATACAGGATTCCTTGCAGAGCGAGCCTATCAGACAGGCTGGAAAGACTGAGGTCTCAGGCAGGGGGACTCAGTGTGGCTCACCATGGGCCAGGCAGGCTCCAGGTGGACAGGATGGGCCCCAGAGGCCCACAAAAGAAGGACACGCAGCCTGGAGGCGCACATCACCTGTCCCTCTGGATCTGCATGCTTTCGAGAGCCAAGACCAAGCCCACATCTCCCAAAAGGAGTGAAGACCTCGACACAAAGGCTTCCACAATTCAATATCAGAAGCAGCAGACAATTCACATTTTAAATGTAGTATCAACAGCGTGAGGAATCAGTAAAAAGTGATGAGGGTCCCCATCTCCTCTCTCTGCACCCAGACGGCCCAGTGCATAGACAGGCCTCAGGAGTTCCACCTGCTCAGGCTCAGTGCAGCCCGCTTTTCTGTGAGCTGACCAGCTAGAAAGTGAGCAGCGCACTGGGCTCTGCCCCACCCTGAGGAAGTCCCGGCTGTTTCTCGGACAGGACTTACAAAGTTCCAAGTTAGTTCAGGCCACTAACATGGCACATTAGAAATACAAACTGCCTCACTCCCTGGACCGCCTGAGGCAGAGCCGGGTGCAGGCCAGCAGTCTGTGTTTCATCAGCAGATTCCAACTTGAGCTTGACGTGGAGAACCGCAGCTCCGGATGAGACCTCCCTCATCCCATCTCCTCCTCTGAGGTTTCCATTATCCACAGTCAACCCACTTCAAAAAACTTACATGGAAAGTTCTGGAAACGGACAATTCCCATGCTTTAAGCTGCTCATCATTCTGAATAGGGTGATGACAGCTCACACTGTCCTGCTCCACCCATCCTGGTGCAGGAAGCGTCCCCTCTGTTCAAAATATCTGTACTGTATATGCTACCCATCCATGAATCACCCAAAAGCCACCTCCGGTTATCAGCTCAACCATCCTGAATTACAGTGTTTGTGTCCAAGTCCTCACTGTTTAATTCAACAGCACCCCTAAGGGCAAGAGTTGTGGTGCTGGAGATTTAGATGCCACAGGCCAGGGGCTCCCTCTCAGGGAGAGAGTGACAGTTGGCTACTTAATAAGGGAAGGGACATCATAGGCAGAGATCTGAATCTACAGATACTGCTGTTTACCTCTTTCTGTGCCTGATTTACAAGTTAAGCTGGATCGTACATATCAATGTCTGTGGAGATACTGGTGCGCATTGTCCATCGTCTCTAGCATCTACCAGGGGTCTCAAACACACCCCAGCCCACAAGAGGAGATCACTGTGCTAGGCAGCAGGAGTCCACAAAAGAACACGGGGGAGGCCAGGCCTCTTCTCCCACCCTGCATTTCCAAGACAGGCGCATGTGAGGCCGGCTCACACCAACGCTCAACAGGACTGACTGACCGAGGTCCCACGGAGAAGCCAAGCATGTTTCTGGCGCCAGATGGCAGCAATTAAATATCTGGACTTAAAGGATAGAATCCAGGGTGGCGCTGAAATCCCACAGGACAGTGGCTGAAACCCTAATTGTCAGGATCAGCTCTGTGGTCTGCAGTGACCTGTGGTTTCACATGAGACATGCCCGCAGCTGGGGAGGAAGCCTGGGGCTTCGGACGCCACAGGCAGAGGTAAACAGAACCGCGATCTGTCCTGCAAGGATCACAAGGAACCGCAGAGAAGCAACAGAAGGAAGAAAAGGCATTCCTTGGCTGGGAGTTTATTGAATGTTTAACATCAGGGAGCAGAGTGGTCAGAAGGAAAAGGCTCTCCTTGGCTTTCTTTCCACAAAGAAATGGAAATACACTCATTTCCCGCACTCAGGTTGGTTAATTACAGAATAGAAAACAGGGATTCATTTCACAATATGTCATTCCATTTTATATTCTGATTTCATTTTTTTTTAACCTCTAAAGTCACCAGGAACTTATATGTCTTTGCAATAGTTGAAAATTAAATATTCAGCTTTTTAAACATGCTTTTTATGAGGGGAGTATTCAAATAAGGAGAAAAATTTCAATTCTCCAATTTTTGGCTTTTAACTTAGGAAGCCGTAATTTACTGCACCCCTCCCTCCCAGGCAGGGAGGCTCCTGAACCAGTCCTTGCCAGCGCCCTCTAGTGGTGGGCACATGGAACTCTGAGCAACAGGGCATTTCAAATAAACCCTGTGGTGGCGCACAGCTGTAAGCCCAGCACTCTGGGAGACTGAGGCAGGAAGATTGCCAGCTGGAGCCTGGGCTGAACAACTTAGTGAACCCCTACCTCAAAATGCGAACAGAAGAATAAAGCGCTGGGTGTAGTGGGAGACCCTGGGTTCAATCTCCAGGGCTGCAAGGAAGAAAATGTCTGGCAATAGAGTTGAATGCTAATTTTCTTTTTTCTTTTTAAAAATTTTACTGGTACATGTGTGCAGTGCATGGGCACACATTTCTCGGGGGGAGTTGTACATGGGCATAGCATCTTAATTCCTTTTTCACCCTTCCCTCCCTCCCCTCCCTCCATTTCTTCATTCTATTCCCGTGAGAAACATGTCTCCCTTCTTCCTATGATCTATCTATCTTTTATTTGCTCTTTATTTATAATTTGGGTTCTTATGCAAGAGAAACTCCCTCTCCCCCCCCCCACACGTCTGTTACTGGGATCAAAGCTTGCGCCATCATACCTGGCTCCCTTCCCTCCTTCCCTTCTCTGACACAGGATCTTGTCCTATTGCCCAGGCAGGCCCTAAACTCCTGGGCTCAAGTGATCCTCCTGCCTCAGGCTCCATAGTGACCCACAATCCTGCTTGGACCTTTCCTCTTAATCTGCAGGGAATACAGGAAAGGTATGCCACGTAGTGGTACATTCGAAGTATATTTGGATAGCTATGAAATTCCCTAAGTCATCCTTTAAGATCACAATCAGCAGGGCAATATTTACTGAGGCATTATGGGTGTTCCAACAGCTTGCTGTTTGAATCCGGAGTTGCCCATTCTACAACATTAACCGCATCTACAGATCGAGAAGTGTATATCTCTAAAAAGAGTAAAAAGCTGTTTTCCAAGCAGCTGCTCCTTACAGAAGCAGCATCCTAGTGAGGAGAGCGCTCCAGTTCCCGCCTTGGCTTCCTGGGCTTCCTTATCTGTGCCATCCCCGGTGTGGCCCTTGCTGGCAGTGCTGGTGCACTCACTGGTTACTCTGTGCCGGTTCCAAGAGTCTGGCCAGGCTGGGGCTGCTCAGCCCTCACCCCTTCCGCCTGGCTTCCTGCTACACTTTTCCACCCCTGTGCTCCCAGTTCCCATTCATTCATCCTTCACCATCATTTATTTTCTTACTTAGTGGTGCCAGGTGGAGCCAGGCAGGTGCTGTGATACTGGGTCAGCCCCAACCCCAAAGCTTCAGCCTGCGCCCGGAAGCTTTTGCCCCCAGAACTCAGCTGCTGTGGTTCTTATTAAGAGCGCTGCATTGGCTGTCTTCATCTGGCAGAACCGGGGTGCTCTGCTGAGCTCGATTCTCTCCTGTTGGGTGGCTCACCAGCCTCGACTTCTGTGATAGCTCGCCAGACGCCACCAACGCCCCCAGGAGGGTCTCAGCTCAGATTAGCTCTCCCAGACACCCTCACTGTGCCCTTTCTACCTCCCCGACCCCAGCATCTCTGTCCTGGGGTCCCAGGGTTCCCAGTTCTTCTCTGGACCACAGTCATGTTCTGTCCAGGAGCACAGCCCGGCAGCTCTGCCACCAGTGTGAGCTCTGAGCCTCTTTCCTGATGATTTCTCCTCACCCCATCTCCGTCCCAAACCCCTCTGCGGCCCTGGATCCAGCTCCCTGAGCCTCCCATGGCTCTGTCTTTGGGCACCTCCATAAGCAGCTGGAAACTCCTTTCAAAGCAGGCACAGCATCCCAGAATGACATTGCAAGACCCGGATGACACAGGAACTTCTGGGGCCCAGTACTCCAGACCTGGAGGTGAGGTGAGAAGACAACAGCCCTTGGTCACCCAGGCACCCCGCCAGCCCTGGCTGCCTCTTATATCTATGCCATCCACCCCGATGGTGGGCTTCCCGTCCTGTCCTCTCTGATCTTGCACATCTGTGTCCTGCAGCCTGGACGCCACCCTGATTGCAGCTCCTTCTCAGTGTGCAGTGCCAGGTGTCCGTCACCTCCTCTGTCCGCTTCTCCTGTGCTCTACCTGAAGGGGTCCTTGCCACCCCCTCCACGCTCGCTGATGAAGTCCACCGAGCCCCACCAGCTTACATCCCCTGGTGGGCCTGTGCCTGGGTTAAGTGCTTCTGCTTTCCAGAATGAAAGGCCAGCAAGTCAGCTGTGCCTCCTTGTCCACTCCCCAGTGACTGTGGGTGCCAGATGTTCAAGATGTGACTGAGTCACTGAAAAAAAAAGGGAAGGTCCACCCGTCTTCCTGCAGCTAGTGGGGTGCTGCACAGCATCCTGGCTGTGTGTGTGTGAAACCCTCTGGGCCTCACTGGCTCCCCAGGCCTTTCTGCCTCCTTGACTTCTGAGATGCATCTCAGCCTCACCTGGCGAGTACCCTCTCTGCATTTTCCTGGTTCCTGACCCATGAGCTGTCCCAGAGGGCAGCTCTGGCTCACGCTGACTTTGACTCTGGTCCTGGACAGAGGAATTGGACAGAGGCTGCCAGGGTCCCTTCCTGGCAGGGGCACAAGTTGCATGGCGTGGTACCAATGGCTGAGCTGTCACTGACGGAGGGAAGGTGTTTCCGGGAGGGGCATCTGTAGTACTGACAGATGGGGAACTGGTAAGGGGAGCATGCTGGTCGGGCCAAGCTGCCGTAACGAAGCACTGAGGTCTTGGGCCTTGGAGGGATGTATGTCACCCTGGTGGTGCTGGAGGCAAGAAGCCTTCCATCGAGGTGTCGGCGGTGTGGGCTTCTCCCCAGCCCTCTCCGTGGCTGCCAAGGCCTCTCTTTGTCCTCTCCTGGCCTACATCTTTCTCAGGAGCCTGATCAGGCCCAGCCTCACAATGTCACTGAATCTTAATTACCTCCCTGGCATCCTGACTCCAAATGCAGTTACTCTGGGCGTCAGGTTAAAGTACTTCCAGAGTGTGTGCATCTCAGAAGGAGCAAAGACGGGATCCGGCCCCGTGCAGCCTGGCTCTGAAGCCTTTGCTGCTCAGCTACCCCACCTGACTCCAATGTGTCTCGTTTTCTCACCTTCCCCGTGCTTGTTCATCAGCGAGGCGCCTCAGTTCCACCGACAGAGCAGGGCTCACCCACAGCCGCTTCTGTCTGCTCTGTGTCCTCTTGCAAGTCAGGATGCTCGCCCTGCTGCCAGTCCCCAAAGGCCTCCAGAGTTAGGTCTGTACAGACAGGAGTCACAGGGTGCCTGTCATTCCCGACTCCCTTCCAAACCCCGCAGACTCAGGACCTGGTGCTACCTGCTTCCCATCACCCGCTCTGAGGGAGCCCTGTGGGCTTCTGTTGTCCCTTCCTGTCAAGAACCCTCCCTGCCCCAGCCCCTGCCATCCTCCCATTTCATCCAAGTCTCTTCTCAAACGTCCCCTTAAGAGACCTCACTGACCGAGCCACCTCTGAAGGTCCCTGGACCTATCCTGTCCACACTCATCTCGTCTCCTTAGCTTGGTTTTAGTTGTCAAGCTCAGATATATTAGCTTTGGACTTTGTGCTCCGTGTCTGTGGATTATTAGAACACCTGTGCCGCGTGGGCTGGTAAGGACTGTGCCCCATGGATTCATCACCAGAGTAAAGCTGCTCCAAGCACAGTATTTACTTTTTGCATGAGGGGAATGAGGTCTCAGTGTCCAGGGAAGCTGCCTGCTTTTATGGTTTTGCATTTTCTACGTGGAGCTTCCTTTTTGCCTTGGTTTCTTAGGAAGGTTTTCTGCACGCACTGAGCAAGCAGCCTGAAGCTCCACGCTCCTGAGCTCGGACCCCACTGGCCCCAGGTTAGGCTTTGGGAGCCACACACAACTCCTGCACACCCTTCCCGTGCCAAGTAGATATAGGGCCCTCTAGTGCGCTGAGAATTCCTCAGTGATAATCACCAAGGCTATTTCACAATGAGGGTCCAGAGAATTCTTGCAGAAAAGATTGCCTTTCAGAATCCTGACAGGATACACTATTAAAAAACACAACCACAGGAAGTGCTTTGCTCAAACCAGGGAGCCACAAGCCACCAGTGGTCCAAGTGGGGCTTTACGATACTCACAACTAGGTGTTATGTCACCTCCTGGTAGCCACACAAAGCCCACCCCACCAAGGCCACACTGTGAGCGGCTGGCGCATGTCATACTGGCTGTGGACGTGGCCCCTTCGCCGCGGACGTTGGTGGCCGTCTCTCCTCGAAGGCCTGGGGCGTGTGGTTCAGTTTCATAAGCAATCCCAGGTCTGGGTAAACATGCTTGACTGATTAATGATAACAGCTCTTAAAACACCACAGATGTTTCCAGCGCCCAGAAATGTTTATTTTTTATACTAAATTAAATTCATTTTCCCTCTCATTCCCTCTAAGAAGAACGGTGACAAACTGAAATGCAGCAGAGTGAACGGCTATATTGAGGATGGCCATGTGCCACGGCCTCTCACAAGGCTAGGGCTTGGGGTGTGCTTCACCAGAGGGTGGTGGGCAGGGGTGATGAGGCTGGGAGGACAGGGCCACCCTGGACGGTGCTCTGCTGCTGGACGATTAGCGCCATGCCTTTCGCTTTGTGTGTTCCAGATCCCATAATAACCAGTGAAACAGGAATGATGGCCACTTCGCAGCACACAGGAAGGACTCATCTGCTATGGGGAAAAAGAAGGAAACAAACACTGAGAAGCACTTGAGTGGAGATGCAGAGGACAGCCCGCCCGTGCACACAGGAGCCCACCAAAGCTTGGGTGGGCCACTTTCCCCGGGCGGTGCAGCCTCTAAGATTCCAGAACCTACTCTCTGCACAGGTGTCTTTGCTGCCTGCAATGATGGGAACAACCTGGGACACCGATATGCACACAATGTCTGTTTATCTGGCCATGCGTGTGCTGATAAGCTAGTTATTGCTTCACAGGACGGTAGTAGTAGACCATAGTCACGCACTCTACTGGTGTGAGTTTTTCCAGGTTGCCACGATCGACCGTGATGGTTTCCACCCCTGGGTATCTCCCACAGGAGATTCTCAGAGTGGCATGGTCAGCTGTCCTGGGGTTACAGCCCTGGCAGCATACTCCACCTCCAGAGTGAACCTTAGAAGTCAGGGCATCCAGACAGCTATGAGCATCACTGTAAGGTGTGGGGTTCAAACAAGCCATCCTTTGTAAATCAGTTTCAAAGAACAAATGCAAAACTCTCCACTTGCCCATGACTAGTGGGGCTGCAGAGCAGAGAATTTGGATACAAGCAGAAAAACCATGCTAATCCAGGACTTGCTGAATCACCCAAGCATCAGCAAATGCCAGGAAGGGGCCAGAGAATGGGCAGATCCTTGTGTGGTGACTCAGCTCCTTTCTCTTCCCTGAAAAAAAGCAAAAACAAAGGCAAAATTCTCATCCTAATCTAGTACATGTAATTGTTCATTTAGAGCTCAGTTTAAAAAGTATTTTTAAAATTTTATGGTGCTAGGGTTGTGCGTGCCAGGCAAGCTCTTCACCCTCAGCCCACATTCTGGGCCTTCCTCGTGTATCTCCAGCATCTCTGAAGACAGAGGACATCTACCGAGATGGCCACTTCCTGGTGTCCTCCAACGCTGAATTCCTACTCTGAGTTCAAAGCAAAGCCAGCTCTGGCTGCACCTTCTGTGTGCTCACAGCTGACTGCTCCGGCCGGCCGTGTGACTGCTATTCCTAGTTCCCCATTTCCTAACCTTCACCTCCCCTTTGTTTCTGACTTTCGCCATTAGGGACGCATGGCTCAGAAGGTGCCTCCTTCTATTGTTTCCAGAGAACCTTTCGCATTCAGGCCGCTAGACTGAGACCACCAACATTCTGTCCCACAAAAGCTTGGTGAGTGTGTGTGAGCACGGCTATCACTCAGCAGCAGAGCCCCACAGCCTTCTGGGGGACACTGTGCTGCCTATGCCTGGCCCACAGGGACACCAGACCCTTTCACGAGGGTCTCAACCAGAGAAAGGGGAGCCTCCCTGACAGGAACCCTGCTTTGATCTGGGTATACAAAATAAGGACACTTTAGTTCAGAGCCGAGTGCTTGCCTAGCATTATAAGCCCTGGGTTGGACCCCAGGACTGCCTAAAATAAATATATTTATATTAGGATTGCGATGCATGCTGGACACAGTGACCCTGAGTAAGATGGAACCATACAGAATGTGCAGCAGCACTGCAATGGATCAGTCTGCTGAGGCTGGGTTCTGCTGCAGTAATAAATAACTGCAAACTCCCAGGAGCTTACTGCAAGAGATTTCTGTCCCACTCCTGTTACATCCGCCTGCACCCCTCATGGCTATGACTTCGTTCCATGTATTCCTTGCCCGAGGACTCAGGCTAAATAAACAGCTTTTATCTAGAAAAGTAGGAAATTCTAAAGAAGGGAAATAGTTACAGGCAGGTGACACAGTGCACTTCTGAGCTTATTCCATCGCCAAACAAGTCCCCTACTCTAGAAGGCTGAGGCAGGAGGACTGCAGGTCTGAGCCAAATCTGGGCAACTTAACAGCTTAGCAAGACTTTGTCTCAAAACAAAATTTTAAAGAAGGTTGAGGGCCGTGGCTGTAGCTCAGTGCAAAGGCCTGGGTTCAATTTCTAGCACTGATTTAAAAAAAGTCCACGAGGAAGGCGAAGCCAGTGGCGTGAGGGAGTGTGATTCCTGCGGACAGAAGAAGCTTGGAGGAAGGGCAGGGATGTTTTACCTGCTGTAATCCGTGCTGATGACGAGAACCACACAGCAGTCCATGAAGAGCACCACCCAGGGCATGGGGCTGAGGGGTTTCCGTGGAAATCAGGTTGTACCCATCAGCCCGTTCTGAGACCTAACCTTGTCCTCCATGAAGTCAGGGGCTTGGTCTATTGGGTACAGTGTCCCTTGCAGCTCTGACTGGCGGCGTGTGCTTTGCCATTTAGGTGATTAACTTGGGAATCTCACAAAACCGAACAACTTGCACTTTCGGTGACTCATTAAGTGCACTCAGAAGCTGGTTCGGGATGGGCACAGCAAGAGCCACCGAGAGGCAGTGCAAGCTGAGGAGAGGTGAGGACCAGTGAGACCCACCCTCAGGCTGTGGAGGACGCTGGGAACCCAGCAGCGCTGGACTGAGCACCTCAGGCCACTCGGGTGCTGACGCCAGGGCAGGCCACAGTTCCTGGCTTTCTAGTTCCCTGCAGCTAGAACTTGCATAAATGACTGAATCTAAAGGCAGGTATACTTTGAAGATACTGCAAATGGAACGAAGCTTTTTGTCTTGCTCTTTATTTTGTGGGAGACAACTAAATAACAGGACAAACTCCCAAACCATTAGAATTCAGTAAGAAATGTTGTAATAGTGTATGAAAATGAATTTCCTGATTTTACTATGAAAAGGAAACGGCGGTCTTTTTGACCTAACTGCATAGTTGATTTGTCACAACAAACAAGCAAACAAAAAACCTCTGTCCACCAGATGAAATTGGCTAAAGAGAACCATGTAACAAGTGGTTTTTGTTTCCATTCACTTTATGACAGCATAAGTTAAACTTTAAAAAAGTCCTTCAATTACCACAAATAGACAGCGTGGCCATTTGAATAACAGCAAAGCACACTGTGGGTTCACCTTCGCCCCAAGCGGTGACTGTCCGTCTTCCCTGCCCAGGCCATTCTTGCTTAGAGAGTCTCCAGGAGTTTTTTTTCTTTACCACAGTGGCTCATAGGAGCTACTCAGTTATTTCACCTTTTAGTGGCAGGAATAAACAGGACGTGTAGGTTTACTTTTTGTTTATTAATGTGGTGTGAGAGAGATAAAAAAAAATTAGCATAGTTTTAAAAATTTAAAACAGACCCACAACACAGATAAAATTCCTGCAGAACCATCCATCGGGGCAGTATGTTTTGGAAACAGAATCAGCTCCAGGTTGGGGGAGGACCGATCCTTTTTCTCCCTCCTCTCTGAACCCACTTCCACTGTGAGGAGCTGGAAAATCCCAAACACCGAAACAGGGATGTGAGAAGTGAAAGAGAAAGCAGGTCCAAGGAGGAGCCAGCAGGTCCTGGGGTTCAGGGCTCCGGAAGAACCTGCTGTTCTCATCTGCGCTGTACTAACTTTCAGGAGCTGTGAGCCTTGTGAGAATCGCTACCAAGGAAAGGGCTTCTGACACGGCACATCCCTGGGGAGCCACGCTCCCCCTGTCTGCAGACTCCCGGCTGCTGACACTCGCTTAGGGTGGGAAGACACACCCTGCGCCTTGCCTTTCTGCCCCAGGACCAGGGCTTCCTGGGTAGGGAGATGCAGTCAGGGTCAGTTCTCACTCCTGACCCTCAGCAGCAAGCCCCTCTGAGCTTCCCCAGCTGACAGCGCAGTGCTGTTCCAGGTGGCTGACACCCTGCGTGCGAGACGCTGAGGATGTTTATGAAGCTTGCAGCAAGAGACACGAATGCCACCAGAACACTCTGGCGCTGCTCGACTCACAGCACAGGGTCAGGGGATGTGTCCCCTCCCCGGGCAGCCGGCACCAGCACCCAGCGTGCAGTTTTCCTTGGAGACGGGCCATCTGCACCCTGCCCTGGCAGCCCCTGGCCGCCTGGGCTTCCTGTCCTGTTCCCCATCCGCCACCCGGCCTAGGGCGCCTTGGAAGGCTCTCTGGCCATTTCCTGCATTCTGCAGGAGCGCTAATTGAAAATTTGGGTGGCCTTGCTTATTTATTTTCCTGGAATGCAGCGGGTTATATTTTCATGGCATTTTCTCAGCAGTGCGGCGTTTCAGTTTCAAACTACAACAGTGAGAAGCAAAGCCAGTCGCCGAGCAAGCAGACACAAATCTGACCGGCTTGGACTTTGTAGTCCTGCTGCTGTGTGTGGTAACTAAATCTAAGCCCCCAGAAAGTCTGCTCCTTTCATGAGACTCCTCAGAAAGACAAGTTTACTTCCTGTTGGGAGGAGAGAAAACACAGGGATGTGCTAGGTTGCCATGGCAAGCGAGAGCTAAGCAGGAGGGACACTCCGAAATTCAGTAATTGCACATCTGAATCCTCATCAAAGGGGCTGGCTCCAATTCCCTGCCAATTTAATATAAGAAAATGGCACCAAACACACTCTTATCACCATACTGTCGCATCGGGGTCTGACAGGAATGACAGAGTCCACATCGGTCACACAAGCACTTTTTTTTAAGAACAGGAAAGCTCATGGTGAATTTTTAATTTTCCCAAGGTGCCAAGCCATGTTGTTCTGTCCATCAAGCACTGCTGTAAGTTTTGTATTGCCAAACGTTCTGAGATGACTCTGTTTCAATGGCTTTGCATAAAAACACAATTCTGGCAAAAATTAAATTTATACACATGACTTAATTTGCACTTTAAAACTGACTTTGGATTTCATTCTGGGTGCGTGCATCTTTGATTTCCAAACTAAAAGGACAGAGAGGGAGTGAATTTTTAACATCAGATACATTCTGCGTGAAATATATTGAAAGAAAAATTTAGTGGTTGAAAATCTGGGTGGGTGTTGAATACATTTAGTTACCAAAGATGACTGCAATAATTCAGTTCCCTGAAAGCAGGCCAGCTGAGGGCAATACCTTCCCATCTTTTTGTCTTTAAAGTGGGACCTGACTAAGTTGTTTCTTTCACCTTGGAAGCACCCTTCCCATTTTGTAGCCCTTTCTGCCTCTGGTGTGACCCGCAGATGTGCTGAGAACCATTTACCCCAAAATCGACACCTGCCTGGCAAGTGTGAGGTCGTGAGTTCGATCCCCGGTACAAAAAAAGCCAAATCAAACCAAAACAAAAACCCAAGATTGAAAATAAGGCTTTTCTGTGAAGCAGAGGCTGCCCTGCTCTGAGTTATCCTATTTTATTTGGGGCATTTGATTTTTAGAAATTAAAACAAATTTCACCTGTGTAATATAACTCCCCAAATTAATGTTATTAAATGAGTTACTTTTTATAAATTGGAGCTTGCACTAAACTGTCAAAAATCAAATCACATATGTACATAAAATTAGTAAGTTTATAGAGGTGTTTGACTTCTTGGCTGAAAAATTTGATCGGTGCCTTACTATGATATATAAATAGAATTTCTTTTCCATATGTCCTTTGTCCTCTTGTTTCTCCTAGCACTTGGGGGCCTTGCACTTGCTAAGTGTGTGCTGTGCTATATTTTATGCTCACCTTCAGGCCCATATATCTTAAAAGTAAGGGGTTAATGAGGAAAAAATCGCCTATATTATGCAAAAATCACCTCATTGAAGTCTATAATTTGAATATATACATGAGTTGAATACTAATTATAATTTTCACGTAGCACTGATTATATCTTTGCAACTCACTGAGATATGCTATGCATAGAATGCTAGTAATGCTCTATACATCTCTTCATAGCCTATAAAAGTATTTTTCAACATATAATTGAGATTCATAGTTCTCTGAGGCAAACTTGTTTAAAATGCTAAAAACTCACTAAGAAAAAGAAATGTACAGAAAAATCGGTTTTTGAAAGTGTACCCGTAGTAACAGAATCAAGCATGAAACAGGAAATAGATTGCAGTTTAAATAAAGAATGTATTTAGCTTTGGGTGGCTCTCCTGACCACGGAATAAAATTGTTGAAGTTCTTCCACTCTTAGAAAACAAAACCGAAAACATTCATTCCCTTGGTAAGTTCAAACATTTTATTTAACAGTTTTTCTTTACATATGTCTTTTTAAAAATAAAATTAAAAGCAAATCACACCATTCAGATCTATATCGCTTTTCCTGGTAGTGGGCTCATCTCTCACCAGGCCTGTCTCTCCTTACAGTAAATCGTATCTTAAAAAATGAAGCAGCAGAATCCATTTGAATACCCGGGCTTTTGCAGATAAAGTCTGAACATATGGGAAAGGCAAGTTTCATCATTTATACAAAGTCTCAAAAATAAAAATTATGCCTTTAAAATATTTTCCACTACCATTTCCACTTTGCCAGGATTAACGGTCCATTTTAGCTCGGCCCACTCCCCACCACGCAATTGTGCAAACCTAAAATGTCTTTCAAAGCAAAGTCGCTCCTTCTGACTTACCCTGTCCTGGTTAGCCAAGAGCTGCCATTTCATTTCAGTACAGATGCAGCACTTCAGAGTACAGTTTACACTGCACACACACAAAACTCACAGTCCGATTTAGGGACTGCCCCCAAGAAATAAATACCCCAAATTTCAAAATTATGCCTCACAGAAACGCAAAGTGCGAGCTGGAGGCTTTACATCACACAGGACAGGCCATCGCCTAGAGTCTCCTGAGAAGGGGCCACATTGCTGAATAGTTTGTATGAGACAAGCACAAAATTGTAAGTATGAGCTATCTTCCTGTCTTTGCTTTCGCTTGAAACTTAACGACTTAGACAGAAACCTGGGTTATGTGTTCAGTGTCGGATAACAGAAGTATTGGATCTATGGATCGGCTTTCTACTCTGACATTCGGCTGTAAACAACTGACAACTCACCTGATTTGGATTAGTTTGCCCAAAGCATAAGGCAAACTAAACCAGGTTCCTGGGCTCTTTTTCTTGAGCAAGTGAGTGGGTTCTCCACGGCACTTCCCTGTGACAGAGGCAGAAAGAGGTGATGTGACTATGCAGCAGGGGTCCACCGGCCGGGCCAGGCTGCCCTCGGACTGTCAGCCAGCCGGCCCTGGACACAAGACGCCCGCCCGCCAAGTGGCTGCAAAGCCCAAACCCTCCCCGGGACGGATTCTCCAATTACAGTCTCCACCAGGAGCGCGAGAGCTGCGGAAAGTGAAACACGGAGGAACAATCTTCCCATGATGACTGGTCCGGCCACAAAAGAGCAGTGTGCTAATCAGAGAAGTTTTTAAACGTGAAAATGCCGCCGTGGGCATTCTTTTGCATGGAATTTTGCTGAAGATCTCAACTTACAGAAAAGATCAAAGAGATGTAGGGAAATAAATCTTTCAGCGGTGACTGATGAGGCAGGAGGATGATGATGCAAGGTGGGGTGAAATGGAAATGGCCCCCGAGCCCCAGGGCCCCTGACACCCACCATTCACACCACTGCCGCTCTCGCAGGAGCTGCCACCTCTAGACTCAGTTTTTCAGGCTTTTCTTTGTAGTGTGTATGTGCATGTGAGTGAGTGTCTGGGCCTGGATATAAGTGTGGATGTGTGTGTAAGTATATAGGTACGTGCACCTGCACGTACACGTAGGTGGCTATGTATATATGACAGGGTATTGTGTGCATGTGTGCTCTTGTGTGCACATGCTCATGGGTGTATACCAGGGTGTGCATGAGTGGGTACGTGGGCACGTGTGTATTGGTGTGTGTGTGTGTCTATGTGCAGTGAGCGGTGGTAGGGACTTGCTAGTGGTTAAGAAAGAACTGATTTCCTCAGGACAATTTCCCCTGTTCAAAAAAGATGTAAGAAAGGAGGGATAGAAACAGGAAAGGAGGAGAGAGAATCAGGGAGGAAGATGGAGGAACTCACAGTCAGTCTACTGGCCCGATTCTTTTCCCTGTCAACCTGCACTGTTTTCTTTTTCTTTCTTTCCTTTTATTTGAAATTCACCTGTCATTAGCCAGCTGTCAGGCATCTCACTGTGGCCTGGAGCTGACTTAGGGGGCATTAGCACTGGGGTCTCCTATAGACATGGCCCGTCAAGGGAGCATTTTATTTGAGTGTTTCTCAGAAACTGAAGACTGTTATCAATAGTAAATATTAATAGCAATATTACTGGTAGAGTTACAGATATGCTGAGAAAACAATAAATCGGTTTTTTTTCATTGTTCAGGGTTCATTGATGAGAATCACTAAATTTTTAAGATTTATTTCATGTTTAAGTGAGCTGCTTGCTAAGAATGTAGAATAGTTCATTAAATGCAATGTTTTACTTCATATAACGCTTCTACCATGATGAGTATTTTAACTTAAACTTAATATAAGAGATGTTAGGCTTATTTATATGCTTAGAAAATATGAAATCTTTTTGAATAGAATAATCTCAATTTTGTGACAGCACTAACTGCATTCTATACTTATAAGAAAGCTCTGTATTCTTAATTATTTAGGTTCATTAAATGTCACAAATTATGTAACATTCCTGAAAACTTAGAACTTTTTAATGTATAATTGTTAGATTCCTAGTCAGGGTACACAGTTTTTGAATAATTTGTCATTGAGATTTTTCAGAAATTTTTGCCATAATATATATACTTATCCTCATGTAAAATTACAAATGCTTCTCTTGTTGCATTTTAATGGGCATATCAATAATGCATGTGCAATGTACACACACACTGTAATGCAGTATATTTTCAATAAGTTCACATTAAAAAAATTAAAGGCAAATAGTAGTTATTACGTGAAAGTAGTGTTTATGTTTGTTTTCATTGTAAAAAAAAAAAATTAATTGACAGCAGCTTTGCTCCCAGGAAGATTTCACCTAGAGTACGGCTTAGGTGGTCACCCTATTCAGACCCCTAACCGAGATAACCCAATGTCCTTGATCCACTCAGAATTTCCTAATAAAAATGTGTTAGAGTATTCTTTAAACAAGAGCAGACTCTTCACAGTTTCAGTGGTTTTATTGTTATTATTATTATGGTTAAAATTTTCCTCCAAGAGACTTTCTTAGGCAGCTGATTGTATCAGACCTCATGGTAAACACTGACCAAACAAGACCTTGCACACAAAAAATAAATAAAAATAAATAAAAATGAAGAGCAAGATTTTTCATTTATTCTCCTCACCTCCCAATACCTAAAATATGTTTTTCTTCTGGAAAATTAATAAGGCAGTGATAAAATTAATTATTATATTTTTACCTTAATGGCAGACTAGCTTAATTTATAGAAGGCAAGAGATAACATGCAGAGAAAGAACAACGTTCTGTGTGTAAGAGGCACTTTGCCAGTGCTGAGAAACTGAAAACAGCTAAGCTTGACTTGCTACCATGCACACATGCAGAGCTCTGAATTAGAGACCAGTTTGTGCAAAGAAACCCTTTTTTCTAAGTGTTTCCTCCAATTGCATTACCTCCAGGACCAGCCAAATGCAGATTTCAGAGACATGGGAAAAATATTGTGTTGTCATAAATCGAGAGAGGAAAGCAAAGTGAGAATTCTGTAAATACAGAAGATCAAGTAAATGTTCAAAAGGTTCCCCTCTCTGTTTGATGTGGGAAGTTGCCTTGTCTCATTCTGGAAAAATCATCTTCAATTCTTTGATAATTAATTTATATTTTATTTCTCTTAAAGCATGCCAAAACTCACTTGGAGGGACAAAGTGCACACAGCAGTGCATTCCTCTCCCCCTCTCCTTTGAGTAACACTTTACTCGATATGATAGTTTCTGGCCTGAGATTATATTTACTAGAAAGAT
Organism: Cavia porcellus; assembly: GCF_034190915.1. Lineage (NCBI taxonomy): Eukaryota > Metazoa > Chordata > Mammalia > Rodentia > Caviidae > Cavia > Cavia porcellus. The sequence goes on along the minus strand of NW_026947496.1, from coordinate 6,891,799 downwards.
TGCTGCCAAACTTAGAGTCAGTAGTTGCTAGCATATTTGTGCAAGGCAGGAGTTGGGGAGGCTGGATGGCGTTTAATAATTTTTCCTGGATATTAATCAACACTGTGCTGTGTCACGCCAGGCCGAGTCATTTTTCCATTAGGCCATGGGGCAGGATCGGCATTTCAAAGCAGGCCAGCACTGTAACCAAGGAAAACATGGTCTACACATTCTAGTTCAAAACTGATCTTCGGAGAGAGACTTCTTTCTCCAATAAATTTCTGCAAATCAGGGTCTGCTTAAACAGGAATAATTTTTCAACAGATCCCAAACCAGAGCGATGTGAAGGAATGAAGGGCAGCCACTAACATTTTTCTTTCCAGAATGAGATCTCCAAAGGTTCTTCATGGATATATATATATATATATATATATATATATATATTGTAATTTTAATTGCATAACTACATATTCTACCTTGGTTCTTAAAGAAAACTTTGCCAGACACCCTCTCACATGCATAGAGTCCCAGAGAGCCGTTGCTGTAAAAGAGAACCCGGGTCCTGAAGTCTGGGAGTCACCCCTGTGCATGAACTGGAGTTTGTAATCTGTATTAGTGGAATGAATATGCATCATGTTACATACATATAACACACGATAATAATGCAAACTGACACAGACTCATACATCCAGCATCTGGAAAAATGTGGTCAAGCTTAAGAGGAATTAATGGAAAAGTAGGAATTCAATAAAACAGCAAAGCTGAAATACAACCTGTACATCTGACGTTACATCGTTTTTCCTTTTCATTACTATACTTCACTGCTAACCTACCTAGCTTGGGTTTTCTCCAGCAGTACCCAAACCAGGGGCAGAAAGTCAGTCATTAGTTCAGAGGGCTGAGGGCTGTCAGGAAGGTGTGCATAGAAGACAGAAAGGTTATAGAAACAAAACAGGACTGCTAGTCCGCTGCAGTGTTGAAGAGAGTGGTCACCAAGACTTATTTCAAGTGGCCTACAAGCAGGTGACGGTGTTAGGGAAAACACTGCCTCTGCTGAGGAGCAGACAGTCCCGCTGGCATACAGTTATTTGGAAAATGCCACGGATCCCACCCATACTCCCTTCGAGGACAGATAAGTCAGCTGGAAGAGAGGGCCTTGCGGCTCAGCCAGAACCAGTGAGCGGCCTGACAGCTGCTTACTGGAAAGTGCGCTCACAGGCTTGTGGAGCTTGAAAGGACCTCAGAGCTCCTCCTGGTCGACCACCTTTTCCTAACTGGGACTCTCAAGAGGGCCAACTGTGAGGATCCGTAGTATGCAGGATCCAAGGTAAAGGGTTCTGGATTTTTGGTGTAATTTTGTTTTAACCTGTAGCGAACTCTTGATGCTTCTGGGGCTTTGGATATTTTTTTCCCTTTTATTTTCAGTGCTTCACAACTAAACATTTGTAGTATTTTTTTTCACTAGAGATGAAAAAATAAATTACTACTCACATCTACTGGCTGGATATCTTTGTTATAAGGGCTGAACAAAGGTTCAGAATGTTGGCTAAAGTATGGCTTGGAAATTGTCTTTGGCTTTCTGTCTTGCATGCACTGGCTATTATCCCATAGGAGCACAGAAAGTATAAAGATAAACTAGAAGAGACGGCTTCCTGCAGGTGCAGGGTGAACACTTGAGCCCAGGGACACCTGGAGTGGCTGGGACACAGTGGTGGGGAGCAGGCCGTGTCCTGTCCATCACACCGGCACCTGCCGTCACCTTGGGGAACTATGGTCCATCCTGGGGCAGGGGCACCTCTGGGTTAGCAGTTTAGGAGGACCCACTGGAGACAGAGCCCAGAAACTTGCCTTGAAGGACAACCAAGGTACTGGTCGGCTAATGGGAGAACTCAGATGAAATCTGTGTCATCTGAGGGTATTAAAACATGACTTGGAAGACAGACTGGGAGTTGACTGGGTAAGACAAGGCACCAGGAAGCCTCCTAAGGTGGCTGACACCAAACAGACACAGGCTGGCCCATCTGCTCCTGCAGGGCTGGGGTCCACTTTCAGGGCACCATGACACCAGTGAGATAAAACACGACCAGGCCACTGTTTTCCAAACCTCCTCTATGATCCACTGAGCTTACTGACAAAATGCAACTTGGCTTTGCTGTCACTGATCCAGACATAGAGGATCCTCAAGTGGAAAATTTCACAAGACAAAAGAAATGAAACTCTGTCCTCTGAAAAACAAAACACCTTGTGCCTAGCTGGCAGTTCAAAACAAATTAAAATGCTATCTTGTATTCAGTTAGGAATCTTCTCTTGAGAACATAAAGGAGTCTTAATTCCTATTTCCATAAATTCACAGAACTGGCTCATTCTGGCCCTGTGTGGGGCTGGCGGGGCTGTTAATTGCGTCCTTTTTGCCGGTAACAGGGCTCTCATATCTCCCTGGCAATGAGGGCTTTTCCTCAATTTCTCCTTTCCCTCTGGACCACCTACAGGCACGACCTACTGCCAGAGAGGCCTTGATGTAAACACAGGTGTTAACACATCTGCATCGGTGCATGGGGGCGGGCAGCGGCCGCCATATGGTTGGAGTAACACTATTGAAACACCATACCCCTTCTGGAGGGCTAGGTTTATTTACAATTTTTAAATTAAAATATGCAAATTGCAAGTAAACAGAGGAACCACAGAGCTCAATTCTGCTGTAAAATTGATTGGAGACATTTGTCTATGTTGCGGGTTTTATACACAGAGCTCTGAGGCCAAGAAGAAATGTAGATAGTTAAGTCCAGAGCGAGGGGCACACACTGGTTCAGAGCAAGGTGACAGCCAAACGAGGCAAGAGGATTCCTGAGGCAAGCAGCACAGCCCAGAGACTGCTAAAACAGTTTGTAATCGTTACAGCTTTGCAGGATTTCAAATCATCCTTGTAAGGACCACAAAGCTGGGGGTATTTGGTGAAACATCTCAGGCAGCTCTAGAATTTAAGGTTTCTACAGGACATGCTGTGCAGCCCTTGGTGCCTTTGTGAGTATTCAGCATATGCTGAAATAGGACAAGTGAAAACAAGCCTGTCCCCCGCTCTGCCACCATCTGTCATAATGTGTTCTTATTTTCAGTTTTTCGCCCATCACATACTTATGAAGCATCTAGTATGTGCAAGTACAAAGTCCTTTCTGTGGGAGCAGTCAAGCAAAATAGTAAACAAGGAGATAATAATCTATCTACAGACTGCTGATACTGGGTGGTCACGCTGGTGTGTGAAAGAACGGTAATAAAAGTTTGACAGTTTCAAGGACAGTGAATGAGATAGCAAGCTGTCAGCAAGGAGCACAGACCCTGTGCGTTATACAGATGACTGATTATCAGGCTTTGCTGAAAAAGATCACTAAGCTATGACATTTTATAACTGTCTTGAGGGTTTGGTCCTATGCTAATTTGGTCCATTTCAAACTGATATGCCAGGCAATACAGAACACCTAATGTAAAATACATGTGAAATAAATACAAGAATAAAGTAGCAAAGGAAGAGAGAAGTGTGTCTCTCATAGTTTCCTGACTGTTTGCAAAGGAATTTCATGCTTCAAAGTTATTCTTCTTCTCCAGGCCAGAGAAATCTGACACAGAATTGAACACACAAAGCTTTATGACCACGTTAATTACTTTGACAGCTACTATTGCAACTTTAGGTTTACTGATTTTGTTTCCTGCCAACCTCTACACATACTGCACTGTGTGCTAACTGATTTCAGAACTAGGAGAACCAGAAATTAAGGAAAAAGAAGGAAAATGGAACCAGTATTCTTTATATTAACAAAAAGAGTCTCTTTCCCCTTTGGAATGTTTTCACTTGAGTATTTTTTTTTTTTAATTCAGAAAAAACCTGTGAGTTCTCAAGACTCATACATCCTGGCTTAACAGCAGGATCACCTAACCTGAGAAATGGTATGTCCCTGAGACTCGGGGTTTGGTTTCCTTGGCAGAGGGTGCACTGCTGCCAGTGATTTCTTACATTATTTCCTCTGGACCTTTACTGCCAAGTCTCTGATTTACACTTGCAGCTTTCCTGCTTTTTGAAATGGATGGTCCTGGGGACAGTGAGCTATTACACCATGAAGCAACACTTTGACACATTCTCTGGCAAAGCAGAGAGAAAAATGAAGTCACAGAGTCCCACAATTAAAAGCATCTGCACAAAACATCATCTTTTTTGTTACTCAGATACCTTTCATGAATGTGTGTGCACTTCAGAACATAATGATATTTGACTAGTAATAAGCACAGGTTGTTTTTGGTTTATGATAAAAGACAATGTTGGATGGTTCCCTCAGAGACAGCCCCGTGATAGTTTCCAGTGCTAGCATTTGCCTGGGTGAAGGAGACAGCCAGTGGGGAGGGGTAAGGCACTGTGGGCAGGTTAGGGGCCATCACTGTGGGAGCCTGTGACACTGTGGCCCACATGCTCGAGAGCTGGCCATGCACAGTGGACACAGAGGCTTGCATACCAACTTACAGCACCCCTGGTGGAGCCAATTCTGGGTGAACAAACGCTGCAGGGGTTCCAGCCTGCTCTGCTCTCACAGAAAACCCTCAGGAAGAATGAAAGCCCAGGGATTCCCAGAGAATGTCCCTGAGTTGGCACCTGGGCTATGGCTGGAGGTGTGCTGTGTTGTCACCATCTTCAGTGAGGGGTCTCAAACAGGGCCCACTGCCCAGGCACCAGAGATCTCAGCGATCCTCTGTCTCCCTCCTTGATCCCCGTCTACCTTCTTCTCATTTCTCACTAGCATGTCCCCACTGCTGGCTCCAAGATCCTGATCTTTATCCCTGGGGTGTGAGTCTAGCATCCTAGTCCTGTCAGGCAAAGATGCCTCCTCTCCTCTCGCTTTCTCCTGTTTCGGTGCAGCTGCCCACGTTAATGTCCAGGTGAACACTGCAGCCCTTGGCGGTGCTGTCACTTTTACTTTGACTTGGGGCCAGCCTGCCACTGTCCCCGCCTCCTTCATTGCCCCCCCCCCATGGAGAACACCATCCTCCTCGCCTGAACTAATGCCCTTGCACCCCACACCCTTTGCCAGAGGGCCAGCCTCCTGCTCCACCCACCTAGCATCCATGGCTCAGGCAGCTTCCTGCCCTGCTGCTCCCGCGTCCCCCTCAGAGCTCAGCAGGAGCCTTGGGGGACCACCCTGCCACGCAGGTCCTCATTATCGTGGGCTGCCTGGATCGGTGGACCGTCTCCCCTGGCGCAGTCTCGATGGCCTGCCACGGGGCCGCCCCTGGTCCCTGTGGCCACCGGATCTGGTGCAGGGCCCACCCACGGACCACCGCACTGTCACTCCGCAACTCCCTTGAGAACAACCGAGGGCGGGTAACCAAGGGTGTGAACGGCGTTCTCTTGATGTTGGAGCGTCCCACAAATGTCCGTGAAGCCTGCCCAGAAAAGACCCCATCCTTAGTCGGGGCCGGCCGGAGGCAGGGCCCTCAGGACCCAGGACTGTGCGCTGCCAGGGCTCGCTGCAGCCGCCTCCCGCCCTGGGCCCACTCCAGGCTCCGCCCCCAGGCCCCGCCCCTGCATCTCCACCGCCACACCCCTCTGCCCTTAACCCCTCTGCGCACCGACTATCTCCTCTCCGCCCCTCTGCTCGGCTCCGCCCCTTCTTTCCCTAGGCCCCGCCCCTCACTTTCGCTTCGCTCCGCCCCTCCGCGGAACTCCAGTGACCTAATCCATCCAGAGTTCGGTGCTCGGCTACGCGGTGGATCGACGCGCTTGGCGCTCGCAGCGGGCGGAAGTGCGGCACTGCGGTTGGGCGGCTGCGGCTCCGGGCTCAGGCGACGGGGGTCAGCGCCAGGAGATCCTGCTGTGGGCCGCGGCTGGCCGAGGGCTGGAGGTACGTGGGGACTGGAAGGTCCTGGCGGCGGGCCGGCGGGCGGGCGGGGCGGCAGGCGGGGTCCAGGCCGCGGGGCGGGGCCGGACGCGCCCGTGGGCACCTGCCGGTCCGCCTCGGCACTGGGCCTGGCTTGTGCCGGGGAGCGGGAGCGGGCGCGGCGTGGTGCCGAGGGTCGGGGCTGCGAGCTCCGCCCGGCCGAGGCCTACAGCGCCCGAGCCGCGCTGACGCTGCCGCACTGAGGAAGCGCTCGTGGGCGGAAGCGAGTGGTCTTCCCCGGCCCCAGGACGGCCGGCGCCTGCCTGTGCTGTGTTTACGCAGGACGCGTTGCCTCCCTTAAGTGAACGAAACCGCCCGAGTGGGCTGGGGTGCCCGGCGCCCCGGGACGACGCGGATCTGCACCCTACTGCATAATAATGTTTTGCCTATAAAAACTAGTACGTACTTGTCCAGGCTTTGTGTAACTGATTCCTTTAATAACAAAAGAACTGAAAGCCAAAGCTTACCAAGGATCACCTATATGTGAAAAGGTGGTGGTAGGAGAAAGAACGTGTTCTTAGTACCCAGGTGTTCTCTTCTGTTTGAGTAAGTAGAAATTCAATAATTTTAAGCAGGGAAGCAGAGGATACTCTCCGAGTATAACTTGGAACAGCTCTTGGAAATTTTAGAAAAAGAATTTTTTCCGTGTCAAGTGTTTAATTTCCTGTGTTGTATATCGTTTTGAATTCTTGCTTTTCTGCAAGGTGATTGTTACTCTGGTAGGTTAAGTTTGAATTCATTCCACAAATATTTGAAAGCCCATTTTTTGTGAGTCTTACAGAAAAATGAAATTGACTCTGAAAATATTTTCCAAAGGCGGTCTTCTAGTGGAGGACTTGGAACAATTCCTGAGTGTCTCCTAGCAGCAGGATGAGCCTAGGAGGTGTGGATAAGAGTCGTCTCTCACTTTTGTTCCTGTTCTCCAGTTTACTGTTTTTCCTCTTCTCTTTTGAGATGAGCTCAAGTGATCTTCTTGCCTCAGCCTCCTGAATGCTGGAACTCCAGGTGCATTATCACCATGCCAGGCTTCAGCCTACCCATCATAATATAACAAGGGTTCCTAGAACAACACCTGCTGCACAGTGGGTTCTTAAATGTGGATGGGACAGATGAGTTTTAGGCCAGTGTTAGTAGGGAAGACTTTGGAATTGACACTCATGTCTCTGCTGAGCAATGTGGGCTATTGAATGACTCTCACACCCTGCGCAAAATGTGGTTGGAGTGTTCATGTAAATCATGTGCTTTTGAATATGTTTATGTTAACTAGAAAAGTTAGCCATAAAAATACTCAAACTTGTAGTAATTGTAGAGCAATGAATCTTGGGGTTGTGGACACACCCTTAGATATTCTTGGATCTCAGTTTCAGAATGACAATTTGAGGCTTATTTTTTTGCTAAAGTAACTGTTCACTGGCCCTTGGGCTGCCACTGGCTTGCTTTGCAGCACTGGCTGAGTTACTTAGTCTCTTTGGGCCTCAGTTTCCTTTTTTTAGGTATTCAGAAAATAGAATATATAGAACTAGATTATCACTGTTATCTTGAACTGAGTAAATTCACTGTCCACTTAGCACTTAACCCTTAATGGTAGGAACTGTAACTCATTGGTGTTTACATACAAGTCAAATGACCGGGCCCTTGGTGGACAGGAATTAGTTTCAGTCATTTCTCATGAAACCCCTCTCTGCTGTTCCATATAACTGCCACATAATGGTATTCAGATTCCGAAGGAGCATTTTTTGTCTTCTCAATTTAGAGAACTAAATTCTGCTCTTTTTCACTGTTATCTTGAAGAATCCTTCAGGACTTGAGTGTAGGTGCAGCAGGACTTCGGAGGAGGGAAGGATGTGTCAGGGTTGGAACGATGGGAAAAGCTTTGGGGCAGTGGACCATGATGGGAAAGGCCTGTGCCAGTCTGGTTCGCACATGGGGAGCAGTGGCCTCAGGCTAGTGAGGGAAGGAGATGTGGAAGACGAGGCCTTGGAGTCAGGCGGAGGAGTTTGGAACTGATCTGTTAGGCAGTTGTTTATTTGGAACATTGTCTAAGCCAGCAGAAAAGGTTTTTGAACATTCTTTAAATACTATCAGTGGTGTTTAAGCCTGGGGTGGACCATTCAGTTTGGTTTATTTTTGTTTTAGAGCTTAGCAGTTCTTAATATTTTCAGCTCACAGTAAATTTTGGTGCTGATTAAGCAAAACACTGCACCCTGGGACTTGAGGTGCTTGGATTTTAGTGTGTCAGATGTTAGCTGCCCCAGTGGGTCAGGGCACACCCAGAATATTGCTGGGCACCCAGTGAGCACTCAGGGACAAATGTGCAGTGCTACTGCCACTGCTGCTGGTTTTGCTGTCTCTGCAGGGCTGGCCCTAGTCTCCCTGATAAGTTCCAGTGAATCTTCAAAGGCCTTTTCCAGTTTTAAGGTTCTGTGACTTTGGAAGGTGTTTAACTTTCATTGTGTTATAATTTTACTGTAAGACAAGACAGAAGCCTGGGTATTTTCGTTTGGGGTAGTTCCAGTGAAAGCCCCTTGTGAGTGGTACGATGTGTATCAGTGTCAGGGTCTCTGCTGAATTTGAACTCACACCAGGTGGTTTGAATGAGAAGACTGTTGGCAGGGGTGTCGCAGGGCTGGGAAATACGTGAGGATGGTGAAGCTCAAAGAGAAGCCAACAGCACAAAAGATAGTAGGGTTTGTACCTCTATTAACGGGAGTAAGAGAAACATGCTCCCAGAGCAAGTGCCAGCCTCTTAAAATAAAACAAGGGTGCAGGTGTGAACCAAAGGGAGGCACTGGGGCTGTGAGGTCAAGGACACCACCTTCTATATCTCCCACTCCTTACGCTGTCCTCAGATCTAGGCTGTCCTGTCAAAAAACCTGCTCAAGTTCTCTAGAAAAATTGAAGATGGCACTTTCTGATTGGTCCCAGGCACCCAGCTGTGGGAACTGTTCTGTGCTTGTCCTGGAAAGGCCATGATTGACAGGTTGTGCCCACTTGACAAACCCGTGCCACACCCTAATCTCCTGGCTCAACTAGACCTGCTTTTTTCCTCTTCAGGAGAACTCCGTGATTGTTTCTCACTCCTGTGCCAGTCTGATGGGCTGATTCTTAGCCTTGGGTGATCTCAGATCTGCCTGGTCGCTGGAACCAGCTGGGGAAAATCATGGTGTCTCTATTTGTGTCCCTGTAAACCCATGGTCACCAGTCCCATTCAGGCCATGAAGGAATCTTCTAGGGAACGTTTTCTTCACAAGACCTGCTTTTCATCTCTGCAGATTCTGTCTTTGCTCATCCATTCATGTCATCTTAGCAGATGATCATGCCGCCGGTTTTAGTAGTAAGAACCCAAGTGGAATCCCATGGTGTTTCTGTCAAGAAACTTCTTTCCTCTTGCATTTACAAGAGTGGAGATTGTGTTTGTGCTGGGACCCATCTCAGAAGCTGGGCACTGCTCACCTGCTCCTTCCACTTGGAGGATCTTGCTCATTTGTTCCTGTCTTGCTGAGGCACCTTCCTGTGGCCTTCTTATGTGGCCAGAAACTTCCAGCAAGAACAGGGCAAACTAGAAAACAGCTATAGTGAAAAAGCAGAATCCTCTTGGTTTGACATTCCCTATTCAAATTTCTTTCTCTTCTCAGCCCATTTTGCTTTTGAAATATTTATTTACACTCCACTCTATGTCACTTCTCCTACTGCTGTCTGGTTTTGTGCTATGACTCCCCAGAAGGTCAAGGTCATATATGACTGGTTACAAATCTTGTTCTTATATCCTTTAGTGTGCTACCTGGGGCATAGCAAGTGATTAATGAGTACAGGTATTCCGTGTTTACTACCACGTGTTTAACTGCTGATCAGATTTATGACCAAGGTGAGCTGTTCAGACCTCTACTCGGACTTATAGCCTGCATCTGCTCTGATCAGGCTTACCACACTGGAATGTGGGCGGCAGCTGGGTGGCAGTGCAGTCTTGTGGTGGCTTCTATGGTACAGTAGAGTAATTTTTGGTATTGTATGGTGCTGTGGTTTTGTGTTCTATTGTACATGGTAGTACTACATTATTTATGCATGTGAGGCAAAGCCATCACTTTGGAGTTTACTGTGACCATTCCTTTGTTCTGTGATGTACCCACTATACACACCTCCTCATTTTAGCAAGCAGTCTACTTAACAACTTCTTTGTGGGGCTGTAACTTGATTGTCAAATGGGGAGTGCCTGTATTTGTTTTGACTGAAAAAACCTGAGGGTGTTTCCTTTTCGTAACCTCAGTTTATCTGTATCTCTGTGATTGATGAGTTTAGGAGTCTGACACTGTTGTCTTCTGCAGTGCTGATTGACCGTTCTTTGTGTAGATCTCAAATCTTAATAAGCAAAGGTAGAAATGAATTTTATTTGACTGACTTCTTCAGTCTTGTCCAGGTGATTTTTTGGGGGCAGAGGAGAACCAGATGTTTTTTTCCTAAAAAAATTACATTTTCTAAAGTATCAGAAATTAGTATTTTTATCCATTCATGTAGATCTAATAACAAGGGAGAGTTAGGGACCCTGGGTGCAAATTGGGAGTGTTTTTGAATAAACAATGTAAAGTTTTATAGGAAACGACCCTTCCTCCTATTAAAGTAGTGTGTCTTCTTTGGGGCTTCTACAGTTGTTTTGTGGGAATTGGACAAGTGTGGGAGCTGAGTTTGCGCTGGCCTGTTCACTTTACATCAGTGTCCTTGGCCAGCGTTAGGGGAGCAGGTTCTTTTAGCTCTCCGGCTGTGCTGAGCAGAGAGGTCCTCCTCGGAGAGGGTGAGGCTTTCTAGCTCCCGGGAATGAGGAGACTTCTGGCAGCCCTTCCCATGCAGGAGGAGCCCAGCGCCTGTCTTGGGAGAGCATCGAGGCCCAGTGTGGATGGGGGACCAGTGCGGATGTAGCAGGTAGTCCTGGCAGTGTTGTGGGCTGGCCTCGGGCTCTCCCTCCATCCTGTCCTGTTGTGCTCTGCATCTGGGTCACCTCAGACATAGTCTTTTCCCCTTCATCCCATCTCCTGACCTCACAGTAGGATGGAAGATTTTCTCCACTTAAGGATGAATTCATTAGTTATAATAGATAAAATAGATAAAATGGAGGTGGCACGTATTAGATACATTGTTTACATTACTGGATTTCCCCCAGGGAGGTTGAAATGTAAACAAACACCTGTGCTCTCATTTACACTCACACTCTTCCAGAAGTGTGAGGGAGGGACTGGAAGCAGAGTGTGTCCCCTTCCCCTGCAGATCCTCCTTCTGAGCCCTGTGGCTTCTCTGACAGGGCAGTGTGGGCCTCTGGAGTCTTCCAGTTTCCACAGATGTTTTGTGAATGGTGATTGCATTGGAGCGGAGGAGGAAGATGGATAACTAGGAGAAGTGGGCCACGGAGTCATGACCTTGCCTCTGAAACTTGTCCCACCCTGTCAAATGTGTGGCAGCCCTGATCTAAGTTGACCTTGATCCTAGGGTTCAGAGGATGGAGGAAGGGCACTGGCTTTCTGAGTTCTTGCAGGGGCCTAGAGCAGCCTGATAGGCACAGGTCCATCCCGGGAGGTTCTAGGGGTATGACCTGTAGACCTCTTGTCCTGGACAGCTGCAGAGCCTGTGGGTCCAGGATGTGTGCTTCAGGTGGTGGCAGAGCCTCTGGGCAGAGCTGAGCTGGGCCTGAGAGTCCTCTTGCCTTTCCATTTCCTTCCCTGTTGCAGATCCTGGTTGTCCAAGGAGCCAGGAGATGGGTGTGGTCTTTCAGGAGGCTTTGGCATTTGCCAGGCAGTGTTTGGGAAATGATTCCTGTTTTATAGAGTATCTATGCAGAAAATGGCATTAATATCATGAGGTTTCTTTCTGAGTTTATGGAACCAGAACTTAAATTTTCCCTGTTGCCGAACCAAACCTCTTATTTTATTCAGACCTCTTGTCTGCTATTGAAATCAAAATTCTGCTTTACCGAATATTAAAAGCTATCTCTTATGATTCTAAAAACTCTTTCCTGATTGTGTCATTTTCTGATTTTTCCATCTCAATAGTGCCGCTAATTAACATTTCTATATACTTTTAATCTGAAGTTTAGTAAAAAATAAAAGTGCACTGCCCTTTATTCTACCAATAAATATTTTGGAAAAGTAATATGGTAAGGGAAAATTATAAAATTAAAATTAAAATTTTCTGATCTCTTGCAGAAATATTCAAATTCATCCTTGTGTGTTTCTTCAAAGAAAAAGAGGCGATGTCTAAAGCTAAGATAAATCTGAAGACTATTGAAGTATGCATTATAAATTATAAGGAAACGTGGCCTTCTATCTTTATTTTAATGAAGTGCTCTTGTAATAGTAATTTTCTCTTCTGTCCTGTGATGGATAGGAGGTCAATTGATGTTAAATGGATGCTTTGTTAATCCTTCATCAGCTACTAAATTGGTGGGGGAGTCGGGGTCAGGGTTGTCCAAGGTCATGACCAGTGTGTTTGCTCAGGGGGTTTACAGGTCCTGATCCCCACTCCCTACTCCCCACTCCAGCCCTGTGGAGGCCTCGCCCTGGCCTTCCCACTTCTCCCCTGTGGCTGGCAGTCTGGTCCCTTGCTGCTAGAGTGACAGCTTGTAGCTGCCGCCTGAGAGTTCTGCAGGCTGTGTGGTCTGAGTGTGTGGTCTCAGTGCAGCCAGGCTGCTGGTGGGGTGGAGGAGGGGACCTTGCTGTTTACTTTAATTTATTTCGGATGCCGGGATTGTGCCGGAGGTTTCTCTGCAGCCATTATTCCCAGCCCCAGTCCCTTCCAGCTGTGGGGCAGCCTGCCCCCTGCACAGTTGCCCTCTGGAGCATCTGCCTGTGGGATCCCAGAAATGTTGATGGCACTGCTGTGTGCTGTGATTATTTTGCTTCCACTCTGTTCAGATCCAGCCTTGTAGAAATTTCTTTTGAGATAGAACAGAGAAATGAAGCAGAAATTGTGAGATAAGTGACAAAGCGGGTGTATTTTTACAAAGTGGGAAAGGCATTATATAGAAAATTCGGATCAAGTTAATCGCACTGCGTTCACATAAAAGAATTTGGGAGTTAGACGACATCTGTCATGTTCAGTATTGCGATACAATTAGTGAATTTAAGCTGACAGTTGATTTCTTGACCTTCTTTGGAAAATCCACATGGATTTTGGTATGCTTGTTTGCTGTGGTTGTTGCATTTGTCAGCAGTGATATTGGCTTATTTCATCATAAAGATCTGACAAGTTTGATGAAACTTTGTTTTCATGTCATAGTTACAAATTAGGACAGTACCCCCTCCCCAATTCTTGGCAGTATTTTCTTGATTGTTTTTTCTCCCTCATTCCTGAGCATTTTTCCCTGGACGGTAAGTACTTTGTAGTTAGAATAAACATCTGTAGGCTTTAATACCCCTGGGACCGTAGCAGTGCTTGGCTTTCTCTTTCTGGGCAGCTTTGCTGGCTTGGAGCTGTGTTTTGAATTCCTAGTCCAGGGGGTATTGGAAAGTCTAGGCCACTGGGCTTCCGGGGGTTAGTAGACATAGCTTATCATTATTCCATTGCTTTTGGGGGCTCCTTTGAACAGTATCAGGTTTTCCACCTTTCGTGTCTTGTAAGCATGGTCCCCTTGGGGCTGGGCCTGTCGTAACCCATGGACCCCAGGAGAGGAGTCACCCCTCAGATGCTGTGGTTCATTTGCATGGCTTGATTTTTTTCTGTGGCAGAGTACATACTTAAGAGTATCAGGCAGAGCTTCCTCAGGTCAGGGGACCCTGCATAGTGCGATCAGTGGCCCTCAGTGTCTGTGGTTGTCTTGGCAGTTACCACTGTGGGACAGAGTTACTGGTTTAAAGAATGGTATATGTGACCGAGCACAGGACAGAGGAATGCATCTGAGAGCACATCTAGCTGGCAGATGGCCCAGGAGAGCTGAGGGCTCTGTGGCTGGGGTTCCGGAGGCTCCAGAGTTTTCGGTCTGTGCTGGCAGCGCTGTTCTGTGGGAGGTGGCGCTGGACTGGGTCAGAGCTCAGGAGGAACAGCAGCAACCCTCTGCTCCTCTGGACCTGCCCAATGGCGTCTGTGATGTGGGGCAGGGTACCTCTTGGTGTCAGAAACTCTCTCCTAAGGTAGTGGAATCGCAGGATCTCGTCTCCTGTGCCCCCCCCCCCCCCCAGGGAGGCAGCGGTACACAGCGCTCAGGTGTTGGACTTGCTTGGGGAATCACAGTCTGTATATCTCCCTAAACAGCTATGCCCATGCCCTTGCTCATTGCCACAGGGAAAGCGGTGTAGACACCCACCTAAAAACACGTCTGTGACCCCTGCCCCTGTCCCTCGGGTCCTAGTGCTGTGAGCCATGCAAAGGCGCCTCTGTTCTGTTGCCCTTCTAAATAAATTTAGTAGAAGCATTGGTTGGATCCTGATTCCACCCTGTCAGCTGTGACAGTTTTTAAGACATAGAACTTGGGCTGGATACCGAATCTCTTCATTTGTAGATGAAACCAGAGCCACCACGGGTGACGCAAAGTGCTGTCTAGGGCTGGCTGCCAGTGCCCTGCTGAAGCCCTGTGACACTGTGCTGAGGAAGGCGGCTGATTGTAAAAGATGCCAGAGCTGTCTGTTCTTCTGGTTCCTCTCGTTTATTTGTGCTTAAGGTTTCTACAGAGAGTGAACTGGGAGAATTAGAGGAGCATAGGATCAGGTCCTGGTTTGGATCCCAGCTTTTCCACTTAGTGGGTGTGACTTTTTCTTTTTCTTTTTCTTCGTAGAACTGGGGATTGAACCTAGGCCCTTTGCACTGAGCTGTGTCCCCAGCCTTTAAGTTTTCTTTTGAGACAGAGGCTTGCTAAGTCTCTAACTGGCCCAAACTGGTCTGGACTTGTACTCCTCCTGCCTCAGCCTCCCAGAGTGCTGGGGTTGCAAGTGTGTGCCACCATGCCTGGTTTACCTGTGACTGAGAGGTGATGTCTTCCTATGTTGCCCAGGTTGGGTCCAGACTCCTGAGCTAAAAGGATCCTCCTGCTTCAGCTTCCTGCTCACTAGGATTACAGCTCATACCACTGTGTCCAGCTATGGACTGTGACTTCCTGTGAGCTGTTGGGTCTCTGATAATAAAACCACAGCATTGTGAACTCCTTTGTCCCAGGAGCTTCTCATCTAACTGAGCATTCCCTGTAGCCTTCACTGACTTTTGTGTGTTTACTGGTCTTGCACTATTTACATTGCCTCTCACCTCCTGCAGGTATTTCCTTTACATGTTCTCCTTGCTTGTGGTCTTTGTTCCCCCTCTTCCACCCACTGTCATAGCGCACTTGCAGTTCAGGGAATTCTCAGCCTAGTAATCTGCAGGCAGTTATGTCAGTTATGGCTCACCTCTGATGAGGGTGTTCCTTGTAGTGCAGAAGCCTCAGGGTTGCCCCCGCGTCCGTGTCTACTGTGGGCGCTCCTCCGTGCCCGCCCTGCAGGGAGTACCGCTGCTCTTCCCTGCCCAGCCGTCCTCGGGCTGTCTGCGCTCTGCTTCTCTCTGGCATTTTAAAATGGTTCTGGTTGAGGCTTTTGGGTGCTGTGGATCTCTGTGAGCTGTTTATGTATTGCAACACTACTCATGTTTTGCCGTTCCTAGTATTTTCTCAGATTTCTCTTGGCCGTCTAAGCTGGGTCCTGTCTTGTTTGTGACCCCACAGCCCCGTGACCCTCTATAGGCGGAGAATAGAGTGTGTTCGCTATGGTGATTTTCATTTCTCCTCCCCAGCAGCTGGAGTGGACATTTGCTTCACGTCTTTCTAGGTCTTTTTGGTTTAATTAAAATTGTATTTGTTTTTTAAATACCCAGGAATTCGTTAGCAGTGTAGATATTTGAACTAATATGAACAAGACTATTACACTTTAGATGGTTACAGGGTATTTCTAGGGTTAACACTCAGAAGATATATGGCAAGGAAAAAAGTGGTTTGTTTAGAGTGAAGTTTGCTTACCCTTTGGCTTTGCTGCTGTGTCTCACATTCAGGGTTTAGGTTTTCCCATCTTTGACGTGCAGTGCTGTGATTTTTGGCTTTTTCAGACTGGGTTTCACTGTGCAGTTCAGGCTAGCCTTGCGCTCACTGTGTAGCCCAGGCTGGTCTCACAGTGATCCTCTTGCTTCAGCCTCCCAAATGTTGGGATTACAGATGTGTGTCACATGTCCGCTTTGTGCTGTGGTTTTAAAGAAGCAGTTTCCCTATTTCCCTATTTGCTGGAGAGCCTGGCATGGGCTAGATGGGTCTTTGGCTCAGGGATAATGCGAATTAAAACTGAGGCATTCGGGGGAGTGTCATTCCCCCAAGCCGGGCACTGGGAATTGAACTCAGGTCTTTGCACTGAGCTGTGTCCTCAGCCCTTTTTTATTTTAACATTTGAGAGACAGGATCTTACTAAGCCATTCAGTTGCCCAAGTTGGGCTTGAACTTTCAACCCTCGTACCTCAGCCTCCCAGATGCTAGAACCACATGGGTGTATCACCCATGGCAGGGAAAGGGTTAACTGGAAAGTAAAAAAAGGGAGCTCATCTCTGACAAGGATCTAGCTGGTTGGTTTCTCCTAACCATGGAAAGCAAAAAAAAAGATAGCAAAAGGCTTCAGTTTGAGAAATTGAAAAGGGTCCAGGCCTGACAGGATGGCTTGGCCTGCCCATTTCCAGCGGGGTCGGGGGGAGTGTCCTTCGTCAGCCGTGGTGGGCAGGATTCCATTGCCCACTCAGTCCTGGCTGCAGGGTCCTGGAGGGAGCCCTGGGATGGTGGCTAAGGGCAGCTCAGCCTCAGGAAGTCACAGCTCTCAGCATGTGGAGCACTGCATCAGTATTGAGCACAGCCTGTCCCACAAAGCTGCCTTGTGTCCTGTGGTAGGGTAAATTGAGGCTGATAAAGTTTGCTTTGCCAGCTTTTCCTGAGAAGTTTAAAGGTCATTCAGGAGGCAGAGTGAAGGTCAAGTTTTGCTTTTAGTTACTGGCTTACTTTCCCTATTGCTGAGACAAAATACTCATCCTCCAAAGTTAAGGGAGGAAAGATCTGGTTAGCTCACAGTTTGTAGGGGTTTCAGTTTGTAATTGGCTGACTTCAAAGCAGGGTGGCATTGCAGAGGAGATGGCAGAGTTGATGGCAGGCAGCAAAGCAGCGTACAATGTCACAAGCAACAAGCAGCGATGCTCTTTCTGTCTCTTGTGTCCTATCCAGGCTGCCCAACCCCAAGGCGGTGGTCCTTACACCTAGGGTAGGGCATCCTTAATCTGAGCATCGCAGCATGAATCAGTATCAGCATCGCACCCTCAATCCCAGAGCACACCCCCATGTCAGCCACTCTGAAGAGTCCTGCCCATGGTCGCAGGAGGCTTTGGGGGACATCTGGATACAGGCCATAACACCACTAGTTAAGTACCTTGCCCACCAGTTTAGTTTCTCTTGCTGGGGAAAGCTGTGTGCTGTCATGGTGGCTCAGTGGTCCTGGTGGTCTTCACGGGTGAGTCTCTCTGACTGGCCAGCAGCTGATGTGGCATCACTCACCGTGCTCATGCCCCAGGTGTTCAGCACTTCCGGGAAACTTCTTTTTAAAATTTTATTTTAAAGAGGGTAAAACTAAACAGAACAAAGCAGAGCAGAAGAAAACAATGTAAGTGACACAGAACCAAGACAACAGGAGATCATCACTGTCTATCATGTTATGTCTTGTTTTGTTCTAAATAGCTGTCCATATCTTCACACACAGTAAATTCATACAAAGCAAAATAGGATAGAACTGATCAGAATGGGATGATGAAGGCATTTTAGGTCTTCAAAACCAGACAATAGGAAAATCAACAATGGCTGCTGTAATGTCTCTCGTTCCATTCAAAATAGCTATCCACACCTGCATGCATGTTGAAATTATGGGAAATGGTTTCCCTTTACACACGTGAAGACATGAAGTGCAGGGTATGCCTGTGAGAGAGAGTGGAGAGAGGGCATTAGCACTTCCAATTCAGGTGACCTGAGTTGAGGCTTGGTGTGCCAAGCGCTAGCCACACAGTACCGGGCCAGGTACTTACAGGAGCATCGTGAAGGTTAGAAGTTAGAACCTGGGAATAACATAGAAAATGCTTGGCCATAAGTAATAGGCCCCAGTATGTGAACTGCTCGTGTTACTATTGCTGATCTGTGTTTGCTGAGGGCGAAAGTGGTTATGTGTTGGTTTAATGGATAGTTGGTTCTTTTTCTAATGTTCTTTGCATTGTTTCTCATTTGAATTTTTTTTGTTTTGTTTTGTTCTTGATAGAGTGCTGGGATTGAAGCCAGGACTCACACATGCTGGTGCTCTGTGGCTGAGCCACACCTCCAGCCACATTTATTCTCATGCAGGTTCTTGGATATTATTACCTGTGCAGTACACACAAAGGCTTCAGCCTACTCATCCTGGAGTCAGGGTTCCGGGGAAGTGGTCTCAGTCACTGGGGCCCGTCCTTCCTGGAGAGTCCCAAGTTCAGAAACGAGGGTTACAATAGTGCTCATTTCTTCCAGAATGGAGAAGATGCCTCTTCCTGCACTGTAAAGAAGTCAGGCCAGGTACACTGCATCGCTCTATCCTCTGTCACAAGTTTGCTTTGGATAAATGACCATCAGCACTACTCTGGTCAGATTTCCCCAAAGGACTTTAAGGGTGAGAATTTCTGAGCATGGTAATCCCTTGGTTCATAGAGCACTTCTGTTTGCAAATAATTTAATTCCTAAACAAAAGAATTAGTAAAATACTGCTTCTGTTTACAAACTCCTTATCAGGTGATACTAACACAAACACAGCTATCTTCCCCAAAATCGTAAAACAAATTAAATTCAGAAACCCAGAAACAGAGGTGCCACTATATATTTTGCTTTCTTCCTTCCTCTCTGGACCCTGGCCTTGGGACACTCTTTCTTTGGTGAGAGCGTCCAGGATGGTGGGCTGACACAGCAGGAGGCAACGTCTGTTGAAGAAAGTCAGGTGCTGGAAGTTCCCAAGAGGAGCACCTAGGGCCCGGGTCCTCAGGAGCCAGAGGGAGCCAGTGGGTGCAAGGCCAGAGCCTCTGTGGTGGTGTCCTCAGTAGGAGTGGCTAGACAGCACAGGCTAGCCAAGCGGGCTTAGGATTGAGAGGGCACAGTTTCCAGGAGCGCTGGGCTGTGGGACAGCCTCCAGTTCTCCCTGCTGGGGAATTTCTGGGAGGGCATGGTGTCCCTGACTGCAGGAGCCCGAGAAGGGGACTGTGGACACCAGGTGGGCTGGTTGGCCTGTCGCAGTTTGGCTCTGAGGCGGGTTGTTTACTGTCCTGTCCCACGTCCCCAAGACTCCAAGTTGTTAGAGTATTGTGAAGTATTGGAAATAGAAGGAACATGATTCTTAGCACAGGGACCTAGACTTTGAAATGAGCTTTAGGACTTGGCAGCAGAGATCACAAGAGTGGTGGTTTCTCTTGGTGATGCAAGATGGGTATGTTTGACCTAGAGAAGAGGAAAGGAAAGCATTCCTCACATCTCCCCATTATTATTTTTTGGTGTTGTGACTTGAACTCGACCTCAAGCTTGCCAGGCAGACACTTGTGCTACTAAGCTACATCCCTCCCCACTATTTTTGAAATTGCTGTTATGTTTTGCAGATTTTCTTCCTTTTCATCATGGCCTAGATTCATTTTTACCATTAGTTCTTGAATGTTCACGTCACATTTGTACGAGGTATTTTTTTAAAACAGGATTAAGTGAAGTCTTCTGAGAAAATATAGCCCAGATTCTAGCTAGCTAAGAGAATAAATGAAAATAGAAAAATAGCCTTGCTTCCAAGGCTACACAAATTCTGTCTGTATTTTTTTACAGAATAATCCAGGGAAAGGAAGCAATCATGTCAACAATCTTTAGCATTCATTTGGAACCACTCATTCTGTAATTATTGTGGCAATAAAAAACTCATTTTGACCCTAGAGTTATCTATTTAGTTATAATGATTCAATTTGGCTAATTGCATGTAAATTATGATCCATTTGACATTTTTGCTTAATTTGTGGCTCAGAGTTTGTTAGTTCTGTTACTCCTTGAACCTAGCACAGCAATAGAAAACTTGATTAAAAGTGATGATAGTTCTGAATGTCCCATTTTTGGATTACAAGGTGTTCCAGTTTCCTAGTTGGGATTAAGGAAGTCACAGGGAACAGGCTTTTATAAATACACGTTTGGCCCTCATCTGACGTCACCCCTGCCTGTCTGGAGCCTTGGGAATTAGCCTGGACACACAGTGGAAAGCTGTCCAGCCAGAAGCCAGAGCCTGCTGGTGCGTACTCAGATGGTATCAGGAAGGGCAGAAACTGTCTGTGGTTAGGAGTCTGCAGGGTGATGAGGGGTAAAGCTGTTTCCTGCCGTGGCAGTGTAGATCGGGCACACTGCACTGTCAAGGAGAGGGTGGCGGGGGCACTGGCAGTGTGAGGGTAGGAGTGGCTCTTCTCAGGGGTATGAGCCAGCTTTCTGTTGCTGTGACAAAATACCTGAGAAAAATGAATTAAGAGGGGAAGGGCTTATTTTGGCTCATGGTTGTAGAGGCTTTGGTTTGTGTCTCCTGAGCCTGTGGGAGGCTGCACATTGTGGGTAACAGCGGCTCGGGTCACTGAGGGCCTGTGTCTGAGAGGAAGGGGCAGGGACACATCTTGCAGAGGCTTGCCCAGTGACTGCAGCTCCTAACTGGACCGCCACCTCCTACCTCACTCAGCTGTCAGCCCATAGTGGGTTCTTTCACAGCCCCGGAGCAGAATCTCTTGGGAACCGGTGTTGAGTCCGTTGCTTTAACTGATGCGGGATGTCTGGTTTTCCATAAAACCAAAAGTGTAGTTTGAAGAAACAGAGCAAGAATAAAGAACCCCACTCAGGTATAGTAGAGAGGTGAGTTAGCAAGCCTGGAATTTAAACCAGCTGTGACTTCAGATGAAGGGCATTAACAGAGAAAGTAGACAGCACATAACATGTGAGTAATATAAGCAGAACACATGGAAACTAAAAATTGCTAAAAGAAGTGAAGAATGCCTTTCATAGCTGAAAAAAGTATCTGTGAGTTTGAAGAAATGTTAATTGAAACTTCAAAAAATAACGTAAAGAAAAAGTCTGAAGAAAATGAAACATTACTGAAGAATTGTGGGATGCTTACAAGAAGTGTACATAATGGGAAAACTGGAAGTGAGAAAAAAGCAGAAGAAATATTTAAGTAAATAATGACTAATTCATTTCCAAAGTTAGTGATAAACATCAAACCACATACTGAGGAAACTGTGATAACAGTAGATGGGCAGAGCTCAATACTGCTTAGGCATACGGAATTCAAACTGCTAATAATGACAGAGCCTTGAGAAAAGTTGGGGTAAGGCTTGGGGCACACTTTGCAAGGATCACATGAGGCTTCACTTCAGAAGTGATTCTAGCAAGTAAGTAAAAGCCTGCTGACATGGCTTTCATATCCAGTGCAATTATCCATCAGTTGTGAAAGGGAAATAAAGAGTGTTTCAGACAAATCTGTCTTAGTTACTTGCTCATTGCTGGAACAAAATACCCAGTATCCACAAGTTGAAGGAAGAAGCGTTTATTTTTAGCTCACAGTTTGTGATGGTTTCAGTCCATCAGCAGCTGGCTTTAAGCAAGGCAGCATAGCAGGGAGGCATTGGAGTAGAGAAACAGATTGTGGCAGGACAGGCAGGAATCAGGAAGCAGCGAGCCCCCCTTATCCTTTTATCCCATTCAGGCTGCAAGCCTATTGGTTGGCGCCACCTGCCCCCAGGGTGGGGCTTCATTATCCACAGCTGGAACTGTGCCACACACCATGGATCCAGTCACCTCTTTGGGGTACATCTACACACAAGCCATAAGAAACACTGAGGGAATTTGTTTCTAATAGTATCAAAGAAAGGTCAGTAGTTTTGACATAAAGATAAAGTATTTTTAAAAGTAAAGAATGCCACAAACCATAAACTGGGGGGGATTTATGAGGAGAAAGGTTTAATTTTTCTTACTAGAAATCTTAAGTATGAAGGAACATAAACGCCAGAAAAAGATGCAGAGTCATGAAAGTGGAATCCACACTTGCAGGTTGTGGCCATTTTACCTACTAATAAAACAGATTCCAACATCCACTGCTACTGGTGCAGGGCATATTTACTGGCGGTTTCTGCATGGGAGCTTGGTAATACTGATTTTAAATATAAACCCTTTGGTGTTTTGACTAGGAGCTCCTCCTTGAATTTAACTTGAGGGAATAGTTACATAAATTTGCAAAAATTGGCAGCTACCTGGGAGGCTGAGGTAGCCTCCCAGGGCTACCTCAGGGAAGCCTCCCAGGGAAAACCAAACAGGCATGAAAATGATGTGGATGGAGTTGATTGTGTTTTCCAACCTGGAAGATGCTCTCTGTATATTTTAGGTGTAAAGATCAGGTTGCAAGTGTATTATTTAGTACGTTACACCTTTTAGTAGACACACGTAACTATAGAAGAAGACAGTACTAGTTCATGTACACAAAAGTTACAAGAGGCTCGTTATCTTGGTGCTTCCAGTCATCTTCACGGTGTGTGAAACACTGGGAATTTCTTGCAGTGGAATATCCCTCCCTTGTATAGCAAAAGTGGAGACCTTGGAGCCATTTGTAAGAGAGGCCAGGCAAGAAGGTGAGCCGGCCCAGAGGGGTAGAACCTGCAACCCTGGAACCCAATGCGAGTCCTGCTGAGCCCTGAAGGTGGCAGCCCAGTTGGGTGCACTGCAGGAGAAGGCGCACTGCGGAGTGGGAAGGGTGTGCAGCCTTGAATTTCACCTCCAGTAGGGATTTGGTTGCCACCCTTGCCATGTATTTTGTAGGCCAGGGCTCTGGAGAGCCCTGTATGCACGTGCCCTGGCGTAGTTCCTGCAGCCCCTGGCCCTTCCATAAGTCCTGGCCAAGGCCGGGGCTGTGAGGAGTAAGAGGAGCTGGGGAGAAGCGGTGAGGTGAGGTTCTGGGCCCGGCCTTCAACAGAAGGCTGCCCAGCCCAGGCCCCCCCCCCCCCCCCAGCTGGCTGCAGGCCTGGGCTGAGCACCTGCTGACCTGCAAACATGGAGGGCGTTGCCCAGGGGACTGTATACTCAGAAGCAGGGCGGAAGGCCAGGTCAGTTTGAGCGTGGACACTGTGTAGGATGTATTAAAAGTTATTTGAAAAATTTTACAAATCTCCCAAGGTGTGCCCCATCTGAAAGCGTGATGCAGGCAGGCATGAGGGTGTAATACAAAGCCTCCACAGCATTTTGAGGCAGCAGATAAATCCCACAACAGCCTGGTGCAGTATTTGGAGCAGAATTTGTTCAAAGACAGTCTAGATGTTCTGATACTCCCTTTCAGTGTTGGTAACTAGACTAAACACAGAGCAGTAAGGCTATGAAACACAGCAACAGCACCTTTGATTGTCGTTTGACCTAAGGGACATTTATGAAACTCTGTTGCAAATGCTTATGGAATGAGTTTAACCAGGACAAACCATGTACTGGGCTACAACATAAGAAACAAGGAATTCCAAAGTCTTCACAGAAATTAAGTTAGCAGGAGCAATTCAACATCTGGAAACATCCAAGTATTTGAAAGATAAACTATATTTCTAAATAACAGCCAAGGAAGAAATCAAGAGAAAAATAAAATATTTTGTCTGAATGATTACACAGATGTATAAAAAATGGTGGGCTACCACCAAAGTAGTGCTTTAAAGCTTGTGTGAAAGAAAGATTTAAAGTTAAGGATCTAGAAGGAACTAGAAGAAAAGAGCTGAGGAAACCTAGAGGAGTAGGGAGGTGCGGGAATTGAAGCAGAGTGAACAGAGAAGGTAAAGTAATGTGGTGGTAAGCAGAAAAATAGGACATAAAGTGAGTAGAGAAATGAAGCTAAAGGTTAATCTCCAAAGACGAATAAAATGAAGCCTTAGCAGAACTCTTAACAAGGAAAAGCACACACCTGTTTCTCGAGTGCGGCGTGTGCAGGAGGCATAGCACCTGCTCTGGGCTGTGTGTCCGGGGCTGTCCGGACCGCGTTACCTGATTTCGCAACCTGCTTCTGGTTAAAAACGTACCGCACTTAGGTAGTGTTTTTATGTTTTAAAGAATCAGATGAATAAAATAATTTCTTACCACTTTCAAAAAGAATCTAAGGCTTAGGTAAATAATGTAAATTCTAAAATACTAAAACAATATACATTCAGTTTTATATTCACAGTCATTTGTGGCAGTGAAGAAGGAACAAGGAATAAAGTGAGCGAGCCTGTGTCTCTAGCTTTTTATGGTTGTTTCTGAACAGTTTGGCCACAAACCTGAACCCCATTTCCAGGTAAAAGATTTGAAGGGGTCCGGAAGGATCTCCAGATGGTTTCATAGAAGTCCCGAGGGTTAAGGAAAGGAAGAAAGAGGCCTGCTGTGCCCTGCAGTGAGAACTCACCCAGGTTTTCACATCTTCCTAAAAAGTCATTTTTCCATTTCTCTAGAAGCAGCAAAGGGCAGTCATTGCTGGTTTAAGGACTGAAGGTCGCGGTGGTGCCCCGGGAGTGTCGTGTTTGAGTGACTTCATCAGAGGCACTACTCCTTTGTGTTGCCAGTTTGTTACTGACGGGCTTGATCCGAATCTGAGTCCTCGCTACTTGGGTGACTGGTTCCTTCACTTGCCCATAACCAAGACTGGAAGAAGCCCGTGGAGATGGCAAGTGAAGCCAGGTGTGGTGGTGCACACCTGCAACCCTGGTGCTCTGGCAGAACTCTGGCGGGCTGCAGCCTGGAGACCTGGCCCGGTCCAAACGCCGCAGTACCAAAAAGGAAGCAAGAAGCAAGGGAGGGTGGATGCGTTCGTTTACATCGTGCCGCATGGGGAAGGGCAGCCAGGGTACCCCTCTGTGAACGAACGAAAGCCCTCGAATCCCTAGGAGGGGTGAAACAAAACCAGGCCCAGTGCGTGTGTAGATTGGGTAAAGGTTGGCCCAGGGCCGGAAGCACCGGGCTTCCTTACTGTGAGGCCTGGGGCGGCAGTTGACGTGCTTAGTGTGAGGAAGCTTGGACAACATTTATCTGGGGCATAAGATGAATTTTGGCATCCAGGCACAGAAACATGGGTCTAGTGCACCCACATTTATTCTTCAGAATATTTCTAGTGATGATTTATTAAGTTTTAATTTTATGAGTTTATATTAAACAGTGAGTACTTAACATGAAAAATAACACAAAAATAAAGTATTGAATTTTTAATATTTATTGAGTATAAACCATTAAAATTTTCAACATTAACTTTTTTGTTGTACTAAGTCTAAAAATCGCATAAGTAAATTCTTATATGAACTACAGTTGAAAATAGAGCCCTTTGCAAAAAGAATTTACTTCACTTATACTTTTAAGGTGGTATGCCCACCGGACAATAGCACGTTCCATGTACTTGTATGGCTTACACTGACAACACATACATTCTGCTTTCGGTCTTTTTGTGGGACATATTTGACATGAGGGGGTTCTTAGTATACAGTGTGCAGTTAACAGGAATGTGAGGCATCAAATGAAGTATCAAGTATGTAACGGATGCTTAAAATAGACATCAACATTTTCACATCTGTATACTTGCTTACAAACCAAAAAGTTAACATCAGAAGTAAAGTCTTCCATGAACTACACTGGAAATACTCAAGGAGCTCTCTCGGGGAAGTAAGCTTGGCTTTAAGTGTCATGCCCACGGCAGCTTCACCTGTGACTTCTGCATGTTCGTGCGCTTACCTCACTCTCACTGACAGCTCAGGGGCCTACCTGTCCTTTCCTGGGTCCTGTCCTTGTGTGGTGGTCTTGCCACCTCTCTTCCTGTTTGTCAGGAGCTTCTGACCATATTGTACAGCATGCACTCGGCAGGGCAGTAAGGTGGATACAATGTCAACTATGGGGTGAGTGCTTAGCACAGACACCAGCATTTTCACATCAATTGTGTACACGCTTACAGAACATAAAAGATAACATCGGAAAGAAAAACCTATGCGAACTACATTGTAAGCCCAAAAGTCTACCCCAAAAGTAGTCTTTGTTTTAACTATCACATCCAAGGCAGTCGATAGACATGAGAAATGCCGGTTTCCTGCAGAAGCGTTGCTTGCCCTGATACCGTGTAGGTTTTGTTTTCCTGTACTTTTTTGTAGTGCACAGTTAACAGCTTTTTTGTTTTCCTATTGTTGCAGTAGGCCATTTGACACTGTGTCTGCCTGTTTACCTGTCAGTTCACCACATGCACAGTTCTTCTGCATAGTTCCTTGGGGAGAAATAGTTTGTTTTTCTTCCACTGTAAATGGTCTCTTACCAGCTCCATTTCCAAGCCTCTAAGAAGGTTTCTCCACAATAAAGTTCGCACTACTGTTTACTTTATTAGCTAACAAATTATTTATGCCATGTGTTTAGGGTCATTTGACCAGTGCCTTGTGTTTCAGGTGGCTCCATAGTTGTTGCATAATTCATATCAGCATGCACGGCACCTTTAGTTTTGCTTTAGAAAGTTTACATCTCATGCTTCCGTTTAGTTGGCCCTCTCATGGTGAAATACTGACATCAGCAGTACCAGTTTGTTTTTCTGTGCCATATACACGGCCAGTGTTACATCGTCTGAAATCTAAAGATTGTACTATACAATTCTCTGTTTTGAAATTGCATCATTTCATTTGGAATGTCTGCTTTGCTCTCATGTACAGTTCCTGTGCTGGTGATGGATCTTGTGCCCGGTTAGCAAATGTAATGTCAGCTGGAAACCAATAAACCAAATGTCGAATGTCACATTCCAGTTCATTTGGGAGGTGGGAGCAACAAGTCTGTTCACAACATCATTTGTTTTATTACTATGTAAATAAGGACCTGGGGCTGAGTTCCAGGGTAATGTCTAGATTGAAAGCATAATGTCTTTGCATCCTTAAGGCTATACATTTTTATGCCACATTTTGACCCATAGCTTTTCAGTATGGTGATCAGTTCCTGTGATCACCATAAGGAATCCCTGTTAAGTAGAGCAGGCCTGTGAATGCTTTCACTTCACTTTGGGAGGTATCATAATAAGTCCATGTTTGAGTATGGCTATTGGTGCATGCCGAATGTTAAATTTGCATGTCAACCTTTGTGTATTTCACAGCTTCTTGTAGCATTTTGTCTAATTTTCAGCATCAAGTGGCAGTATGGGCATTCTATCCAATACATTTCACCCCTGTGAAATACAAAATTCATTCTGTGTTTTCAGACCTAGCATTGAGTCATTTCATTGGGTTGCATGGCCATTTCACATTTCTACTAGTCTCATAAATATTCATATTTTGTGTTCTTTGCCATCTAAATCATTCCCTGTGTCTTGCTCCATTTTGCTGTCAGAGGACCTTTGGCTCACATGGCCAACTTTAAGGTCTTCCTCCTCTTCATCATCATCATCATCATCATCGTCGTCATCATCATCATCCCCACACCACTTTTCTGTTTATGAAAACGTATATTACCATAATGGATCATCTTAATCATCCACAGATGAATGATCTGATGATTCACTTTTGACCTCCAAAACTTGCAAATCTGGTTTTTCCTGTGCCATTGTACTGAAGTGGGTTACTTCTACCAGAAAAATCAAAAGAAAACAAATTTTTTAAAACAAATCCTGGCGTGGTGTTGATGTGTTGGACCGTTTGTGATGCTTGAGTAAATATACACAAAGCAAAGTTGCATGGAGCATAAGGTGGTAAAAGTCCCATTTTGCGACTTTTGCACAAATATGCACAGCTTGCCATCCATATCAAGTGAGTGAACACGCAGACTATGTTCCTGTGTCCCTTGGAGAAAGCTACTAAGGTGCACAGCCTGCTGCTGTTGTGCTAACAAACAGATTTGCGGTAGAAAAGTAAGGGATGGGCCCAAACCCTGATTTGCTAAGAGTGGTTTACCCTCTTAGTTATAGTCTGAGGGCAGATGGTCCTCTAGTTTGGTGGAATACTTGGCATGTCAGTATCTGTGGGTCTTTCCCCTTGGACTTTGTGGTATGCATAGGCTGCTTGGCAAAGAGGACCAGCGGCTGTGTTGGCAGTGCTTTGAGAGCCATTCGCTACCTTTTGTATTTGCCAAAGGTTTTCCTGCATCATCTTTACAATAGCCTTCTTGTCAAGACCCCTGTTTCCTGGCCGAGACACAGTATCAGACTGGGTAGAGCATAAAGGAGTGGCTTACTTGAGCTCAGTGTTATAGTCTGTGCCCAGCAAGGTCCAGGCCAGGAAGGACAATCAGAGAGGAGAGGAGTATGGTGGAGGAGGAAGCAGAGAGCCAAGGATGAGCTGGGGAGGGGGGAGGTGCAGTCTTCCGCCAGCCAGGCCCCACCTCTGCTGTAGGTCTGCTGGGTCTGCCCCTGACTCATTCGCCTCCCAGGGCCCGCCTGTGATTTCAGGAAGCCTTTGGGGGACAGTTTTTATCTAAAGCCTAGCATTCATAAAGTGGGTCCTGTGATTATCTTCATTTTACATACCAAAACCCGGAGGTTTAGAGCCATTTCCAAAGTAGAATACTGTGTATCATAAAGTGTAGTTTTCCAAATTCTGACTGTGGTTACCAGCAAATCCATGTTTCAGCCTATATGTCTACAGCCCAGGTTTTAAAAAAATATGTATTTTTGATTAAACGATATATTCCTTAAAAAAGAGCTTTGGGAGTGGAATGGTGCCAGCTGTAGGCGTGGACTTGGTGAGGACGGCTGTTGTACTGAGAGCTCTTAGAATGAAGGGCTCTGATGCCTTCCTTATGGCAGAAACTCATGTCCTCAGTAAACTTAGTTAGTGCTCCATAGATGTTGGCTGGCAGGAAGACGATTGTTAAAAAAGTTTAGAACTACTGTATATGCTTAAGAATGCTTTTTGTATGTTGGCATTGAATGTCTAGCAGTGTTACATGTTTAGTCCGTATTTTCTCAGTTGACACTAATTCTCTTTTCTTTTTTTCTTTTAACAGATCACGCTGTAACTAGATCACCCACTAACGGTTGCACCAACCACAATGTCAAGGTTACGACAGCCCCCGCTGGTGACCGGCATCTCTCCAAATGAAGGGATCCCGTGGACAAAGGTCACGATCCGAGGGGAGAACCTGGGTACTGGCTCCACCGACCTCATAGGTGAGGGCAAGAGCCGTAGGAGTTGCTGTGGCCAGGGGTTTTTGTGCTGGACCAGTGAGGCAGGGTACATTATTTTGGAGTAGTGAAGCAGACAGAAGCATCTGGATAAAGATGAGTTACTTGGCTTTCTGGCTTTTCTGTGGAAATCATTATTTTGTCAACTGTTGTCTGTATTGTCTTTCAACAAGTCCTTCAGACTTTCTCACTGCTGGTGTTCACCTCTGTTTTGATCTCTTCTGCGTAGCACAAAGGTGAAGCTGAAGCTAGAGCGAGGTCTAATATATGCATAGCTGGGTGTAGGGGACAGCTGCAGCAGAGAGCACAGTGTAAGCATTTTACAGTCCGTTCTGCTGCTTTGCCTGTGAATGCCACATGGGGATGCAGAGCTGCATTCAGGGCCCTGCTGAGCCCCGGTCTGGACGAAGCCATTTCTGAACGCCGAGGGTGCCACTGGTAGAGCGCCGGAACTTTGCAGTGGGATTTACTTTTCCTACGTTGTAACTGCTTGGTGATAGATTGTTTTTTGCTCATCTGAAAATCCTTCTAAAAGGGAACGTGAGCTGGGCTCAGCCCCATATTTAATAACTGAGTTTTGTCTCCAGCTAATTCTTTTGCTAGTGTTAAATGTAATTATCTCATCTCATATTTTCTCTGGTTATAGATTTTGCTCCTTTAGTAGACATGGCTTAAGTTTATTCTTGCAAAGATAGTCTTATGTAAGCCTATGGTTTTCAATGTAGGTCATTCCAGATACTCCATTACCCAAGTGGAAAAATTCTCACAGTTCATGGAAATACATTATACAGGTGGAAAGTACATCTAAACTTGTAACTGGCAGTCTCTGTGGGTGTCAAAACATGACAGTTACTAGTCCGTGTAAATTGTAATTTAGCTTTAGCTTCAAGCAGTGCCTAGTCTTACATAACCAAGTGTATATTACTTTCATAAACCTTGCTAGTTTAGCTTTCAGCCTACCTGTGTTGCCAAGAAACCATTTTTTAAAGAAGCAAGCATAACCTACTAAATAATTTAAGTATTCTAAACTCAGATGATAGCTCTGCTAGCCAAGGGAAACACTATAAAAAGTACTTGGGTTGGAACTTTACAGGTCACTGTAAGAAAAAGCTGCTATTATGTTTCATCAAAACAGCTTTCTTCACTTTCAGTAAGTTAGCAAAAATGTGCTTAAAAATGAAAAAAGATAGGTCTTATGGTCTTCTTTTCATTTTGAAACATTCAGAATGACCTGTTAGAGTCTGTGTTTAAGCTGTGTACTGATTATTAATCTTTGGAGAAAAATGCAGACGAGGTACTGATCAGAAGAGCCTTGAGGACAGCCGTGTGAGGTGAAGCAAGTGTGTGTGAGGGTTTTCTGCTGCCTCGTCCCTTTCTGGATGCCATTTGTATTTGGTCCATGTAACCGCATTTTAAAGACTTTCTGCGTACATAATAAATGTGAGAACTTTTCCCAGTTCTTAGTTTTAATTGTAGGACAGTTGTGATAGACAGGGTTTGCAAAGGAATAGATTTAATATAGGACACATAATTTATAGGATTATTTTATAATTTTCACCCAAAAAGTCAGTTGCAGAAGAGTGCAGAGATCTGTCCATGCACTAGACACCAAAGAATCCAGCTGAGGTCCTGGATCCCACGATAGTGTCCTGTACAAGTCCAGCTGAGGTCCTACAGCCCGTAGCAGTGTCTTTCCCAATCAGTCTAGGCATGCCCATTTCCCCAGTGTGACCACCTTTTAAGCTCGAGTACATTCTGTAATATCATGTGTGATTGATCACTAGAAGAAGAACATACTGATTCTTTTCAGGAAGAAGGTGAATATTCTATGTAGGATATTTTGGGGTATAATTTGTAAAGTTTTCAATGTACTTTAAAAGCCCATCAATAACTTACATTTCTAGTAATAGCAAGAAGTTTTCCTGTAACACTTCTGACAATTTAAGATTCTCTTAGTCTAAGTAATCTGGAATATCTGGACATTTTTATGGCCTATTTTTCTTTTTCTGTCTTTTTGAGACAGGGTCTTGCTCTGCAGTTCAGGCTGGCTTTGAGCTCACTTTGTAGCCCAGGCTGGTCTCCAACTCGAAGTGATCCTCCTGCCTCAGCCTTGGAGTGCTGGGATTACAGGCGAGGGCCACCACGCCCAGCTGCCTACTTATTTTCTAACCTGCTGATACTTGAAGGAATGTAAATGTAGTCTAAAAGAAGTCTTAGAACATGTAAGAGAAAAAGCAGACTGGGAGGGGTAGAGATAGCAGTACATTAGTAAATAACATTGAGTGTGTTCGTAATAAAAATAACCATGGAATAAGGCAGTAATGTGTCTGGATTTTCTCATGTTGGAGGCGGAAGCTGTTAGACACCTAATCGTGGTTGAGTTGACCTGTGTTACGCATGTGCTTGTTTTAGGCTTGACAATTTGTGGCCATAACTGCCTCCTGACAGCAGAGTGGATGTCTGCCAGTAAAATAGTTTGTCGAGTGGGACAAGCCAAAGACGACAAAGGGGACATCATTGTCACAACCAAGTCAGGTGGCAGAGGAACCTCGACAGTCTCTTTCAAGCTACTCAAGCCTGAAAAAATAGGTAAAACGCTTAATAACTTTTTTTATTTTTCATTTTTTTTGTACTGGGAATTGAACTTGGGACCTTGCAGTTGCCAGGCAGGCACCCAGCCACTGAGTCGTATGCCCAGCAATAACTTCATTTTAAAGAAGGATGTAAAAATTAGCATGTCTTTTAAAATTTAAGGTTGGCAGATCCATGCAGAATTGAGTTCCTCTCCTGTCTCGTCAGGTTGGACGCCGTGTGTGTTTCTCTGGTTGAAGCTGGGTGTGGGCTAATGTCTGCCCTGCTGGGAAGAGGGCAGTGGCCTGAGGCGACCCCGTTCCCCATTGGGTACCTGCTTTTGGGCCTTTGATCAGGAGTGTAATGAATCGGTGCCCATTTTGGCAGCATGGCTCTTTAAAGCGTTTGAATTGTCGTGGGTTTTGGAGCTGAGGTGAGCCAGCCTGCAGGTCAGGCTGCACAAAGCCCCTCCCTGTGCCCAGCAGCTCTGGCGCCCTGGGATCTGCACTGCCCCACCTCCCTCCCTTGGCCTGGAGGAGGCCCCGGCCTGCACACGCCTGGGCCTTACTCGAGCGCTTGAGCCTTTGGGAGTCACTGTGGAGTGATAATGCTGCTGACATTCTAGGTGTGCAGGAGCTAGGGCACAGACGTGCAGTGTCTAGTGTCACTCCTTATACTGTCAGCTAGTCGTCTTGGATTGTTTTCCTGTGTGTCCTCATCTCTCCTCTCAACAGCAGTGATGCTGGCTTGTTTGTTGTGACTGTGTCATCTTGGCACCGATACGCAGATATTTATATGATACAGGGACATCAACATAATTAAACCCACGCGGGAAGTCTCTTTACATAAACAAATAAAATATTTTACACATAGGTCCCTCCCTCTCTGCTTTCTGTCTGTCTGTCTTCCTTTCTTCCTTCCCTTTCCTCCCCTGTCAGCACTGGGGACTGCACCCAGGGTCTTCTGTATGCTAGGCAAGCATTTTATCACTGAGCTGTACCTCAGCCCGTTTTAAGATTTTGAGACAGTTTGACTAATTTGCCCTCTTGCCTCAGCCTTCGGAGTGTCTGAATAGTTTTTCTTTTCAAGCATAGGGCTTTGTAGCATTGTCTTTCACAAATTCCTGTATTTTTAGTGTATGTACTGCCAAAATGAGCACAAATTCCTGTATGTTTAAATAAATGAATGTTTAAGGAATTTAAATGAAAATTCAGAATTGAATTTTTGTATATGTGCATTTATACTTACGTTACATTGTATATGGCATACATGTATTTATAAAATATTTGTGGAACATATGACTATTATACATAGTAGTCCTATTTATTATTTGACATCTTTTGTTTTTGATACCAGGGATTGAACTCATGACCTTGTGCTTGCGAGGCAGGTACTTACTCCACTAAGCTAAATCCCCAGCCCTTATTTAACATGTTTAGAAACAGTACTGGAGTTAAAGCAAACATTTGTAGTATGGTTTTCTGGAAGAGACTGAATCATCTGATGAAACCCTGCATCATTTATAGTATGGCCTGCAGCAGATGAGGAGACCCTGCATGACAGGAGTGCCTGTGTCCTGGAGTGCACCCTGGCCAGCAGCCTGCACCTACCAATAGTTTATTATTCTGAGCTCCGGGTGTCTGGCCTGTTACAGAACTCAGACAGAGGTGCTGTCACATCCTAGCAGTGCTGTGGGTGCTGAACTGGGGTTCACAGGGTCGCTTTGTTTGGAGCTGCCTTCTTTTAGGCCCTCCTGGTCTGCTGGGAGGCTCCTGGCCCACGCCTGCATGGTGTCTCTGGCTTGCTGTTCAGGCTGTGCCGGCCCCGGTCCCTTAGTGGTCACCAGTGTGCCCTGTGCCAAGCTGAGTGGCATAGGGTGCACACATGGAGGGAGGCCCTCTTTCATACATTCGTAGGATGTCCCCCAATCATGTGGTCACGTCTGCTTCATGGCCTATGCATTCTCTGAAAGTGATTGGCCAATGTAATTGTTGATTATTTTGTTGAATTTATCCAGTTGATTTCAGCATAACATACAAAAAAAACGTACAGTTGTTTATCATCTAGATCATTTCCAGCATTGGTAACAGTAAAAATAAAAAGAATGAGGCATAGAAAGTTGTGTGCTACATTTGCATGCTATGTTTGAAAATCTGTTGTTCATTGTGGAAGAAACGAAAATGAAAGACATTTGTTGAGTTTTCAGGAACCATCATAGATACATTAGGATTTCATTGATAGTGAAATGTCTAAGGTAGCTTATGGAATTTGAAAGAAAAAACACAAAATCATATAAATGTAATTGATGTATTATAGTTATATCAAATATATAATCAAGTATAAATATAGTCATATATTAATAGTCATGAGCAGGAAACTTTCTAATCGTCTAATGCTTGGCTTGAATATTTCATATCAAGGTTTTCTGAGCCGTTTTCTAAAGGTTTAAATGATTTCATAATCTTCTCGAACAGTCAGACTGTGGTTCATATCATTGCATCTTTTTTATTACTTGCCTCAATTTTATGACTCTTTTAAGCAGTAATATTTCCCAGTGTAGAAATATTGTAGTATTTATTGTTTGTAAGATACATTTGTTTTTTCAGAACTTTTTCTTGCAGGTTTGTCTTCTCTGTTGAATTACATGTGATGAAACTGTAATCCTAGAGGTGTTATTGTTTCCTTTTCATAGATTCTTAGTTGTGGGTTGGGTGCAGGGACTGAACCCAAGGGTGCTCTGTCACTGAGCTACACCCCCAGCCCTTTTTTTAAATTTTAATTTTTACTCTGAGATAGGGTATTGCAGAATTGTCCAGGCTGCTTTGTCCAAGTCTTCCTGCCTCAGCCTCCTTGAGGAGATGTGGAATCTTACTATTTTTAATTTAGTCACTCACAGGTGCCAGGCGTTTTGTATTAAAAGCTCAAGCACTGTGGCGAGATGGGGAGGTGTGTAGTCTTTGTCTCATTTTGGCTGACTTCTCATTCTCCCAGGCATTTTGGATCAGTCTGCCGTGTGGGTGGATGAAATGAACTATTATGACATGCGCACCGACAGGAATAAAGGAATCCCTCCACTGTCCCTGCGGCCCGCGAATCCCCTTGGCATTGACATTGAGAAGTGAGTACCGTTTCTCCTCCGAGCGCTCGCAGCTGCTCAGTGCTGCGTCCTGACGGGAACCCAGCAGGCAGCAGGCAGCAGGCAGCAGGCAGAGATGGCCCGTGCTGGGAGGCTCGTGTCACCGTGGGTTAGAGCTTCTGGCGCTGCTCTCTCCCGCTTCTGCTCACCCGGAGCTTGTGTTCTGTGAGAAGGAAAAGCCTTCACGTGAATGGCAGCATCTTTTTGCCCCTCTGGTGCTGGGGCTGGAACCCGGTGCCTTGTTCATGCCGGGCAGCTCTCTCCCCTGAACTTCACCTCCGGCTCTGCCCTGATGCCGTTTATGATGTGAACCTAGTGTGTTCCCTAGAGCTGGTAAGTTTTAAGTAGACATTTGAAGTCAACATTGGAATTAAAATTACCCGTTGGCTTGATTTTTTTACAAATATTTTGGAATGATAAGGTCCAAATCACCTTTAATTTTGTTTATACTCCCTACCAGTAGGCCTTCCCTACCCAAGTGAAGTATTAACTTCAGTCACGTGTTTCAAGATTTTTACAACTGAATCTGCAGTTTTGTTTTGTTACTCCCTGGAACTGTGTTTTAGTGACTTTTATAACTAGTGCCTTTATCCCTGTATCTTAAATAATTCATTTCACATGGCAGTTATGTCTCTTATTTCTGGACCTGTGTGATTCTGATTATGGCACTACATACTGAATACTGATTTACAATGGCCCAGGTGAAGGATTCCATGAGCAAATATAGGTAGATGCTTAGGACGTAGCAAGTGCCTAGGAAATATTAGTCATCGTTACTGTGGTTCTTTGTTCCTCCTGGATATGTACTGTTCATTGCTCTGCCACTTAGGAAAAGAATTTCTTTCTAATGGCTTCCGTTCA
This sequence comes from Cavia porcellus, assembly GCF_034190915.1. Lineage (NCBI taxonomy): Eukaryota > Metazoa > Chordata > Mammalia > Rodentia > Caviidae > Cavia > Cavia porcellus. The sequence goes on along the minus strand of NW_026947496.1, from coordinate 6,856,181 downwards.
TGTGGCAGTAAATTTTAAAATAAAATTTTGAAATAATGCCATGTATGTTTAAGAAGTACGCCAGTGGGGATGATGTAAACAGATTTTTCTTTTAAATTATTACTTAAGCTTTGGTGATGTTTTCTAGCTGTGGAATAACATACAGTATTAGAGGCTAAGTTTTTAAAAAGTTAAAATCATAATTCTCATTTGAACATAAAATGAATAGATATCAAAGCTATTAACTCTAATTAACTGGTGAGAAGATCAGTAAGATTGGTCTTCAGAAGCAGTTAAAGCTTAGTCTAGAGACAGGCGTAGTAGACCGTGAGGGCTGAGTGCTGAGTGGGGGCAGAACCAGCTGCTCTGTGGTGTGGTCAGCAGCAGTGTCCTCACCACTGTCCCTGTGACCAGGGACCCAGGCCCATTGGCCCTGTGCATCCTGTGCCGTCGCAGAGATGTGGAGTTGCCATGTGGCCACAGAGAAAGGCGTGGATCCTGTAGTGGTGGAGAACGCTGGGATGGCCCTCTGCACGGGCCAAGATGTCCAGCAGCCCTTCATCCACCCAAGAGTCTTTTAAAACTTTTTTCCCTGAAAAAGATAGGAAAAGGAAAGAAGTGTCAGAAAGTAAGAAAACAACAGATGCAGGCAGGAAGAGTATAGAATCCAAGAAGAGAGACTACTTTTGGCCAGAAAAATGCTTTTCCAGGTTTGTTTTGGTTACTTTTCTCTCATTGATGAGACAAAATACCCAACATCCAAAGTTAAGGAAGGAAAGTTTTATTTAGCTTACAATTTGTAGAGGTTTCATCTCATAGTCAGCTGGCTCCAAGGCAGGGTGACATGGCAGAGGGGAAAGTGTTCATGGTGGAAGAAGACAGTAAAAGCAACAAGAATGAAAGGGGCAGAGCAAGCTGATTTTCCTCCCTTATGTTGTATGCTGGCTGCCTGCCCTAGGGCGGGTCCTCTGTGCCTTAGGATGTGGACTACTAAGTCACTTAGTTAAGCTCCTGAACTTTGCAGGTTGACACAATGAATCAATCACAAACTCTAGACATCAGCCCCATCTCTGCAAAACCTGCCCCCCATGACTGCATGAAGGTTGGAGGGGGCATCCAGACACAATCCATAGTGAAGGGTTTTTTGTTTGTTTGTTTGTTTTGAGACAGGGTCTCCCTTGATAGCCCAGGCTGCTCTTAAACTCATTATGTAGTCCAGGCTGGCCTCAAACTTGTGATCCTCTTGCCTCACCCTCTTGTGTGCTGGGATTACAGAGGTGCATCACTACACCTATTTCCCTCCTCTTCCTCCTCCTCTTCTTTTTAAGATACTGAAAAGAAAGCCATATTTATTTCACTGAATTCTTTTACCTCAGATAGAGAAATCACTTACTTTTTAGGGGTATTGGAGTCCTGAACCCAGAGCCTTGCACCTGCTAAGGGTATACTCTCTGCTGAACTGTACATAGCTCTAACCTGGCAAGGCAGAGAAATCTCATGTCAAAGAGAAAATGAAGGGAAAAATAAACTGTAAAATGATGTGGGTTTTATTTTTTTGGCCTACTTCATTTTTTCAGGTAAAGGCTTTGGTCTCTGTAAAGCACATTGTTGCATTCAGATTGCATCACATTCTCTGTCTTTTATTTCTGTTCATTGATGTCACATGGGGGTTCTTTTATAACCAGGAGACTTGAGAGGGCTCTTTTAAAGAAATCACTGAACATGAAGCAGGAAGGGGTTAATACTGTTCGCTGGTTGCTCAGTGTTATTGGAGGAGCTTTTGGTGTGTTCCGAGCGCTCTGCTGTGGCCCTGCTGAGTTTCAGGCTGGGGGGCAGCCTCTATAGGTGGACCATGTGTGGCGGCTGCAGGCTGTGGGTCTGTGGGGACTCGCTGTGGTCCAGAGCTGCCATGTGGGGCTGGATACCAAAGGCCCTGAGTTTGTGTGGCTGCTGCATCTGGGATGTGACGATGGAGCAAGTGAGAGTGGCACAGTAGAGTTCCTCACTGCTGTTAGGTATGAGGCAGAGTTTAGTAAGTGTTTTACCCTGGGGATCCAGCATGTGTCCTGTCTTTTAACAACTGCAATTTATTGGCCGCCTTTCACTGTTAGATGTCACTTGATATCCCTGAATTTTTACTTAGGCTTTTGCATACATGGTGCCATGATACTTATAAAAATGTAATTGCTTAGAAAAAGTAACTTCACTTTGAGCTGAGCATAGATAAAAAGAGCCTTGGAAGAATTCATTTTTGGACATCTGTGGGCTGTGATAGGGTGTGTACATTCAGATTAAAATACTACAGAAAAAACCAAAACAAACCCTTTTTATATAGTATAACAGTGTAAGCAGTGTTGCTAAAGCTGGAAAGCTGAAAGAAGAAAAATATGCACACACTAAGAGAACGACCCAAGACCATTCTCCGTCCCCATCTTCCAGTTGTCACTTTGAGGAAGAGGTCCCCGTCGTGGCAGCATGCTTCCTTGCAAAAGCCAGGTTCTCCTAACAGCAGTGCCATTTTGCACACCACAGGAGTTGTTGCTTCAGTTGGGCCTCACACCAGAAAGCAGATGCTGACACAGTGTGAGCATCCAGGTTGTTCATTTTACATCTGTGTACTCCAGCTGTACGCTCGAGGCTCACCCTGGTGACAATGTTTAAATCTGAGTGTGCACTGGCATCCAGTGGAAAACAGTTTTGAGAGGAGCCAAGAGTTGTCAGCAGTAGGAACTGTTTTGACTTCTTGATAAAAGTATTTCTTGAGTTTCCACAGTAGAGCATGTATTGCCTTCAGTCTCCTGCTCTCTGCTTGTAGATTGAATGTGCACACTTAGTTTGAGTCACCTGAGATGCATCCAGGTTTTGCTGAATAGGTAAGCTGAGGCTGGAGTGCATGTGACAGTTACTCTGACCAGCACTGCAGTGGCAGAGACCTGTGTGCCATCAGCAGTGCTGCCTAGTGCTTCCTTCTTTCCTGTTGCTGATCCTAGATCATTACCATTGTCCTTTCTGAGTCAGCTACACTTCTACTTTGCCCCTGCATCTATATCTTCATAGTGTAATAGAAAATGGACACCCCCAAACAGTATATTTCAATTTCTTAGTTGCCTAGGTAATAGTTTCTGTTCTCTTTCCAGCTATTGTCTCTTAGGAATGGCTGGTCACTGTGTGCATAGTTGGTTAAAATGATGATCATTGCATAAAGTAGTCCCCACTTGACAAGTCATTCTGCCTCTGTATGCTTGCTTATCTCACATAAGCCCTAGACTACCTTAGATCAGAGCCTGATATTTTAGGAATGATCCTGATAAGTGCCCCATGATATAAATTAATCTGCCTCCAAACTTTGGGCGTCATTTCAGTGTTTCTGCATGCCATTGCATCTGGTGCATTGGCCTTGAAGACTGACTCTGCTGGTCTCTTTGGTCACGGGTCATGGCCCTTGTGGATGGAGCAAGGATCTTTCCAGGTACTGACAAGAAAGGTGTGCCTGCGAAATTTCTTAAGTACCCTTGGAGGTCTGGAGGAGGATTCCTAGCTCCATATTAGAGTGACTCACATCAGACCCCAAAGGGAGGAGGATACAATCTGTCTGTCTGCCTACCTGCCTGCCTGATTCTTTTTAGGCTCCGAGAGACATTTTAGCCTGTCAGTCCTGCTCCATTGGAGCAGAGGATCTCCATCAACTGTTGTTAGATAAGGCCACCCTCAAGGGAAGGGGGATTGGAATGTTTAACTTCTGAGTGACTGAGTGGACCAGACAGTGTAGCCCATTGGCTGCTCTGTCTGTGCACCAAGACTGGGAAGCACGGCTCAATATGGCTGACTGGGCCATCACCTGTAGTTCTGTGAGGATCAACATATGGCATAACAGAGGCCTCACACCTAACTCTCTGCATGGGGCATGGCAAGGTGGGCATCTGAATGGTCTCTCTCTGAGAGGCACCTGCCCTTTGTCTGTTGTGCCATCATTTAAGGGTATACTACATATGCCATAGGGAGATAGAATGTGAACTAATTAGTGAAAACTTGCAGTCCCTAATTGCAGGAAAATAGACTTTCAAAGGGATTAAAATGAAACCAAAGTGCTCCCTGCATTTCAAAGAAAACGGAAAAATAAGGCCCATTTTTTCTGGTAATTCTGCCTTGACACCCTCGTCAGCACCACAGTTGTACTCCCTACTCCCAGCTCATCTCCTTCTAGCCAGTTGAACCAGTTCATTGCCTGCATTTGGCCATAGACCACCCCCACCATCAGACATGCCCATACTGGTCAGATGGCATCATCTAATGCCCACCCTGTATCACTAAAAGATACATGACTGTCAGGAAGTCCTTGTGAGCTACACATTTTGACTGAGGAAAATTGAGCTGTCATCCCTGATAGACAAGTTGCCCTGATAGACAAGTAAGGTCTAAATAGAGAAGACAAACTGAGCTCTATCAAGTAGGGCCCCTCAAAAACCTGTGATCATTACAGTGGTCAGGTCATTTGTGACTTTCCTGTTGGAACTCTTTGCCTTCAGAAGTTTCCTTTGTCAAACAGTTACCACCACCAGGGCAGCATGACTCTTGCCTCTCGCCCCTTTTACCAAGCACAGAGTTACAGCCTGGGAGGATATTTCCTTCACACCAAGCCAGTCAGCCTTCCTCTGTTTAACCTTGCACTTTCAACTTCGACTGTTCCCCGAGAGGAGATGATGCCTGCATCAACCTGAGACAGGTAACTGTAGTCCGGAAGTTCTGAAAACTCTCCTCCCGGAGGTATGGGCCAGAGACTCATCTCTGGGTCTGGTGATCAATTCTGCTGCCTCACCATGACCCTTGTGGCTGTCACATGTCACAGGAAGCACAAACAGGCATCAGCCAGTCACACATCAGCCTGGGCAAGAAATCTGTGCCATCAGCATTGTAGCTGTCAACTCGCATTCTGTAATCCCTGACATACACACCCTTTTTGGACTGTTGTAGACTTAAAATATGCTTTTCTCTACTCCTGTAAGTGCCTTCAGCTGGGAAGATGCTGAGACAAAAGGCCAGTTCACTTGGATTCAGTTGCCACAATAGGATAAGAACTTGCCTATTATTTTGGAGAAGGCCCTAATAACAGATTTAGCCAAGCCACCAGCACCTTTTCTGTGAGACAAGCTGTTTCTCTGTCCCTCCATCTTTGTCACAGTCCCCTGAGCAAATAGTATGGACTGTTGAACTGCTAAAATACACCTCTCTTGCCTGCAGAGATCAAGATCTCTGAGCTGCCGTGCACCGCAGTTGCCCTCTGTGTACACTGCCTGTCTTCTGCCTTCCCCAGCCTGCTGGTACACCGACCTGCACCCACAGAATGCCTTTGCATGCCTTTGCTTGGCTCCTGTCAGCCAGCGCCTCTTTCACTAAGACCCCAGTTTTGAACTCAAAGGTTAACAGACCTGGATTCAAACTCCCAGAAATTAGTTCAGAAATTAGTTTGCTGTTTGAAAAAAACACTTCTGATTAATGATCCTACTGGAGCTACAAAAGCGCTACTACAATATCTGGCAGAAACTGGTTATAATAAAAACAAAAACAACAACAAAAAGCCCTCCAGATTCCTTGGAGCTGCTGGCTTCTATAAAATCTGGGTTCTTGAGTTATAAAATCACCTCGTACCTGCCCATAGGACTGGGGCCAACAGACCATGACTGCCTGGAACTGTCTGATAAACTGGTCTCAAGCTGATCAGACTTAAAAAATAAACCCCTGGTAGATACTGTTTATAGATGGAAGTAGCTCTGTTAGGCTAGACATGCTGTCACCTTGGACAAAATTATTTTGGCCAAAGTTATCTTACTGCTCTTTCTGCTTTGGAAAGGTGGAAAGGTGGCACCAATGAAACAGAGCCAGACCTGCCCTCACCATGGATATGTTATGCAAGCTCAAGGCACAGCACTGGTGTCTGTACTCCTGCAGCCAGGTCAGGCTGCTGCCTGCATGTGAATGCGGAGATGAGGATTCACCTTTGTGCAAACTCTCCCCAGGAGTGTCGCTGATTTTCCTGTCTATCACTATGTGTTTTCCACATCATCTATATCTCAGATTGTTGAGGTATACACATAAAAGATCAGTATATTTAGAGATAGCATATTAAATCAGGGTGCAGGTAGCCAACTGTGTAAGTACATCTGGCTTATACCAAAAGGACCTTTCTTTTGTCAGAGTCTGCAAAGTACAGAAAGGGCAGAATCCAAGACTGACGAAGACACTGACTCAGATATCACTGAGCTCTGAGGAACCCAGGTTTGCTATTCTGCTGCCCTTAGCATAAAACTGGTTTTCTTGGTAACTGCAGAGTGGCATTAGCAGCTCCTGGTGCTGACTCAAGACACAGTGATGCCCAAAAGGCAGAAAGATGCTATCTTCTGCTGGGTTCTCCTTCTCAAATGTGTGAGGACCTTTGGTAGGAAGGCTGTAGCTGTCTTTCCTGAGACACTACAGGAAAGCTAAGGTTCCCAGTAAAAAGCAGGAGAGGGAAAGTGACAGAGTTGACTGACTTGAGATAGCTGATCTCATCCAGGGAAGACGCAGGCTGGAACTTGGGCTTCCTCCAGTAGAGTGGCCCAGAGTGGCCAAAAGGCCACTGACCAGCTCGGTCTGCTAATGATAGGGCTATATTTTATCTGTATGAGCAATATCCAGACCTCATTATGCAATGTGGACAAAATGATGTGACTTCTACGTGTTAGAATTTTGACTTCTTGAAAATAATTTTTTTCTCTTACACAAGTATGATTCCTAGTTTAGGTCTCAGCAAATACCTTCAGTAGAAAAAAAAATCACTAAAAGATACCGTTAATCTTCAGGGTGATTATGTGGGCTTGGGGTATTTGGAGCTAGGCATCCAGTACTTTTTAGATTCTTCCTGGCCATTTGCAAGCCTGAAGGAGCTGAGTACCTATGGCAAAGACGATGTGAAACACTTCCCGCCTCAGCAAGAGTTTCCTTGGAGCCCCCTCTGTTCACATGGACACCAGAGTGCAGGCTCGAGCCTGCTGGTGGTACAGTTTGGACAGTGTGAGAGACGAGGGTGCTGAGATTTGGAGCCTCAGTGTGCCTGTAGGCCTCTGTTATCACCAGCGTCTCACTGCAGTGTGCCAGGCCCCTTCCTGCTCTGTGTGAGGACCTGGGTCTCATCTAAGGTGTGGGGTAAAGAAGCAGTCTTCTGGAGCCCTCACTATGTTACACTTCTATCTTGTCATACGACAGAGATCAGTTTTTATGTGAACAATCTAGTGTATTGTAAGTAATGTTACTACAGTTTAAGAAGCAGGTGAATTTTGAATATTGAGTGGAGACTGAGAAGTTCTGGAAAGCTATAGGTTTATATCTTTCAGAACTAGCAATTTAGGCATTTTACTGTTCGGGATGTAACCCCTTTATCACATTATTTTTTTGTTTTTTAAAAAGCTAGCTGTGTTAAGCAGGGTTCAGCTCTCAGACTTAAGGGGACTTTAGAGTCTCAGCCAGATGCCAGGGTATACAACTGCTATACTTTTGAGTTTTGTATCTGCATGTTCTACTTTTTGTTTTACTCCCTATTCTTGCATTCTGTGCCCTTACTAGAAGTTGTTTCTTCATGTCTGCAATTCCTCTTCCCCTTCCACTGTGATTGTGGCAAGGGACATATAATCTAGCTGAAGCTGCAGAGCGCACAGAGGGCTGCAGACGGTCAGTTTGGCTTCTGAGAGGCCCATTGTGGTCCTTTTTCTCAACTGTGACCTTAATACATGCATTTCAAATTGATCTTAGTCGATTGTTAGTCGAGGCGTTCCTTGTTAAGAACATGAAGCAGTTCATAATCATACATCTGGCAATTCTGTAGGGCTTTTTGGTTCTTTTGAGTTTATTTAACTTCCTGACCTAGAAAACCATTAGGCATGATAGAGAATGCCCCATAGAAGTAGTGTTGACAAAAATACAGTCTGCCTGCCACCATGGGCTTCTTCATCACACTGGTGACAGCTTGCAGTTAGACAAAGCCATATGATCCATCACATAGCAGTCTAGACCCATTACAGTGGGACGGCAGAGGGACAGTAGGGTAAGGAGACCTTTCTGAATGACCTAGCTGGCCCTTAACACATTGTTTTCTAGATCTCTACTCAGGCATTTTCTAACTTATGTGCATGATGTACAACTAAATGAAATAAGAGATCTTCCAAAAGTATCAGAGCTAACATGAAAAATCTGTATCAAAAGAAGCTTATAAAAGTGCAGAGCTCTCCACTTACCTGTCAGAGATTTTTAACTGTTTAGAAATACAAGTAAGTTAATGAATCAACACACACACACTTAAAGAGTGTTCCAAGTACAGATCGTTTCACTTTTGTAGCAAGTAAAAAAAGGTGCACGCCAGACTCAGTTTCTAAACTGAGTTGATGCCGCCCTTCTGAGCCTTAGTCATTAGCATAGTTTAGCAAGACTCCCCCACCCCTATTAAAGAATCTTTCCCATAGAAGAAGGTCATTGTGCAGATGCACAGTAGGATTTTCTGTCCTGGCTGAGGGTCTCACACAGCACCTGTTCCATTCCAGAGGAAAGTGGTGTGTCACTAGGGAGGTTTGTAAAGGAGATCCTGGAGACCTGGTTTTGCTACTTGCATCCCTTTTCTGTTAGGAACATGAAACAGGAGCATTCCAGTGGGGAGGATTTGTGTGAGACTTCCTTTTTTTCCCCTGCACTTTCTATTTATGTGTGAGACTTTCTTAGGAAGTGCCATGCTGGGCTGTGAGGGAGAAGAATTGAGATATGCAACCTCCTGCACTTGCGCCTGCTGAGTGTGGCTCTCTGGAGGCCATCAGGACCCAGTGTTCCTTGCAGCTGTGGAACACCAAGCCCACTTGGAAAGTAGATGTGGCCTTGAGGAAGGAATAGTCCCTATATTTAGATGGGCATTTCTGGAAAGAGAGATTTAGGCCATTGGAAGTTGTGCCTAGGGAGATGTGTGCAGTAAGGCAGCCAGACAACTTGTGGCTGAGCAGTGCATGCCAGTGTGAAGATGCATTAGTCAGTTTCCTTATTACTGCGGCGAGATAATGCCCAACACCTTGGATTTAAAGGAGGAGAGTTTTAACTTGCTCTGAGTTTCAGCGCATGATCAGCTGGCTCCAAGGCAGAGGTACAGTGGAAGAAAGTGGTAGAGCAAAGCTGCCGAGCTCGTGGTGGCTGGGAAGCAGAGCAGGGGAAAAGTGTTAGAGAGGAAGAGATAACACATAGAGACACCTAGAAACAGACTTTACTAATTTTCTGGATGGCTCTTTAATCTGGTGAAGTTGACATAGGAAGATTAAAGGTCATGGTCTACCCTTCCTCAACTTCATGCCCAAATCTCAAATAATACTTAATCTCCAAATGAAGACAACTGCAAGTACATAATTCCACCTAACTTTGCACAGCTACTCAGGTACAAACAGAAATGCAAAAATTTTTTCTCCAGAGTTTTGACAGTTCCAGCATTTTTCAAAAAGTCCAAGTCTAGCTCTCTTCTGAGACTCCAGGCAGAGTTTTAGCAGACATTTGCTATAAAACTTGAAAACAAGTCATAGAATCCCGAGGTATAATGGCACACAGTAAACATTACTTTTCTAAAAGAAGAGGAACACAGGGATAGAGAAGAATTGCACCAAAGCAGCATGAAATCCCAGCATTGCAAATGTTAAATCAGCTCCACACCTGGCATTCAAGACACACAGTGGTTACGCTTGAATTCCAGAAGGCTGCGCAGCCCCACCCCTGTGGCTTTGCTGTTGCAGCCCATACCCTTCTCAGGCTGGCTGTATTTTCAGGCTGTGCTTTGCTTTAGCAGGATCTTCCACATCTGTGATCTGGCTTCCTGAAATTTCCACTGTACCTTGGGCTCCATTCCCTTAGCTTCACATGTTGCTCTCTCAGGGGCTCCTTTCCTGGCTCCCTGGTCTTCTTTGAAATCTTGGAGAGAGCCTTCCTGACCCCACAGCTCTTACATTCTAGCTGCCAATAAAACCAGCATCATGTGGATAATATTCAGCTGGTTGTTGACAGCAATTGGGCCCCCTTGAACTATGACTAAAGCAGCCTCTCAATATGTGGATAGCTGAGTGAGGTGAACAGTGAATCCAAGGGAATGAACCAACTCCCAAGGACGCCTTTCTTTCCTTTTTTTTTAAATCCATTTTTACTTTAAAAAAAAAAAGAAAGAAAAGAAATAAAGCAGACTTTCTTAAGCATTCCAAACTCTTTTCTCAGATGAAAAGTATGTGTTTTGCACCCTTGAGCCTGTGATGGGTAGAGCCTTGTTGATTCTCAAGATACACTCAAGGCAGCTTTCTTTTGTCCTTGTACAGTCTGCATGGTTTCCCTTTTGCAGCCATACTTCCTTTGGCCCCAGCTTTGGCCATGGTTCTCTCTGGACCAAACTTTAAATTTTTCTGATTTTTATGCTCTGCCTGTGCTTTTGATTCTCACTCTAAATCTTAAAGTAAACAGCAGCATCCGTGCCACAGCCTTAATGCTGAGCTGTTAGGAAATTTCTACCCTCAAATTAGTCTATTGCCCTTAATCTCAGCCTCCTGCAGTGATTCAGAACATGAGCAGAATACAGACAGATTTTCTGCTGAAGTGTTTGTTACACATGGCCTGTGGGCCAGAGGTCAAGGAGACCTTGTTCCCAACCAAAATCTGCTGGCCTTTTCTGTCTACATTCCTCTCAGCGTATAGTCTTTTGAACTCCAGCCGTAGGTACTATCAGGCTATGCTTACAGCCTTGTAAGGATTCTCTAGGTACCATTTCCAGATCTTTCCAAACTCTTCCAGCAAACCATTTCTAGAGGCTTCTATCCCATGTGGTTTGGTGTAGTCTCAGTAATGACACTACTTCTTTGGTACCAGCTTTGTGTATTAGCTTTTTCATACCAAGGTACAAATACCCAACACCCACAATTTAAAGGAGATTTGCTCCTGCTTTCAGTCCATGATCAACCAGCTCCAAGCCAGGGATATCATGATGGAAAGGGTGATGGAGCAAAGCTCCTTAGCTCATGGTGTTTGGAAAACAGAGCAGGGGGAAAGTTCAGAGAGGAACGTTTTATGTAGATGGAAGGCTTTGCCAGCATAACTCAGCCAGACACACTGAGGGTATGTTTTGCTAATCTGAGAGGCGTTTTGAAGTCTCATGAGTTGATACACCTGAATTAACAGTCATAGACATGAATGAGTCATAGTTACAGGGCTCCCCTAGCATGCCCTCGTGGAACCTGTGAAAATACCCGCAAGACTCCAGTGGATTCAATCACCCTTGGGTGGAGAGCACAGGCCATCTGTGAAATACTTTCACAGTGACAAGCGCAGGACCTCCCCTTCTGTTACACCCGGGCCCTACAGCTTCAGATGGTGACTAGTGGAGGGGTGATGCAGAGTCTTTCCTGTCCCCAACCTCGTTACCTAGTTGCTCTAAGCTGGGAAGAGAGGGGACATTCTACCTTGGGATGAAGGTGGAGTATTGATCTTAGGCTGGGTGGCCTAATTTTTGGACTAAGGCTGTGTTGTAATAACAGAGCGCCATGGCTTGCCCAAGTAAAAGCGAGTGGAAACATCATTGGCCCTGCCCACATTTTCTTCTGGGTAACTGCACCGAATGCATTTCAAAGTCTCTACATGAAAGAACAACATCAAGTCCTACTTGCACCTTGTGAATTAGGCTTATCCAGTTGGTCAAGGTCAGAGATGTGTAGTTTAGTAAGAGGGCTAGCAAATCAGCAGACCACATTGAAATTGAGTATTTTGTGCTGGAGAGTGTAGCCTATTGGAGGTTCCTGGGACTTTGGATTTGAAGATTCCAGTGGCAGAAACAAGTTGGGGGAGGTAGGTGAGGTCAGCTTGTGGAACCCTTGGCTGTGGCAGTTGGGCTTCGTGGCACTTGGGCACTTCAGAGGGCACAAGCGTGGCAGGGCGGCCCATGTTTGCTCTGGGATGCATCTCAGTGTATACAGAGTCCAACCCACAACATATGGAGTATGAATCATCCTAAAAATGTCAGCAAGGTAAGGGAGCTGCAGACAATGTAGCCTGTTGTTGTTCCAGACTGTTTTAGAATTATTCGCGACACAGACGTGTAAACATGAGTGCTGCCCAGCTCCAGGTGGCTTTCTCAGCATCCCCTTGCTTTCTAGGTATTGGGGTTGGGGCCTGGGGACTGGACAAATGCCAGGCATGCATTCTGCCAGGGAACTGCATCCCCAGCAAGCAACTTTCTTACTGCTCCTTAATGGAAATATTCAAATAAAGCAATTTGATGTTTTCAGATTTCACTGTATCCAAATTTTTAGTTTTAGTTTTAGTTTTTTTTTTTTTTTTTTTTTTTTTTTTTTAGTGAGGAACCATGTCATATGGTAGATTTTAGAAAAAAGTCTATTTCATTTTAAATGTTCTTTTAAACCCTATATTTATTGATGTATTTTCTGTATTTCAATTAAATTCTCTTATACATACAGAGTTTACATGATAGAAATCCAGCTGATACAGAAAATACATGCAGGTGTATATACAAACATATTCTCGGTTGTTTATCACAGGTAACCATGAGGGTTTATGTTCGTGTTTGTTCTGCTGGCTGCTCAGCAGTGTCTGTCCCATTTTTGTGGCAGTGGCTGTGGTAACATATTTTCAATCTCTTTCTCCTTAGAAGTAAATTTCCCCAGAAGGAGTTAGAAATGCTGTTCCATGGAATGAGTGCCGATTTTACGAGCGAGAATTTCTCAGCTGCCTGGTATCTCATCGAGAACCATGCAACCACCAGGTTTGTGGCCATGGGCTGGGAGCTGGGCAGGGCTTCACTGGGGTGCCAGTGCTGGTCACAGGGTGCCTGACGGTCCAGTCTGGCCGTTGGCACGGTCACAGAGCTTTAGGGGGATGAGTCTCTGAACCTGTTTCCTTACTTAGAAAATGAGAATTTTAGAAAACTCTTACTTCCTATCACCGTTTTATGTTTCTGTATGTTCCATTATTTGTGCAGCTCCTTAAACTTTTATAATCTTACTTGGGAACAAAAACCGATGTGTGTGAATGTTATCTATTCAAATAATAGGAAAAAATGTAAGTTCCTGTGTTAAATACAAAGCCTATTGCTTTTCCTACTAGGGAGTGAACTATAGAAGACCTTACCTAAAATTAGGTAAAGGTAGACACTCACTATCTAGGTTAAAGTGTTCCTTTTGTGTGCCAGTTATGTTTTCCTCATTGTATGAAAGCAAATTTGCAACTTCTTTGCAAGTTTGACTTAGAAGTGACACTTAGTATATTTGGAAAAACAAATGGCTTACTGTTTAAACTTTATGTTCTAGAAAAGTCAGCTTGTTAAAATATACCTTAATACAAATTCTCCATGCGCTTATTAGGATGAAAACTATTTCTGAAAAGTTGGTATGTATTAATTTGGCCTGATGTCTAACATGAATTCTTTTTACTGGAGACGTGATTCAACTTTTATGTTCCGGACATTGTTTTCCCCAGTCCTGCGTGCCAACCTGAGTGTTCCTGTGCTGCGGAGCTGTACCTTCAGCCTTTTGAGTTTTCATTTTGAGACTGGTTCTCACCTTGAACTCTCTGTCCTTGTGCCTCAGCCTCCGGAGTGTTGAGGTCACAGGGCTGCGCCCAGCCAGCTTTTCTTACTGTAGCTCAGAATCGAACTCTGTTTTGTTTGTAGAGCTGTAATGGTGCTCAGTAATACATTCAAAGACTTACAGCCAGATTACTGTAACTCACATGGAAGAAGAGCTTCTGAGGCCTGCCTGTTCATTTTCTTTGCTTGAGACATAAAAATATGAAAGTTTTCTTGGTTGCGATGTGGGCCGACCTGTAAGTCTTAGGTAACTTTCGCATTGAGGACATGGAACTGTGAATCATGCGTGGAGGTCAGCACAAGGCTCAGTGCTGGCGAGGGCCTGGGTGCGTGGGAGCCCTGTGGCTGAAATGTGGCCCAGCGCTGTGGGACTGTGTCTTCTAGTCAGGTAGCAGACACGCTAGGCCTGAACGTGGAAAGCCATGCTCTGCTCTACACAGCTTCTAAAAATACATACTGTGCTCACTTATGGGCCTGACCTATTTGAAATTACTATTTGAGACTACAAAATTCTTTCCAGCTGTTGTAATTTAAGGACAATAAAGGTTTTAGATGTAGAGAAGAATTTGAGTTTTATTGTCAAGTGATTGGGTGCTAACCCTAACCTGCATGCTTCTGATGCTCGGCTTGACATTGCCAGTGTGCTACACTTAATGAATGCCCTTGTTTCTTTCTCTTCTGCTGGCGAGGAGTCTCAGACGCATGGGTTGTGCTTTGTTTCAGTTTTGAGCAGCTTAAGATGGCAGTGGCCAACCTGAAGAGACAGGCCAACAAGAAGAGTGAGGGCAGCCTGGCCTGCGTGAAGGGGGGGCTCAGCACATTCTTCGAAGCCCAGGACGCCCTCTCAGGTAAGGTGATCTGCCAGCCCCTCAGAATCCTGAGCCTGTGTGTGCCTCCTGTTTGCAGGCTGTGACTTCCAATCCTTTTTCATAAAAGCAGAGATGAAAACGTATGCTGAATACTTGTTGCAATAGAAGGCAGAATCTCTTTGAAGGCCTGATCCTTTAAATGTTTGCTTCCAGTGCCCCCTTAACCCATGTTATGTGTGACACGAAGGCTCTTTTCCTCTCTCTGAGGCCCAGTGATCGGGGCTGGTAAAAATTACATCTCCATGGGTGAAGCTTCAGAGTTAACTCGGGGCATTATGCATGTTAGGCTATATCATAGCCCTATCCATAATTTTTTTAAAATAAACTTTCAGAAGTGTTTGATTTGGTCTGTGTCTTGTGAGCAACATGTGAAGGGATTTTTATTTTTACAGTACTACTCTAAGAACCTTTGCCTTTTGATAGAAAGTTTAAGCCATTTACATTTATCATAACTAAACTTTGTCTTATTTTCTTTTTCAATTATTGCTTCTTCTTTCCTGTGAAAACCATGTTTGGAGATTTGTGAGAAATGTTTTAAAATTCTGTTACACATTGTTGACTTCTAAGTTAAGCACATCATTTTTGTGCTTTTCTCCTGATTTTGCACTTGATCTTCGCCAAAAGGCCAATAAGTGATCCTAATTGTAATTTAGTTTGAAATTATAGGCCCAGTTTTTAAAAAAAAATTTTTCCTGAGTGTTGTTTAGATTTCCTTTTGTGTTTGCATTTAATTTTATCATCATTATCTAACATTTTACTGTATATGCATATAAACCTAATAGACTTTATGTTTATCACTAGGAATATTATATCTTTGGATTTTTAGTTTCGAGTGGTGAGGTGTGTTGTTTGTGCTTTGGTTTTGAATTCTTGGATGTCTGGCACTGAGGACCTTCCTTTTGTCAGGTGTCCTGTGTGGCTGGCCACCATGGCCACGCAGGAATTCACTGCTTCTCTCTGGTGTGCACCACTCTGTCTCTGTCTCTCCCTCCCTCTGTCTCTGCTCCTCTACCCCCGTCCCCTTCCATCTCTCTGTCTTTCTGTCCCTGCCCCTGTCTCTTCCCCTCTCTTTCAGTGGACCCTCTGAATTGTGCCTCCCCGGCCAGGCCCTTCCTGCCCCCTGAACGTGGGGATGCTGGTCACTAGTGCCTGTCAGAGGGAGGCAAGGAGTTAGGAAGGTGAGGTCAGCAGCCCTGAGACACCCATGTAGAGAAGCCTGGAGGCCTTTCTGGCTTGCGGCACCCCCTTCCCAAGTGATGCTGTGGCTGCCGGTCTTGGTCCTCTAAGTTTTTCTGCATCTGCGAGTTTTACTTTGCTCCACGAGGGTCTGCAGGCCTTTGTGCCCGAGCCTGTTGTGCGGCGTGCTGTTTAGAGTCTCCATTGTCAACCTCTGCAGTTTAGGTTTGTTCTTTCTCCAGCGTCCTGAGAATCCACTCCTAAAACCAGGCTTCTGTGCTCAGATGGTGTGACCCCACTGTTCCCTGCAGGGTCCCGATCCTACATCTGCAGCCCTGGGCTCCTATGGCCATGTGTCCACCTTTCCGCACTGGCCACAGCCCCGCATCCTGTGGCTGCAGAGGTGATGTGAAGCCCTGGGAGCCTCTGCACTGCTCCCTCGCTTCCCTGTGCATCCCAGTCGCCCTGGTCTCGGGCAGAGTGCAGGTGGTGCCGCGGAGCCCTGCTGCCCTTCCCTCCCACCTGTGGCTGCTACGTTGCTGCCCTGGTGCGCCCCGTGGCTGGGGACCCTGCTTCCTGAAATGAGCCATCCATGCCCCTCGTGGCTGTTCAGTGGCTGAAGTTGCTTCAGCGGCTGGCTTCAGTGGAGGCAGCGGAGGGGACGATGCATTGCCGGCCCAGCCAGTGCGGTCCCTGAGCCTCCGTCAGTGGAGCAGAGGCGTCCCCTGGGCCCTGGGCTCCGGTCTCACAATCCAGGGCTACAGAACACAGAGGGCAAGAGGAACGGCCTGGGTGGTCGCTTCGGTGACCTGGGCTGCCCCGCCCTCCTCCCACCTCACCCTCCCTTGACTGCCCTGGGAGACATCAGTGGCTGAAACAGAGCAGGCACAGGCTTGGCAGGATAAAAAGTGGGCCCTCACATTTGGAAGGCTCAGTGGGAAGTGAGCACTGCAGCCCCAGAGCCTGGCACCCGGCAGATGCAGCCACGGTCAGCTGTCACGAGGCCGGGCCCTAAGAGTGGCTGTAGTTCTCAAGGTTTGCTGAAAGAAGAGGGGAGAAAATCGTGACGATGGCTGTGTGGGTCCAGTGTTTGTTCTTCTTTGTCCATGGAGGGCATGAGCCTGTCTGAGCTGCTGGAGCGTGGCTGTGCACACCCCGGGAGGGGACGTGGAGGTGCTGCCTGCCCTGTGGGTCCCGGCCTCCACACTAAGGGCTGCGTTTGTATGAGTGCATGGCAAGTACTTCAGCTTTTTTTATGGAAATTACAGAGGACACATCCATTTCAATCAAGTGAAATAAAACGATGGAATAGTTTCTGTGAATGACCCTGGGTTTTCTTCCAGCAGTACTTTTGTACATACCTTGTTTTTGTTTCCCAAATGCAGACCCGGGACAGTCAACTGCTTCACATATTTAAGTTTAATAGATTAGTAACTATAACAAACCAATGATCATGTACCAGGTTGCTTATTGAGTTATTCTATTTAAAATGTTTTCAGAGAAAATAAAAGGTCGAGTTAAGCAGACATCGGTGGTTTGGTTTAATTTTCTGGAAAATAGGATCGCCTTTATCAGATCCCAGCATCTCTGGTGCTCGAGCCTGGCTGACAGCTTGACAGTGGCTCTGCTCTGAGGGGCACAGGGAGGGGTGCTCGGGCAGCAGAAAGGGCTGTAGACGGAGCCTGGCTGGGCCGCAGGGTTGCTCGCTCTGACCTATCCTTCCACAGCGGGTCATGTCAGCAGTGGAGCATCTGGCCACACGGTGACCTCGAGGGTGGCCCTCCCTGTGTAGTGGAGGTGCTGTCTGCCCAGTGTTCTTTGATGGTGAATTGTCAAAAAATCACAGCAGCCTTTAACAGACGGTCTGAGCGCTGTAGAGTGTGCAGGTTTGGCTTTTTAACACTTGGTTGCAGTCTGTCTACTTTTCAAAAGACAAGGAAGTTCTTTGCCACTTAACTTCCCAACTGAGGTTCAGCTTTGATGTAGGGGAAGCGTTCTGTGTCACTGGTAACAGCCCAAATTTGAAGCATTAAAGAAATCACTTTCTCTTTACTCCTGAAATTAAGCAAGACAGTTAAAAATGCAGTGACTTTTTTTTATGTATGTCTTTTTGAGACAGGGTCTCTCTGTGCAGTTCAGGCTGGCCTTTAGCTCACTTTGTAGCCAAGGCTGATCTCGAACTGGCAACAATCCTCCTGCCTCAGCCTCCCGAATGTTGGGATTACAGATATGAGCCACCATACCTGGCACGACTGTTTTTTTTTAAACCAAATGTATCTCATTCTTTGTATGAATGTCTGTTTTTAGCAGTGGAGCTGACCTCTTAATTTAGAATTACAGACAAAACTTGATGTGACTTTACAAGAAAAAATATTGAAAAATCAGATTAATTAAAAGGAGCAGAGAAATAGTTGTAATTAAGGATTGAAAACAGGTTCTCAGTGCATTTGCGCGATGAATTTGCCTACAAATTTCCTGACCAAGTGAATCAGGAGAAATGCATTGAATCGTATGGACCTCAGGAAGAAAGGAACACACAGGTTTATGCAGGCAGATTTTTGCTTTTGTATTAATCATAAATCTGCCACTTTTGGCTGGTGGGTGAATACACTCTTAAGTTCCTTTCAAGAACTTCACTGTTTGAACGCTGGGGAACGTACTCAGTGGTGCACTAGCTAGCTGTCAAGCCATGGAGTTCACGGTCTTGCATTTAGATTTTCATTATAGCATATTAGGGCAAATAAGAGAAATCCTGTATGCTTTAATTCCTAGTACTTTGGGGAGAGGAGGCCTGTTACTTGCAACTGGATATAATTCCCAGCTGACCCAGTGAGCCTGTTGTTCTCATCTGAGGGATCTGAGCCCAGCGTCGTGGGCCTTCCCAGCTGCTGGTCCCTGCCGTGGGAGCGGAGGTCCTGTGCACCAGGGTCATGTTGCCTGAGTCCACATTTTGGGTTTGGCTCTGCAACCTTGGTCACCTTGTTTAGTTTTGTGGAGCCTTAGTTTTCTTGTCTTTACAGTGGCACAGATAAGAAATGAAATGGTGTGAGAACATGTGTCCCTGGCTTTTCATGGCTCTCCAAATGTCCATTAGATACTGTACTTCTTAGCTTGTAGTCATGGTTCAGTTAATGTGTGCTATTTGAATTTATGTTTGACTGTTTTGAAAATTTACTTAGCTCTTCACATGGATAAGACTGATTTGCTGTTTAAAACCTACACTTTTAAATGGTTTAAGTTTTTAAATATATTTTATGAAGTGATTCCCTAATAATCTTCATCAGAATCAGAGACCCATAAGCCAATAATGGCAAACAACTCGTGTAGTTTATACATGCAGAGTTGATATATTGGCAGACATTGCTAGATATATACTTTGGAACCTTTGGGAAACTGTTTATTGTGAGGAGAACATGGACTGTATTTTGCCACATTATATCCCAAGGCCAAATTACATTATTTGAGGTTGATAGATTCCATATTTTAGTATTTTTGTCTTTTTAATTTTTTTTTATGTTCATCTGCATCTGCAATACCAAATAATTACATTTGTCACCAGCAGTTGATCCCCGGACAGAATCCACCTCAGCCCCATTCCTGTCCCCTCCCCACCTCGAGGATGCTGGCCTGAGGGATGGAACGGCTGCTGTACAGCAGTGATGTTACTAGTGAGGCCCAGGAAGCTTACGTCTCCCCGTCTTTTACCCCTTGTTTTCCCGTCCAGACCCTTTCACCACTCGGTCTTGAGGAGCAGATAGATGATTACACATGTATGTTGTGGGCTATTTTAATAGTGCTAAACTCTGAACGGCTCAGATGCTGTCTGCTGGGGACTTTGCAGAGTGGTGTTTATGCTCCTTTCCAGCGGTGAAAATAGTGTGGCTGCTTTTTACAGCTGTTTAAAATGTCATTTTGATGTAGTGTCTTCCCACCCTTAAATGGCTGCCGTTGTAACTGGATGTTTTTTCCTAGCCATCCATCAAAAACTAGAAGCGGATGGAACGGAAAAAGTAGAAGGATCCATGACGCAGAAACTGGAGAATGTTCTGAACAGTAAGTTTGTCCCTCTGTCCTAAACTTTATGGGCTTTACAGCCAGCTCTGATACGGTGGCTGGGCCTGATTTCACAGGGCACGGAGGTGAGTCGACTCTCAGTATCCATTTCTGAATAGCAGTGATGTAATGAAAGTGAAGGGCAGTGGAAACATTGAAAATGAGTGTTCTGCTTCTGTTTCCATTTTATTTATGAGAAGCCATAATTTAAATAAATCTATATTTTTTAAGAAATAGAATTTGCCCCGCTAAGCCAGGGAAAGCCATTTTCCCTTACCTGTGAGCATTCAGGGCAGGCAGCTGTGGCTTCCAGATTAATGTGTGGCGGGCGTCCCGTTTGCACCTTGCTTGCTCTAGAGAAAATTTTAGGCCAGTAAAGGGTGCATCTAACTGCAAACAGTAAGAACTGTGGGTTCAGGAGAAACTGACGTATGGAAGATTTGGGGCCCATGTTCCTTCCCTTTTAATTCTTTTTCTGGCATTCTATATCCCAGCCACTTCTCCCACTGATTTAAGGAGAAACTCATCAGATCATCTAATCCTTGTGATAAGATTAGTGACTTAAAATAAGGTACACGGCTTTGTCCTTGTAATTAGCTGTTGATACCAAGCAGGAATGCCACAGGAGTTTCCTTGTTTTTAAATGCAGTGTAGCGTATCATTCCCTTAGAATGAAAGGCTGAGGAAGAAAAATCGAGTCCTCACATTAGATCTTTGAAGATTCCATGAATGCAGGCCTATGGCCTGAAGCTGATTTTACCCTCTCACTCGATTTAGTCATTGACCAGAACTGTGGGAGCCATGGTGCAAACATCTGTTCGTAAACTTCCTAATAAGACAGAGTTTTGTAGAAAGAAGCATTGATTTGCCAGAGGCTTTTGAGATTTAAACAGTTGCCTTTATTCTAAATCTGTGAATTCAGGAGCACTTAAAAATCTTTTCCTATGATCATTATTGCAATTATTATTATTTGCTTTGAGGCTTTTGCCTTTTTTCTGTGTTGGGGAACTAAGTCACCAACTTCAGTGAAATAAATGTACTCAGAATTCTACACCAATATTCATTGAGGGTATTTCTGTTAGAGCAGTCAGACACTTTAAGGTTTTAGAAGGGTGTTTTCTATTCTGGGATAGTATTTTCACTGTAGAAGTTGTTATTAAACCATGATACAGGTACAAAAAATGAGATTACTTCAGTAACATTTAAAAGGTAACTAAGAATAGCTGACATAGGAAATCTGTCTGTGTCAGTAAGACAGGGATTTACTAGGTTCTGGAAAATTCTGAGATTCTTTCATGGATTACACTTAGTGGTGATATATTTTTTTTCTTTAAAGGTCTAATTTGGAAATTTTTGCTCTAGAATTGTAGTATAAAAATTGTAAGAAAAATAGTTTTACATATTTTTTTTCCCTAACTGTGAACTTGTTCTAGATATGTGTCATACTTATTTTCTATTTGAATTTACTTCTTTGGATGAAGTTGGACTTGCTGACATAAATGGTTATTCTTTTATGAGACTCTCAGGACTTTTTAAAGCATAGTTGTTTTGTAACAGTCGTCCTTTTTCCCCACTAACATTCTTTCTCCCGTGATGTTGACATTTGCTTGCTTAGAGCAGGGTCTTGCTCATTCAGAGTGGCTGGACAAGCATTGCTTACCAGGCCTGTGAAGTCCTGGCCCCAGCAGCCGGGGAGTCGGGCCCAAGGCTGGAGAGCAGGTGCGGGGTACAGACCGTCCACCCTGGAGGAGCTCACGTCCTTACGTGCTGCAGATCTGAGAGCAGATGTCCGTGTCCCCCTGCTCGGCAGTACAGCGCCTTCCCAGACCTTCCTGTGCCGTGGGCTGTGCCCCTCCTGCCTCGGCCCCTGCGAGGGGCACGGTGCCAGCCTGGGAAGGTCCACAGGCAGAATCTGACCTGTGGCCTCCATTGAAAGTGTTTTGCACCATAGCAAAATGGAAGAATTGCAAGGGGAATCATTTGAAGTTGGGAACATCTAGAATTTTGCTGTTGGTTATTAATTATTGAGATTGCTTTGCTGGGTTTCAGATTGTGTAGCCATTGTCATGGTCCCCAGCATGGTAGAGGACAAGAGCGTCCTGTCTTATCTTGTGCTGTCCTACCTCTCTGTATAGAAAGAAAACTGCACCTTGGCTCAGGACTGGGTTTTGGTGTTTACTGAGCACACCTTTGGTTTTCCTGGAATGTAAAGGTAGAACTTGTGCTTGGTCCTAAGGCTTTGTGACTTCCTGGAAAAGGCAGATGTGGAGGCAGGTAATGTGTTACGGTGTGCTGCACTGTACATAGTAACCCTGGGGAGAGCTCTGCTTGCTGAGCACATGTGCGGTCCTGGTCTGTCCCCAACACCAGGATTACCGTGACCCTCACACCCACTGAAACAGGCGAGTTGGACGGGTGATTGTAGTGGGCATGGTGCCTTACGGGGTATCAGGAAGTGACCAGAGAAGCAGAGGGGCTGGTGGGCCACTGAGTACGTGATGCAGGTATGTCCTGGCAGGGCGTGGCAGGAAGTGGGGCAGTGACTACAGAGAGGAGAAGGGACACAGTCCAGGAAGCAAGACTGGTCATGGCTGTGTGTGAAGCTGCTCGGGACACTGGCTTTGCCCCTGCTGTCATGTGGCACTGGCCTTTATCCCGGAGACTCCTGGAGCACTGTCGCAGGTCGGTGAGGAGTATTGCCATGACAATACTTTTAGAGAATGCTCTGCTCTCTGATATACAGCGGGTCTGAGTGGGCTGCACTGGAGCAGCAGGAAGCCAGCAGAGCATGAGGATGGCAGGAACAGGAGGGGACAGGGTCAGACCTCCGGCCCTGACCGAGGGTACGCTAGAGCGAATGGCTGCAGAGGGGTGCTGGCAGACGAGGCTGGTTCTTGTGGAGTGGGAAGAGGACACGAGCAGTGGGGCTCCCGCAGGAAGGGAGCAGGCAGAGCAGGAAGGGGAGCAAAGGGCACCGATCCCTCTGTCAGACCACTTCCAGTCGGGGTCCCTGAGGGCCCTGGCAGTGAGTTTCTGGCTGTTGCCGTTGCCTGTGTGTCCTCTGCCTGTAATACCCCTGTTAGAGGGACGCTAGCCAGTGCCCAGGAGTGACACTGTGACCTAGAACAGCACCTAGCACAGCCCGAGTGCTCCGTAAATAGTCCTCGTTACTGCTGTCTGGTGAAAAGAGTTCGGAAGACTAAAGTTTAAGTTCACAAACACATCTTGAGAGCTGGATTTGGGAATCACCAGTGTGGATGTGTGGGTGAAGGAGTAGCAGGGAATTTAACCCCATTTCCACAAGTAAGATGCAAACACAAGGTCATACAACACTGGGGAGCGTCGGGAGGAGTCAGCTCTGGGAAAGAAGCGGAAGCTGCCTCGGTGATTGGCAGGTAAACGTTTACCAAGTGACAGTGGTAAAGAAAGAAAGGAAAACCAGCCGAAGTTCGCTTTCCCCGAGTTGCTGTAAAGTTGGGGAGTGATGCATGGGTTTCCTCGGCTGTGTGCGCAGGGGTGCGGCGCTCAGCTCCGTGCTCACGGTGCATTCCTGGCTCCTCCTCATCTGGAAAGCTGTGGGACCCCACGCCAGACCTGGTGTTTAAGTCAGCACTGAGTACTGTTTACTGTGGCGCCCACCTCCCACCATTACGTGATGAACAGCAGCCTGCCTGTCACTTTCCAGAGTCTGCGTTGAACCAGAGACACGCAGAGCAGGGTGGTAGGGGCCTTCGTGATCCTCATTTTGCCACAGGTGTGAGTGCACATTTTAGGGTCACCCTATGTCCTTGGTGCCCTGACACGTCACTTTCTGATCTCATGCAGCTTGCTCCTTTCTGTGAGAAGTCGTCCTGGGTGGTGGTGGGGTGTGTGTGGTGGTGTCCTTCTATTCTGTCCCTAGCCCCCGTGATTCCCGAGAGGCAGGGAGGCAGATTAACAATCACTGTTGTGATCTGCAGTCTTGAGTGGCAGTACTGAGAAAGACCAATTTTTGCTTCAAATACACATGCTTGAAATGATGAGCCCTGTTAGAATTATGTGCCTCACTTTCGAGATGCACAGTTCCTGGCACAACTGAATTTCACTGTGTGTGTCTTAAGGACCGGTCAGTAGGTGGGCGTGTGTGGGATGGGATGGTGCAGAAGTCACCTTTCTTCCACGTTACGCTGCCACTGTGGCAGCAGCCCGAATGTCCTTACAACGGACACTAGATCATGGGCTCATGTGTAACCATGACAGTGACACTGCCTGTCCAGAGTCACTGTGTGGAGCCATTCCCTGAGGAGGGAGGAGAGAGCTTGGGAGGCTGAAGGTTCTCAGGACGCCTGTCCACTGCAGCCGGATTTGCCTTGTGGGCACGCACTGGCCTGCGACTGGGTATGGGGATGACTCCCGGTGCCTTGTCTGCACCGCCGCCTTTGGTGCGGTAGGTTAGTCCTGCAGCCCTGCGGGAGGCAGCCCTGCAGTGCGTCTGGGCCGCTGTGGTTTCCTGCTGTAACGTTGCCCTCAGGTGATTTGTTCCAGCCATCAGAGCTGGGGATGCATTGAGGTTCACATGAAACTAATTTATCAGCAGAAACTGTCTTCGTGATTTCTGAGCATCACATAAACCAAAATTCTTCCCATGTAAATGCTGTATATTTTTGTGCAAATTAAATTCTGATTTTATAGTTTATAATTTCTGACTGTACATTTCTCCATTTTATTTCATTGTAAGTAGATTTTGTCTATTTTTTCAAAATTTTTAAAGAAGTTCAATTATTAATTGGTATTTTTTGTCACATAAAAATAAGATGAGAAAACTCTGATTTGGGCTTGTATGCTTTTAGAGTCTTCCATTATACAAAAAAAGCACTTGTTGAGTAATATCAAACTTCTGGAAACTGACTGACCTTTTAACAGTGAACAGCTCCATTCTCGTATCTAGTTTATGAAACTGAACTCAGTACGTTTGTGTTTTGAAAATGATAAGCAAGTACTTTAAAATAGTTTCCCTTGAGGAAAGTTTCAGCCCCAGTCCGACTGGAGACCCCAGCCCTCCACTGTACAGGCTGGGCGGGAAGGAAACGCGTTCTTCCTGGGCTCAGAATAGAAGTTTAGTGTTCTCCATTAAACAGCATGTGGTGAAAACAGTTATCTTGGCCAAACAAAGTTTTTATATCGGGTCTTTAAAATTTCAACAGAACTTAAACATTGTTTAGATAAAGCAATCATGTTACAAAGACGACTTTTAACAGGACCAGGCCACCCACAGTGTGGACTGGGACGTGGCATGCAAGCCACCCAGCGAGGCTGAGGTAATATTTTCATCTTCGCTTAAAGTATGGTCACTAGACCAGATAATGGAGAGCGATCAAACAGCTGAAAACAGTTTGTTTTCTCTCCTTTCCTTGAGTCTAATTAAAAATAATTCGCAGGTTACAAAATCTGAGCTATTTCTGTACATAGCAAGTTTTCTTTAGATAAAGCAGCACTTTCATTACAGTAAACCATACAGTTTGAAGTCTTTTAGGTTAAAAAGATCCCTTACGAAAGATCCTCTTTATGTATCATTTTATGAGAATTAGCAGATTTGAGAAATATTGATGATGCAGTGTTAAATTTGTCATTTTCAATAGTTCATATAATTTTCTGTGCCTATAATATAAATAGATAATTCTGTAGAGAAATTGAATTGGACTTAAAATACTTCTTTTGAATTCTGAAAACTATTTCTTTGTTTAGTGTAGACACCGAATCTGTGGGCTGTCACTGGTGTGCATGTGAATGTGCACACAGGCGTGTGTGTGTGTGTGTGTGTGTGTGTGTGTGCGTGCGTGTGCG
The DNA here is from genome assembly GCF_034190915.1 of Cavia porcellus. Classification (NCBI taxonomy): domain Eukaryota; kingdom Metazoa; phylum Chordata; class Mammalia; order Rodentia; family Caviidae; genus Cavia; species Cavia porcellus. The sequence continues at coordinate 6,830,654 of NW_026947496.1, read as the reverse complement.
TGCGCGCGTTTGTTTTTACTGTCCGGAGCAGTCAAACAGCCTAGTAGCCCATAACTGCTATAATGTTTAGAAGCATAACCAAAATAAATATTGGTTCATGTTGGAGAATAGAGCATGGTAAGTATGGTTGTTTTTAATTGGGTACCATTCTTAACGTATGAAAAGACAGCACACAAAATGAAAATTTTATTATAGCAAACCTTAAAAGACCTCCAATATAGCTAACTTTAAAAAAGAAAGCGGTCTTTTGAGTTTTAAACCTGTAATGGAAGTCTTAACATTTGTTTCTAGTCCTCAGACATTTTCTGATAAAAGTCAGCTTTTATTTAAGTTTCTTTTTCTCCATTTAAAATAGGAGCAAGTAATACTGCAGACACATTATTTCAAGAAGTGTTAGGTCGAAAGGACAAGGCAGATTCTACCAGAAATGCACTCAATGTACTTCAGCGGTTTAAGTTTCTCTTCAACCTTCCTCTAAATATTGAAAGGAATATTCAAAAGGTAGAGTACTTATTTACGTACCGTTATGTGCCATCCTCAATTGTAAAGATTGCTAAGGTTTTCTTTATATTAACCAAATGTCTGAATTACGCTTTGCTGATGGGCTCCTAAATGTTTCTTTATTTTAAAGGGTGATTATGATGTGGTTATCAATGATTATGAAAAGGCCAAGTCACTCTTTGGGAAAACGGAGGTGCAAGTTTTCAAGAAATGTAAGATTTCTTTGTTACTTTCAGATCTTCAAATTCTCTTTTACAGGAAGAATGTGGGGTGTGTGCAGCAAAGAATGTTATATGCATTTTAGATTTTGTTTGTCTAAAACATAAAACAATCACTTCTTAAATGCACAGCTTTTCTCCCCCAGAGCCTGTGACAGCGAGCCACTGAGACATAAGTTAGTCTAGACGTTTCTGTGGGTTGATCGTGGTGCCCTTATAAAAGTCTTCCTTGACTAGAGAGAAGCAACTGAGGGGTTTGTGAACATGGAAACCTGCATTTCAGCCTGCCCTTTGCAGAGAGACCAGTACGTTTATGAATTCTAACCTTTAAACCAAAACACTTTTTGAAACCATTTCTCCTACCAGAGCTACAGAAAATAACACAGGCCTAAAATTCCCTGTGGTTAAAGCTTTATCCACCAGGAGGAATATTGCAGGGTGTATTAAATTCAAAAATAAAACCCACGAAGCCCAGGAAGTGGGATTTATTTCTTCACTGTGGTAACTTCCCATGCAGGAAACACACGGACCTTGCGAGTTGCGGGTCAGCAGCCTCTGACGGAGGCCACGTCTGCGTTTCAGGTCCTGGGTTTTGGTCACAGAGGCCCCTTGTGCTTCTCAGTCAGCAGGCGCTTTTCTGCTTTGTAAAATTTAACTTTACATTTCGGTTCTGTAACTTCTGTGTGTATATATATATTCTTTTAAATAGATTATGCCGAGGTAGAAACACGCATTGAAGCCTTACAAGAATTACTTCTGGATAAATTGCTTGAAACGCCATCGACCTTGCATGACCAAAAACGTTACATAAGGTAAATTGGGCTGGAGTGGTGACAAGTCTCTCTGTTTGCCATTGGTTGTGTTACATGGCCCTGAAAGCTAATTTAGGGAATTCAGGGACCCCAACAAAGTGGAGAAGGAGAAAACAAAAAGCAGAACCTGATGGGTGTCTCTGTGGGCCCCCAGAATTCTTTGGAATGCTGATGAGTTGGGAGCAGTTACGGAATAGTCACTTTTTAATGGCAAGACAGTGCTGGCAGTTTGGCCAGAGGAGAAGTGGCCTCACCACGTGGTCACTGCTGCTCCTGCTGCACCATGGTTCTCTCGCTTCCTGGGACAGTGCGGTGCTGAGGCCCAAGAGGCCACAGGTCGGGGAGCAGGAGTCCCCACTGTCCTGCTCTGGGGGTCAGTTCTTGATGTCGTAGGAATGTTCCTTGCCCCGGCAGTGGGGACAGTTCTGTAGAAGGTTTTGCTCTACGTTATCTGACTTATAGCCCGTTAGTGACCAGCAGAAAAGGGGTCCAGTGATGGAAGTGGGAGCAGGGACACAGAGCTGTAGTGCCACTAAAGGACGCAGGCATCGCAGGTCGGGGAAGCAGGGTCCTCACGGGCGTCAGCATGTCAGAGCTGCCCCACAGGCTTTGTCTGAAGGGAGGTGTGGTAGCATGGTCTGTGTCTCAGGGCCTGCCTCAGATGTTTAAGGACTTAACATAGCACCTGGCACACAGTAAGTAGTCAGCAAACTTTATATGTATGTAGTTGTGCCAGGATTTGGTGACAACATGTGAATCATAAGAGTTTTTGTATCAGTGATAAAAAATACTGTTTTCTGCTGGGTGTCTTGATTGTGGCTTTTGTTCCCAGAATAAGCTGTTATTTTTTTCAAATGGAAGAACTTCTCTTTAGGAATTAGTTAAGTCTGTCGACCGTCCTGCGGTTACACAGGGACAGAAGCCTGTGTCCTTGGGCACAGCCGTGGTCTTCCCCGGAGAGGAGGATGTAACCTGCAGCTGTGGAGAGGAGGTTGGGCGTGCGAGCTTCGGTGCCCTCCACAGCTTGTCCTGGGTGCGGAGGGTGGGGTGCTGGCTACAGTCACTGGCAGTGCCTGGGGCTGCCTGGGCGGAAGGCAGGCAGAGATCTGGAAGGAGAACACAGCTGACTGCTGCTGCTGGAGAGTATGGGGGTCCATTGGCCCCGCACAGTGCCACATGCATTCTTGCTTCTTTCCTTGGGAAAGGGCCTTGCATTATCACTGGGACGCAGGTGCGGATCAGAGCCCGCCCAGCATGCACAGCCAGCTGTTCCCTGTCTGTCTGGTTGAAAGCTTCCCAGGCTTTGCTCTGTGCTGCCTTGATCAGCAGAGTGTTCTCGGAGGGCTCCTGCTCACAGAACCGTAGAGATTTAACACTGGAAACTAGCCACGGTAGCGGTCGAACCGCTTTCCTTTCTCCATTTAAGGAAGTAAAGTCCAGGAGTGATGCTGGTGTGAACAGGTGTCCTGACTCTCCCTTCCGGAGCACTTTGTGGATTGGCTTAGCTGTGGCTTTGTTGTCCTTGATTTGCTGCAGACGTGTGTTAAACTTCCCTAAGTGTGCATTCTCTCTGGGGTGGATTACCTCCCATGTGGATAACAAATGTGCCACTCCATGTGGTCTTACGGGCTGGTGTTGACAAGGTGGTGCTGTCAGAAGGGGTGCTTTGAAGTGAGCTAGCTTACACTTTTTTCTTGTCATTTTAAATGGACAGTAACAGGAATGTCAACAAGAGCTTACTTATTTTTTAATCATTTTTCTTACTTTAATGCTTTAGGAAGACACTAAGCAATTTGATTACCTTTTAAATTAAAAATGTTAACCGTTGATGAGTAAAATCCTAGATCAGAACCAGGTCAGCTGTCTGTGTTGGTGGGGACTTTGGATACCACAGGGGACTGCGCTGGCCTTCACATCAGCCAGGAGCTGCTGCAGCAGAGTCCGTGCTTGGTCCGCGCAGCAGGTGGGAGGCGTGAAAATCAGATTGCTGCTGTGTTATTGTGCTGTCTTCTCATTGTCTTATCTAGTTGAGGGCTCACTGATTCTCGTCACTTGTCATTCTGTCTTGATGCTGGTAGGGAACATACCAGCCTTCGCAGGGAGCAGAGCTCCACCTACTGCGTGTCGTGTGCTTGTGACCCTACTTCTGACGTTTGGTGAAGATCATGTCAGAATAAGGCTGTGAGAGGAGGCAGCTTCTCTGAAGAGCGTCCCGTATTTGCTCCGGACCCCAAGGCTGAAGGTTATGTGAGTGACAGTGGTAGGAGACGGTAGTATTTGGAGGCAGAGCAGACCTGTCTAGAGAGATTGTGGAGGGGAGCAGCACAGGTATTTCCGAGTGGAGAGTAGGACTGTGCCTTGGGGGCTGTGGAGCGTGTTCTTGTGTTCCGGCGGAGTGTCGTGTGTTGAGTCATGCGTGCTCCTCAGGATGCCGTCTGCAGCTGTGAGGAGGAGGCATCTTCCGTGACATGAGAGGAAGGGCATCCCCTTGGTTTGACTGGTCACCTTCTTGTCGGAGTCACAGGGACTGTAGCAGGTGGTGGCCCCGCCCAAGCTGCTCCTGCAGGGACCCCTTCTGGGGCAGCTCAGGTGCCCCTAGCTCCTAAAGGTCAGGGTCCAGCCAGTGCAGGGAGGTCCTCACGCCCCTCAGATCTCTTCCCAGCACTCCACGTGTCACGGACTCCCTGCCCAGTCAGGTGCACTGCTCCCAAGATGTCTGTTAGTCAAGAGTACCATGGCCAGGCTGGGCTTGCTGACCTGCTAAACTGCTCCATCTGGCCTGGAGCTCATCATGATCATCCTGCCTCGATCCCCAGAGCACCAGGATTTGAAGCCTGCGCCAGCGTACCATGTATCACCAGATTACTCAAGAGCGACGCTTGGTGTTGAATGCCGTTTGACCAAGTTTTCTATTGAAATTTACTGTCTGTCTGGATTTGAGTATATTATGCAAAAAGACTTTAAATATCTAAAAAAAAAAAAAGATACATACAAGTAAGAAAAACTTCATCGGTTTAGCAGAACATTTTCTTGGTTATGCATTGAGGGTTTCAGATTTAGGCTTTAGAGATAGGTACATGTCCATGCCATCCACAGTCTCAGCTGTCCCGCAGTCTGCTTGCCATAGAAGACGATGTCGCACTGCCATCTAGTGGCCATGCAGGCACTGTGCTGCGCTTAGCACAGGGACTGGACCTTTTGTGAGCAGCTGCTCCCTGCAGCCCCACGGGTCATTGTCTGGCTATCTTTTCTTTGCCTGTTCTCTCTTGTTCTTCACGGTCCAGCTTTGTCATTTATTACTATGTGAAAGGAAATTTGAATATGTCTTACTGAAAATGGAAGACTCATATTGACAAGTGCTTTACTAACTAGTAGAACTTGTGTTTTTCTGTAAGAAGGTTTTACACTAGGCCAGCCTTGCCTCTGCGCCCACTGACGGCACTGACTGCTTTCCAGGTACCTGTCCGACCTGCACGCACCCGGCGACCCTGCATGGCAGTGCATTGGTGCCCAGCACAGGTGGATCCTCCAGCTCATGCACAGCTGCAAGGAAGGCTACGTGAAGGACCTGAAAGGCAAGCTGCGCTCCTCGCGGTGTTTGTGCACCTTCCTGCCTGCCCCTCGTGCACTGGGACCACTTACTGACCCGGGTGGCGTGGGGGTGTCCTGAGTGGTCCGGTGCTGGTGTTGGCCCCGCTTTATCGAGCAGCAGGTCCCCACAGGTAGAGGCAGAACACCAAAGGGAGAAGACTGCCCATGTCCAGCCCTGTACTAAGTCACAGGATGGACAGAGGAGCTTTTGAAGGAATGCACATTCAGGGGCGCAGGGTGGCAGTGCTGGTCCCAGTGTGGTCTCCCTGCTGTTCTGTCCTGGGCGAGCACCAAGTTCTCCTTGTGCCCTCCATGGTGCAGGAGCAGACAACGGCCCTGCCTCGAGGAGTCCCTGTGAGGGGAAGGGAGGCACTAAAGGCGGACCCAACCGAACAATGGACAACAGAAGAACATAGTGTTCTGCAGGGAGCTGTGGTGTGGGGCAGCATCTAGGAGGCCCCGGGATATAGTAGCCCAGTGCGGGAATGGCTTTGCCCTGTGGGAAGGTGGCTGCCTATACCAGGGTCCTGGGGTGAGTTCAAAGGGAGCAGTTCAGGCTGCATTTGCCCGCAGCTTTACTGACCTCTGTGGGTGGAATCCTGTCTCCTGATAAACACTGAGTGGAGGAACCAGGCTGAAATCCCATCCAGGAGTAGCTCCAGGGGAGAGAATCCGACTTGATCTGGGGCGTTGCAGTCAGGGAGGTAGCATTCAAAGATCTGAAGGAAGGGACCTCTGTTTTGAAATCTGTAGTGGGGCAGTGGTGGAGGCACAAGGGGACCGGAGAGTGTGCTGGACTGGAGCCCTGAGTCCCTTCTAGTTGCCTTTTGAGGGCAGCTTGGGCTCCTGAGGTGGTGATGTAAAGCCAGGTGTGCAGCTGGCCTGGTCCCGGTGGGCTAGGAGGAACGTGGAGCAGGCCCAGGGGTGTTCAGCTCTGCGTGCCTGGGGTCCAGGCATCGGCATCACCAAGGGTCCCCAGGTGGGGAGTGCAGCATGGCAAGAAGCTGTGTTGCAGATGTACGTGGTTGGGTGAGAGGACAGGAGCTTCCTAGAGGAGAGGGCATGGCAGCTGAACCCCGATGGCAGCTCTCAGCTTGCTCTGTCCTGGTGGAGAAGTCCCGCAGAGGGCGGCAAGTCAGTGGCTGCGCTCACTGAGTACGCGGGGACACATGCCGTCCAATGGGTGTGGCATCTAACGGGGGGCTGGCTAATGGGTGCTTTTCCTAGTTACGTGCACAAGAAACAGTCAGAGTAATTGGTATGAAGATAGTCAAATTTCTGGGGTATGTGTTTTATTTCTACCAAAAGCATGTAGACTTTTTACCTTTTAATTTCCATTCTTTTAATTTTTGAGACAGGATCTTGCCAGCAGTCTAGGCTGCCTTTGAACTTGATGTATAGTACAGACTGGCCTTGAACTCACAATGCTCCTGCCTCAGCCTCCTGAGTTCGAGGACTACAGGCATGCACCACTACACCCAGCTGGCCTTCTTCAAATTGGAAAAATCCTAGAAAATTTTAGGTATCATATTGTCACATCTGTACCTGAAACACCTGAGAACCTGTGCTCTAACCTGAAAGATCTGAAGCTTTCTGAAGATAGGGGACACTCCGTACCTGATGGATTCATTCCCTGTCATCTCAGTGTTAAGTATTGCGGTAGATTCTGTCCCCAAGTGCTTACAATCAGCATTTCAGGGGAAAACAGTAGCAAAAGCTTAGGTGGAACAAGAGCACTGTTTTAAATTCTCTGAACCAGTAGGTTAGTGGTAGAGCTCTGGCCCTGGCTTTAACCCCTCAGTCCTGCAAAACCAAAAGCAAGGTAAAAATGTTTGATCCAGATACCATTATGCATACCTAAGATATAACCATTAATTTCTTAATGTCAGATATCCAGTTCGTTTTCAAGTGCAGGAGTGCTGAGTCTCCACTGTCTTGGAAGCACCTGCAGCACCTTGCTTCGTAGTGGCTGCTCCTCCAGAGGCAGATGGGGATGCTGTGGGTGTTTCCTCCTGGCCTGAGAATCAGCAGCTCATCAGATGTGCGCCCTGAGCTCGGTCCGCACAGGGACGTATTGTCAGTTATCACTCCCGTGTGCTCGTGTTGTGGGCACATGCTGTGTCAGTAATGTACATTCTCTACGGCTGTACAGGTTATGCAGTAATATTCAGTGCCTGGGTGTGCCTTTAAAAACTCTTTGCCTTTATTGTAAGTTGCTGGGAATAAGCACAGTTTTTCTTTTATGTTGTCTAAAAATGGGTGATCGACTAAATGCATATTTTATGATTATTTAATTGTACATAATGTAGCTGAAAGGTAATGTGGAGGAAAGTGCACTGGCTTGGATTTTCTGTGGGAAATCCTCATATTGTGGTGCTTGTGGGGAAATCCAGACCTCGAGAACTGTGTGCCTCGGTAGATGAACTTGGCTCGATTTCACACACCGAGGGTATAGCAGGAAAGCCAGGCCAGGTTCCCCAGACAGGGGCAGGCCCCGGGCCTGAGGTCTCCCCGTCTCTCCGAGTCTGCGCCCCTCTGCCCAGGCCAGCAGCTCGGGAGCGCCCCTCTCCGTGTGAGGTTCTTGGAGCAAATGTGGGATCGGACGGAATTCTGAGCAGGGTCAGCAGACCCCTTCCCGGCAGGCGCAGCCACTGTGCCTGCAGCTGTCTGCCCACGCTGGAGGAGCTGCTCAGTCTCCATTCCTTCCTTCTGGCAGTGGTGTGCTCTGTGCGGGTGAATTCTTTGGAAGAAACTCTGTGTAGACCCAGTTAGGAACACGGGAAAGGCATTTGGTGTGAAAGCGCGGTTCAGGAGACCACGAGCCGAGGGAGTGGGAGGAGGGAGAAAGTGGTCTGTGCGGAGAGGGAGACCAGAGCCGGGGAGTGCGGAGGACAGGCTCGGGCTGGCCGGCCGCCCTCCCTCCTGCCGGAGCCCCATCCATCTCCGCAGCGGCTGCAGCTCTCGGCCTGTGGCCCTTGGGCATCGACGCTGCTGCTGCTTGGCGACAGAGCTCAGCTGTGTGCTTGGTGGTGTGTGCTGTCGCCGTCCCATGAAGACAGGCGCAGGAGCCTTTGCAGAGGTCAGGGTCACGGACATGGACCGGGACCCCGGGGAGGACTGCCCTCCAGTGCACGGCCGGCACTGCACTAACGAGGCAGCAGCGGTTTTCCCAGGGTCACCTCAGGACCCTGCTTTCCAAACAGAAGCTCCTTGCATGACGTTTAGAGAAGCTGCCTCGGGGTCCTAGGCGTGCCGCCTGCACTTGGACTCGGCCCTGGAGGAGAGCAGTGGTGTGGTCGAGAACCAAGACAGCTTTTGAAGTGAAACCCCACAGGAATAAATTCGTTTTGTGTGTTTGTGTTTTGTTCTTTGGCTTTTTTGTTTTGATACAGGGGGTTGAGCTGACGACCTCACACTTGCCAGTGTGAGTGTTGCACTGGGCCGCTGAGCTAGATCCCTAAACCCAGAAAAATAATCTTAATGTCTTTTTAAATAAAGTTAGTCTTTACGTTTGAATCTAATAACTTAGTTAACATATAGATATTTTAAAAGTCTTTGCACACTAGTTTGAGGGAAAGGTTAATTGCATTTGGTCTTGTGGTTTTCAGGGACCGTTTCATGAGCACAGATTGTGGTAACTTTTCGGAGGCAGCAGCAGTCCAAGTGCAAGGCGGCCGCTTTCTGAGGAAGCCCCTCGCACAGACAAAGCACTGGCCTTGGCCGGACGGTAGGGTGGGTATTCCCGTGAGGCTTGCGTCAGGCCCTCTCCACCTCCAGTTTTTATAGTAATAATATACAGCAGGCCAAGCAGATGGCGCTCCTTAAGTTACAGCCCAAGGATGCAGAGCAGGAGGTGGTCCCTGGCCCTGCCACACACCTGCTGGGGTGCCCAGATTCCCCCATTCCTTCTCCAGATCTGACACTGCAGCCCAGATGGGGGAACACAGTTAGAAACCCAGTGACGTTCAGAAACCCATTTTGAAGCCTAAGTACTGATGGCAGTTTGATTCTGTGTTTTTCCAGCCCTTTTCCTTCTGGTCCCCTGTATTTTACTGAATGTTGCACGGATTATTAAACTTTTGCCACCTTTTAAGAAGTCATTTGGCAGTTGAAATTCCTGTGAAACAGATCCAGAATTAGTGTAAGTCTTCAGGGTTCCTGCCAGGAAAGGCCTCTCCTTAACCCCTGCTGGCCTACTCAAGCAGGACTGCTGAGGTGGCCTTCAGAGGTGTGAGCGCCTTTGTTCTCAAAATGAGTCAAGCTTAACTGGAGCTGGCTTGCTGAACAACGAGGAAAGCCATCAGTCTGCTCACAGAGCAGTAGCTAGTTCTTTCAGGTACATTTTTCATTAGAACTTAAAAAAAGGGCATTTTGGAGTTGAGGCTTAATAAGAGATACACTCAGTGTGGGAGTGGTAGTTTAAGTGGTCAGTGAATTCCTTTTTTGAGCTAGGTTCTCCTTGTGTAGCTCCTGCTGTCCTTGAACTTGGAATCTTTTTGCCTCAGTCTCTGTAGTAGCTTGGATTTCAGGCACCTAGTAGCCCAGTAGCTGGGATTCCAGGCACAAGTGCCCCTGGCCAGTGAATTCTTAAAAGTACTCACTCAACAGAAGGCAACATATGTATCCAAGGTTGAGGTTCTCTTTGAAAACTTGGAGACAATATGTTACACCTGTATGCTTTATTCTGATTTATTAAAATAGTGAACTTATTAAAGACAAAACTATTATGTAAAGGTTGTACTGTATATTTAACTATGTAATTATTTCATGCATTCATCCAATTGTTAAATACAGTACTTGCTAAGAGAAACCAAAAATGTTTCTTTCTCCAAGGACCTTAGGATATTAAAAGCTGTATTTTCAACTGAAGCTCATAGAATATGTGCCTTATGTTATTGTAAATTACCTACAATTTTGTGAATTTACACAGTATAATTAAAATATACTTATATATTTAAAAATACAGCTCTGGCCTTTATGTACATATTACGTGTATGTACATGTGTACCTTGGTGAGGTTGGTGCACACACTTCTGGCATCACCCTAGTACGTATAAGGTTGACTCCCTGTGTGCCGGATTAGGAGACAGCCTGTGTTAGGAAACGCTGTGGAGCTATAAGATATTTCTATAGCTCAAAAGGTGACAGAAGTTATCTTTACACATATATAAATATTTTAATGAAATTGTAATTTTTATTAAAGTTACCATGATGAGATTATGTATTAGGAAGATTCTTTTTATGGAGGTAATTTTCTGGAAATCAAAAACATTGTTTTTCTTCTGCACATGGATCACTACATTAATTCAGAATGACAGGGGCTGGTTCAGAAAGAAGACGGACAGACAGGAAGGATGAGGACAGATGTGTGTGTTCACTTGGTTTTCCTCATGTGCCTTCTGCATCAGGTGTGTGACCACGCACAGCTGCTCTGGGCCTCCCTTGCACCCCTGCACACCTGCCCGGTGTGCTGTGAGGACACCTCAGAGGTGGGGCAGTCTGCCGTCCAGGGATCTGCAAGAGCAGGCTCTGGGGCACTCAGCAGAGGAAAGTGCAGTGACTTCGGGCAGCATGATCTCCACAGTGGATGCGGGCTCAGAGCTTCCTTTGTTTTTTGTCCTTTATTCAGAGAGAGAAAAACTAAACAATAAAAAGGAGAGAGATAAAAGAAGCCCAGGCAGTATTGAATATACTGTGAATTTGATTTGAGATTACTGCTGTTCGAAACAGTCTCTGTTGCTGGAGGTATAGGTCTGGGTAAGAATGTAGATCTGCAGTTTTTGTTTTTTGTTTTTCTTTTTAACATACAGTGATTGCATATTGGTTTTAAATCTAGTTAGAAAATTAAAGTTAAGGCATCATTCTAGTAATATAGGCCTTTTTTTTTTTTTTTTTGAAAGTCAATAACTTATGACTGGAGAATTTGGCTTCTTTGTGGAACAGCATTTCATATCCTGTGCAGTAAAATAACAGCTGCTGGATGTCATGGGCAAGAGTGGGAGAAAGGTCCCGTCACTTGTCTCTGCCACTTGGTAATTCGCCTTGCAGTGTGTGATCAGACGGGCTGAGAGGCCACCCGTGTCGCCGGGCCTCGCCGCTGTTCCCTGGCCTCTGCAAGGAGGCTTCTCGTAGCCGGAGGCATTTCATGGCTGACCCTGTCCTTTCTTCTTAACAATTAGAAAATTTGGCAGAGAATATCCGCTATGTATTGAATGCTGTCATTTCTTGGTCATTTAAAAATATTGAATATTACAAGTATTTTAATTATTCTATGCTTTTTGTAATAGTTTTTTGTTTATATTACTATAGACTGTTTTTTTTCTATATAAACTATATGTAACTGCTAAAAAGTATGGGACCTTAAAGCATAAATAATTTTGTTTTAACTACTTATTTACCTTATTTTTTGCAAATATATAGTCTTTGCATAACTAGCCGGATGATAGCTAACAAATCCTTAAAATAGCTAACAAATACTTGTTAAAAGAGCACAGCTATAACTTTGGTCTTATAATACATTTCCAGTATTAAACTGTTGTTTTGAGGGATGTCGATTAAGCACAAATCAGGAACATGGCCTGGTGGCCTGCTCAGGAGAGTCCAGAGGGGAGGGAGTAAGCGATCACTTCCTCATTTTAATTTGGATTAAATGATTCCCTTTATTTGAGGAAGTGTCCAGTCTAAGTTTTAGGTATATAAAGAATCAGAAGATCAAAAAGAGTATTTTATCTGTTGACACAGGTCTCCTTCCTGGAGGACTTTGTAACTGTGCCTTGATATGCCCACCCCCGCTGCAGCTTTGGCATTGAAGTTCCCCTGCGTGGTGTGCTTGAAAGGAGCTCCATCCTGCCTCTGTCCTGGAGGCTGGACCCTGAGTGTTTGGTCAATAAGCAACAGTGGGTGGTCGGCAAGGACCCGCTGTGCGCAGGGAAGTGTGTTCAAAGGTGTCGCAGGGCTGCCAGGAAGTCAGCCGCCCTTTGGAGGGTCCGGGGCAGTAGATCAGTGTCCCCTGCTAGCTGGACTGTGAGAAACTCACTGCACCTGGACAGACAGACGGGTTAGAGACTTTAACTTGGGGAAGCTGCTCACCTGGCCCCACATCTGCAGGCGCTGAACGATCTGTGCCCTGGTATTGGTGGAGCCTGTTAAGCAGATACTGACCAGTATTTGCATTGGAAATGGCAAAAACCATGCCCAGCTTGAGTTGAAAGGATTTGACTGATACATGATAAGGCTTCCTAGAAATTTAGGTACAACAAGTGCTTCTCTATAAAGACTTCTGAAGTCTTCCTTAGTTTTTAAGCTGATTATTATAGGATTCAGATTTTTAACATAAATCCTTAAGTTCATGAACTTTGCCAGAGATCTTTTTAGATCTCTGTAGTTAGTGAAAGTAGCAGAAATTTCACAGATAGAAAGAACAGCCCAGGGTTTATCTTGTTCATAGCTAATTATGAAAGGTAGGGAGGTGACTGGGATTGTTTCATCAGTGTTCTGAAGAAAATAACTTACGCAGCTTCAGAAAACAAAATTTTAGGGCCAGGGATTTAGCTCAATGGCACAAGTTTGAGTTCAATGCCCAGTACCAAAAAAAAAAGGTTTTTTCCAACTGTTTATCTCTTATTAAAACAGAAGTTCTATTCTGTGTTTATATAGTATTCCAAAATTAATTTCCTAATTTTATGTACAGGTATAATTTGCAAAATCAATTAGAAAGATAGTTCATTTCAAGAATTTGCTAGCATGTTGTAGAAACTTTAACAGCAGAAATAAAATGTTGATTCAACTGTCAAGAATTAAAGAGTAGATTTGTGGTGTGTGTGCATATGTAGAAGATTTGTTGTTTCATCTTTTGGTAAAGAAGAGATATCTTTTGTATTGATAAAATTATAATTCGAACACTTTGTAGAAGTTAAGATCTAGCTAGACCCTAAGCGTATTTACACCTACAGTTTTGTTGGTACTGCTTCTTTTGTAAATATTGTTTAGAATTTTAGAACTAGAAATACTGTAGTAATGACTTTTAATGCCATTGGGTATGTACCTGTTGAAGATTGGTCTTTAGAGTAGTATTTACCCCACGTTTCCTCAGGTAACTGACAGATTACAGTGAAACAGTTTTGATCTTATAACTCAGTGATGGGGACGCTCCTAGAGATAAACCCAAAATCCAACCCAAAACTCACTTATTTATCACAAAGTGCCGTCCCTGCAATGAAACCTGAAGACTGAGGTTTCATTTTAGAAAAAATAACTCATATATTAACATCTTTTGTTTAAAAACAAGTTACACTCCTGTCCTAGGTTTGCTGCCATTGCTTATGAGCGTTTATTTATTTAGTGTATTATTGGTGTCTGAGGTCTTTAAGGTAGCCAAGCTGTGATGTCCGTACCGATATCTAAAATGCTAATTTGCCATCTTTCCTGAGTCTGTGACCTCGTTTCCCGTGAGCCCTCTGTGTCAGGCTGTCTGTGTGCTGAGGAGAAGCTGCCCGTCAGTGTCCCCAGCTGAAGGACAGCAGCCAGAATGCGCAGGACTGTCTTTGTTCCCAGCAGGCTGGTTTAAGACTTCAGGTGTAAAGTTTGGATCACAGAATCAGAAGTTCCCAGCTGTGAAAGATTCTGCCAGTCCTGTAGCTCATGGTATTCACTTCTGCAGGACTGTTTTGAAGCAGGGCCCTATGACTCGCTGCTCTGGACCCCACACCAGCTGCGCAACCCAGGCCCCTTCTCAGAACTCCTTGACCTCACTTCTAGCATTGGGAGCAGTTTGTTGGGTTTGGTGGGAAAGAGAGCATAAAGTTACAGTGTTTTCATCATGGCTAAAAATAATTTCCTATTGACCAAAGCTTTTAAAACTTTTTCGTGTGCTGCAGTGTACTTGTCTAGCTTGTGGGATACCCTGGGTCTGATTCTCAGCATGGCAAGAAAAAATAAATAAGTATATAATTCCACCCAGGGGAAAAACTCACAGGAAGAACTTGTTTCTGGAGAAAATTTGCTGCTAAGGAAAAGGAAGACCTGTTGGGACTGCTGTTCACTCAGGAGTAGTTTGAAAAGGATAAGTGTGGCTTTGCGACAGGCTTGTTGTGTCATCTGCAAAGGTTCTGCCGAAGCGAGCACCGTGACATCTTGGGGACAGCTGGGCACCATCCCCGGCTGGCGGCCAAGCACAGCCTCAGCCTCGCAGGGCTCCAGGGGATATGACAAGAGCACTGGGCTGCGGGCCCCAGCAGGAGTGCCTGCCATCTTGCTGTCCTCGTTGTGGCCACACGCCTTGTGAACTGTGTGTGTTTCTTGTAAGCACATCGTGTGCGTTGCTGTCATATGGTAAATAATCGTGAGAAAATAGACCGATTCCTTGTGAAAATTTTTAAAGACTTTGCTGATTTTACGTTACACGGAAGTCATATATTTTTAGCTTGTTCTTTTATAGTAATGCTCACTTACTATCAAAATAGTTTCTCCTATTTTTAAGAATTTTGTGGAGAAAAGTACCCAGCCAGTAGTCAAAGTTTAAAAAGCTCATCAGAATCCTTAAGGGTTGGTTTTTTTCTATGACAAGTAATATTTCAATGTTCGAATCAGTTTTCTCTTCGAAGCATATTTCTCCCAATTTTATAGCGTAGCATATGGTAGGACTTGGCTTTTTCACTCTTGGACGGAAGAGGCACAGAGTGCTGGGAGGGTCGTGCCCATCCCGCCTGGGTCAGCACCAACCCTGTGTGCGGGCTGGGGCGTCAGTGCCATGCTCCGCTCAGGGTGCTGGTGCCGTGTGGCTTACAGTGTCCAGGTGCCCAGCTGTCCTGGGGTGAGTGGGGTGTGGGGCACGGTCCTCAGCAGCTGCTGTGCTGCCCAGCGGAGATCGGCTCACGCGGGACTTACTTCCCTGTCATTGATATGTGGTTTCCAACAGGACAGAAATATGTGCTCAACCCAGGTATGTTACGCAAGAAAAGAAGAATAACGACCGAAAACATAAGATTTAATCTGGGGATGTGCTGTTACACCATTTAAAGTGGTCAGAATACCAGCGCTGGGGAAGAAATGGTTTTTGAGGATCCACTCCAGCAATGACAATTGAATAGTGTCTGTGGAGTGTGTGTGGTGTTTTTCCTGCAAACAGATTTCTCTTCTTAATCATAAATTTATAGTCCTGGTCTTGCAAGAGTAACTTGCAACTTTGTAAGTTAAAGCATTCTCTTCTTGTGCTTTTTAATGTATATTTTTATGTTATACATTTTAATGCATCTTTTATTATGATGTGAAATTTGAGCCCCTTTATTTTATTTCTTATTGAGATATCATGTCAGACTTTGTATTTAATATGGGAAAAATTAATTGCAAAAGGGTTTGTCTCTCACTGTTTGTATTATTTCATACTGTGCTGCATGGCATTATTGTTGTTTTTAGTGTCAGAGTCATAGAAGTCTTACTTTCAATGTAGTATTCTCTAAAGTATGAGTGCGTGTTCAGCATTCAGCCTGGCCATCAGAATGCCGTCTCCCCGGAACCATGCCCCACTGAAATCTCTGATGACCTTCATTTCTGCTTTCCTGACCTCACAGGGAGCAATGAGCAGGCGCCGTCCCACAGAGTCGGGGCTGCTGCTCCGGGAGGGGCACACGTGCCTGCAGTGTGGAGGAGGGAGGGCTTCAGCCAAGGCGGGAATTAGGGGGTTTTCTTGGGAGTCAGAGGAGGGAGAGTAGCTCCTGGATTGCCAGGCGGGATCCCCAGGGGGCAGCCTCGGAGGCCTGTGTCAGGAATAGTGTGTGTAGCGGAGTCACAGTGTTGGTGCAGCACAGGAGAGGTGACAGTCAGCATTGGCTCAGCCGCTGTCTGTCCAGCAGCGGCACCCGGCAAGATCAGAGGGTGAAAGGATGTGCTTAATACATACTTATTAATCCAGGAGGAGATTTCTAGACATGCACACTCTGGTCTTGGGAATGCTGACAGGGTGAGGTGAGAAGGATCCAGGCAGGCCAGGCAGAGGGCATCAGCAACAGAGATGGAGAAAGAACTTCCCCTGCCTAAAGAAAGAACCATGCAATTTGGGAACCTAATGTGAATTGTGGCATTGAGGGGAGGTGACAGAGATTGCTGCTGGTGCAAACTTGCGAGTCTGCTCCAAGAAAAGAAACAGCCAGCTGTGGTTTGCATGTCTGTAATCACCTCAGCATTCTAGGAGGCTGAAGCAGGAGGGTTGCAAGTGCAAGGCCAGTCCAGGCAACCTAGCAGCTTAGAGAGACCCCGTCTCCAAATAAAACATGACGAGGGCTAGGGGTGTAACTCAGTGTGAAGGCCTGGAATTCACTCCTCAGTACTAGAAAAGGGGAAGGAAGAGGACGGGGGAAGATACGGGAGCACGATAGAGGGAGAGCGCGATCTCAAACATCCATGATTCCCAAGTTCCAGGAGTTGTTTTGCAAAACGTGGTTTCTCCCAATTTTCATTGCAGCAAATCTGCCCCTGTTTTTGCTGCACATGTCCTGAATCCCTGCCAGGTCCCCACAGGCTTTGTTAGAACTCTCTATGGACTCAGAGCCAGGTGTTGCATTGTCCCAGTGTGCCACCGCAATGGAAGGTCTTCAGAGAAGATCCCTTCCGTTCCTCTTATTAGATGCCTTATCTAAAAGAGCAGAGGGATTGCACACGAAACAGCCTCCCGAAACTCAGAGTGATGGGAGCCCTGCCTCTCTTCCAGGAAACCCCAGCCTGCACAGCCCCATGCTGGACCTGGAGAGTGACCCTCGCTCCTCCGTGCTGGGCCACCTCAGCCAGACGGCGTCTCTGAAGAGGGGCGGCAGCTTTCACTCTGGCCGTGAGGACGGTGAGTACCTACCGCTGCCCCCAAGTGCGCACTGCCCCCCAAGTGCGCACTGCCGAGCCTTGTACTCTGAGCCTTTTAGGAAGCCGACTCTCAGCTATTGCCCTCTCTTGTGCTTGCTAACTACCCAGCAGTTAAACTTCACTGAAGTCCTGTTACCTTTTACATTAAAAAAATACCCTTTGATGAGCTTTAACACTGGCTTGAAAAGAAGGCTCAGTCATTATTAACCACAAAAATAACTGCTAGTCATATTTCCTTAGATACAATGGCTCAAACTGTGACTGTGTTGCGTTTCTTAAATTGCTGCAGTGAGTGTTTGTTATCTCCTTACCTGTGTGTGAGCTAAAAATGTATTGCTTGTAATTCAGTCACCTACCTAGTCAGAGGCCATCGATCATTGGCTCTTTACGATCTTGTACCACTTATAGGAAATCCAAGCAGAGTAATATAAATAGCTTTCCTTGTATTTAAAGTTTAAAGTCATGCAAGTATTGGGGGGCTTTTCCTGTCTCATTAATGAATATGACCATCCACTGTGAGAGCATCTCCACCATCATGCACTCACACTGAAAACATCGAGCCCTCCTGTCACTGTGGTGACGGTGGCAGGCACAGCCTGCTGTGTCACTCCATCTCAGCCCATGGAGCGTCCCTGTGACCACCGGTGGCAGAAGAGAGCCCTGTGCCTCTTTGCGCTTGGTGCTGAGTCCAGTGTGGAGGGTCTCAGGCTCTGGGGAGCAGCTTCTCTGTATTTTAAAACACATTACCTTCCCCTGGATAGTAGGACATCTACCCACCTCCGAAAGTAGTTGTAACAAAATGCCGAGATCCATCAGAAACTACCATTAAGGCTGCTGGCAATAATGTACATCATTTTGAACAGTTCTAGTTTATCCTGTGAATTGCCAAGCATCTTGGATCTCTTTATCAAATTTTGGAAGCATTTATTAAATTTGTGAAAATTTCATCCCTTATTTTCTCAAATATTTTTCTGTTCCACTGCTTGTCTGGGGCTGCTGTTCCGTATGTGTCAGCCCAGTGGGTCATTCTGTTTAGGTCTTAGTTATTTTTCTCATTGCTGAGGCAAAACATCTGATACCCAAAATTAAAAGGAGAACAGGTTTACTTAGCTCGCAGTTTCAATCCATAGTCAGCTGACTCCGAGGCAGGGTAGCTCATGGCAGAAGGGAACAGTTTATGGTGGTGAAAGACAGCGGAAGTAAAGAGAGAAGCAAGCCTCTTCCTGACCCTTTTTGGTTGCAGGCTCCCCGTCCTCGGGCAGGTGTAGCACTCCCACCCTTAATCCCTGCATTGGACCATGAATCAGTCGCAAACCTTAGATTAAGCTGCCTCGAGAAGCCTTCCCCCATGGGCTGCATGAGGCTTTGGGGGACATCCTGACACAAACCGTAACAGTGTATTTCTAAGACTTCCTTCTTCCTTTTCCCCTCCCGCTTTTTTCACTCATGCCTCATTGTTGGTGCAGTCAAATGCTACACCTTCAGTTTTTCTGATCTTTATTCGTATGTAAGCTAAACTTGTCAGGTACTGTTTGCTTGGGTTTTTATTTGCTTCAGTGCTGGGGATTGAACTAAGCACGCACCCCCCATCCCTGAGCTAGACCTCAGCTGTGTCTCGTGCTCCAGTGCTGTCAGTGAGTGCTGATCCTGTCACTGGCGCTGTTTCCGTGGCTGTGGCCTGAGTCACAGGCAGGTTTCTGCTGTGGTTACACTTCCTTGCTTTTGGGCACATGTGATCATTAGTGTTTCTCACACACTGTGAGTGTTCAGTGCTGAGCACCTGGGTTTTGCTGTCTTCCTTTAAAGAGTGCTAGCTTTGTTTCAGCAAGCAGGTGGTTTAGGAGAGCTGTGCTCAGCTTTGTTAGAGCAGGATCGAGAAAGGCTGTGTTCTGGTAACCTTGCATGTGTCAAGGCGTGGTCCTTGGGTCTCTAACGAGTGGCCTAGATCCTCAACAAAGATCTGCTCCCTGCAAGCTGTGTGACCTGTGGGAATCTCCGAGCTTACAGCTTCCGGATGGCCTTGGCCTGGCGTGGCTGTGTTACTCCACATATGCACAGTGTTGTCCTTCTCAGAGATTCTCAGAGGCCGCTGTGCAGAGTGCTGGAGCGTTTTTCTGTCTCCGTAGCATCTTCTTTTCCTGAACTCCTGACTCTGCGCGTCCCGGCGTCCAGCCTCTCCCTACTTCCATCTCCATCTTTCCAGCTCAGAAAGGGCCCTCGGCTCAATATCGGTCCCTTCTCCTCTTCCTCTGACGTCCAGGCTCTGCAGGCAGAAAGCTTGGGTGGTTGCTGGCCCTTTCCTCTGGTCACAGATTGTGCTGTCTGCTGCCAGTGCTGAAGATGCTTATGGCATAAGGGTTCTTTTGTTCTGTTTCCCCTCCAGTTTCTAGTCCTCTGTGCCTGGTGGTTAAGTCTTCTGCATGTTATGCCAGCAGGGCAAGAAGTAGAAGCCAGATCAGTTGTAGTCTCCCCAAAGTCATTGCTTGATTGGAATGTTGTGAAGGATTGATCCAGTGAGCCCCAGCTGTGCACAAAGCTGAGTGGGCTCACTCTCAACTTTGTGATCAAAGCAGAATCCATGGGTGAACATAGTTGGTGACATTTTCCTCGGGATAGGAAGACATTTCTTCCATGTCCTCTTGGTTCCATTATTCTGAGGAAGTTACTCTGAATGCTGTTCTATCAGTGATACATCACGTGGCCTTTAACTAGGATGGATTTGTTCAGTGAGAAACAAATCCAAATTTATTAATTGTAATGATTCAGATTGGAGTAGTAGGCTTAGGAGCAGTGGGGGAGACGCCGTTGCATGGTTTGTACATTAAAAAGGATTTGCAGGTAATAAAGAAAATCAAATCTAACAGGTATAAGAAGGGTGGCCCACAGGAACCCTGCTGTTTTCCAAAACTTCGATGTTGAACACCAGCATGTTAAATGCTCACAGTGCTTCCAGCAGTGTATGATTCTCTGGCAGCGCTAACTTAACATTCCCGCTGTGGTGAAACCCTAGGAAATAACCACAACAGGTTTCAGCTGAAGAGACCTTTGGGAATTGATTTATTGTGTTGTCATTTATAATTATTTAAATGATTTCTCTGTCATATGATTATTTCATTTAAATGCTTATTAGTGGAGTTAACAAGAAAGAAGCTTATTTTACTTTCTGATTATTTTATGGTTTTTAAAAATGAAAATTTTTAAGTTTGTGAAAAAACAGTATTTCTTCCCCATTTCTCGGAGGTGGCTACAGAATGATCTTCATGAAATGTACCTTGTGAGACCTATTTGTCATTGATGTGCATATAGAATGTGTAGAATATATGGGGGTGGGCGAATGTATGTGCAGGGATTAAATATACATGGGAATATGTGCACAGGTAGAGTGTGTGTGTACAGTATAGCATACATAGGTGGGAGGAGTGTACATGCACAGGTAGAGTGTGTGTGCACAGTATAGTGTACATGGGTGGGAGGAATGTACATGCACAGGTAGAGTGTGTGTGCACAGTATAGTGTACAAGGGTGGGAGGAGTGTACATGCACAGGTAGAGTGTGTGTGCACAGTATAGTGTACAGGGGTGGGAGGAGTGTACATGCACAGGTAGAGTGTGATACCTTTCTTTTTGAACTCAGTTCTTTCCATGATGCTAGTTGCAAATCTAGTTGGATAAAAATAAAATCAAATTTAGCCATTGGATTCAGTGTTGTTGTTTCAAAGAAATTTGATTTAGTTCTCATTGAATTTAGTTTGTGACCAGAAGAAGCATGGAGAGAATTGAGTTTGTGAGCTGAGCTCCCACTGTATATGTGTGGGAAGCGTGTCTACATAGGTGGATGGGAAGAGTATATACACACGGGAGTGTATTTGCGTAGATAGAGGGTAAAGCCTGAGGAGAACGTACACATATACATTTATAGGCAATGAGCCAGGCCACAAGAACTTAGGTTTTTATTTTTGATTCAAAAATGTATTCTTAATGATTTATTCTTTGCTCCCTTAGCATGGAGATACA
This sequence comes from Cavia porcellus, assembly GCF_034190915.1. Classification (NCBI taxonomy): domain Eukaryota; kingdom Metazoa; phylum Chordata; class Mammalia; order Rodentia; family Caviidae; genus Cavia; species Cavia porcellus. The sequence continues at coordinate 6,809,669 of NW_026947496.1, read as the reverse complement.
AAACTCCCCACAGGGTGGCATTTGTTGAAAAATTGACCAAGCTTGTTTTAAGCCAGCTGCCGAATTTCTGGAAACTCTGGATTTCCTATGTCAATGGAAGCCTTTTCAGCGAGGTATGTGTACACACGTTTAACTAGGTGGAGCCACATACTGCCTTTCTGGTCCTAAAAATCTTAGATTTTAAGTTGATTTTTAAAACCTCAGGCCTAGCCCCTCTCACCATTTTCGTGTGTGTGAAGATGAGTTTAAGGCACATGAATCCCTCATTCCTAGTAGCTATATGATGCTGAGCAAGTGTCCTTGTTCAGTGTCCTCTCCTGTGGAAAGTAAGCAGCGTAAGGGTGTTTGCTCCAGAGGTGCCCAGAAGCCATGCATCAGGCCAGCACTAAAGAGAGGGAGAGTGAAGCACTGTCAGGGGTTCAGCAGCAAGCACAGTGCAGTTGGGCCAAATCGCAAATGAAATTTTCCTTCAGGAGACTATGAATACATGATGAAGTAAGAGAAGATCGCAGAGAGCGTTTGCCCAGGTCGGAAGTCTCCGTGGAGACGTGGAATTCCTTAGTGGGCCATGAAATCCAGCGCACTGTCTCGGCCTCCAGAGGCCTTTGCGTTTTCATGAGCTGCACACAAACTCTGTGCGTTCCCTGTGGTGCACACGTCCCTGGCGTGTTCTGCTTTATAGGGGCATCCAAGCACTCCACATCCAGTGGAAGGCCTGAGGGAGCTACCTGGTCCCAGGCTGGCAGGGTGATGGCAAGGTGATGGCAGGGTGGTGGTTGCAGGGTACCACGGTGCTGCAGGATGCGGCCCACAGGCCCTGTGTGCCCCCACGTCCTCCTCTCAGGGCGTAGAGCTGCCCTGCTGGTCAGGGAGCATCAGTCATCAGTGGTGTACAGCTGTAAGGGGTTGGTTTGCATGCATCCCGCACGGAGACAGACGCGCCTCTCTGGTCTCCCATTGCGCACTCCGTAGTCTCCGAGCCCCTCCCTCTGCTGCTCCTGGTCCCACTCGAAGGATGGAGAAGACGCCGCTGTCCCTTGTCTGCTTGCCCAGGGAAGGTGGGGATCTTCCTGATGACAGAGACGACTTCCTGCTCCTTGTGGCCCTGGCAGCGCCGGTAGTGGACACTGACTGAGACTGGGCTTGCTGTTTTGTGTGAAGACGTGGTCTTCACTCTGTGAGACCCCAGCCCTTTCAGGGCAAGGAGTGAGGCATCGGGGTGCTACAGGGCCTGCTGAGGCTCCTTTCCCATGCACACGCATCCATGGTGATAGGAAAGATGTAGACTCGTGCCCTGCAGGGGCCCCACTCTGTGTGTGCTTCTCTTCTGTGCGACTCCCTGCTGGGGAGCATGTGGTGACATGCAGGGCTGGGAGCAGGCTTGGGGCTCCTCTCCAGCCGCCCTGGGGGGATGGCATCCTCCCAGCCAGAACAGCATCCTGGGCCACAGTTCCCGCTCCACATGCGCCACACATGTGTCCCATCACCAGGGCAGTGCGCGTGGGGTCCAGCATCTGCCCTGTGCCCTCAGGCAAATGGTGCCCTAGGCTTCCTCCCGGCGCTGGTGTGGGCCTTGGTGTGGGGGCTCAGTGTGCGTGGCTTGCTGTCCCAGGCCTTCGTGTCTCTGGGCCTCCCTCCTTCGGAAGTGCAGGCTGGGGGTGCTGGGCATTAGCAGAAGTGCAGTGCTGGTGGGTGAAGGAGTTTGCTCTTGTAGAATATGATTGATTCCAGGGCTCAGGCTGTGGCTTAGTGGAGTAGCATTTGCCTAGCATGCTTGGGGGCTGAGAACTGGGGGGAAAGGGGGCTGGTTGCCAGTATTTGAAATCTTATTTGCCTGTCACATCATAGGTGTTTAGGGAACAAAGTTTAATAGAAAAATAATCAGCTGATATCATGGCAGCCCCTTGGGAATTTAAGCTCTGTCAGCTGATGTTGCAGCTTCCCTTTGGATCACTTCCTGTGGGGGATCACCCCAGGCGGAGAGCAGTTGCTTTGAGTCCTTTCAAAGTCATACAATTCCTAGATTTTGATCTGGGATATATTAGTGAGAAGGGAATGCGTTTTCCTTCCTTCTAGGTTATACCTATTTATGTTAAAAATATATAAATGAAACATTTGATTGTAAATGAAAAGTCAATGACCTACTTTAGGTCTCATGGACAGCAATGCTGTTAAAGTGAGAAAAAAACCAGTTTTAATTATTCTACTGAGGTGCACCCGCCTGTGCTATTTCTACCAATTTATTGTAATCTTTTCTTCCAAGTTTATGGTAGTAATTAAGTATAATTCACGGAGTGGATTTAGGCATGCTTTCAGGTTACCCCCTGTTGAAATGCACAAAAGACGCTGGAGGGAAGGAAGTAGCAGAGCAGGGTTGAAAGTGTGCCTCTCATTGCAAGCCTTTAAGTAAAACCCAGAAACATAATTAAATTAATACTGGGCAGCTCTAGGCTTTTTGATAGTTGCTATTTAATTTCATACAAAAGAACTTTCAATAAACACAATGTACATGAAGTTTCTTCTGATAGAATCATCTTGTATTATTAACTATCTGTCCGTTAAAGAAGTAAATGAAGTTTCCAGCAGTTTAAAAAATAGTCAGTTCTTTAAACCAGCAAGGACCATGTGAAGTAACCTGTGAATCAAAACAGTGAAATCTAACCGTTGGTTTTACCACAAAGGAGTTTTGGTCTGTGTGTGCAGGAAAGAGTTAAGGTTTTTAGTTAACGAAATAGTTAATAATAAAGATCTCCCTTTCAGATATGTTGTAAATATTAGTGCCTTTTTGAATAAAAATCTTTAAACATCCAAATAACAGTTAAACATTAGAAATGAACATTTTAAAAAGTTGCATGCCTCATGTAAATCTTGAGGTACCACCGACTGGGAAATCGTAGGGCAGACCTTAGGTAATTTTTTCGTGTTGGTGGTGTTTACCTCTTCATCCACTTAAACTGGTCAGTAACTAGTTTTTTATTAGCAAGTGTGGGGAGCACACCTTGTACCTCACTTGTCTCCCCTCTGCTTTGCCCCTATGGAAACAGATGCCTGAATTTTATAAATGTACTGTCCAGTAGGTGTCATCATACATTCACAAGCAGCCTGCTCTGTAGACAAAAGGGTTCTGGCAAAACATAGCCTTAAGTTTTAAAACAGACACAAGAGCACATGTGCACACACATGCATGCACATCCACACACACGCACATGCAGTGTCCAGATAATGTGCTTTGGAGGATGGAGTAGAGAAGACAGCCTGTCACAGGCCAGACACCAGTGTGGCGCCTCCTGACAACACATCAGCAGTTTTTTTTCCCGAGCAGACATGCAGGGGTCAGCTGTTTCTGTGGCAGATACCTGTGCTAGGGGAGCCAGTGTACAGAACTTGGCCCGTGCAGCCACAGAACCTGCCGATTCCCAGTCAGTGAGTCAGCAGGCTGAGAGGCCTGAGACCTACTGGTGTAAGTTCCCGCCTGATGCTGGCAAGCTCAGGATGCTTGACGAGAAGAAGGTCTGTGCAGCCACAAAGGCAGATGGAGGTAAACCGAGCCGAGCGTGCTGCTCACGGTGCCCAGACCAGAAGAGTTTCTTTCAGCCAGGAAGGAGTGCAGCCTTTTGTTCTGCTCTGGTCCTCAGTGGACGGGGGAGTCCATCGCAGTGGCAGCGCCTTCTGATTTAAGTGTGCGTCTCTTTAGAAGCCCCTCACATGTGCACCCAGGATAATGTTTGACCAAATGTCTGGGTGGCCTGTGGCCTTGTCACCTTGACACGTGAAAATAAACATATCAAAGTCTCTGAAGCATTAGCAGTTCTGGTTCCAGTGCCCTGGGTGCCCCTGGCAATCCCGTGGGTGCTGGGTAGCCCGGCAGCACCCATTCCCCACCCAGTGATTCCCAGCCTCCTTGTAAATACTAGAGTCTCTGCTCTTCTTCAAGTTAGATCTCAAGGGAGTTGACTGTGGTGGGTATCATGGGCAGGGCTCCTTTTAAGGACTTGAGACGTTTCTAAAACACCCCGGAATTCAGGGAAGTCAGCTTTGTGAAATGTGTTCTGGAAGGTCCTGGAGAACCTAAGCCTGGAGACTGTCCGTGGAGTACCCCGAAAGCCCTGTGCGCCGGCTCCCAATTCTCTCTTTCATACTCTCACACATGCAGATGTCATACACAGCGTACAGATAAGTGTGGGCTTGTCCATGGCATGCACATTGTAAACACACATATGTACACACACACTTGCATGTTTGTGTGTAGTACATTACGTACCACACACATGTATGCATAGGTATGCTTACTGGGCATGCATAAATATGCTCTAAAACACAGATATCATCGGGAAAAGAATCGGAGAAAATACAGTAAGTTTGGTGTTTGCCTTCCTAGAGACAAAACCAAAGTAGACTTTTAAAGGCATCCTGAATTCGGAGACAGCTCTGAAAGGAACAGGCAGGGCCCTACAGTAAGACATATCCTCAGAGACAGGAGAGACAGAGGGCTCTATGGGCTGAGAATTCAGCTGCCACCTGGCACCGGAGAAGGAAGTAGCTACATCGGGAGCACACACAAAGACAGAAAACCAACCACAACTCCCAGCTTACACATTGTGTGTGTTTACAGATGGGCCCATGGGTATGTGCACACTAAACACTTGTATTTTAAAGTTAATGTGAAGTCATCTCATTATCATTTATAATGTGACTAGTCTTAAATTAAAAGTTTGTGACACTTTTTAACTTTATAATATGTGAGGGTTTTAATTTTTTTTTTTTTTCTTCTTGAGACAGGGTCTCACTGTAGTGCAGGCTAGCTTTGAACTCACTGTGCACTCAGGGCGGCCTTGGACTCATGGCAATCCTCCTGCCTCAGCCTACTAAGTGCTGGGACTACAGGCATGCGCCACTGCTCCTGGCCAGGGTTTTAGTTTTAAGGAGTAACTTTTGCATTACATCAGTGAAGTGTCAAACTTGCACATAGTGTGTATAATCTTGTTATCACTTCTTTATTAGCTTCCTAGGTTTCACCTTCTGTGGTATTTTGTGTAAGAACATTACTTGTTTCTGAAAGTTAACTGAAATCCAGTTGAATAGATTTCTCTTTTAATTAGTGTAGTATTCTACAAATTAGAGTAAAAAGAACATGAGCTATGTTTATAAACAAAATATTTATTTATACAGTGTATTCTGTCTTAAATTATTTGTGAGACCCCTAAAAGAAGAGCAGTGATTTATAATTTTAAGTAATAAAGTGACATCTCTAATGCTTCTACGTATTTACCCAGGGTATGTGTGGGTCCTGTAGGATTACTGCACCTTACTCAGAGCTCACCGTTGGTTCTGTCCTGGTCACAGGAGGGGATCTGAATGCTAGGAGCGAGAGGTGTCGTGCTATATCCACGTGGGTTGCTGATGGAAGTGGCCTGTGTGGAAGTGGTAGAAGTGGTAGTTCCAACTTAATGCTTACGCTTCCAAGCTTAAAGGAATCCTGTTGAGGAGTTTTAGAAAGATAAGTGACTGGTTGTTTAGCCTGACTTCTTTTTTAGGCAGAGACCAGACTTACCTGATTCTTTTCCCTGTTAAGAAGGATTTGCTAATTAATCTATAGTCCAAAACTTCAATTATTTCTTAGTACTCCATTTACTCAAGTTATATTTCATGTTCTCACAGCAACTGCTGATGCATTTTTCTTTTTACTGAATTACTTCTGGAAGACAGCTAATACGTTTTACTTTGTTTTTGAATTTTTCAGACTGCCGAAAAATTGGGGCAGGTTGAAAGATCAAAGAATGTAAGACAGAGACAAAGTGATTTCAAGGTGAGTGAGGGTGAGAGTGCCGAGGCCCCCCAGTGGGCGGTCCATCTTGAGTGAGGAGAGGAAGGGCGAGGAGAGGAGGGGAGGGGAGGGCGACGAGGGGAAGGGAGGTGAGAGGAGAGAAGGGCAGAGCAGGCCTTCCCTTCGTGGCCCTGTTCCATGGCTCTGAGAGCGCGTGCCATGTGTCATTTTGCAGAAGATGATTCAGGAGGTTATGCAGGCCCTGGTGAAGCTGGTGCGCGGTGCCCTGCTGCCCCTCAGCCTGCGGGAGGTGGAGGCCCGGCAGTACGGGGGCTGGGAGGTCAGGGCCGAGCTCTCTGGCCAGTGGCTTACACATGTCATCCAGACCCTCCGGTGAGTCCTCAGGGGGACGTCGCTCCTTTGGCTTGGGATGGGGTGGGACAGAATGTTTAACCCAGGCCAGAAGAAGCGTTCCTCTCCCGCTCTGCCTGTGGCCTCCACTGTTCTCATGCATTACTGGCGACATGGCTGTTGTGCCTCCTGGTGCCATGTGTGCAGCTTCTCCCTGCTGCTCTTGGTGTCACCTCACAGCCGCCATCCCTGCTTGCCGCGGTCTCCTATGCCCTGTTCTCCCCTCCCACTCTGGACTTCAAGCAGTGGGTCCGCCCTACTCACTCTGCGTCTTGGGCTTGCATTCCAGGCTTACTTATGAGTCTCTGACTGCCCTGGAGATCCCGAATGACATGCTGCAGGCCGTCCAGGACCTCGTTCTGGACCTCCGCGTCCGCTGCGTGATGGTCACCTTACAGCACACGGCAGAAGGTGGGTACAGAGTCCCCACGCCGTGGCCTGCGTGGTGTTCGCTGAGTGTGCCACCTTTCTGGCATCCAAATCCTTGAAAATGAGAGAAAACAGCTCCTCTGGAAATTCAAGGTCTTAGTTCCTTTTAGTTCTGGCTAGTCCACAGGTTTTTTTGATACTGTTTTTTAGCATCTTCCAGAAGATGATGAGCTGAGATGCAAGGCAATGCAGAAATTAAGATGGATATACTTGAAAATATTTAAAAATACAAGCATAGAATACAAAATGTGTATAAATTGTGGGCCCATTTTTAAAGTGTGTATATTTAAAGAATCCTAATTTAGAAAGATTGTTATAAAATTAGAAGAAAGGCCAATAACAGTGGTTCTCTGGATACTAGAAATTATAGATGTTTCTTATTTTCTTAATGCTTTTTAAACTTTTCAGGAATTCCTACCTGAATCATAAGATGCAATTAGGATTACATTGATAAATGAGCCTGTTGAGTATTAAATATTTCCAAAGACAGTGAAGATCACTGTTAGGAATGGTGCGCACTACTGCTGCCTGCCTCCAGGCTTTTTGCCGAGGGGCTGTGTGGCTGCTGGGTGCTGGGAAGGGGCAGGTCCTGAGGAGCGCTCAGCCCCACGGTGCAGTGCTCTGGGCAGTGGCCTCCTTCCACCGCCTGGAGGTCACCTTGGCACAGGCAGGACACTGTTGGAGCGTTTAAACAGGATGCAAGGCATTACTCAGACATGTTAGGGCAAGGTACTATAGGGCTGATTTTGTGTATGTCTAGCATTATAAACAGCCCTGAATAAGTACTGTCGTCTCAAGTTGTCATTAGGCCTAGGCTACAATTCTCAAATTGGACAATGCAGTAAAAAAATATTATTTACATTAACATTTTATTAGAAAAATTCAGTGACTGATACATATTTAAATCCTCAAGTGGACTAAAATTATATTCTATTCCTACTTTCACCAAATTTTTATAAACATATAAAATAAGAACTTACAGATTTTTATCTATAAAGTACAGCGAGATAATTGTAATAAAAAGTACTCATGTTTGTTTTCCTTGTAGAGATAAAACGGTTGGCTGAAAAGGAGGACTGGATTGTGGATAGTGAAGGGCTGACCTCCCTGGTGAGTGCCATTCTTTTTGTTCGCACTAGTGTCCCCGTGCCTGGAGCCCAGGGCTTGTGATGAGTAAGGGGTGTCGGCTCTGTGCACTGGAACCTGTACGTGGTTTCTGTGAGTTACAAAAGAAGCTTCTTGAAGTTTCTCTTCTCGGTCATTTTTGTTTCATCAGAAGTATTTAACAATGAATGAAAACAGTGGGTTTCTTTTAGTGGGACCTATGTTTACATTGCTTTTAAAAACTCAATTATGCTTAATTCCATGGGCTCAGCAACCTGAAATTCTGAGCAAGCCGTGTGGAAGGGAAGCTAAAACATCTGTGGAAACAGCCCCAGGCCAGAGGGCAGCTATATCCATGCCCCTTCCTGCCTTTCAGCCCTCATGGATTTTGCTATTTTCACTTCTAACCCAGGAGCCCCTTGCCATCCTGGGGTGTCAGTGTGGTGAGATTGGCCACTGGCTGCACAGGAAGGGGTTCCCCTTTCCTGCTCACTGGCCTGACAGGCCGCTCCCTGTCTTCTCGGGACCCTGTACTGGCCACCTGAGACTGCCCATCTGCCAGGCACTGGGCGCAGTGCTGACCTCTGTCCTAACAAGGAGGTGCAGAACCTGTCTCTGTGTCCACATCCTTGGCTGCAGAGGCAAGGGTTCAGCTCTCACTGGAGGAGGTGATGATTCCAGGTTCTGCTTGTTCTGCTTGTTTCTGGGGAGAGAACTTCTAGTTTCAGCCTGGATGAGGAAGGAAGACTAAAATGCTTTGGTCACCCAGTCTTGCAGACAGGGATGAGCTGGGCTGTTGAGTGGCGAAACTCTCCCTTGCTGTTCTTACTCTCTTCAGGCTTCTGTACTTCTTCCTGGGTGCTGGTTCTCTTCTGCCCAACTTCAAGGCTCTTCTTACTTACTGTCCATGTATACAAGTGTAAGCTACTTCAAGTGGTAATGCACGGTAGAAAAAATGTTTTGCAAATTAAATTATGCCTTAAATGTGTTAAGAAAGCTTATTAGTATTAACAAATCTATTAATGTATTTTAAAACATTTTTTTAAAAGTTTGATTGGTTTGGCTTATTCTGTTAGTCACAGTTATTGGTATTATATAAGAACCCTGCCAGAGCTGATATGTCCTCCTTTTAGGTCTTTATAGAAAGGTTCGAGGCACCCGGAAGGGCAGCCGCTTGAAATGCTCGCAAAAATGGCATGTAAAATATCTCAACTTCTTATGTGGATTACATGTTGAAATTTTAAAATTTGAATATATTGCATTCAGTAATTGCATTAAAGTTACCTTCTTACTTTCTAATGCAGTTTGCTGGAAGATCTGAAGTCACATTGGTGGCTGTGTACGTGGCTGGGTTACACCCCTGCGGGCAGTGCTGACTGCAGGAGAACATGCCACACTTGCCAAGGGTCAGGGCCTGTCCCCAGCAGCCTGTGCCGCCGGTCCCATGCCCCATATGGTCAGCAGAGCAGGGCACCTCCTGCCCAGGCTGTGGGTTAGGATTAATGGGATATTGTGGATTTACAGTGCTTTGTAAACTGCAAATCTTTGGACAGCCTTACAGGACCTTCATTTGTTAATACTCACAACAGGCATAGCCCATGACAAGTTAAGGTTCTCTAGTTCCTAACCGCGTTCTCAAAGCTCTTCCGTATGCTTCTGTTGTGATTGTCAAAGTGAGTGGAAAGCCAGTGGGAAGGGATGCTCCGCTCACCCCACGGGGGACGTGGCCCAGATGAGAGTCGTGAGCAGATCGCACGTTAGTCGCCGTGAGCGCCGCTGTCAGACAGCTGCTGCAGTGGGGCTTTTGACGTGTTCAGTGTGAGAACCCAGTCTCTGTGGCCAGGGTTTTGCATTTCATTAAAACTAAAAACGCTGGATACAAGCTCAGTAGCAGGGCATAAAATAGGTCCAGGCCTTCAGTCCCTTTTCAGGGCGCACACGGTGGCCACATCCCAGCACTGTGGGCTTTGCCGCTGTGAAGGCAGCCCGGGTGGTCACACAGAAGCTTCTAGCACAGAAGGTCAGACTGACCACCGTAGTGCAGGTGTAACAAGAGTAAGCAGGTTCCCATTACATGCGCCACATGCAGGCTCCACAAGTGCATGCAGGGAAGGGAGGACGTGCTGGAGCCTGCAGTGCGCAGTGAGTGGCCGCCAATTCCCATTGGGAGCCAGGCAGGACGCGCTCGGGTTGAGTGTCACCCACAAAAGCCACTGACTCAGGGCTTCAGTAGTGTTCACTCAGTTCTGCTGGCTGCTCTTGCCACCTCTCTTAAGAGAACAGGTGAATCAACGCTTGGCCACAGCCTGGATCCCAGCTTTGAGTAATTCCACCCAAGAGTGTAAGGCTCTGAGCTGCCTGGGGCTCAGCGGGCAGTGGCCTCCGATGCCCATTTCCTGGCGTTCCCACAGCGCCAGTCCAGCGAGCTCGCTGCTTTCCCGTCGCTGGGACAGGGAACCCTTCCTTGTGGGGTCCCTGAACCATGGTCTCTGGTTAGAACTGTGTTGCTTTCTTCCTAAACAGATCATTTGAAAGCATCCTGTTTTCTTCTCAGGTCAGATATGACCTCTGCTTTTTTTCATTTTGGACAGTTCTGAGAATTTCTTGTTTAAGAAGTACTGGAATGATCTGTGATAACTTCTCACAATTAGCCAGGCTGGATGATTCACTGTCAGTGTGGAGCTAGTACCATCTCCTGGCTTTCAGAGCAAAGAAAAAGTTTTGAGACTGTTACTTGTTCCCAGTTTAACTGAAACTGCTCCCTGAGCTGTCGGGATTCCCATCCACTTGCCTGCTGATGGAGGTGTGGGCGCTGAGGCAGCCTAGCTCGATCTCAGCCAGAGGTGTCTAAGTGCCTGTGCGGGGTGCACGCAGGCTGCACCTGCCGTGGAGGCGCTCGCGTGTACACTTGATATTATGACTCTTTCTGTTCTGATGTCTTTGTGTTTGGAGCACGGCACGGTAGGGAGGGCAGAGGAGAAGGCTGGCCGGCCGGCCCGCAGGCTGACTATGGAGGGGTCCAGCGCAGGCCTTGTGCGCACTGTGCAGTAACAAGCACGTTGCTCTGTCAGCGCTTCTGCGCAGTGAGGAACGCATCCCGCGTGCCCTGCCTCTCCTTGCCTATACTTCAACATGTAAATGTTCTCTGTGGTGCTTTCTGGTGGTTTCAGAGTGCAGCAATAAAAACACAGTGATGCTGAGGCAGTATTTTCACTTTCATTAACTCAAAGCTCCTCTCTAAAAAGTCAGCTTGTCTGTCCATCTGTGCCTATACCTGTGTTTGCCTGCATATCTAGATGGATAGATGTGCTGTCGCTTCCTTTGTTAGTTTTTTCCCTCAACGAACCTTGCAAGGGATGCATTGTGGACACTGACGAGGGGCTCTGCCTTGGCACTCTTGAATGTGGGTCCCTCCCTGCTGCAGTCCCTCGTGTGAGCTTCAGCCCTGTGTGCACTCCACTCGTACTTAGCACTGGGGCATCCTAGCCACCTCTTGTGCCATTGGGCATGCTGCTGCCTGCACCCTGAGCTTGGGCTCTGGGCTTGGCCTCTGGTCTGAGAGGCCTTCTCTGACCATGCTGTTGAGGGCCAACACCCCGCAACCCTGCACACTTCTCTCTCAGTTCTACATGTTGGTCTTGTGGTCCTTTTCTACTGCAGCTTTATTTCTGTACTTTTTAAAAAGCTGTTTTGATGAGATGTTCATCATCTCCTGACTGGAAAAAAATTTACTGAGAATTCTGTGTCATTCACTCAAATCTGTTCACTAGAGTGAAAACTTCACAAGGTGTGAGGTATTGTTTACACTTAGCTCGAAATGCCATTGGTGGGACACATTTTCAGGTTTCATTTTCTGGCTTAATTGCTATAAAAAATGTCTATCTTAACCTGTTTGATTTAAAGATCCTTGTGCCTCCCGCATGTCGTTCTTAGTGACGTTAGATTCAGGTGCACATTGTGGGAGCCGTGGAATGTCTAGGTGGCAGAGCTCACTCCCCCGCCGGTGCCCGGGAGGTAGCGTGTGAAACACAGCTTGTGGTCCGGGTCCCTATCATGTTGTGGTTTACTTCTCAGGACAGCAGAGTTTTAAACAAAATGTCCAGCTGTATTTGAGTGTATTTTAGTGAATAAGATATACTTTAGTCTTAAGATTCCCCCACTTTGGAAAGGATGGAAAGGTCTGTAATCTGGTGGTCATGGGTAGTGGGATTTGAGGCCCTTCCTGCAGCCCAGAGGACGGGTCTTGTGGGCAGGTCTGTCACCAGCCAGCGTGTGCCTGGTGATCTGAGGTGGGTGTTTTCTCTTCTCCAGCCATGCCAGTTTGAGCAGTGCATCGTGCACGCTCTGCAGTCGCTGAAAGGGGTTTTGGAGTGCAAGCCCGGAGAAGCCAGCGTGAGTCTGCATCCCAAGTCCCCCGTGCCCTTCTTTGGGAGCCACCCTGGCAGGCAGTGCTGTGGGGGTTCCGTGACCTTACTGCTCAGGGTCGCGCTGAGTGTAACAGCACGCACTCAGTGCTAGTGCTTCCTGCCACAGGGAGGGGGGCAGCTTCGGCGGGCTGGGCGCAGGGAGCACCAGCCAGTATCCCCAAGCTGGAGACACCGTAAGCCTGCCCATCACCCTGCAGTTACTCGTTTTATCTCCAGCTCAAGTCCAGAAATGCTGTTCCAAATTCTTCCTCACAGGTCTTTCAGCACCCTAAGACGCAGGAGGAGGTTTGCCAGCTCAGCATCACCATCATGCAGGTAACGGAAGGCAGCCCATAGGGGTCTGGGCTGGAGAGTTTGCCTGTCAGCACCGGTGTGTGTGTGTGTGTGTGTCAGACAGCAGGGACCTGGGCTCTTAGCCCCGCCTGCGTGTGTGATCGCACTGAGTGAGCCGGCAGTGTAGGCAATGCAGTGTGGATTCCTCCTCGTTTTCACTGTGCCCAGATGTTTCAGTTATAGTGTGTTCCCATGGTATTGTCCTTAGATCACAAAGTGAATTCAATGATAGTTACTTGTTTGTACTTTAACTTTTTTCTTATGAGGACCAGTGCTTTCTAGGTACATAAAGATGAGCATGTTAGTGAGTAATAAAGAGAAAAAAAAATTTTTGCTAATGTTCAAGAACTTTTTTTTTTGTGTGGTACTGGGGTTTGAATCCAGAACCTTCAGCTGAGCTACATCTCCACTCTTTTTTATTGTTAATTATTTTATTTTATTTTTGAGACAGGGTCTCAGTGAGTTGATCAGGCTGGATTCAAATTTGTGATCCTCCTCCCTCAGTTTCACAGACAGCCAGGTTACAGACCTGCATTGCCACACCTAGCTAAGAACTTAATAACTGATCATAATGTAGATGCTCTTAATTTGCATTGCTTGTATAGTATATATGTTTTAGATACATGTTTCTACAGCCTAAGTAGTATATAAATATATACATATTTAACAGACCCCTTTCTCAACACCTTAAGTGATGTTCAATTCTGTTTTAATTTATGTGGGATAATTTTTGATGTCCAGGGAATTAATAACTGAGAGTGCATGTTATTGAAACTTTCTGCTTTTGACTTAGGTTTTTATATACTGCCTGGAACAACTGAGCACCAAGCCCGATGCGGATATAGATACGACACAGTAAGGCATAATCTCATTGATGTGTTTTAAGAGAATTTAAAGTGCATGATCAAGATATATATTTGGTTTTGTATCCTTAGGCTTCTAGCAGGGAGCTAGCTTGCTTAAAGTCATAGTTTTATATCCGTGACCTATGTTCTTTTCATAATTTCTTAATGTTCTGCACTTAGCCTCATGGGAGATATGTGGAGGGTGTTGAAGACATAATTAGTTTATTTATTTTCCAGACGCATGGGCTGTGCAGCTCATGAGGTCCAGCATGTAAGTGGGTGCCCTTGTTGGTTGCTGCCCGACTCCGGCCTAGTAGGTGGCAACACCGTGCTCCTACAGGAGACCAAGCGGGGGCAGAGTTCAGTCCAGGGCAGTGTGATGATGCAGGTTCCTGGGGACACATCCTGACCCTGGAACTTTGCAGCTGTGACAGGGACGGCAGCAGCATAAAATGTTTGTTTTCTTTTTATTATGGTTTTTTGTGAATGACACTTGGCATGTGTAATTTCACGAACTTAAAATTCAACGTAACACACATAAAACTGTAAGAAAACAAATGCCTCTTCAATCTTTAGTGGACAGTTTGAGTGCATCTTTATATTTTGTCTATTTCCTAGTATTGCTTTTTGCCTGTAACTTCTCTAGAGACGTAAGAAGCTTTTCATTCTGTTAGGTTTTGGTTTGATTCTCCATGTTGGGTTATTAATTTACCAGAACTTGGATTGTTAATCAGAACCCTGACGTTAATTACGTCTTTTCCGTTCCCCACGTCACTGACGTCAGTGGGTGCCGCAGCGCATTCTGAACTTCATTCTCATGCCAGTGTGCGATCCCACGCCCGGCGCTGTTCGGGGGCTCGCACAGTGGCACCCGCTGTTGCCCATGTATTGGAAATATTTCACGCATTTCATGGTTTTAGTCTGTCAGTCAGTAAGTCACGCTGGGGTGTTTGCTGTGCTTCAGTTACGTCTGCAAAATAACAGGTTTATGAGCCCTCAGCTTGCCACCAGCTTCTTCTGTCTCTGGTCCTTGTGGGTTATCAGCGAACTCCCTGGCTCCCCTGGATGAGGGTACTAGTCGGGAAGTGCTTGGAAAGTCCCTGGATATTCTGATAAGCAAAAATGTGTTGATATTTGACATCTTCCCTTGGATGATTTGTTTTTAAACTATATTAAGCCAGTTTTGAAGCTACCAAAAGGTAGATTTCATGTAGGGCCCAGTTGATAGTCCATTCTGCCTTTTTTGATCTCTACTTACCAAACACAAAAACTGACAGAACGTTAGTTGATCTGTTTCAGAATGTTTTCAAATCATACTTACACACAGCTCATTGTATTTTAAACTCTGTTCTGTGTGCAGCCTCTCTGTCGATGTGTCTTCTCCTGATTTGTTTGGAAGCACCCACGAGGACTTCAGTTTGACTTCTGTAAGTAAGATGACAAACAGAAAGTGACCTGCATTGTTGTGGAACTGCTCGGGGCGGCTTCGCACTCCTGGAGTGCCTCTGACACTGGCGGTGGCCCAAGGTGCAGTTCTGCCTTGCCCTGGCGGCACTGTAACGATGCGGCTGTGTGCGAACCAAGGCTTCACAGTATTTAGGGATAATTCACATATGTGTATTACCATGTTATACATTTAGCTGTTGGAAAAAACTCAAACTTCCTTGAAGAAAATACCTTTCTCATGACACATTGTATGTCTGTATCTTAAAAAAAGAAGTATGTGCTGTTTCCTGCCCTATGTTATTCGCAATTATTATGATTATCACTATGGATTCCTAAATAATAGGTGGCTTGGTATATTAAGAAAAATAGAGTTTAGTAAAGATAATTAAAGACATTCTAGGTTTACTTACACATGACTAGATACAGAACATTGCCATTCACAGAGATATACAACTTCTGTGGAAAGAATGAACACTGTGTACCGGGAGGGCAGGAGCTAGGGACGGCAGAGCTCCAGCTTTGAAGTGAGCCGGTCCCGGTCCCATTCCTGTTCTGGGCTGCACTTCCCCACGGCCGAGCAGTGGCACAGCATGCCATGCCGCGCTGGTTCACCTGCAGGGCTGCCTTCAGTCAGGGACTTCTCACTGTCACCGTCGCACTCCACCCGAGGTGGCTGTAAGCTTTTGCTCTAGCATGCTGCTTTAACACCTGTGTTGTTGGCTTGTTCTTCCCCTTCTGTTTCGTCTCCTCAGTTAGACCTAACCAAAAGGCGCACGTCCTAAGGGGAGGCTGGAGAGCACTCTGCACTGGTTTCTGTTTTGAAGGGGAATCCGCACATTTCAGGGTTAGATGGAGACACTACCTGAAGTCTCCTCGGCCAGCAGGCTCAGCCTGCCAGGTGAGCAGGCTCGACCCTGGAGTTCTCTGAGGAGCCCGAGGTCCTAGAGGAAGGCGGTGTTTTTGTGTCACTGATGAAAAGTCTTGTTTACGTGCTTTAAAAAGCACTGCCTCATTACCAGGCTCGGGCTGAGAGGGAAGCGAGGCCTTGCCAACCGACGGCGCCAGGCCTCGCCGTGCTCCCCTTCGTCTGGTGTCTCCCGCCGCTTACTGCCGCAGTGTGGGCCAGGCGCTGTACAGCATGCGGCCCAGGGACCTTGTTTTGTAGTCTGCATCTCACCCACAGTTAGTTCAGGCCGTTGGCAGTCTTCGACTCCTTTCGTGCTACGGTACTTGGATAACTCTCTGACCTTCTGTCTATGTTTATTAACCAGAAAGGCAGAGACTGGGCTGTATTCTCCCATGAATAAAGATAGCAACATCTTAAGTAAAGAAATGCAGGTCTTGGGACATTTGATTCAACCCTGAGCTCGACTGAGCTAAATTATCGGGAAATTATTGGAAGATGTAAGATTTGCTTGGCAGTGGAGTTCAAAAACTGTAGTTCTTTTTTGGTCCGGATACACCAGAAAGCACATTCGTTTCCTCATTTTCCAGACTGCATTACTTTCTGTGGGTTCTTAGGAGTCTACACAGAAAGAATAAGCCAAGGATGGGTGAGAACTTTTCCTGGAAAGTGGCTTAGCCTTAGTTTTAGTCAAGGGGCTGAGTGGAGGCCCTGGGTGAGTCACGGCTGTTCCAGAGAATGCGCTTGGACCTGCAGAGCTCAGAACCCTGCCTGGGCGAGCCGCAGCCACAGCAGCAGCAGCAGCGGTGGCAGTGGGGCCATTCCTGGAATTCTGCTTATAAAAAAAGTTCTTCTGAACTGTAAAAGGGCTCAGTATTCACCAACTTTGGGGGCTGGTCATCCTTAAATTAGACAGAAGCCTGGCAAATATGGCAGCTCTGCCTCCTCTTTGGCTACCCAACCACTTCCTGTGGCAGGCTGCCAGCCTCTGGGACCCTCGCTCCCTGTGGGGAGGAAGCTGTTTCTACACACAAAAAGTTCTGGAAGACCTAATGTTTCGAAGGATCTGTCAAACATACTAATATGCAAGGTCATCCTCTTCCAAGTTAAGAAAACATTGTAGATTACTTTTAATAAGTTCTGCACTTTCTGCAGTTGGTTAATTAAAGTGGCCAGGTGTGTGGCCTTGTTCTGTGTGTAATTACTAAAGGGAACATTACCTGAGCCTTTGTTTTCTGGTGTGGGCCAGAGCCTTGCGCAGCCAGCAGGTGCTGTGCCGAGGGCCGCAGGGCAGGCCCGGCTCGGCTCTTCAGTCCGAGGTGGAACCAGTGGTGTGTGGAGATGTGGGCTTGCTTTGTATTTCTCTGTTTGTGTTAGGAAAGAAGCAGCTAAGAGAAGCCAAGTGTTGAATATTGGTGTTAAAGATTGAAAGATTACAATTAAATTTTATAAGCAGTAACACGTGGTGCTTGTTACTATAAATGTAATTTTCTCAACATTTGTTGTACTTTCAGGAACAGCGACTTTTGATAGTCCTGAGTAATTGCTGCTATCTAGAACGTCGCACCTTCCTGAATATAGCAGAGTATTTTGAAAAGCATAACTTCCAGGGCATAGAGAAAATAACCCAGGTAAGTGAGTTCTTGGAATTGCACAGATGACCGTCTCACCGCTGGGCTGTGTGCCGGAGTGCGATCGGGCTCCCTCCTCCGCATGCCTTCCCTGTGCCTGCCTGCACGCCGCTGCTGCGTTGCCTGACTGATTCCCCAGGGTCGCACTCCGCCCTTCTGCAGTCAGAGGCTCCCGGGCTTACAGCTGGCTTGTTCCCCCTCCCCGCCAGCTGTCCAGGCTGCGGGAAGCAGAGGACAATCTCAAGCCCAGGTCCTTAGAAGTCATCTCACATTTGACTTCTTTGCGTTCAAGCTTTCCACACAGCCACCAGCACCATTCGAGGCTGCTGGGAGCCTGCAGGGAAATCCCTTCCTGCTGACCCTCCCCTCTCCTTCCTCCCTCCCTTCCCGTGTGGCTGCCGCAGAGCTTTGGCTGTACGCAGGCCCTCACACTCACGTGCCACGCGCAGGCACACGTGCTCTGCTTACAGCAGCAGAGGGTGCTTAGCAGCTTCCCTGAGCAAAGTGTGCCCCCCACTGCAGTCGCTGCACACAGTGAGGTTGGCTAAAGTAAGTCCTGTACAGATCAATCCAGTGGGTTCTTTAAATAATGTTATCTCGTGTTTATATTTTTTTCAAGTAAGCAGAAAAGGAAAAAAAAATGAAGTAATCTTGTTACTAAAGGTTGACTGGTTCCTGGGCAAAGGTTTATCAGATTTCTAAGTAACACTACACTAGAACCACTTCTGAATGTCAGTACATTTTTCTCAATGCAAAGATTCAGAAAGATAATGACCTTGTTAATCATATGATCAAAGTTTACTCTTGGTGGATTACATACTGTTTTTTATAAATGATGGTTCTAGTTCATGAACGAGATTGGGATTTTTTTTTTCAAAGAATGAAAATGTCAGAGTGGGCGGCTATGTCTTGTTTTCCTGCCTTTTTGTAAAGATTAATCACTCTGATGAGAAATGTTGTGACTCTTAAGCTTTAGAGCCCAATGTCTGGTTTATTTCCAGAAATTCTTATGTCGAGAGTCGCAGGATGATGTCTTGCAATAAAAGCTACTACAATTTGTAGAAAGTGAGCACTTTGCTTTTCTATGAGGACAATAATGGTGTGAATACATTTACTAGAGAAGTTTTATTTAGCACTTAAAATATTTGAAATGATTAAAAATTACATATGGGAGGCACTAAGTTTGATTTCTCTCTAGGATTTTGTGAAGTAATAAGTAGGAACTTGGTGTTGTATCAGTTTATATCATCAAGAAACAAAATAAAATTGACATAAACAAGGATTTTTTTAAAAAAAATCTTTCCCAATCTCTAGCCCAATCATTTTGAGAAAAACTAATATGAAGGATCAGGAGTTGTACTGTAGAATGCATGTCAGGCTGTTTTCCTTGTTCAGAATTTAAATTTTTTTTAATTGACCATTTTGGAGATTTTGAAATTATGCAATGGTGGCTGAAATGAATAGACAGTAAAGGGATGGAGGTTCCAGTGTTTGTGGTGATTCTGGTGGTGACATGGGAGCCCACGACCTTGCTGATGCCACCCAGGGGTGCATGCCCTATCCGGGCCTGAGCGTCACTGTTCCTAGTTCCTTTTCCCCATGGCAAACACCTTAGGAAGCCTGGCGGGCAGCGGCACAGCTGGCTGGGCGCTGGCTCCTCCGGCGCTTCTGCTGTCCTGTCCAGGAGCGCGATCCCCTGGTCCCCACTGGCGTCTCGCATGTCCCACTGGACACTGGCGCCTGCTCAGGCCGCCTCTGGAGGAAGGCTGGCCGTGGCCAGGGTGTCCTTCAGCCGCTGCGTCCCTCTTCGCTCAGCGGCAGTGTCAAGTGTCCGCCTTGTCTCGTCCTCACCAGCGCTGGGGCGCCGGTTCCTTTTGGATGTGCGGTCTGTCATCGCTTAACTTGGTGTTCCCCATCCGTGACGGATGCACTGGTCCCTTGCCGCCGCGTTAGTGTATTTTCCCCATAAAGGTGCTGTTCGTCTCCGAGCTCCTCCTCAGGCCCGTTAGAAGTGTGCAAACAGTCCTTTGTTCCACATTTATTTTTTCTCCTAGCTGCCGCTTGCTGTTCAGTGTTACACAGTGATGTCCTTTGGGTGGGAGTTTTTAATGTTGAGGAGATCATTTGTCAGTTACATATACTGCATATGTCGTTCTTACCATATCTAATTAAAATCCTTCGCGGCTTCAGTGCCCTTTTCCTAGAGGCCCCTTACTGTTCACTTTGTGTTTAGATCTGTAGTCTTGACTTTCACTGAACTTTCACTAAGTTTTCCTATATGAAGCGAAGGGCTGGGGTTCATTTTGGTTTTCATACAAGTGCCACATTGCGCCGTCACTGTTCAGCCTTTTTTCTCCTTGAATTTCATTGGTGCCTTTGTCAAGAAGGTCAGCGGACCAGGCGTGAGCGTCTGCTTTGGGCTCGCCTCCTGCCGGCCGCTGGCAGTGATGCGCGCAGTATTGATGAGGTTGGGGCTCCGCTGTGAGCTTGAAATGGTGTAGGTTATCTTCATACTTCGTTCTTTCCAAATTTTCTTGGTTAATTCAGGTCTTTTCCCTTTATGTGTAAATTTTAGGATTAGCCTGTGAAATTTTACCAAAGAAAGGCCTTTCAGAAATTGGTTGACTTTGGAGAAGATTAATAGCATCAATACTTCTTATGTTTGTATTTATTTAAATTATTTTAGCAGCATTTTGTTGTTTCCAACAGAAATTTTGCACATCTTTTTAAAAATTTAGTCCTAGTTTTTTGGTGCCAATATAAATGGTAATGTATTGTAAATTATTTAACTAGTAACTTATAATTGATTTTTTTGGATTTTTATCGGCACGTTTGTGGTATAGTGAGTACATTCATTGTTTCTGTACTGTGTGTCTTAATAATTTTTTTTATGTTCCCCCTTTCCCCTTGTCCTGTCTCTTGACATGTTTTGTTCCTCTTGCCAATTTAAAATGCTCTCCCTGTTTCCTAGAAGGTATTTTTATTTTGCTACTTAATTTATTTATACTTTGGCTTTCTTTTGTGATAGAAACCATATGATATTTAAACGTGTGATTTATTTCACTGAGTGCATCCATTTTCCTACAAATAATTCAAATTTATCCTTCTTTATGGCATAGCAGTACTCCATTGTGTGTAAGCACACATTTTCTTTATGCTTTCATCTGTGGATGGGCATATAGGCTGCTTCCAAGACTCACTAGTAGAGATTGCACCGCTGTAAACATGGATATACATGTCTTTAGTTAACTCTTGGAGGAAGACACCTAGAAGGGGAATAACTAGATCAAATGGAATTGTTCCAGCTTTTTGAGGAACGTCTATTCTGATACCGTGGCGGTTCTGTTTGTTTGTATTCTTGCTGTTTAGAAGGGCTCCTTTCTCCCCCAGCTCTGCCAGCATCTGTTACTTAATTTCTTGATGATGATAGCCATCCTTCCATACTTTTTGAATTGTACTTCTCTGAGGGCTGGCAGCATTGACATTGCTTCGTGTGTTTATTGGCCACTTGTACTTCTGAGAAGCATCTGTTCACTTCAGTTGGCCATTGTTTGATTGGTTCTTTTATTTGGGGAGTCTAACCTTTTGAGTTCTTTATGTTTTACGTACTAATCCTCTGTCTGAGATGTAGCTGGCAAAAGTCCCTTCCCCTCCGTGGGTGACTTCTTCGTTCTGTTGGCTGCTTGGTTGTGCAGGAGCTTTTTCACTTGATGAGATGTTATTGTTGATTCTTGGTGCTGATCCCTGTGCAGCCAAAGCTGTGTTTAGAAAGTTCTTGTCTATTCCTGTGACTTCAAGAGTTTTACCTGGTTTGTCTTCCAGCAGGTTCAGTGTTTCTGTTTTAACATTTAGATCTTCAATCCATTTTGATTTTTAGTATGATCCATGGTGAGAAATAGGGATCTAGATTCGGCCTCCTGCATGCGGATAGCCAGGTTTCCCAGCACCCTTTATTACAGAGGGGCTCTGTATGAAGACCAGATAATCGTACGTGCGGAGTTGTACCTGCATCCTCTCTCCTGTTCCACTGATCCGCGTATGTGCTTTCGGGTCAGTACCGTGTTCTTCTTATCACTTCAGCTTTGTGGAATAACTTAGATCTGTACTGTAGTGCCTGTCACTGTGCTCTTATCGTTCTGTATTGCTTTTGCTAGTCTGGATCTCTTCTGGTTCTGTGACTGTTCTGGAATTGTTTTCTCCAATTCTGTGAAGAATGTGGCTGGTATTTTGATTGAGAGCGCATTACGTCTGTATAAAAGTTTTGGAAAATATGGACATTTTTGACCATTAGTCTGCCTGTCTAGAAATAGGAGATAGCTTTTCAATTTCTTAGGGCCTCTTTGATCTCCTTTTTCAGGATAACCTGCTTTTCATGTACAGGTCTTTCATTCCCTTACTTAATTCTTCAGTGTTTTAATTTTCCTTGGTTTTACTGCAAATGGTATTTTTTCCTAATTTCTTTTTCAGGGGGTTATTATTAGTGTATGAGAACGCTGTTGGATTTTGTGTGTTAATTTTGTGTCCTGCTACATTGCTGAATTTGGTTATCAGTTCTAGGAATCTTTGGGTAGATTTTTTGGGTCTTTTATGTAGAAGATCATGTCATCTGCAAATAATTTGATAATTTGACTTCCTTTCCTATACATACTTTTTTTTCTTGCCTAATTGTTCTAGATAATGTTCTGAGACCTAAGCAGAAACGAGGGTAGTGGACATCCTTGTCTTACTCCTTTTAGAGGGAAAGCTTTCAGTTTTCCCCACTTAATATGATGCTGGCAGTAGGTTTTCATGAATGGCTTTTATCAGATTGGGATGGGGTCAGACTCTATTTTCTTCAGTGTTTTTTTAATCATAAATCAATGATGAATTTTGTGAAACGGCTTTTTCTGCATCTGTTGAGATCTTCATGTGATTTTTGTCCTGTCTTCTATTTATATAATGTATTGTATTTATCAGTCTGCATATATTGAACTGCCCTTGCATCTCTCAAATGAAGACTACTTTATCATCATGTATAAATATTTTGAAGATTCATTACCTTCTGTTTGCCAGTATGTTGTGGAGGATTTTATATCTGTATTCGTTAAAGAGATTGCTTTACTGCTTGTTTTTGGTTGGGTCCTTGTTTGATTTTAGCATCAGGGTAATGCGAGTTTCTAAGAATAACCTTGAGAGACCTCTTTCCTTTTTAGTTTCTTTAATGGGCCTGAGAAGTATTGGTGTTTGCGATGCCCTGAAGTTTGTGTGGAATTCAGCCATGATTCCATCCACAGGGTTTTTAAAAAAGTGATAGTTTCTGTTTCATTGGATTATTTATTAGCTTTTTCAGAGGTTTTCTCTCTTCATTTAGTTTTGATAAATCATATGTATCTAGGACCTTCTTCTGAATTCTCCAATTCATCAGTATACAGGTTTGCAAAGTAGTTAATAATTGTCTGGAGTTCAACACTGTCTGCTATGATTTCACCTTTTTCATTTCTGAATGCATTTGATTTGGGTATTTTCTTTCCCACTTTTTTGGTGAGATTGAGGGCTTATCTGTTTTGTGTAGTTATATATCTGGTTTTGAACAATTAGCTCTTTGATTCACTGATTCTTTGTATTGTTTTTGTCTGTTTGCTTATTTTTGTTTTGTTTTTTTTTTAGCCTCAGTTTCGTTGATATCTGCTCTGGTCTTTCATAACCTCCTTCGTTGCCCTGGCTTTGGGTTTGGATTTTTCTTGTCTTTTTGCTACCTCGAAGTGCTTCCTGAGGTTGCATATTTGGGTTCTCTCTGTTGTGGTGATGCCGCTGAGGTTCACAGCCAGCAGCGTCCTCTTAGGACTACCGTCATTGTGCCCCCTAGATCAGGTATGGTGCTGTAGCTTTAGGACAGCTTCAGGAACTGTCTCAGCATTTCCTTCACCCTCGCCTGGCAACTGATAGTCTGTATCTGTGTTTCTAGGTCAGCATGGCCTCATTGAAAGAACTTGACCAGAGACTCTTTGAGAACTACATTGAACTGAAAGCAGATCCCATTGTGGGCTCCTTGGAACCTGGGATTTATGCAGGCTACTTTGATTGGAAAGACTGTCTACCCCCCACAGGTAGGTCACCAGTCAGTGGGGCTCTCTCTGGGTTTCGTAGTGGGTCTACAGGGATGAGTCCCAGTGTGCTTTTATCAGGTAGTGTTTGCGTCAGCTACTGTTGGTATTCATGTTTTCCTCATTTTTGCTGAGGATGGGAAATTAGATTTCCTTTTGCTCCTTATTCACTTAAACACGTTTTTGGGTATTTTTATTATTGATCTTGGTTGCTTAGATACTTGTTAATTCAGAGAATGATTAACTGTCCCTTTATCACCATTGATCATTTTAGTACTGCATGCTTCCTTTTTTGCATAAATATGAGAGTGATTGTGAGTGACAGTGACTGTGAGTGATAATTTCGTGCAATGATCTTGTGACTACCATCAGAAAATGGATCCCAGAAATCTGGTCACTTTGTGTAAGACCTATTAGTGGATGCTGAGAAGGACAGAAGAATGTGTAAAAGAAAGGTTGTTACCATCATTCAGAAAGAATATTGAGCCACCAAAGGATGCTGATGTGGTGCCAGCATTATCTTTGTAATGTCGATTAAAAGTCGCTTCAATTGCTGTATATTTGTGTTTTAAAAATAATTACTGCTTTTGGAATCAAACAAGCATTTTGACTGATCAAATAATTTTCTCCTTTTACGAAATATTGTGGAATATGTGAGTCCAACCACTAGTTAATAGAAGTGATGTTATATAGAAGTGTCTGTGTTTATTTTAAGCATAGGTTATACCTAGATACATAAACTTAGATGTACCAGTAAATTATTAAAAGGTTTGCCTTATCCTTTAGTCTTTTAACTAAAGTGTTTGCATTGGTTTTTATTATATAATGCTTTTATTAGATGGTGATAAAGTCATTTACTATTTAGACACATTTTCTTTTTTTTGGTATGGTGTTCACGTACAGTGATGTGAAAACCTGAACTGTTAAATTACTATTATTATTTCACGTGGCCAAGGCTACTGAGCTTTCTGCAGTCACGTCATCGGTAGTCTTACAGGACCTTACTCCTCCAGCAGGGTGTGATTGATTTTTTTCTTAAGCTCCGTTACTTTTCCGTATTCACGCTTCGCTGTACCCACACGAGCTTTGGTCATTCCTTTATTTTTCCAAGTGCACATTTGCAGTGCTCAGTGCCGGCATCGTTGTGAGGCTACGTATCAGTGCAGCACACGCCCTCATTCTTTTTGAGCCTTGCCCAGGTTCCCTTCCCATTTGCAAAAGATCTATCTCACAAGGGTCTCTTACCTATCTTTGACTTTGCTCTTTATAGTTTGCATTTCTTATATAGAGAAACTATGTGCTATTTAAACTGTGTGTCTGGTTTATTTCACTTAATGTTATGATTGGTGTCAAGGTGCACCCATTTTTCTACACTAAACAGGTTCTTTTTAAAGCCTGAGTCAGATCCAATTTGAACCTTGTTTCAAAATTCCTGTTATCTGTTCCCTTTATAGAGTAAAGCTGTGGAGTCGTGGTGTGCAGGCCTGTGCCCCAGGGACCCAGGACGCTGGCCCAAGGCCTCTCTCCAGTACCGCTCTCTGGCTAGTTTCGGCTTGCCTGACCTGAAATGCACATTGGTTCTGTTAGCCCCCTACCTCGAGCTCTTTGGGGCCTGCCTCCCCTTCCCTCCTCCTCCTTAGAGTGCTGGGCTCTCCTGCGCTCACCTGCTTGCTAACTCCTCACTCCCGCCAGCTACCAGTCGCCATTCCTCACTCCTGTTCTTGTCCCTGTGCATGTGGCAAGTGCTGTGTCATCTGCCACTCCCTTGCTGGGCAGCTACCGGTGTTGAATGGGGTCAGCTGCAGAGCATGTACATGCAGCTGTGCGGGTGACCGAAGTCTTATGGGTTATTTATTAGTCTTCCAGGTGTTTGCCATGTGCTCTTGCAGTGATTTTTACAAAATTTTTTTCAACAGGAAGGTAAATCTTATAGTGTCCTTATTTCTATTATTGTTCTCTCGCTTTTTGGTAAATTATATAGTGAATATTCATACTCATTGAACTGAAAGGAAAGAGCTTTTCACCACTCATTTTCTTGTCTTCTGTGAATTCTCACATGTCCGCTGTATGTACTTTCTAAATTTCAAGCAGTGGCATTTCAGTTCAAATAGAACTATCAAGTATATCTAACACGGCAATCTTCATGCAAAAATGAATTCTCCAGTGTAGATGGATTTTGCTAAAATCTTTGTTTTCTTCAGTGATTAGCCTGCATTAGACATGCACTGTTGGCACAAAAACGATTCCTACCTTATTGGATATGCGTCCCAGGTTATTAAGTTACTTGTGGTATTTCTGTGGGGCTGGAGACAGTGAGGACACAGCTGATTAGAGCTAGTAACTAACCTTGACAGTTAAAGACAATTCAGTTGTTGCATTTCATGATTCAAGAAAAAATATCCCTTGACAGCTGGATATTTAGATTGTTGCTGCCTCTTTGTGTTGATGTCTGTAAAGATTCTTTTCATTGGTTCTGAGTCATGTAACTGATTGTTACTGTTTATAATTGCTTCATTATCCGTGATTATCAAGAAGAACTATATTTTGTAAATTTTATCTAAATCAAGAATATTTTGGTCTTCATTTTCAAGTACCTATGGACATTCACATCTTTAGCATATTACAGAGGAAAAACCTGAATTTTTGTTTTTAAGTACTATTTTTATTTCTTTTACAAAAAGTATTCCTTTTTTTTTCTTTTTTTTGGTACTGGGGATTGAACTCACGACCTCACATTTGCCAAGCAGGCACGTACACCGCTGAGCTAAATCCCCAGCCTCCCAAAAGGTATACTTTTAAAGACATTTAATGTATGAATTGAAATTTCACTATTGATAGGTAAAATAATTAACTGAATTTTAATTAATATTATATTATGGTCACTGAAATCATAATCGGTAGGAGAGACATTTATGTAATTCATGAACAGCCCTCGCGCCACTCTAGAAGCAAGCGCAACTCTACACGGGTGTGTGGTGCGTGGTGCGCGTGCTGGGGTGCAGTCCCGCCTGGAAGCTGGCAGAGCCCTGGGGTCGGGACGGGGCCTGGAGAGTGGGCAGGCGCCGGCTCAGGCCCGAGCCGCCCGCCTCAGGCGTGCCTGGCAGCGGGGCAGCCCGCTGGGGAGCGGAGGGCGCTGCCCAGGCAGTCAGCGCTCTTCTGTGCTCCTGTTGTACCCGGAACAGTTTCAGCGTTGTTTTCAGAATCCAGCCTTTGCGGATCCGCCTGGACTCGTGAGACACTGCGTCACGAGGGTGACTTGTGGTCTCTCTTGCGTCTGTCCCTTGAGGGATTCAAAGCTCAGGCCCACCGTAGACTGTCTTCAGATGAAGATGCGGGAAGACTGGAGGTAAGGAAAAAGTGGAGTTTTTACTTGACTTTCAGCGCTTCGAAATTTACTGAAGACCTTCAGGGTCGGCGTTGCCCCTGGTCGTTGCGCGCTCCTTGGCCCACATGAGCTCCAGGTCGCGGCAGGGTCTCGGGATGCACCGTCCATCGTTACGGCAGAAATGATGTGTTCGGGAGACAGAGCCTCATCTGTACGGACATGAGCACTCTTTTCCCTATCGTTATTTACAGAACATGGCCTGGTAGTGTAAATAACTGAGAGCTGATTTAAAGCACACAGGAGTGTGTGGGCAGGTTCTATGCGTTTGCCTCACTGCTTTCCACGAGCGACTAGAGCAGTCATGAATTTGATATCCAATCTCTGGACGTGTTCTGGAGCCAGCTCCTCCTGAGTATGGAAGAGTAACTTCGTGTGTGTGTGTGTTCCTGTGTACACATGTATGGTGAGATTATCCATGGACTGTTAGAAGGTATTGGCTAGGGGAAAATGCATTCATTCTTGTATTTTTATTTAAAAAGTCTGTATCAGGTTTGTGTGTACAGTTTGTCATATACAAATATATCCTGAGGGAAAATACATAGACTCGCAGAAAGCCTTACTTATAGTAAAGCTTTGGTTGCAAGGTCAGGTCTCCTCAGTTGATTTATGGATTTGGTGCATTCCCTATCAAAACCCCAACAGAATTTTAATGGAAATCACAATATCAAAACCTGTTTAGAGGGCCAGGGATTTAGCTCAGTAGCATAAGTGCTTACTTAGCAAGCACAAGGTCATGAGTTTGATCCCTGGTATTAAAAAAAAAAAAAAAGACTAAACAAAATTTATGGTTTAAAGAAACATGTGGAAAAAAAAAAACCGGTTTGGAAAAGCAAGGAGTTTTGAACAGCCCACTTCATCTCAAAGAGGAGCAAAACGTTAGTGTGTGATATAAAGACTTGTAAAACCACTGTAAACTACGGGGAGTGTAGTGTACTGCAGGGAAACACAAAAATCAGCGGGACAAAAACTCCCACTTATGTGTCAGTTAACTGACCGAGGTACCAGGACATGTCCATGACAAAAGAAACTTTTCTCAACAGATTTGTTGGGACAAGTGGATAAATGTAGGAACCAGCTTTTCAGAAAGACACATGAATGGCCAGTCATGAATAAAAGTACACATCATTTATAATCAGTGTCAGGCAAATAAACCACAGTGGGATTCACTTCCAGAGGCACAACTAGAACTCTGTGTGTTGCGGTAAAACCTGTAAGATTCTGGAAGTGGTTCTTTCAAACTTAAACGTGAATCTTCCCTGTGACCCACAAGTGATACTTGTAGGATTTTCCCAGGAGAAATAAAAGATATGTGTACAGGTAGACATCCTGTAGGGTCAAGATGACTTTACAAAGAGTGATTGAAAAATCAGGTGACTGTTCACCATATTTAAAAAGTTTTTTGTAGTGAAAGATAAATTGCCATTAATCCCTCTCACTCCCCGTCCCTTAAACACACTTCTCTCATCATTTTTAACCCTTTGAAGCAGTTCTAGAGCTCTCTTTTCCTATTTTTATAAAGTGGGCTAAAAGTGACAGTGAATGTTGCCGAGTCCCAGGCACTGGAAAGGCAGGTGCATTGCAAAAGCATGAGTGTGTCTTTGGCTGTCTGATTGACTGGATCCTGCACTGTGAGACTCTGCCTCTTCCCCAAGTCAGAATGACCCTGCCTGAGGGTAGCTACTTTGAATGCACTTGAGGCATCAAGGTGGCCACAACAGCTCAACTGAAAGCACAAAAAAGAACTTGGGGCCTCCGAAAGTGACAAGAACAAGGAAATGAGTATGCCTGAAGCCAGGGCAGTATTTTGCGGGCGTTGATGGCACTATATCTTTTACTGTCACAGTTTTTTTTTTAAATGTAAGAATTCACTGTATTTTTCTGTCATAACTTGTATAATAGCTCCAAACTGGAAACAGTGTCAATATCCATCAAGAGAGGGAAGTGTCAGACTGTATCTTGGAACGTATCTATACCTTAAAATACCTCATCCCTGATGTTACTGACACTGAATACCTGATGACATGGATGGAGTTTTAAAACACATGGTTAAGCAAAAAAAACCCAAGTACAAATGAATGTCTTCTGTAGAAGTCCACCTGAGTGAGGTTTGGGCCTCTCTGGCTGATCTGTGGTAACTGGATATGTGGAGCCAGTGATTGAAGGGGCCAGAGGGAGCTGCTAGGATGCGAGAAGTGGTCTGTGTCTTGCTTCCCCTAAAGTTATGCAGCTACACATTATGTTGATTCCCATTGGATTGTTCACCTAACACCTATACTCTCACCGTATATAAATCTTACCCAGATTCAATGAGTAGGAGAAAATTAAGTCAAACCATAAAATTGAATTACTAGAAAAAAACAGAAAAACACAAAGGCATAATGAGAAGAGACGAGTCACCTGTGTAACTTGTGTGAGAATACTTGTGGGACTGACAGTTTCACTACTGAGGGAAAGGAGGCCCAGCATCAAGTGAGGGAGCGTGGGGTGCTGAGGTGCTAGGTTTCTGCGAATCTGTCATGTGTGCCTATGCTTGTGGCTGTGGAGTCATCAAGTATGGTCTCAAAGCCAAACCGGTAAGAACATGGGCATCAGAACAGATCGTATACTTGAGAAGGCTTCGAGGACATGTCTGACACGTGTCTGCATTTTTCAGGGAAAAGTAGTTCTGGATACCTGAAGAAGGCAGAACTAATCAGAGCACATGGTCAGCCTTCCAGGAGGCACATTCTCGGAGCCCTCCAGGGTTCGCATCTCCACTATTCCTCAGGCTCTCACGTGGTCCCTGCGGATGCATTCAGCAGCGATCACCAGGCTGTTCTGTGAAAGACACTACAGATTTCCCAGAGTGCTGGGTCTAGCTTACTCGATGGTGTTCATTTAAAACTCAGCAGAGAGCTCTCTGTATTGCGCAAGCAGAGCACACCCTGGCTCTTACTCAGGGTAGCCAGCTCTCAGGGACCGCTCGGCACCCACAGGAACCGGCCAGTGCGCTGGCACACTGGAGAAGACTCAGAGGCTGCTTCTGCTGCTCACTTGCATCTTTATCTGTGCTGACTGTTGGGGTCTCTGCCTAGGTCCCCAATCCCCCAAAGAAGTGCATAGCAAAGGCTCAAAGTAATGAGACAAGTGACATGATCTTTAGGGCTCCAGGAAGACTAAAATCTTCTGCAGAGTTTCTGCAGGAAACCTGAGCAGGATCTTGGGAGGAGTTCAAGGACCCCTTAGAGCAACAGACTAAGCTAATTAAGGAAAATTATCCAGAAAGTCTCCAGGTGGCCTCAGCTGTGGCCTGTCTTGCCCCTGTGGTGTCTCCTCGTTCTCAGTTCAGCCGTGCCCGGGCCACACCATAATCTTTGCAAGTATCAGCTTCAGCAACTCCCAGCAGCCAGGCACTTTCTCTGTGTACTGGTTGACATGTTTATTTGCTGTGGATGAGATCATAGCAGTGGTTGGAGGTAGTGTGTGCTGAGTAGGACAAACATTGTGGTAAAAAATATAATAGCATTAGATGGCAAACAAGTACCAAAATGGATCTGTGATCACATTATGATTTTATATCCGTTTATTTTCAAAAGTCACATTTTAGACCACTTGTGAATTTTCTCTAAAATTAAAATTCAATGAGTTTTGAGAAAAATGCTTAAAAAAGTGAAAGACTTCCCAAGTTTATTTTCTGTTTTTTACTATGTTGTTTTAACTTATCATCAATTCTTCGCAGTTATAACAAAAATGCATTTCCGCTGCCTGTGAAGAGCGCCTCTGTTGGCTGCAGTATGTGCAGCTTTTCTAACACTTTTCTCCTGCGCTGTGGTTTTAATTCCTGCAGCCCTTTTTGTGTCATAACTGCATTCCACCAGCCTCTGTGCAGCACTGTACGTTGCTGGCTCCTCATTTGTTTATGTTAGTGAGTTATAGCCTCAGTTTGTGCACTCATTTGATGAGTGGTTATGACAACCCGTAGGAGAACCTCTGCAAGTGTGGTGGTGTTTGCAAGGGCTGTGAGTCCTGCTCACTGGGCCACTCCCAGTCATCTCCTGCCTGGCTGTCTTGCTGTCTCTTCTTGTCTGGCTCACCCAGCTCAGACCCTGCTGATTTGGCTTTGTACCACATGCAGTGTCCCCTCTGCAGCCTGCACGGCCATGAGCAGTTTCAGTTCTTACGATGACCCTGCCTCGCTCTCCAGCCTCATCGGTGAATGCCAGCTGTTCCTATCGCCAGCCACTCAGGCCAGTCGTCAGATAGCACTGCCTTTCCTGGATGTCCACACTTCGACCTCTGCCTGACTCTTCCATCAGCATCCGAACCTGTCCTGCTGTGTCCCCTCGGCTGTCCTGCTGGTGCTGATCTGGGATGCAGCCTGTCTGTTCTCTGTGTCCCTAAGGAGCAGGCACCGGCCTGAGTGTGTTTGGCAGCAGCTTTGCTCAGTAATTAGTTGAATGATCCATGAGAAATGACTTGGCAGATGCTCCTGCAGCTGGAGATGGTAGGAGAAATAAACAGCAATTAACAGTTTATGGCTCTGATTTGTGGACATTTTCAGTAGAACATCACTTTGAGTCAGTTTTTTTTTTTTAATTCAGTAAATGTCAGAAAAGGGAACTTTAGTTGATTAAATAGGATGGCAGAAAAATAGCATAGACTATTCATTTAAAAGGAATTAGAATTGTAAAATACATGTAACATGGAAGACTTAATCCAGTTCTCTTCCAAAATTCTGCAGAAGTTTGAGTTTTTGGAGTTTTTAGGGCACCATCTTGAACGTCATATTTATAGTGCTCGGTTGGGCCCCTTCTCAGAGTCGGTTCTGCTGTCTGAATGTGGACTGTCCACTTGACCCCCCAGAGTGGTGTCCCTGTTGCCAGCCGCCCCCCATGGGCTCCTGAGCTCTGGTTGGTCCCAGGCAGCCAAGTGCTGTATGAATTCTGCTTTCCATCAGTATCAGCGCCAGTTGGGTGGATTTCATCTTTAAAGAATGTCCACGTTGATAATCTTTTCCTTCACTGAGCTCTAAATACGAGCTTTTATACTCTTGGGATTGTTCTTACTTTCATTTCAAAAGCATCATGAGACAGATTTTAATGATCTTGTGTTTGGTTTGTTTACAAGCAGGGAGATTTTGTTTTCTAAAGGAAGATCATCCTACCAGTCATCTTATTTTAAATCCAGTTCTGTTATATAAGATAACTTTTTTCGGACAATGTCTTGGTTTTTTTAATAAGCATTTAACATACTGGATAGAGTCATGCTGTTGAACCCTTGAACAGTGCTTTGGACATTTGGTTATAATTTCTTTGTCTGCCAAGCATTTTTCAATAAAGCTAAATTTTGGCTCAAATGTACCTAAAAGTGAAATTTATTAACCTTGAGATGGCCTGTGGCCTGCATATTTTCTTCATTGCATGTATTATCGGCTGAAATATTTATTTTATTGTGTATTAAATTGATAGCTGTAAACTATGTTATTTGTCATCAGGATAACCTAATATACTGTTTGTGAAGTCAAACAGTTTAAATCATTTTTAAGACTTTTTATTACAGAAATTTTTAGGCAGATAGCAAAACAAAACAGTGTAAAAATCTGGACTGGGTACTTCAGCAGTTATCAATTCTTATGTTGTCTGTGCCTCTACACTCCCAATAGTGCCCAGAACCTGTTACTTTGAAGTAAATCCCATGCTATTAGATCATTTTATCCCTTAAAAAGTCAGATAAGGGCTGATATATTTAAGAAACATAACTAGTCATAATACTATTACCAGATCTAGAAAAGAATGAACAATAATTCCTTAACTTCATTAAACCCTGAATCATTGTTCAAATTCTCATTGTTAGTAAGTTTGCTCGAGTTAGGGTTTATTCACAGTCTTTCTCTTTTCTATTGGTTGATGTGTCTCTTATTTGCTTGTTTGTTTCTTTGTTTTTGACTGTTTAGGGTCCCATTTAGTTGGCAAATAGATCAAGTTCTTTGTTCTGTTGATTTTTCTCACATTCTGAATTTTTTACATTGCTTCCACATGGTGCCATTTTACGTGTTCTTCTGTCCTTTTGTTTCCCTGTAAATATGTAGTTAAATAATGAATCATTAATCAACCAACATTAAGGTTGATTTTGTTTTGATGTACATTTACTTCCACAGGTGCTAAATAATGTTTCATATTGTTTTTGTTTGTAGTGTTAAAGTCAAAGTGAAATTCATATATTATCAATCTGATAAAAATTCCAAATTTCACCGTAAACTTCCCATGTAACAGTATTAGCCCCACTAGTAATTTTTGACATGATATGTTTCTTAATAAGGATTGCAAATTAATGATTATTAGCTGGGACAACTTAAGTTTAATTTTTTTCAGCAGCTCTTTGATTTTCCTAAGTACAGTTCATACATGAAAGACAGGAAATAATGCTTGAGTCTTTGCTTGTAGAATGAGTTGGTTCCCTAGTATTTTTCAAAGGTCAACAGTGTCTTTTATTTTTAAATTACCTTTATGAGCTTGTGATGTGAACATATTTGATGAATTTCACTTTGTGGTAGCAGTTGTTGCTGTCATCATTTTTCATAACTTGGTTGTCTGCTCCCTGGCTGGCAGAGTCCCTTGGAGTGGGCTTTGATCCTGAAGCTCAGCCTCCTACATCTGCACTCTGGTTATCACAAGCACTATGTCCCATGCTCACTGCCCTTAGGAATCAGGTGTCAAAGGAAAGAAGAGAATGTCATACAAGAAGCTTCCTCTTCTCTCTTTCAACTCTCTTTATCTTTCCACACTGAATCTGTCTTCCCCGCATACCCTTAGCTTTTTGTAATCTCTTTCGCTCTCAGTACATCTCGTCCAGAAGTCTGCTTTGCATTTGGACGGCCTGTGTTAGGTGCAGTCATGTCAGCTGGCCTTCCCTGCATTCCAGCAGTGGTGTCTCCTTTGCTCAGAAGTCCACAGCCTGCGCCACTCTGTCCAGACAGGTGGTGTCCTCTGAGAGGCTCTGCAGGGCAGGGAGACCTTAGAAAGCATGAAAATGTGCTCCGTGGCAGTTTTCTGTCTCTCTCATGACGCTCTGGGACGTATGCCTCTGAGGTGCTGTGAAAAGTGTTAGAGATTCTTCCCCGCTCACTTTACCTCATTTTGTTTGTCTAATTATAGATCTGACAGGCTTGTTTCAAAATTCATATTCTTACTGTACACCATTCTACGTGGTGTTAAACACCAACATAATAAATAACAGTATTTGGAGAACCACCATTTTGATACTCTTTTCTCCACCTCAGGTATTTTATTATTACCGAGGGTCTTGGTTACCTTTGGGTTAATATTAGCCCAATGTTTGATGGTTATTTCTCTTACAACAGTTGAGTCTGAAAGTTTTTGAAGGCTGTTAGCAAGGTCTGCCTTGTTTTCATCTGACTTGGGGCTGCCTATGGAGCCAGTGGTCAGCAGAGGAACAGAGGTCAGGCAGCCATACCACATGCTGTGCTTACTGACCACTGACTGGGAGGCCATCAGACCACAATACAAGCACCATGCTGGGGAGCATTGAATGTTTGCAGCAAATGCTGGAATTAGTTCAGCTTAACCTAGGAGTTACCTTATCTCCACTGCACACCTCCCCAAAACAGAAGCCTTTCTTTGTGTTTGGAAGCTTCAGTCCTTGCAGTGTGACTCAGGAAGGGGTGCAGTGCCTGGCTGCTGGGGTCCGCCAGTGACTCTGTGCCCACAAGAGGTGAGGGCTACAGGAGCTGGGCGCCTGCCTGGGCTGCGTGGAGATATAGATATAGACAGCTTACATGTTTGCCTTGACTGGACACTGCCAGTGCTGTGCCTCCCCTGTGGTCCACAGCACATGTCACAACAGAAAGCTCAACTGAGGATGACTTCTGAATATTCTAGTTGCACTTGGAGATTTTAAGGCAGCACTTGCCTCGACAGTTTGGTCCCTGGGGCACAGGATCTAAGACATTAAAATAACGCCAAAGAAAATAATAACAGTGCTGAGACTTCGGTCAGGCGGGCTGTCTACTGGTCAGCTCAGACACCTGAAGGACCACTCGCACTTGCATGGACTCGTATTTTCACTGAAGATTAGTCCTTGATTACAGCTGGTCCTGCTGGCTGTACCTCTGCAGGACTTGGGGCCCCAACCATAGTCACAGCCCACTCAGAGCATCACAGGCTCTGCGTCTTTCCTGGCTGTGAGGGTGTGGGGAACCAGAGCAGCTCCCCTGCCTGGAGCAGCCTTCTGTGCCTGGGAGGGCAGGACAGCGACCCAAACAGTCAGGATGACTGGAGACTGCAAGTAGCAGAGAAGGACGTGAGATGCAATTGTTTGTTATTTTTTTCTTACTTTCACGCCCACATTCTCCAACTTACCTTCCTAGTTTTTGTTGTTTTTAAACTTCTTTGCTTTTCTTTGTGTTTCTGGAGATGATATAAGGTGAAAATAAGTTAAGAGTTCCTAGCTGCTAACTTTAGGCAAATGAAAAATAATTCCGAGAGCTGAGCTGAAAAATGTGTATTCCAAGTGTCCCACCTATAGCCGTAACAAAGTTATAATTGTCTCTGGAATGGTGTTTTATAAAAGACAGTACTTTCGTACTTTCATCAAAAGCAGTGTCATTCAGAGGCTTTTATTGTGGCTGGAACTGAAAGCAAAGCTTTAGGAACCAGCAGTGACTCTGTACGGCTCGTCATGCTCTTTTGAGTGTTTTGTGTGTGCAGGTCTGGTGCTGGTTCCTGTGGCTTCCCCCTTAGCATCTTCACAGACTTATCCGATGTCCCCACGTCCCTCCCTCCCCTGCCCGCATCAGAAGCACCCCAGAAGCTCAGCCATGTGAGGGAGCAGGGCAGGCACAGACATTCACTCTCCTCTTCCTAGGCATCAAGCATCCAGTGGAATTTGCTAAGAACACAAAGCCACAGAGTGGTGTGGTGTGAACCTCATCTTGTGTCCGGGAGGTCAGAAAAGTCAGTACCACCTGTGCCTCTCACCTGCCAGAGTCTGGTCAGACAGACTTTGGGGGATGAACGCATAGCCAGGGCTAGTTGGGTTAATCGTGTCCGCGACTCTTAAACATCTCCTCTTAATACACAGAAAAAAAGCCAATACCAGAATACATGTAGGACAGTTTAACAGCCATTTAGATTACTGTTTATTCTGAACATCAAGTTGACCATTTTTTTTAATTTTTAAAGAGAAGTGAAAAAACTAGTAAAAATGATACAGAATTTCAAAGCAGGATAAGAAATTAAAAATGGTTATTGTATTGCATATTGGTGTTTTCAAAATAGTTGCAGACATAGTGCATAGTGCAGATACAGACATGCACAGTGGATCAGATAATAGAAGCACTGTTGTTTCAATGAAATAATGGAATGAGTACTAGAATAAGCATATCTACATACAAAAGTTTTCTCTGCCTCCTGCCCTTTCCCTCTTCCTGGTGGTTCTTTCCTTTAGCCAGCCCTTTCACAGTATCTGTTGGACCCTTTGGGTCTTATTTACTCTTTCTGTGTCATCCACTAGGGAGGTAATATGCTTACGCACACAATCAAATCTGATTCATTTCACTTACGAGTAAGCTTTTACCTTATAAAAGCTTTGAGTTTATCTTTCTTTATAGCTGAGTAGTACTCCGTTGTATAAAACCACAACTTTTTTTTTATCCATTCCTCAGTAGATGGGACATGAGGGTTATTTCAAAGATTTAGCTATTACAAATTGTGCTGCTATAAACAGGGGTTCATATCTATCACTATGGTATAGGGTTTTTGAGTCTTCTGGGAAAATACCCAGAAGGGGAAGAGCGGGGTCAAATGAGACCTCTATCCTAGTATTTTGAGGAATCTCCAAAATGATTTTCTCAGTGCGTGCACCAGGCTACACTCCTGCCAACAGTGTGGAAAGACTCCTTTTTCCTCACAGCCCTGCCAACGTTTGTTATTGAATGATTTTTTTTTTTTTGATGAAAGCCATTCTTGAGTGAACAGAATCTCAGTGTTGCTTTAATTTGCATTTCTTAAATGACCCCATGATGTTGGACATTTTTTCATGTATTTATTTGCTATTTGAATTTCTTCATCTGAGAAGTGGGTATTCATCTCAGATGCCCATTTTGCGTTTGGTCATTTTTGAATATGGAAGGTCTGACTTTTTTTTCTTTATATGTTCTGAATAGAAGTCCTTTGTTTGAAGGACAGTTGGCTAAATTTTTTCCCACTGTGTAGGTTTTCTTTTTTACTATGTTGGTGATTTCTTTGGATGTGCAAAAACTTTTCAATAAGCTGAGATCCCAGTTGTTGATTCTCTGAAGTACTTTCCATGCAGTTTGGTTTCCATTCATGGACTCTGCCTACCCCTTGTCTTCAAGGTTTCTGTCTATCTCTCTTCCAGTAGTTTAGTGTTACTGTTTTAGTATTTAGATGCTTGGTCCATTTTGATTTTAGTTTAATGCATAGTGATAAGCATGGGTCTAATTTTAGTTTTCTACATGTGAAAAGCAAATTTTTGTAGCATCGTTTGCTAAAGAGGCTGTTGTTCTTCCAGTGAACATGTCTGACCCCTTTGTCACAGATAGAATAGCGGAGTATCTTTGTAGTTGTGTCCACACACAACTGTTCTTTTCCATTGATCCTCAGGTCTGTTTCTTTGCCAGTACCATGCCATCACAGTAGCTTGGTAGTATAGTTTCAAGTGAGATATTGTGACGCCTCCTGCCTTGCCTTTGTTGCCATGGGTTGCCTTTGCTATTGTAGGTCTCTTCTGTTTCCAAATGAATTCTAGGAATGCTTTCTATAGTTCTGTGAAGTTTGCTAATGGTATTTAGGTCAAGATTGCATTAAATCTGTATAATAGTTTTGGGGGTATGGCCATTTTCACAGTGTTGGTTCTTCCTATCCATGAACAAGGAATGTCTTCTTTGACTTTTTTCAGAGTACTGTAATTTTCAAGGTAGAGATCCTATACTTCCTTTGCTAGATTAATTCTTACATATTTCATTTTTTTAGATGTTATGAAGGATGTAATTTCCCTAATTTCGCTCTCAGTAAGTTTGTTGTTTATGTATAGAACTGCTCTTGATTTTTGAGTGTTCGTTTTGTATCCAGCCATGCAACTGAATTTGATTGTAAAATCTAGAAGTCTTTTTGTGGAGCTTTTGGGGTCTTCTGTGTATACTATCATACATTTCTATGAATCTGTCCATTTCTTGTGTTTTCTTTCTGACAAGCGTAAAGATTTTCAAAGGAGGTATTGATGAACTTCTGAGTTTCTTCAGGATCTGAGGTGGTTTCTCTCTTTTCATTCCTCATTGCATGAATTTGTTTTTTTTTTTTTTCTTTCCTTTTTTTTTGATTAAGGTTGGCTAGGGGATTATCAGTTTCAAAGAACCAGCAACTCTTCAATTTATTAATTCTTTGTATTACTTTTTTAGTCTCAATTGTGTTAATTTCTGCTCTGCTCTTTATAATTTCCTCCCTTGTATTGCCTTTGGTCTGCTTTTTCTAGTTGCTTGAGGTACACCAAGAGATTGTTTATTTGTCTTATTCCATTTTCCTGATGTGAGACTTCACCTCTGTAAGTTTCCCTGAGAACTACTTTCATTTGTCCCACAGTTGCCTGTATTTGCATTTTCATTTGATTATGGATATTGTTTAATTTCTTCTTGAATTTCATCTGTGACCAATTGGTTGTTCAGGAGGGTGCTATTTAATTTCCATATGTTTATGCAGTTTTCATGGTTTCTTTTGTCATTAATTTCCAATTTCATTGCACTTTGGTCAGATGTATGCATGGGATAATTTCACTGCTTTTGCATTTACTTAAGCATATTCTATGAGCGAGTGTTTAGAGAACATCCCATGTGCAGCTGAGATGAATTTATATTCTGATGTTGTTAGTTGAAACACTATTTGTGCACAAGTTTGGTTCAGTTCTGTTATTTCTTTGCTGATTTTTTGTCTTTATGATTTATCTCTTTGTAACAATGGAGTGTTTAGGTCTCTGTTACAATTGTATTATTTGATTTTTCATGACTATTAATATTTGTCATATATATTTGGATATTCCTATGTTTGGTGCATATATATCTATGATTATTGACTCTCCCTCTTGAAGTTTTCCCTAACAAGTGTGTAGTGACCCTCTTTATCTCTTTTGATCATGCTTGGTTTGAAGTTCACATTGTATGCAAACAGAATAGCTGCCCCTGCTTTTTTGTGGGTTCTTGTCACATGGAGTATTGTTTTCCATTCTTTGACTTTTAGTCTATGAATTTCCTTTTGAGCTATACGTGTTCCTTATATACATGTTGTTTGTCTTAAACCATACTACCAGTCTGTTTCTTTTGATTGGTGAATTGAGGCCATTCATACTAATGGTTATAACCGATATGTATTGGCTTATCTTTGTCATGTTACCTTCCTGCTATTGGTTCCCTACTTTTTCCTTCTGTTTAATTGCTTATCTTTCTTGGTGGCTGTTTTTCTTGGAATTGTAGTTATTTTTATTTCTTTCTAGAATGTCTTTTAGTACTCTCTGTAGAGTTGGTTTGATGGTCATGAATTTTCTACAGTTGTATTTTGTCATGGAAGTATCTAATTTCTCCATTAATTTTGAAAGATAGTTTTTCAGGGTATATCAGTCTGGGCTGGAAGTTGTTTTCTTTTAGGACTTGAAATATTTCTCTCCAAAATTCATCTGGAACCAGAAAAGACCTAGAATAGCAAAGGCAATTCTAAGCAGCAAAGGCAAGGCAGGAGGCATCATAATTCCTGACTTGAAGTTATACTACAAAGCAACAGTAGTAAAATCAACATGGTACTTGAATCAAAACAGAGCTAAAGATCAATGGAATAGATTAGAAGATACAACCACAACTACAAACACACTCAACCACCTTATCTTTGGTAAAGGAGCCAAGCAGGTTCACTGGAAGAACAACAGTCTCTTTAATAAATGGTGCTGGAAAAACTGGCTCTCCATTTGCTGAAAACTAAAGCTAGAGCCATGTCTATCACCATGTACTAAATTAAAATCTAAATTGGTCAAAGATCTGAATATTAAAACAGAAACACTAAATCTATTGGAAGACAAATTGGGTAGAAACCTTGAAGACATAGGAGTAGGTAGAGAATTCATGAACAGGACTCAAACCGCACGGGAAATACTTCCCAGAATCAATAACTGGGACCACTTCTTATTAAAAAGTTTCTGCATGTCAAAAGAAATCTCCAGCATAGTGAAAAGAAAACCCACAAACTGGGAAAAGATTTTAGTGAACTCTCTCTCAGACAAGGGACTCTTGTCTAAAACATATAAAGAATTAAAAAAACTCAGACCCCCCAAATTCAAAGATCCAATCCAAAAATGGGCATCTGAGATGAATACGCACTTCTCAGATGAAGAAATACAAATGGCAAATAAATACATGAAAAAATGTTCATCATCATTAGTCATTAGAGAAATGCAAATTAAAACCACACTGAGATACCATCTCACTCCTGAAAGAATGGCCAGGATCAAGAAAACCAACAACAACAAATGCTGGAGAGGCTGTGGGGAAAAAGGAACTCTCCTACACTGTTGGTGGGAGTGTAGACTGGTACAACCTTTGTGGAGGTCAGTCTGTAGATTTCTCAAAAAGCTGGGATTGGAAGTCCCATTTATTCCAGCTCTTCCACTTCTAGGCATATTCCCAGAAGAACTGAAAGCATCATACCACAGTGATATATGTGCACCTATGTTTATAACAGCACAATTTGTAATCGCCAGATCTTGGAAACAATCCAAGTGTCCATCATCTGAGGAATGGATAAAAAAGTTGTGGTATTTCTATACAATGGAGTATTACTCAGCTATAAAGAAGGATCACATTGAGATATTTATCAATAAATGGGCGCAGCTTGAGACCATACTGATAAGTGAAATACATTAATCTCGCATGTGTGAATACCGAATAGTTTCCCTAATGTAAGTAATAATTCAAATATATAAAAATATGTGGTAATCATGATTCCCCAGTATGTGGCCTTGAAGCCTTATAAAGTTTTCACTTATTAATTGGAAAGGCTTTATTCTGGGCTTTTTGATATGGAAATATTTGAAGCTATAGTATATGAAGTTTTATTCAAATATTTCAAGGAAAAAGACAGACACTATGGTAACTACTATTAAGTTGGGTTATTTGGTGGTGAAGCACTAGGTTGCTGAAACAGTCATGCTTTGACCTGTATTGTTATATTGTTATGTCCTCTTATCTCAATCTCTCCCTTATTCATTAAAAAAATTATTTAGTTATTTTTTATGTCTTTTTTGATTAAGGGGAAAAATTTAAAAAATTAGCAGGATATATAATAGTAACTTTTTTTGATTTCCTATTAACTTGTTTTGAAGTCCTGTAATACTCCCACTATCTTGTTTTGACTGATTAGACTCTGTTCCATTCTGTATGTTGATAGTATCAAGTTTGAGGGTATAGGCAACTACTTTGAAGGCAATAAGATTCACTAAGATGCCCATTCTGGTTTGACTGTTGTCTCCTTTGGAAGTCCTGTAATGTTTACAATGCTTAAGTTTTATTGGTCTTGTTCTCTACTGTTTGTTCAACTTTATAATACCTAATGAGATAGACAATTCTTTTTAAGGAAACAAGAGACATTATGGTAACCATTGTTGATAACCTTGTACTCTGTTTTTACATCATCTGCTATATCTATCCTTGGTTTTGACTGACAGCTTTGTTTTGCCATATTTGACTTTATTCTCTCCCCCCAAAAAGTAATAAGAACTAAGGAGTAATAAAACCCAAAATGTGTAAATTTTGTTGTATAAAATAGAGGGGAAAAAAAGTGCTCTAAAGGATACAACTGCAAGTGTGTTTAGGGGTGTTAAATAGCTGACCATATTAATGTTTTTGGTTGGATCATTGAACACAACTGTTTGCAGTCTCACTGTTTGAATGTCCACTTTGTATGCTTTGATACTGTGACTTGAGCAACTATCTCTAAGATGATAATGTGTAATCTATTAACTGGTGATTTCTTACTGTTTTTTTTTTTTTTTTTTTTTTTTTGTAGTTCTGTATTACTTGTACCCTTACACCGCTTTGTTTTGTTTTGTTTTTTCTCGTTTTCCTTTTAAATAAAATTAAAAAAAAAAAAGAAAGAAATATTTCTCTCCAAGCTCCTCTTGCTGGATGGCTTGTGTTGAGAAGTCTGCCATGATTTTGATGAGCTTTCCTTTGTAGAACTGTTTACTCTAACAGCTTTGAATATTCTGCTCTTGTGCTGAATTTCTGGGATCATGATTATTATATGTTTGGGTGTAATTTATTTTGGTTAATTGGAGTTCTATATGCCTTACTTACCTAATGCTTCTTTTTCCATGCTTGGGAAATTTTCTGTTGTTGCTTCTGCAAATAGTGTTTTTATGTGATTAGTATTAACTCCTGCTTTTTTAACTGACACCTGTCCATCTTACATTGCTTTTCTTAATATCACCTGGCAGCTATTGAATTATTTCCTGGTCCTTTGTTATTTTTGAGAGGTTTTTTCCTGTTGTGATTGTTAGCTGCAATCCAGTCTTCAATGTCAGAAAGTCCATCTTCAGTTTTGTTCAAGCAGTTTTGCCAGCTTTCAATGGAATTTTTTAAATTTCCTGGATATATTTTTGAATCTGTTTCATACATTCTAACTTTTTCCTATATATTCATTCAAGGTTTCCATTATATTCCTATGCTCCTGTTTTTTTTTTAATCTGTGTTTTCTTTAGATATGCTCAGCAATTCTTTCATTATGCTTATGTCTTTTTTTTTTTAACCTGAGAGATTATTTCTGATCTGATTTCCTCTAACAGCTTCATAGAGTTGTTTCTTTACTTGGTATCATTTCAGAAATTTCAGATGTGTCACTTCCAATTTCTTGTATGTCTATGTCTTCTGAACTTGTTCTGGGTTGAGATTGCATTTTCCTCCTTCATCTTAACAATTTCTATTTCAAAAATTTCATTTTGTTTTCTGTGATGATCCTTGTCAGTTTTGGTGGTAGGTAGCAACATCACTAGTATCCAGTCCTCGCTTAGAAAGTCTGTTCTGCAGACTTTCTGTGTGTAGGAGATTCTTGCTTTGGGTCTACCCCAAGGTCTTACCTTCCCAAGTAATTGAGAGTGGAATGTTGGTTTCTGTTTGACTTAGTCTCTGGTGTTTTGGTGTAAGGCTGAGGGAGGTTATTATTCCAAAACTTCCTAGTATTATTACAGAAGGGAGAACAAGTAAATATAACAGATGTGACTCCCTAGGTACAGTGCTGCAGTTAGCAATGATGATAGCGTGAGGCACAATTGCAAACAGTGGTAATGATTTTATACTTTAGACCATAGGAGCAGTCTATAGTTATGTAACAGAATCAGTCTTAAATTAGAGATTTGTATGCAAAATTATTTCTCCTTGTTAGAGTGGCTTTAGCTTGTGTTCATCCAGATGAGCCGGTCACCAGGTCTTAGTTGCTTCCTGCACTGGCTGCCCATCCTGTTGTGTAGGGAGTGGGCCAGGCACCTGGGTTTCTCCAGGCCTAGGTTCCCAGGATGGCAGAGAGGTGATGTGCAGGGTTCCTGCTCTCCCGCATGCCTCACTGAGGTTCCTTCAATGGCAGAGAGGCAATGGGCCTGACCATTTCTTAAAAGTCCACAGTAAGAGAGAAGCTCTCAGACTGAAAGTGGCAGAGAGGCCTAACCTGCCCTTTTAGGGTTGAGGAAACTCGGGTCCAGATAAAATGGAATCCAAGGTTGAGCACAGTCTTTGGCTGACAACCCCGGAACTCCTTTACTTTCTGATCAGTTTTAAACCTTATCATCATCAGCAAGCTAATTAATGTACCTGAGCTTCTCATTACAGAAATGATCCAGAAGCAGAACTATTGCATTTTCATCCTTCATCTGGACAATTTGGGATAACAACTCATTCTGTGCCTAGGTTGTGTTTGGGTCTTGATGTTGATAATAGTTCATGTTTATTGGAGCAAATTAGAGTTAGCAGAATTCTTGTACAGGGTATTTATTTGGGGGTATGGATTCTGTTTTGGATCAGTTTAGTTCTATTTTCTGATAATACGATATTAATAATGAAAATAGTTGAATGACAACCAAAGTAAATTTATAAATATGATATACTTGAAAATGTGTTTTTCTTTTTTGAAACTGCTGTCATTTCTGATTGGAAAGGTATGACAGCATATTGTTTTGGTACCAAGGACTTTAGTATGATGTGTAAAATGCGTATCACTCTTAGCAAGCTCGTGCATTGAAGAGCTTTAATAATGGGTTTTATGACATCATGAAAAGCTGCCTTTGCAGCCTTTATGATGATATGAAAGAAATTAATATTATTGTGCTCTATGGTTGCATTGTTTTAGTGAAAAGAAAACTTGGTATGCCTTCTTGGACCTCTTTTTGTCTCTTCTTTTTCTCTTTGTACTGTGGCTGCCTCTCCATGTCCTGCTAGGAGAAGAGGGCTAGAGCACCAGTGTTGTGTTGTCTGAGACCAGGCTCAGTGCTGTTTGTGCCCAGGTAGTCTGAGGAGTGCACCGCACAGGAGCTGCTGTGACCAGTGAGCATCTCCACAGGATCCACCATCCTCCTGCCCAGTCCTGCTAGAAACCTGCTCCAGGTCAGCATATGTACATGCAATGACTACTTCTGGTCCAAGAGCCTACCTAGGAGAAAGGGGTGCTGCACTCACAAACCCCACCAGTAGCTGTACCTAACAGCTTCACTTGAAATAGCTGAAAATTGCAAACAGGTCCTCAGAAGGATGGTAAAGTGTGGTGGTT
This sequence comes from Cavia porcellus, assembly GCF_034190915.1. Taxonomy (NCBI): domain Eukaryota; kingdom Metazoa; phylum Chordata; class Mammalia; order Rodentia; family Caviidae; genus Cavia; species Cavia porcellus. The sequence continues at coordinate 6,765,100 of NW_026947496.1, read as the reverse complement.
GGGTCACACACTTAGGTACAAGAGTGGAAGAGCCACAGTAGTGGATGTGCCGGTTGCACTTTCTTCTGACAGGGGTAGGACAGAGGTGGCTGGGGCGCTGTCTGTGTCTGTGTGATGGAGGTGAGTGCTGCTGGCCGCTGGCCATGAGGCAGAGGTCAGGTGGCGGCTCCCTTTCCAGGAGGAACTGTCTCAGTGCTGGGGAGGGAGTCTGGATCCTGACGTGGCTGCTGGTCTTTCGTGTGTATCCCCTGCATGAGTGAGGTGTGCAGACAGCATGGGTCATACTCAGAGGTGTCAGTGCACTTGACTCTGTGTAAGTTAATCTGAATTTTAAGAAAAAAGGAAAAACCAGACCTGAAAACTAGAAGAGCCTGGGAATGGAGTGGTCGTGATTTCCCGAGTGCAGCGCGTCCCTCTGTTTCCAAATGCACCTGCAGTTCTGTGTTCCCTGGCTACAGCAGCCATTTAGTCCAGGCATCAGAGCGAGGTGAACTTAGACCCAGGCTTTCAGCTCCTGTGCACTTCGACATTGATTCGTGTTCTGTGCTGTTAGATTTGGAGTTTCGCTCCACACAGTAGCGTCCCCTCCCTGCTGCCTTTCGCTGGCTCATAGTGAGCAGGCCCTGTGCAGGGCCCGGGTTGTTCTGAATTGCCTGTGGAGCCGTCTTTCGAGGATGCAATGATGGCACCGGCAGTCTCTTTCCAGGCTCCCTGCCAGGGAGAGTGGGAGCCCCAGGGCTGCTCTGACCTCAAGCTGCGAGGCACAAGTGTTCCCTGTAGCCAAGTCACGCAGCTGTCACAGGCGTTGCCACGCTCCTTTCGTGAGCATTGATTGGTTTCAGTTTGGGTGGCATTCTTATTAATGAATATTGAGATTTTGGAAGTTGGATAGTTACTCAAAACCTGCACATGGATGTGATGCCTGGACTTCACCTTGTAAGCAAGCGGGGTCCATCTGTACCTCTAGGGTAGACCTGTTTGCTCTTCACTTTCCCAGTTAAAATTGTCTTCAAGTGAGAAGGTAGTTTTTACCAAAAGGCTGAATTAAAACAAGTGAATTTAATTTGTCATTCATGTGAACTTTCTGACTTTAAACTGCAGTCAGTCTATCAAACTTGGGAATGACAAGGCTCTATGCTAAATGTGTACAGTATTCAGTAGCATTTTTTATTGGTGTAACTCATGGTCTGGTTTACACTCAGATTTTTACTTTAGAAAGGAGCAGGAGTGTTGCGTTTCTTTCCTGTATTTAAATCTTGAAAGCAATTTATCTATGAAATTTGAGTGCCAAACTCTTAGGGATATAAATCATTTTTTACATATGGAAAAAAAAGCCCTGAAGCCCTTTTCTTGTTATTTTCACTACTGGTAATGTTCTGCATTATCAAAAGAATTGAGTTTTCCTACTCAGATTAATCATATTGATTAGTAGGAGATGATATTAATTAAAGCAAAAGTAAAAAAATAATTTTAAAGGTCCTGAGGTAGCACACAGAATGCTGCAGGGTCTGAAGTTGTCTGTACAGTGCACACAGAGGGTTCCTCTCTTGAATATCAATGTGGCAAGAGACATCAGTTTGGGAGTGAACATGCCAAAACATAAAAACGTGGGACTTAGAACTCCTTCTCTTTTTCAACAGAACCTGACTTTGTTAAAGAGTATTCAGGCCTTTCTGTCTGGTTTGTCAATATTGATACAGTTTCTGGTTATCTTTTTTTTTTTCAATACAGTCATCTCTATGTATTCAGAGTATAATTAAATAGATAAAATACTTGAAAAAGAAAACCTGAAGTTCCTTCATGTATTGTTTCAGTTTGACAATAAAAAAGTACATTGTGGGATATTTATAGTATTTTTCAATCTATTTTGGTCAATAGACCAGGAGTGATAACTGATTTAGGGCACAGGGGTTAAAAACAGGAAATGTGGTTTCTAAAGTAGTAAACTCCAGAGTTTCCAGTTTGATTTCTTACAGTGCGACTACAGAGTGTCACATTCAAAACAGCCTTGGGCAGACTGGCCTGACCTCTGTGGCACTGGAAGGCGTGTCCCTCCTGTGGGGACAGGAAGTACTTCATGGAAAAGGTTGCCTTCTTGGTATGGGAGTTGTTTTCTGTAATTGCACTGTTTTCTTCCTCTTCACCTTTTTCAGGCATCTTGTACAGTCAGATGAATAATAAATTTTTAATAAATTTCCTGTGGCCTTTTTTATTTTGCTTAGAATTGTATCATTTTAGTGCAAGGTTCAGTCGGATAGCTATTCGTGTTTTTCCTGGGTCGTCCTCGTTAAGGAGAAGTGTACTAAGGTGCTGTTATCTACAGTAATCAGAGAGTCCAAATTAAAATTTTTAAAAATGAAGAGGTAAAAGTACAGTTTTCTGTGGCCTCTTGAATGACAGTTTGGAAGCATGTGTCAAAACAAAATGGATTGAAAAAAATCTATGTGGATTCAGCAGTTCTACTTAGCAGTTTAAGTTCTACTTTAAGAATGATCTTAAATAAATCATTCTGCTAAAGAAATCTGTGTGCATTGAAGCGTCACTCGCAGTGGTGGAGGACTGGAAGGCAGTGAAACAGCCCAGCAGTAGAATAGTTGAGTAAATCGCAGTCCGTCCAGCCCAGAAGGTACTCCCGCGTCGCCGGATGTTAGGAGGCAGCTGCGCCTGCAGGAACAAGCCGCCCGCGGGAAAGCGAGCGAAAGGCCTTCCGGAGTGGCCGCCCATGGAGGTCTGCTGGAGACAGCCGGCCCGGGAAGGGGGCCCAGCCCCCGGGGCAGTGAGGGAGTGCCAGGCAGCAGTGAGCCACACTCCACACCTAGTGGGAGGGACCCACCGGGCGCCGAGGGAGATGGAAGCAGCAGCACCTCCTGTTCGCTGCCGTGGGAACAGGGAAGTGCTCCACCTAGGAAGGCGGTGTCTCGCAGACTGTAAAATCCAGCGGTAGCATCATTTGGCATACACCCCAAGGACCTGGAAACTTAGGTCACACAAGCTGCCTGTGGATGTGTGTCACAGTGTCAGTGTTGTGGGAAAGGCAGCGCTGGGGAGAGAAAGGGAGCCCGAGGAGGAGGAAACGCAGGGCAGTGAGGGCAAGAGCTGCCGACAGGAAATACTCCTATGGTCCTTCGCTGGTGGGCAGCTCATCACACACTGTGCTCGTCCTGACCTGTGGGAGCAGACACCAGGAGTGAGCCCGAACCCAAGCTGTGGACTTAGGGCAGAGACAAGTCGCTCACAGGTCTGCCCTTGTGGTGGGCGCAGGTGACTGGGCTGTGCGGGAAGGCAGGGACACCTGGGGTAGCTGTCTGCCCTCTGCTCCCCCATAGAAGAACGGCTGTGTTACAATACAGAGTAAAGCGACCAAGTGTTCAGTTGAGAATATGTAGTGTAATCTCAGTTTTCAGGGAGAGAAATGCAGTGCTAGGTAAGAAGAGGAAAGAGTGTATACGAAGCTGTCTGTGGTTACTCCTGGGAAGGACAGAGGAAGAATCTTCTGGACTTTGATTTATCATTATATAAACTTAAACTCCTGTGTTTCTAAATCTTTCTTCCAGGTGGCATTTAATTTTTTAATTTTCAAGATAAAAAACTAAGAACAATCCAAAGTGTTCTGTATTCTGTTCTTCCATGTGAACATTTCTCTGTAGCAGTTTGCCTAGCAGTGTGTCCAAAGTATGATAGTTAAATCTGTCTATATTTTATGTATAAAACATCTCCCCAGTCCTTAAAGAAAACCTGAAACTTAAGTGATTTAACCGGTTTAAAGTCTATCCTGGCACAGCTGCCCCGTACTTTGAGAAGCCCCTGTGTCCAGGGTTGCTCCTAACTCTAACCCTAACCTTAACCTTCACAGGCAGCAGGGAGGTGCCAGCCTGCTCTGCACCCGCATGGTCCTGTGCTGCTGAGGGGCAGCAGCGGGCTGCCCCTCTGCTACCCGGCAGGTGTCACGTGTACCAAGTGTGTCATCTGGGCGTGTCCCCACTGACACATGTGCACTTGTGTTTGGTCACTGGCACAGCCGCAGCACTTGGAGTAGTTTCTAATGCAGAATCGTGAGATTTTTAGTAGTGTGCTATTCCAAAATCAAGGGACCTTCCCATTCGATTCGAAGAAGAGACTGACAGTTACACCAAGTAGGAGGGTTGCTTTTCCATCTCGATTATGAAAACAGGCTCTTTTTGCTGGAGTGAGAGTGGCACCGGCTGACTTACAGGAAGCCCACTGTGCGGGGCAGCCTGCAGTCCCCGTGCTGTGTTTACTCCACAGGGAATTTCCACCTGAGGCCGTGAGGCTGATTGCTAAGTGGTAGTCTGGGTTGACAGTGTAGGTGGGGACACTTCTGTGGTCAGATATCATGACACATTCTAATTTAGTATTCAGAGAGTAAAGAGGACACATACTGCAAGTGCTTAGAAGCTATTTCTCAGTCCATCACCTAAATAGCATGGAAAGTTCTGGGTGTTCATCTGAGGGTAACCTTTTAAAAACATGACTTAATTACTGCATCGTAACAGTGCAGCACTTCTCTGTGGCCTTAAGAAGCCAGTGGGTTTGCCTTATTTTTCTCTGGGTGCACCTTTCGCGTTTCTTTATTCAGACAGGGTCTCACTCCATAGTTCAGGCTGGCCTCGAACTATAGCAGTCCTGCCTCAGCCTCCACAGTGCTAAGGTTAGAGACATAGGCTATGTCGCTCACCCACACTTTGCATGCTGGTGAGTCCTTCCTAGTAGTCGTGTGTGTAACATGTGGTGCTTTTGACCCATTCTGTCAGAGTGCAAGTTGTAGCCCGGGGTGTCACTACACTTACTACATGCTCACTGTTCTCTCCATGGGCCCTAGCCCGAGCACCCACACACCATGGGCATTCAGTGGACACATGAATGGTTTATTGTTTGAAAAATGCTCTCAAGGACATAGCTAGAAAAATAATGTATTTTGGAAGGCAACTAGATTAAGCCTCCATGATGCTGTATTCTCTACATCCTCTTACTCAACTGGTATCTTTAAAATTGACCCCGATGCTTACCTACAAAAGGACTTTGTTGTCCTCCACCCATGAGAAGTAAGCGATGCTGCATCACATGCCATTCCTTAGGCTTCTGATGAGGACCCCAGTGTCATGTGTGGACTGACCCTCTACAGTTTTGCCCCAGTGTACTTGTTCATCCATCACTCACTGAGCAGTTTCCTGCAGTGGCTCAGTCTAAGAGTTTTAGTAGTGAGCAGGACAGACCTGGTCTTTGCTTCCTTTTATTCATTCATCCATGAATATTTTCTGAGCTTCTGCCTGCTGACCTGCTTCTGCCTACTGAAAAACTAGGCAAAACTGTACAGGGTCATCCGCACATGACACTGGGGTCCTCATCAGAGGCCCATGCAGCAAATCCAAGGGCTACATAGGCAAGGAGGATGCTGGGCATCTGTGGAACTAGAGTCCAGTAGAGGAGGGGGTGGAGCCCGCTGGGCGTGAAGCTGCTGCTATGGAGACAGGGACGTGGCACTGGGGAACAGGCAAGATGGCATGAGGGTGGCCTCAGCACCTTGAGCATGTGTGCTGCCTGCTGCCCAGCTGGGTCCTATCACTTCCCCACAGCACTGTGTGGCCTCTGCTTTACTGAAGAAAACCGTGCATCAGGCCAGTGCAGACACCTGTGCCATGTGCTCATTGGTAAGTGTCCTGCCTCTGAGGTCATGGCTCAGTGCCGCCTGCATCCCCTAGTGCTCTGCCAAGGATGTCACTGTCACCTCAGGAGCATGTGGCAGTTACGTCTCTTGTCAGAGCCCAAGGGAGGGAAAGGGACAATCTGCTGCAGTTCCAGCTCCCAGAACTCCATGAACTGCCAGGGCCAGGAGAGAACTGTCCATGTGGCATCTTCCTCCCCATGATAGCATGCCGTGGTCACACGTGACCATTGTCCTGTGTCTCATGTGCAGATTTGAAGCTTAGCAATTCCCAGGCCACCAAAGGGATGTCACCAGTGCGTGACAGAAGGGGGCTGCACTGAGCACACGTAGACTGTAAGCGTCCCAGTGGGAGACTGTGTCGTTTTTCTGCTCATGGTGCCTTTAGCGAACTGTTCATACTTCTCCTAGGAAAACAGCACTGGACACGCTGTTCCTTTCCACTGAGCTCCAAGCTCTTGGGTGCAGTCGTCGCTGTTTTTCACGCTCATTGGGTATGACTTGGCAGTGCCCAGGTGTGGCAGATCCACAGATAGTGAAGAAAGTGGGATGAGAGTGCGTTGGCAGTATCTTTGTTAGGAAGGACATTGGAGTCTCTACACTTCCTGGAGCTGGACATCATTGGAAAGGTGACTCAAGTGATCAGAGGTCCCAAAATCAGCTTGTAGATGAGCAAATGTTGAAAGTCCATGGGTCTCTTCAGTCACCTCAGCAGACAAAAAGTAGCTCTGCTCATTAAAGTTCGTCATATGGGGGTAAATGCAGCAGCTGGGGACTACTGACCCCAGCCAGTTACCACATTGCAACCCCCCTGCCATCATCCCAGACCACCACCCACAGCCGCCTTCCAGTACCGCCCAGGTGCCCAACAGAGAGGCTGTGATGGCGCGGTACGCATCTTCCCCACGTCTGGTCAGCGTGTAACATCAGCTGAGCTAAATCAGTGTGGTGCTGAGCGAGGATGGCTTGCCTGAGGACTGATGCCAGCGCAAAAGGAGACCTAGAGAGGAAGAAGTGTTGGTGTTGGTTCTCCTGTTGCCTTGGGTTCTCCTGGAGGAGCTTGTCAGCTTCTTTCCTGCTATGTACTTGGCTGTTCTCGTCATCAGCAGAGCTTGGGACTTGTTGTCGCTGAGAGTGGCTGTGGTTCACTTTGGGGGAGCTCTGGTCCTTCTTTGAGCATTGCTTCCTGGCGCTGGGGGTAAGATGTGTGCTATTCAGACTCTAGGAGAAGCTTGTCATGCTGGCTTCCTGATGTGGACTCTGTTGTTATCATTGGAGGAGCTCGGGACCTCATTGTCACTGAGGATGGCTGTGGTAATTTTGAGGGGGAGCCCTGGTCCTTAATTTGAGCATTGTGGCTTGGCTCCAGGGCAGAGCCCTCCGCCTGCTGGCCTACAGATCCTTCACCCCACTGGCACCAACGTTCTAGCTTCGACTGCTGAGCCTTCCCAGTGCAGATCCATGAAATGGACTCACATGAGTCATTGTCATGGGCTCTAGGCCTCCAGCTGGGGACTGGGGCGGGGGGGGGGGATTGTCATGGGCTGTAGGTCTTCAGATGGACTCATGCAGGACATTGCTATGGGATCCAGACCCTCAGCTGGATTTTTAGGTCTTAGTGTGTGGACACATTTCCTGCACTTTCTTTATATTTGATTTTTGGAATGACTATCATAAACAATACTATAAATTATGTGTCCTGTATTGCCTTTCCCCTGTCACCCCTGACTACAACAGCATCCGTCTGTCTGTCTTCATCCACCTGTCTTCCCCCAACCAGTCACTGAAGGGAGGAGACTGCTGCTGTCAACACCTGTGTGAGGCCACAGGGAAGACCCAACCCCTTCCCCAGGCCCCAGTCTGGTCCCTTCAAGTCTCAATGCTTGGCTGTGTATGATTTGCCTTGGCTCCTCATGCACCCCTCCCTTAGGGTCTTGGCTCTGGGAGCCACCCCACCTTGGGTACCGAAATGTAGGGATACTCAGGTCCTCTCCCTGGTCTAGTATGGGCTCTGCATGGAGCCTTGGCGGACATGAGGATACCGTGCACTCCACACCTCTGAGCAGGCAGTGGTCTACCCATGCTCTGCATGAACACAGATGTTTCTGAGAACTTTTAATCTGTGTGATTAAACCTGTGGCCGCAGAGCCTGTGGTGACACAGCCCAAGTGTGTTGTGAAGCCCCAAGCTTGCTGGCTGGTGCTATTGGCCAAGTGCCCACCAGGGCTGGGCCTCAGATGCATTTACCTGAAAGAGTAGACATCTTCTCACTGTCAGATTTGCAGCCTTATATTCCAGAAAACTGCTGGGGCCATTAACACCATACTGGAGATCTGGCAGCACAGCCTCACAGCACCGTCTGCAGGTCTCTGGGAGGTGAGTGCCCTGGGCAGCTGCTGCTCCCGGGCTGCAGCCGAGTGGAGGGGCAGAGGATGAGATTCTGGGCTGGGAAGACCAAGGGGAGCTCTGCCATTCCCTAGGCTCTGCCCTGTCCCTGCCCTACCCCAGTTCCGTTCCCCAGCCAGTTACGAATGTCACAAAATAAAGACTATAGCTATGTGTTTCACAAATTATTTTAAATCAGAGTACAAAGGATTTTTAGTAAAAACCTCTTCACACAGCCACCTCATACATAGGTGCTGCATAAAAGCACTCTTAAGTTGTGGTCCAGCTTTAAACTACGCTCCCAGGTCTTCCTCCTGCTAGCTGTCTCCATGTTCCTCTGGAAGACCTAGGGTGCACCTGGCCGACTCTGGGGTGAACCCTCGGAGGCTCCGATCGAGCTTGGCTTTGTCTGTTACAGGGTGTTTTATCTGAGCAGTGCTTCGTCTAATGGCCAGGAAATGGTTTCCTACAAGGGTCAGCATAGGAGTTGAGAGCAGGATATCACTGAGCACATGACCTCAGCTTGCTGGAGTCCAAGTTTTTGGCTTTTTAGTCACTGCTGTGCCCCATTTTTCTTTTACATTGAAGAATTTTTAAAATACAAAAAGCCCCTTCCGTTTCCAGGCATCATTGCTAGGACACTGAAAGAAGCCAACGCCTCTGACGTTTGTCCTTAAGCACTGGCAGGACCTGGTTCTTACCAAGGATGGAGACTGCTGACTGTGTCACTGCAGTTCTGGAGAGTGTCCTGGGCCGGACACGGTGTACGCACATTAGGAGCGTGGGTATGTCGAGAGATACACATGAGGAGCAGGACACTGCGATGGGAGCCGAGTGTGCAGGACCAGGCAGTCAGCGTCCCTGTGCCACTCCACTGCCCGAGCTTGTTTATTTTGCTTTGCCTGCATAGGCTCCTCGTTCTTGGTCCTGCTTCCCACGTGTGGCTTCTTCCTCTGCCATGTACTCTTACTCAGAAAGAATCAGTTTCTTTTTAATTCCTTGTCTATCAGCTTAGCATCAACATCAGCACAAGATTAGCTACACTGGAACTGTCTTCTCCGGAGAAAATGTGTGTGTGCTGGGTATGTGAAGCCTCAGAACAAACCCAGTGGCTGAATTTGTGCACCCAGTGTGTGACAGAGTCACTGGCCCATCGTATATTTAGCGCCTGCAGTGCCAGTTCCAAATGTCATCAGTTGCAGTGGTGGCCTTGGCCTTGGTTTCAGCTTTCCTGGGTCACTGGAAGCACGGACGTTTTGGAGAGAAGACTATGCCAACCGCCAAGCTCCGCTGACTGTGCAGTTGACTCTAGAGGACGTTCCTGAGTGTCCCAGTCCCAGCGAGAGTCTCGTTATGGAGTCATAAGAAAGGCACAGTGTGCTCTGACGCTTTGGGTGGCATGTGGTGTGGGACACTCTGGGAGGCCTTCGAGCTCCGGCGGGGGCTCTTTCCTTGCTGTAGCCCGTGAGAGCACAGGAGATAGGGTGTGAGCCCTTCTTACCCAGGGTCCTTCTCCTCAGAGCCTGCACCCAAGAGCCTTGTGGGTGCTGGGATGGGGGACGATCAGTGTCCATTAATCCTGAGCCTCAAAGCTGAAACCGTCTATTTTGTAGTTTTAAACGTGCTTTATAGAATCAGATCCAGTGTGGTTTTGTAAGACATTTTTCCCCAGAAGGAATCCTCAAGGTAAAACAGTCAAAATAATTTGACTTGTGTCTTTGGAAGCACTAGGAGATGCCGTGGTGGATATTCAACACGTTTGTAGCATGTTTCACCTATCCACCTTCTCTTCTGTGCTGCTGAGAACTGAACCTAGAACTTTTGAAGTACATTTCCAGCACTGTTGATCTGGTTGCTTATTTTGAGATGGGGTTCATTAAGTTGCCCAGGCTAATCCCCACTTGCGGTCCTCCTGCCACAGCTTCCCAGAGTGCTGGGGTTCCAGGTGCACATCTGCACACCTGGCTAAAATTCACCTTTGTTAAGTGTTGTCCTGTTCTCTAGTTTCTGTTGTTTGCATATGTGTGAAGAAATGGGCGGTCTTATCAAAATTTTAACTTTGAGGCCAACTGACGCAAAGTTAGTGGAGTGCATACAGCAATAGAGATGAAACACAGTGAAAGAAAACTCTGAGTGTACCCTTTTTAAAACCTGTATGAAAATAGTGCTTTCACCGTCTGGCTTTCAGGAAGCAGGCAGTGGCGGCGTTTACTTTCTGTTTCTCCCCAGCGCCCTGAGTGGCGGCGGCAGGTGCTGGCACTCACCAGCCTGTGCCCCTGCTCAGTGCCTCTCCTCTTCCCCACCCTGATTCAGGTGTCAGGAACTACTTGAAAGAAGCGCTGGTGAACATAATTGCGGTCCACGCGGAGGTAAGCTGGCTCTCCTGTCCTCCTGTGGGGGGCCAGGGGCAGCGGGTGATTTCCCGCTTTCTAGTGTATCTTGGGTGTGCAGAAAACACAAGTCAGCTGTGTACAGGGTTTGATTGTTTCCTAAAATGGTGTTTCCTCTGATAATGAAAACTAAATTGAGTAAATGTGACAGGCAAAGAGCAAACAGGATGGAAGTTGTTTCCCATCCCTTAGTTTGAAAAGTGTGTCATCCTCTTGTCAGGCAGAACACAGACTTCTCAGGCCCTGCTTACAGCTCTGCCAGTGGTTTGGGGTGCTGGGGCTCACACTGATGGGAAGCCAGATCAAATGTGTGAGAGAGAATGGTTCCAGCTAAGATCTCCTCCCCACACACAGCCAGGGAGGTGTTGCTAGGTTACCACTGCTTCCCCTTCCAGCAGCCTCTGAGGCCAGCAGGGAAACGGGAAAGAGGAAAGCTTGCCGAGGCCCCCACAGAAGAGCAGAGTACAGGAGTGCAGTGCTGCCTGGTTCCTGAACTGGGTCACATCGGAAGCACCTTGAGCAGAAACAGGATAGTATGCTGCAGTTTTCATTTCTTAGTAAACCGGAAATACCGAGGTCCCCGTGAAAACACGGGCCTTACGTCATTCAGCACAAGCAGGTGTTCATCGTGGAGCTCCTCTTCTAATGAGCAGCAGTGCTCAGTTGTGGTTTATGGACAGAATAAAAGCCCTCCTGCTGTGTGGGCTTCCTTTAACATCAGCACACCGGGAGCCTGCCAGTGGGGCATTTCTGGGGCAGCAGCCGCGTGGGTGGCAGCCCGAGCAACCTGCTGGCTTTTGAGGAGGCCACGTTCATCAGCATCCGTAGTCAGTGACAGTGACATCATTTGTAAATATCAGGGCTTTAGCCCCTGAGCTTTAGCCAAGTGACAGAAAGCAAAATTGCGTCTATATTATTCACTGTTGGTCACACATGAGCCTCATGACCGAAAATCTTCTTAAGTGCTCAAATTATGTTGAGTCGACCCAACAGAATTAATATGTAAAAGAAAGGAAAAATTATAAAGAAAACATAACTCGAGCCCAGGGGTTTAGCTCAGCGGCCTAAGGGTTGAGGTCATGAGTTCGATCCCTGGTACCCCCCCAAAAAAGAAAAAACATGACTATAAATCAGGAAAGTAAAATATTTCACTAAATTTCCAAATCTAGTAACTCAGTTTGAAAGTGGCAAACTTTAAACTTCAGTAATACTGTGTTTAAATGAAAAGAAATAGAGTGTTTAGCGCAGCATGTAATAACACCAGTCACAAAGCAAACTAATGGGCCTCGTGTGCAGGGTGTGTGTCGCAGTGTAGGGAGTCAGGCCCGGTGGCTGTGTGCACACCTTTGTTTGGGAGGATATTTTAAAAGACAGATTGTGGTGTGCTGCTCTAGCTGGGCATAAACCGTTGACTTAGACTGTCCTCCTGCCTCAACCTCCCAAGGAGCTGGAATGGCAGCTGCATACCACTGTACCCAGCTCAGGATTTTTTTAAATTATTGCAGAATATTTATCTTCAAAACAGTTTTTAGTTTGTCCACATCAACAACACCCTTCAAAGTCATACTTGTGTTTGATCAACACCATGGTTTTAAAGGGAATTATTTTGTCATTGATCTGTTAATACAGTTGAAGTACAAGACTCATTAGTAACATGGGTCTTTTAAAATACTACTTAGCAAAGGTACAGATTTCTCTTGTTCCTCCTTGTGTTCTTTTGTTTCCAACACGTTCCAGCTGGACAGCTCCCCCAGTGCCATGGTCCTGGCCCATTTGCCCCACAGGTGTTCACCATTTCCAAAGCGCTGGTGCCGCGTGTGCTGGCCAGAGTGGTGGAGGCGGTGTCCGAGGAGCTGAGCCGGCTAATGCAGTGTGTGTCTTCCTTCAGCAGGCACGGAGCCTTGCAGGTACTGGCGTCACCGGGCGGGGTGAAGGCCCACCGGCCCTGCTGTGCATGATGGTGTCTTGAGGCACTCACGACTTGGGTACATGGACTTGCGCCACTGCGCCGCCCCCTCCCCCCCACAGGGCACAGCCCTTTCTTCTGTCTTCAGTGCAGAGGAGGCCTTCAGGCCTTGGACACTGCCTGAATGCAGATTCTTTTCGTCTCTGTGACTGTCCTTATTTTGCAGTTGTCTTCACTGCCTTATGCCTAACAGGAAAATGCTATCGCCTGATTCTGGGAAACAAATCATCCAAAGCCGCGCATGTAGGATTCTAGGAGGCCATCTTTATGTGCAAACTCTGGGCTTATGCTTCAGCTGGTGGAGTTTCACAGCCACAACACTAGAACCGCCAGGTGCCGAGATCCTGGCAGGGTATAGCCTGGGCTCTGCTGCATGACCTGCTGCCCAGGAACGTGGCTGGGGTAGGCAGCTTGGGTCCGATCTCCTCCCAGACACAGAGCAGGGAGCTGTGCTTCCACTGGCAGCTGAGGAAGCACATGCCTCCGCAAATAACACGTACTACTGAGTAAGGTCTAAGACTAAAAGTTTTAGTTAAAACAACCTGACTCACTGTCAGCACCCAGATTCCGGAGCAAATGGCACTGGCTGACCTCCCCGCTGCTTGTGGATCTGATCCTGAGAGCCCCAGGGAGCCTGGAGCTCCTCCACAGCACCTGGTCTTCCAGCTTAAGAAGTAGGCTTCAGGCTGCTGTGGCTACAGGAGAGTGTGGGACTGGCGACGATGCTCACCGTCTGCATGCAGTTAGCCTCTGACACATGTCTTGTACACCCATCCTGCCCACCCAGCCCAGCCAGGGCTAGAGCAGCTGGAGAGAGACTGGAACTGTGGCCCAGGAGCCAAGCATACCAGTCAGTGCCCGTAATTCATTTGCATGCTAGAATGTAAGTCAGCGCTCTCTGGAGGTGTATCAGAATCTGGTGCTGCAGCCAGCGCAGCTCTCGGGGTTCCTGGGATGAAGGACCTCGAGAGGATGAGAAAACAGAGACAAAAGCTCAGATCAGATGGACTCCGCTCTCCTGATGGGAGGAAAGGAGCTGCCTCCTCACCGTAGAGCTTTATGCATACATTTAGCAACTTAATGTAATCTGCATGTATGGAAAACCATGGGACTGACTTTGGGGTCTGGAGTGAAGAGTTTTCTGCAGCTTGCCCTGGGTGGTCCTGGCTGGCTCCTTCAGGTGTGGTCAATGACCAGCTTCAGTGACTGCATATAATCTGAAATCTTCACAGCATAACTCACAACATCTAGGGTTCAAATTTAAAATTAACTGAAATTTAATCAAAATAGACAAGGAAAATACAACCTGTTAGTAATACAAAGTATAATCAATTGAGACTAACCTGAAGATAACTCAGTCATTGGTATTTGCAAAGTACCCAGTGATGTAAAGGAAAATGCACTTATAATGAATCAGTAGTGGTGAAATCTTAGTGGAGAAATAAGATGCCCTAAAGGAGGAACTGAGTAGCAACTCTGGGATGAAAATGCATGGGTACAAGTGAACTTGTTAAAAATCAACCAGATGGGAGTAACTGCAGAACAGAGAGGAGAGCGAAAAGGAATCATTTGACTTGTAGATCAATAGAAATTACCCAGTGTGAAGAACAGAAAGAACAATGTGAAAAAATAAACAACTCTAGGGTCTCTGGGACCGTGGCAACAGGACTGGCGTGGGAAATGAGATTTCTGGAAGGCTGGAGGTGGTGTCCAGAGCAGGAGAGGGCACGCTGCTACAGGTGCACACTGTTAGACCGCGGGTCTCGCTGCAGTGGGGCTGTACGGGGCACTGGGTGCTGGGCTTGCTGGGGAGGTAGAGCCATGTGACTGTAGGGAAGGTGCTTGCAGTGTTTTAAACACTAGATGTCCACGCAGCCCACAGCCCAGTCTTCCCAGCCCTCCTGACACTAAAGCTGAAGACATGCAGGGGTGCTTCTGCAGGAAGCTCCCAGACCCTACGTCGGAAGCTGCTGGTCAGCGGGGTAAACAGGAATGCACCACACTGCATCAAAGCAGAAGAACTGCGGGTGACAGTCGCGTGAGGGAAGGAAGCCTGTAAGAAAACTTGCACCCCTACAGCGTACTGTGTGGGCTAATTTACAGGAAAGTTCTAGAACAAGTAAGGAACCTGTGAAGGAAATGGCCCACCGCGGCTCCTCTGGTGTGCGGGAGCTGCCGGGTAGCAGGCAGCACGGCACATGACAGACGGGGGCCTAGGGCGGTGAGCAAGTAGGGTAGTGCAGATGCCGCGTGCGTTCAGGACGAGGCTGACAGTCTTTCAGGCTCAACACACTTGAAACTTTTCAGAGTTAAGTAATGGAGAAAAGCAGCATAGAGAACACCTGATGATTTGGTCAGGAGATTTGTTAGAAGGTCTGCATTTCTGCTTGCCATGGTTTTCACTGAAAGTGTGGTCTTGTGGCAGCCCCTGCTGCACAAGTAGGTGTTGAGGGGTCAGGATTGCTGTCATGGTCCCGTCACAGAGAGCAGTGAAGAAGGGCAATCAGGGAGCTGCCAGAGCTGCGCAGGCTGCAACATGTCCAGGAGACACAGACTCGTCTGTCTCTAGGATCCAGGGCACTCCTCGGACTGAGCAGGTGGTTCGGTTTTTGAAAAGCTGTCGCATCACGAGGTAGAACTCTGCCTTTGCCATGTGGCGCATGTGCAAGGCCGGCGTTCCCCGCTTAGGGGCATGTCCTCACAAGGAGTGCAGGCTCCCCTTGGAAAGTCACAGAGGTGCCCTTTGCAGAGCCGTTCTCAGCAAGGGAGCGTAGTCAGCGTGAGCTGATCTGTCAGGACTGGTCCAGGTTAGACAAGTGACTAGAGCTTGTGTAATTGGCATAAGGGAAGGGTGAGTTAAACACCCTCCCTGCTCCCTGACCGAAGTCCCTGTCTGATGGTCTGCTGTCCCCTAAAGTCCTCACCTGGAAGTAGTGCAGTGTCCTCCATGTGGTTTTGTCTGCACCAGAACAGCACAGTGGAGACAGAACTGGGCACATGTGCTTGTAGTGGTCATCGCTTCAGGCTGCCTTCAGGAGAGCGCTGTGGAGCAAAGCCAGGCAGCTGTTCTCCCAGCGGAGGAGGTCAGTGGGCTGGATGAGCACTACCCCACTTAGCCGGGCTGCTCCCAGGGTCCCTGATGCGCCACCCTCCGGCCGTTTCACTGTCCTGAGGATGGGCTTTTCTCCTGGAAAGTTGCCTCTCTGATTGTCTGTCCTGGAAACCGCATGCCAGAGAGTCACATGAGTGTGGCCTGCTGTGACAGGCTTCCTCAGCTTAGCCTGACGTTTCCAGGTCAGCCCATGTGTGTGGTGTAACTGTGCTTCATCCCTTTTTACGGATGAGTAATATTCCAGTATGTGACTATGTTGTATCTGATGTTCTGTCAGATAACGGGTATTAGAGCTTTCCCCTTCTTAGCTGATAGAAAAGGTGTTCTTGTGAAGAATATTTGTGGGCATGCTTGCACATGACATGTTTTACTTCTCTTGGGTTTGTATCTAGAAGAATTACTAGGACATGGGTGTTGTGTGTTTAATCTGAAGAAATGCTGAGTGCTTTTCCAAAGTGGCCACACCATCCCAGTCTCAGCAGCAGTTTGCAAGGCCTTCTCTGCTCCTTTCCAGCACTGGCTGTGGACGGCTCTTTCCCTGGAGGTAGCTCACACAGAGGGTGTGACACAGTACCCACTCCATGCCTCACCTTCCCTTGCTGATGCTGTCTGTCCACTGGGGCACACAGGTGTTTAATTTTGCTGAAATCCAGCTTATTATTTCCTTTTGTTGCTTGTACTTTGAGTGTTATTCCAAATGCTTATCGAGACCAAGGTCATAAGGATTTGTTGGTCGTTGGTCACAGCACTGGCCTTTGCGCCCAGAGCTTTCACACTGACTACAGGCAAGCCCACTTTTGTTGTTTTGAGACCGTCTCACAGCATCACTAATTGCCCGGGCTGGACTCAACCTTGCAGGCCTCCTGCCTCAGCCTCCCCACTGATGAGATTACAGATGTGTCTCCCACACTTACTTGTAGTTTTATCTCACTTACGTGTAAGACTAGGCCTGTTTCGAGAAAATTTGTGTGTTAAGGACGCTGGCAGCTTCATTCTTTGGCATCTGAATGTGCGGTTGCTGAAGGGAGCCCTCTCCCCAGCGGGAGGCCTGGGCACTGCAGTGTGTGCTTCGGGGCTCCCACTCTGTCCCGCGGCTCTGTAAGTCTGCTTCACGGCTTTGCCACACTGCTGGGATTGAGCAGCTAGGTAGGACGTTTGAAATCTGAAAGAGTTAAGTCCTCCAAAGTGGTGCTGTATTGCAAAACTGTTTTGGCTACTCTAGGTTCCTTATATTTTGAAACAAATTTTAGGGTCAGCTTGTCACTTTCTACGTAGAAGCACAGCCGTGATCTGAGTAAAGCTGACTTTGAACTGTCAGCCCTGTCTGTGTCTGCGAGGAGGTAGGCGCCCTGGGCAGAGCCTGGATGTGAGGCCGCAGCGCCCGGCCACTTCCTGCCCGCGGGCCTGCACCGGAGCCCCCTCCTCTTGCCCCCCAGGCTCCCGGGATGCAGCTGGCTGCTTGGTGCTTTTCAGAGTAGCACGTGCAGCTCCCAGCCTGCACATGGTCGGCTCTCGTGGCAGCAGGTTTCTCTGAGCTGTCTTGGGAAACCTGCTCATGGTGTGGTCCTTGCGGTGTGTCGCACCCTCCTCAGGAGCCTCCAAGTATGCCTGCCTGTCCTCACTCCTTTTCTCTTTTTTCAGGCGAGACTTGAAATCTGTGCCTTGCGAGATACGGTGGCCGTTTACCTGACGCCAGAAAGCAAGTAAGACACCAGTGTTCTTGTTCTTTCTAAGAGTGAGAGTGTCCTTCTAATGTGTTATGCTTTGTGAAGGTGCTTGAAAGCTAACTGCTTCTATATGTTGTCGTGGTAAAGATTATATTTGGTCTATGTTTTTAGCTAAAAATATGTACCTATGAGAAGCCAAGGCCTATGAAGGCCACTTCTTTGTAGCACATTATAAAGGAAATAGTTTAATAGAACTTTTGTTTTCATTCACAAGTATGCCTCAAGAATAATATGACCTAGCATTGCATATTTCTTTAGAAACAAGAGAAAAAGTGAGTCTTAATCTATTCATAGCAGACTTGAAGGACAGTTGTAAATAGCAGTGTAAGAGGAAGCCTTGTGGTTTCTCTGCAGAATTTGTAGTGGAAATTTGATGATAATTTTTAGCTGTTTTGAATGAAAGTCAGGATTTCCTACCATTGAAAATCAGTAGGTGAAGTGAAACAGAACTATTTGCCTATACAAAATTGTTTACCACATTGATAGTATTACCTAGGAAGTACGGGGTGAGGTTGGTAATGTACCTGACAAGCCAAGTAGTATGCAAATCAAGTGTTTAAGGACACGAAACATACTAACTCATTCATTTCCAGCATCTGGTGACATGGCACGTGCCGTCAGTCTTGCTGTCACCGTTACAGCTAAAGACCCAAGTTTTTCTTAATAAATGAAGTTGCCCCTCTCTCCCTTTTTAATCCCACACTTTTCTGCACAAAGTGCTATGGGGAGGAGAGACAGGCAGCCCGCATCTCCCCTTGTGTCTGCAGTGAGTGCCTGTGTCTCCCATGAACTTACCTTCCAGCATCCGAAGGTATTCATCTGTAAAAGGAAAGCAGTCCTGCCTGAACCCCCTTGTTTAAAATGCGGGGAGTGAGAAGAGGTCCTTTGGAGGGGGGTGAGAGATTGGAATGTTTGCTTATGTGCAATGAAATACCTCAGGAGTGACACCCAAGTCTAAGCAAGAAATGTGTTTGTTTCATATACATCATATCTACAAAATCTGAAGATCCTTTTTTTCTTTTTTTCTGTCATCAATTTGATTCATTTTTTCAATGTTTACTTTTGGTTAGTGTGTGTGCAGTACGTGATGATTGGCTGGTCCCTTTCATGACACACCTTAGTTCTTTCTCCTCCTCTCCGTACCTCCTCATATTTTAACTGACACCTTTAATACCTTTGCCTTTGCTGTGGAATTTTCTGCTGTAGCCTCATGGTGGGCTTCAAAAAGCCTCAGAATGGGGCAGGTCAGGTTTCAGATTTTGGACGGAGGCTGCACAGGTTTTGAGGGCCCTGAGCAAGGTGTTGAGTCACCTTCCACAGTCAGCGTCTGCGGACAGTGAGTAGTGTGTCTTTGGCTTCTTCGTCATAGTGAAGAACAGTGGGGTTTCTTTGGACTGGGGAGAGGTTTGTAGAAGTTGGATGATGGAGGAGACTGTGGCAGGGAATTCTGCTCTCCTCGAGAGGGAGGGGGCCAGCGGGCTGTGGCAGGTGCTGACATCCAGAGTCCCTGCCCCTGCCTCTGCCCTTCCCCTGCTCCTCCCTTGCGCTGGCCCCTGCCTGGCATCCTCTTTTCA
Organism: Cavia porcellus; assembly: GCF_034190915.1. Taxonomy (NCBI): domain Eukaryota; kingdom Metazoa; phylum Chordata; class Mammalia; order Rodentia; family Caviidae; genus Cavia; species Cavia porcellus. The sequence continues at coordinate 6,746,263 of NW_026947496.1, read as the reverse complement.
TGTTGCTGGGATTCCTGTCCCTGCTTTGATGGTGCTCAAAAATGTAGATGAGGAAGTTGTGATGACGGCACAGAGTCAAAGACCACCCAAAATTTAATGACTACATTTCTTGCCCGATGCCAGTCAGAAAAGAAGCTGAGAAAAGTGCTCAGAAGCTTCCCTCCACATGTGCCCTAATGTGCTTTTCCTTTGGCTCAGGAGTTTTTCTGATACTTCATATTTGCAGGAGTTAAACTTACCAAATAGGTAATTTTCAGATTCATGTCTTTTCTCTTTCTCACGTAGAGATGATACTGAATTTCTAAATTTATGAAAGTATACTAAAAACTAGAGAGAGCTGTAGGTCCCTGTTTCCCTGCACCGAGTTAACCAAGGCCCACGAGTGCAGTTCCTGTGTCCTGAGCTAGTGGCTGTGACCAGGTCAGAACCACGGGGTCCTGCAGGGGGCATTTCCCGCCTCAGATCCCCGTCCTCTCTTCCCCGCTGCTCTGTCTGTAGCTCAGCTTTGTTCTGAGAAGCAGGGCTTAGCAGTCCAGCACAGCCACACGCAGTGCGGCTCCAGCTCCCGTTCCGCAGAGCGGCACCTGCTCACTCCTTTAATTTCCCAGCTGGGACTGGGCTCGTCCTGCTCCGCGCCTCTGACAACTGAAGCCTCACGTTTGCTTTTCCTCTGGCTTTTCGACTTTTTCTTTTTCTTGCACTCCGCTCACTTCACCTGTGTTGGTTTCTCTGTGTTTCAGATGTGCTTCTGTGTCTCATGGTGGCCCCACTTGTTTCCTTAAAGCTGGGGTCTGTTTGGGATGACTTGTCGCTGTTTTGTTCCAGGTCCAGTTTCAAACAGGCTCTAGAAGCCCTTCCACAGCTCGCCAGCGGAGCAGATAAGAAGTAAGCTCTGCACTGCCTGGTGTCTCGGGGAGGGAGGGACGCAGCAGGCTGCGGGGAGGAGGAGGCAAGACTGGCAGCACTGCATTAGCCTGCTCGTCCTCCAGGTGACGGCGTAAGGTGAAGCCTTTCTTCTAGGTCGGGGTAATTCAGAATGAGCTCTTTTTGAGTTATAAGTAATTGGTACAGAAAATATCACAAGAAAGCTTCTTATTCAGTGAACTATGAGAGAAGGTAGCTTAGTAAAACAGGACTCCGTGACTTTTTTCTTTTTGATTTGCTCAGTTATATGCACTCTGTCCTCTATAAAATATGAAAAGCAAAAGATTCGTACATATGCATGATAAAACTACATATTTCATCACCACCACATTAGCAGTCTCAACCGGCACTTGAGCTGTGCTTCTCATAGAGCAGGAATTGTGACCTGAAAGGAAGGCTCATCCTGGGCTCCGGCACCAGCTCAGGGCAGTGCAGGTCACTGTGGGACCAGGGTTGGCAGCAGGGCAATTGTTACAGGGCATTGGTGGGCCTGGGGAAAGGGACACCAGTGTGACTACACTGTCCCTGCGTGTGCCTGCCACACTGACAACCCAAACTTCCATTTCCCTGCTCCCAGCTTCTGTTGAGCTTTCAGCCATATCAGAATTGATTCCAAACCATGTTCAATTCTTGAAATATGCTAAAACAGAAAGCAGTCACCATCTTCTACAACATGGCTCAAAAGCTGGGGTGTCAGAGTCAGCTCTGCCCTAGGACTTGAGACCCACTGAGGGTCAGGCCTGACCACTGCCCAGTGGCAGGGGCCTCTGGCCTGGCACTCAGAGCCCACTTCCTGCTTCCTGTGCCTGGGAAGAGCTCTCAGTCCTGTCTGGCTCCGAAACTGCCAACCTGCCACTCTCATTCCCCAGCCAGTGCCTGCTCACTACCAGCGGAAAATCAGGAGCAGAAAGCAGGTGAGTCTGCAAGGGCTGGGCCAGGGAGATGTTACCTGCTCCGAGCCCTGTGAGGAACAGGCCCAAGTAGTGCTTGGTTTTAGGGAAGAATCTCATCCACCCAGGGCAGGTGGAAAGGGCAGGAGTCTTCACATGCAAACATCAGCACATGCATTAATTACATCTCCTTCCACCTGCGCCTTCCTTTAATGTGAGTCCACAGGCAGGACTTTTGCCTGTGGACAGAGGCAGAGCTGGGCACTGGGCCCAAGTGGTAGCTGTGATGGCTGGGTTTGACACCACGTCTCCTCCACAGGCTCCTGGAAGAGCTGCTGAACAAGTTCAAGAGCAGCATGCACTTGCAGCTCGCCTGCTTCCAGGCCGCCTCTCCGGCGCTGGTGAAGACATGAGGCACAGGGGTGGTAGGGCCGGTGCTCGCCCTCCCTGGGGGGAAGGTCCTGGCATGGGAAGCCCTGGCTGCGCAGGCCCCTTCCCCCACCTGTGACTTAGTAGCAGCACAGAAATTGGTGGTTGGGGTTTTTAGTTCAGCCAGAAGGACCCTCTGGGAAGTGCCCAAGCAAGGAGGAGCTGTGTGGCTCTGCAGCTCCCCTTTGAAAACCTACTTTTCCACCTTCGCTATTACTGGGCGAGTGTTAGGAGGGCTTCCCCGGGTGTCTCGCGGAGGCACCTGTCGTATAGGGAAGCATTTCTCCAGCCTCGCTCGCCACAGGTTCACTGTTTCCAGCACACACGAAGAGGTGGATAAAGGATTTGGATAGTTACATTTAGGCATCTTTGGAGCTGGCCCTAAATTGTACAGCTGCATTTAAAGTCTTCCTTTTGTGCAAAGGGCATAAATTTCCTAATTGTAGTGGGTTTTAGAAAACTGAGCTGCACAAAATGCTCATACAGCTGGAGTAGATTATATATGTGGTTTAGAAGTCCACACATCAACGACACTGTACTCTGCTGTCTGACCTTGATCTTTCCCGTGCGGGTCCTGTGGACCTGTGTCATCTGTCCCAAGGGGTGGTGGGACAGTGCAGCCTGCAGCATCATAACTGCACTGCTGGGCCTGCAGTGCCCGCCCTCTGGGTGGCTGCTTTCTCTATGCTGCCTCCTCTGGAAGCTCCTGCTGCAGAGCTGGGCAAGTCCATCGCCTGTGTTCGCTGAGGACTCAAGATGCCCGCCACACAGCAATGATTCCCTGAAAATCTGCTTTCTCCCCTGCTGAATGAAGCCTCTTTGTGGATGCTGGTAATTTCAGGCCACAATGTTAACCGTACACCAAAGTCACTGTTCTGGATCATTGAACACGTTCAATGCTGTACATGTTCATTGTAACTGGAAGTGGAGGTTCCCGTTCACAGACGCAAAGGGCGTGGCATGTTTTTTCTCATACGTGTGTTGACCACGACATCCCACATGACTGCAGACTAAGTGAGGAAATTACAGTTGTGTTGTCTTAACTCATACAGTGCATTCGGCCAATAAAGAATACCTCTTCTGGAAGATAAAGTTCACTTGATTTTTTTCCCCAGTAATGTCTTTATTCAACATTTTCTTTAACTGTGTAATGATTTATGTGTCTCTTTTTAACACTTAAATACTTGCATTCCCTGTTTATCCTATGTTTGTTACACCATCATGGGAAAGCATTGACCGGTGCTGTGCTAATGCTGTGTGTTGGGCTCACCATGCACTGGGGACCCACTGAATCACTCTGCTCAGTCCTTGTCCTGGCCATCTCCTGTGCCCGACCAGTGGGTGAGGAGACCCAGACCCAGACAGGTGTGTGGCTTCTCCAAGACTTGGGGCTGGCGAGTGGCAGCTGCCACTTCCAGCTCCCTACCCTGCATGCACTTGTTTTTCCTGTCCCTTCCCTGGGGACCACAGTCATGGGACAGCGTGCAAGTGCAGGCAACTGTGAACTTCAGCAACGGGCATAAAAAACCCCGTACCCAAATGAAGGAGCTCGGCACAGCCGTTCCAACAAGTCATGGGACTTCTTGGAAGAAAGGGGGATTTCAAGGGCTGCTTGAGTGACAGAAGATGAGCTCAGCAGCGAGAAGGAGATGGGGGAGCCAGCCCCAAGTTGGAGGAGAGGGGAGTAGAGCCCAGGGTGGTGGCAATTTCACCATGCAACACCAGCGGAGGCCGGGGGTGCTGAGAGCCCCACACAGGCAGCATGCGACACAGGATGGCCAGGTCTGCGGGTTGCCTGGCTCTGGAGGGATTGGTAGGGCTGGCCCCCCGTAAACCACCAGAGAATCTGGTTTCAAGAAGACTTTCTGTATCCGTGCACCATGGAAGCAGCCGATTCTAGAAATGATGTGGGCAAAACCTCTGCACTTGGGCTCAGCTCACTGACTCATTCTCTCTGCCAGCCTTGCATGCAGTTCCTTTTTAAAAATTGTTTATTTTTTTGTGAGTGAATGTTTGCAGTTGGTGGGAGTGGGTGCCAGTACATGGTGTAGATCAGTTCTCTGAAGTCCTGTCCCCTCCCTGCCGCCTCCCGCTCCTCTTCTCCATCCCCTTTTCCTGTCTTCATTCTTGCTGAGATCATTAATCTCAGTCCATGCTCCTAACTTGTGCTGTTCACATTGGTTGAGATCCTTGGAGTCCTGTCCACAGTGTATCTTTGGCCCACATCACCCCATCCCCCGTTTGCCCTCAGTCCCCTACCTCTTTGTAAGCAATCCATCCCCTTATTCCCTCTATCCCCCCTTTATTCTTTATTGTGCTCCAAAGGGATCAAAAAAGATTCCATTTGAAGTCTGGTTTTGGTGCAGAGTAAGGGTATGTGTTTCTCTTGAATGTGTGCTGTCAGATATTCTGTCAGCAGTTGCATAAGAATATTGTAATATGTTTTCTGAAAAGTTGCATACTTCAACTAGTTTCAAGAATAGGTTTCCAAAATAATTCTACTAGAACAACTATGCCTCGAATTTATCTTATTTGCTGAAAATAATATGCATAACCGTAGACCAAAAATAGCATCCATTTTTGCTGTTAAACATTGATCTTGTCAGGGTTTCTGTAAAGATTTTTATACAGACTTGCAAACCAACTGCAAAATCCAAAGAAGCTGTGGGACAGGCGACACTGTACTTGAGCCGCACACAGCTGCTGCAAATGATTGTGTGAGGTGACCAAGCATTTTGTGTGCCGCTCTCACTTCACCTGGAGTTTTTGAATTTTATTGTTTGGATCACTGGAAAGCCTTGTGTATCTGGCAAGATTATAAACATGTCACAGTGAACGTCTTGTGAAGGGGACCGAGTGGATTTCAGCTGTCAGTTTGCATTCCAGGGAAAGGCAGCAGAAAGTCTTTGCAGGTAAAACATAAACCTGGCCAACGTGAGCGCTGGAGCCATTCCCCGGCCTTCGTCAGCAGCTTCCTAACCGTGATGACTGTCCTACCTGCCTGGCTGGCACTGCTGTCCAGACTGATGTGATTGATAGTATCTCTTTATATTTAAAAAATAGTCATGTCCCACCTGCCTAGAAACTTTTGAGCAAAACCACTTCCTCTGCCCAGCTGCCAAGGAAGTCCTTCCTGCAAGGTCTCCTAGTGAGAGCCACAGGGGAAGAGTGGGGTTGTGGCACCCAGAGAAGGACAAGTATTACAAGAAAAAGACCCTCACCAAGGCCAAAGGGTGCAGAGATCAAATGAGGGTACTGAGAAAAAGTCCTGGCATTTAGGAAACGGTGCTGGCTGTGTGGAGTCCTGTGATCCCAGCGCTCGGGAAGCAGAGGGCAGGGGTCGAGCACGTTCAGGTGAAAACTACATCATGAGACCCTGTCAACCAAACAAAAGGAAGACACGAGAGGGCTCCTTTACCTCACAGTGGGCCCGTGAAAGAGCACCTCTGAGCTCTCGGTGTCCTGGCCTGGGACAGAAGCCAGCTCCTCTGGGGCCTCTTTGCTCCTCTGCTTTAATCTGTCCCCTCTTACCTCCTGCTGCCCACCCTTTTCTGTGTGAATCATAGGGTGCTCACCCCTGACTTCTACCAAGTCTCCCTCTGATGACAAGGATGAGGATGAGGACGTCCCGTGACCGCAGGGCTGTGTCTGCTGCTGTGTCCCCGAGCCCTGCTCTCCTGACTACATGAAGGACTTTGCTGCCACCAGGCCACTGTGGTGTGGGACCTGGGCTGTTTGGTGTCACTGCTGCTCTGATGTTAGCAGATGTGTCAGACCATTTCTGTTTTCATAGTAAATCCACAGTCAGTCCACTCCCGTCCCGTCCCATCCTCCCCTGCCTGCTGCTGAAGCTATCCGCTGCCATTCCTGCAGCTGGTCTGCGTGCTGAGGAAGACACCTCCACATCACTTCTTAGCACCTTTCTGTCACTGCCTCTCAGTTCTTTGGTTTGGGACAGGAAGGTCTCCCTGCAGTAGAACATCAGAATCTGGCTCCTCCGCCCCATTGCCTGAAATGCGCACGCATGTGCACACACACACACCCCTCCACCTGTGGGGGCTCGTTTGGATAGACTGTACTATTCAGTGTCCAGATTATTAGGCTTGTGTGTACTGTCAGTGTGAAGCCATACGCAGGCCAGCGCGAACTTCTGCCTTGCTCCTTGGACTCCTGTGGCTTCACTGTTGCCTTTCTGAACACCAGGCTCGAGGGGTGTCACGTGTCAGCCCGGAGTGCCCTGCTTCTGTCTTCGCCCTCCCTCAGCACAGCCCAGCCTCTCAGGGCTTCCTGTCAGAGGATCCCTTGAGGCCTGGACTGCAGGGAATCCTCTCCAGCTAGGCTGGACAAAGCGGGCTGCCCTCAGGGTTCGGTGGCCCCCATACTGCCACCTCTGTCCGCATCCTCTCCCCTTCCCTCTATGCCAGAAGCCTTTGCCTTTTCCTCGGTCTGCAGCCGTTCCCAGAGTTCTAGGCGGTGCCCTTCTGTTCCTAGCACTGCGTCCAAGACCTAGATTCTGGGAAATGTTGGTGAGTTATTTCTTTCAGTGCCCTGTGCCCCTGTTTTGGAGGTTTTTGTTTTTGTTTTGTTTTTCTTAGTATTTGGACCGTTGCACTTCCTAATCTTAAACTTTTTAGTCTTTTCCTTCGTCCATCTCCGTCTTTATTTTTGAGAAATTCTCACACTTAGACCTTTTCTGGTGAGTTTTAATCACTGCTCGGTAGGCTTGCCTTCTCTGGATGCTTGTGTATTCCTCCCTTCTGTGGGAAGAGCACTGCTCCTTTAGCAGCGCGCTGTTTGTGTGTAGTCCCGCTTTGCCGCGTCCTCCTGTCACAGGGTTACAGGGTAAACATCACAGCATACTTCACATTTCTGCTGCACTTGGGAGTGTGTCACAGTTCACAAAAGCACCCCGAGGTTGCCTGGGGTCCTATTCCTGTTAGGTGCCGGGCCTTCAGCAGTCGCACGCTGCTCGCTCTGGACTGCTGCTCCAAGACTGCTCCTACTTCCCAGAGAATCCCCTTCCAGCCTCGCAGTGAGAAGATGTGGGTGCCCTCAACTCAAGGGATGCCGGTGGCGGGAGGACACTGGGAGACCCGAACCCCAGTGGCATCTGGGGGAGCAGAGCTCTTGCTGCTGTAGGGAGAAGCCTGGGGGAGTGGCCCAGCTGTGGGAGAAAGAGGAGAGCTGTGGCTGCCAGCTGTGCTCCCCCAGCTGCAGGCTCCGCTTTGGTTCAGCCCCAGTTACCTGGACTTCCAGAAGTTCCCGGCCAGCTCCCCACGCTTTTTAGGCTCTGTAGTGCAGGCTGTGTTTTTGGGTCTCACTTTCAGGCTACATCTGCTGGATCGGTTTCTACTCATCCGTGTGTTTCTCAGCTTTTGGCTTCATCTGGCTATTATGTCCTCTCCTGTTCCCTTTGCCTTTGTGAATGTATACATACATGCATGTACACCTGTATATACACAGTATAGTCGAGTATATTGTGTTATATATAGAAAACGTTACATACAGCATGTGTGTGTACCCAGACATACAGAGAATGTATTGCATATGTATGCACACCACCACACCCTGTCCTGCCATTTTCATATACTTTTGATAGAGCTAAGGTTACAGTGCGGTTTTAATTTGCCATTTGTAACTAAAGCTCAAGGTTAAACTTTTGTTCATATGTTCTTTTGTTTTTTGATGTGACTGTAATGCCAGGACATTCACTCACACACATAGTCTTGGCAGACTTGTTCTAAGATAGGATAATTTACTGCATGCAAGGCTTACACACTGGAGAGGGCAGGGGCTATCTACTGTACATTCTGATCCCGCCCACTGGCCCTGTCAGGCTTAGCAGAGAATCATTTTAATGCCACAATCAGAAACCAGGTGTGGAATCTCCCAGCGAAATGCCCTTGCTAGACTCTTGGTGAACTTTGGGCTTCGGTGTTAGATCCATTTAACAATTCACAGGAAAAACGAGGTAGAAAAACATCAATGAACAGTCAACAAAATCAGTACTACAGGAAACTAAAGCACATAACCACATTTCTTCAAGAAGGTAATTGCAGGGAAAAACTAAAAAGAATGAAAGAGGCAGAGATGAGAGAACAATAAAATGTACTTTAGTGATCTGTCAGTCACTGGCATTGTATGGATGCTGTTGGGATCATCAAACCAAGACATTTTATAATAATTAAGACTACCATTCTAACAGTATCAGTGATAGTAAGGAGTAACTTGTGTTTTCAATGATGTGATGGTGCAGTATGTGATCATGATTTTTCCACCGTTATCTTAAGATGCTCTCTCAGGTAACTGTAACCTGTCATTTAAGGTGTTACTTTAAAGTTATAGTAACCAAGACAGTAGAGCAGCCTCCCACATTCCCCAAAATACCAAATCAATGGAGCAAAATTAAGAGCCCATATACAGAAAGAGACCCACATAAATGCATCACAGGATCTTGCGCAGGAGCCAGGGCAGCACAGGGAAGGAAAAGCAACCTTTGGGCAAATGGACCTGGAACGACATCCCTGTCCTTGGAAGAAAATGCTCCTGTGCAGCGCTTCCTGGTGTGTTCCCTCTGGGTTCCAAAACAGCACAGCTTCATGATTGGGAGCAAACAAGCCCCAGTTCTCTTCCACCCCCAAAAACCATGCCAGGGAAACAGTCATGAAAATTCTAAGGGTGTTGAGTTGCTATCCCACAAAAGACAGCTAAAGGCAAAATGTACTTAGGGATAAAGTAATAATTTGCCAGGAAGATAAAATTATTCTAAACTGAGGTACACTTAATATAACCTCGAGTTACATAATTTTGAGGGGATCAAACTCATGACCTCAAAAGCAAGAGCTTATGCTGCTGAGCTAGATCCTCAGCCCCAAGTTACAGAATTTTAATAGTGCTGGATTTCACAACCATAATCACTCAGATTTTTTAAAACATGTTTTTGTTAGGATTGATGGATTAAGCTACCAGGATATCAAAATGAAAGGCAAGTTGTGAAGTGCAGTTAGCAAGCTTAGTGTGGGAGGAACTTGAAGAACTCTTACCATCTTTAGAGAATTGACCACTTCTAACCACAGAGCAAGTCCCAAGCAGTAGCAAAGAGTCAGTGTCGAGGTCACTGGCCACAATGAAAGATGGTAGGACTCAGTAATCAATTTTAAAACCCTGCTTATGTTTGCAAATTTTAGAAAAGAGTACTGAATAACACAAGTCCCAAAAAGAAACCACAAAAATTAGACAAATTGAGAGTTGAACAATAATGAAAGATTTCACAGTGAAGTGTGAGATGCAGCTAAACATTCAAGAGAAATAGGTAGCTTTCATGGCTTCTGTTAGGAAGCCAGGCATCAAACTCAAAAACATTTAATTTTTTAAAGTGAGTCTTCGAAGAGTAGAAGGAACCCTGAATTACAAGGAAATAATAAAGATGCAATATAGGTGATCAAATCAAGTGTTTTGAGGAAACTGAAGACAAAACCTGGCAAGACGGAGCAGAGGGAAAAGGAAAGGAGCCCAGCTATCACGGGCAGGCAAACAGGAAAGCACCAGGACACACAGCTGCCACGCTTGCTGTGGTGAGCGGTGCTGGCCCTGGGGGCTGGGACCTGGACAGATGCTCAGTGTGGCCAGGGGGAGCCCTCCTCTCCAGCCGCATGCAGGCCCTGGACCTCCTTGGAACAGAAACAGTCCCCACACCTAGCTCAACACACACGCCCACCCAGAGGTCTTTGGGAGGGTGCAAAGACTACCTAGAGGGTTTCTGTAAAGGTTTATCGCCCTATGTGCCACAGGACCGAGTCACAGCATGAAATCCCGGTATGTGTAAGCCGCTGCATCCACTGTTACATTTTGAATGACAAATGAGTTGGAATATGAAGGCTGCTAATCCAGAAGTTTTCAAAATTGCTGCTGTGTGCAGGAACAGGTCGCACACACACACACCCGGCTTCTGGCACATTGATGGTGTTCCAGCTGAGAGGGGCTGAGACCCACTTCTCTGGTTTTAATCTTTCAAAGTGAAGAGGAGTAATCCAAAAGTTGAAGATACTAGATTGACCCGCTGGGCTCCCACTTGGGTTGCAGTTGACTTGGGGGAGCCCAGGTCCCCATCTTCTGTGACCCAGGTGGTCCCAAAGTGCCCACAGCCGGAGGCCTTAGTATCTGCCACTGTCACCTGGTGACACCCTGTGCCACATGCACCATCCAGCATCCATTGTCACCATAGCCTTTCAGACCTTGCTGCTATCCACATGGTACTCGAGAGAAACCAGTGCATTGTGCATGGCTCAGAGAACTTTTCCCAGGCCACATAGCAATGCCAACTGAGCTCAGTGTAGCAGTTGTGCCACAGGATCTGTGACTTACACTTGCATGCACACATGGTTAGAGTCAGGCGTATGACAGCAGAATGGCTCACTGAGGCCCCCTGACAGCTGCTGAGTTGGACCATGGCACATGCTCAGGGCTAGTGGTCCCAGGCTGAAGCAAGGAGCCACCAGTCAACAGGGGCTGACCCATGGCGCAGTGACAGGAGATGGGTACCCAGTGCTCCATGCTGCTGCGTATTGGGCTCCTGGAGAGGGTGAGAGGTCGGAGACACAGCAGACCCATGCTGAGGAAGTCTGCGCGCATCCATTACCTCTGAAAGGGAAGAAGATGGTGTGGCTGTCGGCAGCTGCAGGTGGACAAGGGCCGTGAGATGATTTCCCTTGACTCCCTGATGATTCTGTTAGGATTTGCACATGAAAACCCTGGGCGCAGTTTTGGAGACACTGGCTGGCACAGGGCCATGAGCTCAGAAACACAGCTCACAGGTGCCAGCTGAGCCATGGAGCAGGGTGAGACAGATCAGATGACCATGGGAGGGTGCAGGCAACTCGGCAAACCAGGGTGAGTGCACAAAGGATGCTTTACGTTACAATTCCTGCTTCTGAGAATGGGTTCAAACTAACACACCAGGAGGAAATATTACAAACCCACACCTGCCTCCATGTCACTGTCTTGAAGTAGTAAAGTGGTATCAGTGGGAGAAGTACTGTTGCATTTAAGGGGACAGCAGCAGTGGGACATCTGTTCTTTAGAGGGAACTCACCTGTCAGCTGTGCAGATCCCTATTGTCACACACTGCGTTGACCAGGAGCCCTCCTGCCCGGTGCCTGCACAGCTGTGCCTGGCACACCTTGCTGCCCAGGTGAGCGTGTGGTCGTTTACCAGGAACACTGTGCCCATGAATGAATTCTGTGTGCTGAAAGCAGGATTATTACACCTGGGTTTTACTCCAAGGAGAAAATGGAGGCTGGAGGAAATAGAGCACGTCACCTGGAATCTCAGACTCGTTTGTGAGGATGAGAGAAGGCTCCACCTGCTGAGTGGCCCTCGTGCAAGCCCTCCACCAGCGGCCTTCCCTTTCTATGAAGTGCACCCCAGGAGATAGAGCTTCTCCCACTTGCTCCTGCAAGCAGCTTCCTGAGCCCTGGGCCTAGGCTGGACCCTCGAGAGCTGTACACGGAGGAGTGGGGGTGCTACAGCGGACTTGTTTAAACCCAGAGCCTCTGGTCCCCCAAGCATCTGTGTGGCTCCACTGGCACAACATTCCTCTCCCTGTCCCCACCTCCAGAGTGGTTTCTGAAAGAAGAGGAGAAATGTGCTAATACAAGATCTTGCTTTGTCTTCTTTTTTTCCACTCCTTAAGGCAATGTCGTGTGCTCAGATTTCCTGTTCAGAAACCATCCAAGGTGGCTCACGGGTGGAAGTAGGAAGCAGCATCTCCCACATGTGAAAACCTAGCCTGGAAGCCCAGGCAGCAGCTTGCAGTTCTCCATGCATGTGCAAATCTCAGTTCCACACTTGCTGTCTGCAGTGGGCACTGCAGTTCAGTCCTCCGCATGCAGGGTCCCTGTTGGGTTGTCTGCCCATCTGTCTGCCTGTTGGCTGTGTGAGGCGCCCTGCGTGCAGATGCATCTCCCGGTCCCTGAGGGAAGCATGAGGGCCAAGAGAGGTGCTGAGTGGACTTAGAGAAGGAGTCCACGGCTACTTTGTACAGGTCCCTGGTTTCTCCTATGACCCTGCAACCCTTGCGACTCTGAAGAGGAGGATGAGGTGCCTGCGTGCTCTCGAAGAGCCGGGCCAGAGACGCTGCCGACTGCACTTCATTTCAAGAAACCTCAGCATTGTTTCATATGTAAGAAAATCCCAGAAATGCTTTCATTCATTCAAAAAAGAGAAAAAAGGAATCGTTTCTTAATGGAACTCAAGTGACTGAATTTTTTAAGCCATGCAGATACGCAGAGACCACGCACGCAGCGGGCCTTGTCCACAATCAGAGCAGGGGCCTTGAGTGGTGAGCAGTGAAATCCTCGCCTCCTGACCCAGTTTCTGCTTCCTCTGGCCAGGGGTGCTTCGGGGGACCTGAACCCTACCTGGTCTTTGCACCATACTGACTTGGCACTCCACCAGACGTGGCAGCAGAGGGTCACCCTGTGCCTGGTGGGTTTTAGCTCCCCGCCTGTCCCATCCTGGGGTGGGAGCTGCAGCACCCAGCAGGACCAAGGTGAAGATGGCTCAGCCCTGCCCATGCTCGGCTGTGTGCTGTCACGCTGGGGCCAGTGCAGCCAAGCTCGGTCACTGCGCGCTGCTTGCCACTCTCGCTGCGCTGAGTCACACTTGCATTCTGGACAGGCTTTAGTCATTTGTTGAGAAGTTTGTAAACTGTTAGTGCCCCGCAGCCGTTATCTTTCTCTCTATCAGGCCATTGGGCTCTTCCCACAGGAACCCACAACAGGGCTGGGCTCTGCACTTTCACCTGCACTGGGGATGGGTAAGCAACCAGGCAAGGTGGGGCCCAGGTGACCCCTGGGCACCTCTCACTGCCTCTGCCCCACACCCTGGAGACCCTCTGCTCCCTCCCTGCCCGCTGCACTGAGCCTGGACAGGTGGCTGCAGCAGGTGGCCAGGTGCCAGTGGCTAAGACTGCAGTGTCCCTGGCCTCCTGCTCCCCACAATGCTGTGGCGTGCGACCCTTCCACACTGCTGTCACCACAGTGTTTCTGTCACACTCATGCAAGATGCTAACAAGGAAACCAGGAGAAGGTGTAGAACCACTTTCTGACTGCTCTCTCCCGACCTTCTGTAAATCTAAAATTGCTGCAAAGTAAATAGTTGGGAAGGGCTCCTGGCCATCTTTAAAGCCTGTGAGAAGGTCAAGGATCCCTGCCCCGAAGCTCCCCCTGAAAGCCACTGAGCCTTGCTTACCACGAGGGTCACTACCTCAGTGACACCCAGGCAGGCTCACCCTGTGTCGGGGTCTCACTGCCTCTGGTCCCATGGGAAAGGGCTGCATTTTTGCTATCCTTTGCTTTCCTTCAGTGGTTGCCCCTTGGCATCCCCTCCACCTTCTGTGAAGCCACACACCAGGGCAAGCAAAGGGCAAGCCCGGGTCCTCGCCTAGGCCCCCATTTCTAGTGGCTTCCTGGCTGCGGGGCGGGTGGGTGCTCGTTCTGATTCCTTCCCACAGCCCTTACCACAGGCTTCCCGGTGACTCAGAGAGCTGTTTGCTGTCCCTTGCTGAGCTCTTGGGAGGCCAATGAACAGGTCCAGGCCAAGCGAGCCTCGCCTCTTGTCCTCGCACTTGCACCTGGTATCATTCTCCTCCCGATGCAGGAAGTCACACTTATGCAGGTCACTGCTGCTTACTCCCCCCCACACACTCGCAGCAGGTGCCCTGGATTCAGCCATTCCTGGCCTCACCCTTCCTAAAAGTCAGGTCTCCAGTGTGAGCAGGGCACACCTGGCACCATGAACCCCACATGGAGTCACCCTCAGGTGAGGCCCTGCTCCCCAGCGACTCCTTCCCTTGGCGGCTGCCATCCAGGGTTCTTCAGGGCAATGCTTTCCACACAGTCCACAGATACCGGTGGAGGTGCAGGGCACCATGGGCAGGGAGGGCTGGAGGACACGCTCTAGGGATGCACAGACTCCGTGCACAGGCGTCTCTGTAAGCACACACCACTTGTCACACAGCCTGGGCCTCCTCAGGGACCCCAGTGTCATCGGGACACCTCTTTCCCACAGTGCCTTTCCAGGGCTCCTGAGGCAGGCAGACAGGGTCGGGCCACAGTGCCCTGGAGTGTTAGGAGCTTGCACCACGCCCACTGCACACCTGACAGCTGAGTCCTCTAGTGTGCAGCATGTGCAGCAGCCCCTCTGGGCTGGCTTCACCCTGTCTTTAGGAGGATACTGCCCAGATGGCTCTCCACAGGGAACTGCTGTTCCTGTCTGCCCCAGCTCCCACACACAGCATCATCCCTCAGCCCCCGGGGTGGGTCAGCACTCACTTGTGCTCCTCAGTCACCTGCTCCGCCCCAAGGTGGGTGTTCTCCATTTGTTCCCAGGCTTCGCCATCCTGCTGGCGCCTCGGCAGCCCAACCTGTTGTGGCTGATACAGTCAGCATCAAGCGCTTCCGCTGACATGAGACAAAGCGTTGCAGCTGGGGAGGGGTGAGCAGAGCCGCAGGTGTAGCTGGGTTCCCCAGCATGGCTCTCGGTGAGGAGTGGGACAGGCAGAGCAGCAGGACAGATGCCGCACAGCTGAATGCATGGTCGCCTCATACTGCTGACATGGGTGCCATCTCCACAGGCACACAAACGGCTGCCACTGCACTGAGCACCACCCCGACCGACTCCCTAAGCACCGCCAAGTGTACAAGGTGCAGACCCAGAAACTATGTTCTCTGCAGAAGTAAAGTGGAAATCACAAACAGATACCCCTGGAGAATCTCCAGATGTCTGGAAATTAAACATACTTATAAATATCCCATGGGTCAGAAAAGAATCACAAGATAACTTAGTAAACATTCCAAAGCGAATGAAATACAATATATCAAAAACTACGGCCCAGCTAGAGCCACGCAGGACAGCGTGCCTCTAAGACACAGCAGAAGTCTCAGAAGCACACTCCTCAATTTCCACCAGAGGAAAATGGCAGAGGGACAAAACCGTACAGAAAGGAGCAGGGTGAGTGAAATAAAGAACTGGAAAAGAATTCATAAAACCCAGATCTAGTCCATTTCTTCAAAAAAATCAAAGTTGAACAAGTCCATAGAGTGGCACAGAGAAGCACACAACTGACTGGTGTCGAAGGCCGAGGAGCGGATGTTGGGCTAGGCATGGTGGCGCCTGGAATCCCCGTTCTCTGGGAGGGTAATGCCCAGCCCAAGCAACTTGACATAGAGAGTACTGGGACTTAGCTCCGTGCACCATCGAGGGGCAGATAGGATGCGGATCCTGCAGACTTCCAGAGATTGCAGGGCGCCAGCTGGGTACCAGCTCCCTGATGACCCCAACCCATCAGGAAGGGCCAGGCAGCTTTCTAACAGCTGTAACTTCCAGTCGGATGTGTTCACCAGTGAACTTGACTAATGCAACCTACAGTCACTGCCTTGGAGCAGCCCGGAGGCCCATGGGTGTGGTTCAGGCGAGGCGGATGTGCGGCCTCCGGCTGGGCTGGGAGCCCCGTGGGACTTCCGTGGCTAGGTCTCCACTTCTGCTGCCTCGAGTGCTCCCTGCGTTGTGCAGCCTCAACACTGGCCCGAAGGCACTGGTGCCTGTGGACCATGCCCTGTACTGACCTCCCTCTTCATAAACCGGTTCCCCAGACGTTGCTGTGGTGACAAGATCTTGGCCCCCAGGAACTCCTAGGGACATGGGAGAACCTGTCCTGGCCCACAGGGTTTGGGTCGCACTCCTGTCTCCTGGGTGCCAATGAGGACTGAGGAGAACGCAGGGAGCCGTAGGGGCCAGGGTCACACGACCTGTCGGTGGCCCTCATACTGTTGGCCGTGCTCACACGGTGTGGGAAGGGTCCCCGGGGTCCGCAGAGGAAGGATGGGGCGGGAGAAGGGGGACATGTGGCACCAGGAGGTCGGGAGGGACTCGCCCTCCCTGCCGTGCACTGATGACACCACTGCCCTTCTACTGCACAGCCGTGCCTGTTCTCAGAGCCCTTCCTGGCCAGGGCCAGCTGTCGGGGTGGGAGGCTCAGGGGGCCCACCAAGCCAGGGGACTGTGACTTCTGCTTGGGAGCTGTGAGGACTCTTGGGAGTTTGCCTGGCGAAGGCCTGTGGTGACTCAGGTTGGGAGGGGACACCCAGCAGTATGGGGCGGCCTGTGCCACAGACACAGCGTAATGCCTGCTGAGACAACCATCACCGGAGTTCAACTGCTTTGGTTTTTAAATCTTACGATGGGAAAATCATGGCCATAGACCATGTTCAATGGCATGCGCGCCTGTACCATGTACCAGGCCCTGTGTAGACGGCTCTATGTATGTGAATTCACTTAATCTTCATCAGAACAATGCTTTTGTTGTTATTTATTTGAGATGAGGTCTCTTTAATGTTGCTGGGGCTGGTCTTAAACTCCTGGGCTCAAGCCATTCTCTTGCCTCAGCCTCCCAAGTAGTTGGCACTAGAAATGCACCTGAAGGGTCTGAAGGTAACTGAGGCACAGATTATCTCAGTTAACTTGTCAGGAACCCTCTGGAAGAGCCCCTGAAGCTGCCGTGCAGAGCCTGCACCACCATTGACCCCTCCATCTACACCTCCTGCGCCTGGTGCTGGGCGCTTCCTTTCTCCCCACTCCAGTGCCTAGAGGAGCCAGGTCGGTTGCAGGCCTTAGTTGTCCCAGGACCTTGCCCTTCTGACAACCACATTCGAGCGCAGGTGGGGACCTTGTACCCCTGCCCAAGCTGACCGAAGCCAGTGCCAGCCCTTGCCAGGCTCCCCGAGTGCCCACTGGTGTGTACCCTGACAGCTGCTTGCCCCTATCCTGGGCATGTCCCCAGCCTTCCCTTTCCTACCTGTGCTCACATCTCACCATGCAGTGTGGTTGACTCCTTGAAATCAGATCCAGAACCTCCCTGCTGCATAGCCCCTGCCTGGACCCTGTGGTGACTGCGGCTGCTGGCTCCTGGTACTGGAGAATGGGCTCTAGTCATGCCACATGGTGGAACTCACCAGGGGCAACCGTGACTGTCTGTGTATCCATCACACAGTCACATGTGACAACTCACGTCCCATGCATCCTGTCTGTTGCAGAGTGGGGCTCTGCCAGGTGGCTGCCCCGGCCCCGCCCTGTGCTCGGGAGACACTTGCAGCCACTCAGTTTACTGCGCTGTAAAAGCAGGACGCAAGCTTGATGACGTCAAGCTTCTCTTTTAAAGAGTGGAGAAATGCTGGCCATTGTGGGCTCTGGCTGCCTGACCATCCCCGGACTGGACGGTGAGGAGAATTGCAACATTTTCACCCAGCCGTGGAGGCTGAGGTCCCAGGTCACAGCAGCAGGGACAGCAGCACCTGTGCAGGCTTGCAGATGGCAGCTCCTCCTCTGCACCATTGTGCATCCGTGTGTCAGTGTCCTGGTGTCTTCGTCCTCTCTTCGGAGCAAGCACACTGAACATACCCGTTCTAGGGCTCACACCCAGCCGAGGGTTCCCACCTGCCTCCAGACACCGTCACTCTCCCAGGCCCTCTCCCAGGGTGAGGGGTCAATGTACAGACTGGGGGCACACAAGTCAGCCCCCAAGAGATGGCACCGTCACCACCGAGCAGAGTCACATAGCCTCGAAGCCTGGAGCCCTGGCCTCCAGGGACTATAGAAACCTGAATGAGGGAGAGCCTGGGCCCTAAGGCTGCTGCATGGCCCTGCTGCCTGTGTTGACCCCAGTGCCGCTCCTGGTGACGATGCCGGACCAGTCCACCCCAGCCTGCTGTCCATTTGTGCGTCCTGTCCATCCATCTGTCTCTGCTCCCTGCCTTGGCACAGATAAGACAAATGGCAGTACATCCCACAGAAGGACCAGAAAAGTCGTGACCTTGGGAAAGTCAGTCAAGACCGAACTGGACACATCTCACTGCAGGGAGAGAGGCTGTCGCCAGGAGCTCAAATGCAGGAACAGCAAGCGAGACCCAGCATTGAAAAAGCAGCTGCTCACTGCTTGCGGGAGGTAAACTGGTATGTGTGACAGCAGCAGTGCCTCAGAAACAGCAGAGACTGCACAGGACCCAGCTGTTGTCATTCTAGGGATTGTCCCCAAAGTTAAAGACATTCTGGAATAGTGTGCACCCATGTTCATGGACACTCACTCATGGTGGACAGACTGTCCATCTACTCATGAGTGGATGAGGAAATTGGCGCTCACTCACGGCGAATCCCACCCTCCACTTAAAAAGGATAAGCTAGCATTGTTTGTAGGGTCACCATGAAACTATAAAGTGATGTCCAGTACAAAAGCTTACATAGCTACAGCTTCTAGATGAGAAACCCAAAGCACAAGTAACTGTAAAGAACAAAAGAGGTGAAAACACAGGCAGATCTGCAAACAGGACAGGATCTAGCGAAGGGCTGCGGGAGGAAGGTCCGGGCCCTGGCGAGGCCCCCCATTGTGCCTCCTGGATGGGACAAGCCGGTCCGGACAGAAGAGCCGCGGTTGCCTGTGGCCTCAGTGTCCAGGCCACTCCCCTGTGCGGCACCCCAGGCTCACCAGAGCAGTATCAGCCCGGCGTCACGCCCTGTCCTGTGTCACCAGTGCATACCCAGGGACCAGTGTTCAGGCTGGTCCCAGATTCCAGAGCTCAGGGATCTTACTGCCTCCCCCTGCGAGCAGCTGGGACTGCAGTCCGTCCTGTGAGCACCTGCCCGAGGCCCTACCACCTGGCCCTGGCCCTGGGCGCAGTCTGGGAAGGTGCAGGGCGCCGGGCACCCTGTAAGATGTGGGGGCTGCGGGGCTGCGATCTGAGGCTGCCCCACCCTTCCTTGCCTGGCACCCCAAGTTTTCCCCAGGGCCTCTGCCTGCCTTGGTCCCTGCCTCGTTCCCCCGCGGGGCTTCTTGGTTTCTTGTAAAAGACAAAGTTAGAGTAAACCTGGAGCCTCGTCCCACCACTTGACAAACAGCACAGGGAAATGCCGGTGACACGCAAGCTGCTCCTCCAGCCGCCTTGTTTTCGAGCTCTGCGATGGAAACACACCACTTCCTTCCACTGAGTCAGGCGCCTCCTCTCGCCCGAGCCTGGCCAGCGAGTGGGAGCATCACTCTTTCCACTCAGTCGCTCCTGCGGGAAGCCGGCCAGCCGAGGGCTGTGGTTGGGTTTTTGTTGTTGTTGTTTGGTTTTGGGGTTTTTTAAAGATTGCGTAAGTCCCCAAGTGGGTTAGGAAAGGAGGGCGTGTGCCCAGCCCAACCTGAGGTGCTTGCTGTGCGGGAGGCCCAGCCGAGGACAGGACAGGCGGGGACCACGGGGAGCCACTCCTCAACCACTGCCCCCTCCCTGCCAAATCCTGACTGCCCTGACAGCCGGGATGCACGTGGGAGTTGCTTTCGTGTGCTGGTCTCTGTCACACCCTGCAGAAGTGACGTCTGCCTCAGTTTCTCCTTTAGCACTCCCCTCCTGCAGCTGCTTCTTCCTTTGCTTTCCCCGAGACTCCACCCTGCAGGCGCTGAGACTGCACAGGCTAAAAGCCCACCGGCTCAGGGAGAAGGAAGGAGAATCCGAACCCAGGGTGGAGCGTGGGAGTGGGGCTCCTAGAAGTCTAGTAACAAGCAATCCCTTGGAGCTGGGGCCCTGGTAGAGGAGTATCCCAGGCTCCTCCGCCCGGGGCAGCGACTGTGGCCGTACCAGGTGGCAAGGTGGCAGCTCCGGGCCTGCATCCTGTCCCACTGCTCCTCCAGCCCACACCTCTGTTCCCTCTGTGGGGAGCACACCGAGGACTGTCCAGCTCTCCTGAGCACCCCAGGTTGGCCGTGTGTCCCTGGAACACTCGGTCACCAGTGTGTGTCCTACCCACCCAGCCACCCAGCCCCACACTGTCCCCACATCTCCTGCTTTGCTGAAGGGCTGTGCTGTGGTATTTATTGTGGAGACACTTTCCTTTCCTGAGCCCGCGGCCCCTGGGAGACTGATTTCCTGTGGGTCCCTGAAAGGCCCACCTGGCCCTGAGTTCCGTCCTTCTGTCACCTGTGCTGTCCAGGGACCCCAGGTTGCAACGTGGAGGCTAGAAAGCACAGAAACTGAAGCGAGCAGCACCAGCCCCAGGGTGCCTCTGTTCACAGGCAGTGTGGAGGCCGAGTTCTGTAGCTCTGCTTCAAGAGCTGAGAAACAGAGGGAAGAAGGCCAGAAAGACCTCATCATTGTCACCTGAAAAGGAACAGCAAGGGGCCCAGGGCCCTCTGAAGACGGGGTTCCTGCCCAGCGGCACCGTTCCCTGCCTGCCATGTTGCCCTCACCCCCAGAGCTGCCTGGCTTCCTCCTCACGGTGCTGTGGTTGTGCTTTGATCTCAGACTCATTCAGCAAACTCTTGGTGAGTGTCCTGTCCAGCTGATTCTCTGAGTCCTCTGAGGTGTCCTCTCTGGGGAACACTGGCCGCTCAAAGTCATCTCTGGTGAGCATTTGCCACATGGCAGGATCACCCTGCACATTTGCCACACACTATGTGGCCCTGAGCAGCCGTGGACTAGGTTGTCCCTGTTGAACCCCTTGGGGGTCCAGGGACCCTAGTAGCCTTAGTCACACTCGAGCACTGGCAGGGGCAAGCGGAGCAGTGCAGAGGCCCAGCCATGCGCAGCCCTGCTCCCACCGGGTGCCACCCGGCAGGTGGGGACAGCGTGCCCTGCTCGTGGGCTGCACTGTGGAGAATGGGCTGGCAGTGGAGGAAACACGGTGCACTGTGGCCATGCAATGAGGGCCCCAGAGGGAGGGCAGCACTGTCCATCCCTGCAGAGGGGGGGTCGGCAGCCCGGCCATCTGCAGCAGTCACCGCGACACTAAGGGGCAGCCTGGTGACCTGTCCCCTTCCCTGAGCCCAGCTGTGTCCTGGAGGGGCCTAGGGGCCTGGACCCTGCTGGGCACACACGCTCCTGCTCTCCTACCCTCAGAGTCCGGCTCTACTTTGATCAGACGTCTGGGCTTTGTCACATTGCCTGGACAGGGGTTGGTCCATCCACGGGGAACAGTGTGGGGGCCCCCGGCAGATGTAGACGGGGTCTCACTATGTGCCCAGGTAACCTCACACTGCTAGGCAAAAGACCCTCCTGTCTCAGCTTCCTGAGTAGCTGGGCCTGCAGGCCCAGACCACCGCGCCCGGCCTGCCTCCTTTTAGTTAGCCACCTGCTTCTCCCTTCCATCGTCCTCTCCTCAGCCGTCTTGTTGGGTCCTTTTCCTGTGCCAAGGAGGTCACAGAGACAAGGACAACTCCTGGTGTCTTCTCAGGCCTCTGCCCTGTCCTCATGGCCTCCTTCCTGCACAGCCGCCCGCAGGGCTGGAACAAGTACGGTCACGCCACCCACCCCTAATAATTCTCAGCTTTGGTTACTCCTGCTGTCTCCCTAGCTCCCCTTACATTCACTGATGAATTATGACACCGTGGTCTATAAATGAGTCCAGTGGCTTCTTGCTAAGTGTGCTTGATCTCACCAAACCTGGCGTGAGCATGTGCAGAGTGTCACTTCTCCACTGTGTGTCAGCCATCAGCCGACAACAGCTCTGCAAGCCACAGCCCGGCTTTTTGTTACTGCCATTCTCAGCAGTGTAAGCAGAGATAATCAGGCTTATGAAGCTGGAGAGCTCCTGGCGCGCTGCACATGCCACGCTGACATGGAGCCTCCTCTCCACGCACCTCCTGGAGCTGTTGCCAAGCAGCTGCCGTGTGCTGTTACACCTCACCCCGCTGCTGTTTCTTCAGTGTGTGCCCTAAAATCAGAGAGGAAGGCGTTTTCCAGTCCTGGGACCTAACCTCCAGACTACAGTGCCAGTCACCAAATCCCACTATATGCTTTACAGAAAAAAAAAAATTCGAGTTTTTGTTTTAAGGCCTGGGGTGCAGTGTGGACTTTCAGGCACCTTTGGTTGTGTCTCTGCCGTCTCCTTGCACCGAGGACAGCTCTGCACCCATCTGTCCCCAGGCTGGTCCCCGCCACGGGATGCACAGTGCAAGCTAGAACTCCAAGAAGCTGCATCCTCCCCACAGGTGCTGCTCTTGGCAGCTTCCTGGAGAAAGGCTGGCTTCCAGGCTCAAGATGCTTTGCTGGCCTGGGCGGAGTGTGGGGGCCCACAGCAGTGACTTGGGTGACACGGCCTGCGCTGCAGCAGCACTGCTCCTCGGGGTGACCCTGCTCAGCCAGCACCATGGGACTGTGTCCCCTCCCCCTGCTCATTTCCCGCTTCTCTGCCTTCCTGTGGGCCAGGTTCTTGGGTTAGACTCTAAGAAGGCGAGAAGCCGCTCAGGAAAGGAAGTGTCCCTGCACCTAAAGGGCTGGGGCTGCGGAGCCCTGCAAACCACGGAACCCAGAGGGCGCAGTGGGGGTCTTGAGCAGCAGCTGCTGCGCCCGGGGTGCTGGAGAGCTGGGGACAGCAGCAGGACTCCTGGAAAGAGGAAGCCAGACACACAGGACTGTGTGGCCTCACGTCACTGGGAGCCAGGAGACAGGCAGGGGGGCACCGCTCCAGCTGCCTGGGTGACCCTTCCGTGCCGAGCCTTGCTGGGTGCGACAGTGACTGCAGGCACAGGTTCCCTGGATGAGAATCGGAGGAGCCGGGTTCTTGCTGTGGAGTCTTTCTTCTTTAATTAAAATGTTTTCTTTATTAGCACAGTCTGCAGTGCAGAACGGTCACAGTCCCCGTGGGGTCCCTGCATGGACAGTGCCACTTCCTTTTTTTCTCACCACCCTGTCTCCTGTTCCCTTCTTTTCTGCACAGCTCTGTCTTTTTCTCTATTGTTACCTACCTTTTATTTGGCTCTTTATTCATATTTTGAGTTTCTCATGAAGAACGACCACACAGTGACGAAGCTGTGTGTCCGTTGACCTCTCGCAGCCTTACGGTCTCCCGGTGCACCCGATTTCCTGCAGATGCCTCCAGTTAACCTTTGTGGCAGAGGGGCTCTGTTGTAATCCACTCGGGCCACCGCCATCACCTTCACTGTTACAGTTCTCAGTAAAGGGAGGATGGGTATGGTCCCAAAATAAAATTAAAATATTCTCGAGAGTCACACCACGCCCTCAGGGGCAGGGAGGAGTGTGTGTGACGGAACTGCTGGCTGTGGCCAGAAAAGTGAGCCTTCAGTATTTGCACAAAATTGTTCCCTCCTGCTCTGGAGCCCCACATTCCCGTTTGGAAAATGAATTCCCTGGGAAAAGCTGTCAACACTTAGGCAGGACGTCCGTCACAGGGCCGTCATGATGAGAGGCTTGGCCCGACCTGGAACCTGGAGGAGCTGGCTGTCCTCGGGGGTATCCTGGGGCTGTGCCCATGCCAAGCTAAGACGGACCCTCTAACTCCCAAACGGCAGGCCGAGCGAGCCTTTGCTCTTCAGGAAGTTGGCTACCGTGGGCACTGTGCTGTTATTACCCAGAGCTGATCCAGGTCTGCCGTCTTGAATGGAGATGACAGGGACATCCCCAGAAGGCAGCTGTGTAACAAAATGTTGGGCTTAATCACTCACACTCCTCAGGAGTGTCCGGTGGTGACAAGGAAGAGGCATATGGCATCCCGGGCAGACACTACAGTTGCCCTTCCTGTGTGTGAAACAGTGCAGCCATGGGCAGGGCTTGGAAAGGAATAAAGGAAAGTGCAGAAACGTCCAGCAGGTGATGATTCTGCGGCTTTTCACTCCGTCCTTCATGGGGAACTAACTGGCTCCTCTGGTGTCGCTGCCCCATGGGAACCTGAGAGAGATCATCCTGTCCTCTGGGTGCTGAGGACCGAGGACCGAGGGATGAGTCGTTGTGAGGCTGCGGTTGTGCAAGACACATGCGCACTGGTGCTGCAGGAGCTCTTCCTTCAGGATGATTTCTACAGGGGCGCCCGGACTGAGACTCCTGCAGTTGAGCAGACAGGAGTGCAGAGCTCCTGCCCAACCCACGACGGCTGCCCAGCCCGGCTGCTCCCTGCATGTTCTGTGTCCCCCGTTGTGGTGGGTGCTGCATCTGTCCTGGTGTAGACAGATGAGGGGTGAGGACCTGGCCAGTCCAGCGCTGTGGTGGCGCCCACACCAAAGCTCGGAGTGCACTGCCCCTCTCCAGGGTCTCCAAGAGCTCCTGGAGTGACCCTGTGGCGTCATCTCGGGTCTGCCTGCTGTCTTCTCGGTGCTCATCTGTGGACCCCAGGACTCCCTGGCTGGGGAGAGCGGCTCCACCCCTGCAGGCAGAGCCGGCAGCTCCCTTGGGAAATTAAAATTTCCTATGTTTTCTAATAGTGAGTGATACTCTTTGGCCGCCTCTTTTTTTTTAAACAATGAATATGCTTGGAAAATCCGTTTTTCTGTGCCGCTGACTAGATCAGTAACATGTTTTGAGTGTATTTATCTCAAGAAATTTTGAGGCTTTATTTTTTCCTCTGGTTAAATGCACATGAACTTACACAATGCCAGAGAGTAGACATCTAATTGTACCCCTAGTCATCTGCCTGACACGTTTACATTAAATAAACAACTTTCCTAAGACATATATGTTTTTGGAATGGATTTGTTTTTTGGCGGGAGGTGCAGGATTTATTTCCAAGTCATCCTGGGGCGGGGCCACGGGCGGCTGAGGGTAGAGCCGCGGCCAGGAGTGGAGAATGACGGCCCGGCAGGGGCCGCGGTGCTGTGCTGTCTGAGTAGAACGCGCTGGAGCAGGAGAATCAGCTTCAAGCCACCTTGCTCGCACTTGGAGCAGGCCAGGGCGAAGGCCTCGAATGTGGGGATGGGTCACTCCCTGCCGTGCTGCTGCCAGTGAGCTGTGAAGTGACTCGAGTGCTGTGGGTCTGAATGGTTTCCGAGTTTGCTTGGTATTGGAAAAACAAGAGGAATGCAGCAGCCTGGCGAGACCCCAACCTAGTGTCGGACAGCACAGAGCACCTGCAACCAAGGGGAGGCGGCGGAGGCCGGCTGCGCCCCCTCTGGCTTAGGGTTTGGGCACGGAGGGTCCGAGTCCTCACAGAGAAGTCAGCCACCACCATGGCATCACACACATGGACACCCGCTGTGGATTTGTCACCTATGCCCAGCTGCATGGCTCGCACCTGGGGCTTGGTGTCCGGCTGTCCAGCACCCTCCCGAATGCAGGAGTCGGAAAGGGGCTCTCTGACCCCCTGTACCACACTGCATCTGTGAGATGGGACTGTGGGCAGCCTCTCCCTTGAATCCTGGTTTTAGGGCTGTGTCAGAAGCTTTGCGGTTTCTATAGGGCACGGTGGCCTGCACGGCGCCTTTGCTTTGTGTCTGTGTAACTCTGCGTCCTCTTGCTGAGTTTTCCTGTTCCATCCCTCCTTGCTCCCTACCTACCCCCCAAAGCCCAGTTCATCCTGAAGGGACTGTGCCTTTCCGACTCCCCCTCCTGCACCCAGATTGCCCAGCTCCCGTCTCACGTGCTGTGCCTGCCTCTGCCACTGAGGACCTGAGGACCATGAGCAGCTTGGTTCCCAGATCCGCCGCAGGCCCTGAGTAGGCACCCAGGGAGCCAGGCTGTGTTCTGTCTGGCGCTGAGTTCAGCTTTCGTGCCTCCTTCAAGCTTCTGGTGAGGATGCACCTGCCTGAGGAAGCTGCTCTGAAAGCAGCAGAAGCGGCCCTGGTGCTGCGCATACGGAGACACAGACAGACAGACAGACACACACCTGCCTTGGTTCTCCTCTGACTCACCTGGTTAAAGCTGTATCTGTATCCCTGCCTCTAACTGGTCAAACACACACAAGAAGAATCAAACAACTGAAGCGCGTCATCAGACGGTAAGATGGGACAGCCACAGTGGAAGGCAGCAAGATAATTCCTTGGAGAGCGGCCTGCGACGAGCACAGGGTCCAGCTGGGCCTCTTCAGGAGACGCTCAGCCAGTCGGCAGCAGGGCTGCGCAAGGTTTGGCCACCCATGTCCACAGCAGTGTCACCCACTCTAGCCAAGACACGGGGTGGCCAGCAGCCCACGCTGCCATGAGAGGAAGCCAGTGCAGGCCATGCACAGGACAGCGTGCTGCAGGGGCAGCTCAGCCCGTGCTGCACAGCTCTGGGCTCCTGCACCTGCACCCGGACCCCAGGCCCTGAGCGGATGTGCTGCCGCCTGGCTCCACACAGAGTCTGAGCAGGCGGGATCCGGACTGGGCACAGTATGGAGCCACTGTTTAGCAAGAGCAGAGCTTGGGCCTGCGGGACAAGGGTGCCCTGGCAGCATCTGCTGGGGGTGACAGCCCGACCCCTCCGAGAAAGGCGGGCAGGGACGATCACGAGGCCAAACCCCACTGCCTGTGTGCACTGAAAACCTGAAACCCATGCGACCCACATGTCATTTCCCCCGTGCCCTTTTCTGTGCCCACTCAGTGTCTGCTGCCTGCTCCCGGACTCCACAGAACTCAGGGCGGTACACGCCCTTCCGTATCCACACAGCCACCCATAGGGCAGCCAAGCCATTCTCAGGGTCAGGTCAGTAGGTAAGGATGGTCCAGGATGGCGGTCACCTGGACGCCCAGGGCAGACACCTCCCTGCGTGGTGCCCAGATGTCTGTTCAGGGCGCAAGTGTTTCCCAGGACAGAGCTGGGGTCACAGGCTCCCCACTCTGCAAGAATGACAAGTTTGACTGCTCCAGAGAACAGTGTTCAAGGAGAAAGCTCAGCCCTGCCGAGGTCACAGAGCATCTGATGGCAGTGGCAGCACCGGCCTCATCGATGTCCCGCTCCACTGTCCCTCATCGGAGCCATCACATTCAGGAGACACAGTCTGGCGGCAGCCGCTTTGTGAATCTGCATTGCGAATACCTCGGCTCTGTGGGGACTGTGCCCGGCCCTGCCCTTTGCGCCCTCATCAGAAGCCTGCGAGGCCAGTGTGCGGGCTGGTGGCCTCTGGGGTTCCAGTGCACGCCAGTGGCTGAGAAAACCACACAGCCTTTCTGAAAGCTGATGAACTGTGCTTGACCTGGGCGTCTCCGCTTCACACTGACAGCTGATGGAGCCGCAGAGAATGAAAAACGTGCCCTGGCAGAGACAGCGGTGAGAGCCCCTGCTGCGCACCCCACCGCTCTGCCCCTCCTCCGGTCCTGGGATCTGTGTCCATCACTGCTGCACAGCTGCCAGGGCTTCGGCCCCCACCCACCGTGTGTGGAATGGGTGTCCGCGTGCATCAGCCCAGGGCAGGTGAACAGGGCTACGGCCCTCTCAGACTGTCCAGCGGTGATGCGGACTCGCCCCCTCCGTGAATGACGTCAGAGGTGCTGTGTGATGATCCTGCTAGCAGCTCATGCTCTAATGCTGTCATTTCTGTTCCTGGGATCACTGCCCCCTCCCAAGAGGTGGACCTGGGTAGCTTGTCACCCCTGGACCTTGCACGCTGTTATTTTAGGTGCATCATTTAGGGTGATCTGTGCTACCCCAAGCTGCTGGTCAGTCCCTGGGCACTGAGTGAGTAAGACATGGCTGTGGCACTGCCACTCTGAGAGTGGTAGAGGGGACAAGCCTGGGGCATCCTCACCCCCGGCCCCTCAACCAAGCAGGGCTGCAGGAAGCTGGTGGCATCAGGCAGGCTGGAGAGAAGCGACGGTTCAGTTTGTGTTTGCCCAGCGTGCCTGACTGTGGCTGACCGCATGGGCCCTGGAGTTGCAAAGCTTGTCCAGCAAGAGGGCAACCCCAAGGAAAGTGAAACAGCTGAGGGGAGGCGATGGCAGAAGGGCTGGGTGCAGCGCTTGTCATAGAAACCTTGAGAATCCCTGTGCCCCTCTCCCTGCCTGGCCTCCCTCAGCCTGGCTGGCAGCACCAGCTGGACCCTCCTCCTATAATAGCATGGCCTCCGCCACCACCAGAAAGAAACCTCCTGCAGGGAAACCAGATCCCACGGAAACTAAGGGGAGGTGACTGCAGGTGCCCAGGAGCACCCCAAGGGCACCTTTCACTCTCAGGCAGGTCAAGTAGCCTTCAGCTCCTGCACAAGAAGAGATGGCGGGGGGGTGCTGGGCTCAGGGGACCACCCCCCGAGGCCAGCCACGTGAGGGCCCTGTGGATACCTGCACCAGCTCTGGAAGTTGATTCCAGCTTCTTTCTTTCCTCATTTGAGTTCCAGCTTATCTATGAACATTATTTGTTAGGAAAACAGAATGCTACAACATTCCTTAGAAGACAAAGTGACTTTAAGATATGAGTCCACCAGAAAGTGCCTACAGTGAATGGCACTGCAGTCGGGTGAGCCACATGGACTCAGAGCCACTGAGGATGGGCACGATGTCTCTGCTGGAGAGATTTGCTTGTCCCAAGAGAGTCCCAAAGCTTAAATCACTGTGTCATCTTCATGAGACTGCATGTCATGTCACACTGGGGCATCCCTGGCTCTTAGGGACAGGCCCAGCAGCACACAGGCAGATGCCCCAGCCATGTGAAAGGACCAGGGCCACATGCAGGAGTCCTGGTGGCCAGCAGGCGAGGCCAGTTCTGATGATGCGGTGACGTTCTTCCTCCTGTCTTCCCAGGGCCCCGGGTCTGTCTCCGCCTCTCCTGTGTTCTGTTTTCTTCCCAGATTCACCTCGTTCTTCCCCCTCTGTCTTCCCGTGTCTTTGTTTTCGCCCCGACTGGACTCACCTCATCCTGCCATCAGTCTGGGGGTCCATTCATTCGTGTGAGTGTGCCCCGCGGTGGGACGGAGGGGCCACCGTGCACTGTTGTGGGGCTGCACACAACACTCCAGGGCCCCCATGCACATCCAGCTCACTGGATGTGTCTGTGTAAATGTGTTGGAGGGAAAATTGCTTTGAGAAAGAGGGGTCTTTGATGATCTGTGCAGCAGCCTGGTCAGGTTCTGCTGCTGCTGCTGCTGTAATCAACTGGAGAACAGAAAGACTGTGAAGTGCGAGGCATTCCGAACGCTGCTCTCTCCCCCGCCCCAGGAGGAGCCACGGCTGGGTAGGCTGCTCCACCCCAACCCAGTGTCTGCTGCATATAAGAGGTTTCAGATACCTGAGTCCTTGCTGGTTTCTCACTGAAGAGCTCCACCAGCACGTGGTCCTGCACCACCCTGCAGGACGATCTGAGAAAGGCTGTGTTTGAGCACTTGCATTCCTGTAGGAAGGAATGGAAGGTACCCCGTTACCATTTCACATTGAGCACATGTTGAAAGGATTCCACTGGATGGTGCTACATTTGAAACTCATTGAGTTCTTGTAACTGTTTTCTAATGTGGCTACCAGGCAATGTAACAGCACAGGAATGGTTCCTGTTTCTACAGGGCTCAGAACTGCTGGAAGGTCAGAGAGTTCCAGGTTCTGAGTGAGGAGAACATGGCAGGGTCATCTCAGCTCTACTCCTCCGTTAGGTTGGGCCCTAGGATGGCCCCTTTTCTGGTCCTTATCTCAGTTTCCTTTTATTGAAAAGTGAAGGCACAGGCTTGATTAAGTGCAGGAGCCTCTCTCCCAACTTCCGGGCTCAGCATTGACAGAGGGACACTGTGTCCTGCTTCTCGCCCTCCCAAAAGCATCCAGCAATGCCTGTGGGTTGTGGTTTGGAGCTGCGTCTGCAGGGAAGAAGATGTCCCTCTGCTCTCACTGCCAAGGACATGGATGCTGTCGTCATCGGCCTCCTTTAGTCTTGAAGGGCATGGACGCCCCACTGCCTGGGCACCAGGGTGATGCTTGGTGACAAAGGACTCATCACACTACAATCACCGAACTCCAGTTCCGAGCAGCGTTCAGTGTGTTTTATCTCCTTTCTTTCTTGTGGTTCATCTCATCAATGGAGATCTTGATGTAATCGGTTCTCTGTAATTGACAGATAACATCTCTCTCACTAAATATAGAACACACTCTATCAATTCATGTTACATGCAAGCCCTATCTTGCATGGAAATTAAGAAAGAAATTGGAATTACTAATAATGACATAACAGTTGATGGCTAAGTTAAGAGAATAACATCATTGGAATAAAGATGTAGAAAAACAAATCATAACCACTGCAAGATTTTCCACTCATTGCCAGTCAACTGCCTTCCAAAACAGGTGCACTCTGTGGACACAGCCTTGGCATGGCACGTCAGCCGCCTTGGTAAAGCTAGTGTCGGGGGTGGGTGGGGGGAGACGCCTCTATCCGCTCTGCACAGCAGTTGCCTAGAAAACAACAGCTGATGTCCAGTGATTGAAGAATGGGATTCAGAGAAGTGGTAGTGCTCGTTTCCTTCCTGCGGTCAGCAGACCTCCCTCGATGGCAGCTGCTTTTGTAGACAAAGGTTGGGGACCTGAGACCGTCATCACCCCACAAGTATGCAGGCAACTCAGTCCTATTTCTGTGAGATGTCTGTGGTATCCATGCGTTTTTCTCAAGCCTGGGTGACTTGCATGAGAAAGAAGAAAGATGGGACTTAGAGTGCATGGAGAAGACTGAGGAGGCCACAGGGAGAGCTGGAGGGGCCAGGGAAGTGTGTTTTCCTGCAGGGTGCAGAGTCTCTTCACGCCACCCTTGGTGAGGCAAGGAGGTCAGGTTTGGAGAGGAGACACCTGAGCTGGAGCAGCAGGATGGGGCCTGGGGTTGAAGGGTTGCTGGGAGGCAGGGGATCAGTTGCTCTGTTGGGCTGGACAACGGGTTTTCCTGCCCAGGTGAGACAGGTGTCCTGACAGGTGCAGCCCTGAGTGTCTCCTGCTGACAGGCCCACCAGGGATCCTGGGTCCCCCCCCCCCCGAGGCAAGAGAGACCAGCTTGGGCTCTCTTGGGCTGTGGCTGCACCTCTGAAGCCCCAGGGATCCAGTGAATAGGAGCAGGTGCATGGCAAGGTGGTCCTTAAGCATCCGACACCCCAGGGCTGGGGGTGTCTCCTCCACCCAGGAGGCACAGCCAGGACTGCCCCCTGACATGCAGCTGTCCCTCTCACGTGCTCAGCGCAGCATGCAGGGTGGTAAAGGAGCACAGCCTTCTTGACCCAAGGCTGGGCCCAAAGCCAAAGTGATGGGGAGATGCCCGAGTTCAAAGGAAGCCTAAAGCTGATGGGTCACACACCTGGCTCCTCCTCCTGGTTTGTCTAGGCTATAGGGAGAAGGGGGCTCAAGATGCCCAGTGGGATGACTGTGTGGGTGACCTGCTCAGCCTGGGCCACCCCAAAGGAGGGCGCTGCATGCCACGTATGTCAGGGCTAGAGCTCCTGCATGAATCGAGACGTGTGTGTGTCTCCATGGCCACCAATTCTGGAGAACTGGGGAGACCGGCCTGTGAGGCGCCGGCAGATGTGGAGGAGCTGTGGGGAGCAGGAAGTCATCGGCCCCCTTGGGAAGGGAGGCCACGGGACAAGCACTTCCTCTCCCCCACGTGGGGGCATTCTTGAGCCAGAACTCAGGGCCACCAGCTAGCCAGGGGCGCCAGGAAAGGTCACACTGTGCTGTCCCCAGCGGGACACCAAGTCCTTTTCCTTCTCTGTCACCTCCTCCTGCTCTGACTCTCCCAAAGCAGTTAAAACCGGAGGCGAGAGGACAAGGGGTAAAACCCAGGGGCACCCAGGCTGTGGTCTGCTGGTTCCTGCAGTGAAGAGGCTCCTGCCACGGCCAGCCACAAAGCTGCCTGCAGGACCCCACTCCACACAGAGCTGGAAGCAGCTCATACTGCATGGCCCAGGGTGCCAGCATGGGGGGCACCAGTGCACGTTAGGCTGAGGGAAATGAGCCGCACACAGAGGCACCTAATGCTCCGTGCATGCACAGGATCTAAAAGAGCTGATTCTACAGGAACGGGGCCAGAGGGCAGGGCCGAGTAACGGGTTCCCCGGCAAGAGGGAGAGAAGTCCCTAGCAGTCAGAGGCACTGCAGGGTGACTACAGCGCCTTCCCCGGGGCCCCAGCAGGCAGAGCGGGAGGTGGTGCCCATCTGTCAGCTCAGCAGGGCACTGCCTGGGGCTGGAGCCCTCCTCATGCCCTCACAGCCACACGCTGTGCGGAGCCCAGAGCTCTTCCCGCAGCACAGAGACTTCTGAGTCACCGGAAACCCAGCTGGCATCCTGCCAGCAGTCCCTGGTGGCACTGGACCGGATGTGGAGATGCGCCCAAGGAAGCAGGTCCAGAGGCTCCCTGGTCTCCGCTCCCTGTGTTCCACCTTCCAGGTGTCCTTGTGTGTGGTGACTTTGAGAGGAGCAGCCTCTGGCCGCTGCACAGAGCCAAGCTCAGCCCACACCTTCTGCCAAGGCCTGTCTGAGGCTGCTGCTAGAGACCTGGGCTCCAGTCCCCTTTTCTGAGCTGCCTTTTCTTTCCCCGTCCTCCTGCCCTGCATCACCCCTTGAGCGCCCAGCCTTTCAGAGGTGACATTTGCTGCTTAGCTCGCAGGGAAACAGGAAGTAACCAATGGGTCCACCACAGTGGGAGGCCAGGCAGCTGAGGAAGCCTGTGGGGTCCCCTGTGTGCTGCCTTGGGCCAGCTGAGCCCTGCACCCTGATCACGGTGGAGAGGGCGTGTTTGTGCCGCCAGGCAAGGGCGGGGCTGGCTCCCGCTGCAGGACTCTCCAGCGTCTACAGCAGTGGCCCCTGGGACACAAAGTCAGTGGCTTCAACACTGCCAGCCAGGAGAGCCCCAAGACCTCCCATGTCAGATGAGGAAAGGGTTGTTTCCCCTGACCAGAGCTCTTGCTGCTGGTGTGATATTCTAATCGCAGAGCGGTTATTCATCATCCTGGACTGGAAGGGACTTTTGCTGGGCTTACCCAGAACCAGCTGGCTGGGGCTCCTGCACTAGCCTGGGCCTGCAGCCAAGGAGGGCGCTGGGAACAAGCCCTGAGCATCCAGGACGAGCGCTCAGCACGTACCATGTGCCCTGCGTGACAAGCCCACCCTCACCTCATCTTCCTGCTCTGGGGCTGAGGGGAGGGGTGTGCCTGGTGTGGGGGAGCAAGGTGCAGACTGTGGCAAGGACAGAGTGCGTCCCAGCCTCAGCCCTCGGCCCAGTGTGCACATCTTCCTCCCCCGTGAATCCCAGGCAAAAACCTTGTCCTGAGTGCTGGGATCCACCAAGTTCTCCTGCAAACTCTGCTTGCCCAAATCCCTTGTGGCTGGGTTTTCCTTAAGCTTTTCCAAGGGGACTTTCCTAATCCCTGGTGAGTGGCAAATTGAGCCACATGCCCACTCTCGGGGCAGACAAAGTATTCTAGAATGGGGAGCAAGTGGCACAAAGGTCCCCCGGTGCCCCTACCACGGGGGCCCAGGATGTCTCTGAACAGAGCCATCCATGGGTACTGGAGGACTGAGGCTGAGTCAACCATGGACCCGCCTTTTGTGGACGGCGCAGGCCACTCCCCTCCAGGCATCCTGCCTGCCTGGGTGGAAAGAACTCAGCTAGGAAATGTCCTTGTGACCCGGTTCCCACCCGTCTGTTGTGATGGAAATCATCCCTCAGGGCTTCCCCAGTTGGAAGGTCAGGTCACGCGGGCAGCGGCAGCAGACAAGACCCAGCGTCAGGTGGCCGCTGCGCCTGGACAGAGCCACCTGTGTCACACGTGCTGCTCCTCCTTTCTCTTCAAAAGCAGGAGATAAAGGTGTCTTTTTCTGTATCTCAACCTCGATGTGTTCCAGCTTTAATGTTGGGTATGATGAGAGAGATCCTAGGTGTCAAAACCCCAAGGCTGCCTGGCCATGACAGGTGAACGTGCTGGGACCCGGCTGGGCTCCTGGTGCTGGCTGCACAGGGCTCTAAGCCCAGGCGGGAGTGATGCGACAGCCACCGCGGTGAGTAAGCCTGCGCGAGGTGGCCGGCGGCCGGGATGACTGCATCGCGCTGGGCGCCCCTGAGCGGGAACCTCGCCGCAGGGCTGCACCTCTGCTCTTTCTGTTCTTTCATTTGGTCACGAAGAGCTGCCGGCTGCCACCGCCGACAGACAGGAGTCGTGCTTGGCGCACGTGTGGGCGGGCGGGCTGTCACTCCACGTCCCTCCCGGGGGCGAGGCGGAGTTCTCCACAGGGCTGGGGAGCCCAGCAGAGGGATCCGGTCCCCAGGCATCCAAGGTTCGCTCCGGAGACTCTGTTCTTCCAGCCTGCAGGCGCTCTGGCACTTCGTCAATCTCCTTGAAACTTGAGAAGTCACTCCGTATGATAGTATCAAGTCTGAGGGTATAGGCAACTACTTTGAAGGCAGTAAGATTCACTAAGATGCCCATTCTGGTTTGACTATTGTCTCCTTTGGAAGTCCTGTAATGTTTACAATGCTTAAGTTTTATTGGTCTTGTTCTCTACTGTTTTGTTCAACTTTATAATATCTAATGAGATAGACAATTCTTTTTAAGGAAACAAGAGACATTGTTGATAACCATTGTTGATAACCTTGTACTCTGTTTTACATCATCTGCTATATCTATCCTTGGTTTTGACTGACAGCTTTGTTTTGCCATATTTGACTTTATTCTCTTCCAAAAAAAGTAATAAGAACCAAGGAGTAATAAAACCCAAAATGTGTAAATTTTGTTGTAAAAAAGAGAGGGAAAAAAGAGCTCTAAAGGATACAACTGCAAGTGTGTTTAGGGGTGTTAAATAGCTGACCATATTAATGTTTTTGGTTGGATCATTGAAAACTGCTTGCAGTCTCTCTGTTTGAATGTCCACTTTGTATGCTTTGATACTGTGACTTGAGCAACTATCTCTAAGATGATAATGTGTAATCTATTAACTGGTGATTTCTTACTGTATTTTTTTTTTGTAGTTCTGTATTACTTGTACCCTTACACCACTTTGTTTTGTTTTGTGTTTTTCTCTTTTTCCTTTTAAATAAAATTTAAAAAAAAAAGAAACTTGAGAAGTTTACAAGAAAACTTAATCTTAAATGAGCTCTACTGCTCTCGGCAGCAGAAGATGTCATGGCTCATTACAAAGTACAGGATAAAGACAGAGGTGATCTCCCAGGAAATCAGCACTCAGTCAGGACATTATATTCTTAATTATGCAACATTTCTATTCACTGGGTAAATTCCCTGCCTGCAGAGTACTGTGCTGGTACAATGAGACACAGAGAGGAGTTCGGTGTCTAATTAAGGCCACCGTGGTGGGCAGGGAGGTGTTCAGAAGGTGCGTCCGTGGGTATTTTATTTCAGTTCTTAACTGTTTTAAGTGGATAGTAATGAAATAAGTGGCTTTTATATACTGTTATTGCTTAGCATGATGCTGATGTAAACATTTAAATTTAAATGAGTCAATTTAAAGGTTTCAAGAAAATAATCCTGTTAAAAGAATTTTAAGAAGTATATCAAATAGATATTTATTTAAATTGTTAGGTAAATAAACTCATTTAAATCATTAAATATTTGTCACAGAAAACAATCATGTTCTTGTCCTCCCTGTCTCCAAGCAACTCCAAGTGTTGATTTTTTTTTTGTCTTTTTCATTTTTATCGGTATCAGGGATCGAACTCATGACTGCCTGCTTGCAAGGCAGGCACTTATGCCGCTGAGCTAAATCCCCAGCCCCCAAGTGTTGATTTTAGCACAGGAGGAACAGTAGGGCTGGAGCAAAGAGTGGGTGGGGGTACGGGCCTGCGGGGATGAGGGAAGGAGGCCCTCAGTGGGGTGTGTAGGGCAGGCCAGGGTTGGGAAGGTCCCCATGAGAGTGTGGCCCCAGCCAGGAAACCGAGGCAAGCTGCCCAGAGAGTGCAGGCCGCACCCTGGGGAGAGACAGCAGGAGGAGAGGAGAGGGGAGAATGCACACCAGGAGCCTGGGCACCACGCAGGGGCAGGCGGAGAGGCCCAGGAGGCCTGCCCCTGCTGCCCTGTGCCCACTGCTGCGGAGGAGGGTGGCCCCGAGTTCTGGGACCCCACAGAGCAGCCCAACAACAGGAAAACCAACCAGAAAATGAAAAAGAACATGCCAATTTAGTGAGGTTACATTCATCGTTCTTCTCCGTCTCTGGTGACAAAACCTGTGGTCACTGGGGTATTTTTGAAAATTATGAAAAATAAAAAAGCATACAAGAGAACTAGACGTCTCCTCGCCTAAAGACTCAGATATAATTTACTGTTTCCCTGTTGACTATTCTTTTTACACTACCTTAGTACAAATTCCATATCATTTCATAAAACTTATAGCATATATTTTTATTTTAAAGAGATAAAACAATATAAACAATGATACATGGTTTGAAAACAAGATATTAGGAAATTAACTGGTTAATATGTTGCATGTTGTTATCTTCAAAGTAGTTCCTCAGAGTATAAAACATAGGCATGCGGAGTAGATCAGACAATATAAGCACAAACTGCTCTTTTCAATGAACATATAGAAATTAGGAGTATAGTTAACTTAGCTAATATATAAAAAATGTTTTCCTTTCCTTCTTTTCTCCTTCCCCCCATCCTTTCATTTGAGCAGTTTCTCTCCCTTCAATGTATCTATTGTACCTTTTGAATCTTATTTATTCTTTCAGTTTCTTACACTAGGGAGAAAACACAATGTTTCCATGCACAAATCTGATTTATTTCATTTATGAGAATGGCTTCTAGTTACATCCATTTACCTGTAAAAGGCTCAAGTTTATCCTTCTTTATAGCTGAATAGTACTACATCGTATAGAAATATGTATCTCTTTATCCACTCCTTGGTTGATGGGCATTTGAATTGTTGCCAGCAGTGAGCCATTACAAATTGCACTGCTATAAACATGGGCGCACATATATTGCTGTGGTGTGACGATTTTAATTCTTCTGGCAAAATACCCAAAAAGGGACACTTGGGTAAAATGGGACCTCTAATCCTAGTTTTTTGAGGAATCTCCACACTGACTTTCATAGTGCTTGCCCCAGTCTACACCCCCAATAGTGGGGTAGGGCTCCTTTTTCCCCACAGCCCTGCCAGCATTTGTTCTGGGTTGATTTCTTAATGGCAGTCTTTCTGGGGTGAGATAGAATCCGTGCTGTTTTAATTTGCATTTCTTGAATGACCAATGAGGTTGAACATTTTTTCATCATTTTTGCCATTGATATTTATCTGAGGAGTGTGCCTTCATTCCAGATGTCCATTTTTGCATTGTGTCTTTGAATTTGGTGGGCTTGATTTTTTTCAATTCTTTATATGTCCTAGATAGAAGTTCCCCGTCTGAGGACAGTTGGCTAAATTTTTCCCCACTGTGTGGGTTTTCTTCTCACTCTGTTGGTGATTTCTTTAGTTGTGCAAAACTTAAATAAGATGTGATTCCAGTTAGTGATTCTTTGAAGTACTTTCTGTGCAATTTGGTTTCTGTTCATGGACTCTGTGCCACCTCTACGGCCTCAAGGTTTCTACCTTCCTTCTCTCAAATAGTTTAGTGTTACTGTTTTAATATTTAGATGCTTGGTCCATTTTGATTTTAGTTTAGTGCATAATGATAAGCATGGGTCTAATTTAGTTTTCTGCATGTGAAAAGCAAATTTTTCCAGCATCGTTTGTTAAGGAGGCTATCTTTCTTCCAGTGAACATGTTTGACCCTTTGTCAAAGGTAAAGTGGCTGAGTGTCTTTGTAATTGTGTCCACATCTTCTGTCCTGAGATCCTCAGGTCTGTTTCTTTGCCAGTACTGTGCAGATTTTATCACGGTAGCTTTGTAGTACTGTTTCACGTGAGATATTGTGATGCCTTCTGCCTTGCCTTTGTTACCCAGGATTGCCTTTGCTATTGTAGGTCTCTTCTGTTTTCAAATGAATTTTAGGAGTGTTTACTCTAGTTCTGTGAGGTATGCTAATGGTATTTTGATTGAGATTGCATTAAATCTGCATAATAGTTTGGGGAGTATGGCCATTTTCACAAAATCGTTTCTTCCTATCCATGAGCAAGGGCTATCCTTACATTTTCTGATATCCTCTTCAGTCTTTTTTTTTTTTTTCAGAGTGCTATAATTTTCAGTGTAAAGATCTACTTCCTTTGGGAGGCTGGTTCCTAAGTATATCATTTTGGGGGATGCTATTGTCAAGGGAGTAGTTTCCCTAATTTCTCTGTGAGTTTGTTATTTGTATATAGGAATGCTATTGATTTTTGAGTACTGATTCTCTGTGAGTTTGTTATTTGTATGTATATAGGAGTGCTATTGATTTTTGAGTACTGATTCTCTGTAAGTTTGTTATTTGTATATAGGAGTGCTATTGATTTTTCAGTACTGACTTTGTATACAGTTATGAATTTGTTTATTAATTTTAGAAGATTTTTGTGGAGTTTTTGGGGTCTTCTATGTAGAGCATCACATCATCTGCAAATAATAATTTCACTTCTTTCCTATCCTTATTTATTTTATTTCTCTCTTAATCTAACTGCTCTGGCTAATGTTTCCAGAACTTTATTGACTAGGAATGGTGATAGTGGACATACTTGCCTTGTTCCTGATTTTAGATCGAAAGGTTTCAGTTTTGTCCATTTTAGTATGATGTTGGCTATTGGTTTGTCATAGATGGACTTTATCAGATTGAGGTAAAGAGCAGCCATTCTGATTTTCTGTAGGGTTTTTATCATGAATGAGTGTTGGACTTTATCAAAAGTTTTTTCTGCATCTATTGAGATGATCATGTGATTTTTGTCTTTGGCTCTGTTGATATGGCATATTAATTACATTTATTGATTTGCGTATGCTGAACCATCCCTGCATTCCTGGGATGAATCCCACTCGGTCATGGTGTATAATCTTCTTGATGACTTGCTGAAATCTGTTTACTAGTATTTTACTGAGGACTTTGCCTCTATATTCACTAGGGAGAGTGGCCTGTAGTTCTTTTTTTGATTGGGTCTTTTTTTGATTTTGGTATCAGGGTCATACCTGCCTCCAAGAATGAGTTAGACAATTGTTTCCCTTTCAATTTAATTAAAGAGTATGAGGAATATTGGCATTAAATCTTGTCTAAATTTCTTATAGATATCAGTTGTAAATACATGAGGACCAGAGCTTTTCCTTGTTGTTAAGTTCTTAATTATATTTTCAAGTTTATTAACTGGTATTTGTTTATTAAGCATTTTTGTATCTTCTGGATTCAGTTTTGATAATTTATGTTTCTAGGAATATGTCCATTTCTTCAGTGTTTTCAACCTATGAGTAAACATTTTTGAAGTAGGAATTGATGATCTTCTGAATTTCCACAAGATCTATAGTGATTTCACATTTTTCATGAATTTGAGTTTTTGCTTTTCTTTTTTTATAAGGTTAGCTAGGGATTTATCAATGTTATTTATTCTAAAAACCAACTCTTTGATTCATTAATTCTTTGTATTGTTTTCTTAGTTTCGGTTACATTAATATGTGCTGTGATCTTTGTAATTTCTCCCCTTGTATGAGCTTTGGGCTTGACTTGCTCTTCTTTTCTGGTAGCTTGATGTGCAGCATTAGGTAGTTTATTTAGGCTTATTCTGTTTTCCCAATCAATGTGAGAATTCACCACTTAAATTTTCCTCTGAGGACTGTTTTCATTGGCCCCATACATTCTAGTGAGTTGTATTTGCGTTTTTTTTTTTTTTTTTTTTTTTTGTCTTTTTCGTTTTTTATCGGTACCAGGGATCAAACTCACGATTGCCTGCTTGCAAGGCAGGTGCTTATGCCGCTGAGCTAAATCCCCAGCCCCTTGTATTTGCATTTTTGATTGTAGATATTGTTTGATTTCTTCTTTAATTTCATCTGTGACCCATTGGTTGTTCAGGAGGGCATTATTTAATTTACATACATTCATGGAGTTATTGTGGTTTCTTTTGTCATTAATTTCAAATTTCATTGCACTATGGTCAGATAATATGCATGGGATAATTTCAGTTCTTTACAGTTACTTATGCTATTTTATGGTCTAATATGTGATCTATATTAGAGAATGTTCCGTGTGCAGCTGAGAAGAATGTGTAGCCTGAAGTTGGTGGGCGGAACACTCTATCAACATTTACTGTGTCCATTTGTTCGCAAGTTTGGTTCAGTTCTGTTGTTTCTTTGCTTATTTTTTCTCTATCTCTTTGTAACAATGGGGTGTTAAGGTCTCCCATCACAATTGTGTTATTGCTTGTTTGATTTATCATCTATTAATATTTGCCTTATATAGCTGGGTGCCCCCATATTTGGTGCAAATATATTTATGGTTGTTATCTCTTCCTCTCTAATTTTTTTCCTTAAGAAATATGTGGTGACCTTCTTTCTTTCCTTTGAAATTCACATAGGTTTGAAGTTCACATCATCTGCAAGCAGAATAGCTACCCCTGCTTTTTCTGAGTTCCTCTTGCATTGAGTATTGTTTTCCATCCTTTGACTTTCAGTCTGTAAATTTCCTTTTCAGTTAAATGTGTCTCTTGTATATAGTCTATTGTGGGATCTTGTTTCTTGGTCCATTCTGCTAATGTATTTCTTTTGATTGGTGAATTGAGCCATTTACATTGATGGTTATAACTGATATGTATTGGCTTCTCTTTGCCATGTTATTTTACTGCGTTGGTTCCTACTTTTCTCCGCTGTTTAATTACTTGACCTGCTTGGTGGTTTCTTTCCCTTGTGTTCTTTCAATTGTGGTCACTGTTATTCCTGTGTAGAATATCTT
This sequence comes from Cavia porcellus, assembly GCF_034190915.1. Classification (NCBI taxonomy): domain Eukaryota; kingdom Metazoa; phylum Chordata; class Mammalia; order Rodentia; family Caviidae; genus Cavia; species Cavia porcellus. Next base: position 6,705,569 of record NW_026947496.1, on the reverse strand, counting down.
TCAGTACCATTTGTAGGTTTGTTGGTTAGGTGATCATGAATTTTCTTAGTTATTCTTTGTCATGAAAATATCTTATTTCTCCATTAATTTTGAAAAATAATTTTTTAGGGTACCTTAGCCTGAATTGGAAGTTATTTCCTTTCAAGACTTGAAACACTTCACATCAAGCTTTTTTTTTTTTTTTTTGTCTTTTTATCGGTACCAGGGATCGAACTCACGACTGCCTGCTTGCAAGGCAGGTGCTTATGCCGCTGAGCTAAATCCCCAGCCCCTACAAGCTTTTCTTGACTTGAGAATTTAAGTTGAGAAGTCTGCTGTGATTCTGATGGGCTTTCTTTTACAAATGATCTATTTCTTTTCTCTAACAACTTTTAGTATTTTGCTCTTGTGCTGAATTTCTGGGATGTTAATTTTTATATGTCTGGATTTAGATTTATTTTGGTTAGGCTACCTGGAGTTCTATATGCCTCACTTACCTGCATAATCATATTTTTCCCATTCTTGGGAAATTTTCTGATATTGCTTTTGCAAATAGTTTTTTAATGGGTGTGTTGTCTTCTGCTTTTTCATTGACACCAATTAGTCTTACATTATTTTTCTTTGCATCATCTTGCAACTGTTGAATTATTATTTTCTGATCTTTCATAATTTTCAGATTCTTTCTTCATGATCATTGGCCATGATCCTGTCTTTAAGGTCTGAAAGTCTGTCTTCAGTTTGGTTCAAGCAATTTTGCCAGCTTTTGATGGAATTTTTAGTTTCTTGGATATCTGTTTGAATTCATTTTATACATTCTGTTTCTTTCCTATATTGATCATTCACAGTTTCTGCCCACTTCCTATCATCTTTTATTTTTTTAATCTATCTCTAGATTTGCTGAACAATTCTTTTATAAGTGTTGACATTTAGTTTTTATCTGAGAGATTATTTATGATCAGATTTCCTCTACAGCCTCATGGAGTTGTTTCTCTAATTCAGTTGCTACATTTGAGAAATTTCAGGTATGTGTCTTCTAATTTATTCTATTCAGTGTCTCCTGGGCTTGTTCTCCACGTGCTGGAGGTCTGAGATTGAATTTTGCTCCCTTTGCTTCTCATTTTCTATTCAAAAATTTTGTTTTGTATGGTTTTCTGTGGTGATCCTCGTGCATTTTTGTATTAGGTAGCTATATCACTAGTATCAAAGCCTCTCCCTGAAATTTGTATTTCAGGATGTCTTCTTTGTGTAGGAGATTCCTGGTTTATGTCTGCCCCAAGATCCTACCTTCCCAATTACTTAAGAGTGGATGTTGGTTATAATTTCGTATACTGTGGCTTCAAACATATCAAGGCAGTGTGAAACCATTCAAGAGGATGAAAGTATTACAGGGTATTTAGAACCAGCTAACAGAAAACGAACAATAGTTTCTATATTATCTCTTTGCCTATAAAAATTTTTGTTTATACTATCACATATAATAAAACCCAGTAAGATACAACATGATAAAACCAATGGAGACAGAAGAACAACAGTTTGGTAGGACTTCAAAACAAGATAATATTAAATCAGCACTAGCTATTATGATGTCTTGTTTTCTTCAAGATAGCTGTTCATATCATCACAGGCAATAATATCAAACAGCCCAGAATAAAGCCATTCCAATTAATGAGTGAAAACTTTATAAAGCTTCAGAACCACATAATGGGGAATCATGATTACCACATACTTTTATATATTTGAATCATTTCTTACAATAGGGAAACTATTCGGTATTCATACATGTAAGTTTGATTTATTTCACTTATGAGTATGGTCTCAAGCTGCGTCCATTTATTTATAAATATCTCAGTGTGATCATTCTTTATAGCTGAGTAGAACTCCATTGTATAAAAATACCACAACTTTTTTATCCATTCCTCAGTTGATGGACACTTAGGCTGTTTCCAAGATCTGGCAATTACAAATTGTGCTGCTATAAACATAGGTGCGCATATATCACTGTGGTATGATGCTTTCAGTTCTTCTGGGAATATGCCTAGAAGTGGAAGAGCTGGAACAAATCGGACTTGCAGTCCCAGCTTTTTGAGAAATCTCTAGACTGACCTCCACAATGTTTGCACCAGTCTACACTCCCACCAACAGTGCAGGAGAATTCCTTTTTCCCCACAGCCTCTCCAGCATTTGTTGTTGATGGTTTTTTGATCCTGGCCATTCTTTCAGGAGTGAGATGGACTCTCAGTGTGATTTTAATTTGCATTTCTCTAATGACTAATGATGATGAACATTTTTTCATGTATTTATTTGCCATTTGTATTTCTTCATCTGAGAAGTGTGTATTCATCTCAGATGCCCATTTTTGGATTGGATCTTTGAACTTTGGGGGTCTAATTTTTAAATATTCTTTATATGTTTTAGACAGAAGTCCTTTGTCTGAGGGAGAGTTCACTAAGATTTTTTTTCCAGTTTGTGGGTTTTCTTTTTACTATGCTGGCGACTTCTTTTGACATACAGAAACTTTTTAATAAGAGGTGATCCCGGTTATTGATTCTGGGAAGTATTTCCTATGCGGTTTGAGTCCTGTTCATGAATTCTCTATCTACCCCTATGTCTTCAAGGTTTCTACCCAATTTGCCTTCCAATAGATTTAGTGTTTCTGTTTTAATATTCAGATCTTTGATCCAATGAGATTTTAATTTAGTACAGGGTCATACTCAAATATTTCAAGGAAAGAGACACTATGGTAACTACTATTAAGTCAGGTTATCTTGTGGTGAAGCACTAGGTTGCTGAAATTGTTATGCTTTGACCTGTATTGTTATGTTGTTATGTCCTTTTTTATCTCAATCTCCCCCCTTTTTAAAAAAAATTATCTATTTATTTTATTTTTTTAATTGAGGGAAAAAATAAAAAAAAATTAGCAGGATATATTATAGTAACTTTTTTGATTTCCTATTAACTTGATTTGAAGCCCGTATTACTCCCATTATCTTGTTTTGACTGATTAGACTCTGTTCCGTTCTGTTTGATAGTATCAAGTTTGAGGGTATAGGCAACTACTTTGAAGGCAGTAAGATTCACTATGATGCCCATTCTTGTTTGACTATTATCTTCTTTTGAAGTCCTGTAATGTTTACAATGTTTAGGTTTTATTGGTCTTGTTCTGTACTATTTTGTTCAATTTTATTATACCTAATGATATAGGCAATTCATTTTAAGGAAGTGAGAGGCATTATGGTAACCATTGTTGATTACCTTGTATTCTGTTTAAAAAAAAAAAGAGTGGATGTTGGTATATGTTCGGTCCCCAGTCCTTTGTGCAGGGTTGGGTGACGTTTTTACCATAGAGCTTCCCACTATTGTTACAGGAGGGATAAAAACTGGTTATAACAGCTCTGACATCCTAGCTAAAGTAGTAAAATTAACAATAACAATAGCTTGAGGCACAGTTTAGAAACAGACCAACTGTGTAACTATTGATTTTGTACTTTAGACCATAGGAGCAAAGTGTAACAGAACTGATTGTATATTAAGAGTTTTTATGCAAAGTATTTCTCCTTGGCAGAATGGTTTTACTGTGTGGTGGGAAATTTTAGGCAGGGTAGCTTATGAAACAAACACAACTGGGAATGAAGTAGACAAAAGGCTGGAGAACAAGGAGTGTCATGCAAGGTTTAGGAAAGGAGAGGAAGCGGTAGAAAGGGAAGGACGAAGATTATTTGAGGGGTGATTTGTTTTGGGGGATGGGGTTAGTTTTATGTTTGAGTTCTCCCCAGCCCTTTAAAAAAGAGACAAAAAAAGAAGAAAAAGGGAAGAAATAAGGAGGAGGAGAAGGAGAAGAAGAAGAGGAGAAGAAAGGAGAAGTAGAAGAAAAGAGAAAACAATTTTGAGAAAAAAGTACCAGTCCCGGTTTCTCTCATGTTGATTGCTGGTCCTGTGGGCTGGTACAATATTGTTTTAAAAGCTTTCCTTTTGCTTAATAAATTAACCACCATTTCTCCATGCCATAAAATGCTCATGTAATTTTTAAATGGTTCACAACATTCATCCTAGAGACGGACTATCCTTTGTCAGAGCCCTGACAGAGACAGCTAGATGTAAAAGGCTGGTTTAGGTTCACCAAGGCCATCATTCTCATGGTGTCTCTTCTGGGCCAGACACACTGCTGTACTGCTGTGTACTGGAAAATTCAGTTTATAGTAGGGATGAAAAATTAATACACAAGCAGCTACAACCAGAGTGGCCAGTGTATACTACAGACACAGAAGATGCACATGTACGTTCATACCTGCTATGGTTTGTGTCCCCAAGGCTCATGTGTATAAAGCCTTGGTCCCTAGGCTGTGGTCGTTTTGGGAGGTCACGCTAGCTTTAAAAGGCAGAGTCTACTGGGGGGAAATGATGTCACTGGGAGCATGTCCTGAAGGGACTGAGGAATCCTGGCCCACCCTCTCTATTCCCAGCTTCCTCCATCACTTAGCAGGTCCCCAAAGCAGTGAGCCAAACAATGAACCACTGAAACTTGAAACCATGAGGTTTGCCTCAGGTATTCGGTCACAGTAACAGAAGACTGACTAATAGCTCAAGTTTTTAAGAAACAAAATTCATATTGTCTTTAACAATATAATTTTTGTCCAAAGCTCTTACTCTGCTAGCGTGGTAGAAACTCAAGTTCAGTCCACTTTGGACATCTCCCCTTCCCATGCACTGGGAGGCTTCTGTAGTGCTGGTGTGCATGTATGTGTGTGTATGTATGCGTGTGTGTATGCATGTGCATGCTGGTATGGGGGAGTGTGGCCAACTTTCCAGTCTCTCCTCAGAGCCCCCCTGGCACACCCATCACTGCTGCTAACAGTCGCCAGTCCTCACAGGCAGCCTTCAGTCCTTCAGTCCTGTGCCCGCCTCTGCATAACTCGGAGCTCTTGACATTCCCTCCAGTAAGGAGTTCTCAGCTTCACTGTCTCCGAGCCTCTTCCAGGACGTAGAAGATAAGTTTCCTTGTAAGGGAGCTCCTGGCATCTGCGTGGTCGTTTCGTCTCATGCTCACTTCTCTGCCCACTGCTGAGCGGCTCTCTCTAGCCTGGGGTGGGAGGCCAAGTGGACAGCAGTGGTTTATCTTTCTCAAATTCCCAGCTGATTTTGTACCTGGGTACCAAAGGCTTATCTGGGTGGGGAAGGAGGAGGGAGGAAACTGTCTTTCAATGCCTCAGAGATGTCATCCCTCTCAGAAGCCAGAAGAGGGTACACAGGAGAAGAGAGAGAATGCTTCTGGAAAGAGGGGACTCCCAGCTGGGATGTCATGGGGAAGGGTGGCCAGGTGAGCAGGTAGTGCCTGGGGAAGACGCCCTCAGGGGGGAAGCAAGGTGCCCGTGAGGAAGATCTGCACAGAGCCATTTGCCCACACGTGGTCAGGCTGTTGAGGGCGAAGGCCAGTGAAGGAGGCCCTGACTGACCGCATCAGCTTCAATTCACACATGGATGTTGGCTTGGAAGGCACCCGTCCGCCCAACTTCACCTGGGTTCAGCCTGTCCTAAGAAGCCCACTAGAGTTCTTTCTGAAGCGACAATGGGGCGCCCAGTCCCTGCTCAGCACAGGGGAGTGCTGCTGGACGCAAATGTGCTTAATTGTCGTGTTAATGACGGATTTTAGAAGAAGGAGCCCCACACAGTCACACTTGTTCTATAAAGCAAGGCTCAACTTCCTGGTACCTGAGGGAGGTGTAAAATGACTTAAGGGGCAAGAGAGGTGTAAAATGACTTAAGGGGCAAGATCAGTGACTCAAAATGTCTTTGAAACACTCATTTAGGGACAAGCAGTTGTTAGATTTGAAAACCAGTCTTGCCTGTGTGTACTCACTCGAGCTGTCCGTATGTGTGAAGCCAAAAGAGCCCCACGAAGCAGCACGGGGATTTTGTTTTTCCATTATTCCGCTTATCACTGAGCCAACTTAAAAATCATTCTAGTATGTGGGGGGTCCTAGGCCCCACCTGCAACTTTCTGACAGCTCCCTGTAACCTTCAGCTGGAGGATGTGAGCGCCCAGGCTAAACCCCATTTGTAGTCTTTCTGTCAGGCTGGATGTTGATGGCCCCTGACCGAGCTGGGAAAGGAGATCTTCCACTGGCCACCAGAGTGGGGAGCTGAGGCCAGCAGTCGGGCTGGGGACCCCCCCCCCGGGAGTCTATCTTCTTCACCCTGAAATCTCTGTTCAGTTTTATATCAGATTGCTGCTCAGTCTATGTCCCTTCTGCCTTCAGCAAAAACAAAATCAGAGGAGCCTGAGTACAAAAGGAGGTGCTGCAAACAACCTCCTGGGGTCTAGCAGAGCCTGCAGAGCACAGGTCGGGGCAGCTGGGCTCCAGGGGGTGAAGGGTGATGGAGCCACCGGGCGCCGGCATCTGTGGGACGCTCTCTCTGAGAAGGGCTGCCCAGCGCAAGCGTGCAGCAGTTGAAGTTTTCTTTTTGTTTTGTTTTTAAACGAACTGCGCACCGTGAGATCTGATTTCAGGGACGCTGGACCAGGAAGGAAGTGGAGCGCCAGAGCAGCCTCACTGAGCAAGGCGAGCAAAGGAGGAAGGAAGGGCCGTCACGATGAGCGCACGCTCAGCAGCACACATCCCGCGACAGTGCTTTTCTAAAAAAGTCTTTATTTATGGACTAACTAAAAACATTACATTGTCACAAACATCAGCCCGCTTTGAAAGAACTTTACATCCAATCTATGGCACGTGTGGAGAATGTCCACAGAATGTTCTGTCAAGGTCCCGCCGACAGGGGAGAATCCTAGAACACCGGGTCAGCCAGGGTCCTGCCCACCCCACCCCCCCTGCGGTTCTCTCAAAGGGAACGTGGGCAGGGGAAGGAGAGAAGTGGACCCATCACCTCAAGAAATCTGACGCAGAAAAGGAGTGTCCTTTGCAGGACTGGCCTGTTGGTCTCTCTCTGCTTTTCCACATCTGCCCTCTCTCCACTTGGACTACAGCTCTGGGCACGTTCCTCAGAGCAGTGGAAATACACGGCAGAAGAGACCTTCACCACTGTCACATGTCAGGCTGGTCTGCAGCAGGCAGCAAGGGATGCATGAGGTCTACCTATGGTCCCACGCCCAGTCTCCTGGCCGTGGTGTCCTCCTGTCCTTCGATTCCTTTTCAGCTTACATTCCTCCTCACAGTGGAGCAGTCCCAGCTCAACCCCAGCTGTTCCAGTGGAGTCCCGGTAGCGTGTCCATTCTGTTCTGCTCAGGATGGAGAACTTCAAGGTTTTGGCCTTGTTTCTGCAGTGCGCTAGCAGATGTGCTTGCTCATGAAATTCCAAGAGCAAACAACCCATCTCATACATCTGTGAGATTAGTACAGCCCCGCCCTGGCCATCCAGAGCCCTTGAGCCTGACTTGTATTTAAAGCTTTGGCAGCATCTGCAACTTAACATAAACTAAATTCTGGAGTGCACATCCCATGAGACAACCAATGAGGAAACCACTCCTTTTCAAAGTCCTGAGACGACGGTCAGGATTCTTCACCAGACCTCTCACTGTCTGGTTCGATTCTACCCTGATTCATGGTTAGAAAATCAGCACAGGTGGGTATGCAGAGTTCTGGGCCAAACCAACAAGCATGTTTCAGAAAGCGTGGTTAACTGTTAAAGCAGCAGATACGTTTTACAAAGTTCATACCGCACTACACATCAAGCATCCCTTGGAGGACAAAGGCTTAGAGGTCCTGGAAGGGACATGTCCTGGAGACAGCTTCAGTGAGATGCCAGCACTGGGTTAAATGCTCTCACTCAAGCAAGGCGATGGGCTGGGGGTTCTGGGAAGCCAGAGTTCCTAATTTTAGCATCACCTTCCGTAGGATAATATACCCCCAAATACTCTGCATCTATAAGATGTATAAGTTACCGCCCTCGGGGGACACATGGCCTCCCACAGATACCCATGCTGCAAGGCGCTGGGCAGCGGGTCCTGCAGGCTGCTGCGAGGTAAGTCTGTGCCAGCAGGGAGCACAAAATCCCTCTTGTGGGCACTTCAGGGCTGGGAGGGGAGGGGATTTGTTGCAAAAAAAAGAAGAACCAATCCCAGCCGCCTTTTGTATTTTCTACTCTAGACTGCTTACACTTTCTACAGTCAATATGTGATATTTTAGTATTGGCAATCCCTTTTTAAAAAGTAAAAATACAGTGACCCTCCAGTCAGGGCTTCACTGCTGACGTGTTGTAAATGCTGCAACCTGTGTAATGCTCAGGACACACAGGCGTTTATTGTGTGTTTGCTGAGTGAATTACAGAACAAAGTTTAGTACAAGAGAGTTACACGTTTGAGAACTATTGATTCTCCTGCCAAGCCTGGAAGTAACACCAGTTATTTCATAGCAGGGGGAAAAATACTGACATGCAGGACCCCATCCTCCCAAGACACAGAAGGTAAGGGATCTGGGGATCTGGGCAAGTGGGGATCTTTGGGATTCTGTTCCAAAATAGATCTGGCAAAAGTCCAGCCATTTTAAGGCCCTGTCAAACTACTGTTGGCATGAGGAAGCATCTAATATACAAAATAAGCAGAAACGGCCCCTGAGTGCGCAGTTACACAATCGGCAGGGTCCGGCTTGGGTCTTCTGACAGCGCTCCCAACCTGAGCCCGGCTCCTCCCTCCCTGTCGCCATGGATACCACAGCGGCTCAGCAAAACAAACAGAGGGGAAATGTGGCCACACTTTAAAAACACATCTTCAGTACTTGGACTGGGTTTTTTTGTTTTTTTTTTTCATCTTCTGCTCCTTAAGAAAAAAGTCTTAGTAATAATTTCTAGAGAACAAGAAACAACAACAAAACCATAAACATTCCTCTCTGAAAGTAAGTCCAGGTCTTCTGGCTGGAGGAAAGGACCACAGAGCTCACCCACGGGCTTCCAGGCAGGCCAAGGGGAGGACTCAGGGTGCAGGGTGGGCTCCGCAGAGACCCTGGCCGCCTGCCCTGAGACCAGCTCCTGTCACTCAGCAAATATTTCCACAGGAGTGAACCACAGCTCCTAGCAGCTCGGACATTTCCCTGGGAAGTGCAGTAGAGCCTGCCATCCAGGCTTCGCTGCCCTGAGAAGTGATAAAACACTTAAGTGGCCAAAACACAAGTTTCTCAGTTTTCAAATAAGAACCATATTCCAGATTCAGCTTAGGCGAAGGTAAACCCGTGGCGTGGTGAGTTTTCCTGGCATAAACCGAGGCGATCAGGCGATTGGAGGCACAGTGCAGTGGTCTGCCGCGGGACGGAATGGAGACTGTCGTTCCTTCGGGATCAGGCTCGTCCTCCCTTCAGAGGCAGCTGACCGTCTACCCCTGTCCTCACTGTGCGCGGTGATTACCCTCAGCTCTGGGGCTGAGAGAAGGCAGTCCCTGGATGTGCTGGTCAAAGTCTAATACTTACAATTTAAAAAGCCCGCGGCGTCTTGACAGTTTTCACTCTGGAATGGAGGAATGTCGGATGGATCTGTGGTAGTCCTCGGGACTGCTCATGTGTTCCGGTAAATCGTAACCCCTCAGGAAATGTCCACTGTTTTGCTGAGCAAAATAATACAGCTGTCTGGCTAGGAGTGGTTCCACCTTGAACAAGACATTACAAAATGTTACTGGGGCAGTCTTTTCAACATTGTGTAATTGGGTCATCATGAGACAACCCTCAAATCCTAAGGGTTAAATTCTAAGTAAAGTCCAAATTATATTCTGTAACACACCAAAACATTTATATTTAGAGCCATTTGAAGAGTCAATTTTTTTTTTTTTAGTCCTGAATACAGACAGAACCTACTTAGTTCTGGATTTCAGTTGAGGTGCAAATAAAGATGATCTTTAAAACCAACTTCCACTTGAAATTTACATTTAACTAAGACCGAATGAACATTATCTGATCAAATGATCAAATCAAAAGGTCAGGCAAATTTCAGGGTAGTTTAAACTAATGAATTTATTTTTCCACAACTGTAGTTTGACAGTGAGAAGCTCACCCTGAATGACTTCAGGCCCCCAGGCAGTCTAGAGAATTCTAACCCAAAGGATAAAAGAAAAGGAAATGAAATGAAACAGCAACCGAGCTGCTCTTAGGGGGAAGGGGAAGTCCACTGGTCCCAGGTGTGTTTGTTTTGATTATTAGTACGGACCACATTCACCAAGGTCAACAGCACCAAAACCCAGCAGAACCCTTCCCGAAGAACTGTGTTGTCCATTTGAGCCTTCGTGCTATTTGATAAGTGACTTGCATAATCCTTTTGTAAGCACCTGGGTGAATTAAGTCCATAATAAAAAACAGAACTCCTGCATGTACGCCTGGGCATTTTCCTTTATGAAGCCATACTTTGATTTGGAGGGTCACCTTGCCTTGGGACTGTTTCTGCCTGACCTGGCGGGCAGCTGTGTGGAAATCCTCACCACAGTCCATGTGGACCTGAACTTCACCACCTGCTACAAGATGCGCTTATTAAGCCTGGTTTTATTTGATTGTTGAGCTATCTCTGTTCATAATGAGATGTCAGTAATTATATCATTCACTAGAAAGAAGTTATGACAGAAGACTAAAGTCTGGGATCATATTTTTGTTGAGTGGTTGTCTGGCTTTGTTCCTACCATTAGGAAAGGTAAATTGTACGTCTGCATTTAAAGAGTGTCGTATTTTAATATTTTTCTTTCTTCCATAATACTACAGATAAAACTCAAGGTCTCATGCATGCCAGGTCAGAGTTCTACCAACAATCCCCACCTTTAGCTTCCAGTTTTCAATTAAGAAGTGATATCAGAGCTAAACTCTTATCTGAATTTGGATAACATGGGTGTAACTTTTCACCTGGTGGTACTACTGACTCTCTGGGTTTGTAGTAATGTACAATTTTCAAATTCAAAAATCATTTTTAATGACAAATGAATGCTAAATGATGCTTATGTAAGTCTGCTTTCTCTTTTATGAAAAGACGTAGACAGAGCACAGTCGCATGCATCTTAAACGGCAAGAGCCCAGGAGGAGCCACTGGTTTAGCGGATTCCTTGACAGATGTAGCTGCCTCCAGACAATTATTAAATAACTCCCAGAAGTCCAGAAGAAAACAGAGGCTGGGAAATACCTGGAGATGGCCCATCATACACACACCTGCATGGGTAACATCCGGGTCAGAGAGAGACTCCCTCCCCAGGGAACATATGCCAGCGTGACAGCACTTAAAAGCCAGGAGACATAAAGAACTTCAAAGGCAACTTTTAGGGTCAGTCCTTCTGAGTCTGAGAAATGGGAACATGGCAATTTGACGTGTAAGAAAGACGGGCAGGCAGAGTCCTTGGTTTGAGTCTCTGGTCTGCTCTGGCTCTGTGACGGTGACCTCAGGGCAGGAAGTGGCCCCGTCCCTGAGCCATGCTGTCACACACGTGCTTCCTCCTGCACATCTCCAGGGTTACGTCTGTTTCCCAGGTCACCTGGCACTTGACTGTCACCTGAGCGTCTCTCAGCGGAGCCCTGCCCCCACCGCACCGAGTACTCACGTGGGCCGTGATGAGCTTCCTTTGCCGCTGAGGATCTGGAAACTCCTCCCCGAAGCACAGAGTCACCTGGAAGCGCGGCAGGGGTCGGCTGTGGTGAGCGTGAGCAAAGGCCTGCAGCTCTAAGAAGACAGAACCGGTGTCAGCGACCAGAGCGGCCAGGGCGACACAGAAGCAAGAGCGCTGTGTGATTCCTTGCGGGTGGACCCCTGATCACCAACGCAAGCCCTTCCTGTGCAGTCCTCAGATACCAAATCCCACACGCACAGGCACACATATATGCACTTGTGTGCACGAGACCATTGGTATGTGGCCCGCCGGGCACTCAGCTTGGTTCCCTCTGCTGGGGCGGGGGCTGGGGAGGGAAGGGCCTAGGCTCGAGGTCCCTGCTCCTCAGCACCGGCCCATAGGCAGGCGGAGGTGGCAGAGAGGGGTGAAGAGGGAGGAGAAGGATAAGCAGGAGGCCACATGGAGCCAAAACCATGACAGACGCGCGGAGACATCTTTACTAGGAAATCAGAATGTGCCCACACACTAGCATCGTCCTGAAGCTCCACCTGCTGACTCAGGAGGCCAGCAGGCCAGCGTTTATGCTGCCGAGGACACATCAGTAACCCAGGGACCTCTCAGGCACCAGCTACGGGCAACTGCCCCCACTAGGCTCTGCGTCTTGACCACAGCGCGGGACTGGGCAGATCTCTGGCCTTGTCCTGGGAACTGAACAGTGATGGGCTGGGCACTGACCTGGCCCCATGGCCCCCAGCCCCGGGCCACTACTCCTGCCTGATGGGTATGAAGCAGAGGGCAACACTGCTGGCAAGACGCCCCGAGGTGGGGGCCGGAACTCAAGGAAAACAAACAGTAAAGGCCAGTGTCTATCCCCTGAGCCAACGCCTGTCCCTCTGTCAGAGTCAGTCCTGTCTGCAGAAGGCCCGAGAATAACAGGAGCTTCTGCGCTTCCGCAGAGCAGCTGCACTGCCACATCCTCATCAGATAGGCCTCTGGGGACCGTCCCTAGCGGGGTGAAAATCCTGAATGGGTAAGACAGCGAAGATTTCCACTGCTCTGTGCAACTGAAGAGTTTCTAGCTAACTCACAGGACCACTTGACTTCCTGCACCTTTTTTTTCTTCCTGAGTTCAAATCAAACCTCACCAATGAGTCAGACTGTGTGAAGCACATTCCCAAGCTGTGGCCTGGGGTCCCCCACATGGCAGTGGCGGGCAGGCGGGCACTGCGCCCCGAGAAAGCCAGGCCTCTAACGCTCGATAGCGTGAAAACGTTCGGCAGGATCCCTCCTTGTGCACAGCTGCGGCTTTGAAGCTCACAGCATCCTCTGTGACCCTCAGGGGTTGTGGTACAGGCAGAGCGCAGGCGCCAGCTATAGAGGAAGGTGAAAGACGCAAGAGAGAAGGAGGAGCCCCTGCCCACTGATAAACACACAGTGCAAGGCTGGGGAGTTGGCGAGCCCAGGTGCTGGGCTCCTGTACCTGCCTCTGGGCCTGTCTGGGCCATCGCGCATCTGGCAGCCCTATCTGTCACAGCGGGAACCTGCTGGCTCCCTGCAACACACATGCAAGAGGAACTCAGAAAAGCCAGTGCCGGCTTTCTGGAATGCCTGAATCAGGGCTCTGAGCTACAGCTACCAAGATCTACCGTCTCTAATGAAGCACCAGCCTGGAGGCCCCCTCTCAGGACACGGAGTGCTCTGAGACCCAGAGGCCAGCAGAGGTGCTGCAACGGGCCTCTCGGAGCTCCCCACTCCTCTCTGCTCCTCATCAGCCACACCTGCTTGACCACAGCACAGGCTGCATGGCCCGGGAGTGGTGCAGGGATGGCTCTGCGGCCTCCACAGAGGTCCTCTGTCCCACATGTGGTCTTTACCACACAGTCCCACAGAGCGGCCTCTTGCTGCTCCCCACCTCTGTGGGAAGGCTGCACCGAGGGAGTATTTGTTCTAGGCACTGCTGGAGAATTCCGTGGATCTATGCAAAACTGGGCCACGTAAGCCATGGCCAAATAAATGCTGGCAGTGCCAGACACACAGGTGGTTTCCATTTTCACTTGAACTGAGTTCTGCCATGAATCAAGTTTAGGACCCAGCAACTCCACTCCTGGGTATGTACTCCACAGAAACAAAATCAGCATGTCTAAGAGGCATCTGTACTGTGCACCATCAAGATAGCACATCAACCTAAATATTCACCAACTGATAAAGAAAATGTGATATACACATAACAGAACACCACTCCGCTTTTAAAAAAGGAAATCCTGTCATTTGCAACAATATAGATGGACCGTGAGGACATATTTTCAGTAAAAGATGCCTGAAGCCCAAAGACAAATCCTGAATGACCTCAGTTTTCTAGAGTGTTCCAATTAGAAAGCCTTTAACCTGTATCTCTGAATCCAAAGGGCTGAATTCACATGGGCAGGGAGTAGACTGGTGGTCACCAGGGCTGGGACAAGGGGACTGGGAGATGGAGGCCAGAGGCACCTACTTCCATGTAGGAGGAATAAATCCCACACGCCTAGCGTGCATCGTCCAGGCCACAGCTACAGTGACCTGCCGCTTCCATGAGTTCAGCTACTTTGAGGCAGACGGTGCACTTCACGTTTGAGAACTGCTCGGAGAGCAGGCTTTCAATGGTGGCCTCACCACACAGCATTGCAGCACGTGTGTAATGCATGCTGACGAGCTGGACTCGTCTGTTTTGTGGTGTGTAAAAGCTGCAAAATAACAGACTGTCCCCATGTTCAGGGCAGAGAGTCTCGTGAAAAACCCAAGACAGGGTGCTCAGAACAGGGCACTTGTAAGAGGACAGGGGTGGGTAAGGAAGGGACAGAACTGGCAGGTGGGTGGCAGCCTCTCCTCCCCCTGGAGCTAAGGGATGCTGTGGAAAAAACCCCACCACCGCATGGCCACTGACTTCACGGATGCCAGACCAGGGCTAACTGAACTGTCTTAAAATCAAAACCAGAACAACACAGCACACCGATTCTGGAAAGCATTCCAAGGCCTGAGGCCAGGTGAGGCCACCCATCAGTTCCCCTTGGCTACACTGATTCAGGACACTGCTGCCCTGGGTCCCCCTGCAGGGTGGTATCTATCTGGGGTGATGCAGCTCACAGCCAAGAAGGTCAGCAATGTACCTAAAACCTCTAGCTTTTCAGGAACCTCAAAAGAGCTGAGGTCGCAGCAGCTAGGCTTGATGAGATCTTTGCCAATGAAACAGAATGGTGACAAAGGGCGGCTGTGGGAACCAGAAAGCAGAGTACTAGGCCAGAGTTATCTCATCTGGACTCTGGGCCGCTGGGCACAAGAGGAAAAGGTGACAGGAGCAGATGTGGACTGGACAGGCAGGGCCTCTCTCCTGGGACAAGGCCCAGGCTCCTGTTACCTCCTGGGGGTAACAGGAGGAGAATGCTGCCTGGGGGAGCAGGGACCCGTGCACCCAGCATGACCATCGCCACCTCTCCCAGCGCCGGCGAGCTTACCTGACAGAAACTGCTGCGTGTCGAAGAGCTTGCACGTCTGGTCCCTCTCCAGCTTGTTGGGCCGGTCGCTGCACAGCGCCAGGGGCCCATCCCAGTACACCCTGCTCTGGCACAGTCTCTTGGCATAAAGCCCATCGGGGGCCATCCACAGAACCACGCCCCGCTCCAGGTGGCTCAGCAGCTTCTCGATGTTCTTCCTCTGGCCGTTGTCCTCTGGGTAGGGGAACAAGACTGGGTCCAGGTTGCTGGCATCATAGGTGTGTCCATGGGAGATCCGGCAGCCTTCAGGGCTGGACGTGGTCACCTCCTTCACCAAGATTTCCCGGTAGTACAAGCAGATGTGCAACCGGCAGTCTGCAAACATGGAGCTCTGCAGTCAGTGCTGAGGGGCCCAGGACGCCCCCAGAACACCCCACAACTGCCCAGAACAAAGCGCGGTGGTGGATTCTGGCTTCCCAAGGGGCTCGGGGAGTAGAGGAGCAGCTGCCGGGTCCCAGAGGTCTGGGAGACACTGTGGGTGGGTGCTCCTTTCCGCCTGGAGCCTCACTCCTGGCACACTCACTTAGAGAAGCCAGCAGTGCTCATGATTATGCGGCCATGGGTGCTTTGGGTGTTGCTTTGTTTTTTTGAGAAAGGGGGAAGCATATATTTCGTTAGTTTTCTGCAAAATACGTTTAAGTCAAATGAGAGACCCCCTGTGTCAAAGAATGTAAAGAGTCACATTGGGGATGATGGTGACAATAATTACATCTGAAGTGAGATGTCACTGAGTGAAAATTCTTCTTGAAGTAAATCTTTTGATTTTGGAAAAGGGGAACTCTAAGTTTAATTTCTATGAGCAAAAAATTATTTAAGGGTATTTCAGAAAAAAAGCAAAGTATGTCCATACACGGGTAAGCTCCCTAAAGTATCAGTCTAGCATCAGCTGGGGAGTTAGGATGAGAGACAGATGACAGGACAGCTGGATGACACACGGATAGAGGACAGAAAGCAAGCAGGCAAGCTGGGAATGAAGCCCTTAATTACAAATGGTGAGCGCTGGACGGTAGAATAGGATGCTTTTCTTTGTTTTCTCCTTTTGTTTTTGTCTGGTTTTCAAATTAGTTTGTTACAACGGGGATGTGCTGCTCTTATCGTAAAATTTATTCTAGGGGAAGCCAAGGAATTAAGGCTGGAACATAATGCGCAGTGCAGCGTTTGCCTGGGACCTGCGAGGACCTGGATCCCAAGCCAGCGCCAGAAGGCGGGGGCTCCCTGAGCGAAGGGCCGGGGCCCTGCACGCCGCCTCTGGCGGGAAGCCTGCTGCAGTCTCACTAGGCTGGTAACTCTAAGGCTGGGCTTCCTACACCTTTTAAACAACTAGCTTAAAAAGATGAACTTATTTATAGAAGTTTTACTGGTTTCAGAAACCTCTTTAGGATCCCACCCACAGGCTGACAGAGCAAGCGAAGCTGGCGGAGGGCTCGGGAGAGGCGCGGGGGACCCGGCGGCGTCTGGTATGGGATGTCTGTCGCAATGGCTGGAAATCGCAGCTCTCGGATAGATGCACCCACGGTTGATAATTAATCTGCATTATACACAGCAAACAAAAGAGAAACCCACAAAACCCTCTTATTCCTCAGGGCAGGTTCTGAGATTTAACCCACACCACTGTCTCTTCCATTTCTGCCTCCGCGAACCCAGTGAGACGCAAGCCGGCGCGAGTGGGTGTCGGCTATCAGAGGTGACACTCGGGGCAGGTTTCATTTCATTTAATGTCGTCAGAAATCACGAGGTTGCAGAGATATAAATAGCTGTTTATTTCCTATTCTTCAGGCAAGCACACAAGTCTTAGGTGCTAAGAGAGGGTTTGAAAGTTTCTAAAAACAAACACAAGCCCTTCTGCTCCGAAACGCCTCCCCCCCCTGAGGGATCCTCAGTTATGGGTAAGCAGCCTCGAGGGAGAGGCACATGCCTCCCTCAGAAGGAGGGGACACTGCAGCTCCCTGCCAGCAGACAAGGCCCCAGCTCCTCTCCCTAAAACCTGCAGAATTTAGTTCATGTTTTCTGCCAGTGACTTTTAAGGAGGCTGAGGCAGGGTGAGAATCCCAAAGCCTAAGCTGTTGATTTTTACTATAGATTCAAATTCTATCTTGCATTTAAGAACAATGCAAAATACTATTTAAAGACTAAATTGTCTTGGAGGACAAATGCTTAGGAAGTGCCCTCCTCAAAGTGGACCAGTGAGGATTTTTCTAGAAACAGATGTGTAAGTCAGACTGAATCCCCGAATCCGTATTTGTCTGCAAGTCTGGAGAGAGCTGGGAAGACTCAACAGTGTGCTCTGCCTGGGGCCAGAGGCAGCATACTGGGGCAGTCAAGAGCCAGTCTGAGGCTGACCCTGAGGGGCAGATGGCTTCTCAGAGTGGAAATTTTTATCATTTCGTAGGAAACTGTTCTGTGCGGTGAGACTGCTGGCCACAAGGACCTGGATGCAGGACACTAGGGTGTCTGTGCAGCCTGGAGGCTCAGGTGGGCATCAGTGGCGAGGTTAAAGTGCCTCCATCCAACCCGCACTAGGATCTGTTACCAGGGCGCAAACTACCCACTCCCCTGAGAAGCTTCCAAATAGGACCCCTCACTGTTCGTTGCGCTGACTACACAGCCCAGGTGCTGGGATCTATGCAGCCCACTGCAGACCCGAGGATGCAGAGCTGGGATCTACATCCCACCCACACTACCCAAAGGCCGGAGGAGCTGAGGAGAGGCTGGCCTCCCGCAGGGCATCCAGCCCTGAGTGCTGCACTCACCTGAGAGGGCCAAGGCTTCGGCAGACCTTATGCTTGGCTCTATGGGGATTCCGGGAGCCTGGGATTCGGGTGGGGCACAAGCATAAAAGGTTCCTGTCACCTGGCAACCTGCATTTGCAAATAAAAGTCAGAAGCAGTCTAAAGAGGACTTGAACGTGTATGCACTGAGCCCAGCCGGGTCACCTTCCAGCCTGAGCCCAGCTGGCAGAGGGGGCACAAGCTCTGCAGGCAAAGACAAACTGAAATCCAGTTGGAAAACCCAGGCCAAAGCGGGAGGGAGCCACTGCACAGTGCTGCAAGGAAACTCACAACTCTCCCCATACTTTATGAGTAGGGAAACCGAGGCTCAGTGAGAGACCAGCAGATCCACTCCTGTCCACCCAGCAAACCCGTAGCAGGGCCCTGAACTCAGGCTGGTGTGTCTCTGACACACTCACAAAGTGTTTAGGCCGGGTCTGTTCTGCCTGGTTCCTTTGGGTCTGGGAGACATCAGAGCAGAGCTCAGGCCTGCAGCCCTACTGTGTGGACCCTGCATGGAAACAGGATGCCACACAGCTCAGAGCACTGCCTCCCCACTACCGGCTCATTTGCTGACCCCAGCTGATCCTGGGACACAGACCTGGGGTCCAGACATGTTAGCTGCTTCCTGCACTGTGATTTGGAACAGCATCCTTCATCGCAAATCACCCTTGAAAAGCCCAAGAAACGGACTTCTGAACTTCTCCGCTTACCATGCCACTCAGTACCAACACTGAACAGCGATATACTTCTCCAATGCCAGAAGGCAAGAGTGCTTTGGACAGGACTGGAAGTGGTCACGTTACGAGGGAGTGGACATTCCCAGAGCATAGCAGAGGGTCAGGGTGCTGACACATCTCAGGACCTGCACCCCAGCAACTGGTTCAGAAGCCCCAACAGCAGGCACTCGCTGTACTGCATGCAGCTTGTAAGTTTCTTTGCACTTAGCTACTCAAGATCTGCTGTGTGGTCCCACTGGAGTCCGGGGGACCCCGCTGGCCAGCAAACCACACCCAACTCTGAAGAAGCGGGTCTTGAGGACCCAGTACAGCCAGGGTCTGGTGGAAACATTTTCTTCCCTTCTTTTTGGTGTTTATCCACCAAGAACAGTGAGGCTTGGACACACGGCTGGTCCAGGGACAGAAGTGAGCTCAGGACTGGCCTGGTGTCCCCACAGAGTGGGGACCAGAGTGAAGGCCAGGTGGACAGAAAAAGACTGCTGAGATTGGGGCTCTCCATCAGCACTAAGAGAAAATTCAGGAAGGGGGACCGCCAACATCTATCCCATTTTGCTTACGATGACAAATAAAGATGATTCAGCCATGATGAAAAGTGTTACCACATTAAACTTGAACAACATGTCAACAGCACATGGGTGCCCACCTCCTGTCTCACGTGGAAGAGGGGTTGGGACCAGGAGATTAGAATGGAGCCCAGCCCCTCACTCTTCCCAGGGGACCCGGGCTGGTTACTCCCATTCTGGGAACTTCCAAGAACTCTTCTAGTTTGTTAAAGGGCAATCGTAGCTTGCTGGAATGATGTCTGGGTATCTAATTAAGGACCCACACAAGGTAGGGCTGGCTCTGAGGGCTTGGTCAGCACTGACAGAACACAGCTGTCTCTTCTTCTCTGTATACTGGGTCTTTATAGGCACCGCCGAGGAGCAGGAAGCCTGTGGTGCTGCCCAGGGGACTGCCGGGGAACCCCCTGCCCATGTCCCATCCACTCCCCATCCCTGCCCCAGCGTGCCCCTTACCATTTTCACAAGCTGGGCCTTGCCAGTGGTGGCTGCGGGGACTGAATGGCACGGGGTACTGATAGATGTCCGAGTGTGACTGGTCGGGTACATAGTCCCTCCAGCTGCGATCGTGGGGTGGCATCATGTAGTTATGGACCTGCTAAAGGAACACAGGAGGCGGTGAGCCCAACAGCATCAGCGTGGGAAGTGGGGTGCTTTCACATCCTCTCAGACGCCTCAGAGAACCCCTCCTTTGGCCAGCAGCCAAATCATTTTGTCTTTTAAAAAAGAGTTGTGCAGTCCGTTCATTGGGCGGGTGGCTGGAGCCACACAGGATGGGACGGCACAACGGGGACCCTGGAGGGCAGCACTGACTGGGGAACAGCAGCGTCAGATGGTTGAGCTCGGCACCAAAAATACTGCAGGAGAATCTGCCTTCTCTTCCCACAGAGTGAGCCCAACAGAGCTGCCATTCACATCAGAAAGGCCTGCAGCCATCTGCGGCCCTGTGGTTTCACATGACAGTGCTCTTCGCTTCCAAAATCTTCAACTGCTGCAAGAGGCCAGGTTCCCAGAGGATCTGAAGAACCGGAAGAACCCTACTCCGCCAGCAGCAACCCCCGTCTTTCCTGGTGGTGGCAGTCCAGGGAAGTCGGACCACAGTGACTAGGGACTGTGTGGCCGCTGGATGCATCACCTGCAGCACTGAGTCCTCTACGGTGTCTGGGTCCTCTGCTGTGCCCAGCACAGAGACCTGGCCCGGCCCTCCAGGCCCTCCAGAACCTATTGCCCTCCTCATACCTGGGCTGGGAGGGAGGCATATGGCGTGGTCATGGAGTAGGGGTGTCCGATGGCTACCTGCGGGTCCTCCAGAGTGAGCTGCTTGGCTCCTGTGTGTTTGCGGAAGAGGGAAATGGCAGAGTGAAAAAAGGAACTGACTTAATGTCAAATCTTGGAAAAATACCTGAGGGCTTAATTCTTAGAAGGCATAACACGAGGCTGACAAATAAGGCGTCTTCTGGCCACCCAAGGTCTGACCTGGGTGTGACAGGTAAGCTGCTGCTGAAACTTGGTGTGTGAATGTGCCTGTGTCTACCGAAAGGCTGCGCCAGGGGCAGCGTTAATTAACTGAAACACAGACTCCTGAGCTCTGACAGGGAAGCACTGGTCTCACTGCTGAAAAGAGAGGACCACAGGTCTGGACTGTAACAAGCACCACTATCCTCTCAAAAGCTGACATTTGTATTATTATAAGTAGTAACACTTTTGTGGGTATGGAGTAGTCTTTCCCGTCTAGAAAAGTTACTAAGAGCTATTAACTATACAGAGCTTTAATGAGTCTTCCAGGATTTCTTTTGGCGATTTAGTCCATCCTGTAATGGGAGACACACACACACGCGCGCGCACACACACACACACACACACACACACACGCACACACAGAGGCTTAGCCTCCATGAAACAATCCTACACCAAGATCACAATATTATCAACTCAGAAACCACAGAACTTGGGCAGAGGCCCTGCTGGGCTGTACAAAATCAAAACTAGAAAGTGGCCGTCAGACGAAATGAAGGCTGTAAGTATCAGCTGCCCCCTTGCCCAAGGAAGCCCCTACCTTTCTTGGCCCCCTCGGGAACAATCCTGTACACTTTGTACGGGTCGGAGATGTCCAGCTGGCTCCTCTCCACCAGCTCCTCGAAGTCGTTGCTCTTGTTCAAAGCGCATCGCAAGCGGGTCTTCCAGGTGGGAGGGTCCGGCTTATCGATGCCTTCCCGGAACTTTCCCTTAAACAGTGCCCACGCCTGGGAGGACAGAGCGGAGCAAAGCGAAGGTCAAAACAGGCGCTTTTTGGAACTCAGTCTCAGCATGGTGCTTCCAGTTCATACCGAGGCACAAAATGTGGCACAGAAAGACACCAGGTGCCTCCTAGGTAAAGTAATTCTCCAGGGCTTCTGATTGCCAGGTGGGAGAGAGTGGCTTGAGCATTTTCTGGGTGTTTCTGAAAGGTGGAGTGGGGCGTGGAGGCGCCTGGAATGGGCTCTGCTCACCCTGGCTGGGACTTGCAAGGGGGAGGTCCCTGCAGAATAAGTGTGGGGCCACACAGGCGAGGTAGGGACAGCAAATTCCCGGAGGAAGTCCCCGTTAGGCCACGCAGGTGCTGCCTAGGTCTGAAGCTCCCTGGGGAAACTGCTCCAGGGTGTGCACAGAGGAGGGAGACAGTGGGGGGGGGCACCGAAAGTGAGGAACAGCAGAGACAGAAGCAGCCGAAGAGCTCCAGAGCAGGGCAGAAAAAAGCTAGAGAGAGATGCGGGTGAGAAAATCCCAAGAAGAGAGGACAGGAAAGCAGGGAAACAGCAGGAAACACAGAGACAGCTAAGCCTGAGGTCCTGGGGTGCAGGACCGGGTCCTGAGTCCCGGACTGGGTAGAAAAAGAGATCCACGCCGCCTCCCCCGGGCGCCACGTCCGGGCCGCCTGACCAATCTCTGATCGCGGGACTCCCTGGCCCCAGGCTCAGCATCCATGTATCACGGTACAGGTTTCCTCTGGAGGCGCAGTGGCTGAGAACTGGGACCCCGGCGCCCCCGGCCCGCCCGCCCGCCGTGGCCCGCGCCGGCGACCTTGAAGAGGGCGGCGTCCTCCTCGCGGTTGTAGTCCTGCTTGCCCGCGTGCTTCCACGGGATGCGGAAGATGCTCTTCTCCTCGTTCTCCCACACCAGACCCGGGTACTTGCCGCTGTCGATCTGGTCGATCAGCCACTGGCGGAGTTTCCCGTTGCCGCAGCTCACCGCGCTCATGCCGAAGTCCGCGCCGCGCCCGCCGCCCTCCAGGTTCATGCCGAGCGCGCTGCCGGAGCCGCTTCACCACGCGCTGCGGGGCGGAGGACGTGAGCCCGGGCGGGGACGGCCGCCCTCCGTGGGTCCCCTCCACCCGGCCGTGCACCCTCGCCGGGCTCCGCGCACTCGCGGCCAGGAGCGCCCCGTTTCCCGCGCGCCCCGGGCGCACACTCAGGTGGTTCCCGCTCCCCTCCGCCCCCTCCCGAGCCTCTGCATCCCGTTTCCTCTTCATCTCAGTTTCCCCTTTCGCGCCCCCGAGCCGCACTGCCCCGCCGCCCCGCGCACACCGGGCCCCGCACGTGGGCTCGCCCGGGAGGGCAGCGCCCGCCTCCTCTTTTCACTGTGCCCCCGGGAGCCGCAGCGGCCCAGCCAGCGAGGACTAAAAAGTCCTTCGGAAACCGCATCCGAGGCTGCGCCTGGGGCCAGGGAGTCCCGCGATCGGGGAGCGGCAGGCGGCCCGGGGAGGCGGCGTGGGTCTCTGCTTCCACCCGGTCCGGGACCCCGGTCCTGACCCTGCATCCAGGGCAGGCCTCTGCCTCATGCTTAGCGGTCTGCTCGAAGGACCCTGTAGGCCCTAAGCGACAGGACCGGCTCAGTGAGGAAGCCGAGGCAGGAGAGTGCGACGCCAGCTCCGGCCCGGCCCGTGGAAGCCGCGGCCACGCGCAGGACGCTGAATGCCCACATCGGGCGCGCTCGGGGTCCTAGGCCGGGCACCCTGCGCCCCGGCGTCGGGCTCCGTTGGGGCCACCGCTGGCCAGGACAGTCGGGTGCGCGCGTCGCATGCGGGGCGACCAGGACTGTGTCAGGGACGCGCCTGGAGCCTCCTGGGCCCTCGAGGGCGACCCTGACCCGGCGACCCCAACCTCTCCAAGTGCGCCCCCGCGGCTACTCTGCGCAGCCGGGGTACGGGCCTTGCCCGACCTTGTCACCTCCTGTCCCTCCGCGTCTCGCCCAACTCCACGCCTTACCTCGCCGGGACTCGGGGCTCAGGGCGCTGTGCGGACCCCAGTTCAAGGGCAGAAACAGCGCGAGGTGAGAAAGAGGAACTTTATATCGGAGCCACCAGGGGGAGGGCGTGGAGGGCGGGGCGAGCGGCTCCGCCTGCCCCGGGGCGGGGCCCTCGTGCCTCCGTCGGGTGCGGACGCGGGACCCGGAGACCTCAGCAGCCTTAGCGACCCCGACAACCGCGGGGCCTGGCGCACCTGCCCGAGAGCGCCTCCCGGCGCGCTGCCACCCCGGACCTGCACGAGGGGCTGCGTGCGCGAAGGGCGCGGCGCGGACGGAGGGGCGGGAAGTGGGGCCCCGGGTAGTGGAAATCCGGCCCACAAGGGACTTGGCGCGCTGAGCGGCGGGGGATCCCGGGGTCGTCCCTGGGGAGCCAGTTTGGGGCAGGGCGCCTTTGGCACTGTCGCCGGCCAGAGGGAGCCCTGCCTCTCCGCGCGGGGACCACATCGCCCTCGCTAAAAAGAACACAAGACGTGGTCCAGACCCCTTCCGCTATGAACTGTGGCCCCAACACTGTGCTCCATTAGGCAAATGGATGGGGACGCTGCAGCCCGCCCCCGCCCCGAGTTTCAATGATGGTAACGCGAGAGAAATGGGGGGTTGAAGACAATTGCTCCCCAACGGCAGTTCACTTCATAGTGGCATCACTAATCCGTGTCCTATGGGAAGCAGTTTCTTAGTGGAGCATTAATGTCCAAAATAGAATAATCAAGCAATTCTGAGACTGGCTCAGTTTCCCAAGCCGTCTTCAGTCTCCACAGTGAACCCCCAGAGCCTGCCTCGGGTTGCCGTGGGCGCGCCGGCCGGCGTGTTTATTTACTTAGCATTTGTAGGTAAACCCTCCAATCCAAGTTTCTGTATGATTTTAGATCACCACCTTGCGTGGTCAACTTGCAACTTTTGAACAGCTTTTGATTTCACTTATTTCTCAGTTCGTCTTTTAATTTTCTATCTTGGAGGAGTAAAGGAGTCCAGGCCAGAGCAAAGAGGCAGCGACGGGCAGATCTGTGCTTTCCCTAACCCTAACGGACTTTCTCAGAAAGTAACAGGATGCTGTGTTGCTCGTTCACCTAAGTAAGTTTTCCATGAGTCTCTGTTATAAACAACAGGGTTTCGTTCAAAGAAAAATTCTGGCCACAACCTGTTTTTCCCTTTCTTCATTCATTCAGCATATATTTCTGGGCACCTCCCACCCGCTTACTTCACCAACCTGAGTTACTTGTTCCTAAATGTGCACAAATGTATGCGCAGAAGACTGGGAGGACTAAAATGACGGCGACAGCGTTTGCACTGCCCTACAGGTGGGCCCTGCACTGGGGTTAGTCAGTTCAGGATTTTCCTCACCCATGCACACTCTGTCTAGAAGTTCAAAACAACAGTCACTGCACGATTTTTAAAAAATTTACACAGCCACCTTGTGTGAGGAAACCACGGCTAACCTTGAACGCCATCTTCTGGTTTACTTGTTTGTCATCTGCAGCCACTAGAAGCAGGGTTTTTTTTTTTTTTTTTCCTAATGAATGCAAAGAATGAGCTGTCTAAGTCACCGAAACTCCCCAGGTGCCCGATGTCCCAGAGCAGGGTTGACAGGCGGGTGCTGCCAGCTGCTGACCAAAGGGCTTTTACATCCCTAGACAGGGTTGAAACAAACAAACAAAAATATGACAGTTTTGGAACTTCCTCTTTTCTCCCCTCACTGAGGCTTGAGGAAAATCATTGTTTCTGTAATAGTAGACATTTATCTTCAAATGTCACCACTTCTTCAAAAATGAGGATGAAAATCAGTGAATTCGTGTCTACCCAGACAGAAGCCAGTCTTCGTGCCCTGCAGAGAGACTTTTCCAGTGAGTTTTTCAGGCGAAAGGCTGTTGCCCATGAGACCTGCTCTGAATGCAGACTTTAAATTTTCAGTTCACATTTATCATAAAGAGACTGTAAGAAAACCTAAACGTACCTAAGTTCAGCATTTAAAGATCAGTCTTTTGTAATTCTGTATCATTCAATCACATGCAAGAAAAGTGTTTTCTCTAAAACCCATATTAGAAACACCTAAGCGATCGGGCTGGATAGAGCTGGGTGGACAGAGCTTGGTGGACAGCTCTTGGGCACCTCTGGGCACCATTTCCTCATGAATTCATTCTTTAAAAGGGAGGAGGACTAAAGTTTGTTAAAACCAATGGAATTTTATCCTTGAGAAATGTTAGTACACCACTTGTGGTTATAAAACTCCTAGCAGTGTTCTATAGTTCTGATGTGAGGCCCTTAGGACTGCTCTGGACTGGGGGGCATTGGGGCTCCTTGCACTCAACCACCATGTGCCGGGCTGCAGAAGTGCTGCCGCTGGCTGTACCTCAACCAGGCCACCAAGGCCTGGAGGAGCTGTGTGTCGCAGGGGCGGGGTGTCTCTGGCTCCTGGTGGTGTGAATGAGGTAGGTGATGGATGGCCAGTGTGATGCCTGGAGAGTCCTCGATGCTCCTGCTCTGGGAACCTGAACTGGGGCCACTTGTGTTGCACCGGATCCTTGGAGAAGGTGGCGGACTCTGTCAACCACAGCTCGCTGTGTGGAGGGCAGTGAGGATCCGGCCTGACTGTTCAGATGAGGTAAGAGGTCAGAGAGATCCGCACAGTGTCCCCTCTCTGTCTGCTTCCGGTCACCCTCGGAGCCTGCTGTGGCTGTCCTCAGTGGGTTTCACCCCGGCCTGGTGCTCCTGGCTCAAGGCCGAGTGGCGGACACCCCTTGCCCGTGTGGGGGGCGGGGGAGCTGGCTGCAGGTGCCCAGTGAACCCTCTCCCAGCCCTAAGCAGTTTTCTTCTTTCTGATCTCACCACCATTAATGATTTCTCAGGGGCTTTTTTTTTGTTTGTTTGTTTATGATGAATTTGGAGTCAAAGAAACTGTATTTTAAAGCCACTGACCTAATCACTGTCCGCCCTTCACGGAACTACATTCACTCTGAGGAAAGTGGAGGAGGTGGGTGCTGATTCTCAGCTGTGTCCTCTAATATTAATACTCTGGAGAAACAAAAATCTCAACCTACAAGCTTGTCAGAGATGGGAGCTGGCCTGGAGGTCCCTGAAATGAAATTGTATGTGAAATGCTCTCCCCGAGCATGTAAGTAGGAGAATCCAGTTACCCTGAGTTGGGTTCCCGGCATCCACCCCACCCCAAAAGCGATTCAAGTTGTTCTTCCTAAGGGGATACATTCTTCCCTGACGCTAATATGATGCTCAGACTGGGCTTGTTCGTATAGAGCTGTGTACACTTTCTTAATTTAATTTTCAAAATTCTCTGAGTTTTCTTTGATGTCCCAGAGCGCAGGCTGTGGGAAGCAGCTTGTGAGCTCCTTTGGTGCCTGGGTGAACGCCCAGCTTTCTCCAGGCAGAGGCTCACGGACTCCCCGGCTTGTCGGAAACAGGATTCAGGATTCGCCACTTTAATTGATTACCTAAGAAGTTCCCCAGAGTCAAAGGCATGAAGGCAACACTCTCTCCCCCCATGTTTACAAACAATAGCTGTTCCCTCTGTCTCCTGGGCCAGCATTCTAAGAAGCCTCCTTGCAGGCTGCTCTCTCTCCCTCTGTCCAGCTGGACCTGCTGGCTGCATACTCGGTGACGTGGCTTTAAAGGAACCCCTGGGTCCTGCCAGCTCCCTTGCCCAGGCCAGCAAGAGTGGTTTGCAATCGCTTGGGCAGTTTTCTGGACACTGGAACATAGGTGAAAAGCAAATACTCATCGCAGCAGTACACAGCGCTGGCCTGACCTGGACTTCAGCTCTCTGGTGGCTGTGTGTTGTGAAACAGCAGTGTTGCTTGTCACACACAAGGTGTCACTGCTGGTGCCGTGGCACGTGGGAGGAAGAGCGAAATTTTCAGGAGAGGACACGTCATGCTGTGGTAACAACGTGGCCCTGAGATAGTGCGTGTGTCTGCATGCGTGTGTGTGTGTGTGTGTGTGTGTGTGTGCACGCGCGCACGTGTTCTGTGCTTGCCTGAGTTCTCCCTGAGGCTCTCGGCTGAGAAAGGAGAGCTAATGTGGAACCCTCTGGTCACTTGGTGGGAAGCTCCAGCGGGAGCCCGGTGCTTGGCAGTGAATAGTTTTGCTATGACCCAGCATCCCCTGTAGCCAGGTGAGAGCCACAGCAAAGGACTCGTCTGGCCATGGGACAGGTGTGGCAGGAGCCCCGGGCTCTGTAAGTGGGCAAGGCGGGTGGGTGTCACAACAAGGCGAGGAGAAGGCCCAGGGCAGGGTGGATGTGCTGCTCGGGGCTCTGAAGCTGGGGATGGTGAGAGCGGAGGTCAGGAATAGATTTTGGAGGCGCATAAAGGAACCATTTGAGCTCCGCGTCTGCAGCTGTGCTGAATTCCTTAGCCAGCAGAAGTTTGGAAACACAACTGTCTCCTGGGCGTCATTGACCTGTGACTCCTAAAAGTGCCCTGGGGTTTATGCCAAGGACCTCTGTACATGGGGTGCTTTGGGGTAAGAATGCTGGGACCCTAACCTGCTTCGGCCTCTCACAGGGGCTGGAAGTGTCTCAGATCTGAGATATTTAAAACTTTAGAATATTTAGGTGTACAAAATGAAACATTGTAGAGTCGGGCCCCAAATCTAAACGCAAATCCATGTGTTTCCCTTGCCTCTTACACACAGCCCAGAGGTGACTTGGAACATCACTGTAAGTTACTTCAGTGACTTCTTTCGGAGCTTGTCGGAGCCTGCCCAAGCTGAGGGGCAGGGGCAGGGTCCCTCTGCCCTCAGGCTGACCCGGCACAGGTGCGGGGTGTCCTGGGCACAGGCGGGCAGGAGCACAGTGGTTCTACTCCGCAGGCGCCGCCTCCTTGAGGAGTCCCAGTCCCTGGGGAGACAAGCAGTGGATGACAGAGCCCGCCAAAGTGGTGTCTGGCTCCGCTCTGACTTATCCAGCTCCCAGGAGCAGCTTCTGCAGGTCAGCTGCAGCCTCTCTCCAGAGAGGAGTTCCAAGTTTTAGCTAATAAAAACCTGAACCTTCTAATTAAGTTTGCATTTCAAATAAACCGTGAATAATATTTGGAGCACAGCTTTACTACAGAAACTATTTATTGCCTGTTTGATAGTTAGCACGCATATCTGGGACTGTCTGTTCCACAGGCTGGAAACTGACTCCTCTGGTTACAATGCCAATGGCGTTTGGAGTTGGGGCTCTCAGGAAGTCAGCAGGGTGCAGTGAGGGAATGAGGACAGAGCTCTGTGCTGGTGATAGAGGCTTCACAAGACTGAGCTCAGCGGCATAAGCACCTGCCTTTTAAGCAGGCAGTTGTGAGTTCGATCCCCGGTACCGATAAAAAGGAAAAAGACAAAAAAAAACCAAAAAAAAAAAAACCCCAAAAAAAACAAACAAAAAAAACCCTAAAAAACAAAAACCTGGGAAGAGAGCCTTGAGCGTGCGGCCTAACTCTGTCACCAAGGATGCTACCACCAGCTTCTGCTTTGTCAAGAAGACCTTGCCAGGTGCCCCCACCATGATTTTGGGCCTCAGCATTCAGAACTGAGAGCCTCTTGTTCTTCAGAGGTGATGGGTCTGGCAATGCTGTCCTGGAGGAAACTCAGCCTCGGCCCCAACAGCTGGTCCTGGCCCATGTGGTGCTCGCCGAGGGTCCCCGTAATGGTCCTGCTAGTCTCTTCACGATTGGCGTGATTGGGGCAGGGGGTGTGCCCCCAGGGTCCCTGGATCAGAGGCTCAGTCCTTGGGGTGACAGTGTTTGAGGGGGGACCTGTAAGAGTTGGAGCCCTTTGAGAAAGAACTAGGTCCCCAAAGGTGTCACCCCGGAAGGGACAAGGCAGTTGTCGTGGGAGCCTGGCTAGGGTCATGAGAAGGCCGTAATAAAAGTGTGAGACCCACTGCCACCCAATTTCTGGCTTCCTGTCTCCTGTGTGGTCTCCCCTTTTCCATGTCCTGCTGCCACTGCAATGCCATGAGCCATGCGGTCTCATGAGAGCCACCCTGATGTTGGCACCCGCTCTTGAATCTCCAGAACCGTGAGCTACAGAAACTTCTTCTTCCAGCATCCAGCCACAGGTGTCTTGTGGTGGAGAGTGGACTAGGATAACCAGCGCCACCCAAGCCTTCATCCCTGAGGGCTTGAACTCCTGTCACTGGAGCCTTCCTTATCCACAGGTTCTTCATGGCTACTTACCACGTCCATCGACACCAGGCAAGGAAGAACCAAGAGGCTGCTTTGTTTTGGAACATTGTGAAGCAACCCTGTAGCTGCGTCACCAGCATCCCGAGGGTGCCTACTCTCTCCCAAGGGCCCCTGAGATGCTGGCCTGCACTTTGAGTCCCGTGGGAGCCTCTCTTCGTCTTCTGCTGCTGGCCCATGTAGTCATCCAAGCCTGGGAATTTCTGGGAATCTTGTGCCCTCTCATGGGGATCACAGAAGTGTTCTGATTTCAGATAAGGATTCCTGCTCTTTCTGACCTCACAGGGTGGGCTGGACTCACATCCTCCCACCTGCCACCAGGCCACCATTGCAGGAGACAGCCAGGTCCTTGTTCTTGACATTTGAAAGAGGTATTGAAATGAATTTTATCACAGTGTCCCCATGATTTTCACTGTAACAGATGGGGAGGTGACCAGCTGTTATGGTTCCATTTGACAGAGGACCATGTCGAGATCAGTGGGACCACTGGGAGGGAGAGCAGCATCAACCACTGGCCTTGAGGATGCCCTGCACGCCAGGCCCAGACTGCTCTTCTGGCTTTTCTGGGGTCCCCACCTAGTCCCCTCTGTCTCCTCCACGTGCTCCTCTTCCCTGCCCTGGTTTGGGTCTGTCTCTCATCTCTACCTCCACAAGACTGTACCACACTTGAAGCCCAACATGCAGCGCCTCCTCCCTGGCCTTCCTCCCTGGCCCTCCTCCCTGCCCTCCTCCTGTCTCAGGCCTCGGCCTCTGCTGCCTTCCAGTCATATGGCTCAGGGGTGACAAAGGAGAGCTGGAGGGGCCCTCTGTCTCCCTGGAAGCCCGGCATAGTAAGAGTGGAGGTTTAGGAGTCACTGAGTTATCCCTAACCTTTGAGTCCTCCAGGGAACCCAGGGAATCCAGGGAAAGATAGGCCCTGGGCCTCATGACTGGCCAGACACAGAGCTGTGTCATGCTGAGGACATTCAGCTTCCAGGGACAGCACCAGGCCCCCGGCTGCTCCAAGGCTCCAACATGTGTTGAGACAGGCTATGCCCAGGAGGTGTGCTGGGCAGCCCCAAGGCTTGGCCACAGAGGGTCCCAGGAGGACCATGCTGCCGGAATCCTGGAGACATCGGCAGGGTGGAGGCCTCCTCCCGAGGGCCTTTCCTGCCATCCCTCTGTGCCCCCCTCTGGCGTTGGACAGCTTGACAAGGTCCCTGGCATTTGCAGGGAAGGACAGTGGACAGCTTGCAACAGCTGATGGTCCTTGCAACCCGGACAGAAGCTGCACGGCTGGGCTGGTTCAGAGGAGATCTCTGCTGTGAGGCTTCCTCCTGCTCATGACAGTCATCGTGGGAAGGCTGGAGGGAGCATGCTTCAGATAAACCTGTGGACTTGGAGTTATTTCTGTCTGCTGGATTGAGTTCTGGGCTTTTAGTTGGATTCATTCATTAAATAAAAAAATTCAGTTGATACAGAAGATCTCAGGATGATGACGTTGTGAATGTTTTGGTTAAGTTCCCAGGACAGATGTCTTTGGCTTTACCTTGAGCAGTCGGCCCTGCGCGGCAGCCTCTGCCCATGTGGTCAGGGTCACTCATGAGCTCGGGGTGACACTCAAGCAGGTCCAGCAGGAGGGAACTGTTTGGAGCTTTGGGAAGCTTAACAGGTTTAAGTTTGCCAACTTGTGATTTATATGAGGAAGTTTTTATTTTATGAATTATATACTTTCCTTTATTTGATAAGTTTTATTCTTTCCTGGCTTAAAACAAAAAAAGCATTGCCACAAAAGGACACTGAACATTCTAACATTCTGAAATCGTCAATATTTTTCCCACAGAAATTTCTCTCTCTTCAATACA
The DNA here is from genome assembly GCF_034190915.1 of Cavia porcellus. NCBI lineage: Eukaryota > Metazoa > Chordata > Mammalia > Rodentia > Caviidae > Cavia > Cavia porcellus. Next base: position 6,674,182 of record NW_026947496.1, on the reverse strand, counting down.
TTTTCTTTTGAAAATCAAGTGCGGGTCCCATCAGCGAGGTGAGGTTCTGGGATGTGTCTGACCTCTCGGTGGGAAAGACCGGTGGGTGCTGCTGCCTCGCCCACGGGATGGTTTCAGAACGGATCCAGGCAGCGGCAGCACCTTGCTCCGGTGTTGCACCTGGTTTCTCCGACGAGGGTGAAGGCAGCCTGTCGCTTCGCCCTCAGGGCTCGGCACGGTGGGCGGTTGGTTCCAGGAGTCCCTCAGGAGTTACAGACTCTGTTTCTGGCTGGCTGAGAGACTTCTGTTGCTGTCTCCACTTTCCCAGCGGAAGTCCCCGCATGCCACAGCCAGGGGACTTCACCTTGCCGGGCCTGGAGACCCCTGTGTGACCAAGTCTGTAGGGAATGTGAGCAGCTGTCCACCTCGGAGCTGGCGGGGCTGGTGGGTCCATTTGCTTTCAGTCCTTCTCCAATGCCTGGGAATTCGAGCTCCTGCTCTGCTGTGGCTCCAGCCCCGCGAGGCTCAAGCATTGGATCAGGATGTCTTGACGCAGGCCGGGCCTCGTCCTGGGAGCCAGGCTTGCAAAAGCAGAGTCTGAGTTGGCAGCCCCACTCTGTGATCATTTCAAGCTCAGAGGACAGCTGGGGTCTGAATAAAGCCTGGTGTTCTGAGGTCTGTGATTTATCTCAGCTCAGTGTCCGCTGTGCGGCTCCGGAGAATAGCAAAGCCTGAGGCAGCTAAGGAAGTCCTGAGCAGCTGTCCTTGGGTGCTGTGGACACAGGAAGTCATCCAATGGGGACACAAAGCAGAAAAGTGAGGACACTAGGGAAAGGAAGAGAGAGGAGCCTTGGGCCAGGAGGAGGAGCCTCGGGGCAGGGGGAGGAGCCCCGGGATGGGAGGAGCCTTGGACAGGGGCGGGGCTGTGGGGCGGGGGAGGAGCCTCTGGGATGGGAGGAACCTTGGGGAGGGGGAGGAGCCTCGGGTGGAGAGGAGCTTCCGGGATGGGAGGAGCCTTGGTGCCCTGCGAGGAGCTAGTGAACGTATTGGGAAGAAGGTGACATCTGAGGCGTACCCTGCGGTCCTACACAGTGAGAGAAGGGAAAGATCATTCTAGGCTGACATGAGCGTGGCCAACGTTCTGGTGTGCAACAGCTGCTGTGAGGGAGCTCTCTGTGCGGGTTGGCCATTCGGGGCCCAGGGCCCAGGAAGGAGTGTGAAGCCCCCCCCCCAGCATCTCCATGGAAACGAGGAGCCCTGCCGTGCGGGAGGGCTTTGCTCCTCCAGCTCACTGGGCCTGATACTTCTGGGGGCCCCAGCCGAGGGGCTGGGACTTAGCCCGTGGACCTAGGGATTTGCATTTCCACCAGACAGGTGGGGGTTCTGACGGGGGTGGAGGATCTGAGGCCCACACAGTTAGAACAGCACAGCTGGAAGCGAAGCAGTGAGAGAGGCTAAACGTCCTGGAGCTGGGCACAATGTGGTGGGGCCTGCAGTCCCAGCCTTTGTGGGGGAGGCTGAAGCAGGAGGATCACAGATTCAAGGCCAACCTGAGCAACTTAGAAGATAGCAAGGCCTTGTCTCAAAATGGAGAATAATAAAGAGCTGGGGAGGTGACTTGATGTGAAGGCCCAGAGTTCAAAGCCAGCACCCCCTTCCTCCAGGTTCTGCTGTGGGAAGTGATGCTGCCCATCTTGAGTGTTAGCAGAGCGAGATGGAGGTGCCAGGGGAAGACAAGGTTCTTGAAGGTGGGAGACGAGACCTGGGTACATGGGCAGAGCCAGCAAATGGAGGCAGGGCCTCAGCAATGCTGCACACATGGGGAAGGCAGTGCCACCACCAATGAAGACAGTAAGTGACGCCAGAGGGGAAAGCTCAGAGCAGGACAGTGGAAGCCTGGCCAGGAACTTGAGCCTGCAGGGCTTGTGGATGTGGAGCTGTCCTGCTGGCCAGAAGCCACCAGGTGCACTTCTGCAGGTTAGGTGGCCTGGCCAGGCATGATGATCTGGGACACATCCGAGACAGAGGACTGGTGGTGACCTGTCCTAGGCACAGCGAACATTGTGGTGAACCCCAAGCATCCATACTTCTGTGCCCCTAACTTGTCAGGCTGGGGCAGGGAGGCATTTCCTATGTGGATGTGGGTCACTTTCCTGAGGCCCTAGAGCCGCCTGCACAGGAAGGCCAAGGCCGGTCCCTTTGGCAGGCTGCAGCAGGCACAGGCCGAGACGGAAAGGCCAGCTTGTCTGCACCGCGTACTCCTGTGGGGCTGTGACCATGCCTGGCTGTACAGGCTGAGGATGCATGCAGGCTGTTGGAGCATTTCTCTTCCGTCTTCCAGCACAGCCGCCAGAAGGAAGCCCCGAGGCCTCGGCTCCACTAGATGGCTGCCCACACTGGGCACTGCCTGCAGGCCCCGCCCTGCCTCCACCTCTCATAGGTCCTGGGTGAGCAGCCATGTTTGTGACCTCTGGGTTTACCCTCACTGGAATGGAGCCTGCGCATCCTGGGTGCTCGGTGGGTGTATTCTGGACCAGGAAATGAGTGAGCCAGTGGTCACTGAGCAGGGAAATAAAATCCAGACCCATTTAAATGCGAGAATTAAACACACCTGACATGTGGCTCTACCAGAGTGCAAGTGGACACACAGACTCACCCTGTCCTCAGCGTTCAGACCTCAGAAATAACCTAATATTCATCCACGGGAGAACACCTAGATGAGGGGCATCCACGTTACTGGAAAATTATTTTATGAAACTTTTCATGAGTTTGGGGAAAATATTTAGTCTATGAAGTGAAGGGAAGGCAACAGATTCAAAATTGCATGCATGATTTGAGTGGAACTCTGAGAAAAGTGTCCAAGGGCCAGGGAAATCCCCAACATGTCACCAAATGTGCGGGAGGGCCACAGAGTATACACATGGTTTTATCTCCATTTTTTCCCCTGAATCGAACACTTTTGGGGGAATAAACACACAGTAGCAAAACCATAGTGATATTTTCTCAGGAAAAAAAAAAACAAAAACAAAAAAAACCCAAAGCAGACAGCGAGACCGAATGACGCCATGGACGGTGCAGATCTGCAGACAAGTCCTTCACCCAAGCTCATCTCGTCCCGGCCCTTGCCCTGGGGTCCCCTGGTGGAGCCGAGCCCTTGAACATGGCTTGGCGGCTCCTCGCATCTGTTCTTGCGCGGTGCCCTTGTCTGGGCTGCTTGGCCGCTGGCTGTGGCTGGAGCTCGTGGCAGGGAAGCACGGAGTCCGTGGTAGCAGCCCCACTCTGAGATCTGGGCGCAGCGCCGGGACACCGGGGCTCACCAGAGCGTGCTTCCTCCCCAGTCAGTGCTCAGTCGCAGGGCTCCGGTTCCCTGCCTTGGCCTCCGCCTCAGAGGAGCTGCATGTCCCCAAAGTGCCAGGGTCACTCCTCCCGTGGACACACAACTGCCTCCTTCTGGCTGAGCCACTGCAAGGTGACGGCCCCACCCCGCGCCCCCAGGTCCCTTTTGGGGCATGCAGCGCCCTACTGCCGGCGTCTGGCTGGACGCCTGCGCAAAGAGTCCCTAGGCCTCGCGCTGTTGCATCAGCCCTGCTGATCTGAAGCAAAGCTTGAGAGATTTTTATCTTCCTGACACAGATTGTTCTCATGACCTCAGACCCTGTGGCCTACGCTGCCCTCTTCAACTGCCCCAGAACCTCGCTGCCGTCTCCGCCCCCGCATGCCTTATCTCCCGAAGATCCAGGCGAGTCCTTCAGCAGCAAGAACCAGGCCGCTGTGCCTGCAGCCCTAACACGACCACAGCGTCCTCTTTCTGGACGGCCCCATCTAGCCCACTTACTTCATGGGCTGTGCCAAGGACAGAGCTCAGCCCACATGCGGCATCTATGGGATTTTCAGAAGATCTTTTCTTTTCTCTTTTCTTTTCTTTTCTTTTTTCTTTCTTTCTTTCTCTCTCTCTCTCTCTCTCTCTCTCTTTCTTTCTCTCTTTCTTTCTTTCTTTCTCTCTGTTTTTCTTTGCAATAGGGTTTCCCCATGCAGGTCAAACTGATCTTGAACTCACTGTGTAGACCAGGTTAGCCTCAAAATTGCAGCAATCCTCTTGTGTCAGCCTCCCAAGTGTTGGGATTACAGGTGTGCACTTCCATACTCAGCCCAAAAGATACTTTCTAATCAAACCAAAATAGTTTTCCATAATGTAGTTAATACCTTCAAGTAGCACAGAATGATTATCTCAGCTATTTGCTTTGGTCAGAATCAACCCCCCCCCTTCTCTCTCCATTGACACTGAATTTCCAGGACAATCCCATTGCTGAGATTTAGGAAGTAAGGCTTCCTCGGCTCATGGTTTCCCTGGCTTCAGTCCACGGTCCTGGGCTTAGCTGCTTTGTGTCAGGGTCCTTTGTGGTGGCAGCGCCCGTTGGAGGGGGCCTGGGCACCCACGGCAGCCAGAAAGCAGACAGAGACAGAGCGTCCCAAGAGCTCCCCTGTCCTTCCCCCAGGCCTTGCTCCCTGGGGGCTCCTCAGCCTCGCAGGGCTGCCCCGACTCAGGCCCGGGCCTGCAGGGTGGGCTGGGGAACCCATCCAAGCCATAGCACTCGTGGGGTTCTCGGTGTTGTAATATCTGTGCAGGTTGTGGACTGGCTCAGTCAAGCTGGTCAGTGAGTCCCATCTTCGTTTATGTATTTGTGGTAAGCACACTCTGTCTGGTCTTTAAGCAGTTTTCAAATGTATGATTCATTGTTCTTAATCTAACTGTGACGCTGTGTCCTTCGGCCCTGGCCAGCCCCGGGTCCACTCCGGTGAGCTCCGCTCGAGCTGGATGTCCCTGCGTTCCGCGCACCAGGGGGACCCTGCGCTGTTCATCCTTCTGCGCCTGGCTGATTTCACGTCCCATCACGTCCTCTGCGTCGTTCTTGTTGCCGCAAGTGACAAGATTTCATTTTCCTGTGGGCTCGGCTGCTACCCTTTGAATGCACGTCATACTCACAAGAGAAACCGGAACTCACGCCCCAGCAGAAAATCTGTCCCTCTCCTCAGCCTCTTTCTGCTCCTTCCCTGCTAGTCCCCATGTCAGTGAGAACCCGGGTCTTCCTCTTTCTGGGCTTGGTTGTTTTAGTTAGAGCAATGTCCTCGGGTTCAACTATTTTGTCACATTAATGATGTTTCTTTTTAGAGGCTGCATATTATTCCTCTGTGGATAGAGCGCGTGCTTTCTTCATGACTTCACTCAGGGACACCGAGTTTGATTTTCTGACATGGCTGCCACAAATAAAGCTGAATCAGCACATGATGAAGGTCGTCTATCATACCAGTGTCACATCTTCCAATGTATGTCCCGTCTCGGGCTCGCTGGGTCACACGGTAGCTCAGGTTTCAAGCCCTGGAGGCGCAGGCACACTGTTTTCCCCAGCGGCTGCATTAACTCACCCTCTCCACAGAGCACAGAGATTTGCTTTCCTCCCAAGCGCAAGGCTTGCCCAAGGACAAGGATCTATTTTTAAAATTATTTTTATTATTTTCCCCCCAACTTAAATGGTGTTCTTCTAAAAGCAAGCTACCCAAAAGACAAGGTGAAGTGGAAAGTTTGCACAAATTTTCCAGTGAGGCAAATCTTGTATCCTCCTATTTGTGAATAATAAGAACCTTTGGTTTGCACTGTCGTGGCAGCCAGGTTCTGTTGCTGCTTCCTTCCCGGTCACCTTAGCCCTGCAGGGACCTGGCAGTGCCTGTCCCGGGCTCTGCAGCTCCAGGCAGGTGCCCCACCTGTGCCGGACGGAAGGGCATCCCTCGCCCCAGCTCGCGCCGTGTCGGCCTTTCCAAGAGCAGGTCCCTTGACTCTTCTAATGCTTCTCAGTCTTGCCGAGTCTTTTGTGCGCTGGACAGTTTGCTGCTTTGCAGTGCTTGGTGTGCCTTTGATGCTTCCTCTGATTAAACTGAGGTCAGCACGCCCTTCCCAGAACCCGCTGAGTGGTGTGGTTCCTTCCTCTCAGGGCGTGTGACCTGGGCAGGGGCCGCCAGGGCTGCTCTTGGCCCTGCTCACTCAGGTAAGGGATGTCTGCGGGTTCCTCCGTGGAGTAGGTGCTGGTTCTCTTCTCACAGAACCGCCTCTCAGGGAAGGTCAGCTGAGGCTGCGCAAGTGCCCTGCTTCTGCTGAACCGCTTCCTTGGTTTTAGCGCCCCTCAGCAGGTCCGCCTGCAGATGGCTGTACGCTTTGCCTGTTGCTGATTCTCCACTCCTGCTGCGTTTCTTAACTTGTTTTCACAAGGAAGGGTCCTCCCTTCTCTCTTCCTTCAGCTGCTGAGTTCCATAATCCAGACCTCCAGATGTTTGCTGGTGGGTTAGAATTCGGTCTTCTCATTACTTGTTTTGTGCTCAGTTTGTTCCAGTTTGGCCCGCTGGGAGCTCCCCGGCCGGCTCCGCAGCCTCCTGAAGCCTCAGCCTTCTTTTTCAAGCACTTCCTTATTTTCTGGCCCAGAGAATGTCTCATGCTCATCTGGTGTTTTCCCTGCTCAGGTCCTGGAATCACCCGCTTTTCCATGAAATCCATCCTCACCCTGTCACTCTCTGGGTCTTCACCTTCTGGTGGAGATGCTGGCCCTGGGGAACAGAGAGCTTGCTAGCCAGGGTGCAGCTGTACCCTCGCCCCCAGAGCAGCACCGGGCACACCCTGGAGCCCACAGAGCCCAGCAGGACGAGAAGTGCGCTCGCTCCTGTGGCTGGTTGTGGATCTCTGTCCCTCTGCTGAACTGAGACCTGGAGTGGGGCCAGAGGAGGACTGGGTGGCTCTGAAGCAATTCCAGCTTCTGCCAGCCTGGGGAGCTTGAAATCAGCAGTTGAACCTCTGTCCTCATTTTTCTAAAAATCAGTTTTTAGGAAACAGGATCCAGGAGAGAACAAGTCCAGAGCCTACCTGGCTGGAGACAGGGCCAGGTCACAGGGCATCTTCATGGTGGTTTTACTGAGAAGCTTGGCATTTGACACGCAGTACTGGCAGAGATTCCAAAGAAGTCCCAAGCATGCATTTGTCAAATTTATAAACAAAGAATTGGGAGCAAGACAGTGCCGTGCTAGGCAGGGCTATCGCAGACAGCACATTCGGACTGAGGCTGGCTACGAGGTGGGAAACGTCAGGGTTGCTGCAAACAGCTGCTCAGTTCATCCAAAGTGAAGTCTTTTAAGAAAGCATCCAGATTGTTCTCATTACTGCCAAAATATTCTAATCAAACTTTTCCCCAAAAGTCTGAATGACCCAAGATAGGCCAGGACAGTCTCTCCATTTGCCATTATTGAATTGTTCTTAAAAAAGGAGAGGCCAGGGGTATAACTCAGCAGCAACGTCTGCTTGGCAAGTGCAAGGTCCTGAGTTCAATTCCTGGTCCAGTTATAAATAAATAGATAAATAAATGAAGAGATTTGCTGCTTGGATTCAAAGGATGTATTCACTGTGTAAACAGTAGACCTCCATATGTCACAAGAAAGCTCAGAGCTTTCAAGGCTCTCCAGGGCCCTCAGGGGTCAGCACTGGCTCCTGAGTCCCTGCGGGTCATCAGAACCAGGGCGGGTCTGCTTGCTTGTGGGAGTTCCTGGTGAAAAGGCAGAGGCAGAGCTGGGGTTTCTGCCGCCTGTTGTGAACCCCACGCTCCCTGTGAGGTGACCAGAAAGCACTCAGCTGTTAAACCTGAGAACAGCATGCTGCTACCTCTCAACTCTTCTTCCTTACACACCTGCTTAAGGATGGGGCAAAGTGGGCTCATTTCTGTGCTGCTGGTGTTTTGTTCCTCTGCTGACCAGAGACCTGGAGTGGGCCAGGTCTATGCCAGGCCCTACAGAGAGATGCTAGAACCTGGGGAGCAAGGCAGAGGAATTTCCTTCTCTCACTGGTTCTGTACATTTTTAGGGTGTCAGCGACCAAGCCCAGGCCCTTGCACATGCTAGACAAGTGCCTCAGCACCCAGCCACATGCCGGCCCATGCACTTTTTATGTTAGTATGGACTCACTGATGCTCATTATTCCGACAGAGTCCAGTGCTGGCTCATTTATTCTGCTGGCCCCAAAGCTTAGTAGGTTGGGTACCATCGGAGAGGGCCCCACCCTTCGTGAGTGCCCTTCTGCAGGACTCCGAAGACTCCACCCTGCAGGCCATGGAGAGGGAGGAGCTGGGCGAGGTGGAAAGTGCAAAGGGAGAAGGCGGCTGCCTTTGAGGAAGCGAAAGAAGGGTGCTGGCTGCGCTGTCGGGTGTGCGGTGGAGGGGGCCGTGCGTGGGGCAGACGCCACTGCCACGCGGCTTCAGACAAGCAGAGGCACTCACACGTGTTGGGGGGACCAAAGCCACCGAGGTTGGGGGTGCAGTTGGTTGTGGGAGTCAAGGAGGTGACACCTACTAGCACGGTGTTCGCCAGGCTGGAGGTATTCAGTAAGGGTGCTTCTGCCGCTCCTGGAGCTGCTGCTGCTGCTGCCAGGGCCCCCACAGCTCCCGCCACTGCCAGGACCCATGTGTGTCCCCCGAGACGGCTCTAGTGTTCACTCCTGCTGCCACTGTCATGACTGCTCCAGCTTACTGTTTCTGTAACCACTCCTATGACTACCACTGGGTTAACTGCTACTATCACGGTTACTGTTGCTTTTACTGCTACTGTTGCTGTGGTTACTGTTACTGCTGCTGCTTCTCCTGCTGCTGCTATGACTGCTGCCATTGCTGCTGCTTCCATGGCAACAGCCTGGTCTGCCCTACTGCTATACTCACTGTCGCTACTACCTCGTTAGCACCTTTGCAATGAAGCCCTGCACGGGAAACTGTTTCAGTGAGCTCTTTGCATATCTGCAGAGCCCAGGCTGGATCTCAGCTGCCTGTGCCCCTGTGCTGATTCACAGGGAGGTTGTTTGGCCTCTGCACAGTGCTGGGGACACTGGCCAGTTTGAATGAACAGCCTCTGACCTGTTGGAGGCAATGGGCTGACACCCATGGCCCAGCTGGGGACCATGGCTCCCATGGGCACGGGTTACCTGTTACCTGCTGTCGTGGTCCAGCGGGACATGATTCAGTCTGTTTCAGCATGCAGTGGGCAGAGGTGGCTGGGGGCTTGGTTCTTCATCAGCTCATGGTTTATGTTCACCCTAAAGCAAGCGTGAGAAGTCTTCAGTCTGAAGAGGGGCAGTGGCCTCACCGTGTCTGTGAGGTCCAGGTGTCCCACCGTAGCGGGTTCTGGGCCTGGGTCCCCCAGCTGAGGCATTGGAGCTTTTCCAGGCGCCTGCCATGACTCATGGAGGTGGCTGCCTTCTGCAGACCACAAGCTCTGATTTTAAGCGCACAACCCCAAAATGAATAGTTGGCAGGGGAACCAGGAATGAAAGGTAACATTCAAAGTACATGAGAGCTAGGAACTTGGAGCTGGGCCGCTCCCTCCAGGCTACAGGCTCCTCGATAGCGACCCCTCGGGACAAACCCCTGCGGCACATGTCACCCCAAGGAGAAGCTGTCCACCCTGCATTTGAAGTTCTCAGCCCTGTGCTTGCAGTGTGAGTTTCCAGCCTTAGTGGCGGACTCTGAACCTCACTGTCGGAGTGTGCTGTGATGGGCACCTTCACTGACAGCACCGATGCCGTCTCGTGGGTGGGAGGTGCACACTGCACGTTGAGGTGTGCAAAGGACCTGCGCTTCCACTCAGACCTCACACTCACCAAAGGAATGGTTTACTCAGTAGCACCCATGCCACACAGCATGCCAGGGTTCGGGTGTGCTCTGCCCAACTTCGGAGACCCCCAAACGCACCCTGCACACACACTGTGATGGGGATGGCGGGCTTCTAAGTTTCTGCAGGGATGATGTTTTGGGGCCAGTGAGCCACAGAAGTGTGGGTCATATCGCTGACCCTGCAGGCAGCCCCGACCAGGAGAGGGGGAAGAGGAGGAGGACGGGAGCGGCTGTTGCTGCCTCTTCCCAAAAGTTATGCTCACCCTGATGGGGTGAAGACACAAGGGTCACCTTTGCCTTCAGGGCCCACCGGCAGCACCTCCAAAGGGGTCAGGGAGGGTTAAAAACCGCCACCAGACGCTTCGAGCAGTGCTCAGGTGAGCTGGAGAACAAGTGCATTCCCTTCCTTCTCGCTGTCTTGTGGATGAGACCCTCACCCCTGCTCCCAGTGGTTCAAGCACGCAGTGCAGGCTGTGAGATCCACGAGTAGTCATCTCCCGAGCTCAGGGCTCAGTCCAAACGTCACACTGGACACTGTAAATAAGTCCAATTTGGCTTTGTCAACTGAAAACAAATAAAAATGGACCAAAAGTCCCACTCTGTGAGGTAGGAGAGCGGGTGCTGGCGCACGGGGCAGCAGGCCGTCCCGGTCACTGCGGGAAGCCGGTGTCTGCCAAGGGCTGGAGGCGCGAAGGGATTTCTCCACCCAAATTGACGTCACTGTGCCCTAAGAGGGGACAAACATTTCCAAAGTGCCAGTGGCCTGTTGAAACATAATAGTAACTGAAACCCTCTTGTTTACAAAATAGAGTGTTCCCAAAGAAGACCTTAGAGTGAGCCCACAACACAGAGGAGAGCCTGGAGAAGCAGAGGGCAGCCTGGGGCTGGGGCTAGCTCCCCTGGGGAGCACAGCCCAGGGCAGGGGACAGGAGTGCACCTCTGGAGCAGAAGTCTAAGGGCAGGGCCTCCCCATAGCAGGAGGGGTCCCACTGCGGAGGATATCATCGGCTCCAGAGAGAGAGAGAGAGAGAGATAGAGAGGCAGGGACACAGAGACGGGGCAGACAGGCGAAACAGGTGGGAAGCCAAGCTTGCCCCTCTTCCTATGTATGGGCACGACCTCACTTTTGTTTCAGGAGAATATTAAACACACTGATCCTGTGACCCCACGGTGCTGGGGGAGATTATCTGAAGAAAAGTCACATCGACTTTTGAGGACAGACGTGTGTGACGCCCACAGTGACGCCAGCCCCCGGCTCTTCACGGGGCTCATCCTCGCTCACTTCCTCTCCTCTTTTCCAGCAGAAAGTGTGCCCCAGACTGGGGTCTGGGATACAGCCAGGAATTTTGGAGACCGCGTGGTGAGGAGCAGGCTCGCAGCTAACACTTGTTGAAATAACGCACACACTGAAGAATGGTTCCTAGTGTGACATCCACAGGGATGTAGATGAGGAAGTCCTGGTTCTGAGTCGAAGTGACCACCTCAGTGGCATCGGCAGAGCAGGTGTGCTGACAGGGACGTCGTCCATGTGCAAACAGCCCACTGCGGACAGCATCATCCGTGCACAGCTGTGTCTGTGCACCCATGCAGGCTGCGTGGACAGACAGCAGGACACTGTTGATGGACATTAAGATTGCTTATATCTGGGGTAAGGGGTGGGGACAATCTTTACCTTCTTTATATTTCTGAATACATACAAGGTGTGATCAAGTTACAGGGTGAATGTTTAAATTTTGAAAATTAGTATGACAAAAAGACATTGCCACGAATTCCTCCTCAAATGCTTCCATGCTTTCACCGCGAGCTCAGCTTCCGCCGCTCCCAGGAGCGATTCTGGGTTCCTCCTTCCCGAGTGTGTCTGTATGAGGCTATCGGAATTCAGCGAAAGCTGCCACCCAGCACCATCAACAAGGCAGCCTTGTGACAGCAGGACTTGGTGTCCTCAGCACCTGACGCACCTGATCCGGAGCTGGCAGGTTCTGGACCTTCCTACAAGTGAAAACCACCATGAGAGGTAAATGTCTGGAATTGGGGGAGGGTGCCAGGGCAGCTTTGCTGGCACAGCTGAAGGCATGGAAGAGGACGTCCAGAGCTGCTGCACAAAGTGGCCAGAACAAGGAGGTGTGCTTGACGCGGGGAGCGTTTTGGGGATGATTAATGGCATTGTGTTTTTTATTGTAAAAGTTTAAATAATTAAACATTCACTGTATTTTTGATTGCATCCCATATATCGTTTTCCAGCAATGAGCATATAGTGTTTTTATTTTCAGAAAAAGTTGCTGATTTTATTTTAAAACCAGCAGAGTGGCAGAGAGGGAGAAAGATCAGATGGTTCACACTTTTGTGTCTGTAATTTGGGGCAGCCTGGGCTGCCCTGAAGCGGAGGGCTGCAGGGACATGTGAACTGTTAGTCCCTTTAAAGTCAGGACTTGCTTTTGTGCTATCTTTGGAAGTCTGGACCCAGAGAACATTTGAACTCTCTCTTACTAGCCTAAGGCTCTAAGTAGGAGCTTCCTCTGCAGGGACAGACTCGATGCCCATCCTGTGGTGACAAGTGTGTATAAGTGCTTACAGCCACTCTGGGAAATGGGGCGTGAACACTGATGTGTGTCAGTCTGTGTGTGTTTGCATATGTAGTGGATGTATGTGTATTGTGCTTGGATTTGCTTCACCTGTCTCCCTGTCTTTTTCTCTAACTCTCCCCTCTCCTCCTCTTTTTCTTTTTCTTTTCTTTCATTCATTCATTCTTTCTTTCTTTCTTTCATTTTTTCTTTCTTTCTTTCTTTCTTTCTTTCTTTCTTTCTTTCTTTCTTTCTTTCTTTCTTTCATGGTTCTGGGGCCTTAATATTGAACTCTATCCCAACCCTTTGAAAATTTTTTGAGACAGGATCTTGCGAATTTTCCAGCTGAGGCCTGAGCGTGCCGTCCTCCTGCCTCAGCCTCCTCCTCCCCGGGCCCTTTCTGCCTTCTCTCTCCCTCCCTGGGAGAAGCTAACATGCTGCTGTTTATTTGCCAGGTGTCCAGAGGTCCCAGCTCCGCTGTGTCAGGCTCCTCTCTGCACACAGAGCCCTCTGAGGCTAATTCACCGGGCGCAGCTCCCGGTGCCCAGGGATGGAGCTGCGCCTCTCGGTGTCTGGGGTGCACCAAAGGGTTAAAAATAGGGCAGCCAGCAGTCCCTGGTTTCAGAGAGAAGAAAATATTTTCATTCTGCTTGATTTCTTCTTCCTTCCAGAGAGGTTTTAAGCTGTGCCAAACGTGGAGTGATAAGAACCTCTTGAGTTTTGTTTGTTTAGATCCACTCTACTTCCAACTCCGCCCCGTGTAAACTTTACTCTCCACACTGAGAATAACATAAGGGACCAAAAACATCGCCAGAGCCCAGGACACTGCGCACGCCCGCCCGCTGGCCGCTGGGCCGCCCCAGCCAACACCCCGTGCAGTTTTTCTTCCACTGCGGGGTCAGAACCAGGTTGTGTTAAGCGCTCAACTAGGAGACAAGTATTGTGGTTTCCCACCTTCCTGTCCAGCATCCAGGACGAGCTACCAAATACTATTCTGAGGGAGCCCAGAATGACCCAAATGGTTAAAAAATATCCATTTCACAGCAGTTTGTCTTTTAAACACACATAAAGATTAGATGAAATTCCAATGTGATGACAGGCAGTGCAGTCCCAGGAAGGGTTTACATCGTGTGCCACTGATTTTATAGGGCATCCCCACCCCGTGATAAGTGGAAATTCAATAAAGACTAAAGCGCATTTGCAGCCTTGGCAGTGCTGACACTTGGGCCTCACGCTCCTCTCGGGGTGGGGACTGCACCCTTCAGATTGCTCAGCAGCACCCTGGCCTCTTTCTACCAGATGCCAGTAACAGCCCCATCCCAGGTGTGACAGCCAAAAATGGCCCCAGACATTGCCACATGTCCCCTGAGGGTGCAGGCTGCCCACTGAGAACCTCTAGTCTAACCCACTGGTGATCAGCATTTAATCCCTGTAAAAAACAAACCAGGCTCTTCAGTAAAAAAGGGAAGAGACGCTGATACAGCCCGCAGTGTTGCTGTATCCCTGAAATATTCTGCTGAGGTAAAGAAGCCATGCTTCTGTTCACGTGCAGTGTCGCTCGCAGGAAATCTACAGACAGAAAGGCTGGTGTGGCCAGTGTGGCGGTGGGAATGGGGGTGCCTGAGAGTGGACGAGAGCCAGCTGGAGGGGAGTGAAAAAGTCTGGACTAGAATGGACTGGACTAGGATGCCAGACTAGGATGCCAGCCATATGACTTGGTGGATTTACTAAAAGTCATTGAAGAGCACATTTTTGATAAGTGAATTTTATGATATGCCAATAAAACATGTCACTCCATGCAATCGTACCTAGCATGAATCAGGCCCTAGGCTAGCTCTGTAAAGAGAAAATAAAAATAAAAAACAAGAAACATTAGAGGATGTATTGCAAAAAGGGAATCAAAGCAGGAGAGAAAACTAATCCCGACCATTTCCTTAATGAGAAGGTCTCCTGAGGACAGAGGGCTCACATTCCCCTCACTCCGGTCCCCGGGTGACCGTTAGAGCACTCCCACAGTGTTTTTGCTGGTCAGTCAGCTGCAGTGTCTGTTAGCACCTGACACAGCCCAACGGGCTGCCTAACCAGCTCTGGTCTGCACGCTTGCATGGAAAGCCCTGTGCATGCATGGCCACTCATGTTCAACCCGGCCAGGAGGAGGCCGGTGACCGGTATGTGTGACTTACAGTCTGCCTTTTCTGTCAGGGTATACTTTAATTCCCATCAGTGAGCTGACATGCTTAGTGTAATATGTATATAAAGAGGAAAAAGGTTAAAAACCACTCAGAATTCCCCATTGCCCACTCAAACCTCTACCAAAGCAAAATTTTTTTTCTCTCTCTCTTTTGGTGTGCTTTAAGTGACAGCTGCTGGTGTTATTCAAAGAAATGTCAGGGGACTCACTTAAGTGGGGCAGCGTGAGTCTTTGGTGACAGTATTCAGCTGCTGGCCATTTACTGTAAGAATATGTGCTCTTTGTGTAGAGACCTTGCGATTTTCAGATTTGAGACTTGCCTGGGGTGCTAGTGGTGTGCACGTGTGTGTGTGTGTGTGTGTGTGTGTGTGTGTGTGTGTGTGTGTACGTGTGCACACCCTCTTCTGGGAGCCTTCCTGCTCACATCATGTTATGGTTTCTGTTTAGATGTCCCCCCAAAGCCTGTGGTCACAGAAGCAGCTGAATCTAGCGTTTTTTAAATTGGGTCCTTGTTTAATGCTGGGATTGGTGGTGTAAGTGCTGCACCCGCCCAGGGACGGGGAGCCAGCACACGGTATTATGGAGGAAAAGAGGCGTGCTTTTCCCATTTTTACCCTTTCTCACTCTGTCGCCTGTGGCTGCCTCGATGGTTGCTCCTCAGCCACGCCACCCTGTGCTGGAGCCAGCTGAGTGTGGACCGAAACCTTCAAGAACTGTGAGTTAAACAGACCTTTCCTTCTTTCATTGTGGGCATCAGGTGTTTTGTCTCAGCAACAAGAGAAAAGTAATCAAGACACATCATAAGTAATCAAGACACATCATAACCCGCTTAGATACATGAAACCAAGTGAGGGGAAACTTAACATTTCTAGAATCTTCAGCCTGAAGAATATAAGCAACATGTGACGTGAGAAATTGGAGCTTCTTATCCCCAAATCTCAATCTGGTATTGGGTAAAGAGAGGTAATAATTCTGAATGCATTATCTTCCTTTAGCTGGAAACCATGGGACAATGAAGAGAAGAAATCGTGTTAGTGATTCCGATTCTTCCGGAGACCACACAAACAAAGATATTTTCTTCCTTCAGTGACTTCACATCTGATATGTGTTGGGGCATGGAGGTTCTGAGCAGAATTCTAGGAAGAAATGTGCCCATTTTAAGGCTTGGTAAACTGAGGACAGGTACAGCCATTCTGGCCTGTCTGAGGAAGAAGGCAGCAGAGCGACAGGAAGCCCACTCGGAACCCAGAGCACTTGAAACACCACTGAAAGGGTCAGAAATTCTGATCAGGCTCAGAGAGGAAACCGGTTGAGGGCAGGAGGTGCGTGCAGCTACCGAGGCACATCCCACCAGTGCCCGGCAAATGTCACCAGGATGTGACCAGCAGGCGCAGAAGACAACGAGCTCGAGAAGAGCTCCCGCGGCCTTCTGTGTAAGCCCTGCACTGTGGCTTCACAGTGAAGTCTGGTCCAACATGCCTCAGCCAACAACATGCTTGGAGATGAGGTCGTCACGTGAGAACAAAGGAGAGAAAGGGGCCCGACTTTAGGGAGGTCCAGTGGTCTGGACCGCCGGCAGGCACCACTGAGACCTAAAAGACTCTCAGGGACAAAGCAAACCCTTGCACCCCAGGGCACGAGGAGAAAGGCTGATTTCCATTGTTGGCTGTTTTTACTTCATGCGTTGTAGCTTTCTAACCTTTTCTTCTTTTGTTTTCCTTTTTGAGACAGAGTCTTGCTCTGCAGTTCAGGCTGGCCTTGAGCTCACTTTGTAGCCTGGGCTGGTCTTGAACTTGCAACGATCCTCCTGCCTCTGTCCCTGAGTGTACACTTAGAGGAGCTGAAGGAAGGGTGGTGCCATAAGCTTGGGAAAGCCCAGAAATGAGTGCAGGGGCCAGGCAGTGCCACCTGCTCCGTCACGCACTCTTGAAGTGGCTGCTATTGTAACTGGTTTCCAAGTCCCCCATTGCTGCTTCCCTCCTCAAAGCTACCTTCTGAAAAAGCTCAGTGCCCTCCTGAGAATATCCACCCACCCTTTCTGTCTGTCTGTCTGTCTGCCTGTCTTTGAACAAAGTTTTGGAGCAAAACATCTCTCACCTCTGGAGAAAGAGGGTCCTGACTCTGGTCTTGTGAGCCAGTCTCTTACAGTTGGTGTCTCTCCAGGAGACCAAGTGGCTGCCACTGGCCAGACCACATTTCTTTGCACACAGTTCAGCGCTCCGCCTGCCCTCCCTCAGCAGGGACAGTGGCCTGAGTCCACCTGACTGGGACCCCAGGAGTGCTTTGGGCCTCTGAAGGAGACCCACTCCCAGCAATTGTTCTGACCCAGATCACACTCCCTTCTCCCCTTGCACAGTGCTTGGGCCGCTATCCCCATCCACGCTCCAGATAGCTTTTGCTGTCACTTGGTGATTTTTGGCTCCTTTGTCTCCTGGTTCTGTCCTTGGCTCCTCCAGGAATGCCCTCCCAGAGAGACCTATGTCCCTCCTCTGGCCCTTTACTTGAGCTGCCAGCTGTATCGATGTCCCCAGAGGATTACGCATGTACCAGTTCAAGTCCAGGACCCCATAGATGACTTGAAAGTCCTCTGGCCTTTGGCCATCCCTTGGCATATCCTCCAAGAAAGCATTTTCCTGTGCAAGTGTACTTTCTGGCTCAGTTAATTGTGCATTCGCGCATGGTGCATTTCTGTTTATAAACTTCTACGTTGCTCTATTTGGCACCAACTTCATCATGGCACGGTGGTGACTTGGCTGTTGCCACACTTCTGCCTTGTCCTGGTGCCTTGGCTTTGGTCACCTGAACAGCTCTTTGGACATCTGTCTAACATGGTGGAGAGCAAAGCACTTGGACTAGGGCAGGTGCAGTGAACTGTCTCTGTGATTGAGCACTAGCTGTGGGTGCTGGTCACCTCCTAGGTATGACCTTGATTGGTGGTTGCCTCTTAGGTATAATCTTGAGTGCTGGTCACCTCCTAGATATGACCACGGGTGTGGGTCACCTGTATGACCTTGAGTGCTGGTTACCTGCTAGGTATGACCACAGGTACTGGTTACCTCCTAGGTATGACCTCGAGTGCTGGTCACCTCCCAGATATGACCACAGGTGTGAGTCACCTCCTAGGTATGACCATGGGTGCTAGTCACCTCCTAGATATGACCTCGAGTGCTGGTCACCTCCTAGGTAGGACCACTGGTGTGGGTCACCTCCTAGGTATAATTGTAGGTGTTAGTTATCTCATAGGCTTGTTGGGAAAAAAAATTATGAGAAAGCCTTCTATAAATGGGAAAGTACTCTAAAAATATTATGGAGCTGAGTAAATTAGGGTAAATTTCTGGATTCCAAGGTGGGCCTTGCTTATTTTGAAGGAAAGATACATTTTTGTATTCTCAGGAAGAAGTTATCAGACAGACTACTTGGAGAGGCTGGGCTTTTTACAGAGATCTGGGGGAATATGCTACAAACCAAAGCAGAGAGAGACAGTCAGGGAGACACTAAGAGCAGAATTCAGTGTGGGGACGTGGCCTCAAGGTGTACGCTTGCAGATGACAGCACCTGTCATTTGGTGTTAGCTCGGGCTTCTGTTTTAGGCAAAGTCCCACTCTGGCCTTGCGCGCACATGTTGGGAGCGTCTGAGCTGAGAACACTCACACCTGCGGAGCCAAGAGCATGGAGCCCCGGAGGAAGGTGCTGAGGACCCAGGGCCCCAGGGGAACAGATGTTCTAGCCCAGAAGTGTGAGAGGTGAACTCAGGAAGCAAAGAGGTGTCCTGTGCATCAACCTGTCAGATGTATAAACAGAAATGCGCTGTGGTGGCTGAGCAGCCTCTTTTCTCCCCCCCCCCCCGGAGAGAGGGATCGCCTGGCCCCAGCTCTCTGTGTGCTGTCTCTCATCTTTATTTCTCCATCCTCTCCTGTCCTTCCCCCTAGTTTATATATATTTGTACCAGGATTCAAAATCATGACCCTGGGCTTGCCAGACAGGTGTGTGCTGCTGAGATACATCCCTGGCCATGTTGTATTCTTGATTCCTGTATTTACTTTCTTTTGTGAATTTGGGTTAAAGAATGTCTTAATGGTTATAAGCTTGTTAAGATGATCATGGAGGACTTGGCTTGGAGCACTGTTTTAAATCAAGTTCCAAGCAGAGAAAAGATGGTGGAACAACAGCCAGCCTAACAGAGTTTATGCCCGCTAGTTTTGCTCAATTAGATGAGGAGCAGTGATGGGCTGATAAAGACCTTCCCCCACTAGATGAGTGTTTCACCATGAATTCCATTTCGTAGCATCTGATAACCTTAACTGTGCCACTGCAGGCCGTGATGGGTGGGCAGAGAGATGAAGGACCAACCCCTGCTGCATCCTGTGTGCCGCAGTGCAAACTCCCTGGCAAGCCTTTAAACTGCCAGCCTGCCTGCACCATGGCACTCTTGAGGCTGTGGGATCTGAAATAGCCCAAATCAGAGGGAAAACAAAAGAAGGCAACCATGGATACAGAGATGGCGACTGTTGCGTTCCCGCTGGGAGGATGTCAGAGGTGGACCCCATTCCTGGTGGCGAGGCAGGAGCCTTAGGTGGAAGCAGTGAACAGGAGTCCTGGGTGCTGGGCTTTTTCTTCTGTAAGACTGACAGTGGCCCAGCCTGTGTGAGTGCTGCCTTCCAAATATTCTGTAAAACTTTTCATTAAAGTTTTGTTTGTTTCCCTTAAGACTCCTTATGCCCCCGTAGTAGTTGAATATGCTCACCATACACTCAACATTCAACTACAAAAACAAAAGGAGGAATCCTTTACTACAAAATTTATACCTTATAGTAGACTTCTCTTGGCAGTAGATACTATTAACTTTTTTTTTTTTTTCGTTTTTATCGGTACCAGGGATCGAACTCACGACTTCCTGCTTGCAAGGCAGGCACTTATGCCGCTGAGCTAAATCCCCAGCCCCGATACTATTAACTTTTAAAATTTTAAAATCCTACTAGGGATGGGACCAGAGCAGCAGAAAGACAATTCAATCAGGTAAAAGAAAAGAAGCTAGGAAGGGCCCTTTGGAAAGATCTTCATACTGGACAATGAAAGGGACCCAGCCCAGCGTTAATTTGAGGTCAAGGCTATACTTGTGTTTTTCCAGAGAATGCTGAACGGCCTATCTTGGTGCCAGAGTGTGCTGTCGGCTGTGTCATGGACTCAGACCCGGAGGAGTTGACTCCACCTTTCAGGAGGCTGAAGTGAAGAACAGTGGTTTGAGGATGAGTGACAGAGAGGAGGGGAGGGGTTATGTGAGCCAGGGGAGCTGAGCAGACCAGGTAGTCAGTGATGTGCAGGGAGAAAGATGTGCAGAAGACCAGTCTGCATGACTCAATTAGGGTGGCATTTGAATGGTTTCAGGGGGCTGTTGCTTCAGTTTCTGAAGTGTAAACTTTTGTGCTCTGGGACGTCTCTTATTTTGTGGCTCAAATCCAGTTGACATTTCTGGAGCTTTTTGGCTCTGCCAACCCACTGTGCTCAACCATTTATAGGGAACACAGTGCAAGGAAACAGGAAGCTGTCGGCTGGCCTCAAGGATTAAATATCAGCACCTCAGCCAGCCTTATTTTCATTGCTCAGAGCCAACCAAAGGGAGAAGGAAATAGCACAGCCAGTCCTGTACATATCAGTGCATGGAGACAGGGTTTGGTTTAACTAATGCTGAAGCAATTGTTCTGCATTCAAGCGGAGTTGTCAGGAAGTCATTCACAATCAACAATGTGCAGTGTGCCTGGGAGTCACCAGAAAGAAAAATCTCCCAAACTTTCACAGACAGCAACTTGATCAGGAACCAGATGGCTGATGCTGACAGACGTACTAGGAGGTGCTGTGCATGGTTCCAAGGTAATACCTGAGGAGACTTAAGTGATCTTGATAGCAAGAAGTTAATTTTAATTAATACAGGTCCCACTTCAAGTTGGTTTTAAGCATCCAATAGAAAGATATAATCACAAGAAAGAAAGTCATTTGCAGAATCCTCCAAACCCAGTTCCTCCAACTTCATTTAAACATCTATTGAGTGCCACCATGCAAATAGAAAACGGGAGGTGTTGGGAGCAGCTGAGGGAGAGGAGCTGAGCGCTTGGAGCACCCTGAGGAATGCCCTGAAGGCATGGAGCACCCCAGGGGGACAGGTGTTCCAGCCCAAGAACACGGGGCCTGAGAGGCGAGCTAGTTAGGCAAAGAGGTGTCCGCGGTGCCTGCCACAATGTGTAAATGTGTAAATAAAAACCCACTGAGGTGGCTGAGCAGTTCCTTCCTTTCCATCTAGAGAGAGGGTGCCACCTGAGCTCGGCTTTCTGTGTACCATCTCTTATCTTTTTCTCCATCCCCTGCAGTCTTTTCCCCTGGGAACTTAGATTTTTTTTTGCTATCAGGAATCAAATCCAGGGTCTTTTGCTTGCCAGGGAGGTGCTGTGCCACTGAGATGCACTCCCAACTCCTCCCTCTGGGAACTTTGAGAGCTGCACTGGATGTGACAACCCAAAATTTGAAGTTTTGTGTCTTGTCGGAGCCGTTGAAGCTGAATACATGTGCAGGGCAGTGGTGTGGCCCAGGTGTGGCTGAACTGAGAACAAGGGAACACTGCAGGGGCAAGACAGGCCACACCTGAGGCCACCTAGAGACTTCCTGGATAATTTTCCTCAATTAGCATTGTCTGTTGCTCTGAGGGGTCCTTGAACCCCTCCCAAGACTCTGCCCAGGTTTCCTGGGTTTTCTACTCAACTCCTTGCTTGTTCTGATTAAATATGGCTGCCCAGGGTCAGTTGGCTGGCTGGCTGCAGAGTTAGGAGTTCTGCTGAGGGTTCCAGTCCTGCAGGCCTAGAGGTCATGCCGCTCATCCCATTCCTCTGGGTCTTTGCTGTGCACCTGTTTGGGGATTGGAGATCTAGGCACAGGCCCCCAATAGTCTCTAAAGGAAAAGTTGCTTTAACGGGGCAGCTGGTGTGGGAAAAGTGTTCAGAGTCGGTTTGCAGTAAGGTATCAGCGTCCAGCTCTTCTGAGAAATAGGCGTGCACCTGCGCAAAGCCATGAAGGAAACGGGTGAAGTTATCAGGGAGCAGTCTGTGGATGTGAGTGCAGGGTGACAAGGGCAAAGCCAGCACTACAGTAAAACAGAGAACAGTTTAAAAACCCAAGCCAGAGGAGAGGGGAAGACTGTGGGCGGCTCTTGGGGGCCTGGAAGCTACTCAGAGACAAAGCCCCGGGAGCTGGCCTCCATCTACTGTGCCCCTCACAGCCCGACCCTCCCAGCTGGGTATGGGACCCTTCTGTTGCACGGCCGCCGGTCGATCCCTTTGACAGATGGAAACACAGAAGGAAATGAAGATATCACTGTGATATTTTTCAGCTCAAGAAAGCAAAGTAAAACAAAGTTAGGGTGCTAGTGGAGGCTCTTCATGAAAAGACCACTTAAGATTTAATTTGCAAATTTTAAACAATAATAGTTCATATCTTTGGGGTATGGTATGATATTGTAATGCAAACACACAGCCTGTCACTGAGTAAATAGAATAACTAGCACTTTGATCTGCTTGAGAATTTATCATTTTTTCTTTTGGGAACCTTCAAACGCCTCTCTTCTAGTTCTTCATGAACCACCACGCAGTACAGCTGGAAGCTGGGATCCCTTGTGGTGAGGGAACACTGGAGCTCCTCCTCCTGTTCCACCCAATTCGCACTTGATCTCAGCTGGAAGGCAGATAGGGATCCCACTGCACTCACATTCGCTGTTCAGCTTCCCTCTCTTCTTCTCTCTCCTGTCCATCTTCCGTGACCACTAATCTTCTGTCAACTTCTGTAAGAATACCTTTCTTTAGGTGTTGGCTTTTGCACATGAGTAAGAACACGGAATGTTTATTTTTCTGTGCCTGGCATCTTTCACTTAATGTGATGTCCTCTCGTCCCAGCCAAGAATTGTTTTTAAAGAAAGGCAGAAAACTGCTGTCAGCAGGCAGGGCAGCCTGTGACGCTCTCGGTGGGCCTGGCCTGGCCCTGCCCTGTGCTCAGAGCTCTGCGACACACAGTGGGCTCCCCGTGCAGGGGATGAAGTGAAGACACAACATGGAGAGGAAGGAGCCACACAGAGCACACGGATCTCCAGGAGCTCCAGGGTTCCTAAGAAGAGGCTGCTGCTGCACTGGACAGACAGCAGACAGCCGCAGACTCAACTCACCTCGGGTTTCATAAAGAGTTTGCAAACACAGAGGCGTGACAGCGCACTCCACACCCCGCTGTGTGACCATCCTTAATGGCCATGGAATGAAACAAATAATAAGGCACGGGGAGAAATGCGCGCAGCAATTCTTTTATTCAATTTTGCATTTATTACCATGCCAATAAAAAGAACAAAAATGAAATAAATGTTGCAGGGCCAGCAGGAGCGCACTCGGTTAATCGGCACCAGGTCTTGGATCCATTCTCTGGCACTGTGAAAGGTGGGAAATAATTATAAATATGACAGTAAAGATGAGGAGGAAACCATGTGATAATACAATAATTAATAACAATACAGTATATTAATAATAATAATTAATAACAATAATTGATAATACAATAATTAATAACAATATGGTTAATAACAATACGGTATAGAGGAAAAATTTGAAAGATAGGCGAAATATTGGTCTGTCCCATTAGTGAATAATTATACTTTCTGACAAGGTTGAAGCCTGTCAGTGATTTTGTCAAGGCCGAACTTCTCCTTAGGTAGGTGATTTTTTCGAGTGTGTGTCGTGGAGAAATCCAAAACCTCATACATCTTCACCTCCAGACCACTTTTTATTGCCCAGACCTACCTTGAGCTTGCCTTCTTCAGGTTCCCGAATAGCTGGGAGTACAGCTGTGTGCCCCCACACCTGGACTGCCAGGGTTTTTCTTCTGGCCTCCCTCACTGATCAAAGGATACTTTTGTTTTATTGTCTTTTCCGTTTCCTTTATGTTAAGCTAAATTAGACAAACAGAAAATGAGACTGAGAAAAATTTATAAATGTCCCATTCACAATTACATTTGTATGCTTTGGAGATCACTTGTAGTGGCCAGTACCAAAAAAAAAGAAGATGTGTAAATATTCCGGGTGGCCACACGGCCTGCTGTGGCCGAAGGGCCTGCTAGCCGCTCACGGCTGTCCCCGCCAGTGCACTGATGGAATTGTGGTGCCGCCGTTTCCACTGCCCCACAAACCTCACATGCAAAGCTGCTCAGAATCTACCGACAGATTAACAAGTCAAATACTGCAGTGAATCTGCATCCTCCTGACCCAGTCCTGATTCCTTTGGCAGCAGTCCTGCCCTTGGACTCTGGGGCGCGTGTTCAACGAGAGGGGCACACAATGCTGGGGTGCTGAGCTGAAGCTGACACATGTATGTATCATGGCAGCAATGATTCAGTCTTAGACCAACATGTTTTGTGGTTTTTGATTTTTAGGGAGAAGAAAGTGCTTTTATTACCAAAACTGGGTAAGTCTCCCGGTTCCTGCTGGTGAAACAAAACAGACTGACTTAGAGTCACGCATGTCACACTGTTTGTGTGGACGCTGCCCAGCCAGATCTCCCTCGCCTCCTTGCTGGGATCTTGCCTTTCCACTGGGGGGGTGGCGATCTCCAGCGCGGATCTGCAGGGGAGAAGAATGATGAGTCGTGACTCCCCAGCCTTTTGCACCTCCAACTTTGACAAGACAGAGAGGGTGAGGAGGGACAAAGGAGGAGAGGCAGGGAGAGAGGGGAGGGGGTGGGGATGCCTTGGGCTGGAGGAAGCGCTCACTGCCGACCTGCCTTTGAATGCGGATGTGGCCTGGAGCAGGGTGAAGCAGGGCTGCAGCCCTGTGGTGCCACATACTGTGGTGACTTCTCTCTGGCTGCCTCCCTGTGCTCTTCCTGCTAGGTGCTGAGAGCATCACAGGTCCCTGAGGTCTTCAGGGCTGGCCTCATCTCCAGCCCAGGCCCCTTCTACGGGGCTCCGGCTGGCCACACTTGGGCTGGTGCAGCTGTGTCCAGCCCTCCGGTGCTCTGAGGGGCTGTGCACCCAGGAGCAGCCCCAGAGCTCTGAATGTCACCCCAGCGGGAAGCTCTCCTCTGCAAAGGGCCCTGAGGCATCGGGTGGAGCTGATCCTCCCTTCCTGTTTCTGCCACTGGCCACTGGCCTGGCCCACAGGAGTCCAGGTCATTGACTGGCAGAGAAGCACCCAGGCAGTGCCTGGGGCCCAGCCCCTCTGCTTCCTTGGACTGCTGGTCACAGTCACCTTCTCAAGCCAGGTCCAGGGGGAGCAGGCAGATCTGAGAGGTCCTGGCCTTTACCCGCAGGCTTCCTGGAGCCGCTCCATGTCCTCGGCACAGCACTGTGGGCCTGGCCCGACTGCTGGCTGTCGCTCAGGTTTGCTCTGGGAGCATCTCGGCGCTGCTTCTCTCTCCAAGCTGAAACACGGGTCTTTTCCTCACGCGCTTTGCACAGTGCAGCTGCACTGCTGCCACAGGCCATGAGCCTGGTGGCCCATTGGGTGGTGTAGAGCACACTCTCACAGTGGGGGACCCATGTGAGCACCACCAAACCCACAGGATCTTCCCTGGAGCTCGGGCCAGCTCGGGCCAGCTGGGGCCCTAAGTACAGATGCTTCTAGAAAGCTTTCTAAAGGTGAGTGACATGAGCTTTCTAAAGATGAGTGACAGGCAAGGCTGAACAGCAGGCTTTCGGGGCACACAGGAGAGCCCCACTCAGGCCTGCTTTTAGTATCAACTTGGGCCTGCGCACTTCCTCCATCCTGGGCTGCCCCATCCGGCAGGCAAGGCAAGGCCAGCTCCCTGCTGCCTGTGCTGCCCGTCCAGATCCAAGACTCCCACAGGGCACAGAACAGGCAAAGTGCCCATTCACCACACTGTATATGGGCCTCACCCAGCCCCAGGGCAGCCCCACGGCTGGTCTCACTGGGCCTCCAGGCCTTGGGGCTGGGGAGGATTTGTGCAAGGCTCAGGTTGCTGTAGCATCTACTGCCAGCCCCCTGCCTCTCTGCTCTGTGAGGGTTGCTCCCTTGAGTCCCTGGCACCAGGCTGTGGAAGGCAGCTCCACTGGATGGTCAGGACACAGTGTTGGACACTGTGGCAAGTTCCCAAGCTTCTCAAATGCCTCGCTGGGATTCCAGACCTCCCATCTTGCAGTCACAGAGCTCCAGGGACAGAGACTTGCATTGCTCCAAGTCCCCCATTCCTGCACACAGGCCATTCTGCCTTCCTGTAGGGGGCGCCCTTCCCAGTGCTGGATGGCTGCCATTCATTCTCCCAGCATCTGTGACTGGCATTTCATAAGGGCAGGGGTGAGAGGGGACTGCAGGCACATCCCTTGGACCAGCCACACTGCTTGCCTTTTGGTCCTGGATTGGTGGTCTGAGATTGGAGTTCAGTCTCTTACTGTGAGCAAACGATTTCAGCACTTGCTGAGGTGGCTCCATGACTGGTGGCAAACATTAGGAGACTGGCCTGCCTCTGACTGGGAGGTCTCTGGGGATCAGAAGGGGCCTTCCCAGACACACTTGGTGCCAGGCTGTGGCTGTATCCTAGTGCCGCCAGACAGGGTGCCGTCTGGCTCCGCATCCTTTCCAGGAAGTTTCTCCTAGAGCAGACTGGAGTAGAAGTTCCCTGTGAGTGGGCTGCCTCCTCTAGGACTTCCCCAAGGCATTACAGTGAACTGGGACCAGACTGGACCTCGCTCAGATATAGCTTGCCTGAACGTGCATGTAGCACCCCCATTACTCTCCAGGGCCTCGGGACCTGGTCAGCAAAGGAATCACTTCCATTCCCAACCTGCACGAGCAGGACCCTACCTGCTGCCTCCAGCAGGTGGAGGATGCCAGGAAGGGGCCTGCACACAGCCACCAGGCCTGCACTGGGGCCAGGAATACTGGAGGATTTCAGCCCACCCCACAGCAGCCCTCTCAGATGCTGAAGACAGCTGGCCGTGTTCCTCTGTTCTCCACCGCCCTGTCTCTCTATCCCCACCTCCCTGTGGCTCAGCCCAAACTAAGGAGAATTCCCTTGTTGGATGCTGATCATGCAATCGGCCTCCAGAGACTCCATTCTGAGGAAGACCAGGGCTGGGAAGGGCACACCCTTTGCAAAGCAGAAGGTGACATTTCTCTGATGCTCATGGAGGGGCCTTCTGAGTTTTTATTTTCCAAAAAGACTCCCCATGGGTGCCTTGGGGAAACCCAAGACTGGCGATCAAACAGCAGACCTGTTTGCCAGCCAACTGTAGTTCCTGTCTGTGCCGGCCTGGCTGCTCTGGGGCAGGTGTGATGGTGGGGTTCGGGGGAGGCCCAGCTCTCCTGTTTCTGGAATGTTCCTTCCCACAGGCCCCTGGTCACTAATACAGACACAGATGGCTGGGCAGCAAGGGACAGGGTACCTGGGCCCTTGGGCCCACTGGGAAGGTGGAGAGATGGTGTGACCAGCACTGTTGTCACATACTGCCCACAAGGACATCATTCCTTGAAGAAACTGTCAGTCTCACGTCAGTCATGCTGCCAGCTCCTGGCATCCAGCTCTCCCCAGCAGCGCTCCGTGCCCAGGACATGCCCAAACATGACCTTAGCCAAGGCGGCACTTTACCAAAGCTGCCTCTCAGTCAGCAGCCGCCACCTCACACAATTAGAATATTG
Organism: Cavia porcellus; assembly: GCF_034190915.1. NCBI lineage: Eukaryota > Metazoa > Chordata > Mammalia > Rodentia > Caviidae > Cavia > Cavia porcellus. The sequence continues at coordinate 6,647,091 of NW_026947496.1, read as the reverse complement.
AGCTGCCCGTACTTTCAGGCACCTGCCAAAATAGCTCTTTCAACAACTGGACTCTAATAACTGAACTAGAAGCTTCAGGAGAGTTAACTGTGACCACTGACTCTCATGAGCATCGGTTTGCATAGAGGTCTGCAGCCAAAATAAACCCGGGCCTGCAGATGTTCGCACTCGCACTGGCAGTTCTTCCCCCGATGGAAAGAGACCTGGGTTCAGCTCCTGCAGCTGTGACAGATGTTAACTTCAGCTGGCTGAGCCTGACTTGCAAAACAGGGCAAAAACTGGGGTTTTGGCAGAAATGATACCAAATTAGTGTGTCCCGTTATCTGTGATCATGGGTCGCATGTCTCTAGAGGGGATGGGAAACAAGGCAGAGAAGTGTCCTGCTGTGAGACTCTGCCCCCCTGTGACCTGTCCGTGCCTTTGGTGTGTTTGCGTGTCCGAGGACAGGGCCAGTCCACCGCATCAGAGGCAGAAAGGCTTCCAGGTGACAGTCAAAGGCGGGCCTTCCCTCCCTCTTTTCTTCTTTCTTTCTTTCCTTCTCTCTTATCTTTTTTTGTCTTTTCTGCCTTACTCTCTGTCTCTGTCTGTCTCTGTCTCTGACTCTGTCTGTCTCTGTCTCTCTCTCTGTCTCTGTCTCTGTCTCTGTCCCCTTTTCTATTTCTCCCTTTCTCTTGCCAATAAAAAAGAAAAGGGAAGAGGAAACACCCTGTGCAGTTGTGATTTCTTGTTAAGTCCATATATAAATACAAATGTGTCCAGAGTATATTCTTAATAAACATATTAATAACTCAGGGGCAGGATGGGAGGAGCTGTCTGATGTGGGATGGTGGGGGTGTGGCTCCTGGTGTCTTCCCTATTTCTGAGACAGGAGGTGGGCGTGCAGAGCAGTGCTGGGTGCTCTCAGCTCTGGCTTTGGGACCCGGGTTCTGGGCTCTGAGGTTTCCCTGGGTGGCACCAGGCCTCTGCTACCCAGGTGGAGTGTCTAGGTACTTGAGCCTCACATAGTCCTAGGCAGACCCCTTGGAGGGAGAGAGGGTGTCCTCCCTGATACAAAGTTCACCAATTCTCTGTCTATACACACATACACACACACACACATACACCCTAAAGTGGAAATGCAGGTCTCTGCTGAGACAGAAATTAGAAAGAATTAACACTCAGTAAATTTTTACAGACCCGCCAGCAGGAACCTATTCTTGGGGAAGAGTGTAGATGCCCATTTAAGGAAGGAGTTCTGAACAATGTGACTAGCTATGGTTACCTGGAGCAGAGTCAGTCCATAGGGATGTCTGCCAGGGACCCAGGAGAGGGTCTTCATGGCACAGGGGCCATGTCCAGCCAGAGGAGGGTGGGGTAGGACAGCTGTGGCTCCTGTGAGGTCCCTTGGCTGTGGAAAGAATCTGGCCAGGGACACAGCAGAACAGCACAGGGCTCCTGGCTTCCAGACTCCCGGAGTCCAGTGCACAATGCCGGGGGCTATGCTGATCCCCCAGACCTCTGACGGGTTGCCCGGCAGGGCCCTCAAACAGGCTTTCAGAAAGCCAGTACTTTCTCCTTCCCAGTAAGCAGGGCCATTGGACATCTGGATTCTTGTTCATTCTCATGAGTGGAGTCCCCGCAGTGTGCTCTGGGTACAGGGACAAGGGAGAGCCTGTCTACACCCAGGGACAAGCCTCCTCGGTGGACCCAGGCCTGGGACCCAGCCCATCCCTTCTTTAGTGATTTCCTCCCGTGTAACCTTAGCAGGACAGAGGTCACCGCCAGCGTGAAGCAGAAAGAAGCCGTACCCAAGAGTAATGGAACACTGCTCCCTTCCATTCCGAGGCTCCTTCCCATCCCTCTTTGGCCTCCTCCTCGAGCCCAGGCCTGCTGGATCCTTGGAGGTCCTGGTTCAGGCTGGTGCTGGCAGCCACTTCCCAGTGGCCTCCTGACCAGGACACTCCTTCTCACAGGCACCGAGGGACCTGTGCCTGCATGGGACAGCACCGCCTGCCTGCCTGGCACCCTCCAGGATTCACAGGTTGCTGTCTACGCCACCCTGCCACCTGCAGGGCTGGCAGCTTGGGTACCTGGCCTCTGGGACCCAGGTGGTGAGCTTCGTCTGAGCATGGTTAGCTCCAGGGCTGTGTAGGAAGCAGATTTGTTCACAGGCATCAGGGCCCTAACAAGCACTAACCCGTTACTGCAGATGTGAAATCCAAAATGTTCCTGGATTCAAAACTTTTGAGCGCTTTTTCCACAGTGCAAAATTCCATACCCAATCTCACGTTTCAGGTGTCAATCAAAACTCAGGCATAGTTATAACACAGTACAGAATCAGCTTCGGGCTATGTGGACAAGAGATGTCATGTTTCTGGGGGTCCTGTCCCCAAATATCTCATTATGCAAATGTTTCAAGCTCTGAAAAGAAAAATCCAAACTTTGCAACACTCCTGGCCCAAACATCTCAGGAGCCGGACACTCATCCTCTAACCACACTCATCTGCACAGTTCCCAGCACTGCGCTCTCTTCCGCCCAGGGCTTGGCCCAGGCTCCAGGTCGCAGACTAGGTCTTCCTGACCGCACCCCCTCCCTGCCCCAGGACAGTGACCCACAAGTCTCTTGCCAGCATAAGGGGGCCACTGTCCTGCAGGTAGTCAGAGGAGTCGGACCACCCCATACCCAGTCCCCAGGCCCTGCTGTGATGCAGACAGATTTGTCAAGTGAATGAACGAAGCAGAGGTGAGGACAGTAAGTCACTCTTCCCCCCCTTTGCAGAGCATGACTCTGAGGTCCGGTTGGGGTGGGAACAGGTCTATGCTTAAGGAACTCTGGGTCCTTGGTCTCCTCTGGAGTGTGACTCACAAGCCCCAGGTCTGGTCCTGAACAGCAGCGTCTCTGACTTCCAATATCTAGGCAAGGTTGACACCATGCTGGCAGGGCTGGGAGCTTGGAGGAAACATGAGGGCCCACTGTCACCATGCCTCGGCCCAATCTGCCCAGCAGGGAGGCTCCTGGCTTCACCGCGGGGCCTGGCTCGGCCGTGTTTCACCAGCTTCCCACCCTTCCTGCCCCTGGTTTCAGATGCTGTGCGGGACAGGTGGCCTTGGGGGCTGGGCTTGTGACTAGGGGGACAGGTGGCCTTGGGGGCTGGGCTTGTGACCAGGATGCTGCTTTCCTGCTGGCTGCCCTGAGCCCTGGGCACATAGGAAGGTCTTCCTAAGACCATGCTGGACGTGGCCCAGCTCCTCAGTGACCCCTCCCCTGCCACACCAAGGGCGCTAACCAGAAGGCTTCCTGTCTCCTGAGGTATGCGCTTTGTTAGAATAGGAACTTGATGCCTGAGGCGATTCTGTGGCCTTAGAGTGCCTCACACCCCTTAGAACTGCTGCTCGCTGAGTCCCCTCTACCCCGTTGATGGAGACCACTACGAGGAGGCTCAGGGTTTAAAGTTAATGAATTGGCTTTCTCTGTTCATCTGTGAGTCTGTCCTAGGCCTAGGCCCCTTGCCTGGCCATGAGAGCTGATTCATGGTAAATGAACTTCTATGAATCACAGGTCCTGGCTGAGGTCTGTAGTGACCTGTGATGTCAGAGATGCCTCAAAGGACAAGGCAAGGCCACAGCTGAGGGCACCTGGCTCCAACCCCAACTAAGCAGACAGAGACTGCACCTGCAGGGGTCTCACTCCTGCTGTCTCATTTCCACCATTTGTGTCATCATGGGGATAAGACGGCCCTCCTAACCTGACTTGGAGAAGTCTTGGAGGTAACTCCCAAGGGCCTCCTCAGTTCCTGCACTTTCCTCAGTGTCCCCCACCTGTGTTGAAAACCTAATGAATACCCACAGAAGCTGTGTCTTGGTCCCCAGAGGCTTGACCTCTGCTAGAGGGTTTTGATCCACCTGGAGCCCTAAAATCATGTTATTTGTCTCATTTGCTTCAGCCTTTTGGGGATCTCGGCCAGGTCTCCTCCACCCCTTGCCCTTGGGCCCTGCTGGGAGCTTCCTGCCATCTCTAGGCTTGCACACCCAGGGCCCAGACGTGCAGTGGTGATGGCGACGCCACTTTCTCTGGTCCCCAAAGGGCTCGCCTTTGTCCTCCTCACCCCCCACCCCCCACACTTGGGAAGCCACACTGTGCTCAGCTGCAGTTCACCTGCTTCTCCTTCAGCCTCGGGTAAAAAGTTTAGTCTTCTTCCTCCTCCCCAGAGTCAGTGGAGAGGGAAGGTTAGGGTTTCACGCTGCTTTTCACCCCAATCTGCTCCTCCCAGTTAGACGGCTGTGCCCAGTGACTGCAGCAAATGCTCCCGAACGTCCAGGCCCAGTCCTGGGTTACCGGAAGTGATTTCAGGGGTTCACATACCCAGTTTGTACTCTGCCCAGGCAAAGCACAGCATCAGGATAGGGTTTTATTCTTTTTCCCCTGCCAGCGCTGGGGGTCTTAAACTACACCCCCCAGTGCCGAGGGTTTTTGTTTCAGTCCTGGAGCCTTTCACTTGCCCTTTCTAGCAGCAGCCCGAAGGGTCCTCCCTTAAGGAGGAACACTGCCTCCAACCAAGCCCAGCAGCAGACTGGTCCTGCTGTGTCCCCACAGAGCAGGCAAGACCCTCCGCCCAGCCCAGGAAGAATGCTCAGGAAGAACGGTGCCTGCAGCTGAGCTGCTCAGGGTAAGCTGCCCTTTATTAACAAAACTGTGGCCGGTGGAGACACGCGTCCTGCGGACACACACCCGGGAGTTGTTCACAGGCCGGGGATTTGGGAGCGCAAGAGCACAGTTAGGCGGGGTCCCCAGGTGCGGGCCTCCTTCTTGGGGGGCAATCTCGATGGCTACGTAGAGACCACCAGGTCCGAGGAGGCTCCCAGGCTCCCTCTGCGTCTGGGCCAGGTTGAAGAGTCAGCCACAGCCATGCAGTGAAGGTCAAGACGTTTCCGTGCTGAGGAATCCGCACAGCTCTCCATGTGTTACCACAAGGCGGCACACGTCTCGGTGTCAGATGGAAAACAAACAGGCTGGTGGCACATTTTCAACTGCTCCTGGATTCTTCAAAATAAACTCTGGGTTGCTTTTCTTTTGGGGAGCACCAACTCTAAATCTGCAATATTTCACAGACTTCAGGTATGTTAGCGTCTTCTGAGAAAGGCCCAGTATTTCAGCATTCTCGGAGTGGCTGTGGAGAAAGAATGTTACTGGCAAGGAATATTAAACATCTCCAAGCTGAAAGGAAGACAGAGGTCATCCGTGAACGCACGCCTGTGTTTACGCGCTCACTCTAATGTCCTGTTTTCTCTTTCTTTTTGTTGTACTGGAGACTAAACCCAGGGCCTGGTGTCTGCAAGGCAAGCACCTTGATTCACATCTCTTTTTGATTTACCAGAAAAAATGTAATTTAAAGGCAGTTATTTTAGGTAGAGATGAATGTATCCATGGCCACAGTTCTGTCTCATGGTGCATGGACACAGGCGGCCCATGCACCTGTTGGCATTCCCTGTCCCCAAAAAGGTCACCTTTGATCATCCCTCCACACACACATGAAAACTGCCCACCTCCTTCAGAGGTCTTTTTTTTTTTTTTTTTTTTTTTTGTCTTTTTCCTTTTTATCGGTACCGGGGATTGAACTCATGACTGCCTGCCTTCAAGGCAGGCTCTTATGCCGCTGAGTTAAACCCCCAGCCCCCAGGGGTCCTTTTTGTGGGGGAATTTGGAGAAACTGGGTTGCCACTTCTTTTTAGGGAGAGAAAGAGTCTACTTTTTCATTCATTTGGCTCTGTGTTTTAACAAACTGAGTTGGAATACAGACCTGTATCAAGGGTGTGCACAGGCCCCCCAGGCCATCACTCACTCAGATGCTCTCCTGAGTCAGTGTGGAATCTCACCCCCAGGAATGTGGCAGGAGTGTGAAATACCTCATGGACCCCTTCCAGGGTGTGAAATACTTCAAGACCCCTCTTTGGCTTCAAAAGCAATCACCACCAAACATTTTCAATTCTGAGGCAGAGAGGACCAGAATAACCCAAAACACCTTTTCAGAAGACATTTAATGAGGTAGCTGAGATCAAACACCAAATCCACAGCGTACATCAAGGAGCTGAATAAATGCTCAGGCATTTTTAAATGCAAATGGCTACAGCGCCTAATAAATGCTTTCTTCCCAGTTCCTGCAGGTGCATGCAGACCTTAGGAAGGGGCCCTGCCAGGGAGCACGGCAAGAGAGAGGCTGGGACTGCGCGAAGCGGGCAGGAGGGGAATGCAAGGGTCCTCTGACCAGAAAAGCTTTGGCTGAAGAACCGCAGAAGCAACCAGAGCACCGAGCGGACCTCGGGGACGCGGCAGGCTGACAGGGCCCACGCGGGCGGCAGGGGGCCCAGGACCTGCAGCACTCAGCCTGGCCTGAGTCAGTGCGCCAAGCGTTCCCCTGCGGGGCACCCTCACTGCCAAGGGCCCTGGCGCAGCCTCCTGGAGAAGGGCCCGCAGGTTCCGGGAGAGCCCGGCTCCCAGCTGCGCAGCCCCAGTCACCTCTGCTGTCTGTTCACGGTGCAGACGCTGCGACCCACAGCTTCTCCGCAGTTGGGCGCAAGGGCCTTGTCCGTGGAGAGCAGGGAGGGAAAAGCGGCCACGCCAACCCCGGCAGCTCGGATTTGACTTCCGGCAACGCGAGCATCCAGCATTCACACACGTGTGCTCCTGTGATGCACACACTTGTACACACTCGTGAGCACACAACCTCACCGTGCCGCGCACACACACGCGCACGTGCACATGCGGTGTGTGGCAGCCGGGCCGGGAAGCACCCGCTGGCAGGCGAGGTCAGGACGCAGGAGGGCGGAGCGCAGGCGCTTGGAGCAGGGCTGGGCGGAGTCCAGGCCTCCAGGCAGCCCCTCGGTTCTGGGGCAGCAGCTGGCAAACCACCACGCAGCCACTGCGGCACGGAGGACAAGCGGCAGGCAGGCGCGCAGATCCCTCTGCTCTAGGTCTCCGGTGGAGAGTTGTAGGCCAGAGGAGGCAGGGCCGAGAAGCTGCTCCACCGCCTGGCGCCCGGCTGCGAGTCCACGCGCCCTTGCTCTTTGTATTTACCCAGAATGGTTTTGGCTTCTTCTGCATCCCGCAAAGGGTTCTCTCCGTACACTTCCCTCAGCCACCGCCGGTACTGAAGACATGGAGAACAGATCCGAAATGTCACCGGTCAGCACCCACGTTCTGCTTCACGGTACAGAAGCGCCTGCGAGGGCCAGGGCAGGGGGTGGCCAGCCAGTGCCAAGCCAGAGAACTGCCCTCCCAGCCCAAGGATGTGACCCCAAATCAAACCAAGGCACCTGCTGGGCAGAGCCAGGGCAGTTGCTGTCTGCAGCTCAGGGGCTCACGACAGAAGCAGGAAGAAAAGTGTCCTCCTGCTGTCCCTCTGACTGTGGCAGCTGAATCTTGGGGGAAACATGGAGAGAGCTGTTTCGCAGTGCTGGGACATGCTCAGAAAGAGGAAGAGCCTGTTCTAATCCAAAGAAAAACCTAAGCTTTGAGCTTACTTGAGGATGGTTGGAAAATACACTGTTACCTTGTTGATGGTGCCTTTAAAAGCTTAGATTAAAATGAGTTAAAAGAAAAAAACCCCAGCAAGCATGCTGAGGCAGTGGCACTGCACCCAGAGAGAGAGGCAGGAGCCACTGTGAGACCAGGCACAAGGAGGGTGCAGAGGGTGGGCCCTGGGCTGCAGCAGGGGCCGGGAACTGGGGACATAGAGGACCCGGTGTCCTCTGGGCCGCTTCAGTTCAAGGTGCTGGCAGACAGCTGGAAGGCGCCCCAGGGATGGCTCACCTGGTGGACCTCGTGCTGCTCAAACTCCTGCAGCTGCCGCTGGAAGCCCAGGTTTGGGTTGGCACAGGATCTCCCCGCACGCACAGTGTGCAGGGCGTCCTCCCAGCCGAAGTCGGTGACAGTCATGATGTACGCGATCACCAGTGTCACGCTCCTGGAGACCCCAGCCAGGCTGCAGGCAGAGACACGGGGAGGAGGGCAGTGTGGTTTGGGCGGGGGATCTGTCATGCAGCTCACTGCAGCAGGGGACCTGGGGACTTGCTCTACAGCCTTCCTGCCAGGCCTGCTCATGGACACAGGCAAGGGTGCCACCAGGCAGAGTGTGGCTTCCCTGCGCCCAAGACGCAGAGTCTCAAGCATGGCTTCGCAGCTCAGCCTCCTTTTCCACAGATTTTCCACAGTCAGGGCTCCAGACACCTCAGCTTTATGATTCTCTACTGCCTTCCTTAGACATGTCCCATTTCATTGGGTAAAACTAACCAGGAGGACTTCAGGCTTCCAAGACCTATGCAACAAACCCATTTATAACCTGCACTAATCTAGAACACTTCTTGTCTTTTATAGGTCTGGTTTGCTTAGCCACTGCATCGGAGGGCTAAATCTAGGATTTAAAAAGCCCATGACTCCAGGTGGTCCCGCCCAGTTGTGCTTCTGTGCTCTTTTTGATATAACTGCATAGCGCAGCAGAGAGCAACACTGTGAGCTCGGAGGCCAGGTCAGGGCACTGCGCAGTGACAGGCGTCTCATAGGCTGAGCACAGGACCAACCCCACACACATATGCAAATGAAGACAGTCACAGGCAGGCTGTGCTCCATCACACGCATGGTCCAGCAATGGGTTAGGATGGAGTTTAGCAAATGCCCCATTTTTATGTTTTATTTTTAAATTTTATTTTAAAGAGGGGTGTCTCAGTTTTAGAAAAGCACTATGTCCAGATGTCTGACACAAATTCCTAGCATATTAGGCCTGTGCATATTCCAATACAAATCATAGTAATGACCCCACTCTCAGGTGTGGCTCCTTACTCAGGGTTTACATCAGGCACACCAAGAGGCTTTTACACATACACAGTGCCCTGGACTGCAACCCGGAGATGCAATTTACCAGAGCCTGGAGAGGCCCCAGAATGGAGCTGCAGAAATTCCGCTTATGTCTCCAAATGCACCCTCAAGGCTTCTGAGCCCAGTGTAGCCGAATGTTAGAACTCCTGTTGGTATTTATTATATTTCCTGTTCTTGTAAAAAGTGAAATGAAGAAGAAAATCACAGCATTGAAATCTGTGTGGGTTATTGGACGTGGCTCTCCAGTCACTGAAGTGCCTCAGGTTGCCCCGCCTTGGGCTCTGGCCCTCGGAGTGCCCCGTGGCTTTCCTCAGTGTTTCTCTGGCCAGCAGGTGTGGCTCCCCTTGCCTGGTGGGGCTGGCAGCAACCTGAGCAGCAGCTCTCCAAGGAGCTGTCATTGTCACATTTCCTAAGAGCTCACACTGCAAGGGTGCTGCTGTGGGGAGGTTAAAAGATTGCTGCGCTTCTCGTTAATTATTGTCACACCTTGTTCAAGACAGCAAGGAGACAGGTCCTAGACGACAGGGCCTGGCCCCAGAATGTTGGCTGTTAGCTCCCGAGACATAGGAGCTGAGTGACTGTATGATTCCTGGCAGCAACACAGTGAAAGCCAGCTTGTGCTTCCAGCTTTCTATGTGCCAGGTAACTATCTGCAAAGAGCTTTATACTCAGTGTCTTTGGGTTGAGTATGTTAGAGTAGCTTTCTTTTCAGTGTGTGTGTGTGTGTGTGTGTGTGTGTGTGTGTGTGTGTGTGTGTACCACTGTCCCTTAGTACCCATGGGACACTGGTTTCAGGACCCACTGCAGATACCAAAATCCATGGGCGCTCAAGTCCCTTATATGGAATGGTGTGGTGTCACCAAGAACCTGTGAAATTCTCTCACATGCAAAACAGCTCACTCATTGCTTACACTATTTGCACCATGTGTTCAGCTGTCCTATCACAGTGCTCTGGCAATTGTGACATGGGAAAAAGTCTGCATATGTTCAGTGCAAATGCAAAATTCTTTCCCAAACATATGCGATGCATGGTTGGTAGAATCCATGGATTCCAAACCCACAGATATGAAGGGTCCAGTAGCCTTGACTATCCCACTAGAAATCCTAACAATGAATGAAATTTAAAAAAAATGCTGCTGAGAATCCAGATGACCAGGACACGTTAGGGTCTTGTTCAGCCAGAGATGTACGTACCAGTGCACAAGGCAGCCTTCCCCCTGCAATCGGCACTCGTGGATGAATTTAATGCTTTCTTTGAAGTGTCTTGTCCTAGGCACAAATGATAAGAGAGAGACAGAGAGAGAGAGAGAGAGAGAGAGAGAGAGAGAGAGAGAGAGAGAGAGAGAGAGAGAGGAGAGGTCTCTGTTACTCAGTGTCACCTAAAGTTTGTTGAAAGGTCTGAGGCCACACCTTCAAAACCTGCTCATGCTGCTAGGGCTGGGGCTGCACACTGAGGTCAGGGAAAGCTGCTATTTGGAGTCTTTTGGGATTTCTCAGTAAGGCATCCCTGGAATACATCACTGCCAGGGGCTGGTGGTTCCCGTGCAGCTTGCTGTGTCCAGTCTGAGCCAGCAGCAACCTGAGATGCTCAGGTCTGCTGGGGACATGGCCCAGTGATAGGGAGCAGGTGAGGGTGGTGTCCAGGCGGGGAAGGTGCCCAGGTTCATGCTGACAACCTGAGACCTGAAAACCCCTCGGTGGCCTCCCTGAGCTCTGGGGGTCTTTACTGCATGTCATGGGAATGCCCTGGGGAGACAGGAATTTCAGCTCTGAAGCCTTGCTCTGGGGCTTCCTGGGGGCTGGGCAGGCGCCTAGAGATCTAGTAGGGATGCTGTCCAAGGGCAGCCAGTGACTCAGGCCCAAGTGCCCTAAATGACAATGGACGCTCTGGCCTGCCCCCTTCTGAAACTCTGCCCCCACTGCCGCCCTATCTTTCTTGTTCACTCATTGAGCCCTGGACTGATCAGGGGCGCCTGCCCGTTGGCCTCCTTGCTGGGAGCCTTTCAGAGGACGAGGTCAGAGCCAGCTCACCAGAGACGGCCAGGCAGGATGCAAGCCCCACAGTGCTGAGTTCGTGCCAGCACCTGTGCCTGGCACCACACTTCCCTTTCAGCATGGCTGAGCATTCGCCAGGGACTCTAAAAGCTGCAGGACAGCAGGACAGTCCACGAGGAGTGGGACTCAGTTCTGACTGCAGAGTGACAGCTGCTGAGATGAATAGGAAAGGAAGCTCCTGTATGGCTCAGCAAGGTCACCAGCTGAGGACCACAGCAAAAGTCAACAGTCTCAGCAGAGGAGCTGGGTTGGCGCAGGTAGGAGGCAAAGGGAATGTAAATGTGCACGAATGCACATGCATTCTAAGGATCCCACGCCATCAAAACTCGCAAGTGTCGGAGGTGGAATGTCCAAACAGACCAAGCCAAAGCCTCCACCTGCAGTTGCTAAGCAACCCGGCACTGCAAGATCAGATGCAGCTTGGGGACCGATGCTGCCTGATGTAAACTTACAACGTGGCTCAGAGGACCACAGCGGTGAGTGCACACACGGGGCTGGTTTACAGCAGCAAGATAGCTTTCTCACTGTGTCACCTCCACAGCTGAAGCCTTAGAGCTGAGACTTATGCAGCCTGTGGCAGCCAGTCACAAAAGTCAAGTGTGCTAAGGAGTCAGGTGGGTCCTGGGGAGACTTGGTGAGTGAGCACTGTGCCTGAGTAAGGCGCCAGGCATCCCTCCTGAGGGCTGCAGGAAGGAGAGCCAGCTGGGCGCTGGTGGAGCTGCCACCTGTGGCTAGCAGTGAAGTCTCTTGATTTTGTGCAGAGCAGCAAAGTCCTGAGAATCTCCTGTCTTTCTCCAACTGTGACCAACACGAGTTGGAGAGAAGGCAGTGGTGGGTGCCTCTGGGGACTTTTTCCATTCCTGATGAGAGAGAACAGTCTGTTTCTGCAGATCTTGCCAAGGATTTGCAAACACAATGCTCAGGGATGCACAGCTGCCATGGCCACAACAACAGCCTTGGCGGAAGGGCACAGGGTGAGGAGACCGGGCTCTAGGAAGATGCCAGGGCCTGCCTGCTCTGTGTCCTCCCGGAAGTCTCCATCCTGAGGATGCTGCCAGTCAGGTTTTCCACTCACACCCAGATGCACCCTGCATGACCCCAGCACCTCTTCAGCAAGTTACCAGCTCCAGTGAACGCCCGGGCAGCAGTCTGCTCTCTGCTAGTGTGGCGAGCAGGGTGGCCCTCTTGCCAGTCTTTCTGCATGACGGGCAGGCTGGAAGGAGGAGGGCTGTGACAGGCTGTCCAGATTCCAGGACCCTCTGCACTGGCTGGCCACAGGGTTTCTCTCCTGGGCTCAGGTGCTCACAGGGTCTCTTCCCGGTCAGTGAGTTCTGGGTCTTCGAGTGCTGGCGAGGAAGAGTGTAGCAGCCAGAAAAGCCAAAGCACTGCTGGGAATGATGTGGAACTCAGAGGGAATGAGGGTGTCCCAGGGCTCCTTAGACAACACTGTGAGATGGCACAGCCACACAAAGTGGGCAGTGACTCCGTCATCGAGACCAGGACTTGGTCTTAGGGCTCTGGCTGGGTCTATGGGACCATCAAGGCTTCCGAGACTGAGTCCTTCCCCTGACGCTCTGGGGTGGGAGCCACTCCACAGATCTGCTTTTCACACCTGCGCATCATGGGCACACACAGTGGGATGGAGCTTCTTATGCTGCAGATGAAGTCAGGTTTGAGGGCCTGCCTTGCTGTATGACAAGGGATGTATGCTCATCAGGGTGACAGCCACACCTGTCCCAGGCCCAGTATGGGTCTGTATAGAAGCCGAGGGATCGGTTTGGTGAGGTCCCCACCTTGGCCCTGCTGGCTCCTTCCTCTAGGGGCTGCTGTAACAAAAGTCCAGTCCAGGACAATCTCCTGTCCACTGGCGTGTCCAGGGCAGGCACTTGTAACAGGGCCCTTTGCACTCCCAAGGGGAGGGCTGCACAAAGCTCCTGCTTGAAGCCTGACTCACTCACACCCTAGGCACCAGGCCAAGCCAGGAAGCCATTCCTAGAAATGCCTTTTCCAAGAAGAGCCCAGGGCTGGCATGCTCAGGTCTGCTCTGGAGTGAAACCGTGTGTGGGTTATTTCCAGGGAAGCTGGTGACATAAGCCCAAGCTCTGGTCATTGAATGCCCCCCTCCACAGTGGGAAATACCCATGGCCTAGGTTCTTCTATTTCTCAACTCCAGTTCAAAGCAGAAGCACAGATCTAAAGCACTAGCCACCACAAGCTGTTTCAATGGACACCAGTTCCTTATTCTCGCTCTCGGGGGGCTGGCAGCTAACCTTTGCTTCCACGCTGAACACACTGTGAGCTCTGTCTGCAGAGCTGAGTTCATCCACGGGGCACGTGACCTGCAGGTGCCTGTAACCCACCCTGGGCGGCAGGGAGTGTCCATGAGAGGCATCCTCTTGTGGGTTCCCCAAGTGGCTCAGCGGTGTCATCTCTTCCTCCTCTCCCAGGGACCAGCTGGGCCTCCAGACCTTCTGAGGGTCCAAGAAAGGATGGTGGGGAGATCACGTGCCTCACACCACACAGTGCTCGTTCTTCAAACTGAGTGATTATCACAGAGCAAGACGGGGATATTTGGAGGCTGAGTCCCATTGTGGGATCTGAGACAGTCCTGATCTACTCAGCAGGCCTCTGCCTGCGGAGGGGTCCAGGACCTGGCCACCTGAAAAGGGAGGTGGCTGCACCTCAGAGCCAGAGCTAGCAAAGGAGGATGCAGGACACTGTGTGTGTGTGTGCGTGCATGCGTGCGTGCGTGCGTGTGTGTTGGAGTGGGGTGGGTAAATGAAAGCAAAAGGAGAAAAATCTCAGGAAAGGCAAAGGCAAGCATCCTTAGTTTTTTTCTTAGAAAGAAACGCTTTAAAAACAAACAGGTTAAGTGTTCTATTTGAGCCCAGTCTTCAGAAGTCTTAGATCCCAGCTCCTGCCTCCTATGGCGGAGCTGGTCTGGACCCCACACCCCTGTGGGGTATAGCTTCCTCTGGACCTCTACAGGCAAAGCCCCTACTGCAACTCCACTGGAGCAGGAGCAGAGTGGGGGGCGTCTCTGCCCTCCTGACAGGAGGGGCATTGGACATGCAGCATGGACTCATGTCTGTGCCCGGGAGCCCCAGACTTGTCGGTGCCATGCACTGTGTGTATTTTGAAACACAGGGAGCTGGGGGTGTGGCCTAATGGCAGGGCACATGCTTAGCAGACACGAGGTCCCCCTAAAGAAACCGAGGGGTGCATATGCCATGCTTCTCATTTGGTCAAATAAAATTATTTTTAAAGCAAATTAACAAAACAAACACAAAGATAAGCAAAACATCGCTGTCATCTACTACAGCATCATTTCAAAAATGAAAATATTTCAACACCAAAAAAAAAAAAAAACCAAAAATTAAGAACAGTCTGGACAAAAAGACCATGTTTGGAGCTGAATAGGTGAAGTTGTAGGGAATGCTGTTTACATCCTTCTCAGAGTTCTCACCTTCTCCTGTGGGAGCAGAGAGTGCCTGTGGGCAGCAGAGCTGCAGAGACCGAAGGGGAGCAGGGCCACTGGGTTCCAAATCCCGCCAGCTCTGCTGTCTACAGCTGCTCTTTAATAATGAAAGCCAAGAAAAAGGAAACCAGAAAAAAAAAGTGTGTGTGTGTGTGTGTGGGGTGGAGGGCAGGGACTTGGAAGCGTAAATGGTATCATTTAGACAAAAGGGCACAAGACAGAGTTGGGAGGACAAGAGGTCGAGGAAGTCTCTGGTGTTTTAAATATAAGCTTTCTGTATTGCTAATGCTTCTCCTTTGCACAAAAACCTCAAGAAATCGAGAGACCTGCTTGGCTCTCAAACCGCTGAATGTCATAAAGCGTTATGATGCAAAACTGTGGCTCCAGCCTGGCAAAAGCCAAGCTCCCTGGACTCCACCGAGAAGCAAACAAGAGGTAACCGGGGACTTAGTGATGTCCCACACCCAACACCAGCTTCACAAGGCTGAACTAAGAGCACACGGATGCAGGGTGAAGCATTTCCAACCATTCACTCTCAAAAGAAACTAATACTTCCTACTGGGGAGACATAAACTATAACCTTAGTTTTGGAAAAGCTTTGTGCTCATAAAAAAATACTTTCACTTATTTAACACTGTAAAACCCCATGAGACAGGCATTTTATAGATGAGAGAAGTGAGATCAAAAGGACTTGTTTAGAAAAACCCAGAGAGAAAACAAAAGCAAATAAAAGATTTCTAAAACCTTTAATTTGCCAGCCCCTTGACACTGGCCACGTGGGGAACTCGCACTGGACACACACGCTAGGGCTCTCCGACAACAAAGCCAGGGAGAGCACCACATGCGTCGGGGTGGACCGAGAACTTGAACTTTAAAATTTCACAGCGTGGCAAGGCTCGTGGTTGGGGGAACCGAGCTAAAATTTTATGTTATCTCAAACCTGCTGTCTGCATTTGAAGTTCCTGGAAGTTGAGAAGCGGAGAGTTTTTGAGGGTTTGGGGCAAGAGAGAAAGCGACCTTTTGGGGTGTTTGGCAGCTGCCAGCAGTCGGTCTCAAAGGTCACAAGCCTCCTGCTAAGCACAATCGGCCAGAATTCCTGCTGGATTTCTAGGGGAAGATTAGGATATAAAATGCTAAATTATATTCAAAGTTGGAAATCATTTTAAAAATCTGAACCTCAATGTAAAACAGTGAGTGGTACCATTTCCCAGAATTTATTTTGCCACTGAATGGAGGAATTCAATCCAGACTAAAGAGCTACTTCTAACTGACTGCACTTCCTGGAGCATGCTCCATGGGGACCGGCATGGCTTGTCTGGCTTTTGTTGGCAGAGCATGAAGAATATTTGCTTTGTGACCACCCACATTATTTAATGGTACAGAAAGCAAAGGTTCACATCAGGAGGGATATTTGGCGAGCAGTAAATACAGGAAACCTTAAATGCATGAAGCCATAGAGAACCAGGCATTCTGCCTGCCAGCTTTAGGTTAATCTCTTGACCACCACGCAAGCCTGCTCTCTGCAGTTTGTATGCATGCCCCCAAACTCATGTGCTGGAGCCCTAATTCCTCAAGACAGCAGCACTGGGAGGTGGCCTGGTGGGCAGTGCTGGGTCACAGGACTGCGCCCTCACAAGTGGGCCGATGCCTCCTCCGGGGTGGGCTCACCAGTGGGCCCGGGTGTGTGGCTGTGTCCTGTCTTCAGCACGAGCTCCCTTTCCTCTCCCCTTTCTGCCAGGTTAGGAAGCAGCACAATGGCTGCCCTAGATGTGGGAGCCCAATCTTGGACTCCAGAACTGTGGCCCCAAAGAAACCTTCTTCTGGTACAAATAAGAAGCCTCAACTATTCTGTTATAGCAACAGAAAAAGTATTAAAACACTTGCCACTGAAAAGCAAGCTATGCTTTCCACAAGAAACACTTTCAGTGGGGAAAGTGGAAAGGTACTTGTGAGGCTGTCTGTTACCAATCCAAAAGACACCCCGAGTTCCATACTCCACTCCACGATCTCTGTGTAACTCCTGTGCAACCAGAAATATTTACAATCATGGTCCCTCGTGCACCAAAAGCCTTCCCTGTGCATAAACCTTGTTACAGAAGCAGGAGCACAGAAGTTTCCCAGGAGACCCACAGGATCTGAGCACAACCCCCACCCATGGCGGGTCTGCCTGTCTCTCGAGTGATGTCATGATCTTGGCTTCCTTTTCCAGAAGTTTCTCGGCTACAGATCCCACTGGGAACAGCAGTGTGCATGCATTCTACACACATTAGCTGAAAATTGGCTCCTGCCCTTGCTACCTGAGCCTAGCATTCCTGAGGTCCCACCAGAGGTAAGCGGAGGATTACCGGGATGCACAATGCCTCACTGCACACCAGGACTGGGACACTGCTAATCATACTTTATGGGCAGTCCTCCGGCCCTGGTGACAGCTTTGGGCTGGTTTTGCCAGAAGATTTCAACTGACCCACCAGAACCCGCCACTCGGAAAAGCAGCTGGCTGCCTTCCCCGGGGGTGGGTGAGCACCTTCCAATGCTCGAAGCACGCTTCCTGGTTCTCTCTCAGGACACATCGATGCCCTCAGAGCAGGAATTACATTCTGATTTTCTGAAGCTCCTAATGTCCATGGAGAATACAGACAGACGTATGTTGACCTTGCCTCCCCAAATCCTGCAGGCAGGCATTTTTCAGATAAAAGAACAAGATGCAGTAAATTAACTTGCCCAAGGGGGGTGGAACTCTTTTCCAGTTAGCGATTTCCTGACACCTCGTTTCATTGCTCACTTGTCTACAAAGCAGAATGGCTCAGCACTTAGGTAACTGTCCCGACATCAAAGATGGTGTTCATATCAGGAAAAAGCACATGTCTGGGAGCAGCTTGAGGGTGAAGGCTGTCTGCCCAGAATGTGCTACAGTGCCATTTTACTATGGACTCGAACTTGGGTATCGACAACTCCAGCAACAACGCAGTCTTGGCTGGAAATAAGAACAGAGCAACCATTCCAAAAATAGCAACCAAAACACGGGCAGAAGATTCTCTGGTCTTCAGAGAAAAGCAATGGCTCACTTCCTTCCGTACAAACCATGTCCTTCCAACCACTTCTGTTTCTTGACACGACCAGTAACCAGGGAAGTTCTCTAAGCTGCTCCCCTCCTTCCAGCCCCGCCTCTCCTCTCCTTCAGCAACAACAGCCAGTGTGGAAGCACAGCCCCAGGGGGACACACTTGCCTCAGCTTCCCCTGCCCAGGATCTTCCTGCTCTAGCTCTGCACCTGGGGTCGCCGGTTGCCACCTCAGCTCTCCCCACAGTGATCTGTCAGCACTGGCCCTGTTTTTGTTTCCACAGATAGACCTCACACATGACTCCACAGTCCAGGACTTCCCAGCTTTTCCAGCAGTGAAACCTCAAGGTGGGCTGATGTCCCATTGTCCAGTTATTTTAGGAGAAGCTGGTCACTCGGGACAGGAAACCTAAGCGAGTGGCCTGTACTCTGGTAGGCATGATTTGTTTGCACTATGCTTGTACGTAAGCCAGTGGACTTCCAAACTCACAGCATCACAGAGGGTATCGCTTCCCTGCAATTCCAGGAGAGGTGTGCCTCTGGCTTCCCATATGCAGCACTGGGCAGCCTGGGCTTGGCTAGACGCACGGAGGGCCAGGTACTTTACTTCTGCACCCAGCACTTTGGTCCAGCAGGGCCCATGGTTCAGGAAAACTATAATTCCTTCCATGCACGGTCTTTCTGAGTGACTTTGGGACAGCCAGCATCATGCCCCGCACCATGCCCAAGCCTGGTCCCATCACTTTTGTCAGACTGCCTTGAAAAGGTTGTGACTAAATTTCTCTCTACAGGTACAAAGAGTCATCAGATATTCACTCAGCTGTGAAGAAACAAGGACTGAACTTTCAAAAACCAGAAAGCTCTGGCCACGCCGCTCGGACAGACTTAGGGGTAGGTGTGCACTCGGAGGCCGAGTGCTACACATGGCTGCTGGCACATGAAGCACATTCGGTGCACACAAGAGCATGCTGGTGCAAAGAGCTCAGGAGGGTGCACAGAACTCTCCAGTGAAGACATGTGTGCTACAGGCCTGGTTTCAAGTGTCCTGTGTAAGAAACAGACCCTCCTTCTGGACATCCCAGCTGTCATGGGGCACAGAGGGAGGACAGGAAGGGGACCACCCTCCACTGCTTGCCCACCATGGCCAGCTCTGCCTGCCTCCTGGTAGCAGCTGTGCAGGGTCACCAGGGCCCCGAGCTCTTTTCATCCTTTACTTGCTCGGCTTTAAGCTGTATTCATTTTAATATCACTACATAAGACCGAAAAGCAACTTACAGGTTTTGAGATGGCGAATCCGCTGCTGGAATGCACAGGTATTTAACTCCCTGTGGAATGATAAAAACATACTTATAAATAAAAACAAAAAGCTGATCCTTAGTGGAGAAATGTATTTAAAGGAACTATTTACTTGGGTCAAAAACTAAAAAGAAATAAAAAGGAGAAGTTTTTCATTCATCTTTTGTTGCCAAGAAACTGAGGAAAAACTCTTTAATTAAAGTTCCTGGGTTTTTCCTGTGGTCATTTACACAGATATTAGTGCTCTGTGGTATAAACAGCTATAAGTTTAGACAAAATTCCAAAAGTGCATCACAGAAGTGTGGAAGTTGATTCTGAGCAAGGGTCAACAAGTTTCAAAACCATCAGCTCAGATGCTTTTGTGTATAGTGCAATTTTTATTTATTTCACTTGGAACCTTGAGTATCCAAAAGGGTGGAAACCTTAAAGAAAGGAGCCCAATCTGTCATTTACATCTTTGTAGGTTCATTTTTTATATCACAACAACTACAATTTCACTAGTAGGAGCTTCATAGACTGCCAATAATCTGCTTTATTTTCTTTGCTTTTCAGAATAGTACAAGTTTATATATCAAACTAACATACGTCTTTAAAAGGAAGTGTCTAATCAGAACAGAAATGAACTGCAACCCGGGCCTCTATAAAAATCTAAAAAAAAATAAGTTGAGTTTTTAAAGTCTGCTTTGTTTCTCTACTAGAGGGACTGACAGTAAAGATCAAAAAGCCTTCAATATCAAAGAAAATAAAATATATAAAAATTTCAGTAACACTTGCAAGCATATACAGTTTTATAAGGAATGAAATGGACCATTTAAAACTTCTTCCTATTGCCTGATCTCACAGAATCTTGTCCCAATGTCAGGGACAGTGGGGGAGACATGTGAGAAACTAGAAATATAACAGATATAACAGAATACACGAAGAGCAGTGTGAAGAATAATGATAACACAATCCCGTCCTTCCAAAGACAAAGCCATAAGCGCCTTGTCTTCTGCAGTTATTTGAAAGCACTGTTATCCCTTTGCTGCCAGCCGCACTATGAGGAGTTTCTGTGCCTGTCT
Source organism: Cavia porcellus (assembly GCF_034190915.1). NCBI lineage: Eukaryota > Metazoa > Chordata > Mammalia > Rodentia > Caviidae > Cavia > Cavia porcellus. Next base: position 6,627,293 of record NW_026947496.1, on the reverse strand, counting down.
GGCTGATACGTAGTCTCGGAGGCAGTGTCTAAATCCACACTCTGACAGGCCCTGCCAGTATGCATCTGCTCCACCCTGCAGCAGGGTCCTCCACTCGGCAGCCTGCCTGGCCCTCTGGGTGCAGGCAGGTGGGCGGGCCTCAGGGAGCGGAGACACCTGGACCCAGAAAGGTAGGTGGGTGGTGGCCTGGCCTTGCAGCCACGGGGCTCCTGGGCTGCTGTGTGAGATCCGGTTGTTCCTGGAAGTTCATCTCAGAGTCCAGGTCCCTACAGCTGCTGGGCAAACCATCAGCTTCCAACCAGATCCTAAGGAACCCTTCCTGCTAAAACCTGCCCAGAGTGGGATCTGCTGTCTGCAGCCCGAGTGAGTGATACTGCCGCCCGCACATTAGCAGAGGCTGCAAAGCAAAGCAAAACAGAACGTTTTCCCTAAACACTTGCTATGTGTTTTTCCAGCTCTGAAAAAGTCAGTTTAATCAGGATTTGAAAAAAAAATCAAACGATTACTAATCACATTGGCAGTGGTAATATGTCTTCTAGTAATGGCTCCATCTTGAATGAGTTTTGAGAGAGTTTCACCTCTGTTTTCCAATCAGTGGCATTTCCCCAAGGGTGGGCTTTTGCCATGCTGAAGGCTGAACTCCAGGGTGCCCTGGCAGAGGAGGAAAGGAAGCAGCAGATCCTTCCCGTTCACTGCCTCCTGTCCTCTCTGTCGCCAAAAGTTCCCCCGGGCTGTGTTGGGAGTGTGGAACACTGGCCTGAAGTCCAAGTCTCTCCAGACCAGAGAAAGCGCCCAAGACTTACGGGGCACAGCAGCCGAGGAGGAAATGTCACCGTACAGAGAAACAGTCATTTCGCTCCTGCTGCCCTTCGAGGCCGATCGCGCTGCTCGATTCAGCTGCACACAATGCTCGTTTCCTACAGCTGCCAATGAAATGACTCAACTGCCTTTTTGCTTTTAAGTGAGAGTTAATATTGGGTCTGGTCCAGAAGTTTGTGAAATCCCTTCTTCCCACACACTTCCTCCAAGCTCCCCTCTGACCACACTTCCAGGGGGCCAGGCCAGGAGGTTTTGCAAGCAGCCACCTCTCCTCCACTGTTGCCACCGCCGTGTCAGCAACTATAAGCCGGCCGGGCACCCTAGTGCACCTGAGAGACAGGGCAAGAACGGCCCCCTGTCCCAGATGGCACTGGACGGCCTCTGGTGGGGTCCCCATCCAGCCCAGCATCCACCCCAGCCTGTCTTGGCACTGGGAGCAGCACAGCCGAGTGACAAGTCCACACACACTCGGGTGACACTGGCCTACTTCCTGTCCACTCTGGGGGACCAGACTCAGAGTCCCTTCCACCTTCACCTCCAACTGGCATGCAAATTCAGCCATGGAAAGAGTCAAAACTGCCTGAGGGTTCAGCTGCTTGCCGCCCAAGAACATCTATTTATTTTGGCTTAGTCATTAACAAAGCACAGATCTCTTTGAGACCACAGATGACAGAACTAGAGCTGCTTTAAAAAGGCTTCGGATGCCTGCACCCGCGCCCGGTTTATGGCAGTTAGTTACTAATTCAGAAAGCAGTGTGCAGACCCCAGGGCCTCCAGACAGCTGGGCAGACCCAGAACTATCCTAGGGCTAAGGAGCTCAAGTGCGCCCCAAACTTTCATGAGATATGGAGGAGATGTTTCCTCTCCAAAGACCCACACAGAGACTCTGGTGTGAGATTCGGAGACAGAGACAGTGATCAGCTACAGGATGTGTCTAGCATATGATGAAAAGTATAGCAAACTTGGAGGTAAGAAAGGAATAACTTCTAATGCTAGAAGAACCTGAGAAGCTCATCAGTAATTCAAGCAGCAGCAGATCTTCTGGTGGGACAGACAGCGTGGGCTGCATGGTATTCATACCCTCCCATCACCTCTAAAATTTTGGAAAAGCATAAAAATAAGGCTGGCTACCTTTTCCCCTGAAAGAGAAATCTCGCTAAGTAAGTCGAAAGCAGCACTCTCCATCGTGTTCAAGAAAGCACACTGCAGTGACTCACGGAGTTGTTTAATGTCCAGTGATTGCTTTTTGACCTGCAGAGTCTGTTTCCTATCGCATCGAAACGCAGAACCGAGCCCAGGAAGCAGAGAGGGCTCTCATGTGCTGTGAGACAATTCCTCTGAGTGAGGAAGACAAGACAGCAGGTCTCTGGGGGCTGCGTGGCGCTGGAGGCTGACACGTGTGGGGGATGCAAGCAGCAAGGAGGATGAGGCGGACGGCACGGGGAGGAAGAGGGGAGAAGGAAGGAAAAGCCTTTGCTTCTGCACAGGCAGCAGGACGCACAGAGATCCCAGTCAGCGGGAAGCCAGGTGGTGAACAGCCAGGGACACACAGGGAGGGAGGAAAGAGCCAGGGAACAAGGAAAGAGCGCTGAAAGCTTGCTGGTCACGGCCTGGCGCTCTGGTTCTGAAAGGCAGGACGGGGCTGGGGTGAGCTCGAAAGCACTCGGGAGGCTGTGTGAGCCAAAGGTCACGACTCTCTGAGCCCCCTGTCTCTGAAGTTCTGACACTTCTCAGTTTTCTGTTTCAACGAGTAACCACCAAAAGCAAGGTTTTAGCCTTTCTTTGGGCCTGAAACTAGAGATTACACTTAAAATGATACACAAACACCAACTTAGAAAGCAGGGCTGAGATTCTGATTGCAAGACTAGAAAAGAGATCAAACTCTCGCTTGTTTCAAGTGTAATTTCTAAAATTCACCACTGTTTTCTTTCTCAGGCATCACAAGAGCGAGTCTCAGGGAGAACCTGAAGGCCAAGCTGCTTTTCCAAAGGAAGATCCTGCCAGGCCTGCGACACTCACCAAAAGCAGCCATGCCACAGACCATGCTCCGCAGTCCAGAGCTGCGTGGACAGAGGTGGAGGACAAGGGCAATCCGAGGAGTGGGCCATGCCTGTAGCACAGCGACCAGTACTGCACAGCCTTCCTGATATGGGGAGGAGAAGCAAGCTGCTCTGTGAGGAGAGTGGGGTCATGGGGACCAGAGCCCAGGAGAGTGTAGGGGTGGATGGTTAGGGTTAGGGTTAGCATTGCAGCGGGTCAGCAGGAGGACGCTCACTGCTCTGCAGCCCAGTCTGAACCCTAGGTTTCCTGTCCTGGCCCAGCTGGTATCGGAGACAGGTTGGGTAATCCCAAGGAGTCTTCTCAGGGGATGGTGGCTTTGTCACCAGTTTAAAAGATATGGGAGTAATTCTGAGCTGGGCTTGCAACACACACACATGTGCACACACACACATGTGCACACACTTACAGGCATGTGCACATACACATCTTCATTCCCACTGATCCCAAATATCCCAGAAGTAGCTGATAGGAGCAAGCCCATGGCTCCAAACTGACTCTCTGCAAAAAGATAAAATTAAAAACCAAATTTAAATCTGGACTTCTCTCACCTAAATAGCCCCTGACAACTACTATTCTCTTTTCTACTGCTGTGAGTCCAATCACATCTATGTCTTCACATAACCCTAATGGCATGGGCTCTGAAGACAGCCTGGACTCTTGAAGGCCGAAGGTTCAGGAGCCAGGGATGGCCCTGGTGTAATTGTTCTCTGGGTTCCTGCAGTGCCTTGTGTGCAGGTGTCCCCTCTGAAAGGGTCTTCACTCCGGAGAAGATACACAGTACAGGCCTCATCACCTGCAGCCAGGCCCACACATTTGCTCCATTATTTGTCTTTAAGAATTTACACCCAGCCTATAAGATCTGTAGAAAATATGTTCTATTAGAGAGAAAAAGGAGTCAGCCCTACATTCCTGGGAGATTATACCTAGAAAACTTCTTTAGGCCTAAGAACTAAGTGTGAAATTCAGTGCAAAGAAATAAGAATATATGAAGTCTGGGCTGAGAGTCTCCTCTCTTAGTGTTGTTATCACAGGCAGAAAACGATTAAGAAATTACAGTAGAAAATCACCACCCAAGGGAGCTGCGGTGCCCTGGCTATGTCTCGCAGTCCTGTTGTAAATCTAGAGTCTAACCAGAGAGGTGTTTTCTCGAGATGCCCATCTGCCACTAACTCTTCTCGCATGCTAAATTTAGGCAGCGCTGCCACAAATAACAACTTCCAAGAACTCTGTGGCATTGCGGGGTGGGAAGGGGGTGGTGAGTGGAGTGGGGAGGCAAGATTTAGCTCTGCATTTGATTCTGTGAGCCAACATGCAAATGCAAAACCTCCCACACCTGCTGGCTTCTTTCAGGTGAGTCAAAAGTTGACGTGCATTTGACTTGTCAGGCCAACAGATGAACACGCACATGCTTATTTTTGTTCAGGATATTTCAGCGAAGGCTGCAGCGGGCCTCATCAGCACCTCGACTGCCTTAGCCCGAGTGGCAGGCGCTGGGAGGGTGGCCTGGGGTGCACCCAGAGAGCCAAGGCCGTCTTCTGCTCAGCTGGAGGCCAGCGTGACTCAGGAGAGCTGAGACTGGTTTTACAGTGAGGTTTCCTGTGGTGTCACTTCACGCGGGGTTAACGCCAAGCTACTGCTCAAAAGCTGATTTGGATGAATGAGAACCGCTTCTTCCGAGCCACAGATGTCACATCACCTGGGGGACAATGTATGGCTAAAAATGTCCCATCTGAGGACAGGAAGGTGCATTTCCTAGTCCCTTCCCTGCGTCCAGGTACCCTTCCACACCTCACCCTGTGCTGGCTCCACCCTGGCCGCCAGCTCAGGAGACTGGCTGCTTCTGTCCCCCAGGGCCCTTCTCTCCTGCCACTGTATCCCAGTGTCCGATGGCATCTTCCATCTGGACACTCACCTCCCTGGGCTCCTTGCAGTGTCTCTTCCTCAGTGCCACCTCAAGCCTCCCTGCACAGCCCCCATGCCATTCCTGTTCTGAACATGCACGGCCCTGCATGCAGGCCAGTATCACTGTGAATGGCCAGCACTGGACCCTAAACTCCTAGAGTGCCCGGGCCCATGGTCCCCATCTTTCTGTCAGTCTCTAGCTCAGTCATCCTCATAGGTCATCAGCACAAGGTCACCACTGAAGGAACACAGTGTGCACAGGCAGGTGCACTGCCAGAGCTGCACACCCGTGTCTGCCTAGCCTGGGCACCTCCAGTACACACGGGTCCTCAATAAGTGGCAGTGGCAGGTTTGCAGCCAGTGGCTTTTCCTCAACAGCAGGCCTAGCTGTGTGCTTGGTTCCCACCAAACAGCACCACACAGAGCAGCTTCTCAAGGCTGAGCCGAGGACTCAAGTGCATCTGCCTGGCTGGCCTCACCTTGGCAGGGGATGTGACCACTGGCACTGTTGGGAGCATCATTGTGCCTCTGGGGCAGGTGCAGAACCAAGGAGTTCTCAGATTCTCTCACCTGAGCCAGAACAATGATTGGCCCCCCCATGAATGGTGCAGGGCCCATCTCTGCCTGCAGGTGAAGTCAGGTCTTTCCAAACAGCACTCCCTACCCGCAGCCAGACGCCGTGTCCGCTCTCTGGGACCTGTTTGGGGTGGAGGCAAACCCTGACTGGGACTTTGGCACTGCCCTTTTACACTGGCCTGGCCTCCAAGGCAGGGTTCGGGCTCCTGGCCAGCAGAGGCGGAGATGCAAAGGCCGGGGGAGCTCGGAGCCCGAGGGTCGGCAGGGAAGAGGAGGTGAGGAGAGAGGAGAGAGGAGCGTGTGGTCCCTTCCCTTCTCCACCTCAGTGTGTGTCCCTGTGCTGCTGCCTGTGTCCATTCACATGGCAGGAGGTGCTCCAGCGCCGGCGAGCTGGTGGGCTATTTTTCTTTTGGCAGCTGCATCCTCTTGCACCCAGGCACAGGAGGATGCCCCAGGTCACCTCGGTCAGAGCCCACTGGGGGACGCACCAGGGAAGAGAACATGGTGGACACCCAGGAGGTGGAGACCCTGTTGGGGTCAGCAGGACCTCAGGACGGCCAGTGGGAGCCATCTGGCTGAAGCAGAAGCAGCGGGAGTGGTTTTCATCAGAAAAGGCAGGAAACCTCAATTTAAAGGAACAGTAGAGCAAAATACAGAACAAAACACTGGGAAACGTTACTCCTATTTTGCTGCTATGACACTGCTTTTCTTTAGGGCTTTAGGGTACTTGTGGGGTTCCGTCCCCCTGCCTTCAGAGACTCAGCACTGATTCCCCTTCGGGAGCCCAGGCCAGTCACCCAGACGCAGGCTGACCACCTGTGCCAGTCCCACCCTGGCCAGCTCGGCCTCCTCCTCACACAGCGCAGCCGAAAACGATCCCTGAATGGCTCCGCCTGGGCGGGTTTCTAATGCAGCTGTCTCAGCAGGCTGTGGGCTCAGCTCTGCTCTTCTGAGATGTCCCTGCCTCCAAAGCACAAGGTGCTAGGACTCTGCTCTAAGACACAGAAGGGACAACCAGCAGCTGCTTCCCACGCATCCCCTCTGTTGCCCTGGCAGAGCCTTCGTCCTGCAGGGTCATCTCGCTTTGGCTGGGGATGTCAGTCAGTGTTGAGCTCCTGCCTGCCTGCACACTGGAGGCCCTGGGCTTTGGCCTCAGCACTGCAATAGAACATAAAACAGAAAACAAAGACAGAAAAAGAGAAGAAAATCACAACCAAGGGAAAGCGGTTAGGCTTCAGATGCAACCCTGTCCTTTTGGGCTCCACGCAGGTGGGCAGCCACTGGGCCGTCCTCCCACCCGTCCTATGCTCTTCCACCAGCGCAAGGGCCAGAGGGGTCAATGAGTCCTTGCTTGGTGCCCAGGTTGCAGCTGGCATCTGCCCTCTCTGTGCAGATGCCAGAAAGGAGGGAGGTGACCTCTCTGCTCCAACCCGGGGCCCTCACTGTCTTCCCCCAACAGCCTGGTCTCCAGCACATCTGAGTCTGACCACCGAAGGTGCTGCTGGGACTGTTTGTCCCCTCGGCCCACACTGAGGTGATGAAACCAGTGCGGTGCTCTTGCTTCATTCTCAGAGTTTTAAATAAGGTTGGATCACTTCCCGTGCAGGTGCAGGCAGACCTGGGTCCACCTGTGTTGCCTGCCTGCTGATGAATTATTCAGAGCACCTGAAACAGACGATTTGCTTAAACCAACATGGCTACATTTAAATCATTAGTTTTTTTACAGCTAAAAACAACAGCGGTGCTCATAGAGAGTTTTTAACCCTGCTATGGCACCTCCACCTTCTCAGCCTCGGAGGACTCTTGGGGGAAGGCCTGTAATCCAGTGGGGACCCCAGCCAGGAGGGCGTGACCCTTACCCTGTCACAATACTGCAGGTTCCCTGGCAGGGCCTGGCTGAGACTGCTCCTCTCAAATGCTCTTCCCAGCACAGCAGAGCAGAGCGGTTCAGGGGTCAGTCCTGGCTACTCCGGCCTAGCAAGGAGGAGGTGCAGTCTCCCAGCATGCAGCAGGGAGAGACCGAATCTGCCTGCTTTGGAAACACCTTGTCAGTACCCCAACCTGGAGCTAGAGATGCCCCACTCCCGTGGATCCTCCCTGCTCCTCGGGCCGCTTCTAGATTCAGATGCATGCTCCTCCTTTAAACTCCTTAACAAAATCGCACTCCCTGCTAGAATGGCTCACATCTGCTTTAGTGCCACCGTATTCTACCCCCTACACCTCCAGCACCTGAAGCACCCAAAGGCTTGGGGTTCCCCTTGAGTCAGGGCCAAAGACCAAGGAAGCCCAGACTCAGTGGGAGCTGAAACACAGCATCAACTGCACACCTGGGTGGGGCGCGTGCCAGCCCCCAAACCAGCTCCAGGGGCTGCGGAGGAGAATGGAATGGAACCACCACCCTCCAGGGGTTGGCAGGACTACAACCAGCCTGCCCGCTGCAAGTGGACAGTGGTGACCTTTGATGGCCAGCTGTGATAGGACCCACAGAAAGCAGGGTGGACTTGGGGGACACCATCGGCTCCCGGGAACTTTATCTCAGCATTTTCTTTCATGGATTTAGCCAACCCCAGTGGCTTGGCTACCTGTGCGTCCCAGAGACCCTCCACCTTCACCCACCTGGATCACTCTCCGGCGGGTGACAGGGTCCCTGCCCCAGCCCTGAGCTCTAGCCCCTGGGAGCTCACCTCCATCAGGGGCACAGCACACCTCACTGTGACTTTGCACATCGACTTTGCCTCCGCCTCCCCTGCTCCGCACAGCTGACTGCTACACAACTCCACTCATTCCTCTGATAAGCGGCTTTCTGCATTCTGAGCTTGAGTTACGGGAGGTGCCCAAGAGTTCATCGCAACTGTGACTGCTTCATTTTTTCCCTTTTAAAAATATCATTTTACTCTTCACCCCAACTACTTTTCTTCTATGTAATTCTACCGTGCTAATAAAATCACTGCTATTTCTTTTCTTTTGGTTCATATTTGCTACAGAATCTTTCCTTATGCATTCATATTTCAACGTGCTGTGTCTTTGCAGAAGATTTTCAGGTTTGATCTGATTCCTCTTTTTCTAGGAAAACACTCACTCCCAGTGTCCCAGATTAAACCTTCCCACTTCTAACCAGGACTAGTACGGCTCTCTCAAGGGTTCCCGGGCTGCTCATCTCCCCCACTCTACCCCATTTCCGAGGTAACTTTCAGGAGTCTCTGCTTCCTACAAGACAAAGCTCGGGCTCTCCAGCTGAACATACAGGCCACTCTGCATCTGTGTGTCCAGCTGGTCACCTGCACCCTTCCCTGCTGGGGCCTGAGCATGGGCCAGGACATGCTGGGTCTTGGGATGCCCAGAGCTCTCTCCCCAGAAGCCCTTTGCCCACTCCAGCTGTCATCTAGCAAACCTCCACTGTCAGGCTGATCACTCAGGTTGCCATGTTTTTGGTTTTCTTCTGGCACCTTGGAGGACTCTGCATCGGGCAAGCTCTGTGCTGTGGAGAGGGTTTATGTGCTCCTCTCTCTCTGAGGCGGGGCCTCTTCTTTTTCCTTTTAGTGTTTATCTCCACTCCCGGACATCAGCTGGATGCTCAGTAAATACTTGCTGAATCCGGAGTGGGGAGTGGAACGGTTCCACTCCAGTCCTGCTGTGCAGACCCCTGCGTCCACCCCCGCCCAGGCTGCCACCCTTGGGGCCTCTTCTCCAGCCCTAGGTTTCATGGCTTCCTCTCTGTTATGCCCTGATGGTCTGTTCCTGCTGGATACTCTCCGCTTCCTCTGTCTCCATGGTGCCAAACCATGCTGGTCCACTCGTTTACCAAGCTCTCCCACGTGCCCCAGCCTGTGGAATGGGAGGGCAGAGCCCTTGGCATCTTCACCGCAGGTTCCAGCACCTGCGTGCAGCCCCACTGCCCCTGGGAGCATCCACACTCAGGCTGCCCACCTCTCCCAAGACCCTGGCTCAGAGACTCCGGCAGATTCGCCACATGTGTGCTGCCCACTGAGGCTGGGAGGTCTGTAAACCAGACAAACCCACTCCAAGAACACAGTGCTTGGCACATTCATGCTTAGGACTCGATCACGTGAGGGGCCAGGAAAAGGGGGCCAAGAAGAGGGCTCAGCAGGAAGCAGTCGGAGGAAACACACTGGGCAGGGGAGCCTTCAGGAAGCCAGGCCAGCAGGAGATGAGTGGAGAGTTCTTTCTCTCTGTGATTTTAAAAATGTCATTTCCTCCTAGAATCAATTCAGTACTAGAAGACGTCAGGCCTGCTCGCTCTTTCACGTTGAATCCTCCTGGCGGAGCCCTGTTGCCAGCGAGCTGGCAGCACAAGGCCAGCAGCTGGAAGGAGTCGCTCTCTCTCTCGCACTCGGCTGCCCACACACAAGGAACTCAGACCCTGATTCGAGAAACAGCGATTACTAGACAGTTTTCGATACCTACCATAATCATTTCCATTTGAGTCATAGCTATCTAAGTCTGGGCTTGGCTTCGAGCAAATTTGCCTCCACACAGGAAAGCTGCTGCGAGCCCTCGGTACAGCAGGTACCACCGATCCTTGGTGACGTCAAAGAGCCTTTCCTAGAGAACCGAAAACAACTGAGGTTTTCTGGACACATCGAGCAAGCTGAAAACTGTTCCAGCTCAAACAGTGACTTGTTCCCAAAGGCCTTGCCATCACCAGCAACCTGACGGCGTGGTGCTTCTGTGGAGCCCTGAGACAACCAAGGTCACCCATGCAGGAGAAAAAAGGTCCAACCCCTCAAGGAAATCCCATGCAACGCCTTCAGCTGCCTCACCAGGAGAATCTGGGACTGAGGAAAAGGACATAGACCAACCCTCGGGCCAGTCATCCAAGGAGCAGAGAACACACACATGCTGAAGTGGCCTGTACCACTCCAGCTGTATCATGGGCTCTCCTTACGCTGAAGACAAGGTGACTCCAGTGAAGTGGACGACATACCTGCTTGGTAGCCATGGACTACAAGGGTCCAGCACATCTGAAGTCAGGCATTACACATGGATTCATGGGACCCAGGGGCAGACACACAGAGTCCTTCTGGTCGACCCACTCACTCTCATGCAATTTACCTGTCACTGTCACCCACACCGGCAGTGTGGTCACCCATCTGCCTACCTTCCTCCTCTGCCTCTTCCCTTTCGCTCTCACAATGCAAGGAATGAAGAACACAGAAAGACATGAAAAGCATCCTTCCCATTTCTCCTTCTACCTGTTCCTTTCTTCAGAGGGAACCGCCCTCAGGCATCTGCCTTGGCCCTTTCTCTCCCTGACCTGCACGTTCAAACCCTGAGGCAAGCACTTACAAAGAGGCTGATCACTGACCTTGAATTTTATGTAAATGAGATCAAATGCAGCATCATGCTACGACTTGCTTCTTTTTCTTAGTGAGCTTTCCCTTTTGAACACAGCTGTTCTCTTCTTTCTGAACTGCGATGAGTCACAACTGATACCCCTTTCTGCTGGACAGGGGAGTTGGCTCCAACTTTTTGCCGTTACCAACAGAGCAGCTACGAACCTCTGGATGTCTAAACATCTGTGCCTCTGGACATCTATGTACCTCTGTGCGTACAAAACCAGGCTTCAGCCAAGACAAACACAACCAACTGCTTCCCTCGAGAATCCAAAGAGCCAAGGACTGGTACAGTCACCAGACAGGACATGAGCAGGACATGAGCCTGGAGGTTGCTGAGTGGCTGCCAAGGAGGACATGAGCAAAGGCGCCCTTCACAAGCCACAGGATGGGTCTCCGTGTCCTGAATTTTCCCTCAGCTCCTCGTGTCCCTACTGTAATTCTGCAATGCTTCCACCACCGTGCCCCCACACACCGCTCAAAGCCACAGAGTCTTGGGATGGCGGGTCCTCTTTAACAGACGGCTCACAGAAAGTGCCGCAGATGCACGGTCTTCATGTGGGGCCAGGCTCCTGATGCCAACCAGTGGCTGCTGGAGGCCTCCGCAGAGATCAGTCAGAAACCCGGAAGCTACCAGGGGACTCTGGGTATTAATAAGTCTGTCACTGATTGTACTGGTCATGGTGGCTTTGCAAACCTTACAGCTACCTAGGCCAGTGTTTCCTGACAAGCAAAGAACTGACAAACAGGCCTGCAGAGGCTGCCTCACAGGAGCCATGCCCTCTGGCCTCACACAGGCTCGTGGTGGCTAAGTCGTTCTTGACACAGCTTTACCTTCACACCCCCGAAGAGCAGCTAGGGACTGAGGCTTCTTCCCCTCTGGACTAGAGCTGAAAACGCACCCCGCTTTCCATTCACTGGCAGGCATCCACAGCGGGCCTGGGGCTCAGCAACCAGGATGCAGGGACCAAACAAGCCCAATATGGTGCCTGCCTGCCACGGGCCTGTAGCTTAGCTTGGGAACCTGATGCGTGGAGAAAAACCTGGAACATCAACATGCAGCAGTGGGCACAGAGCATAAGCCCTGCACAGCCCAAAGTCTGCAGGATAACATGCAGATATCATTGAAGGAAAAAGGCAGCATGAGGCTGGAGGGCACTGAAATGTCCCCTTTCGAGGGAGGAGAGCTGGGCCGAGCTTTGAAGGTGCGAGATACAGAAAGACAAGTACCACCTGCTCTTCCTTCCTGACCTGGGTGCAGAGCAGGGGTGACTGGATGTTGGGGGTGGGGAAGGCGAGGGAGGCTGGGTTGGGGGTAGGGAAGGCCAGGGAAGCTGGTTTTTATTCAGCCCTGTACACCTGGGCTGAATTCACACTGCGGCTCACACCCGTGTGAATGAATGCATGTTACTATAAAATGCAGAAAGAGAGAGTGGGAGAGAAGAGGGAGCAGAGGCACACTGTGTTGGGCTTTAGCACCATTTAACACCTCCACTGACTCTACATTTGGGAAGCCCAGGAACCTTCGGACCAAGAGAAATGGGAGGTCACACGGCAGGGGACCAGTGTCCCTCCAGGGTTCTGCAGTTCTCAGGACCACTCAGCCCTGGGCTGGGTGAAAGGACAGTCCTGTGGATGCATCTTGGCAGTCTCACTGTGAGGACAGTTTCCTCACGAGTAAACGGTGAATACGGACATCACTACACACACAGAAAGGACAGCAAGTCTCGGAACTAGGCAAACGGACCATGCCCAATAAGACTCCTAAAATTAAATTCTCAAAATAAACCCTTTAATGTTAAAGAAAATATAACTGGAATCAAGAGGAATAAGTATTTGCCCATTAAAAATTATCCTATTCTTTAAAACATACCTAAATGATTGCAAATATAAAAACTATACTTAATATAGAAAATACTCGAGCAAATTACAGCTCATCAAATCTACCTGGTATACATATTTGCATACTTATACGTAAATCTCTTTTTTTCTCCACAGAATCCTACGATATACATCGTTTCAAAATGAAAATTCTCTGTGTCAACAGCTGCGTAGCCATGAGAACACTTTGTAAAGTATTTCTGTTAATAGTGAAAAATAGTTTTGTTTCCTGCAGGTGCTCTGGTTAAATACACAAAATGAAAAATGAAACAAACTCTGAATTTTTTTTCTAGTGCCTGTATTTCTTTTTTTTTTTTTTAGAGTTATAAGAACTGTGAGAGTAATAAAACCCAAAAAGTGTAATTGTTATTGTAAAAAAGAGAGGAAAAGAAAGTGGTCTAAAGGGTATAACTGCATGTATATTTAAGTGTGTAGGATAGAAAACCATATTACTGAGTTCTTGTTGGATCATTGAACAGAACTGTCTGTAGTCTCACTGTATGAATGTCCACTTTGTATGCTTTAATCCTGTAATTTGAGCAACTATTTCTAAGATGACAATACATATTGACAATAGATTACATAATCTATTAACTAGTGATTTCTTACTGTATATTTTTTTCTTGAAATTCTGTATTACTTGTACCCTTTTACTGCTTTTTTTCTCTCTTTAAATAAAAAAAAACTCTGGAATTTTTACAAGAGAAAGACAGTTCTGTTTCTTTTTTCAGGGGAAGGGACAGATCTTCCACTGTTCAATTTTATTTCCTCAGCATCTGCAAACAGAACGGGTTTTGGATAGGAAAAATCAGCATTCTGAGAGAGGACTTCACTTCCCCTTAGACCTGGAGTGAAGGGACGGCCCTGGAGATGCCTCTTGGCCCCATCAGGTGACACTTCTCAGCAAATGTAAGCAACTCTCTGAATTCTTAGCAGGGAACCACACATGGTGTTTTTCGTACTCTTGAAGATTACAATGATCAGTCTAAGCTCACTTTGTATTTTAATTCAGTATACATGGCCATGTTTTTTCCCCGATGTGCTAGTACTGTATGCTCCAAAGTTCTGACACTAAGTACACTCCCTAAGACTGTGGCTGGCAGGTCCCTGGGTTCCAGCCCTGGTCTGGCACTTGTTAGCAGATGATGCCACCTGGGCCCATCACCCCACTAAGGAGCCAGGACAACATTGCTGGCCTTGCTGGGATCATAATTCCTGAAAGATCTGTAAGATCGTGGTGTAGATTCCAGGCTGCACAGGAAGCCACATCCTGGCGCTCTCCTAGCTTTCTTCCAGTCACAATGTCACCAACCTAATGTTCTCAATCTCTAGTCATCACCAAAGGCCCCAGTGGATGCGTGCTCATTGCAAATGCTTCCAGAGTCACAGGCAGACATTGGACCTGGTGTCTACTCTACTTTGCCCGACTTGAAGTGTCACCTGCCGGGAGCCACAAGTCTCTCTCTGAACCATAACGACCAGGAGGATTTTTATGCAATAGCCAGAGCATACTTCTTACTTGCATGTTAAGGGCTCCAACAGGGTAGAGTTGGAAGAATGCACTTCTGGGTCTCCATCACTCATCAATGGACCTGGCACAAAGTGGGAGCTCAAGAGGCTACATGGACCAGGACGCTGCAGCAAACGAAACACAGTCTTGCCCTTTAAAGCAAAGAAGAACCATGCCTTGTGCTGGTGATGGCACTGGGAAATAGGGACTCTCACACGCTGCTAGCAAGAGCACAAAAGGTCCACCTCTAGCTAAAGCTGTCCCAGAAATACCTATCAGTGCTGCAGTCAGAAGCATCAGCCACGCTAGCACAAGACAGAGGCAGGAAAGCATGCTTGGAAAATCTCTGGCTGGCAGAGAAGACTCAGCTTCCAGCGATGCCATGCAGAGAAGCCATGGGGTCCTGGCAAGTCCCTTCTGAAGCCCCCTGACTTCACACTTTTTATCCATGCAGAGATGAAGTCAAGACAGGTGATTTCTAGGACCCTGTTCAGGTGGGCTTTCTAGACCAGACAACAGGCAACAAGTTGGGCTGGAACGCAGCTCTGTGGCACAGCACCTGCCTAGCACACCTGAGGGTCTAGGTTTGATTCCCAGCACTTGGAAAAAAACCCAACCACTCCCCTAGCGCCGCGGCCGCCAACAGCAGCAGACACAGAAATGGAGTCAGAGCTCTTTAGAATCCAGACACAAGTTGAGGGTTGACCTATGGATTTGGGGTTCCTGCATTTTTGCCATATTTCAGAGTCTTAATTCTGGATGGTCTGGTCCTCCTGAGCCATTGTCTCACGGCTCTTCCTGTGGGCTACTGCCTCATCCTTGGTCTGAGGGTACACGTCTTGCCACACCCACTGGAGAAGCACCAGAGACCTGCCCCCCCACACACTCAGGGGCAAGTCCGCCACTGAGGGTCTGTAGTGACTCCATCCTTTTCCCTCAGTCAGCGCAGCCCTAAAGATCCTAGAAGCCCTTGCTAACTGGTGCTACATGCCTCAGCATGTTAAGCCTACCGAGATGTCACTTGGCAGTGACCCAAGGAAACATCCACAGCGTGACGCTCGGCACTGGCTTCCTGGCAGCAGGGCTCCCAGAACTGCTGCCCGCACGGATTGGGCCTAAAACCCTTCAATTCTGGGCAGTATCCACCTCTCCAATCAGAGCTGCCCAGAGCAACTCGCAGCCATTCGATAAATGTGCCTGGTTTTGAAGAGTCCACAAAAGGAGGCTCTTTCCTCCTCCACCCTCAGTCTTCCACTCTCAATTTTCCTGTCAGGTCAAGGGATCGGCTCACCCTGCTAACTGTGCACACACCCTCCCCCTCTCACCTCCATCCCCTTACCCCCAAGCACAAAGGCCAGAGCAGTGTTGAATAATCAAATGCATGCATCAATTCCCTCCAAACTGAATTTCCTGGACTCGTTTTGAGCTGGGGGAGGTCACGGCTTCTGGAACTGAACTGGAAATTTCACGTGAAAAACTGCCGCACAGACCCCCAACGCTCCCAGTACTCCAGCTGCTGAATCCCTGCGGAGGCCCCAACTCACCCACCGTAGTTTTTGGTGCCTCTGCTTTACCCACACGTGCTGCCAAAGAAGCTACTGTTTAAAGAAACTTTTAAGAATCTATGCATGAATTACCTGTAAGTTAAAAAGGAATAAAACAAGAGAGGCCATACTAAACTGTGTTATGCTGTAAAATTGGAATGTAACTCTTAACAAACACAAATCTCACGGAGGTGCTCACTACCAAGCAGAGGTAATAGCAACACCCAAAGCTACAACTGGGTGTTCCAAAGCCCACGGAACACGCGCCGAGCTTCCTCCCGGTCCTGTCCTTCCTGTCCCGTGTCACTTCTTCCTCCCTCCCTTTCTTCGTTCTCTCTCTTCTGCCTTGTCCTCCCCCTGTCTCCTTTTCTCTTTCTCCCTCTTCCTAACCCTCTCCTTTTCCAGGTAGAATTTGGCTTTTGTAGGAAACAAACTAAACAAGCAAACAAAACACACAGCGAGGAGCACACTGTGACCCAGCTCTGAGGTTTGAAGCAGACGCTGGCCTCTGTCCCGGCGTGCAGTTTCACCTGTTCTGTGCTCACACAGTTTCCTGGTGTAGGAGGGAGCGGAGGGGCAGCCAGGGCCAGCACTGTCCTCATCCCTAACACTCCACGGTCCTGCATCCAGAGGGGTCACAGTGTGAAGACATCCAGGGCCGTGTGCATGTAGAGCAGCGGGCCCCATTACATGAAGCATGAAAGCAGGCCTGGTGTGGGGGGTGGAAGGCCCTTCTATGTCATTTATTAAAATAAAGGAAACCTCAGGCCTCATCTTGTGATTTTAGAGGAAGTCAATCACGACCAGTTTTGCAGTTTAACTTAGTTATATATTAAATACTATCACTAACAGATTTAAAAAATGAAGTAACTGTTTTCAAAGCAAGAGTTGGACTTAAAAAAAAAAAGTTCCATTGGTTCTTCTAAAATCATGCTGCAAGGTAAATCCTACGACTTAGCAAAAAAACAGGGAGCTACAACGACAGGAGGAAGTGTGCTCCTGGCTCTTCTCCTGCAATACTGAAATCTTTATTACTCTACTTTCTCCTTTATTTCTGCTTGTGTTACGCTTATTAAAATGGGGCAGCTCTAGTGGCTAAAGAAAACAGGTAAATTTAAAATAAAACAAGAATGTCTCCTCTTGCCCAATACAAATTGAAACACAAGCAGTTTGAACCAGGATTATGTCTTTCAGAACCAGGCACCCCTCCCTTTCCAACACCCCACCCTAAAATAGAAAAACACACACGCATCACAACCACACATGCCCTGTTTTCTAAAAAGAGGTGACCTGGGCTGTGTCAAGGTAATAAATAGATTTTACTCCTGGCCAACGGCTCAAACCGTCCACAAATTGAAGATGTTTTTGGAATTAGTGTTAAGCAGACACATCCTGTTTACCCTGAAAACCTGAATAAAAAACACAGCAACAGCTTCTGTGGTGATGGTCTCAGCCCCAGAGCAGCCTGGAGAATCACCAGGCAGAACCACCTTCCCCTGTCTTTTACTACTGGATGCAGGCGGCAGTTATTTGAGCTTCTAAGGAAAAGAAAGAGAAGGAGCAGCCTACATTCTTTTGGAGCCTAAATCCAAAAATCATTTTGAAAGAATGAGAATAGCTTTTCTCTCCTCTCCTCTCCTCTCCTCTCCTCTCCTCTCCTCTCCTCTCCTCTCCTCTCCTCTCCTCTGATCCCTTTTCCTCTCCTTCAGTGTTGGGGATGGAATCCAAGCCCTTGTATAGATTAAGCAAGTACTGTACCCCTGAACTACACCCTCAGCCCTCAAAACAGGTTTTCGGTGTCCTGATCCAAAAGAAAACAAGACACCGGCTTATTCTTTGACAGGTGGTCAAGGAAGCCACAGTAAGCAGGATGGCAGAGTTCAGTCAGGGAAAACACACCCTTCCGCTGGGCTTGGGGCACTCATAAACACAAATACGGCCTGAGCCCAAAATGAACACAGCCAGAAATCACCGGGCACAGGTGTCCAAAGCACATGTCTGCCCTTACAAAGGTCACAGCCATCCCGCGGAGGACAAAGAACACACACACACCCATGACTCTCTCTTACCTCCAACATGGGCCTGGCACTATCATGGACAGACAGAATGTGTGTCACCTTGTTCTTGCTCAATTGTTCCACATCTCTGGCATCTGTCATCGAAGACAGGGATGGACATTTTAATATTCTCAGTGAGGTAATCACTCCCAAAGCCTCCGCAGGAAACAATACAACATGACTTGCAGAATTCTCCCTTGAAACTCCACGATTGACCACACCCAGAGCAATCTGGATTTGAGGGATCCAGGCTACTGCTTTTCTGTATTTTGACTAGATTTATTTCAGATTGATGCACCTTTGGGTTTGAAGTGTTATGCTAAACTCCAACAGAACTTAGATTAATAAACACTATAATCATGATGATTGCTTTTCCAAGGAAATGAGATCCTGATGCGGTTTTATGGTTGGCCTGTGTAAGCTATGGATCCTTAGGGTACCTTTTCTGCACGAGACACATAACAATAAAGATGTTAAATTAAAAAAAAAACCTGTTAGCTCTTAATACTTAGTAATCTAAGTAAAAAAATTAATACAAAAGACCTGCTGAACCTAGGAGACAGAGGAGCCTGCCTCTTGATTGTGATATCCAAGACAAGTTTAGGGACAGGTTGGGACAGGATCATAGTTTAGAAGCCTAAATTTACTCCAAAGCAAAAGGAAAAGGGGACCCTTTTCCAGAAGTTCCAAGCAGAATCACCACCAGTTAGCAATCGGCTATGAAGCTACCTGCGAATGAGATTAAAGATGCTTCCCCCACCTGTAGAATGATGACAGAATGCTGTCACCCCCCGAATGGGAACTCTGCTAGTCTACAGAGCAGGATCCAGTGAGAAAGGAGGAAGGGTCAGGTTTACAGGAGGGACCTGAGCAGCAGATTTGGGTGCCCAAGGGGGCCTTGGGAGCCAACCTAGCAGACACTGAGTGACAATGACACTTTTCTTCATCTTGAGACTTTGCTGGGATATAAGTCACACTCAAGCCACAGATTTCACCCTTCCTACAGCTCCGTGTGATCTGAGGAGTTTCAGCTCCTTTGCGGGTGTGGACTCCAGCACCGCCACCTGACCTCAGAGCATTTGCATCCGCCCCTAGATCTAGCTCCATGACAGGCTAGGACCAGTAAAGAGTGGTTCGGGGTGAAATGATCCACTCGATACCCCACGCGAGCCAACAGGATGCTGGACCCGCAGGAAAGGAAGCGAGCCCTGGGCAGCGCTGCCTTCCCTTCCTCAAGCACCATCTGCACAGGCCCGGCGGTCTCATCCCCTGCGCAGGCGCCTGTCCACGCCCTGGAGCGCACGCAAGGCTTAGCACTGTGCGTGAGGGCACCTGCCTTTCATTCCTCCGGCCATCGAGCTGCACAGGTCACCCGGGAGGCAAGCTGTGAACGCAGTGGTGACAGCTACCACGGCCATCACTGGACCCTGCACACGTGTAGTCCATCCGCTCAGGCCAGCTCGTCCTGGTCACAGCACGCCACCCCAGGTGCTTGGTGCAGGGCTCTTGAGGGCCAGCAAGGTACCATGTAGGGCAGGTCAGACACCCAGATTCCCAGGCCTTCCTCACAGCTACTGAAGTCAGAGCCCCCACTTTCTATTAGAACTGCAGGTTAAAGGCTAGGCCTTGCGCACGTCAGGCAAGTGTTTCACTGCCAGGCGGTAGCCCCGCCCAGAGCTTGCGTTTTAATCAGAAACGCAGAGGTGACCTGCACCCTATATACAGAATGAGGGGCCAGAGCTAGTGACCTCTGAGCTGGTGGAACCAGCAGGACCTCTCTAGTGTGGTGCAGGGAAAAAGCCGAGAAACCGCTCGGGAGCCACCTATGCTCACCAACACAAGTTCGAATTAATGAAAACAGTGGGAAGAATGCAAGTTGGAAGGCTGACGGCGTCTTCTTAGCCAGGAGCATCCCAGGACGTAGGGCGGCTGGCAGGTCACTCTGATCCATACACTGCTGCCACATTTAGATTTTCCTGTTTGTCTCACCCATGAGCCCGTGTGACATCTCTAACGACAAAAAGCACCTTACATCGACTGCTCACAGACAAGAAAAAGGACAGCCCACCCTCTGCTGGTAACCGTGGACCACACTCTTCTCTCTTGTGAATTTCTCCCCTGGCCCCTGGACTTGTGTCCTCTGCTGCCTCAGTTTACCCAGGGGCCTTCTTTCCACGCCTTCTGAAGAAGCAAACGCCTTCCTCTCGCAGGGTAGGCACTAACACAGTGACTGTCTCCTTGGAAGTCCTGTCAGTCACTGGGGTAACACATGATATGGAAGACCTCAAAGTCCTCAAAGAGCATAAGTGACAACCACAAGTGTCCCTCAGAAGGGAAATCAAGATCACTGGTTTGTGGATGCCACAGGTCCTAAGGCACAGGAACATGGGCATGGCCACAGGAGATGGGCAGTCCTGCAGGAGCCCAGCACAACCATCACAAATAAAATTAACTGCTGTGGACTGGAGCCAGCACCAAAAGCAAGCTCTGCCAACACACTTCCTCTAGAAAAGCAGGCATCCCACGGACTGGGGCAGAGGCTGTCTCTGTATCTGGAACCTGCCCCTCCCTGCATCGGCCGCACTCCAGTGCCTTCCCCAGCACCCCTGCTCCCAAGCTGAGAATGTGCAGACCCATGGGAAAGAGGGTCAGCCTGCCTTTACTTTCCACTTCCCACTGAAGACTGTTCAGTGTCGCCCAGATTACATAAGGGATCCTAAATGATAACGACGCCCAGCATTCTGAGTTACTTGCTGCTGGGCTCAGACTTGAAGTGGACACATCTGCCCGGGCTGGGCTGGCTCCTGCCTGCTGGACTCTCCTGGCTCTGACATGGCTGCTGACCCCAGAAAAAGTTTCCATGCCTCCCTCTCCTCGCCTGCAAAATGGGGACGGTTGAGGGAGCCAGCCTGATGTGCTGCCATGAGCACTGAACACCAGAACGAGCTTGGAGGGGCTGGGTGAGTGGAATGGTGTTGTCTTCAGCTCTGTCCACTATGGCTTGGGTGTGGTTGTTCCCCTGGAAGCCTGTGAGGCCACAGCATCCTGGAGAGAGGGACCGTTCTCTCTTGAGCAGGCTGTCTGACAGCAGCGCCCTGCTGGGTCGGCCACTTCTGTGTGCTAACTTCTTTCTTGTTTCTCCACCAGGGCTGGGAGCCCAGGACCCTGCAACCTCTAGGACTGCGAGCTAAATGAGCTGCTTTTCTCTATACTCAGCCTCAGGCATTTTGTGATATCATTATCATTGCAATCAGACGGAATCTCAAGGCTGCAGCACGGGCTCCACTTGTGTCACCTCTGCACACTTTCAGATCCACACTTCCTGGGAAGACACTCACACCTGGCTCTCTTCCACTCAGCACCCAATGGGTATCACCCGGCTCGCCCAGGTCCAGTACATAGCATCCCATGAGCAGCTGTCATTCCCGGAGGCCAGCAGGCCCACCTCCCCGGCAGACCCAGCAGCGAAGCTCTGAGACCTCACTGTGTGCATGGAGGGCCTGAGCTTGCTCCCACATGTCTATTGGACGCATTTGTGAAGATTTTACCCCACGAGAGCTCCCCGTCCACTGACACTCTACCCTTAACCCTAACTCTAACCCTGTGTGGGTCTGTGCTAAGCTGTGAAGAAGCAATGGACCCTGTGCTCTGCCCCAGAAGGTGCATCTCGGGCTTATTTCTACTCCCTGTTTCCTTGCCCTCCACATCTGGGTGCAGCTGGTTGCTGGACACAGGGCACAGCTCCTGAGAGCGGCTGGCTTGGCAGACATGGGAGACCCTGCTTGAGAAGCTGGGATTGTTTGCGGTGGAGAAATCATGGGGCGCTGAAAAACCATTTCTGATTCGCTGCCATGCTGGAAAACTAAAGGAAGTTGCAGAGGGCCATGAAAGGAACTCCACAAGCAAGAAAGAGGACAGGAAGAAGAAGAAGGAAGGGGGGAAGGAAAGGAGCATGCAGGGAGGAAGGAAGGGGGCAGGAGAGTGCACGGCTCTACCTGCTCTGCCAACGTATCGGGCCAGCCCCCTGCCCCACAAAGGGCTCCTTTTGTTTGCACGGATGAGGATGAGTGAGATGCTCACTGCAGCACAGATGACCGGGGCTCCAGGGCCCAGGAGGAAGAGGCCAGCTTCATAGGACCCCACAGCCCACCGAGAGCAGCATCTCACAGATGGGAACTGGTGCTGGCTTCGCCACTCCCCAGACTGCCCTCTGGAGCTGACCGAGAACGCGGCCATGGTCCACTGGGCACCGCAGTGGCCCGTAAAGCTGTCTTCTGTTCCTGTGCACCGTCCCCTGCATGCTCAGCTTGTGCAACCTACCTACACGCACCTGGCTCACAGGCAGAGCACGTCTAGGCTCCAGGAGAGAGCCCATCTGTGCACTGTGCCGTACCCTGCAGGCCCCTTGCTGTAGCATCCTCGTCCCTGTACTGTGACCTCTCAGGAGAGGACACTGCCCACAGCCCTCTGCCGCTTGTGGTATGTGCCCAGGATATGAGCCCAGGGGCCAGGGTCCCACACTTCCAGCTTCCAGCTCCTTCCCATGCACAGTGCTATCATCTGAAACTCAGAGAAGCCTTGTGCCAGGTGCTTAGGACACGGTGAATTAGCAAGTGATGTAACCTGACCTCTGGTATCAGAATGATCCAAGACAAGGATAAAGTAATCAGAGTCCAGCAGGGAGCAGGCGTGGCTGCTCAGAACAGGAGGTGAGACAGGAGAGCGAGACTCCAGGAACTGGAGGGACTCAGAAGACAAGCACAGGATTCGCTATGAAAAGCTTCAGATGCTTCCCTGATTCTGAGAACCAGTGTCCTTCTAAAAGAAGGCAGCTCTCTATGGGTTGGGCTAAAACTCATTCACTGCTGGCAGAAGTACTAGATTTGGCTGATATTTACTAAAAATGTTATTTGTAAACATACCGAGCCAGCAATTCCAAGAATGTATCCTACTGTCTGTTCTCACACCCCATGAAAGTAGTTAATAACAGCTTGCCAAATAACTCTCAAAATACTTAAAATTATTACCTCTACCTCAGCAGCACTTAGCCCAGCTACCGCAAAACCTGTTCTCTCTCAGAACTGAAAGCTTACTGATTTAGGAACTCCAGAACTATTTTTAACCTGTTCTAGTATTAATTAGCACCCTCGGGTGCCTCGCTTAACTACCCTGGAGGCTGATCCCCAGCAGGAGGATTGGAGTGGGGGAAGGGAAGTCTGCACTGGGCAGGGAAACGGCGGGGCTGTCTGCACCATCAGTGTGCTCTTGCACTCACAAACTTCACCCGCAGCCAGGACACAGACTGGAGCGGTTTGGCGTCGGGTCCTGCCCCAGCTTGTGGGAAGGAGGAGCACAGGACAGGTTAGACGTGTGGTGGGGCGCGGCTCCTGCCGCCCCAGGAAACCTGGGGACCTGTTACCAGTGTCCCGCACCTGCTCATCCTAGGCAGGCCACCTCCTCCCGACACCGAGGAGCTGGCGTCTCCTTGTAGAGACTCTGCAAGGTGCCCAGCACAGAGACCTAGCTACGAGCCTAGTGCCCACCATCAGATCCAGTCTTGAGTGAGCGGGAAGCACAGAACCAGCAGCGAACTGCACACCAATGACACCGAACTGAAGGACAGTGGGAGAGGGTGTTGGGATAAAAGCATTTCCCAGGCAATAAAAGACCCAGACTTCTGAGTTTAATACCAATAATAAAACATGTAAGTGCAGGCTGGCTGAGGGGCCTGCTGCTTGTTACCTTGTGACAGCAACGTTCCAGCAAGCATGAAGAACTACAAGGAGGATGCAAGGTCAAGTGGGGCCTGCACATCTCACGCTACTCAGTCAGCTGAGAGGTCAGGCAGGGGTATGCAGATGTGTGCAGACCCAGGCTGCCCTGCCTGTCTCCACCTGTGAGAAGTCAGAGGCCAGAGCAGCTCTTTCACAGTGACATCCCCTGTGGTGGAAATGCCCAAGCGCTGCCCTAGCCACATGATGGAATATTACTCAGTCTTTAAAAAGGGCATCTGGAGATATCCACCGCTGAGGATGCACTGAGAACACTGGGCTCAATGAAATGTCCTTCTGAAAGGACAAAGGCTGTGTGAGTCCCAGGCACGGCGCTGGGGGACAATGAGGTGTCTACTTCATCAGCACAGTTTGGCAAGGGTGAGAGTTTCTGGAAGGCAGCGGTGGCGACACTTACACCCCGAATGGCTGTCTCTAATGAGAGGCTATGGGGAAGGCAGCTCTTCTCCACTGTTGGTGGGAATGCAGACTGGTGCAATCCCTGGGGAAATCAGTGTGGACATCCCTCAGAAAACTAGGAGGGGCCATTTAATCCAGCTACTCCTCTGCTGGATATCTTCCCAAAGGAAATAAAAACACCATACCACAGTGACATATGTGCACCCATGTTTATAGCAGCAGTTTATAATAGCCAGATGTTGGAAACAACATAAATGCCCATCGACTCAGTAATAAGTTAAAAAGATGGTATTTCTATGTAATGAATACTATTCAGCCATAAAGAATGATAAACGGGACACTTTTATAGGTAAATGGATGCACCTTGAGAACATACTTATCAGTGAAATAAAAAGACACGCATGTGTGAACATCATTGTTTCATTAGTGTGAGAAGCTGAAAAACATGCATACGTGTATGTATATCTATATAAAAAACAGCTAACATAGTTAAAAATAAAAGAAGAAGCACAATGGCTTCCTTTGTCATCCACGCGACCTGTTCAGAAGCAAATTGAAGGCCTCCCTCCACCGAACACCCTGAAGGTGCTGCCCTGCCTTCTGCACCTTGTCCTAGTCTTTTTGGTCCCAGAGCGAATGACCTCAGCCACAGCAACGGCTCTGGTCCCCCTGCCTTTACTTTAACTACCCACTGTGAGCCACTCTGAGTTGACTTTTGGGTGTCTTAAATTTTTTTTGTGTGATAAGGTTTGGGTTTTTTACATATGGATATCCAGTTGTTTTGGTAATTTATTGAAGGTACAATCCTTTCTTTACTTAATTGCTTTTGTATCTTTGGCAGAAATCAATCGTCTGCTATGTGGGTTTCTATTTTGGGACTTCACATTGGTACTTTGGTGGTTGGGCTATCTTGATATCAATGCCGTTTTGTCATGATTGGTGTAACTTTGTGATAAGTCTGGGATCGGGGAGGACTGGAGCTCCAATTTTGTTTCTTAAAGTTGTTTAGACTTTTCTGAGCCTTTTGTACTTCTACAGAAATATAAGAATAAAAATATTAATTTTTATGAAAAACGATGTTGGCATCTTGATAAGGGATTGTTTTCTGATGCTTATTATTTGATTCCATTTGTTTTTGGTTTTATTCTGTCTTTATTTCTGATTTCTAAACGAAAGATATGAGGACATTTCCCAACTGTCTTTTCTAATAAATGTACTCAGTGTTAAAAAAACAGTAAATGTCACCCTCTCTGTGTTTCTCCGTGATAAGCAAAGAGAGAACTCACCTTTGAAGTTGCCGATGTACAAGCCAGGCAGGATCTAGGAGAGAGACACAGGCGTGAGTGTGGCAGACTCAAGAGGCAGCCTTGCATGCGCAGGAGGGCCCCTCCCCGGGCACAGGGCACGTCCCAGGACAGCCCTGACCCCAACACAGCCCTGTCCGCACAGGCACCGGGCATGGGGCCGTAGCCTCGCTGGGGACACCGTGCTGGGGCAGAGCCGGGCATCCCTGGCCGGGTTGGGTAGCTCTGCAAGCACCTAGCACAGCCCCTCCCTGGAGTTCCGGGCCTGAACTAAGTGCTGTCCAGTGGTGTGTGAGCAGCTGACCCGCATGGAGGCACTAGGAACGCACTGCTGCAGCCTGCTGGTCCTGCTGGCCTTGGTAGGCACAGTGAAGTCTAAATGCCAACGCTGCTCTAGACGCAAAAAATGCATCCACGGCAGCACTGCCGTGACTCCAGGCACACGGCGGGAGGTCTGCAGGTGTGGATGCCCTGGCCACACGCCTGAGGTCAGCACCGTCCGCCCCGCTCCTGCCTTCCTGGTCCCTGATTCCATCGCTGCCCACAGCCTGGTTCCTCACCAGGGCCACTTGCTTCCAGTCACTGTAGGGGGTTGGCAGGGCCCCTGTCCTAGCCGCAGGGCCACCTCTGGGGGGCATGGGCCTCATGGGGCACACCGGCTGCGTTTGGTGTCACCATGGCAGGGCTGGTGCAGCCTGATGTCGGGCAGCAGGATTTTCCAGGTGACTGGAAGCCAGGCGGCCGCGGGTTCACAGGAATCTCCGAGGCTGCAGCGGCAGTGACAGGTGGCTGGGTGAGCCCGGCCACTGAGAACACCTACGGCCACCTTCTGAGGGAAAGCAGGGCCCACTGCCGAGGAGCTGAGACCCCAGCCACTTCGGGGGCCCCCCGGAGAAGGGGAGAGGGAACTGCCACCCTTTCTGGTCTACACACAGGGACGATGCAAGTTCCTCTTGGACCTCACCAGAATCTTGGTAGCTGCTGAACCTTAGCCTCCTCTAAGGACGCTTCTCTGCTAGGCAGGCAACGGTCAGTGTAGACAGAGCAGGCAGTGGACAGAGGACTTCCAAACCTGCACAGCCCACCAGGCCTCTCCTCCTCTCCGCGCTGTGCAGCGCCCCACCCGTGTGTGGGGCCCAGACCCCTGCATCCCCCCAGCCCTGCCTGTAATTGTCCCCGCCCCTCCTGGATGGCGAGTTGAATTCGCTGGTCCAGCAGCCTGGGCGAAGCCTTCCTCGCCATTTTAAACACGTGCCACTGTTATTCTGCTTCCCAGCAGTAACCTCACACAGCTCTGCACACAGTGGGTGGGGTGTAAGGGACGACAGTCCAAGGTCCAAGGTCCTGGAGTCCATCATGGTGAGCAGAGCCTGAGTGCTCCCAGGAGTTCTGTCATGCAGGAGCATGGTGCAGGCACCGGGGCACCGCAACTCGGGGAGCTTCCCGGGCTGTGGAGATCCCCAGAGGCGGGGACTCTCAGGGACAGCGCAACGGGGAGTTGGGGGCTGAGGTCCAGTCCACTGCATAGGAGGAAGGGCAGCCCCAAGTGAAGGGGTGCTCCCCGGCTGAAGAAGCTTCCGGATACCACGGAGTGAACCACAGTAGGAAGCTGCAGGTGGGTGCGAGGGTAGAAAGAGCTTAGTGTCCTGACGCAGTGTCTAAAATGTCATTTTCAAAAACCAAAGGCTAGCCGGGCTCTGCAGCCTGTGATCCCAGACTCCGGTGGGGAGGCTAAGGCAGGGAAACACAAGTTTCAGGCCAGCCTGGCACCTCAGCAACTTAGTGAGATCCTGTTTCAGCAATAAACAGTTTTACAGAGGGTTGGGACTGCAGCACAGCGCAGAGACCCCAGCTCAATCCCCACTACCGTAGTAGGTAAGCAAACAGGAAAGGGGCCCTGGGGTGCAGGTCTGGGGAGGTGACTTCTGTCTTTTTTCTTTTGGCAACACCAGGGATCAAGTCCAGAGTTCAGGTGTTACAGGAGGGCCCAGTCGACACCTGTGGTCCAGTGTGTGCTTCCCCCTGGTTTGGGGGCACAACTATTCAACTTAGCTTTTGTTCAATCAAAAGAGGCTCTTTGGGGGCAAAATATGGCCCAGTTTCGCTTTTCTCTTTCTCCTATCAAATGCAAACCAGTATGTGTTTTGTTACTTAACAGTAAAATAAGCCCATGTGTCAGCTCACCGCTGTGCTCTCATGTCCCAGGCTGTGGTCTGGTGACCTCCACAGCCTCTGGCTCCAAACTTGGCTTCCTGCTGGCTCTTCCATCCCCATCACCACTTCCTCCTAACCAATGGTGCCACCTTCTCCCAGTGCCCCCGATGGACAACCCGGAGCCCCCAGCCACGGGCCCGCGGGCTCCTGCCAGCCAGTTCCCTTCCCACCTCTGCGGAGAGGAAATCTCACCGCCCGTCCTCTGACCTCTGCACCAGCCCAGAGCCACAGCTCATAGACAGGCTGCAACAATGGCCGCTGAACTTTCTCTGTCACTGCAAATGAATTTTCTTAAGCCACACTCTTTTTTTTAAGCAGATGCCATACAGCTTTAAAAATTTTGTTAGTCTATGTTTGCAGTCCCTGATGACCACGTGCACATGGGGAGCTGGTGCATGGATGTGATGCCTCCTGGATCTCTTTCCATCCCTTCCCTCTCCCTCCTCCCTCCATTGCTCTGTTTCTTAGTATCAGTCTTTTGTTCTTTAATTTATTTACATGTCTCTGAAATGAGAAACCGGGCAATAGTCAAGCTTGTGTAGCAGATTTCTGATTTAGTGCTCTCTGCCATAAAGAAGGAAAAATTTGAGTCATCGTAAGAAAGTGAATGCACCCCAGAACCGTCGTGTTAACTGAAATATAGTTACACTCTTCTGAGAGTCAGTTTCCAGACTGAAATGGTCAGTAGCAACTCCTTACTCTAGAAAAGGAAAGCCACACATTTCAACCAGACATTCACCACTGCTCCACGGCTGTGGAAGAACACCTGAGATAAACATCTTAAAGCAAGGCAATATTCCTTTCAGTTCAGGTCTTCGAGGTTTCAGGCCTCAGTGACCTGTCCTGGTGGGAGGGCCGTGCACCCCAGATGTCTGTTCAGTCCAGGATCCAGGAAGTACAGAGAGAGAAAGCTGCCCTGAGATCTAATTTCCTCCCATCAGGCCCCACCTGCTCAAAGTTCCACCACCTCCCTGTGAAGCCACAAGCTGGTGTCCAAGCCTCTAGCACATGGACTTTGGGGGACATGTAAGCCAATCCCCTAACTGGTCTTGGCTCCCACCACCTTCCGAATATTCTGGTCCTCACTGTCTGGGGTCCTTCATTCCTGGGTAATGGGCCATGTATTTTCTTTCCTCGAAGCCTTGCCAAGGTCTGCAAGCCCCTCCCTTCCTTCCCTGGAGCCCAGGACTCTGTGCTTCTGGTAAAGGCTGTGCTCCTGATGCAGCGGCCTCTGCTGCACATCTCTGGGGTGCCGTGTGGCACTGGCTCCTCCGCAAGCTCCCAGCCTGCTCTCCCCAGCATCAGCGCGGCCCCTCTGCTGCGCTTGCCAGTGAGCTGCGTCCTTCTGGACTTGTCGTTCGTTTGGTGCTCCCTAAGCTGCCTTCCTGGGGAATGCTGGCAGTACAGCGCTCCTGTGTAAACCCCGTCAGGGCTCCAGCAGCTTTGGGTGTGAAACCACCATGCAGGCCTTGCAGGATCCAGTGCACCCATCTCCTTGGCTCCTACCCTGCCCAGTGCCTGCTCTAATCGCTCCCTTCTGGGGGTGACTGCAGGACCATGGCTAACAGGGCTGCACAGAGACCAGGGTGGGCCCCCAATGTCAGCACCCAGGTGTTATGGGAAATGGCCCAGTTTTTAAAAACATTTGGAAATTAATACAGTGTTAGAGCAGATTTGTGGTCCGGTGGCTGTGACTTGTGGACATTCAGCCTCGGCCCCGTCTGCTGCCTGCTCGGTCCCATGAGTGCAGCTGCCGCTCTCCTATTCTGGGGAGCTCACTCTGGGACACCCTACAGATGTCAACACCCTCAGACCCTCGGGTCCCTTCCACAGAACGATGCTGCATTTGCACATAACCTACCTCCACCCTCCCAGGTACTTCAGATCACCACTCGATTACTTATAATTCCTAGCAGAACGTACTGGTTATAGGTAACTGCAACACTGCATCATTTAGGGAATAATGGTGGGAAAAATGTCCGTCATACTCAGGAGCTAAGCGGCACCCAGCCTGACCACCAGTGCAGGAAGGAGCTGCCAGTGGAGGAGGCTGGCAGAGGAGTGCAGTGGCAGCGAGAGTGCCGAGCACCGCTCCTCAACCCCGTGAAACTTTCCCCCAGTACCATGCGCGCTCAGCAGTGGGAGCCACGGCAACGGGAGCTGACCGTGTGCTTCCTGTGGCTGCTTCTCCACTGGGAAGGGCTAGAGTCACTGTTTCTCCAACTCAAGGGAGAATAAATCCCGTCAGCATGGTGGGAGAAGACAAAAGACAGAAAGGAGGGAGCAAGATGACCAGGTGCAGCCAAAGTGAGCCTGGCCAGAGGCTGGAGGCCACCTTCCTTCCCTGGTGGAGGATCTGGTCTGCCCGGGAAGCATGGACCCCGGCCTTGGGCCCTGGGCTGAGCACAGGAGCACAGCTGTGACCTTGGCGGTGCTGGGCAGGGACAGGACGTCTGGACAGAGGAGGCAGCTCGGTGAAGACATTTCAGATAGGCACATGCATCAAAAACATTTTCAAGCCACGTGAGGACAGGACAGAGGAGTCACCAGTCCATGGCTGACTTCACTTTCTAGACCAAGAGAGTGAGCTTGAATTTCAAGGCCTGGAAATAGAAAGCAGGTGGCTGGTCCTGGGTTCTGTAGTCGGATTATTTGGTGTCTTCCATGTAAGACTACAGAACAGGATGGAGGAAGCCTGGTCCCTAGCAGATAAAACAAAAGCCCAGGAGCAGCTAAACTTCTACGGCAGTCAGCTCAAAATTCAAACCTGGAACTCAGACAACTCTGCTCTGTCTGCTTCCCCTAAACTGCTCGGAATCCCCCCCACTCACAGATGAGGAGAAAATGCAATAGAATGATGTGGCCTTCTTGCAGAGAGATGGCTAGAGAGGGCACCAGGAAAGGAGGGGCAGCTTGAACTGAAAGGCACAGAGAAGCAGTCCTTGCCATCGAGTCTGAGCTCGCCGCCTCCTTTCTGTCCCTGCTGGGCATAGCCTTCCCTGGGGCTGGGGACGGAGGCTCTCCCACCCGGCACGTTCCCTGCACATCTTCCCTATAACCCTGTTTCACTTTCTTCACCATTTTTATATAGAGTAAGAAAAGGTGCTGAATTCTCATGACAGCTGCAAGAAAAGCATTAAACTAAAAAGGGCCCGGTCTCCGGGCCTCAAATGCCCCCTAAATGTCACCCAACTCTCAACACCACTTCACGGAGGACCAAGACTCAGCCAGAGTTTCGCGTAGATAAACCACCTTCAGACTCCCGCAAGGCACATCTGTCCTGCCCATCTCCTGGCCTGCACTGCCCAGGGTCCAGCCCACAGAGACTGATCAGGGAACCAGGGTGGTGACAGATCCGCAAAAACCGCACACAGAGCAACAAGTCCCTGGCGTCCTGCTGGTCAGAAGGACCCGTTTTCTCTTACAAGACTGCAGGGACTCACAGGCGACGACGCAGCCCTCTACATTCACCAGCTGTCACTGGAAGGCTTTCCTCAGGGCCGCTCTGGTGGTCAGCACCTGCCACACCCACGCCTCGCAGGGCAGCCGGGGCTGCTGTCCAGGCAGGCAAAAGGCCAAATCCTCAACCACTGAAGCCCACCAGAATCCTGCTTCTAAGGCAGGAAATCTTTTTAGCTTATTTTTACACACGTCTCTTAGTACTTAAGGATGCCATGGGTCTGAGAACCCCGCCCCGGCAGATGTAGGAGATAAATTCCCAGCCCAGCAGCCAGTACCAGTCCCTGCATGCAGGGTAGGGTGGAACCTTTATTCTTCCTAGCTCAGAAAGCACTCTGGGTTTCAAAGCCAGGGAGGCTGGGGAAAACTCTGGTGGATTCCCTGAAGGGCTGAATGTCACAGACTTTCCTAATGTCATGCAGCCATGTACTTCACCTGTTCAAATCTGTGAAGGGAAGAATCTGAGACCCTTTCTGTGTGCTCTGTGGTGTTACCCTGTCCTTCAGTTCTGCCAGTGTCAAATAAAAATGTAACCTCGAGGGGAGGAGAGAACCTCCTCGGGGCTGGCTGGCTGCCGGTGGGAGGACGGAGACCCGCCACACAGCTGCCCGTTTGTCGGCTACACTGCTGCCCTGCTGCTCTGGCGGGTGCCTGGGCCACTCAGGGTGGCAGAGTTCTCCTGTCCTGATTTTCCACTATAAGATCTGGCACTGCACCGTGACCTCAGCAGGTGTTTTGAGATACTGTGGAGGATGCACAGGTCCACAGGTCTTAGGTTGAATTATGAAGGCGGCCAAGTCACCACTGCTGCCCAGGGCAAATGACAACATTAGCAGGGCAGAGATGCACTAATGTCTAGCCCCTGCCCGCACCAGCAGGCCGTTCCTTACAGGCTGGATCCTACTTTTGACAGCTGTCAGCTCCAGATCACACAGGCCCAGTGGACTCTAGATGGACAGCCCTGAGCCAGGGCTTCTCAGTCCGACATGTGGCTGTCTGTCAGTATCTAGCGACATTTTCATTGTCACTTGGTAACTATCACCTGTAGGGTGGAGGACGGGGGTTGTTAAACGTCTACAATGCAGAGGGTGTCGTCACAACAAGGAGTTCCCAGCCTGAAACATCAAGAGCGCGGTAGCTGCGAACTCCTCCCTGTGCAGCGGGGACTCATCCCTTGTGCTCGAGCCTCTCTTAGCCAGGCTCCTTAACCTTCCACAGCCGAAAGGTGCCAGGCACCACCGTGAACACCCCTGAGATGAAGCCAAGGTCACTCTAACAGTTCATAAAAATGTCATTTCGCTTCTCTCAGGAATCTGAGCAGTGATTAGCGAAAGTGTCTCGTAGCAAACGAGAGCCCAGGGTAAGCGAACCACTGATAGCCTCTTACCTGTAAACATGTGGGAGCCCGGAAGACAGAGAGAGACGCTGAAGCCCCACGTGCACTTTCAAGATCACGGCTCCCAATCAGCAGAGCACCATGGGAGCCTCGGCCCCTCTTGGCAGCACAGACCGGAGATACCAGGCTGGGCTCCATGCCCGAGACAGGATGCTTTCAGAGGCCACCAGATCAGTGCCTCTCGGCCTGCTCATGAGCAGAACCAGCCCGAGAGCCAGGGTAGGACAGAAGCCAGAGCCAGAGGGCCTCGCTCCTACTCCCGACAGAGTTGGCCCTCTTTGGGTGCAGACCAGGGTATGCACAGGAGAGGCCCTGGGCCAGCTTTCTCTGACACGAGCCCTACCCAGAGCCATGAGCTTCTTGCTTTGTTTTAATGAGGTGCTGCCTCACTCCACACTAGCAAAGCAACTCTCAGGACAGTTCTGCTTGGGGGCCCTCCCCAACAGGTGTGGGGTCCGGACTCTTGGGAGATCTTTGAGTCAAGTAGGAGTTTTCAAAGGCTCCAGAGAAACACATGTGCACACAACAGTCGCTTCCCTGACTAGTATTACCAGAGACCTTTGCCAGCCTGGTCTCTCAGCAGTGCAGGGAGGCTCTTGGCACTGTGGTTCCAAGCTGAGCCTCAACTCCAAGTCCAGACTCTGCCACTCAGTGGCTGTGTGATCCACGAAGGTCCTACCTTCTGTGCACCTCATTTGCAAAACAGGCCTGCAAGTGACAGTACCCATTCCCTGCACTGTGGGGAGGGACGGATGAGTTACTCTGTGTGAGGTACTCACCGGCACCTGCAAGCTCGCTGGTGAACATGACTCTGGCCTGCCTGGGTCATCTATTTGGAATCTGCATGGAAAGCAATGAAGGGCCTGTGTCAGCTTGCTGATCTTTGACCCCTCTATCCTGTCAAATGTGAGGGAAGAGGAGAATGGACGTGGCCTGTTTCACAGCCAGTCTGAAAGCATGGGACTGCTTCAGGTCATTCTTCAAGGACTTTACAATCCATCTGGGCTCAACTGGCATCGTAGCTCAAAGTAACAACTCCGTCACCCACTAAATCAATGTGAGCTGGAGCCCAAACTCGGCCCACTTGCACGGGAACCTTAGTCATCATCGAATCTCTCCAAGTCTCCCTCTCCAGATCTGCACCAGGAGGGTGGACACACTGACCTCAGAGTTCACAGCGAGGCTCAGGTTTTGCAGTGTGTAGGCACTTGGTGAGGCCAAACTGCCACACTGCCTGATGTTCCCTCACGCCAAGCCATGTAATACACACGACAGACAGGCAGGATCTCGAGAAGATCCCCTGAGGGGATATGAAACCTGAGACTGAAAACTGCTGCCCACAGGCAGTAGAGTGGGCTCTACATTGTTTAGCCTCTAAAGCTCCTTTGCCAACACACAGGATGAGAACAGTGCTTCGTCTTAGGGACTTCGGGGTTCCTGAGTTGCTCTTTAGTTCTAAGGGTACTGCACCTTTTTATTTACAAATGCTCTTGGAATTTTATGCTTTCCACAGAATCTACAAATTAGTCATGATCTGTGTTTGTCTGTCTACAGTTGGAGAAACAGGAAGTTCCATTCCATTGAATTCCAAATTGCATGGTAACAGGTGGACAAGTTCAAGTTGGGGTTCTTGGTGGGGGCTCCCAACAGCTCACCACTCACTGACCTTGTGCCTCGGGGTCACAGCCTCGGGGTGAAACATGCTGACTCCGCCTGGACTGGATGGTCCTTGGAGGCTGCTCTAACCATTTCAACTTTCATTCACCACACTCCTGAAATCGCCTACCTTAACCTTCGGAGCATCAAGACCTCCCTCTACTTTGTCTCTCTATACACACACCAGTGTGCATGTGGAGCCTGTGTTACATCGCAAATATAATAACCCTTAACCAAAATGGTCACTGAGCATTTAAACTACAGCCAGTCTCCAGGGAGATGCTACTTTGGCATAAAAAACAAGCTAGACCTTGAATATTTAGTGGAAAATAGTGCAAACTATTCCAATGTGTGTATTGGTTACCTGTAGAAATGACAATATTTTTAACATATCTGGTTGAATAAAATAGATGATTAAAATGAATTTTATTTCTTTCTACTTTTTAAATACGGCTACTAGAAAGTCTTAAATTGCACACATGACTCACTTTACAATTTCCTTGCTAACAGCAAAGGTTCCCTTCGGAGCCTCTGTGTCATCCGTCCTGGACTCCACCCCCTTCCCTCCTGTCAACACAGGATGGGAACCCGGAAGCACAGAAGCCCCGTGCATCCAATCAGCGTAGCCTCTATGCCTCTCTTGAAGGCTTCTCCATTCCTGCACTGGAGACCTGTCTCTATCTGCAGTACAAGATAATTATGATAATAAACTGGTATTACTCAAAGCTGCACTGCAAGATATGAACCATTACTGCTTTTGCTTCAAGTCATCGAATGTATTTCTAAATCTAATTTTTGAATTATAATACAAAAATTCTACAGATTAAATGTAGAAAGAGGTGGAAAGTGAACAACCAGCGTGGGAAAACTGTAACCAAAGGGAAGCTCCCAGCCAGAGGGAAACAGTAAGGGCCGCTGACAGTGAGCAACTGCTAAGAACCGGGAGGCGCGGGGCCGCGCGCCTGTCCTTCGGACTTGGGACAGATGGCAGTGCGAACAGGGCCATGACGCACGTCGTTCTTTACCCGAGACAGAGGGTCTCTGTCTGCAGACTTGATCACCACCAAAAGAAAGATAAAATTCTGGTCGGCAGAATCCCCAGGGAGCGGCAGGCGGAGAACACACAGTGGTTCTTTTATGCACTGGATCTCACAGAGTGGGGACAGCTGACAAGGGCCAAGCGGACAGCAGGGTCCACTTGCCACAGGGCTCCTGTCCTGCCTTGAACTCATACCGGCACAGTGAGACAGAGAGACCGAGACCGAGAACCACCGTGCTGTCTCCACCCCATCTGGAATGGAGCAGGTAGGCGTGGACGCAGTGGAGAGAAGGGGCCTGGCCCACCCTGACCCAGGACCTCTAGAAGCCCTGTGAAGAGGCTTCTGACTAAGTCATCTAACAATTCCCGTGGAACCTTAAGCTTGGGTCTTGGGTCAGTGCGAACATAGCCAGGTAACAAGTCTCCACACCCAGGTAACATTCTCTGGGGGCGCCTGCAAGCAGGAGAGATGAGGCCCACTCCGCAGGGAACCGGGGAGCACGGACAAAGGACGAGGCGAACTCCCTGGAGCTGCCCGGGCGCACAGTGCAGGAAGGGCCCACAGGTTGCCCTTGTGGCAGAAGCCACCAGGCACCCAGGGATCAGCCAACTCTAAGGCTGCTCTCCCCGTCCAAACCAGCTCAGCTCTGGGGCTCTGTCTACCTGAGCCACTCATCTGCGCGTGCAGGAAAAAAAATTTGGGGAGAAAAGAGGAAATTACAGAGCAGAAGACGCCGGTGCCGCCTCAGGACCGTGGGTGTGCATCGTCAGGGGCGACAGGAGGGAGGGGACCCGGAAACCGCAGCCGCGCCCGGGACCTGCGCCGGCACCGCGCAAAAGGGCAGCTGCCCGGATCGGGCCGGGCCCGGCCAGGGGCGCCTGCCCGAGAGCCGGGTGCGGAAACGGGGTGCGGCGCGTGCCCCCAAACCCGCCAGGCCTCGTGGGCGCGTTACCTTGTTCATGCCGTTCCCCATGGCGGCCGGCGGCGAGTGGCCTGCTGCGACAGCGCGGCCGCACGCCGGGGCGCGCCGCCAGGGGGCTGGGCTCCCGCGCGCCCCCGCGCCCAGAGGGCCGGGCTCTCGCTCGCCCCCGCGGGCGGGAGGGGGTGGGGCCTCCCGGGAGCGCGCGCGCAGCCACGCAGTGCGGCGGGGGAGGGAGGGGGAGGGGAGCGCGCGGCCGGGGAGGATGGTGGAGGGGCGGCGGAGCGCGCGGCTGGGGGGTCCCCGCTTTGCGCCGCCGGCTCCCCCGGGGCGCTGCTTACCGGCAGGCCCAGCCCCGCGGCCTCCCAGGTCGGAGGCGCGTGGAGCCGCCTGGACTGAGGTTTGTCGCCCGCCCCGGACGCTTTTAGGCCGGGGATTCCTGCGGTCCTGTCCCACCCACCCGGCCGAGAAGGCGCGCCGGGCGCCCCTGACTCACTACCTGGGGAGCCCTGGCCTCCCACGCGGGGTGCAAGTGACCGGCTCTGCGGGGCGTGGGTCCCCACCGGGGTGTACGTGACCCCCAGAGTGCCGGAGGCGTCGGCGATCTCCCGGAAAGCCCCGACCCTGCTGGCTCAGGAGCTCAGAGGTGTCTTCGCTCTCCGGTTTTGGGTCGCCTTCTAATCTGCCGCAGGCCAGCTGGAGCATGGGTCAGGCTTATTAAATTCCCCAGGCTCTCTGGGCATAGAATTCCTTGTGCCAGGCGTGCCTGAATTTCGCGTTTGTGCACTCAGCAAAGGCCTGCACCTAACTGCTTCGCGCACCTTTGCTAGGTGAACCGTTTTGCTGAGCTGAGGTGGCCTGTGCCTCTGCAGCTGCATTTCATGGGCTTGTCTGCTACCTTTCCTGTGTCTCTTAGATCCCACCCTTGTCCTTGAGGTCTGATTCCAAAGCTCATCTCTTCCCCTTACTGACCTTTTACCTTAAAGTCAAGCCACCACCACTAACGTGTTACTCTTACCGTTTTTCATAGAGTTCAACCTGAGCAGAAATGATCACATGCGTTTGCTTACTTTTTGTCTCACTAGACAGCGAACTCCTGAGGAGGAAGGGCCATGTGCATTCTGTACTATGACACGCTGTGGCCCAGGGCAGCGCCAAGCGAAGTAAGGGTTTAGGAAATGTTTATCAGGTAAACTAAGGCGTTCTTGTGGGCTGAGAAGACAGCTGAGAGGGCCTGAAGAATGCAAACTCTGGGGCCATTTCTGTCCCTGTGCACTCATCCTGGACAACCCAAGGGACCTGAAGCCCGCGTGTAAGACTCACGCGCCTTGTGCACTTGAGTTGCTTCCAGAAGACAGGACTGGCCAAGGTGGGTGGGAGCCAGTCATGCCCTCCTGGCCAGCCTCCCCTCTCCCTCTTGTGTCTCCCCCTTCCCCCTGCTCCACACAGCACACCACAGCACAGCAGGGGAGTCTCAAGGCCAGCTTGTTCCTAAGGCTCACGGTGATCTGGAGCACAATGACTAACTTCTGAATCAACTTGTTCAAACTCTAAAACGGGAGCGTCGAGCTTAGCATAATGGAAGGTCCTATCCACCTGCCACAGGTTGCTTCTGCTTCCTTACGTTTTCCTGGTACTCAGGTTCTTTGGAGTGAGATGAACTTTCTAGAACACGAGCAGATCCTAAGTTGGTGCCTGCCTGGAAGTGATGAACCCAACCCAGCTTCCCAGCC
This sequence comes from Cavia porcellus, assembly GCF_034190915.1. Taxonomy (NCBI): domain Eukaryota; kingdom Metazoa; phylum Chordata; class Mammalia; order Rodentia; family Caviidae; genus Cavia; species Cavia porcellus. The sequence goes on along the minus strand of NW_026947496.1, from coordinate 6,589,677 downwards.
GTCTCCTGCCAGGAGCATCTCCTCTCTTGTCACTCTCCCCTTGCACTTGTCTGGCCCCACTCATCCACTTGTCATTTGCTGAGAACCTACCCGGACTGTCTGGCATCTGTCAAATCCAGAGCCATGACAGGCAGTCATGGGGCTCTAGCAGGTCCATGTGCGGAGCTCATTTCGATGTCTCGGATTTTTTTTTTCTGTAGAATCATATTTTAAAATGTATTCTTTGTGAATGTGGAGGGCCAACTCCCTGTGCCCCTTTTCTAGCCTCCAAACCCAACCTTACCTCTCCATCATAACACAGTAATTATGTTTTCATGTTTTTGACTTTTGTCTTCTGCTTCCTGGGTGTGGAGAGGAGGGAGGAAGGGAAATTCCTGGACACACAGGAGTTTCACATCCACACTGAAATCCGAGTCCTCATTTGCATTTTGTCTCATTAAAGCCTTCACAGCACCCCAAGCTGGATGGGTTTCTTCTTGCTGTGAGGATTCACTGTTCTCTTCTCCCTCTGAGCAATGCCATGTCACACGTAGTGGCTGGAATGGCCACATCAGGGAAGCTTCCGTGTGTCGGTGTAAGCAGCTGTGTGGCTGTGGTGCCCCGCCAGGGTCATTAGTGGTGTCTCTGGTAAGTGACACCTGTGAACCTTAAGGTGAGGATGTGTAAAAGCCCACAAGCTACGCCCAGCCCTTGGAGTCCTGCAATCACGAGGGCTTACTGGGAACTTCAGAGAATTCTGAGAACTGCCTGGCTGGCTGGTGAGAGCTGTCATGCACTCTTCCTCCCCAGCACAGGTAACCAGGGCTGCGCAGCCTCAGCCCCACTGATCCTCAGGGCGGGGCACATCATGTGGGGCCGCCCTGGTGCTGCAGACTGATTAGAAGCGCTTCTGGCTTCTCCTTAAATCCAGTGCACCCCTTGGCTGTGACATGAGCAGTGTCCCCAGCCCCTGTAATCTGGATGATGAGACAGGATGGAATAACTCAACCATGTCCCAGGCTCAGTATCCAGAAAAGCTACACTACTAGATCACATTCGTTCTCTGTGGAATTCTTAGGCTGTGTGTCAAATAAGAGCAAATTTGAAGGCCAGAAGCTAATACACAAGCATGAATTTCTCTATGACCTTGTAGAAAGGAAAAAGCCAATAATCTTATTAAATAAGTACTGTTTTAGGGGGATTCATTTACCTTTGATCTCCCATGGGTGTGTGGGGGCAAAGCCGAGCTGGCACCAGGGCATAGAGTGCGATCTGCATGCTCACCGTGTGCTGCTGACTCGGTGCTGCCTATCTCAGGATTCTCCTGCACACACTGTCCTTCAAACCCGCCCAGACTCTGTGACTTGCATGTGCAGGATCCGCTGCAGTTGGAAAACAAAGACAGAGCACCAGGTCCATGTGCAAAGCTAGTTTGGGGAAAGCATGACTAGAAGTTAAAGAAAGCAAAGCTAATGAGTCCTGGAAAGAGGGAACAGGGGGAGATCTGAAATGCCAAAGCAAAAGCTGGGACATTTCCGGTTTCTGTGTCACGGTCAGAGAAGAGGTGCTTGGCATCGTGTCTCTGGGCTGTGCAGAGCAGCCTGCCTCTGAGGCTGGCCACTGTGGTGCACGACCTCACTAACCTGGTACAGGCCACCAGCTTCCTGGCATCCACAGGCATGTGCTTTCCTCCTGTCACTTAGAAGGTTTGGGAGCTCTGACCTCAGGGCACAGGGGCCTGAAGAGTGTGACCTCAGGAAGAAGGGGGAAGGGATAGATGTCCAGGGGAAGAGGTAGGGCAGAGGATTGAGGCTGAGAAGTGGGGGAGAGGTAAGTTGGTGCTGCTGCCAGGCACATAGCTGGGGGTTGATAGTGACAACCTGTAGAGGGCTGGTTGGGACGTGAGCTCAGCAGCAAAGCATTTGCACTGCACACTCAAGGGCTGGGTTTGAGCCCTGGCACCAGGAAAAGAACAAAGAAAACAACCCAGCACCTCTAGGGCTTCTGGGAGGGCCTGAAATTATGAGACACCCTGTGAGAGTGTCACAAGCAGGGGAAATGAGGCAGAGCCCTAGCTGTAGACACTGTTGGGAAGGTGACACTGCTGTCAGCCTCCATGACAACCTGCATAGCTGTGCATTAGCACCTCGGCCTTCCCCAAGAGGCAGCTTTATGCAGGCATCCACAGGCAGTGCTTACCGAAGTTCCTAGTGTGCGGGGGAACAGTTGGCTGTTTATGAACGCAGGACAGAAACAGAGCTGGGCGGTGCAGATTCGTCAAGGTGCAAGGCCCGCACACACCTCAGGCTTCACACGCTTGGCTATGCCGCCGGGTTTCTAGTGGGGTGCGGTTTCCTGCGGGGGGGCTCTGGGATCTCAGAGGCCTGCTGTCTGCCGCTTCTGAAATATGCACAGTGCACACTTAGAGAGAGGGGGGAGAGAAAACGGGAGGGCAGAGAGCGCTGGCACACACAGCTTCTATACAGTGCCATGCTCTTGTCTTGGCAGGTGTGGCTGTGGACCCAGGCAGGGCTCAGAGCTTTCCGTGGCTCCTCCTCTTCCCAGTGTGTTGTTCTCTGAGGGTTCACAGCCTGACAGCTGCCTCTGCTAATCATCCTTGTCCTGTACGGTTGCCCTTGAGCCTTGCACTTCCCTCTCGCTGCCAAGGAAGGTCCATTTGTCAGCAAACCAGGTTCTTTAAAGCTGTTCATGGTTTTAAAAAATAAAAACAAAAACAAAAGATTTTCCTGCTTGTTTATGCAGCTCCCTGCAGTTCTCTTAGTCTCAGGGGAAGCTGTCTTTCCTGGGAGGAGAGGTATCAGGTCCAGCTTGGGCCCTGCTTGCTCCCCCAGACACAATGGGGCACCTTGGGCACAAGGAGCTACACCCTCAAGCCTGCGCATTGCTGCACTCACGGCCCCCACATCTCCATGAAACTTCATGGGGTGACGGGGGCATCGTGGGACAGTCCCACAGCAGCCCTGCCAGAGGCCCCGTCTGTCTGAGCCCCTCTAACGGCTCCCCAGCTTCTTGTCTGAGGGGCACTTCTGCATCCTCAGTTGTCTGCAGGGCCCCAGGGCAGCGAGGGTGCAGGGCAGCCCTGACTCAGAGCCCGGCCACCTGCATGTGCCACTCAGCATTCTTCCCTAGACCAAGCCTGGCATTTGTCCTGCTGCTTTTCGTTATTCACTGTTTTGTGTGAACCACAATTGAACCGTGACTAGAGACACTAGGGAGCATCTGGGTAGGGGCTGGAGGGAGCAGGAGGTGTCCTGAGAGGGTGCAATGTCCCAAGAGAAACAGCGCATACCGTGAGAGGGAAAGTCTGTGTCGCATGACCCAGCTCGGTTACTAGTGAGCGCCATTAGGTTTCCATCTCTTCATAGCTGTTGTTATCTTTGTGAGCTATTTCTCATCAAAATCCCATAAATTGTGAGCAGACCATCGCACACCAGGGCTGCTTGGACTAGGAACAAACCTAGGATGAGTTTCTTCCGGTTCGTGTTAGCGAGTGGACCCGAACAGTGTCAGTCAAGACCATTTGTATCTGTTTAACAGGGACTTCAGGCTCCTGGCCACCCCAGGCCGCAGGCTGCACGCACTTACATGGTCTCTTATGTAATGAAGGGGTTGGCTATGGGCATTTCTCTCGAGTGAAGGCACAGCTTCTATCAGGCGCGATAACAGGCTCTCTGTCTCTACAGAAAGAACATGCCCCTGCTTTTAAGTGCAGTTCCCCTCCTGCCCGCTGTGGGTTGCTGGGTGCCCCAGCAGGTGCATGAGGATGGCGCACGGGAGAAGGAGGGTAATGCATCCTTAGACCATCTGACATGCACACGTCTTTCCTCATCGCAGCGCTTTACAGACTGTGCACAATTTGAGGAGAATTTGCTTCTAAACTCTTGCTTTGTTTGTTGCAGTTGTAACCTTCCAGCCAGAAGCAGAGGAAGCTGTTGGCATGCTTAATGTTTTACCTGAGCCATGGCGTAAAGCACCGATCTGCTGCAGAAGTGTGTTTTCTCTCCTAGAGCAATGACAGCTCTAGCTGTCAGCTTCAGTATGGCGATGACCAATGGTTAGGGTCACATGTTTAGCACTACAGATTACAGAAGACAGGCGCCTCCTCTAGTTGGTGGCAGAGCTCTTAGTATGAAAGACCATCGCAGCTACCTATGAAGTACAGTGCCTTCTTATTTCTTTAAAGATATATATGATTTTAATTTGTCTCAGTTTTTCCCTATTTTTTTTTTTTTTCTTTTTGAGACAGGGTCTTGCTATGTAGCTCAGGCTGGTCTTGAGTTCTGTTTGTGTCCCAAACTGATGTTGAACATGCAGCAACCCTCCTACCTCAGCCTCTGAGTGCTGGGATTACATGCAAATGCCACCACACCCAGGCCTTCTATTCTGTTTAATTTGTAGCATTTCTTGTTTCTAAGATATTTCATCACCCATGAGAAAGTGATGATCTGGCTTTCTGATTTCATCTAAAGCTTCTGTCATTTGGAGTCACCAACCTGTGCTGTCTGGCCCAGGACTTTCCTGGTTTGCAAGCATTCAGTTTAGAGTTAGGGTTAGGGTTAACCCTGGACGTTCAATTCAGGGTCCTGGAATCCCCACTGTTCCCAGACATCCAGGGCAGCCAGTTCTCTAAATCGATTGTAGACGTTCTTGAAATAGACATTGGCTTCGAGAGAAGTGCTCACCACGTGGGGAGCTCCTTCTCCCTTTGCCAGTGCAGAAAGCGGCGGCGGCTCCAGTTGCTGGGCAGGGCCAGTGCTGTGAGCTTTAACATGCGGCGAGGGCAGCGTCTGATGCAAGCAGCTGATGGGCACCAGAGGGATCCCGGCGAGGAGAGTCAGTGTCAGTTTTTCTCCGCAAGAACACATCTGGGTCTTTCCCGAACAAGTCAGAAGCCCGTCAGGTTCTGCTTTAAGCCATCTTAGAAAAGCCGAGAAAGCCGCGTGACTAGTATCCCTGAATGGAGATGGCAGCGCTTGGGAGATCATTTTGAAAAGGAGATGCACAGTCTCCTAAATGCTTTTAGACTAAAAAGTTCACAAACTGGGCGCACAGATGTAATAAATACCCCCTCCCCTCCCCTGCCTTCTGGCTGGCTGTCAATCCATGAGTGTCCCCCCGGTGACATAGTCTCAGTCCACTGTGTACTGCCCACCCCAAAGATGACCCTGTCTGGCCCACATTCAGCTTGTATTACCAGCTAGGCCAAAACATTGTCACCCTAATCTTGCGTTGGTTCGATAATGACGTCAGCTCCTCCCACCCCATCCCCCAACACCAGGTACTTATTTTTACTTCTTTTATTCATTCAAATTTTTATCAAGTATCTACTGTGTTCCAGGCGCTGTGCAGGAACTGGGGTACAGAGATGAAAACTGCACTGCTCCAGCCTTAACCCCCATTAATTTGTAAGTCCGAGAGAGTCTTTCTCACAGCATGGAACACTGTGCACAAAACTGACTCTGACATTGCTCCACAGCTCTGCTTTTCTCTAAAAAGTAAATACCCTCGCATTTCTGTACCTCTGGAATGCGCCTTTTTTTTTTTTAAAAACACACATGCACACTCGCATGTGGTTCAAGCACAGCAATCTATGTTATTCATGGTTGGAAATATGAGATTCCGTGAAGCTGTCTCCCCTTATTCTTCTCCTTTTCTTAAAGATAATATGGTTTTAGTTTGTATCAGTTTCCTTCTGTTCTTTTTAAGTTGCAGCATTTCTCACTTCTGAGATGTCTAGTCACCCATGCCAAGGGGTGACCCCTTGTGTCACTAGGGGTCTACAGCGTGCACCATCTTCTGTGGTGCTGGGTCTACACATTAGCGTCTCCAAAGGGGCCAGGGTGCGGGGATCGGTGCAGGTCCCACAGGCTTCCTGCGTGCTCCTGCCTGTCAGTCAAAGGCTTTGCACTCTGACCATCTGCTCCTGTACTTCACCCTTTATGGGCTCCCCGTAGGAACCATTTTGGAAGAAGGTCCTTAGGGTTTAGAAGGACTACAAGTATAGACAGTAAAAGAAGCATAGTTGCATACACATGAACATTATATAAATGTTGTTATATAATTGAGCATTGTATAAATGTTCTGCCTTGTATACGGAGACTTTCCTTCTTCCGTTTTGGGAGAAAACCTGGCCTGAAAAGATCCATGGTTGGTAATGAGCCAACTGGGAAGTCAGACTTACCGCACACCAAAATCACACCACAGAGCCAGGTGGACCCTTAGCAGTCATTCGGTCTAGGCGATTTGGAAACACGCATGCAGTGATTTCTCAGGGCCTCTCAGAATAAGCAGAGCTGGAAACTGCATGCTGCTCTGGGTGTCCCCTTTGTCACCAAGCCCCTTCTCCCCACCCCAGCAACCAACCGATGGGGTTGTCTGAGGCACAGTGCAGAGCCTTTAGACTGTAACTGGGCCCCTGCATGTGTTTCACTAACCCTGACATAATTTTGAACATCAGGCCTAGAAGGCAGGGAAAATTCCCACCAGAGGCACAGAGGATGACAGTGCTTCCTTTGGACAGAGATTTGAGCAGCAGGATATTCTGGGCCACAGGTGGTGACAAGGGGGCAGGTGGGGAGACCGTCTGTCCACAGTACACTGGGGCAGTGCTGAAGGCGGGCGTCCGAGTGGTTTTTAGTGAATGACACACAGCACCTGACACCCACATCTTCCAGGAGGAGAGTTCGCTCTGGCTCTCGTCCCGGTCCGTGGTTGCCTGGCACCAGAGAAGAAACCGCAGTAGAGGAGCCTGCTGAGAGCGACTGCTCTGTCATGGTGGTCAGGATGCAGAGAGAGCAGGAGGAACCAGGGTGGCAGACAGATCCTTCTCGACCACACCTCACTGACCAGCCCTTCCACTCAGCCCACCTCCTCATAGCACAGTAGCTAACAGCCCTAAAAATCCAACCAGCTTCCCAAAGCACAACCAATGAGCTCATGAGGCTCTTCTGGGACAGCTAGATAGGAACCACAAAGCAGAAAGGTGGGAGTGCTGAGATCTGCTGGGGATCCATAAAGGAAGGAATGAGACAGGAAAGAGGGGGGCGAGCTTGGGCAAGGGACGCTTAGTGAAAATGAAGTTATACAGAGGACCTTGCATGCCTGCATGTGGCAGAGACCCAGGAAGGCTCTGAAGATAAAAAGTCATAGTTTTAACCACCTAGACACTCACAGCTCCACAGGGAATGCAGGGAAGGAATCGGTGGTCCAGCTGAGTGTTGGGGGCAGGAAGAGGCCAGTGGCTGAAGGAACTCATGGGGAGGGTGCTCTGCAGCGTGCAGGCAGGAAGCAGAGTCCAGCGGGGAGGTGAAGGCTCTTCAGCGGGACTTGCTCATGGATAGCAAGCCCATGGGGACAGAACCTGGGGTCAAAGGCTCTGCGGACTGGGACCAAGAGAGGCTGGTACTGACTCCTAGGCCCAGAGGGGAGGGGTGGGGAAATTGTTCCAAGCCCAGTGGGTCTGAGGGCTGTGGCAGAGGGGCCGCCAGAGTGGAGCTGCAGGTGGGAAGTGTAGGTGACTGTGTCTCCCTCAAATTCCTGTGTCAGACATGACAGGACACTTGTGCCCCAGAATGTGGCAGAATTTGGAATATAATCTTTGAAAAGATAATTTAGGTGACGTGAGTTCACTGGGTTGGACTGGTGTTCTTATTAGAAGAAGAGGTCAGAACAAACACACAGAGGGAGAACCGTGAGGCACAGTGAGAAGACACCATCTGTAAGCTGGAAAGCGACTTCAGGAGAAAGCAGTCCTAAGGACTCCCCGGTCTCAGGCCTCTCATCCCCAGATTGTGAGGAGCCCATCACCTGTTGTTTATACCATGGAGTCAGGGGTGCTCCAGCCATGAACACAGGAGAGACACGGCCGCTGCCTGCAACGCGCTGGACCGGGTCGGGCCCAGGAGGAGCTCCGGCCGTTCTCACGCCCCGCTCTCCGATCACACACACAAGCCACACTCCCCCGAAGCCAGCAGAGGAGCTGAAGTGATGCGTTTCCTTGTGCCAACCTCCAGGACGCCTGCAGGGCAGCGAGGGGTGAGCAGGGGACAGGGAATAATCACCTACGCAAGCCTTGAGAAGTCAGGACAGGCTGTGCAGAGGAGGAAGCACTGAGTCCAGTGTAAAATAATGTATGGGCTGATGGTAGTAAAGACCGAAATCCTTTGGGCCTCTAGAAAGAGCTACATGTAACGTTGTTTTCAACACCCTGGCCCCTTACATGGATGTTTCTTGTTCCTCCTAGCAATCCCAAAAGGCTGGTATTATTTTCTCCTGTTTATAGAGAAGAAAGTTAGTTCAGAGAGGCCGAACAAACGGCGAAGTCCGCATGTACATGCAGGCCTTTCTGTCCCAACAACTGCCCGCTGGCTGCTTCATCTGAAGAAAAATTCATTAATTTGAAGGGAAAGGACTGTTCCAAACAGTTTGCCATGGACATGACAGCCTGGTGACAACACAGACCACATACTTTAGGGGACTTGAGAGCAGACTGCCAACTGGGAAGAGACGGGAACTCAGCAGACAGGGGACAGGGATGGATAAAAAGTGTCCTCAGACGCCATGCCAGGAACTGGGGATCCTTCCCTCAGGCCTCAGGAAGGCTTTGAAGTATGTGGGCTTGGAAGGGACCTCTTGAGGGCCACCTAGAGGCCATGCTATCCAGCAGGCAGGGCTGGGGGAGGGGAACGAGTTAGAAGAGCAAGGTGGAGAGCCAGGGTGGGGGCGTCATGAGGGCTTCCGGTCGGTGGGCAGTGTGGATGACAGATGGGTGCGGACTAAGGATTGCTGGAGGTGGGATGTGGGAGAAGGGAGGCACCAAGGGAGGTGACTCTTAGGTTCCCAGCTTGGGGATCTGCATGGAATGTGGCATCTCTCCCAAAGGCAGAGGAAATGATTGCTGCCACCCGGAGTGAGCTGCAGGTGCCTCTGGGTCACCCAAAAGAAAATAGAGAGCCATGCTTCACGAGAAAATAGAGCAAACTCAGTGTGCTAAGTTGTGCTCAGTAGCTTCCGTGGTGGTAAACATCTTTCAGGAAAAAGAAATCACAGTATTGTGATAGTGCTGGAGTGACTACATTTCTACCTAGCAGATGTGATGAGCTCCTGTCACTGTGGTTTGGTCACAGCATGTTATTTTAGTAAGTTTTACAAAAAGTATTGGGAGATGAGAAGGTAAAAGGAAACCTTATCAAAGTCTTCAGGGTGAGGTGACTGCTGAGTCCCAGCCTTGAGACAAAGGGTGGCGGAAGGGTGGAGGACGGGAGTGAGGAATTAGCGTGGACACAGCCTCCCCCAGGTCCCCAGAGGAGCATGGGTGTGAGATGAAAGCTCCTCGTGACGCCTGCCCCAGTCTGAATCCCGCCCCAGTCGGTGCTGTCAGCCACAAACACTGACGGGAGGTGTCGAGGCCAGCCAGGCTGTGCCTGTTAATCCCGCACACGGCAGCCTGCGCGTGGCGCAGTGAGTCTCTTCCTCATCTGTCAAATTGTCAGCTTATGTGGGCAACAGATTTTGAGGAAGTGAGTTATGCAATGCTATGATTTGAAAAGATGATTTTAAATGTCTATGTACCCTACATAAGTGACCCTAAGGTGGTTTTATGAGCTCATACCTTGAAACTCTTCACCTCATCAGCCGCACTTTAAATGGTTTGGCATTCTCATGATGCTAACAGTAGTCAGCAGATAGAGGGCTCTGAGGAACCAAGTGATATAAAAAGACACAGCTTCACTGACAGATAGTTTCTAATCCCTCTGAAAGTCCCTATAGTCGCAATAACATTTGTGTGGTTATATTGTGGGTCAGAAAAAAATGTCCCTGGTATGTATTTGGAGAACAACATAGATGGGGCGCTGTGCATTTCCTTTATTACAAGAAAGTGCCTTGCCAGGCCACTCAGAAAAGAATCTAAGGCATGCCTCTAAAATTCTGTTTTTGTGTCTTTTGAGATTTCCACTTGTAAGAAATAGAAAGAGTTCTAAGTGCATACGCTCTTCCAGCTACAAGGAGGCTCCATCCCAATGAACTCATCATAAACTGAAGATATCAGAAGTTGGACATCCATGTCATCCACTAATCTGGCCAGCATGGTGGGTCAGCCATGCAGTGCACAGCAGCACTGGGGTAGATTAAGGGGTGTTGCTCCCCATAATCGGGACTCTGATGAGCAGTAGAAATCGTGGCTTCTGCCCAGCATCCCAGGAGGACGGCGTGCATCCGTAGCCCAGGGGAGAGCCAAATCCACGATTGAACACATGGGTTCTGCTGGCCGCTTAAGGCTCTGCACCATGATGATGTGGCAGAATCATTAAGTTAAACCATTGTAAACAGGGAACCAGAGTCCATATACAGAAAGCTACAAGCATCACTCACTCTAAAAAGTAAGAGCTGGATGAACTACAAGGTGTGATTGAAAACCACAGTGGAAGTTTAAATTCTAACATTGCTGCAGAAGACCCATTGCCGTTAGCTCCCCTCAAAGTACTCCTTGTTTCAAACACCCTTATCCCATGGTCCATGATCGCTTGGACTTAGGAGAAGATCTAGAAGCCACAGGTGTCAGGTCTGGGGAACAAGGTGGGTGCTTTCCAGGCCCACCTTCCTGCTGGGTGGTGCCGGCACCAGGCATCACCATACCGTTGATCATACTTGATGGAGATGCTCAGGAAAGAGGACGCCAGAGCTGCTGCAGAAAGTGACAAGAACGAGGGGGCGGGTTCAAAGCAAGGGGGAGGGTTTTGAGGACATTAGGGGCGATTAATGGTAATTACGTTTTCTATAATAATTTTTTATTTGAGCACTCATTGATCTTTTGATCACATCCCATATCCAGTTATAACTTCTGTCAAGTCCATCGCAGACCTGAGGTCATGGGGTAGCCAGTGTATCTGCGGGCGAGGAAAGAAGAGACCTTCCACAGACAGAAGGGATACCAGCCCTTGCCCATCAGGCGAGGACACGGGAGAGACAGTGCCACATACCACAGGAGTAAGGGAGAGGGTAAATTTGTTTGAACAGATTGCAGGAGGTGGTGTGAGAGAGGCTGTGACAGAGCAGAAGAGGCACACACACCCTTCCCACAGACTTTGGGGGCCCGGTGGGCGGGTAAGACGGAGGCTCCCAGGGCAGTGCAGCCTGCGAGGAGGGACACCATTAGAGAGAGTCCTGAGACCCCCTGGGCGTTTACCCCCTGTAGAAGTCAAATTTTAAGTCCCTAGGGGAGAAGCAAGAGAAAACATCAGTTTGAGGGCCCAGATGCAGATGCGTGTGTCTGAGGAGGGATTTTAAACCTCTGCATGCTTGGAGGAAAGGGAGGATCCTAGACCGGTACCTTAGAGGTGGCCTGCTCCTGGGGCAGGTGGGAAACTCCATCATATAGGGTTAGCAGGTTTAGTAAACATACTGCTACCTTTACATTTCACACACACGCACACACAAACACAATAATTTTTGTATTTGTAATTATAAATTTGTCCCACGCTATAATAATGCTGAAGAATTTATTCATCACGTGAAATTGAAATTTAATTGGCTGCCTGACAACCCAACCCACTTAAGATCTGTCAAGGATATGCAGGAGTGATCTAGCCTGAGTGAGACTGGACCAGGACTACAGAGACACTGCTTCTCCCTCGGGGCCAGCAACAGTCTATGCCAAAGTAGGTAGGAGCATGGTCTGGTGCAGAAGCACCAGGAAGGTGAAGTGGAAGAGGGAGAGGAGAACCAAGGAAAGTTCTTGAGACCTGAGCACCTGCCTGTGCACAGCACGGCATCAGAGAAACCCAGGCCAGTTGCACTCTGAAGTTAAGCAGAGCAATGGTGAAACCCAGATCCAACTCAGCTGCTGTCCACATTGAGCCAACTTTCCAGATCAATTACCTGGAAAGACTCATACTGTGCAATATCCAAGAATGGATATTCTATGCCTGGGTGTATTCTATACCTAACAACTTACATGATTAGACCCTATGCCCCCTGAAAAAGAACAAACCAAAACAGAAGAGAATGAAACAAAATAAAAAAATAAGCAAACAAAAACCCAACTGTTTCCCATTTATCTGCCTGAAAGCCACTCACCTGTCTGGGGGTCTGCATAGGGCATCTGTAGCAGATTCCAGTGACACGCTGGTCGCCCTGGGGCATCACACAGTGCGTTCATTGATTCATGAACTTGTGCAACAAACCGAGATTGTAGTCACTGGAACATTGAAGAGAAACTGAATTAATTCTGGTTTTGGTGTGTTCATTTCAAAATGTTTATTTAAGTTTTTAAAACCCACAGTGACATATGAAATGCATCAGAAATATTTGATTGAGAGATCTATAAAATCTAATACGGGAAATGTCAAAGGTGGAAGAGTAGAAAGCTCTATGAATCTGTCTCTCCACCCAGAATACAATCACACAGTCAGATCTGTCTGAAGTAAACAATTTTAGAACTCCAGCACCTACTGGAAGGTTTCTTGGTTTTTGAAGGCTTGGCTGATATTTAAAGCTTAGGCCATTCAAAAGAAATTGCTTATGTGAAGGAACTTAGAGCTCTGCACACCCAGGAAAGGAGACGGTCTCAGAAAAGACCTGAAAAATCCTTTGATTTATTGCTTGGGCTGATTCCTATAGACAGTGCAGCAGTTTTTAAAGCTTAGTAATTTGGGCAATTGAGAAGCTAATTTTCAGAGTTATTGCACTATAATGTGGAAATGTCTGATTTTCCACAATAACAAATCCGAAGGCACACAGAGAAACAGCAAAGTATGGATTTTCAATCGAGCAAAACACCTGGACAAAATAAAAGAAAGAAAATAAATTGACGAAACTACTCATGAAGAAGATCAAGCGGAAAATTCTTGACAAAAACATTAAAACAACTGTCTTACTCATGCTCAAAGAATCAAAGGAAGACAGAGATGCATTTCAGAAAATGATTATTAATAAAATGAAAATACCCACAAAAATACAGAAAACATAAAAGGAAAAGAAAACTGGAGTTGAAAAGCAATACAACTCAAATGGAAAATTCACTAGGGGCATTCAACAGCAGATATGAGCTGGCAGAAGAAAGAGCTGGTACTCTTTTTTTTTTATTTAAAGGGAAAAACAAAACAAAACAGTATAAGGGTACAAGTAACACAGAATTTCAAAAAAAAAAACAGTAAGAAATCACTAGTTAATAGAGTCATCTTAGAAATAGTTACTCAAGTTACAGGATTAAAGCATACAAAGTGGACTTTCAAATAGTGAGACTGCAAACAGTTGTGTTCAATGATCCAACAAAAACTTAGTAATATGGCCATTATCTTACACACCTAAACATACTTGCAGTTGTGTCCTTTAGAGCACTTTCTTTTCCTGTGTTTTTTACAATAACATTTACACATTTTGGGTTTTATTACTCCCATAGTTCTTATATTACTTTTTTTTTTGGAAAAGAATAAAACCAAATATGACAAAACAAAGCAGTCAGTCAAAACAAAGGATAGACACAGCACATGATGTAAAAACATAATACAAGGTAATCAACAATGGTTACCATAATGCCTCTTGCTTCCTTAAAAAGAATTGCCTATAAAATTAGGTATAATAAAATTGAACAAAACAGTACAGAACAAGACCAATAAAACCTGAACATTGGAAACATTTCAGAACTTCAAAAGAAGATAATAGTCAAATCAGCATGGGCGTCATAGTGAATCTTATTGCCTTCAAAGTAGTTGCCTGTACCCAAGAATTGGTACTCTTGAAGTTAGAGTAATTAAAATTACTGAATCAGGAACAGAAAGAAAAAATAGTGCAGAAAAGTAAACCAAGCCTAAAGAACCTGTACACTGTCAAAAAAGTCACATATACATTGTGGGAGTTCTGGAAGGAGAAGAGGGAATGAAAGGTAAGAGAGATTTTTAATGGAATAATGGACCCCAAAAACTGCAAATTAGATGCAAGGCACGAACCTGCAAATCCAAGAATCTCAAAATGAAATCTTAGTGGGATGAACTCACAGAAATCCACACCAAAACACATTGTAATCAAAACACTGAGAGCCAGACAAAGAAAATATGAAAAGCGGTAAAAAGAGAAAGAGACATAATTGGATCTGAAAGCCGAGGAGAAACTGTAGGGATGGGAAGGGGGCAATGGTAGGGAGTGGCGGGGTGACGGAGGGTCGGAGGGCGGGCAGACGTGTCAATGTATGGTACATGTTACAAAAGAAAATGTCACAGTGAAGCCCGTTAATTTGTACAGTCAATACATGCTAATAAAAAGAAATGACTCATGATGTAGAAAGGATTAAGAATTTCTGCATATTTCCCATCAAAAACCCTGGAAATTAGAATGCAGTGGGTTGATATAGTCAAACTGTTTCTAGAAGAAACATGTCAACTAACAATTCTACATTTGCCAAAACTATTTTTTCAAAACTGAAGGGGACACTAAGACATTCTCAGACAAATGAAAACTGAGCGCTTGTAACTATTTGTCCTGCTTTGAAGGAATGTAAAGAAAATCCTTCAAGCTGAAATGAAAAAGAAAGGAACTCAAAGCCACCTAAAGAAATAAAAAGCCCTAGTAAAAGTCACTTACATGGACAACCATAAAATCTAGTGTAATTATCATTCCAGTTTGTAACTCTGTTTTTAGTTTCTGTATATAATCTGAAAGACAAGTGTATAGAAAAGCAATTGTTATTCACTTGCAATGAGCCTGCATAATTTGTGACATAAATAACTGAAATATGGGAGAGTTGTATAGCAGCAGAGATTTTGCATGCTAGTAACCTTAAGCTGTTAAATATTGATTCAAATTATGCTGTTAACATTTGAGATGTTAAATATAATTTTCATGGAAAGGACAAATAAAATTTTAAAAATTTCACTACAAAAATCAATTAAACACAAAAGAAGACACTAGCGTAGAAAATAAGAAATATAAAAGCTATAAATCTTACAAAGAATTGAAAATGACAGAAATAATTCCCTCCTTATCGGTAAATAGATTGAACTTTCAAAGAAAATGGATTTTTAAACTAATCCAGCTATGTGCTAGCTACAGGAGACAATTTTAGAGCTCAAAATACAAAACTTAGTAAAAAGTCGATAATAAGTATTCCATGCAAATAATGACAAAAAGAAAGTAGGTGTGAGCACACTAATACCATTCAAAATAGACTTAAATGAAAAATTTGTGATACAAACAAGTACATTATGTGTTGATACCAGTTTCAGCACAGCAATATGACATAACATTTGCATAGGTACCACCAAACTTCCAAAGTACGTGAAGCAAAAACGAATTTCTGTGAAGGGAGAAATTGCTGGTAATACGGGAATAGTTGGAGGCTTCAATAATGATCAGAAACCCCAGAAAGAAGACAAACAAAGAAAGAAGATGCAGACAGCACAACAAACCAACTAGATCCAACAGACACACAGACACTCACCCGACCAAAGTAGGAAGCACAGTCTTCTCAAATGCATGAGCGAGATTCTCCATCGCAGGCTGTGTGTCAGGCAACAGAACTGCGCTCTCTAGATTTAATGAGGTGGATTTCATGCAAAATCTGTCCTCTGATTTGAAGTTAGAAATCAATGCCTGAAAAAGTCACGAATACGTGGACATTTAAAAACACACTCTTTTTTTTTAAAAAGAGAAAAAAAACCACAGAAAAACAAAAAACAAGAGACATACAAACAACTACAACACTACAAGAACAACAAAAAGACCCAAACAAGAACAATATAGGCTTTCAAAACAAGATGATAGGAATTTAACAAAGTTGTAATATTGCATATTGTTGTCTTTCAAAGAGCTGCTTAGATTACCAGATTACTAGACATGCAAAACTGATGTAATCATATGAGTATTAATTGTTCTTTTCTAAGAACTAATAGAATTAGTAGTATAATCATCTTAGCTATTTTATGTAGATATAAGCAAGTTTATATCTTTTTCCTTTGCCTTTCCTGTTTTTCTCCTTTCCCTTTTCCCAGTTATTTTTCCCCCTTGGGCGATTTCTTACCCTTTCACAATGTCTATTGTAGATTTTGGATCTTATTTACTCTTTAAGTTTCTTACAATTGGGTGTCAATACGGTATTTATACATGTGAGTCTGATTTTCTTCACTTATGAGAATGGTCTCAAGTCTCATCTATTTACCCATAAAAGCCTTATGCAATCCTTCTTTATAGCTGAGTAGTACCCCATTCCTCAGTTGATGGGCATTTGGGTTGCTTCCAAGATTTGGCTGTTACAAATTGTGCTGCTATAAACACGGGAGCACATATATCACTGTGGTTTGATGTTTTCAATTATTCTGGGAAACCAATGCATCAAAGAAGAAATGACAAGATAAATCAGAAAAAGTTTAGATACAAGTGAATATTAAAACAATGTACCAAAACTTACAAGATGTGTAAAAATACTGCCAAAAAGGAAATTTATAGCTGTAAATGCTTACATTACAATAGAAGATTTCAACTCAACAATCTAAATTTACACTTTAAGGAAGTGGAAAAGAAGAACAAAGTAACCCCAAAGCTAGCAGAAGGTAGGACACAACAAGATCAGAGCAGAGATAAATTAGAGAATCGAAAAACAATAGAAAAAATCAGTGAAGCCAGAAGTTGGGTTCTTAAAAAAAAATCAATAAAAGCAACAAGCCTTTAGCCAGACTAAGAATGAAATAGAGAAGACTAAGATTAGGTAAAATCAGAAATGAAAGCAGGAGCATGATTTCCAGTTCTACAGAAATGCAGAGGATTATGAAAGCTCACCACAAACAACTGGACACAACAAATCAGATGGCCTAGAGGAAACAGGCGGAAATCCTAGGGACACGACACTTGCATGGATTATGTTATGGTTTAGATCTAAAGGGCCCCACCAAACCGCCTGGCTTTGGAAGGTGGCCTGATCGCGTGGACCTATGGCTTACCTGCGGTTGAGAAGTGGGTACCGACTGGAAGCAGGTCCCTGGGTGTGACTGGAAAAGTGTGTGCTTGTTCCCAACTCTCCCTCCTCTCTCCGCCTCGAGCTGCTGGGAGATGAGCCGCTGTGCTCCCTCATGCCCTTCCTGCAGGCTTTCCCCTTGAAGCCAGCTGATCAACACGGGAGCCAAGTAAGCCTCCCATCCTTTACGTTTTGGGTGACATTTATTTTGTCCCAGGGATGGGAAAGTCACTAAGACAGACTGAATCATGAAAAAATAGAAACTTTTAATAGACCTATAATTTATGGTGAGACTTAATAATCAAAAACTTGCAATCAGAGAAAAGCCTAGGACCAGCTGGCCTCAGTGATACACACTACCAAATACACAGGAAGAAATGGCACCGGACTTTCTCTACCTCGTCCAGAAGTTTGAAGAGCCTAAGATGTAAGTATTGATAGCCAAGCCAGATAATGCTATAGGAAAAGACAGTTGCAGGTGAATTTACTTTATGAATTTTAATACTGATATCCTCAACAAAATCCTACCAAGCCAAACCTGACAGCAACGTTCAAAGGGAGGGATTTGATTCGTGTGGTGCAAAGATGCTTCAATGTGTCAGCTGTGTAATCCACCACACTCACAGAATGAAGAGAGAATTATTTCAATAGGTGCACAAAAACATTTGACACAATTCACACCATTTCCAGCCAAAAACACTTTCAGCAACACCATGTTTGGGATTAGGACCTCAGTAAATAAATTTGGGGAGCAGACAAACTTCAGTTCATAGACAGGTTAATCATTCATGCAATAGCCACGAAGGACATTTAGACTGAAGAAAGAAGCAGAATTATTTCTGTTTATGTATGGCACTATATACATGTAGATAATATTATAAACTACACACGTGTGAGTTAGAACTAACACATAAATTCAGGCAAGTTTCAGAGTATAAAATTAAACCAGAAAGACTATTTGCTTTCCTCAAAATAAAAAATTGAAAACAAGGCTGTGGACATAGCTCAATGCAAAGGGCCTAGGTTCAATTTACACTTAAAATGTACAATCAAAAATAGAAATTAAGGGAACAGTTCCACTTACAGCAGCACTGGAAACAATCACATATTTAATTTTTAATTTAACCAAAGAAGTAAAAGATTTATATAAAACCATCCGTAAACATTGATGGAAAAATTAGAGGAGAGATAAAGGAAAAGCAGCCTGTATTTATGACGTGTGATTTACTAGTTGAGAAAGCGATCCATATATTGAGTGTCATGTCTATTAAAACTCTAGCATTACTTTTTTCAGAAATAGGAAGTTCTACCCTAAAATTCAGAGAATCTTATGAGACACTGAATAATGAAACAAAACAAACCAACTTGAGAGAGAAATAAGTTGGCATTCTCACATTTCCCAATTTCACAACTTCCTACAGCAGCGTAGTGGGGGTATGAAGACAAGTGAATGAAGTAGGTTACACCTGAAATAACTATTTACCTCTATGGTCAAGTGATTTTTGACACGAAGCCAAAACCATTCAAGGGTAAATTAGTTTCTTTAGCAAATGGTGCTAGGAAAATGGGCTGTTTGTATGCAAAAGAACAAAGCTGAATACTTAATATCATATTCAAAAGTTCATTCAGAATACAACATAAAAACTAAAACAAAATGCTTAGAAGAAAATGGAAAATGTTTCATGATATTGTCTTTGGCAAAGATTTGTTGGATCTGATACAAAATAAGAATCCAACAGCATGTATTGGTTACATACATACAGAATGCTGAATCTAGATACATCTCATGCCATGTACTAAAATATAATTAAAACTGATCAAATATTATATTTGATATTATAGATATATTATAGATATAACAGAAACAAATGCTGGAAGATAAAATTCTTAAAAAACATAGATAAAACATAGATAAACTTTTTAAATTAAAAAAACCCTCAAACTGTACATGATATATCACTGAGAACAAATGAAATTACATCAAACTTAAAATCTTCAGTACCGTAAAGGAAACAACTAGTAACTGAAGAGACAATTTGCAGAATGGGGAAAAAAATTTTTTTTCTAGCTACCCTTTGGACAGAAGAATATCTAGAATCCATGAAGACCTAGAGGTGCATTATCAGGTCAGTTACTTGGGTTCACTCCTTTTCCAATGTGGCTATTCAGAGCAATAAACTTTCCCCTTAGGATTGGTTTCATTGGAACCCATATGTTCTGGTATGTTCTACTGCCATTATAGTTTGATTCTAAAAATTGTTTAATTTCTTTTGGGACTCATTGATTGTGTATTATTTTATCTCCATGTGTTTGCAAAATTTCTGTGGTTTCTTTTTGATCTGATAATATGCATGAGATAATTTTGATTCTTTTGTATTAATTAGGCAAGATTTATTAGTATGTGGCCTATTTTGGTCAAAGTTTTGTGTACTGCTGAGAAGAGTGTGTTCTGTTTTAGGATGGGGCACTGTGGATACCTATGCAGTTCATTTGTCCAAAAGCATTTCTCAGCTGATTTTTTTTTTTTGGTCTGGTTGATCTATTTGCAAAAATGGGGTAGTGGGTCCTCTTACTATGATTGTGTCAATGTTCATTTCATCTTTCATATCTGATAACTTTTGTTTTATGAAGCTAACCACTCTGGTATTTGGTGCACATACATTGACAGTTGTAATCTCTTTCTGTTCTCTGAACCACTATGTAGTGACCTTCTTTGCCCCTGCTGACCAACCTTAGTATGAAAATAAGAGAGCTATTCCTGTTTGCTTTCAAGCTCACACTGCATGGAACATTGTTTTCCATCCTTTCATTTTTCATATATGATTAACTTGGGAATTAAATGTGTCTTTTGTACATAACATATCATCAGGTATAGGTATGTTTAAATACGGTCTACAAATCTTTGTATTTTGCCTGGAGAGTTGAGGGTTTGTTTTTCTCTGTGATAGCCTTTGTGCTGTATCATTTCATGACAGAGGGTGTCACGTGTAGGACAGAGTAAGTATCCCAGAGAGTGTTTGCTTTGAAAACAAAGCTAATCCTGCCATACATGTTAGTCAGAAAGCAAGTTAGTATATTTATGAGGGCTCTGAAAAGCATGCTTCATAGGTCCTACACCCTAATACCTTTAACATATAATTTTGAAGGTTAAATTATAGTACTTACACTTTTTGGAGCCTTAAATAACAGAGTAGAATGGCTGGGTTATATAATAGGAGTACATTTAACTATGTTTACCATACAATTCTACAGGTAGTGTATGAGTGTTCTAGTTCCATATCCTCATCAATACATGTTTCAGTCAGTCTCTATGATTTTAATATTCTAATAGATGTGAAGCCCCATCATATTCCTTAACAATGCATGAAATGAATACATTTTTCTATGCTTAATTATACATCTAATCCTTTTGTTGAAAAATTGATCATTTTTAATAAAAGTTGCTTGTTTTCTTATCGTTGGGCTTTAAGAATTCTATTTGTATGTTTAAGATACAAGTTCTTTATCATATGTGTGACTTGAAAATATTTTGGGAGTCAAAATAAGGATGGAAATATTCAGGTTTTCAGGTCAGCAGATAAAAAGTTGGCCTGGGAATGATCTTCAGCATATTGTAACAGGGATCTGTTCTGTCATCAGTGGACTGAGGATATCAAGAAAATTTTCATGGTAGTGGCCTAACTGAAGTAGTAGAAAATAAAAATATGATCACTAAAAACCATTTGGAATGGAAGGTCCATGTGGGACACACATACACTGACTTGATTATAAATTAATCATCTTGCTTAGCAAGGAATCGCAAGATGCTGCTGCTTCTAACAAGGCCTTTGGTGACAGGTATGGGACAGCTGCTCCCTAAGGTGGGCTTCTAGCATAAGATCTTGTGCTGAGGCAATCTGTTTCTGGCAGCTGGAACAGTATTTTTACAGACAAATCACATGAAAGTTAATTGAACATATAAACTTGCTAAATGTATACTTTTGGATAAGTGGAAGATTATTTGAAGAGATAAATTAATATGGATCCCTACCTCACAATTGGCACAAACACATTCTGAAAGAATTTACTAATAGACATGATAAAGAAGTAATAAAAGTACTGCAAGAAATGAAAGGGAAAGAGCTCTTTGTAAACAACTTCTGAGTAAGGCATTCATGGCTAGTATACAAAACTCATAAAAATTATAAATTGAGATACATGAAAGTTGATCATTTCTGCCTGACAGACATCATCAATCAATCAAAGAATCGGTGATACACTCGGAAATGAACATTCACAAATTATATTGGAACAAAGAACTAATTCCCCTAAAGAAGTAAAAGAGTATCACTGAAATAATGTTGAAATGGTGGAAAATAAGGATATAAACTTTAGAATATTGAAATAATACAATGTATTTACTTCAACTACCATGGAATGAAGAGAAGAACCAAGCACAGAAGGAAACAAATCACAAAAATGTAGAAATAAAATCAATGTTCTTTTATTTTTATTTGAATATATAATTTTTATTATACAGTTTATAATTGTGCATGATTGGTACACATAATAAATCTCTTCATCCTGGGGAACTGGCACATCGACAGATGCCATCCTAAGCAATGTCTGAAAAGTTTCAGTGAATGACTTGAAAACTCACTGGTATGCATTTATAAAGGAACATTTTTTAAAATTAATTTTACTGGTACACTTTTGATAAAATAATCACATTCAGCACAGGGAATTTGTACCATGCATGCTATGTCTTGTCCCTTCTTTTTTCCCCCATTCCTCTCCCTTTAACACTTTTCCGCTTCCTTATTTACAAAATCTTTGTTTCCATTTTTCCTTCTATTCTTGTATTTTCCCTTTCCCTTCCTTCCCTTTCCCATCTTCCTCCTTTATTCTCCTTCCCAGTTAAATATTTTATTTTTATTTTTTATCATTTTTAAGCAATAAATGGATCAAAGAAGAAACCATGGGAGAAATTAGGAATAATTTGGGGATTATTAAAATTAAAATACAACATATCAAAATTTGAGAATGTGCAGAAGCAGTACTCAGAACTGCATAGTTCTAAGTGCCTACATTGTAAGAAAAATTTCAAGACAATGAACCTATTTTGCACTTTGAAGATGTAGAACAAGAAGAGAAAACTAACTTCCTTGTATAGAGTTGAAAAAGGAAAGGCAGAGTGAAGACACGGTGAACTTCAATGAAATTGAGAACAGAGAAATTGGAAACTCAGTAAACCTCAAAGCTGATTTTTCAGTGAAATTTGCAGATTGAAGGCTAGACACAGGGGAAAAAGAGAGAGAAAGAAGACACAGATGAGTAAAATAAAAATGAAACTGGGGACATTAGTTCCAATTTACAGAAATAAAAGGTTGTACGAAAAGTAGAACAGAGTGAACAATGCATGCTAACAAGTTTGGTAATAGAGCCCAAATGGACAGATTTCTGAAACCACAAACTACTTACATCCTTAAAAGGAATATCTATAAATATATGAAAGGTAAAGAGATTGACTCCATATCCAAACACCTCCCAACGAAGGAACACCCAGGACCACACAGCTTCCCTGGTGAACCATAGCAAACATTTAAAGAAGAATTAACACGAATTCTTTACGGGTTCCTCTTCCTCACAAAAAGTGGAAGAGGAAGGAAACACATCCCAACTCCCCCTAGAAGGCCGGCATTACTCAGAGAGCAAGTTAGGAAAAGATATTCTAGGAAATTACAGCTACCTTGTAGGAACACAGATGAAAAAAATCTTGTCAAAATGCTAGTAAAGAAATCAAATGACATATTAAAAGTGTCGTACATCCTGAATCAGTAGGCTTTGTCACAGAAAGATAAGTGTTTAGAATTTTAAAAGCCAATCAACGTAACAGATAAAATTAATAGGACAAAAAGAAAAGATGAGTGATCATCTCAGTTGGTATACAATGGGCATTTGACAAAATTCAACAGACTTTTGGAATTAAAAAATCTCAGAAAAGTAGGACAAAAAGTGACTTCCAAAGAGTCATAAAGGGCATTTATGAAAAACTCACAGCCAGTGTTACACTTAATAGTGAAATGCTGAAGACCTTCTCCACTAGGGCTATTATGACAAAAGGCCCACTTTTTGCTTCTGCTATCCAGCATTGTAAATCAACCCTAAGTAGAGCAATAAGATAAGAAAAGGAGATAAAAGGCATACAATTTGAAAAAGAAGAGTAAAACTATTTGTATTTGTAGGGGCCGTAATCTTGTATGTGGCACTTTCCTAAGAATCCACAAAAACACAGATCGAGCAAAACTGCAGGCTGTAAGGTGACGGCACATACAGAAGTGTCAACTAATTTATCAAATAATCAACACAATATATCAAATATCAACACAGATAATAGCAGTGAGCAAGGGGACGGGGGTTGAGCTCAGGCATAAGTGCCTGCCTGGCAAGTGTGAGGTTGTGAGTTTGATCCCTGGTACAAAACAAAAAAGACAAATAAAAAAGGAAATTTAAAAAAGCAATTTCATTTACAGTTGCAGCTTTAAAAAGTAAGTAGCTAAGAATAAATTTAATCAAAGAGATGAGCAATGTGTGTATTAAAAACAAAAAGACTGCTGAAAAAAATTAAATTAGCAAATGGAAAGGCGTCCTGTGTTCATGGTCTGGAAAACTGAATAGTGCTAAGATGCTAATGCTCGATATATAGGTTTAATACAATTTCTTTTAAAATTCTAGCAGTCTTTGCAGTAGACATGTAAAAACGTACTCTCAAATTTGTAGCAAACTGCAAGGGGCCCAGAATAGCCAAAATAATTTCAAAAGAAAAAATGAAGTTGAAAGACTCACACTTCCTGATTTTAAAACTTAACGGTTAAGCTACAGCAATCAATGTAACATGATACTAAATTCACATATTGAGGGCCTGGTGATTTTTGACATAGGTGCCAAGTCGTTGCCACTACCGGGGGCGGTGGGAGGGCAGTCTCTCTAATGAGCAGTACAAGAACCACCAGGTATACACATGCAGAACAAAAATGTTAGCTCCCTACCTCACACTTCAAACTAACTCAAAGGAATCAATACACTAAATATAAGACCTAAATCTATAAAATTCCTTGAAGACACAGAGAATTTTTAGGGCATAGAAAATGTTCTGTATGACACCTCAGTGACAGATACCTGTAGAATACACAGCACCATAAGGGAGCCCAAAGCCAAGCTACTGCCTTCAGGTGACTAGAGCATCCTGCAGGTTCGTCAATCTTGTGTGTCACTCTGATGACTGATCTTCATAACGGGGAGGCAGAGAGTGGGAAGGAGTTTTCATATTTTGCTTTCAAAATTTCTGTGAAGCTAAAGTTGCTTTAAAAATAAAGCCTTTAAAAATACTTAGCACAAAACAGGAATATATGTTCTTGACCTTTAGTTTGGTAATGAGTTCTCAGAACAGCAAAAATAGAAGCAATAAAATAAAAAATAGATAAATTGGACTTCACCATTTTTTGCATATCAAAAACACTATCAATAAGGTAAAAGACAGCTATAAGATGGGTAAAAGTATTTGCAAATAATATATATCTATATCTGGTAAGGGATTAATATGGACAATATATCTAGAATTCAATTATAACACGAGGACATACAACCCGAAGACACACAATCCACCAAACAAAAGGCACAAAAGAACTCAACAGACATTTCTCCAAAGAAAACATGCAAATGGCTGGGAAGTGCACGGATCACCGACCTGAACGGCCTTAATCGTCAGGAAAATGCCGATCAGAGCCACAGTGACGCTGGACACAGAGCCACTTGCCTGTGATCTTAACTGCATACTTGGGAAGCAGGAAGACTGCAAGTTTGAGTCTGGCCAGGAAACTTGGTGAGACCTGGTCTCACAATGAACACTAAGCAGAGCTGTGGTGGTAGCTCAGTGGGAGGACACTTGTATAGCACGCGTGAAGCACTGGGTTCACAGCACAGCAGAAACAGACAAGCATCAAGAACAGCAGCAAAATACCTACAATCAGAGAACACTGTTGGGCTCAGCGGCAGACGTGCCTGCCTGATGAGCACAGGGCCCTGGTACCAAAATAAAATAAAGTAAAAGTATAACATAGTAACACTTTACAGATATTAGATGACAATAATAATTACAATGCCAATATTATACTAAAGAGAAAACGACCACTTTCAGTAAGAATGCAGAGACATTGGAAGCCTTGTGCCTCACTGGTGAGAATTACAAATGGCGCAGTCATTTTTGGCTTTTGATCGTGTGGGCAAGCGAGCCATGTAGAATTATCACATGACAGAAAAGCCCATTCCTGGGTACAGGCCCCAAATAGTGAAGAACAGGGACTCAGTACTTGTCTGCCAGCACTTCCTGTGGCATTGCTCAGCCCAGCCACCGCGTGGAGGCTCAGTCCCTCAGTAGATGACCAAACCATGGTCCTGGAGCCTTTCAGCCCAGTGCAGCGGAGCGCGGTCAGCCGGAGAGGAGTAAAATGCTGCGTGTGCTGCAGCACGGCAGCCTTGAGAACCCTTCCCTACGTGGAGCAAGCCTCCCTGAGCTCCACAGAACCCGGAGTAGCAAAATTAAGGGAGAACAAATGCACTGCGGTGACTGTCCAGGTGGGAATGCAGAACGGAGGAGGAGCTCCCTGTTAGGTACAGACTTTCCATTCAGAAGCATGAAAGAAAGCTGTCTAACTGTGCGGCACTATCACAATTAATGCTGCCAATCAGTACGGTTAAAATGGGCCAAGTATCTCATTTACATTATAACTTTTTTTATCACAATAAAAATTAAAAAATTTTTGGTATCATTTATTTGGTTACTTGATTAAAACAAAACAGACGTGAGTTCAAGGGTTACTTTTCACATTAAAAAGGAGTTGGTTTGTGGTTACACTATGCTTCCTGCAGTGTAGTAAGCTTTAAAATGAAAGTGTCCTTTGCACAGCAAATCAGTTGTATAAATCTCTGTTGGTGCTTGTGATTTGTCACTTGTGCCTCTTCATAATAGCCTTCCCAAGACCCGTTTCAGTGATGCCCTCAGAGTAGCTGTGGTGAGCCGGAAGGGAGGCATACAGCGCGCGGGGAAACTCTCTTCAAAGGCTGAGTCCTTCTTTCTACCAAAGTAAAACCCCTGTGTTGTCAAGTGCTTCCTCTTTAAGCAGCAAAACAGCACATAGGAAGTGCTCAGAAAGTAGCTGTTGAAAGAGCTCTAACACGGAATGAAATTCATGCATGCTCTTCACTTCTTAACAAGACATTGTGACGTTAGTGACAGGGGACGTGATAAAAACTCCTCAGATCAAGAGGCAGCAGTGTGTGCAGCAGAGGAAAAGAAAAAGGGGAGGAGGAGGAGGACAGGGAGGAAGCCGACTCCTTGGCACGACCGGCGTCACTCGGGGGCACCGGGTCCCTGCTCTGTTCTTCTCCGCTGGTACCGGGCCCGGTCCACTGCCGCAGCAGGGCCCCTCACTTCGGATGCTGAGGCCATGCGGCTGGTGACCCAGTGCTTCCTGGAGGAGAGGCCCGGGGGACTTTAATGGCTTTCGCAGAGTTCTGAAATGATCATTTAAAACTTCTGCTGGGATCTCCAATTTTGGTGCCTTGTGGGCAAAGTCACCTTAGGGGAAGTCAACTTGCAGTTTGACCACAGAGCCCTCAGTGACCTTCTGAAGGACTGGTCAGGGGAGACCCACTCTCCCGGCCCGATGCGCTTTGGGCCTTCGCGGAGGACTTGGAAGGAATGGTTTCTCCTCCCCTTCACCCTTCTCTAACTGCTCTGCAGATGTGAGGGATCCTGGCCCTCGGAGGGCTGGGGTCACCTTGTAGAGGTCACGGCCCCCGCCCCTTCCTCCTTCTGGGCTTCCTCTCTCGTGTTCTCTCATTTTTTTAAACAGCCTGGGCACAGGATGCACCTGTCCGCCTCCCCTCTGTGGGTTTAGCCCAGGGAGCCAGGTGCCGTGCTGGGGGGAGGCCCGCAGCTGTCCTCCGTGTCGGAGGGCAGGTTTGGGTATGTCCAGTTGAAGACCATTTGGGCTTTGGGTCCAAGCCAAGAGTTTCAATCCTGTCTTGTTGGGAGTAAAATCAGTATGCTGATTTGCATCTGGTTTCTGCATCCATTTCTCAACAGATTCATGAAGCTGAACGGAGAGGGATTTGATAGCAAATTAACATGCTCACCCCACCGAGACAAGGGACTGGCTTTTCCCGAGAGTGGAAGATGTTTACAAGGGAACAAAGAAAGTTCAGTCAGTTCTTCCCCACAGTAATTTTCCACGGCATCGGTAAAGCTGACGTCATGTAAGAGGAGCAGAGGATGTGCTCGATCCCGGCCAGTGGAAGGGTCTTTGTGGGAGCCTCACCACTGGCTGAAATGAATTAAGAAACAAGACTGACAAGTAGGGAAAGAGTAACAAAGGCGTAACAGGTCTGCAGGCAAACACAGGCCTCGTCACCCCTGGACGGCACGGAGGAGGCCCCTGCCTTGTCTACTTTCCGTTGCTGTGACACACTACCCAAGCCCAGGTGTTTTCTAAGCAGAAGAGGTTTCTTTTGGCCCATGGTGCTGGGAGTCCAAGCGTACATGCTGCTCCGCCCCTGGCCAGGGCCTTCTGCTGTCTGGCCCCTGGTGGAAAGCAGAAAAGTGAGCAGACAGGCACAGGCAGAGCTGCTGAGGTGCAGCTTTCCGTGGGAACCATCCTGGCTTGTGAGAAAGGCGCTCACTCCTGTCCACTGCGCCCCTCCCAGCACTGTCTCTTGGCAGCTTGACTTTCCCTGAGTTTTGGGACAGGACAAATGCAAACCTCAGCTGCTCAGGGAGGTCTGCCGGACACAGCCAACTGTGGGAGCCGGGTCAGGGCGCTGCTGGGTTCCCTTAGTGCCCTTTCCAAGCTCGGCCAGGCAGGAGTTCAATGGGCCGGACAGGCAGCAGCTAGGCACGAGACCAGTGGGGGGACCCTCTGCCGGGAGGGCCAGGAGCTCACCCCACCTTGCACAGAGACAGTGGAGGTGCAGGGTGGCTCCTGACTCAGGGCAGACTGCTCAGAGCCCAGAGTGAGTGCTGGGTACGCGGGTGGGAGTGAGGCCTCTGTGTGTGCTCTCTGATGCGCTCTGTCCTCCTTTCTACTATGAGCGTCTACACTGGACCTGAGCAAACACGATGGTGGAGACCACTGAGCTAGAGGATGTGTTCAAGGTCACCTTGACAGTCCTGAGGAAAAGCTTCCCACGACCCAGCAGCCAGGGTGATGTCTCACAAATGTGACTCTAGATCTAGGCCCACCTCATCAATTCTAGTCACACATTTGACTTTAACAGTTGAAAATTTCATTTAAGTTTAAAGAATTCCAAGTCTGGGTGGCACATGCCTGTAATCCCAGCATTTGGGAGGCTGAGGCAGGAGGATCATTGTGAGTACAAGGCCAGCCTGGGCTACAAAATGAGTTCAAGGCCAACCTGAACTGCACAGTGAAAGCCTATCTCAAAAACAAAAAAAGTTTAAAGAATTCTGCTCTTCAGGAAATACTATTCTTCCAGGGAAGTGAGTATCTGTTTGAGGCAGTGACATCCTCTCAAGGAAAAATTGAACCTTTTCTTTTCCCCATGGGGATAATGTCAGAATTAGAATGAGCTCATCATGGGGAAATTCTCATGATCAGTCAACCAAAAACAGATGAAGATAAAATTAATTTAGAAAAAGAAACTGTTTCAGGAAACACTGATTTTCTAGAATACCTTCAGTGTATGTGTTGATGGGCACATGTGGAACTCTCATGCAGAAATATTTCTTGAGAAATTGTACCCTTCAGAAATTTTGATCTCAGTTAAATACTTAGATTAGTGTTTTAAGTTTATGATCAGATTGCTTTTTAAAAATCAAAGGTCAAAGATTTCTCCCATCAAGAAAGACTCACGAAAGAGGAGGGGAATTTAGAGGACTGTGCACCCCGCACCTGTGGATATTTGTTTTTTAATGAGAATAACAATAGTTACTACCCTGTGTGTCACTGTCTTCAAAATGGTTATTCAGAGTACAAGACATAAACAGAAAAGATTCTACAGAAAAGAGACAGTAACACAAATGCTGCTTTTCAGTGACCTTAGATAAACTAGTGGTGTGAATGAAACCACTTAGCATATATACTGAAATTTTTAAAACAATGGAATTTGTACCTTAAGGAAGTATTTGAATTTCTCCTTAATTCCTATCTATCTTCCTTCAATTTTGTTCTTTATTTGTGTTTCTCATATAAGAGGAACCACGCGATAACTGAGCTTGTGTGTCTCATTTATCTCACTTAATATTGTGTGCTCAGGTGGCATCCATTTACCTACAAATGCCTCAAGATAATCTTTCTTTATGCAGGGTAGTATATAAATGCCAGACTTTATCCATTCATCTGCCGACAGATACATATATAATGTTGTTTCCAGATACATATATAATATTGTTTACAGATTGTGCTGCTGTAAATATGCCTGTGTGGCTTTGTATGATATTAAATAGTAAAGTAATTTAACATGCAAAGTGCACATAAATGTGTCATATAAATATTCCTATAAATATGTAAGGAATGTAATGTAACATAAACTATTACAGCTCTCCTGCCTCTTGTGTCCTCATGCTGCTGACTCAGTCGTCATGACAAACGCGATCTCTGACCCACTCCTGGCACCGATTCTAGAGCTAACAAGACTCAGACCTGTAGCCTGGCAGAGCACGTTAGCCAAAAAGAGGGAAATAAGGGCTTTCAAGCACCGAGTCAAAATATCATCGCAGCAGAAGTTCTTTAGACAACACTAAAGAAACGAGTGTGCAAACAGGAAGCGTAGCCACAGGTGTGCGCAGGTCAGAGCCAGCGTCAGCAGTAATTAGTGAAGCACTCTTGGTCCTGATGTGTGAGTTTGTTCTTGGTCCTACTCTTACCTTAGAAAAACTGCGCAGCCTGGTACACTGTGTATACCCAAGACGAGGGGCAACTGAGGTTTTCCTGGGCACCAGGCTGCAGCCCTCTCTGCTTCTGGGTGACTGTGACTAGACTGCGACTAGTCAAGCTGCTTTTGTGAAACACGGAGAAGTACAAAATGCTGGATTCAGTTCCTTGGACTCTAAAGCGCTCGTGTTTTCCCCTGGACAGCCTCCCCTCCTTACTGGGGGCTGTACCCAGGACCTTATCCCTGACCTACATCTCCAGCTCTTTTTTCATTTTGAGACAGGGTCCTGCTGAGGTTCTAAACTGCCCCAGCTGGGCTTGAACCTGCAATCCTCCTGCCTCAGACTCCTAGAGTACTGGGATTACAGGTGTGCACCACCACACCTAACTTTCTTTTGAGTTTTAAGGTCACGACAGCAAGAAATAAAACTGAAAATGGGCTCTCCTGTTGATGTCAGTGTTTTTAAAGAGATGTGAGAGCTTAAGAAGAATGTCTAAGTCACTAAAATATCAGGAGCCATGTTACCCCATTACCACTTCCT
The DNA here is from genome assembly GCF_034190915.1 of Cavia porcellus. Taxonomy (NCBI): domain Eukaryota; kingdom Metazoa; phylum Chordata; class Mammalia; order Rodentia; family Caviidae; genus Cavia; species Cavia porcellus. Next base: position 6,559,264 of record NW_026947496.1, on the reverse strand, counting down.
TGTTTTTCAATGCCTTTGAAGAGCATGGCCATCCAGGAGCCAGGACTGACCTTTGTCTCTGTTGCAGGCTGCTGCTCTATGATGGTAAAAACAGTGTCTGGTGTTGAGTTTCACTGCCTTCTAGGAACCTCATTTGAAAATCTAGTGGCTTTTTCTCTTCAGTTAATATCCTTTTAAGTTTCTTTTTGCAGCCCAAACTGGGGTTCACTTGGCCAACCTTTCCTTCCCTGTAAGTTCACCTTTATCTGATCATATACATTTGCACATTCATTCAAAACGCAGGGCAGACTCCCTCCTCTGGACTGGACCCAGGATCCGAGAGAGTGTAAGCCAGCACGGTTCACAGCACTGTGTGAGCTGGGCCCAGAGGGCTCCAAGGCTGCATCCCTTCAAGGCTGTGTCCCCCCAAGGCCTGTGTACCTCCATGGCCTGAATCCCCCCAAGACTAGTGTCCCCCCAAGGCCAGTGTCCTCCAAGGCCAGTGTCTCTCCCATCCTGTTTTGGGGACTAGAAGGAGGAGAGAGCTCTACCCCAGATGTCCAGGAAGGAGCAGCTCAGCATGACCAGAGGGAGAAAGAGTTTGTCTTTCCATATAAAGCTCGGTGCTAGTCAAAGCTGTATTCTACCAAGTACCAGCTTCTGCAGAGATAAGGAGCCAGGCTGAGGGAGCAATGGAAGGAGACGCTTCCTGGCTTCCCCTTCCTCATTTTTTTTTTTTTTTTAATTTTTACACCGTGGCCCCATTGTATTCTTCTTAACAGTAGTGAAATATTCCATGCCTCTGTGTTCTTACAGCAAATGTCCACCACCGCTTAGGTTATTCCTCTAGTTTCTGTCCTCTCCTGTTGAGCATCTCAAGAGAGCCTGTGAGCAGACACGCGGATGCGGCTGTGCGGGCCGTTTCACACGGTGCCTGACCCTGAGTTCCTGGGCCGGGAGCCACAGGGCGTCCAGCATCCCTGCATACGGATGGGACAGGGCAGGGGCCGTGCACGGGTGCACGGATCTTAGCACCAAATGGCAGGGGAAGAGCAGCGGGGCCCACGCAGATTATTAACTGCTCTTTCCCCAGGTTCCTCATCTGAAGGACCCTTAGACATTATTTGGTTTAAGTGTTTATTCTGCAAAGAGGAACTTGAGGCCCAGAGAGGTAGAAGCCAGTTGTCCCCGCACACAGCTAGTAGGCAGCAGAACTGAAACCAGTGATTCACATCTCCGAGCTCACCCCCAGTGCGCTTTCCACTCTCCGGGGCTGCCCTCCTCTTGCAGAGGCAACTTCCTGACCTCAAAAAGCCAAAGCCCCCGGGGCCGGCGCCCCTCTGAACAGCCCCGTGATTCTTGCCGTCACTTGGAAAACTCAGGGGAAGCCCCCGTGCTGCTCATCGCTGGGCGGGGCCGGCCACGGAGCCCAGCAAGCAAGCGGGGAGCAGCTGCCCCGGCGGGCTCTCAGGAGAGGACCCAGCCTGAGGCGGCCGGGCAGCCCAGAGGAGGCCTTCTTAGTGTTAATGCCCAGCGGGACTAATTTAAATGCATATATAAATGGATGTAGACCTGGTCACCCCCAAAATGAGGAAAAATATTCTATCAGATGTGACGGTGCGAACCTAAATAGAAGGGCTTATACGGAAACACATAGAAGAGACTTATGGAGAAGCCTGTACTTAAATGGGAGGCGGTACAGGATAGGTGTAAGACCTACATCAATAGTTGCTGCCCTAAATGCTGCATGGCAAAAACAGGGAAAGTGACTAGGAGAGGTTTAGAAAGCTAGAGTTAACTTGTTGACACAGACGTGGCTTTTGGTTCAATGCTGGCAAATTATCCAGTTGTCCAATTGAAGTCCATGGGTGACCGTGAAAACTGGAAATCAAGCATAGTTCCAGAAGCAATGTGGTGTCCTTACAATTTCTTTCAAACTAGAAAACGAGCACTTCATGCCATTCTAAATATTTTAGGGTTCTGTTATTCACCTTTTGGGATGCTCACTCTGCTACTGCCAGGTAGAAAATGAAAGTCTCTCGTTTGCTTAGTATCTGAGTTAAGCTATGGATGCTGACAAGAGAAGATCAGCCTTAATTTATAGAATACTTTCATAAACAACAACACTCAGCTCACCACTCTAAAATAACACATGGGCTTCCTGTGTGTGGCTTACAGTATCAGGTATGTATGCTATAACTTGCTTTAGTTTCAGTTATGAAATAATTAAAAACAGGCTCTTTCGGGTTCTTCCATATATTTTAATGCACGAGAAGAAACATGCTTAAGGCTTTCTGAAACAACTTTCTAGAAGCAAGCAAAACTGAAAAGGAAAATGACAAACTGACTAAGAACGTTTGAGATGAATCTGAGTAGCAGCAGAATCACCTTCCTATGGACAATATTCTGGCGTTGTTGGCTGCCTGGCCCTCAAGGAGATGCACTCCAAGATCCCTCTGCTAGATCAGATCCACAAGGTCACATTGATAGGGTAAGGAGGATCTGGTGAAATATGGGGACTTGGCTGGAGGAAATATGTGGCTCCTTTGTGCTATTCTGCAACTTTTCTATAAGCCAGAAATTATTTCAGAATAACAGGTTTACAAGCAAATAAGCAGAAGCGCTGGCCTGGCGATCACTTTGTGAGACTCATGCAAAGACCTGTCTGTCACCACCAAGTCTTACTTTTATAAATAGAGAATTAAAAAGTTTTTAAGAGAATGTAAGAAAAACTACAGAATTCTGTTAAATTATTAACCCAGTGTTGCAAAGAAGGTTCATTGCAAAATCACGAGCCAGAGTTCAGCGTAGGGAGAGGTAGTGGCCTTCCTCTGCTGAGCTGGCAGCAGTGGTGAGAGGCATCAGAGATGCTCAAGGGCATGAGATCCCTAGTGAGCAACAGTTAGGAAATTTCTGCGGCACCAGATGTCCTAGCTGAATAAAGGTACTACAGCTTCATTTCAGACAGCCAGGAACCTCTAGACCCAGTACAGGTGGGGGAGGAGGAGTTCAAGATAAGCAGCCTGCAGAAAATACTGTTGACTCCCCCCAAATAGCAAGGTGCCACTCCTGGACTTGGAAAATTTAAATCTGAGGAGGAACAGTACTAGGAAAATACCGGCTTTGCTAAAACAGTTTTTCTCCCCGTAGTCTGAACAGAAGTTTTAGTGGTGGTTAGTTTTGCTTTTTAAAGCGAATTAATAAACAAATGATTTATTCCTTTATAGTAGGAACACAGCTAAGAGCTCTATTACCAGGATAGAATAGTGGCTTATCTCCTCTCTCTACTCAGCACTCGGCAAGGTAGAGATACTGTGATCTTATTTCCTTAGGTCTGTGTGAAAGTGGTTCTTCATTAATACACATGACATTTGATTCAAAAAGAAAGGAAAGAAACTTGCAACTAACTTTCAAAGAAGAAATAGCATTTCTTTTCTTTTGAACAATTCTAAGGAGGAAGGAAATGTAGAATTTCATGTTCTCAATTCGACTGAAGTTATGAATCATCACACCTTTGGTAACACTGATAGGAGCCTTGGGTATTCACATGGACCAGACCCAGTGATGAAACTTGGTGTATTTCTTTTTATTTATGCAACTCTATAAAATGGACTCATGGATTCAAATCCCCTTGGAGCAATTTCTGTCTCTGTGTGTGTCCCTGTCTCTGTCCATCTCTGCCTCTGCCCCTCCCTTTCCCTTTCCTCTCCCTGTCTTGTTACGGTTGACAAGTTTTAAGGGGAGGCAGTGAAACACCAGATGTACAAGAGGAAGCCGGATGACGCAAGCTGAAGCAGTCCTCAGTATGTGAGCACCTCATTTTTTCTGTGGTCACTGTCCAGGAGATTAACCTGATTTATCAGGAAGATAAATAAATCATAGGAAGGGAGATGAATTCCAAATTAATTTTATTCTTTTAGGTACTGAACACAAACTACCAAAATGGTGGAGGAAGAAATAGAAGTCTGAATAGACAGGCAGCAGGTAAGAAGACTGGATTAGTTGTTTAAAACTTCCCACAAAAACAAAACAAAACAGACTTTCAGAAACAGATGCTCACAGGTGAATTTTAAGCATCTAAAGCAGATTCAGCACTAACATGTCACAAACCCTTTCAATAAATTAAAGAGGTGGAAACACTTCCTAACATATTCTGTGAAGCCTATGTTACCCTGATATCAAAACCAGGCAAAGATATCAAAAGACAATAAAAATAGAAACCAATACCCTTTATGAATGTAAAAACAAATGTCCTAAAAAAAAAACCCCTGCTGCATCCAGTGGTATATAAAAAGGATTAAGCACACTGGGATTTTCCAAGCATATAAAACTCTTTCAGTATTGAAAAATCAATCAGTAAAATAAAAAACAAATGCACAAAATCATTTCAAAATATGGAGAAAGATATTTTATAAAATTTAATAACATTTTCCAATAAAAACACCTATCCATCTAAGACCAGATCTTCCTCATTTATCCTGGTGGCCATTATCTACAAACAACCTACTGCTAACATTAAGCTAAAAGACTCAATGCTTTTACCATGATATTTTGACTCTCATCAGTCTAATGCACAACATATTGGAGAAGAAATTCAGGCAAACTAGAGAAAAAAGAGAAACAAATGACACTGAACAGGAAAGGAAGAAGAAAAAGCATCTCCATTTGCAGGTGAGCTGATCTTATATATAGAAATTCTAACCAACCCAAAATAAATTATAAGAATTCATAAATGAGCTGCACAAAATCAACGTGCAAAAGTCAGTTGGTTCTACAAACTAGCAATAAATAACCTGCAAATAGAATTAAGAAAACCATTCCATTTCTAGTCATATCAAAAAGAATAAGAATCTTGAGAGGCAAGCATAACAATAAAAGCACAAAAAAATTACATAGGAAAGTAAACTGTAAGTCATCACTGGAGGAATTAAAGAAGACTGAAATTAATGGAAAGACATGACAAGACTTCAGATGGGATCCTCAGTAGCTATTGTTTAGGTAGTAAGAGACCTAAAATGCATCTACAGGTTCAATACATCAAAATTCTGGGTGGACTTTTCGCAGAAATTGACAAGTTGATCTTTAAAAAACCCCTATGGAAATATAAAGGGTCCAGGAGAGCCAAAGTCTCTTGAGAAAAACAGAACACAGAAAAGCAGACTTCAAAGCTTATTACAAGGCACAGTACACAGGACAATGTGATCCCGACATTCAGGGATCAGTGGAACTGAAAGTCCCAAAATAACCACTCATATTTATGCTCAATTGATTTTGATATGGATTCCAGGAAATTTAAAAGGGAAAACAACCATTTCATCAAGTGGTGCTTGGACAAATGAATGTCAACATGCAAAAATATGAAGCAAGACTTCTGCTTTACACAAGCTTACCTCCATACGGGTCATGAATTTTAATAGCTGAGGAAATGAGGAGCATCTTCATGCCCTAGTGAGGTACCACCCTCCTCCATACAGCATCAGAGCTCAGCGGTGACAGAAAAAACAGATCAGGTGGACTCAACTAGAATATTAACACTTTTGTTCTACAAAGGACTGATCAAGTGAAAAGACAACCCACAGAATGTTAGTAAGTGAGGCAAAGCAAGTGTTTTAGAGAGGAGTCGTATTCAGAATAAATACAAAACATCTACAACTCAATATTAAAACAGTTAACCCATAAGAAAATTGGCAGCCAGACAGATATTTCTCTAAAGACACACATCTGGCAACAATTAGCACCAAAGGGAAGTGAAGATGATGCCACGATGGGGCATCACACATCCCTTAGGATGACTGCAAACAGCAGTACTGGGAAGGTTTAGAGATATTTGATCTTTTCAGTTTCTTGAGGGAATGTAAAGTGGTACAGCCACTTTGGAAAATGTTGTGACAGATCCTCACAATACAAATTCTCATATGACACAAAAACTCTATTTCTAGACACATATACAAGAGGATTGAAAACACGTCTACATAACACTTGTGCATGAATATTCATTTAAGACATTATTTTTCATAATAATAGGGATAGAAATGACTCAGATGCCCCCCACCTGAAACATAGATGAACAAAATGTGATCTCTCTACACAATAGAAAATTATCCAGCTGTAAAAAAGAGATAATTCTGGTACATTCCACAACGCGGTGAGCCTTGCAAGCATAGTGCTAAGTGAAAGAACCCACACACGAAAGGTCATAAAAGGAACGTGGATGAGGCCACGTTCATGAAACATTAAAAAATCAGCAAACCCATAGTTACAGAAAGTAAGCAAAAAGTTTCCAAGAACTGGGATAAGGGGAAATAGAGCGAGTGCTAATGCACACGGGACAGATATTTTACGTTAGAAAGTGGTGATGATTATGCATCTCAAATGTAACAAAAGCCACTGAACTTCACACTTCAAAAGGGCATCACTTCAATTGGTGGTATGTGAATCACACTCAAGTGCTTTCTAAAAGAACATGGCGTCCTTTCTGTCTTGTCTTTCATCCTGGACTTCACAGGTAAGTACTTCCTGTATTCTTCTGGCCTTGCGGAGATCACACCACCAAGGAACATCTTTCCCTTACTGTTAATGGTTGGGGAATACTCGAGCTCCTCTGGACATCGCTGTAAACTGCACCGGCCATGCCCCACTCCAGGAGGTGTTAGCTCCTCTCCCTCTGCCCACACAGCTGTTAGTGGTCTGGTATGCTTCTGAGGGCTGGGACTTGCGGTGAGCATGAATTGCAGGGAAGAAGGTGAGAACACAATGACAAGCCTGCTGTCCCCTGTAGGCATGAGTCATTGTCTCTGGGGGTGGCGCCTTCACCATGATGCATGTGGGCATCTGTGGGCTGGGTGTGGTGAGGGTGTGTTCTGTGAAATGCAGGAGAGCCAGCTCAGGACCTTGGGAAACTGCTCTGGGAACCCCGCCAGACGGTGTGTATTTGCCTGCTTTCCTCTTTTGATAGGAAGACACCAGTCAGGAAAAAAACAAAATAAAACAGAAACAGCCAACCAAACAACCAAACAAAAATAACCTGCATGTCAGAAAACTATTATCTTCAAAACCTAAAACAAATCAGCAAAAGTAAAATAGAATTTTAAGCTTCAACTTACCTATCTTGCTGGGTCCTCAGGACAAACTCTTGAGAGACAGTGAAAGCCTTCAGAACTGAAGAAGAAGTTTACTGAGGTAATATTTAATAAGGATGAAAACATTTCAGAGCAAATGTTGGACTATGGACCTCTAATTTCTGGCCTCCAATACGTTTCTCTGTACTGCATGGCCTGTACTCATGATATTTATCATGGTTTGGATCTTAAATGTCCCCTAAAATCTCCCATGAAGAGAGCTTGGCCCTCTGCTGACGGGGCTACTGGAGACGGCTGAGCAGGGGCAGGTGATCACGGATGGACTTCTCGGAAATCATGAGCCCAAAAAGCCCTTCTCCCTTTTAAGTTGATACTCTTTAGTACCTGTCACAGCAATGGAAAGTTGACTACCACATTTCACAGAATCTTTCAGAAACAAGAGCTTAAAGAAATAAAAAAAAATATGAAATAACATGGTTTTTAGTAAACCCAGAAAATTCTCTTATCATTGATTGCTTAGGGTTTTCACTCATTGCAAATGTGTGTGTATATATACACACACATAATGGAATTATGTGGATTTGGTATTTGGTGATTGTAACTTAGAAAATAATATGACTTGACCCAACACACTTAAAATTTACACAAGGAGAATATGCATATTTGGTGATCTCAAACCAGCAATGAAGAAATCAAGTTTTTAGACTTCTCATAATGAAGCCCATTTTATAGCATTTATTGTGTCCTTTCCTCTAGTCATCTGACCCAGCATAGGCTCACAATGAAAGGCTGAGCGTGGATGAGGCCATGTTCATTGTTGGGGGCGTGGTCCATGCCAAAGGCTACATGGAGGAGAGAAAACTATCCCATGGGTAGTGATGAAATATGGTAAAGGATGATTTTCTCAAAGAAAAAAGGTAAAATCAGACTCTCCTACAATGTGAAATGAACACATATCAAAGGTATTATTCTCTCTTTCAGTAATGCAACTGGTACGATGCTACAACAACGCAGTGGAGAATTCCAGGAACTGCACACACACAGAGAGAACAAGGGACTGTAAAATGAACTCTCACAAGCCCTTCCACCTGTCTGCTCACACAGCACGCACCAGTTACACCCTGAGGAGACGTCGCTGATTTGGACTCATAGGAAACAGAGCAGCGGGGGCATTATCACCTCCCTGCACACCACAGAGCAGTAACGATAAGGCAAACAGAGGGGAGGAACTTAAAGTGTGGCACGTACACATAGAAGGCAGTGCTTCGTGTGCATACTGAGAACTAAATTCAGCACCTTGTGCACGCTAAGCATGTGTTACAGCACTGTTACATCCCCCACCCTTTTTTCTTTGCACATTCTAAGGACTTTCACAATTTATCATGACACACAGATAGCTGGGAGGGCAGCCCCTGACAGTACAAGGTGCCCCACACGTGGCTGTCAGCGTCAGCTGGAACACACATTCCTCTCCTGGCCCTCCAAGCTGAGGTAGAACTTTCAATCAGTGAATGTTTAAATAGTTGCCCAAGGTGGATCTACTAGATCTGAAGATGGCTTCTGCCTGTGTGATGGCGGAGGGCATCATTTGGAGTGGGGGCCACTGCCCAGAAGTTGTGGCACTGAGCCTTTTGAAAAGAGCAGAGCGGGTGTTGGGTCATGAGGACAAGTGATCAGAGGACAAGCAGAATGGCAGCCTGCGATGACTATAGCCTTGATCGCTGGTTTTCTGTAACTGTGGAAGGGAGAAGTCTGGGGTAAGTGCTGCAGACCCATCTCCAGGAAAGGACCAGGAGAGATTCGCCTTCCAGGAGTGTCCTAACACTCCTCCTCATGGCAGCCCTGGGGACCGGAGACCCTCTCCATATTGGGGAGAGGGACTAGGGGTGCGCTGGAGAGCTGGCCTTTGCAGCAGCCCTGCTGGTTCCCAGGAGGGACAGGCGGCAGGGGGCCAGGCTAATTGGCAGGGAGTGCTTAAAAATATTTAGTTTTTGCTTTAGAATTAGAAGAAATGGTACAATAACTTGGAATGTATGCTATTCAAGCCAACATAGATTTTACTGGTGATTGTAACAATGCAAAGGGAAAATAATTTTAAGAGTTTACTTGCAGAAGCGGTGTGCACTGTCTTACGCACTTTCTTCACCACCCAGACACAATTCCCAGTGTCGGGGGCTTCCTGGGCTCACAGCCAGTCTGTGTTGGCAGCTCTGGGACAGCACTGCAGGGCCCAACGGCATGGCAGGGCTCCCAGCGGGCAGTGGAGAAACTGGGGAGGAGACAGATGCTCCCGGGCCTCGCCTTCAGCCAGGCCCCCGTCCCAGAGTCCCATGTTGCTACCAGATTTCCGCGGTTCAGTCCCCTTTCAGAAGCCCCTTCTCTGAGCCTGTGAGGCTTTGGAGGGCATTTCACACAGTAACCGTGCTGTCTGCTGCCTCGCAGAGGATGCCCACATTTACACGGGGTACCTGTGCTGGACGCAGGTGGACACAGCACCAGTCCCCAGTCCTGCTGGTCAGCCCCTCTTGGGCCACACCGACCTCTCCTGACCCCTCGCTCTGGAAAAGAAGTTGCTCATGCAGCTCGTTCCAAAGTAAGAATAGCTGATCGCCTCTGATGTCAGTTTTCACCCTCCTAGTCAAGCATCAGAAAAATGGGACCGTGGAGCTGACTGGGGAAGAATAATGGTGACTTTTGAATGACAAGATTTCTAAGCCATTAGCTGCAACACTGTGCGAGCAGTGAGAGTGGCTCCTGCCTTGGGTTCTGCAGTAATTTGAGGTCCCCAGCGAAGTCATTCTCCTGAGCTTCCTCTGCTCTCCAAGGCTCTGTCTGGAGCGCCTGCTATGTAGAGAGGATTCACTTCCTATTCTGGGAAGAAGCAGTAAGTCAAGGGCCTCAGAGGCCTAGATTATACGGACGGTAAAAGTTTGCTGGGAGAGGAAGCTGTACCTCAAAAATATGGGGACATAGCTCAGAGATGGGACAGCTGCCTAGCAAGCACGAGGCCCCAGTTCAATTCCCAGAAGCACTAAACGGAGACTGACAGGGTGAGAAGATCTCGGCTGAAAACAGGAGGCCTCTGGGACTCTGGCTTTGATACCAGCTGTGGTGCCTGGTGCTGCAAGCACCATTTGAGGCTCTCTTTCCTCACATGAATTATAGACTGGGTTGTACAAAAACCAGCTGTAGATATATCAAAGTGGCTGAAATCCTGGTGTCAGCTTTGCCACCATTCAGTGGTAACTGTGGGCCTTTACAATTAGTGTCTCTCTCTGACTACAGGGCAATGTTCATACATATCTTTCCTTCAATTAAAAATGTAAGGTCAACATATTAAAGCCTCACTCATCGAATCAAAACTAAAAGTATCTCCTCAAGTTGAGTAAATATAGTCTCTTCAGTTTTGAGTTTTAAACACCAAATGGTTTTTATTTTCTGTGAAATATATTTATTAATATATGTGATTATGATAAGATACAATAAGAACTCCTTTCTCATTACCAAGAAACTCCCCAACTACAATTTCCTCAAGATTCTTTATGGTATGGATATGTTAAATGCTGCTTCTGTATTCTATTGGTCAGCTTTCTGTTACTAAAACAAAACACCTGAGAGAGTGATCTTAAACACAGAGGCTTGCTTTGGCTCACAGTTTGGGACATTTCAGCCCCTGGCTGGTCCGTAGGGCTGTGGATATGAGATCGTGGCAGAGGCAGCTGCACACCTCGATGCAGCCAGGAAGCAGCGAGAGGAAGAGGAGGTCCTGGGGTCTCAACATGATCTATGGAAGACTGCTGAGCACACCTCTCTTTACAGGCATGAGTCTTCCTGAGGCAGTAGAGATCTAACTACACCGTGTGTGTGTGTGTGTGTGTGTGTGCAGTCTCGTTTCCTTGCACCAACAGCTTTCTCTGTTACCCTCTCTCATCCAGGTTCCATCTCAGGACCCTGCATTTTCTTGGATCTCTATGTTACCAGCAATCAATGAGATCTGTAGGGTTTATGTGATGGTGAAGAGGTGATTCATTTTACGGGAAGAACTTTAGGAAGGGATTGGACGATCAAACTAGAAAGAAAATTTAATGCACACACACACAGGGTGGGGCAGTAATGGGACTTTTTAGTTTGGGGAGTTTCTTGCGGGGGGGGCGGGATTTGTTTCGAATTAGCAAGTGTTACCTTCGACTTCCAGTCTGAAAACAAAACCCAACTTGGTACCGGAATGTGCAGGTGTGGGGGACACAAATAGTTCTTCATTTCCGCGAAGTTCATGCTTTGAGATAAAACATCACAAAGGCTGAGTTATGGGCAATATTCCACTGATTTTGTGTTGGAGAAAAATTGAATATTGTTAGTTTCACTGGTCATCTAAGGATTTTTTTTAAGATTCTTATTATAAGGAATAGATACAGAAAATGCATTATACTTTGAAAACATTTCAGCAAAATAGAAAAGATTTGAATTCCCTGTAATCTAGAGATACTGCTAACCTTTTAGTTTATTTTTCATATTTTTTCTTTTATATATGATATAAATTTTACAAAAGCAACACCATAAATACTGCTTTCTATCATGTGCTTAAGTAGCATCTGACAAATTTTGTGTCTGAAAATTTCCCCCACTGTATGGCAGTGCCCTAATACACTGTAGTAAGCCAGTTCCCTATTTTTAAATTATTACATCACTTGCAATTATTCATTTTAAGGAGTACTGTAATAAATATTGTATATATGTATGCACATTTAAGACTAACCATGTACATTTTTACCTATAAACATTTCTAGCTGGAATTGATAGATGTTCAGAAGTTGTAAGAATTTTGATGCCTGCTCCTGAATAATCCACCCCAAAGACAACGTTAGTACTGGTGGTTTCTGTTAGAAATAAATTCCACTTTTTGCTAGAACCTTTAGAATCTGAAAGCAACAGGAAAGAGGACAAAAATCACATAGAGGTCTCTGTTCTGAGCAGCCTTTCTCTGGTTCCCTGGGAGACTTGTAACGGGAGGTGTAAGAAGGTCACCCAGAATCACCAACAAAAAGAAGATAAGAAGAGGCGCATTTGGGAGGTTGCACTGGGGCTGCCCAGGGTGTCCAGGTGTCTGGTGTGACACCAGGTAGCGGGGTTTCCTGTGGAACATGGAGGCCTGGAGATGGTTGGCCTCAGGGAAGCGAGCTGGGCTCTGGGTGTGAGCACAGATGCAGGGTGGAGGGCCTGAGTTGGCTAAAAGCAAGTGCCTGCCAACAGGGCAAATGGTGGGCACAGACAAGTCAAGAGGCAAGAAAGCGTTCACTTGCTGTCCACTGCATTTGCGATCAGAAATGACTGTAACAGCTTTTTCTAGAAGGTCTCTTCCCATCACCATCACGGATACATGTCCCCAGCAGCAGGGGCTCCAGGGGCACGGAGAGATGGCAGCATGTGTGAGCACTGGTCTGGGGGATAGTCCGTTGGGGCCCCCTTCGTGAGGAATGTGACCCCAGTCTGTCTGGTCACTTTGAGCAAAGCAGAGTGCGACCTCTTCACTTAGGCTCTTCCCAGGGAGCAGTTTCTCTCTGTGAGATGATTAACTACGTCTCTCCTCACACCGCCAGTGTGTGGGTGGGCAGCACCCTGGGTGAGTCTCCCCCCGCATGATGAGTTTCTTTTCTGCTCTTTGATGTAAGAAAACCTGGGAAGTGAGAGAGAGAGAGAGAGAGAGAGAGAGAGAGAGAGAGACAGAGAGAGAGACAGAGAGAGAGAGAGAGACAGAGACAGAGACAGAGACAGAGAGACAGAGAGAGACAGAGAGACAGAGACAGAGAGACAGAGACAGAGAGACAGAGACAGAGACAGAAAGTGAGCCAGTGAGCAAGACAGAGTGAGAGATGAGATGAGATAGAGAAAGCAAAAGAGAGGGAAAATGAGAGAGAGAGTGAGAGTGAGAGAGGGAAAGAGTAAGAGAGAGTTGGAATGAACTCAGCTCACCACAGGAAGTCTCTCAATCTTTTGTTTTTGAATGGAAAATATTTATGTTTATTAATCGAAAGTTTTTGCTCTGGGAAGAAACATTGCTTGGCAGCTTTCTTCAGGCTTATCCAGGTTCCCAGGAGCCAGGTGGGGGGCGCAGGAGCGAGAGAGCTCCGAGTAAGATGAGGGCTTCTGAAGAAGGAGCTCCTGGCCCAGGGAAGGTGAGGGACGCTCCCCAGGGCGCCTGCCCACCGCAGGCCACTGCCTGAGCTCCCCAGCTTGCCCGGCCCAAGCCTCCTTCCATCTGCCTGCTTCTGCTTCTGCTTCCTCCGTGGGCCTGGCTGGGGTGCCGGAGGAACAGGAGGAAGGGAAGAAGAGCTGAGGTCTTGGCATCAGGCATCTTGGACCTGAAGCACCAGCAGAGGGAGGAGGGGCCGCCGTCGCCTTTGCTCCCGCCCTGGATCCCATCTCTCTGCTTCTCTGCTGCGGGAAGGGACCCTCAAGGCATCCCACAGTTTGCAAGGGCTGCTTGCTTCTACAGTTAAGAGACTTCTGGGCCACGGTGGGTGTGCTCAGTACACGTTTTCTTAGCATGCAGGAGGCTCTGGGTTTGATCCTCAGCACTAAAGAAAAGAAAGAAGATTCCTGGACCCAAAGTCAGAAACAATAAGTGCATCTTCCCCCACACCGAGGGTGAGCACTTGGTGGGAGAATCAGCAAGAGACCGACCTCTTCACTGCACACAGGGAAGCCAATCAACTCATGGCCCCTCAGGGCCTGTCCGCAGGAGTCAACATTCACATCCCCACCTCTCTGCTGTGCTTTAGAACATCACATTCTGAGGTCTTGGGGTTGAGCTTTCAGCCCGTGAAGGGACATGATGCAGCCTCTAGCAGCTTTCTCATCTTACACAGGGTTAACAAGCTCTCTACAGATTCTTGTGAAGACCAGAAGCAGCAGAGGTCAGTGCCCAGCACACAGAGTGGGGTGCACTGTGCAGCAGCCTTGTTACTGCTGTGGCAACTCCTGTCCTGGGGCACAGGGCGCAGCAGGTGCAAGGTGGGCCCTGAGCTCCCAGGTGGCCGGGACTGAGGGCCAGGCCCATGGGTGTGCAGAAAGACTTCCTGAGCGCCACCGGGAATGCAGGTGCTGTCAGCAGGAGCACAAATGTCTGTCCTGCTAGAAACTGCAGGTTTCTGAATATGTTTAAAACGGTTCATAGTTTCCATAAGGGAAGGGAGGCGATCGAATAGGAATGCAGAAAGGGGGACCTGGCATTTCAATAGGGTGTTCACCAGTTTGCTGTGTGACCCCACCTACCTCCCTGGGCTTTGGAAAGATGGGCAGTGTTGGACTGCGCAACTTCTCTTTCCAGCAGGATCCAGATCCGTGCATTCTCACGTTCTCCCCCACCCGCCCTGGCGGCGTGGCACACGAGCTCTGGGGTCTTTCCTGTTCATCCAAGAGTTAAATGTTTGTGTTACTGTTTGATTGTTTGCGTCTTTTGATTTAAAGTGTGAAATAAACTCATGCTCATTACATAAGGATTAGAATTACAGAAAAATGGATGAAAAATTAAGGCACCATCTGAGGTAATGAATTGCTTAGCATCACGATCTGCTTAAGAAGGACAGAGAAGCAAAGTTTACAGACCGAACACAGAGGAGCAGAATGGGCCCGGGCAGGAGCAAGGGGCTGTGCTGGCTGATCCGGCTCATCCTCCTCCTCCATTCTTCCACATCGAGACCCCAGGACTGAGCATGTTCAGCTTCTCTGGTCATTTCAAAAGGAACAGAAAACACTGGCAACCACCTCTTCATATTTCTTCTCTTGGCTGCAAGTGCCATACCTGGGCTGCAGACCCATCTTGTAGCCAAGAGGAAAACAGGATCATAGAAATGCAGGGTTTGACTCTGGCAAACTCGTACTCAACCCTTGAACTACCTACCCCCACGCTGCAGGCTACATTGGAAATAAACATTTTGCAGCTACTACACACACTGAGGCATTAAAAAAAATTCAGCAAGTCAGATCACTGTGTGAAAAAGCACGGTTCAGAGCCATGTGCGTATGTGCGAACGTAGGGAGGAAGAGGTGTGTGCATACTCGGATTTGTACGCACAGATAGGTGTGATGATTTCACATGGGCATAAATGTGAAGGACTGATGTTACTTGTGGATACAGGAAATAGCTAAGGGGTGGTCTGCTGTGAGCAGGGTTTAGTTTGGGGTTCCTGGTACCCTTCATCCCACCTGAAGGCTGGGTCCCTCGTCACCAGGACCCCTGGAATGCGAGCTGTCCAGGGGTTTCAGTTACACGATCTGTGCACACAGCGACTCCAGGGTCAACACTGCATTTGACACAGCTGAAGGGTTTCGATTTGACTCTGGGAAGCTTCTGAACCCCAAGGACAAGGCCAACCACATACCCCAGGTGAGTTTCACTGTCAAACCATTGAAACTAGCTCGGATCCACGCCCTCACCCACAGCAGGGCCGATCCCTCTATTTGCTGACCCCAGAGGAAGGGTGCACCCTGCCCCTCAATCCCTTGGTGTCTGTGGGAGCACCTGGGATGTGAACCTCCCCTCCAGCTCTGCTCCCCAAACTCGTCTTCCAGAGCGTGCTGCTGAGCTCCCCCCACACCCAGGAGTGTGTGAGCCCTGGGACAGGGATACCCACTTACATGCATTGGGGAAAATCACTCCTTTGGAAAAATTAGGTTTCAAATTGCGCATTGTTTAAGTCTGTCTTGGACCCTGGCTATCTCCAAAATCTATGCTTCTCCTCATTCCTGAAAGGTCAGGAACAGTGGAGGATTAACCACAATTCTCTTAAAGAAAAATGAGTTGCCTTTTTTCTACTCTGGCCATAGAATGAAAAAATCCAAAGTTTTATTTGACATAAGAGTTTACTTGCCTTGAAAAGTTTCTGAATTATTTAGCAGTAGGACCTTGTAGTATTAAATGAATATGAATCTTACGAAAGCCGTGGTTTTAAAGCCCATTTGGTTAAAATATTTACAAGCGGTGAGCTGGCGTTCTTATTTGGATTGTGTTTTTCTTCCTTGGTTTCTTTCCCCATCTTCCCTGCCGCAGCCTTCTTGCCTGCTCTCCTTTCTCTCCTTTCTCTCCTCCCTGGCTCCTCTCGAGTATGTATCCTTGCCTGACTTTCTCCGGTCTGAGGACACAGCACACAGCTACACCATGCCAGGACTCAGTTCCCACCGGCTTCCTGAATCCCAGAAGGATCTGATGGTCTTTGGCGGACAGTATGTGTAGCCTTGGGGAGTGACTGAGGATTGGCAGAAACTCCTTCCCTTCACCAGGGATTGGTGTAGGGAGAACTTGTCATCCCTTGTTGGCCAATGAGGTGGAAGAGAAAGCTTGTTGGAGGCAACTTATGTCATTCATGGAAAAAGAAAGAGGTACAGAGAGAGAAAGCCCAACCTGGGGTATCCTCCATCTTCCACACTAAATAATAATGCTTGGTGGGCCGTTCAGTTCTCTTTGGGGACAGAAGAGGACAGAAACAACCTGGTTCTCATTGATGTCACTGGACCCAGCTAACTCTTGACTTCTTATCCTTTAGCCCAGGGTTTTCGGTTACTGCTTGCCAAAAATTCATTTGAATGTTCATTGGTACCTTGATTTACAAACTTAACTTGTTCCATGATTCTGGGGAGCATGGTCACCATTGTGTTTACCATGTGATGCAGAGTTGGAGAACAAGCAAAATTTCATCAAATGCTTCATTTGGGAACTGAATTGTTTGTGAAAAGAAGCATTTATGAACTGAGGTACTGTATAGATTTAACAATCAAGTGGGGAGAACTATTTGAAATGAATGAAAAAGGTACATCTAAATCTCTGTAATTATAATGACGGGAATATGTCAAAGAATGTCAGTCACACCTGTGCCTTAGTGATCAGCCCTACTCCAGGTAGCTGAGTAGTCTCTGAGGAGGGTCCAGAATGCTGGCCTTGAAGCTGACTCATGCCAGGTAATGAGGGCATGGCGTGTGCTCTGGGGGGGGGGGTCCTAAAAGACTGAGTATCCAGTGAAATGGGAGGAAAGCGCTGGGGAGTGAGCTAGGCCAGGTGAAGATCAGCTCCTCATGAACCGTCTGGGCCGTGTGGCTCTGTCTTCTCAATAACAGAGGCCCAGCGTGTGTGAGAACCTGGCCTGTGGTAACACTCCTTCCACTGGGAAATGTCTCACAGGCCTTTGTTCAGTCTGGCCAGGGCTTCTGAACCTTGGACTTTCCCCTGTGACAGGAGCATCTCCGTTCTTAGAGGGTTGTGACAGCACATGCTAACAGATGACTCATGGTGGGGCAGGAGGGTTATGCTGGAAAGACAAACCGTGTTATAAAGGTCTGGGGCCTGGGCCTGATGCTCTGCAGCAGAGGAGCTGAGACTGAACTCTGCCATGTGGCCAGTGGTCCAGTCAGTCACCACTACTGATGACCCCCAGTGCAAGTTCTGGACACCGCAGCCTGGTTGGTGGATGAATCCAAGGTGAACGTCTTGCGCACACGGAAGCGTCATCCTTAGAGCCTCCCAGACTGAGCCTCGGTGTCCCTTCACTCAACTGTTCCTGACTTCCGTCCTTTATGGTAAAATGTCATCAGATGTGCAGTTCTTTCCTGGCTTCTGTGAATCACTCTTGTGAACAGCAAACCGAGGGGAGCTAGGGGATCCCCGTGTGTAGCCACTGAGTCACAGCTATAGGTGCCTGGGGACCCCTGAGCTGATAGCCGGCATCTAAAGTGCGGCTGTCTCGCTGGGAATGATGCCCACCCTTCAGCAGTGAAGTGCGCCTGGCGGCGGGGTTGGTGTCCGAGTCACTGGCCTGCACTTGGAACGCGCTTTGCGGCCCAGGCCAGAGCTGTGTGGCCTGGATGACGGCACCTCCATTCTCCGGAGCAGGAAGGGCTTCTTGTCCTGCCAGGCCCACGCACCAACTGCTGTGGGGGACAGTGCGAGTCTTTGGTCATGGAAATCTGAAGGGGGGAGTAAGAGAGCTGCAGTCACCCCGAAGGCAGCTGGCTGTCATTGTGGGGACGCCTCAGGCCCGCACCCAGCTCCGCAGTCAACCTGCAAATCTTCCTCCTCAGACCTGTCTTCTTTTATTCCAGAGTAAGAAATAAAAGAAAAGTATAATAAAAAAGATATTGCATTATATAGTGATAAACATACCATGAATTTTTTTTTTAAACTTTGATCTTCCTGGCGGTCCTGCTTGGGGATACTATCACTGTTGACAACCAGTGACACACGTCCCTTGGGGAGCTCAGCCGGAATCCTGGCTCTGGGGGCAATGCTCAGGTGCCCTGCTCCACAGCACACTGCTGCCTCAAACCTAGTAGCAAGCAGAAGCAGACCTGGGCTAAGCACCCTCTGGGGAAGTTATACCCCATCTGCGGAGTTCTGCACAGCCATGGGAGACCAAGTACCCTCCCTTACCGTCTCTGAGACTCCCATCCTCCTCCTCTTTCCCTGTGTTACCTTCCTGTACCGACTTGGCTGGTGTGTGCGTGTGCCTGTGCGTGTGTGTGTGTGTGTGTGTGTGTGTGTGCAGTTCCCTCCCTACATCACAAGGCCTGGCTGGAGGGTCATGATAGGCACGAGAACCATGCGAAGGGAAGGGAAGGGTCTATATGACCACAGTCTGCTCCCGAGTCCTGGAAGTTGGGGGCAGAAAGTGACCACTGTTGCCTGGCCAGGACATTAGCACCTGGTAAAGGAGGCAGGACCTGGGGTGCGGAGAAGGGAATGTGCAGGTGTCTGAGGTGAGGATGTGAAGCTGGAGGGGAGGGTGGATATTTTTGCCCAAGTGAAGGTGCTCACGGAGCAATGCAGGTGCGGAAACAAGAAGCCAGAGTCAAAGGGAGGACCAGGGTACAGTAGGTGGGTTGGTGCCAGGTCCCTGAGGGATGCTCCAAGACATGGGTAGTGCCCTGCACTATTACATTCAATGAAAAATACAACAGTGACAAAGTGTAAATGACAAATGAAACAAGAAAGAGGTTAACAACCACAACCAATAACACAATGGAGCAAGTAGAGTGAATGTTGCAATCATTGACATTTCAAACATATACATTGTTTCCAGAACTTTCCATTTAATATTGTCACACTGTGGTTGACTCACGTAACCAGAGCCTAGGACAGTGACACCACGGGCAGAGGAAGGCTCCTGGTAGGAGCTCAGGGAACCCCGGGCTGAAGCTCCTGCACTTCCACCTCCGTCTTCTTCTGTTTCCACTTCCGTTCAGTTTCTTGCTGCCAAGAGGGACGATGGTAGTGCCTGCCTCTGGGCCTTGGAGTGAAAGCCTCCAGAGGGACAGCAGGGCCCTTTGCTAGCGCACAGCACAGTGCAGGCGCCCATACCATGTTTTATTTTATATTGAATGAGACCCAGGACAGGGCTGAGAAGAACAGGAGTCCTTGGGCGCAGGCGCTTACGCCCGTGCTCCTAGACTGGGTTCCCGATGTTCCTGCACGGACCGCTCTGGAGTCCTCAGAACACTGCCTCACGTTCAGGCCCTGAGCTGTGACCTGGGCTGGGGCACTTCCCTGTCATCCAGTTCCTGGGCGTCTTCACTACTGTCCTTTCTCTTAAGTTCCAGGTGGTCAGAGGTCGGTTGCTGAGGAGTCTCCATGATGCTTCCTCAGGGTGGTCGGAGGGCTGCTGGGGCACTGTCCCCATCCTGGTCACTCTGCCTCCTCTTAGGACATGAGGCCAGGTTGCATGCACTGCCTCCCCGATCCGGCCTGGACAGGCAAGGCTGAAGCAGGCTTGTGATATGACTCAGCCCTCTCCCCCTTCGCCTATTTTTTTGCGAAGGGCCCTGTGAAGAGGCTCAGATGCAAGACAAAGATGAGGGGGATGACTGATTTCTGAAATCACTTTATTCTGTGCTACTATCTGTGCTTCCAGAGAGCCAGAGAAGCGGGAGTCATAGATTCTAAAACCACCAGATGATCACACTTTCTTCCTGTCAAGCCCTGCAGAGTGGATTCCAGCAAGGCCACGATAAGGAGGCGGCCACTGTGGCAGGGCTGGCCATGGGGTCCCCTGTCCCAGCACACCAGTGGAATAAGGAGAAGCCCAAAGGCTCCCTCTGGACAGAGTCCAGGCTGGTCTGTCCCAAGGCACCACTCCCATGGGCTCCACCCGGGGCTGCACCACCCCCTGGCCCCCTGGGATCCCCTCCCCGCCTCAGCATGCCTGCTGGATTGACATTTCGTAGTGCTTTGTCACCGCACCCACAGACTGTGGGTACATAGCCGGCACACAGAGGCCAAGGCGCAGAGGGGCGAGCAGAACATCCTTGACATTTCCCAAGAGCCAGCTCTTTTGCATAATAAACACAGGGTAGATTTTCTAACCCCCCTTTGACATATGACAAAGCCAGTTCCAAAGTTTGAGCAGCTGTGCTGATCACCAAAGCACAGGTGAGACGTTTGTTTGCCAGATGCCCACGAAGGTCTCTTCTCCCAGTGTCACACAGCTTCACATCTGCTCCCCCAGTGTCCACCCCTGCAACGTCCTATACCAAAAAGAGGGTTCAAATCCCAGTTTGGGCACTAAGTGCCCTCTCTGGGCCTCGCCTTCTTCTTCTGAAAATGGATGGTAATTTCACTGAGCTCACAGGTTTACACTGCCTGTACGATGCCTACACGTTGTCCATGGTGTCTAACTTGGCAGGCGCACAGCTGGCTCCTTTCTTAGGTGATCAAACGGCTCAGTGCAAAGAAGGAAAGCGCCTTGATTTCCCAAAGAGATGCAGCATTTGGAGTCTGGCTTCCAGTAGCCCACTGTCCATCCCAGATCTGGACTCTGCATCAGGAGGGCTTTGCATCCCGGGTGTGGCTGTGGTCCAGCCCCCAGGCTCCCATGCTGCAGCAGAGGGACAAATGCAGTGAGGTGTGTTCAACAGAAGTGGGTGCCTCAGCTGGAAACCTGGAGCCTGGGTTCTTCCCCATGGGCAGAAGGAGCACTTCAGCAATCACTAGGCATGTTTTTCTCTACCAAGAACTCATAATCAAGCCTTCAACGGCCCTGAGTAGTAAGGCAGTGCGTTACTACCTCCCACACAAAGCTGAGTGTTCAGCCGACCTCAGCTACTCTACACCATTTAGCACTGTGAGGCTCTCGTGTCTTCTAGGCAGCAAGAATGCCAGGCATCAGGTCCAGACCACACAGAGGAGACAGGAGCCTCCTTAGGAGCGATGGAAGATTTCCTAGAAGCTTCACTTTGCCTCGTGTCTCCACAGCTAGAAAACCAACCACCAACAAAAAGAGCTGTGGTGGCTGTGACTACTTCAGCTTGGTGGTTCTCAACACCAGCCGCCTATTAAAATCACACAGTGGGAATCTTAAAAAAGATAGATCCAGGATCTACCTTCATAGATTCTGGTTCAGTCGGTTTGCAGCAGAACCTTGCACCAGACTTTATAAACTCCTATGGGCGCATCCAATGGCCAGGAAGAAATCCAGGGTCTGTAGTTTGCTGCAGCTCCATCATGGCTGAGACATCTGTCCAAGAGGGAGAGCTGCTTCCATCCCTGTCATGTAGGAGGCCTGGGTGAATCATTGCGCAAACAGCTTTATCCTTCACTGGGAGCTGATGAGTAGGTTCTGTGACAAAAAGACTGACATCTTCTCATTCAGCCACCTGCCCCTGAGGCCAGTTTCCCCCTACCCCTCCCTAGAATCAACGTTTTCTTTTTGTTGTGCCCATGCAGCATCCATAGTGAAACTCCTTCTGGGCATTTCCAAGAATGTTGCATGGCACCACTGGGTCAACACAAAAAAGTGAGAGCCTCTGGCTCCAGTCCCTGGTGGACCTCTGCCTCCAGCTCCCAGTTTAGCTCAGGGAGGGAGCACAACATCTGCTTGGGGGGCCCAGGGGGGTCGGCTGGGGCTTGAGCTGTCCCAAGGTCCTATCACCATGACTGTCTCAGATTTACCTCCAAAAGTTTCTCCTTATTCTTCGATATTCACAAGAAGGGTAGAGTCAGCTTGTGCTTCTCAGTAAACGTGCCCATTTTCAACTTCCAAAAGAGGCAAAGGGGTATCAAAGTGGCTGAGAGGCTCATTCTTTTCAGCGAGTGATTCTCCATCTCATATGCCCAAATATTCCAAGAAAGCTCTTTGGTGGCAGTGGTGCAGCATGGTTGTGATTATCACCCAAGTCAAGGCCACAGGACTGTGTCCCACTGCACACAGGTGGCCATGCTAGGTACTGAAGAGGTGCTCTGCTCCACGTGCTGGAAAACTTACACATTACTTACAGAGGCAGAACTGTATGACAAAACAGCATAAGATGCCACAAGTTCAAGGCCAAGTCAGCCTGACCCAAGTCACACGTGTTCAGAGGCTTTCTTCAAAATGACTTAGGGGAGCAAAGTCACCACTCAAGTGAACACAGCAGAAGGTCTGTGTCTGAGGCGGGGAAATCATTGTTCTGGGAACTGGATGCACCTTTCTTTCAGCTGTGGGTAGACTGCGCAGGGCAGAGGCGTGAAGTCCAGTCATCCGAGAAGTGCTGGGGAATTCTTCTGCTATTGTTGCTATTGCTAAAGCCAATCACTTCCGTTATGACACCTACGAGTTGGGAGAGTTAGGAATTCAGCTGCAAGCATGGATGGCCCGCCCAGCTCAGTTCCCTGCGCCTTCCACTAAAACACCCAGGACCTCTTTTGGTAACAGCAGTCTTCACTCCAGAGTCCTCTGAGACTGTGTGAGGTGCCTCCTCAGAGCTTCACCTGTCAAGCAGACAGGCTCGATCTGGGACCGTGAGGGCTGAAGAAGACCACCCCTCCTGGAAGGTCTGCTTGGGGTGATTCCTCCCTGGGCCACAAGGACGTGGAGAGTGGCGTATGTGATTTCAGACAAGGGCACTGAGGAATGAGTGGTAGGAAGTCACCCAAGTGGGGCATCACAAGGACGTTCTCAATGGCAGCATGAGAAGAACAATGTCCCTGTGTATGGAGGGAACCTCACGGGCTCAGACTTACCTCTCATAGCCGATCCCCGTTTTACTCCCGAGAGCCCCCAAATGGTCAAGATTGCACTCTAAATAGATCTGTTAGATTTAAAAGGTCTTGCAACCCAAAGAGCAAATAATTAAAGAGCAAAATAGGACAGACGGGAGGAAATAAGGAGACGGATCTTTTGCATGTGAGAGGGGCAGAGATGGGGAGGGGAGAAGGACGGGAAAGAAAAGTGGGGATGTGTTCTGTGGGCGTCCGGCTCCCCACGAGGAGTGGTCACGATGGACTGGGAACACGCGCCAGCGAGAGTAAGACACGGACTGAAAACGCCCTTGCTTACCTACTTAAACACAGAGCGCTTTGCTTCTGGCCACTATAATGTCACACCCGATAGTAACATGTGCCTTACCAGGTGTCAGCTCTGTCTTCATAGCTTGCTCGGAATTGTTTTTCCTTTTGAAGAAAATATTGAGAAAAATAAAATAACGACTAGCCAAAGCAGAATCTTCATATTTGACAGCCTGCATTACACCATTCACTATTTTTTTAAAATCATGTTATTGTTAGTCATTTTACACACAGAACTACAAATTCTTTGCTTCCTTTGCTTCCTTCTTTCAGCTCTGGGAATTACAAATACTTCACAATTTTACCAGTTTCGAAAATCAAAGTTTCTATTCTTATCAGAAAGTAAATTCTTCCCCAGATGCTGTTCCATGCATTTAAATAACTGAAATTTAAGACTGATTCAGCAAGCGGTGTCCTAAAGACCTGCGGACCAAGCGGCCCCCTCTCAGATGCGTTTGAGTTCCAGTCAAGCATTTAGACCTCGATGGTGGGGTATTACTTATACGAAATGCACCTTATTGTTTCTTTCAGCTTCTGAAGAAACTTCTACGAATGCTCCAGGGACCTCACTGGAGAGAAGCAGGGGCAAGTCAGTTCTGCATGTCCTAGACAGCTCTGTTAAATCATTTTAAAAGTTGGCAGTTTTTCTTAATGAATGACCCTGGGGGCATATTCATGACCATTTCAAATTCGAGTTTGTTCTTTGTCTTCTTGTGGTATCACTCAGCATCTCCTTACTGGTCAGCTAGGTTTCACAGTCAGCTCAGTGGGGTTTTGGGGGCATTTACAGGAAACTAGGCATTTACGAGCACCCCAGAAGCTACGAGGGGCCGCCGGGAAGGCCGAGCAGTGTGTGCAAGGTGTTCATGGGGAAAGCACACTCGAGTAACGCTGCGTTCTGGGTTTGAGTTCCAAGCAAGCAGCTTCTGTAACACAGAAATCATATTGACAGGAGTTACCTTGCTTCCCAGCTCTCCATCTGATATTGGTGTTTCTTGAAGATGCCTGAGCAGCCCAAAGAAGACAGTTGGTTTCTTCAGGGTCCGTGAACCCGAGGTGTGAAATCCAAGCTCTGCAAGCAGAGATGAGGTCACGGGTGGGGCAGCCTAAGCCCGCGCACGCCTGCAGACTCCAGGCCCCGCTGCATCAAACTGAGCAACACAAAGAAGCAGGTCGCTGCCACTCTCCAGTAAATGGAACTGGGACTGGAAACCTTTCCCGACTTCTCAAAACAGATGCTAAATTTCTTGACTGAGATACTAGAACTGTGGCTATGAAGGAGAATGTCTTTGTGGCTGGGAGGTACATATATAAGTTTTTAAGAGGGATGTGATGTGATTCACACTTCTTACTTTTAAATGGTTTGTATGACGGAGGGAGTGTAAATTTAGCAAATGGTCCCAATGGATCAGTCTGCAATGAAGCTATTCCTTCTTTTAGCCTTTGTGTAGATGTGAAACTACTTTTTTAAATTTAGAAAAGTACTTATGAATAAGTGTAACAGAAATATAGGAACAACGGGCATACATGGGTGAAGTAACATTTAAAAATATAAGATGTGAGGCCAGAGGTGTAGCTTGGTGGCTGAGCACGTGCCTAGCACATGCAGGCCCTGGGTTTAGCCCCTAGCACGGGCAAAGTATATGTGAGAACAATGTGAACTGTAAAATGCAGTCTGAAAGCATGAAAAAGACCTCACGATTCTAAACACCGAGGTGAGGTAGTCCAGTCTCCCCTCCCTTCCACTCTACTTTGCCCAGTTACCTCACTGAGCCCGGTGTCTCCCTCCCCACTCTGAGGCCCAGAGCGATGCTTGGCAGGAAGCAGCATGGACAGAGGATGGGGAAGCTGAACTCGGAATTGGGGAGGGAGCTTGGAGACACCATAGCAGCCGTGAATGCAGATGAAGCCGGAGCTTCTGGGCTGCTTCAGGATCCGCACCTCTCAGCCCTGGTTTGCCCAGTGGCTGCTCTCCACTGGTGGAGAGGAGTGTGGACTGCTGCTGAGAAGCCACGTAACCTCTGCGCCTCTGGGCCTCTTCTCCTGCACAGTGAGCGGGGCTGGACTAGCCAAAGGCTCCAGATTGCTTCCGGTGCCCTTAGCCTGCGCAGCCCAGGTGGCAGATGGGGCTGCTGCTTCCTCTCCTCTGCCCGCCCCTTCCAGGTGAAACCCAGGGGCGCAGAGCAGGTGCTGCTGTGAGGAGAGTCAGCCCGTAAAAACTGCACACCACTGTCCCCCTGTCCCTGTCTCTGACATCAACACAGCAGGGCCAACTGCAGGCCCAGGAAGCCAGGACCCTCTGCTGTCCTCACAGCAGGAGACGCTGCGGCCCACTCGGCAGGCATTGGGATGTTCTAGGGGCGTCTCCCACGGAAGAGATCAGATTCTGTCTCTCTGTCACTGCGGGCACACTCGCTGTGCGTGCCCCGTGTGGAAGTCTATTTCCTGGGCTCCAGCCCTTCTGTTCTGTTCTGTGTGATGCGATTCCAGCCTCAGTTACAGAGCACAACCCTCCGCTAGGCATTGGTCCTCAGTGTCCAGGTCCCTGAGAGGTGGGGTGGGTGGGGAGAGCTTTGCTGCCTTCCTCTGTTTCAGAAGGGAGAATAAATTGGGGGTGGGAGGAGGTATCCCCTCTGCTAGAAGCAACAGGAGTGACAGGGATCATCAGTCAGGAGTTCTTCGATTTAAACATTAGTCATTCTGGGCACCAGAATGGAATCTGGGTGATTCCACCAAATCACGTCTTCAAGGGCTGAGATCAGACCTTGAGCGCCCAAGGGCGTCGTGCTGGAGGTGATCCGGCCTCAGTGATGAGTCTCTCGGTGCCAGGGACAGATAAGCCTGAGCTGGGCTCTTTCCAGTCCGACCCCAGGCCGCGGAGAGGCCCCGAGGGCTTTCCTGCCACCCCCACCCCCACCCCCGCACAGCACAGCTGGCACCTGTGGTCCCAGGGGACCGACGAGGGCCAGGCCCGCCACTCCGAGCGGCCCCCTCCCCCGGCGCGCGGGCACAGGGACGCCGCGGGGGTTTCCTCGCCGGCCGGGCAGGCGGCGGCCGGGGTCACCGGGAAGGCTCCCGCTGTCCTGGGCCGCCGTGACCGCTCGGCCTCGGGATCCGAAGCAGGGGCGTCCGACGTGGCGCCCCCGCTACCTCCCCGAGCCCCGCGCCTGCTGCGCCGTGCGCTCGGGCTGCGGCCGGCGGGGTCGGCGGCTCGCTGCGGGCCAGCAGACCCCCGCGGCCTGGCCTGGGGTGTGCTCTCCTCTGCTGCCCCCCAGCGGCCCGGAGCTCCCATCGCGGCGCCTCGGAGCGCAGCCTCCGGGTTCCTCGTGGGCCTCTTTGGTTCTCAAGCTAAACCGTGTTTCCCGAGCTGTGGAGCTGTGGGCTGTTTCTGTGTGTCCGGCCATCTTTCCAGGTTCTGCAGGAAACAGAAGTCAGAAAAACTTCCTGATCAGGGAGATGGCAGATTAGCGATGGGAGAAGACAATTTTAAACCAAGTGCAAAAGTTGGAAAGCCCTCAGCGCTGTGAGTACGCGGCAGAGCGGAGGATGGGAAGGGCATCGGACGTGCTCGCGAAAGCCTCGCACGAAGCACCTTGTTTTGTGAATTCTCAGCCTCCTGACAGTCTTGCAAAAGAGGTTCCTGTTTTTGACAGAGTCGCACTATGGTAAAGAGAATTTGACCATTCCCATGCAGACCACAGGAGGGGCTGACAGTTGAATTCCTGTCTTTCTGTGCCCTAAATCATCCCTGTGTGCGTTATTCCAGATTAGCATGTATTGTTGCATTTTATCCTCATCTTGAAGCTGGCTTCCACCAAGGGCGCCAGCGGCTCTGTGGAAGGTTTGCGGACTCTAATGTCCTGTTCCTAAGCCTACTGCTCATCCCTGGCCGTCTAGAGCAACTTACAAAGGTTCTGGTGCAAATGCACCTTTGAGGGATCAGAAGAATAAAAATTAAGGCGTGTGGATGCAGAGAGGGGGAGGGAACATGTCAAAGGAGAAAAGGGTATGGGCTGCATCCAGGGAAGGGGAGAGCGACGGTGATGGATGAGCCCTTGGGCTCTGGAAGCCAGAGGAAGCTGCTTCAGGCTCTGTGTGGAGAGAGAAGTCGGCAGAGAATGCAGGGTGACTGAGTGGTGCAGCCTGGGTGATGGAGAGCATGGCACTGATACTGGCTAAAACAGAAAAAGCAGAAGACCCAGCTAAGATAAAGAAAGGGCCATGGAAATAGCTCGATGAAGATATTGTCAGACTGCTTGGAGAATGCACTTTGAGCTCAGGAGGGAGAGCAACGTTTGAGGGTCCTCTCTAAGGCTGAGGGGTGAAGCAGGGGGAGTGGAGACACACCCCAGGGCAGTGGTCCTCTGGTGGGAATGTGTTCAAGCATAGCAGGAGCCTCAGGACAGTTGGCGGCCCTCAGAAGGCCTTTAACTGTTTGACTTCTTTTCCCAGCAGGTAGCATTTGCATAGTCTTACGATATTGGCCTGAAGAAATGAGTAAGATGAGTATTTCAGGAAATTTCGATGGTATTTTTGTTGTTGCTTGTTTATTTTGAATAAACAGCCACTTGCTATCTCTCAAACCATACGAGTAGGTACTTACTTAATGGACTAATTACACTATTGAGCCTAATGCTAGCTACACGAGCTGAGATGAGCTCAGTCTACAGTGGCCGGTAGCTAAGAAAGTAGACTTCAGGGCCTCACAGTGCAGTGACAGTTTCAGCGGAGTGGCGGATAAAAGTGGCCAAGCGGCTCCTGTGGGGAGAGGGGAGTCTGAGACTGTGGGAGCTCTTGTAGAGATCAGCAGAAGGCTGGCCTTAGCACCCTCTAAGCCCACGCACCCTTTCTTTGAAGATGCGCAGACCTGGGACAGAAGCAAAACCAGCAGCCAGCCCTGCCACGGGAGCCTGGCTGTGGTAACAGCACTTTCTGCAGAGAGCCAGAAGCAGTCGCAGTGGACCCCCCGGTGCCGCCCAGCCCCTTCAGCCTGCACAGGAGAGTCCAGTGTGGTCTTGGGGAGTTCATGCAAGCACTGCTGAGCTTACTGAGCTTCCCAGGCTGCAGGAGGGGAGCTCAGTGCCCCGCCCCCGCAGACCACATGGACTGGCTCTGTATTGTGCTTTTTTCTCTTTTCTTCTGTGACTGGTCTTTGAAAGAACCAGAGAAGGGGCACGTGTGCTAGTGAGCGCGCCTGTGTGCACGAGTGTCTGTCATGCTTTTACTTCTGTGGTGTCTTTCCAAGTCTTCCTGAGTCCCCGCACTAAGGGCTGTTTCATAGTTTACTAAATCGGTTTTTTGGTCAGGTCATAAACTGAGCTCTGTTCACTGCATCCCTCACCACTGTTCATCTAAATTCCCTCCCCTCTCCTTTCTTCCTCTCTCAGGCCCTCTGTCCTTTCCTCCCTCCTCATTCTTTTCCAGTGATCAAATATTATCGGTACAATATAGTTTTTATTGTTATTTTCGAATTTAATTATCATTGGTGAGGGCGAGCCCGACTGGTTTGTAAAGGACACAGTAAACAAAAGCAGCATTCAACTTTTATTCACAGTCTCAGACACACAGACGCCACAAATAGACAGACAGACAGGACAAGAAAGAAAATAATCAAATTAAAAAATAACAATAAAAACTGTATTGTTTGATCGCATCCAACCTCCTCCCATTTCTCTGTCTGTCCGGTTATATTAACTTCCCCCTTCTGATTCTTCACTCCCCACAAGTAATTCTCAGATCTTCTCTTCCACTGCCTTCATTCCAGATATGAAGACGTTATCATCAAAAGCTTATTTTTCTTTCATTCTCTCTCTGTCTCTTAGTTTTTCTTCTCATTGCTTTTCTCCTTAAGTTTTTCTTCTTCTCTTTTTTATATCCCAGCCTACTCCTCACAGTACTATTCCTTTGTCTTTCTGGATTATTGAAAGAGCTGTGAGCTTTTAAAATAAGTTTTAAATTATATGTGGATGTGCCTGCTTCTGTGGATGCTGATGTGACTGGGAACCACTTAGCAAAAGTGGCTACTCGCCAAGTCATCCCAAAGACAAACACACATCACTGGGAGAAATCCGTGGGCTGCAAAGAGGGCGGCAGTGTGGGCGGCTTCTGCACTAGCTGTTCCATGTCCCTCCTCACAAAACTGTGAGAATCATGCGAAAGCAAGGTAACAAGATGTCTCCAAAATTCATAACTCCCCAAAAGCTGATGTCATGTGTACTAAAGTGAATATGTTTTTAGACAACAAACTCAAAAAATTATTAAATGTTTGAAGTGGTAAGAGAGAAATAAGCAGATGAAGGAAACTATTACCAAGATGATTATGAATTTTAAAAAGATGCAAATAAGGAGCTGAATGATTCAACTAGTTAGGTGATTAATGAGTTCAAAGAAGATACAAATAAGCCACTGAATAAATTAAGGAAGATGATTCAGGATATGCATGACCACCTGAGTGAAAAATTAAAGACAATGAAAGAGAATTAGGCAGAAGTCCCCAGAAATGAAAAACTTAATGAAAACGAAAACCATCTGTCAAAATTAGAATATCAGAACTTGAGGATAAAGCTGATGCAGTATAACATGAGGTCAGTGATACTTTAAAAACAAGAAACAACCAAAGATGCTGTGGCCCTAAAAGAAATGACCTCAGGTTATTAGAATTAAAGAGGAGGTAGAGTCAGAATCTAGTGGTATAAATATATATCCACCAAAATCATGTCAGAAAAAAGCTCCAAATCTAAGTAATTAGACACTCAGGTAAATCAGGCATTTACAGCATCCACCAGACATGATCAGGAAAAGCCCTCCATGACATATTATATCCAAAATCAGAGAACAGAGAAAGAATACTAGAAGCTGTTACAGAAAAATGCCAGATTTTCTGTGTGAAGACAAACTTGTCAGGCTAACAGACTTGACAGAGAAATGAAAAACCTTCAAAACTAAAGAGAATCTAGAGAAATACATGACCACCAAACCAGAATTGCAGAAAATATTTGAAGGAATCCTAAATGCTAGAGACAAGGAGGCTAATATTTCCAAAAGGCTCAAAGGGAAAGAATACATCCAACTGGGAAAGTGGTTGAACAAAATGAAAATAATAATGGGGTAAAACACTGGAGAATGATAGATACAGTGACAAGAACCAGCAATTATGTTTCATAATCACACTCAATGGGAATGGCCTTGGCCTCCCAAGGAAAAGACACAGGTGGTCAGATTGGATGGAAAAATAAAACTCAAATACGTATTGCCTGCAAGAGAAGAGACGCAGTACACACGTGCACTACTGAAAGC
This sequence comes from Cavia porcellus, assembly GCF_034190915.1. Classification (NCBI taxonomy): domain Eukaryota; kingdom Metazoa; phylum Chordata; class Mammalia; order Rodentia; family Caviidae; genus Cavia; species Cavia porcellus. Next base: position 6,528,604 of record NW_026947496.1, on the reverse strand, counting down.
GAAAGGGTGGAGCTCTGAACTCCTATACATTCACTCAGAGCTGGAAAGGAAGCAGGAGTAGATATTCTAATTTCTGGAGATGTTGAGCTCAAACCAAAACTTGTAAAACACAAAGAAGGTTATTGTTTATGGCTAAAGGGATCAAATCACCAAAAAGAGGTAACAGTTTGTAAATATACATACACTGAATATCAGTGCATACCATTTCATACAACAAAAACCACAATAAGACAAGAATGTAGGATTTTAATAGCTCACTTTCACCAATACACAGGCCAACCAGACAGAATCAGTAAAGAAATACCGTAGCTAAAGCACAGTGCAGAACAAATGCATGCAGTAGATACTTACTGAGTGTTTCATCTAGCTACAGCAGAATCACATTCTTCTCAGCAGCTCATGAATCCTGTTTAAAATATAGATCATACTTTAGGTCAAAGATCATGATTCAATAAATGCAAAAGATCTGAAATAATTCCTTATCGCCTGTTGTATTACAATGGGATGAAACTCATACTCAATAACAAAGAAACTATGGATACACACAAACATATGGAGATTAAATAATACACTCTTCAATGATAGATGGATCACAGAAAGAACCAGAAGAAATTTACAAATCCTTAGTATCAAATGACAATAAAAATACAGTGCACGAGCACCTGTTAGCACAATGACAGCAGTGCTGAGGAGGAAGTGTAAAGGGGTCAGTGGATGGATTAGAGAAACAGACTGAACCCAAGTAAATAAGCTGACAACACTTCTCAAGGGCTTAGAGAACCAAGAACAATCCGAACCCCCAAGATAGTAGAAGGAAGGAAATTATAAATATCAGAACAGAAGTCAGTGGCACTTAGACTAAAAAATACAAAGTCTCAGTGACTCCAAGAATTGGTTCCTTGAGAGAATAAGCAAGATCATTAAGCTCTTAGCCAAACTTACCAAAAGAAAGAGAGAAAACTTAAATTAATATACTTAGAAATAAAAATCTGGCATTACAATAGACATCATTGAAATGCAGAGGACGACAAGAAGCTGTTTTGAAAATATATGTTCCAATAAATTGAAGAATCTGGAAAAAATGAATAAATTCCTAGATACAGACTTCACAAAACTAAACTAAGAAGTTATGAAAACTCTGAGCAGACCATTTAGCTATTACTTTCGCAGTGTAATCTTGGGGAGTTTATTCAGTGTGGCTGCCTGGTCTTCTCGTCTGTAACAAGGAGATAGGGTACCTGGTAGGTTTGTAATGATGATATCATTACATACACTTAACATCTTTTAGATAATTGACACGGAAGGCTTATAATAACTGTTAGTGGAAGAGAACAAGAAGTCACCAAGAAGCAGGCCCTTCCTGTGAATCAGAACCATGCATGGGCCCCACAGAGAGAGCCAGATGCCAGCCTTTCCCGGGAGTCAGTGACATTCACAGACTGCGGAAGAAGAGAACAAGAAGTCATCAACAAGCGAGCCCTCCCCGAGTGCAGCTTCTTCTGGTGCGCAGGCTGGGAAATAAGAAGAGCCAACCCCACCCCTGCTGCGGTAACTAACCAGCTGATCCAGAGAAACACAGGCTGCAATGACAGCTAGTGAGATAAAATGCAACTCAGTGCTTGTAGTGTTTAGGGTTTCACTGACTTTGCAGGTCTAAAGCTGGTAGTTTGGTCATGTATTCAGAGAATGACAGTGTGCAGTGGTTCATCTCTGAGGTTTCTCCTTCTGAAGGTGGTGGCCATTGTTAATTTCCTATCCTTTTGTTTTGAAATCCTGTATCATTTTCATTGTTTTGTTTGGGTTTTATTCTGTTTTGTTTTGTTTGATTTTATTATATCCAGTGGCATGGGCAGGTATTTCAAAGATAACAAGATATATAACAGTAGCCATTTTGAATTTGTGCTTTCTTGTTTTGAAGTCCTTTATTGCATTCGTTATTTTGTTTTTATCGGTTCTATTCTGTTCTGTTTGCTTTTTTTACTATGACTGAAGTTATGGGCATCTGTTGTGAAGACAAGAAGAGACATCACGGTAACCGTTGTTGATTTCCTACTGTTTTGAAGTCCTGTGTTACACTGTCTTGTTTTGATTGGCTTTATTCTGTTTTATTTTCTTTAAAATAAAAATTTAAAAGCTGCTACTTGTGAGTTTTATGGTTAATGCTTTGTGGAGGTAATTCATTGTACCAAGCTGTAGCAAGGGGTACGGATGGATCAGAGTGGCATAAGCCCCTTTGAGTCAGTGCAGGAGCCCATGCCAGCGAGCACTGCCGCAGAAACTCCCAGTGGGGCTCAGCCTGGAATCCGGCCAGGCCGCCACGAGGTCTTTCCAGACATCAGGGCTGAAAAGCTAAAAAACCCAGGCTAAGAGCTGCACTGCTTTCCGCTCCACAATCTCTGTGTAATCCCTGGCCATCCTTCTTCAAGCCATCTTTCCTCTCCACGCTCTTCCTAGCCGTGGGCTTCTAATCTCCTGTAACCTCCTCACAGCTAAACTCAGCAGAAATGACCAGTGTGCTCATGCACCAGAGAGTGACCTGTGCTTGGCCAACCAAAAGCAAACTGAAACCTGACGATCAGTGGTGCTTCTTGCAGGAGACCCTGGCACCTGGGCTCCTCTCCTCAGAGCGCTTTCACATGAGTTCTGTGGAAGGAGCCTGTGGGCTTTGACTCATTTTGTGTCATGGTGTCAGACAGCCTGCCGGGGTAGGAGGAACTAACTACAGAGCGAACAAATCTGAGGGGCCTCTCAGCCTTACAAAGCTGTGGTTGGAAAGCCAGTGTAATGAATTCTGTGGGAAAATTACCCAAGACTTTGACAATTAGAAGAGGCATGCAAGCAGCAGGAGGGAAGAGGACTTCTCCAACCAGATTATCTGACTCTGTCGCTGAGAACGTTTCCAGTGTTTTCTCATGAGACAGAAAATGGCGTACCCTACTGAATGAAGTTAAAGATGCCAGTCAGAAAGGCTGACTGCCTGCTAGACACAGGCAGGCAGGCAGGATGTTTTGCTTATGTTCTTTTTATTATAGATATCTGCTGCTTATCTTCATAGACGGCTTAGTCCACGTAGAGATTGGTGCGTAAAATGAGATAAAATACTTGTTATATGTACATTTTAATGACTTCGTTTTAAAAGAGTCCTCCTCTTTCCCAGGCTAGTCTTAAACTTGTGGGCTTAAGAGATCCTTTGTCTCATCCTCTTGGGTAGCTGGGACCACAGAAAGGTGCTGCAGTGCCCGGAAAGCACTGGAGACCAAACTCAGGACTTGGCCCACGTTTGACAGGTACTCCACTACCCAGTGACATCTCTAGCCGGGGACATTTTTTGTTTTTTTTCTGTAAATGGGTTAATGCTGTGTATATACATAAGAAAGGAACACTTCAATTGAAAATACCCTAGATGGTTACTCTAAGTGTTCTGTACACACACACACGTTTATTTATAATTTTCACTTTTGACTTTTGTTTTCTGTCTGAATATGTGCTTGGTTTTAATGACACAGTAGTTGTATTACTTGAGTTTGTGTTTGTAGCAAATGGCTATTTATTACTGATGTTATAGATATTGGGTTAATTATATTAAATAAAACTCATCTTTGTTAGCCAGCAACTCACAATGAAATATTTATGTTGATGTAATATATTTCTTTGAAATTGTTTATTGACTTGTGATTTGTCCTGACCACACATCTGACAAGTATTTAGCATTTTCAGGGAAAAAGAATCTATGAAAACAAGTATTATGAGTGGATGAATTCTCAATGTTCTCTACTTTTTTTTCTTTTTGAAAAAAGTTGTGGCAGAACACACTGTGACTGTTCCTGGTGACTGTCAGCGTGTCTGGGCTAAGAGACACCTGGGGACCCATGAGCCACGCTTCCGAGGGGAACCTTGGAGGGCCCTTTCCCCACGCTGCACCCCGCTCGGCTCCCTGTCCCCTCTGCCATCATGACTCTGTGCTGAAGCCAGCATGTCTCAGACTCAGATTGTGAGCCAGAAATTGGCCTCTCTGCCTCTAAGCAGTGGCGCGGGGATTTTGTCCCAACACTGGGCGAGTGAGCCAATACCTCTCTATAACACAGAATTGAGTCCCTCCGCCAGTTTTAATGGCCCAGCAGTTTGTGGAACATTCCTGTTGCTCTGTGCCCCATTTTCACGACTTTCCCACTGCTGCGGTCCAGGCTTCGGGTGCTGAGAGGAAATGTGATCAAGAGCACGAAGTTCAGGAGCTGCTCCACCCTGGGGAGCTGTCCGTGCAGAGCCTGTGATCCAGAGATCCCTCACCATCCGGGAGAAGGTTAAGAAATGCAAAAGTTACCGAGGAGTAGGAGGAGGTAAGCAGCAGCAGCACCCGCGTGCAAGGCCGGGTGCTCAGCTCTGAGGCGGGTGCGGTGGGACTCGGTGTCTGGAGGGATGAAGAAGCGGGACAGGAGAATCCCATGAGAGGAAAGGGGTGCAGAAGACGCAGTCAGGGAAAGCAGGGGCTGGGAACGTGGGACGAGCCAGGTGCTATGTTGTGATGGTGACCGTGGCCACGTGTGTGTGTGTGCGTGTGTGTGTGTGTGTGTGCGTGTGTGTGTGTGTGTATCCACAGTGAGCACTACTTTCTATACTTTTCATTTTAGAGAGGGGGCACAACTGATAGCTCTCCAGAGGGGACAGTCTCTGTTCTTCCTCCATTCACAGAGACGAGAGGGTAGGAGAGAGGAAGGGTGGGGTAGAGCGTCTCAAAGGATCTATCAGTCTTTGCATGTTTGTAATTAGTGAAGGCAGGTTAAGTAGGCACACTAGTGGGTCTTTGACAAGCAGAGGGACAGCCCAGCCGAGGGGGACCCGGGCGCTGGGGGAAGGCAGAGGGAGCCACGTGGGAGGAAGGTGAGGGGGTAGCGCAGGTGCAGGGGCAGGGAGGGGACCTGCAAAGGAGGCAGCTGGCTCCAGGAAACAGGCAGAGGGGAGGAGGAGAGCGAGGGAGGCAGCCTCCGACTGTGCCTTGCAGCTGAGCATCCACTGCGTTGGTCCATGTGACTGACCCTCAATATCTTGCAACACACCTCACCTCTTAGTGGTACTGGGTATGGGACTCACGTTAGCTGCATGACTTTCACATTTGGGTCTGTAGCGAGGAGAGGAGCAAAGACAGAGGGAACTGGGGCCCCAGAGGGCACTGCTATGACACGGCAGCCAGAGTCTGGGAGCCCCGCTATCGCCCGAGGGGCCCCAAGACCCCCAAGGGGTGGGGGAGAAAGGAGTGAAGCCATGAAAGCAATCTCGAAGGCAGGGGCCTTGGCTGTATTCCTGGCGAATGCTCTGTAGCTCGCAATGATCACTCAGGCGAAGCTGCCGCAGCCTGAGTCTCACTCCGTCCCTTATACCTGGCTTCCTGCGTGCACCAGCAGAATCAGTTAGAAGCAGATATTCTCAGGGGTAACTGGTACTTTCATTATTCATGGCAAGGTTTCGTGATCTGTGCTATCCCCTGCCCTTTCTCTTTTTACAGATCTCAATATTATTTGAAAATCAGTGTGCCATGTAGATGTTTACACAGTGGTCAGTTCTGTAATTTCCCTTTGTGCAGAGAGAGGTTGCCTGCTGGCTCAAAAATGAATTCTTCTCATGTGCGTTTTCCCTGTCCTGCTGGAAGCCTGCTGAGGGTAACCCCCGGACTTCCCTGATGAGCAAGTCATGGGCATGGCCTTGTCTTCGCTGGCCCTGTCCCCCCCGCCCTGGCAGCTCTGCAGCTGAGCTGATCATGCACCTCTGATGCCACCACAGCACATGTCTGACGTTTATGCAGCAAAGATCTAAGTGTGGACTCTCCCCCCACCCACACATATGCCCCAAACTGACAGCTCACTGTTGATTCAGGCTGTAAATGGGAATGCACAAGTAGAAGAGACTAGAGGTGAGGTCACTCGAGGTCCCGTGCACAGCCCAAAGGCAAACACTGCTGGGCTGGGCTTCTGTTTCCATCTGAGGCTCCTTCTGCCTTAGGACGAGGGCTGGGAGGACCAGTGGTGGGCAAGAAAGGAGACAATGCTGCACTGAGTGTCTGGAGCCCTGTGGAGAGCCTGCGAGGAATCCCACTCCCTGCCTACTCCCCCAGCCTAGGATGATGTATTCTGCAGAGAACAGTAGCCACATGATGAGAAGCACTCGGGCTTTCTCTATAACTTGGTTCTCCCCTCTTTCTCCTTTTTTGGACTCCAGCAGTGTCTGAACACCCTGACCATATTCAAATGGGGTTTCAGACACAGCCCAGCTAAGTGGAGACCACCTAGCCAGGTATATGTGGGGGACCGAGGGACTCAGGAATGACAATCCCTGCTATGCATGGATACCCAGAAAAATTTGGGGGATTCCTGCTGCCTGCCTGCTGACAGTTAATCTAGGAACGAGAAAGGAAAGGTAAGTCAGAGGACATGCCAGTTCCCAGTTACCCTCTGACTACTAGTTTTCTGTTAACCTCCTTGCTCGATTTTCTGACAGCGAACAAAGCACAAAGCCGTTTGTCGCTGTCCTAGCAAGCCCATATCCTTCAGGGATTTGGGGTCCCAGGGAGGAACCCTACTACAGGGAAAGAAGTTCACCACTTGGTGGGGATTCTGTCCTTTCCCCCCAAACCTAGGGCACTGTGTGTGCCAGGCAAAGGCCTGTCGCCGACCTCTCCCCAGCCGCTCACCTTCCTCTCTGATCCTCGTCCACACTTGTGAAACGAACCGAGCCATGTGCCCTGCGCGTGACTGTGAGGCCTGCATCTGACTCTGCAGAGCCTGTGGAAGCTGCAAACCTGGTACAGGTTACTTCCTCTGCCAGGGACCAGGGTTCAGACCGTAAGGCCCCTGGGAATTCATCTTCTGCTTGCCTTTTTGAAAATCTGTGCCTACTGTCTTCTCCTGGCCACATGGGGCACCAAGTGTCTGCATCTTGCCTACTGCTGTCTGCCAAGAAAGCCCACCGGTGTCATCATCATGCGACAGAAAAGCGGTCCCCAGCTGGGGTCTCTCCTGAAGCAGACGTACAATGGCTGCACGATCCAGGGATGCTTTCCCACCACATTCTTTTTTATTCTATGATAAAGTATTTTAGGCGTTTCTGTATTTCAAGGATACTTGGGCGTAAGAAGAAGTAAAATGCAGTGCTCATTAGAGTTTTAAAAGGTAAATGAAGGTGTCTCGAACAAGCTCCCCAGGCTCAGAGGTGTATCATTTAGAAGCAGGCCTCCTCCAGTCCTTTGCTCAGGGAGGAAGCTGAGGCTGACTTTCTGCTTCTTCGTCCCAGCAGAAGCAGAGCAGACACTGATGTCTGCTTGTTCTCTCCCCGGTGCCTAGGGCGGTGCCTGGCAGCCACTCCTGGAGCTCAGTAAGTACTTATTGATTACATTCTTTCATTTTCTTTCAACACTGGGGATCTAGTCCGGGGCCTTGCACGTGCTGGGAAAATGCTCTCCCATGGAGCTGTTCCTCAGTCTGCACTAATATCAATATCCAAGAGACTCAGAAGGCCTCTGCGAGCTCCAGACAACCGACTGTCCAGAGCACTGCTGGCCACATGGTCCTGAGAAGGATGACACAGTGACACAACTGAAGCACAGCTGGCAGCCTGTGAAAGGGCTGTAACTGGGCAGCATGGACAGCCAGACTATGCCTAGAGGGAGAGGGAAAGACACTTGGAGACCGCAACAGAAATAGCAATCGGTAAAGAGCCATGAACCTGAAGGCATACATTTGGACTTGCTGTGCTCAGTGGTACATTTCTGAAGGAGAGTCTGGACACTGCAGAAAGATTAACTTGACAGTGATGCACCTGGTTAGGTGTGAGGGGTTAGCAGGTTTTCTGGCGTGGGAAATATGCATTGGCCCCCTGACTCCTGTGACGTCGAATCTCAGTCATCATTTCGTGGTTTATCCATCTGTCCGAGGAGGGACCCATGAGCTCACAGCAGACCTTCTGCCCCTTGAGCACTTCAGCTGGGTTCCAAACAGGAAGCGGAGGCATCAGTGAGAAGCCTGCTGGAATATCTCTGCACGCACCCGTCTGTCTGATTTCCACCTCCATGTCCTATGCGCAGATGTCCATCCCATAAATGTCCACAGACCACCTGCTCTGTAAATGCTGGCATTTCTTGGAAGGACAGAACATGACACATGGCCTCAAGAAGCCCTCAGGTCAGATACCAGGAGATACTCAGGTATTTAGCGATGCATAACACAAGTGAAACCTGAGGACCACGGAACCAGGACACTCTTCTGGAGGTGGCACTGGGGCTCTGTCTTGCCAAGATTTATTGTCAAAAATATATCTGAGCCCAAGGGGAGCTCCAGGGCAGTGGGGGAAGTGAGAGGAAAGAGCTAATCTCAGATTCACGGAGAAGGAAGCCTCTCATCAGTGTGATGACTTGGTGACAAGTCACCAGAGGGAAGGAAGCTTGGAAGGCGGGTGAGTCAAAGATCCGAGCCGGGAGACCGGAGGCAGCGCCCGCTGCGGCTGGCAGCAAAGTCAGCTGAGTGGGAAGACAGGGGCGAAGGGTTTTGCTTTTTGACACACTGAGCTTGCAGCGATGAGAAGATGAGCCCAGGAGATACCCGGCTGTGCTCCAGCTCCTGAGCTTCCTTGGGAGATTCCTTAGTGGCTGGGGTTATCAGGCCGGTGCTGAGGAGGGCAGGGGAATCCTGGCCAGGGAGAGAGGAAAAGATCTATTATTTCAGGTGACAGAGGTGTCACAGGTCCAGTCCCTCACTGTTCTTATTCCTCTGGGCCCTTTCTTTCATGGTCTCTCTTGTAATTTATAAAGCTGTTTTGTGTGGAGAAAAAAATCTCACAGTGGTAACATTAATAAAAGATTTTTATTGCAGATTTACATAAGTAACTGATTGAATGTTAAGTAGTATCCATTCCTGGAAAAGTAACGGAAACACGTGTTAAAGCACAAGAAGGGCAGGGATGGCTGGACCTTCTCGTAGACCTACTAGACACAGATTCATGGGTACGCCTGCAGGGCACCGGCACTGAGTCCGGACTCTTGAACAGATCTTAGCTAAACAAGGAGAGAAGGTCAATTCAGACAGAAAGAGCAGTGAGTGAGGGGCAGTCTTTGAAGGAAAGGACAGCTGGGTGTGGCTGGAGAATAAAGGGAGGGAGTGAGGGAACACTCCACATGTCAGGAAATAATTATCAAGCAAACTGCCCTTCACACAAAGTGAAATTCTAAATGCTTAATGGCTCACAGTGATGAGAAAATTACCCAGACAGAATGACAACGTCCCAGTGAGAAAGATGGCAGTTGGGGAAAACCCGGGGACCACTCCTGAGCCCTGCAGAGGACATGCAAGTTTCTAGGGTGGATAACGCCCATCTTAGATAGGGTACAAAAAGATGATTCATGATGCTGAGTATACATCTGGGTTCATGTGAGATTTGCCTACTTGTTTAAAGGTGGCAAAACTTTCTAATTAAAAAACCCTTTGCAGGTCAGATGAAGAGGTCTATGGGCAGGCGGGGTCGGTGCTGGCAAAGCTGCTCCTTGGACCTAACCATAGCCATCTGGATCGGTCTTCTGTACATGGGAGAACACAAGTCTGCACACGATTCTGTGCACTCCTCCTTGTCCTAAGCACGCCTGCTAGTGCACGGTGTGTCTCTATTTAACCGCACACCACTGATGGAAATCTAAGGTGCTCCTTGTCCTCACTACTGCATTGTCGCTCTGCCCACGTTTATGTACTCACTTTATAAACTCATCATGTGAGCACATGCATACGATAAACTCCTACAAATGGATTGCCCATGTGCTAGTCAGCTTATGGTCACTGTCACAAAGTGCCTGATAAAATCAACTTAAAGAAGGAAAGGTTTACTTTGGTGGTATCAGATGCTCTAGTCCGCAATGAGCTACCTGTTTCTGGCTGCGTGAGGTGGGAACACAGCAGGAGGATGTGGTAGAGGAAGGGCAGCCAGGAGCAGAGGAGAGGCAGATCCAGCCAGGAAGAGAGGGCAAGGAGCCACACACAGGCCTCGGGGAAGGCCATGAAGGGGGCTTCCATGTGTAATTCACCTGCAAGTTTTCCATGCTGCAGCTAACTAAACCACACTCCCGTGATCCACTGCTTCAACAAGCCCAGCACCATTTCCATTGTCTTTGTAATGACGCCAAAAGATGATCTTATGGGTGGGTTAGGTCACTGGCCACGTTAGAGACCTCATGATCCAGCCACTTCCCCAAAGCCCATCAGCAGCCACATCTTCAGCAAAATGAACCCATTGAGAAGTATGTTCCATCCAAAATGTGGCACCCAGGAAGGTGCACACATGCCAGGCATTTCTAATTAAACTCCAAAGACTGATACAAACTTACACTCATAACAGTAATTATGATAGCTAATGAGTCTCCACGTCTTGTATTCATGAGAATCGTAGAGAGAGTTTTAAGGAAGTCCATGGGATTGGCCCCGCTACTAATTTTGATTGTTAGTTCTGAGATGAGCTCCTATGGGCTAGGTTTCTTTGTAGGATTTTCACATGGTAAATTGACTTTCAGGAGGTGAAGGTAAGATTAACAGCTTTTGCAAATTCTAACACTAGACAGTAGAATTTTGTAACTAGTACAATGGATTCAAAAGGGTTCCATCAGTCCCAAAAGCCATGCGATGGCGCCAATTTATCATCATGCCTGTCCTCCACCTCACACTATGGTTAAACACTGGCATTTTCTTTGTTACGACATCTTTTTCTTTCCATAGCTAGAATTTGCAGGAGACGTGGCGAGTGTCACATGAGCCTGGCTTCTTTATTCAGATTAATGTCTTCTAAATTCATGCAATTCATTATCTATGAGAATAGTTCCTTCCTTTGATTAGCGTTACAAGATTCACCATGGAATTCCCCGTGGCAAACTCTAGCAGATGCAAGGACAGCCCTAAGCCCAGATACAAACCACTGGCGGTCCGTGGTCTCAAAAGCCCAGTACAGTGAAAGGCATGCTATGACTTCAAGACTGCTTATGCCTAGTAACGAAAGTGCTCACCCATCAGTGTCAGTGGACTTTCCTTTCCAATACTTTTCAGTCTTTCTCTCCCAGGAAGATACCCACTTTTCAGTGTTCTTCAGATAAGCCAGGGGGTACATTCTCATGTACGTGTGTTTCCTGCAATATAGGTCAATTCTTTTAAAAAATATTTTTGGCTGTTTTTTTGTCTTAAATGCTTGATGTTGACACTTTTGATTGCTGAGTAGTGTTCCATGATGTGACATTTCCTCAGTTTACCTGCCACAGGATATCCAGAAAGTTTGGGAACCATGATCTGCCTTCTAAACTGGCCCAGTAAATAATTCTGATGCAAATGGTCCTCAGGTCACACTTGGAGAAGTAACACATTTTCTTCTCCACAAAAGTGGATATCATTGATCTGTTTTACTTGCTGATCTATAAGTAGAGGTGTCTTATCAGGAAACTGAAATATCTCAAATATCTCTTTATTAGCTGTTTGTACTTTTCTCTGTGTTATATAATTATGTCTTTTCTTTCTTCCTTTTTTTCATTTGCTTTTGCTTTTCAGATTGACCTTAGAAAGCCTTTTATAATAAGGGTTTAGGACACTAGTAAGTATTTTTTCCTCACCTGCTCTTTTGCTCTGTCCTGTTGGGTCTGTTGAAGAGTAAGCGGAAGGGCCAACACTAAGCAAACTCCTTCACATCCTACGACTGGGCCCTTGGTAAGAGTCTCATGACAGCTGGAGAGCAGTAGCAGCTTTGTGGGTGATCGAATGACCTGTTTTGAAACACATCTTATCCAGTCATTAGATTATTATCCACTTTCCCCTCCTTGACCAACAGCTTCTTCAGCCATGAACCAAATCTGCCAACACAAGCTACTTTTGACTGTAGTAGTTTTGGTTCTCCTGTTGCGGGTCCTTTCTTTTTATTCCTACAGCTGTTTTCCTGTGGTGGGCGTAACTGAAGATGGTTTCCTATGTCTACGAATCTGAAAATTAAGAGGCATTAACAAGAAAACTCCCCTACGTACAGTCTGGTAGTAGATTTGAAGACTTACCCTGACACTTAGCCATATTTTTTCTACTTGACTGTTAACATAACATCCAACCGGGGCGATAATAGTAATAATAATCATAGTCATAGTGTCATGGACCTCCCAGGGCCCAGCCTGACTGCCTAGAATATGTCTACTAACCTGTTGTCTGTAATATGATGCAAAGGGATGAAATTCAAAATGACTTTCTATTGCAGTTTATGTCACTCTTGAACAAGGCCATAGGAGGCACACATGCAGATGCTGCAGGGTTTTGTGGTTCTGGAAAGCACGTGTGGCTTGGAAGAAGGACAACTACTCTCCTAGCAGAAAGTTTCTGTCCCCCACACCACAGCAGGGGACTCACCCAGCACAGTTTTCTTTTGAAATCTCTTAGGAGAAGTGTGACTTTCCAGAACACCTCTGAGGTTTACAGGATGAACGGAACAGAACCGTGTAAGGCCACCCTCACGGGACAGGGCACAGTGTCTGGTTAGAAGTCCCGCTGCAGGGGACCCGCTTCTTACAGATTTCCCTGCCTTACAGCTGCGCCCTGATTAGGAACCACGAGGTTGGTCTTTCAGAGGAAGCACGGGGAGCCTCTGAATGACACAGACACCCGTTAATTATATAACTTAGAGCAACAAAATCTGGTTATCAACATAGTATATACCATGGTGGCCTTAATTACTGAAGTAGTTTAGTAATCAGGTATGTGATTACTAAACTTTACTCATTTTGTATTTTCTTTGCTAAACTATTTCAGACGCTAGATGTTTACTGATACTGTGAATCTCTCTCCTTGTATTTCATGGTAAGTGTCACCACTGACAACATCGATTGCTATTCCATACTGTCCTTTAATTCTTGGTGGGTCATGCTTCTACGAACAATTATCTTTGAATTTCCTTGCTCCCATCTCACTCAAATTCCTGCCACTCTTAAGGAACAGACAATACAGTAAAACAAGGTGATGATTATCCAAGCTGCCCTTTCTCACTCCTGCTCGCATCTGATTGCAAGGGATCCACCCTAGATATCCTGGAAGAATGTGGATCCTGAGGCCGTGTGAACTCCAATATCATGATAGCGAAATAGTTCTGCCATCTTGTGTTTCATAGCATTTTTTTTTACTTGCATAAAATTTAATGCATTAAAATTTTGAAAATCAAATCACAGTTTTATCTCCAAATTGCTGTATAATCTTAGCACAATCTCTCAGTGACCAATTCGCTGTTCTTATAACCATAAGTCGTCCTCTGCATCCTGGCTCTGATAACAAGCTACAGGAAAGCAGATAAAGATATCAAATAAACACTGCTTACTGTGGGTGGTGTTAGAAAAGAGAAACACTGCTTACTGTGGGTGGTGTTAGAAAAGACAGAGGCTATTTCCAGTGTCACACTAAGATGCACAAGACAACCATATAGACACAGATATATTTTAAAAGATGAGAAGAAAACCCACATATCTGAAATAAAGAATGATGATAAGTCTGCTGAATCATGCTGCACATAAAAAGGGCTGGGGAAATTTCTCAGCATGTTAATATGCTTAAGAGGTTAAGAGCTAGATAAGAAAAAGGAAACAAAGAAGAGAGAGAGGAAGAAAAACCCAGCAGATGTGCACCGGGGGAAGTTCATTTTCAAAACGTGCAAGGTGTTCTGCTGTCACAGATCTGGAAGACTGGTTCCAACGTTCTAGGGAAATCGGCCCCTGCGTGTGAAAGCTGTTCCCTAGTGGGAATGCCCCGAGGTGCGCACTTCTTCAAAACTGCAAGGTAGCAAGTTCTGACCTGGTTGCATAACCTTCTGCTTCATGTTTATCAGTGCATATTCTCTATGTATAATAATTACTGCCATCGTGGGAGGCTGGTGCCCGCCCTCCTTTCCTTGTTTGTCCCTTCCTCTCTAGCCCCATTCTCAACATAAAGGATCTAACTCCTATTTTTTATCTTTTATTTTGCTCTTTATACGTGTGCTACAATTCTTATATACAAAAATCACACAGCATTTGTGCTCCTGTCTGATTCACAGTCTCAAGGTGCATCCATTTTCCTGTGAATGACTCAAGTTCTTTTCTTCATACAAGATTAAAATTCTGTTATGTATGAATGCCATGTTTTCTTTGCCTACCCATTTATTGATGGACACATAGGCTGCTTGCAAAATTTAACTATAATGAATTGTGCTGCTATAAACCTGTGTAAGCACGCATTACTTCATACGATGTCTTAACCCTCTGGGGAAGGTATGTAAAAGGGAATTAGCTGAGTGGAATGGAATTCCTATTTTTCATTTTTGAGGAATCTGCATACTGATTTCTGTAGTGGTTTATATTCCTACCAACAATCTAAAAGGGTTCCTTCTCCACCCAACCTTACAAACATCTCTTATTATTAATTCTTCACAGTAGCTGTTCTTTCCAAAGTGAGATGGAATCTCAGTGTGGGTTTAATTTGCATTTCTCCAATGGCCAGTGGTTTTGAATATTTTTTAATATAGCAATTGGCCATTTGTACTTATTTTTAGGCAAGTGTCTATTCATTGCTTGTGCCCATCTTTTTAACTGGTTCTTTTACTTTTTGGGAGTCTAATCATTTTAGTTTTTAATATATTCTAGATATTAACTCTCTGTCCAATGAGCAGCTGGCCCAATTATTTTCCTACCCTGAAGTTTGTCTCTTCATCCTGTTGGTTGTTCCTTTGGCTGTGAGGATACTTTGTAATTGGACATAATTCCCTTTGTTGATTCTTGATGTTATTTATCTTGTGCAGCTGGAGCCTGCTCAAAACATCCCTCCCTTGCCTGTGTCTTCAAGAGTTCTGCTTGTTTTATCTGACAGCAGACTTTCTGTTTTAGTATCCAGTCCTTTGGTCCATTTTGATTTTATTTTAGTCCATGGTGAGAGATGTGGGTCTAGATTCCATTTTCTACACCTGCATAATGGGTTTTCCCAGGACGAGGTGTTAAAGAGTCGATCTTTCCTCCAGTATGTGCTCCCCGCCTCTTTGCCAAACATCAATGTGCCAGGGGTTGTTTCCGCGCTGTCTGTTCTGTGCCACTGATTCCCACATCAGTTTTTGTGCTAGTACCATGCTTCTTGTTTTCAAGGTAGATTTGTAATACAAGTTGGAACCTGGGATTGTGATGCCTCTAGTTTTGTCTTGTTCCCCTGGATTGCTTTTGTTATTATCAGTCTCTTCTGGTTCAATATAACTCCTAGGAATTTCTTTTCCTAGTTCTGTGAGGAATGGTGTTCATATTCTGGCTGGCAATGCATCAAATCTATATACCAATTTTGTTAGAATGGCCACTTGAATAATAATCTTTCTGCCTGTCCAGGAATAGGGGATATCTTTCCATTTTTTTGTGCCCACTTGGACTGTTTTCCCACAGTTCTGTAGTTTTCAATACAGGGATCCTTTGTGTTCTTGATTATGTTAGTTCTGAAATTTCTCTCTTTTCTTGGGACTATTGTGCACAGTATTATTTTGCACAGTGGGTTTTTCTATTGATATACAGGAATGCTATTCATTTTTGTAAGTTGGTTTTTGTATCTTGCTGCATTGCTGAATTTGTTTATGGTTCTAGGGTCTTTTGTCAGAATCTTTTTTGACTCTTCTATGTACAGGAACCTGTTATCTATGAATAAGAATAGTTTGACTTCTTTCCTACATGGGTCCTTTTTATGTATTTATTTTTTGCTTAATTGTTTTGGCTAAAATTTTGAATACTCTGTTTAACAGTAGTGATGATTGTGGACATACCTGTCTTCTTCCTGGTTTTGGAGGAAAAGCTTTTGGTTCCCCCCAGGCTATGTGGCTTTGGCATTAGGTTTTTCACAAATGGATTTTTATCAGGTTGAGATAAAGCACTCCTATGCCTATTTGCTTGAGTTTTTATCATGAGTGAGTGTTAGATTTTGTCAAAGGCCTTTGATACGTACATTGAGGTGATCATATGATTTTGTCCTTGCGTCTGTTTATGTGGTGTTTCACATTTATTGATTTGCATGTATGGGACCACCTTTGCTTTCCTGAGATGCTCCCTGCTTGGCACTGAGGTATAATATTTTTGATAATTTATTGCACCATCTTTTTGAGAATTTTTGCATTTATATTCAGTAGAAAGGCCTGTAGTTTTTTATTTTTTTCTAATTGAGTCCTTCTATGATTTTGGAAATGAGTTAATGCTGGAGTGAGTTTGGAAGTAGTCTTTCTCTTTCTATTTCATTAAAGAATCTGAGGAACACTGACATTATTTTTTCCAGGATGTTCTGGTAGTATTCAGTTGTAACCATTCATTGGTTATGTTGTTTTCTTAGATGGCACATTTTTTTTATTACTGCCTCGATTTTTTTTTCTTATCGAATTAACAGTTTTATATTTTTTTGGTTAAGTTTTGGTAATTCATGTCTATCCATCTATCATTTCATCTAGATCCTCCCATTTATTGGGGGACAAGTTTTGGTAGTAGTTACTAACAATCTAGATTTCAGTGGTATGATTTTGCATGTTTCATTTTTAGTTGCACCAATGCGGGCTTTTTTTTTCATTCTTAATATATGATTGGCTGTTCATCTACTGGTGTATTCTTTCAAAGAAATAGCTGTTTGATTCATTGATTCTTTGTAGATTTTTGGTCTCGATTTCATTAATTTCTGCTTTGATCTTTATCATTTCCTTTCTTGTACTAGATTTGGATTTGAACTGTTCTTATTTTTCTAGGATCTTGAAGTGAATCATTATGTTATTTATTTGAGCTCATTCTGTTTTCTGATGTGGAAATTCACAGCACTAATCTTCTCCCTTAGGACTTTTTTCATTCTGTCTCACAGATTCTGGTGTGCTGTATAGGCATTATCATTTGATTGTAAGAATTACTTAATTTTCTACTTGATTTAATCTGTGATCTATGGGTTATTCAAGAGTTTACTATTTCATATCTAGGTATTTGCAAAATTTCTTTAGTCTCTTTTGTTATTGATTTGTAGTATCATTGGATTGTAATCTGATAATATACATGGTATAATTTTAATTCTTGCTTATTTAAGCATGTTTTATCAGCTCACTTGTGGTCTATTTTGGAGAAAACGCCATTTACTGCTGAGAAGAATGCGATTCTGATGCTCTAGGGTTGAAGAACAAGTAGAGTGTAAAGACTTTGTTGCCATGGAGAACTTTTTTAGTAAATGTCTACTTTCCAGTAATCTGATCTTGATTTTGTCTGTGTCTTTGCATTATCTACCTCTTTGGCCTCCTCAGTTTAATAGGATTGGACACAGTCACTATTCTGTAAGGACAGAATTCCTACTAGTTATCACAGTGTCAACAGATCCAACCATACATGAATCATTTAGGTACACTAAAACTTTTAAAAACAACTTCACCCTTTTGTCAATGCCCCTTACAGGTTATGTTATAAGCTCCTGACAGTATACTAGGATGTGGAGTAACAGAGGAGAGGAAAAGGAAGAGGGGAAGGAAGGAGGTGGGGCACTAAGAGAGAAGAGAAGTGTCCCTAGGTGAGAAACCAGAGGAGGTCAGACTGCTGGGATCTTTTGCAGCTGGAGTAAAGGGCTAGTGTTGTGGGGGTTTGGGAGAACACTGTGGGAGTGGGAGGAGGCTTTAGCGGGAAGGAAGTGTGGGTAGGGAGCTGTGTCAGTAGTGTTTTGGTAGTGGCCTCCCTGACATGCCCCTGAAAGGTAGAATCTAAGTGAAAGCGTGGTTCATTGTAATTCTCTTCTGCCCAGATACAGGAGCTTCCTATATACACACTGGATAAAAGGTGGAAAGAGAGGAAAGATAAGAGGAAAACAGAACATAAAAGAAGAGTGGGGAGGGAAAAGAAAAAATATTGAAAATTAAATTAAATTAAAAAGAAGCAACAGCTGAATTAGGAAGACCTCACTCACATGGTTTCCAAAGCCCAAAGCCAGTGCATCCTAAAGACCCTTTGGGTTGCAGCCTGGGCTCAGCTGCAGGTCTGAGCTGAGCTCTCTGAGAGCTGCTGGGCTGTCCTCCGGTGGCCAGAGAGGGCCGTCCCTCTGGAGGTCCTTCTCGCCCTGCCTTCTGCCGTCAGCAGCGCTCCAGGAGCAGCCAGGGTGGGCTACTGCCTCTACCCAGGATCCGACAGCCCCTCAATCCAGGGGTGTGTGTGGCATGATTGACTCTCTCCCGGTGTCCTCCAGGCCCTCATTCAGGTAAACCCTGTGGGTGCCTCTGTGCTTTTCCTCCACACAGTTTTTTCTCATGTGTCCCTGGACATCCTCTGACCTTGGATCTCCTCTGTCCCTCCATCCGCGGTCCTTTTTATCACTCTCCCAAGAGGATCACTCTGTAATCTGGTGTGTCAAGGGCTCCTTGTCCTGGCAGGCAGTGCTAGGGCTTTCTTGTGGGCCCTGCCCCAGGTGCGGGCAGCACACAGAGTGCCCCCAACCCTACACTCCTATACCTATAGGAGTGGTGAGTAATTTGGGGGGTTGGGTAAGCCTCTTTTTCCCTCAGGGCCTGCTGCACCCCCAAACCCCTGCAGTCTTCTCAGAGTTTGGGCTCGCGATCCTGAGCAGAGCCAGGCTCTTGCTTCAGGTCCCGAGTGTCCACAGCGTCCCCTCAGACCCACTCACCAGCTGTCATCTCCCTTGCAGTGTTCTTCTTCCTTACCGGAGGGCAGAGTGACCCAGAGTCCCATCCACAGCCAGGCCACCCCTGAAGTAAGTGTGCCTGCGTCCCTGCATGAGCCCGAGCCTCTCCCAAAGCGGTGTGGACCCCACCTGGAGGGTCTCCTGCTTTTCTTTCTAAGCACCCCTGATGCTGGGTGTTGGTCTAAGGAGTTTCTCCTTCCATTTACTTCCCATTTGTGGCTTTCTCTATAGCCCTCACCCCCAGTGTACCCACTTTTCTCCATACCATATTCAGTCTTCCCCTCCACTGCTGCTGCCAGCACCTAGCTGTCAGGACAACTCCGCCCTGGGTGTGTAATCCTTGCCCCTCCATGGATGTCAGACAGGAAGCTGACTTGGAGATCACATCCTGCAATAATTTTAACTTGATCCAAATAGTAATATGTGATATGAGTGCAGTATTTACTATATCCCAGGCTCCTAGGCAAAGTATATGTCTTCACTCATTTAATTCTTACAGAAAGACCCAAAAATGTGAATACAATTATCATTTCAGTTTTACAATAGGCGACAGATGTGAGGCCCAGAATTTTCCTGAGACCGTGCAGCTAGAAAGTAGTAGCCTTGGGATTTGAAGTTAAATTGTCTGGCTCTTAAGTCAGAGCTCATACACTGCCTCTCTTAGTTTTCAGATATCTTCTGTTGGAACTTATCAGATTATGTGTGCACACGCACGCGAACACGCATGCGCACACTCCGCATGCATGGCAGCATCCCTGTCTCTCACACTGTGTGGAGCAGTTCCCTGTTCTTGAAGTTGGCAGGACTGTGTCTACTGAGCACCACTCTGCCTCCCTCCCCATCGTGGTGTTTTAGGGCTCCTTTCCTGCTCCAGATGAGATCACACTGAGCTATGTGACACAGGTCAGTGCTTCAAATAACAGTCGATCAGTGACATTGAAGTTGCCAGTTGTTACAGTTTTTTGGTAATCTTATTTTAAAGAGAATATTAAAACCATGCAGGCTAAAACAAAATAAAGCCCAGCAAAGCAACATAGTGTGACACAGGATTTCAAAACAAGACAATAGGAAGTCCACACTGGTTACCGTGATGCCTCTGTTGACTTCACAATAGCTGCCCATAACTTCAGACATAGTAAAAATCAAACAAAACAGAACAGAATAGAACCAATAAAAACAGAACAATGAAAGCAATAAAAGACTTAAAAACAAGATAATAGTAAATCCAAAATGGCTACTATAATATACCTTGTTATCTTTGAAACAGCTGCCCATGCCATCAGATATAATAAAATCAAACAAAACAAAACAGAATAAAACCCAACCCAACAAAACAATGAAAATGATACAGTACTTCAAAACAAGATGATAGGAAATTAACGACGGCCACCACCTTCAGAAGGAGAGCCCCATAGAGACTACACTGCGTGTTGTTAGCTTCTGAACAGATGATCAGACTGCAGGCTTTAGGCCTGCAACGTCAGTGAGACCCTAAACACTGCAAGCATTAAATTGTATTTTACCTCAGTAGCTATCATCCACAGTTTCTCTGGATCACTTATGGGGGGGGGAGGCTTGGCTCTTTTCGTGTCCCGGCCCGTACCCAAGAAGGGGCTGGCATTTGGTTTTCCCACAGCAGCCCATGCCTGGCACTGGCTTGCAAGGGGGCTTGGCTTCTTGTTCTCCTACTCTGCAGTCCACAAATGGCCTAAGTACATTTCTACTGTCACATATAACACAAAAGAGCACCCACACTGAAATATACCCTTAACACACTATGATAAGTGGCCATCCTAGCACCATCCAAGGGAAGCCAGGCTGCTGCACCCGTCCAGCTGCAGGGGAAAGGCTCCGTGGCAGGTGGTTTCCCTGAGGGTGCGCTCTGCCACATGCTGGGGTGTGGGGCTGCCTTCCTAGGTGTGAGCCTGCACCTGTGTGTTGCACAAGTCCTTGTCCTTAGAAGGGCACGCACCTTGTTGAATGCCTTGGTGTCCCCATCTGGACATTCTGATAGTTTTTGAACAGGAAATCCCTCATTTCCATTTTTCACTGGGCTCTGCATATTGGATAACTGGGTTTAGGCCATGATCAGGGCAAAAGTGATCGCTTTGGACAGCAGTTCTTCTCCCATGCTGGTCTTTTGCTGGCCTCCTTCACCAAAGCAGACATTCTATCTTAGCCAACTCCATTGAAAATTCAAACACAAATCTCCCTTTAGAGGGAAAGACAGCCCTGTGCTCCCTTCCTGCTGTCTTCCCTGGCCTCTCGCATCCCACACAATCTGGGGCTTCCAGCAGGAACTGTGCAGGGTGAGAGCTCTTCTGTCTTCTGGGGGCCAGAAGATGCCTTCCCTCTTCCCTCTTTGTGTGCCTCTGTGGCCAGTAGTCTTCCGGTGGCTAAGGACAATCAAGAAGCCCACCTGCCACGGTGTCCTTGAGCCATGTCTTTACAGAACCTTCAACACTGGCTAGGGTTGGATCCTTGCCCTTTGGGCCTAACACTGAAAGTGCTTGGGGCCTCAGGTGGTGAGGTAGTGTGTGTGATGGTGTGGTTCTCCAGGGTTCTCTATTTCCTGGTGAGTCAGAGGGTACTTCTGGGGCCCGCTCAGCTCTTCACAGAAGACAAGAATCCTAGCTAAGCAATCACAGCGAACAGCCAAGCTTCCAGCCTGCTCACAGCCCTGCCCTGCCCTGGTATTGCTCATTCCACCATGATCTCTGTCGCTAGGATGCAGGCACATGTGTCTCCTGCACATCTCAGGCATATGACAGGTGAGAGGTGGGTTTGATGGCAGAACCCTCCTGGTGCTTCCCTGAGAATGCTCACGGGCTGCTTAGAGGACAGAACCCATGAAGACCAGGGGCTGGAAGGCATTGGCCAAAGCCCTGGTTAAATTCTAAGGGACAGATAACTGTTAGGGATGCTGTCCCTGAAGTGAGCCTGGCTTGCCTCTAAAGTAGGTGCTGGTTTGGGACACGCAGAGCAAAGCATTCTGGGCAGTGAGACAGCATCAGCGGGGTGTAGAAGCAGCTTGCTTGTGAGGTTCCCTAGAGGTGGCCACCTCCCTGGGTGTGGAAACCTCCTAGGGGGCTGGCAGACTTCTCATCCTGTGCAGAAGGACTAGGCAGCAATGTAAGAGCATAATCCTTTACGGTTGGAGGACTGTAGCTGTTTGCAGGAGACTGGCTGGAGGAGATCAGTCAGAGAACAGAGGTCACCTGCAGAGGAAGACGCAGTGGGTGTGGATGTCGGAAGAACAGGGGCTGAGTGAGTGCTGGAGTTATGGAGCTGGGTGTGGAAGACACAGATCTCAGTGCAGATTGCTAGCCTGGCCGTTGTTATGGCCTGAGCCCACTGTAAGAACAGATATTCCCGTGTCTCGTATTCCAGGCTTTCTGTAGCTCTGAATGTGACCTTATTTGGATAAAAGGTCTTTACAGAGGTAATCAAGCTTAAGTGAGGTCATGAGGGTGAACCTTGGTACAGCATGACTGGAGTCCTTCTAGAAAGGAGAAGTGTGGAGACAGAGATATTTACAGGGAGAATGCCACACCCGGAGTGGTAGACACCACAGGTGGCCACCTCATCACAAGAAGCCTTCAGAAGGAACTGCCCCTGATGGTGTCTGGATCTTGCAGTCCTGGGCTCCAGAACCAATGACAGAGAAACACCCCTGCTGTCTGAAGCTATCCAGTTTGTGGTCATTTGTTCAGAGAAAGGATGGTGATTTCCGAGTGCTAAGGGACCTTCAGGAGACAGGTTCTTCCGAGAAGAGTGCGCATTTCAGCAGTTCGGGACTGCGACCGATTGGGAATGTGGGACATGGTTGAGAAACCTCTACTGGCACCAAGTTCCTCTTGGCACAGGGCAGTGAGTCACCAGAAAGACTTGGGAGAGCTGTGTGGGGCCAGTGAGGGGAATTACCAGGAAAGGCTGAAGAACAGAGGTAGAAGCACCGGGCAAACAGTCGCAGAGCGGGCAGGTTTTAGGCAGTAGGGTGTGGGCCACAGGGACAAATGCCTAGAAGAAAGGAGAGATGTGGCCCCTGGGCCTCCTAGGGAGCTCTAGCTACCAGAAGTTTCCTCCTCTTCGGAACCCACAAGAAGGTCATCTGAGGAGAAAGCACAGGCCTCCAGAACATAGGAGGTGTTTAGCAATGTCTGATTTCAGTCATTGTCACAGGACGGGCTGTTTCTGAAGTTTTACGTGGAGACCAAGTTTAAAACCAAACCCTGAGCTTCAGATAACAAGATGTACTTTTCACTTTTTGTGTTTTACGCTCAGACACTTCATGACAACCAACCACACCTCACATTTGGGTCATCAAGTCTATGGACCACGAAGGATTTTCTGTGACACATTCACGTGTGTAGTCATTTGTAGAGTTGCAGTTCTCTCTGCCTGGGAACTGGTCACTGTATGGGAAGCAAGGCCATCTCCTGAGGTCTATTTTCAATTCATTTTGGTACAGGGCCTCTTCATTTCAAACTGCCTTTCTCTGAATCACACCGCGGAAGAAAAAAAATGATCTCAGTTCTGAATCACAAGATTTCAGAGCTGGGCCTCAAAGACTTCTTTTATCCTTCTGAAAGTTCAGAGAAATGGCCAAGGCACTGTGAGGACCAGTGCCTTAGTAAGGACAGGAGCTGGGCTATGAAAGCCTGGGGCTAAATTTCACTGAAAAATCTGGAACTGCTTCCATAGCCAGGAAACATTTGCCAGCTCAGCTTCCATTTCTACAAGGCAAAAGTAACATGTTTTGGGGGAAAAAAAAAAAAAAAACAAAACAAGCAAAACTCATTTTCAGGCTCATTGACACCGCCTACGCAGTGATTTGGGGGTTGGAGATAACCAGGATCCCAGGAAAGGATGCCTTTGCTGTGCGTGCCGGCCTCATGGCTTCTCTCCCTGCAACCCCACTCTCTTTCTCTGTCATCTGGCTCCCTCTAGAGGACTCCTTGTCTTTCAGTACTGTGGAAGACAACTGCTTTCACTACCTTCCTTGGCCTCTTTCTGTCCATTGGGGCACCGAAGAGGAATCATCAAATACATCAAATACTGTGGGCAGGACCTAGACAGAATTCTCGGTTTAGACGCCAACTTACTGGAAACCTTCCTGGATCTCTGCAAGTGGGTCTGTCCTTCGCTCAGGGGTGCTGGCGGATTATGGTGTGAGTTACATGCTCATCCATACAGCATGTCTTTCTCTCTATACTGCCGGACTCTGGCTCCTTGTTTATTCTCTTAGTACTAGACAAAGAGCCCGGTATATCGAAGTGCGCACCAACACGCAGCACTTGCTGACTTAAGTGAGGCCCTAGCTCATTCAGGCTCCTGCGCACATTCATGCACAAATTAGATGGGCACGTGCGGGATCTATATTGTACAGGTCACGCTTGTCTCTGAGCAGGATGACCTTTGGGGATTTTAGCTTTCACAGTGTTGTAGGAGAATTAAGGCACGAAACACTGGGAACAAAGAAATATTAACGGGATAGCTGGCATTTTAACTTCCTTGATAAAAATGTATACATTGTACTTTGTCATGGGTGGGCCAGGGCCCAGTGAGAATTACACACAGGACATGAAGGTCTCGCTGCGTGGCTTATTAGGGAGCTCAGCAGGGGTCAAGGGCAGCAGAATGAGTTGGGGGCACGGAAGAGGTCCGACGGGAACTGAAAGAGCTCCTGTTCTGCAGTGAGAGTGCGGGTGTATGCCTTGAAATCACAAAACAATGAGAGATGAGGAGGAGAGAAGTACTTCAGATGCCTCCAGTCCTGTGCTCCACTGATGAAAAGGGTCCTAGACGGGAATTGACCGCCTCCGAGTCACACAGACCGCCGCGCCCAGTCCCCTGGCTGAGAGCCCGTCTCTGAATCCCGTCCTCAGGCCTAGAGCACAAATGTGACGGTGTCTCGCTCTCTGTGCTGAAGCCACCAGACCTCTTCCTGCCGTACAGGAAGCATCACCACAGGCCCCACGTGAGCGAGCTGGGGGTCCTCGGACACCATGAGCAGGTCGAGGGTGTAACTGCTGGACCTGGGTTTTTGTTTTGGGCCCAAGCAGCGTCCACAAGTGATCTGGGCCAACATCCTAGCTCTGTTACTGATTGGCCGCATGGCCTCACTAGAGTGACTTATCCTTACGCACAATTTCCTCTTGAAAATACGCAGTCTGGCGGCTGTGGGTTCCAGCCTAGAGGACAGCAAGGATTTGTTTTTATTCCGACACTGCCCCTGGGATCATGCGATATGGACCAGTTAGCTTCTCTGTGTTTCAGTCTTCTCAGCTGTAAAATGGAAACTTTCAAGTTGCTTACTCGCAGAGTAGTGGCACATGGGGACCCTCAGGAGATAGCTGTGACCTGCTGACGCTGCTGCCTTCCCATAACACACTCGGCCATAACTCTCTTCTTTCTTCAGAGAAGGCATTTTTAAGGCTGGATGCGTTTGCATACACGCAGGACACATCTCGGCCATTTCAATCCTCTTCAGCCCTCCTCACCTCTCCTCCTGTTTCTCCTGATTCTCTTAGCCCCTGTTTAACACTACCTTTGTGTATGTTTTGGGTTTCTCATAGAGGAGAAACCACACGATGTCTGGGTCTGACTTTTTTCTCCTAACATTATGGTCTCAGTTCCAGCCATTGTCCTGCAAATGACATGACTGGCTTTTTCTTCATACAAGGGATGATCAAAAATACAGTGACTGTCTGAATCTGGAAAACTATTGCAGTAAAGTACATGTCACTAGTCCATTGTTACCCACCCTGACTACACCAAACACACTGACCCTAGGTTTCTTGCCACTTTCTGAAGCAGTTTTGGAAGTCCTTTTCCGTGAGTGTCTCTAAGACCTGTGATCCAAATACAATCAGGGCTGTTTGAAAGTGCTCCCCATGGAACGGCGGGGGTGTGAAAACCTTGGTGCCATGTGTGTCCCAGGTGCTCCTCCTTTCACCAAATGACCCTTTCCACTTTTCTCTCCTGCTCTGACACCATTCAGCTTCTGGCTCTTGTCCAAAGTCAAAATAATCACTAAAACTCAATTTGACAAATTGATTCTGAACCGCAAGGCAGGCGTAGCAGTAAAACTAAAGATGTGGGCGGTGGCAACTGCATCTGCCAGGCTTTCTTCCTAGATCCCTCCTACCCCTGGCATTTTCCTCCCAGAAGGTGGAGGAGACCCTCTGCAGCTTTAAGGTGCCTTCTGCCCTCAGAAGAGGTACCTTGCTCCCTGCATCCTGTGCAGTGACTTCTAAGCTGTCTTCTAGGTGCAAGGTCCCCTGTAAAGGAAAGCATCCAGGCCAGGAAGTGGAAAGCCAACATCTCTGCATTCTTCCGTATTCTGCTTCGTGTCATCTTTACTAGGAGGCCTGAGAGTCACAGAAGCTGGGCTAGTGGGAGCCACACGGCTCCGCAAGGTGGCATTGGGGTTGGATGTGAACCTTTGGGGAGATTCTTACCTAGCATCCCACATCAATACATTCTTTTCTCTCATGTAGTTTTATGTGAGACTGAAAGACTGGTTTATACCTCATCAGATGATTGACTCAAATGAGGACGACAGTGCAGAGCTCAGTAAAGGGGCCTCGTTAAGAAGGTGGACAAGGGGCAGTGAAATTCTACTCCTGCTCTTGCAGCAAGTTGGTTCTTAACTCTCCTCACTGCACTGAGAGGCCAGCATGCAGGACAGAGAAGCATAGAGGGCCCCTTGGAGGAAGGAGGGCGCATCTGTATGCACACAGCATCAGCACACTGAGGCTGCATCCTCTATGGTCTCCTCCAGGGTCCCTCCTTCCCGGGGACCTGTCTACAAGACAAAAGGCAGGGGCTGTGCTGTCTGCTCAGGCCCATCACCTAGACAAGTGTGGAGAGCAGGGCGACAGAAAGAGATGCGGCGCACACCTCCCTGCAGGAGACGGTAAGTGTCTCAAAGAGTTCAAGCCATGTCTGGAATTTGCACCCTTCCAGAGCCAGACAGGAATGCGGGCACAGTTCTCATCTGAGTGAGGGTAATGGGCTGAGTTAGGAGAGGTCAGAGTCACTCTGGGGCCTTTCAAACCGAGAAGTGCCACAGAGGCTGAGCTGTCTGAGTAGGCGGCAGAGGGTACTCGGTGGTACCCAGGGGCTTTCCCTGAGTGGTGCTCTCCCTAGTCCACCTTGCCTGCTGGCCTAGAATTTTAGCAGCTGCTTCCTTTGGAGACCCAGCTGGGGGAAGAAGCAGCTCATCTCTCCCAGCTACCTTGGACTAGTTCCTCTTACCTTTCTGCACCTCGGCTTGCAATGGCTTTTCAGAAGTTGCCCAGCACCTGCTCCTGCACAGCTGTGGGAAAGAACAAGAGCAAAACAAAGGCCTCCAGCCTCCCCCGGGGGGCAGATCCCCCTTCCTGTCCTCTTCAGCGGAGGCTTCCAGTGCAGGAAAGATGGGGTCTGGATCAGATGGAAGGCTCCGGAAGCCGAGAGTTGAGCCGTGAGGGAAAGCAGGTGGCTGAAGGGGACAGGCATTTCTTTCCCCAGGAAGGGGCTCTCCAGGCTGACGCCTGTGTCCCATCAGACCTGGAAGCAAGAGTGGCCCAGCGGAGAGTTGGTTGGGTCGGGGTGGAGGAGGCTGAGGAACCAGAGCGCCTGTCTGGCGTGATGCTTTGCCTGTGCGTTAGCTGCCTCTGTGAAGGAGCCGGCTGAGAAGCGTATGTACAACTCCGATATCCCTCAATTTCAGTTGAGCCCAGTTTCAAAAAGATGCGTAGAGGATAAGGTTGGATGGTGAAAGCATTTCTAAGTTGTCAGCATCGAGAAAGAGAGCGGGGACTGCCCTGCTGGATGTCCTCGGAGCCCTCACCCAGTGCTGGCCAGTCTCCTGTCAGGTGGTATTAGACAGCCTCTTCTGAGCCTTCCAGGGACATCTGTGGCTCCCAGGAAAGTCAGCCTGTGGCCTTCCCAGTGGCCTTCTCCTTTTCAAAGTTGTTGTTAGTGGAAAATGTCACCAGTTATTTATCTGTTTGAAGTAATCTAACGCGGAATGTTCATGCCCAAATAAACTTCTCCATGTTGCTAAGTGGCACAAGAAAAGAATCAGCCTCAGGGCCCAGATTAAAATTAAACTGACCCGTGAAACCTCAGGTTTCAGGAAGCTTCCAGGCACTATTCACTTGTTTTCCTTTCGGCACTGTGAATCAAACTCAGGACCTTGGCACTTTCAAGGTAGACACTTATGCCTCGCAGCTATCCCTGGCCTCTCCACTTGAGAAGTTTTGGAGTAAATTAAGCACTTAGCGTTACTTAGACAAGATGATATTTATATATACATAACAAAAAGTTTTAAGTTAAGCTTATATTTATTTTGTATGTTGTCTTTTAAAACACGAGTTATTAACCAGTTGTGGTGGCACATGCCTGTAATTCCAGGTTATGGGAAGTCTAAGGCAGGAGGGTTATGAGCTCAAAGCCAGTCTGGACTATTTAGTTAGATCCTATCCCAAATTAACACACAGAAAATTGCAGGAAATTTATCCCAGTGGTAGAGTCCTTGCCTAGCATGTGCGAGGCCCTGGGGTTATTCCTGAACATGCAAATAAATGGGCAGTAAAGCAATGAGTTAGTTTGTTCAGATGAAGGATTTTCAGATGGTATTAAAAGGTCTCTGGGTCTTCTTGGTTGTGCTCTCTTGGGACCATGGTATTTACCATGGAAGTGGCCTTTGCTGAGATGCTCATGGCAGAGAGCTGAGCACACAAAACCCCTGTGATCTCAGCTCCCACAGAGTCTGGTCCACTCCCTGGTCCTGGAGAGCAGTCCATGGTTATCAGCCTGGCGATGAGATGTGTTTGCACACGAGCCATGAGAGATGCTACAGAAGATTCCGGGGTCTGCATATCCAGACCTTTCTAAAGGTTAAAGCAGCTAAAGACTTTGCTTTCATTGCTGAAGCTATATAGATAGACAGCTCCTCAGAGCTTCCCATGGTAACTATTCCATCTGTATCTGGATTTTCAGTTTTTAAACTGCTGGGACGACATGATTTTTGGTATCTGGAACTGAACTCAGGACCTTGTGCTCGCAGGTAGGTCCTGTGCCGCTGAGCTATACCCTCAGCCTGGGACCACACATTTCCTCAGACTGTGACATAGAAGGTTAGGGCACTGGTGATAATTATTATTTCATTAGAAATAAATGCTAATGAGCCATTTTTAAATATTACATAGCAACGAGGCCTAACAATTTGAGACTCTGATTGCTGACACAAAGATGGAACTTTGCTGAGATTACTGTTTTGTATCAAAAATGTTTTAAAGAATACTCAAGGGATTTAAAAAAATTCTTAAAAAGCTTTCATAAAGGAAATGAAAGCAATGTGTCAGGTGTCTCTCGATGCTGTGCATAGTACATCTTAAACAAATTGACTATGTTACGCATTCTGCATTTTCTCTGAATTTGTTTGTGCTAAGAGGTCAAAGCAGCTTGCCCCATGTGGTATTGAGGACTGAAGCCAGAGACTCACAAATACTAGGCAAGTGTGTTACCTTCGAGCTACATCCTCAGCCATTTTGTTGTACTTTACCTTATTTTACTTATTTTTGTGAGCACATGTTTTCAGTATATAATAAATACATTCATTGTGGGTAGTTGGTAGACGTACATAGCACATCTTGGTTCTTAGGGGTCTCTCTCCCTCCTTCCTGTTACTGATATTTTATTTTGCTCTTTATATTTTGAGTTTCTCATATAAGAAAACAGTGAACTATTTAAGCTTGGGTGCCTGGTTTATTCCACCTCACACTGTATTCTCAAGCTGCATCCATTCTCTTACAGAGGATTCAGATGATTCCTTTATTGGCAAAACAGCAAATTCTTTATTCAAAGCTATAATGTGCTGTTGATCTCTAAAGACAGAGATACAGATAGCATGAGGCCATGTAAAGGTGCTAAAATAATGTCTTGAAATAACTCAGAAATTTTTTAACATTAATATTTCATTAATTTGTTAATTTGTGATTAAGGGCCGGGAGTTTAGCTCAGCAGCATAAGTGCCTGCCTTGCAAGTGCGCGGTCATGCGTTCAATCCCTGGTACCAAAAAATAAAAATAAATTAAAAAAAATAAAGTGCACTTAAATCAGAAAACCTAGAGAGAAAATTATGAAATTCTGCTACTGCTTTTATTTCAGAGATTTAGTGTGCAGAAGCAATTACTCTTTCTTTACCTTTCTATTTTTGCAGAGGTTCATAACATAAAGTTAAATCTGTACTTAAAAAAATACTATTACTCCATACAGGGTTTCAGATTAATTATAGATACAGCATGAATGATTGTACTGCTACTAACATGGGTTGAACTTGTCCCTTTTTCAAGTTCAGTGGAAAAACCCTTGACTAGGGAGATATTTATAAATTCCTCTACATAACAAGCAAATAGCTCTTTAAACTGCACATTTTTCATTGTTTAGAAACCAACAGTGCAATCAATATTTTTTATTCTGTGTGTCTTATGTAAGAATATATTTGAAAGATCTGGCCTAGATGTGAAGTTCTACGGTCAACTGTGAGTATTCACGTTATTTTGTGGAATCTGCTAAGCTGGGTCTCTTCCTCTTTAAAACGGTTTACTGGGTTTACTGTTGATTTTAAGTGATAGCTGCTGACACTCACTGACCGCACAGACTTACAGGGCCCCAGATTCCCTGCCTCTATCGCGTCCTCCCTGTGCATCTTTCTCCTGGCAGCGTGCGGTGAAAGCAACTGTCTTACAAGCTCGGTGCTACTCATTTCTTGCAGGGTTGCAGACTGAAAAGAGAAGGCAGCTCTGTCCTCTTTTCGTGACCTCAGGAAGATCAGCAGCTTTGCTGTATGAAAATACAACTGTTTTCCATCTACTCTCAGCTGGTTTTTTATAACCTACAGCACAACGAAACTGAGAGTTATTTCAAAATTACTTTTTAAAGTCAAGATATAGACATCTTCTCAATGGCTCCTCTCTCCTCCCAAGGGCTTCAACATGCAGCCCGGTCTCCATCTCCTTGAATGAGCGCAGATGGTCTCAGAATTCATAACTTAGGCAGAGAAATTCTCAAGAACCCAGTAGTTTGGAGTTATGCTCCAAGAGGAAATTTGTAAATAAAGAACACAGTCTACCCAAAGAGAGGGAGGAAAATAAAGCATCAGAAGAATCCTTGGAGCAGCCTTGGTCTCAGCTCAGGGAGTGTTCTGAGGAGGAACTCGGAGTCTGGCAGGTGGGCACCCGCCACGGTGCCCGAGGAGGAGAAACACCGTGTGGCCACTGGACCCACCCGTGAGACTCGGAAACACAGCACCACATAGGACCAGGAGAGTGAGAAAAACCATTTCATTTTCTGAGTTTCTGGTTGAAAATACTGCAGTTGTCTCTCTGCCTAAGTTTTGATGTGCGCAGGCTGGTACTTGTGACATAAAGGACCAGGCACTTGCCTATCAAGGACCTGAGAATCCAGAAGAAGAGACATGCTTAAAGGAAGTGCTGCGCACATCCGAGCTCGAGCCTCCTCCCCTGGAGTGCCTGGGACTCATGGCAACAGCCTGGGCCACCGTGAGGAGACCACTGCTGCAGATGGCCAGGCCACGGGCCACCCCGCAAGTGAGGGACAATCTAGGAAGTTTCTCAGACCAAAAGCTGCTATTGTCCTCGGCATTCCTTTGGAAAGAAGCACTGACATTTGAGAAAGCCCAGTGGAGGGTGAAAAGGTGTATGGGGCTTCTCTGTGCCCACCAACATGAGCACATAATTCCCCAAACAGTGACCTTCCCGCAGGGCCAGTCCAGTGAGAAAGAGGAAGATCGTTCTCTTGACAAGGTTTAACTCCACCTCCTACTTCTTAGGAAGAAAAATTTGGATTCAGCAAGTACTTGTTGAAGAAATTGCATACAATGACAGTATATATCTGAGAAAATTTTTTGTATTGTGGTTGTTTTCTGGAATGTCAAGAGCAGTGTCCAAAGACTTTATTCCTTTACTGTTGCACTTACTATGTATTATTCTATGTGGTCTTAAATGTCATCTCTGGGACTCTAGTTTAAAACCAAATTCTCAATCTAGATTTTTTTCAAGTTTTATTTTATTATTAGTACACGTTTATAGTATTAATGATCACATTCCTCAAAAAAAAAATTAACCCAGTTTTTGAAGCACCAAAACAACCAAACAAGTCTACTAGCTTAAATCCCTGTATATCCCTCTACAGTTTACTCACAGTGCTGCTGAAATGAGCTCAGAATTTCCCTAAGCAGAACCTTCTCTGTGCTTTTCATTGTGTAAGATTCCCCTCATCCTATTCCGAGCGCCTGGTGCTGCTGCTTAATCTGTCTGTCTTCCCCGCACTCCAGAGTAAACACCTGTGCAGCCCGGTGGCTTCAGATTCTTTAACATATTTACATGGTGCCTCTGTTTTTTTTCTGTCACTCATTGCGCCCATTTCTGGGCTCACCCTCTGCTTACTTAGTTCTCGGTGTGGCTGAATGGATTTACTGACAACTGAAGTCACACCCTGGGTGTGGGTGGCATCACTCAAAAGTTTGCAGCCTCATCAGCAGAAAGAGAGCGGCAGCTCTGCTACTTCCTGCCTCCTGCTCTTGCTTTCTGCCTGCCCTGCCATGGACTGTCTCCTCTCCACGCTCCCCCACCACCCTGCTTCAGAGTCAGCCAAGTGTGGACTGAAACCTTTACTGAAGCTGCAGACTCCGAGCTACAATAAAGCTCTCCTCCTCGTTTGGTGTTTGGATGTTGGGTATTTTTGTCTGAGCAATAAGAAAAGTGAGACAGTGGCCTAAGCCGTGATGTGTTTGAGAACGTTTGAAGATATTCTGAAAGACATGGAATAGACCACTCCATAAATGTGTGCAGAACCTATTTGCTCTGAAGTGTAGTGTAATGGTATGATTCTCTGTTGAATTTTTGGTCTGGGTCACATATTTATGAGCACAGAGTATTGAATTAACCCATTATTGTTGTTTCGGGGCCCACCTGTTCCTTAACGTTGAATTGTTTTTTTAAATGAAATTTTGTATGTTGCTATTTGCTGCATACCTGTTCACAGTTGTTGTACGTTCTGCTGAGCTGGTTTCTTTGTCTGTGTCTCTTCTGACTTATTTTGGGTTAAAATCACCTTTTTCAGGCATGAGTGTAGCTATTCAGGATTGCTTTCAGACTGCAGTGGTGTGGAATATCATTCCCTATGCTTTCACTTTCCGGGTATGTATTTCTTTGCCAGTGAAATGTCTTTGTTGCAAATGCAACAAGATTAGGTCTTCTTTTTGATTCTTCAGTCATTTTCCAATCTGAGGCTTCTGATTGGAAAATGAAGACCATTTATCTCCATGCTACTATGTAAATGTACATCCAAGTTGCGTTCATTTTGTTTTTTCTTAATGTTTGATGCCTTTCTAGTTCTCATTTGCTAGTTTCCTCTTCCCCTTCTGTGTGTAAGTTTCTTTTAGATGTCTTTTGCAGCAGAAGTTTAGTAATCAGGAATTCTCTCAACTTCTGCTCATCCTAACTCTGAAGGATTTGCTTTACCATAATAATCTAGTAAAGAATTCTAAAATCAAACTTATTCTGGTTTTTATAAATGAGGTTAGAGGTGTTCTTTCTGCAGTGTTTAATGAACACATTTTGAAGTGTTCATATAAGACAGATATTTCTTCTTAAATACGTGTTTCAAAGAATTTGTCAGTAAATTCTTTTGGTGATGGAATTCTATTTTGCATCAACGTTTGCATTTATATATATAATTTATTTAGTGATTGTAAGATTTTGATTTTATAATTTCTCTTTTAATATTTTGGGGAAAGGTTTTTTTTTTGAGCAATTAATTCATGTGATCTATAATTTAGAATGTATTTAGGGTAGTTCTTTTTCCTTTTTTCTTTTTTGTCTTTCTGAGACAGGATCTCTGTGCAGTTCAGAATAGCTTTGAGCTCACTTTGTAGCCCAGGCTAGTCTCAAACTTGCAATGATCCTGCCTCAGCCTCCCTTGTGCTGGGATTACAGGCATGTGCCACCACGCCCGGCTCCTTAGCATAGCTCTTGATGTATGGTACAATTTTATAAACTGAAGTTATTTAATATTTTAGTAGGCCATTCATTTGACTGTTCCTAAAATCTAAATTGATCTTTGGTAAAATGAAAAAATTCTCCCCTAATTTTCCCAGAACCCAGTTTAGCTCTAGCACTATGACTCACAAATTTTCTCTTGTAGAATGTGGGCATTCACATTTTTCTTTTTTTGTGTAAATAATGCCAGATATGTAAACGCTCATGCCCCTTGCCTTTCCCCGTGGTGATACCGATGTCTATATCTCTCCACATCGGCACGCTGAGGACTTCACACTTTCTCACTGCGCGGTACTCTGTTGCTTGCCGTATCCCAGGGTGTTCAGCAGGGCTTCTTAGTGACAGACAAGTGTGTTGTTTCCAGGCTTTACGTGACAAACTATGCACAGTGCACACTGGGACACTCAACATTTTTTCAAACAAAGAATTATGAGTATAGGATTTATTTCTCTAAAAAACTCATTGAGTAAAAGTGAGTACACATTCCTAATCTTACTGCAAGTTCACAACTACTGCACTTAGCTGATGACTGTCCCCTGCCATGCCAAACCCCCGTCATCTCTAGAGCACCCCACCCCAAGCCGCATGTCGTTTGTAGTGAAATTTTGCCAGTTGATTTAGGGAAATGAATAATTCATCTTTATTTTATCGAATAGTTCCCAGAGGAAAAAGCTTCATCGGTCAAACTCGTGCCATTTCAGGACCGAAGGTGGTCAGACCTAACTGCTGCCCTTCTCAGTGTCACCGTTCCTCCCACCTCCAGATGCGTCTGCTCCCGTTGGTTTTAACACCTGGGAAACACCCACGTGCCTCCCACAGATCCAGCTCAGTGACTGTAGCTTGTGGACTGACCTACGTCTGTTTTGTTATTCTTTGTTCTTTCAGACTAAAATACAGATTGTGATTGATGCAGGCAACACAGTTTTTAGCTGACACATGGTATCATCCCAGGAAAAACTAAGGCCGTTTCCACCATGGACTTCAAATGCCTCTCTTGTGTTCACGTGACTCTTGCCATTTGCAGGAGACAGAACATGCCTGCGGGAAGCTGTGCGGGTCAGTGTTGCCTGAAGGACCCCAGGGCCTGGGGAGACACATTGCTGTCTTCTGACTATTGGCCAACAATGGGATGTGCAAGCTACTGAGATCACCACTTAGGTAATTAAATCTGTGAGACCCGTTCTTCAGTGACTGTGTGGGGAGCATAGCCCTGTGGAGAGCAGCCAGCTGCCACCAAATAATGTGAGTCCCTTTTGGCTGTCTTCAGTCCAGCTCATGCCACTGCCCTCCCAGTGCTTTTCTCTCTGGTCCACTGCCGTCAGATCTTGTGTCCAGCCCATCACCACAGAGCCCTCCTCTGTTACTACCTTGCAGTCTCTCCAGATCTTCCTGCTCTTTCTTATGAATAAATTTCTGCAGTCCCATGTCATCTCTCAGTGACTCAGGCCACCGTCCTTGCACCACTTGACTACGGGTGAAACACCTTGGTGTTGACTATGCATGGACAAGTGAGAAAGTACAATCAAATCATATTGTTTTGCCAGAGAAAATGTCTCAAATGTGTATTTGAAATTTATGACAGTTTTCTTTTCCTAATGTGGCAAAACCGAGTCTGAGGAAGTCAAGAGGCAGTGAACAGATTTATTTAACACCAGTGGTACCGGCTGGAATAATTTTCAACAAAAGCCAGGCGTCAAGTCCTTGTGAGTCAGCATTTTTATATGAAGCATAAACAGGAATTACAGAGGTGGTACAAAGACAGGACAGAACAGCGTGGCAGTCCTGTTGATTAGCTGGCAGGGTGAGATCATCGGTTACAGGGCCAGTCTAATGGTCATCAGATACAGGACTGGATTAGCAACACAAACCTTGGTACAATCGGGCATCCTGCATGTTCAGTTACACTCCTGTTGTTACTGGGGTCAAGAAATAATTACGAAGCTATGAAGCAGCTACAGGGTGAGGCAATTTCAAAGAGAGCAAAGTTTTAAAGAGCACAATTTTTCCTTGAATAGTTTTCTCTTTCTCTAACATCTACGATTCTTCTTCCTACTGATGTCCTTCTTGTTCCTACGCCCTATTCAGAAGGCACATAGCTCACTAACCATGCAAACACAGAGACAAATGGCCTAGTAGAGCAACAATGAAAAGAAGCATGAGAAGAAAATACTTTCCAGGTTTGTTAAAGATTCTGAGCCAGATTTAGACTCTATAGTGAAAGTCTTCTTTTTACAGGAAATAAATAGCATAGTGGTAAGACCATAATAATAGCTATGATTTTATATTGCAAAATGCCCAATGGATGTGAGCAGGGTCTAAGTAGTTATGTTCTGAAAGTTGTTACTGTGTTCATGCCAAACCGTTTCCAGACAACTTTGCAGCTGAGATGCTAAAATGGACAAATTCCTGAGCATCCTCTGATGGATAAATTTGGCTCTAGAAATTCTTATTTCTCTCAACCTACAGTCACTACTCAGGACCACTTGCACAGTGGTCCAAACTCTCTGAGTGTTCTTGGCTTTCACAGCATTTACTTGAATAAGACTGAATATTTTCTTGGTGTTTTTTTCCCCTAAGGACTCATACTTTTATCCTTCTTTCATGACTCTGATAATTTATATTCAATGAATTTTGATTGGTAAAAATACAACCAAATGCTGTAAATTTACCCACTGTATGAATTAATAAAAGAATTAGTTTTCCAAACTTTCAGTGACAATGCCAGCAATTAACCACGTGGATATCCCTGCTAATCAGCACGTATGGGCTGAGAATGGCAAAACCAAGTTCTAGAAACAATTTAATATTTACTATTGTTGTATGAGGTGTTGTGATTGACCCTATATAGAAGGAGAAAATGAAATCTGCCCAATAAAAGAAAAGGAAACAGGTCATGAGAATGAGAGTATTTTGGATAGCTGTGATTTCTGGGCTGGAATTGTTTCTAAACTTGGAGCTATGCAGGTAAAAGACACGCTTGTGATGTTTGTGCAGATGGACGGCCATATCCACACTGCTCCAGCTCATGAGACTCTGGAAGGTAATATCTCGAAGAGTCATGAGAGAAAGAAAAAGCCACCTAACCATCTGCTGAGATGGTAGCATGTAGCACTTGCTAATATACATTCCAATTCCAGAACAATTAGTGCTATTGATTATTGTGACATAGTAAAGCAAGTTGGAACTTATCAAAAAATTACAAACCCAAAAGAGGAGAACATGGGGAAGAACTTGCCATGCAGTCTGCGGCTTGAGCTTTCTGCACAGGCTGTTCCTGGGACTGATGGTAATGGCCTGGACCATGCTGAGGAGACAGGTGGTACAGATGGAGAGGCCCCGTGCCACCCGCCCCAGGTAAACCATAGTTTTAGATCCTACATTACCTGGGAAGTTTCTGAAACAAAAAACTGTTGAAATGATTCCAATACCTCCAACAGAAATTATGACCACGTTTGAGAAAACCAAGTGTATAAGAATGGAATTTATAGGTCTTTTCTCAGGTACTTTGACAAAAGTATACACATATCTCACAAATATAAGAGTGCTGACTATGATTCCTGGTCCCAAAAGGGGAAGAGCGATTGCTGACTTGATGTAGCTACTCCAAATCATCTGACTTCATGGGCACAACTAGAAAAATGATTTTGAGAGACCAAATAAGTAAAGATGACACATCTGTTTGTTTTAAAGAACAGAGAAAGTTCTGAATATATATATATATATATATATATATATATATATATATATATAAATTCTAAACTGTTTTATCCACCTGCCTTTCCAAAAGATCCTTTCTAGCATTGGTCATGTGTAGAAATTTGTTAGGCCTAAGAAATAAATACAAGAAAGGCAATCTAAATTTTTAGACCATGGGAGTAAGTATGATAAATAATCTCCCTGTCGTAGATTTTACTTACGGTCCACCCAGATCCTCTTTACCACCTCATACATCCTTAGGTGTTCTACATTCCAGATTTTTCCAAATTTCTAAAGTCTCCACTGCACCTTTGGCTTTACCCTCACAGCTTCCACCAATCTATGCTACCATCTGCATGCTTCTACCATTCTGGAACATGATGTTCCATGACTTTCTCCTCAAAGCAAAGTATTTCACTTTTGCAGTTTTGAGTCTGCAAAGAGTGGAGACTTGCTGCTTCTTGTGATATCCTCAGCCATCTTTTATATTGCTCTGTTCCTTCTCAGAAAATGAGTTCTCCTCATTCTCTTTTTGTAGTTCAGTTTTACTGAAGTGTCCTTTCTGGCCAAAGTCCGAACATTTTAGATCATTCTCTTAGACTCTTGCTCTTCAGTTACTACACAAATCTGGCTAAAAACCCCTGACAATAGCCATACCACTGCCTCAACATTCTACTGCCTTGAAATTTCTTCTGCCAGATTAATTAGTACACTTCCCTTAATATCAGTCTTAGCAGAGTCTCTCAACACAAGCAAAATGCAGAGCAACATTCTGCTAAGTTATATCATAAATGTTCTGGAGTCCAGCAGTCAATGCAATACTTCTTCCCAGCCAAAACTTCTCAAACCTGCTTTTACTGGTTTTATGAGCTATGACTAGAATATCTCATACAGAACAGTGTAAGGCATCCCAGCTGTCCTTCTTCAGGTGACATCTATGAGCCTTTTAAAATTCTTTCCACAAGCCATTCTCAAAGGCTCTTGAACCATGATCACAGCAATTACCCCACTCCTAGTACCAAGTTCTGTATTGGTTATTTTTTTCTTGTTAGTGAGGTAAAATACCAGTGATACCCAAAATTACGGAATGGAAGGATTCTTTAGCTCACAGTTTGTGGAGGTTGAAGTTCAGAATCAGCTGGCTCCAAAGCAAGGTGGAATGACACTTATATTGTAAGCAAGCTACTACCCTCTAGAGCAGGTGTAGCATTCACTCCATCTCTGTGTCTTCCTCTTGCACAAGATGAGGATGTTTACAAAGTGAAGACCCTGGCTCCCTGCTGAATCACTTAGTTAAACTTCTAAATTTCTTAAATTGACACTGTATCAACAATTACAGCCATAAAGAACAAAAATAAGTTACTTACAGGAAAAATGGGAGAGATAAAATATAATTATAATAAACAAAATAAATCAGAATTACAAAGAAAACTATGGCATTTTTTTCTTGCATGGAATCTAGTAGAAATAAAGCACAAACTGAAAGTAAAAGCAAAGGTGTTAGGGATGAAAAAGAAGGAGGGGAGGGGCATGAGAGTGAAGTAGAAAAGTGGTATGATCAAGTGTGTCATGGAATCCACTGCTTGTTTGTTTGATGTATGCTAATGGTTGTGATCAAAAGATAAACAGAATTATAAATTCTGGTTAAATTTCACTTGCTATATATCTGTATTGACCTGATGAAATTGATTATTTTTAGGCAAACTACTCTGTTCTCTGAGACAGCAACAGATTTTAGATAAAGAAATCAGTCTTTTCTTTCCTGAAAAGAATTAAACCTAGACTGGAAGAGACGTCTATGTGTATATTTTATTAAACTTCCACAATTTCTTATCTCCAGCATGAGAGACCAACAAAATGCTGTCAATGAATAAAGTCATTACAGTTTAAGGTAGTAAAAGTTGGGTAATTATGTGTATCACAAATGCTTGAGGAGTATCATTAACTTCGAGAAGCATAAAGTTCAGCATTCAAAGGAAGGAATTCCAATCAGCACCTCTGGGCTTAAACTCTGGCTTTCCCCATGCCTCTATACAGGATTTTGAACACATTTTGGGTTCTTTTGAGACCCAGTTTCTCATCTATCACCTGGGGCTGGTCATTTGTGATATGCAGGGGTATTGCCCTTATGTCTGTTATGGAAATGCTGCAGGTGAAAGAATAGATTTACAAGGAGTAGAACTGAAGCCATTTCTTTAAGGTGGCAGAGTGGAGAATGAGAATTCTGTATCTCTTCTGTTTTCTATGCTTTGTGTGTGAACTCAGGGGTGCGGATAATGGGGTTGCTGAGAATGAACCTTTGCATGATTAAGGTGCTTTGATATGATTGATTTTGCTTTGCACACATCATTAGAGAATGAAGAATTCTTTCAAACTTACTTTCTTGAAAGATAAGTAAACTAGGTGTTTTCCTAATGTCTCTGAGCCTGCTATCATTAAGCCAGATATTCATCTCAGTGAATCAAAAGAAATGGGCATAAAATTATAGAATCAAAGGCCAGAAATTCTCCACTTTATTATTATAAAATTGTCTAAATTTCAAATATAGAAACACTAGTTCAACAAAAGAGGACAAGACATCAGAAGGAGAATGCGTGGAGTAGCTTTCATTTCAGAAGGGGTTTTATGCAGGAACTTGGAGTTGTGCTGATAGAGAACATGTTGATGGACCTTGTGAAGAATGATATGGCACTAGTCTCACCCATAAAACTCTGAAAAGGGCATTGAGTAAGATTAATGGAGTGAGAAGAATTTACTTTGTTTCCTTAGTTTATGTTATAAAGCTGCAATAGTTGTTGCATTCCCTAACTTGCAATGAGTTCACAGTGCTATTTGTGATGGAGTGGAATAAAGTTAAAAAAGAGAGAAACAACGTGCCATGAAGACCTGGGCTTGAATTTCCTCCACACAGAGTCTCTGGAACTAATGATGATAGCCTGAACCCTTGAGAGGAGCCCACCAGTGCAGATGGAGAGACCCTTGGCCACCCACTGCAGGTAACACATAGTATTATAGCCTGCGAGGTCTAATAAGTTTCTCAAACCTAAAGATGTTATTGCCTCTGGAATTTTTAGGACTAAGTGGAAGAGAATAACATGTATAAATTTATTCTTAGTACCTCTCCCAAACTGCACATATCATTCATAACACAGAGAGGCTCCTTCCAATGCAAGTCCCATTAGAAAGACTAAGATTTTCCCCTTGACAAAGCTCAAAACTATTCTGTATTTCACAGTCAGAAAAACATGGATCCAGCAAACTCTTTTATGAAGCAAGTATCCTGAAAGATGATATTTATGTGCAAATGTGCTTCCTGTCATAGCGATTTCCTAAATTTCTAGGGAAGGCCTGACACATGTAATGATGCAGACTTTTACAATAAGACTCTCTCCCTTGTGACTTAGCTCTGTTTGGGGGATCATATAGTGTAGTGTTAAATGCCACATTGATTACTATGAAGGAAACTTAGCACCCAGATTTTTTGATCTTGATATAAATAAAATCAACCTACTTCTAAAACTATCATATATCCCACTTATGTTCAGTCTTGACATGGCTGAATTGAACACAAAATTCTCTTCCTAGAATTTATACCCATGTTTTAAATTTTATTTTACTATAT
Source organism: Cavia porcellus (assembly GCF_034190915.1). Taxonomy (NCBI): domain Eukaryota; kingdom Metazoa; phylum Chordata; class Mammalia; order Rodentia; family Caviidae; genus Cavia; species Cavia porcellus. The sequence goes on along the minus strand of NW_026947496.1, from coordinate 6,487,538 downwards.
TGCATCATCCAATCCCAAAAGCTTTAATCTGTCCACTTTCCTCACAGACACACGGCAAATCCTGTTGCTCCAAACTCTAACATCTTCTAAACTTGGCCAGATTTCTACTTCCATAGTGGATCTTATTCTGTTCAATATTATTTTGTATCACTCATTCTGGTGTGTATAAGTATTTCCAGGTTTGACTTTGAATGCAAATATTATGTCTTTGAAAGGTATACTGAACCATTATATTTATGTATTTCTAAACTCCAGACTGATTCTATGATTTCATTGCTTACAAATATTTGGTACATTTTTGTCATCTTTTTGGTACTGGCAATTGAGCTCAGAACGTTGCACTTGCCAGGCTGATGCTCTGTCACTGAGCAATATCCTCAGCTTTATCATCTTTAATATCAAGTTAAATAATACAATTTTGAAACCAGATGGACAGAGCAGTCCCTCCCACCACCATCTCCATCTCCATTTTCCAGCTGAACCATGCTAGAGAGCCCAAACAGGCCCCTCTCCTCACTGTTGCTATAACTGAAGTGAATTGCGTGGAAAGGCCCAGAGATCAGAAAACATGCCCATGACAAAATAGGGTCTCAACTAAGGTGTACGATGAACAGGTGAGATTAATGATGTGAAAAGTCCAAAGCAACAATAACAATATGAGCCAACAGGTGACTGAGGCTTTTGCAGGACTAACGGCATGGGAAGAACCCAGGACTCTGTAACTGGCCACGTATTCTTAATTTTTTTCTCTTATTTTTCTTTTTAGTCTTTTTCTTCCCATTCTCTTTTTTCAATCTATTTATTTATTTTTTCTTTGCTCCTCTCTTTTATAAACGAGTGGGGAGAACTCCAGCCACAGAAAACTAATCCCATCCCCCAAACTCAGAGACCAATTTCAGATAATCCTTCAAATACTCCTTTGTTCTTTTTTCTTGCTCCCTTCTTCAGTTTACCAAACCTTGTACAATCATCCTCTGTGCTGCAGTGTTGTTTCTACTTCCTTTTCAGTTATCTTTGTTTTATGCACTTTTATACCTATATTTCCCCACTCTACCATGGGGAAATATGTTGCATACAAAATCCTGATTATAATCAGTTTAGTTATAGAACTATAGGCTCTGCTCCTATGGTCCAAATCACAAAGTCAATAGTTACCACCAGTTTCTAAACTGTGCTTGATGCTATTGTTACTTCTAATTTTACTGCTTTTGCTAGGATGTCATACCTGTTAATTATCTGTTCTCCCTTCTGTAATAATACTGGGAAACTCTTGGGTAATAACCTCGCTACAGCCCTATACCAAAGGACTGGGAACGGGCCAAACATATATCAACACACAAGTCTTAATTAATTGGGAAGGTAGAATCTTGTGATAGACACAAACCAAGAATCTCTGACACACAGAAGATATCCCTGAAGAATAGGCATTTCCTAGAGAGGCCTTGATACTAGTGATATAACTACTTCCTGAAATAGTGCAAAAGGATCATTACAGAAAACAAAATTTAAAAGGTTTTGAAATAGGAAATGACAAGATGAAGAAGCAAAATGCAATCTCAGCCCCAGCATGCCCAGAGCAAGACCAGGAGACATATATGTAGAAGAAATTTGAATACACACACACGAAATTTCTGAAATGATAACAATTGAAGTAAACAAACAAATCCATGAGGGTATAGAGGAAATCAGATCAGAAATAATCTCACAGGTTAAAAAAAAAGAAATGCAAACATTTACAGTGAAATAGCTCAGCAAATCTGAAGGAGAAATAGATAAAATATATGATGGTAAGAAGAGGGTGGAAGCTGTGAGTGATCAATACAGGAAAGAAATACAGTGCATAAAATGGAATCAAGCAGATATCCAGGAAATTAAAAATTCTACTGGAAGCTGGCAAAAATGCTTGAATGAAACTGAACATAGCCTTTCAGACTTTGGAGACAGGATTGTGGCTAGTTATCATGAAAGGAAAATTCTGAAAATAACAAGGAATCATAAAAAAACAACTCAAAAGCTGCAAGATGGTGCAAAAAAGTATGAAGGATGATAGGTGTCAAGGAAGAAGCAAGAGTCAACACAAATGACATAAAAAAGAAAAACTATTTGGAGAAGTAATAGTAGAAAATTTCCCAAGCATGGGAAAAGAATCTGGTATACAGATAAGTGAAGCATATAGAGGGCCAAATAGCCATAACCAAAATAATTCTACATCCAGACATATAATAATCAAGATTCCAGAAATTCAACACAAAAACAGAATATAAAAGATGTTAGAGAAAAGAAACAGATCACCTATAAAGGAAAGCCTATCAGGATAATGGCAGACTTTTTAACACAAACACTCAAATCAAAAAAAGCTTAGAGTGACATATTTCAAGTTATGAAGGGAAACAGCTTTCAACTGACATATTGTGCAAAGCTATCTTTCAAAATTAATAAGAAATAAGATGCTTCCATTACAAAGAAAAACTGAAGAAATTTATGACCACAAAAGCAACACTACAAAGAGTACTGAAAGATATTGTAGAGGGATAAAACTAACCACAGTTCTAAGAACTACAATGGACAGAAACCAGCAAGAAGGACAAACAATAAAACAGGAGAAAAGTAGGGAACCAACAGCAGAAAAATAACATGACAAAGAAAAGCCAATACATATCAATTATAATTATCAGCCCAGAGCCCAGCCTATTTGGGAATCCTGCACCTCACTATCTGGGTGCAGAGGAAGGGCTGGGTGGATCAGGGGTGCCTGCATCCACCCTCCGGTGTGTCTGGAGGACTGTGGATATCTCAGCAAGCAGGCGAGCATCGCAGGTTCCAGAGGCCCCACAGCCTGCAGTAAGTGCTCAGTGCACTCTGCCCCAAGCCCAAACTGATCGGGACCCTCCAGGCTTCCAGGTGCAGGAAAGTGCATAAGTGGGTTTGAGGCATCTACATCCGCCTCCCCATTCTGGCTGCACTTGGAGAACTGTGGAGCTTCCAACAAGCAGGGGGGTACACAGTGTCCCTGAAGCCCAACTTATCTGAAACTACGGAGTTCTAAACAGGCAGAAGAGGGTTATTGGTTCTACAGGCCCAGTGGCTTGGGGTAACTGGGTGCCAGAGTCCCCGGAGCTGTGAACATAGAAGGGATTTCCAACAGACCCTGAGGAAGCTTTCAAATAACACTTGAAACACAGAAATATAGGAAAACTGACAAAATGAAAGGCCAAATTACAACCTCAAACCTCCAGCCCATATCAAGAAACCCTAGGAGTGATGTATATAGAAGAAAATATATGCCATTCACCTAAAATATCGGACACAATATCTACTGAAATTAACAAGCAACTCCAGGAAGCTTTAAAGGAATTCAAACTCGAAATAATCTCCCAGGTAAAAGAAGAAATGATAAAAGAAATGAAAGAGATTCTGAATATATCTAAAGAAAACACAGTTAAAAAATTGGAGGAACTAAACAAAAGATAGAATCCCTAGATGAGCAATATAAGAAACAAACAGAATACATAATGCAATGCACAGAGATATACAAGAAATAAAAAACTCCAATGAAAGTTGTAAAAACTGCCTTAATGAAAGTGAAGATAGAATTTCAGACCTTGAAGACAGGATTGCAGCTAGTGAACAGGAAAGGAAAGATCTTTTAAAAATAACAAGGAATCAGGAAATAACAATTCAACAACTGCAAGACGATGCAAAGAAGAATAACATAAGAATGATAGGGATTAATGAAAAGAAGGAGACAACATAAAGGTTGTCAAGAGGATATTGAGAGAAGTAATAGCTGAAAATTTCCCAAGCATGAGATCAGAAACCGACATCAGGTTCAGTGAAGTATATACAACTCCACATAGTCATAACCAAAATAAAACTACACCCAGACATATAATAATCACCATCCGAGAAATCCAACACAAGAATAGATTATTAAAAGCTGTCAGAGAGAAAAGACAGATCACTTATAAAGAAAAACCTATCAGAATCACAGCAGACTTCTCAGCACAAACAATAAAATCAAGAAGATCATGAAGTGAAGTATTCCAGATCCTAAAGCAAAATGATTTCCAACCTAGACTGATGTAACCTGCAAAACTATAATTCAAAATTGATGGTGAAATACGATACTTCCGTGACAAAGAACAGCTGAAGACTTCATGAACACCAAGCCTACCCTGCAAAAAATATTGAAAGACAGTTTAGATACACAAAGGAAAAAACCACTAAGCAAAGCAGATAATTAAACAGAATAGAAAGATAAAGATGCAACAGCAGAGAGATAACATGTCAACAATAAACCAGCATTTAACAGTAATAACCATTAATGTAAATGGTCTCAATGCACCAATCAAAAGAAACAGACTAGCAGAATGGATCAAGAAACAAAATCCAACCATATGCTGTTTACAGGAAACCCACCTAACCCAGAAGGATACTCACAGACTGAAAGTCAAAGGAAGGAAAATAATACTTCATGCAGCAGGAATCCAAAAAAAAAGCAGGAGTAGCCATTCTGTTTGCAGACAACGTGAGCTTTAAACCAACAATGACCTTAAAGGACAAAGAAGGTCACTACATACTCATTAGGGGAAAACTCCAAGAAGCAGAGATAGCTATCTTAAATATATATGCACCAAATTCCAGAGCACCCAGTTATATAAAACAACTATTAACAGAAATGAAAACTCAAATTATCAGTAACACAATTGTAACAGGAGACCTTAATATGCCATTGACACCAGGCGACGGATCAACCAGACAGAAAATGAGCAAAGAAATAACAGAACTGAATCACACCTGTGAACAAATGGATTTGATAGACATATACAGAATGTTCCACCCAACAACATCAGAATACACATTCTTCTCAGTAGTACATGGGTCATTCTCTAAAATAGACCATATATTAGCTCACAGAATATATTTAAACAAATGCAAAAAAGTTGAAATCATCCCTTCCTTGTATGTTATCGGATCATAGCACTCTGAAATTAGAAATTATTTTTAAAATTTTATTTAAAAGGAAACAGAGAAAAACACAAAACAAAACAAAGTGGTGTAAGGGTACAAGTAATACAGAACTACAAAAAAAAAAAAAAAACAGTAAGAAATCACCAGTTAATAGATTACATATTATCGTCTTAGAGGTAGTTGCTCAAATCATGGTATCAAAGCATACAAAGTGGATATTCAAACAGTGAAACTGCAAACAGTTGGGTTCAATGATCCAACCAAAAACATTAATATGGTCAGCTATTTAACACCCCTAGACACACTTGCTGTTGTATCCTTTAGAGCTCTTTTTTACAACAAAATTTACACATTTTGGGATTTATTACTCCTTAGTTCTTATTACTTTTTTGGGGGGGGAGAGAATAAAGTCAAATATGGCAAAACAGAGCTGTCAGTCAAAACCAAGGATAGACATAGCACATGATGTAAAACAGAGTACAAGGTTATCAACAATGGTTATCAACAATGTCTCTTGTTTCCTTAAAAAGAATTGTCTATCTCATTAGATATTATAAAGTTGAACAAAACAGTAGAGAACAAGACCAACAAAACTTAAGCATTGTAAACATTACAGGACTTCCAAAGGTGACAATAGTCAAACCAGAATGGGCATCTTAGTGAATCTTATTGCCTTCAAAGTAGTTGCCTATACCCCCAAACTTGATACTGTCATACAGAATGGAACAGAGTCTAATCAGTCAAAACAAGATTGTGGGAGTATTACAGGAATTCAAAACAAGTTAATAGGAAATCAAAAATAGTTACTATTATATATACTGCTAATTTTTAAAATTTTTCCCCTTAATTAAAACAAGCATAAGAAATAACTAAATAATTTTTTTAAAGAATAAGGGAGAGATTGAAATAAAACAGGACATAGCAATATAACAATACAGGTCAAAGCATGACTGTTTCAGCAACCTAGTGCTTCACCACCAAATAACCCGACTTAATAGTAGTTACCATAGTGTATGTCTTTTTCCTTGAAATATTTGAATAAAACTTCATATAATATAGCTTCAAATATTTCCATATCAAGGCACCCGGAATATAGCCTTTCCAATTAATAAGTGAAAACTTTATAAGGCTTCAAGGCCACATAATGGGGAATCATGATTACCACATATTTTTATATATTTGAATCATTACTTACATTAGCGAAACTATTCGGTATTCACACATACAAGATTGATTTATTTCACTTATGAGTATGGTCTCAAGCTGCGCCCATTTATTGATAAATATCTCAATGTGATCCTTCTTTATAGGATAATACTCCATTGTATAGAAATACCACAACATTTTTATCCATTCCTCAGTTGGTGGACACTTGGGTTGTTTCCAAGATCTGGCGATTACAAATTGTGCTGCTATAAACATAGGTACGCATTTATCACTGTGGTATGATGCTTTCAATTCTTCTGGGAATATGCCTAGAAGTGGAAATGCTGGAATAAATGGGACTTCCAATCCCAGGTTTCTGAGAAATCTCCAGACTGACCCCCACAAAGGCTGCACCAGTCTACACTCCCACCAACAGTGTAGGAGAGTTCCTTTTTCCCCACAGCCTGTCCAGCATTTGTTGTTGTTGGTTATCTTGATCCGGGCCATTCTTTCAGGAGTGAGATGGTATCTAGTGTGGTTTTAATTTGCATTTCTCTAATGACCAATGATGATGAACATTTTTTCATGTATTTATTTGCCATTTGCATTTCTTCATCTGAGAAGTGTGTATTCATCTCAGATGCCCATTTTTGGATTGGATCTTTGAATATTGGGGGTCTGAGTTTTTTTTAATTCTTTATGTTTTAGACAAGAGTGCCTTGCCTGAGAGAGAGTTCACTAAAATCTTTTCCCAGTTTGTGGGTTTTCTTTTCACTATGCTGGAGATTTCTTTTGACATGCAGAAACTTTTTAATAAGAAGTGGTCCCAGTTATTGATTCTGGGAAGTATTTCCCGTGTGGTTTGAGTCCTGTTCATGAATTCTCTACCTACTCCTATGTCTTCAAGGATTCTACCCAATTTGTCTTCCAATAGATTTAGTGTTTCTCTTTTAGTATTTAGATCTTTGACCCATTTAGATTTTAATTTAGCACATGCTGATAGACATGGGTCTAGCTTTAGTTTTTGGCAAATGGAGAGCCAGTTTTTCCAGCACCATTTATTAAAGAGACTGTCATTCTTCCAGTGAACCTGCTTGGCTCCTTTATCAAAGACAAGGTGTTTGAGTGCGTTTGTAGTTGTGGTTGTACCTTCTAATCTATTCCATTGATCTTCAGCTCTGTTTTGATTCCAATACCATGTTGATTTTATTACTGTTGCTTTGTAGCATAACTTCAAGTCAGGGATTGTGAGGTCTCCTGCCTTGCCTTTGCTGCTTAGAATTGCCGTTCCTATTCTAGGTCTCTTCTGGTTCACGATAAATTTTAGGAGTGATTTCTCTAGATTTATAAGGTATGTTGATGGTATTTTTATTGGGATTGCATTGAATCTGTATAACAGTTTTGGGAGAATGGCCATTTTCACAATGTTTGTTCTTCCTGTTGATGAGCAAGGGATGTCTTTCCATTTTCTGAGATCATCTTCAATTTCTTTTTTCAGTCATTATAATTTTCACTGTATAAGTCTTTCACTTCTTTCGTAAGAGTAATTCCTAAATATTTCATTTTTTTGCTTGGTAATGTGAAGGGTGTAGTTTCTTTTATTTCCCTCTCTGTGATTTTGTTGTTCGTGTATAGGAATGCTATTGATTTCTGAGTGTTGGTTTTGTATCCAACCACATTACTGAATTTATTTATTGTATCTAAGAGTCTTTCAATGGAGTTTAGAGGGTCTTCTATGTAGAGTATCATGTCATCTGCAAACAATGATAATTTAACTTCTTCTTTTCGTATCTTTACCCCTTTTATTTCTCTCTCTTGCCTAATTGCTCTGGCTAGTACTTCCGGTACTATATTAAATAGGAGTGGTGATAAAGGACATCCTTGTCTTGTGCCTGATTTTAAAGTAAAGGCTTTCAATTTTTGGCCATTTAGTATGATGCTGGCTGTTGGTTTGTCATAAATGGCCTTTATTATATTGAGGTAAAGACCATCTATTACACTTTTCTGTAAAGTTCTTATTATAAATGAATGTTGGACCTTATCGAAGGCTTTTTCTACATCTATAGAAACCATCTTGTGATTCGTACTTTTGGCTTTATTGATATGGTGGATTACATTTATTGATTTGCGTATGTTGAACCATCCTTGCATTCCTGGGATGAATCCCACTTGGTCATGGTGTATAATCTTCTTGATGATTTGCTGGATCCTATTTGCCAATATTTTATTGAGGATTTTTGCATCTGTGTTCATTAGGGAGATCGGTCTATAGTTCTCTTTTATAGTTGGGTCTTTCTCAGGTTTTGGTACTAGAGTAATATTTGCTTCCAGGAATGACTTAGGAAGGATTGCTTCCCTTTCAATTTCATTGAATAGTATGAGGAGTGTCGGCATTAGGTCTTCTTTGTATTTCTTGTAGAATTCTGCAGTGAATCCATCTGGGCCTGGGCTCTTCTTTGTAGGTAAGGACTTATTTACATTTTAAATTTCATTAACAGAGATTGGGTTATTCAACAGTTTAACATACTCCTGATCTAGGTTTGGCACTTCATATGCTTCTAAGAATCTGTCTATTTCTTCTGTGTTATCAAACTTTTGAGAGTAGAGGTTTTCAAAATAGGTGTTGATGATCTTCTGTATTTCTATTGGGTCTTTAGTTATTTCACCTTTTTCATTTCTTATTGCATGAGTTTGAGCTTTTTCTTCCCTTTTTAAAATAACGTTGGCTAGGGGCTTATCAATTTTATTTATTCTTTCAAAGAACCAACTCTTTGATTCGTTGATTCTTTGGATTGTTTTGTTAGTCTCTATTGCATTGATTTCTGCTCTGATTTTTATAATTTCCTCCCTTCTTTTGTCTTTGGGCTTGACTTGCTCTTCTTTTTCTAGCTGTTTGAGATGTAGCATCAAGTTATTTATTTGTATTCATTCTGTTTTCCTTATGTGGAAACTCTGAGGACGTCTTTCATTGCATCACACAAATTTCGGTAAGTTGTATCTGAATTTTCATTTTCTTTTAGGTATTGTTTAATTTCTTTTTTAATTTCTTCTGTGATTACTCAAGAGTATGTTATTCAGTTTCCATGTGTTTGCGGGATATTTGTAGTATCTTTTATCATTAATTTCTAATTTCAAAGCGCTATGATCCGATAACATGCAAGGGATTATTTCAACACTTTTGCATTTGTTTAAGTATGTTCTGTGAGCTAATATATGGTGTATTCTAGAGAATGATCTATGTACTGCTGAGAAGAATGTGTATGCTGATGTTGTTGAGTGGAACATTCTGTATATGTCTATCAAATCCATTTGTTCACAGGTGTGATTCAGTTCTGTTATTTCTTTACTCATTTTCTGTCTGGTTGATCCGTCCCCTGGTGTCAATGGCATATTAAGGTCTCCTGTTACAATTGTGTTACTGATAATTTGTGTTTTCATTTCTTCTAATAGTTGTTTTATATAACTGGGTGCTCTGGAGTTTGGTTCATATATATTTCACACAGTTATCTCTTCCTCTTGGAGTTTTCCCCTTACAATTATGTAGTGACCTTCTTTGTCCTTTATGGTCATTGTTGGTTTAAAGTTCATGTTGTCTGCAAACAAAATGGCTACTCCTGCCTTTTTTTGGATTCCTGCTGCATGAAGTATTTTTTTTCCATCCTTTGACTCTCTTCTGTGAGTATCCTTCTGGGTTAGATGGGTTTCCTGTAAACAGCATATGGCTGGATTTTGTTTCTTGATCCATTCTGCTAGTCTGTTTCTTTTGATTGGTGCATTGAGACCATTTACATTAATGGTTATTACTGTTAAATGCTGGCTTATTGTTGACATGTTATCTCTCTGCTATTGCATCTTTTTCTTTTTGTTCTGTTTAATTATCTGCTTTGCTTAGTGGTTTTTTCCTTTGTGTATCTAAACTGTCTTTCAATATTTTTTGCAGGGTTGGTTTGGTGTTCATGAAGTTCTTCAGCTGTTCTTTATCATGGAAGTATGGTATTTCACCATCAATTTTGAATTATAGTTTTGCAGGATACATCAGTCTAGGTTGGAAATCATTTTGCTTTAGAATTTGGAATACTTCACTCCATGCACTTCTTGACTTTATTGTTTGTGCTGAGAAATCTGCTGTGATTCTGATAGGTTTTCCTTTATAAGTGATCTGTCTTTTCTCTCTGACAGCTTTTAATAATCTATTCTTGTGTTGGATTTCTCGGATGGTGATTATTATATGTCTGGGTGTAGTTTTATTTTGGTTATGACTATGTGGAGTTGTATATACTTCACTGAACCTGATGTCGGTTTCTGATCTCATGCTTGGGAAATTTTCAGCTATTACTTCTCTCAATATCCTCTTGACAACCTTTATGTTGTCTCCTTCTTTTCATTAATCCCTATCATTCTTATGTTATTCTTCTTTGCATCGTCTTGCAGTTGTTGAATTGTTATTTCCTGATTCCTTGTTATTTTTAAAAGATCTTTCCTTTCCTGTTCACTAGCTGCAATCCTGTCTTCAAGGTCTGAAATTCTATCTTCACTTTCATTAAGGCAGTTTTTACAACTTTCATTGGAGTTTTTTATTTCTTGTATATCTCTGTGCATTGCATTATGTATTCTGTTTGTTTCTTATATTGCTCATCTAGGGATTCTATCTTTTGTTTAGTTCCTCCAATTTTTTAACTGTGTTTTCTTTAGATATATTCAGAATCTCTTTCATTTCTTTTATCATTTCTTCTTTTACCTGGGAGATTATTTCGAGTTTGAATTCCTTTAAAGCTTCCTGGAGTTGCTTGTTAATTTCAGTAGCTATTGTGTCCGATATTTTAGGTGAATGGCATATATTTTCCTCTATATATATTGCTCCTAGGGTTTCTTGATATGGGCTGGAGGTTTGAGGTTGTAATTTGGTCTTTCGTTTTGTCATTTTCCTATATTTCTGTGTTTCAAGTGTTATTTGAAAGGTTCCTCAGGATCTGTTGGAAATCCCCTTCTATGTTTGCAGCTACTGAGACTCTGGCACCATGCTATCCCAAGCCACTGTGCCTGCAGAACCAATGGCCCTCCTCTGCCTGCTCAGAACTCCGCAGTCCCAGTCAAGCTGGGACTCAGGGACACTGTGCGCCCACCTGCCCCTTGGAATCTCCACAGCTCTCCAATCTCAGGCGAGATGTTGAGGCAGATGCTGACGCCTCAAACCCTTCTCTTCACCTTACTTCACCTGGAAGCCTGGAGGGACCCAGTCTGAGCTCTGGGCAGAGTGCGTTGAGCACTCACCACAGGCTGCAGGGCCTCCGGAACCTGCAATGCTCCACCACTCACCGAGACATCCACAGTCCTCCAGACACACTGGGAGGCCCATGCAGGCGCCCCAGATCCACCCAGCTCCTGCTCTGCACACCAATGGCTAGGTGCGGGAGGCCCAAACAGGCTGGGCTCCGGGGATAGCGTGGGCCCGCCCACCCGTTGGAAGCTCAGTAGTTCTCCAGGTGCAGCCGGGATGGGGAGGCAAATGTAGAGGCCTCAAACCCACTTCTCCACTTCACTGCAGCCGGAAGACTGGAGAGCCCAGAACAGTCTGGGGAAATTAGAAATTAATGATTAAAGATACCACAAAAATCCCACAAACACGTGGAAACTGAGTAACACACTCTTAAGTAATCAGTGGGTCCCAGAAGAAATTAAAGAAGAAATTAAACAATACCTACAAGAAAATGAAAATTCAGATACAACTTACGGGAATCTGTGGGATGCAATGAAAGCCATCCTCAGAGGAAAATTTATTGCACTGAGTTCCCACATCAGGAAAACAGAACGAATACAAATAAATAACTTGATGCTACATCTCAAACAGCTAGAAAAAGAAGAGCAAGTCAAGCCCAAAGACAAAAGAAGGGAGGAAATTATAAAAATCAGAGCAGAAATCAATGCGATAGAGACTAACAAAACAATCCAAAGAATCAACGAATCAAAGAGTTGGTTCTTTGAAAGAATAAATAAAATTGATAAGCCCCTAGCCAACCTTATTAAAAAAAGGGAAGAAAAAGCTCAAATTCATGCAATAAGAAATGAAAAAGTTGAAATAACTACAGACTCTACAGAAATACAGAAGATTGTCAACACCTATTTCGAAAACCTCTAGTCTCATAGGTTTGATAACACAGAAGAAATAGATTCTTAGAAACATATGAAGTGCCAAAGCTAGATCAAGAGGATGTAAAATTGCTGAATAACCCAATCTCTGTTAATGAAATTTAAAATGTAAATAAGTCCTTACCTACAAAGAAGAGCCCAGGCCCAGATGGATTCACTGCAGAATTCTACAAGAAATACAAAGAAGACCTAATGCCGACACTCCTCATACTATTCAATGAAATTGAAAGGGAAGCAATCCTTCCTAAGTCATTCCTGGAAGCAAATATTACTCTAGTACCAAAACCTGAGAAAGACCCAACTAAAAAAGAGAACTATAGACCGATCTTCCTAATGAACACAGATGCAAAAATCCTCAATATAATATTGGCAAATAGGATGCAGCAAATCATCAAAAACATCATACACCATTACCAAGTGGATTCATCCCAGGAATGCAAGGATGGTTCAACATACATAAATCAATAAATGTAATCCACCATATCAATAAAGCCAAAAGTACGAATCACAAGATGGTTTCTATAGATGTAGAAAAAGCCTTAGATAAGATCCAACATTCATTCATAATAAGAACTTTACAGAAAAGTGTAATAGATGGTCTTTACCTCAATATAATAAAGGCCATTTATGACAAACCAACAGCCAGCATCATACTAAATGGCCAAAAATTGAAAGCCTTTACTTTAAAATCAGGCACAAGACAAGGATGTCCTTTATCACCACTCCTATTTAATATAGTACCGGAAGTACTAGCCAGAGCAATTAGGCAAGAGAGAGAAATAAAAGGGGTAAAGATACGAAAAGAAGAAGTTAAATTATCATTGTTTGCAGATGACATGATACTCTACATAGAAGACCCCCTAAACTCCATTGAAAGGCTCTTAGATACAATAAATAAATTCAGTAATGTGGTTGGATACAAAATCAATACTCAGAAATCAATAGCATTCCTATACACGAACAACAAAATCACAGAGAGGGAAGTCGGAGAAACCACACTCTTCAAGCAAGCAAAAAAATGAAATATTTAGGAATTACTCTTACAAAAGAAGTGAGAGACCTATAAGGGAAAATTATGATACACTGAAAAAAGAAATTGAAGTTGATCTCAGAAAATGGAAAGACATCCCTTGCTCATCAACAGGAAGAACAAACATTGTGAAAATGGCCATTCTCCCAAAACTGTTATACAGATTCAATGCAATCCCAATAAAAATACCATCAACATACCTTATAAATCTAGAGAAATCACTCCTAAAATTTATCGTGAACCAGAAGAGACCTAGAATAGGAACGGCAATTCTAAGCAGCAAAGGCAAGGCAGGAGACCTCACAATCCCTGACTTGAAGTTATGCTACAAAGCAACAGTAGTAAAATCAACATGGTATTGAAATCAAAACAGAGCTGAAGATCAATGGAATAGATTAGAAGGTACAACCACAACTACAAACGCACTCAACCACCTTATGTTTGATAAAGGAGCCAAGCAGGTTCACTGGAAGAATGACAGTCTCTTTAATAAATGGTGCTGGAAAAACTGGCTCTCCATTTCCCGAAAACTAAAGCTAGACCCATGTCTATCAGCATGTGCTAAATTAAAATCTAAATGGGTCAAAGATCTAAATACTAAAAGAGAAACACTAAATCTATTGGAAGACAAATTGGGTAGAATCCTTGAAGACATAGGAGTAGGTAGAGAATTCATGAACAGGACTCAAACCACACGGGAAATACTTCCCAGAATCAATAACTGGGACCACTTCTTATTAAAAAGTTTCTGCATGTCAAAAGAAATCTCCAGCATAGTGAAAAGAAAACCCACAAACTGGGAAAAGATTTTAGTGAACTCTCTCTCAGGCAAGGCACTCTTGTCTAAAACATATAAAGAATTAAAAAATCTCAGACCCCCAATATTCAAAGATCCAATCCAAAAATGGCCATCTGAGATGAATACACACTTCTCAGATGATGAAATACAAATGGAAAATAAATACATGAAAAAATGTTCATCATCATTGGTCATTAGAGAAATGCAAATTAAAACCACACTGAGAAAAGACAGACACTATGGTAACTACTATTCTTTAAAAAATTATTTAGCTATTTCTTATGTTTATTTTAATTAAGGGAAAAATTAAAAAAATTAGGATATATAATAGTAACTCTTTTAGATCTCCTATTAACTTGTTTTGAAGTCCTGTAATACCCCCACGATCTTGTTTTGACTGATTAGACTCTGTTCCATTCTGTGCGATAGTAGCAAGTCTGAGGGTATAGGCAACTAATTTGAAGGCAATAAGATTCACAAAATGCCCATTCTGGTTTGACTATTGTCTCCTTTGGAAGTCCTGTAATGTTCACAATGCCTAAGTTTTATTGGTCTTGTTCTCTACTGTTTTGTCCAACTTTATAATATCTAATGAGATAGACAATTCCATTTAAGGAAACAAGAGACAACGTTGATAACCATTGTTAATAACCTTGTACTCTGTTCTACATCATGTGCTATGTCTATCCTTGGTTTTGACTTACAGCTTTGTTTTGCCATATTTGACTTTATTCTCCCCCCCCAAAAGTAATAAGAACTAAGGAGTAATAAAATCCAAAATGTGTAAATTTTGTTGTAAAAAAAGAGGGAGGAAAAAAAAAAGAGCTCTAACGGATATAACAGCAAGTGTGTTTAGGGGTGTTAAATAGCTGACTATATTAATGTTTTTGGATCATTGAACACAGCTGTTTGCAGTCTCTCTGTTTGAATGTCTACTTTGTATTCTTTGATACTGTGATTTGAGCAGCTATTTCCAAGATGATAATGTGTAGTCTATTAACGGGTGATTTCTTACTGTTATGTTTTTTTTTTTTTTTGTAGTTCTGTATTATGTGTAACCTTACACTGCTTTGTTTTGTTTTGTGTTTTTCTCTTTTTCCTCTTAAATAAAAAAAAAAAGATGACAATATGTAATCTAGTAACAGGTGATTTCTTAATGTTATGGTTTTTTTTTTTGTAGTTCTGTATTACGTGTACCCTTACACCACTTTGTTTTGTTTTGTGTTTTTCTCTTTTTCCTCTTAAATAAAAAAAAAAAACCACTGAGATACCATCTCACTCCTGAAAGAATGGCCAGGATCAAGAAAACCAACAACAACAAAGCTGGAAACACTGTGGGGAAAAACAAACTCTCCTACACTGTTGGTGGCAGTGTAGACTGGTACAACCTTTGTGGAGGTCAGTCTGGAGATTTCTCAAAAAGCTGGGATTGCAAGTCCCATTTGTTCCCACTATTCCACTTCTAGGCGTATTCCCAGAAGAACTGAAAACATCATACCTCAGTGATATGTGTGCACCTTTGTTTATAGCTGCACAATTGTAATCACCAGATCTTGGAAACAACCCAAGTGTCCATCAACTGAGGAATGGATAAAAAAGTTGTGGTATTTCTATACAATGGAGCATTACTCAGCTATAAAGAAGGATCACATTGAGATATTTATCAATAAATGGGCGCAGTGAGACCATGTTCTTAAGTGAAATAAATCAATCTCATACTTGTGAATACCGAATAGTTTCCCTAATGTAAGTAATGATTCAAATATATAAAAGTATGTGGTAATCGTTATTCCCCATTATGTGGCCTTGAAGCCTTATAAAGTTTTCACTTATTAATTGGAAAGGCTTATTCTGGGCTTCTTGATATGGGAATGTTTGTAGCTATAGTATATGAAGTTTTATTCAAATATTTCAAGGAAAAAGATAGACACTATGGTAACTACTATTAAGTCGGGTTTTTTGGTGGTGAAGCACTAGGTTGCTTAAACAGTCATGCTTTGACCTGTATTGTTATGTTGTTATGTCCTCTTTTATCTAAATCTCTCCCTTATTCATTAAAAAAACTATTTAGTTGTTTTTTATGTTTTTTTTAATTAAGGGGAAAAATTAAAAAAATTATGAGGTTATATTATAGTAACTTTTTTTGATTTCCTATTAACTTGTTTTGAAGTCCTGTAATACTGTCACTATCTTGTTTTGACTGATTAGGCTCTGTTCCATTCTGCATGATAGTATCAAATTTGAGGGTATAGGCAACTGCTTTGAAGGCAATAAGATTCATTAAAATGCCCATTCTGGTTTGACTATTATCTCCTTTGGAAGCCCTGTAATGTTTACAATGTTTAAGTTTTATTGGTCTTGTTTTCTACTATTTTGTTCAATTTTATAATACCTAATGAGATAGATAATTCTTTTTAAGGAAACAAGAGGCATTATGGTAACCATTGTTGATAACCTTGTACTCTGTTTTTACATAGTGTAATATGTCTATCCTTGGTTTTGACTGACAGCTTTGTTTTGCCATATTTGACTTTATTCTCTTTCAAAAAAAAAGTAATAAGAACTAAGGAGTAACAAAACCCTAAATGTGTAAATTTTGTGGTAAAAAAAGAGAGGGAAAAAAGTGCTCTAAAGGATACAACAGCAAGTGTGTTTAGGGGTGTTAAATAGCTGACCATATTAATGTTTTTGGTTGGATCATTGAACACAACTGTTTGCAGTCTTTTTGTTTGAATGTTCACTTTGTATTTTTTGATACTGTGACTTGAGCTACTATCTCTAAGATGATAATGTGTAATCTATTAACTGGTGATTTCTTACTGTTTTTTTTTTTTGTAGTTATGTATTACTTGTGCCCTTACACTGCTTTGTTTTGTTTTGTTTTTTCTCTTTTTCCTTTTAAATAAAATTAAAAAAATTATAATTATCAATGCAAATGGACTCAATTTATCAACCAAAAGAAATAGACTGGAAGAATGAATCAAGAAACAAGATCCCATAGTATACTGTATATACAAGAAAGTTAAAAAGAAATTTATAGACTAAAAGTCAAAGGATATAAAATAATGTTTCATGGAACAGGAACCCAGTGAAAAACAAGAGTAGCTTTTTGTTTGCAGACAATCTGAATTTTGAACCCAGAAACATCAAAATAGATAAGGAAGTTTACTATATTCTTGTTAGGGGAAAATTTCAAAAGAAGGAGATAACAATCATAAATATGTATGCACTAAATACAGGTGTACCCAACTATATAAGACAAAGATTAATCGACATGGATACTCAAGTAAACAACAACACAGTTGTAATGGAGAACCTTAATAGTCCATTGTTACAAAGACAAAAAATCTGCAAAGAAATAACAGATCTGAACCAAAATGTGAACAAATGGACTTAGTAGATGTTTACAGAGTGCTCCACTAAACAACATCAGAATACATGTTCTTCTCAAATGCACATGGGACATTCTCTAAACTAGACCATATACTAGCCTATAGAACATGCTTAAGTAAATGCAAAGGAAATGAAATTATCCCATGCATACTATCTGGCCACAATACAAAAATATTGGAAATTAAAGAAAAGGAAACTACATAAACTCCATAAACACTTGGAAATTAAATAACATTTGTTTATTCTTTCACGTGTAATACAATCCAATAAGGTACAACATGATGGAGCCAATGGAAACAGAAGAGCAAGAGCATGGTAGGTCTTCAGAGTAAGATGATATTATATCATTACTGGCTATTATAATGACTTGTTTCCCTCAAATTAGCTGTTCATATCATCACTAAGTTAATACTCAAAAAATCAATAGCATTCCTGTACATAAACAACAAAACTCACAAAGAGAGAAATTCAGGAAATCCCACTCTTCACAATAGTATTCAAAAACATGAAATAATAGAAATCAATATAACAATGGAAATAAAGGATGTATACTATGAAAATTGTAGCATTCTGAAAAAAGAAATCAAGGAAAACATCAGAAAACAAAAAGGTATTCCTTGCTCATGAATAAGAATAACCAACATAGTAAAAACAATCATACTCCCAAAAGTGTTATACAGATTTAATACCATCAGCATACATCATGGATCTTAAGAAATCATTCTTCAAATCCATTTGTAAACAGAAGAGACTTAGAGTAGCAAAGACAATCATGGGCAACAAAGGTAAGCCAAGAGGTATCACAATCCCTGAACTTGAAATTATACTACAAAGCTACTGTGAGAAAATTGGCATGGTACCAGCAAAAAGGTAGACCTGAAGATCAGTGGAATAGGCTACAAGATGCAGACACAACTACAAACACACTCAGCCAACTTTATTTGACAAGAGTCCAAATATTTTCACTGGGAGAAAGACAGCCTGCTTAATAAATGGTGCTGGGAAAATTGGCTTTCCACATACCAAAGACTAAAACTAGACCCATGTCATCCCCATGCACTAAACTAAATGGGTCATGTATCTAAATATCAAAGCAGAAACACTAAAGAAGAGAAAGCAGGAAGAAATCTTGAAGACATAGGAGTAGGCAGAGAGTTCAGGGAAAAAACCAAAACTGCACAAGAAGTACTTCAGAGAATCTACAACTAGGACCTTGTGTTTAAAAAAATATTTGCATGTCAAAAGAAGTCACTAACAGAGTGAAAAGAAAACCCACAGAGTGGGAAAAAAAATTAGTCAATTGTCCCAGAGAAAGGACTTTTATCTAGAGCGTATAAGGAATTTAAAAAAAATCAGGCCTTCTTAATGAAAAAATGGGTTTCTGTGATGAATACATACTTCTAGGATGAAGTACAAATGGCTAACAAATATATAAAAAGTGTTCAGCATCACTGGTAATTTGAGAAATGCAAATCAAAACAACACTGGGATTCCATCTCACCCCAGAAAGAATGAATATCATCAAAAAATCAATTAATAACAAACGCTGGCAAGGCTGTTGGGAAAAGGAACTCTTGTCTACTGTTGGTGGGAGTGTAGAACCACTGTGGAAACCAGTGTGGAGATTCCCCAAAATTAGGATTAGCAGTCCTTTTGACCTGGCTATTCCCCTTCTGGATACTTTCCCAGAAGCATTAAAGCATTATATCACAGTGATATATGTGCACCCATGTTTATGGCAGCACAATTTGTAATAACTGAATCTTGAAAACAACCCAAATGCCCATAAGATGAGGAGTGGATAAAAAAGATGTGGTATTTTTATGTAATAGAATACTTCTCAGCTATAAAGAAGGATATCTTTGAGGTTTTTATATGTAAATAGATACAACCAGAGACCATACTTATAAGTGAAATAAATGAAACTCCAATATGTAAACATCAAATAGTCTCCCTAGTGTAAAAGAGTAAATAAGATTTAAAATGTGCAATAGATAATGTGAAAGGGGAAGAAACTGCTCAAAAAGAAAGAACAGTTGGGATAGGGGAAAAGAGAAAAGAAGAGCTAAAAGAAATTATATATACCTTCTATGTATATACACAATTATATATATATATATATAATTGTATATATATATATAATTGTGTATATATATATATATAATTGTGTATATACATAGCAGGTAGCTGCAAAAATTATATTACTGATTTCTTTTAGTTCATTGAGAAGAAAAATTTGTGCTTATATTGTTTGATCAATTTTGCATGCTTACATCTTTTAATCTGAGCAACTACTTTGAACAACAATATGCAATGTACTAACCATTGTTAATTTCCTGTTATACTGCTTTGAAATTTCATATTGTTTCTATTTTTATCTCTTTTAAATAAAAAATAAATAGTATAGTATTTCCAGACGGGGTGCAATAATTAAGTCCTGAGCATCCAAAGGCATGGGACAAATATCTGAAAAAAATCAGGTGATTCCCTGGAAGCAGCCAGGCAGAGTGCCTTACCGAAGCCCTGGGATGCTGCTACAGGAGAGTCTTTGGAGAGGTCTGAGTCCCATCGAGTGGCTGCAGGCACCTCTGTGGGAAACTTGGGTCACTCTGGATGTGATGATATTTGCCATGGTGAATTAGGAACAAGAAATAAACTGGGTGTCTTTGTGCTGCCATGAGGTGAGGTCAGGACATGATGATGTGGGGGTCCTTATTAATGTCTTCATGGAGAAAAGTAGAGGCATCAGATTGTGAAAAATGATCACTCAAAGAGAGGGTGATGGGGACCTTATACCTGCTCTGGGACCTTGTGAAGGACAAGGGTTTCAGTTCACTTTGCTGTCTGCTTTGCTTTCAATCGAGTGCTGTTATGACTTTGTTTTCAACCAGGGGACAATAAGCTGCTTTGATTTTTTGTCAGTTCAAGCTGATTTTCATGCTTCTGGTCTAGGTGGGATTTTATTCTTTTATATCTAAATTCTCCAAACTCTTCCTTCACTTAGGCATGCATGTGAAGCCAAGGGCAGTTTCTCCACAATGACAACAGATGATTTAACCTATCCCCCAGAATTTGGATGTGTCCTGCACACTTCCAGGGTCTCTCTATGAACCCTGACTGTACATTTAAGGATACAGAGTCCTCTTCCCTGAAGGTCTCCAGCAGCATGCACTGCAGAAGTGCAGGGCTGTGCACAGGTTTGGTATCAGGCAGCCCCAGGACTTTAGGACTAATGGTTATTGCCTTTAAATCTTCATTTCCTCCTCTGAAAAATGGGGAAGTAAGGCTTTCATCAGTGTCTTACAGAAAGCTGTGCACAGTTCTGAGGTTCTAACACATACTGCTCATAGGACAGAGCACACCAGTCTCACGCACTGCATCTGAACACACACTGATCATAAGTAGATATGGACCTGAGACAGCCACTTAACTGAGAGCTCCTGAAAGCTGTGATGGACTTAACCAAATCATGTCAGGTTTTTGCCTTGTATCTTTTTTAGAGATTCTTATTTTTTTTTTCCAGTTTTTTCTTCAACTTTCCAAAGTTCACAACTCTGAGTCACATTTGAGATCATTCTGAGACTCCAAAAAAGTCACTTCTTTCTCATTTTGACTGAATGAAATGAGGGATGTCAGAGGAGTGAGCTGGTGAACACTCTTTCAGGTTGTTCTGGAAAGGGAGAACTACGTTAGGAGACAGGTGTTGCATTCTGGTGCAGGTATACAGCGCCGTCAGCACCTAATGCACATAGACTGGGCGGGGAAGTACTCCCACTTCAACTAAAATAATTGAATAATTATGTACTATTACATAAAATAAAATCACAGCCTTGTAATTTACAGGAGGGATTCTCAAGGAACAACTGTATACTTTTGGTCCTGATTGTTAATATTTTCCCACATCAGAAAGGCATACAAGGAGTGAAGTTGACCTACACGTATGGTTTCAACACTGCATTACAATGGAGAGATTTTAAGACGCGCTGTGGACAGACAACTTCATATTCAACACAAAGACATGAAAGGAGACAGCAACACAGTGGACACAAACCATGACCTATGCTGAAGTGCATCAAAAAGAAGATGCAGAATTCATCATAGCTAACAGTGCTAGGGCGTCAAAGTGTAGATAAAACTTCAGAGTGAAGAAAGTGGAATTTCCTGATGTTCTTAAAGCCCTCCTGTCTTTGGGGAATTTTAGGAGGTAAGCGCTTCACACATAAAGTCCAATCACAGAGCTTGCGATGATCCTAATATGAGCACAGGGGCAGGGATGCCCAAACATTCGCTGTGACAGCTGCTGGTCCTCACCCCTTCCACCTTTCTGACCTGGGTACACGCTATCCGCTGGCACAGGGGAGGGGCCAGCGGGTACTCAGAAGCTTCCTCGTCCCCTGGAAGGCAGAGGCAGGCAGAATGCGTGTGTCTGAGTAAGGTGATGCAGCACCTGCTGGGACATCAGACTGCTCGCCTACTCACCGCAGCAGCTGTGGTGCAGGCGAGCCCTGGCTTAATCCTCCTGGTGTGTGTAGAGGATGGGGGCAGCTCATATTTGTGTCTTTGGGATTTGCAGAGTTCTTGGTTTCCACAGATGACTGCAGCTTTCACAGCTGTCACCCTGTCAGGGAGAAGGAAACGCTCTGTAGAGCTTCAGTCCCATGTGTGCGACTTTCCCTCTCCCTCCACAATTAAGTCATTTGTTTGGCCCAGAAGTTGTCTCAGGCTCAATTAGGATTTAATTATTTTAATAGGATGTACATGCAGCAAAAAGTGAACAACTGGCCAAGCTTCTGTATGGGGAGTTTCCCAATCCCCAGGACTCTTCCACTTTCAAAGCTCAAAGCTGTGACTCAGAATGGAGACCAACTTCTGAGACAGGATAAGCTTCCCTCTCCTACTCCAGTCCTTTAGCCACAGGCATCTAATAAATGATGACCAGGCTGGGGACTCTGCTTTCTGAGCAAATCCTGGCCATGCACTCTGGCAGGACAAGTGTCACCTTGCTCTGCCTGCGTACATTGGCTCTTCAAAGCTTCTTCCGTATTTGATTAGTCCCACTTTTTTGCTTATCAAACAAAACATGGGAATAGAAAAATGAGACACATCTATCTGCCATTCATAAAACCAATCCCACCATGTAAATTTTCATAGACATGTTCATAATTCGTTTATACGCAAGAATTGTCCATTAAAAAAAGTAATAAGAACTAAGGAGTAATAAAACCCAAAATGTGTAAATTTTGTTGTAAAAAAGAGAGGGAAAAAAAGTGCTCTAAAGAATACAACTGCAAGTGTGTTTAGGGGTGTTAATTAGCTGAACATACTAATATATTTGGTTGGATCATTGAACACTACTGTTTGCAGTCTCTCTGTTTGAATGTCCACTTTGTATGCTTTGATACTGTGACTTGAGCAACTATCTCTAAGATGATAATGTGTAACCTATGAACTGGTGATTTCTTACTGGTGTTTTTTTGTAGTTGTATATTACTTGTACCCTTACACTGCTTTGTTTGGTTTTGTTTTTTCTCTTTTTCCTTTTAAATAAAATTAAAAAAAAAAAAAAAAAGGATTGTCCAGCTGCCAAGAAGGAACCTTTTCACCCTGGTGGAAAGGAATGTAAGTAAATTTGGGCACAGGTGTGAGACTGGGTTGATGCAAGCACTGGTTTTCTAGTCCCCAAAACCACTTTGGGGTCTTCTGGAGGGCAGGCCCTGGCCATGTTTGTCTCCCCTTTGTTTCCTGTGTGACTTCATCCTCTGTGCCAATGAAGGGACTGAGTGTTTGTGTTATAAGGGGAAAAAGAACTGCCTTGAGAAGTAAGTATGATTTCCTTTATGTGATTTTGAATAGGAATACACGGGCACAGAGGGGATGAGTAAGTTATAACACATACGTTAAGGGAAAGCACAAAGTGAAAGCAATTATGAATTTCCCCAATGAAAAGCGGATTTCCCACTGACCTCTTGTTGGAGTGTTTTGATATTTCATATATATATATAATATGGAGAGAGAGAGAGAGACTTCAAAGCTATATAACACTTCTGCTTGTTTGCCAACATGGGAATTGGGGTTATTTTAGTAGACCAATGTGCAGTCAAGTCACTGGATTTAGAGATCCATTTTTAGGGTTTTCTCTTTACTTTCTGCTATGATTTGTGTCTGATGTCCCTCTGAAGCCTCATGTGGTCACAGGGTTTGTTCAAGGTGGCTGAATCTGGGGTGTGTGATTGATTTGTAGTGCGATGCTGAGATTAAGGGTGCTTGGATTAAGGGCGAGTGACTGCTGGGTGGTCCGCTGGGTGGGCTGGCACTGCTCTACTCCCAGTGGGCTGGATAAATAGAAGGAACAGGAAGAGGCTGGTCTCGCTAACCCACTTGTTGCTTTTGCTGTCTCTGCTGCCCTGAACTGTTACCCTGCTCTGTCATGTGCTTCTCTGCCCTGGAGCCAGCTGATTACGGATTGAAGCTCTAAAAACCATGAGCTAAATAAACTCTTCCTCTCTTAACTCGTGAGTGTTGGATATTTGTCTCAGCAATGAGAAAAGTAACTAAATAAGTAGAACTTTCCAAAGTTCTAAACTGTAAGTTAGATTTGAGACCAGCTAGAGACAAAGAATAAGTCAATTCTATGATCTTTTCAAAGCCTTCTGAAACACAAGGTACATAATAATTGATGGTCAGTGTTACAACTTTTGGCTCCCTAAGAGATTTCTTCCAGATCCTTGGCTTCCTAAAGAAAAAATTAGACAAGACTTATGGGAAAGGTGGCAAAGTTTGTCAAATTGTTAATCAATAATTTATGATGGTAGAAAAGACGTACCTTCTGCAAAGGGAGAGTGGGTTGGTGAGCAGATCCACAGTAACATGAGGACCAGTCGAGGGGTCCGTTGTGTCTGGAATTGGCTTCTCCTCATGCAAATAAAGCATTTGGGTTAGTTGTCACTGGGCCTGGTGTCAGATGTAAACTGTCCTATTGAAGTCTCACCTGATTTTGTGTCAGATGCAGATGAAGAACTGAAGATATCACCTTCTGATTGGTTCTGTGAACAGTTTTGAATTCTGCATTCTGCAGAACAAAATTATTAACCCAAGAGTATTTATTGTAGAAGCCTTCCAACATTTATTCAAGAAAAAAAATGCTGCTATTATGCAACATCTTGAATGTGATACGAAAAAAGAGCACTTCAGAAAATTTCTTTTTAAAGGTAGAATAATTTTGAAACAACCTCCCGTAAGGGACACAATGGAGAGCTGTAAAAACTCTTCACGATTTTTCCCATATCGGAAGGGTGCTAATGGGAAATGTCATTTGAGTTTTCACAAAACCAGAACTGGCAGTGACCTCCGGACCAATCTGCAAAACTGGCTTACTCTGTGCCTACGAGAGCCCCAGCCACCCCAATACTGCCTCACTAGAACCTTGACAGAGGAGAGGAACAGTCCCTGGAGAGGACCGCGATCAGACTCTGACTGGCTGGTAAACAGACACCTTTACAGGGTGGACTGAGGCATTCCTTTCCCATATGGGCAGCCCAGGGTGTCCTCACAGAGATCATTCCCAGGTTTGGGCCACCCCAGTCCTTCAAGGTAAGAGCCTCCTCTTACCTCCGGAGTAACTTGGGGATGGTCTTTATGAATGAAGCGCCATCTCCACTCTGCATGGAGACCTCAGGCCTCTTGAAAGACTGAAAGAGCCAGCAAGACCCTAGAGTGAACTTTGCCAAGTGAAACTTTGCCAAGAGACTTCTCAGAATCGGCTCCACTTACTGCCAGTTGTCCTCATGTGGATTTGAAACACCCCCAAAACTGGGCTAAGCTTGAATCTGCAAGGGAGGCCTTTTCTACCTTCTGATAGGTAGTGAGCCCACAGCCCTCATGACTCTTACAGTCTCTTGTTAATCTGGGCCAAGTACAACACACTCTCCAGCTGTATGCAACAAAGTCCTGCCAGCCTCTGGCCCAGAAGGAGCCACGAGTGTCTGTGTGGAGATCATGTGCTCATTAAAACTTGGCGAGAGAGATCTCATGCAGACCAACTGAAACCCAAATGGAAGGGCTCCTTTCCAGGGATCCTCGCCATACCCACTGCAGGAAAGGTGGCAGAGACAGGCAGCTAGAGTCACCTCTCCAGGATGAGCCACTCGGCTTGAACTCAGCTCCTTACTGATGGAGACGTCTGTTTCTTCTGTCTTTGAAGCTGCAAGCAAGCTGAAGTGCAAACTGTGGACGCTGACCATCTTTCACATGTGTATGTGTGTGTCTGTGGGGGGCACTAGACTTCTTCCTAAAAAGGCAAACAATCACCCAGCAGAAGTGTAAATGCATTTCTAATTTTATTGCCAACCTGTTATCTATAACGCTTAGTTCATGGGCTTTTCTCTTGCAATGCATGGAAGCCCTGCCTCCCGGTGCCTCAGCAACCCTGTCCTGGCAAACACAGACAGCGTGCAGAATGCTTCGGTGAAATGCAAACTACAAAGTAGCTTTACTGAATATTTCTCAAGTACGGATCGCTTCAGAGGTCACACTGACATACTTCAGGAGTGGAAGTGAAAGAGCATCTTTCTTTTTGTCTCAATCTCCTCCTCTTGCTGCTTGCATTGTCCTAGCCCCGAGGCACACCTGGCAGAGGAGCTCAGTGACCCACAGCTTCTTGACGACCAGCGTCTACTCTGCTATTCTTCCTAATGTAGAAATTCTAGATGACGCTGAGGCAGGACAGAGTTCTCAGTCCAAGCTTAGCAAGTAAGGCTGACAAAATTCTTTCTGTTAATAAAACAGAAGTGTACAATGTTTACTTGAAATTTGTGACACACTTTTGCTTTCCTAATACACCTTTTCTCCCTGCTGGTCACTCTCCTTTTCCTTTCTATTCTGAAGACCTCTGGTCTTCAGACCTCTGGTTCAATAAATACACAAGCATGAAGACAAATATCCGTGCTGGAAGCAGAAGAACGTAGTCATTTTAGCAATATTGGAGATATAGAGTCAGCTCAGATCATGTGGCAGTAGAAACTTTCTAATGAAAATAAAGAAAATACGATTATTCATGCTGCTGATAGCCAGGAGGGTGTGCATTTGGACTGTAAATATTTCCCAAGCCCTTGGCCAGGAGCCCCGGGGCTGTATTCTGAAACTCTAAGCTATGTTAATGCCAAGGCCACGTTAGCGGTTGACTGTTTCCAGCCAATTAGTAAGTGAATCGAGGATAAAGAGACGTACACTAACACAGCAGGACAGTAAGCAAGTTTGGAGAGACTCAGGATTTCTCTGAGAGCTGACCTGAGTGCTAGACCCATGTTTAATTTGGCCTACACAGCATGGTGACCCGGATGCATCCCTGATCTCCATCTCTGTCCAACCCTCGGGCCCATGCTCCCACAGTGGCCTGATGCTATCTTTGGCTCCTTTGCCTTCACAGGGGTTTATCCTATGGCATCTCATCATGTGGTGCTGTGTGTTCTCAAGGGCTCGCACAAGCACCCTGTGCTTACAAGGCCCCCAGGTCTAGTGCTGGAAAAACATTTGCTTGAGTAAAAACCACAACTAAATGATAAATCTTCACTTGAAAAGTAATTATAGGAAGCAGTTCTCCCAGGTTCTATCACTATGCCAGTGTTTAACCTGGTGGTCATCCCTGCTCTCAGCACAGAGGGTCTGAGAACCGCATCACCAAGTCCGGGAAATACTTTAATATGTAGTATTATGAAGTCATGCGTTACCACGGACCCATGTAGAAGGAGAACATGAAATCTGTCCAAAAAAGTAAAAGAAACAGGTCATGAGGTCGAGAATATATATGGCAGCTCTGATTTCTGGGCTGGAACTCACTGCCAACCCGGAGCTGTGCAGGTAGAGCACACGCTTGTGATGCTCGTACAAGCAGAAAGCCATGTGCCCGCTGTTCCAGCCATGACACCCTGAAAAAGGACGCCCGCAGATCCATGAGACAGAGGAACGGCCACCGACTGTGTGTCAGCATGACAGTAAATAACAGCGCCCACCATACATCTGACTGTAGATCTGTTCAAGCTTCTGACTGCGTGATGTAAAGCAGCAAGTTGGAGCTTATGAGGAAACTGAGGACCCAGCAGAGGAGAAGGTAGGGAAGAACTTGCCATGCAGTCCGCGGCTTGAGCTTTCCCCACAGGGTGGTGCTGGGACTGATGGTGATGGCCTGGACCATGCTGAGGAGACAGGTGGTGCAGATGGAGAGGCCCCGGGCCACCCTCCCAAGGTAAACCACAGTTTTAAGCCTGTATCACTTAGGAAGTCACTGAAAGGAAAAGCTGATCTTCTTTCTGTAATTCCTGCAGCACAAAGCGTCAGCACATTAGTGAAAGCCAGTTGAGCAAGAATAAGATCTGTGGGCATTTTCTGAAGACCCACGAGGTACAGGTACACATGCTGCGTGAACAAGAAGCAATTCCTTCCAGTGCCTGTCCCGGTAAGAGCAAGGAAGATTGTCCTGGGTGTCGAGTTTGTCAGATAATCCTCTGATCGCATGTACAGAAGGCAGAGAAATTCTTAAAACAAGGAAATGATTGAACAGGAGATATTTTGTTCTGCTTACATGAAAGGAGAATCTACAACACTGGAGAGTCTGACGTACACGGCTCGGTTGGTATTCTTTTCTTCTGTGCTCCTCATGTTATTGCTTCTCTGCGATTTCATAGATTCATGGAGGTGATGATGAGATCCACCTGCACAGCCCATGGATTCTGTTCTGTGGTGTACACTGTTGACTTCATTCCACCTCTTCTCACTGGTTTTGAGTCCCATATGTCAACACATATGTTGATGAAGCCCACTAATATTCCTGTTTCAGTGTGTGCGGTTTATGAGACACGCCCGAATCCCTCTCTGTATCCTGCATTCCATTTTACTTCACAATCCACCAAACTGCACACGGTCAGAAACAATGGGGTTCCCCGTGCCGCCCTGCTTGTGGCCTGTGCATGTTCCCCAGCTGCTATGCTGCTGGCTAGAAACAGCCCATAGCTGCCACCCTCTGCCTTGGTGGAGGCCGAACTCCTCTCCAGGTGTGAGTAGACACACCCCTCTCCTTCCTCAGAAGACTTTGGCTAATGTCCGACTGACTAGGCAGGACAAGCTGCCCCGGGGTGGTTATGTCGTGCAAATGCATCCGGGACTCACTGGCTGGAGGTGGCTGATACTCTTTGCTAACAGGATTGTACTTGTGGCCTAAGTTAATTGTCTGCCCACGCTAACTTTATTTTAGCATCTTCCAACTCAAAAACAGTTCATGTGGGTGCCAATTTTATTTTCAGAGTTTGCTTTGGAGCCACACTGCTAAGTCAGTGCACTCCCTTGCTCTCTGCTGTTTGATTGTCCTACTCTCCGTCAGCAGAGCCACCCTGATCTCTCACCCTACAACTGGTACAGCATGTGTGTCTAGCTTATCACCTCCCTCCAGGTGCATCTGCCCTTCCTCTTCCAGACCCAGACTGCCAGACACAGCCTGCTTGTAGAGATCCACATCTCATAGCCTCTTTCATCCTACTGGACAGTTTTAGGTCTTTTATTCTGGGTGAAGTTGCATTCTCTGGCCTCCTTTCTTTCTCATAAAACTTGCACTTATTTGCTAACGTTCATTGATTTTGCACAAAGTAAATTAATCCTGGCACTTACCTCTGCCCCAGCGACTAGAGCAAAGTCCCTGTGGCAATGTCTGTCCCTTCCTAGCTAACTCCTGACTACTGTCCAGGCTTCGGGGCACCTCAACCTCTTCCCATCCATTCCTTGCACTGTGCTGCCACCTGCTGTTTCTCGCTTGCCCTCACTCTTTCATTGAGGAGCCAGTGACAGCCTCTTGGTTTCTGTCCGGAATCCAGGAGTCTGACTGCCTGATAACAGCGGTTTGAACATTGTGCTGTGGCACTGAGCTACGGCTGTACCCACGCACACCGATTTCCCAGGGGTAGTTAGGGCTAATTGGGGAAGGCACCATTTGCGCAGCTTCATTTTCCCCATCACCTGTATTTCTGGGTGTCGGAGAGCTCGGGTCCGTCTGGACCATGCACCAGGTGGACAGGGCAAGGTCTCCCATGTGTGGGTGAATTTGAACTTTGCAACCAACTGCACTGAATTTTCAATCATGCCTCCCCCAGGTGCTAAAGGGGAGCTGCCGCTGGACCTCTGTAAGACACTGTGACCCGGGTGATGCTCCGCGCTCCCCTGGTCTACAGTGAGGAGCGGGTGAGGCGACAGGCAGTGCTTGTGCCATACCCGGTAATGAACAGGTGCACAGAGACAGCTGTGATTGTTGTGTGCTCTGTCCTGCCTTTTCCAGTGTGTGTGAGCAACGCAGTAAAGACCATATCACATTAGGCTTTGGCTCTGGTATACTAGTTTAAATGCAGCATAATTTAAAAATTGTTAGAAGTCATAAACAGGGCAAGAGTATCCCATGCTGAAAAGAAGAAAGGTCACAGAACTAAGCCTCAAGACCTCAGCAACAGTAAACACGCAGATTCCTCCATCATGAAGAAAAACACACAAAGGCACGGATGAGCCCTGCACGGCACTGCTGAAACGCTGTGGAGGCCCCGGGCTCGCACTCCCATGTCCTGTACAGAGAGCCCTGTCAGGCACAGTGCACGGCGCACAATGCGGCACAGGGGGTGTACATGGGCCAGTGGGACTGAATTTCCGGATGGCATTTGGGCACGATGGCCTCTGTTTTATGTCCCGCCTCTTCCACGTTGGCAGGGGCTCTCAGCCTGGTCTCTCCAGCTCCGGTCCCTGCCCAGCCCTACCTGTGGGCAGCTCCTGTTCCTCAGCCAGGGCAGCTGCAGGCCTCAGAATCAGGAACGCTCACCTGTGCAGTCTGTGTGTCAGGATGGAGTCTGCAGAGCAGTGAGGCCAGGCCCTGGTTTTCCCTCCTGAGTCTCAGGGCTCCTGGTGGACTCTCTGCTGTCAGGATGTCAGCATCCTAAGCCTGGGCTTCCCCAGCCGAAAGGGCCCCTCTGCTCCTCCTCCATCCCTGGGGTGCTGCTCCGGCCGCTCCCTGCTGGCCGGTGATCTGAGAAGTTATCAACTTCCTGGTGCTCACTTCAGTGAGAGTGCGGTCATCGCAGAGACAGGTATCCGTGTCCATGATCATTACAAATGGGATGAGAACCGCAGCTCCAAGAGTCAGAAATTCTCCAGTGTTTTTGGTCACAGAGTGATTCTCTAACAAACAAGTTAAAAATACAGATATAAGAGCATCTGTCCAATAAAAGAAAACAGAGCATCAGAAGAACACGCTTTGTAGTTTGACCTCAGGGTGGGTTTTGTAGAGCAACTTGCAGCTCTATGGGTGAACACTCTGGTGGTGCCTGCGGAGGAGATTGTGCAGCCCCTGGACTCACCCATGACGCCCTGAAACACAGCATCTTGCAGGACCATGAGCATGAGACAAACCTGCTTCTTTTTCTGTCTTTCTGGTATAAAATCAGAATGGTTATCACACTTAACTAATTTGTCATGTGTATTTGTTATGAAGTAAAGTAATAATTCATACCTAGTAGGGAATTGAAAACCCAGAAGAATAAAATGTGAAAATGGAATGGAATAGGGGGAGGATGTGCCACGCAGACCTGGACTTGAGCCTCCTTCACCTGGAGTGTCCAGGTTAGATGGTGACCGCTGGTGCAGATGGAGATGCCCCAGGCCACCCTCCCGAGATACACAGCAATCTTACAAAATCTTACAAAATTCTGTATTACCCAGAAAGTTTCTGAACCCCAAAGTTGCCATTGTCTTTGGCACTCCTTTGCATTTGGCATTATGATATTTGTAAATGCCAAGTGGACGTTAATAAATTGTATTGATTTGTTCTTGGTGTCTCCCCTAAAATCGCACATATAATTCACAGATACACAGGTGTTCCCTGCAATGTTCTATCCAGCTAGGAAAACCCAGACTGCTCTGCTGATAAGGTTAAAAAATGTTTACTTCATTGTCAGAAGCCTTGGACCCCATAGATACCTTTAAGAGACAGCATCAATAGTGATGACGTGTATATGCATCTAAAATTATTTCGCATCCTACTACTGGTTTATTACATCATCATAATATATGTAGTAGTATGGATTTTTGTGCCAGGATCTATCATTATTTACATGACATTCTTGATGTGTTATTTTCTGTTCCTTCAAGTACCATCTTTATAACTACTATTCAAAAAATTATGTTTCTTACTCAGTTTTATTTTTGAACTCCATCTTAGCAAAACCAACATAATTGTTCACATCTTTGTGTATCTCATCTAAATTTAACTCAGCATGGCTGAATGAAACCCAGAAATTCCCATCGGATCCCAGTCACCTGATTCCAAAAGCCTGGGGCTCATGCTTAGCTCTGCTGCTTCCCAGAAAGACACATGCAAGCGATTGTAACACCCTGCTGCCTCAGTGTCTAAATAGCTCTTAAATTTAATTGCATGTAAACTTCCATATAGCTTTTATTTTTTTAACATTTTATTGTACTTCTTTTTTTCTGAGATTAATAATTTCCAGGCTTCCGTTTTGCTTTCATGTCTGATATCTTGGATGTCCATCCCTTAAGTATTCTGTATTTTAAACTTCAGACGAACTGATCTGATTGCCTACAAACATGCCATACTTTTTTTCTAGTCCTTAGTATCAAGTCAAACTGCATTCGCCTTCCAGGTAGCATCAAATAATTGAAACAAAAGCAGCTAAAAACATAGAGAAACAAGCATCTCCCACATCACCCAGCTGCAGCCAGCGGAGGTCCCCTGTAAGGGGCGTACTTCCTGTGGCCCGTCTTATTTTGCCCCCCTTTCTTATTTGAGTGGAGGTATATTGTTTTGGGCCATATGTAAGATATATAATTTGGTTAATAAATGTAAGTAACAAAATTTAACGTTTCTGTATTTTTATTATAGCATTAAAATGAGAACAAAAGGTAAAATAAGAGTCAAGTTTTACACAAGTGGTACCGAGGTGTTACTCTCTATCTACATGGTACCTGGAGAGGTCCGAGTTATCCTCTGCGGCCTCAGGACTCCTCAGAGAAGCCCACGTTGGTTCCACACGTGCTGATGTTTACCAAGCGGATCAAGACAGGAGCGCTGGGTGTGCTTGTGTGTGGAGGCCGAGTGATGCCTGCAGGGGACAGAAGAGAGGCCTCGCTCCAGCAGGCGATGGCATTTACAGTTGCTGCAGGCCCTTGGGGGAGACAGTGGGGTCACTTAACTTTGCAGTCTGACGTAAGTGTGTGGTTTTCCTGAGCTGGACTGGTTTTTATCAATATAGCTGATTTTTAATTCAGGTCCAGATGGCTTTTACCACGTCTGATCTAAACCCTCCAGTCTCCTTCTTTCCTTCCTTTCTGCTTCTTTTTCTTCTCCTTCTTCTTTGCCTTTTCCT
Source organism: Cavia porcellus (assembly GCF_034190915.1). Classification (NCBI taxonomy): domain Eukaryota; kingdom Metazoa; phylum Chordata; class Mammalia; order Rodentia; family Caviidae; genus Cavia; species Cavia porcellus. The sequence continues at coordinate 6,454,648 of NW_026947496.1, read as the reverse complement.
CTTTTAAATAAAATAAAGTATTTGGAAAAGGAACTGTACTTCCACTTTTAGTGACAAAAACAAAATGTTTACAAGAGTAGCAAAACATGAAATAGTGATAAATCTCACCCCAAAATTTACAAGACCTATATACAGAAAACTAAAAACACTACAGAGAAATGGAAGATTTCAACAAACATTTTAAGGTGAAACACTTTAACAATTTTCCAAAAACTGATCTAATAATCTAATTCTAAGGAAAATTCTATATTTTAAAAAATTGGTAGGCTTTTCTAAAATGGATATGAAAATCCAAAAGATTAGAAATCATTAAAACAACTTTGATAAAGAAGGAAAACTCTGGAAGGCCAGTCTCGCCTCTTATTCTCAAATTTACATGAAACCACAGAGAGCTCCTCTGGCCTTTTATCTGATGCCTCGGGCTTTGCCTCTGTTCACACACATACAGTGCCTTTTAAGCCCTCCTGTCTACTTCTAAGAAGTATTAAACGATTCCTGAGGATTTGTCTTTGCTGAATGTACTTCCACCCTAAACTGCACATAAATAAGCTTATTGTCAGGTCTGATACTGCAGGGCCTCAAAACTTTATGTATATAATTATTACCTTTCAAATTTTCTTTCTCCTTTAAAAATAGGGAAATTCATACATCTGCCAATGCATTTCAGATGGTAGTACACAAGGTTAAATGTCAAACACAATACAAATTAAGTTACAAACTTCAATGGCAAGCATATAACATCGTTTAAAAAGTAATCTGGAAGAAAATTGTTTAAATGTTTAGTCGGAGGCTACAAGCTACTAGAAATGGCTGCATTCAAAATACTTCAAAACTATAAAGGACTTATGAAAATGTCTTTCTTATTTCTCTTTTATCTTCCTAGGGAATTGCACTATTGTACAACCTTTTCTCAATGTTCTAAAATTCTAATACTTTGGGTCAGATTTGGGATCCGTCTCTCAGAAACCTGAATAGTCATTTTTTTTTTTTTTTAACTTTCTGCCAGAAGAAAATGAAGGATGTAAGAGACAGCAGGGTGACCACTTTCCAACATGTTTTGGGAAGTTGTATAGAAGTTTAAATCAAAAGGCATGCTATGTTTTCATGTTAGTGTAAAATGCACCATTTGGGTCTAACACGCTCGTGCTGGACAGGGAAGTGAGTTCATCTGAGATTCTGGTTTCTCAGCAGAAATCACGAGACTAAGGATTCTTGCTGTATGACAAATGAAAGCGAGTACCTCAGCTTGTACTAAAAGGTTGAAAAAGTGTAAATTCTGAAAATAACATGTATAATTTTGTTTATTATGCACATTATCTATTATCTATCTATTTATACCTTGACTTTCATGTATGGTATCTTATTGTTATTAGAATAGGAAAATATTTCAGAGGGATGCGGACAGAGTGCTTCACACTGAACACAAAGAATGCAGGATGGGAGACACAGAAGGAGGAAGGGGGAGATGCCCCGTTTGGATGCAAAACCTGGGCAAATGAGGTCAAGAGAAGATGCTGGCAGTGTCGTAAGGCAGGTAAGGAGGGTGGGAAGGAAACGCGCTTCCCAGCACCCTGAAAAGCACTGGTGTCTGTCTGACATTTGGATCAGCTCAAAGGGAAAACCTTATGCAAAGACCAGACACTGAGCTCTGTAAGGAGACCAGGTCTTCCCCAGGCACAGCCATTTGCAGGCATTTGGGGACAGCTGCTGCTAAGGTCCCAGGCACAGACTTTTGGGAATCAGAAGACAGGAAAAGTTTCTAAAGCTCAGAGATTTTCTTGTCAACACCCTGGTTTAGTCAAAGGGAGATCAGGGTGTGAACTTCTGAGGGGAATTTCCAAGGCATCCTTGAGCAAACCCTGGCCCCATGCGACTCCTCCTGGGGCAGCTGTGGTGTAAACAAGCCCTGGGCTGGCCCTTCCTGGAAGGAGGGGCTCTCCGGGCTGTATTTATAACTTCACAGGCTACTACCAGCCATCACCCAGGCTTCTGTCTTCACATTTGTTCCCGTCAGCGAGAAGGATCTCGAGCATCTGCCTCCCTGTTGTTCAACTTTCCCTCCCGTTCTGAGATGGCTGCCTTTGCTTGTTGCAGGACCAGCCTGGGGTTCAGTTGAGACTGATTTATATAAATAGGACGGGCACTCAGGGAGAAGGAGAATGACCCACTCAGTTCCCGCAGTTTGAGTTCCCATTTTCTAGAACTGTCCTCACCTTACCAAAGTTTCAAGGGATGACAGAAATGGGGGTCGACTTCTGAGACACAGAATAAGTTGCTTTCCTCTCCTGGTCCAGTCGTTCGTTAAGGACAGGAATGTAATAAATGACGATTAGCACAGAGGGCTCTGCTTGAGAGCAAGCACAGCTGAGGACCTGGGCAGCTTAGGAGCCTCCTTGCTTTACCTGTGTGCACTGTTCCTTCAAGATCTTGACTGCAAGTGGTTCTTTCTTACTTGTCCGTTAAGCAGCACACGGGCTGAAAACCTAGGTGTGCTCACCCACGTTTCCCAAAACTCTCCATGAGCACCGTAGAGAAGCTCCATGGACACTTTTGTAGTGAATCTATATCAGGAATGGCCATTTTCACCATGACTAAGCTGTGCAGGGGGAACCTCTAGTCACCGCGCAGAGAAGTGTAAATAAAGGTGGGCACAGGCTTGTGCTTAGAGTGACCAGGGCACTGTTTCCTGGAGTGAGAGCAGCACTGAGCTGTCCTGGGAGAAATACCCAGAGCCACACATGACCCACCGCAGATGGTAAAGTACTTGTGCCATAAACAAAAGAACAGCACTTAGAGATAAGTTTAATTTCCATTCTCCAATTTTAAGTGGGAAAATCCAGGCACACAAGTGTTGAATATGTACCATATAATGTATGTAAGGATAATTACAAACTGAAAGTAAAAATATTACATTTCTCTAGCATACAACAAGTATTTATTTTGTCATTTTGGTAAAGTGTTCTTTTTCAGAAAATATATAATATTTTTCTGCCACTCTGAGACAGACACACAGCTGATGAATTGTACACTTTGTATTAGATATCAAAGGTATATTTAGTTTAATTTCAAGCATTCCAGTATACACAAAGACATATACACAGATGCATGCATATATATATATATATATATATGAACAAATAAAATAAATGAGATAAAACGTTAGCAAGAAATATAGGTAAACCTGTATATTTTATTCTGTGTACTATTTTTATTCTTGCAGTTCTATATTCATTTAAAATTAATTATAAATGAAACATTTATAAATGAAAAATTATCTGTATATGCAGATATGATTATTTACATAATATATAAAACACTTTTATATTTTCAACACAAAACTTCTATATCTGATAAAACAAATTCATCACTGTGGCAGGAAATGAGAGTAATATACAAAAGTAAATACATTTCACATACCAAAAATAGGTCCACTGATAAGGAAGGCAGGATAATAATTTCATTCACAGAAGCATCTAAAAGTACCCAGAGTAATCCTAACCAAGGAAGTACAAGTCAGATATACTGAAAATTAAGGAACACTGAAGGAAGAAATTAGACATTGGCAAACAGGAAGATCTCCCACGTTCACAGATCAGGAGAATCAATATTGCTAAAACTGCAGTCTCACCAAAGCACAGACCGCATCAAATACCAAAGGCATTCTTCCAGGAAAACCAATCCTAAGATCCATATGGAAGGACAGGTGAACCAGAACAGCCAAGGAAGTTCTGAGAAAGAAAAATGCTGGAGGCATCCCAATATTAATTTCAAAATACTCTAGAAAGCTATAAAAACAGAAACAGCTTGATATCACCATGAAAATAGACATGTGAACCAGGGGAATTAAAAGGAGACCCAGAAATAAACCACACAACCGTGGTCCCCAGATCCTTGGCAAAGGCATCTGGACAACAGCCTTTCTAACTCTCAGTGGGTGCCGGGACAGCCTGAGGTTGCCCTTAGACGCTGACCCTCACCTTGCCCAAGCAACAAACCCCGCTGCATTGAGGATCTAAGTGCGAGGCTCGAAGCTGTTATGAGAAGGTGTAAGGGAACCACTTTACCTTGCGTGCAGGCAATGACCACATGAACAGGATTCCAGCAGGCCAGGAAACAGCAGCAAGAACTGGGCAACGGGACTTCATCAGATTTGAAAGCTTTCACACGCCCAGGGAGACCCAACAGAGTGAAGAGGCAAACGTCTTTGCCAAGAACTCTTCAGACAGAGTATTAATACCCAAAATATATGCAAAGCTATAAAGTGTAATATAAAAAACATAAGATAGCAATAACATTTCTCATCAGAATTACAAGGGTCTACAAATACAGTACTCAGTGTTTTTAGTCGCGAGGGCGATGCAAATCAAACTACACTGGGATTTCATCTTACCCAGTCAGAATGGCTCTTGCCCAGAACAGTAAGAGAATCAGTGATCAGGCAGGTACCGAGGGTACAGACACCTTGGTCTGATTGTAGTTAGGGAGAGTGTTAAGTTCAGAGCAGAGGTCCCTTAGAAAGCTGGTTAGACCGACTGTGGATCCAGCTACACCACTCTTCAGGAGACGCACAGGAGAATTAAAACCAGAGTGCTGCACAGATCGCTGCACACGCACGGTGGAGCAGTGAAGTTCACGTAACTAAGCTACAGAAACAGCTCACTGATGGTGAACCCGTCCGAGCTCTGGATCACACAGACAGTCCGCTATGGCATGCGCGCTGTGGGTTCCCCACCCTGGGGCCCTACGGGATGAAAAACCATGAATGAATGAAAAACACGTGCTATGCAGACACGATGGAGTAGCAATCAGTCACTAAGAAGAGTAAATTTTATCATTTACAAGAAATTAACCACTTAAACCAAGCCAGCAAAACTCAGGCCAATGTATCCTGTTTTTACTCATATGTGGAAGTTAATTTATATAAAAATTATGTATAATTATACCTGTATACGTAGAGACACACAGAGAGAACGTGAAACTAGTAAAAAAAAAAAACTACTAGGAAAGAGTGAGGGAATCAGAGGAGGGGGAGCGGAAGGCCACGAGGAAAAGATGCAAGTCTGAATAGTCCCACATGAACTATATGGATTCGTGTGTCCGCTGTGTGCTAATAAAAACAAAGAAAAGGAGAAAACATGATTTTTCTGTTGAAAAACATTAAACCACAATAAATGTACATGGTAAGACCTCTCCTGAAGATACTGAAGGATAGGAAAATAAACCTGTTATAAACAAGCAGATCTAAGCTGGAGTCCAGAGCCTCAAGGGCAGCCGACCCTGAAGCGAGAGGACTCCTTACACCGCTGCCCCAGAGTTCACCCTAAACTCAGTGCAGCAGGAGTTGGCCGTGCCACTCTGTTCTCATTTTCAAAAAATAGAGAGGGACATTGTGGAACGAGTTGCCTGGGGAACTAGAGTCCGGCACGCCCAGGGGAACTGGGACAAAGGAGATGACACGGCCACGCCATTGCATGATGGAAGAGGGCAAAGCGTGTTCAGGAGCTGTGCCTCAGACGTAACCCAGGAAATCACCCCATTTAGCTTCCCAGAGATTTCCACAGCCCAAAGGAACAAGCAAAATAAAAATCACCTAATTTCCTTTCAAAAGTGCTCAAAAAAGAAAGAAAGTGTAGTTTTTTTGCAACAAGGGGAATTTTTAACTCTTGTTCTTATGTTTACACTGTCGTGTATAAACGGGTAACTTACTCAGGTACTGTTTTTAGATTTCTTTAGCAATAAAAGGATTTGAGTGTACTTCCATGTAATAAAGATTGGATTTTCAGAGTGTAGGATTGGTCTATGAAGAGCATGGATTCAAGGGTCTTGAGCCCCATGTTTTCTAGACGGCCTTGGGGGGAACCAGGTCCAGCTGTGACCCAGAACCCAGACAGCCGACATGCGCACTTCACGCCGCGTGACCGTCCCCTTGTGCAGGTGTGGTTGGTACTTTTGCAGAGCGCTGAATCCCAGCAATGGTCTCATCTTTGTCCCCGTGCCTCGCGAAAGTGTGAAAGGGAAGGGAAGGCATTTATTCTGTGGCTCAGAAATTATTCACTTTTTTGCTTCATATTCTACTGTTAAAATAATTATGCCCAATTAAGACTGAAATAGCTCCTACATCAAGCAAACACCTGAACTGTGGAAGGCGAGGGAAAGTTGTACATCAGAGACTGAGACGCGCTGAGGGCTTCTTCCTGCCTGACAGGCTGACACCTGTCACAACAGAAGTCTTGGTGTCACTGCACGGTGGCCCTGAGCTCCCCAATCCTGAAGGTATGAATAAGATCTGGGAAGCCGTGCCTTGCAGGAAGGACCTGCCCAGGACTCGTCTGCACCACAGCTGCCAAAGTGAGTGACCTCCTGATTCTTTCACTTAATCAGGTGTGCCTGAAAATTTCCCTCAGAAGGAGAAGCGTTATTCTGTTTACGACTAAAAACCAGGGCAGCTGTGGGGAGGGCCTTGGGGGCTCAGAAACCTCCTTGTCTAGTGACCTTTAAAAGTCAAGTAGGACAGGACAGCACGAGGAGGGAAGGTTTCAGGTCAGTTCAGGCCTCTGCCTCCCTGGGTAGACGAGATTGTAAGTGAACTCTGGGTTTGATCAAGCATCTGCCTGGCTCCTGCAAGGAATCAGAAAGATGCAGGAGTCTTTGGGGTTTCTGTAAGTTTTGTTTTCTCCCACCACCAATTTTACTGGAAACTTGACTCGGCTGATATCACTTCCTGTTTTTAAGTTTGAGTATTTCATTTCTAGTGCCCTTTTGCATTCCGAAATGGGCCATATCTGTATTTTTATGTTATAAATTTCCTAAGTGCACTTCTGCTTAATATTAGATTTTCCTTTCTGCTTTTATTCATAAATTCTCCACATGCTAACACACAGTTTTATATTATACTTGTTTTTCATTTATTATTTATTTATTTGAGACAGGGTCTCGCTTTGCAGTTCACGCTGGCCTGGACTCACTATGTGGCTTAGGCTGGCCTCCAACTTTTGAAACTCCACCTGCCTCAGCTTCCTGAGTGAGGGTTTCCAGGCATGTACCACTATGCCCAGCATTGTATTATACTTATAAGTTAATTTATTATATACCTGTTTATTAGGAGAACTGTTAACAATGATTGAGGAAAAAATTATAGCTTCTCTTTCAAGAATCTTAACCATGAATTTGCCAGGCTATGAGATATTGTAATAAGAAATAACTCACTTTAGTTATAGCCAAGAGCCTTGGAGTACTGGGCAATAATTTCATCTTTTGTTTGGGAAAATAGCCCATGATAGATGCTATACTCTGCTTAAACTGTTTGATGTCAGATTCAGGTTACTGTTTAACCTATAGCATGACTGTTTCTTATAACTGCAAAGAATTGTTATGTTATGAAATATTTTGTGCACCATGCCTATGATCATTACTCATGCTTTCTTCAAAAAGGTGTTTGCTGGACCCAGTGTTTTTCTGTCAGTGATGAGAGCAATGGTTTTGGACCTTGTCAAAGGAACAATCCTAGCCTTTCTGGCCGGACTTGGCACTGCAGGGAACATCTTTGTTTTTGTAAATCATATACTCATGCTTAGGGGTACTGAGAAGAAGGTTGTGCACCTTATTCTCATCCATTTGGCCTTTGCAAATATCATAATGCTTCTGTCCAAGGGAATGCCAAGGACGATGGCAGATGTTGGTGTGAGAAACTTTCTGGATGACACCAGCTGTAAGATCGTGTGCTACCTGGAGCGGGTGGCCCGGAGCCTCTCCATCTGCACCAGCGGTCTCCTCACGGTGGTCCAGGCTGTCACTATGAGTCCCAGAAGCTCTCGGTGGAGGAGGCTCCGGCCCAGGTCTGCATGGTTGGTTCTTTCTTTGTTTCCCTTCCTGTGGATATTCAGTTTTTTGACAAACATCAGTTTACTCCTTTACATTACAAGTACTAGTGTGAACACATCACAAATGAGTGAGAGTGACTACTGTTATTTTCGGCCCAAAAATCAGAAGGTAAGATGGATCATTCTCAGTAGCATGGTCCTACGGGATGCTGTGTTTCAGGGTCTCACGTGTGGGCCGAGCGCCTACTTGGTGCTTCTTCTCCGTAGGCACCACCAGCATGTTCTCCACCTGCAGAGCTCCAAGTTCCTGTACAAAACTCCCACTGAGGTCAGAGCTGCCCGAAGTGTTCTCCTTCTGATGCTCTGTTTCCTCTTCTTTTATTGGGCAGATTGTGTTTTTGCTCTACTTGTGAATTCCTTCTTGAAGAGTAATCCTATGTTAAATATTCCAGAGTTTCTCACCCTTGGTTATGCGATTCTCAGCCCATTTGTGCTGATTCACAGAGATGGACATGTGGAGGACTGCTGGCCCTCTAGGTGGGAGAGCAGGACTTGCAGAAAATATTTATTCCCTGCATCCTTTAAAGTAAGTAAGTTTGAAATAACGCTTACTTTCATTGTGCTCTATGTAGTAAAAACTCAAATGAGAGTAGCTCACTTGAGACAAAAATACAAGTGAGAAAAATATTACTTCACATTGTCATATAAGAGCTGTTGTGCTATGAGCTGTGTCATGTAAGTGCTGGCACTGAGCTTGTGGGAAGGGGACCTGGGGTCTTCTCAATCCACCGCCTGCATCCCTCGGGAAGCGGAGACATCATGCCCTGCTGGTCACAAGAAAGAGAAATGGTGTGATAAATCCTTGCCTTTAATCCTTTTATCCAAGAACTTCATTCTAGGGCCTGTTTGCAGATATATGTGTTCATGTAAGACACACAAAATGAAAGATAACTTTTGGAGGCTGCTTTAAAGACAAACCCAAGTATGCAGTAAATGGCCATTTTGCTTGTTTTTAAATTATATATTTTTTAACTTTATTAGGGCATGTTTGCAGTACAAAATGATTGCAACCACTGCAGAGAACTGGTACCCATACAGAAGATGTTTTGTTTCTTTTTTCCTTCTTCCCTCCACTCATTTTTAAGTTTTCCAGCATCAGATTCATTTATTTATGTTATAAGAACTTATACAGTTAAATGTTACATATATAGATTAAAAAACAGACTAATTGGCTAAAAACATAGAAAACATGTAGGACAATTGTACAAAGCTACGGTGCACTTTCAGAACGCGATGCAATAGCAGTAATATGTTCACTTTTTCTGTTATGATGTTGGAAGAACACAAAGGCCCTGGAAGTATGATTGTCTGTTCTGAGGGCACTCATTATGAGGGAAACAAAGTAAAATTTCAGGGCCAGGGATATAGCTCAGTGGCACAGTGCTTGCCTGGCAAGCATGACACTGTTGCCAGTACAAGAAAAAAAAAGGTAGAATTTCATTGTCTTCTTTCTATATTTTCTGATTTGTAGATCTTTTAAATGCATTTTTAAACCAATGAATTAAATAAAGCAAATGAATTTAATATTACTATCTATCATCATTTGTGTCCTGCTTCAAGACATCATGTGCTATTTTACACTGTCCAATGCCATTTGTTTCTCTCTGTTTATGTTTTGATCTTTAATTAAGACTTTGCTTTGTATTTTTGTTTGGCTACAACTAAAATTCATGTTTGTGTAGAATGAATGTTTAGTTAGACAGCTGGAATACTAAACATTTTGTAAATTCTTGGATGCTTTATGATAATTCCACATGTTTACATTAGAAGTTTGAGAATTACTATAAAGAAGCTGCCACCCCATTATTAGAAATGTCTCTCTGTGTCTCTTTTATGAAGCTGCATAAACACATGTGTTTTACTTCTGTAATAAGCAATGGTGTATGCTTAGCTTTTAGTGTGGTTCTGCTATGTCCAGACAGATTTCAAGTAAGTGATTAATATTATGTCACTTTCTAAACTGGATAGGAGATTATCATTTTCATATAAGTATTGCTTGCTTGAGGATGATAATGTATTCTTTATCTTGGATTTCATTTTCCTATGACAGATCTTTCTTACTATCTAGTATAGAGAATGAGAAAAAGCAATCAGTTTCTAAGAAGGAAATTGGCCTTTGATTAAAAAGAGAAGGATTTAAATTCCATAAATGCAGTTAGGAATGTCACTGGAGAATTTAATCACGAGGAAGAGAAGGTTGTTCAAGGAAAAGGAGATAAGAAAGTAACAAGACTGTAAGGACAAGTTTTATGGCTATTGCCAAAAAAGCAGCAAAGCATTAGTTCAGTGTCTGTAACTGACTTTCTGTTTCTTGCTACAAAATGAGAATTGTGCTCAGAAAGTTCACATTGCATTTAGAATCAAAAGTTAAAAGTAATTTATAGTTGAGGAGCACAGGCTTGAAACTGGTACATAAAATGGAGAGAAGATGGGAAATGCAAACTGTGAATACCGGCCCTTCCACACATAGCATGCCAACTGGCTTTTACCTTTCCTAGTCTCTAGATTTTTACCAGTAAAACAGAACAGTAAGGTGGACTGTGCCTGAGTTTTGTGCCTTTGGAAGCTGACATAATATTTAAGTAGGCTAGAAAATGCCCCAGGTTTGGTGAATGATTCACCTCCATTATCAAAAACCTTAAAGGACCTACATCGTATTATCTCAACAATGTTTAGCCCCAGACTCACTGTAATGAATTTTATAAAAATTAAAACAGAAAAATTTTGAAATCAAAAGACTACATTATGTACAAAATAGCAATGACTTAAGTGCTATTCATTTTACAGAAGAAATGCTGGACCTGAGAAAAGACTTCCTTGTTCACCAGATCCTGTGAAACCCTTCCTCTGACTGGTTGTTCACAGTGGTACACTGGATCTTTAGCACATATCTTCAGCCCTAAGTGGGGTCTGTAACCTCCTGGACTGTCAGTATTTACTCTTCTCCACTATTGAGTCACTCTAGTGGTGGGAACCTGAAGCACATGTGCAGCAGTTGGCTGTTTGTTATTATTGAAAACTGTAAAAGATTCGCCATCACTGCTCTAGAGATGACTGCAGAGCTCCTTACAGAAGAATGGGAGGAAGAATACAGTGTACATTTCAGGTGCTGTGGTAAGGCTGCACATGGGGATCCACACTGTGCCTGATTCCAGAAGCTCTGCAGATCAGCTCAGATATGGAAAGGAGTGAGGAGCTGTAATTCACAGTAGCTAAGCTGTGCATCAGCCTCAATGCTGTCCTCAGACGGATGGAAAAGAAAGTATTGCACATACACAGGGGACATCCTGGACCCATAAAAGTGTTATTATGTCATTTGCAAGAAGTGATGGTGTAACAGTAAATTTAAAATGTAAAAACTAGCTAGTGGATTTACACCAATTGAGACAGGACGTGCTCATCTGGCCTGCCCGATAACTAGGCTGCCAAACCCAGTTTCCCTGACTGACTTCATCCAGCTGCTTTTCACAGTCTGGTCCAGGTCAGCTTGACCCCGTCCAGCTGCAGTGCTTCTGTTTTCCTACCTAAAAATGTCCCCTGTTTCACTAGTCTGTTCCAAAATCTGTCTAGCCAAGGTTTAGACAAGGACAAGGACATATATGATACTGCCCACCTTCTTGCCCTAACACTCTCCCAAGATACCCTGCCTTAGAAAGCAATCCCTCTAACTGAATCTGCCCAATTTTCCTAATACACGATGCAGTCCATAACTCATAGGCTATCAGCTTTTGTACTTCCTACTTGCAAACCCTATATAAGCAAAACTCAAAGCTGAATTGGGACTGGTGATTTGGAACTAGTCTTCCCTCGCCTGCTGATGTAGTAAACAGTTTTCTCTCCCAACTCCTTGGTGCAAGGTGTTGTCCTTTTGGTTTCGTACTGGTTTCTGCAATGACTGCAGCCCATCATATTACACAAATTGAGCCGAACTCAAAAAGTCAATAGCATTTTTATCTTATAAGAAAAAAATAAAACATACACAGGTATGTACATGCATACACGCAATAGAGAAGAGATTGCATAGATCTAGGAGGGAGACTTTAGAAGACAGTGAGGGCTCAGAGTGGAAGGAGGGAAGAGGTGGAGAATGGGATTGAAAATTGATTATGATGTATTCCATGCAGGTACCAAATTCTTCAAACAAGCTTTGCTATTCTGTGTTACTAATGTGCACTAATAAAATAAATAAACACCCGAAGGAAAGTAATCGGTATGTTTTACAGAGATCCGCACATCTGTGTTCCTCACAACAGTTTCCACCATGAAAAATGACAACAATTTAAGTTTCCATCCCATCATGATGAGTAGACTCAAACATGTCTCTCTCTCTCTCTCTCTCTCTCTCTCTCTCTCTCTCACACACACACACACACACACACACACACACACACACACACACACACACAGAGTGGAATAGCATTCAGGCATCAAAAGTAGTATAGTCCTATCATGCCTATGATGTGTGACAGTATGGATTGAAGTGGAGGCCTTCTGCTAAGGGCATTGAAAAGCAAGTGCTGTGTGATCTCACTGCATGGAATGTAGAAGTGCACACCTGGGAGTTTGGGAGTAGTGTGGTGGATAACAAAGTCGGGCAGGGCAAATGAGTAAGGCTGATCAAAGGGTTTTTGCCATGGTCATGAAAGGGGAAGTATTCTCAGAGTGCTGTTCAGCATAGATAAAGATAATCCACAGTATATTTCAATAGGTGGGATGAAAAGCTTTTAAATTTTTTCACAGAAGAAAGTGATAAGAGGTCATGGCTGCTGAGGTCCAAGTGAACTGAGCAGAAAGACACAGAGATCTGTTTAAGTAAATGCAAAGAAACTGAAATCATCCCATGCATATTATCTGACCATAGTGCTGTGAAATAGGAAATTAATGGCAAAGAAACCATAAAAAGTCCATAAACACATAAAAATTAACACCCTTCTGAATGACTGATGGGTCACAGATGAAGTTAAAGAAGAAATTAGACAATATTTACAATTAAACAAAAATGCAGGTACAGCATACCAAAACCCGTGGAACACAACGAAAGCAGTCTTAAAGAAATTTATAGTGGTGAATTCTAACATCAAGGAAACAGAATGAGAGCAGCATTCATGGGTTGGGAGGAGAAACAGGAAGTTAATTTTCCCTTCCTATGAGTCAGCAACAACCATAAGCCAGGAGGAGAGGCATGAGGTGAATTTATCTTCCTGTGATCCAGAGGCAACTGTAGGCTGGCAGGAGAAACAAGAGGTGCCCTTCCTATGAGGCAGCAGCAGCCATGTGTTGGTAGGTGAAAAAGGAAACCAATCTGTTGTTCTTGTGAGCCACCTGGTACACAGGGTGGGAGACAAGAGGAGCCAAGACCTCCCTCCCTGTAAGCAACCAGCTGATTTAGAGGAACACAGACTGGGGTAATAGCAACTGAGGTACAAAAACAACTTAACTCTTATATTGTTTGGTTGACTTTGCAGATCTGAAACCAGTAGTCTGAGCATATATTTAGAGAATAATAATATACAATATAGCAACTATGGGGGTTTTCTTCTGTCTTATTTTTGAAATCCAATATTGTTCTTACTGTTTTGTTTTGCTCCATTTTATTGTTTGTTTGTTCAATGTTTTGTTTTCATTGGTTTATTATGTTATTTTTTGTTTGAATTTATTATGTCTGATGGTGTGGCAGAAATTTTGAAGATAAGAGGAATTATGGTAGCAATTTTTTGATTTCCTATTATCCTGTTTTGAAGTCCTGTATCATTTCACTGTTTTTTAAATTGGCTTTATCCTGTTTTTTTTTTGGTTTTGTTCTCTTTAAAATAAAAAAAATTCATGAATGAACACAAATAAGCAATCTAATATAGAGCCTTAAGCTTATAAGAAAAAAAAAAAATCAAACCTAAAGCCCATACAAGGGAGGAAACTTAAAAGATCAGAACATAAATTAATGTACTTGAAACTAAAAAAAAATAGAGAATTAATGAATTGAAGAGTAGGTTCTTTGAAAGAATAAGTAAAATTGATAAACCTTGAACCAATCTTATCAAAAAGAAGGAAAGAAAAGACTCAAATTCATGCAATGGAGGTTGATAAGGGTAAAATCACCACAAATCCCATGGAAATTAAGAAGATTATGAATACCTACTTTGAAAATATTTACTCACATAGGATGGAAATTAGAAGAAATGGACAGATTCCCAGATATGTACAAATTACCAAAGCTCAATCAAGAAGATATAAAAATTCTGAATAATGCGTATCAGTAAACAACATTGAAAATGTAATTAAATACTTACCAACAAAGAAAAGTCCAGGTCTTAATGGATTCACTGCTGAATTACACAATAAATGTAGACAAGATTTAATGCAATATGCCTGAAACTCTCTAATGAAATTGAAAGGGAAGCAATCATTCCTAACTCATTCCTGGAGGCAAGTATTACCCTGATACCAAAGTCAGAGAAAGATCCAAGCACAAAAGAGAAATACAGGCCAACCTGGCTAGTGAATATAGGTGTAAAACTCAAAAAATATTAACAAAAATAATGCAGGAAATCATCAAGAAGATTATACACCATTAACAAGTCTGATTTGAGAGACCAGGCCGGGGTGGGGAGTGTAACAGCAGTGGCTGGCAGTCCCACCCAGCCTGCAGGAACTTTCTCCCTGACCTGGGGACCAGGCCGGTTCCCTACCAGACCAGAGACCAGGTTGGGCTGGTGAGTGTAACAGCAGTGGCTGTGAGCCTTGCCCACCCTACAGGAACTTTCTCCCTGACCTGGGGACCTGGCCGGTTCCCTACCAGACCAGAGACCAGGCTGGGTCAGTGACTGTAGCAGTGGCAGCTGGGAGTGCCCCCCAGCCTGCAGGAACTTTCTCCCTGACCTGGGGACCAGGCCGGTTCCCTACCAGACCAGAGACCAGGTTGGGCTGGTGAGTGTAACAGCAGTGGCTGTGAGCCTTGCCCACCCTACAGGAACTTTCTCCCTGACCTGGGGACCTGGCCGGTTCCCTACCAGACCAGAGACCAGGCTGGGTCAGTGACTGTAGCAGTGGCAGCTGGGAGTGCCCCCCAGCCTGCAGGAACTTTCTCCCTGACCTGGGGACCAGGCCGGTTCCCTACCAGACCAGAGACCAGGCCAGGCTGGTGAGTGTAACAGCAGCGGCTGGGAGTCCTGCACAGCCTGTGGATACTTTCTCCCTGACCTGGGGACCAGGCCCTTCCAAACCAGAGTGGGGACCAGGCCAGATCAGTGACTGCAGCAGCGGCAGCTGGGATTCCCGCCCAACATGAGGGAACTTTCTTTTTGACCTGGGGACCGGGCCAGTTCCCAACCAACCAGACCTGTGAGAGGAGCAGAGGGGGCTGGGAATCCTGCCCAGCCTGAGGAGACACATTTCCTGGCCTGGGGATCAGGTGTGGTTCCCTACTGGATCCAGTGAGTGGGGCCATCGCAGGGAACCCCACCCCAGGCTGACAGAACTCTTTCCCACACCCAAAACAACACTTGAAGCTCCAAAATACAGGAAAATGACAAAACGAAAGACCAAAATGCAATCTCAAACATCCAGCCCATCCCAAGAAAGTCCAGGAGCCATGTGCATAGGAGAAAACACATGCCACATGACTGAAATACCTGAAATAATGGTAACTGAAATAAAGAAGCAAGTATGGGAAGCCTTGAAGGAATTCAAACTAGAAATAATCTCTCAGATAAAAGAAGAAATGATAAAAGAAATAAAGCAGATGCTAAACATAGCTAAAGAAGGTGCAGTTAAAAAATTGGAGGAACTAAACAAAAGGATAGAATCCCTGGATGAACAATATAAGAAACAAAGAGAATACATAAAACAGATGTAAAGAGATATACAGGAAATCAAAAACTCCATTGAAAGTTGTAAAAACCACTTCAATGAATGTGAAGATAGAATCTCAGACCTCGAAGACATGATTGCAGCCAGTGAACAGGAAAGAAAAGATCTTTTAAAAATAACAAGAAATCAGGAAATAACAATTCAACACCTACAGGATGACGCAAAGAGAAACAACATAAAATTGATAGGGATAAATGAAAAAGAAGGGGACAATACAAAGGATGTCAAGAGGATATTTAGAGAAACAATAGCTGAAAATTTCCCAAACACGACATTGGAAACTGATATCAAGATCAATGAAGCATATAGAACTCCAAATAGTCATAACCAAAATAAATCTACACCCAGACATATGATAATGACCATCCCAGAAATCAAACAAAAGAATAGAGTATTAAAGGCTGTTAGAGAGAAAAGACAGATGACCTATAAAGGAAAACCTATCAGAATCACAGCAGACTTCTCAGCACAAAAAATAAACTCAAGGAGAGCATAAAGTGATGTATTTCAGATCCTAAAGGAAAATGATTTCCAACCTAGGCTGATGTACCCTGCAAAACTGTCCTTCAAAATTGATGGAGAAATAAGATACTTCCATGAGAAAGATCAGCTGAAAAACTTCACAATCACCAAGCCAACCCTGCAAAGAATACTGAAAGACAGATACATTTAGGAAAAAACCACTAAACAAAGCAGACAATTAAACAGAGCAGAAAGATAAACATGCAAGAGCAGAAAGATAATATGTCAACAATAAACAAATATATAACAGTTCTATTAATGTGAATGGTCTCAATACACCAATTAAAAGAAACAGATTGGCAGAATGGATCAAGAAACAAAATCCAACCATATGCTGCCTATAAGAAACCCATCTAACCCAAAAGGATACTCACAGACTGAAAGTCAAATGATGGAAAACAATACTTCATGCAACAGGAACCCCCAAAAAGCGGGTAGCTATTCTGTTTGCAGACAAAGTCAACTTCAAGCCAATAATGATCAGAAGGGATAAAGAAGGTCACTATATATTGGTTAGGGGAAAACTAGAAGAGGAAGAGATAACTATCTTAAACATATATATGCACGAAACTCCAGAGCACCCAGTTATATAAAACAAGTACTAACAGAAATGAAAAACCAAATCAGCAGTAACACAATTCTAATAGGAGATCTTAACACACCATTGACACCAATGGACAGATAAACCAAACAGAAAATCAACAAAGAAATAAAAGAACTGAATTGCACCTGTGAACAAATGGACTTAATAGACATGCAGAGTATTCCAGCCAACAGCAACAGAATGCACATTCTTCTCAGCAGTACATGGGTCATTCTCTAAAATAGACCATATATTAACTCACAGAACATATTTAAATAAATGCAAAAGAATTGAAATTATCCCTTGCATGCTATCGGACCATAGCGCCATGAAATTAGTAATTAACGATAAAAGATACTGCAAAAATCCCACAAACACATGGAAAATGAATAACACACTCCTGAGTAAGCAGTGGGTCACAGAGGAAATTAAAAAGAAATTAAGCAATACCTACAAACAAATCAAAATACAGATACAACTTACCGGAATCTATGGGATGCAATGAAAGCTGTCCTCAGAGGAAAATTTATTGCACTGAGCTCCCACATCAGGAAAACAGAACTAATACAAATAAACAACATGATGCTACACATCAAACAGCTAGAAAAAGAAGAGCAAGTCAAGCCCAAAGCCAAAAGAAGAGAGGAAATTATAAAAATCAGAGCAGAAATCAATGCAATAGAGACTAAGAAAACAATCCAAAGAATCAATGAATCAAAGAGTTGGTTCTTTGAAAGAATAAATAAAATCCATAAGCCCTTACACAACCTTAATAAAAAAGAGAAGAAAGAGCTCAAAATCATGCAATAAGAAATGAAAAAGGTGAAGTCACTACAGATTCAATAGAAATACAGAAGATCATCAACACCTATTGCAAAAACCTCTACTCTCAACGGTTTGATAACACCGAAGAAATAGACAGATTCTTAGAAACATGTGAAGTACCAAAGTTAGATCAAGAGGATGTAAAACTGCTGAATAACCCAATGTCTATCAAAGAAATTGAACATATAATTAATTCCTTACCTACAAAGAAGAGCCCATGCCCAGACGGATTCACTGCAGAATTCTACAAAAGACATGCAAAGAAGACCTAATATTGACACTCCTCAAACTCTTCAATGAAATTGAAAGGGAAGCAATGCTTCCCAAGTCATTCCTGGAAGCAAATATTACTCAGGTACTTACACCTGAAAAAGACCTAACTAAAAAAGAGAATTACAGACCAACCTCCCTAGTGAATACAGATGCAAAAATCCACAATAAAATATTGGCAAATAGGATGCAGCAAATCATCAAGAAGATTATATACCATGACCAAGTGGGATTCATCCAAGTCATGCTTGGATGGTTCAACATACGTAAATCAATAAATATAATCCACCATATCAATAAATTCAAAACTAAGAATCACATGATCATTTCCATAGATACAGAAAAAGCCTTCCATAAGGTCCAACATTCATTTATGATAAGAACTTTATAGAAAATTGTAATAGATGGTCTTTACCTCAATATAATAAAGGCTGTCTATGACAAACCAACAGCCAGTATCATACTAAATGATCAAAAATTGAAAGCCTTTACTTTAAAATCAGGCACAAGACAAGGATGTCCTTTATCACTTCTCCTATTTAATATAGTATGGGAAGTACTAGCCAGAGCAATTAGATGAGAGAGAGAAAAATAAAAGGGGTAAAGATAGGAAAAGAAGAAGTTAAATAGTCATTGTTTGCAGATGCCATGATACTCTACATAGAAGACCCCCTAAATTCCATTGAAAGACTCTTAGATATAATAAATAAATTCAGTAATGTAGCTGGATACAAAATCAATACTCAGAAATCAATAGCATTTCTATACACTAACAACAAAATCACAGAGAGAGAAATAAGAGAAGCCACACTCTTCACACTAGCAAGCAAAAAAAAAAAAAAGAAATATATTGAGGAATTACTCTTATTAAAGAAGTGAAAAACCTTTACAGGGAAAATTATAATACATTGAAAGAAGAAATTGAAGATGATCTCAGAAATGGAAAGACATCCCATGTTTATGGATAGAAAGAATAAACATTGTGAAAATGGCCATTCTCCCAAAACTGTTACACAGATTCAATGCAATCCCAACAAAAATACTATCAACATACCTTATAGATCTAGAGAAATCACTCCTAAAATTCATCTGGAACCAGAAGAGACCTAGAATATCAAAGGCAATTCTGAGCAGCAAAGGCAAGGCAGGAGGCATAACAATCCCTGACTTGAAGTTATGCTACAAAGCAACAGTAGTAAAATCAACATGGTATTGGAATCAAAACAGAGCAGAGGATCGATGGAATAGATTAGAAGATACAACTTCCACTACAAAAACACTCAACCACATTATCAGTGATAAAGGGGTCAAACAGGTTCACTGGAAAAACGATAGTCTTTTTAATAAATGTTGTTGGAAAAACTGGCTCTCCTTTTGCTGAAAACTAAAACTCGACCCAAGCCTATCACCATGTACTAAATTAAAATCTAAATGGATCAAAGATCTGAATATTAAAACAGAAACACTAAATCTATTGGAAGACAAATTAGGTAGAAACCTTAAAGAAATAGAGTAGGTAGAGTATTCATGAACAGGACTCAAACTGCATGGGAAATACTTCCCAGAATCAGTAACTGGGACCACTTCTTATTAAAAAGTTTCTGCATGTCAAAAAAAATCTCCAGGATAGTGAAAAGAAAACCCACAAACTGGGAAAACATCTTAGTGAACTCACCCTCAGACAAGCGACTTTTGTCTAAAACATATAAAGAATTTAAAAAACTCAGACCCCCAAAATTCAAAGATCCAATCCAAAAATGGGCATCTGAGATGAATACACACTTCTCAGAGGAAGAAATACAAATGGGAAATAAATACATGAAAAAATGTTCATCATCATTGGTCAGTAGGGAAATGCAAATTAAAACCACACTGAGATTTCATCTCACTCCTGAACGAATGGCTAAGATCAAGAAAACCAACAAGTGCTGGAGAGGCTGTGGGGAAAAAGGAACTCTCTTACACTGTTGGTGGGAGTGTAGACTGGTCCAACCATTGTGGAGGTCAGTCTGGAGATTTCTCAAAAAGCTGGGATTGGAAGTCCCATTTGTTCCAGCTATTCCACTTCTAGGCATATTCCCAGAAGAACTGAAAGCATTATACCACAGTGATATATGCACACCTATGTTTATAGCAGCACAATTTGTAATCGCCAGATCTTGGAGACAACCCAAGTGTCCATCAACTGAGGAATGGATAAAAAGTTGTGGTATTTCTATACAATGGAGTACTACTCAGCTATAAAGAAGGATCACATTGAGGTATTTATCAATAAATGTCGCAGCTTGAAACCATACTCATAAGTGAAATAAATCAAACTCGCATCTGTGAACACTGAACAGTTTCCTTAGTGTAATAAATGATTCAAATATATAAAAGAATGTGGCAACCATGATTCCCCATTATGTGGCCTTGAAACCTTATAAAATTTTCACTCATTAATTGGAATGGCTTTATTTTGGGCTCTTTGATATTATGGCTTGTGATGCAATGAACAGCTATTTTGAAGAAAACAATACATCATAATAGCTAGTGCTGATTTAATACCATGTTGTTTTGAAGCTGCACCAAACTATGGCTCTTCTGTCTCCATTGATTTTATCATGTTGTATCTTGGTTTTATCGTATGTGGTAGTATAAACACAAATTGTTATAGGCAAAGAGACAATATAGAAACCATTGTTCATTTTTCTGTTAGTTGGTTCCAAATACTCTACAATGCTTTCATCCACTTGAATGGTGTCACACTGTCTTGATATAATTGATACTATAGCATATGAAGTTATATTCAAATATTTCAAGGAAAAAGACAGTATGGTAACTATTATTAAGTCAGGTTATTTGGTGGTGAAGCAATAGGTTCCTGAAAGTGTCATGCTTTAACCTGTATTGTTATGTTTTTATGCCCCCCTTTTATCTCAACCTCTCCCTTATTCATTACAAATTATTTAATTTTTTAAATTTATTTTTTAAACTAAGGGGAAAAATAAAAAAAATCTAGCAGGATATATTATAGTAACTTTTTTGATTTCCTATTTAACTTGAAGTCCTATAATACCCCTGTTATCTTGTTTTGACTGATTAGACTCTATTCTACTCTGTATGAAAGTATCAAGTATCAAATTATAGGCAAATACTTTGAAGGCAATAAGATTCACTATGATGCCCATTCTGGTTTGATTATTATCCTCTTTTGAGGTTCTGTAAGATTTACAATGTTTAAGTTTTATTGGTCTTGTTCTCTACTGTTTTGTTCAACTTTGTAATACCTAATGAGATAGACAATTCTTCTTAAGGAAGCAAGAGGCATTATGGTAAACATTGTTGATAACCTTGTACTCTGTTTTTACATCATGTGCTATGTCTATCCATGGGTTTGACTGACAGCTTTGTTTTACCATGCTTGATTTTATTCTCTTACAAAAAAGTAATAAGATCTAAGGGAGCAATAAAACCCAAAATATGTAAATTTTGTTGTAATAAAGAGAGGGAAACAAAAGTGCCCTAAAGGATACAACAGCAAGGGGGATTAGGTGTGTTAAATAGATGACCATATTAATATTTTTTGATTGGATCATTGAACACAACTATTTGCAGTCTCACTGTTTGAATATTAACTTTGTATGCTTTGGTCCTGTGACCTGTAACACCGTTTCTAAGATGATGGCGTGTAATCTATTAACTGGTGATAGCTTACTGGTTTTTCTGTAGTTCTGTATTACTTGTACCCTTACACTGTTTTGTTTTGTTCTGCTTTTTTTCTCTTTTTCCTTTTAAATAGAAAAAAAAACCAAATCTGATTCATTCCAGGAATGCAGGGATGGTCCAACATATGCAAATCTTTGCACTGTTTCAACAGAATCAAAGACAAAAATCACATGATCACCTCAATAGATGGAAAAAAAGCTTTTGGTGAAACTCAACACTCATTCATAATAAAAAAATTACAGAAAATCAAAAGAGATGGTCTTTGTTTCCATTTGATAAAAGCCATCTGTGACAAAACAAGAGCCAATATCATACAAAATGGGCAAAAATTGAAAGGCTTTTCTCTAAAATCAAAGCCCGCTATCACCACTCTTATTCTATAGAATTCTGGAAACACTAATCAGAACAATTAGACAAGAGACAGAAAAGGAATAAGGATAGGAAAGAAAGAAGTTAAATTACATTATTCACAGATGGTATGATATTCTATATAGAAGACCCCAAAACTGCATCAAAAGACTTGTAGATTTCATAAGAAATTTCAGTAGCATAGCAGGATACAAAGTCAGCACTCAAAGATCAATAGTTTTCCTGTACACAAACAATAAACTCATTGACAGAGAAATTGGTTAAATCACACCCTTTACAATAACGGCCAAAAAAAAAAAAAAAAAAAAAAAAAAAAAAAAAAAAAAGAGAAATACTTAGGAATCAATCTAACAAAGGAAGCAAAGCATCTACAGATTGAAAATTATAGTACTCTGAAAAAGAACATCAAATAGTATATTAGAAAATGGAAATATATCCCTTGTTGATGGATAGGAAGAGCCAAAAGTGAAAATGGCCATACTCCCAAAATTGTTTAGACAGATGTAATGCAAATACCAATCAAAATACCATTAATATATGTCACAGAATTAAAAAACATTCCTAAAATTCATTTGGAACCAGAACAGACCTAGAAGAGTGATGATAAGCCTGGGCAACAAAGGCAAGAAAGAAGGCATCACAGTATCTAACTTGAAATTGTACTACAAAGCTACATGATAACACTGGTATGGTACCAACAAAAACCAACCAACAAACCAACCAACCAACCAATCAAACAAACAAACAAACAAACAAACAAACAAACTACAGACCTGAGGGCCAGTAGAACAGATTAAAAGATGCAAATACAACCAAAAATACACACTCAACTACCTCATATTTGATAAAGTGGCCAAACACGTTTATGGGAAAAACATAGCGTCTTTAGCAAATGATTCTTGAGAAATTGGCTCTCTACTTGCCAAAGACTAAAACTAGACCCATTTCTATTGTTATGCCCTACCTAAAGTCAAAATGGATCAGGTAGCTAAATATTAAAGTAGAAATATTAAATCTGCTGGAAGAGAAAGTGGTATAAACCTTGAAGACGTAAGTGTAGGTAGACAGTTCATGAATGAAACCCTTACTGCAATGGGAAATACTTCTAAGAATCAACAATTGGGATCTCATCTTATTAAAGCTTTTGCACAGCAAAAAAAGGTGAACAAAGTGAAAATACCACCCAAAAGGTGGGAAAAATTTATAGCTAATTATCTCTTAAAAGACTTCTACCTAGAATACATTAAAAACTGAAAAAATCAGACACCCGAAATTCAAAGGCCTATTCCAAACATGACCCTCTGAGATGAATACACACTTCTCAGGTGAATAAATACAAAAGGCAAATAAGTACATACAATAATCTTCAACGTCATTGGCCATCTGAGAAATGCAAATTAAAACAACACTGAGATTGCATCTTACCCCAGAAACAATAACCACCATGAAGAAATCAACCAAGAACAAATGCTGGTGGGGCTGCGGGGAAAAAGAAAATCTCCATTGTTGGTGGGAATGTAGATTTATGTGGAAATTAGTGTGGAGGTTCCTCAAAAGATGACGATTAAAGGTTTTGACCCAGCTGTTCCCCTTCTGAGAAGTCTTTTCCAAGAAGAAGTAAAAAACATTATACCACAGTAATATATGTACACCCATGTTTATAGAAGCACAATTTGTAATAACTAAATCTTAGAAAGAATTCGAGTGTCCATCAACTGAAGAATGAATTCTAAAAATGTGGTAGTTTTATGCAGTGGAGTACTACTCAGCCATAAAGTGTGATAAACTTGAGACTTTTACAGACAAATGAATGAAATTTGGGACCATACTTATAAATGAAAGAAATCAGACTCATGTATGTAAACATTGCATTGTCTCCCTGGCATGTGAAATTGAAAAAGTAAATAAGGCCTGAAATGTGCAATATAAGTTGTTAAATGGGAAGAAATTTTTCAAAACGAAAAAGAAACTAGGAAGGGTAAAAAGGGAGAGGACAGTAGGGAAATGGGAAGAATGCAAGTCAGTTATACTATTAGGGTGTCTTAGATCCTTATAAAGGAAGGTTTGTGTTACTATCAACTGGAGAAATATTTTTGCCCATATTTTGTTCCCTGAGCAACTATTTTAAAGATAACCCTGTGTAATGTATTAGATGTTATTCTCCTATAATTTTTTTATGAAATTTTATTTTAACTTTAAACTTTTTTCCATAGAATATAAAAAAACAAAAATAAAATGATAAGAAATTTAGGAATTTAACATTGTATAATGTACACATATATGAATATGCTGCACAGCACCCCAGTTTTAGATGTCAAATGAACAAGAGAGATAGACAGGGGGAAGATGGTTGAGAGAAAAGAAATAAAAATGTTCAAGATGTGTGGGGTACAGGTACCAACTCCCCATGATAAATGTAATCATTATGTACTGCAAACCTGTAACATGAAAAATTAGAACCTGGTAGGAACCTGCCCAGCATCCGCCATCACTGAAGGACCAAGGGGAAGGCCCCTTCTGGCCTACTTGGGCCCCACCCAGTGACCCCCCAAGTGGCTGGGTGCCACCTGGTAAGGCCTGTCTAACAACCTCCACTCAACTGGGTAAACTCTCTGCAGTAGGGATAGATATTCTCAACCCAAGAAACAATTGAGACCTTGCCTTCAGCTTTCCTAAGGGAATATAGGAAAATGATAAAATGAAAGAACAAAATGCAATCTGAAACCTGCATCCTATCTCAAGCAAGCCTAGGAGACATAGATATAAAAGAAAATGTAAGCCACGTACCTGAAATCCCTGAACTGAAGTAAAGAAACAACTCTAGGAAGCCATAAAAGAACTCAGATCAGAAATAATCTCCTGGGTAAAAGAAGAAATAATAAATGTAATGGAAGAAATGCTAAACACTTCTAAAGAATACATAGTTAAAAAATTAGAGGAACACTGCAAAAAGATGGAAACCTTGAATGAACAATATAAGAAACAATTAGAATGCGTGAATCAGTTTCAAAGAGATGTCCAGGAAATAAAAAAATTCCATCAAAAATTGGCCAAATAACCTCCGTGAAAGTGAAGATAGACTTTCAGACCTCGAAGACAAGATTGCAGCTAGTGAACAGGAAAAGAAAGATCTTTTAAAAATAACAAGGAATCAGGAAACAACAATTCAACAGCTGCAAGATGATGCAAAGAAAAACAACATAAGATTGATAAGTATAAATACAAAAGAAAGTGATGACACAAATGATAGCAAAAGACTATTTACAGAAATAATAGCTGAAAAATTCCCAAACATGAGAATGGAGACTGACATACACATAAGTGAAGCATTCAGAACTCCAAGAAAAATTAAAACAAAAGAAATGAAATGAATTGATAAAACATCTATCTAAGATACTGGAAATTTGCAAACTCTATCTTTCCTGAAATGCAGGACATGCAAAGCAGAGACACTTTAAGCATTCATCAGCCAGCAGAGTAGTTTTTGCAGGAGAAATCTCCAGAGAACCACAGCAAACTGGATTGCTAATCTGTGTAGGATCAGGAGGCAGCAGCTGGGCTGAAGACCAGACTCTTGTGCCTATTTTCTAAAGAGTTATGCATTTAGAGGATTGCTAGTTCTAGCAAGATAAATATAGAGGCTTCCAAGTCATAATGTCCACTAAGGGTCGTCATTTATCTGTAGTAATAATAATCTGTAAAGAACAGTCTTGCCCGAGTCATCCAAAGATTTAAATATATATCATAGCAAAATGTACATGTGTAAGATGTAGATTTTTAAGGTAGTTATTAGAAAACTTTCAGCACCTCTGTAAAGCACCTTTGTAAAGCAAAAAGATATAGGGGGAAAGACAAGTGTAACACCTATCATTTGCGATACCAGCTAGCATATTATGAAACCTCATTGTGAACATTTTAGAATGAAACAGATTAAAAATCCTGGGGGTGGTGCATTATTAGTTGCATTTATCCCTTCACAGAAGTAAATTTTGAGTCATCGACTTTTTTCTTAGTTTAACTACTGTGCATGCTGATCAGTATAATGTCTTCATTTCTATAAGCTTTGGATTTGGATTGCTCTTCTATCTTGGTAACGTAAATGTTCGCAACTGTAATCTTCCCATGTAGAGCAACCTTCATTTTGTCACACTGGTTTTACCACACATTTCTGCCTCTGTCATTTTATGCTAGTAATACTGTTTTTTAAATTTTAAAAAATAAAACAGCAACAACAACAAAAAGGAATAAAACTAATGATCCAAAATTTCAAATCAAAATGATAGGAAATTAGCACTGTTAATATACTGCATATTGTTATCTTTATTCTAATAACATTTACATTTCATCTCTAACGTTTTCTGTGACCTATTGATTATTCAGTAGTGTGTTAAGTAATCTCCATGTGTTTGTGTGCTTTCTGTGGTTTCTTTTGCAGTTGATTTCTAATTTCATTTGACCACAATCTGAGTGTATTACAAGAGGCTATTTGAACTCTTTATGTTCATTTAGCATGTTTTTTAGCCTAGATGGTTTATTTTATAGAAAGTTTTGTGTGTTTCTGAGAAAAAAATATATATTCTGTTTTCACTGGATTAAAGATTGTGGTATGTTATAAGAACATTTTCCTACTTATGTTATCAATGTTAATTTTTTTTGTTAATTTTTTGTCTATTTGACTGTGTTTTTGAGAGCATGAGACGTTGAAGTCATCCACCATGATTGTGTTGGTATTTATCTTATCTTTAAAGCACAGTAACATTTGTTTTATGAAATTGGATGCTTTGGCATTTGGAGCATATATATTTACAGTTGCTATGTCTTTCTGAAGACTTGTTCCCTTTAGCAGTATGAAGTGATCTTCTTTGCCTCTTATGATCACTTTTGACTTGATGACCACTTAGAAAGTAGGGCTAGCTGCTAATAGCTTTTGGAAGTGCATTTCATCATAAAATATGGTAACTACTGCTTGCTGTCAGGCTCTGGGTGGGTGGAATACTATTTCCCATCCTTGCATTTTCTTGGTGATTTTTTTGTTGTTGTTATTTCAAGAAGTGTTACTATTAGAGACAACATGTAGCAGATTTTTGTTTTTGGTTCTGTCTATCAGTTGGTGTCTTTGGATTACTTTGAGTGCTATTCCTGAAAGATATTTACTGATTTCCATTGTTGTAGTATTTTTAGTGTTGATTTTTTGCTTTTGTTTAACTGTTGCACCAGCTAGATGTAGTTTTTCCTTTGTGCTCTTTAGTGATGGTGGCCTCTTTTACTCTTTTGAGGATTTTTTCACATTCTTTCTTGAGATCAGAAATCTTTATTTAGACTCACTTTGTCATGAAGAATTTTATTTTTCCATCAGATTTGAAGGACGATTGTTCAGGATATAATAATGTGAGTTAAAAATTATTTTAACACTTGAAAAACCCTTGCTCCAAACTTGTCTTGCTAAGTTTTGTATTAAGAAACCTGTTATTCTGATGTGTTTGATCTGATACTCTAATGTCTTTGTCTTTTAGCCTTCTCTCTCTGAAACATTTTTGCTATAATTACAGTCAATCTATTTTATATGCCTTTGGTTTTATCTCCTAACTTTTTATTAATTTTTGTAAATCTTAGTATATTTGCATGTCTTCTAGCAACTGTTGGACTCAGCTTTGATTTATTTTGTTTTACCAGGTTTCGCTTAGAATCTACTGCATTAACTTTATCTTCAAGTCCCTGTAGTCTGTCTTCAAATTGGTCATGTCTGCTGCCCACACTTTTAATTGGATTTTCATACCCAGGATTTCCACTTATTTTATTTTCATAATCTCTAATCCTTTACTGAAGTGCTCACTCATGTCCCGTGCTATCTGCTATAACTCTGTCAACTCTTTTTGTCTTCCAAAAGCTCACTGACTTCTTAGAGCTGCTTATTTCATGCTGTTTGAGCTCACAGCATTCTATGCCTTTGCTTATTTGTTTCTTCTTCAAAGCTTTTAGCCATTTGGTATTTTAAATTCTTTGTCTGAAACTTCCTGTACTTCAGACTTCATGAGGCCTGCCTTTGGGGCATTAAAAGTTTTTAAAGGCATATTGTCGCCCTATTTTCTCATGATTTCAGTGGTTTTTGTTTTTGTTTTTTTTTTTTTTTTGTGCTGGGGATTGAAGGTCACTTAAGGTATAAAGCTCTGTGACTGCTGTGGATGCCTCTTCGTGTCTATCTCCCTGTGATGTGACTTTGGCTTTGGTTACATGTGCTGTTCACACCCCTGATCAACCTGTTAAACACAGCTGGTTCAATCTCTGTCACTGTGCTGTAAGCGGAGAATGACTGTTGGTTATAGCAGTATCAGCTTAACGAATCACATATCAATCATATCAATTAAAAGTTGTTTAAAAACTTCACAAGTTTTTCAATAATCCAGGAAGACAATGAAATAGTACTGATGGTGAGTAGGTTTGGATCCAGAGGAGAAGAGGAGAAAAAGGCAGAACAAAAAAATTGTTCAGATAGGAAAGAAGAGAAAGGAATGGTAATGAATGTGAAAAAGAGACAGGACTTCTATATTATTTTTGTGTCTGGAAGCGAGGGAGGTGGGGGAGAGTTTTTGAGAAGGTGTTTGTGGTTGTGTGAAAGGGAGAAAGAGGATGGCAGGAAGCAGAATGGGAGAGCTAGAAAACCTGTACAAAAGGTTAGAACCAATGACTATGCTGGTAAGAAGCATGTTGTTTTTGAATCCTCCATGCATAGTTTTTGGTGTTAGTCCAAAATTTCTGTGGAGGATATTATATAAACTAAGTCATTAATTAGGATTCATTATTTCACATGAGCAAGCACTCACATCTATATCTTAAGACAGAAAGAAGGAAATGGCAAAAAAGAAAAAGGAAAGAAAAAATAAAATTAATAATTCACTGTACTCACTGGATGTGTGTTATGCAAAAACAAGGGAGAAGAAAGGAATGTCTGAGAGGATTAAAGGGAAAGTGAGGAAAGAGCAGGAGGAGAAGGAGTTTAATGGTGTGTGTTGGAGGATACAAGAAGGCTGCTCTAATCTGTAACCAAACCAGCACATGGATTTATCCAATCCTGTGAAACAAACGAGGCATGAAAGCACTAAGACAAAAGTTAGGAACTATATTACCAACATCTTTAACTCTCAGCTTAGTGTACTTAAATTCACACTGACAATTCCTCGCTTTTACTAGAATCAATACCAGATGAAAGAGAATGAAAAAAGGTAGTTTGGGAGTGAGCAGTGAAAGGGTGTGAGAACAGTAAGAAGAAGAGGAGCAAGACTGAATGAAGCACTGTGGAGGGTGCAGGAAGATGGAGAACTATTTGTGAATAAATAGCCAGTTTCACTAACCATGGGAAGCACTTTCTGGCATGGAAAAACCTTGTCTAGCTTGGTAAAAGCAATAGCTCAGAACAATGAGCTCAAAACTATGTCCCTCACGCTTTTAAAGAGCAATACCAGATGGAGGAAAAATCTCTCTCTCTCTCTCTCTCTCTCTCACACACACACACACACACACACACACACACACACACACGCGCGCGCGCGCGCGCGCGCGCGCACACACACACACATACCTGTGCACGCAGTTTCCCCTGTTGTGTTCATGCTGCAGAATTTGCTAAGGATCCTTTTCCCCCCAGTAGCTTTTACGGGGGACTGAACCTCAGTCCTCTGTGGTTGACATGGGTTGGTTGCATGTGTGACAACTACTTAAGCTAGTTCTGCTCAACAACTTGCTCTCTTGTCTACCAGGGAGAGCAGGGGCTGCGAGGCTCCACATGGACATTGAGACTGAGTCTCACTCCCTGGCTGAGTTTCAGCTGTGCTCTGTGGCTGGAGGCTTTGGCCTCAGTTTTAAGACCAGGCACTTGCAGTGGGGCTGGAGGAGAGGAGGACACAGAGCGAAAGGTCACAGACCTGGAGTGCAGTGTTCTCTGGGGACTTCCCTGTCTCCATCTCCGGCCTGCATGGTGACTCCTGCAGCTCTCTGTGGCCTCTCTGGCCACCCCACTCCTTTCCGGATTTCTGGGCCGTAGTGGTCTCTCTGTGGGTGTCACGTAAACCAGTGAGTGGATACAGCCTGCTACATGTGATTATTTACACACATCACTTAGTCCTAAAGAACAGCAAGGTCATATCACTCACAAGAAGGGGGCAGTCAAGTGGCGCTAAGTGAGCCAGAGTCAGAAAGGGTGGAGCAAGGAGCAAGGGCACAGGGAGAGCTGAAGCTGGGCACTGTGTGCTGTGCGCAGGATGCATGGAGCTCCTCACTCAGATAATTAGCAGGCACTGACAAACCAGAAACTTAACAGCAGCTATGCGCACCATAACATACGCATGGAAAACTTGCAAAACTAGAAAACAAAACTTCTCACAGTTTGGTGCCAAGAAGACCCAAGCTAGTACATAATGCTTTCAAAATAAAGGGTAAGAAAAACTATGAGAGACTGGATCCCACCGCTGCAGTCCCTGCTTCACCCTGAATCCACAGGGAATATACCAGTTTCTGTTCTTAGATTCCCTTTATCAACAAGCAAATAATTTTCACACAACCCGGTGTGAAACAAATGTTAGCAACTTGGGGCAGGGTGGAGAGGCAACAGATTTCTCCACTGGGAGCCTGGAGGCTGCGGAATGCTTCTCCTGCTGATTACATTTCAAGGGGGCTTCCAGGCCCGAGGTAAGCATTCTGGCATGTAAAACTGGCAAGAGCATTGTGTATCTTCAAAAATTTTCCATAAAAATCGAAAGAGCAGATAAAAATTAAATTAAAAATTAAGTTAAATTAAGATGATCAGAAAAAATAATAAATTTCATTTTTCTGCACTAAGAAGTACTTCATTCTTACATTCCTATACAATTTGCATGTATCACTCTCCAAGTACTGTGCCTTGATTTTGTTACTCAAATTTGGGCGAAAAATACTGCTCATATCAATGGGTTATTATTTCATTTATGGTAAAAAAGTATTTAACATCTATTAGGGGCCAGGTTCAACTCCGTGTGATGAGGATATGGGTGCTATACGCAGGATTGGTCTTCAAAAGCTGAAGTCTACTTCTTTGGGGATTCATCTGTGTGCAGTAGACGTGCACTAAGCAGCTGCTTTTGATGAAGACCCTGGCCCGCCAGTGTGCACCCACAGAGCAAGGGGACGCTTGGACTTTTGCCATCATTTGTGGTTGGGAGGTGCTAGCAATCCTGTCTCCTGTGCCTCTCATTCTTTATTTTACCCCACTGTTTCAAGGCAGACTTCTTAAGGAAAGGGAAGTAATTTACTCTGTGACTTACAGCCTGCCCCCATTGTAATTTGCAGCTTGAAATGAGGTCCGGTGAGGGGAGACCACACAGAACACAGATCACTCGATGCATACAGTAACTTACTTGTTCACTTTCATCCTGTGTCATATTGCTATTAAAATAATTAAACCCCAATTAATGTGGAGACAACTCTTGAGACAAGCAAAGGCAGTAATTGTGCCAGGAAAGAGAACTTTATACATCGGGGACAGAGGTGCACAGGCAGGGTGACGGCAATGAGGACTGAAGTCTTGGTGGTGAGATTTTATAGCAGCCAAGCGCTCCATCACTGCTGAAGCTGCAGATATGATGGGGGGCCTGCCCTTTCCAGAAGGACTGGCCAGAGCTCGTCTGCACCACAGCTGCCAAGTGAGTGACCACCTCGAGTCTTGGTTTACTCAAGTACCTTGAAAATTTCCCTCTGAAACCTCACTCTGACCTGTCCTGGACTGAGCAAGGGAAAGGTCAGGGGGTCTGTGCATGGCAGGACCATCCCTCTGCTCAGGAGATTTTAAGAGCAAGCGAATGATGCCAAAGAGCTGAAGTGGACCAGTTCCAAGTCCACGAGCTCTAGAAACACTGTAGCTTCTGTATCTGTCAGTAAGGGCACTGCATGTGTCCCCCTCTCCCCCGAGAGCTCTGGGGTGGGGCTCACCTATGGTTCCCACCTTACTTGCTTCAGGCAGTCAGAGAAACAGGAGCTCTTTGAGGTTCTGTGAAGAGCTCTGTTTCTGCAGCCTGAAATTTCGGTGCCCTTTTGAATCTGTTCACAACAGTACCTTTTGCAAAATTTGAATGTTTAATTTTTGGTGAATTTCTAAACTTTAACAAATTTTTATTATGTTTGAAATTTCTTAAGCACTTTTCTGTTTTGTTTGAAGTTTTCCTCTCTGTGTAAATACAAAAATGCTGTATATCGTAATACACAATAGTATGCCATGCTTTTAATAGTTTAACCCATGATATGCATCTCTATAAGGGAGCAATTTTAAATTATTAAATGAAATTATCACAAGGAGCAATAATCTCACTTTTACTTGAGAAATAGAGCCAGGGTAGAATGCTGTCAGCTCCTTAAGCTCTCACGTGTCCTAACCAGAGGGAATCACACATCCGCCCGAATGCAAAACTGCTCTTTTAACATTGTTCCCAGAGCAGTTTGCCAAGAACCCTGGGTGCCTCTTCATGTCTCATCCCTCTGACATTTTCACTGCAGTGCAGGAAAAAGAGAAGCCACTTGGTTAATGTCCCTGACCTGGCCCCAAGTATGATTCAGAGCAGTGTGAGGGCAAATATGACCTTAGATTTGTGGGGGGAGGAAGAGCAGGGGTAGGAGATGGGAAGCCCGAGAGCAAAGACTCCTGAGCAAAGGAGGACAGCCTGGGAAAAGCCCAGCGGGGTACTGGGATGCATTCACAGCTGCAATATTTTAATCGATTCCAAATTTGAGTAAATGCTTATTTTTTACTCCATACTTTTTGATCAATGCCGCCGTGCCTGACAAAGCTTGCCCACATCTTGCTGTGTTCTCTGCTGCTTTGACACCAGCGGTGAGCGCGCCCTCCTGGGGCAGGTGGGCAGGGAGTGGCTGGCGTTCCTAGGACCACAAGGCTCTCTGGTGTCAAACCTGGGTCCAAAACTCTGTAGTTTTGGCTCATGTCACAAACCTTCTGAACAAAGAAATAAAGCAAATTTTAATGTATTGTAGGAAGACTTACAGAAAGGAGTTGCAGGTATTGTACGAAACATGGGCAAACTCCATGAATTGCGGCACACATTTGATTTATCTTATTTTGGAGAGTTTGTCTGCATTTGACATAAACTTATTGGGGCAAAATGGCATTACCACTCTTAGCCATGAAAATAAAATCCTGTCCAGGCCATGTGTAAAAAATTACATACATCAGTCTATAAAGAACAAAGCAACTCTAGTTTTTAGACAAAATGTCAAAAAGACACAAGAAACTCGGTCTGTAAAGTCAACCATAGCACAGCTTCTTCTAGGTTAATGCCATGGTTTTAAAATGACATCATGTTGTTCTTTTTATATTTAAAGAGAGAAGAAAAAAAAAGAAAAAAGAAAGGACATAAAAAACAATGCAGTAAAAGGGTACAAATAATACAGTATTTCTAGAAAAAAATATACACAGTACGAAATCACCAGTTAATAGGTTCCATATTATCTTCCCAGAAACAGTTGTCCATATCACTAAATTAAAGCACATAAAGTCAACATTCATACAGCGAAACTGGAGACAGTTCCATTTCATGATCCAACCAAAGCTCAGTTATATGGTTTTTCACCCTACACATTCGAACATACCTCTAGTTATATCCCTTAGTCCACCTTACTTTCCTCTCTTTTTTTACAGTAACAATTAGACTTTTAGGGTTTTATTATTTTCACGGTTCTTATTACTTTTTTGAAGAGCATAAAACCAAATGTGACTAAGCAAAACAGAGTCAGTTAGAACAGAAGGGTAGGCATAGCACATGATGCAAAAGTAGAATACCAGGTGATCAAAAGTGGTTACCATTGTGCCTCTTGCTATTTTTAAATTGAGTTGTCTATATCATCAGGTATGATAGAATTGATCAAAACGGTACAGAACAAAACCAATAAGACCTACACTGAGGACCTTACAGGACTTCAAAAAAAAAGGATGATAGTCAATCCATACTGGGCATCATAGTATATCTTTTTTTAAAAAAAATTTTATTTAAGAGGAAAAAGAGAAAAACACAAAACAAAACAAAGCGGTGTAAGGTTACACAGAATACAGAACTACAAAAAAAAACATAACAGTAAGAAATCACCTGTTAATAGATTACATATTATCATCTTGGAAATAGTTGCTCAAATCACAGTATCAAAGAATACAAAGTGGATATTCAAACAGAGAGACTGCAAACAGCTGTGTTCAATGATCCAAAAACATTAATATAGTCAGCTATTTAACACCCCTAAACACACTTGCTGTTATATCCGTTAGAGCTCTTTTTTTTTTCCTCCCTCTCTTTTTTACAACAAAATTTACACATTTTGGATTTTATTACTCCTTAGTTCTTATTACTTTTTGGGGGGGGGAGAGAATAAAGTCAAATATGGCAAAACAAAGCTGTCAGTCAAAACCAAGGATAGACATAGCACATGATGTAGAACAGAGTACAAGGTTATCAACAATGGTTATCAACGTTGTCTCTTGTTTCCTTAAAAAGAATTGTCTATCTCATTAGATATTATAAAGTTGGACAAAACAGTAGGGAACAAGACCAATAAAACTTAGGCATTGTAAACATTACAGGACTTCCAAAGGAGACAATAGTCAAACCAGAATGGGCATCTTAGTGAATCTTATTGCCTTCAAAGTAGTTGCCTATACCCTCAAACTTGATACTATTGCACAGAATGGAACAGAGTCTAATCAGTCAAAACAAGATCGTGGGCGTATTACAGGATTTCAAAACAAGTTAATAGGAAATCAAAAAGAGTTACTGTTATATATCCTAATTTTTAAAATTTTTCCCCTTAATTAAAATAAACATAAGAAATAACTAAATTTTTTTTAAAGAATAAGGGAGAGATTGAGTTAAAACAGGACATAACAATATAACAATAGAGGTCAAAGCATGACTGTTTCAGCAACCTAGTGCTTCATCACCAAATAACCCGATTTAATAGTAGTTACCATAGTGTCTGTTTTTTTCCTTGAAATATTTGGATAAAACTTCATATACTATAGCTTCAAATATTTCCATATCAAGAAGCCCAGAATAAAGCCTTTCTAATTAATAAGTGAAAATTTTATAAGGCTTCAAGGCCACATAATGGGGAATCATGATTACCACATATTCTTATATATTTGAATCATTACTTACATTAGGGAAACTATTCGGTATTCATACATGCGAGATTGATGTATTTCACTTATGAGTATGCTCTCAAGCTGCGCTCATTTATTGATAAATATCTCAATATGATCCTTCTTTATAGCTGAATAATACTCCATTGTATAGAAATACCACAACTTTATAATCCATTTCTCAGTTGATGGACACTAGGGTTGTTTCCAAGATCTGGCGATTACAAATTGTGCTGCTATAAACATAGGTGCACATATATCACTGTGGTATGATGTTTTCAGTTCTTCTGGGAATATGCCTAGAAGTGGAATAGCTGGAATAAATGGGATTTCCAATCCCAACTTTTTGAGAAATCTCCAGACAGACCTCCACAAAGGCTGTACCAGTCTACACTCCCACCAGCAGTGCAGGAGAGTTCCTTTTTCCCCACAGCCTCTCCAGCATTTGTTGTTGGTTTTCTTGATCCTGGCCATTCTTTCAGAAGTGAGATGGTATCTCAGTGTGGTTTTAATTTGCATTTCTCTCATGACCAATGATGATGAGCATTTTTTCATGTATTTATTTGCCATTTGCATTTCTTCATCTGAGAATTGCGTATTCATCTCAGATGCCCATTTTTGGATTGGATCTTTGAATTTTGGAGGTCTGAGTTTTTTTTAATTCTTTATATGTTTTAGACAAGAGTCCCTAGTCTGAGAGAGAGTTCACTAAAATCTTTTCCCAGTTTGTGGGTTTTCTTTTCACTATGCTGGAGATTTCTTTTGACATGCAGAAACTTTTTAATAAGAAGTGGTCCCAGTTATTGATTCTGGGAAGTATTTGCCGTGCGGTTTGAGTCCTGTTCATGAATTCTCTACCTACTCCTATGTCTCCAAGGTTTCTACCCAATTTGTCTTCCAATAGATTTAGTGTTTCTGTTTTAATATTCAGATCTTTGACCCATTTAGATTTTAATTTAGTACATGGTGATAGACATGGGTCTAGCTTTAGTTTTCGGCAAATGGAGAGCCAGGTTTTCCAGCACCATTTATTAAAGAGACTGTCGTTCTTCCAGTGAACCTGCTTGGCTCCTTTATCAAAGATAAGGTGGTTGAGTGCGTTTGTAGTTGTGGTTGTATCTTCTAATCTATTCCATTGATCTTCAGCTCTGTTTTGATTCCAATACCATGTTGATTTTACTACTGTTGCTTTGTAGTATAATTTCAAGTCAGGGATTGTGATGCCTCCTGCTTTGTCTTTGCTGCTTAGAATTGCCTTTGATATTCTAGATCTCTTCTTGTTCCAGATGAAATTTAGGAGTGATTTCTCTAGATCTATAAGGTATGTTGATGGTATTTCTATTGGGATTGCATTGAATCTGTGTAAGAGTTTTGGGAGAATGGCCATCTTCACAATGTTTGTTCTTCCTATCCATGAGCAAGTGATGTCTTTCCATTTTCTGAGATCATCTTCAATTTCCTTTTTCAGTGTATTATAGTTTTCACTGTATAAGTCTTTCACTTCTTTTGCAAGAGTAATTCCTAAATATTTCATTCTTTTTCTTGCTAATGTGAATAGTCCAGTTTCTCTTATTTCCCTCTCTGTGATTTTGTTGTTTGTGTATAGGAATGCTATTGATTTCTGAGTATTGATTTTGTATCCAGCCACATTACTGAATTTATTTATTGTATCTAAGAGTCTTTCAATGGAGTTTAGGGGGTCTTCTATATAGAGTAACATGTCATCTGCAAACAATGATAACTTAACTTCTTCTTTTCCTATCTTTACCCCTTTTATTTCTCTTTCTTGCCTAATTGCTCTTGCTAGTACTTCCAGTACTATATTAAATAGGAGTGATGATAAAGGACATCCTTGTCTTGTGCCTGATTTTAAAGTAAAGGCTTTCAATTTTTGGCCATTTAGTATGATGCTGGCTGTTGGTTTGTCATAAATCGCCTTTATTATATTGAGGTAAAGACCATCTATTCCAATTTTCTGTAAAGTTTTTATCATGAATAAATGTTGGACCTTATCGAAGGCTTTTTCTGCATCTATAGAAATGATCATGTGATTCTTATTTTTGGCTTTATTGATATGGTGGATTACATTTATTGATTTGCATATGTTGAACCATCCTTGCATTCCTGGGATGAATCCCACTTGGTCATGTTGTATAATCTTCTTGATGATTTGCTGGATCCTATTTGCCAATATTTTATTGAGGATTTTTGCATCTGTGTTCATTAGGGAGATCGGTCTATAGTTCTCTTTTTTAGTTGGGTCTTTCTCAGGTTTTGGTACTAGAGTAATATTTGCTTCCAGGAATGACTTAGGAAGGATTGCTTCCCTTTCAATTTCATTGAATAGTTTGAGGAGTGTCGGCCTTAGGTCTTCTTTGTATTTCTTGTAGAATTCTGCAGTGAATCCATCTGGGCCTGGGCTCTACTTGGTGGGTAAGGACTTAATTACATTTTCAATTTCATTAGCAGAGATTGGGTTATTCAACAGTTTTACATCCTCTTGATCTAGCTTTGGCACTTCATATGCTTCTAAGAATCTGTCTATTTCTTCTGTGTTATCAAACTTTTGAGAGTAGAGGTTTTCGAAATAGGTGTTGATGATCTTCTGTATTTCTATTGGGTCTGTAGTGATTTCTCTTTTTTCATTTCTTATTGCATGAATTTTAGCTTTTTCTTCCCTTTTTTTAAATAAGGTTGGCTAGGGGCTTATCAATTTTATTTATTCTTTCAAAGAACCAACTCTTTGATTCGTTGATTCTTTGGATTGTTTTCTTAGTCTCTATTGCATTGATTTCTGCTCTGATTTTTATAATTTCCTCTCTTCTTTTGGCTTTGGGCTTGACTTGCTCTTCTTTTTCTAGCTGTTTGAGGTGTAGCATCAAATTATTTATTTGTATTCGTCCTTTTTTCCTGATGTGGGAACTCAGTTCAATAAATTTTCCTCTCAGGATGGCTTTCATTGCATCCCACAGATTCTGGTAAGTTGTATCTGCATTTTCATTTTCTTTTAGGTATTGTTTAATTTCTTCTTTAATTTCTTCTTTGACCTACTGATTACTCAAGAGTGTGTTATTCAGTTTCCATGTGTTTGTGGGATTTTTGCAGTATCTTTTATCATTAATTTCTAATTTCAGAGCGCTATGATCCGATAACATGCAAGGGATGATTTCAGCTCTTTTTCACTTGTTTAAATATGTTCTGTGAGCTAATATATGGTCTATTTTAGAAAATGATCCATGTACTGCTGAGAAGAATGTGCATTCTGATGTTGTTGGCTGGAACATTCTGTATATGTCTATCAAACCCATTTGTTCACAGGTATGATTCAGTTCTGTTATTTCTTTGCTCATTTTCTGTTCCTTGGTGTCAATGGCGTATTAAGGTCTCCTGTTACAATTGTGTTACTGATAATTTGAGTTTTTATTTCTGTTAATAATTGTTTTATATAACTGGGTGCTCTGGAGTTTGGTGCGTATATATTTAAGATAGTTATCTCTTCCTCTTGGAGTTTTCCCCTTACGAGTATGTAGTGACCTTCTTTATCCTTTATGGTCATTGTTGGTTTAAAGTTCACGTTGTCTGCAAACAGAATGGCTACTCCTGCCTTTTTTTGGATTCCTGCTGCATGAAGAATTGTTTTCCATCCTTTGACTTTCAGTCTGTGAGTATCCTTCTGGGTTAGATGGGTTTCCTGTAAACAGCATATGTTTGGATTTTGTTTCTTGATCCATTCTGCTAGTCTGTTTCTTTTGATTGGTGCATTGAGACCATTTACATTAATGGTTATTACTGTTAAATGCTGGTTAATTGTAGGAATCTTATCTCTCTGCTGTTGCATCTTTATCTTTCTGTTCTGTTTAATTATTTGCTTTGCTTAGTGGTTTTTTCCTTTGTGTATCTAAACTGTCTTTCAATATTTTTTGCAGGGTTGGTTTGGTGTTCATGAAGTTCTTCAGCTGTTCTTTGTCATGGAAGTATCGTATTTCACCGTCTATTTTGAATGATAGTTTTGCAGGATATATCAGTCTATGTTGGAAATCATTTTGCTTTAGGATGTGGAATACTTCACTCCATGCTCTTCTTGACTTTATTGTTTGTGATGAGAAGTCTGCTGTGATTCTGATAGGTTTTCCTTTATAAGTGATCTGTTTTTTCTCTCTGACAGCTTTCAATAATCTATTCTTGTGTTGGATTTCTGGGATGGTGATTATTATATGTCTGGGTGTAGTTTTATTTTGGTTATGACTATTTGGAGTTCTATATGCTTCACTGATCCTGATGTCAGTTTCTGATCTCATGCTTGGGAAATTTTCAGCTATTACTTCTCTAAATATCCTCTTGATATCCTTTATGTTGTCTCCTTCTTTTTCATTAATCCCTATCATTCTTATGTTATTCTTCTTTGTATCGTCTTGCAGTTGTTGAATTGTTGTTTCCTGATTCCTTGTTATTTTTAAAATATCTTTCCTTTCCTGTTCACTAGCTGCAATCCTGTCTTCAAGGTCTGAAATTCTATCTTCACTTTCATTAAGGCGGTTTTTACAACTTTCAGTGGAGTTTTTTATTTCCTGTATATCTCTGTGCATCTGCATTATGTATTCTGTTTGTTTCTTATATTGCTCCTCTAGGGATTCTATCTTTTTGTTTAGTTCCTCCAATTTTTTATCTGTGTTTTCTTTAGATATATTTAGAATCTCTTTCATTTCTTTTATCATTTCTTCTTTTATCTGGGAGATTATTTCGAGTTTGAATTTCTTGAAAGCTTCCTGGAGTTGCTTGTCAATTTCAGTAGCTATTGTGTCTGATATATGAGGTGGATGGGATATATTTTCTTCTAAATACAATCCTCCTAGGGTTTCCTGAGATGGGCTGGAGGTTTGAGGTTGTAATTTGGTCTTTCGTTTTGTCATTTTCCTATATGTCTGTGTTTCAAGTGTTATTTGAAAGCTTCCTCAGGATCTGTTGAAAATCCCCTTCTATGTTTGCAGCTACTGAGACTCTGGCACCACGCTACCCCAAGCCATTGGGCCTCCAGAACCAATGGCCCTCCTCTGCTTGTTCAGAACTCCGCAGTTCCAGACAAGCTGGGCCTCAGGGACACTGTGCGCCCACCTGCCCCTTGGAAACTCCACAGCTCTTCAATCACAGCCAGATTAGTGTACTCACCACAGGCCACGGTGCCTCAGGAGCCTGTGATCCCTCCCTGCTTGCAGAGATATCCACAGTCCTCCAGACAAAGGAAGGCGCGGCAGCAAAAAAGGCTGGGCTCGGGGGATAGTGTGGGCCCGCCCACCCATTGGAAGCTCAGCAGACCTCCAAGTGCAGCCAGGATGGGGAGGTGGATGTAGTGGTCTCTAACCACTACATCCGGGTGCTCCACTTCACTGCACCCGGAAGCCTGGGGGGTCCGGAACAGTCTGAGATTTGGGCAGATTGTGCTGAACACTCACCACAGGCCGAGGTGCCTCAGGAACCTGCGATCCCTCCCTGCTTGCAGAGATATTCAGTCCTCCAGACAAAGGAAGGGGCTTCTGCAGGCACTCCAGATCCGCCCAGCTCCTCCTCTCTCATCATAGTATATCTTATTGCCTTCAAAGTGATTGCCTATACCCTCAAACTTGATACTATCAAACAAAATAGAATATATAATAATCAGACAGAACAAGATGGGGAGAGCAATACTGGGGTTCAAGTCAGGTTAATAGGACAACAAAAAGTTACTTTAATATGTCCCATTATTTTTAAATTTAGTTTTCCTTAATTAAAAAAATGAGAGAAAAATATATTAATTTAAAAATGGGGGGAGCTTGAGATAAGAGAGGACATTGTAATAGAACAACGCAGGGCAGAACCAAGCAATTCAAGCATCATTGTGTTTCACCACCAGATAATCTAACATAGTAGTAGTCGCCATAGTGCCTCTTTCCTTAAATTATTTGAGTGTAACTTCGCATGCTATAATATCAAGCATATCTAGACAGTGTGAAGCCCTTCAAGAGAATGCAAGAATTACAGGGTATTTAGAACCTGCTAATAGAAAACAAACAACGGTTTCTATATTATCTCTTTGCCTATAAAGAATTTTGTTATACTATAGCATATAGTGAAATATAGTAAGATACAACATGCTAAAACCAGTGGAAACAGATGTACTACAGCCTGATGGGACTTCAAAACAAGACGATATTAAATCAGCACTAGCTTTTATGTTGTATTGCTTTCTTCAAAATAGCTATTCATGCTATCATAGATACTAAAATCGAACAACCCAAGTTAAAACCATTGTAGTGAATGAATGAAAACATTATATGACTTCAAACCAATATGATTGGGAATCATGATTACCACATACTTCTATGTATTCTTATCATTTCTTACACTAGGGAAACTATTTGGTATTTATACATGTGAGTTTGATTTATTTCACTTATGAGGATGGTCTCAAGCTGTGTCCATTTACTTATAAATGTCTCAATGTGATCATTCTTTATAGCTGAGTAGTACTCCATTGTATAAAAATACCACAACTTTTTAATCCATTCTTCAGTCGATGGACACTTAGGTTGTTTCCAAGATCTGGCTATTACAAATTGTGCTGCTATAAACATGGGTGCACATATATCACTGTGGTATGATGCTTTCAGTTCTTCTGGGAATATGCCTAGAAGTGGTATAGCTGGGTCATATGTGGCTTCCAGTCCTAGTTTTCTGAGAAATCTCCAGACTGACCTCCACAATGGTTGCACTAGTCTACACTCCCACCAACAGTGCAGGAGAGTTCCTTTTTCCCCACAGCCTCTCCAGCATTTGTTGTTGTTGGTTTTCTTGATCCGGGCCATTCTTTCAAGAGTGAGATGAAATCTCAGTGTGGTTTTGATTTGCATTTCTCTAATGACTGATGATGATGAACATTTTTTCATGTATTTATTTGCTATTTGTATTTCTTCATCTGAGAATTGTTTATTCATCTCAGATGCCCATTTTTGGATTGGGTCTTTGAATTTTGGGGGCCTGATTTTTAAAAATTGTTTATATGTTTTAGACAGAAGTCCTTTGTCTGAGGGGCAGTTCACTAAGATTTTTTTCCCAGTTTGTGAGTGTTCTTCTCACCATGCTGGAGACTTCTTTTGATGTGCAGAAACTTTTTAATAAGAGGTGATCCCAGTTACTGATTCTGGGAAGTATTTCCCATGCAGTTTGAGTCCTGTTCATGAATTCTCTATCTACTCCTATATCTTCAAGGTTTTTACCCAATTTGTCTTCCAATAGATTTAGTTTTTCTGTTTTAATATTTAGATCTTTGATCCATTTAGATTTTATTTTAGTACATGGTGATAGGCATGGGTCTAGTTTTAGTTTTCAACATATGGAGAGCCAGTTTTCCAGCACCATTTATTAAAGAGACTGTTGTTCTCCCAGTGAACATGTTTGGCCCCTTTATCGAAGATAAGGTGGTTGAGTGTGTTTGCAGTTGTGGTTGTATCTTCTAATTGATTCTACTGATCTTCAGCTCTGTTTTGGTTCCAGTACCATGTTGATTTTATTACCATAGCTTTGTAGTATAATTTCAAGTCAGGGATTGTGATACCTCCTGCCTTGCTTTTGCTGCTTAGAACTGTCCTTGCTATTCTAGGTCTCTTCTCACTCCAGATGAATTTTAGGAGTGATTTCTCAAGTTCTATGAGGTATGTTGATGGTATTTTTATCGGGATTGCATTGAATCTGTACAAAAGTTTTGGGAGAATGACTATTTTCACAATATTTAGTCTTCCTATCCACGAGCAAGGGATGTCTTTCCATTTTCTGAGATCATCTTCAATTTCATTTTTCAGTGTAATATAATTTTCCCTGCACAGGCCTTTCACTTCTTTCATCAGAAATTCCTAGATATTTCATTTTTTTTTGGTTGGTAGTGTGAAGGGTGTGGCTTCTCTTATTTCTCTTTATGTGACTTTGTTGTTAGTGTATAGGAATGCTATTCATTTTTGAGTATTGATTTTATAGCCAGCTACATTACTAAATTTATTTATTATATCTAGCAGTCTTTCAATGGAGTTTTGGGGATCTTCTATATAAAGTATCATGTCATCTGCAGATAATGATAGCTTAACTTCTTTTCCTATCTTTATGCCTTTTATTTCTCTCTCTTGTCTAATTGCTCTGGCTAGTATTTCCAGTACTATATTAAATAGGAGCAGTGATAAGAGACATCCTTGTCTTGTGCCTGAATTTAAAGTAAAGGCCTTCAATTTTTGGCCGTTTAGTATGATATTGGCTGTTGGTTTGTCATAAATGGCCTTTATTATATTGAGGTAAAGATCATCTATTCCAATTTTCTGCAGGGTTCTTATCATGAATGAATGTTGGACCTTATCAAAAGCTCTTTCTGCATCTATAGAAATGATCATGTGGTTCTTACTTTTGGCTCTATTGATATGGTGTATTACATTTATAGATTTACGTATATTGAACCATCCCTGCATACCTGGGATGAATCCCACTTGGTCATGGTGCATGATCTTCTTGATGATTTGCTGCATCCTATTTGCCAATATTTTATTGAGGATTTTTGCATCTGTGTTCATTAGGGAGATTGGTCTGTAGTTCTCTTTTTTGGTTGGGTCTTTCTCAGGTTTTGGTACTAGAGTAATATTTGCTTCCAGGAATGACTTAGGAAGGATTGCTTCCCTTTCAATTTCATTGAAGAGTTTGAGGAGTGTTGGCATTAGGTCTTCTTTGTATTTCTTGTAGAATTCTTCAGTGAATCCATCTGGGCCTGGGCTCTTCTTTGTAGGTAAGGATTTAATTACGTTTTCAATTTCATGAATAGAAATTGGGTTATT
Organism: Cavia porcellus; assembly: GCF_034190915.1. Classification (NCBI taxonomy): domain Eukaryota; kingdom Metazoa; phylum Chordata; class Mammalia; order Rodentia; family Caviidae; genus Cavia; species Cavia porcellus. Next base: position 6,410,617 of record NW_026947496.1, on the reverse strand, counting down.
CAGTAGTTCTACATCTTCATGACCTAGCTTTGTTACTTCGTATGCTTCTAGGAATCTGTCCATTTCCTCTGTGTTATCAAACCTTTGAGAGTAGAGGTTTTTGAAACAGATGTTGATGATTTTTTGTATTTCTATAGGGTTTGTAGTGATTTCTCCTCTTTCATTTCTTATTGCATGAATTTGAGCTTTTTCTTCCCTTTTTAAAATAAGGTTGCCTCGGGACTTATCAATTTTATTTATTCTTTCAAAGAACCAACTCTTTGATTCATTGATTTTTTGGATTGTTTTTTCAGTCTCTATTGCATTGATTTTTTGTCTGATTTTTATAATTTCTTCTCTTCTTTCGGCTTTGGGCTTGACTTGCTCTTCTTTTTCTAGATGTTTGAGGTGTAACATCAGGTTATTTATTTGTATTTGTTCTGTTTTCCTGATGTGTGAACTCAGTGCTATAAAATTTTCCTCTGAGGACAGCTTTCATTGCATCCCACAGATTCCGGTAAGTTGTATTTGTGTTTTCATTTTCTTGTAGGTAGTGTTTAATTTCTTCTTTGATTTCCTGTGTGACCCACTGATTACTCAACAGTGTGTTATTCAGTTTCCATGTCTTTGTGGGAATTTTGTAGTATCTTTTATCATTAATTTCTAATTTCATATCGCTATGGTCCGATAGCATGCAAGGGATGACTGAATTTTGGTCTTTCATTTTGTCATTTTCCTATATTTTTGAGCTTCAAGTTTTGTTCCAAGTGAGGTAGAGAGGTCCGCCAGGCTGGGACGGAATTCCCTGCCCCTTCCTTACTCACTGATTTTGACAGGAAGCCGATCCTGGGCCCCAGGCAAAGAAAACAGTTCACAGGGCTGGGGAGGTGTTTCCTGCCTCTGCTGGTCTTACTGGACCAACAGGGAGCCAGAGCCTGGCCTCCAGGCAAAGAGGAGAGTTCCATACCTTCGCTGGACTTATGTGACCCACAGGGAGCCGCATCCTGGATCCCAGGCAAAGAAAACAGTTTTCCGGCCTAGGGCCAACATCATGTTCTATAGACTTCTTTTGATACCACTAGTAATGCAGTTTACTTTGCTGTATGCAGCTAATATTAAGGATCCCTACTTAATATATTGACCTTCATTTATGACAGGGCAGACAGTACATAAGGCTTCCCTTATAGGGCCCTGTGCTCACCATGAGAATTCTGACCTCTCCTAAGTTTTTGTAGAGATTGTTCATGGTCCTTCAAATGCATTATCCTGGCTACTGTCAATTATTGGTTTTTTCATTGTCATTGTTGTTCTTGGCAGTAGATTATTTGCTGCGTGTCTTTAACTGATCAGATTTTAATCTCTGGATTCTCTTTCGAAAGTCTCTAAAATTTAATTGGATATTGAGGACAGTAAATGAAAAAAGCTACCGAATATTTGTAAGAAATGAAATCACAGAATCAGTTGAAATTTAAAACACAGAGCTACTTAGAAACACATGTCAAGCCAGGGAGGTAGCCCAGTGGCACAGTGCCTGCCTGGCAAGCATGAGGTCCTGAGTTCAGTTCCCAGTACCAAAGGGCAAAAAATGGGAGCTGTCAAAGAATTTAAAGCTGCAGTTTCCAGTGTCCCTGTGGGCAGTGAGAAAGGCACACAGGGTAGTCAGAAGGCCAAGCTTCTGGAAATGAATGGCGGCAGTGTGATACAAAAGCAGAAAACAGAAGTTTGAAGAACTTGAACTCAATTCAGCAGCGCTGTGAATGGACATAGGTGGGCTGTACAATAATATGAACAAATCGATTGTTTTTTGGTTTGGAGCTTAAAACTTGTGAATTGGAAACTTACAGAGATAAACAGCAGTGTCCTCAGTGTGACAGAGAAAAACTCACAAGGAAATAAAGCCCTAGGGACAAAAATCTGCATATCCATCAGGACTGTCTTTTATACTCCAATAATTTTTATGACATGAAATATTTCTTGCAGATACACACGATCATTACAGATGATTTTTTCAACAATGTACTTGCTGGATCCAATGTTTTCTGCTCACAAAGGAAAGATGGAATTGGACCTCATCCGGAGAATTGTCTTTGCCTTTCTCACTGTACTGGGCACTGTGGGGAACATCTCTGTTTCTGTGAATTATCCACTCATGTTGGAAGGGACTGAAAAGAAATGTAGGCATCTTATTCTCACCCATTTGTCTTTCACAAGTATCATGATGCTTCTTTTCAAAGGCCTGCCAAAGACAATGGCAGCATTTTTCTGGAGGAACTTCCTAGATGACACAGGCTGTAAGGTGGTGGTTTAGCCACAGAGTGAGGCCTGGGGCCTCTCCATCTGCACCACTGGTCTCCTCACTGTGGTCCAGGCTGTCATCATGAGTCCTAGACACTTGGGGTGGAGGAAGCTCCAGCCCAGCTCTACATGGCATCTCATTCTCTTGCTTCTCTTCTTCTGGATTCTCAATTCCTTGATAGGCATGAACTTACTTCATTACATCAAAAGCACTAACACGAATGCATCAAAATTCACTAGGAGTGGTAAACTTTGTAATTTTCAACCCAAAAGTCCAAAAATACGATGGCTTTTTCTCATTTTCATGGTCCTACAGGATGCTGTGTTTCAGAATCTCATGGATGGGTCCAGTATCTACCTGCTGTTTCTTCTCCGCAGGCACCACCAGCATGTTCTCCACCTGCAGAGCTTCAAGTTCTTCTTTTTTTTTATTTTTTATTTTTTTTATTTTTTTTATTAATGTTTATTTAAGGAGAAAAGAAAAGAAAGCAAAAAAAAAACAGTGAAGGGGTACAAGTTATACAGATTTACAGAATAAAAAAATGCGCAGTAGGAAATCACTAGTTAATGGATTACATATTGCCATCTTAGAAATAATTAAGTCACAAAATTAAAGCATTGTAGAGTGGACATTCCAACAATGATACTGCAGACAGTTCTGTTCAATGATCCAATAAAACTCTGTGCTATCATTTTCTATCTTATACATTTAAATATACATGCAGTTATATAGTTTAGAGCACTTTCTTTTCCTCTCTTTTGTACAGTGACTATTACACATTCTGGGTTTCATTGCTCCCACGGTTCTTGTTGCTTTTTTGGAAGAGAGTAAAACCAAATGTGACATAACAGAACAGAATCGGTCAAGTCAAAAGGGTGGACATAATAGATAATATAAAAACATAATACAAGGTGATCAACAATGGTTACCATAATGCCTCCTGCTATTTCTAATAGAATTGCCTATATCATTAGTTGTAATACAATTGAACAAAACCGTAAAGAATAAAACCGACAAAACCAAAACATTGGAGATATTGTAGGTCTTCAAAAGTAGATAAAAGTCAACGAGAATGGGCGTTATAATGAATCTCATTATCTTCTCAGCTGATACCTAAACTTTCGAACCTGATACTATCCAGCAAAACAGAATAGAGGAACCTCAGTCAAAAGCAAGATGGTGAGAGTAATACAGGGCTTCAAATCGAGATAATAGAAAGTCAAAGTGGGTTACTATATTATATCCTGCTATATTTTTCCCTTTAATTAAGTGGATAAAAATAAAAAAGTAAATAATGGAGTGGAGATTGAGAAAAAGGAGGGCATAACAGCGAAACAGGGCAGATCAAAACATAACCATTTAAGCAGAATAGTGTTTCACCACCAGCTAATCCTGACCCCAAAAATAGTTACCATATTGACTCCCTCCCTGAAGTCCTTGAGTACAACTTCATATACTGTAGCATTAAGTATATCAAAACAATGTGAATCCATTTAAGAGAATGACAGCATTATAGAGCATTTAGAATCGACTAACAGAAAATGAACAATGGTCTCTGTATAATCTCCTTGTCTTTAAAAGGTTTTTCCTTATACTATCATACATAACAAAATCCAATAAGATACAACCTGTTTAGACCATTGGAGACAGAAGAACAAAAGCTAGATGAGACTTCAAAACAAGATGGTACTAAATCAGCATTACCTATTAAAATGTCATTTTCTCCAAAAAAAGCTGTTCCTATCATCCAATCTTCTGTCTCATTTCTGTTGAGCTCTTTTTCTGTCAGTAGCTGTCAGTTTGTCTTCTTCATTTTGTTCTCTGCTCCATTCGTTGTGGCCTCCCCGCCCCTATTTCTGGGTTCTTTGTATTTTTCTTTTTTTAGAATATCCTGCAATACTTTCTGTAGGGTTGAATTGGTGGTTGCAAATTCCCCCAGTTCCTCTTTATCCTGGAAGCACCTCGTTTTTCCATCAATTTCCAGGGACAGTTGTGCAGGATATCTCAATCTTGGCTGTAGATTATTATCTTTCAAAGCTTGAATTATTTCTCCCCATGCTCTTCGTGATTTGATGGTTTGTGAAGAGAAATCTGCTGTAATTCTGATGGGTCTTCCCTTGTAAGTGATCTGTTTCTTGTCTCTTACAGCTTTTAATATTCTGTTCTTGTATTGAATTTCTGGAATTTTTATTATTATATGCCTGGGTGTTTCTCTGTTAGGGTTGTAGGTAGCTGGGGTCCTGTATGCCTCATACATTTGAGTATCTTTACCTTTTGCTAAATTAGGAAAATTCTCCTGGATTATTTCTGTGAGTAGCTTTTGTAGTTCACTTGTTTGTGTCCCTACTTCTTCTTTTATGTTCTTAATCCTTAAGTTATGGCTCCTCTTATCATCTTCTTGTCTTTGTATTATTGCTGTGTGTTTCTTTGTTATTTTTAAGAAGTTTTTCATTTCATTCTCCCATGTTTCAAGTCTGCCCTCCAATTCAGATAGTCTGTCCTTAGTTTCTTTCAAGCTGTTATGCCAGTCTTGGGTAGACTTCTTAATTTCTTGATAGTCCCTTTGCACCTGCTTCACATACTCAATGCTTTCTCTGTTTTCTCCATCAAGCAATTCTCCCCTCTTTTTCTGTTCTTCCATTCCACCATCTGCTTTTTCCTGGGTGGTGCTTAGCATTTCTCTAACTATTCTGCATACTTCTAGCTTCAGGTCATTGATAACTTCATTCCTGAATTGGTCTATGAGGCTCTCTAAATGGCGCTTAATATATATTGGTGCAGTGTCCACTATTGCCTGATTCTCAGGATTGGGGGTCGAGGAGCCTTTTTTGTTGCTTCCCTTCCCCATATTTTCTGTTCCTTATAAAATGTAATCTTACACAGGAGGCCCGGCTTCCCTGCCTGTCAGCCACAGCTTGATCAAATTGCGCTGGCTAGTTGTTCCCGCTCACCGCTGCGCCCCAGGGAGTTGCGGAGGAGGCAGCCTACGCGGGAGTCGGTCGCTCCTCCGGGCCACCGTCAGGCTCTGGGATCTGGGTTAGGCCAGCCTAGGGAGTCCGCGAGCAGCGTCCCTCCGGCCAGGTACCTTTCACCAATCCCGTCTGAGAGGGAATCGTGCGGCTGCAGTTGCCACCGCGCCCTGCTCTTACAGGACTGCCCGCGCCCAGAAAAACCTCCGCTGGAGTCAAACTGCGGTAGGGAGTCAGTTCCTCGCTCACCTCGCCATCAGTCAGCCTTCCTCCCTGTCCGTCGCGTTTCTGACTCCGTTCGGAGACTCCCGTTCCCAGAGCTCGGCAGTCGCGTCTCTCCTTGCCAAGCTGCTGTGGACCAGGCGCCGGCCGCCGGGCAGGGCGGGAAATCCAAACCGCGGTTTCCGATGGCGCGGGAACTACTCCCGTTCCCAGAGCTCGGCAGTCGCGTCTCTCCTTGCCGAGCCCGAGCCGCTGTGGACCAGGCGCCGGCCGCCGGGCGGGGCGGGAAATCCAAACCGCAGTTTCCGATGGCGCGGAGTCGAGCCTCCACACCGAGATTTTTCTGTTCCTATTTTAGCACCAGGACTGTATTCCAAGTTGGATTCTCTCAGCCCAGTTCGTTCCTGAGTCAGCAGAGCATATCTCTACTGGTTCGTATCTCCTTAGTCCGCATCATTCCTGGCCTCTGAGCCGAGCCTTTAGAGAGCGTTCAGTAGTTGCTGCTGTCTGTCCGCCATGTTCTCTCAGTCTCGAGCTTCAAGTTCTTCTACAAAACTCCCCCAGAGGTCAAAGCTGCTCAGAGCGTTCTTCTTCTGATGCTCTGTTTCCTTGTCTTCTATTGGACTGAATGCATTTGAACTCTATCTTTAAACTCTTTTTTGGAGAATAATATCATAATAGTTAATATTTGAGAATTTCTGACTCTTGGATATGCAAGTCTCAGTCCATTTGTGTTGATTCACAGAGATAAGCACTTGTGTGGATGTGGGAGTGGTTAGTTGGAGAAGGTGTCCTTATGATAATGTGTAATCTATTAACTGGTGATTTCTTACTGTTTTTTTTTTTTTTGTAGTTCTGTATTACTTGTACCGTTATACCGCTTTGTTTTGTTTTGTTTTTTCTCTTTTTCCTTTTAAATAAAATTAAAAAAAAAGAAAAGTCTATTTATGGTCATTTCCATATATAATTGTGAAATAATTGTCAGTGACTTTGTAATATGTAATAAAATTTGAGCAAGAATAGAACATGAAGTTATATGAAAATTCTGGTGATGGCCCTGAGCTGCACAGATATTGGAGGGCAGCTGTCTTTCACCTTGCACCTGTGTCTACAGAAACCAGCTCACACCAATGCTTTTTGGATGGCCAGCTGTGCTTGTAGGAGAAATAAAGGCGGATGTGGGATCATGGGTTGGAAAATACTGCAGGGGCACCATTGACTTCAAACAGTTCATGTGTGTGAATAATTGCAATGTTAAAGTGCATGCATTTTGGGCATTTTTAAAAGAAGGAAAAGTAACTTATGAAATTATGTAAACATTTCTTAAATATTCTTTTCCTTTGATCCAAGAATTTCACTGCTGAACATAACCTTGGAGACAGATAAACTCCTGCTTGGAAGACTCTGAAAATGAATACACACAGACTGCAATGTTGTCTTCAAAAGAAATCTAAATATCCCATGAAAGGGCCATGTTATTTACTATTTAAACAAATTCAGGGACTTCTATCCATCTAAGCATTTTTTAAAATTGAGCATTAAAAGAATGGGCAAGGGAACACTGTGATTCTACATGATGGTGTCTATGTTACATGTAAAATTAATTATAAAAGCTATGCATATATAAAAGCTACGTAGTATTTAAAACAAGATAGAACATAGTTACATATTTTTGTTATGAATCTTTATAAGAATACTTAAGTAAATGAGTAGTTATCTCTTAAAGGAAACTGTAAATGTAGTAAGTGAAATTTCATTGTCTTATTTCTAGTTTTTCAGATTCATTAAACATTTAAATGCGTGTTAAACAAATCGGGGAATCATTAATGTGGAATGCAGATTGGGACACTTGTGGGCCACACGTGCGAGCGTCAACTGTCTCTGTCTCCAGAGATCACGAGCACATTCTGGCTTTAAATTCACAGTCTACTTTCTATTTCTCTAGAACTCTATGGTATATGCATATCATATGTGTGTGTGTGTGTAGAATGAACCCTTTTTTTCTTATGTCATGCTGTTTTAGTTACTTCATGGATTATAAGTAGCAAGAGATACTCCTCCATTACTGAGAATCATGCTTCCATGTCTCCCTTAGGGTGTTGTTTCTATTTGGGTGTTTTCCTTCTGTTGTGATGTTTCCTTTATAGCACTGTAGGCTTGTGTTATAAAACAATTCCTTTCATCTTGGCGAAATGGTGCACACACACACTGCTTTCTGACCCCTTTTACTTCTTTTTGGCTCTCCGTCATCTGGTCTCCAGGCATCCCGGATCATGGTCTATGATAACAGTGTTGGATGCACTGGTGTTTATTTAACTGTGCTATTTTCAAAAAGATTTAGGTAACTGATTCATGTTACTATGCCATAGTCCCTATTAAAACATTTGGGTTTATCTTTTCCATATAACTGTGTCTCACTTGAAGACAACAATATGTTACGTATCTTAATTTAAGAGTTTTCCTGTGGGACACTTTCTATAATGTTTAGAATAAAGAACAATATTAAGCAATCAATATTGCTGAATAGGTCACTGGCCATTGATCCAACAGGAAGAACTGTGAACACAACAAATACAGCTAGGAGTGACTTTGGAAACAAACATCACAAAGAAGAGATAAAAATTGGAGACATAAAGTATTTAGATGAAGGGTGGTTGTCTGATGACTAGTGGCAAAATCATTGAAAGTTTATCTGGAGGTCACCTTCCCCAAATTATTGCTATTCTATTTGCCTCTACATTAGCATTTTTGCAAATGAGACTCAATATCTAACATTTACAGTTTAAAAGATAAGAAGTGCATTTGGCTCAGATTTTCCAGTGGTTCCTTCCTTAGTTACCTGTTTACAAGGCAGATGGCACAATTGGGAAGGCAAGAAATCTGCCTTTTAGCTCCTCAACTCATGGCAGCCAGAAGGCAGAGGAGAAGGGAGGAGCTGCGGACATAAACACACTCTTCCTGATTGAGCCCTGAGCATCTTGGCTTCTCTGAATACGCCCTGGCTTGGGCATAAGATTTCAGGGGACATTTTAGATCTAAACCATGCATACTCTACACAGTCAGAATTAAACTGAGGAAATTTAAATCACATCTAAAATCAGGAGTAGAAAACAATTAAAAGTAGAGAAGCCCAAGATTAAAATTGTTACACCCTGAACCCGCTAGGAGACATGAAACGGAAACTAGAAACCCTGATGATAAGATCTCAGTGACGTGGCTGGGAACACATCTCCTCATACGTACACCGTTTTCATATGTTTACAGATTTTTTCCTGTGAACTAGAAGTCATAAAGTGAACTCTGTATCAGATTTTCTAGAGTAAAGATGCCTAAACACTACTACAGTCTGGCAAAAACACTTAACCTTCAAATGTAAAACACAAGATTTTCTGTGGAATCAACTCAGCAATACAGGCACCAAAACAGTCATAGTCAGAAAGTGTAACGCAAGGAAAATCTTGAAAGCACCCAGAAAAGCCCCATGACCTACAAGACAATAGTGGTTCCTTCTTGCTATTTATAGGAACACTGGATCTCTAGCAGTTCTTGTCAGGCTAGGGCCAGTGTCTGTTAATCTCTGGATTTCCTGATTTTTCTGTTTCCTTTATCACCCTGCTAACTGACTTGAGGTTCTTTGGGAAGAGTGGAAGGAAAAATTGCAGGACACATTTTTGCCAGTATAACAAGGTTATGAGTGAGGACCCACATTACCCATCAACAGATGAGCTTAGTGTTTGCAAAATGGCTTGTTTGGGAATAACAAGGAGCCAAGATGATCTGTTCTAGAGCTTTCCACAGATCCAGAATGTAGCTCTTCATTTAGATCAACAGACACACTGGCATTCCCAGATCCTTCATTTCTGTAAACATCATGACCAAGTGGTCAATGTGAAGGATCTCTGCAAGTTCACGATTCACATCACCCTCCATTACGCTGGACATGGCCATGTTGTCCTTAGTGAGTAGGGTTCCAACAAGTGCTCCTGAAATCAGATGTTCACTTGCTGTGCACTGGGGTCCTCGTTGGGGATAGCACTTCCTAGTCAGTTAATTCACCAGGAAGCACAAAAATCCTTTGTCGGGTCCTGAGCTGCCTTCATGAGTATCTTAATATTTAGAATGAGGAAAGTGGATATCCACACTCAAAGGCCTGAAACTGAACCCTGATTTACATCACACACCACACTCAACTAAAAATGGACTAGAGATTTAAGCATCAGAACCTAAATAATAGAACTCATCAAATATAGTGAAAGAAAATTGTATGATATTGGTCTTGCCAATGAGTTTTTGGCTATCATGTCAAAATAGAGAAAAACAGAAAAAATTTTGAGAGTCTGGTATGTACTGTCTGGCTGCTGGGAGGAAGCCTGTTACACCCAACATCTCTGACCCAACTGTGAAACCTTGTTACAGAGAGAAAGAAAGAGCTGTGTTGTTGAACACACCTTCAAACAGAGTGAGATGCACAGCACAGGAAATGAACTCATCAGCTTGCAAGCACAGACGCATCTTTTATAGCAAATCCCGTGCCATCTGATGAAATCCACTTTGCTGAGAAAAATGAAAACCAATCTGCAAGTAAGAGGATGCATTTGTGCACTCTGAGTAGGCCAGGTGACCTGGTTTATTTTAATAGTCTTGGCTCAGAAGATGCAAATTCTCGCTAAAGTTTCTATGGCAGAGTTTGCCTTGTGGATGCAGGGAAGGCCCACGTAGTGCAGAAGTCACACACTGCTCAATATCCAGGAATAAACCAGCCAAGATGGAAAAGACCTCACCACAGTACACAGGTCTCCAAGGTTGACCTTTTCACGCCCAGTCCAGGCAGACAGGTGGGAGGTGCTCAGGGGCAGACCCCTCAGTGCTGGTCACTACTTGCCCTACTCCTGGGCAGTGAGGATCTGGTGAGAAAGGGATGTGACCAGTCGGTGCCTCAGGAGTTGCCCCTACTCTGAGCCACAGCATGGAACTTTGGGAAGTGAGCAGAGCTCTGTGGACAGAAACTCCTCAGTGCGGGCCTGTTTCCTTCAATGGTGGGGCCCTAATTAGGCCTGGGAGAGCTGCTGAGCCCAACAAATACACTAACCATGGAGGGAGAGGGACCCTGTGGGTGGTGAGTGGCTGAAGTGTGCTGAGGTTTCCTCCTCCCTGGAAGGGTGACACACGTGCAGGCAGAAGTGCAGATGACCCCCACTACAGAGACAAGCTCCGGGAGGCTGACGCGCAAACACGACCTGCAGGCCTCCCCTGGCCACATGGGCCGACCCCGTGCCCTCTGCTCCGAGCTTCCAGGCCAGCAGAGCTGGCCAGCCTTCCGGGTGCTCCCATGTGCCGTGGAACCCTCCTGTGAAAGCAGCTGCCTTTGTCCCTCCCTAGCCAGCAAGTGGCTGGAAGCACCCTGCCTCAGAACCTTCTCTCTCCTCCTAGCGAGCATCTGTGCTGGGCCCCATTAAAGCAGGTGGCACTGCCATAGCCTGTGAGCACCTGTGTCCCTGCTCTCAGGACTCGGGGCCATCTGAGAGCTCTGGGTTGGGCCTTTGCCCGAGGACCTTCCCTGGCATCTGTCCATGTGTTAGAAAATAATGGGACATTTCAGGTCACCCGGAAAACTCTGTCTTCCTCAGCCGTCATTTCTGCTTGCCTTTGAGTCTGTCAGCATTTTCCACTTTCCTAAGATGCGTCCCCTTCACTTTGGATACACTTCTGTGGCATTTCCCTGCGGCTGTCTTCCTCCTTCCCTTTTGTTGTTCTCACCACCCTCCTTCCTGCCTTTCTGTTTATCACGAGAACGCGGTGTCTCTCTCCACACAATGCCCTCCACGCACAGCGCCAGCTCCCCTCCTCAGGAGCCTGCGTGACAGTGACAGTGACCGACTGTGTCGTGATGAACACTGCAGTGGTAATTTTCCTCTTAGTGTCCTTAGCGTCATTTTTACTGAGTGTGACTGTGCATAGGCTGAGGAGTCTTGGATTTTCCGATTGTGATTCAGCGAGATGCTGCAGTCTCACAACCCGAGCTGAGAAAGCTGAGCCCTAAATCTGTGCACCTCCCATCTGTGTCTTGGGCCCAGGGATGCAGGGTGAGCAGCCCCTGCCCGCCTGAGAGCGGGGGCTGTGCTGCAGTACAGTGGGCCGTGCTCTCTTCTGTTCTTCTTCTCAGTCAGTCAGAAAGCAAACTAGTGACCTTTGGTGTCTCAGAGACCAATCCCAAGCCGTGGAATTTTGGAACAGTGCGAGAGAGAGAGCGTGCTACACAATAAGAATCGCAGAAAGAAAATTTACAAAAAAAGATATTGTGGGGACCATCGGAGTTCTGTGTATTTTGAGTGCAGTCATTTTTTTGGCATTAAAATAATTTTTATTTTTTTAAGGTGTGCGATTTTTTTATATGTTGGAGTGTTACTCAGCTATAAAGAAGGATAAACTTAAGGCTCATAAGGGAAATAAATAAGACTCAAATGGTAAATATTGTATTGTCCACCTAGTGTAAAAAAAGACTAAATAAGGTCCAAAATGTACAATAGCTACTGTGAAAACAGGAAGGGAAGGAAATTGCTCAAAAGGAAGGAACAAGTGGGATAGGAGAAAGGAGAAAAGAAAGAAGGGAAAAGATTGCACATATGCATATGTGTACATCTGTGTGTGTAAGTATATATGTGCAAGAGAGATAGAGTACTACCCTCTGTTCACAAAAAGGACAGCTTGTGTTTTCATTGTCTGATTGTTTGATCATTTTTATGCCTAAATCTTGTAATCTGACAACAATGCAATATTTTAACTAGTGTTAATTTCCTATTTCTTTTTCTTCTTTTTAAATTCTGTATCCTTTATATCCTTTTTTGTTGTGAGTACAGTCCCTTCAACAGTGTTCAGTGGCCAATCTGGTATTAAACAATGTGAATTCAGTGTTTATCAGTTGACAGTGCCATGTCTGTTGCTAAAGCTTGTAGCTTAATTAATTATGTGTTGAACGCTGGGCATTGTGTCCTGCCTCCTTCAGTCCATAATGCATGAATCATTCTCCCATATTTTAATGGAGGAAGTGAAATTTGCAAGACATTAACCAATATATTTAAAGTCCTGTGGGTATGTGGAATCAAACCTGGATGTAAGCCCAGATCAGTGGTGATGAACCCACTTGTGTGTGCTGCAGTGGACTGATCGTAGCATTGAAAGTTCCCAAAGGTTCACCATAGCTGGCCCCACCTGACACAGTGCATGGTGCTAAGGCTCTTCAGGACGGGGAAATCAGAAGCAGTCCTTCAGAATTTACCAGGGTGTAGCAAGGAAGCCTTAGACTAAGTCATTCCCATGGGTCGTGGTGTTGCACCCCTATATTCTGGGCACTTTGGAAAGATGAGGCAGGAGGATCAGCCCTGACCTGTTTGCGCCCTGCCTGGCCACCTAATGTCTCATGGAGATGCTGCATCACAACAAAAAATAAAAGAGTGGGTCAGAGAAGCAGCTCGGTGGAGAGACCTGTGTCCAGTCCCCAGCAGGTGCAGGAAAACAATAAGTTAATTTACAAAAACCTTAGTGACTAGATGAAGCATGGTTGACACAAATTTCAGAGGAAGAAATGAGAGTGCAGAATTTAGATATGACAGGGCCTGAAGCAGAAAAGTGGCTTGGATTCCTGGCCATGATTATATTGATGTTGTTAAAAAGAGTGTGGCCCTGTGCAGGCTGGGAAAATCCGCATTGCCAAGTGAGGTTGCAGAATTAATCAAGGTCTCTGTCTCTCCCCAGCCCTTGCGGAACCACAGAAGTCATCATGATCCCTACTGCGTGATCTCTTGGCTTTTGCTTTTTCGATTCCCTCCCCCTTTCTTCCTTCTCCTGCTTCTCCTCCCCCCTCTCCTCCCCTCCCCTTCCTTAATCTGCATGGATAGAACCCAAGGTCTTCATCCTGAGCTACTCTCCTGCTCCAATTTCTGTTTTCTGTTTTGAGACATCGTTTTACAAAACGGGTCCTTTGCTCAGCTGGGCTTCAGTGTGTGTCCCTCCTGCTGTCCTCTGCAGGCCTTACAGCTTTGCTTCCCCAGGATCTGTGCGGTCTGCCTCTGGGTGGCTTCCTGTTTCCTAAAGTGGGTTACGGATAAGGAATGCAGGGGTGAAGTGCTGTGTGTCGTTACAAGAGGAGGGTGGGTTGTGAGTTAGGGATCCCAGATATTGGCTATGTCTCCAAGGTGTGTTCTGTATGTAGTCAGTACCAGCAGCTCAGACTTCACAGACTGCGCCTGCTCATCACACCCAGCTGTGTGCCATCTCCTCATCTACCTTAAAAAACACTAAGATATTGGGACTGGCTCCAGCACCCCTTAGAGGTGATGAGGGTACTCAGAGGTCTCCCAGGAAACCAACAGAGAACTGCCACCTGGTCCTATTGTGTTCAACCTGTGGCTTGAAGTTTTTAGCCTTCTTTTAAATATTATAAAGAAAAATGTTACAAATGGAAGTTTTGTATGTACCCATTAACTATTTTACATATTTAATGGATAACTTATGACAACTCATCTTCACTTAAAAGAAGGCACAATATCAGGGTGCAATTCAGATAGGCATGCTAGGGCCCCTCCCTGAAAATATGATAGAATGAAAGGAAGAGACAGAAAGAAATCTTGTCTCGGGGCATTGGGACTTCGTTTCAGTGAAGGAATCATTAAGGACACAAGCTTATACGGAGCAGTTGAAGAAGCAGTTTGGTTTTCCTAAAATGGAGCTTAAAATAAAAAATCTTAACTGAAAATTTATTTTTGTGATTAGAACTCTTCAAACAGTCATTTCAGAGTCCACAGAGTCATCACAAGAGTGTAACACAAAGGAATACAGAGTCCTGGGGCAGCTGCCAGCACTGATGCTTACATTATGACAATCCTTTGTGATCCAAGGACTTGCTGTGAATTGACTTACATTTTTCAAATGTCATTATTGATGCTTTCTTTGGGTGGTGCACAAGGTTTCCTGCCCACAATGCAACAAATGTTTTTGACCATTATTCTTTGCACAATTTGGTTCCTTCTAACTTAGCATGGCATTGTGGGGAACACCTCAGTTTTCATCAATGATATGGGTGGGCATTTTGGGGCAGGCTCTAAGAACATATCACCCATTTGGTGTTAACAAATATCATAATGTTTCTTTCAAACAGCACCAAGGACAATAGTAGCGTTTGGTGTGAGTAACTTCCTGGATGACACTGGCTGTAAGATTGTGTGTTACCTGGGTGGGTGGCCTGGGCCTCTCCATCTGCACCAGCGATCTTCTCATGGTGGTCCAGGCTGTCATCATGAGTCCCAGACACTCCAGGTGGAGGAGGCTCCAGCCCAGGTCTTCCCCTGCGTCTCTTCTGGTTTCCTCTTTCAGAAGTCGAAATTTATTTCATTGTCTCACAAATAGCGGCATGAACTCACCACAAATTGGTGAGAGTTACAGCTATTGTGTTTTCAATCCCAAAGACAGAAAATTAAATGGATTTTCTCACTGTCATGAGGCTTGTGATATTTTCTTTTTTTGGTATCACAGGAGGAGCGCGAGTTTACTTGGTGTTTCTTCTCCACAAGAACCACTAGCACGTTCTCCACCTGCAGAAGTCTACATTCTGCAAAACAACCCCTGAGATCACAGCTGTTCCAAGCTTTTTCCTTTGATGTTTGGCTTACTTTTCTGATTTTTGGAGATTGTCTTCTTTCTGTATTTGTAGATTCATCCTTAGAAGAGCAATTCTTTGTAATAAATACCTGAGAATTTCTGACCTGTGGTTTTGCTATTCTTAGTCTCTTTGTGGTGAATTCATAGAGAGGGGCTTATGGCTGGATGTTGGAGTACTTAGCAGAAGGGCAAACTGTTGAATATATATTTATTCATTAATTTATTTATTTGTCTTTTTGAGACAGGGTCTCTTTAAGCAGTTCAGGCTGGCCTTGAACTCTCTTTGTAGCCCAGGCTGGTCTCAACTCACAACGATCCTCTTGTCTCAGCCTCCCAAGTGCTGGGATTACAGGCATGAGCCACCATGCCAGGAAAACTGTTGAATATTTAATTTTCACTTTTGAATATAACTTTTCACTGATTACCTTTGTCTGAACTCTTGCTTCTTGTGTGGTGTGTGTGAAATTAATCACATTGAAACAGCTTACACATAAAAGTTCTTTGTCAGACAACAGAAATTCTGGTGACCTGCAGTTCTGAACTCACACAGAAATGAGAGAAAACCGCAGCCATACAGAAACCTCCCTCTGCACTCTGACACCTGGGGAAGCAGCTTTCTCTCTGCTCTTTCCCAGGGTAGTCTTTTATACATTATTCTATTAGCAAGCAACAGCACAAGTAGACAAATTTTATTAAAATTACATTTTACTCAGAAATTCTAATGTTACAAATATAATTCTTCTTTGAGAATGGCTACTGGAAAATGTTTGTATATTTACATGTTCAAAATTACATAAACATGACTTAAATATTAGCCAAAGAGTATATAGATAGATATAAATATCTATCTAAGGAAAGGGCCATTATAAAACACACGAAAGAATGGTGAGTTCCAAATGTATTCACAGTGGATAATACAAAATTGCTATTCTAATCAGGAGAAGACTAATGTTTCACTGGAAAATGTTAAAGTGGTTTCCATGTGCATTAAGAATGTAAAGGAACAAAAGAGAGGCTGTACATTGTTAGAGAAACAGTGAAACTGAAGGCATAGTACAATGAATTCAAAGTAGGTAAGCTTTTCACAATGTCACTTTAAATTTAAGAGATCAAGTGTGTGAGTTCATCTTTTTTTTACAAGATGAATAAATGAGTTATATTTGCAAACAGCTG
Organism: Cavia porcellus; assembly: GCF_034190915.1. Classification (NCBI taxonomy): domain Eukaryota; kingdom Metazoa; phylum Chordata; class Mammalia; order Rodentia; family Caviidae; genus Cavia; species Cavia porcellus. The sequence goes on along the minus strand of NW_026947496.1, from coordinate 6,394,324 downwards.
CAGCTCCTTTCTAGCCATCAGTTTTGTACCTGACGCTGTCCAAGGTGCTTAAATTTTTTAGCTCCTCAAAAATCTAAATTGACTAAATTTGTAAATGCTTCAGTGAGGAATTTTCTCCTTACTAAATTAAATTACAATGATTTAGATATGGAAGTGTGGTTAGATAGTTTTAATAATCAGACATCTATTGAGTACTGGAAAAATATGCAGTGATACCGCATTATCTGGACCCAGGCCACAGATTGTCAGAGAAGACTAAAACAGGGCCACAGATTGTTTTGGGTAAGGGTTTTATCCTGTTTCTTTCTCACCCCATAAACATTTCAGTTCATTGCTGTTTTACTTAATAGTGGTGAACCTCTACTTTTTTGGCAGTGATTTTATCGTATGCACACAACTTTCAAATAAGGTAATTTCCACAATGTTCTGTAATTTGTTAAAGACCTTATTTTTTGCATACACCTGTGACTTGCATGATTGTAAGCAGTGTACTATTTACTTTATAACCCTTATTTTAAGAATATTTATCTATGCAATTTCCTTAAGCATTCTCCTAGTATAACAAGGTACCACAAGCATTTTTTTGAATCATTCATTGGTGTTTGACTCAAAAATAACAAATGCAAGACCCTGGAGATGCTACACTGTTATACTCCAATAGTAGGCTGTTGCTAGCATAAGCAATGATCTAATTTGATCTGCAGTATCACAAAAATGAAAAAAAAAGAGAATACTCAGAGACTTAAAATGTTTGCCCATATCTTTCTCCTTGTGAACTGAACTTCTTGCTCCCTGATGGGTAGCCATGCTGACAGCTCATGTTTAGAAGAGAGACTCAATAGAGAAATTTGAGACCTGCCAGGTACATGGACTGAGTCTTTGGCTTTGAATCAGCAATGAGATCAGGAGAAGCAACCCCTATTCCCTGGAGCATGCCTGCCACCCGGTGTGAGAGCTCCTCCTGTAGGGGAGCCCCAGATTCTTCCCATTGCTAAAGTTTTGTCATCAGTGTACAGTGCATTTTGAAAATGTTCAGGAGATAAAGATTTTGAGCTCTGAGCTGATGCCTCCAAATTTGGTCCTGTGATTGATGCTGAGGAGGGGAGGGACAAGAACATGACAAAGTCCAAGCAACATGGACCCCTTAATTAGTTGCTCCCCAGTGCGGTGTCTCTTGCACATGATTGCACATTTCCTGTGGTTAGTGTCAAGAAGTTCCCGGGCTCAGTAGTCTTGGAATAGCAGGTAGAGGCCAGAGGGGATCCCAGAGATGTAGATGGTGTAAAAGTAGCTCTTTCCCCAGGCAAAGTCAAGACTTATGGTGGTGACATCTTGTATTCAGAATTATACTCCTCACCTGGGCCTACAAAATTACAGGCACTTAGCACCCACAGACACACACTTCAAGTGCCTGTGACTCACCCGACAACAGTAAGTGCTCATCTTGAGCCATAGAAATCAAGGAAACACAACAGGGCCAACCTGGTGCCCCTCGGAGTTAACTCACACGTCACCGGGCTGCATGGACTGAGCCGGTGAGTGCACCCTGCCACTCTTAGCCTACAGCAGAGGGAGGAGGAGGAGATGAGTGCAGGCTCTGCATCCTTCTGGGCCTTGAGTTTCAGGAGCGTGAATACTCCAGTCTCCCTCATGTGTGATGTGTTTCTTTCTCATGATCGTTTTCCAGCTGATGTCTTTCTGCCTCTCCAAAGAGTATGCTCTTACTTCATCCATTATCATTTTATTTATGTTGAGTCTTCCATAGATCCAAAGTGTTATGTACTATAAAACTGCAGAGAACTGAGATGGGTGAACAGACACAAGACACTTAGTAACATTGACAATGGCTTTTAGAGCATTTTCTTCCTATCTCATAATATCTAGTATATATTTAGTTCTTATTTACACTTTCAGTTCCCACAAAAGAGAAATACTGGTATTTGAACATGTGTGTCCAATTCATTTCACTGAAGAGTATGATCTCAAGGTGCATCCATTTACCGAGAAGTGTCTCAAATTTGTCCTTCTTTACGGCTGAGTAGTACTGCAGTGTATAAAACACCCACATCTTCTTTATCCATTCATCAGTTGACTGGTTTTGGGGTTGTTTCCCAGATTTAGTAATTACAAACTGTGCCACTGCAAACACTTGTGTCATTATATTGCTGGGATAAAATACTTTTAATACTTTTGAGAAGATACCAGGAAGGAGAATGGGAGGGGGAAAGGAGAGAAGGGAAAAAAAGAGAAAATAAGCAAAAGATGTAAGAGATGGAAACAAAGCATTTGTAAATATGGAGGTGAGGAGGAGTTGAAGAGGGAGGGTAGGGGAATGCGAAAAAAAGAATGAAGATATTTCATGTACAGATACAAAGTCCCTATGATGAAGGAGGTCATTATGTATACCTAAAATGGATCCACAAACCTAATTAATTTTTAAAAATTTCATTTAGACAGTGACTGTTTAAGCTTTGCTGGGCATATTTCTAACTCAGCTCACTGAATCCGCACAGCTCACATGGCGAGTGCCGCACATGTTTGCAGCTTACACATGAGGTCATCGGGTTTTAGAGAGAACCAGGACATGGTCCAGGTCACAGTGGGAACAGGAATGTGAGGGTGTGAAATCGAGGGCCTGATGCAAAGCTTAGCCTTGTGAACCACGACTGTGGCACCCCACATGTTCAGTGTTGCCCTGCAAGCATGTGGAGACCTTATCCCATCAGCCCTGGCTCCCCTAACTCCACATGGGCTGAGTGTTCTTGATTTTCACACGCAGATAAGAAGGTTGTGGGAACTTATTAAACACATGCACAGATGTTTCTTCCCATCACCCTCCCCCAGACAAGATAGAGGATGTGGCTTTTCCAGCCTGGGTGGGTAACTTCAGGAAAGCAATGACCATTTCCTATTCCTACTTCAGCTCTGATGTGCTAGAGAACAGAGGTATATTGGAAAAGCAATCATCCAGTCATAAGCAAATCCAAACCAGAAACCAGGTAAGTGGAGGTGGGGCACGTGCTGAAGACACTGAAACCCTGCTGAAATTGTCCCCAATGTGGACAATTTCCCTGGGCTTGCAGATGCTCTGGGCTTTCAGATTCAACATTCAGTGAGAAGTTCAGACCAGCTCCAGCATCTCTAAAATGGCTTCTCAGCTCGTCACTGCAATTAACATGGGATCTTACAACAATAAGCCTGATTGAGTAATGTATTCATTAGGTTTTATCAGTATTCAGTAGCAGGCTCCTGCAGGGTTAATTAGACACCACATAAAGGACAGCAGCCTTCAGTATCCAGTGGAAGAGGGAAGCAGGCCACAGGCCACGCAGCCTGGGGACTTCAGGGAAAGTGCAGGAGACAAAACTCTAAGAGGACTCCTGAGTTGTGGACACAGCACGGCGCAAAAAGGTTTACCTGGCTCCTGTGCTCCTCCCTTCTCCCTCCACTTCCTGGGGCCTTGCTGTGCTCAGTCCCTCTGCACCAGCTGCGTCCCACATGGCCTTGCTGCTTTGAGCTTCTAAGAACAGACTGAAGTGCTGAGCCCCAGTAACGCTGTCCTCCTTGAGTTGTGGGTGCCAGATGTTCTATACCATCGGCAAGAAAACAACTCACATACCATCCAGGTGGAAGCCTCAGAGAACAAATGCAGTCACAGGTGTAGTCTCACCTGTGACACTGGAGGGTCAGATTTACACAGGGGACTGTGAGAGGGGGTACGCTGTGTGGAAGACCAGATCTGTCACATTCTAGCACTAGCATGTCACTCATCCTTGGCTAAGTTGCCCTGAACACACTTCCTTTTCAGTTTTATTATTGTATTCATAACATTTAATCACCCAGAAAATATATAAGCACATGCAATAGGATGGAACCTCTCTGTATCTAGAATGAACATGCCTGGAATGGGCGGGGTGAGGCCCTGGGGCTCTCACCACAGACCTTCCGAGGATTAGTTCCATCTCCGAGTTCAGTGCTGGCTCCAGCTCCCTAGTGAGATCGAGCAAGCTGACTGGTGTCAGGTGTTTCTGGACCTCCTGCCTCCAGGAAACTGAAGTCAGCTTGGAGGGAGTCAATCCTTCCATCCTCTCCATCACTAGGAGGACAAGACACATGAGATCGATCCTGTGTCATGACCTCCTGCTCTAGGATCCGATGGAGCAGTTCTCCCAGTTAGAGTGAATCTGTGCCTTCTGAGCTCTGCGTGGATGCTGGGATGGCAGAAACGCACAAGAGCAAGGTTGCATCATTGGAATAGACTGTTTACCCTGGCAGGGTTTTATTCACTTATAGATTAATCCCATCTGGCAAGGTGTAACCTTTGTGCTAAAATGTTACAGTGAAGAGGATCTTGTGAGAAAGCAATTAGTTTTGTTAGAGGAGGAGATCATAATTGACTATCTACTGCAAAATGGGAAAATATAACAGCTATCAGACAAGATTTCTTTCAAACTGGCTGCAGTGTGTCTGTGTATTTATAAAAGAGCACTGATGTGCTGGTCTTGTCTTTTAAGTGACACTTCCACCCCTGTGCTAGATGGACATTTATCAAGGAGTGTGACCCAGCACTCTATGTGAGCCAGGCGAGTGACACATGGTCCATGAATGATGCTCAATAGAGAATTCTGTACTAAATTTCTGTTTCAGTGGTGCAAATAATGCTCTTCTTGCATTTGTGCCTTGGTAGTTTTGAGGCTCACCACCAGGTATTTTGTAAATATGCCTGACTTACATCTGTGTATTGTTTTCTTTGTGGGTAAGCTGGACAGGACATTTAGGAAGGCAGCACTTCAGAGCAGAGGTGTCACTCCTACCACACACTGAGCTCTTCTGTGGTAGACACATAGCCCATGATGTTCTGTTTGGAGTCAGAGCCATCATAAGGGAACTAGGATCAGCTCAGTTCCTGAGATGGAGACTTCGCATTCGATGGATGCTGTTACATATTTTCCACTGGTGACCAAAAATGTATCATTTGGCTAAAGCAACGTCTGCTAGGTCTCTCTTCCATAAAATTTATAGGTTTGTATTTTTTTATTTTGCTCATAGTACTCTTTGGAAATAAGTCACTAGGTGGAGCTCTCAAGAGGGTAGAGAATTAAGATCCAAATCCTGCAGGGAATCTCATTTCCATAAGTCATTTTAAATTATGCTGTGAAAAAGATTTGTCCTGTTGCTCGATGATTTATTCATTATTCAATCCTCTGTATAAGCATTTAGGTGTAAAATTTCACTTTATATTAGATTCTAATTTAGGGCCCCTGATTAATGTCTGCTGTTATTTTAAATTTTTTTCAGGTTCCATGCTTGAAATTTTTGGAAAGGAGAGAATAGATCATTTATTGAAGAGTAAGGCACAATTTATAAATATGCACTTGTAAATAACTCTGTCCTCAAGTGGTTAGATTCTCTTATAAATTGTAAATGTTAATAACTGGCAACATGTTAAGACCCCATCAAAATCACGTTTGGATTATATCAGAATACATCATATGTTTTATCTTCTCACCATTGCACTTTATTATGTACATCCCAATAAAATCTGCAGATGTTTCAGACTTGCTCAAGGGACGCGGAGGCAGACATTCTCTTCATGACTGCTCCTCCTACCAAGTGTTCCACGTGCCCCTCAGTTTCCACCTCTGGGGGCACAAATGGGCTGATGATCTCACACGAGAAAACTGAGGCTGATCAATCAAATCCAGCAGACAGGATGCACAGTCAGAGCAAAGCACTTGTCTTTTTTGGACACCAATAACCCACTAAGTAAGAAATCAAAAGAACAATTGCATTTACAATAGCTTTGCATAAATACTTCTGGGAAAATAAATTAAACAAGATGTAGTCTAACAGCTACAGTAAAAATTATACCTCAGTGGAGGAAGAAATCTGAGAATACTCTAGAAGACAGGAAGACCTCCCAGTGTTCAAGGATGGGCAGAGCTTTTTTAAAATGGGCATAATTCTGAAAGTGATCTGCAGGTTCAGATCAGTCTTTGACAGAATTCCAAACTACTGTTTGCAGAAGTAAAAACAGTTCTAAGATTTGTATGGAAACACAAAAGACACACAAAAATTCCAAAGCAATGATAAACAAACCAAGCAACACTGGAGGTATAATGATACCGAATTTCAAAACACACACCAAAGCCATACTGATACAATCAGCACTGTGCCAACTCAAAAATAGACACACGGACTTACAACACTGAGTAAAGATACAAAACAAACTTCCAGTCACAGTTACATTAATTTCAACAAAGATGTCAAACCCTGCATGCATATAAGGAAAAACACCCACTTCAGTACATGGTGCTGGGACACCTGGGCATCTACTTGTGAACACTGGAGCCCAGAACTGGATCTCTCACCCTGCACAGATCTCAATTCAAAAGGAATTCAGGGCTCAGTGTAGGATTTTAAACTGAAACTGCTAGCTGTGATCATAAGCAAAACACCTCAAGATATAGGCAGAGGCAAGAACCTATGGAATAAACCCAACCCTCTCACTAAGACTCCTTCTACACTGTACTAGGTACACCCAGAGGATCCAAGGTTGAGCTGAGACTGTGGCTGCTGACAAGGGGAGTAGGTGCATCATGGGCCCTTAACGGGAGGACATGGCACAGTGAGCAGTGGATCCAAGGGGAAGAGCTATATTGGCTCTTAGTGACTGCTGGAAATTGGGGCCTGGGGCCCTGTGCAGCAGCCAGAGCCACCTGGCCATGCCAGAGGAGACTGCAAGAAGCTCCTGGGCTCCAAAGTCAGACACTGTGCACTTTTCTGAGTGATCCGCGCTGTGCTAGGAGCACAGTGAAGACACGTGGTGCAGTGTGTAGTGGACCCAAGAGGAAAATCTGCACTGATTCCTGGTCAGTGCTAGGGACTGGGTCCTACAGCTGCTGTCGCTGGCTGGAGGACATCTTGGAATTGGGCAGAGCCTGGCTCCGTGGTGGCATCAGTGACACACAGAGGACTGGTTGAAGACATCTTGGAGTTGGGCAGAGCCCAGCGCTGCGGTGACATCAGATACTTGTGCCTGGCACAGAGAGGTCTGGTGGAGAACAGCTTGGAGTTGGCCAGAGCTCGGCGTAGTGATACCAGACAGCTGCCCCTGGTGCAGAGAGAACTGGCAGGGTCTGCCAGACTGAGCTACACCTCTGGTTGGGATCCAAAGAGCAGATACAAAATAGTCATGACTCTGTGGTGTCCACAAGGTACAGCCTAACTTGTGAATTGACTGGCACAGAGGCATGAGGCTAGCCTATACCACCCTGCATCCTGCATGTACCTAAGATAACAGCAAATTAGGGAGGGCAGACAAAACTACAGTCAGCATGCTTCACAAAGACCCTAAGCAATTTGGAGAGGGCCAGAGAACCCCAGGACACACCAGTCTGAAAGAAACCAGAAACATGACAAAAAAAAAAAATCTCCAGCTGCTGAACCGGGGAAAATAAGCCCAGGAGAAGTAAATATAGAACAGAATCAGTGCAGTAACCATCTGTTACTAGACACAGCATCAGTGAATATAAACAAATACTTTCATGACCTCATAGACAAATTGAAAACTGTACTTCTGATCCAAGTAAGGCAAGATATAAAAAGATTAATTAATTAAAGAAATGATTGGGGCTGGGGATTTAGCTCAGCGGCATAAGCACCTGCCTTGCAAGCAGGCAGTTGTGAGTTCGATCCCTGGTACTGATAAAAAAACAAAAAAAGACAAAAAAAAAAGAAATGATAAGCCTCTTCCAAGTGAACACAGATAGAAGAATGGAGGAAATCAGAAAAGAAAGAGAAATCATTGATGAAGAATTTAAACATAACCTAGAATACACGAACAGATCCAAAGAGATTACCAGGAAACTAAAAATTCCATTGAAAACTGGCAAAATGCCTTGATAGAAAATAAAGATAGGGTTTTGCAACTTGAGAGATTTATGAAATATGATCATGAAAGAAAAGACCTCTTAAAAATAATGAGGAACCAGAAAGTAACAATTCAAAGGCTAGAAGATGACTAAAGGATATGCAACTTAAGAATAAAGTACATCAGTGAGGAAGCAGCAGTATCCAAAAATGAACTACAAAGAATATTCACAGATATATTAAAGGAGAACTTCTAAGCATAGGAAAAAGAAATGATATCCAGATAAATGAGGCATACAGAATTCCAGCCTCCTACATCCAAAACAGATCTACACCCAGACATATAATATTCAAGATTCCAGAAATCCACCAAAAGAACAGCATACTAAAAACAGCCAGGAAATGAAGCAGATTATTTACAATGGAAAAATTATCAAAATAACAGCAGACATCAACACAAACTCTCAAATCAAGAAGAGCCTGGGGGGAAATAGTCAAATACCTGAAAGAAAATAATTTGCAACCAAGGCTGATGTACCCAGAAAAACTCTCTCTCAAAATTAATGGAGAAATAAGATGTCTCCAAGACAAGGAGGAATTGTGGGAGTTCATGGCTACCAACCCAACCCTACAAAAAATACTGAAGGACATTCCAAAGAGAGAGAGGAAGGGATACCAGGATTCCAGCAACAGTGACAGAGAGGCCTCAATGAATGGGGCATACAGTGGAATGAAGGAGTAAGGTGGACATATTATAACAGTAAGGTGGAGTAACAGACATGAGGCAGAGATGGTAAGCTATAGTCTTTAATATAGATAGCCTTGATACACTAAAATAAAAAAAAACAGGCAGAGTAGATTAGGAGGCAGGCTGCATCGAGTTGCTCTGAATAGGAAATACACTCACCTCGAAGGAGGGTTAATAAAGTGAAAGTCAAAGAGGAGAAAGCAAAGCTAAATGTGGCAGGAAACCAGAGAGAAATAGGGACAACTCATCCAGCAGCTGCAGATAGACTGGAAAGCTATGACACTTTTGGGCAGTGTAGAACTACACAGCTGGAAGGAAGGAAAACCCTATGGCTTTAGTGAGTAAAGGAGTACAGCTCAAGATCCAGCTCAGGGGTAGAAATGTTCAGCCACACTCAGATAGACAACGGGCTGGCCCCCTAATCTAAAAACTAAAGGGGCTAATGAGACCCAAAACATACAAAGCATCCTGAGAAGGGGAAAGGTGAAAAATAGCCTAAATAGGAAGGCAGAGGTCATTGTTAATAGTGTATAAAGATTTGAAAGTCACAGTAGACTTAACGCGCTGTTTAGTTTGATTTTATTTTGTGCCGGTATCTCCACTCATATGAGATTTGAGAGCACAGACACCTAACCCAAAAATAGCAGGTTATACCATGGTAACTATCCTTAATTTCCTATTAACTTAAACTGAAACCCTGTATTACTTACATTGTCTTACTATGACTGATCTTACTTGAATCTGGTTTGTTAGACCATGATTTTGCCTTGGGTGATTTCATTCAAATTTGGTATACTTGATAGTATCAAGTCTAAAAGTAGAGGCAACTACTCTGAAGATGACAAGATGTAAAAGATATCCATACTGGTTTTGATTATTAACCACTCTTACGTCCTGTAATGTTTTCAAAGTTGAACTTTTATAAAAATAGCTATGTAATACTATGCTTAAATATATTAAGCCTGATCATGTGAACAAGTCTATTGAAAATAACAAGATAAAGCACAGTAACTATGGTAGATCACCTAATATTGTGGTCTTATGTGTCTTTTTCAATGCATGTTTTTCTAGGAATTTGTTTTGTTGTCTTGTTATGATCCATTTTTCCATATAATACAGAAAGGATAGATATACATGTAGAAATTCACACATGGAAAGAATTTTTTAAACTTTTTATGGGAACAGATTATATAATGCAAGATGTAATGAACAGATACTCTGAAGAAGAGACTCTAAGAACCTCAATAATAATTCTGTAACATTATGATATAAAATCTAGCAATATTATTATTCCCTGTTCAGAGTGATATTAGTCTAGTCTCTTCAGTTCAATTTCAGCATATGTAAAGATAAGGACAGCTACTACAAAGACAATGAGAAATCGTATGGTAGTCATTATTGACTTCCCCAATGTTAGATCTTGAAGACCTAAAAAGCCTTCATCATCCTGTAATGATTTGATTAGTTCTATAATGTTCAGTATATATTCAGTATGTGTGAAGATGGGGACAACTATTTGGAACAAAACTAGAGACAATAAGACAGACAGTGAAGATCTCCAGTGGACTTGCTTTGAAATCTGTTGTTGTTTTTTCCCCTTAATTAAAAAATAATTTAAAAAATAAATAATTTTTTTAATGAATAAGGGGAAATCGAGATAAAAGAGGACATAACAACATAACAATACAGGTCAAAGCATAACAATTTCAGCAACTTAGTGCTTCACCACCAAATAACCCGGCTTAATAGTACTTATCATAGTGTCTTTTTCCTTGAAATAACTGAACGTAACCTCGTATACTATAGCATCAAATATATCAAGACAATGTGAAACCATTAAGTGGATGAAAGTATTACAAGGTATTTAGAACCAGCTAACAGAAAACAAACAATGGTTTCTATATTATCTCTTTGCCTATAAAAATTTTTGTTTATACTATCACATATAATAAAATCCAGTAAGATACAACATGATAAAATCAACGGGGACAGAAGAGCAATAGTTTGGTGGGGCTTCAAAACTAGCTATTATGCTGTCTTGTTTTCTTCAAAATAGCTGTTCATTTCATCACAGCCAATAATATCAAGCAGCCCAGAATAAAGCCATTCCAACTAAAGAGTGAAAACTGTATAAGACTTCAAGGCCACGTAATGGGGAATCATGATTGCCACATACTTTTATAATATTTGAATCATTCTTTACACTAGGGAAACTATTCTGTATTCACACATGTGAGTTTGATTTATTTCATTTATGAATATGGTCTCAAGCTGTGCCGATTTATTTATAAATATCTCAATATGATCCTTTTTATAGCTGAGTTAGTGCTCCATTGTATAAAAATACCACAACTTTTTAAACCATTCCTCAGTTGATGGACACTTGGGTTGTTTCCAGGGTCTGGCAATTATAAATTGTGCTGCTATAACCATAGGTGCGCATATATCACTGTGGTATGATGCTTTCAGTTTTTCTGGGAATGACTAGAAGAGGAATAGCTGGAACAAATGGGACTTCCAATCCCAGCTTTTTGAGAAATCTCCAGACTGACCTCCACAAAGGCTGTACCAGTCTACACTCCCACCAACAGTGCAGGCGAGTTCCTTTTACTCCACAGTCTCTCCAGCATTTGTTGTTGTTAGTTTTCTTGATCCTGGCCATTCTTTCAGGAGTGAGATCGAATCTCAGTGTGGTTTTAATTTGCATTTCTCTAATGACTAATGATGATGAACATTTATTCATGTATTTATTTGCCATTTGTCTTTCTTCATCTGAGAAGTGTGTATTCATGTCAGATGCCCATGTTTGGATTGGATCTTTGAATTTGGGGGGTTTGAGTTTTTTAAATTCTTTATATGTTTTAGACAAAATTCTCTTGAGAGGGAGTTCACAAAGATTTTTGTGAATCCAGTTTGTGGGTTTTATTTTCACTATACTGGAGATTTTTTTTGACATGCAGAAACTTTTTAATAATAGGTGGTCCCAGTTAGTGATTCTGTAAAGTATTTCCCATGCGGTGTGGGTACTGTTCATGAATTCTCTACCTACCACTATGTCTTCAAGGATTCTACCCAACTTGTCTTCCAATAGATTTAATGTCTCTGTTTTAATATTCAGATCTTTGATCCATTTAGATTTTCATTTAGTACATCATGATAGGCATGGTCTAGTTTTAGTTCTCGGCAAATGGAGAGCCAGTTTATCCAACACCATTTGTTAAAGAGACTGTCATTCTTCCAGTGAACCTGCTTGGCTCCTGATCCGGCCTGCAGATCAACAAGTTCAGAGCTCCTGCAGGGGAAACGGGGATTAAATAAAAGACATGGGGGAGACAAAAAGAGACGAAGGCAAGTTGATGTAACCCAATCAAGCCTCCGGTTTATTGAGAAAATAATCACACCTTTTATAGGCTAAGGGCGGGAGCTGGGACAGGAAGAGGTTAAACAGATGAATACAACAGGGTTACCATCACATCCGGATAAGTGACGTAAGCAGAAGAGGATTATGGTTAATGTAGGCAGACGCAGTGCCCATAGGAGAGAGAGAGAGAGACATCTAGGCAGCAATGCCTGTCACTCGGCTCCCTACAGGCTCCTTTATCAAATATGAGGTGGTTGAGTGTGTTTGTAGTTGTGGTTGTATCTTCTAATCTATTCCATTGATCTTCGGCTCTATTTTGATTCCAGTACCATGTTGATTTTACTACTGTTGCTTTGTAGTATAACTTCAAGTCAGGGATTGTGATGCCTCCTGTCTTTCCTTTGTTGCTTAGAACTGTCTTTGCTATTCTAGGTCACTTTTCACTCCAGATGAATTTTAGGATTGATTTCTCTAGATCTATGAGGTATGCTCATCTTATTTATGTTGGGATTGCATTGAAACTGTATAAGAGTTTTGGGAGAATGGCCATTTTCACAATGTTTATTCTTCGTGTCCATGAGCAAGGGATGTCTTTCCATTTTCTGAGATCATCTTCAATTTCTTTTTTCAGTGTATTGTAATTTTCCCTGTACAGGTGTTTCACTACTTTTGTAAGAGTAATTCCTAAAAATTTCATCTTTTTGTTTGCTAGTGTGAAGAATGTGGCTTCTCTTATTTCTCTCTCTGTGATTTGTTGTTAGTGTATAGGAATGCTATTGTTTTCTGAGTATTGATTTTGTATCCAGCTGAATTTACTTATTATATCTAAGAGTCTTTCAACGGAGTTTAGGGGATCTTCTATGTAGAGTATCATGTCATCTGCAAACAATGATAGTTTAGCTTCTTCTTTTCCTATCTTTAGCCCTTTTATTTCTCTCTCTTGTCTATTTTCTCTGGCTAGTATTTGCAGTACTACATTAAATAGGAGTGGTGATAAAGGACATCCTTGTCTTGTGCCTGATTTTAAAGTAAAGGCCTTCAATTTTTGGCCATTTGGTATGACACTGGCGGTTGGTTTGTCATAGATGGCCTTTATTATATTGAGGTAAAGACCATCTATTCCAATTTTCTGTAAAGTTCTTATCATGAATGAATGTTGGACCTTATTGAAAGCTTTTTTCTGCATCTATAGAAATGATAATGTGATTCTTACTTTTGGCTTTATTGATATGGTAGATTGCATTTATTGATTTACTGATGTTGAATCATCCCTGCATGCTTGGGATGAATCCCACTTGGTCATGGTGTATAATGTTCTTGATGATTTGCTGCATCCTATTTGCCAATATTTTATTGAGGATTTTTGGATCTGTGTTCATTAGGGAGATTGGTCTATAGTTCTCTTTTCTAGTTGGGTCTTTCTCAGGTTTTGGTACTAGAGTAATATTTGTTTCAGGAATGACTGTGGAAGGATTACTTCCTTTTCAATTTCATTGAATAGTATGAGGAGTGTCGGCATTAGGTCTTCTTTGTATTTCTTGTAGAATTCTGAAGTGAATCCGTGTGGGCCTTGTCTCTTCTTTTTAGGTAAGGACTTAATTACATTTTCAATTTCATTAATAGAGATTGGGTTATTCATCAGTTTTACATCCTCTTGATCCACTTTGGTACTTCATATATTTCTAGGAATCTGTCTATTTCTTCTGTGTTATCAAACCTTTGATTGTAGAGGTTTTCAAAATAGGTGTTGATATTCTGTATTTCTATAGAGTCTGTAGTGATTTTACTTTTTTCATTTCTTATTGCATGAATTTGAGCTTTTTCTTCCCTTTTTAAATAATGTTGGCTAGGGGCTTATCAATTTTATTTATTCTTTCAAAGAACCAACTCTCTGATTCATTGATTCTTTAGTTTGTGTTTTTAGTTTCTATTGCGTTGATTTTTGGTTTGATTTTTATAGTTTCTTCTCTCCTTTTGGCTTTGGGTTTGAGTTCTTCTTCTTTTTCTAGTTGTTTGAGGTGTAGCATCAGGTTATTTATTTGTATTATTTTTTTCCTGATGTAGGAACTCAGTGCAATTAATTTTCCTCTGATGACGGCTTTCATTGCATTGCAAAGATTCCGTAAGTTGTATCTGTATTTTCGTTTTCTTGTAGGTATTGCTTAATTTCTTCTTTAATTTCCTCTGTGATCCCCTGATTACTCAAGAGTATGTTATTCAGTTTCCATGTGTTTGTGGGATTTTTGCAGTATCTTTTACCATTAATTTCTAATTTCAAAGCACTATGATCAGATAACATGCAAGGGATGATTTCAACTCTTTTGAATTTATTTAAATATGTTCTGAGCTAATCTATGGTCTATTTTAGAGAATGACCCATGTACTGCTGAGAAGAATGTGTATTCTAATGTTGTTGGGTGGAACGTTCTGTATTTGTCTATCAAGTCCATTTGTTCACAGGTGTGATTCAGTTCTGTTATTTCTTTGGTGATTTTCTCTCTGGTTGATCTATCCCTTGGTGTCAATGATGTGTTAAGGTCTCCTGTTCCAATTGTGTTACTGATAATTTGATTTTTCATTTCTGTTAATACTTGTTTTATATAACGGGGTGCTCTGGAATTTGGTGTATATATATTAGGATAGTGGAGTTTTCCCCCAATGAGTATGTAGTGACCTTCTTTGTCTTTTCTGATCATTGTTGATTTAAAGTTCACATTGTCTGCAAACAGAATGGCTACTCCTTCTTTTTTGATTCCTGTTGTGTGAAGTATTGTTTTCCATCCTTAGATTTTCAGTCTGTGAGTATCCTTCTGGATTAGATGGGTTTCCTGTAAACAGCATATGGTTGAATTTTGTTTCTTGATCCATTCTGCCAGTCTGTTTCTTTTACTTGGTGCATTGAGACCATTTACATTAATGGTTATAACTGTTATATGCTGGTTTATTGTTGACATGTTATCTTTCGGCTGTTGTATTTTTTCTTTCTGTTATGTTTAATTATGTGTTTTGCTTAGTGGTTTTTTGCTTTGTGTATCTAAACTGTCTTTCAATACTTTTTGCTGTGTTCGCTTGGTGATCATGAAGTTCTTCAGGTGTTCTTTGTCATGGAAGTATTGTATTTCACCATCGATTTTGAATGATAGTTTTGCAGGGTACATCAGTCTAGTTTGGAAACCATTTTCCTTTAGGATCTGGAATACATCACTCCATGCTCTTCTTGACTTTATTGTTTGTTCCTGAGAAGTCTGCTGTGATTCTGATTGGTTTTCCTTTATAAGTGATCTGTTTTCTCTCTGACAGCTTTTAATAATCTATTCTTTTGTTTGATTTCTGGGATGCTGATTATTATATGTCTGGGTGTAGTTTTATTTTGCTTTTGACTATTTGGAGTTCTATATGCTTCACTGAACCTGATGTCAGTTTCTGATCTCATGCTTGGGAAATTTTCATCTATTATTTCTCTAAATATCCTCTTGATGTCCTTTATGTTGTCCGTTTCTTTTTCATTAATCCCTATCAATCTTATTTTGTTTTTCTTTGGTTTATCTTGCAATTGTTGAATTGTTATTTCCTGATTCTTTGTTATTTTTAAAAGATCCTTCCTTTCCTGTTCACTAGCTGCGATCCTGTCTTCACGGTCTGAGATTCTAAATTCATTTTCATTGATGCGGTTTTTACAGCTTTCATTGGAATATTTGATTTCCTGTATATCTCTGTGCATCTGCTTTATGTATTCTTTTTGTTTCTTGTATTGCTTTTCTAGGGATTCTATCTTTTTGTTTAGTTCCTCCAATTTTTAAACTGTGTTTTCTTTAGATATGTTCATCTTCTCTTTCATTTTTTTTATCATTTCTTCTTTTACATGGGAAAGTATTTTGAGTTTGAATTTTTTAAAGCTTCCTAGAGTTGCTTGTTTATTTCAGTAGCTATTATGTCTGATATTTGAGGTGAATGGCATATATTTTCTTCTATATACATTGCTCCAAGGGTTTCTTGGGATGGGCTGGAGGTTTGAGGTTGTAATTTTGTCTTTCATTTTGTCATTTTCCTATATCTCTGTGTTTCAAGTGTTATTCAAAAGCTTCCTCAGGGAAATCCACTTCTCTGTTCGCAGCACCTGGGACTCTGTCCCCTAGTTCTCCCAGGCCACTGGGCCTCTGGAACCCTGGTGCTCTCCTGCTTGCTTAGAACTCTGAAGTCCCAACAAGCTGGGCTCTGGGAACAGTGGGCACCCGCCTGCTTGTTTAGAACTCCACAGTCCTCTAGGTCATCCAGAATGGGGAGGCAGATGCAGGTGCCCCAATCCCACTCAGCCTTTCCACTGCACCCAGATGTTGTGAGTGTCCCAAACAGGCTGGGCTCCGGGAAACAGTGTGGACCCCCCTGCTTGTTTGGAATTCCAAAGTTCTCTGAGTGCAGCTGGAATGGGGAGGCAGATGTAGGCACCTCTGACCAGCCTAGTGGTTTCACTGCACCCAGAAGACTCAAGGGTCCTGAACAAGCTGGGCTGGGGAAGAGTGCATGGGGCACTTACCCCAGGACGCAGGGCCTCTGGAACTGGTGATGTTTGCCTGCTTGCTTAGAAATCTACAGTCCTCCATACACACAGGGAGGTGGATGCAGGCGCCCCAGACCCACCCAGCCTTTCCACTCCCCCCAGATAGTTCGAGGGTCCCAAACAGGCTCCAGCAGTGGAATTTTTAGAGCCAAAATTACAAAGACAAAACTTTAAATATTTGAACAATGATTTTTGTCAAGCTAGTCAAGATTTTGCCATCAGGAAAAGTCACACCTTTGAAAAAATTGAAATATTGAAAAACATGGAAAATGAGGTTAGAATTCCCTGGATACTGGGTGCAAAAATTGAATAACCATGATTCCTATACATAAAGTTTTTGTAAAATCTTTTAGTGAAAATGTCACACTTTTTGGAGAAAAAGAAGAACAGTTTCATGATGTCACAGTTAACTGTACTTTCTTGGTTATGATAAATGGAACAGTCAATAAGGAACAGCTACATCATGTTAAATCTGACTTATCTGACCTTCGTGGCAGCACTGCCTTCGTGTCTCCTCTGTCTGGATATCAGGACTGCAGGTACAGGAGACCCCTCTGAGCTGACTATAGTCCTGCACAACTGAGCAAGTGTCACAGCACACACACAAAGGTACAGAAACTCGTATGCAGTGAGAGCTCGAAGTACATAATTTACTTCTTGTTATACATGTGTTATTCATATTCTCACAAGCAATGAACCGATATTTTAGAAATCTATGCTATTGGTTATATCATTACTGATGCCCAGCTTTTCTGAGTATAAAAGCACTCAACAAAAGTCAACAGAGGAGCACGGCTATCATCAAATGGTCACTCACAATCTTAAGGTCTGGGGAGGTCCAAGACCACACAGAAGGACCTGTAAGAATTGAATAACAATAAAATGATGGAAAGAAACCTCCTCTCCAGCAGCCCCAGGTTGCACAAGGCTAATCAGAGTCCTCAGAGAGACCTAGGCTGCAGGAGCAGAGGAGACTCAGCTGGGCAGTGCTGGGTGAACACCCACCAGCGCTACCACCAGGTCAGCTCCTCTGGGCACCACTAGGAGCCCTGCACTCTTCACTCCTCCTCTTTTTCCTCCTCTTATTCTCGTTTATCTGCACAGTGCTACTGCTCTTGTGCCTTTGAAAAGTGTCACCTGAATGACAGCTGTCAACTGTGTCCCCTCACCTCAGTGCCTTCCTTCCTTCCAATTAGGATTTGGACAGGTCACTGAGAAGGGTGGAGGGGATGCAGATCACACAAATGCTATGTCAGCGACTCTGCATAGCCGACTTGGTGTACCCAGAATCAGCTGCCTTCTCCAACGTGGATTTTATTTCCTGTCTAGTGGCGTAATGAGAAGCAAAGGGATAGATAGGAAGGTGGCATGAGGGACCATGGATGGATGGGTATGTCTGGTTGTGACACCAACACTCATACGGCTCAGCTCATCTGGGCAATAAATGCAGAATCCGAGTCCTCCCAGGGAAGCCATTGCCATGTGGTGAACTTTATAGGAAAGTACTGAGGAGATGTGCAGATGTAAGCGACCCTATCAGTCAGGGGTCTGAGCTGAACGATGCCTGCAGCCAGCACCCAGACCTGGAGGCAGGTGGGCCGGCTTCCCTCTGCGAAGTACTGTGTGATGCAACCCACACCTGAGGCTCAGCCCCTTCTTCTGCCTCTGGTCAGTCTTTATTAACAATGTGCATGTACTTCAATATTATTTTGAAAGGGACCACTTTGAATTATTAAGTGTTTTCTCTCAGTGGCTGCTATCTATGATGAGGATTAGAGGGGATGTGAGTGAAGTGCACCACAGCTGAGAAACCTGGTCCCCTTGGTTAACTGTTCCTGATTACAGCACTTCCCACTCACTACTGCACAGTCAGGGAAGTTAGCATGGGGAAGTGGCTGGGCCCTGCCCCAGGGATGGAGGAGGAGCAGAGGGGCCTTTTGCTCTGCTGAAGCCAGGTTTATGGCACTGATACCTTGACAGCAGAGAGTCCGCCAGGGGCCCTGGGACTCAGGAGGGATAATCACGGCCTGGCCTCACTTCTCTGCAGACTCCACTCTGACACATAGACCACACAGGTGAGCACTCCTGACTCTGAGGCCTGCAGCTGCCCTGGCTTCAGAAGGGAAGCTGCTGCAGTAAGGTGGGTCAGGGGAGAGAAGTGTCTGGATGTATCATCTCGTGTGGAAAAGCAGATGCCAGGACACAGGCAGAAGACAGCCCATTGTTTACCAAGTGACACCCCTAGAGCTCTGTCTCACTGATTCATGAGTGAGCCATCCCCTGTGGGCCAGCCCTGTACCTGACTGCTTCTGAGATTGCTTTTTACACGGAGCTAGAGGAACAGAATGCCTGGGACCTTCATTTCAACCTGAGTGTAAGGCAGCGACCTGAATGTTTGTATGGTTTTCATTCATAGAATTTGGGAATTTTGTTTAAAATGACATGATATTTCCGGTGTTCAAAGGCTTTTCAAGATAGGAATACTTGACTTTATTATTTCGCTCATTCTGAAGCTTTCCTTTCATGGAGCTAAAATGTGCCCAATATGTATTACTGTGTCTGGGCGTAGAATTCTCATTATTACTGCAGAGAATGGTTCCTCAGTGCTTGCTCGGAGGTTACAGAAGTGCCATGTACTTCAGCTCACTGAAGTCTCCCAGTACAGGCATAGCACACAGCACCATGGATAGCTCAGGAGTGAGAGAACTGTAGGTCTTAGACAGCCAAGGGATACCTGAATGGTCTGTTAGTATGGAAGCAGAGACCACCCAGATATCTCGCCCTGAATAGTCGGTTCCTCTCTGTGGCCAGTTGTCTGTTAGTAATCATAAGCCTCATTGAGCAATTTACTTGCAAACTTGTTTCAGCATTTAACAGCAGACACCAGACAGAAGGACTTATCTATCTCTCAGGCATTGTAAGTGCCTGAGAAAGGAAGCCAGGTCACACAGCCTGGTGCTCTCAGAGAAACTGCAGGACAGGAAAGTCTTGGAAGATTTGTCAGGGCAGGGCAGCCGTGAGCTATGAAGCCTGAGGTTGTGAAAGAGCCCATCCTGCATACACTGCATGCATTTCTGAGGAACGCTAAGTATCATTGTTCCATTTTCTGGGGGAGAAGAGTTGAAAATTCTTCAGAGGTAACTGAAAAGGAGGACAGTGTACCAAATTTAGGGGGAAACTGAATAACATTTTAATATGAAGATATATGTCTATTCACATTTTAGAAGAAAATAAGAACAGATTTCTCTGCCAATGCTCATTTCTAAAAGCAGAGAAATGGGGATGCTGTTTACAAAGTGGTTTTGCAAATCATAACGTGAGACATGAGAGAGTCTTGTCCCTTATGGGAGGCATTGTGACAGTGAAGATCACTTGATTTCACAGGTTTCCAAAGGTACAATAGTTAAGACGCATCTCTGTGTGGAGTCCATAGGATCTGCAAGTCAGAGTTGGAAACGTTCTCTGATGCTTTATTAGGACAGTACTCTCAGGAGTGGAGCCATGAGGGAGAACCCAGTCATTGCAAGGGAAGCTTCAGCTTCAGTCTGATCCCACTCAATCTGACGTTTGGCTGCAGAGACCTCATGGCAAAGTGAATCTGACCTGAGGTAAATGGTGATGTTTTCCCCCTGCTAAGCAACCTCTGTGTCCCTTTCAGCCAAGGGGAGGGAGGCTTGAGGAGGGAGATTAGGTGTTGACTTCTTCTGGGAAACTATGCCACTAGGCGAAGTATAGTTCCTCAGGGAAGCTCTGCTTCTGTTCTGGGAACTCACTACTTACTGAGGGATGTGTCATTGCAGGCTGGCTTAGCAAACCTGGATTGGGCACTAGAAACCCACTGGCAGAGCATGATTTGTTGGTTTTTGAGCAGTAGAGAGGGCACAGGAATTTGGGCCAGTACTTGGCATAATGTTTGAGATACTAGGTGTTTTTCTTGTTTTAGGTTTTGCCTAGAAAAAATGAGCACATACTCTTAAGACAGGAGAGACACAAGCAGGATCTTATGGAGAGCAAAGCATGAAAATGGCAGGTGCATCGCTGTGGAGTGTGTGTCCAGAGTGTAGTCATCACCATGTCCATGTCAGTGGAAGGAAAGAAAAAATAAAATCAAAAGAACAAAACCAGGAACCGACCACAACGGAGCCATGCACGCTGACATCTGTCACAAACTGCTACTTTCAGTAGAGGCAACAGAATGAATGCACAGGAACAAAGCATGATTTCTTTGTTATTGCTTTTTTCAAAGGTTTTTCAAGAGTGGATTGTGAATTGGAAGATGCTTCGGGTGAACATCGTCCTGGGGATACTCTTCGTTTCTCTTGCTGGACCTGGAATTGGGGGGAATATTCTTGTATTTGTAAGACATGTATATAATTTTGTTTTGATTCCAAAGAAAAAACCCATAGATTTTATCATCATTCACCTGGTTTTTTCAAATGCAATCATTATTTGTAGCACAGGGCTTAGAGATATAGTCCTAATTTTCCATTTCAGAAACTTCCTAGGTAGTGCTGGCTGTAAAACTGTGGTTTACCTGGGGAGGGTGGCCCGAGGCCTGTCCATCTGCACCACCTGTCTCCTCAGCGTGGTCCAGGCCATGACCATCAGTCCCAGCAACACCCTGTGGGGAAAGCTCAAGCCTCGGACTGCATGGCAAGTTCTTCCCTATCTTCTCCTCTGCTGGGTCATTAATCTTCCATTAAGCTCCAACTTGCTGCTCTACATCACAGCAGTTGGCAGCGTGAATAGATCTGAGATTGGAACCTATGTCAGGCACTGTTTTTTGCTGTCATACAGACCCACAGTCTGGTGGCTTTTCCTCTGTCTCATGGCTCTGCGGGATGTCCTCTTCCAGGGTGTCATGGGCTGGAGCAGCGGGCACATGGCTTTCCGCCTGTATGAGCATCACAAGCGTGTGCTCTATCTGCACAGCTCCAGGTTGGTGGTGAGTTCCAGCCCAGAAATCAGAGCTACCATAAATATTCTAGTCCTCATGACCTGTTTCCTTTTCTTTTTTTGGACAGATTTCATGTTCTCCTTCTACATAGGGTCCACGGTAGCCCGTGAAATTACACTCCTGTATGTTCAATTATTTCTAGAACTCGGTTATGCGGTTCTCAGCCCATTTGTGCTGATGAGCAGGGATGTTGCTGTCACTAAACCCTGATGAGTCCAAGTTGAAGAACGTGGCCCAACGTTCTCTGTCCATTGCTCTGCAAACTAAGGGTCGCTGAGTTAGGGACTGATTCACCCTAGTATTGGAATGTTTAAAATGCTGCTTTACTCAACATTTAGGATAATACACTTGCTTTTAGTATTCCTACCATTTTTTAAGAAGTGTGGCGGGAGGCAATTTAAGGCTGATCAGAGGATACCAGGATTTGGAAAGGGTTTCTCAAGAACCTCCCACTTTGCTTACTGGGGAAGGTTTTGCAGGGCTGGCCTTTAGGACATTGGTACCCTCTACCCGGTCAGATCTTTTAAGCCAAGGAGGACATAGGGGAATTCGATTCCCACCATTGTGTCCACAAAGTGGGACTCAGCTCTCATATCAGGGAGGTTGCTCTGAGCTTAGTGAGTCCTGGCTACTCTGCCCTGCCCATGCTTTCCCAGTGACCCCCAGTGGGAAAGAACAGGGAGAGATGAGGCTGACCCCTTCTGCTTGGTGGGGATCCATTGGTGAAGAACCGACACTGGCTATTTTTGATGAGTTGGGTTCTCCTTGCTGATTGCTTGACTTTGGAGGCTTCCAGAAGCGCTAAGGAAACTGTGAGGGTCAGGACTCAGACTGGAAGTCACAAGCCATGCTGGGTTTGAGGAGTGCCCCCAGGTACAGAGCCAGCTGCAGCACATCCTCAGAGCCCTGCACACCTGCCCTGTAGCTGCTAGCCAACCCACCCCAGGCAGCCCTGGCTCATCTGCCCTCTCTTTGGGGCTACAGAGGAACAGTGGGGCATTTGCTCCATTGACAATGATGTGGGCTTCGGGAAGGAAGGCCTGGGTCCATCACAGACACATGGGGACCCCGGCCTCAAGGTGCCCTGCAACCACTCTCTGGAACACGGGTGTGGACGCCTCCTGAGCAGGCAACGCGGAGGAGACCATGGCCAGGCCCAGTGCTGTTGGCCAGGAGCTCTGCAGGCACAGAGGGCCTGGCCTGTAGATGGGTCAGGATCTGCAGTGCGAGCCTCAACTGGGCCATGAGAACCACGCAGACAGAGCCCACCCCTTTAACTTTGAGCAGAAGTGAAGCCATGCTCCACATGGAGCTGTGTACACAGAGCTGCAGGGCACAGGGGTGGGAGTGGGGTAGCGCAGAGCCGCAGTCAGGGACCGCACCCCTTGGACCCCCTAGGCAACAGGATGTCTCAGGGCCAGGATAAACCCTGCATTCACAAGGTGAAGCCCGAGAGTGCTGCTGTGCAGCTCCAAGCCGAGCAGGGGTGGCACGCTCTCCAGGACGTGGTCTGAGCTCAGGTTGAGGAGGCTCTGGGATGTGCAGCTGGGGTGCGTAGGGGCTGGAGCAGTTTGTCTCTGCTCTTGTTGGAGGATTATTTGCATTTTCACAAATAAAAACGATGTGTATTGAAGCTTCGCTGCGTGCAAGGTTGTTACACGCGTGCATGCCAAGGGCAGTGACCCTAGCAGGCAGTGCAGGGAGCCCCTGTGCTCAGGGCCAGGGGAGAGGGTGGCGAGGGCACAGATACCTTCTGGGTCCCATCTACCAGCTCCTGGCTCCTGGCTCCCAGCTCTGCGTGGACGTGGCTGGCGCTGAGCTCTGGGCTGCTGGGTCCCGGCTCTCCACTTTTGTCCTCTGCTCTGAAGTCAGAGTCCCTCTCCAGGGACACACTGCACTCACTGTGAGAGGCTTTGCTCAGTTGCCAGCTGACACTCAGGCTTGTGCACCTTGGGCCGCTGTGCTTAGTGTGTCAGTGATCCTGGGCTTGGAGATATCCTGTGGGTGCCCTGCTCCAGGTCCTTTGGTCTACACCGTTAGGGTCATTGTGGCTCAAGTGGCCTCTCTGTTTGCTTTTTAGCTCCTCCTGCTGTTTCCCACATGGGCTGCTTTACCTCCCACTCCCTCAGCCTTATGAAGGTGTCTTTCCCCACATCCTCACCCTCATGTCTCCCGTCTGTGCATGATGCCCGCCACAGGGCAGTGGTGTCACGGAGTGGGCTGTGCGCAGGTGATACTGGAAGTGGAACTCAGGGCTCCCGCATGCTGCACAGGCACCTGCCATGGAGCTGCACCTGCAGCCACACTGTGATCTCAGGGTTGGTGCACATTGTGGGACCTGGAATGCTAGGTGGGGTGCCGGCAGCATGCATCTTTTCACCCCAGCTACCCTGTCTAAAACCTCTGCCCTCCTCCTAACATAATTCCCCCAACAGAAGGCCACCTCTGGCTCCTGGTCACCTCTTTTGGCTTCTTCGTTGTTGTGCTTATTTATTTCTTTTTGGTTCTGGAAATGGAACTCACAATCTCGCCTTTGAGAGGCAGATGTTGTGCTGCTGAGCTGTCTGCAGCCCTGTTTTTCTGTTTTGAAACAATTATTTTTTATTAGTGCTTGTTTTCCATACATCATGATTCCTTCCATCGCTGGGAGTGGGATTTTTTGTACAAAACACAGCTTAATTCTTTCCCTGTGTTACCTCCCTCCCTCTCCACCTCATGGATTCTTTCCATTTGCAAAAGAGCCTCCTCCATGCCTCCCAGTGTTGTCTTTTATTTGCTTTTTAACTGATTTACATTTTCTTTTTCTTTTTTTTTTTTTTTTTGGTCTTTTTTTTTCTTTTCATCAGTACCGGGGATCAAACTCAAGACTGCCTGCTTGCAAGGCAGGCACTTATGCCGCTGAGCTAAATCCCCAGCCCCTACTTATTTACATTTTGGGAAGAGAAATTATGCTATATATGAACTCATGTGGCTGCTTTAATTCATGTAATATTAAGCTTTCAATGTACAAGCATTTTCCTACAAATGAAATTTTCCTACAAAGAGACAATGTTAGAATTTTTCCAGAGTTCTCTAGAAAGGGTTAAGGATCCCATCCACTGGCTGAGTTCCCATAAGCCTTCTCCCTGTCCATTTTTCCAAGTTACCTTTTAGGGAATCTACTTCATTTTTAGGAAACTGAAATATATCACTACTCTCTGCATTCTCCTAGCATAGCTCCCACTTGCAAAGCTTTCAGGCTTGAGATATATATATATATATATATATATATATATATATATATATATATCTCAGGAACTGATCAGGCTTCCAATTTCCTAAAACAAATGCATGGATGAAGGGTTCAATAGAATAGAAAACTAATTGATCCAGAATGGTCAGAACTTGCTTGGAGCTAAGACAAAGAGTTCTCTGAACCATGAGTGTTTACGGGGGAGAGGAGTGAGCAGAGAAGCCCAGGGAGGAGCTAAGGTAGAAGGTTCAAAACCAAGAAAGACCTTGAGAAGTGAGAATGAAAACATTCTAGACAGTAAATCTTAATGATTAAGAGAACTTTTTATCTCTATGGCTGGCAGTTATTGCCCTGGAATTGGAGAGACAGTCAAATGTCCTCAGCTGTGGCCTTGTCTTGCCCTAGAAGTGTCACAGAATAGGTCTCTGCGGTGACTGCTGGCATGAAGAGTTATATTTTCTATGTGCCAGCTGCCAACTCTGTGGGCAAGTCACCTCTGCTGCAACAGACTCAGAAGTAGTTATAGAAAGCCAACTGATTAACAGGAAATGTTTGTTTTCATTCTTCAGTTTTAACTAATGTAATTTATAATCTTGTGTAGCACGATATAACAGATTTCTAACAGCCTTAGAACCACACATACTGTTTGTCCTTTATATTGTCTTTTGTAACAGATTACAATAAAGTTGGGCCAACTTACAAAGAACTTGATCTGCTTTATAGTGGTGTTATGGTTTGAAAATTGGTGGTCAACTTAAGGCCAGCTGGATTACATCAGCATGCATTGAGAGAAGATGCTCCACCTGAGGAGGGTTGCCAGGATAAATAGGTAGAGAAGAAGCTAGGTGGGGGGAGGGATTGAGGTGTGAAGGAGGCATTGTGGGTTCTCTTAGGAGTTGCTGTCTGAGCTGTTGGTTCTCCTGAAGAAGCTTTGGTCTTCACATTGAGCATTGCTTCCTAGCTCTGGAGGGGAAGACATGTGCTGCCTAGTCTCCAGGATGAACTCATCACGCTGCTTCCTGGCACGTACCCAACTGTGCTTGTCTTTGGAGGAGCTCGGGGCCTCCGTGTCGCTGTGGACAGCTGTGGTGCCTTTCAGAACAGCCCTCCTCTTTGTTGTGAGTGTGATTTCTCGGCTCCAGTGTAGAACCCTCATCCCACTAGCACAGCTCCTTCATCCTGCTGGCATAGAATTTCTGGCTTCCACCACTGAACCTTGGGTCTTCCCAGCACAGATCTGTAAAAGAGACTGGCATGAGTCATTCTTGTGGGCTCTGGACCTCCAGTTGGACTGGTGGAGGCATTGTGCTGAGCTCTGGGTTTTTATCTGGACTCATGTAGGACATTGCCGTGGGGTGGTGTTTAGACTCTTGACTAAATAATGTATGTCGTTGATGTTGGGGATAGATTTCCTGCATTCTCCTGTGTTAACTTCCAGCGACCATTATAAAAACATTATAAACTCCGTGTCCTGATCTGAATTGTTCTTTGTGTACAACCCCTGACTACAACAAGTGGTCACTATTGCGTGTGCGTGTGCGTGTGTGTGTGTGTGTGTGTGTGTGTGTGTGTGTGGTGTGGTGTGCATATGTATTCTTTGGCTTTTTATCATGAAGAGTTTGAATTTTGCATGGAGAAAGGAAATCTGAGCATGGGACCCTACGTGAGAGATGTCTTCAATAAAACAAAAGGTGTTATTTGAAAGCCAGGGTTTTCCTCAGACAGTGACAGCCGTTCTTATGGTATCATTTTTCATGACAATGACACAGGGCTGCATTGTCCTGTGGTGCTGTGAGCAGTGTGCTTTTGGCCCAGAGATACCAGGTCCAAGGTCTTGGTGTCTTCCTATTACTTTCCGTGTCCCTCCAGCATCATTTCCACAAATGGTCCTTGTTCTACCCATTTCTGTGCAGTCTTGTGCTAGTCAGGAAGCAAGACAAGGTGCTCTGTGGTTGTGGGGAAACTGAGTCAACAGTAGCAGGAGCTCAGGAGAATAAGGGAAATTTTTCTGACATGAGTAGAACTCAGAGGACTGAACTGCAGAGTTTGGGGTGAGGTTTACATAGAGCTTGTCATCTTCCAGATAGACAATCAGAAACTACCAGAGGAGATAAGCTTTTGTTGAAGGCCAGGTACAGCGGGTACTTGTGGTGAGCACAGCTGTATGTAGCGAAGTTGTTTAAGCACATTCATGGCAGTTTCAATTCAGTGACAAATCCTGTGATTCAGCAGAGTTCAGTGGCAGAGAACACAAGGCCTGCAGCTTACAGAGCAAAGCAGCTGAAGTTAGGTCAGGATTTCTGCTTCACTATCGTGTATTGTGTACTCATCCCTATGATACAACTTCATTAGGCCTATAGATCCTCAAGTTAATTCAACAGCAACTTCTTGCAGGTAGAGGATTGAGCCCTGGGGAGCTGTAGAGCCTCTTTCAGCCTCAGGTTCTAAGACACAGATCTTCAGAATTCTATGATCATTATGGAACATGTGACATGAAGAAAGTGACCGCAACCACAGGGGCCAGCTATCCACAGTCAGCCTCCATCTTTGAGCTGATGGGAGACCGTCAGGTACCTTCTCTCCTTTATCCCCATACAGCGGAGTAGTTGGAAATAAAGCTAATATGTCATTTCCTTTCTCTATTAAGTATTACTACTGGAAACATTAAAACATAAAACTGAGCCAACACCACAGCCTACAGTGAGAATGATTCTTTAATGATGTTCAACTCACAGCAATTTTCCAGTAACATCTGTCCAAATTTCTATGATTCTCTTAATTAACTATACCTTATTAGCAACAAGACTTCAGTAAAACCACAGACTGTTGTCTTTGCTAATGTGTCTTAGTTTTCTCTATGTTTTTAAAATTCTGAGTCAGTTTTAAAATTGTATTCCATTTATTTCTTGAAGAAACGAAGGCATTTGTGGTAATGAATTTTTATGGCTAAATTTTGTCTGTTGTTATATGGTCACTAAACATGTTGCTTTCCTCTGTATTTCTCATAAGTCCACAGTTTTATAGGACAGATAAGCTTAATTAGGATAGCTTGATTTTGACCAGGTCCATTATTTCTATTAAGAAGTTTGTTGTGGTTGATTCACTGTGCCAACCTGAGAAGCTTAGAAGTTTAACTGAGAGACTAGCAGCAAACAGGATCTTTAGTTTGTAAACGTCCTCATCATGTGAAAGAGGAGGGCACAGAGATTTTGTGAGTGCTAAACATATGCTGGAGGTATCTTGTGACCTGTGTACAACATAAGGGTGTAGAAGGGTCTTGTTCTCTCCCGTTTTGCGCTGGCTGCTGCCTGAAGATTATGGACTCAAACCTCCACAAACCGTGAGGTAAATAAACTTTTCCTTTCTTTATTTTCTGTGTAGGGTGTTTTGTTATAGCAATGAGGAAAAGTAACCAAGACAAAGTATGAATGGCTCATCCAACAATAACTAAAATGTGCAAAGCATTTAATTTTTTATTTTGAAGAGAATAAAAACAAGTGAAATACAACAATAGGTTCAATCAAAACAAAACAATGACTGTGGTACAGCACTTTAAAATAAGATAAAAGAAAATCAGTGATGGCTACCATAATGCCTCTTTGTTATCTACAAAATAACTGCGCATACCATCAATAAAATTAAACAAAGTAGAATAGAACAAAACCAATCAAAACAAAACAATGAAAACAATTACAGAAATTCAGAGCAAGATAAGAGATAAACAACAGTGGCTACCATAGTGTATTTTGTTATCCTCAAAGTAGTTGCCTATACTATCAGACATAATAAAATCATATAAAGCAAAACATAATCAAACCATACTAAACAGAACAGTGAAAAAATGCAGGGATTCAAAACACAGTAGTAGATTAACAATAGCCACTGATTTTCCTTTTTAGACATCTCCTTCCCTTTTCTTTCACAATATCTAGTGTGCATTTTGGATCCCACTAACCCTCTTAGTGTTTTACAGTAGAGAGACAGCATGATGTGCACCCACGGGGCTCTGAACCATTTCACCCACGAGCATGATCTCCAGTTGTACCCACTCACCTACAAGAGCCTCGAGCTTATCTTTCTTTACAGCTGTGAAGCTTTCCATTGTATAAAATGCTGTATCTTATCCATTCTGCAGTTAATGGGCAAGCTACCTGTACGTTTTTTCTGGTTCCCTGTCAAACAGAGCATTGTTTTCTCTCCTTTGAATTTCACACTCGAATTTTCTTTCAAGATATGTATGTTTCTTGTATAGAACGTACTGATGGGTCCTTTCTCTTGATCCACTCTTTCTGTTTCTTTTTATTGGTGAATTGAAGCCATCTACATTCATGGTTATGGCCAAATGCACTGGCTCCTCTCTGCCATGGTATTGTCCTACAATTGGCTGCCCACTTTCCCCTCCATTCAGTTGTCTGCCATGCGTGGTGATCACCCTCTGCTTGTGTTCCTGGAACAGTGGTCATTTTCATCTCTCTCTAGAATGTTCTTCAGTATTCTCTGAAGGGTTTGTTCACTGTTCATGAATTCCTTCAGTTGTTTGTTGTCATGGAAATATTTTGTTTCTCCATCAATTTTGAAAGATAGTTTTATGGGGTACATCAATCTGGGTTTGGGGGCTGGGATTTAGCTCAGCGGCATAAGCGCCTGCCTTGCAAGCAGGCAGTCCTGAGTTCGATCCCCGGTACTGATAAAAAGGAAAAAGACAAAAAAAAAAAAAAAAAAATCTGGGTTTGGAAGTTATTTTCTCTTAGGACTTGAAATACTTCATTCGAACATGTTCTTGATTTGATGGTTTGTTTTGAAAAGTATGTTTTGATTCTAATGGGTTTTCCTTTATAGGTGATCTGTTTCTATTCTCTAAGATTTTAATATTCTTCTCTTTGCTGAGTTTATGGGCCTTGATTATTATGTCTGGGTGTAGATTTGTTTTGGTTATGGCTATCTGGAGGTGTATATGCCTCCTTGGCTGCATGCCATGTCCTTTTTCCATGCTTGGGAAATTTTCTATTACTTCTGTATACAGACTTTTTATGTCATTTGTGCTGACCCCTGCTTTTTTGCTTACATCTATTGTTATTTTTCTTTGTGTCTGAAGGTCTACCTTTAGTTTCTTTGAAGTGATTCTGCCAGCTTTCAATGGAATTTATCTCCTCGGTATCTCTTTAAATCTGTTTCTTGCATTACAATCTTTCTTATACTTCTTCATTCAAAATTTTCCCTCATTTTTCTATATTCCTTTATTTTTTGTATGTGTCTTCTTTTGTGATGTTTAGCAACTCTTTTGGTTTTTCATTTCTTCTTTTACCTGAGATAGCATTTCTGTTCTAACTCCTTTTATAGCCATGTGAAGTTGTTTCTTTACTTCAGTTACCATCACTTCAGAAACTTCAGGTTTGCACCTGCTTATCTCTTCTGTACTTATGTCTCCTGGACTTGCTCTGCATTGCGTTGGAGGCCAGAGACTGCCTTTTGCTTCTTTGCCTTGACATTTTCCTGGGTTTTTCCAGACCAGTGGGTAGTGGGATCCCAGGCACTTCCTGAGTTAGCTAGTCTAGTGGTTGATTGATTGTGTCAACTTGAGACAGTTAGAAGCTAACTAAATGGGTTTAGCATTTCTACACTCAAGGATGTAGAAGAAGACCCACCCTAGGGTGGGTTATCACCTTGAGGTATAACAGGGGAGGAGGAAGGACAAATCCATTCCATTCTTGGGAGAAGCTCCAGTCTTCGCCTTTGGTTTGGACCTTGCTCCTGACTTCCAGTACATTCTTCAGCTTTCCAGCATAGACTCTTCAGCTGTTCATCACAGAGCCTTCAGCCTTCTGTCGCAGACCCCTCAGCCTGCTGGTGTGGACTTGCACAAGACACTAGGGTGAACTCCAGACCTTGCATTGAATCCTTCGGCCTCCAGTGCGTAGACACCCTCTGCACGCTTCCTCATCGGACTCTGTGACTGACTATCATAGGCCAATCTTGTTGTTTCTGTATATCCCGGGTTATATCTGTTCTCTCTAGTAAAACCCTGACCAGTACAGCTACAATTTCTCTCATGTGCCTTGTTGGTTCTCCTGGCCAGTGCTGGCTACAGGTATCCACTGGGGGCCATTGGGTGAGCTGGTGCTGGCCTGGCTGCTGCTTTTCCCAGGTCACACTGGCGATCAGCAACAGGAAATGGGGGCAGTGCTGGCTGCTGCTTCCTGGACATGAGCTGGTTACCAGCAAGAGGCATTCCTGATGGTGGCTGGGGCAGGGTTGGCCACTGTGGAGTATGGAATTTTAGGAGCCTCTATGCACACATGAAAATCCTAGAATTGGTTTTTGAGCAAGATAGACTCTAGAAATAAATCATATTCACTGCAGATAATAATTCCAAAAAAGTTCTAGAATTTCTGTGATTCCAGATTGAGACAGGTGGGTGGGTCTGGATCAGACATCTGTGAAAGAAAGAAGTTCACTCAGGCCACAGTGATTGATATAGGAACACAGAACACAGATGATTTCAAGATTGTACCTCTCTTGTGCAGAAATAGCCACATGTTTATTGAATAGTTCGACCCATATTAGCCTGTACGGAATGTAGCTGTGTACCCTGAAGGAAATAACCCAGAGTGCTGGAGTATAGGATTCTACAGTTGATAGCTCATATATAATCTGCTCATTCAGACAGAGCTTGCACATTGGCTGTGACAGATACCCTTATGAGGATTGTGTCACAATCCTAGAAAGACTCTTCCCTATTGAATGCTATTTTTAAATGCATGTGATTATTGGATTTCAGGATGACATGGAAAAATATTGAGAATTTTAACTCCACAAACTAAGTTGATTACTTTTTTAATTTAAAAAGATTAAGATAATAGAGGACATAGCAAAGCAGATCAGAGCAGAATAATTTGAGCAACATAGTTTCACTACAAGAAAACCCGACATAACAATTCCTACCATTGTGCCTCTTTCCTTGAAATATTTGAATATACTTTCATACACTACAGTACCAAACATAATGAAATAGTATAAAACCATGTAAGAGAATGAAAGTGTTACAGAGTATTCAGAACCAACTAACAGAAATGAACAATAGTTACTATACTATCTCCTTGTCCATAAAATCTTTTGTTTATGCTATCATATATAATAAAATAAAATAAGATATGACATGACAAAACCAGTGAAGACAGAAGAACAAAAGCTTGGTGGACTTCAAAACAAGATGATATTAAATCAGCACTAATTATTATAATGTCCTGTTTGCTTCAAAATAGCTGTTCAGACCATCACAGACAATAAAATCAAACAACCCAGAATAAAAGCATGCCAACGAATGAATGAAAATGTTATAGGTCTTCAAAGCAATATAAGGGAGAATCATGATTACCACATAATTTTATGTATTCATACCATTTCTTACACTAGGGAGACAATATGGTATTTATACACGAGTGTTTGATTTATTTCACTTATGAGTATGGTATCGAGTTGCATCAATTTGCTTATAAACAACTCATTGTGATCATTCTTTATAGCTGAGTAGTACTCCATTGTATTAAAATACCACAACTTTTTAATCCATTCCTCAGTTGGTGGACACTTAGGTAGTTTTCAAGTTCTGGCTATTAATAACTGTGCTGCTATAAACATGAGTGCACATATATCACTGTGGTATGATGTTTGAGTTCTTCTGGGAATTTGCGTAGAAGTGGAATAGCTGGAAAAAGTGGGAGTTCCAATCCAGAATATCTGAGAAATCTCCAAACTGACCTCCATAATGGTTGCACCAGTCTACACTCCCATCAACAGTGCAGGAGAGTTCCTTTTACCCCACAGCCTCTCCAGTATTTGTTTTTGGAAGTTTTCTTTATCCTGGCCATTATTTCAGGAGTGAGATGGACTCTCAGTATGGTTTTAATTTGCATTTCTCTAATTAGTAATGATGCTGAACATTTTTACATGTATTTATTTGTCATTTGTATTTCTTCATTTGAGAACTGTATATTCATCGCATATGCCCATTTTTGAATTGGATCTTTGAATTGTGGAGGTCTGATTTTTTTAAATTCTTTATATGTTTCAGACAGAAGTTCTGTGTCTGAGGGACAGTTCAGTAAGAATTTTTTCCCAGAATGTGGGTTTTCTTTTCACTATGCTTGAGATTTCTTTTGACATGCAGAAACTTTCAATAAGAAATGATTCCAGTTATTGATTCTGAGACGTATATCCCGTGCAGTTTGATTCTTGTTCATGAATTCTCTAACTACCCCTATGTCTTCAAGCTTCTTACTCAACTTGTCTTCTAAATAGATTCAGTATTTCCGTATTAAAATTCAGATCTTTGATCTATTTAGGTTTATTTTAGTACATGGTGTTTAGGCATGGGTCTAGCTTTAGTTTTGGGCATATGGAGAGCTATTTTTTCCATCACCATTCACTAAAGAGACTGCCATTCTTACAGTGAACAAGTTTGGCCCCTTTATCAAGATAAGGTGTTGAGTGTGTTTGTAGTTGTGGTTGTATCTTCTAATCTGTTCCATTGGTCTTTGGTTCTGCTTTTATTCCAGTACCATGCTGATTTTACTACAGTTGCTTTGTGTATAACTTCAAGTCAGGGATTGTGATGCCTCCTGCCTTGCCTTTGTTGCTTAGCATTGTCTTTGCTATTCTAGGTCTCTTCTGGTTCCAGATGATTTTTAGGAGTAATTTCTCTAGATCTATGAGGTATTTTGATGGTATTTTTATTCAGATTGCATCAAATCTGTATAACAGTTTTGGGAGAATGGGTAGTTTCACAAAATTTATTCTTCCTATCCATGAGCAAGGGATATCATTCCATTTTCTGAGATCCTCTTTGATTTCTTTTCTTCAGAATAGTATCATTTTCCCTCTGTAGGTCTTTCAGTTCTTTTGTGAGATTAATTCTTAAATATTTCATTTTTTAGATGTTAGTGTGAAGGATGTAGCTTCTCTTATTTGTCTCTTAGATATTTTATTGTTAGTGTATAGGAGTGCTATTGATTTTTGAGTACTGAATTTGTATCCTGCTATATGTTGAATTTATTTATTATATCCAGGAGACTTTCAATGGAGTTTTGGGGCCTTCTATGTAGAGTATCATGTCATCTGCAAATAATGACAATTTAGCTTCCCATTTTCCTATCTTTAACCCTTTTATTTCTCTATCTTGTCTAATTTCTCTTGCTAGTATTTCAAGTACTATATTGAGTAGGAGCGATGATAAGGGACACTTTTGTTTTGTGCCTGATTTTAAGATGATGGTCTTCAGTTTTTAGCCATTTAATATGACACTGGCTGTTGGTTTGTCATAGATGGCCTTTATCATATTGAGGTAAAAACCATTTATTGCATTATTTTGTAAGGTTCTTATCATGAATGAATGTTGGACCTTTCTGCATCTATAGAAATGATCATGTGATTCTTACTTTTGGCTTTATTGATATGGTGGATTTCCTTGATTGTTTTACATATGTTGAAGCATCTCTGAATGCCTAAAATGAATCCAGCTTGGTCGTGATTTATAATCATTTTGTTGATTTGCTGCATCCTGTTTGCCAATATTTTATTGAGGAGTTTTGGGTCTGTGTTCATTATGGAAACTGGCCTGTAGTTTGCTTTTTTAGCTGGGTCTTTCACAGGTTTTGATACTAGAGTAGTATTTTCTTCCAGGATTGAATTAGGAAGGATTGCTTCCGTTTTAATTTCATTGAAGAGTTTGAGGTGTGTCAGCATTTAGTCTTTGTATTTCTTGTAGAATTCCTCAGTGAATCCATCTCTGCCTGGGCTCTTTTTGTAGGTAAGGACTTAATTACATTTTCAATTTCATTAATAGCAATTGGGTTATTCAGCACCTTTACATCTTGACATAGGTTTGGTACTTCATATGTTTATAAGAATCTGTCTATTTCTTCTGTGTAACTGAGTTTCAAACTTGCCAATAATCAACGTGGCCTGAATCACAGAGATTTTGGCACTGATTTTATTTTAATCACAATGTTTGACATCTGTGGAATGGAGATCTGAGCAATATCTTCTTTGATATACACAGAGAAAATGCCCTAGATTATTGAACAGAAATCTGACTGAATCATTAGAACTTCAACTACAGTGAAGCCAGATCCCTTCCAGCTCAGCATCCAATATCTCCACAGCCAGCCTTGCTGCCAGACTTGCACAAATAATCTCTCCAGTCTTGCACTAGAACAGAGGCAGGGAGAATAAAAGTCCATTCATACTGTTCTGAGATGAGTCAACAAGGCCATGAGATGACCCTAATGAATCCTGAAAACACTTTTTATTTTATTTTATTTTATTTTATATTTTTTAATTTTGTGAGACAAGGTATCACTATGTAATTCAGACTGGCCTGGAGCCACTGTGTTACCCAGGTTGGGCTGGAATTTGTTGGGGTCTCAATGCCTCAGTCTCCCAAGAGCTGAGGTTAACAGTGTGCACCACCACAAAAGGCCTCTCCCCATTTCTTAGTGTTTAGTAATCTCTTCTTCATGTCTTTAGGTTTAGAAATCAAGAACCAAAATCTTCATTTAATGTAGAAGTAGATTACCTTGAAGCTCATGGAGGATAGGGACTGGTGACATGATGGAGAAAGCTCCTCTCATGGCTGCCCTGAGCTCCGGACCGTGAGGGTAACTCGGCTTACACTGCACTGTGGCCCTCATGTGCCTGCTGTCCTCTCTGTCCCTCACTTGGGATCACTGAATTGGGCTGCAATGCCCTCAGAGGCTCCTTTGTCCTCACAGCTGCTCTCCTTTAAGCAGTCTTGGTTTTGGGGTCTTGGTTTGGGGTCTTGGTTTTGTTCCTCAAGGACTCTTACCTGTAGCACACTCTTACCGGACCCTACTGATTGTGCTGGACAATATATTTCCTGGGTAAACATATAAAAAATGGTAAATCTTGACTTGTGGGGCAGTTAATCTGGGGGCCGATTTCCCAGCTTCACAGTTAGTGAAATATCTGCTGCCAGATGGATGATCCTGCTGTCCAGAGGCAGAGTCTCAGAAGGACTGACCAGGGGAGAAAGCCGGATCATACCACATACCAGTGTTGACACTGTGGTATTAGGGGTCAAGATAGAAACTACTTCAAAGAAAGAAGTGAAAGAAAGAAACAGCAACAGCTTACCAGAGTGAGAGAACTCAGAGTTGCCCTTTCACTGTGATATGTAGCAGTGCCCACATGCATTCCATGCCCAGATGCAAGTTACTAAAGAGAAGACCGTGATTGTACCTCAGAGCCCTGTGCTGGGAACAGTGTTTGCATTGAAAATCCAGGTGCATGAGGTCGAATCTGTGGGTTTTCCCTCAGGGCACATGACAAGTTTTGTGTACATGTCTCTCAAATATGAGGTTATCAATACCAGCTCCAATAAGAAAAGAAATCATTCTCTGTAGGAGGTTAGTCATCTTCAGACTGCATAGATCTGATTAGAAAAACCTTCGGAAAAGCACAAAGAAGCAAAGATAATGTACTTCAGGTCTGGGCTTTGCTTTGATACATTAAAGAGTAACTGTTTCTGAAGAATGTGCCGCTCATGAGATTCCAGCAGGTGCCCGATCTCACTCTTTGCTTTTGCTCACCTTATCCACCATCAGACCCCACTGAACAGCCACACAGAACATGCAAATTCCTCAGGGTGTCAAGCAGTGCACACTTGGTCAGAACCTGCTAGTCACACCAGGGAGGCCAGAGGGAAGCCACAGTGCAAAGCGCCTTGATATCAGCTCACTTCCAGGCTTCCCTCTGGTTCAGCTCCACACAGGGGCCTCACCTCCTTGGCCACTGTAACAAGCTCATCCCTCACAGCGGTGAGCTGACAATGAAGCCCCAGTTCTTCAAAAAACTGCGCTTGGCCAGAGGGAAGGGCAGGTTTGTGACCCCTCTCCACTTCCCTGAGTGGGGATCAGGGCCCACATGTGACACAGAAGACAGGCAGGTAGAGGGGGAGAAAAGTCCAACCCTGCCTCAGAGTGGAGCTATGTCTGGGTTAAAATTGTGCCTGAATTTGCACATGGGGTCTTGGGATCACACAGCTCTTCTGCATTTCTGCTGACATCGATTCCACCCTAATGAGAGTGGCACAACTCTCACGTTTGGTTCTGGTTCTGTGGACGTCAGAGATGTCTTCCTCTCTGTGTCTTCTGGACTTGGTGAAATCCAGTGGCTTTCTCAATCCCAGTGCCCGCCCTGTAGGTCAGGCCTCCCTGAGGTCTCACGTTGTGATCCCTACAATTGCTTTATGAATGTCATCCCTTTCCTGTCTTATCTCCTTCTGTATTACATGAGAATGAACTTCTGGAACAGAACTGTGCTC
Organism: Cavia porcellus; assembly: GCF_034190915.1. NCBI lineage: Eukaryota > Metazoa > Chordata > Mammalia > Rodentia > Caviidae > Cavia > Cavia porcellus. Next base: position 6,357,256 of record NW_026947496.1, on the reverse strand, counting down.
CTTCTTTAAAATCATAGAGTGAACATTTCAATCTTAGTTTTGCTTGTCAGGCACCACTTTGGATTCTCTGCACCAAGCTGACATCTGAATTACTTTCACCTCCTCCATGGGAGGTAGCAGGGACACTTACTCTGCCAGAAAAGCTTCCCAGTTGGGCTTTCGCCTACCTCCACCATGCATGGCTAGCTGTGTCCTTCACTCACAGATCCTTCCAGGGTTTTCCCTCCCTCTTCCTCAGTGCACCACGCTGCTGCCTAAATTCTGTCCCTTCCTCCGCTGCACAGGAGAACACCACAGGACAGCATCTTTCCATCTGGTGTCCACACTGCCTTCCACAGGCCTGCTTTAAATATTGCATGACTGTTCCTGAGTAGATGATTAGATATGGCTTTGGGTAGTAAAGCTGAGGAAGGGTCCTGGAGAGGAGCCGAGAAGGCAGTGTGAGAGACCCTGGGGAGATGTGTCTCTTCAGGAATGTGACAGGTGGATGACGCCTGGTTCTTTCAACACTTCCACCAGTTCTGTGCTTTAAGAGACCTATAAATCATGCTTAGTTTTCAAAGCATGTTATTTATTGATGTGCCTGTTATTGCATTATTTTTTCTGTGATTGCTCTCTTTTCTCTCAGATAACAATGAGAGATCATGGAACAAGAAAATTTTATTGCTTTCCTGAGGATGTCACACCTTTTCTGAGGAAGCTACACACCAAAATCTACATTGCTGGCTGTTGGATAGAGACCATTATCGTGTGTTTTAATAAGAATAAGGCTTCATTATTTCCTTGACCTTGGTATGTAAACATTTTTTAAAAAGTACTGTCTGTGAATCTACTCAAGTAATGGCTTTCTGTGGGAAGTGCTGGACACGTTTACATCATCCAGAAACCTTAGTGATACTATTCAACTTAACAAGGTGAAATCAGTCACTTAGGATTTGAATCCATGGCCTCCACAGTTCCTGTCTTGTTGATATTGAGCCAGCCCTAGGCCCCTGATTCCAGATGTTCTCATCTCCAGACTAGGGATGGTGCCTGTGCTGTGCAGGGGCATCCTGAGATCTCAGAAGGCTCAGGGATCTAGAGCTTGCAGAAGTACCCAGCATGTGTGAAAGACCAAGCAGATCATATCACGGTGTCTTCCTGTCTGTTTACCCACCTCACTGTAAATGTAGTGTCTTAGATTTCCTGCTTAGGAATGGCAGACTTCAGGATGAATGCAATCATCATAAAGAAGGCAAGAGCATCATATCTTGAAAGGACAGAAGACACTAGAAATAAACAACATGAAAATCTCGCCCCCCCCCATAGGGAGGGGAGAACATGGGCTCAGGAGACACAGTGGGGACCCACTGCTCCCCCACACTGGGGCTGAAATACTACTGAGGGCCCATGTCTCCCATTCCTCCTCCTCTACTAGAAAAGAGGAGCTTCAAACAACCTGCGTCAATCCTGCTGTCACATAGGGCTTCCTGTGTGGACCAGTGTGTCAGAGGTTTGTGGTATGAGTTGGTAAAGGATGACTTTCTTTTCCCTGGTCCCTGGCACCTGGCTGTCCCACAGTGCCAGTGGCTTTCACCTTGGTCTCTCCAGCTCCTGACCCTGCCCAGCCCTGTGTCCAGCAGTTCTTCTGCAGCCAGGGCAGCTGCAGGCCTCAGAGTCAGGAGTGCTCACCTGTGCAGTCTGTGTGCTTGGCGCATCATGGAGTCTGCAGAGCAGTGAGGCCAGGCCCTGTTTATCCCTCCTGAGTCCCAGGGCTCCTTGCTGAGTCTCCTGTCAAGATGTCAGCATCATGAGACTGGGATTCACAAGGGAAAACTGCTTCTTCTGCTCCTCCTCCATCGCTGGCCACAGTTCTGTCCTCTCTCTGCTGTCTCATGATGTGAGAAGTTACCAGTTTTTTGGTTCTATCACAGCTAATTCCGTGCCTCCTAGTCTGTCTGACTTCAGAGATTACAGAGGACATCTTTTCACCCTGTGAAGACTCTGAGTTCTTTCATATTTCTGTTTAAAATGAACTGCTTTTGAGAGTCTGTGCTGTGTAATGGGCTGGGTACACCGTTGGTGAAGGTTAGGGGGGTGGGGTGCACAGGAGCTCCATTTTGAGAAACAAGCTGTGCATCTGTTTGTGTGTTCTTGGGGGAACCCAAACACTGCCAGTTCCCCTTTCTTCACATTCTGTACTCTATGTGTTCTGCGTTAAGGAGTAGGCTGTGAGGCAGCTCACTTGTGCATACGATCTTAGAGCTCACTCACTTTCATGACTCTGTGCTGGAGGAAGCATCATTAAATATGTGCTGCATGAGGACGCCTCTGTCCGCCCCTGACCCTCACCAGCCCTGCCTCAAGAAGCTCCCGTTTAAGCAAAGGCAGCTTCTACAGTCTGCAGCCAAGCTCAGCATGGGAGTTCTGCATACCAGACCCACCTTATGGAACCTTGGTCCCAGGGCTCCCGGCCAGCACCGATTCTTTCAAAGAATTGTTATTGTTATTAAATTATTGTTATTGCATTATTTGTTATTGCATGCATTATGGCATGCCATTGCCATGAGTCTTGCCTGCACCTGGCAAAAAGTCTCCTTCTGCTCCATCTCCATCCCTGGGGCTGCATTTTAGCCTCATCTGCTTCACCAAGAAGAAACTTTGTGAATGTTTTCAAAATATATTCTCTCTTGATAAAAAATGGCTCTCAAATGACAGAATCGGAAGTGCCCTTGATGTGTGGTCTCAGGAACACGGGCTCATGGCTCTCTAGGGAGAAGGAGTAGGCTATTTACCCCTGTGGGTGCTGCTGTGTTCATGAGTCAGTTCCTGCAGCTCAGTGAGAGGTTCATGCATGATACCTTTTCCCTGTGGGTTTTTTGCTTATAAAATTTCTCTAGTGAGTGCTAGCTGCCTCTCAGCATTCAAATTCTACAGTTTTTGTTGGGGTTTAAGTGAATGTGTTGGGTCTTTACTAATGGAGCTGCCCACCACATTTCGGTCTAGTCCTTTTCTGTTTTATGGATGACTCTGTGCATTGACCTCGGGCCCCTCCATGTCAGGAAATCATGACTTTGAAGAGGAACATCGCCTGGGAAGCCCTGCCAGGTTTGTGTTTTCCTTCCTGTTCAGTCTACCTGCAGTGACTGGGGCAGCAATTGCTGTCTGTGTTTTGTTCTTGTGCTGGAGATGAGGAAAGGGCTTCCACATGCAGAGCACTCCTGTGGATCCGAGATGAGCAGTACAGCACATGTAGTTATGCCGGCCTTCATTGTATTAGGAAGACAATTGCTAACAAATCATAGAAGTGTATCACATAACACAGGGGACCGACTCAGAAACTGTAAGTGGTACAAGCGATGCCCAAAAAGTAGACGTACGCCTGGTGAAGTGGAGCAGTGATGAGCCTAAAAGTCTGCAACAAGCATAAAGAGGTGGAAGAATATGTACAGTGTGGGGTGCTGGTCTACCTGTCAGCTCTGACATTCCGTGTTCAGTCTCTATGTGAAAAACACTAAGCATTTTTCAAATACTCCTAGTGTATCTTATTAATACATTCATGCATGCAGCCTAAGCATTTAAAAACCAAATTTTTTACTCAATGCACATAGAATCCACTTCTTTGCAACACCTTGAAGTTAATGAGATGGGTATCATTTCGAGAAATGAACCACAAATTGTGTGAAACCCTGTTTGTATTTTAATTGCCAAACCTTAAACTCACATGATTAAAAATAGAGAAATACAAAATATATTCTGTCAAATTTTTTCTAATAAGCATTAATTTACCACTTTCTCTTAAAATTTTTATTTTTTCTTGAAGTCTTCTAAATATTTATGTATATAACATGGAATTAGTTTCCATTGTACTTTGAAACTTTTAATTCTTGCATTATTCCTCCATTGGATTAAAAGTAGCCCCTGTATATCATTTCATATTTGTATCATACCATTCTTGCATAAATTTCCTAAAATTCCTCTCTAGGAAGGATGTTTACAGATATTTTCAAATAGAAACTAAAAGTAAATTTTGTCTAGTAGCCAATATGTGCTTATGCAATAATTTACATCTTTTCTGTTCTGATTCTCAAATAGAAATCTTATCAGGAAATGGAATTGCTTGGTGCTCATAATTGTAGCACAATTTTCCAAGTGATTTTCCAGTTCTCGACTGCTCTAACAGTGACCCTGAAAGACAGAGGCATACATAGTGAATTTAAGGCTACATCTTCAGGGAGGCTGCTTAATGTGATTAGTTCTGTATACTCTATAGAGAATCAATAAGGAGCTTCATATTTCCTCACAGAAAATATAAATTCAACAGTAAATTCTCAGGGTCTTTGTGCTGCACAAGTTCTCTCACAGTGACCCAGGTGTCCCTCTCTGTGAATAAAAATAAATGGAATAAGAACTGCATAACCAAGGGTGAGAAATTCTTGAGCATTTATGACAGTGGACTGAGTCACTCTGAGGAACTTATAAACAGGGAAAGGAGACAATCTATCCAAGAAAACAAAGTATCAAAAGGAGAACTCATTGAGCAGCTTTGATTTCAGGAAAAGCTGTGTAGAAGAACATGGCATTCTGCATTTGAAGAACCTGTGGTGTTTTTGGAGCCCGCACCGTGGAGCTGCTGGCCGTGACCATCATGCCCTGAAACCCTGCATCCCATAGCATCCTGCTGGGGAGAAAATTCCACTTTATTTTCTTACTTTCTGGTAGAAAATAGCAGTACCTCTCACTGTCACTAACCTTTGATGAGTTCATGCTGATATTTGTGATGGAGTGGAGTAAGTTCATGGCTATCAAAAGGTGGAGACCTCTTAAAATGAGAAGCACAGGGATGATGTAGCATGCAGACCTTTATTTGAGCCTCCTCCACACAGTTGGGATGGATGGTGATGGCCTGGACCTGTGTGAGGAGACCGCTGTTGCAGATGGACAGGCCTCAGCCCACCCTTGATAAATGAACAGCAGTCTTACAGCCTGGTCATCTGGGAAATTTCTCACACTGAAAGCTGCTATTGTCTTTGGGTTCTGTGGGAAACAAGCATTAAAATATTTGTGATATCTAAATGGATAAGAATGAGATGAGCTGATGGACAGACCCAGAAGGACACAAAAGTTTCAGCAATGGAGGATACAGTGGATGGTGATGAGGATTTGGATCTTTGGTCAGATTACCCATGTTTAAATATGAATCATGCTATTTACTATCTGGGAATTGAGGAAAGATACTTAAAATGTACTGCTGATTGACCAAATTTTTATTAAAAAGGAAGACATTTTTATTGATAAAGCATTCAGCAGAATGGGACACATGTAACACAAGATCATTAAAGAGACCTCAAATAGAGTGGGGAAATGTATTTTATAGCCAATTAGATAGAATCCATTAAACAAACTTTCTGCAGAATAATGACAACTCCTGGTCCAGGAAGAGGGTTTGACAGCTCTTACACACAAGCTTTATTGTGAATTGCCTGGGATTTGGTGACCATTGGTGTTAGTTCATTTTCTTCAGTCAAAGGAACTATAATGGTCAGACCTTGCTCTAGAGGATATGACTCTGCACATGGAGCAGAGGACCCAGGAAAGGTGGGCTCAACCCTGAGAACCTGGAACAGGCACTGTCTCCCTTCATGATGGAACATCTAGAGAGGGCTCCGGGGAGGGGAAAAACATTCCTGGGTGTGAACTAGAGAGTATGTTACACAGCTGTTAGGAAGGCAGAGGGACAGAAAATCACCAAGTGTTCTGGACAATACACTCTCAGAAGAGTGACAGAGGATGGTGCTGTTTATTGTACCAGAGGAATTAACTGTGACCTATTTCCATTCATATTTACCCTCACATGCATCAAGGGCGGCTTCCTCAAACCTGCTGTGCCTGGATTTTAACACTAAAACTTAAGAGCAGAAGTGATAAAAAGTGGCTGTTCTTTTATTTATTGCACTAGAAAGTTAGCTTCTGTTTTGTGGTGGCTGCAACTCTGGATAACAACACCGTTACACAGAAAATGTAGGGGAAACCAGTGACAAAGGACCTGGGTCCCCTCCTGTGCTCCTGCTTTTTCTGAATGAAACATGATATTTTTTCTTTGATCAACTTATTTACATTCCTTTTCACTGGCTAGAAATATGTTCTGAGGCAGTGGAATGGTCAGTAGAAGAGGAAGCATCCCATGTATGCTTGAATAATAAAACTTTCCGTGAAAATAATACACCAGGCCTAGTTTTTGAAAGGTATATTTGCCTATCTAAGTTTTGATTCCATTTGTTTTTTAATGGACAAGGAATAGAGAAAACGGGTAACAGTGTCCCAGAACTGCCCTGTGGGTGGGCGGAGCAAAGGGACTGCTGTCCTGGGCTGGTCCCCAGCTGGAACTTATCTAGGACATAAATAAGTTTGATGTGTGTTCTGTGCTTGAAGATCTTGGTGAGGAAAGTGTAGGGGATAATTCTGGGTCTCAGGATTTTATCCCACCTCTCTGTGATAGCTCAAAACTGTGAAAAAATGTCTGCCCGAGTGGTAAATTCTAGGCAGGAAAACTTTGCTGGGTGTTCATTCTTGCTTTCCTCTATTAAAGCAATTAAATTCTAATTAAGCCCAAGATAATTTCTGTGCCAAACAAACACCGTTATTGTGGAAGGAGAGAGAAAGTTGTACATCAGGAAAATGAGGTTCAGCAGAAGGTTTCCTTCGGCCCTGACCGGGTGAGAAATCTGACATTTGTCAGTTGCTGGCAACCCAGAGCTTTGCAATCCTGAAGGTACAAATAGGAATTGGGGAGCTGCACCTTGCCAGGTGGACCATCTCAGAGCTCGGGTGACCCCAGTTGCCAGGAGAGCACACCTGAGCCATCCTCCTTTAGTCACCTGTGCCAGGTACATTTCCCTCAGAAGATGAAACCTTAAACACTTCTTCATGAAGCACGGGAGCTGGTGAAAGGTCTCAGAGTCAGGACTTTCACTCTTCTTTTGATTTTTAACAGGTCAAAAGTTTAAGGGCTGGATTCCGGGCTCTGTGACTCAAGAAAAGCTGATACATCACCAGAGTGCCTCGGTGGAATTAGGGTGGCCTCGCCTTGCAGTCTTCCAGAAGTTAGGTAAAGGAGGGGCTTTTCGTATCGCTGAGGAAGTTTTTGTTTTCTTCAGCCTTCAATTTTAACAGAATTTGAACTCTGTCAGTATACTAGCTGTGGTAAAATTTCTTACCTAATTTTAGATGCATTCATGTATTTCTAAAGTAGACAAGCTTTCTCTTTTTTAATTACACTGGTAACTCATTACAAACATTTGTGTTTAACATGAAGGTTTTTTGGGCACATATTTTCTTAAAATTTTCCTATACTAGCACACATTATGTGACTGTTGGATGTGGTTTTATTAAAAGTTTTGGTAAAAATTATAGTTTTTCTTTGAGAATTCCTATGAATTTTGCAGGTTGTGACTCAGTACAAACTAAGGTAACTCATTTTAATTTTGTGCAATGTTTGGCAGTTATAGCAACAGTTCTATAATTTGAGTTGAGAAATCTGATCTCAGAGTGTGCGCCCTTCCTAGCCTACATTCCGGGCTTTAGATCCAGACAGGATACTGAGCATCACCTGAACAGCAAGTCTGTTTATTATCATCCTTTGTGATACTGGTTCCCAGAGGACCTAAGAGACTCTCCTCTGACTTTTTTCAATCCATTTTCTCAGAAACACAGTACATGAGTGCTTAGGTGTCCCAGGCCCAGATCCCAAATTTGACTCAGAGTTTTGTAATTTGGAAAGGCAAATAGAGGACTGGAAATAAGTGAGAATTCCTTGGACTAAGCAAAAATAATACCCCAGGAAACTATTTGATGAGTCCAGAAGAGAACTGGTGAGTACATCATGGCTTTGAGGTATTCTGAGTGTAATAATTTTAACAGGCTCAAGTCTCTAACTATTCAATCAGTTTGTATTTGAGACTCATTAACTAATAGTCTGCTGCTTGTGAAGAATCTTGTAGCATAACTCATTGTGCTAGACATTCAGTGTTGTGTATCTTTACTTAAAACACCAGTATAGCCATTTTTGTATTAGGAAAAGGATGCTTGAAAGGAGATAACCAGTATCCACAGAGTCACGATGCTCTTTGTTGCCAAACCTTAGTACAAACTGTGTTTACATATTTAATGCTGACATGGACTTGCAGGACAGTGAATTCAAAGGGAATTCCTTAATACTCGGTAGAAAACCAGAGAGGGCTGCTTACATGAATGTATTTCAGATTCATTATGTAGCCCACAAGGAATTCCAGGAATTAGATCAGAGATTTGGGTTCTTTCATATTAGGGAAGCTTTCCATAGTTTGACACAAACTGCTTCTGTGAGAAACGAGATCGGAACATTTAGATGTAAAAGAGTCCAATGCTACCCAAGCCTGTGCCATGAAAACCGTGTTGGATGATAAAGACTAATAATGTAGGGTCAAATCACCTAGTTCAAGACTCCTACAAATTATTGTTTCTCCAAGGTCTTGCAATAGCTGGATTTTTCTACTTTAACCCTCTTTTAGAGTGTTCTTTTTCCATAGCTTTGATTCCCCAACATGATTTGCAGCATTCAGCCATTATAGGGGAGTCTAATTCATAAGCTGCTATAGTCCCATGGCACAGATGATGCCAAATTATTCCGCATCTTCCAGCCCACCTTAGCAAATAGCATCATATACAGGATGGATCAAGGCTTCATGCAGAGGTCTCTGAGGTTTCTCATTGGGGACTCAGACCTCTCCTGACTCTTTCTTGGATAATAGTATAGTAGATTCTTTATTTCATCCTCACTGGCTACAGGAATTTAAAATCAATTCTTCCTGCTTATATTTAAATCTGATGAGACATATAGAGATTTTAACAAGTAGATTGACTTTGCTGGTAGTTCAACATAATATCTGGGTTGTACTTTAGATGCTTGAAATACTGGCCCTCAAGATGACACTTGAGAGTACACAGAATCAACCTCAGAGTATGACACAAAAGAAGAAATCATGTCCCAAAGATGTGTATCATTACAGACATTGTTACTGTCCTTTATACTTCAGAAAACTGCTAGAGAAAGAAGCATTTTTTGCAGATATAGAAAAGCATTACTGATGCTTTATTGGTCCCCAGCTGTCCTGTGTATGAATAAGAAATGATTTTCAACCTTGTCAAGGGAATCATCTTCCTCTCTCCAAGTGTGTTTGGTATTCTGGGGAATGTGGTTGTGTTTGTGAATTGTGTTCTCATTCTTGGAGGCACCGAGATGAAATCTGTACACCTTATTCTCCTCCATTTGGCTTTTGAAAATATCATCATGTTTTTTCCAAAAGGAATTCCTAACATGATAGCAGCTGTTGGGCAGAGAAACTTCCTCCATGACACAGGCTGCAAGATTGTTGTTTCCCTGAAGCGGGTGGCCCAGACCTCCTCCATGTGCACCAGCAGCCTTCTCATGGTGATCCAAGCTGTGACCATCAGTCCCACAGACTCGGTGTGGAGGAGGCTCAAGCTCAAGTCACCAAGGCACCTCCATATTTGCCTCCAAATTTCCATATTTGTCTTGTTTTGAATTCTCAGTTCCTCAATAACCATGAACTTACTACTTTCTTTCATAAACATCAGCAGTGTGAACATATCACAACTTGCTAAAGATGACAAGTATTGCAATTTTCTACCTGAAATCTGGATAATATGATGGAGATTTCTCACTCTGATGGTTCCACAGGATGTTGTGTTTCAGGGCATCATGGGTAGGGCCAGTGGCTACCTACTGTTTCTTCTCTGCAGGCACCACCAGCGTTGTTTTCCACCTGCAGAGCTCCACGTTCCTCTAAAAAACTCCCCTTGAGATCAGAGCTGCTCAAAGCATTCTCTTTGTGATGCTCTGTTTTCTTGTCTTCTGTTCAGCAGATTGTGCTTTTTTCATGTTGTTTAGCTCCTCCCCCAATATAGATTCCAAGGTGTTAAGTATTCAAGAATATGTGACCCTTGGTTATGCAATGCTGAGCCCATTTGTGCTTATTCACAGAGATGCAGAGCTGGGCACATGCTTTCATCATCAGAAAGACAGAACATCAAACAGAAAGTGTCCATTTGAGTGATCATTTCTGTAAATAAGATTGAAAAGAATCTGAATTTTGCTATCCTGTGTGTAAAGCAAAATAGTGTCAACGTAGCTGAAGTACATTGGGATTCATGGTCAGACTACAAGCCTGCTGAATGTAACCCTCAGGTGACACATAACTTAGTTAAATTTTGAATGACTAAACTCTGACCTCTGCTTTACTACCCTCAAAGTGGCCTGAGATGTACTAAAATAAGGAAGACCAATGAAAACAGGATAATCTAGGAAAGGCTAAACTCAAATGCTAACATTTTACTCCTGCATTCAGGGCTCAAAATAAAACAGAGAACAAAAAGGAATCTAAAACCCGAGCCACACCATGTCTATGCTTGAAGTGCAATAAAGAAAGATACCGGGCATGTCCTAGCCCCAATCTGCGGCCACCACCAGGATGTCATCGAATGTGCAAGCTTGAGGGTCACTGGAAGTGTGACTATCCTGTCACCAGAGTGGATAAGCCATCAACCTGCCTCCCCTCATAGTAGAGATCATTGTTACTGCCCCAAAACTCATTATTGAGTGAACCACTCAGCATTGCCACTGAAGAAGTTTGATGGGACTCAAAGCTTACAATGTCTACCAAGGTATCTCTCTCACAGGCCCAGTCTCACTGGATATCTCAGGATAAACACTCTTTTCATGCTGTTCTGGGGGTCACTGATAGTGCTTTTCCTGAATTTTTAGGCTGATGCTCCTGATTCACTGTCTCCATTATGGGGCTTGATGGCCAACAAACACAACTCCTCCAGACAAAACCAATGCCTTGTAGATTCCATTATTTACTGACAATTTTCTGGCTATCTCAACCTGCCCTGTACCTCTCTTAGGTAGAGGCCTCCTCCAAAAACTCATTTTTTCTTGTATTTTCTGCCTATGACCCTCATACTTCAGACCCAACAATTATGTGCCACTACCTCTGCCACTCCCCTTCCCTCTTCTCTCGTTGATCCTCCAGTCTGGCATACTTCCAATGCTACTAGTGCCATCCATGCCAGTGTATTGCTAATTTGTCTCAAAGACTCCTTTGTCTTTCCCTGCATTCCCTAATGCCCATCAGCCCTATACACCAAAAGAGCGTTAAATCCATAATGCATTGCTTGTCAACGTATGGCTTTCTTAAGGTCACTCACTCCACCAACAAAAACCGTATAATCTCTATTCTCAAACGCAGTGGTTACTACCACTCAATTCAAGTCCTCAGAGCCATTAAAATGCAGTGACACCCACTCACTCAGTGGTACCAAACCCTTAAACCATACTGTCTCATATTCCCCCCCTACCCTCCACTTTTCCATGTTGGAACTCAAAGATGCATTTTCACTATCCGTTCACACCCTGGTTGTCAGGATCTCTTTGCTTTCGCATGGATGGATCCAGATAACTTCCAATTTACATAGCTCACACAGACATTCCTCAGAGACAGAGCTTCAGAAATAGTCCTCACTTCTTCAGACAAGCCCTTGCTGCTGATCTCATGGTTCTCAATATCAAATACAGCATTCTTCTCCAATATATGGATAATCTTCTCTGCTCCTCTGAGGTCACGGATATAGTGTCCCCCAGCAAGGTCCAAATAGCTTCACAAAAAGACAAACACCTAAGTTGCACCCTCACTCCCACCACCCAGTCCACAACCTCTAATTGCGAAGCACTCCTCTGTGGCTTCCAGCTGCCAACTACAAGATAACAAGTTTTATCATTCCTGTGTTTAGCAAACTTCTTTTGCCTCTGGATCCCTAACTTTGCTCCACTAGCCCAACCTCTTTACAAGGCATCCAAAGGCATCCTATCAGAGCCTCCTGATCCCACAACCCCTACACATGCCTCGTTTTACAAACTAAGAGGCTCTTTAAAAGGCCCCAGCCCTTGTTCTCCCAAACCGAACCCAACATTTTATTTTATATACTGCTTCTTGAGATCATAATGCTGTGATAGATTTAGTACACAAAAAGGGACCTTCCTTCCAAGCCGTGGCATACCTCTCAAAAGAATTACACAACACAATATATAGCTGGCTTCCCTCTATTCAGGCTCTTGCCTCAGCAATCATATTAACAAAAAAGATCACTTCATTGCCATCAGTCACAGTCCACTCACCCTATTGCCTTAATGAGCTCATTTCACACAAGACATTCCCCGTTTAATGACCCCTGCTCATCTACAACAAGTTCACTTAATACTCCCATAAGGTCATACAATCACTGTCTCTATCAGCAGTCCTCTCAAACTGGTCATCTTATTCACTACCTCTGATGAAACCCATCACCACAATTAGATTGAGGTCTTACATATGACCCTAAACACCTTCCTCCAAGTTATGATTTATGTTCAGGTGCTCCCTTAGGCCTCATGCAATCATGGATTCAGTTGAATCAAGTGCTCGTGATGGGTTAAACGTCTAGCACCGGGACTGGTGGTGTGAGTTCTGCTCTTGCCCAGGGGCAGCGCCGACATTCAATGTAAGCATGGCGTGGAGGTGCACTTTCCTTCTTTTGTCCTGTTTGTGATTTCCCTTTGCAGCTGCCATTCATGCTTACCCTTAGCCACACTAAGCTAACTTGGAGCCAGCTGAGTGTGGACTGAAACCTCCAAAAACTGTAAGAAATAAACCTTTCCTTCCTGCATTATGGGTACCAGGTATTTTTGTCTCAACAATGAGACAAAATTAACCACTACACCCCACATTAACAGCACACTTCTCCTTATAGCCTCTGAAACATAGTTCATAGATGGCCGCTTAACCAATAAAGACTCTCAGCATATGCTATCAGCAGTCGCTTTAAGGTAACAGAGGCAAGTCTCCTGCCATCTGGGTCATCTTCACAAAAACTGGAACTTATTGCCCTTACAAGGGCCTTCACACTAGCCAAAGACAAATGCATAAATACCCATATTGACTCAAAATATACATTTAGAATCCTTCATCCCTATGCTTCTCTCTGGTTAGAAAGGTGTGTGATCACCACTCAAGGAACGCTCGTCACTAATACCTTTCATTTTCAAAATATTAGAGGCAGCACAACTCCCAAAACAGGCAGCAGCCACTCACTTCAGGGAACATCAAACATCAGCAGAGCCTGATTCTCAGGGTAGTGCCTTTGCTGACACACAGCTCAAACTAGCTGCACAACAGCCACATCACTTATCTTTCTCCCTTATCCAAACACCGCAATATTCACCAAGACAACTACAATTAACTTACAAACCCTATAGCCAAAACACTCAGGAATGGATTTTCCAGTGATCCGAATGACTCCTCTCAGACCAACAGTTCTAAAAATAACACTAACTTATACAACTGCTTTCATACAGGGAATCAAGCTCAATATAAATTCATCTTCCCTATCCAAAATCATTACTCATTAGGTCACTTGCAACTGTCATTTTTATACTGTATCCTCTTCTTGGAGAAACTTATCTCCCCGTTTCTTCAAATTATAGTGCATTGGTAATGGTCAGCTGAAATTAATTGGTGTGGTGCTGAGTATGGAGGTTCCTACCTGAGAACTGTTGCCAGCATAAAAAGGATCCCTGGAGAGAAAGCATAGCATTGAGGGCTTTCCTAAGTGTTGTTATTTGGGGCCATTGGTTTTCATAGAGGAGCTTATCATGCTGGTTCCCCTGATAGGAGCTTGGCTGTTATCACTGAAGAAGCTTGAGATCTTGTTGCTGAGATTGGCTATAGTTCACTTTGGGGAAGTTTGAGCATTGCTTCCTAGCTTCAGAAGGGAAGTTGTGTGCTGTTTAATCTCCAGGAGAGGCTTATTATGCCAGCATAAGTTATATTAACTCAGCTGTTCTCATCGTTGGAGAAGCTTGGAACCTTGTTGTCATTGGGGATGGCGGTAATAGTTTTCAGGGGAGCTCTGTCCTTATTTTGTGTTGCTTCTTGGCTCCATTGCAGAACTCTTGACATATTGGCACACACCCTTTACCCTACTGGCATAGACTTTCTAGCTTGCAAAACTGACATTTGTGTCTTCCCAGTACAGATCTGTGGGATAGATTTTCATGGGTTAGTGCTGTGGCCTCTGGGTTTTCAGCTGAACTCACGCAGGTCGCTGTCATGGAATCCATGCCCTCAGCTGGATTTTTCAGTTCTTTTGTGTTCTGGACAGACCTGCACTTTTTAATTTGACTCTGTGAGTGGCTATCATAAAATAATACTATAAATTATGTGTTCTGTATATAACTATCAATTACGCGTCTTTGAAATCTCTGGTTTCAACATCAACCCATCAGTTTTAGGGACATATACAAGATGAAGACTGGCAGATAAACTTTACTCACATGCCTAAACACAAAACCTTGAAATATCTCCTTGCTTTTGTGTGAACATTCTTGGGATGGATAGAAGCTTTTTTTCTCACTGCTCAAATGCTGCAGAAACAGTTTCTGTAATTCTTTTTTTTTTAAATTTTGTCTAAAGAAAGACTAAACAAAACAGAAAACAGGTAGAAACAATACATACTTTCAAAGAAAAATTAAACAGTAAGAATCACTAGTTTATGATTACAGATTTTCCTCTTACAAATAGTTTTTCAAGATACTAAAGTGGAGAATACAAAGTGGGGATTCAAACAGTGGGACTGCAACCAGTTCTGCTCAAATATTCAACAAAAACTTAGAAATATGGTTACCAATCCTATACACTTAAACATTCATGCAATTATCCATATCTCCAATTATGTTGAGATTGAACAAACCCAAGCAGGCTAATATCACTCTGAACAAAGAATAATACTATTCCTTGGTGTCACATTATGACACTCTAGCTTCTGTAATCTTTATACAAGAGGTTATTCCTTGATTTGGATTAACTCTACCTGTACAATCAGAAAGTGGAGCAGCTTTCATCTCCCAAATTACTCAAAAAAATATCCTCAAGCCTAAACATCACTTGGCATTTACACACAACATACCACCTACAAGCTTGAAAAGAAGGAAAGGCAAACGGTCCTCTGAAAAAACACCTCACAAAACTCATTCTTGAGCTACACCTTCCCTTATCCAAACTGCTTTCCCTAGCCGTAACCCAATTTAGGATGCTTCCTTGGACACCTAATTTGCAATGCCCCTTTGAATTCATGTATGGCAGACCTTTTTTTATTCTACAATCTTCCTACCCCACCTGACCTTCCTGCTATAGCCAATTATGTCCCAATTCTTTTATTTCTCAGTCACTTGCTATAACAACATGCTGACCTTTGTCTGAAACAGCCAATAGATAACCCCAAGTTGGAACTCCCCTATAACTCCTAGAGATGTAGTGTATCACAATATGCTAAGCCCACAGGCCTACAATCCAAGTGAAATGGACCCCACTTGGTCCTTCTCATGAATACAATAGCAATCAAGGTCATTGTCCTTTCTTCCTGGTCCCACATCACTCAGGTTAACCAGTGCCCCAACAACTAGATATCTCTGACCCCAAGCCCCCCCACGAGGTGTCATCACGTTTCCTCTAACACATCCGTCTTTGTCTCACAAAAAATACCTAACTCTCTTCACTCTCCACTGGTGTGGTAAACCCCCTTACTAAGTACAACATGACGTTTTTATATTCTAGGCCCTTATGTAACTTGCAGTGACACTATCGCAGCCCTCCACACTTCATGTTTCTAACTACTACCTCACCAAACAAGGAGGATCTGATGATCACAGGGCTGTAGCTCAAAAAACTGGATTTCCGGCACTCTTATACTTGATGTTCAATGGTGTTCCATATATTCTGTCAGAGACAACAATGGTAAGAGCCTATGCCTAGTCTTGTCTCAGGGTCCATCATGTTACTTGTGTCCAGAAAATCCCAAATATACACGTGCTGTGATGAGCAGTGCTTTTTTTTAAAATTTTATTTAAAAGGAAAAAGAGAAAAGCACAAAACAAAACAAAGCGGTGTAAGGGTACAAGTAATACAGAACTACAAAAAAAAAAAAAAAAACAGTAAGAAATCACCAGTTCATAGATTACATATTATCATCTTAGAAATAGTTGCTCAAACCACAGTATCAAAGAATACAAAGTGGACATTCAAACAGTGAGACTGCAAACAGTTGTGTTCAGTGATCCAACCAAAAACATTAATATGGTCAGCTTTTTAACACCCCTAAACACACTTGCTGTTGTATCCTTTAGAGCTCTTTTTTTCCCTTTCGTTTTTACAACAAAATTTACACATTTTGGGTTTTATTACTCCTTAGTTCTTATTACTTTTTTGGGGGGGGAGAGAATAAAGTCAAATATGGCAAAACAAAGCTGTCAGTCAAAAACAAGGATAGACATAGCACATGATGTAAAACAGAGTACAAGGTTATCAACAATGGCTATCAACGATGTCTCTTGTTTCCTTATAAAGAATTGTCTATCTCATTAGATATTATAAAGTTGAACAAAACAGTAGAGAACAAGACCAATAAAATTTAAGCATTGTAAACATTACAGGACTTCCAAAGGTGACAATAGTCAAACCAGAATGAGCATCTTAGTGAATCTTATTGCCTTGAAAGTAGTTGCCTATAACCTCAAAATTGATACTATCAGACAGAATGGAACAGAGTCTAATCAGTCAAAACAAGATCGTGGGAGTATTACAGGACTTCAAAACAAGTTAATAGGAAATCAAAAAAAGTTACTATTATATATCCTGCTAACTAAATAATTTTTTAGAGATTAAGGGAGATATTGAGATAAAACGAGACATAACAATATAACAATACAGGTCAAATCATGACTGTTTCAGCAACCTAGTGCTTCACCACCAAATAACCCGACTTAATAGTACTTACCATAGTGTCTGTCTTTTTCCTTGAAATAGTTGAATAAAACTTCATATACTACAGCTTCAAATATTTCCATATCAAGAAGCCCAGAATATAGCCTTTCCAATTAATAAGTGAAACCTTTGTAAGGCTTCAAGGCCACATAATGGGGAATCATGATTACCACATATTTTTATATACTTGAATCATTACTGACATTAGGGAAACTATTTGGTATTCACACATGTGAGATTGATTTATTTCACTTATGAGTATGCTCGCAAGCTGTGCACATTTATTGATAAATATCTCAATGTGATCCTTCTTTATAGCTGAATAATACTCCATTGTATAGAATTACCACAACTTTTTTATCCATTCCTCAGTTGATGGACAATTGGGCTGTTTCCAAGATCTGGCGATTACAAATTGTGCTGCTATAAACATAGGTGCACATATATCACTCTGGTATGATGCT
The DNA here is from genome assembly GCF_034190915.1 of Cavia porcellus. NCBI lineage: Eukaryota > Metazoa > Chordata > Mammalia > Rodentia > Caviidae > Cavia > Cavia porcellus. The sequence continues at coordinate 6,339,900 of NW_026947496.1, read as the reverse complement.
TTCAGTTCTTCTGGGAATATGCCTAGAAGTGGAATAGTGGGAACAAATGGGACATCCAATCCCAGCTTTTTGAGAAATCTCCAGACTGACCTCCACAAAGGTTGTACCAGTGTACACTTAGGAGGCCAACACTTAGGTAGGCCAACAGTGTAGGAGAGTTCCTTTTTCCCCACAGCCTCTTCAGCATTTGTTGTTGTTGCTTTTCTTGATCCTGGCCATTCTTTCAGGAGTGAGATGGTATCTCAGTGTGGTTTTAATTTGCATTTCTCTAATGACCAATGATGATGAAAATTTTTTCATGTATTTATTTGCCATTTGTATTTCTTCCATCTGAGAAGTGTGTATTCATCTCAGATGCCCAGTTTTGGATTGGATCTTTGAATATTGGGGGTCTGTGTTTTTTTAATTCTTTATATGTTTTAGACAAGAGTCCCTTGTCTGAGAGAGAGTTCACTAAAATCTTTTCCCAGTTTGTGGGTTTTGTTTTCACTATGCTGGAGATTTCTTTTGACATGCAGAAACTTTTTAATAAGAAGTGGTCCCAGTTATTGATTCTGGGAAGTATTTCCTGTGAGGTTTGAGTCCTGTTCATGAATTCTCTACCTACTCCTATGTCTTCAAGGTTTCTACCCAATTTGTCTTCCAATAGATTTAATGTTTCTGTTTTAATATTCAGATCTTTGACCCATTTAGATTTTAAGTTAGTACATGGTGATCGACATGGGTCTGGCTTTAGTTATCGGCAAATGGAGAGCCAGTTTTTCCAGCACCATTGATTAAAGAGACTGTCATTTTTCCAGTGAACCTGCTTGGCTTCTTTATCAAAGATAAGGTGGTTGAGTGTGTTTGTAGTTGTGGTTGTATCTTCTAATCTATTCCATTGATCTTCGGCTCTGTTTTTATTCCAATAGCATGTTGATTTTACTACTGTTGCTTTGTAGTATAACTTCAAGTCAGGGATTGTGATGCCTCCTGCTTTGTCTTTGATGCTTAGAATTGCCTTTGCTATTCTAGGTCTCTTCTGGTTCCAGATGAAATTCAGGAGTGATTTCTCTAGATCTATAAGGTATGTTGATGGTATTTCTATTGGGATTGCCTTGAATCTGTACAACAGTTTTGGGAGAATGGCCATCTTCACAATGTTTGTTCTTCCTATCCATGAGCAAGGGATGTCTTTCCATTTTCTGAGATCATCCTCAATTTCCTTTTTCAGTGTATTAAAATTTTTCATTGTATAAGTCTTTCACTTCTTTCATAAGAGTAATTCCTAAATATTTCATTTTTTTGCTTGGTAATGTGAAGAGTGCAGTTCCTCTTATTTCCCTCTCTGTGATTTTGTTGTTCATGTATAGGAATGCTTTAATTTCTGAGTATTGATTTTGTATCCAGCCACATTACTGAATTTATTTATTGTATCGAAGCATCTTTCAATGGAGTTTAGGGGGTCTCCTATGTAGAGTATCATGTCATCTGTAAACCATGATAACTTAACTTCTTCTTTTCCTATCTTTACCACTTTTATTTCTCTCTCTTGCCTAATTGGATGAGCAGTACTTTCATTGTCCTTTCTGGGGCTGAATCAACAGGAGTAATACCATGGGCCAACTTTTGGACAAACCATGATAATTATCTTTAACTAAACATTGCCTGCAGTTGGCCCACAATTCGTCTTTCATTGCACCATTATGTATCCATAATCATCTCTGCTACTCCTAAAGAACCAAATATGGGGATTCTGAACCTATGAGGACTATACTGATGTAAAGATGCTCCTAGTCTTCAACAAGAGACTACTTCCTAACAATCTGTTTTCCTTGATCTCATTCCCACCTCTTCATCTTCTTGTCACACTCCTATTTTTCTCTCAATACATCATTTCCTTAATTTCAGTGTCCAAAAACCACTACTCTGATATCTAACACTGCAGACCTTTCTGACTGTTGGCTCTGCCTGCCCTTTAGCAAGACCAGTATGTGGTTTAAACACCTCCTCACACCAAGCCAACCTTAAAGCCAACACTGTTTAAGTCTAAATTCCAGGACAGATGTGACCAGATAACCTTTCTTTTGTGGGGGCAGTACTGTGGAATAAACTCATGATGTTACACTTGCCAGACAGGCACATACATGGCTGTGCTAAATCCCCAGCCCCCAGAAAACCTTTTTTCGCCTCTATCATCCAAATCCCTCCAGCTCTGTCTCTAAGGTGAGAAACCTGAACTCTTGTGTACACATTTTCTCTGTCCTGGATGCCTCATCTTCCAACTTCCCACCTCATGGCAGTTCTTCTTCTGTGGTCGAGGAGCACAACATTCCATTGACACAACAGGGCTCCTGTACTTTATTTGTTGTGACACTACAAGTTACGTTCCATACTAAACCCACAAATCATAACAGAGTACAAAACCCGTTTTCACCCTTGCATCATCAAATATCCCCCAGGAACATATCTGTTGTTCCAATCCTAATGAGTGTAGGTCTCTTTTCAGCTATTGACTTTGGTGCTGGAGGTATTGGAATGGGAACCCACTTTCACAACCAGTTATCTAATGAACTAAAGACAACTATTTATGGTGGATTTGATGTTGGTGTCTCAAGTCCATTGATTTTATCCTAGATGAAACCAACTTGTTGGTTGTGGTTGTCCACTAGAATCACAGAGCTCTTAATATCCTGGCAGTTGAAAGTGGTAGGACCTCTGCCATGTTGGGACAAGAAGGCTGTTACTTCATAAATCAGACAGGTATTCTCAAAAAATGCAGTTAGAAAACTTCAAGCCATTGCTGCCAAGATACGAAAAATAATTTCTGGCTCCTCTCTCTGGTCTTCTTGGTGGCTTACCATAGACTGCTGAGCCCCTATCATCCTCCCCGTTTTAGGCCCCTTCATCACGATTATGTTTTTGCTACTCATAGCACTCTGTGTTTTTAAACTTCTCTCAAGATTTCTCCAATTAAGGCTGTTAACACTGAAGAACTTCTCATCTTAGCTGACAACCATGGCACCAGCTTCTATATGGTACTACCTATCAACCTGACAATCACATCAGCCTCTATCATGATGCTTCCATTCAGCAGGAAGCAGTCCAAGAGAGCCACTGCCCTTCTCACAACCAAAACATGGGAATGATGGTTTTCCTCTCATATAGAAGTCCCGAAGTCATCATGGCAGCAGTCCAACACGGTGAAGGACCCAGAGACAACAGGATATCAATTTCTTCTTTTTCTTCCCTCAGCCCACAACAAACCCTCTTTCCTTTTGTGTGTGTGCAGCAATGCTCCTCCAATCAGTTGCTAATATGTCACCTTGCCCACATGCTGAAACACCAACCCAGTCAAACCTCCCACCACTTCTTTGTCTGGCTCTGAAGGAACTTGAATTCTTCTGCACACTCCTGTGTCTGCAATAAAGGCCTCTTTATTTCTTTGTTTCTGTCTCTGGGTCTCTTAATTCTGCTAAAAACAAACCTAACAAAAAACTCAAAACATCCAGGTCTAACCAAATAGATGTAAATGTTAAAATGAGGGAAAGCATCTAGAAAATTTCCACAAGACACAACTGATCCATGAAGGGAATGAAAGTTCTTAAGTAACACTGAATTTCCTGTGAGAAGCCTGAGCCCTGGAGGAGGCTCCCTGGATCCCTGATCCATGTTCTTCTGCACTGAGAGTGAGATAGGACCTCTCAGCCCCATAGCACTCGTGCTCCGAGCTGCCCGCAACCTGACAAGCAGCAGTATAGGTCACCTTGTGCAACCTAGTGCATGGCTTCAGGGCTCCCACACCTGTGGTCTCCTTGGCTGCACACAGAGGGGATCCCAGATCCCTGCTGGACTGGTTAGACGACTGCACATTGGCTCAGACCAGGGCCCTTAGAGAGGATCCGTTCAGGTGCTTAGGTCAGACATCTGTTCCACGGATCTGCAGACTTCTCCTTATGCAGTAGGAGGGCACTGCTTCCAGAGCACTCCTCTGTTTCAGTTCCACAGACACCAGACTCCGTGGTCCTTAGGTGAAGCTGGGAGGTTTCTGTGGGTCTGGCCTTGCTCCTGGCGGGCTATGACCTGGTCCATAGCAGTGTGTCTGTGGGGATTGAATCCTGCAGCTTATCTGGTTACCTTCCATCCAAGTACTGCCACACATTTAAGGTTCCAGTTGCTGTAGGGAAGCTCTGAAAGACAGCCCTTCGAGGTGCAAAACCTATCCTGTGGTGAGGTTTCAGGTGAAAGTCAGCCTGGTCCTCCTCCTGATAAGAAGGATCAGGTATCACATGGGAAACCATCTGCAGCTTTCCAGGACCCTCCATGGTTTGGATAATTTCCTGTAGCCACACTGTGGACACCTGACATCTCAGTTTCCTGAAGTACAGGCTGACTTGGTAAGACCAGGTAGCAAAACTTGGAGACACTTCTACCCCTGCAGCTGAAATTTTGAAATCATAATATCTGGTTAAAATTTCCATGTTAACCAGTTTGATCTGATCCAATGTTATGTACCCTAACTCATTTTGCATCCTAACCCATTACATCACATTTTTATTTATAATCATGAGCAATCTAGGTACTTTCTCTGAATTATTTCTACAGTTCTCATGACCAAGTGTATATCTTAACTTTCTCTAAAATTGATTCCAGGATTTTTTGTGTCCATTGAATATATTGAACTACCACAGTCCTGATTGTCATAACTGCATGATCTACTTCATAAGCCAGTAGTGGAAAATTTGTCTTTCAAGTGTAATCACAGCCTCCATGGCAAGTTCTTCCTTGCCTCATCCTGTTTTGGGTCTTTAATCTTCTGATAAGCTCCACCTTGCTCCTCTACATCACGGCAGGCAGTAGCTTGAACAGATCTACAGTCAGATGTATGGTGGGCATTGTTCTTTGCTGTCATCCAGACATACAGTCCAGTGCTTTTCCTCTGTCTCACGTCTCTGTGGGACGTCCTCTTCCAGGGTGCCATGGGCTGGAGCGGTGGGCATATGGCTTTTGTCTGTGTGAGCATCACAAGTGTGTGCTCTACCAACTGCACAGCTCCCAGTTGGCAGCGAGTTCCAGCCCAGAAATCAGAACCATTTGTACAGAATGAGTGAGGACCACTGAGGAGACTACCACACTGACAATTAGGAGAACCAGGGAGACAGTTCCCCTAAGAATTAAACCAAGATTTCCTTTGTCCTGTGGGTCAGATGTTCTGCATGTCTATGTAGTAAATGTGATGCCAGGAGTAGGCTTATGCTTCAGTAAGGTTAACAGGAACCAAACTCCTGGCATGTGGCCTGTTATCTACAATGTCTGTGTAGAGCGATGCTGGTTTTATACAATGGCTCAAGGTACAATTTAATCATTCAAAAGATTTCATATACAACAAACAATATCATGTAGAATCACATGAGAAGTATAAATGCAAATGGAATTTCAACAGATTTATATTTCAACATTAGAAATATATTGCCCTTCTTAGACTTGATGTTGGTGACAGTCCATATATTCCCCTGCATGGAAGGCAGGGAAAATTTTCAAAATTTTTTTGTGTGGGTACCACTTGTCCATCATGGATCAACTGCAGCTTGAAGGCCGTGAGTCTTGAGCTGGCCCAATTTACTAGCTGTAGAGGTTGTTTAATACCATTATTTAATATGTCCATTTTAGGTTTGGCCATGAGCCTACACTTTTGTTCTTGGTACCAGGAATCAAACTCGGGACCTTGTGCTTTCTAGACAGGTGCTCCATTTCTTTTTTGCCAATAAATTCTGTCCATAGGCCCCAATTAATAAACTCATATTGCCTCACTTTTTCTTTTGTACTGATCTCAGCACAGCAGGTAGTCCAAGGCCTGCAATACCATCATTTGTATTTTGAATATCAATTAAAGAAGAAATGATTAGCTTTGGTTTCTGTAGATCAGTCATCCAGGCCGTCATCCCTCCTGAGTCCCAGGGCTCCTGGCCGACTCTGTCTACTGTCAAGACTTCAGAGTCACTAGTCTTGGCTTCCTCAGGGGAAAGGGCTCCTTTCTGCCCTACCTCCATCCCTGGGGCATAGCCCTGTCCTCTCCCTGCTGCTCCATAATCTGAGAAGTTCTCAACTTCCTGATGCTAATTACAGTGAGTGTGCAGCAATGAGTGCAGAAATAGAGTGATGTGCAATTCCCTCTGGGCTCCAGGTTTCAAGGAGCAGGATATGTGCTGCCTTCGTCTGCTTCATTAAGTATCAGAGCTAAGGTCTAATTTGGAGTAATAACCGCAGAGTCAGAGATGTAACTTCTGTACATATCCAAGTACACTACTCACTCATAAAAAAAGCCTGAGTGCTAAAATCACAGTCACCCTCAGTGAGTAGGGAAAAGAGCTCTGCTCGGGACCTGCAGGGTCTGCCCTGGAATGACTGGTGATTGGATTGCTAGCTTTGTGCACAAGAATCAACTTTTGCTCTTGAGCCGTGCTGAAATAATTCTTCAGGTTATGAACAGTGGCCCAAACCAGGCAGGGCCACTGGAACTGGAAGCTCCAGCTATGCCACCTTTAAGCACTTTTAGCTGAGAGCAGTGTGTGTGGGGTGAGCTATCAGAATTGTTCACCAGCACCTGCTGCCTTACCCTATTGTGAAGTGGCCCCTTTCTTGTCATTTGCACGTAGACCCTAAAGGAGATTCACAGAGATGAAGGTAGCTCGCTGTAGGCTCACTGCAGGCTGCCTGCACACAGGCTCAGTCACACCTCTCTGCTTCCCCTCAGCCTTGCCCTGCTGAGGGCTCCTCCTCGTGGACATGGGTGGACTGTGCTGAAGGGCTGGATGGCATGGAGACTGCCCTTCAGGTGACATCAGTTTCCCAGGAACCACCTGAGCTGTGGCTCTGCTGGCTAAGCTGAGTCCTTTGGAGTGAGATGTGGGAAGAGAGCAGGCTCCTGGTGGTGCCCACAGAAGCTGCCATGGCAGCAGAGTCTGTGCCTGTCCCAACTGCTGTGCCCAGTGCTGCACTGCAGCTGCAGGCCGCAAGTGCTCTGAGGACTCAGAATCAGCCTGTGCAGCTTGGGGCTGCTGGAGAGAGATGCTTCTTCTTCTTCTTCTTCTTCTTCTTCTTCTTCTTCTTCTTCTTCTTCTTCTTCTTCTTCTTCTTCTTCTTTCTTTCTTTCTTTCTTTCTTTCTTTCTTCTTCTGCATTATGTCTTTTTTATTTAAAGAGAAAAACAAATCTAAATGAAGCAAGACAGTAAAAGGCTAGAAGTAATACAAAATTTCAAGAGAAAAAATATACAGTAAGAGTTCACCAGTTAATAGATCACACATTGTCATCTTACAAACAGCTGTCCAGATTACAAAATTAAAGCACACAAAGTGGAGATTAATACAGTGAGATTGCAGTCAGTTCTGTTCAATAATCCAAGAAAAACTCAGCAATATGGTTATCTATCCTACACATTTAAATATACTTGCAGTTGTATCCTTTAGATCATTTTCCTTCCTCTCGTTTTTACGCTAACAATCACACATTTTAGTTTCCATTACTTCCACAGTTTTTTTAAACTTTTTCTTTGAAGAGGGAAAGAAAAAAAGATTAAAAAAAGACCAAAAAAAAAAAAAAAACCAAAAACAAAACAAAAAAACAAGACGGACCAAAGAAAACCCAATGTGACAAAGAAAACCAGAGTCATTTAGATCAGGAGGATGGACATAGTATAAAATGAAAAAAAAAAGATTACTAGGTGATCAACAATGGTTACCTTTATGCCTCTTGTTATCCTAAAAAAGAGTAGCCTATATCAGGTGGTATAAAAGAATTGAACAAAACTGTACACAAGACCAATAAAACCACATTGGAGAGCTTACAGGATTCCAAAGAAGATAATAGTCAAATAATAACGGGCATCATAGAATATCTGGTTGCCTTCTAAATAGTTGCCTATACCCTCAAACTTGATACTATTAAGCAAAACAGATTATAATAAAACCAGTCAGAACAAGATATGGACAACACTACAGGAGTTCAAATCAGGTTAATAGGGAAACAAAAAATCACTATAATCTATCACACTATTTTTAATTTAGTTTACCCTTAATTAAAAGATACTAAGAAATAAATTAATTTTAAAAAAGGAAAGAAAAAGGGGGAGGAGACTGAGATAAAAAAAAAGAACATATCAATAGAAGAACCCCGGTCAGAATCAAAAAATTTAAGCATCATTGTGTTTCACCAGATAGCCTGACATTAATAGTAGTTACCATAGTGACACTTTCCTTGAAATATTTGAGTCTAGCTTCATATACTATAGCATCAAATTTATCAAGACATTGTGAAACCATTCAAGAGAATGAAATTATTGCAGAGTATTTAGAACCAGCTAGCAGAAACCAAACATCAATTTCTATATTATCTTTGTCTATAAAAAACTTGCTTATACTATCGCATACAATAAGATATAATAAGATACAACATGTTAGAACTAATGGAAACAAATGAACAACAACTTGATGGGGCTTCAAAACAGGATGATATTAAATCAGCGCTAGCTATTATGCTCTTATTTTCTTCAAAAGAGTTATTTGTTGTATCCCAGACAATAAAATAAAACCACCCCAATTAAAACCATTCCTATTAATGAGAGAAAACATTATATGGCTTCAAACCAGTGTAACTGGGAATCATGATTACCACGTACTTTCATGTATTCTTATCGTTTCTTATACTAGGGAAACTATTCAGTATTTATACAGGTGAGTTTGATTTATTTCACTTACAAGTATGGTGTCAAGCTGCGTCAATTTATTTATAAATGTCTCTATGTGATCATTCTTTATAGCTGAGTAGTACTCCCAACTTTTTTATCCATGCCTCAGTTGATGGACACTTAGGTTGTTTCCAAGATCTGGCTATTACAAATTGTGCTGCTATAAACACGGGTGCACATATATCACTGTGGTACGATGCTTTCAGTTCTTCTGGGAATATGCCTAGAAGTGGAATAGCTGGGTCAAATGGTGCTTCCAGTCCCAGCTTTCTGAGAAATCTCCAGACTGACCTCCACAATGGTTGCACCATCTACACTCCCACCAACAGTGCAGGAGAGTTCTTTTTTCCCCACAGCCTCTCCAGCATTTGTTGTTGGTGGTTTTCTTGATCCTGGCCATTCTTTCAGGAGTGAGATGAAATCTCAGTGTGATTTTAATTTGCATTTCTCTAATGACTAGTGATGCCAAACATTTTTTCATATATATATTTGCTGTTTGTATTTCTTCATCTGAAAATTGTTTATTCATCTCCGATGCCCATTTTTGGATGGGGTTTTGAATTTTGGGGGTCTGATTTTTTTTAATTCTTTGTATGTTTTAGACAGAAGTCTTTTGTCTGAGGGACAGTTCACTAGGATTCTTTCCCAGTTTGTGGGTTTTTTTTCACTATGTTAGAGATTTCTTTCGATGTGCAGAAACTTTTTAATGAGATGTGATCCCAGTTATTGACTCTAGGAAGTATTTCCCGTGCAGCTTGAGTCTTGTTCATGAATTCTCTACCTACCCCTAAGTCTTCAAGTTTTTTACCCAATTTGTCTTCCAATAGATTTAGTGTCTCTGCTTTAATATTTACATTTTGATCCATTTAGATTTTATTTTAGTATATGGTGACAGGCATGGGTCTAGTTTTAGTTTTTGGCATATGGAGAGCCGGTTTTTCCAGCACCATTTATTAAAGAGACTGTCATTCTTCCAGTGAACCTGCTTGGCTCCTTTATCAAAGATAAGGTGGTTGAGTGTGTTTGTGGTTGTGGTTGTATCTTCTAATCTATTCCATTGATCTTCGGCTCTGTTTTGATTCCAGTACCATGATGATTTTACTACAGTTGCTTTGTAGTATAACTTCAAGTCAGGGAGTGTGATGCCTCCTGCCTTGCCTTTGCTGCTTAGAAATGTCTTTGCTATTCTAGGTCTCTTCTGGTTCCAGATGAATTTTAGGAGTGATTTCTCTGGATTTATAAGGTATGTTGCTGGTATTTTCATTGGGATTGCATTGAATCTGTATAACAGTTTTGGGAGAATGGCCATTTTCACAATGTTTGTTCTTCCTATCCATGAGCAAGGGATGTCTTTCCATTTTCTGATATCATCTTCAATTTCATTTTACAATTTTCCCTGTACAGGTCTTTCTCTTCTTTCGTGAGAGTAATTCCTAAATACTTCATTTTCTTGGTTGCTAGTGTGAAGGGTGTGGCTTCTCTTATTTCTGGGAGACGCTTCTTCCAGCTGCCTTATTTTTATCTACTTCTTTGTTGTTCCTGTTTATGGCACTGCAGGTCCTTTGCACTCAAGGATTTATGTGCCAGTGTGGCTTCCTCACCGTGTGCCATCTACAGAGCTCCTGTGCAGAGGAAATTCTCCCCTCATGCCAGGTTTCCAAAATCTCAGCTCAATGCATACAGGGAGTTAAACACAAAGAAACTAGGACATTCCTAATTTGGAAATGAAAATTTGATGTATTTTTCAATGTAAAAATGCATTCAAATGAAACCGTCACATTTCAAAGTGTGAAATGTTATTGACAGAGACATGGTTCATGTGAGATTGATTGGAATTGGAAGAAAAGAAAACTCATTAGGTACCCAAAGAGTCTGTATCTTTTTAAAAGCAAGGAGGAATTCTTCCCCAAACTGAGAGCTCTCTGATAACATTTCATCTATCCCTTGAGGCAGTGGCCTAAACATTTCTGAAATCTTCTCTTCAGGAACTGGCCCCCACCCCATCCCGTCTTGTGCTTTTGCCCTTTAAAGATCAGAAGACAAGGGAAGTTTCCCAACCTCCACCCCGTCCCTACAGCTGCCCTCATTAGACATAGGAAGACGGATGTTTCTTCTTCTGAGGGAAATTATTGCAGGACACAAGCAAACATATACTCCTTGGAAAAAGACAGTGTAAGTTTGAGAAATTAAGGGATGCAGAAAGTAGAACAGCCTGTGACACAAGATGGGGAGCTTCCTCAGTACATGAGAGAATGCTGGGCAAGCTTTCATCCGTGTCTTGTTTTCAGTGAGTGTGGCCCATGGCTTCCCATCATTTCCTGGTGACACTGCATAGAATGTGCCTGTGCTCTACCCCGCCGCTCTTATTGCAGGAGCCTAAGTGTTGTCACATTGGGTGGCTCATGATGTCTGAAAACACAGAGCAGCCACAGATAGCACTTCCCCTAATAATAAAACCCTCAGAACTAAATAAGAGGTTTCAAAAAGCTCTGCCATACTCTTGGCTCAAAGGAAAAGCACAGGTCCCCAGCCTACCGCGTGGTGCCATGAAAGCTGGTCCCATTCTGTTGTTTACAGACCAATCTGATCTTCCCTGTAGCACTGTGCTTCTGTCCCTTTTTCTTTGCTCTAAATAGGTCTCTTCCCATTTTCCCTTTTTCTTCAACTAAATCTTGGTGCTGTTTGCTTAGCTTTAATTTCTATTATCATTGAAGTGAGCTCCCATCTATATAAAGCATCACAAAGTACCTTGGAAACCCTGCATTCAGTGAATAAGATTGTAAAACCAAGGGTGGAGAGGCCCTGGGACTCAAGACTTTGAGCTGCCAACACCAAGGGAGTCACACTTTGTACACCATGGTCTCCCCTGCCATGAGAACAGAACCTTCGGCTGCTGGGGAGAGGCACCACTTGGCTGCAAACTCTCAGCACATCCTGGCCTCAGGAAGTCACCAGGTCCTTCCTCCCCAGGCTGCATCCAGAGCTCCTGTCTACAGCTCCTAGTCCATCTTGCTTCACAGGTCCCAGCGGATGTTTTTAACCCGACGCAGACTCCGAGTTCTTTCATATCACTGTTTACCATGAACTGCTTTTGAGAAACTCTGCTATGGAAACAGCTGTGTGTGCAGCTGGCGAAGGCTGGGGTGGGGTGGGGTGGGATGCACGGACCTTCATGTTGAGGAATAAGCTGTGCATCTATTGCTGCATTCTCAGAGGAAATCAACCCCGTCAGTTGCCCTTTCCTCCACCCTGTTCTCTATGTGTCCTGGCCAAGCATTGTGGTGTGAGAAGGAGCCCACTTCTGCATAAGATCTCAATGCTCACTAACTTTTGAGAGAAACCTTTGTGACCATTTTCAAAATTTATTCTATCTTGATAACCAATGGTTCTCATGTGACAGAATAGGAAGTGCCCTTGAGGTGATGCATCTGGAATATGGGCCCATGAGTCCTCTGGGGAGCAGCTGTCGCCTGTTTGCTGCTCTGGGCTAGTTGCCAGCTGCATGCATGAGTTAGTTCCTGCAGCTCAATGAGATATTCAGGGACGATATCTGTGCTTCCCCGTGGGTGTCTTTCTTTTAAAGTTCACTGTCAAGCATTGGTTCTCTCTCAACCTTCAGTCCTACAGTTCTTGCTGGCGCATGAGTGGATTAGTTTGGGTCGTTGTTAAAGGAGTTGCATATGAGCATTGGGTCTTGTTTTCTTTTTTACGCTTAGTTCTGAGCAATGAACTCATTGCTTCCTTCATGGAAGGATAGAATGATTTTTTGGAAGGAGCATCAGCTGTCCTGATCAGTCAGGTCCTTTCATTTTCTTCCTGTTTGAACTAACTCAATGACTGATGCAGAAATTTCTTGTTTTGCCTTTTATTTTAATGCGGGGTACAAAGAAAGAGCTTCTGCAGAGAAAATACTCACTGTGACTCTGATGTAAATAGTACTGCTTCTGCAGTCATGCAGGCCTTTGTTACATTTGGAAGAATATTTCTATAACAAGTCACAAAAGAATACAGCAAACAAAGTCTGTGCAATCCAATTGACTTCAAAGCTGTGTGTAAATTGTACAACCTTGTCACAATAAGTAGACACTTATAGGTTTGTTAAGTGGAGAGCTAATGAGTCTAAAATTTGCCTGAACTGTGAAGAGGTGGAGGAATTTTTACGCAATGGGTACAGACCTAAATGTGAAGTAAAATTCTTTGTTCAGCCTGTGATGAACTATACTACATATTTTCAAATACCCATCAAGTGTTTGTTAATACACCCTATAATTTACTTAAATACTTCAGGAATGAATTCTCTGTTCATTACCGATAGAGTCAACTTGTTTATAATTCATTGAGGATAAAGATATTGGTACCACTGTGAGTAATAAGCCACAAATATTTTAAGCTTAATTCATTTTTAATTATGCAAAGAGCTGAATTCTCATGCTTAAAAATATAGAACTGTGTACTATATTAAATGGACTTTTTATCTATATATTCATTTAAAATTTTTATTTTCTTCCATTGTTCTCTAAATGTTTTATGTGAACAATACCAAAGTTAATAATTTCCCCTGAACTTTGTAACTATTTATTGTTGCATTATTTTTATATTGATCAAAATTAGTTCTTATTTATCATACCATATTTGTAATACCAAATTCTTGTACACATTTCCTAAAGTATTTTTAAATTGGTATTACGGAGTTTTCAAGTAGACCATAAAAGTAGATCCCTTGGCTAGCACTTACCAGGCAGTTAGATAATAATGAACATTATAGCTCATAGAAATTTTTCTTGTTCTAATTCTCAAGGGGGGAACATACCAATAAGCTCGTATCTAGAAATCAAATCGCTGGCTTCTCATAATTGCAGTAAAATTTGCCAAGTGATTTTCTACTGTTATAGTAGCCCTACAGTATGTGGCACATGCATTAGAACTAAAGTGACTTTTACAGGTGGCTTTGTGGAGAGTGACCATTGTGCATTGCTTCGTGTTTCTATGACATCCCTGTGAGCTCAGGCTGCAGGATCCAGTACAGCTGTCTGAGAATGAAATCTGACCTTTGTAAGCTAATTTAATATGATTAGTTTCACACATTGCACGAAAGAATCAAGAACTGTTCCATACTTACTTACTAAAAGCCCAAGTTCCACAGTAAAATGTCAGCTTCTGTGTGTCCCACAAGTGCCCCCACAATGACCCAGATGTCCCTCTCTGTGAATCAAAATAAATGGACTAAGAACTGCGTAACCAAGTGTGAGAAATTCTTTAACATTTACGGCAGTGGAAAGAGTCACTAAGGAGCAACTTATAATCAGAGAAAGGAGACAGTCTATCCAATAAAACACAATAAAGCAAAGCATCAGAAGGAGAATGCTTTGGGCAGCTTTGATTTCAGGAGGAGCTGTGTAGAGGAACTTGGCATTCTGCAGATGAAGAATCTGCTGGTGGTGTTTGTGGAGAACCCGCACCATGTAGCCGCTGGCTGCACCCATGATGCCCTGAAACCCTGCATCCCGCAGCACCATGCAGGTGAGAAAAATCCACTTGACCTTCTTACTTTCTGGAAGAAAATAGCAGTACCTTTCACTGTTACTAACCTTTGATGAGTTGGGGCTGATATTTGTGATGGAGTGGAGTAGATTCATGCTTATCAAAGAGTTGAGACTCCAAAAATAGAGAAGGACAAGGAGGACATAGCGTGCTGACCTTGGCTTGAGCCTCCTCCATCCTGAGTGTCTGGGACAGATGGTGACCGCCTGGACCACCGTGAGGAGGCTGCTGGTACAGATGGAGAGGCCCCGGGACACCCTCTCCATATAAACAACAATCTTGCAGCCTGTGTCATCTAGGAGGTTTCTCACACCCAAAGCTGCTAAGGTACCTGGCACTCCCTTGGAAAGCAGAGTCATGGTGTTTGTAACAGCCAAATGGACGAGAATAAGGTATATAGATTTCTGCTCTTTGCCTGCAAATATGAGCACGTACTTCCCCAACACAAAGATGTTCCCTGTAGTGCCAAGTCCAGTTAGCGAGGCAGAGATTGTTCCCTCGACAATGTTAGCTGGCATTTCTAACCTAACAGGCAAGAATGGATTCCACACATGCATAGCTTTCTAATAAAAGCTTCAATAATAATGACAAGTATGTTTCTGTAACACACAGTTTGACAGCAATTTTCTGGCCTGTGAGAGACAGCACTGCCCTGTAAAGATGCACATTCTGTTGAAAGGACTGTTTGTCTTTTGCTGCTCACTCTTGCAGGTCATTCCGGATGAATTCTAGTGCTGGTCTGACGACTCATATTCACAACTGCAAATTAATAAGACAAGTTTCCTTTACCTCCACAGTTGTAAAAGCTTTCTACTTGTTCAAATTGTTGTATACTCACCTATGTTCAACAGAAACAAGCCTGAATTTAACCCCAAGTCTCCCCAAGAAGGATGGCTTCCCATGCTGGCATTTAAGTCTATCAGATTCCCACTCAGCAATTTCAAAAGACCATGGCTGGTATGGAATGATCTCACTCAATGAGTGCCATCATCACATCTGACACCTGTGGTGTGACCATGGAAACCATGTTTGTGTTAACTGTGCAGCTGCTTCTTCCGTGTCTTTTTTCCCCAGTCAGTGTACTAACAGTAGTGCTGCTTTGGTCTTTCAGTTAAAGCTGCTGGTATGTGTGTTTCATAGCTGGAAAGATTGTTGAGAAGGACTAGGAGCTTTTTTTTCACAACTAGGAGCTTCAATGTCACTTTTTCACAGAGAAATTTGTGTCACACTCTTTCCTCTACTTTCTACAGAAAACTAAGGGAAACTGTTAGACTTGTTCACACTGAAGGTCTCTAAGAACATAAAGCACACAGAAGTAATTTTGACCTCAGGATTGGCTTCAGCTGGTGTGATGACTGCAGGACAGCAGTTAATATTTGACCTTGCCTGCCTAAAGAAGGTTTTAATTTGCTATTTCTAAAGAAATGCATTGCATTCAGTTACATGAATGATGCTTCATTTGGTTGAATTAACCTACACTTCAGGAAGTTTACAGCATTTATCTCAGATCCAATTTTCAAGAGTTAAAAGGTGAAATTAGTGCTGTTTCCTTCATAGCACTAGGATAAAGTTAAAGTGAATTATTTCTTGTTATTTAAAATTGAAGCCTAGGAATTTCATGGTGAAAATTCTCTAAAAAGCAACTGTAAATTTTTTTCTTAATAATGATTAATTGTCCTCCTATTAAACATATGTATAATAAACTAAGTTAACTGGCACGCTATATTAGGTGTTAGGTTAAGGAGACTTATATCTTCCTGCAGATAGTAAACTGAAAGGTAAGGCATGAGTGGAGTATATAACACAGTGAGAAATCACACAGTGAGAAATCACACAGTTAGTCCATATTGAGAACAGAATTTCACCAAACATGAAACATCCACATTTTATAAAAGGCTGTGATGCTCACAGAGATGTTGTACAAGGGAAATCTGAGGAAAAATAACAGAATTTTTCATAGAATCTCAAAGGCTTCTACAGCTTCCTGAATATGCAAGGCACTCAAAGAGGAATCATTATGCAAAGGCAAACACACCAGGTTCCTGGTGCTGTCAGAGCCAGGGCACAGGGGCAGAAATGGCTTGGTATGTCTGCAGTAATGATTTCTGGACCTGCTGCTCCTTTTTTATCTGAGGTGCTGATATTTTAATGATCTCAGGATGAGTGAGGATCCTAAGGCTCACAGATCTTCTGAATAACTTCTTACTCAGCCAAAGATTGATGAGCTTTTAGCTTCTGAGAGAATATTTTAAGTGTGAATAAATGTAACCTGTGAGGGCTACTCACCTTCCAAAGTGTGGTGTAGTCAGTTCTGTTATGTGTCTCCCATGGAGGTGTTTCTCCAAATCTTGTTTTGCAAGGTGAGCCTCCCGTCATATTTATATATGTTTAGGTTTAGTGAACTCTTGTCTATGGTAAGTCCTGTCCTGGAGTTTAATTTTTAGTACTGTTACCCTGTCAAGGAGAAGGAAAACCTCTGCAGAATCCTAGTCCCTGGAGTACACCTTTCCTTCTACCAGCACAATTACAATGTTGTTTAGTTCAGAAGTTTTCTGAGGCTCAGTTGGGCCTTAATTATTTTAAGAGAAGATTGCACAGTGACAGAGTGAAGATCCAGCCGAGTTACTGTGTTTAGGGACACCTGCTTTTCAGATCCTCCCCTTGGTTCCTAAAGTTCCAAGCTGTGAGGTAGAAGGGGGAGCAGTTTCTCAATCACGGAATGAATCATTTCTCTCTCCTTCTCAAGGCAGTGAGCAGCAATGATCACTGGGCTTTCTGAGCACATCTCAGCCATGCACACGGGCAGGATTAAGTCATCCTGCTTTATCAGTCTATGTGCTCTGCCGATTTACATCCCACCACCAGATTCCACAGCTTCCTGTGTCTGGCGACTGGACCAGCACTTGTGGATTCTTGATAGTGTCCACGCCAAGCAGTGAGAGGGAATCTGTTCTTCCCTATGGCTAAAGATATCAAATATGTTTAAATACTTTCTGTCCATTTGTATTTCTTCTGTTAAATGTATATACAGCTTATTTGCGTGAGTAGTGTTTTGTGGGGCATTTGGAGATTTTTTTGAGTACTTCCATATTTTGAACATCAATCCTGTGTCAGAGAAGTCAGGAAGGGTTTTGCTGTGTTTTGAAGGCTCCTAGTTTATGGATGCATTTTCAGTTGATTTTGCATAGGGTGGCAGGCAGAGATCATGTTCAATCTCTTACGTGTGGATATTTATTTTCCCTAGCAACTTTTCTGAAAGAACCTATGTCTCTCACTTTTGTTTTTGTCTCTTCACTGACAATCAGGTGGCAGGGCCTGGGAGCATTCATTCAGCCCTTTGTTCAGTCTTAGCAGTCTAAATCCCATTTTGAGAAATATGTTGTTTTATTACTACGTTTTGGTTGTGTATTTTGAAGTTTTGTATTGTGATATCTCTAATATGCTGTATCTACTCATGGTTTTTTGAGTTTTCTAGGTATTCGTTTTTTCCATACAATATTTAGGAATTTTTTCTATTTTTGTGAATAATGTCACTGTAATTTATGATGGCACTACCTTGATTCTGTGCCTGCTTTTGATAAAATGATTATTTTCACAATATTCATCCTGCTGGTCCATGAGCATTTGTGGCCTTTCTATTACGTAGTTTCTTTTTAATTTGTTGCAGTGCTTCAGAATATGCATTGCAGCTGTGTCTTACTAAATTGCATTCAGCTTATGTCCAGACATTTTTTGAAGATATTGAAAATGGAATTATTTGCGTAATGATTTTTAAAATTTTAATAGTGAATAAAAGATGTACTGATTTTTATGTTGATTTTACAATTGGGCTCATTGCTAAATATGTTTTATCTGATGGAGAAGTCTTCTCTTGGAAATTTTAGAATATTCTAGGAAAAATATCCTCTATCCATCAGGATGGTTTGATTTCTTTCTTAAATATTTGCCAAGTGTTTTTGTTTTTTACACAACAGTTCAGCCTAAGAAGTAAAGTAGTATATCAAATAGCAGTGACGAACCCTTGTGATCATTCTCATATGAGCAGAAATGCTTTTTGTTCTGTTCTGTAACATCTTGATGGTGGATGAACTGTAGTACACTGAGGTAACAAACTCCTGTACCTTGTCTCTGCAATACTGTTTAGTTTGAAAGAATGTAGAATTTTGTTCAAAACTTTTATCCTGACTATTGAGATAATTAGATTTTCATATCAAAGTGATGCAGTATGATTGCTAATTTGCATATGTTGAATTGTTCTTGCATCATAAACTTGATCATGATTCATGGTATTTTACTGTTAGATTATAAATGTTTCATTGACTTTTACATTTGTGCTTACTTGCAACCTCTAAAACTCTAGTCGTAACATAATTGATAAAATGCAAAGAACATATCTGAGTTAAACAATCACACTGACTCATAGCTTTCCTAGTGCTCTTTGGTTATGGTTTGTTATAGACAAGTCTATGTATTGGTTAATACAAAGCTGCAACCTAAAATTTAGTGCACCATTTAAAGTTTAAAGATGTAAAGTATGTCCCAGAGAGAACACAGTATTTTAATCAAAGGCATTACATCTGACATTCAATCCTATTTTGTTATCAATATATTGAATGAATTTCCTGCATGTGTGAAATTTCAGTACTCAATATTTATTTTACATGTAAGATGTTAGTGAAAAGATATAGTGACCATTTCAATTTTTATGTATAATTAAGTTTATTGGCACACCTGATGATCATATTCATCCTAGTGAATTTGTACATGATATGTTTTAATTTCTCTATTTTTCTCAATCCTCTCTCCTTACTTCAATGCATTTTCGCCTCCCAATTTACAGAGCTAAATTATTAGCTATTTATTTGTTGTTTTCTTGATTTTAGCCATTTTTTTTTTCTGGAGTGATCTGGAATATTAGCATTGGTTGAATTTGAATCTCACTCATAACCCGTGATGTTGCACATTGTTTCATGTGTTTATTTTCATTTGATCTCTTCATGTGATAAGCGTGTATGCATCTCAAATGCCCATTGTTGGATTCAGTCTTTAAAATTAGAGGGTTCTGATATTTTTCAGCTCTTTATGTTTTCAAATAGAAACACTGTGGGGAAATCTAGCTAAAATTTTTCCAACTCTCTGGGTAGTCTTTGCACACTGTTGATCATTTTTGTTGTTGTTGTGCAAAAGCTTTTTAATACAATGAGATCTCAGTTATTTACACAGCATCATTTCATATCCGGATGGGGTTTTGTTCATGAACTCTTTGCCTGCATGCATGTTGTCAACAGTTCTGCTCCATCTCTTTCAGAAGATGGATCTCTTGGTGTTTCTCTTTTAGCATTCAAGTCTTCCATATGTTTTGATTTTACTTTAGTGCATGCTGATAGAGAGTTTTAATGTTTGCTGTAAGGACAGCCAGTTTTTCCAGTATCATTTGTTAACTTGTAGTTTCTTCGAGTGAAGAACTGCTTAGCACCTGTGTTAAAGATAAGGTGGCTGAGTGTCACTGATTTTGGTGGGGGAGGTTCTTTGATAGTTTTCAGGTATCTTTTTTTATGTTGTTACTAGCTACAATTCCTGTGTTCAAGATCTGACATTCTTTCTCACCTCCAAATAACATGATTTGTATGCTATTATTGAGGTTTTAAACTGTTGGATTTCTGTTTGGATCTGTCTCATGGATTCCATTTCTTTCCTACACTGGACATCATGGTTTCTATCACTGTTCGAAGCTCTTATAATTTTATCTGTGTCTACTGTAATATCTTTCTTTCTTTTTTTTTAAATTTTATTTAAGAGGAAAAAGAGAAAAACACAAAACAAAACAAAGTGGTGTAAGGTTACACATAATACAGAACTACAAAAAAAACATAACAGTAAGAAATCACCTATTAATAGATTACATATTATCATCTTGGAAATAGTTGCTCACATCACAGTATCAAAGAATACAAAGTAGACATTCAAACAGAGAGACTGCAAACAGCTGTGTTCAATGATCCAAAAACATTAGTATAGTCAGCTATTTAACACCCCTAAACACACTTGCTGTTATATCCGTTAGAGCTCTTTTTTTTTCCTCCCTCTCTTTTTTACAACAAAATTTACACATTTTGGATTTTATTACTCCTTAGTTCTTATAACTTTTTTGCGGGGGGGGGGGAGAGAATAAAGTCAAGTATGGCGAAACAAAGCTGTCAGTCAAAACCAAGGATAAACATAGCACATGATGTAGAACAGAATACAAGGTTATTAACAATGGTTATCAACGCTGTCTCTTGTTTCCTTATAAAGAATTGTCTATCTCATTAGATATTATAAAGTTGGACAAAACAGTAGAGAACAAGACCAATAAAACTGAGGCATTGTAAACATTACAGGACTTCCAAAGGAGACAATAGTCAAACCAGAATGGGCATCTTAGTGAATCTTACTGCCTTCAAAGTAGTTGCCTATACCCTCAAACTTGATACTATCGCACAGAATGGAACAGAGTCTAATCAGTCAAAACAAGATCGTGGGAGTATTACAGGACTTCAAAACAAGTTAATAGGAAATCAAAAAGAGTTACTATTATATATCCTAATTTTTAAAATTTTTCCCTTAATTAAAATAAACATAAGAAATAACTAAATAATTTTTTTTAAAGAATAGTAGTTACCATAGTGTCTGTCTTTTTCCTTGAAATATTTGGGTAAAACTTCATATACTATAGCTTCAAATATTTCCATATCAAGAAGCCCAGAATAAAGCCTTTCTAATTAATAAGTGAAAATTTTATAAGGCTTCAAGGCCACATAATGGGGAATCATGATTACCACATATTTTTATATATTTGAATCATTACTTACATTAGGGAAACTCTTCAGTATTCATACATGCGAGATTGATTTATTTCACTTATGAATATGGTCTCAAGCTGCGCCCATTTATTGATAAATATCTCAATGTGATCCTTCTTTATAGCTGAATAATACTCCGTTGTATAGAATTACCACAACTTTTTTTATCCATTCCTTAGTTGATGGACACTTGGGTTGTTTCCAAGATCTGGCGATTACAAATTGTGCTGCTATAAACATAGGTGCACATATATCACTGTGGTATGATGCTTTCAGTTCTTCTGGGAATATGCCTAGAAGTGGAATAGCTGGAATAAATGGGATTTTCAATCCCAACTTTTTGAGAAATCTCCAGACAGACCTCCACAAAGGCTGTACCAGTCTACACTCCCACCAGCAGTGCCGGAGAGTTCCTTTTTCCCCACAGCCACTCCAGCATTTGTCGTTGTTGGTTTTCTTGTTCCTGGCCATTCTTTCAGGAGTGAGATGGTATCTCAGTGTGGTTTTAATTTGCATTTCTCTAATGACCAATGATGATGAGCATTTTTTCATGTATTTATTTGCCATTTGCATTTCTTCATCTGAGAATTGCGTATTCATCTCAGATGCCCATTTTTGGATTGGATCTTTGAATTTTGGAGGTCTGAGTTTTTTTAATTCTTTATATGTTTTAGACAAGAGTCCCTTGTCTGAGAGAGAGTTCACTAAAATCTTTTCCCAGTTTGTGGGTTTTCTTTTCACTATGCTGGAGATTTCTTTTGACATGCAGAAACTTTTTAATAAGAATTGGTCCCAGTTATTGATTCTGGGAAGTATTTCCCGTGCGGTTTGAATCCTGTTCATGAATTCGCTACCTACTCCTATGTCTCCAAGGTTTCTACCTAATTTGTCTTCCAATAGATTTAGTGTTTCTGTTTTAATATTTAGATCTTTGACCCATTTAGATTTTAATTTAGTACATGGTGATAGACATGGGTCTAGCTTTAGTTTTCGGAAAATGGAGAGCCAGTTTTTCCAGCACCATTTATTAAAGAGACTGTCATTCTTCCAGTGAACCTGCTTGGCTCCTTTATCAAAGATAAGGTGGTTGAGTGTGTTTGTAGTTGTGGTTGTATCTTCTAATCTATTCCATTGATCTTCAGCTCTGTTTTGATTCCAATACCATGTTGATTTTACTACTGTTGCTTTGTAGTATAATTTCAAGTCAGGAATTGTGATGCCTCCTGCTTTGTCTTTGCTGCTTAGAATTGCCTTTGCGATTCTAGGTCTCTTCTGGTTCCAGATGAAATTCAGGAGTGATTTCTCTAGATCTATAAGGTATGTTGATGGTATTTCTATTGGGATTGTATTGAATCTGTATAACAGTTTTGGGAGAATGGCCATTTTCACAATGTTTGTTCTTCCTATCCATGAGCAAGGGATGTCTTTCCATTTTCTGAGATCATCTTCAATTTCCTTTTTCAGTGTATTATAGTTTTCACTGTATAAGTCTTTCACTTCTTTCGTAAGAGTAATTCCTAAATATTTTATTTTTTTGCTTGCTAATATGAATAGTCCAGTTTCTCTTATTTCCCTCTCTGTGATTTTGTTGTTTGTGTATAGGAATGCTATTGATTTCTGAGTATTGATTTTGTATCCAGCCACATTACTGAATTTATTTATTGTATCTAAGAGTCTTTCAATGGAGTTTAGGGGGACTTCTATGTAGAGTATCCTGTCATCTGCAAACAATGATAACTTAACTTCTTCTTTTCCTACCTTTACCCCTTTTATTTCTCTTTCTTGCCTAATTGCTTTGGCTAGTACTTCCAGTACTATATTAAATAGGAGTGGTGATAGAGGACATCCTTGTCTTGTGCCTGATTTTAAAGTAAAGGCTTTCAATTTTTGGCCATTTAGTATGATGCTGGCTGTTGGTTTGTCATAAATGGCCTTTATTATATTGAGGTAAAGACCATCTATTCCAATTTTCTGTAAAGTTTTTATCATGAATAAATGTTGGACCTTATCGAAGGCTTTTTCTGCATCTATAGAAATGATCACGTGATTCTTATTTTTGGCTTTATTGATATGGTGGCTTACATTTATTGATTTGCGTATGTTGAACCATCCTTGCATTCCTGGGATGAATCCCACTTGGACATGGTGTATAATCTTCTTGATGATTTGCTGGATCCTATTTGCCAATATTTTATTGAGGA
Organism: Cavia porcellus; assembly: GCF_034190915.1. NCBI lineage: Eukaryota > Metazoa > Chordata > Mammalia > Rodentia > Caviidae > Cavia > Cavia porcellus. Next base: position 6,316,592 of record NW_026947496.1, on the reverse strand, counting down.
TTTTTGCATCTGTGTTCATTAGGGAGATCGGTCTATAGTTCTCTTTTTTAGTTGGGTCTTTCTCAGGTTTTGGTACTAGAGTTATATTTGCGTCCAGGAATGACTTAGGAAGGATTGCTTCCCTTTCAATTTCATTGAATAGTTTGAGCAGTGTCAGCATTAGGTCTTCTTTGTATTTCTTGTAGAATTCTGCAGTGAATACATCTGGGCCTGGGCTCTTCTTGGTGGGTAAGGACTTACTCACATTTTCAATTTCATTAACAGAGATTGGGTTATTCAACTGTTTTACATCCTCTTGATCTAGCTTTGGCACTTCATATGCTTCTAAGAATCTGTCTATTTCTTCTATGTTATCAAACTTTTGAGAGTATAGGTTTTCGAAATAGGTGTTGATGATCTTCTGTATTTCTATTGGGTCTGTAGTGATTTCACCTTTTTCATTTCTTATTGCATGAATTTGAGCTTTTTCTTCCCTTTTTTAAAATAAGGCTGGCTAGGGGCTTATCGATTTTATTTATTCTTTCAAAGAAACAACTCTTTGATTCATTGATTCTTTGGATTGTTTTCTTAGTCTCTATTGCATTGATTTCTGCTCTGATTTTTATAATTTCCTCTCTTCTTTTGGCTTTGGGCTTGACTTGCTCTTCTTTTTCTAGCTGTTTGAGGTGTAGCATCAAGTTATTTATTTGTATTCGTTCTGTTTTCCTGAGTGGGAACTCAGTGCAATAAATTTTCCTCTCAGGACGGCTTTCATTGCATCCCACAGATTACGGTAAGTTGTATCTGCATTTTCATTTTCTTTTAGGTATTGTTTGATTTCTTCTTTAATTTCTTCTGTGACCCACTGATTACTCAAGAGTGTGTTATTCAGTTTCCATGTGTTTTGGGGATTTTTGCAGTGTCTTTTATCATTAATTTCTAATTTCAGAGCGCTATGATCCGATAACATGCAAGGGATGATTTCAGCTCTTTTGAACTTGTTTAAATATGTTCTGTGAGCTAATATATGGTCTATTTTGGAAAATGACCCATGTACTGCTGAGAAGAATGTGTATTCTGATGTTGTTGGGTGGAACATTCTGTATATGTCTATCAAACCCATTTGTTCAGAGGTATGATTCAGTTCTGTTATTTCTTTGCTCATTTTCTGTCTGGTTGATCTGTCCCTTGGTGTCAATGGCGTATTAAGGTCTCCTGTTACAATTGTGTTACTGATAATTTGAGTTTTCATTTCTGTTAATAATTGTTTTATATAACTGGGTGCTCTGGAGTTTGGTGTGTATATATTTAAGATAGTTATCTCTTCCTCTTGGAGTTTTCCCCTTACGAGTATGTAGTGACCTTCTTTATCCTTTATGGTCATTGTTGGTTTAAAGTTCACGTTGTCTGCAAACAGAATGGCTACTCCTGCCTTTTTTTGGATTCCTGCCGCATGAAGAATTGTTTTCCATCCTTTGACTTTCAGTCTGTCAGTATCCCTCTGGGTTAGATGGGTTTCCTGTAAACAGCATATGGTTGGATTTTGTTTCTTGATCCATTCTGCTAGTCTTTTTCTTTTGATTAGTGCATTGAGACCATTTACATTAATGGTTATTACTGTTAAATGCTGGTTATTGTCAGAATCTTATCTCTCTGCTGTTGCATCTTTATCTTCCTGTTCTGTTTAATTATTTGCTTTGCTTAGTGGTTTTTTCCTTTGTGTATCTAAACTGACTTTCAATATTTTTGCAGGGTTGGTTTGGTGTTCATGAAGTTCTTCAGCTGTTCTTTGTCATGGAAGTATCGTATTTCACCATCTATTTTGAATGATAGTTTTGCAGGATATATCAGTCTAGGTTGGAAATCATTTTACTTTAGGATCTGGAATACTTCACTCCATGCTCTTCTTGACTTTATTGTTTGTGATGAGAAGTCTGCTGTGATTCTGATAGGTTTTCCTTTATAAGTGATCTGTCTTTTCTCTCTGACAGCTTTTAATAATCTATTCTTGTGTTGGATTTCTGGGATGGTGATTATTATATGCCTGGGTGTAGTTTTATTTTGGTTATGACTATTTGGAGTTCTATATGCTTCACTGATCCTGATGTCAGTTTCTGATCTCATGCTTGGGAAATTTTCAGCTATTACTTCTCTAAATATCCTCTTGATATCCTTTATGTTGTCTCCTTTTTCGTTAATCCCTATCATTCTTATGTTATTCTTTTTTGCATCATCTTGTAGTTGTTGAATTGTTGTTTCCTGATTCCTTGTTATTTTCAAAAGATCTTTCCTTTCCTGTTCACTAGCTGCAATCCTGTCTTCAAGGTCTGAAATTCTATCTTCACTTTCATTAAGGCGGTTTTTACAACTTTCAGTGGAGTTTTTTATTTCCTGTATATCTCTGTGCATCTGCATTATGTATTCTGTTTGTTTCTTATATTGCTTGTCTAGGGATTCTATCTTTTTGTTTAGTTCCTCCAATTTTTTATCTGTGTTTTCTTTAGATATATTTAGAATCTCTTTCATTTCTTTTATGATTTCTTCTTTTATCTGGGAAATTATTTCTAGTTTGAATTTCTTGAAAGCTTCCTGGAGTTGCTTGTCAACTTCAGTAGCTATTGTGTCTGATATATAATGTGGATGGGATATATTTTCTTCTAAATACATTGCTCCTAGGGTTTCCTGAGATGGGCTGGAGGTTTGAGGTTGTAATTTCATCTTTCGTTTTGTCATTTTCCTATATTTCTGTGTTTCAAGTGTTATTTGAAAGCTTCCTCAGGATCTGTTGAAAATCCCCTTCTATGTTTGGAGCTACTGAGACTCTGGCACCACGCTACCCCAAGCCATTGGGCCTGCAGAACCAATGGCCCTCCTCTGCTTGTTCAGAACTCTGCAGTTCCAGACAAGCTGGGCCTCAGGAACACTGTGCGCCCACCTGCCTCTTGAAAGCTCCACAGCTCTTCAATCGCAGCCGGGTTAGGGTACTCACCACAGGCTGTGGTGCCTCAGGAGCCTGCGATCCCTCCCTGCTTGCAGAGATATCCACAGTCCTCCAGACAAAGGAAGGGGCTCCTGCCAGCTCTCCAGATCCACCCAGCTCCTCCTCTGCACACCGATGGCTAGGCGTGGCTGGGCTCGGGGGATAGTGTAGGCCCACCCACCGGTTGGGAGCTCAGCAGACCTCCAAATGTAGCCGGGATGGGGAGGCGGTTGTAGTGGTCTCTAACCCGCTACTCCACTTCACTGTACCCGGAAGCCTGGGCCACTGTAATATCTTTCAATTTGAGGGTCATTTTCTTTTATACCTGAGAGATTTTTTTGCTATAGCCTTCTTGTATTTTTTCACTTCTGTTGCCATCCTATCAGATTGCTCACTTAAGTAACTTCCAATTTACTCATTTTGTTGGGTTCTAGGCTTGTCCTGGGTGAATTGGAAATCTAGAGTCATATTTTGCTTTTGTGTCTTGTCACTTTGTACTTTTTATGTAATTTCTTGTATTAATGCTTGCTGATTTCTAATGGAAAATAATTTCATCACTAGAATCAAGGCTTCCATAGGGGACGTCTGTTCTTCAGGGATGTATTCTAGAGACAAGCAGTTATTTATGTCTATCCCAAGAACCTATTTTCCCAATTGTTCATAGAAGAAAATTGCTATTTGGCTCATCACTCAGTCCTTTCATATTGGCCTATGATGATGATCATTACCCCATACAATCACAGTGTTATTATAAATGGAAGAAAGACTGATTGTAATTTGCATGGGATCATGAAAAAGTATTACAGCTAGCAATAAGAATAGCTTCAACTATAGCTTAGCTACTTACAAACTGTGATATATATTAACCTGATTCCTTTACTATAGGAGAAAATTATACTGTTTTTAACAATTTTCTGCATATATCACATTCTTGATCCCTTAGTGACATGACTTTATCCTGTTTCAGGGTAAGAGCTGTTAAGAGGGTAGGGGACAAGATTAAGAGAAGAATGCATTTAAATATAGTAGAATCAGCAGTAAGCAAGACAAAGAATGACCTTCAAATTTGGGGGAGCTGAAGGACATGGGATAGAAAAAAATGAAAGAGGAAAACAAAAGAATGTTGAAGTAAGTAATAAGGAGAAGAGACAAGGTTACTCACATGAAATTATAATAAACTCAAGAGTTGCTAAAGGAAAGAAAGAAAGAAAGATCAGTATAGAAAGCAAAAATGAAGGATAAGAAACTAAATGCTGAACAAAATAAAGAAAGAATAAAATAGATAAAAACCAAATCCTAAATAACCACAAAATACAAAACAAAATGACAAAATCCAGCAATAAAAAAGGATAAACAATCACCCAAAGTGAGTAGAATGAATGTTTAAAATTTCTGTCATTTCCACAGATCTGTGGTAGAGTCCAGGACATGTGTCATAAATGTGCTGTGTTGTTCAACCAAGTTTGCCCTGGAAAGTGTGCTGGGTGTGGAGATGATCTTGACCTCTGCACATGAGGTCTGGGGCTGGTCTTCTGTTGGTGGAGTTCTCCAGAGCTCTGTGGTATAAAGTGGTGGCCCAATATGCTTCTATTCCACATTTGTGTCTTCTACAGCTCAATACTGGTTCATGTAATTTACTAACTGCTCAGCCTTCACTGCTGCTTCACAATTTTCAACATCCCTGGCCATGCCTGTGCCTGTGTGGTACCTTCAGCTAGGACTGGATTGGTCTCGCTGGTTGGTCTGCCAACCACTGGCCAGCTTTGCCTCTGGTGTGGAAGGAATCTGGCTGTGGACTTGTGGAAACTGTTTTCAAAGAAATAATAAAAATGGAAGATGGATCTCTTGCAAATGGAAAAGGGACAAGAGGAGAGTTTTGTGAGTGACAGCTGATAATGATAGACGTCTTCACAACTTGTCCTCGTGCCTGCTTCTTCTACACACGACTGGAGGGCTCAGGTCCTTCTCTCCCCCACAGAACAAAGCCAACTCTCCCTCTAGCAGCTCCTCTTTTGCATCCAGGGCAGCCGCAGGCCTCAGAGGCAGAAACACTCATCTGTATGATCTGTGTTGCCGGCCCAGAGTGAAGTCTCCAGAGTGACTCAGCCAGGCCCTGTTATCCCTCCTGAGTCCCAGGGCTCCTGGCTGACTCTCTTTGCTGCCAAGATGTAAGCGAGCATCATGAGCTTGGGCTTCACCAGGGGAAAGGCCCTCTCTACTCCATCACCATCCTTGGGCACAGCTATGCCCTCTCTCTGATGGTCTGAAGTATGATAGTACTGCAGTAACATGTGAGGCATCCTGTTGATGCGTTCATGACATGTTGCCCCAGGATTTCCATAAAAAAAAAAAAAAACCCACATTCAATGAATAGTGTCTTGCTAAGTAATTGCTGTCTTGGTCACTTTTCTCTAAGTGCTAAGACAAACTACCTGATGCCCAAAAGTAGGGAAGGAGAGATTCATTTATCTCATACATTTAGAGGTTTCAGCCCATACACAGCTGCCTTCAGGAAAGGGTGGCGTGGCACAGGCTCAGCTATTCATGTCAGCCCCAAGCAGCAAGAGCAAACAGCTCAAAAAAGAGGAAACATCCCTTCTTCCCTCCTTTATATATTATTTCAGATCTACCCCTGCTGCAGCCTAAGTGGGTGCAGCATTCACACCACCAATCCCAGTGCTAGAAAACAAATCAAACACAAACCTAGATTCAGCCACCTCCATGACTACATGAGGCTTAGGTGGCCACCTGGGTACATATCATAACATTCTACTCTTGGGCCCACAGAGACTGATGCACCTCCTTTATATAAAAGATATGTAGTCCATCTCCTAGAGTTCTCAAAGTCCTAATAGTTTCAACATTGCTGAAAAGTCCAAGCCCCAAGTCTCCTCTGACATCTAAAGCAAACTCTAAGCTGCAAGGTCCTCTAAAAATGATTACAAAGTTAAACAGTTCTAACATACAATAGCATAAATTAAAAGTTACCTTTCCAAAGGGTACAAACAGGAGAATACAAAAAATTGAGACCAATGGAGTTCCGAAATCCAGCTGAGCAAATATTAGGTAATGGAGTTCCTTGCTGGGCATCTGAAGCAATTGGTTGCATGCCCTAAAGCAAATTTCAAGGCAGTCAAATGTTGAGGCTGTGGCATGTTGTTGGGGTTTTTAAGCAATATACATGTTTGAAAATGAAGGGCAAAGAGCCCGGCAGGATAATTTAAAATGCGGTGAGTTTGGTCAGAAGGAAAACTCCAGGAAAACTGTGGATTGTAGAGACAGATCTGAGACTTGGATTGCTGATAAAAAGCAGAGAAATAAGAAAGATGGCCAGGAGGCACGCCGGGAAGCAGGGGGGTCTCCATCCTTTGCAGCCTAGGCTGAAAACTGCAGAAATGAAAAAATTTGCTCAGAGTAGAAAGCTGCAGAGCACCATGCTCCAGAATGGTGATAGAAGCCACATGAGGTTCCAGAATGGCGGCAACCTAGAGAAGCTTTTCCTCACAATGAAGTAAACAGAGCCCAGTGATCCAGGAACTGGAACTCTACAGCTAAGAAAGAGTAAAACCTGGCACTGCTCCAGCTGGCAGCAAACCTTGGAGCTGGAAAATACAGATTTTTAGTACTAGTCTTCAAAACCTCCTTTGAGACTACAGAATGGCCCCTAAGAGATACACAGAAAAAGAAATGGAATTCTTTGGACAACCATCTGCACCATTACAGATGATCACAGCTGTGCCATGCACCAAAAAAGTGCTAAGAATGAAATAAATTGTGAAGAACCATATACTCGTTACTAATTTTATTTATTAAAGTGTGTGCTGTATACATCTCTTCTGTTTGCAAAGGAATGCTTTTGAACCTGGTCAAGGGAATGGTCTTTCTCCTTCTAACTAGATTTAGCCTCGTGGGAACATCTTAGTTTCTATTAATTACATGTGCAATTTTGGACAAATTCAGAAGAAATCTGTGCACATGGTTCTGGTTCATTTGTCATTTACAAATCCTTCTTGCTTTTTTCAAAAGGATTGCCAAAGACAACAGCAGCTTTTGGGTTCAGAACCTTGCTGGATGATTTTGGCTGTAAGGCAGTTGTTCCCATTGGACGATGGCCCGAGGACTCTGTCTACACCAGCAGTCCCCTCACAGTGGTCCACGCTGTCACCGTCCATCTCAGGTGCTGCAGGCGAGGGTTAGAAGGAAGGAGGTAAAGGGAAGTGGATTGGAAAAATAATTTAGAGGAGGAAATGATCATAAAAATACAGCTTTTTAAAATGTGAAGGCAAGTTGGAGGGAGAAAAGCAAAAGGTGATGGGAGTGAGAGGAAAGGAAAGAAAAAGTGAAATTGGGATGTAGTGTGCACATGGACCAGCATCCCACAATGAATGTAACCTTTATGTACTGTGATCATGTAATAGTAAAAGATAAGGAGGGAAAGGTTTATAGTAGCTTGTTAAATAAGATGCCTTCCTAACGTGGCACTGCTTTCCCTGAACCTAAGAACATGCCATTTATCTTTCAAGAGTAGTCTAAGAGCCTTTTTCTGGTTTCTACCTTAAAGAACAAGACAAAGCAAGTATTTTCTTAATCTTTCTTTGGTATTTAACTCAAAAGCAATGATTGTAATAACTTGGAAGTGAAATGAAGAAATTTGATTTTTCATAAGATTTTATTGAACATATAAGTAATGAGAGATGTGTGAGTGCTGGCAAAGAATTACTAAGTCCAGTCTAGAATTTTATGACCCAAAGGAGTCCATTCTATACTCCTCTGAAGAAACAGAATAAAGTTGAGAAAATTTTAAATGATTCTAAAATTATAAGCAGGGAATAATTGAAATTTTAAAGATATGTTTCTAAAGCAGCTTCAAATCTAAATGTACAAACAGTTGAGAAACACAGAATTTTGGGTCCCACCAGGGTGGCCAGTGTTCACATCAATTGTCCTCACCTCTCATTGTTTGACAGATTTTATTATCATTGCAACACAAATAGGACATGACCTCTGAATGGAACTGTGACATCTTCTATGAGACATGAATGGGAGATGGCTGCATACTTTCATACTGGTATAGTGAACATGCAAGTTTCCATGGGACTTTATGTAGCACAAAGGCCCAAAGATCCACTGACAGACACATCTTATGTGCACTTATGAAAAGTTAAAGAGAGAACAGTTTGCAAGTGCTCTACAAGACACAAAAGATTACCTAAAAGAAAAGCAAATTCTCAAACAACATTGGACATTGAGCCAGAAAATGTGGCCCACAGGAAATCCTCAAGGTTCCCTTATCCTTAGAGACCCCCGCTAGCACTGGTGAAGCATCCACAGGGTGGCACTGCAGAAACCACTGGGTAGGCATACCTTATATCTTCTGGTATCTACAAGTATGGAGGAATTTCAGTTCCCACTGCACCATACATTAAATTCATGAAATAAGGTGTAGGAGGTGACACGCAGATCTGAGTAGGAGCCTGCTTCACCAGGAGTTCTGGGACGCGTGGTTACAGCCAGCCATCATGAGGAGATTGCTGTTGCACATGGAGAGGCCCCAGGAAAATGCTCCATGTGACCAAAATCTGAATATGTCACCTAAGGAGATTCCCTGGAAAAAATGCTGAAATTGTCCTGGGCACAGATTTAGAAATATGCACTGTGATATTTGTAAAATAAGCATGTGTGAGAATAAGTGGTGAGATTTGCTCTAGGTGCCTTCCTCAAAGTTGTACCTTTGAGTTGGGAAGGAACAACTATGAAGACACAGTAACTGTGTCGGCAAGTTTGAAATGCATTTCTTACTTCAGAGCAGAAAATTTGGATCCAATAAAGAGCTTCTTCTGAAGAAATGAATCAGATCAGTCTATTGTTTTATTGTACGGCCTTTTAGGTTTTTTTTCCATCTATTAGCAAGTACCACTTTCATGTTATATTCAGAATCTTAAATTTACCCCGTCTCTGTTTTTAAACTCCAACTTAATGAAAGCAGTGTACTTGTTCCAATATGTACATGTCTCACCTGTGCTCAAACTTAGAATGGTGGAATTGAACAAAGAAATTCCCTGGAAAAATTCTTTCCTATGAGTTGTTGATTTAATTTTACCATTTATCAATTACCCAGTTCTAAATAATTAGGCCTTCTGATTCGTGGTGCTGACCCTTCACCTGCCACCCCCACCCCATAAACCCTGCGGCATCGACTCTTAACATGTCATCTGAGTGACATGCTTTCGCGTCCAGTTTTGCTCTCATTTTATTATGTATTTTGTTAACTGTCTCTTTCCTGAGCATAGTAATCTCCATGTTTTCTTTCAAGTGTTTCATCTTTGTGGCTAATGCATCAAAATTCCATCATTTTTCAAATATAAGCTGTTTGATTTCAATGCTCAAAAATATTCAGCAGTTTTCTACTAGTGTAGTCAGACTTTGTACGGTTTCCTGATAGAAAGAACTAACTTGAGTGAACCCAGCCTGTGACAGCAGGAACAAGTGTCCTTGCTGGAACAATCTCATACATCATCTGGCTCCTCTAGCAGTGTGTTCAATCTATCATCTGCTTTCTTTTGCTGACTTTTCTTTTCAGAGTAAAGGAATTAACTTGGGCTGCATATAAGATGTAAAATGTAGGTAATATATGTAAGTAATAAAGCTTATTTTTTCTGGTTTTATTGTAACTCTAAAAATCAGAGAACAGAAAGCCAGAGGAAGACTGCAGGTGGATCACAGGGCATGAGAATAGGTTGGGGTATGGTTCCTATGAGAGACAGCGGAGAGGTGAGGGTATCTACTGAGTTATTTCAGGAACTCAAAAGGAAGCCTGCATGCCTTGTGGGAGAGTTCACCTTTGTTATTCAGGTGAGAGGTCTGGAAATACTGGGGCACTCTGTGGCCTAATGAGATGAGGACAGTTTCTAAATTAGGAATTCCAAATAATGCCAGCAGGTAGCTAAGTTCACTGGCGTCATAGGTCAGCAGATGAGCACAGAGTGTCTGCAGATCTGCTTGACCCTGGAGAGACAATGAGACCACAGTCAGCTCTGCAGCCTGTGTTACCCTGTAAGTTTTCCACTTGGCTGACAATACAGCTCGCTTTATTATCATTCCATTCTGAAACTGAGTCAGTGCTGGATAAAAGTTTCCCGCTTCCTATCTCAATTCTCCAATCCCATTTATCGCCTTGGGCTTATATCAAACTTGAACAGTTTCTTTGGACTGAATTAAAGCAGAATATTTAATCAAACTTCAAGTTTTGCCTATGTTCTACTTAATTGAAACAGTGTTCTATGACACTTCCCCTTTCCTTCCTATGAAATATTTAAAATGCTTTAGATTTCTTCTTCCTGAAGAACTTTATCTATGTAAGCTACATAAACCAAGGATTATTCCCAAGTTTTATACTACAGAACCTCATGATTTTAGGTATATTTTAAATTTGGTTAAATTTTTCTTTTTCCTTTGAAAATTAGTAGACAATAATATCCATCACTTATTTAAAGAAAGTAGAATACAATCCTAAATATCAAACAGCAGTAAATTAAGCTATCAGCTTTAATATTATACACAGCAGTTTTAAGAAATATCTGAAATTTGACCTACTTAGTCAGAGATTATAAGTTATTAAAATGTTTGCACACAAAATGTCTGTAAACCATGAGGCAATTTGTCTTCTTTTTTCTGAGCTGTGTCACTTCAGAAAGTAGGCTTTGGGGTCTGACCCATCAGTCTGCAGCTGTCCCTGGATCCTGTGTAGCCGGGAGCCCTGCTTGCTGTGATCTCAGGAGACTGCTCCTTGCGAAGAGGCTGTGCTGGCTGATGGTCCCAGATTAGCTGCTTTCTTTTTGTGTCTTACTGCTAGAAGTAAATTTTGGCTTTTCAGTAAGCGAGTGTAACACTGCATTGTCTCCCTGGTGTGAGATACGGAAAGAAGAAATAAGGACCAGTGCACTAGATATTGTGAAATAGGAAGAAATTTTTCAAAAAGGTATGTAGAAATAGGATGAGAAAGGAGGAAAGTAAGGAAGGGAGAAGAAAAAAGGATAAAATGGAAACAGAGCTTTGGAAGGTGTGCGTGTTGGGTCAGGGTCATCCTAGCGGGGGTGAGGTGAAGTCTCACTTTCATTTTCCTTTTCCCTGGTGATTCCTGATGATGAACTCTTTTTCATGTGCACATTCACTCTAGGCATGTCTTTTCTGGATATTAGATGTGTTTTAGGCTCATAATTCGCAAACATTTCTCTGGCTCCATGTTCTGCCTTTTATCATGGTGAGGTATTACATGTGGGTGCAGAAGGTATTTAGCCTGGTTTTGTCCACTTGGGAATTTTTCCAAGTTTTACCAATTTTGAGGTAACAACCCAAAACACATTGTTAAACCCAAGGCAAAGGAGTGTGTTCCACATCGTATTTGGAGTGCTCTATAATTCTAGGCTTCCATTTAAATCTTTAACTGATTTTGCCATGGATACTGTGGGAGTAGTGTAGAAAAGGGTCTAGGTCAGTTCTTTTGCAGTTCCTCACTTCATCTATGGAAGAAATTGACATAAACGGCTCAGCATCAGTAGACAGCTTGTTAGAGATTTTCATGAATTAAGCAGGAAATCACACTCCCACCATTTTGCTAAGATCGCTAAACAGAGTAAAACTCATCTGATCCCAAGATCACATGTGTGACGTGCTGACACTGTTCTCTAGGGACCAGTTGTCATGGTAATGATAATAGGTAGTAATCTGAGTGGTGAGATTCATAAATCCTTGGCTGTGACCAATAAGTCGTGTCACCTATAGAGACGAAGTAGCTGAGGAGGTCAGCATCTTATTCTATCTGTGTATGCATGAAGGTCTAGGTCTACCATATAGTTATGGCTCCTCATCTCTTCTCACCTAGAGTTATTTGAATGATATGAAATATAATCCTGATAATGACTGTGGCTAGATTGCCAAAGATGTGCATTGACAGTCTTCCACTCTTCCAGAGGGACCTATGTCATTTCCTAAGGTGGATGAATAGTGGGACCAGGGCAGTGTTAGTCATTTCAGTGGTTTATGGACATCATGTATGAACTAACAGTGTATTCTATAAACACAAAGTGTCTCCGTGAATCATCAGACCGAGGGGAAGTTAATAAACCTGGTCAACAGTGGAGTCTTTCTTGAGTGCTGCATATTATTTTTTGTTTCTGTCTCTGTCTCTCAGCCTCTCTCTCTCTCATTCCTCCCTCGCTTCCTTCCTTCCTTCCTCCTTCCTTCCTTCCTTCCTTCCTTCCTCCCTCCCTCCCTCCCTCCCTCCCTTCCTTCCTTCCTTCCTTCCTCCCTCCCTCCCTCCCTTTCTTTCCTTCCTTCCTTCCTTCCTTCCTTCCTTCCTTCCTTCCTCCCTCCCTCCCTCCCTCCCTTCCTTCCTTCCTTCTATCCTTCCTTCCTTCCTTCCTTCTTTCCTCTGCCAAGGAATGAGCCCATGTTACATGCACTTAGCGCCATTCTCTGCCATACTTTATCTTGTAAAACCGGGTGGTACCGTGTTATAAAATTGTCTAGGCTAAATTTAAACTTGCTCTCCTCCTGCTTTTGTCACGGAGAGTGCTGGGATTGTAGGTGTGCACCACTACACTCAGCCAGCTTCAAGATTTCTCATGTGAAATTCACTATCACTCAGAAATTGTTGTTGCCTTGCAAACCACAGATGCTTTCTGGTTACTTAGAATATTTTGTCTTTGTTTGCATTTTTAGCATCTTGGATATGATTAAGATTTAAGACTTTCTGAAGTTGTTCCACAGGAGATCTGGGGTTTCTTAAATTGGAAGGTAATCGCTTTCAACAAATTCAAAGAGTGCTCAGGCATCCTTAGCCCAAGTTACTGCAGAGTTTCTCCTACTTATTGGTGAAAATCTACACATAGTTGCACCCCTCAGCTGGCTGATGTGCTCCTGGCCTCTCTGTGTGTTCTACTCACCAGTCCTCATGGGTTGTATATCGTGTAGCCCACTCCATTAGGTTTCCAACAATTTTATTTTGTGCTTCTCTAGTTTTAAGGATTTTCTGCTCATGATTTTGGATATGATTTCGACTGTCTCAATTTAATTGTAAATTTTAGCAGAAAATGTAACCTCACTTGTTTAGAGAAGCTGAACTTCAGATAAACTTCAACCATTTCTTGTCTGTAGTCCTAGGACTTTTTCTTAGTCCTGTAGATAGTTTCCATTTCTGATGCTCAATAGTCTCTTCAGACTGTAGCTCTTCAGTGGCATTTCTAACTTCATTTTAAGTATTTACATTTCTACCTCGGATTGTATGACCAATAATCATTTCAAAAATTGCTTGTTTTGTTCTTCAAGCTAGACATTAGGAAAAGACTGCCAGATGAAAACTATGAAAATTAGAGAAATTTTTTCCTAAAGTTGTATGAAAAAGATACACTTCTAAAAATATTGGAGTGTGACATAATAACATTAATTATTTGTTTAAAATCTGTGTGGACATGGTACAACCAGTCATGACTAAACAACACTCAGCCTGATCTATTGGAGAATTAAGATCCAGACATGTAAAAGGCCTGAAGGGAAATAGAAGAGGAAATCTTAACAATCCAGCAGCTTCTCTTTAATTGATTTGTAGTATTTGCTAGTATGAATATGTGAAATCATGAAAATAGTATAACATAGTTGCAAAAGTGGATTGATAGTCTTGTTAACAAAATTATGCATTTTTAGGCATATGTATATTTGTACAAATTTAAGAAAATTAAAAAGCGAATTCTTAACACAAAACCAAAATGACTATTGGTGCTGGATACCATAAATACTTTCACGAAAGATGTCTTGAAGTAAACCACATTTAACATTAATATTTCTTTAATATCCTTTAAAATGTTAAAATGATTTGAAATTCAGGTAATCTAGAAAAAATGAAATTCTACTATGTCTTTAATTATATTCTTTCTCTCTAATGAGACAATTAATCTTCTAATTACTTTCATTTGTAAAGAGTCTCATAAGGTCATCACAATACAATTGAATGTAATATCTCATTCCATTTTCAGAAATGGTACTTACAGTATTTTATGCTAGTTACAAATAGAACCTAAATGAGCTCATCACATAGATTCACAGTTCACACTTTCCTTTCTTTCTCGGGTTTAATGTACAACCCTCTGTCATGCAGGCATCCAGGGGCGTTTTTCAGTAAAAAGCAAAATGCCCTTTTTACAATATATTTATGATTGCTTTGAAAACAGTACTGCAATGTATGTTTTCCATTCAGTTTCCATATGAGCTGTTTTCGGCAGGGCTGCAGTCTGTGCAGTGAGAACACAGCTGAGGATTCAGTAACTGCTTTGTTAGCTCAGAGCACTCACTAGTGTCTTTCTATGAGAATATAGGTGGACATTTTCATCTACTTACAGTGAATTTTTTATTACCTACAGCACAGTAAAACTGACAGCTACTTCCAGCTTACCTAAGGAAAGGGCCAAGGAATACCCAACTTTTCAGTGTCCCTTGTGTTCCACAGAGCTCGCCTGCACTCGGTCAGGTGTCCTTCTCTGTGAATCAGCACAAATGGGCTGACAATCGCATAACCGAGCGTCATAAAATTCCAAATATATAATAAAAAGGAATTACTCTCCTGGAAAGAATCAACAAACAAAGAAAAAACAAAATCTGTACAATAGAAGAAAACAAAGCAGAGCATCAGAAGGAGCACACTTTTAGAGGCTCTGACCTCAGGGGCAGCTTTGTGGAGTGACTTGGAGATCTGCAGGCAGAGAGCACGCTGGTGGTGTTTGTGGAGAAGAAAGATGATGTGGACACTGGAAGTGCCCATAGTGGCCAAAAACACGATGTCTCGTACTATCATGGCCGCGAGAAATGTCCATTTCACTTTTGGGTTTTCTGGTTGAAAAAGACAGGGAAGGTGGTTCATATTCCCTTTTGATGAATTTTTGCTTATACTTGTGATATAAAGGAGTAAGTTCATGCCTATTGAGGAATTGAGAACCCAAAAGAAAAGACACAAGGGAAGGAGGTGCCATGCAGAACTGGGCTGAAGCTTCCTCCATCCCCACTGTCTGGGACTCATGGTGATGGCCTGGACCACCGTGAGGAGGCCAGTGGTGCAGATGGAGAGGCCCCGGGCTATTCTTGACAAGTAAACAACACTCTTACAGCCTGTGTCATCTAGGAAGTTCCTCACACCAAAAACGGCTAAGGTACCTGGCACTCCCTGGGAAAGCAGAGTCATGATATTTGTAACAGCCAAATGGATGAGAATGAGATGTATAGGTTTCATCTCACGGCTTGCAAATACATGCATGTACTTCACAAAAACAAAAATGTTCCCCATAGTCCCAAGTCCAGTAAGCCAGGCAGAGATTGCTCCCTTGACAGTGTTAGATGTCATTTCTACCCTAATAGGCAAAAATAGATCCAGCACGTGCATAGCTTTCTGAAGAAAGCTTCAGTATTAATGCCACATATGTATCTGTAACACACAGTATCAGCAATTTTCTGGCCTGTGAGAGACAGCAGTGTTGTACAAAGATGCAGATTTTTTGGAAAAGACTGTGACTTTTGCTGCTTACTCCTGCAGGTTATTCCGTTGAATTCTAGTTGCTGGTCTGGGGACTTGTATTCACAACTGGAAGTTAATAAGCCAGATTATCTTTACCTCCAAAGTTGTAAAACATGCTACTCGTTCAAATCATTATGTACTCACCTATGTACAACAGAAATACGCTTAATTGAAACCCAAATCTTCCCAAGCAGGATGGCTTTATATGCTTGCATTTAATCCTATCCGATTCCCATCAATTAAGTTCAAAAGACTATGGGTGGTACAAAATACTGTCATTCAGTGAGTGTCATCATAATATCTGATGCCTGTGGTGTGACATTGGAACATGTTTCTGTTAACTTTGAAGCTGCTTTTTCTGTGTCTTATTTTCCCAGTCAGTACAGTAACAGCAGTGCTGCTTTGATCATTCTCAGCTAAAGCTTCTAGTGTGTGTGCTTCAGACCTGGAGAGCATTTTATCTTTTCACAACTAGGATCTGCAATGTCACTTTGTCACAGGGTTAATTTATGGCACACTGTTTACTGTACTTCCTACAGAAAGCTAAGGGATTCTGTTAGATTTCTTTGCACTGAAAGCCTCCGAGAACATAAAGTACACAGAAATAGGTTTGAGCACAAGATTGGCTCCAGTTGATGTGATACCTACAGGACATCAGATTTTTTTTATTTAAAGACACAGAAATAGTGAAATGATTACCGAACATGGTTATAGTAAATTGGCAATGGTTAACACGGTGTGTGTTGCTGTCTTCCAAGTTGCTCATATTCTCCAGGTGAACACCACAGAGCACAGCGACCTGTCCCATCACGTACTGTTTTGCCCTCAAGAGACAAGCAGATAATTCTTCTCTACTTCAGAGCAGCAGAGAAACAGGACACTGTGCTCACCCTCTAGCACAGAATGAAATAGTATACAAGTTGTGCCTAGCTCAGCAGCACTGACTAGCAAGTCTAGAATAAGAACTGATCAAGTGTTCAGAGACTGGAATTTGTTAAAAACCACTGTGATTAATGCATGTCAACATCCTGAAGGCATTTCAGTGCTGTCCTGTTTGTTTTTGTTTCTGAGTCTGTGGTCCAGGGATCCCTGCTTTCACCAGCTCCCTCCTTCTTTGCTCAAAGTCCAAAGCTCTGAGTCATACTAACCCCAGATGTCACACACTCAGAAGTGACATCTTATTCTGACTGTTGTCAAAACATCGGAGGAGAAAGAAGTGAATTTTCACTCAGCATGACATGGGAAATATTTTTTAAATACCATTTTTAAAGACATGCATCACATTTAAATATTTACGGGATGTACAATTTGATTGAAATAATTACACTTCAGGAAGGCTAGAGAATTTGTCTCAGGTCCAATTTTCATGAGTAAAACACTGAAGTTAATGCTCTTTGTTTCTTAGCAGTAGAATAAAACTAAAGCAAATTATATCCTGCTATTGAAGCTTGAAACTATGGGCTCCATTGTTGCAGGTCTCTAAAAAGCAACTGTAATTTTCATGTTTAGGAATCTTTAGTTGTCCCCATGTTCAACATATGTATAATAATTTTAAGTCAACACAAACATATATTTTGTGTTAGCTTAAGGAGATTTATACCTACATGTAGAGATTAGATTAAACAGTAAGGCACTAAAGGAATATACAGTATGGTGAAGAGTCACACAGTTAGCCCATATTGAAGAACAGAATTGCACCAAACCTGAAACATCCACATTTCATGCTGTGATGGTGACAGAGTCCTAGTGCAAGGCAAATCTGAGGAAGAACAAAACAATGTTTCATAGAAAGTCAAAGGCTTCTACAGCTCTCTGATTGCTCAAGTCATGCAAGGAGGAAACATTATGCAAAGGAAAATACATCAGTTCCCCAGTGCTGTCTGCGTCAAGGCACAGGGACAGAAATGGTTTGTTATGTCTGCAGTAGTGATTTCTAGACCTGCTGCCCCTTTTTACCTGATCTTCTGGCATTTTAAAGATCTCAGGAAGAGTGAGTGTCCTAAGGCTCACATATCTTCTGAACAACTTCTTGCTCAGGCAAACATAGATAAGCTTTAGGATTCTGAGAGAACATCTGAAGATAATTTGATGTGAGTAAACGCATTTTGCTGGGCTACTCACCTTTCAAAGTGTGGAGTACTCAGTTCCTTGATGAGTCGGCCTAGGAGGAGTTTCTTCATCCCCTGTTTTCAAGGTGAGGCTCCCGTCATATTTATATTTTCAGGTTTGTTGAGCTCCTGGCTATGGTAAGTTCTCTGCTGGAGTTTAATTTTCAGTACTATCACCCTGTCAGGAGAAGGAAAACCTCTGCAGAACCCTAGTCCCTGGTGTACAGCTTTCCCTCTACCGCCGCAATTACACTGTTGTTTGGTATAGATATTTTCTGAGGCTCAATTGGGCCTTAATTATTTTCAGAGAAGATTGCACAATGACACAGTAAAGATCCAGTCATCAGATCCTCCCCTCAGTTCACAAAGCTCCAAGCCATGAGGTAGAATCAGGAGCAGTTTCTCAATGATGGAATGAATTGCTTTCCTCTCCTTCTCAAGGCAGTGAGGAGTGATGATTACTCTGCTTTCTGAGCACAGCCCAGCCTGCACATGGGCAGGGTCAAGTCATCCCGCTTTTTTTCCCCTTTGGTACCAGGTATTGAACTCATGACAATTCACATGCAAAGTTATGTGGCTGAGCTAAATCCCCAGCCAAGTTATCCTGCTTCATCAGTCTATGAGCATTGGCCATTCGTGGTCTTTGCCACAGTTCTGCTTTACCACCCCCTGAGTGCTCCATGGCAAAAGGAATCCTAAACCCAGGGAGATTCCTGCTTTCAGTCAACCATGCTTGCCCTGCACTCCCTCAGTCTGCACCTGTGTGCGTGTACCTTCAGGGGTGAAAACCTTTGCTCCATTAACGAAAGAAGAGCCTATGATAAAATAGCACTTGCAACTCCAATTTTCAAAAAATAAATCAAAGCAGAATTACATGAAAACGGTGTCAAAACACATAGTAAGCCAAATGAAAATATAATATGAAATACTCCCCTGGGACAAAAAAAAATCACCTTTAGCTCTTCTTCACTCATGCACATTTTTGTAGAAATTGGGCATTTAAAAATTATTTGTAGACCTTTTTGATGTAGAGACATCTTCCCCATGCTAATTTTCCTTTCAATTTTACACCCCAAGAAGCCTCCTCAAAGCCCTGGAGAAGTTAGAAATGTCCTCCTGCAGGAGCACCTTCCCCTTCTCCAACTTTGCATTGAAGTCATGGATTTTCAGTTCCTGGGTGCTTGCTTCTGATTTGCAAACGTTTTCTCTCCCATCGCATTAAAAACACGTTGCTTATTTACTTTCTGATCAGTGTACTGTATGTTGATATACATTCCATTTTATTTAACCGTTCAAGTGCTGACAGGCACGTAGGCTGGTTCCATGGCTGGTTATTATGGACTGCACCTTAGTCCCCCTGGCTGTCCAGCGTCTGTATCCTTACTCGTTCTTCCAGGTGTACCTGAGGGGAGGCGTAACAGGAATGAACGGAAACTCCTAACAGAATTCTACAGTCGCTCTATAATTTACACATCTGCTTTTTTCCATGCTTCGATTGATGAGTCTTTGAGTTGTTTCTAAGATTTCACTATTGTGTACTGTTCTATTATATACAGGATGCACCTGTATCGCTCTGGTATGATGTTTCTGATTCTTCCAGGAAGATACCCAGAAGTGGAATAAGATGTCTAACCCCCCTGTATTCTGAAGAATCTCCAGACTCAACCAGTGTACAATAGTGGAGAAGGATTTCCTTTTCCCACAGCTCCATCAGCATTTCTAATTGTTTCATATCTTGATGGCTGCCGTTCTTTTTCAAGAGAGATGAAATCTCACCATTGTTTTCATATTCATCTCTCTAATAACCAGTGACGTTGAATATGTTTATATGTTTATTAGCCATTTGTATTTCTTCTTCTAAAATGTGTGTACATCCCAGATGCCCATGTTTGGGTAGATTCTTTATTCTGGGTGGAGATGTCTGATGATATTTTTCAGTTTTTTATATGTTCTAGATAGAAATTCTTTGCCTGAAGGACTGCTAGCTAGCATTTTCCCACTCTGTGGAGTATCTTTTCACTTCCTTTTGTTTGGTGATCTCTTTTGTTGTGCAAAAGTTTTTCATAGGATCAGATTCCATTTCTTGGTCCTTTGTAGAATCTCCTGTGTGATTGGGGATTTTGTCCATGAAATCTTTGCCTGCACGCATTCCCTAAAGAGTTCTGTCTATTTTCTCTTCTTGAAGGTCTAGATTTCTGCTTTAATATTTAAGCCTTTGATATGTTAAATTTTTGTTTAGTTCATGGTGTTAGGCTTGGATCTAGGTTTATTGTTTGGCAGGATGAAATCCCGAATTTTTGGCATCATTCATTTTGGACACTTTCCTATTCCAGTGAAGGTGTTTGGCTCCTTGTCAAAGATAATTTGGCTGAATTTATTTGAAGTCATTTTTACACCTTCTAATCTGTCCCATGCTCCATGGATGCTCGGATATATTTTGGTGTTTTTCTGTTACTTTTGTTGTCATTGTTTTTCTTTTTGCAAGTACCACGTTGTTTTTATTACAGTAGGTTTTTAGCAAAATTTCAAGGAAGGCATTGTAATTTTCCCTGCATTACTTTTGTTGCCAAGAACTGTTTTTGGTCATTTGAGACTCTTGCAGTTCTAAATGAAGTTGAGGAATGTTTTCTCTGTTTTTTAGATGTATACACCTGATGGTTTTTCTTGGAATTGCAGTAAATCTGTATAACAATATTTAGAGTATGGTAATTTTCACCATGTTGGTTCTACCTTTCCATGAGCAAGAGATCTTTTTGTTTTCTGATATGCACTTCAATATTCTTCATGGTACTGTAATTTCAATGCATAGATCTTTTACTCTCACTGTTGGATTGGTTCCAAAGTATTTCATTTTTTTGGATACTATTGCAAATGGTGCAGTTTCCCTAGTTCATCTGTCAGTGAGTTTTTTGGTTGTATAGAGGAATGCCATTGGTTGGTTTTTTTTTTTTTTTTTTTTTTTTTTTTGGTTGTTTGTTTTGTTTTGTTACTGAGGCTTGAACTCACAACCTTGCGTTTGCCAGGCAGGCACTTATGCCACTGAGCTGAATCGGCAGCCCTGCCATTGGTGTTTGAGGGTTAATTTTTGTATCCAGTTATATGACTGAATTAAAACGACAAGTCTTTTGATGGAGTGTTGGGGTTTCCCATGTAGTGTATCAAGTCATCTGCAAATAATGATAATTTAATGTCTTACTTTCCTATCCTTATTCCTTTTATTTCTTCCTATTGTTTAATTTCTCTGGCTAGTATTTACAGAACTACATCGAATAGTAGCAGTGATGGTGCACATCCTTGCCTTGTTCCCGATTTTAGTATGAAAGCTTTAATTGTTGACCATTTACTGTGATGCTGGCCATTAGTTTGTCATAGATGGTCTTTTATCAGATTAATATAAAGACTATTTTCCCAATTTTGATCATTAATGGGTATTAGACGTTGTCAAATGCAGTGTTCAGTGTTTTTGATTAGTGTGATTAGTCTTCAGTTTTCTTGTGGTTGGATGATTCTCTGATTTAGTTATCAGAGCAATACTTGCTTCCAAGAATGATTTTGGAAATATCATTTTGCTTTCAATTTCATTAAAGAAGTTCAGTGACATTAGGTCTTATCTAAATTTCTTGTAGCATTCAGCAGTGAATTCATAAGGGCCAGGACATTTCTTGGTTGTTTTGTCACTACATTTTCAATTTCCCTGACTAATATGCGGTTATTTGGAGTGTTAATATCTTCTTGATTCAGAGATGGTGATGCTTATTTGTCTGGAAATCTGTCTATTTCTTCTGTGTTTTCCATCTTACTATAGTACATGTTCTCCAAGTAGGTATTGATAATCTGAATTTCCAGAGAATCCACTGTGATTTCACCCTTGTCATTTCTAATTTCTTGAATTCAAGTCAATATTTCCTTCTTTTTATTGAGATTGATTAGAGGTTTATCAATTTTATTTAATCTTTCAAAGAAATAACACTTTGATTCTTTGAATCTTTGTATTGCTTTCTCAGTCTCAATTGCATTCATTTCTGCTCTTATTTTTATACTTTCCTCCCTCATATGAGCTTTTGTTTAGACTTATTCTTCCATTTCTAGTGGTTGAGGTATAATGTTCATTTCTTCATTTGACCATCTTGTATTTTTCTGATGTGAGAATTTACCACTATAAATTTTCATCGTGTGACTCATTTTCTTTGTATTCCATCAGTTCTGATGTGTTTTACTGGCATTTTCATATAATTATAGATGTGGTTTTATTTCTTCTGTCATTCCCTCTGTGACCCATTGACAGTTCAGGAGGGTTTTGTTTAGGATTTATGTGTTTATGCAGTTTTTGTGACTTCTTTTGACATTGATTTCCAATTTCATTGCATGGTCAGGTAATATGCATGAGGTCATTTCAACTCCTTTGCACTTATGTAAGTATGCTCACTGGGCTACTATGCGGTCTATCCTGGACACTGTCTCTCATGCAGCAGAGAAGAATATGGTAATCTGATGTCATGGGGTTAACATTGTGTAAACATTTACCATGTCCATGTGTTCACAATTTAGTTTTAATTGTGATATTTCTTGGTTGATTTTTTTCTTGTGATACACTTAATTGTGAGAGAGAGGTACTAAGTTCCCTCTTTAATTGTGTTAGTTCTTGTTTGATTATTTAGGTCTGTATTTGTTTATGTAGCTTGTTGCACCAGTGTGGTGCACATATGTTTATGATTGTCATCCCTTCTTGGAGTCTTCCCTTAACAGGTATGTAGTGACATTTGTCTCTTTTCTTCACTTTTGCTTGAAGATTCTATTGTGTGCTGATAGAATAGCTACTCCTATTTTTCCTGGGATCTTGTCACATGGAGTACTGTTTTCCATCCTTTGACTTTTAGTCTGTGAATTTTTTTGAGTTGGTTGTGTTTATTGAATGCAGCATATTGTTTTGTCTTGCTACATGATCCATTCAACCAGTCTGTGTCTTTGGATTGGTGCATTGAGACCATTTGCATTGATGGTTATAACAGATATGTATTGGCATATCTTTCTCATATCTGTTTCTTGTTGGTTTCCTGACTTTTTCCTCTGTTTCATGCACTGGTGTTCTCATGGGTGTGGTTTTCACTTTATCACTCTTTTAATATTTTTTGAGAAAGCATATTTCTATGTAGTCCAGGCTGGTCTTGAACTCACTAGAGAAATGAACCTACTTATTTGAAGCCTTGTACAAGCAAGACTATGTGTTTTGACCTTTGTGCTTTCAGATTCTCCTCAGCTGATTCCAGGACCTGTGTGTTCTTGTGTGCAATTCCAAAGGCACAATGCTCGTATTTAATGGATTGCCTTCCACTCTTTGGGAAACGGCAGTGTAAGTTTGAGAGATTAAGGGATGCAGAAAGTAGAACAGCCTGTGACACAAGATGGGGAGCTTCCTCAGTACATGAGAGAACGCTGGGCAAGCTTTCATCCGTGTCTTGTTTTCAGTAAGTGTGGCCCATGGCTTCCCATCATTTCCTGGTGACACAGCATAGAATGTGTCTGTGCTCTACCCCGCCGCTCTTATTGCAGGACCCTAAGGGTTGTCACATTGGGTGGCTCATGATGTCTGAAAACACAGAGCAGCCACTGAGAGCACTTCCCCTAATAATAAAACCCTCAGAACTAAATAAGAGGTTTCAAAAAGCTCTGCCATACTCTTGGCTCAAAGGAAAAGCACAGGTTCCCAGCCTACCACATGGTGCCATGAAAGCTGGTCCCATTCTGTTGTTTACAGACCAATCTGATCTTCCCTGTAGCACTGTGCGTCTGTCCCTTTTTCTTTGCTCTAAATAAGTCTCTTCCCATTTTCCCTTTTTCTTCAACTAAATCTTGGTGCTGTTTGCTTAGCTTTAATTTCTATTATCATTGAAGTGAGCTCCCATCTATATAAAGCATCACAAAGTACCTTGGAAACCCTGCATTCAGTGAATAAGATTGTAAAACCAAGGGTGGAGAGGCCCTGGGACTCAAGACTTTGAGGTGCCAACACCACGGGAGTCACACTTTGTACACCATGGTCTCCCCTGCCATGAGAACAGAACCTTCGGCTGCTGGGGAGAGGCACCACTTGGCTGCAGACTCTCAGCACATCCTGGCCTCAGGAAGTCACCAGGTCCTTCCTCCCCAGGCTGCATTCAGAGCTCCTGTCTACAGCTCCTAGTCCATCTTGCTTCACAGGTCCCAGAGGATGTTTTTAACCCAATGTAGACTCCAAGTTCTTTCATATCACTGTTTAACATGAACTGCTTTTGAGAAACTCTGCTATGGAAACGGCTGTGTGTGCAGCTGGCGAAGGCTGGGGTGGGGTGGGGTGGGATGCACGGACCTTCATGTTGAGGAATAAGCTGTGCATCTATTGCTGCATTCTTAGAGGAAATCAACGCTGTCAGTTGCCCTTTCCTCCACCCTGTTCTACGTGTCCTGGCCAAGCATTGTGGTGTGAGAAGGAGCCCACTTTTGCATAAGATCTCAATGCTCGCTAACTTTTGAGAGAAATATTTGTGACAATTTTCAAAATTTATTCTATCTTGATAACCAATGGTTCTCATGTGACAGAATAGGAAGTGCCCTTGAGGTGATGCATCTGGAATATGGGCCCATGAGTGCTCTGGGGAGCAGCTGTCGCCTGTTTGCTGCTCTGGGCTAGTTGCCAGCTGCATGCATGAGTTAGTTCCTGCAGCTCAATGAGATATTCAGGGATGATATCTGTGATTCCTGGTGGGTGTCTTTCATTTAAAGTTCACTGTCAAGCATTGATTCTCTCTCAACCCTCAGTCCTACAGTTCTTGCTGGAGCATGAGTGGATTTGTTTGGGTCATTGTTACTGGAGTTGCACATGAGTATTGGGTCTTGTTTTCTTTTTTACGCTTAGTTCTGAGCAATGAACTCATTGCTTCCTTCATGGCAGGATAGGTTGATTTTTGGAAGGAACATCAGCTATCCTGATCAGTCAGGTCCTTTCATTTTCTTCCTGTTTGGTCTAATTCAGTGACTGATGCAGAAATTTCTTGTTTTGCCTTTTATTTTAATGCGGGTTACAAAGAAAGAGCTTCTGCAGACTACTCACTGTGACTATGATATAAATACTACGGCTTCTGCAGTCATGCAGGCCTTTGTTATAACAAGTCACAAAAGAATACAGAAAACAAAGTCTGTGCAATCCAGTTGACTTCAAATCTGTGTGTAAATTGTACAACCTTGTCACAATAAGTAGACACTTATAGGTTTGTTAAGTGGAGATCTAATGAGTCTAAAATTTGCCTGAACTGTGAAGAGTGGAGGAATTTTTACACAATGGGTACAGACCTAAATGTGAACTAAAATTCTTTGTTCAGCCCGTGATGAACTACACTAGGTATTTTCAAATACTAACCAAGTTTTTATTAATACATCTTATAATTTACTGAAATACTTCAGGAATGAATTCTCTAATCATTGCTGATAGAGTCAACTTGTTTATAATTCATTGAGGGTAAAGATATTGGTACCACTGTGAGAAATAAGCCACAAATATTTTAAGCTTGATTCATTTTTAATTATGCAAAGAGCTGAATTCTCATGCTTAAAATATAGAACTGTGTACTGTATTAAATGGAATTTTTTATCTATATATTCATTTAAAATTTTCATTTTCTCCCATTGTTTTCTAAATGTTTTATGTGAACAATATCAAAATTAATAATTTCCCCTGAACTTTGTAACTATTTATTGTTGCATTATTTTTATATTGATCAAAATTAGTCCTGTATATCATACCATATTTGTAATACCAAATTCTTGTACAGATTTCCTAAATTAGTATTATGGAGTTTTCAAGTAGACCATAAAAGTAGATCCCTTGGCTAGCACTTACCAGGCAGTTAGATAATAATGAACATTATAGCTCATAGAAATTTTTCTTGTTCTAATTCTCAAGGAGAGAACATACCAATAAGCTCATATCCAGAAATCAAATCGCTGGCTTCTCATAATTGCAGTAAAATTTGCCAAATGATTTTCTACTGTTATAGTAGCCCTACAGTATGTGGCACATGCATTAGAACTAAAGTGACTTTTACAGGTGGCTTTGGGGAGAGTGAACTTTGTGCATTGCTTCGTGTTTCTATGATGTCCCTGTGAGCTCAGGCTTCAGGATGCAGTACAGCTGTCTGAGAATGAAATCTGACCTTTGTAAGCTAATTTAATATGATTAGTTTCACACATTGCACAAAAGAATCAAGAACTTACTAAAAATCCAAGTTCCACAGTAAAGTGTCAGCTTCTGTGTGTCCCACGAGTGCCCCCACAATGACCCAGGTGTCCCTCTCTGTGAATCAAAATAAATGGACTAAGAACTGCATAACCAAGGGTGAGAATTTTTTTAACATTTATGACAGTGGAAAGAGTCACTAAGGAGCAACTTATAATCAGAGAAAGGAGACAGTCTATCCAATAAAACACAATAAAGCAAAGCATCAGAAGGAGAATGCTTTGGGCAGCTTTGATTTCAGGAGGAGCTGTGTAGAGGAACTTGGCATTCTGCAGATGAAGAATCTGCTGGTGGTGTTTGTGGAGAACCCGCACCATGTAGCCGCTGGCTGCACCCATGATGCCCTGAAACCCTGCATCCCGCAGCACCATGCAGGTGAGAAAAATCCACTTGACCTTCTTACTTTCTGGAAGAAAATAGCAGTACCTTTCACTGTTACTAACCTTTGATGAGTTGGGGCTGATATTTGTGATGGAGTGGAGTAGATTCATGCTTATCAAAGAGTTGAGACTCCAAAAATAGAGAAGGACAAGGAGGACATAGCGTGCTGACCTTGGCTTGAGCCTCCTCCATCCTGAGTGTCTGGGACAGATGGTGACCGCCTGGACCACCGTGAGGAGGCTGCTGGTACAGATGGAGAGGCCCCGGGACACCCTCTCCATATAAACAACAATCTTGCAGCCTGTGTCATCTAGGAGGTTTCTCACACCCAAAGCTGCTAAGGTACCTGGCACTCCCTTGGAAAGCAGAGTCATGGTGTTTGTAACAGCCAAATGGACGAGAATAAGGTATATAGATTTCTGCTCTTTGCCTGCAAATATGAGCACGTACTTCCCCAACACAAAGATGTTCCCTGTAGTGCCAAGTCCAGTTAGCGAGGCAGAGATTGTTCCCTCGACAATGTTAGCTGGCATTTCTAACCTAACAGGCAAGAATGGATTCCACACATGCATAGCTTTCTAATAAAAGCTTCAATAATAATGACAAGTATGTTTCTGTAACACACAGTTTGACAGCAATTTTCTGGCCTGTGAGAGACAGCACTGCCCTGTAAAGATGCACATTCTGTTGAAAGGACTGTTTGTCTTTTGCTGCTCACTCTTGCAGGTCATTCCGGATGAATTCTAGTGCTGGTCTGACGACTCATATTCACAACTGCAAATTAATAAGACAAGTTTCCTTTACCTCCACAGTTGTAAAAGCTTTCTACTTGTTCAAATTGTTGTATACTCACCTATGTTCAACAGAAACAAGCCTGAATTTAACCCCAAGTCTCCCCAAGAAGGATGGCTTCCCATGCTGGCATTTAAGTCTATCAGATTCCCACTCAGCAATTTCAAAAGACCATGGCTGGTATGGAATGATCTCACTCAATGAGTGCCATCATCACATCTGACACCTGTGGTGTGACCATGGAAACCATGTTTGTGTTAACTGTGCAGCTGCTTCTTCCGTGTCTTTTTTCCCCAGTCAGTGTACTAACAGTAGTGCTGCTTTGGTCTTTCAGTTAAAGCTGCTGGTATGTGTGTTTCATAGCTGGAAAGATTGTTGAGAAGGACTAGGAGCTTTTTTTTCACAACTAGGAGCTTCAATGTCACTTTTTCACAGAGAAATTTGTGTCACACTCTTTCCTCTACTTTCTACAGAAAACTAAGGGAAACTGTTAGACTTGTTCACACTGAAGGTCTCTAAGAACATAAAGCACACAGAAGTAATTTTGACCTCAGGATTGGCTTCAGCTGGTGTGATGACTGCAGGACAGCAGTTAATATTTGACCTTGCCTGCCTAAAGAAGGTTTTAATTTGCTATTTCTAAAGAAATAAATTGCATTCAGTTGCATGTATGATGCTCCATATGGTTGAATTAACTTTATACTTTAGGAAGTTTACAGCATTTATCTCAGGTCCAATTTTCAAGAGTTAAAAGGTGAAATTAGTGCTGTTTCCTTCATAGCACTAGGATAAAGTTAAAGTGAATTATTTCTTGTTATTTAAAATTGAAACCTAGGAACTTCATGGTGAAAATTCTCCAAAAAGCAACTGTAAATTTTTTCTTAATAATGATTAATTGTCCTCCTATTAAACACATGTATAATAAACTACGTTAACTGGCATGCTGTATTATGTGTTAGGTTAAGGAGACTTATATCTTCCTGCAGATAGTAATTGAAAGGTAAGGAATGAGTGGAGTATATAACACAGTGAGAAATCACACAGTTAGTCTGTATGTAAGAACAGAATTTCACCAAACATGAAACATCCGCATTTTATAAAAGGCTGTGATGTTGCCCGAGATGTAGTAGAAGCGAAATCTGAGGAAAAATAACCGAATTTTTCATAGAAACTCAAAGGCTTCTACAGCTTCCTGAATATGCAAGGCACTCAAAGAGGAATCATTATGCAAAGGCAAACACACCAGTTTCCTGGTGCTGTCAGAGCCAGGGCACAGGGGCAGAAATGGCTTGGTATGTCTGCAGTAATGATTTCTGGACCTGCTGCTCCTTTTTTCCTGAGGTGCTGATATTTTAATGATCTCAGGATGAGTGAGGTTCCTAAGGCTCACAGATCTTCTGAATAACTTCTTACTCAGCCAAAGATTGATGAGTTTTTAGCTTCTGAGAGAATATTTTAAGTGTGAATAAATGTAACCTGTGAGGGCTACTCACCTTTCAAAGTGTGGTGTAGTCAGTTCTGTTATGTGTCTCCCATGGAGGTGTTTCTCCAAATCTTGTTTTGCAAGGTGAGCCTCCCATCATATTTATGTTTAGGTTTGGTGAACTCCTGTCTATGATAAGTTCTGTCCTGCAGTTTAATTTTTAATACTGTTACCCTGTCAAGGAGAAGGAAAACCTCTGCACAATCCTAGTCCCTGGTGTACAACTTTCCCCCTACCAGCACAATTACAATGTTGTTTAGTTCAGAAGTTTTCTGAGGCTCAGTTGGGCCTTAATTATTTTAAGAGAAGATAGCACAGTGACAGAATGAAGATCCAGCCGTGTTACTGTGTTTAGGGACACCTGCTTTTCAGATCCTCCCCTTGGTTCCTAAAGTTCCAAGCTGTGAGGTAGAAGGGGGAGCAGTTTCTCAATCACGGAATGAATCATTTCTCTCTCCTTCTCAAGGCAGTGAGCAGGGATGATCACTGGGCTTTCTGAGCACATCTCAGCCATGCACACTGGCAGGATTAAGTCATCCTGCTTTATCAGTCTATGTCCTCTGCCGATTTACATCCCATCACCAGATTCCACAGCTTTCTGTGTCTGGCGACCGGACCAGCACTTGTGGATTCTTGATAGTGTCCACATGGAGCAGTGAGAGGGAATCTGTTCTTCCCTATGGCTGAAGATATTGAATATGTTTAAATACTTTCTGTCCATTTGTATTTTTTCTGTTAAATGTGTTTTCAGCTTATTTGCCTGAGTAGTGTTTTGTGGGGCATTTGGAAATTTTTTTGAGCTACTTACATATTTTGGACATCAATCCCATGTCAGAGAAATCAGGATGGGTTTTGCTGTGTTTTTAAGGCTCCTAGGGCATGGATGAATTTTCAGTTGATTTTGCATAGGGTGGCAGGGAGAGATCATGTTCAGTTCCTGCATGTGGATATTTATTTTTCCCAGCAACTTTTCTGAAAGAACCTATGTCTCTCACTTTTGTTTTTGTCTTCTTCACTGACAATCAGGTGGCAGGGCCTGGGAGCATTCATTCAGCCCTTGTTCAGTCTTAGCAGTCTAAGTGTCCATTTTGAGAAACATGCTGTTTTATTACTATCTTTTGGTTGTATATTTTGAAGTTTTGTATTGTGATATCTTTATTATGCTGTATCTACTCATGGTTTTTGAGTTTTCTAGGTATTTGTTTTTTCCATACAATATTTAAAAATTGTTTCTATTTTTGGGAATAATGTCACTGTAATTTATGATGGCACTACCTTGATTCTATGCCTGCTTTACATAAAATGATTGTTTTCACAGTATTCATCCTGCTGGTCCATGAGCATTTGTGGCCTTTCTATTGCATAGTTTCTTTTAAATTTTTTACAGTGCTTCAGAATATGCAGCTGTCTTCAGAATATGCAGCTATCTCTTACTAACTTGGATTCAGCTCATGCCCAGACATTTTTTGAAGATATTGAAAATGGAATTATTTGCTTAATGATTTTCTTCATTAAATTTTAATGGTGAATAAAGGATGTACTGATTTTATGTTGATTTTACAGTTGGGCTCATTGCTAAACATGTTTTATCTGATGGAGAAGTCTTCTGGTGGAAATTTTAGAATATTCTAGGAAACATATCTATAATTCAGGATGATTTCATTTCTTTCTTAAATATTTATGAAGTGTTTAGTTTTGTGTTTTTCCATGATAGTTCAGGCTAAAAAGTAAAGCAGTACATCAAATAGCAATGATAAACCCGTGTATTCACCCTCATATCAGCAGAAATGCATTTTTTTCTGTTCTGTAACATCTTGATGGTGGATGAACTGTAGTACACTGAGGTAAGAAACTCCTGTACCTTGTCTCTGCAATACTGTTTAGTTTGAAAGAATGTAGAATTTTGTTCAAAGCTTTTATCCTGACTATTGAGATAATTAGTAGAATTTCATATCAAAGTGATGCATTATGATTGCTAATTTGCAATTGTCAAATTGTTCTTGCATCATAAACTTGATTATGACGCATGATATTTTACTGTTAGATTATAAATGTTTCATCGACTTTTACATTTGTATTTACCTGAAACCTCTAAAACTCTAGTAGTAACATAATTCATACAATACAAAGAACATATTTGAGTTAACCAATCACACTGACTCTTAGCTTTCCCAGTGCTCTTTGGTTATCCTTTTTTATAGACAAGTCTATGTATTGGCTAATACAGAGCTGAAACCTAAAATTTAGTGCACCATTTAAAGTTCAAAGAACTAAAGTATGTCCTAGAGAGAACACAGTATTTTAATCAAAGGCATTACATCTGAAATTCAATCCTATTTCGTTGTCAATATCCTTGAATGAATTTCTTGCGTGTGTGAAATTTTAATACTCAATATTTATTTTACATGTAAGATGTTAGTGAAAAGATATAGTGACCATTTCAATTTTTATGTATAATTAAGTTTATTGGCACACCCGATGATCATATTCATCATAGTGAATTTGTACACGATATGTTTTAATTTCTCTATTTTTCTCAATCCTCTCTCCTTACTTCAATGCATTTTCGCCTCCCAATTTACAGAGCTTTGTTTCCATTTTGATCTTTTTAAAATCTCTTTTCATCTTTTCCCTCCCTTCCTTTCCCCCTTCCCACAGCCTTATTTTTCTTTCCTTTTAAACAGATACTTCACATTTCACAATAGTGTATATTTTGATCCTCATTTACTCTTTCAGTTTCTCACAGCAAGGAGACAATGCATTGTTTACACATGGGAATCCAATGTTTCACTTAAAATCATTTTTACAAATTGCATACATTAATCTTGAAATTGCTCAAATTAACTTGTAAGGCCTGCTAATGCTACTCCATCATAAAAGCAAACCACATATTCTTTTATCATTCTTTGGCTGATGAGCGTTTGGGTTGTTTCCAAGATTTACCTATGACAAACTATGCTTCTATACATATGGATGGACATATATCAGTGTGGTATGATGCTTTGAATTCTTCTGAAAAACTACCCAGGAATGGAATACCTGTGTCAAACGGGATATCTACCCAATTTCTGAAGAGCCTCTATATTGATTTCCATAGTGGTCATACTAGACTCCAAACATCAGTGGAGTTTTCCTTTTTCCACAGAGCCCCTTCAGTATTTGTTATGGGTTGGTTTCTTGATTTTAGCCATTTTTTTCTGGAGTGAGCTGGAATCTTAGCATTGGTTTAATTTGCATCTCTCTAATAACTGGCGATGCTGAACATTGTTTCATATGTTTAGTTTTCATTTGTATTTCTTCATCTGTTATGGGTGTATTCATCTAAAATGACCATTATTGGATTGGGTCTTTAAATTTGGATTGTGCTGATTTTTTTTCAGTTCTTTACATTTTCTAGATAGAAATTTTTGTCAGTGGGACAATTAGCTAAAATTTTTCACACTCTGTGGGATAGTCTTTTCACAGTGTTAATTTTTTTGTTGTTGTGCAAAAAGTTTTTAATATGATAAAATCCTAGTTATTTTACTCTGCATCATTTTGTATGCTCATGGAGGTTTGTTCATGATCTCTTTGCCTGCATGAATGTTGTCAGGAATTCTGCTTATTGTCTCTTCCAGAAGATGCAGTGTTTCTGTTTTAACATTCAAGTCTTTGATTCACTTTGATTTTAGTTTAGTGCATAGTGATAGCCAGTTTTAGTGTTGGGTGTAAGGACAGCCAGTATTTATTAACATATGGTTTCTTTCAGTGAAGAACTGCTTAGCTCCAGTGTTAAAAATAAGGTGGCTGAGTGTCAATGATTTTTTGGGGTGTTGTTTGATAGTTTTCATGTATCTTTTCTTACGTTGTTCCTAACTACAATTATTGTGTTCAAAATCTGACATTCTTTTTCACCTCCATTCAGCCTGTTTTGTATGCAATTAATTGAGATTTTAAACTCTTGGATTTCTGTTTGGATCTGTCTCGTGGATGCCATTTCTTTCCTACACTGGACATCATGGTTTCCATGACTGTTCTAAGCTCTTATAATTTTATCTGTGTCTATTCTAATATCTCTAAATTTGAGCATCATTTCCTTTTGTATCTGAGAGACTTTTTTCAAACCTTCTTCACTTGAACTTTTTCGCTTCGATTTCCATCCTATTAGATAGTTCAATAATTTGACTTCCAGTTTACTCATCTTATTGGGCTCTAGGCTTGTCCTGGGTGAGTTGGAAATCTAGGGTCATATTTTACTTCTGTGACTTGTCACTTTGTGCTTTTTATTTCATTTGTTGTATTAATGCATGCTGATTTCTAATGAAAAATAGTTTAATCACTAGAATCAAGGCTTCCATATGGGACAGATATCTGTTCTTCAGTGATGTCTTCTAGATATAAGCAGTTCTTTATGTCTATTCCTAGACTGTAATTTCCCAATTGTTCATAGAAGAAACCTTGCTATTTGGCTCAGCACTCAGGCCTTTCACATTGGCCTATAGTGATGATCACAACCCCATACAATCACAGCATTATTATAAATGAGAGACTGATTATAACTTGCATGGGATCCTGACAAAGTAGTACAACTAGCAATAACAATAACTTCAAGTATAGCTTACCTACTTACAAACTGTGATATATATTATCCTGTTTATTTTAGTACAGGAGAAATTTATACAGTTTTTAAACAATTTTCAGCATTTAACACACCCTTGACCCCTTAATAGCATGACCTTACCCTGTTTCAGGGTAGGAACTTTGAATAGGGTAGGAGACAGGATTAAGAGGTGAATGCATTTAATTATAGTAGTATCAGTAGTATGCAGGACAAAGACTGACAATGCAAACTTTGGGGAACTGAAGGACATGGAAAAAGAAAAGATTAAAAAAAAAACAAATGAGCATTGAAGTAAGTAATAAGGAAAGAGACAAGGTTACTTACATGAAAGTATAATAAAGTTACAAGGTGGAAAAGGAAAGAAAGAAAGAAACAAAGAAACAAAGATCAGCATAGAAAACAAAAATGAAGCATAAGAAACTAAACACTGAACAAAAGAAAGAGGAAAAGAAGTTAAATTATCATTGTTTGCAGATGACATGGTACTCTACATAGAAGACCCCCTGAAGTCCATGGAAAGACTCTTAGATATAATAAATAAATCAGCAATGTGGCTGGATACAAAATCAATACTCAGAAATTAAAGCATTCCTATACACTAACAACAACATCACAGAGAGGGAAATAAGAGAAACCGCACTCTTCACACTAGCAAGCAAAAAATGAAATATTTAGGAATTACTCTTACAAAAGAAGTGAAAGACCTATACAGGGTCTTATAATACACTGAAAAAAGAAATTGAAGATGATCTCAGGAAATAGAAAGACATCCCTTGCTCATGGATAGGAAGAACAAACATTGTGAAAATGGCCATTCTCCCAAAACTGTTATACAGATTCAGTGCAATCCCAATAAAAATACCATCAACATACCTTATCAATCTAGAGAAATCACTCCTAAAATTCATCTGGAACCAGAAGAGACTTAGAATAGCAAAGGCAATTCTAAGCAGCAAAGGCAAGGCAGGAGGCATCACAATCCCTGACTTGAAGTTATACTACAAAGCAACAGTAATAGAATCAACATGGTACTGGAATCAAAACAGAGATGAAGATCAATGGAATAGATGAGAAGATACAACCACAACTACAAACACACTCAACCACCTTATCTTTGATAAAGGAGCCAAGCAGGTTCACTGGAAGAACAACAGTCTATTAAAACAGAAACACTAAATCTATTGGAAGACAAATTGGGTAGAAACATTGAAGATATAGGGGTAGGTAGAGAATTCATGAACAGGACTCAAACCGCATGGGAACTACCTCACAGAATCAGTAACTAGGACCACCTCTTATTAAAAAGTTTCTGCATGTCAAAAGAAATCTCCAGCATAGTGAAAAGAAAACTCACAAACTGGGAAAAGATTTTAGCGAACTCTCCCTCAGACAAGGGACTTTTGTCTAAAACATATAAAGAATGAAAAAAACTCAGACCCCCCCAAATTCAAAATCCAATCCAAAAATGGGCATCTGAGATGAATACGCACTTCTCACATGAAGAAATACAAATGGCAAATAAA
The DNA here is from genome assembly GCF_034190915.1 of Cavia porcellus. NCBI lineage: Eukaryota > Metazoa > Chordata > Mammalia > Rodentia > Caviidae > Cavia > Cavia porcellus. The sequence goes on along the minus strand of NW_026947496.1, from coordinate 6,281,918 downwards.
TACATGAAAAAATGTTCATCATCATTGGTCAAATTAAATGCAAATTAAAACCACACTGAAATTCCATCTCACTCCTGAAAGAATGGCTAGGATCAAGAAAACCAATAACAACAAATGGTGGAGAGGCTGTGGGGAAAAAGGAACTCTCCTACGCTGTTGGTGGGAGTGTAGACTGGTACAACCTTTGTGGAGGTCAGTCTGTAGATTTCTCAAAAAGGTGGGATTGGAAGTCCCATTTGTTCCAGCTATTCCACTTCTAGGCATATTCCCAGAAGAACTGAAAGCATCATACCACAGTCATATACGTGCACCTATGTTTATAGCAGCACAATTTGTAATCGCCAGATCTTGGAAACAACTCAAGTGTCCATCAACTGAGGAATGGATAAAAAAGTTGTGGTATTTCTATACAATGGAGTATTACTCAGCTATCAAGAAGGATCACATTGAGATATTTATCAATAAATGGGTGCAGCTTAGGACCATACTCATAAGTGAAATAAATCAATCTCACATGTGTGAATCCCAAATAGTTTCCCTAGTGTAAGTAATGATTGAAATATATACAAGTATGTGGTAATCATGATTCCCCATTATGTGGGGCCTTGAAGCCTTATAAACCTTTCATTTATTTATTGGAATAGCTTTAATCTGGGCTGCTTGATATGGAAATATTTGAAGCTATAGTATATGAAGTTATATTCAAATATTTCAAGGAAAAAGACACTATGGTAACTACTATTAAATCGCATTATTTGGTGGTGAATCACTAGGTTGCTGAAACAGTCATGCTTTGACCTGTATTGTTATGTTGTTATTTCCTCTTTTATCTAAATCTCTCTGTTATTCATTACAAAAATTATTTAGTTATTTTTTATGATTTTTTTAATTAAGGGGAAAATAAAAAAAATTAGCAGGATATATTATAGTAACTTTTTTGATTTCCTATTAACTTGATTTGAAGTCCTGTAATACTCCCACTATCTTGTTTTGCCTGATTAGACTCTGTTCCATTCTGTATGATAGTATCAAGTTTGAGGCTATAGGCAACTACTTTGAAGGCAATAAGATTCACTAAGATGCCCATTCTGGTTTGACTATTACCCCCTTTGGAAGTCCTGTAATATTTACAAAGTCTAGGTTGTATTGGTCTTGTTCTCTACTGTTTTGTTCAAATTTATAATACCTAATGAGATAGACAATTCTTTTTAAGGAAGCAAGAGGCATTATGGTAACAATTGTTGATAACCTTGTACTCTGTTTTTACATCATGTGCTATGTCTATAGTTGGTTTTGACTGACAGCTTTGTTTTGCCATATTTAACTTTACTCTCTTCCAAGAAAAAAGTAGTAAGAACTAAGGAGTAATAAAACTCAAAATGTGTAAATTTTGTTGTAAAATAGAGAGGGAGAAAAGTGTTCTAAAGGATACAACTGCAAGTGTGTTTAGGGGTGTTAAATACATGACCATATTAATGTTTTTGGTTGGATCATTGAACACAACTATTTGCAGTCTCACTGTTTGAATGTCCACCTTGTATGCTTTGATACTGTGACTTGAGCATCTACGTCTAAGAAGATAATGTGTAATCTATTAACTGGTGTTTTCTTACTGGTTTTTTTTTTTTTTTTTTTTTTTTTTTGTAGTTCTGTATTACTTGTACCCTTTCACCGCTTTGTTTTGTTTTGTTTTTTCTCTTTTTTCTTTTAAATAAAATTTTTAAAAATTACAAAAAAAGAAAGAATAAAGCAAACCAAAACCAAAGCCAAAATAACCACAAAATACACACCAAAATGACAAAAGCCAACCAGACCAAAACAAACAAAAAAAAAAAAAAAAAAAAAAAAACCCAGGATGTTCAATCAGCCAAAGTGAGTAGAATGAAAGTCTTACATTTTCTGTCATTTTTACAGATCTGTGTTAGTGTCCAGGACATGCGTCAGAAATGTGCTGTGTAGTCCAATCAAATTTGCTCTGGAATGTGTGCTGGGTGTGGATGTGATCTTGACCTCTGCGTGTGAGGCCTGGGGCTGGTCTTTTCTTGGTTGAGTTCTCAGGGCTCTTTGGTATGCAGTGATGGACCAACCTGCTTCCATTCCACATTTCTGTGTTCCACAGCTCAGTAATGGTTCACTTAACTTACTAACTGCTGACTCCTCACTGCTCTTTCACCATTTTCAACATCCCTGTTCTTGCCTGATCCTTTGTCTGTATTTTCACCTGGGACTGGACTGGTCTCTCTGGTTGGTCTGCCAGCCACTGGCCAGTGGCTTGTGGTGTGGAAGGAATCTGGTTGGGGGCCTGCGGAAACCATTTTCAATCAAATAATAAAATGGAAGCAGATGAATCTCTTGCAAATGGAAAAGATTTCAAGAGGTGAGGTTTGTGAGTTACATCTGGTAATGACAGACAGTCTTCTCTCCATGTCGTGGTGCCTCCTTCTACATGTTACTCAGTCTCTTCTCTTTCCTCACTGAACCAATCCCAACCCTACATCCAGCAGCTCCCCTTCTGCAGCCAGGGAAGCTGAAGGCCTCAGAGGGTGGAGTGATCCCCTGGGAAATCTGTGCTGTAGGCTAAAGGTGAAGTTTGCAGAGTGACTCAGCCATTTTCTGTTATTCCTCCTGAGTCTCAGGGCTCCTGGATGACTCTCTTTGCTGTCAAAATGTCAGCGTCATGAGCCTGGGCTTCAGCAGTGGAAAGAACCCCTATACTCTATCTCCATTCCTGGGGCACAGCTTTGTCCTCTTTTTGCTGGTCTGCAGTCTGATAGAACTGCAGTCAAATACCATGTGGGTCATCCCTTTGGTGTGAACATGCGATGGTGCCCCAGGATTCCCATCAAAAATTTTCCATTTAAAAATACATTCAGTGAATAGTATCTTGCTAAGTATTTGCTTTATTGGTCACTTTTCTCTCTTTGCTGAGGCAAACTATTTGATGCCCAAAATTAGGGAAGGAGAGGTTCATTTATCTTATAATTTTTGGAATTTTTAACCCATACACAGCTCATTCCAGGATAGGGTGGCATGGCAGAGGGGCAGCTCTTGATGTCGACCTCAAATAGCAAGAGCAAAAGGGGAAAAAGAGGAGGAAACATGCCTTTTTTGGCTCCACCCCTGCAGCCTTGGTGGGCAACTCCACCCTTGCATGGGTGCAGCACTCACACCAACAATCACAGTGCTAGAAAAGAGCCAATCACAAAAACTAGATTCAGCCACCTCCTTGACTACATGAGGCTTTGGGGCACCTAGACACAAATCATCACTTTCGACCTTGGGCCCACAAAGACTCATGCACATATTTTATGTAAAAGACATTGAGTCTGTCTCTTAGAGTTGCCAACTTCCTAACAGTTTCAGTATTGCTGAAAAGTCCAAGTCCCAAGTCTACTCTGAGATCTAAGGCAAAGTCTAAGCTACATGGCCATGTAATAATGAGTACGAAGTTAAAAACTTCCAACATACAATGGCACAAGATAAAATTGCCTTTCCAAAGGGTCAAACAGGAGTATACAAAAATTGAGACCAAAGGAATTCCAAAACCCAGCAGGGCAAACAGTAAGTCCTGGAGTTCCACCCTCAGCATCTGAAGCAATCTTTTGCAAGCTCCAAAATACTTGAGTGACTCCACCCCCGGGGCCCTTCCAGGGGCTTCAGCTCCTACAGCATCTCTCTTAGGCCCATTCTTGCAGCTTTCCTTAGGTGATTCACACTCCTGGAGTTTTCAAACTTTTGGGTTCTCCACTGTACCTTTGGCTTCACACATTGCCCTCTCAGGAGCACACTGTCTGGCCTCCTCCCACACTCTCTGAAATTGGAGTGGAAGTTACCCTAAACTCAGAACTTGTACATTCTCCATCCACCTAAAACCAGTGCCACATGTATACTGCCAAGGTCTGTTGCCATCTGGAGCTGTAGCCAAGGTTTTCTCTCTCTTGCCTATAGGGGCCCAGTGAATGGGTTGTTGGGCACTCTCAAGCAGATGGTGAGGTACAGGTTTTCAGTGTTACTGAAATTCTGGAGCCTGGTGTGGCTGCCCTGATTTTGGAACCCCATGTGGCCTCCATTGCCATTCTGGAGCATGGTGCTCTGTCCCATTCTCCTCTAAGCTGGGTCTTTGAGGTTTCAGTGAGTGGAGACCCACCATCACTTCTTGTGGTGACCCAAGCTATCTTTCTTCTTTTCTGTTCTTTCTCAGCAATGAAAGCCTCAGCTCTAACTTTACTGCCCACAGTTTCTGGTCAAATTCACAACATTTTGAATTGTCCTCTGGGTTGTTTGCTTTTGATTCTCAACACAAATCTGCCTAAAAGCCCCAAACCATAGCCATTGCACCTCCTCAACATTAGACTGCCAGAAATTTCTTCTGCCAGATTAATCAAACTGCCAAACTTAATCTCAGTCTTAGGGAAAGTCTCTGGACACAAAAAAATGGAGACAAAATTTCTTCCTAGCCATAACACATGCTGTGTGGATTCCAACAACCAATGCAGTCATTCCTCCCAGCAGAAACCTCCCAAGCCTGGTCTTTACTGGCAGAGTTTTTATCAGCCTTTTGGTATCTTGAGCTCTGACCACAATCTCCCCTACAGAACAGGCCAAGCTACTCCAGCTCTATGCATTCAGGCAACATCAATGAACCATTCCAAACTCTTCCTACAAGAATTTCCCAAAGATTCTTGAATCACATATTCTGGTAGAGTCATAGCAATATCCCATCTCCACTGGTATCAAATTCTGTCTTCGTTACTTTTCTCTCATTGTTGAGACAAAATATCTGATGCCCAAAATTAGTGAAGAGAAGGTTTATTTAGCTTACAGTTTTGTGCAGATTTCTGTCTATATGCAGAAGGCAAAATGCTGTGGCTGAGGAGTAACCATTCACTGGGGCTGCAAACAGGGAGAAGGATAAGTAAACGTGCCTTTCCATCCCTTATATTGTATTCTGGTTCTGGTGAGTGTAAACTGATACTGTCAATCCCAGTACGAGACAATGAACCAATTACAAATGCTAGCCTCAACCACCTCCATGACTGAATGAGGCTTTGGGGAACCTAGATACAAACTATAACACTTGCCTCTTTTGGCAAAAAAATATTTTGTTTTATATATCTCTTATCATGGTTATTTCAATTTAATTCTGAATGTTTTAACGCTCATTTCATAAAAACAATCTTGTCTTCTATGCAGTGTGGTTATTAAAATAGGATTAAATTCTATAGACAACGTTCTAGAGGGCATTATTTGTACCAAAAGACAACCGCAAACCATGTGACATATGCACATTTGGTGTCTTGCCTGTATGAGCAGCTTTATCCTCTAAAAGTTTCGGAATCTTTCTTGCTGGTTTATTACTTGCATAGACTAGAAAGCCTGGGGTGGGTCTACCCTGTCCTCTGAGCTTCTCTGATGCCCTTTGGTGCTCTGCTCAGGTGGTGCCCTCTGGTGTGAGACCAGAGCACCTACCTGCAGAGCGCTTGTTGCTGAACCCAGGCCACTGCCAGGGTTCAGGGTCCACTGTGCTCACTTTGAGACTCACATTATGAAACCATCTGAGTCTGTGATGTTAGCAACCCTTTTCATGAGGGATTTTGAGATACTGTTAATGTTTTGTTGTACCTGGATTTCACCCAGTAGTTTCAGCCTCATTATTCCTGCTGAGGAGTTTATCATGCAATAGTTGCTGAAGCCTGGTTTACAACTTCATTCTTCCCTACACACTTGTTCCATTTTGGGGGGAAGTTGGAATTTTTCTTTATCTCTCATTCTTTCATTTCCACTGTGATCAAATGGATCCTCAACGTTCCAAAATGTAGTAGTAGTTAAAATCACTATCACATTGATTCTCATGTTGTCTCAAACTTCAGGATAGGCTCCCTGTCCTCATGTCCATGGATCAGCCTTTGAGCAATTTTTTACATTTTTAGATTTCTCCACTAGTCTTATACTAATGCAGTTCTTCAGAAAGATTTGTTCCATTTAGGAAGGAATGGTATTTAGAACTACAATCTGAATGTGGAGACTATTTTCAGTAACTTTCATGGTTTATTTAAGTGGCTCCCCGCTCTCATGCATTTGCACTGTGTATTTGTGATTGATTCATTGTATAGCGCTTGGATTGGTGGTGTCAGTGCTACATCTGCCTAGGGGTGGAAACAACATACAATGTAAAGGCTGGAAGAAGGTAGATCTCTCTGTCTTCGTGGTTTCTGCCTTGTTGTTTGCAACTGCCATGAACTGTGGCCCCAGGATGCCACCTTGCTTTGGGCCAACTGATAATGAACTAAAACCTCCAATAAATGGTAAGAAATGATCCTTCCCTTTCCCAACTTTGTGCATCGGGTGTTAAGTCTCAGTGACAAGTAAAAAGCAACTAATACACAATTTGGTACCAGTGGAGTGGGGGCATTGTTGTGACTGTACCAGAACACGTGGTTCAAAAATCTTTGGAAATGCTTTTTGGGCAGAGTCTTGAAAGGTTTGGACATGTCACCTGGATGCACAGAGCTGGAAGAGCTTAGGCTGCTCTGCAGAGGAGATTCTGCTCAGAGTACAGGGCATCAGAAGGCTGCTGGAAAAAGGACTACACTGATTGTTGGGCTCCCGATGATGTGTGTTATAGCTTGGCACAAAGTTCTCTGCATTTTGCTCATGCCCAGAGACTTTGCCTGAGACTGAGATTAAGTTCAATGGACTAGTTAATCTGGCAAAGGAAATCTCGAGGTACTAGAATGTTGAGACTGTGGTATGGCTTTTACTGGGGCTTTTAGTTAGATATATGTTGCACATAAAGAGCAAAGAGCTCAGGAGGATAATTTAAAACACTGTGAGTTTGCCAGAAGGAAAACTTCAGTAAAGCTGTGGATTGTAAAGATACAGCTGAGACTTTGATTGCTGAGAAGGAACAGAGAAATAAGAAAGATGGCTGGGGAGCATCCCAGGAAGCAGTGGGTCTCCATTGTTTGCAACCAAATTGCTTCAAATCTTGAGAATAGAGTAACCTTCTTTCAATCCAGGTAACTCAGTTATCAGAGGTCGGTTCCTACTAATGACCTCAGGCACTTGGAGAATTTAAGATCATCATCCTCACTGGTTAAGGACCCACCCAGCTTCCAGCCACACTAGACTAAGCTTGGGACATTTTGTAGCCCAACTAGACCATGCCAGCAACCTTTTTCAATCAGGGGAGTTGAGGGTACATGAAGTGAGTTCCAGCACATTGGTGCTTGCTTGGGGAGAGATTTGTACGATCATCCACAGTGGTTAAGTGCTCATCCAGCTTCCTGGAACACTGGAGGTGGCACAGAATGTCCTGTGGGCCTGACTGAACCATGCTCAGTAGCTTCCATTCAGTCGCAGGAGCTGAGGGCATAGGAGATGATTTCTGACATGCTCAGGGGAAGCTTTGGTAACTCGAGACATGGTAATATAGGAAAATGATGAAACAAAAGACCAAAATGCAATTTCAAACATCCAGCCCTTCCCTAGAAAGCCTAGGAGCCATGTACATAGAAAAAAGTATATGCCATACACCTGAAATACCTGAAATGATAACAACTGAAATAAAGAAGCAACTCTAGGAAGTTTAAAGAAATTCAAATTAGAAATGATATCTTAGGTAAAAGAAGAAATGATAATAGTAATGAACGAGATGCTAAGCACATCTAAAAAAGACAGTTAAAAAATTTGAGGAGCAAAACAAAAAGATATAATCCTGGATGAACTCTATAGGAAACAGAATACATAAGGCAGATTCAAAGAGATAATACAGGAAATGAAAAATTCCATTGAAAGTTGTCAAAACTGCCTCAACAAAAGTAAAGATAGAATTTCAGACCTTGAAGACAAGATTGCAGTTAGTGAATAGGAAAGGAAGGGTATTTTAAAAATAACAAGGAATAAGGAAATAAAAATTCAACCGCTAGAAGATGATGCAAAGAAAAACAACAAAAAGATTGATAGGGATAAATGAAAAATATGGAGACACCAAAAATGACATCAAGAGGTTATTTTAGTAATAGCTAAAAATTTCCCATACATGAGGATGGAAACTGACATATGGATTAATGAAGCATATAGAACCTTAAAAACCATAACCAAAATAAAACTATATCCAGACATATAATAATCAACATCCCGGTAATCCAACATAAGAATAGAATACTAATCACCAATTAATAGAAACAGGCAGCAGAATGTATCAAGAAACAAAATCCAAACATTTGATGTCTACAAGAAACCCATCTAAGCCAAAAAGAAACTAATAGACTGGAAGTAAAAGGATGGAAAATAATACTTCATGTGAAAGGAACTCAAAAGGAAAGCAGGGGTAGCTATTCTGTTTGCAGACAATGTGAACTTGAAACCAAGAATGATCCTAAGAGATAAAGAAAGTCACTACTTACTAGTTAGGGGACAACTTCAAGAGGAAGAGCTAACAATTATATATATTTCATCACTCAGTTATACAAAGCACATATTAACAGAAATGCAAAATGAAATAAGCAATAATACAATTACAACAGGAGACCTTAACACACCATTGACACCAAGGGACAGATTGACCTGACAGAAAATCAGCAACGAACTAAAGAAACTGAATCATACCTGTGAACAAATGGACTTGATAAACATATACAGAGTGTTCCATTGAATGACATCAGAATATACATTATTCTCAGCAGTACATGGGACATTCTCAAAAATAGAGCATATGCTAGCCCTCAGAACATATTGAAGTAAATACAAAAGAATTGAATTTATGCATATTATCAGATCATACACCATGAAACTTGAAATTAATGCTAAACTGCAAACCCCCCACCAACACAAGGAAATTGAATAATACACTCTTGAGCATTCAATGGATCACAGGAGAAATTAAAATAGAAATTATACAATACCTACAAGCAAATGAAAATACAAATACGACTTACCAGAATCTGTGGGATGCAATGAAAGTGGTCTTTAGGGCAAAATTTATTACACTGAGTTCTCATAGCAGGAAAACAGTATGAATACAAATAAACAACCTGATGCTACACCTCAAACATATAGAAGAAGAAAAAGAAGAGCAAGTCAAACCCAAATCCAAAAGAAGGGAGGAAATGATAAAAATCAGAGCAGAAGTTAATGCAATAGAGACTAAAAAAAATCCAAAGAATTCATGAGTCAAAGAGTTGGTTCTTTGAAAGAATACATAAAATTGATAAGCCCCTAGCCAATGTTATTTAAAAAAGGAAGGAAAAAATCTCTAATTCATGCAATAAGGAATGAAAAGGCAAAATCACTACAGACACAGTGGAAATACAGAAGGTCATCAACACCTATTTCCAAAACCTCTACTTTCATAGCTCCAGTAACACTGAAGAAACAGATAGATTCCTAGAAACATATGAAGTACCAAAGCTGGGTCAAGAAGATGTGAAACTGCTGAATAACCCAATTTCTACTAATGAAATTGAAAATGTAATTACGTCCTTCCCTAGAAAGAAGTGCCTAGGCTCAGATGAATTCACTGCAGAATTTTACAAGAAATACAAAGAAGTCTTAATGCCAACACTCCACAAACTCTTCAGTGAAATCAAAAGGAAAGCAATTATTGCTAAGTCATTCCTGGAAGCAAACATTACTCTAGTACCAAAACCTAATAAAGACCCAACTGAAAAACCTAACTACAGGCCAATCTCGCTAGTGAACACTGATGCAAAAATCCTCAATAAAATATTGGCAAACAGGATGCAGCAAATCCTTATGAATGTTATACACCATGACCAAGTGTGATTCATCCCAGGCATGCACGGATGGTTCCACATATGCAAATCAAGAAATATAATCCACCATATCAATAAAGCCAAAAGTAAGAATCACATGATTAATTCTATAGATGCAGAAAAAGTTTTTGATAAGATCCAACACTCATCATTACAGAAAATTAAAATAGATTTTCTTCACCTCAATATGATAAAAGGCCATCTATGACAAACCAACAGCCAGCAACATATTAAATGGCCAAAAACTGAATGTTATTACCTCAAAATCAAGAACAAGAAAAGGATGTCCCTTATCATTGCTCCTATCGAACATAATACTGGAAATACTAACCAAAGGTATTAGACAAGAGAGAGAAATAAAAGGATTAAAGATAGGAAAAGAGGAAGTTAAATTATCATTATTTTCAGATGACATGATACTCTACGTAAAAGACTCCAAAAACTCCATGGAAAACTCCTAGATATAAAAAATATATTCAACAACATAGCTGCATACAAAATCAATATTCAAAAATAAGTAGTATTTCTATTTACTAATAACAAAATCACTGAGAGAGAAATAAGAGTAACCACATCCTTCACACTAGAATCCAAAATATGAAATACTTATGAATTAATGTCACAAAAGAAGTAGACAATCTATACAGGGAAAATTATAGTACCTTGAAAAGAGAAACTGAAAAGGATCTGAGAAAATGGAAAGACATCCCTTGCTCATGGATAGGAAAAATACATATTGTAAAAATGGCCATTTTCCAAAAACTGTTATACAGATTCAATGCAATCTCAATGGAAATACCATCAACATACCTCATAGATCTAGAGAAATCACTCCTATAATTCATCTAGAACCCGAAGAGATGTAGAATAGCAAAGACAGTTCTAAACAACAAAGGCAAGGCAGGAGGCATCACAATAACTGACTTGAAGTTATACTAAGTAAAATCAACATGGCACTGGAATAAAAACAGATCTGAAGATCAATGGAATAGATTACAAGATACGACCACAACTAACAACACACTCAACCACCTTATGTTTGATAAAGGGGCCAAACATGTTCACAGAAAGAACGACAGTCTCTTCAATAAATGGTGCTGGAAAACCTGGCTATCTGTATGCCAAAAACTAAAATTAGACCATCCTATCACCATATACTAAACTAAAATCCAAATGGATCAAGGATCTGAATATTAAAACAGAAACACTATATCTGTTGGAAGACAAATTATGGAAAAATTTTGAAGACATAAGTGTAGGCAGAGAATTCATAAACAGGAATCAAATCATATGGGAAACACTTCCCAGAGTAAATAACTGGGATCATATCTTATTAAAATGTTTCTGCATTTCAAAAGAAAACTCTAGCATAGTGAAAATAAAACCCACAAACTGGGAAAAAACCTTAATGAACAGTCCTCAGACAAAGGACTTCTGTTTAAAACGTAAAGAACTAAAAAAAAAAATCTGATCCCTGAAATTCAAAGAACCTATCAAAAAATGGGCATTTGAGATGAACACACAGTTCTCAAATGAAGAAATTCAAAAGGCAAATAAATACATAAAATTGTTCATCATCATTGGTCATTAAAGAAATGCAACTTAAAACCACACAGAGACTCCATATTACCCCAGGAAGAATTGCCAGGATAAAGAAAACTACCAACAACAAATACTGGAGAGGCTGTGGGGAAAAAAGTAACTCTCCTGCACAACTGGTGGGATAGTAGACTGGTGCAACCACTGTGGAGATCAGTCTGGAAATATCTCAAAAAGCTGGAATTGGAAGTCCCATTTGTTCCAGCTATTCCAATTCTAGACATATTCCCAGGAGAACAGAAAATATCATACCACAGTGATATACATGCACCATGCTTATAGCAGCACAATTTGTAATATCCAGGTCTTGGAAACAACCTAAGTGTTCATCAAGTGAGGAATGGATCTAAAAGTTGTGGTATTTTTATACAATGGAATATTCCTCAGATATAAAGAGTGATAACATTGAGATATTTATAAATAAATGGATGCAGCTTGACACCAGACTCATAAGCAAAATAAGTCAAACTCACATGTGTAAATACCAGATAGTCTCCCTAATTTAAGAAATGGTAAGAGTACATAGGAGTTTATGGTAATCATGAATCCGCAGTGCATTACTTTGAAGCCTTATAATGTTGTTATTCATTAGTTGAAATGGTTTTATCCTGTTTGTTTGATTTTGCTATCTGTGATGTTATGAATAAATATTTTGAAGAAAACAAGACATTATAATAGCCAGAGCTGAATTAATATCATCTTGCTTTAAAGTCCTACCATGCTTTTGTCCTGTTTCCATTGGTTCTAACATGTTGTGGCTTATAGGATTTTATTATGGGTGATAGTATAAACAAAGTTTTTATGGACAATGTGATAATATAGCAGCTATTGTTCATTTTCTGTTGTTTGGTTTTGAATGCCCTATAATATTCCCATTCTCTTTAATGGTTTTATACTAATTTGTTATGTTTAATGCTATGTTTGATGTATGGGAAGGTATGTGCAACTATTTCAAAGAAAGAGACATTATGATAGCTACTGTTATATCAGGTTGTCTTGTGGTGAAATACAGTGTTGCTTAAATAGTTCTACTCTGATGTGCTTTTTTATGTCCTATTTTATCATAATCTAATTAAAATAAAAAAATTAAAAAAAAATGTTGAGAATGGAACTCCAGGACTTAATGTTCGCTTGATGGATGTTGGACTGGCTTTGTTTCCAAACCTTCATATTTCCCTTTTGTAACTTTTGGAATAGTAATGTTTATCTTGTGCCTTTGAACTTCAGAAATGTTTAACTTTGTTTCATTTGTACAAGAGGTTAGTATCAAGAGTTTGCCATAGATATTGGAAGAGACTTGGGTGTTGGACTTCTCAGCAATGGTGATAATGTTAGGAATTTGGCAACTCTTGGAGATGGATTAAATATTTTTTGTATAAAAGTTGTGAATGAGTCTTTGGGGGCCAGGGGTTAAATGTCATGGTTTATGTCAGTGGCTTCCAGGCCCCATACATTTTCATTGTGCTATCTTGTTTGGCTCAGTCTCTAGCACTTGGATTGGTGGTGTTAGTGCTACACCTGCATAGGGGTGTAGCCAGCATACAGTGTAATGGGTGGAAGAAATTGTGTCTCTCTTTCCTTCCTGTTTTTGCCTTGTTGTTTGCAGCCACCATGAATTGCAGCCCCGACATGCCATCCTGCCATGGAGCCATCTGATAATGCACTGAACCCTCCAGAAACTATAAGAAATAAGTCTTTCCTATTGCAACTTTGGGCATCAGGTATTTGGCTCAGCAACGAGTAAACAGTAACTAAGACAGTAACTGATATCATTTCACTGACATAACATCATAGACATCTTCTCCAGTGGAAAACAGATAGTGCCTCCCTGTTAGGGTTAGCGTTTTAATTCATGACTCAGTATTGTAAGCCTCTATTATGTGGCATGTATATCTGTAAGGAAAGAGGACATAGCTTCACAGGAAATAAAGGGGTGACCAGTGATCTGTGACTAGGTCCTAACACCAAGACCCACCCTATGCTGCTCTCATTTCTGAAAAGCAAGACCCAAATGGTGTTGTTCTGAGCTCATCTCAGATCTGTGCTCCATTTGTCTATTTCTTGAAATCAGGGAAGGAGAAAGGTGTTTCTGATGTAGGATGAGTGATAGAGGAATCACATTTGGGTGAAGGTGAATTACAAAAGTGTTACTGAAGCTTTGCAAAAGTGTCTGGCTAGTAATAGTGCAACACACGGATCCCTATGATATCCAAGTATCAGTTATGGTTTACTGGATGAAGAATAAAATCCAGACTGGGTGGGATCTCGAGTGGCCAACCTGCACAGGTGCAGTGAGGTGATTTCTCCAAGCCCATTGTCCCATGGGAAGATGATTGCTTTCATTCCTTGTTGAAAGGAGCTCTTGAGAAAGGGAATTGAAGTGCTATCCATCTTGCACCACACCATCTCCTCCCTCTTCTGATGTGCAGTTGTGAAAATCTGGGAAGATGAAGAAAGACCACAAGATGGAGACATCTGGTTAGTTCCTCAATGCCTCACTGCCCTCGTTCTTATTAAGAGTAATTAAACCATAACTGAGATTGAGATAACTTCTGGAACAGAAAGAGTCAGTACTTGTGCAGGGAGACAAAATGTTGGGAATGAAACACAGAGATTTTCAGAGGGTTTATGTCTCCTGGACTGGATGACAACTGTGAAAATTAAAATCTTGGTTATAATGTGTGGTAGCCAGGAGATCTTCAAATCTTGATGGTGCAAATAGAACATGAGGATCCTTATTATTGCAGAAAGATCAACACAGATCTCATCTGCACTAAAGCTTTCAAGATGAGTAGACCCAAGACAACCATGATTTTCTCTCATGAACCAGGAAATTCCCCTCAGAAACTCGAATATTAATCCCTCTGTTTAAACCAAGGCTGTGATGGCAGTGTGATGGTAGGACCTTCACTCTTTCTGACCTTTACCTGATGTGACCTATGTGGCACTCGAGTTTCCTGGGAAAAAGAAATGCAAGAAGATAAGAAAATGAAGAACAGACAAAGCAAATACCAGGTGGAGCCCTTACTCTTCGGATGAAAGTAAAGCAACTGGGGCTGAGCTAAAGCTCAGTGGCATAAGTGCCTGCCTTACAAGCAAGCAGTCATGAGTTCAATCCCAGTATTGGTAAAAACGAAAACGACAAAAAAAAAAAAAAAAAAAAAAAAAAAGTAAAGCAACTGGTCAACCAGAGTAGCACCTTTATTTACATAGCAGAAAAATGTCATTTTCCCCACTGCCTAGCAACCCATTGCTTGGATTGTCTAGGGGCTTGGTGTTTTCTGGCAAAAGCAACTTCTTCATGTGGTATGCCCCATGCACTCTTGGTTCTTTGGGATGCTTACGCCTTGGCGATGCCTGCGGTGTGGTCAATTTCCAGCTGTAAAGACTCCCAACATTTACCTGAGACAAGCTAGATAGAGAGTAAATTTTATAGTAGATGTCACTTCAGGAATCCCTGGGCATTTTGCCCCCCCCCCCTTCAGAATTTGATATTAAAGGGCTGTGAGTTACGTTTTGCTGGAAATTTCTCACCTTGTGTTCTTAAAAACTTAGAAATCTTGATAGGACATTTTGTGGATGTATGGACAAACTGTCTCCTCCAGCTTTCAATTTTAGCTGTATCATAATTTTCAGCATTAGTAGCTTTCATAAAAATCCTCACCGCATTTTTCCTGCATTTCTGCATGTCCAATACAGGACAGCTGTTCTTCATCACACTGCTCCTGCCCACACATGCTCATGAAGGCATTCCTCATGCATACATGCTTACCATGTGCTATTCTATCACGCATGTTATAGGTTGGTTAAATGGAAATCTGCTTAATAATCATGATCATAGTGGTAGTTATTCTCTTCAAATCCCCAGTATGAGTTTTCAGGCTGTGACTTAGCACACAGCACCGTAACTCACTTTAATCGTGACCACATGTCATGCAGTGAGGAAGAATGGCTCCACCACTGGAGTTAGAAATGTGATCCTGATAAGGATGCATCCCTACTATCTCCTTGTCAGACCCAGATGTGGTCCCATCAATCAGATCTCAAAACCTGTCTTTATAACAGGTCACCAGAACCTTTGCCAAGACCATCTGGGAGTGGAGTCTTCCCTCCCTCTGCTCACTGGCTTCATTTACTTCCATCAAAAAAAGAAGAGTACTTGTCAGTCCCTGAAATACAAATCCTAAATCTCATTCAGAGTTTTGTGATCTTGTCAAGATATAGAGAAGGCTGGAGACAAATAAGAACCCCCAGTGTGATAAAAGAGAAAAAAACAGGATTATATTTGATAAATGCATCCAAAGACCTGGTAAGCCCATCATGGCTTTGAGATATTTTGAGTGTAAGAAATTCTAACATTTTCCAGTATCTATGTACTAAATTCCTGGACTTGTTATCTAATGACTTTGTACTTTGTATTAGAAAGAGCAGCATCATAGACTGCTGGGAAGTCCTTCAGGATTGTGTCTTACTTTCCTGATACTTGATGCAGACATTTAAACCACCACTTACTGAAGGATGGAGAGAAGCTTGAAGATGACAACCAGTGCACTGAGCTTCCTGGGGCTGCCTGTGCCAGACATGTGAACAACCTATATCCAGAGTACTCATGAATTGAAAGCAGTACCTATGTATTTAGTAAGAAGTAGATGGTAAAGTCTTGCAGATGTGCATTTATAGGATGAAGGCCACACAGCTTGATATAAATTACCAGGTGATCTATGCAATACAAAAACGTAGGCATGAAAAACAATGTGTATTTAGCCTGAATCGTGAAAATCACGTTTTACTGATAAATCTCAATTAATCCTTGTTGTTCACCAGACTGAGAAAAAGAATCAGAAAAAGCAGACTCCAAAGTCTCCTGAGTTGATTGTCTCTCCTGAAGTCTGGCAGCAGCCACCAGGCCACCAAGACCTCCTATTACATGATCTGGTTTCAATGTTTCCTGGACCTCTGTTGTTAAGGCAGAAATTACTGGCATCCATAATTCACAAGCTGCTGTCATCTAACGATGGCACAGGGAACCCATTTAGTACTCTTATCCTTATCCAATTTGATACACATTACCATCAGGAATTTCTCCAGGCTTTCTTAGAGTCCCCTGACTTCACTCACTGGGAAGCCAGACCTCTGCTCAGTCTCCAGCAGTGAATGACATTGTGTGTGCTCTAGGACACCTGCCTGTCTTCATCCTCTTCACTAAGTTCTAAAGGAAGAGACTTCGTCCTTGTCATCTTTAGATATGTCAGCTTCAAATACTGGGTGTCTGGATAGTTATGCAGTTTGATGTGATCCTGAGGACATAAACCACCAATTATTTGTGAAGAGTGAATTCACAGAATGAGCATCGGCTTTGGAGATGCCAGAATATTAAGTTATAAGCATCAAAAACATAAAAACTGACAAGTATAAGATAAACCTTGAAATTGACACACTCATTCGTGGTTAGCCAAGAATACTGAAGAAAATACGAGGCATTGGAAGTAGAAATGCAATCAAATTTAAGACATGCTGAAGTAATAAAAGCAAAAGGGTTGTACAAGTGTTTGTGGGGCTGTGGGGAAGGCAAACAGAGTGAGGATGAACTCCAGGTCTTTAGAGTGAAGATAAGACAGAATTAAATGAAACCACAGAAAAACTATTGGTGGGAGAATCTGGGACTCTGTTCATCCATACTGCAATTAAATGCAGGATTGAACAAGTAGTTTTGGCCTGCTAGTATGGTTGATTTCTTCATGTTAGCCATTCTTTCTGGAATACAATGGAATGCCAGGGTTGTTTTTATTAGGACCTCTCATGATTCACTATTAATTTAAATGAAGAATTCAGTTTTACATTTCCTGCATGGAATCTATTCAGTGTAGGGTATGGAACTAAGTTGTTCCAGAAATGAACATCTGCTGAGGTCCTATAAAGTGTGTTTGTCAGCCTTGCTGTTGCTGAATGGTCTCAATGTGGCTCCAGTGTCAAGGGAACTTGGTTCACAGTCAACTTCAGCAAATGCAGAAACATCACAGACAAAGGCTATGGAGAAGTAGGACTGATGAGCAAGCAGGGCAGGGAGAAGTGCAGAGGACAAGAGAAAGCACCACTTGTGTGACTCATCAGACACTGGTGGAGGTGCAGACCCATTCTCCAGGGCTCCAATCCAGATTACATCCTCACCTAACAAGCACAATTTTACTGCTAGTGTTTCATTTAGTATACAGACTTAAGGCACAAAATCTTAAAAGTGATAGAAACAAGCTTAAACTGCAGTTTTTAGGAATGTTTCTGCAATATTATGTTATTGCTCATGCAAAAATTTGGCCTCATCACAACCTGTGTATTCTTTGATAAATGCCTGGTTCCTTTTTTTTTTTTGTTTTTCCATTGTGTGACTGTGGTGTTTGTTTTTCTTTTTGTGCTTTTTTTTGGCTTTGCAAGGTGTGCACATATTTAAAAGAAGCAACTTGTTATTAATATATTCTAGATCTTGGAAATGTACTCAATGTCTATGGACAGATGAATGATTAAACAAAATGATGTACTTAAACACAAAGAAGTACTAGTGTGGCATAAAGAAGAATAAATGTGAAGCAGTATTGAGAACAGAAAGTTAAGTGAAATGAGTCAAGTACACAAGTAAAAATATTCCATGATTTTCCTTATAAAAGAGACAGAAGAGATTGAACAAAGCAGAAGATAGAGCAATGTCAAGTAGGGAGAACTTTTTTCAGATGGGTGTGATAAATAAAAGAAGGAAGGAAGAAGATTGGAAAAATAACTTAGAGGAGGAAATAATGAAAACAGATCTTTGGTAAATGTGAAGGTGAGTTGGAGGGAGAAAAGGAGGTGATAGGAGAGAGAAGAAAGAAAAGGAAAATTGGAGTTGAGATGCATTGTGCGTATGGACCAGCATCCCACAATGAATGTAACTATTATGTACCATGATCATGTAACAGTAAAAGATAAGAAGGGAAAGCTTTTACCGTAGCTTGTTAAAGAAAGTGCCTTTCTACTGTGATACTGGTTTTCCTGAATGTCAGAATATACCATTTATTGTTGAGAGTTCTGATGAAAGTCTTTTTCTAATTTCTAACTTAAAGAGCAAGACAAAGCAAGTACTTTCTTAATATTTCATGGGTGTTTAACTCAAAGGAAATGACTATAAAAACCTGGAAGTGAAATGAAGAAATTTGATCATGAATAAGATTTTATTCCTAATAACGTATAAGAAATGAGAGTTACTTGATTGCTGGCAAAGAATTACTAAGTCCAATCTGGAATTTTATGACCCAAATACACCCACTCTCGACTTCTCTGAAGAAACAGAATCAATTTGGGAAAATTTTAAATGATCTAAAATTATAAGCAGAGAATAATTGAAATATTAAAAATATGTATCTAAAGCAGCCTCAAATCTAAATGTACAAGAGGTCAAGAACACAGCATTTTAGGTCCCTCCGATGTGGTCAGTGTTCACATTTATTATGCAACACAAATAGAAAAATGAACTCTGAGTGGGGCTGTGAAACTTTCCATGAGATGTGAAAGGGAGTTCTGCAATCTTTGATACTGGTGCAGGGAACATTCAGTTTTCCATGGCACTCGACATAGCTCAAAGGCCCAAAGATCCATTGACAGAGACAACTTGTGTGCATTTATGAAAAGTAAAAGAAGGAACAGTTTGCAAGTTCCCTACAAGAAACAAAAGATTACCTAAAAAAGAACAAAATTCTCAAACAACATTGGACATTGAGCCAGAAACCATGGCCCACAGGAAATCCTCACTGCTCCCTTTTCCTTGGAAAATCTCTACTAGCTGTGGTGTAGCAGCCCAGGGTGGCTCTGCAGAAACTACTGTGTATGCATACCCTGAATCTCCTGATCTCTACAAGTATGAAGGAATATCCTTTCCCACTGCACAACACATTACATTCCTGAGAGAACCAGAGGAAGGAGGTGCCACACAGACCTGGAGTTCTGGGACACAGGATCACAGCCTGGACAACCGTGAGGAGGCTGGTAGTGCAGAAGGAGAGGCCCTGAGATCTTGCTCCAGGTGAGCAAAAATCCTACAGAATATGATATTTAGGGAGTTTCCCAGAATGAAAAAAAACTGATATGGACTTGGCACAGATTTAGACATAAGCAGTGTGATATTTGTAAATAAGCACGTGTGAGAATAAGGTCCACAGATTTGCTCTGGGTGCCTTCCTCAAAGTTGTACCTATGAGTCAGAAATAACTAAGAACACAGTAGCTGTGTTGGCAAGGTGAAAAACCATTTCTTACTTCAAAGCAGAAAATTTGAATCCAGACTTTTTTTGAAGAAAAGCATCAGCAGTTATATCAGGGATTAAATTCCCTTGTTGGACTGTCTTTGAGGTTTCTTCCCTCTACTAGCAAGTGCCACTTCCATGTGTTTTACTCAGAATCTTAAATCTCGCCCTCTCTTATTTTTAGCTCCTCCTTAATGAAAGCAGTGTACTTGTTCCAACATTTACATGCCTCATCTGTATTAAAACTTAGAATGACTGAATGGAGCACAGAATTTCACTGGAAAAATTCTTCTATGTTAAATGTTCATCTAATTCAACCATTTATCCAACACCCAGTTCTAAATCCCTGGGCCCTCTGATTCATGGTGCTGACTCTTCACCTGCCACCCCCTCCCCATAAACGCTGCAGTTTTTACTCTTAACACATCATCTGTTGTGACATGGTTTCGCTTCCAGTTTTGCTCTTAATTTATTATGTATTTCATTACCTCTCGCTTTCCTGAGAGTAGTAATCTCCAGGATTGTGTGTTCTTTCAAGCATTTTATTTTGTGGCTGATCCATTAAAAATCAGTCGTTTTTCAAATACTAGCTAATTGTTTCTTTTCAATGCTTTCAAATATTCAGCAATGTTTTCTCCTTCTTTAATGTCAAGTCAAATTGTATACCATTTTCTGATAGAGAAAACTAGCTAAAGTGAATTCAGTCTGTGGTAGCAGGAACATGTGTCCTTGCTGGAACAATCTCATATGTCATCTGACTCATCTAGCAGTGTCTCCATCCTATCATCTGCTTTCTTTTGCTGACTTTTCAGATATAAGGGATTAACTTGAGTTGCATATAAGACTTAAAATGTAGGTAATGTATGTAAGTAATAAAGCTTATTTTTTCCCAGGCTTTATTATAACTTTAAAGAAAGAAAAGCAGAGATAGGTCAGGTGGAACACAGGGCGTATACATACATAGCGGTATGGTTCCTATGAGCGACAGCAGAAAGTTCTCTACTGAGTTACCTCAGGACCTCGAAAGGAAGCCTGCATGCCTTGTGGGAGAGTTGACCTTCATTAAGCAGGTGAGAGGCCTGGAAATACTGGGGCACTATGTGGCATAATGAGATGAGTGCAGTTTCTAAATTAGGAATTCCAAATAATGGCAATAGGGTAGCTAAGCTTGCAGGACATCATTGCTCAGCAGAGGAACATAGAGGGTCTGCATATGCTGCCTGACCCTGGAGATACAATGAGACCCTAATGAGCTCTGCAGCCTGCCTTTCCAGGGAATATTTTCCACTGGGCTAATGACAAAGCTGGTTTTATTATCAGTCCTATCTGAAACTGAGTCAGTCGTGGATTAAAATTTACCTCATCAAATCTCAATACTCCAATCCCATTTCTTGCCTTGGGCTTATGTCAAACTTGAACAGTTTCTTGAAGAGAATTAAACCAGGGTCTTTAATCAAACCTTTAAGGTTTACCTATGTTCTACTTCCTTCAAACAATGTTCTATGAGACTTCTACTCTCCTTCCTATGAAATGCTTTTGATTTCATAGGAAATATTTAAAATGCTTTTGATTTCTTCTTCCTGAAGACTTCCAGCTATTTAAACTACATAAGCCTAGGCTGGTACCCATCTTTTATACTACAGTGCCTCAGGAGTTTAGGTATATTTTAAATTTTGGTTAAATTTTTCCTTTTCCTTTGAAAAATGAGTAGACTATAGAATCCATCACTTATTGTAAGAAAGTAGAATATAATCCTAAATATCAAACAGCAGTAAATTAAGCTACCAGCTTTAATAAAAAATATAGCAGTTTAAAGAAACAAATTTGGGGTTCAACCTTTTCAGTCAGAGATTGTAAGTTGTTAATAATGTTTGCACTCAATATGTCTGTAAACCATAAGGAACTTTTTCTTATTTCTTTTTTGAGATGTGTCACTTCAGAAAACAATCTTGATGTTCTGATCCTTCAGTCTGCAGCAGTCCCTGGATCTTGTGCAACTGGGAGCCCTGCTTGCTGGGATCTCAGGAGACTTCTCCTTGTAAAGAGGCTGCACTGGCCAATTGGTCTCAAATAGGCTGCTGTCTTTCCAAGTCTTAATGCTAGAAGTAGATTTTGGCTTTTCAGTAAGAAAGTGTGACACTGCACTGTCTTGTGTTGTGAGAAACTAAAGAAATAAGGACCAATACATATATTAGATACTGTGAAGTAGGAAGAATTGTTCAAAAAGATATGGTGAACTCAAGAGGGGAAAGGAGGAAAGGAAGTAAGGGGCAAGAAAAAATGATAAAAAGGAAACAAAGCTTTGCAAGCTACACGTGTTGGGTCAGGGTCATCCTAGAGAGGTAAGGAGAAGTCTCACTTCCATTTTCCATTTCTCTGATGATTCCTGATGTTGAACTCTTGTTCATATGCATATTCGCTCTACGCATGTCTTTTCTGGATATTATATGTGTTTCAGGCTCATAGTTTGCAGACATTTGTCTGTCTGTGGCCTGCTTTTCATCATCAGGGTGTATTATATGTGGGTGCAGAAAGTATTTAGCCTAGTTATTTCCATTTGGAAATTTTTTCCATGTTTTCCTGATTTTGAGGTAACAATCAAAAACCCATTGAAAATCCAAGGCAAAGGAGGGTGTATCTCATGTTGCACTTGAGGTGCTCTTTAATTCTAGGCTTCCATTTAAATCTTTAATCAATTTTGAGGTGGATACTGTGAGAGTGGTATGAAAAAGCATTTAGTTCTGATCTCTTGTAGTTCCTCACTTCATCTATGGAAGAAATTGATATCAATTTCAGCATCTTTTAGAAAGCTTCTTACAGATTTTCATGAATTAAGCAGCAAATCATACTCAGCTGCCATTTGTCTGAATTACTAGATAACATAAGACTCATTTGACCCCATGGTCACATGTGTGCCATGGTGTCACATTTCTCCATGGACAAGATGGCCATGATGATGATAGTAGGTAGTAATCTGAATTGTAAGATTCATAAATCATTGACTGTGACTAGTAAATCATGTCATCTGTGGAGACAGAGTTGCTGAGGTCAGCAATTTATTCGATCTGCATAGCCATGGAAGTGTAGGTGTACCAAATAATTACGGCACATCCCTTCTCACCTAGAGTTGTTAATGCAATGATGTGAAATTCAATAATGTAAAATGGAATCCCTGCCTCCTGAAGGCCATTTCCTCTGTGTTCCCAGCGTGGGCAGAGAGAATCAGAAGACCCACATCTGCCTGCCACGTGGCACCACCAAAAGCCACCTTTTTCCATGTTCCCAACTTAGGCAGAGAAACAGAAGATCTGTCTCTGACTGCCAGGCACTGCCACTGGAAGGCCCTTTCCTCTATGTGCCCAGAATGCGCAGAGAGAATGAAGAAATCTGCCTCTGCCTGCCAGGTGCTGCCACTGGAAGGTCCTTTCATCCAAGTGTCCATCGTGAACAGAGAGTCAGAAGATCTGCCTCTGCCTGCAGTGTGCACCCAACCAAATGCCCTGTCCTATGCACACCCAGTGTGAGCCCAAGGAGACAGACTGATCCACCTCTGCATGCTGTGCACCATCACCAAAAGGCCATGTTCCACTGGCAACATGTGTGGGCCGAGACAACCTGGAGATCCACCCTCACCTTCAGGGAGCTGCCATTGGAAGGCTCCTTCCTGCAAGCAACCAGCAAAAGCAGGGACACACAACCAGGTAAGGCCTCTGCATACATGGGCCACCATTGGAGGCCATTGCTTCCCTCACGCAGGCATCACCCACTAGCGGAATCAGACAAACACTCTTGTGTGTGTGCCCCCATTGTGGGAGTCCCACTGTAGACTCACAGGCTGAGAGAAGCAGTCCCAGCAACATGCAACCCTGATTGTCAGCCAAGCCCCAGTGTAGCTGCGTAGTTTGGGGAAGCCTTCTCCACACCCTGCTATCTCCCTGTAAATCTGGAATTAGAGGAACCCAAGTACCTATCCCATCCCTCTACACTGCACAGGAGCAGCCAACATCAGAAGTGCCTGGGACTCCATAACTAGCTTGTTGGGAGGAACCCAGGAGAATGTCAAGATGAAGAGCAAAAGGTCAACTCAAACCTGTAGACCACACACAACAAATCTGGGAGATACAGTTATGAAAGGAAACAGAAGTCACACACCTGAAGTCTCTGAGAAAGTAACAACTGAAATGAAGAAATGACTGAATGAGATTGTAAAAGCAGTCAATCAGAAATAATGTTCAGGTAAAAGAAGAATTCACAAAAATACTGAAAGAATTGTTCAGCAGGTCTAAAGAAGTCATAGCAAATAAAAAGAAGCAGAGGAAAATGATGGAAACCTTGAATGAATGTAGAAAGGCATTACAATGCATGAAACAGATTCAAAGAGAGATGCAGGAAATTAAAATTTCAGTGGAAAGCTAGCAAAATCACTTGAAAGAGACTGAAGATAGACATTCAAACCTTGAATACAGAATTGCAGCTAGTGACCATGAAAGAAAAGAACTCTTAAAAATAACATGGAATCAGGAAATAACAATTCAATGGCTGCAAGATGATGCAAGGAAGCATAATTAAAGAGGGAGAGGTATCAACGAAGAAGCAGATATCACACAAATTAAATTAAAATGAGATTCACAGAAGTTATAAAAGAAAACTTGCCAATATGAGGAATGGATCTGACATATGATACGTAAGGCATATAGGATTCCAAAATCATTCTATACCCAGACATATAATAATCAAGTTCCCAGAAATTCAGCACAAGAACAGAATATTAAAAGCTGTTAGGCAAAAGAGACAGATCACCTATAAAGGAAAACCAATCAGAATCACAGAAGACTTGTTAACACAAACCATCAAGTCAAGAAGAATTTGGAGTGAAGTGTTTCAAACCCAAAACATCTTCCAATCCACAATGATCAATCCAACAAAACTATCTTTCAAAATTGATGGAAAAATAAGATACTTCCATGATGAAGAACAACCGAAGGACTTCATGACTACCAAACCAACCCTACAGAGAGTGCTAAAGAGTGTTCTAGAGATAGATAAAGATGACTATAGTTCCAGGAAGAGTAGCAGATGAGGATCACCAAAAACGTTAGGCAATTGAGTGAGGGAGAAAAGTGGAGGTTCAACAACAGGAAGACAGCAGGGCAGAGATAAACCAATGTATGCTGTTTGTAACCATTAATGTAGATGTCCTCAGGT
Source organism: Cavia porcellus (assembly GCF_034190915.1). NCBI lineage: Eukaryota > Metazoa > Chordata > Mammalia > Rodentia > Caviidae > Cavia > Cavia porcellus. The sequence goes on along the minus strand of NW_026947496.1, from coordinate 6,257,072 downwards.
CAGCAAAAAAAAAAAAGGAAAGAAACAAATAGAGAGTGGATCAACAAACAAGATCCATTGATGTACTGTATATAAGAAATACATTTAACTGGAAAGTAAAGGAAAGGAAATTCATAGACTGGAAATCAAAGGAGAGAAAACAATTGTTCCATGTGACAAGAGACAAAAATCACAAGAGTAACTTGCCCATCTACTGCAGAATGGGTAAAAAGATATGGTATTTTCAGTACTATACTAAATAAGAATGGTTATAATGGACATCCTTGTCTTGTTCCTGATTTTAGAGTAAAGGCTTTCAGTTTTCAGTTTTTGGCCATTTAATATGATGCTGACTGTTAGGTCGTCATAGATGCCTTTTATCATATTGAGGTTAAGACCATCTATTCAATTTTCTGTATGGTTTTTTATCACGAATAAGTGTTGGAACTTGGCAAAAGCTCTTTCTGCATCTATAGAAATAAGCATGTGGTTCTTATATTTGGCTCTGTTCATATGGTGGATTACATTTTTTTTTAAATTTTATTTAAGAGGAAAAAGAGAAAAACACAAAACAAAACAAAGTGGTGTAAGGGTACATGTAATACAGAACTACAAAAAAAAAAAACCACATAACAGTAAGAAATCACCTGTTAATAGATTACATATTATCATCTTGAAAATAGTTGCTCAAATCACAGTATCAAAGAATACAAGGTGGATTACATTTATTGTTTTGCATATGTTGCAACATCTCTGGATTCCTGAGACGAATCCCACTTAGTTATGGTGGATAAACTTCTTGATGATTTGCTGAGTCCTGTTTGCCAAAATTTTATTGAGAATTTTTGCATCTGTGTTCACTAGGGACATTGGCCTGTAGTTCTCTTTTTCGGTTGGGTCTTTCTCAGGTTTTGGTATTAGAGTAGTATTTGCTTCCACGAATCAGTTAGGGAGAATTGTTTCCCTTTCAGTTTTACTGAAGTCTTTGAGGAGTGTCAGAATTAAATCTTCTTTGAATTTCTTGTAGAATTCCACAGTGAATCCATCTGGAACTGGGCTTTTCTTGGTTGGTAGGGATTTAATTACATTTTCCATTTTGTTAATTGACATTGAGTTATTCAGTAGTTTTATATCTTCTTGACGCAACTTTGGTAATTTTTATGTTTCTAAGAATCTGTCCATTTCTTCTATGTTATCAAGCTATGAGAGTAGAAGTTTTTGAAATAGGTATTGATAATCTTCTGTATTTCCACAAGTTCTGTAGCCATTTCTCCCTTTTCATTATTTATTGCATGAATTTGAGTTTTTTCTATTCTTTTTCAAATAAGGTTGGCTAGAGGCCTGTCAATTTCATTTATTCTTTCAAAGAACCAACTTTTTGATTCACTGAATCTTTGTATATTTTCCTTACTTCTGTTGCACTGATTTCTGCTCTGACCTTTATAATTTCCTGCCTTCTTTTGGCTTTGGGCTTGACTTGTTCTTCTTTTTCTAGATCCTTGAGGTGTAATATTAGGTTGCTTATTTATATTCATTTTGTTTACCTAATGTGGGAGTTCACTGTAATAAAATTTCCTCTGAGAACTGTTTCATTGCATTCCACAGGTTCCAGTAAGATATATTTGTATTTTTATTTGCCTGCAAATATTGTTTAATTTACTCTTTAATTTTCTCTGTGACCCACTGATTGCTCAGGAGTTTATGATTCAATGTACATGTGTTTATGTGGTTTTTGCAGTTTCTTTTGTCATTAATTTCTAGTTTGATGATGCTATCATCCAACAACATGCATGGGATAATTTCAATTCATTTTTATTTACTGAAGCATGTTCTTTGGGTGAGTATGTCATCTATGTTACAGATTATTCCATGTTCTGCTTAGAAGAATGTATAATCTGATGTTGCTAGGTGGAACACTCTGTATACATCTACTAAATCCATTTGTTCACTGGTGTGATTTAGTTCTGTTATCTCTTTGCTGATTTTCTATCTAGTTCATCTGTCCCTTTGTGTCAGTGGTGTGTTAAGGTCTCCTGTTATAATTGTGTTATTGCTTATTTGATTTTTCCTTTCTGTGAATATTTGTTTTGTATAGTCGAGTGTTCACAATTAGACAAGAGAAAGAAATAAATGGGGTAAAGATAGGAAAATAGGAAGTTAAATTATCATTATTTGTAGATGATATATATTTTTGAAAGCAGAGCCCCAAAGCTCCATTGTGAGACTCCTAGGTATAATAAATAAATTCAGTAACACAGCTGGATACAAAGTCAACACTCAAAAATCAATAGCATTCCTATACACTAACAAAAACCCCCTGAGAGAAATAAGCTAAGACACACTCTTTACAATAGCATCCAACAAAATTAAATATTTAGGAATTAATCTAACAAAAGAAGTGAAAGATTTATTCAGGGAAAATTATAATACCCTGAAAAATAAATCAAGAGCACCTCAGAAAATGTAAAGACAGCCCTTGTTCATGGGTAGGAAGAACAAACACTGTGAAAATGTCCATTCTCTCAAAACTGTTATACATATTGTTATGCAATTGCAATCAAAATAGCACCAGCATACCTCACAAATCTAGAGAAATCACTCCTAAAATTCATCTGCAACCAGAAGTGATCCAGAATTGAACGGCAATTCTAAGCAACAAAGGCAAGGCAGGAGGCATCATAATTTCTGATTTGAAGTTATCATACCAAATTATTACAATAAAATCAGCATGGTACTGGAATAAAAACAGAACTGAAGATGAACGAAATAGGAGATACAACTGCAACTACAACTACACTCAGCCACCTTAAAAAGTGGCCCAAAATGTCCACTGAAAGAAAGATAGTCTCTTCAATCAATGGTGCTGGAAAATTTGCTCTCCATATGCCAAAAACTAAAAGTAGACCCATGCCTATCACCATGTACTTAAACTAAAGTCTAAATGGATAAAACATCTAAATATTGAAACAAAAATTCAATTTGTTGGAAAACAAAGTAGGTAGAAATCTTGAAGACACAGGAGTAGGTAGAGAATTCATGAACAAGAATCAAACTGCACACGAAATACTACACAGAATCCATAAATAGGATTGCATCCTATGAAAGAGTTTTCGAATGTTGAAAGAAATCTCCAGCATAGCCAAAAAATCTCTCCAAAAATTGAATAAAAATCTTGGTGAATGGTCCCTCAGTCAAATGATTTCTGTCTGAAATATATAAAGAATTTAAAATATTCAGATCCCCAAAATTCAAAGACCCATTCCAAAAATGGTCATCTGAGATGATTACATAGTTCTCAGAGGAAGAAATACAAATGACAAATAAATACATGGAAAAATATTGAGCATCATTGGTCATTAGAGAAATGTCAATTACAACAACACAGAAGTTCAATTTCACTCCAGAAAGAATGGCCAGAATCAAGAAAACTACCAACAACAAATGCTGGACAGGCTTCAGGGAAAAAGGAAGTCTTCTACACTTTTGGTGAGAGTGTAGACTGGTACAACCCCGGTGGAGGTCAATCTGGATGTTCCTCAAAACACTGTTTGGAAGTCCCATTTGACCCAGCTATCCCTCTACTGGGCATATTCTCAGAAGAACTGAAAACATCACACCACAGGGATATGTGTGCACCCATGTTTACAGAGCACAATTTGTAATAGCCAGATCTTAGAAACAACCTAAATGCCCATAAACTGAGGAATGCATAAAAAAGATGTGATATTCCTATACAATGGAGTACCACTCTGCTATAAAGGATGATCACACAGAGATATTTATAAGTAAATGGATGCAATTTGAGACCATATTCATAAGTGAACTAAGTCAAACTCAAATTTGTAAATATCATATACTCTGCCTAGTGTAAGAAATGGGAAGTGTACGTAAGACACAATAAACTCAATAATTACAGTGAAAGGATAAGAATCTGCTTAACGATGAAAAATAATATCTCACAGAAAATGAGGAAAATGCAAAAAGAAGGGCAAAGAAAAAATGTCTAAAATTATATTAACACACTTAGGATAGCTAAGATGATTGCTGTACAAACACTGTAAGTTCTTGGAACAAAGTAGTTAACATTCATAGGATTGGAAAAAGTGTGCATACTATTGTATAGTGATCTGAGGATCTCTTGAATATCATTATGTAGGATAACAACCCTAGTTATCTTCATACTTCTTGTTTTGAAGACTTATATTGTCAGTGTTCTGGGCTCTTTGCTATTGTTGTTTATGTGTCTTTTTTGTTTCATGTTTTTCTAGGAATTTGTTTTGTTTTGTTTTGCTTTTCCCTCTAATCCAGAAAGGGTAGGTATACATGTAGAGGTTCATATATGCATGGAACTAAACTGTTTATGAAAATCATTAATATAATGCATGATAAAATGAACAGCTACTTTGAAGAAAAATAGACACTAAGGTAACCAGTGCTGATTCCACAGTGTCATGATGTGAAATCTAGCAATATTATTATTCTTTGTTCAGAGTGATTTTAATCTGATTTGTTTTGTTTAATTTCAACATAAATGAACATTTTGAAGCTATTATGAAACTATTTTGAAGAGAATGAGAGACACTATGGCAGCCATTGTTGACTTCCCTATTGTCTTATCGTGAAAACCTAAAACGCTTTCATCATCCTGTTCTGATTTGTTTTATATTATTTTGTTTGGTATGAATTCATTGTATGTCAAGATATGGGAGAAAACAAGAGATAATATGATATACAGTGAAGATCTCCATCTGTCTTTCTTTGAAATCTCTGTCACGTTGTTATCTTATGATCTGTTTTGTTCTGTTTATTTATACCCTCTTCAAAAACTAAAAAAAGAAACATATGGCATTTTCATGCTATGGAAAGCTACCCAGCTATGAAGTAGAATTATCTCAATGCTCTAGCAGGTCCATAAATGGAGATCATGCTCATGGCCAAAAGAGTTTGAACTCACACGCATGAACTCTAGCATAAGAAGCAGAAGGAGCTAATGGGATGCAAAAGCAAGCTACTTAATGTTAGAGCAAATGGGAGGAAACACCTGGGAGACAAAGGTGGAAACTACTGTCAATTTCTTATTGTCTTGTCAGGAACTCTCACATTGTTTATATAATTTTTTTATGTATGGCTTTCTTCTGTTTTCTTTTACTAGATTTTATGCTGTCAGATGGTAGGGGAAACTATTTTGAACATAAGGGGATATTTTATGGTAATCATGGTTTCCTATTATATTCTTTGAAATATGTTTTTATTTAAAGAGAAAAACAAAACAAGACAAAGCAAGACAGAAAAAGGATACAAGTAATACAGAATTTCAAGAGAAAAATTATACAGTAAGAATTCACTAGTAAATAGATTACATATTGTTATCTCAGAAACAGTTGTCCAGGTTACAAAATTAAAGCATACAAAGTGAACATTAATACAGTGAGATTGCAGACAGTTCTGTTCAATGATCCAACAAAAACTCAGTAATATGGTTTTCTATCCTACACTCTTAAATACTCTTGCAGTTATATCCTTTAGATCACTTTCTTTTCTCCCTATTTTACGCTAACAGTCACTCATTTTTGGGTTCCATTGCTCCCACAGTTCTTATAACTTTTCCTTTAAAAAGGAAAAGAATATATATATATATATATATATATATATATATATATATATATAAAACAAGAAACAAGACAAAACAAAACAGAACAAAAAAAACCCCACAATGTGACAAAGCAAAACAGAGTCTGTTAGAACAGGAGGATGGACATAGTACATAATGCTAAAAGAGATTACTAGGTTATCAACAATGGTTACCATTATGCCTCTTGTTATCCTACAAAGAGGTGCCTATATCAGCTGGTATAAAAGAATTGAACAAAATGGTACAGAATAAGACCAGTAAAACCCACATTGGAGACCTTGCAGGACTTCCAAAGAAGATAATAGTCAAACCATAATGTGCATCATAGAGTATCTGGTTGCCTTCAAAGTGGTTGCCTATACCCTCAAATTTGATGCTATTAAATCAAAGCAGAATGTAATAAACTCAGTCAGAATAAGATGTGGAGAACAGTACAAGGGTTCAAATCAGGTTAATAGGAAAAAACAAAAGGTACTATAATATATCCCACTATTTTAAATTTAATTTTACCTTAATTAAAAGATACTAATATATAAATGAAATTTTCAAAAAGGAGGTGGAGATTGAGATAAAAAAGAGCATATCAATAGCACAACATAGGTCAGAACTGAACAATTTAAGCATCATTGTATTTCACCACCAGATAGCCTGACATTAATAGTAGTTACCATACTGTCTCTTTCCTTGAAACATTTCAGTCTAACTTCGTATTCCATAGCATCAAACCCATCAACACAGTGCGAAACCATTCAAGAGAATGAAAGTATTGCAGGGTATTTAGAACCAGCTAACAGAAACCGAACTTTGGTTTCTATGTGATCTCTTTACCTATAAAAAAATTTGCTTATACTATTACACACACTAAAACATAATAAGATACAACATGTTAAAATCAGTGGAAACAGACGAACAACAACTTGATGGGGCTTCAAAACAGGATGATATCAAATCAGCAATAGCTATCACGCTGCCTTATTTTCTTCAAAATAACTATTTGTAGTATCGCAGACAATAATATGAAACAACCCAGATTAAAACTATTCCAATTAGTGAGTGAAAACATTATATGGCTTCAAACTAGTGTGACTAGGGATACTGATTACCACGTAATTTTATGTATTCTTATCATTGCTTATACTAGGGAAACAATTCGGTATTTATACATGTGACTTTGATTTATTTCACTTATGAGTATGGTCTCAAGGTGCGTCCATTTATTTATAAATGTCTCAATGTGATCATTCTTTATAGCTGAGTAGTACACCGTTGTATAAAAATATCACAGCTTTTTTATCCTTTCCTCAGTTGATGGACACTTAGGTTGTCTCCAAGATCTGGCTATTACAAATTGTGCTGCTATAAACATGGGTGCACATATATCACTGTGGTATGATGCTTTCAGTTCTTCTGGGAATATACCTAGAAGTGGAATAGCTGGGTCAAATGGGGCTTCCAGTCCCAGCTTTTTGAGAAATCTCGAGACTGACCTTCACAATGGTTGCACTAGTCTACACTCCCACCAACAGTGCAGGAGAGTTCCTTTTTCCCCACAGCCTCTCCAGCATTTGTTGTTGGTGGTTTTCTTGATCTTGGCCATTCTTTCAGGAGTGAGATGAAATCTCAGTGTGGTTTTAATTTGCATTTCTCTAATGACTAATGATGATGAACATTTTTTTCATATGTTTATTTGCCATTTGTATTTCTTCATCTGAAAATTGTTTATTCATCTCAGATGCCCATTTTTGGATGGGCCTTTGACTTTTGGGGGTCTGATTTTTTAAAATTCTTTATATATTTTATACAGAAGTCCTTTGTCTGAGGGGCAGTTCACTAAGATTTTTCCCAGTGTGTGGTTTTTCTTTTTGATTTCTTTTGAAGTGCAGAAACTTTTAAATAAGATATGATCCCAGTTATTGACTCTGGGAAGTATTTCCTGTTCATTTTGAGTCCTGTTCATGAACTCTCTACGTACCCCTATGTCTTCAAGGTTTTTACCCAACTTGTCTTCCAATAAATTTAGTGTTTCTGTTTTAATATTTAAATCTTTGATCCATTTAGATTTTAGTTCAGTATATGGTGATAGGCATGGGTCTAATTTTAGTTTTTGGAATATGGAGAGCCAGTATTTCCAAAACCATTTATTAAAGAAACTGTCATTCTTCCAGTGAACATGTTTGGTCTCTTTATCAAAGATAAGGTGGTTGAGTGTGGTTGTATCTTCTAATCTATTCCATTGATCTTCGTCTCTGTTTTGATTCCATTACAATGTTGATTTAACTACAGATGTTTTGTAGTACAACTTCAAGTCAGGGATTGTGATGCCTCCTGCCTTGCCTTTGCTGCTTAGAACTGTTTTGTTATTCTAGGTCTCTTCTCACTCCAGATGAATTTTAGGAGTGATTTTTTGAGATCTATGAAGTATGTTGATGGTATTTTTATCGGGATTGCACTGAATCTGTATAACAGTTTTGGGAGGATGACCATTTTCACAATATTTATTCTTCCTATCCACAAGCAAGGGATGTCTTTCCATTTTCTGAGATCACCTTCAATTTCATTTTTCAGTGTATAATAATTTTCCCTGTATAGGTCTTTCACTTCTTTTATGAGAATAATTCCTAAATATTTCATTTCTGGGGTTGCTAGTGTGAAGGGTGTGACTTCTCTTATTTTTTCTTTGTGATTTTGTTGTTAGTTTATAGGCATGTTATTGATTTTTGAATATTGATTTTGTATCCAGCTACATTGCTGAGTTTATTTATTATATCTAGGAGTGTTTCAATGGAGTTTTGGGGGTCTTCTATGTAGAGTATTATATCATCTGCAAATAGTGCTAATTTAACTTCTTCTTTTCCTATCTTTACACCTTTTATTTCTCTCTCTTGTCTAATTGCTCTGGCTAGAATTTCCAGTACCATATTAAATAGGAGAGGTGACATGGGAAATCCTTGTCTTGTGCCTGATTTTAAAGGAAAGACCTTCAATTTTTGGCCATTTAGTATGATATTGGCTGTTGGTTTGTCATAGATGGCCTTTATTATGTTGAGGTAAAGACCATATATTCCAATTTTCTGCAAGGTTCTTATCATAAATGAATCTTGTACTTTGTCAAATGCTTTTTCTGCATCTACAGAGATGACCATATGACTCTTACTTTTGACTCTATTGATATGGTGGATTACATTTATTGAGTTACATATGTTGAACCATCCCTGCATGCCTGGGATGAATCCCTCTTGGTCATGGTATATAATATTCTTGATGATTTGCTGCATCCTATTTGCCAATATTTTATTGAGGATTTTTGCATCTGTGTTCATTAGGGAGATTGGTCTGTAGTTCACTTTTTCAGTTGGGTCTTTCCCAGGTTTTGGTACTAGAGTAATATTTGCTTCCAGGAATGACTTGGGAAGGATTGCTTCCCTTTCAATTTCATTGAAGAGTTTTAGGAGTGTCGGTATTAGGTCTTGTTGGTATTTCTTGTAGAATTCTGGAGTTAATCCGTTTAAGCCTGGGCTCTTCTTTGTAGGTATGGAATTAATTACATGTTCAATTTCATTGATAGAGTTTGGGTTATTCAGCAATTTTAGATCCTCATGATCTAGCTTTGGTACTTCATATGTTTCTAAGAATCTGTCTATTTCTTCTATGTTATCAAACCTTTGAGAGTAGAGGTTTTCGAAATAGGTGTTGATGAACTTCTTAATTTCTATTGAGTCGGTAGTGACTTCACCTTTCTCATTTCTTATTGCATGGATTTAAGCTCTTCCCATTTTTTTCTTTTTTTTTATTTAAGAGGAAAAAGAGAAAAACACAAAACAAAACAAAGCAGTGTACGGTTACACATAATACAGAACTACAAAAAAAAAACATAACAGTAAGAAATCACCTGTTAATAGATTACATATTATCATCTTGGAAATAGTTGCTCAAATCACAGTATCAAAGAATACAAAGTAGACATTCAAACAGAGAGACTGCAAACAGCTGTGTTCAATGATCCAAAAACATTAATATAGTCAGTTATTTAACATCCCTAAACACACTTGCTGTTATATCCGTTAGAGCTCTTTTTTTTTTCCTCCCTCTCTTTTTTACAACAAAATTTACACATTTTGGATTTTATTACTCCTTAGTTCTTATTACTTTTTTGGGGGGGGGGAGAATAAAGTCAAATATGGCAAAACAAAGCTGTAAGTCAAAACCAAGGATAGACATAGCACATGATGTAGAACAGAGTACAAGGTTATTAACAATGGTTATCAACGTTGTCTCTTGTTTCCTTAAATGGAATGGTCTATCTCATTAGATATTATAAAGTTGGACAAAAAAGTAGAGAACAAGACCAATAAAACTTAGGCATTGTGAACATTACAGGACTTCCAAAGGAGACAATAGTCAAACCAGAATGGGCATCTTTGTGAATCTTATTGCCTTCAAATTAGTTGCCTATACCCTCAGACTTGCTACTATCGCACAGAATGGAACAGAGTCTAATCAGTCAAAACAAGATCGTGGGAGTATTACAGAATTTCAAAACAAGTTAATAGGAGATTGAAAAGAGTTACTATTATATATCCTAATTTTTTAAATTTTTCCCTTAATTAAAATAAACATAAGAAATAGCTAAATAATTTTTTAAAGAATAGTAGTTACCATAGTGTCTGTCTTTTTCCTTAAAATATTTGGATAAAACTTCATATACTATAGCTTCAATATTTCCATATCAAGAAGCCCAGAATAAAGCCTTTCTAATAAATAAGTGAAAATTTTATAAGGCTTCAAGGCCACATAATGGGGAATCATGATTATCACATATTTTTATATATTTGAATCATTACTTACATTAGGAAAACTATTCGGTATTCATACATGTGAGATTGATTTATTTCACTTATGAGTATGGTCTCAAGCTGTGCCCATTTATTGATAAATATCTCAATGCTATCCTTCTTTATAGATGAGTAATACTCCACTGTATAGAAATACCACCACTTTTTTATCCATTCCTCAGTTGATGGACACTTGGGTTGTTTCCAAGATCTGGCGATTACAAATTGTGCTGCTATAAACATAGGTGCACATATATCCCTGTGGTATGATGCTTTCAGTTCTTCTGGGAATATGCCTAGAAGTGGAATAGCTGGAATAAATGGGATTTCCAATCCCAACTTTTTGAGAAACCTCCAGACAGACCTCCGCAAAGGCTGTACCAGTCTACACTCCCACCAACAGTGCAGGAGAGTACCTTTTTCCCCACAGCCTCTCCAGCATTTGTTGTTGTTGGTTTTCTTGATCCTGGCCATACTTTCAGGAGTGAGATGGTATCTCAGTGTGGTTTTAATTTGCATTTCTCTAATGACCAATGATGATGAGCATTTTTTCATGTATTTATTTGCCATTTGCATTTCTTCATCTGAGAATTGCGTATTCATCTCAGATGCCCATTTTTGGATTGGATCTTTGAATTTTGGAGGTCTGAGTTTTTTTAATTCTTTATATGTTTTAGACAAGAGTCCCTTGTCTGAGAGAGAGTTCACTAAAATCTTTTCCCAGTTTGTGGGTTTTCTTTTCACTATGCTAGAGATTTCTTTTGACATGCAGAAACTTTTTAATAAGAAGTGGTCCCAGTTATTGATTCTGGGAAGTATTTCCTGTGCGGTTTGAGTCCTGTTCATGAATTCTCTACCTACTCCTATGTCTCCAAGGTTTCTACCCAATTTGTCTTCCAATAGATTTAGTGTTTCTGTTTTAATATTCAGATCTTTGACCCATTTAGATTTTAATTTAGTACATGGTGATAGACATGGGTCTAGCTTTAGTTTTCGGCAAATGGAGAGCCAGTTTTTCCAGCACCATTTATAAAAGAGACTGTCGTTCTTCCAGTGAACCTGCTTGGCTCCTTTATCAAAGATAAGGTGGTTGAGTGTGTTTGTAGTTGTGGTTGTATCTTCTAATCTATTCCATTGATCTTCAGCTCTGTTTTGATTCCAATACCATGTTGATTTTACTACTATTGCTTTGTAGTATAATTTCAAGTCAGGGATTGTGATGCCTCCTGCTTTGTCTTTGCTGCTTAGAATTGCTTTTGTGATTCTAGGTCTCTTCTGGTTCCAGATGAAATTTAGGAGTGATTTCTCTAGATCTATAAGGTATGTTGATGGTATTTCTATTGGGATTGCATTGAATCTGTATAAGAGTTTTGGGAGAATGGCCATCTTCACAATGTTTGTTCTTCCTATCCATGAACAAGGGATGTCTTTCCATTTTCTGAGATCATCTTCAATTTCCTTTTTCAGTGTATTATAGTTTTCACTGTATAAGTCTTTCACTTCTTTCTTAAGAGTAATTCCTAAATATTTCATTTTTTTGCTTACTAATGTGAATAGTCCAGTTTCCCTTATTTCCCTCTCTGTGATTTTGTTGTCGTGTATAGGAATGCTATTGATTTATGAGTATTGATTTTGTATCCAGCCACATTACTGAATTTATTTATTGTATCTAAGAGTCTTTCAATGGAGTTTAGGGGGTCTTCTATGTAGAGTATCATGTCATCTGCAAACAATGACAACTTAACTTCTTCTTTTCCTATCTTTACCCCTTTTATTTCTCTTTCTTGCCTAATTGCTCTGGCTAGTACTTCCAGTACTATATTAAATAGGAGTGGTGATAAAGGACATCCTTGTCTTGTGCCTGATTTTAAAGTAAAGGCTTTCAATTTTTGGCCATTTAGTATGATGCTGGCTGTTGGTTTGTCATAAATGGCCTTTATTATGTTGAGGTAAAGACCATCTATTCCAATTTTCTGTAGAGTTTTTATCATGAATAAATGTTGGACCTTATCGAAGGCTTTTTCTGCATCTATAGAAATGATCATGTGATTCTTATTTTTGGCTTTATTGATATGGTGGATTACATTTATTGATTTGCGTATGTTGAACCATCCTTGCATTCCTGGGATGAATCCCACTTGGTCATGGTGTATAATCTTCTTGATGATTTGCTGGATCCTATTTGCCAATATTTTATTGAGGATTTTTGCATCTGTGTTCATTAGGGACATTGCTCTGTAGTTCTCTTTTTTAGTTGGGTCTTTCTCAGGTTTTGGTACTAGAGTAATATTTGCTTCCAGGAATGACTTAGGAAGGATTGCTTCCCTTTCAATTTCATTGAATAGTTTGAGGAGTGTCGGCATTAGGTCTTCTTTGTATTTCTTGTAGAATTCTGCAGTGAATCCATCTGGGCCTGGGCTCTTCTTGGTGGGTAAGGACTTAATTACATTTTCAATTTCAGTAACCGAGATTGGGTTATTCAACAATTTTACATCCTCTTGATCTAGCTTTGGCACTTCATATGCTTCTAAGAATCTGTCTATTTCTTCTGTGTTATTAAACTTTTGAGAGTAGAGGTTTTTGAAATAGGTGTTGATGATCTTCTGTATTTCTATTGGGTCTGTAGTGACTTCTCCTTTTTCATTTCTTATTGCATGAATTTGAGCTTTTTCTTCCCTTTTTTAAATAAGGTTGGCTAGGGGCTTATCGATTTTATTTATTCTTTCAAAGAACCAACGCTTTGATTTGTTGATCCTTTGGATTGTTTTCTTAGTCTCTATTGCATTGATTTCTGCTCTGATTTTTATAATTTCCTCTCTTCTTTTGGCTTTGGGCTTGACTTGCTCTTCTTTTTCTAGCTGTTTGAGGTGTAGCATCAAGTTATTTATTTGTATGCGTTCTGTTTTCCTGATGTGGGAACTCAGTGCAATAAATTTTCCTCTCAGGACAGCTTTCATTGCATCCCACAGATTCCGGTAAGTTGTATCTGCATTTTCATTTTCTTTTAGGTATTGTTTGATTTCTTCTTTAATTTCTTCTGTGACCCACTGATTACTCAAGAGTGTGTTATTCAGTTTCCATGTGTTTGTGGGATCTTTGCAATATCTTTTATCGTTAATTTCTAATTTCAGAGCGCTGTGATCCGATAACATGCAAGGGATGATTTCAGCTCTTTTGCACTTGTTTAAATATGTTCTGTGAGCTAATATATGGTCTATTTTAGAAAATGATCCATGTACTGCTGAGAAGAATGTGTATTCTGATGTTGTTGGGTGGAACATTCTGTATATGTCTATCAAACCCATTTGTTCACAGGTATGATTCAGTTCTGTTATTTCTTTACTCATTTTCTGTCTGGTCGATCTGTCCCTTGGTGTCAATGGCGTATTAAGGTCTCCTGTTACAATTGTGTTACTGATAATTTGAGTTTTCATTTCTGTTAATAATTGTTTTATATAACTGGGTGCTCTGGAGTTTGGTGCGTATATATTTAAGATAGTTATCTCTTCCTCTTGGAGTTTTCCCCTTACGAGTATGTAGTGACCTTCTTTATCCTTTATGGTCATTGTTGGTTTAAAGTTCTCGTTGTCTGCAAACAGAATGGCTACTCCTGCCTTTTTTTGGATTCCTGCTGCATGAAGAATTGTTTTCCATCCTTTGACTTTCAGTCTGTGAGTATCCTTCTGGGTTAGATCGGTTTCCTGTAAACAGCATATGGTTGGATTTTGTTTCTTGATCCATTCTGCTAGTCTGTTTCTTTTGATTGGTGCATTGAGGCCATTTACATTAATGGTTATTACTGTGAAATGTTGGTTAATTGTAGGAATCTTATCTCTCTGCTGTTGCCTCTTTATCTTTCTGTTCTGTTTAATTATTTGCTTTGCTTAGTGGTTTTTTCCTTTGTGTATCTAAACTGTCTTTCAATATTTTTTGCAGGGTTGGTTTGGTGTTCATGAAGTTCTTCAGCTGTTCTTTGTCATGGAAGTATCGTATTTCACCATCTATTTTAAATGATAGTTTTGCAGGATATATCAGTCTAGGTTGGAAATCATTTTGCTTTAGGATCTGGAATGCTTCACTCCATGCTCTTCTTGACTTTATTGTTTGTGATGTGAGGTCTGCTGTGATTCTGATAGGTTTTCCTTTATAAGTGATCTGTCTTTTCTCTCTGACAGCTTTTAATAATCTATTCTTGTGTTGGATTTCTGGGATGGTGATTATTATATATCTGGGTGTAGTTTTATTTTGGTTATGATTATTTGGAGTTCTATATGCTTCACTGATCCTGATGTCAGTTTCTGATCTCATGCTTGGCAAGTTTTCAGCTATTGCTTCTCTAAATATCCCCTTGATATCCTTTATGTTGTCTCCTTCTTTTTCATTAATCCCTATCATTCTTATGTTATTCTTCTTTGCATCATCTTGCAGTTGTTGAATTGTTGTTTCCTGATTCCTTGTTATTTTTAAAAGATCTTTCCTTTCCTGTTCACAAGCTGCAATCCTGTCTTCAAGGTCTGAAATTCTATCTTCACTTTCATTAAGGCGGTTTTTACAACTTTCAGTGGAGTATTTTATTTCCTGTATATCTCTGTGCATCTGCATTACGTATTCTGTTTGTTTCTTATATTGCTCATCTAGGGATTCTATCTTTTTGTTTAGTTCCTCTAATTTTTCATCTGTGTTTTCTTTAGATATATTTAGAATCTCTTTCATTTCTTTTATCATTTCTTCTTTTATCTGCGATATTATTTCGAATTTGAATTTCTTTAAAGCTTCTTGGAGTTGCTTGTCAACTTCAGTAGCTATTGTGTCTGATATATGAGGAGGATGGGATATAGTTTCTTCTAAATACATTCCTCCTAGGGTTTCCTGAGATGGGCTGGAGTTTTGAGGTTGTAATTTGGTCTTTCGTTTTGTCATTTTCTTATATTTCTGTGTTTCAAGTGTTATTTGAAAGCTTCCTCAGGATCTGTTGAAAATCCCCTTCTATGTTTGCAGCTACTGAGACTCTGGCACCACTCTACCCCAGGCCATTGGGCCTGCAGAACCAATGGCCCTCCTCTGCTTGTTCAGAACTCCGCGGTTCCAGACAAGCTGGGCCTCAGGGACACTGTGCGCCCACCTGCCCCTTGGTAGATCCACAGCTCTTGAATCCCAGCCGGGTTAGGGTACTCACCACAGGCCGCAGTGCCTCAGGAGCCTGTGATCCCTCCCTGCTTGCAGAGATATCCACAGTCCTCCAGACAAAGGAAGGGCCTTCTGCGGGCACTCCGGATCCGCCCAGCTCCTCCTCTGCTCGCAGATGGCTAGGCGCGGCTGGGCTCAGGGGATAGTGTAGGCCCGCCCACCCGGTGAGCTCCGCAGACCTCCAGGTGTAGCCGGGATGGGGAGGCGGCTGTAGTGGCCTCTAACCCACTGCTCCACTTCACTGCACCCAGAAGCCTGGGGGGTCCGGAACAGTCTGAGATTTGGGCAGACTGTGCTGGCCACTCACCACAGGCTGAGGTGCCTCAGGAACCTGGGATCCCTCCCTGCTTGCAGAAGTATTCACTCCTCCAGACAAAGGAAGGGGCTTCTGCAGGCACTCTGCTCTGATTTTTATAATTTGCTCTCTTCTTTTGGCTTTGGGCTTGACTTGCTCTTCTTTTTCTAGCTGTTTGATGTGTATCATCATGTTGTTTATTTGTATTTGTTCTGTTTTTCTGATGTGGGAGCCCATTGCAATAAATTTTCCTCTGAGGACGGCTTTCATTGCATCCCACAAGTTCCGGTAAGTTGTATCTGTATTTTCATTTGTTTGTAGGTACTGCTTAATTTCTTTTTTAACGTCCTCTGTGACCCACTGATTACTCAGGAGTGTGTTATTCACTTTATATGTTTTTGTGGGATTTTTGCAGTATTTTTTATCATTAATTTCTAATTTCATGGCACTATGGTCCGATAGCATGCATGGGATAATTTCAACTATTTTGCATTTATTTAAATATGTTCTGTGAGTTAATATATGGTCTACTTTAGAGAATGACCCATGTACTGCTGAGAAGAATGTTTATTTTGTTGTTGTAGGGTGGAATACTCTGCATATGTCTATTAAGTCCATTTGTTCACAGGTGCAATTCAGTTCTTTTATTTCTTTGTTGATTTTCTGTTTGGTTGATCTGTCCACTGGTGTCAATGGTGTGTTAAGATCTCCTGTCAGAATTGTGTTACTGCTGATTTGGTTTTTCATTTCTGTTAGTACTTGTTTTACATAACTGGGTGCTCTGGAGTTTGGTGCATAAATATTTAAGATAGTTATCTCTTCGTTTTGAAGTTTTCTCCTAACCACTATGTAGTGACCTTCTTTATCCTTTCTAATCATTATTGGCTTGAAGTTGGCTTTGTCTGCAAACAGAATTGTTACCCCCGCTTTTTTGGGGGGGTTCCTGTTGCATGGAGTGTTGTTTTCCATCCACTGGCTTTGAGTCTGTGAGTATCCTTTTGAGTTAGGTGGGTTTCTTGTAGACAGCATATGGTTCGATTTTTTTTTCTTGATCCATTCTGCCAGTCTGTTTCTTTTAATTGGTGTATTGAGACCATTTACATTAATAGTAAGAAATGTTATAAATTGGTTTATTATTGACATATTATCTTTCTGCTGTTGCATGTATATCTTTCTACTCTGTTCAACTGTCTGCTTTGTTTAGTGGTTTTTTTCCCAAATGTATCTAGGCTGTCTTTCAGTATTCTTTTCAGGGTTGGCTTGGTGATCATGAAGTTTTTCAGCTGATCTTTGTCATGGAAGTATCTTATTTCTCCATCAAATTTGAAGGACAGATTTGCAGGGTACATCAGACTAGGTTGGAAATCATTTTCCTTTGCGATCTGAAATACATCACTCCATGCTCTTCTTGACTTTATTGTTTGTGCTGAGAAGTCTGCTGTAATTCTGATAGGTTTTACTTTATAGGTGATCTGTCTTTTCTCTCTGACAGCCTTTAATATTCTATTCTTTTGTTCAATTTCTGAAATGGTCATTATTATATGTCTGGGTGTAGATTTATTTTGGTTGTGACTATTTGGAGATCTATATGCTTCATTGATCTTGATATCAGTTTCCAATCTCATGTTTGGGAAATTTTCAGCTATTACTTCTCTAAATATCCTCTTGACATCCTTTATGTTGTCCCCTTCTTTTTCATTTATCCCTATCAATCTTATGTTGTTTCTCTTTGCATCATCCTGTAGGTGTTGAATTGTTATTTCCTGATTTCTTGCTATTTTTAAAAGATCTTTTCTTTCCTGTTCACTTGTTGCAGTCTTGTCTTTGAGGTCTCAGATTCTATCTTCACATTCATTGAGGCAGTTTTTACAACTTTCAATGGAGTTTTTGATTTCCTGTATATGTCTTTGCATCTGTTTTATGTATTCTGTTTGTTTCTTACATTGTTCATCCATGGATTCTATCTTTTTGTTTAGTTCCTCTAATTTTTTAACTGCCTCTTCTTTAGCTATGTTTAGTATCTGCTTCATTTCTTTTATCAATTCTTCTTTCATCTGAGAGAATATTTCTAGTTTGAATTCCTTTAAGGCTTCCTATACTTGCTTGTTTATTTCAGTTATCATTATTTCAGGTATTTCAGTCATGTGGCATGTGTTTTCTTCTATGCACATGGCTCCTGGGCTTTCTTGGGATGGGCTGGATGTTTGAGATTACATTTTGGACTTTCGCTTTGTCATTTTCCTGTATTTGTGAGCTTCAAGTGTTGTTCCATGTGTTGGAGAGAGATCTACCCACCCGGGATGGGGTATCTTGTGCTGGCCCCACTCACTGGATCCAGCCGGAAACTATGGCCTGCTCCTCAGGCCAGGAAGAGTGTCTCCTCAAGCTGGGCGTATCTCCCAGCCACCACTATCACAGTCTCTGATCTGGCCTGGTCCCCGGGTCAGGTGGGGAACCAGCCTGGGTCCCCAGGTCAGGGCAAAAGTTCCAGCAGGCTTGGAGGAGCTCCCAGCCACCACTGTTACTCTCACCCTTCCGGCCTGGTCTTTGGTCTGGTGGGGAGCCAGTCTGTTCCCCCAAGTCAGGGCGAATGTTCCCGCAGGCTGGGTCAAGCTCCCAGTCACAGCTGCTACAGTCTCTGAACTGGCCTGGTCCCCAGGTCCAGTGGGGAACTGGCCTGGGTCCCCAGGTCAGGGCAAAAGTTCCCGCAGGCTGGTTGGAGCTCCCAGCCA
The DNA here is from genome assembly GCF_034190915.1 of Cavia porcellus. Lineage (NCBI taxonomy): Eukaryota > Metazoa > Chordata > Mammalia > Rodentia > Caviidae > Cavia > Cavia porcellus. Next base: position 6,238,415 of record NW_026947496.1, on the reverse strand, counting down.
CCACTATCACTCTCAACCTTCCGGCCTGGTCTCTGGTCCGGTGGGGAGCCTGTCTGGTCCCCTAAATCGGGAAGAATGTTCCTGAAGGCTGGGTGGAGCTCCCAGCCAGGGCTGCCACATTCTCTGATCTGGACTGGTCCCCGGGTCTGGTGGAGAACCGGCCTGGGTCCCCAGATCAGGGAGAGTGTTCCTGCAGGCTGGGCGGAGCTCCCAGCCACCGCTGTTACACTTACCCTTCTGGCCTGTTCTCTGGTCCGGTGGGGAGCCGGTCTGGTCCCCCAAGTCAGGGAGAAAGTTTCTGCAGGCTCGGCAGAGCTCCCAGCCGCAGCTGCTACAGTCTCTGAACTGGCCTGGTCCCCAGGTCAGGGCGAAAGTTCCCACAGGCTGGGCGGAGCTCCCAGCCACCGCTGTTACTCTCACCCTTTCAGCCTGGTCTCAGAGTTGAGATGATTGCTGCTTTCCTTATATGTAAGTCAGGGCCTCAGCTGACTATATAAATCCTTTCCATCTGGGTTCGATGCAACTCATCTTGTGAAGTCTCATCCAGGTTCTCAGCTGGACATACTGATTGATCAAGGAAAGGATGATGAGTTCCTTTCAGATGGACAGCTCCTGTCAGATAACTTCATCGCTCCTCAGGCTGGACTCGAATTTGAGAACCACCTGCCTCAGCCTCCCACAGTGCAAAAAAAAAATCAAATTCTTAATACAATATAAAAATAACTATTGGGTGCTGGATACTCTAAAGATCTTCACATATGATGTCTGTAAATAAACCACATTTAACATTAATATTTCATTAATGTCTTTAAAAAGTTGAAATGGTTTACAACTCAGCTAATCTAGAAAAAATGAAATTGTACTATGTCTTTAGTTTTATATTTCCTCTGTAGTGAGACAACCACTCTTTTAATTACTTTCATTTTTAAAGGGTAATAATCACAGTAAGATCAAATGCAATATCATACTCCATTTTCTGTACTGGTACTTTTAGCATTTGATATTAATTACAGGTAGAATCTAGATGAGCTCATCACATAGTTTCACAGTTAACACTTTGCTTTCTTTTTCTGGATTAATGCATAACCCTTTGTCATGCAGGTATCCATGGGTTTTTCACCTAATAAGCAAATGCCCTTTCTACAATATATTTATGATGCTTTAAAAACAGTACTGAAATGTACATTTTTCATTCTGTTTGGCTCACATGAACAAGTTTATCTGCAAGATCATGCTCTTGAAGAAATTCTTGGTCGAAGTATGAATATGGAAATGAATGTGATATGATTGACCATATCACTTTTTCATTTATAAGTAGTACAGTTTGTGCATTTAAAGTTACAGATATTAACGTACTTTGATTGCATATTAACATGTCCTCCTGATACTTCCAAACCCAAGACATCACACCGTGATGGGACCCATCCCACCTCCTTGTTTGTGCCACAGGCATTGGGAGTGAAAGTGCCAACTCACAGATTCCATGTGAGTTGCTTTCTACAGGGTTGCAGTCTGTGCAGTGAGAACACAGCTGAGGATTCAGTAACTTCTGTGTCCCCTCAGAGCTCTCACCAGTGTCTTTCTACGAGAATATAACTGGACATTTTTTCTCTACTTACAGGTGATACTTTGTTACCTACAGCAGAGAAAAACTGATAGCTATTTCAAACTTACCTAAGGAAATGTCCAAGGAATACAGAGCTTTCCAGTGCCTGCTGTGTACCACACAGCTCGCCTGCACTCCCTCAGGTGTGCATCTCTGTGAATCAGCACAAATGGGCTGACAATCAGATAACCAAGGGTCACAATACTCCAAATACCTAATAAAATTGAATTATTCTGGGAGAAAGAATTAATAAACAGAGAAAAACCAAAATCTGTCCAATAGAAGAAAAAAAAAGCAGAGCATCAGAAGGAGCACACTTTTAGAGGCTCTGACCTCAAGGGCAGCTTTGTGGAGTGACTTGAAGATCTGTAGGCCGAGAGCATGCTGGTGCTGCTTGCGGAGAAGAAAAATGTGTGACCACCTGACTTGCCCATGGCAGCCAAAAACATGAAGTCTAGTACTACCATGGCAGTGAGAAAAGCCCATTTCACTTTTGGATTTTCCGGTTGACAATAACAAGCTCTAAGGTCCAAATTTCCTTTTAATGACCTTTTGCTTATACTTGTGATATAAAGAAGTAAGTTCACGCTTATTTAGGATTCCGAAAGAACAGACTCAAGGGAAGGAGATGCCATACAGACCTGGGTAGTAGCTTCCTCCACTCTGAGCGTCTGGGGCTCACGGTGATGGCCTGGACCTCAGTGAGGAGAAGAGTGGTGCAGATGGCCCCGGAGAGGCCCCGGGCCACCCTCTCCAAATAAACAACAATCTTGAAGCCTGTGTCATCCAGGAAGTTTCTCACATCCAAAGCGGCTAAGGTCCCTGGCACTCCATTGGAAAGCAGAGTCATGGTATTGGTAACAGCGAAATGGATGAGAATGAGATGTCCAGGTTTCATCTCACTGCCTGCAAATATGAGCATGTACTTCACAAAATGAAAGATATTCCCCATCGTGCCAAGTCCAGTTAGAAAAGCAGAGATTGTTCCCTTGACAATGTTAGATGGCATTTTTAACCCAATACGCTAGAATTGATTCTGCACACATCTAGCATTTTGAAGAAAATTTAACTAATAATAACACATATATGTCTGTAACACACAGTCTCAAAGCAATTTTCTGGCCTGTAGGAGACAGCAGTGCCATGTAAACATGCAGATTTGTTGAAACAACTTTGTGTCTTTTGCTGCTCACTCTTGCATGTCATTCCTGGTGTTTTCTAGTGCAGTTCTGGGGACTCCTTTTCACAACTGCAAATTAATGAGCCAGGTTTTCTTTACGTCCAAAGTTGTAAAAGCCTTCTACTTGTTCAAATCTTTGTATACTCACCTATGTTCAACAGAAACATTCCTGAATTGAACCCAAATCTCTCCAATCAGGATGGTTTCCTATGCTTGCATTTAATTCTATCAGATTACCATCAATTAATTTCAAAAGACCATGGGTATTATGGAATGATGTCACTCAATGAGTTTCATCTTAATATCTGACCCCTGTGTTGTGAGCATGGAAACCATGTTTCTGTTAACTTGGTAGCCACTTCTTCTGTGTCTTCTTTCCCCAGTCAGTGCAGTAACATTAGTGCTGCATTTGTGTTTCTTAGATAAAGCTGCTTGTGTGTGTGTTTCAGACCTGGAAAGGATTTTGTCCTTTCACAGCTAAGATCTCCAATGTCCCTTTTCACAGAGAAATTTATGTCACATTATGTCCTCTACTTCCTACAGAAAACTAAGGAATCTGTCAGATTTCTTTGCACTGAAGGCCTCTGAGAATATAAAGTACACAGAAGTAGGTTTGATCACAAGATCGGCTTCAGCTGGTGTGATGACTACAAGATACCAGGTTTCTTTGATTTTAGGTTTGTTTCATTTCATTTTGTTTTAATTTTAAAGAGAGAGAAATAAAAGGAAGGATAAAGAATTTCTAAACAGGCTTATAGGAAATTGGCAGTGGTTAATATGGTGTGTGTTGCTGTCTTCCAAGTGGCTTCAATGCCAGTTATTGTTTTGTCTTTGCCAAATAATCAGAAAAGTCTTCTCTACATCAGAGCAGCATAGAAGCAGGGCACTGTGCTTACTGTCTCACACAGAATGAAACAGGATACAAGCTGTGCCTAGCTCAGCATCACTGATTCTAGCAAATCTAGAATAAGAACTGATCAATTGTTCAGTCAGAGACTTTGTTAAAAATCCTTATGGTTAATGCATCTCAACATCCTGACAGCATTTTATTATTTTGTTTTTCTGAATATATTTCAATGCTTTACTGTTTGTTTTTGTTTCTGTGTGTATGGTCCAGGGCTTCCTAATTTCACCTACTTTTTACTACTTTTCTCAGAGTCCAAACTCTGAGTCATTCTAATATCAGATGTCAGACAGTAAGTTACACCCTTTTCTCTCTGACTGATGGCATAACATGAGAGGAGAAAGAAGTGAATTATCACTCAGCATGACGTGGGAAATATTTTTTAAATATGATCTTTAAAGATATGCATCACATTCAAATACATATGTGATTTCCAGTGTGGCTGAACTAATTACACTTCAGGAAGTCTAGAGCACTTATCTCAAGTCCAATTTTCATGAGTAAAACACTGAAATTAATGCTCTTTGTTTCATAGCAGTAGAATAAAATTCAAGCAAATTATTTCCTGCTATTGAAGCTTGCAAACTAGGAGCTCCATTGTTGTAAGTCTGTAAAAGAAACTGTAATTTTCATTCTTAGTAATCATCAGTTATCCCTCATTGAAAATATTTATAATAAACTAAGTAGACATGAACAAATATTATGTGTTAGTTTAAAGAGACTTATACCTACATGCAGAGATCAAACTAAACAGTAAGGCGCTAAAGGAATACACAGTATGGTGAAAATTCACACAGCCCATATTGAAGAACAGAATTGCACTGAACATTAATCATCCACATTTTATAAAAGGCTGTGATGCCAACAGAATCCTAGTGCAAGAGAAATCTGAGGAAGAACAAAACAATTTTTCATAGGCACTCAAAGTCTTCTACAGCTTTCTGATCGCTCAAGTCACGCAAGGAGGAAGCACTATACAAAGGTGAAGACATCCGCTCCCCAGTGCTGTCAGAGCTGGGCAAAGGGACAGAAATGGCTTGGTATGTTTGCAGTATTGATTTATGGACATGCTTCCCCTTTTTTTACCTCAGGTGTTAGCATTTTAAAGATCTCAGGAAGATTCAAGGCCCTAAGTCTCACACATCTTCTGAACAACTTCTTGTACAGGAAGGGATAGGTAAGTTTAGAACTCTGAGAGAACGTTTGAGGACAACTTTTTGTGAGTAAACGCACAGGACTGCACTGGCTAGCATTGAGTGCATAAGATTCAGTCCTTTGATGGGAGAGAGTGATTGGCTTGGAGCCATATTGGAGCTGGGCTGGTGGAGCTCAGAACTGTGAAGTGCTGCCAGCTTGCCAGGAGTGCAGCTGAGCTAATCCCAGACCTCATCTAGAGGCTTCCAGCTGTTCTTAGACCAGTGGAAATTGTTTGGTCTGTGGCAAGCCCAATGCATCTGGTCTTGAGGCAGGGCTGCTGAGATTACTACTGCACAAAAAGGGACCTCTGACTTCCTGGGGTAGATCAGCAGAGTCGAGACTCTATCTCCACACATTGTCTACTAGTGAAACTAGAAAAAATCCTGGAATTGGATTGTTTACTTTTCTTTTTATCCATCTCTTTCTTCTTCATGGTTTTCATATGCATATGTAAGTAATTCCTAATCTCTTCAGCATGTGGTTTGTTCCGTTCTTTAAATTTCTTCATATCACTTTTTCCTTCAGTCTTCTGCACCAATTTACATAGGTTGGTTTGATCCCCCTGTATCTTCAAATATTATTTCTAATCTCTTTCTCTTTTTCTGTTTGTCTATTTTTTCCTTAATACGTTTTAAAGGATAAATCCCAAGGGCAAAATTGACACATTAAGTATTTATGCACTGCATTTAATTATCTGATTTGCTTTACATTTTTGTTATGTAATCACAAGGGTGGTGTGCATGATTAAAAGTTGCAAACTAAGGGTTACCTTGATTTGTTATTTTTTAGGCTATGCTTGATACTCTTGGTACCATTGTTACCAAGATTGACTTAATTGTTCTAAACAGCTGTTTGTCTTGGAGTTCGATATATGAGAACTGACTAAGAGTCACAGAAAATACTGTTACACAGTGATAAAGAACCAAAAAAAGCAACAACTTATCATCTCCAACAAAGTGAAGAAGTAAAGTCTTCCAACAAATGCAAAGTCCAAGAATAAGCTACACCTGGAAGACAGCTCAGAGAAGTAACCATTACCAATTACCCTAAATACTACCAATAAAGCAAATAGGCAACTTACAAGTGTCACTCAGGAATTAAACCAAAAAAAAAAAAAAGAGAGAAAATAAATGAGAGGATACTTAAGCAAAATCCAATACCGGAAATCCAGTTCACCAAAGGCAACTGGAGGGGTTAATGAGGTGAGACAATATGAAAGTCCCTCACCAAGTCTCTTTAACGTGGTAAAAACAAAGCAATTGAATGAGGCTCTGGAAGAAATAAAAACAGAAGTAGTCTCTCAGATAGCTACAAAGATTAGCAAACTACACATCATGCTTAGTGACATCACAGAAGATACGGACAACAAAATAGATGACCTGAAGAAAATTGTGGAAGCTGAGCAGAGGAAAGAAATGGTATTCATAAAGCAGAGACCTTTGTGAACATGAAACCAGCACTCCAAAATATTCTGAAGGACATTCTAGAAAGAGATAATAAGGACAACAGCTCCATGAAATGCAATAGAAGGAATTCACTAGGAAAGCAAACAATTAGAGGAAGTGGTTAAAAAATGGGAGCCAACAAGCACAAAAGGACCAGGATAAGTCAAAACATATCAGGTTGTTCCGGGAGATCATAGCAGCAGCTACAGAGGCTCTCTGAGATATCCCAATTAGAGTCCAGGAATGGTGCGGGGTGAGAAGTCCTAAGCAAGGGGAGATATACCCTGCTGACCCAGGAATGAACTAAACTAAGAGAAACCAACTGGAAACACAATCCCGGTACAATAACAAGAACAGATAAGGTCTCAGTGTGGAAGCTGGAGCCCACACCCTGCTGCTGTGTCCCAATAGGCACAGCAAGGAAAGAGGCTCAGAACCTCTGAGAGTAGAAAGCAGCAAATAGAGTTGAGAGCGGGACTGGCTGGGAGCCCTGCATTGTTCTGTGGTGAGTGAGAGAAACGGGGAACCTTCGATAGAGTAGGGGGGTTCAGTAAAGGACATACTGGGAATGGGCAGACTTGCTGGAACAGGATGCTGCAGTGACACATATTCCCCTCTCAAGCGGGATTGGTGGGAAGTGCCTGGCCTGGGTGACACCATTGACTTAAGGCCCAGTAGACTAGCCCAAACCAGGTCCCAGCACCTGGTGGTGCACCCTAGCAGTGAAGTCTTTGGTAGGTTGACCTGGAAGGGTGGGCCCAGAAGAGGGTGCCCAGGTCTGTGTCTCCCTAGTACACTGCAGTGGGCAGGAACACCTAGCAGCGCAATTCAAACAAACTGTAACAGACAAAGAGAAAAAAAAAACTGGGCCTCCTATACTCGCTTTTATGGAAGGAACAAAACATATGGGAAGAGGAAGCAACAAGAAAGGGTCCCCATTCCCTAATCCTGAGAAACATGCAATATCAGACACGGCACCAATAGACATGAAGCGATATCTCCAGAGCCTAATAGACGAGTTCAAAAATGAAATTTTTAATGACCTAAAGCAAGATATAAGTACAATAGTTAGAGAAATGCTAAGCACCACCCAAGAAAAAACAGATGGTGGAATGGAAGAACAGAAAAAAAGGGGAGAATTATTTGATGGAGAAAATAGAGAAAACATAGAATACATGAAGCAGGTTCAAAGAGATTGCCAGAAAACGAAAAACTCGTTTTTCGAAAAACTCGTTTTATAAGCTGGCATAACAGCTTGAAAGAAACTAAGGATAGATTATCTGAACTGGAGGGCAGATTTGTAATGTGGGAGCATGAAATGAAAAACTTCTTAAAAATAACAAGAAAACAAACAGCAATAATACAAAGGCTAAAAGATGATAAGAGGATCTATAGCTTAAGAATTAAGAACACAGATAGGTCTGCAGAGGAGGAGCTGGGCAGATCTGGGGTGCCCTCACTGGCCTCTCTGCGTGTCTGGAGGACTCTGAATATCTGCACCCAGACTGCTGGAGTTCCCTCAGGCTTCCAGGTGCAGTGAAGGAGAGAGGTGGGTTTGAGGCTTCCACATCAGCCTCCCCATTCCCGGCTTCATTTGGAGACCTGCTGAGCTCCCCATAGGTGGGCTGGCCCACACTACCAGCCTAGCCCAGCCTGTTTAGCTGCCGCGCCTGGCCATAGGTCTGCAGAGGAGGAGCTGGGCAGATCTGGGGTGCCCTCACTGGCCTCTCTGCGTGTCTGGAGGACTCTGGATATCTGCGCCCAGACTGCTGGAGTTCCCTCAGGCTTCCAGGTGCAGTGAAGGGGAAAGGTGGGTTTGAGGCTTCCACATCAGCCTTCCCATTCCCGGCTTCATTTGGAGACCTGCTGAGCTCCCCATAGGTGGGCTGGCCCACACTACCAGCCTAGCCCAGCCTGTTTAGCTGCCGCGCCTGGCCATAGGCCTGCAGAGGAGGAGCTGGGCAGATCTGGGGTGCCCTCACTGGCCTCTCTGCATGTCTGGAGGACTCTGGATATCTGCGCCCAGACTGCTGGAGTTCCCTCAGGCTTCCAGGTGCAGTGAAGGAGAGAGGTGGATTTGAGGCTTCCACATCAGCCTCCCCATTCCCGGCTTCATTTGGAGACCTGCTGAACTCCCCATAGGTGGGCTGGCCCACACTACCAGCCTAGCCCAGCCTGTTTAGCTGCCGCGCCTGGCCATAGGCCTGCAGAGGAGGAGCTGGGCAGATCTGGGGTGCCCTCACCAGCCTCTTTGCTTGTCTGGAGGACTCTGGATATCTGCACCCAGACTGCTGGAGTTCCCTCAGGCTTCCAGGTGCAGTGAAGGGGAGAGGTGGGTTTGAGGCTTCCACATCAGCCTCCCCATTCCCGGCTTCATTTGGAGACCTGCTGAGCTCCCCATAGGTGGGCTGGCCCACACTACCAGCCTAGCCCAGCCTGTTTAGCTGCCGCGCCTGGCCATTGGTCTGCAGAGGAGGAGATGGGCAGATTTGTGGTGCCTGCATCGGCCTCTCCATGTGTCTGGAGGACTGTGGATATCTCTGCAAGCAGGGAGGGTCCACAGGGTCCTGAAGCACTGCGGCCTGTGGTGAGTACCCTAACCCGGCTGCGATTGAAGAACTGTGGAGCTTCCAAGGGGCAGGTGGGCGCACAGTGTCCTGAGGCCCAGCTTGTCTGCAACTGCGGAGTTCTGAGCAGGCAGAGGAGGGCCACTGGTTCTGTAGGCCTAATGGCTTGGGGTAGCGTGGTGCCAGAGTCTCAGTAGCTCCAAACATAGAAGGGGATTTTCAACAGATCCTGAGTAAGCTTTCAAATAACACTTGAAACACAGAAATATAGGAAAATGACAAAACGAAAGACCAAATTACAACCTCAAACCTCCAGCCCATCTCAAGAAACCCTAGGAGCGATGTATATAGAAGAAAATATATCCCATCCACCTCATATATCGGACACAATAGCCACTGAAATTGACAAGCAACTCCAGGAAGCTTTAAAGAAATTCAAACTCGGACTTCCGGGAGAACATGGCGGACAGATAACAGCAACTACCGGAGGCTCTCTGAAAGACTTGGCTCAGAAGCCAGGAATGGTGCGGACTAAGGAGACATAAGCAGGTAGAGATATGCTCTGCTGACTCAGGAACGAACTGGGCTGAGAGAAACCAACTTGGAATGCATTCCTGGTGCTAAAACAGGAACAGAAAAGCCTTGGTGTGGAGGCTGGACCCCGCGCCATTGTAAGCCGCGATTTGGGTTTCCCGCCGCGCAGCAGCTGGCTGCCTCTACAGTGGCTCGGCAAGGAGAGAGACGCACAGAAGCTCTGAGAACGGCAATCTGCGAACGGCAGGGAGGCGTGCACTGACTTGTGGTGAGGTGAGTGAGAGAAACTGACACTCTACCACAGTTTGACTCCAGCGGAGGACTTTCTGGACCCGAGCAGTCCTGTGGGAGCAGGGCACGGTGGCGATTCCAGCCACACATCCCCCTCTCAGGCGGGATTGGTGAAAAGTGCCTGGCCTGCGAGACGCTGCGGGCGGACTCGGTAGGCTGTCCGAACCCAGATCCCAGAGCCTGACGGTGGCCGGGAGGGGAGACACGTAGGCTGCCTGGTCCATAACTCCCTGGTACGCAGCGGTGAGTGGGAACACCTAACCGGCACAATTCGATCAGGCTGTGGCTGACTGGGAGAGAAGCTGGGCCTCTTATATAAGCTTGCATATATAAGGAACAGAGAAGAAGAGGCAGCATGGGAAGAGGCAGCAACAAGAAAGGCTCCTCGGCCCCCAATTCTGAGAAACAGGCAATAGCAGACACCGCACCAATACACATAAGGCACCATATAGAGAGCCTCATAGACCAGTTCAGGAATGAAGTTATCAACGACCTGAAGCTAGAAGTATGCAGAATAGTTAGAGAAATGCTAAGTACCACCCAAGAAAAAACAGGCGGTGGAATGGAAGAACAGAAAAAAAGGGGAGAATTGTTTGATGGAGAAAACAGAGAAAGCATAGAATACATGAAGCAGGTTCAAAGGGACTACCAAGATACTAAGAAGTCTATCGAAGACTGGCATAACACCTTGAAAGAAACTAAGGACAGACTATCTGAACTGGAGGGCAGACTTGTAATATAGGAGAATGAAATGAAAAACTTCTTAAAAATAACAAAGAAACAAACAGCAATAATACAAAGACAAGAAGATGATAAGAGGATCCATAACTTAAGGATTAAGAACATAAAAGAAGAAGTAGGGACACAAACAAGTGAACTACAAAAGCTACTCACAGAAATAATCCAGGAGAATTTTCCTAATTTAGCAAAAGGTAAAGATACTCAGATGTATGAGGCATACAGGGCCCCAGCTACCTACAACCCAAACAGAGCAACACCCAGGCATATAATAATAAAAATTCCAGAAATTCAATACAAGAACAGAATATTAAAAGCTGTAAGAGACAAGAAACAGACCACTTACAAGGGAACACCCATCAGAATTACAGCAGATTTCTCGGCACAAACCATCAAATCACGAAGAGCATGGGGGGAAATAATTCAAGCTTTGAAAGATAATAATCTCCAGCCAAGATTGAGATATCCTGCACAACTCTCCCTGGAAATTGATGGAAAAACAAGGTGCTTCCAGGATAAAGAGGAACTGGGGGAATTTGCAACCACCAATTCAACTCTACAGAGAGTATTGCAGGATATTCTAAAAAAAGAAAAATACAAAGAATCCAGAAATAATGGCAGAGAGGCCACAACGAATGGAGCAGAGAACAAAATGAAGAAGACAAACTGACAGCTACTGACAGAAAAAGAGCTCAACAGAAATGAGGCAGAGAAGATTGGATGATAGGAACAGCTATTTTGGAGAAAATGACATCTTAATAGGTAATACTGATTTAGTATCATCTTGTTTTGAAGTCTCATCTAGCTTTTGTCCTTCTGTCTCCAATGGTCTAAATAGGCTGTATCTTATTGGATTTTATTATGTACGATAGTATAAGCAAAAACCTTTTAAAGACAAGGAGATTATACAGAAACCATTGTTCATTTTCTGTTAGTCGATTCTAAATACTCTGTAATGCTGTCATTCTCTTGAATGGTTTTACATTGTTTTGATATACTTAATGCTACAGTATACGAAGTTGTACTCAAGGATTTCAAAGAAAGAGACAATATGGTAACTACTTTTAGGTTAGGATTATCTGGTGGTGAAACACTATTCTGCTTAAATGGTTATGTTTTGATCTGCGCTGTTTCGTTGTTATGCCCTCTTTTATCTCAATCTCCACTCCATTATTTACTTTTTTATCTTTATCCCTTTAATTAAAGGAAAAAAATAGCAGGATATATTATAGTAACCCACTTTGACTTTTCATTACCTTGATTTAAAGCCCTGTATTACTCTCACCATCTGGTTTTTAACTGATGTTCCCCTATTCTGTTTTGCTGGATAGTATCAGGTTCGAAAGTTTAGGCATCAACTGTGAAGATAATGAGATTCATTATGACGCCCATTCTTGTTGACTTTTATCTACTTTTGAAGACCTACAATGTCTCCAATGTTTTGGTTTTGTTGGTTTTATTCTTTACTGTTTTGTTCAATTGTATTATAACTAACGATATAGGCAATTCTATTAGAGATAGCGGGAGGCATTATGGTAACCATTGTTGATCAGCTTGTATTATGTTTTTACATTATCTATTATGTCCACCCTTTTGACTTGACCGATTCTGTTCTGTTATGTCACATTTGGTTATACTCTCTTCCAAAAAAGTAATAAGAACCATGGGAGCAATGAAACCCAAAATGTGTAATAGTCATGGAACAAAAGAGAGGAAAAGAAAGTGCTCCAAACTATATAACTCCATGTATATTTAAATGTATAAGATAGAAAATGATATCACAGGGTTTTATTGGATCAATGAACAGAACTGTTTGCAGTATCATTGATGGAATGTCCACTTTACAAGCTTTAATTTTGTGACTTGAACAATTATTTCTAAGATGACAATATGTAATCCATTAACTAGTGATTTCCTACTGTTCTTTTTTTTCTGTAAATCTGTATAACTTGTACCCTTTCCCTGCTTTTTTTTTCTTTTCTCCTTAAATAAAATTTAAAAAAAAATACAAAAAAAAAAAAGAAATTCAAACTCGAAATAATCTCCCAGATAAAAGAAGAAATGATAAAAGAAATGAAAGAGATTCTAAATATATCTAAAGAAAACACACATAAAAAATTGGAGGAACTAAACAAAAAGATAGAATCCCTAGACGAGCAATATAAGAAACAAACAGAATACATAATGCAGATGCACAGAGATATACAGGAAATAAAAAACTCCACTGAAAGTTGTAAAAACCGCCTTAATGAAAGTGAAGATAGAATTTCAGACCTTGAAGACAGGATTGCAGCTAGTGAACAGGAAAGGAAAGATCTTTTGAAAATAACAAGGAACCAGGAAACAACAATTCAACAACTGCAAGACGATGCAAAGAAGAATAACATAAGAATGATAGGGATTAATGAAAGAGAGGGAGACAACATGAAGGATGTCAGGAGGATATTTAGAGAAGTAATAGCTGAAAATTTCCCAAGCATGAGATCAGAAACTGACATCAGGATCAGTGAAGCATATAGAACTCCAAATAGTCATAACCAAAATAAAACAACACCCAGACATATAATAATCACCATCCCAGAAATCCAACACAAGAATAGATTATTAAAAGCTGTCAGAGAGAAAAGACAAATCACTTATAAAGGAAAACCTATCAGAATCACAGCAGACTTCTCAGCACAAACTGCTTCTCAGCACAAACGATAAAGTCAAGAAGAGCATGGAGTGAAGTATTGCAGATCCTAAAGCAAAATGATTTCCAACCAAGACTGATATATTCTGCAAAACTATCATTCAAAATAGATGGTGCAATACGATACTTCCATGACAAAGAACAGCTGAAGAACTTCATGAACACCAAACCAACCCTGCAAAAATTATTGAAAGACAGTTTAGATACACAAAGTAAAAAAGCACTAAGCAAAGCAAATAATTAAACAGAACAGAAAGATAAAGATGCAACAGCAGAGAGATAACATTCCTACAATTAACCAGCATTTAACAGTAATAACCATTAATGTAAATGGTCTCAATGCACCAATCAAAAGAAACAGACTAGCAGAATGGATCAAGAAACAAAATCCAACCATATGCTGTTTACAGGAAACCCATCTAACCCAGAAAGATACTCACAGACTGAAAGTCAAAGGATGGAAAACAATTCTTCATGCAGCAGGAATCCAAAAAAAAGGCAGGAGTAGCCATTCTGTTTGCAGACAACGTGAACTTTAAACCAACAATGACCATAAAGGACAAAGAAGGTCACTACATACTCGTAAGGGGAAAACTCCAAGAGGAAGAGATAACTATCTTAAATATATACGCACCAAACTCCAGAGCACCCAGTTATATAAAACAATTATTAACAGAAATGAAAACTCAAATTATCAGTAACACAATTGTAACAGGAGACCTTAATACACCACTGACACCAAGGGACAGATCAACCAGACACAAAATGAGCAAAGAAATAACAGAACTGAATCACACCTGTGAACAAATGGGTTTGATAGACATATACAGAATGTTCCACCCAACAACATCAGAATACACATTCTTCTCAGCAGTACATGGATCATTTTCTAAAATAGACCATATATTAGTTCACAGAACATATTTAAGCAAATGCAAAAGAGTTGAAATCATCCCTTGCATATTATCGGATCATAGCGCTCTGAAATTAGAAATCAATGACAAAGGATACTGCAAAAATTCCGCAAACACATGGAAACTAAATAACACACTCTTGAGTAATCACAGAAGAAATTAAAGAAGAAATTAAACAATACCTAAAAGAAAATGAAAATGCAGATACAACTTACCGGAATCTGTGGGATGCAATGAAAGCCGTTCTGAGAGGAAAATTTATTGCACTGAGTTCCCACATCAGGAAAACAGAATGAATACAAATAAATAACTTGATGCTACACCTCAAACAGCTAGAAAAAGAAGAGCAAGTCAAGCCCAAAGCCAAAAGAAGAGAGGAAATTATAAAAATCAGAGCAGAAATCAATGCAATAGAGACTAAGAAAACAATCCAAAGAATCAACGAATCAAAGAGTTGGTTCTTTGAAAGAATAAATAAAATCGATAAGCCCCTAGCCAACCTTATTAAAAAAAGGAAAGAAAAAGCTCAAATTCATGCAATAAGAAATGAAAAAGGAGAAATCACTACAGACCCAATAGAAATACAGAGGATCATCAACACCTATTTCAAAAACCTCTACTCTCAAAAGTTTGATAACACAGAAGAAATAGACAGATTCTTAGAAGCATATGAAGTACCAAAGCTAGATCAAGAGGATATAAAACTGTTGAATAACCCAATCTCTGCTAAAGAAATTGAGAATGTAATTGGGTCCTTGCCCACCAAGAAGAGCCCAGGCCCAGATGGATTCACTGCAGAATTCTACAAGAAATATAAAGAAGACCTAATGCCGACACTCCTCAAACTATTCAATGAAATTGAAAGGGAAGCAATCCTTCCTAAGTCATTCCTGGAAGCAAATATTACTCTAGTACCAAAACCTGAGAAAGACCCAACTATAAAAGAGAACTATAGACCAATCTCCCTAATGAACACAGATGCAAAAATCCTCAATAAAATATTGGCAAATAGGATCCAGCAAATCATCAAGAAGATTATACACCATGACCAAGTGGGACTCATCCCAGGAATGCAAGGATGGTTCAACATACGCAAATCAATAAATGTAATCCACCATATCAATAAAGCCAAAAATAAGAATCACATGATCATCTCTATAGATGCAGAAAAAGCCTTCGATAGGGTCCAACACTTATTCATGATAAGAACTTTACAGAAAATTGGAATAAATGGTCTTTACCTCAATATAATAAAGGCCATTTATGACAAACCAACAGCCAGCATCATACTAAATGGCCAAAAATTGAAAGCCTTTACTTTAAAATCGGGTACAAGACAAGGATGTCCTTTATCACCACTCCTATTTAATATAGTACTGGAAGTACTAGCCAGAGCAATTAGGCAAGAAAGAGAAATAAAAGGGGTAAAGATAGGAAAAGAAGAAGTTAAATTATCATTGTTTGCAGATGACATGATACTCTACATAGAAGACCCCCTAAGCTCCATTGAAAGACTCTTAGATACAATAAATAAATTCAGTAATGTGGCTGGATACAAAATCAATACTCAGAAATCAATAGCATTCCTATACACGAACAACAAAATTACAGAGAGGGAAATAAGAGAAACTGGACTATTCACATTAGCAAGCAAAAAAATGAAATATTTAGGAATTACTCTGACGAAAGAAGTGAAAGACTTATACAGTGAAAATTATAATACACTGAAAAAGGAAATTGAAGATGATCTCAGAAAATGGAAAGACATCCCTTGCTCATGGATAGGAAGAACAAACATTGTGAAAATGGCCATTCTCCCAAAACTGTTATACAGATTCAATGCAATCCCAATAGAAATACCATCAACATACCTTATAGATCTAGAGAAATCACTCCTAAATTTCATCTGGAACCAGAAGAGACCTAGAATCGCAAAGGCAGTTCTAAGCAGCAAAGACAAAGCAGGAGGCATCACAATCCCTGAGTTGAAGTTATACTACAAAGCAACAGTAGTAAAATCAACATGGCATTGGAATCAAAACAGAGCTGAAGATCAGTGGAATAGATGAGAAGATACAACCACAACTACGAACACACTCAACCACCTTATTTTTGATAAAGGAGCCAAGCAGGTTCACTGGAAGAACGACAGTCTCTTTAATAAATGGTGCTGGAAAAATTGGCTCTCCATTTGCCGAAAACTAAAGCTAGACCCATGTCTATCACCATGTACTAAATTAAAATCTAAATGGGTCAAAGATCTGAATATTAAAACAGAAACACTAAATCTATTGGAAGACAAAATAGGTAGAAACCTTGGAGACATAGGAGTAGGTAAAGAATTCATGAACAGGACTCAAACCGCACGGGAAATACTTCCCAGAATCAATAACTGGGACCACTTCTTATTAAAAAGTTTCTGCATGTCAAAAGAAATCTCCAGCATAGTGAAAAGAAAACCCACAAACTGGGAAAAGATTTTAGTGAACTCTCTCTCAGACAAGGGCCTCTTGTCTAAAACATATAAAGAATTAAAGAAACTCAGACCTCCGAAATTCAAAGATCCAATCCAAAAATGGGCATCTGAGATGAATATGCAATTCTCAGATGAAGAAATGCAAATGGCAAATAAATACATGAAAAAATGCTCATCATCATTGGTCATTAGAGAAATGCAAATTAAAACCACACTGAGATACCATCTCACCCCTGAAAGAATGGCCAGGATCAAGAAAACCGACAACAAATGCTGGAGAGGCTGTGGGGAAAAAGGAACTCTCCTGCACTGCTGGTGGGAGTGTAGACTGGTACAGCCTTTGTGGAGATCTGTCTGGAGATTTCTCAAAAAGTTGGGACTGGAAATCCCATTTATTCCAGTTATTCCACTTCTAGGCATCTTCCCAGAAGAACTGAAAGCATCATACCACAGTGATATATGTGCACCTATGTTTATAGCAGCACAATTTGTAATCGCCAGATCTTGGAAACAACCCAAGTGCCCATCAACTGAGGAATGGATAAAAAAGTTGTGGTATTTCTATACAATGGAGTATTATTCAGCTATAAAGAAGGATCACATTGAGATATTTATCAATAAATGGGCACAGCTTGAGACCATACTGATTAGTGAAATAAATCAATCTCGCATGTGTGAATACCGAATAGTTTCCCTAATGTAAATAATGATTCAAATATATAAAAATATGTGGTAATCATGATTCCCCATTAGGTGGCCTTGAAGCCTTATAAAGTTTTCACTCATTAATTAGAAAGGCTTTATTCTGGGCTTCTTGATATGAAAATATTTGAAGCTAGAGTATATGAAGTTTTATCCAAATATTTCAAGGAAAAAGACACTATGGTAACTACTATTAAGTCAGGTTATAAGGTGGTGAAGTACTAGGTTGTTGAAATAGTCATGCTGTGACCTCTATTGTTATATTGTTATGTCCTGTTTTATCTCAATCTCCCCCTTATTGTTTCAAAAAATTATTTAGTCATTTCTTATGTTTGTCTTAATTAAAGAAAAAATTCAAAAAAATTAGGATATATAAATAGTAACTCTTTTCGATTTCCTATTAACTTGTTTTGAAGTCCTGTAGTACTCCCACGATCTTGTTTTGACTGATTAGACTCTGTTCCATTGTATATGATAGTATCAAGTTTGAAGAAATAGGCAACTACTTTGAAGACAATAAGATTCACTAAGATACCCATTCTGGTTTGACTATTGTCTTCTTTGGAAGTCCTGTAATGTTTACAATGCCTAAGTTTTATTGGTCTTGTTCTCTACTGTTTTGTTCAACTTTATAATATCTAATAAGATAGACAATTCTTTTTAAGGAAACAAGGGACAACGTTGATAACCATTGTTGATAAACTTGTACTCTGTTCTACACCATGTGCTATGTCTATCCTTGGTATTGACTGACAGCTTTGTTTTGCCATATTCGAATGTATTCTCCCCCCCCAAAGAAAGTAATAAGCACTAAGGAGTAATAAAATCCAAGATGTGTAAATTTTGTTGTAAAAAAGAGAGGGAAAAAAAAAAGAAAAAGAGCTCTAATGGATATAACAGCAAGTGTGTTTGGGGGTGTTAAATAGCTGACTTTATTAATGTTTTTGGAACATTGAACACAGCTATTTGCAGTCTCCCTGTTTGAATGTCCACCTTGTGTTCTTTGATACTGTGATTTGAGGAACTATTTTCAAGAAGATAGTGTGTAATCTCCTAGCAGGTGATTTCTTACTGTTATGTTTTTTTGTTTTGTTTTGTAGTTCTGTATTGCGTGTACCCTTACGCTGGTTTGTTTTGTTTTGTGTTTTTCTCTTTTTCCTCTTAAATAAAAAAAAGAAAGAAAGAAAAAAAAAAGAATTAAGAACACAAAAGAAGAAGAAGGGACACAAACAATGGACTACAAAAGCTATTCACAGAAATAATCGAAGATAATTTCCCTAATTTATCAAAAGGTAAGAGATATATGAGGCATACAGGACCCCAGCCACCTACAACCCAAAAAGAGCTGCACCCAGGCATATAATAATCAAAATTCCAGAAATCCAATATAAGAACAGAATATTAAAAGCCATCAGAGACAGGAAACAGATCACTTACAAGGGAATGCCCATCAGAATTACAGCAGACTTCTCAGCACAAACCATCAAATCACGAAGAGCATGGGGGGGGGAATAATTCAAGCTTTGAAAGATAATAACCTCCAGCCAAGATTGATATATCCTGCACAACTGTTCCTAGAAATTGATGGAAAAAAAGGTGCTTCCAGGATAAAGAGGAACTAGGGGAATTTGTAATCACAAATTCAACTCTACAGAAAATACTGCAAGATATTCTATAAAAGGAAAATACCAAGATTCCATAAGCAGTGGCAGAGAGGCCACAATGAATGGAGCAGAAAGTGAAATGAAGAAGACAAACTGACAACAAGCGACAGAAAAAGATCTCAACAGAAATGAGGCAGAGAAGACAGGATGGTAGGAACAGCTATTTTGGAGAAAACAAGACATTATAATAGCTAGTGCTGATTTAGTATCATCTTGTTTTGAAGTCCCATCAAGTTTTATTCTCCTGTCTCCATTGGTCTTAACAGGTTGTATCTTATTGGATTTTATTATATGTGATAATATAAGCAAAAAACTTTTATAGACAAGGAGATTATACAGAAACCATTGTTCATTTTCTGTTAGTTGCTTCTAAATACCCTGTAATACTGTCATTCTCTTGAATGGTTTTACATTTTCTCGGTATGTTTGTTGCTACAGTATATGAAGTTATACTCAAAGATTTCAAGGAAAGAGACACTTTGGTAACTAATTTTATGTCAGGATATCTTGTGAAACAGTATTTTGCTTAAATGGTTATGTTTTGACCTGTGCTGCTTTGTTCTTAAGCCCTCTTTTTTCTTAATCTCCTTTTTTAATTATTTACTTTTCTATTTTTATCTTTTTAATTCGGGGAAAAATAAATAAAAAATAGCAGGATACATTATAGTAACCTACTTAGATTTCCTATTAACTTGATTTGAAACCCTGTATTGCACTCACCATCTTGTTTTGACTGATTTTCCCCTATTCTGCTTTGTTTGATAGTATCAAGTTTGAAAGTATAGGCAATAACTCTGAAGACAATAAGATTCATTATGACACCCATTCTGGTTGACTATTATCTTCTTTTGAAGTCCTCTATTGTCTCCAATGTTTTGGTTTTAGTGTTTACTGTTTTGTTAAATTTTATTATAACTTATGATATAGACAATTCTTTTTAAGATAGCAAGAGGCAGTATGGTAACCATTGTTGATCACCTTGTATTTGTTTATACATTATCTATTGCGTCCATCCTTTTGATTTGACTGACTCTGTTCTGATATGTTGCATTGGTTTTACTTTCTTCAAAAATGTAATAAGAACTGTGAGAGTAATAAAACCCAAAATGTGTAATTGTCATTGTACAAAAGAAAAGAAAAAAAAGTGCTCTAAAGGCTATAACTGCATATATGTTTAAGTGTATAAGATAGATAATCATATTACTGAGTTTTGTTGGATCATTGAACAAAACTCTTTGCAGTCTCACTGTTTGAAAGTCCACTCTGTATGCCTTAATTTTGTAACTTGAACAACTATTTCTCAGATAACAATATGTAATCTATTAACTAGTGATTTCCTACTGTTTATTTTTTTCTGAAATCTGTATAACTTGTACCCCTTTTCTGTTCTTTTTTTTTCTTTTTCTCCTTAAATAAAATTTAAAAAAATATCAGGTTATAATCATTAATGTTAATGGTCTTAATTCATCAGTCAAGAGACACACACTGGCAGAATGGATCAAGAAGCAAGATACAAAAATATGCTGTGTACCCAATCAGCCAAACAGATTTATTTCAAAAAGAAATTTATAGAATGAAAGTTAAAGGACAGAAAAGAAATACTCTATGTGATGGGAAACCAGATAAAAGCAGGGATAGCTGTTCCATTAACAAATTGAATTTCAAGCCAAGGCTTATTAAGAGAGATAAAGAAGGTCACTACAATCTCATAAAGGGAAAAATCTATGTGAAAGACATAACAATTATAAATATATATCCAACAAATTCCAGTTCATTCAACTATATAAAACAATTACTAACAGATATGAAAAATCAAATAAGCTATCATACAATTGTTTTGGGAGACCTCAAGACCACATTGTACTGGTTAGGTGAGTGTGTCGTCTGCATTGGAGCCCTGGAGAATGGGCCCACACTTCCACCCATGTCTGATGGTCACACACATGGTGCTTGCTCTTGTCCTCTGCACTCCTCACTGCCCTGCTTCGTCTGTCAATTCTCCACTAGAGCCTTTGTCTGTGATGTTTCTGCATTGGAGCAGTTGACTGTGAACCAAGTCCCCTTGACACTGGAGCCACATTGAGACTATTCAGCAACAGCAAGGCTGACCAACACACATTTTAGTTGACCTCAGCACATGTTCATTGCTGGAACCACATAGTTTCACACCCCACACTAAATGGATTCAATGTAAGAAATGTAAAGCTGAATTCTTTGTTTAAATTAATAGTGAATCGTGAGAGGTGCTAATAAAAACAACCCTGAGATTCTGTTGCCTTCCAGAAAGAATTGCTAACATGAAGAAATCAATGAATCACAAATGCTGATGGAGTTGTGGGGAAAAAGCCCCTTCTCTATTGTTGGGGGGAGTGCAGACTACTGTAATTCCTACCATAATCAGAATGGAGATTCCTCAAAATGCTAGGATGAGAGGACCCATTTTAATGAGCAATTCACCTTCAGGGTATCTTCTCAGAAAAATTAAAAACATTAGCCAAGAATAAATCTCAGCTGCAAGGTGCCCACCATGGAAGGGATGGTCCTGATTGCTATTCCTTGTACCAAAAACAAAATAAAACAAAACAAAAAGCAAAAACAGCATCACACCACAGCAGTATATGGGCACCCCTGTTGACAGCAAAACAATTTATAAAAGCTAAATCATGGGGAAAAACCCAAATGTCCATCAACTGAGAAAAATGAATAAAGCTGACATGGAATTTTTATACAATAGAGTAATACTCAGACATAAAGAAGGATAAACGTTAGACTTTTGTGCACAAACAGATGTAAGTTGAGACCACACTCATATTGAAATAAATCAGACTCACATGCGAAAACATGGTATTGTCTCCCTGATATGAGAAACTGAAAGAGTAAATAAATACTAAAAGGAACAATAGATTGTGTGAAGCGGGAAGAAATTGTTGAAAAGGAAGAGGAAACTTAGGATGGGTGAGGGGAAAGGAAAAATTAAAAAGGAAAACAAATGCAAGCTAGTTAGACTAATACATTCATACTACTTTTAGTTCATTGAAAAGAAAGCTTTGTGCTAGAATCGATTAGAGAATATGTATTTATATCTTGTACTCTAAGCATGAACTTTAAAAATAATAATACAGAACTAATTAGCTATTGCCATTTTCATATTATTTTGTTATGAATCTTTGTTTAGCATTTCTGCATAGAATAAAAAAATAATCAAAATTGAATTAGATTATTCATTATCATAAAGAGAACTGTAGCATTGTTGGGAGTGCCAGGAATCTACCAAATGTTTCTCCAAAAGAGGTGACAAAATACTGTGAAATATAGTTAATCTATTTATCTTGAGAAAGGCTGGAATCATTTTTAAAAATTTTATATACTGTGCAATCATTTACCCACTTCTGTTAAAATTTCATTTCTTTTATATTTCTCCAAAGTATCATCATGCAGATAACATCAAATTTACTACTACTACTAACACATTTACTATGTTTTAAACTCCATTGTTTGTGTATTGTTCCTCTGCAGATTAAAATTAAAGTGTCTCTGCATTGCTGTCCTACTGTGAAGGCCAGCACTCAGCCCGGTGTCCATCTCTGAGAATCAGAACAAAGAGCCTGGTGATTGCATAACCAAGATTCAGAAATTCTTGAATATTTGTTACTACAGAATTGTTTTTGAGATAAAAATTTAATAACAGAGAAAAGGCATATTCAATCCAATGGAAGAATGGAAAACAGAACATCAGAAATAGAACATTTCAGTAGCTTTCATTTCAGTGTGGGTTTAGTAGAAGTTGGAGTTATACAGGGGGAGAACACACTAGTGGTATCCATAAAGAAGAAACACCAAGTAGCTGCTGGCACCTCCCAGCATCAGGGAGCCATATGAAGGGGAAGAAAACCACCTTAATGCTGACTTCCCAGGCAGATAACAATAGTTGTCACACTTTGTGCTTTGTGATGTGTTCTTGAGCCCTGATGTGATGATATGGAGTAAGGGTACACTCTACAAAGAACTGAGAATCTATAAAAAGAGAAAAAGAGGAAGGACCTGCCATGCAGACCTCAGCTGTAACCATCCCCACTGTGGCACCTGGGATGGATGGTGACAGCATGGACCACTGTGAGGAGAGGCTGGTGCAGACAGAGTCCTCTGGCTATCTTCTGGTGGGAAACAACCATCTTACAGCCAATATCATCTACCAAGGTTCTGAACTCAAAAGCTGCTGTCATCTTTGACATCCGTTTGGAAAGAATCAAGAGGGAATTTTTAAATGTCAAATGAACCAAAATAATGTGCACAGATTTCTTCTGAATGTGTCCAAAAATACACATGTAACTAACAAAAACCAGTATGAGGGCAAATCCAGTTAGAAGAAGGAAAACAATTCCCTTGGCCAAGTTCTAAAGCATTGCTTTGCAAACAGAAGAGATGCATACAGTAACCACCTTCATGAAAAAAGTCAGTAGTGAGCATAGGGATCTTCACAAATTATTTCATTCATAGCACGTTTTTGATGCATGGTTCAGCTATGATCATCTGTAATGGTGCAGATGTTTGTACAAAGAATTCCAATTCTTTTTCTGTGTATCTCTTAAGGGCTATTCTGCAGTCTCAAAAGCCTTTTTGAAGACTAGTAATAAAAATATCTATTGTCAACCCAGATATTTTTAGCTCTATACTAGCAGGCCAGACTATTTGTTCAATCCTGCATTCAATCGCAACATGCAATAATTTAAACCCAAATTTTCCCTACAAGAATTTTTCTGGGTTTTCCTTTAATTCTGTTGCATCTTCATCACTCAATCTGAAGACCTGGAGTTCTTGCACACTCTGTCTGCCTTCCCCACAGCCCCACAAACACTTGTACAACCCTGTTACTTTAACTACTTCAGAAAGTCTCAAATTCAAATGCATTTCTTCTTCCAAAGTCTTGTATTTTGTTCAATGTTTTTTTCTATCCATAAATTAGTGTGTTAATTTCAAGGTTTATCTTATACTTGTAAGTATTTATGTTTTTGATCCTTATAACTTAATATCCTGGCATTTCCAAAGCCCATGCTCATTCTGTGATTTCACTGTTCACAAATAATTGGTGGTTCATGTCTTCTGAATAGAATTACACTGAATAATTATCCAAACACCTAGTAGTTAATGCTGATGCATGTAAAGATAACCAGGAACAAGTCTCTTCCTTGGAAACTCAGTGAAGCAGCTGAAGCTGGGCACGTGCCCTACAGCACACACAGTGTCATTCACTGCTGGAAAGTGAGCAGAGGTCTGAGTTCCCAGTGAATGAAATCAGGGGAATCTAACATAGCCTGGATAAATTCCAGATGGTGATATTTATCACAGTGGGTAAGGATAAGAGTACAAACCGTGTGCCCTGTGCCATCATTAAATGAGAGAAGCTTGTGAATTTGGGGTGCCCAGTAATCACTGCATTAACAGCAGAGATCAAGGAAACATTGAAAGGAGATCATGCCATAGGAGGTCGCTGCTGCATGACTTCAGAAAGACAATCAAATCAGGTCACTTTGTAGTTTGCTTCTCCTGTTTCTTTTTCTCAGCCTGCTGAACAATAAGGATTAATTGGGGTTTATCAGTTGATT
Organism: Cavia porcellus; assembly: GCF_034190915.1. Lineage (NCBI taxonomy): Eukaryota > Metazoa > Chordata > Mammalia > Rodentia > Caviidae > Cavia > Cavia porcellus. Next base: position 6,213,902 of record NW_026947496.1, on the reverse strand, counting down.
TTCATGACCCAGGCCTAAATTTACTTTGTTCTTTCATACCTACGTTTTTGTATTGCATATCTCCCCTGATAATTTATGTAAAATTGTGTGGCCTACGTCCTTGAAATGCACTTCTACAAGACTTTACTGTCTACTTCTTACTAAAAACATAGGTATTGCTTTCAATTCATGAGCAGTCTGGATATAGAGTTGGTCATGTTTCTGGCACCAGTCAGTCCCAGGAATCTCAGTGCACTGGTTATCATTTCCAGCTCCCCTCCCTCCTTTGTATGTGGTGGTTTATATGTTCCCATCAAGTGCCAGGAAATTAACATAAAAATCTGATCTAGAATTAGATCTTACTTTTAATTACTGAACTGTATAGATGACAGCATTTTGTTTTTTATGAAATAAGCATTACATATTCAGAATTAAAGTGAAATAACTGTGATAAGAGATGTATTGAACAAAATACTTTTGATCAAAAGAGACAAGTGTTACAGTTTGTATCTACATGCCCCTAAAGCCTCATTCATTCATGGTGGTTGAGTCTAGCATTTGTGATTGGTTCATTGGCTACCACTGGGATTGACAGTGTCAGTGCTACACCCACACAAGGGCAGATCCAAAATACAATATAAGAGAGAGAAGAAGGCATGTTCTCTTCTCCTTTGTCCTGTTTGAAGCCCTAGTGAAAGGTTGCTCCTCAGCCACACTACCTTGCCTTGGAGCCAGCTGAATATGGACTGAAAGCTTCACAAAACTGTCAGCTAAATAAACCATCCATCCCCTAACTTTAGGCATAGGATATTTTATCTCCACAAGTAGAGAAAAGTAACCAAGACAGAAATGGGTACCAGTGGAGTGGGGGCATTGTGTGATTGTACCTGAACATGTGGTTCAAGAATCTTTGGGAAAAGTTTGTGTGCAGTTCTTGGAAAGTTTCAGTGATGTTGTCTGAATGCATAGAGCTAGAGCAGCCTTGGCTGTTCTGTAGGGGAGATTCTGGTCAGAGCCTAGAAGACCAGAAGGCTGATAGAAAGTCTGCCAGTCAATTCCAGGCTTGGGAGTTTTGTACAGGGAAGAATGATTGCATCAGTTGTTAGACTCCACACAGTGTGTGCTATGGATAGGCAGAAAGTTTGTCTGCCTTTTGCTATGTCTAGAGATTTTCTTGAGACTGTCAGTAATGATTTTGTACTGATTAATCTGGCAGAATAAATTTCAAGCTGTCTAATGTTGAGATGGTGGGATCGGTAGAGTTGAGGGTTTTAGCAAGAATTGTGTTGTGAATGAAGAACAAAGAGCCCAGTAGGACAGTTCAATATGCTGTGAGTCTAACCAGAAACTGTGGGCTGTAAAGATAGAGCTAAGAATTCAATTGCTGAGAAGCAACAGAGAATAAGAAAGATGGCCTGGGTCATCACAGTAATCGATGGTGGGTCTCCACCCATTGCAGTTTCAAAGACTCTACTTGGAAGAGAAGACCAAAGAGTACCATGCTCCAGAATGGCAATGGAGGACACATGAGGTCCCAAAATCAAGGCAGCCACACCAGGCTCCAGAACGGCAGTGACACAGAGAATCTGTACCTCACAATCAGGTTGAAAATGTCCAGCAACCCGGTCACCCGACCCTTATAGCCACGAGAGAGGAAACCTTGGCTACAGCTCCAGATGTCAACAGACCTTAATATAATACTCATGGCACTGGTTTTAGATGAATGGAGAATGTACAAGCTCTGAATTGAAGGCAAATTCCACCCCAGTATCAGAGGGTGTGAGAGGTCAGGCACTGTGCCCCTGGGAGGCAATGTGTGAAGCAAAAATTGTAGCGGAGAATCGAAAAGTTTGAAAAGCCAGGAATGTGAAACATTTAAGGAAAGCTGCAAGGATTTAACAGAGTGGCCCTAAAAAGAAGCTGTCAGAGGTAAAACCTGTAGACGTTCCATGGGGGTGGATCACTCAAATATTTTGGAGCTTGCCACCAGATTGCTTCATATGGCTAGTGTGGAATTCCAGAATTTAAGTATGGCCTTCTGGATTTTGGACTTGCTTCAGTCCCAATCTTTTGCATATTCCTGTTTGTACCCTTTGGAATAATAATTTTGTCTTGTACCATTGTATGTTGGAAGTATTCAACTTTGTATTCATTAGTACAAGGGCTTGCAGCTTAGAGTTTGCCTTAGATCTCAGAGGAGACTTGGGCCTTGGACTTTTCAGTAGTGCTGAAACTGTTAAGACTTTGGCAACTGTAGGAGATGGACTAAGTATCTTTTGCATAAATTATGCGCATGAATCATTGGGTGCTTATGGGTAGAATGCTATGTTATGAATCTAGGTGCCCCCTAAGCCTCATGCAGACATGGAGGTGGCTGAATCTAGTGTTTGAATTGATTCATTTTCTAGCACTGGCATTGTTGGTATGAGTGCTGCACCCACCCTGGCATAATATATAAGGGAGGGAAAAAGGGATGTTTCCCCTTCTTTTGCCCTGTTTGTGACCAACATCAACAGCTGCCCCTCTTCCTTGCCACCCCTGTCCTGAAGGGAGCAGAGTATGGTGTGCAAACTACAAAAAGTATAAGATAAATGCTTCTCTCCTCCCCTAGTTTTGAGCATCAGGTAGTTTGTCTTAGCAATGAGAGAAAAGTGACCTAGACTACAAGTACTTAGCAAGACACTATTCACCTGAAAGTATTTTTAATGGAAATATTCTGAGAGGGATCCAGGGGCACCATGGCATGATCACACCAAAAGGATGCCTCACATGCTATGTGACTGCAGTTCTATAATACTGCAGACCAGTAAGAAGAGGGAAGATCTGTACCCCAGTGATGGAAATGGAGTAGAGGGGGCCTTTCCCCTGGTGAAGCCCAGGCTGATGACACTGATGTTTTGATAGCAAAAAGAGTCAGCCAGGAGCCCTGGGACTCATGAGGGATATGCAGGGCCTGGCTGAGTCACTTTGCAGACTTCACCCTTAGCCCACCACACAGATCATACAGGGTAGCACTCCTAACTCAGAGGACTGTCACTTCCCTGGTTGCAGAAAGGGATCCACTGGAGGAAATTTTGGGCTTGGTTCAGTGGGGAGAGAGGAGGAATTTAGCCCTCCACTCATGTGTAGAAGAAGCAGGGCACCAGGACACTGGGAGAAGACCTCTGTCACTACCAGCTGTCACCCACAAACCTCAGCGCTTCATCCCTTTTCCATTGCGAGACATCCATCTTCTTCCATTTTTATTATTTTATTGAAAATGGTTCCCACAGGCCCACAGCCAGATTCATTCCACAACAGAGGCAAAGCTGGCCAGTGCCTGGAAGACCAACCAGTGAGACCAGGCCAGTCCCAGCTGAAGGTACACTCACAGGCATGAGCAGGGGTGTTGAAAATTGTGAAGCAGCAGTGAGGAGTCAGCAGCTAGTAAATTACATGAACCAGTATTGAGATGTGGAAGACAGAAATGTGGAATAGAAGCAGGTTAGTTCACCACTGTGTACCACAGAGCTCTGGGGAGCTCCACTAACAGACCAGTCCCAGGCCTCATGTGTAGAGGTCAAAATTATCTCCACAGCCAGCATAAATTCCACAACAAATATGTTTGGACTACACAGCACATTTCCGACACGTGAAGTGGCCAGTACCCCAATCTGTGGAAATGACAGAAATGTTAAAGCTTTCATTTTACTCACTTTGGATGATTGCTTATCCTTTTCTGTCAGGTTGGGCTTTGTTGTTTTGCTTTGTATTTTGTGGTTATTTTGCCTTTGGCTTTGAACTGCTTTATTCTTTCTTCTTTCCTTTGTTCAGTATTTAATTTCTTATGTTTCACTTTTTTTTCTATATTGATTTCATTTCTTTCTTTCCTCTACCTCCCCTGAATTTATTATACTTTCTGGCAGGAATCTTTTGTCTTCTCCTTATTACTTACTTCAATATTATTTTCATTTCTCTTTCATTTTTTTCTCATGTCCTTCAATTCCCCAAATTTTCAAGGTCAGTCTTTGCCCGGCATACTACTGATTCTACTATATTTGTCTGCATTCATATCTTAATCCGTCCCCTACCCCTCTTAACACCTCCCGCCCTGAAACAGGTTAAAGTCATGCCACTAAGGGGACAAGAGTGTGGTACATGCTTAATTTTGTTAAAAACAGGTTGATGTTAATACAAATGGCAAATAAACATATGAAAAAATATTCATCATCACTGGTTATTAGTGAGATGCAAATTGATATAATGCTAATATTCAAGCTCACTCCAAAAAATGGCTAATATCTAGAATCCAAACAATAAAAATACTGAAGGGGCTCTGTGGAAAAAGGAGAACTCCACTCTTGTTTGCAGTCTAGCACAACCACTATCGAAAAGTTCTGACAAATTGGGTTAAATATCCCATTTGATCCAGTTTTTCCATTTCTGGGTATTTTCCCAGAAGAATTAAAATATATACCCACCCATATTTATAGAAGCATAGTTTGTCACAGGTAAATCTTGAAAACAACTGAAATACCCATCAGCCAAAGAATGAAGAGAGAAGATGTGGTTTGTTTTATACAATGGAGTAGTACTACTTGGCTATAAAAGATAAATGGGAGCTATTTCAAGATAAATGTATGCAATTTGAAAATACGATTTTAAGTGAAATACATTGGAATCTCATGTGTAAACACTGCATTGTCTACTTGCTGTGAGAAACTGAAAGAGTAAATGAGGACCAAAATGTACACTATTTTGCAATGGGAAGTGTTTTTTTAAAAGGAAAGAAACATAAGTCTTTGGAAATGGGGAAAGAAGGCAGGGAAAAGGTGAAAAAAGATTTTTAAACGATTAAGTTGGGAACAAATCTTTGTCAATTTGGAGGTGAACATGGGTTGTAGTAAGGAGAGAGGATTGAGAAAAATAGAGAAATTAAAATAAATCATGTACAAATCACTGTGATGAATATGATCATTATGTATATCACAGGTATATCAATAAACCTAATTACACATAAATTATAAATGGCCACTATATATTTTCATTAACTTCTCACATGTAAGATAAATATAAACAAGTATTAAAATTTCACACATGTAAGAAATTCATTCAGGCAAATTGATACCAAAATCGGATAAAATTTCAAATGTGATGCCTTTGATTGAAATACTGTGTTCTCTCTGGGACATACTTCACTTCTTTGAACTTTAAAAGATGCATTAAATTTTAGGTTGCAGCTCTGTATTAGCCAATACATAGACTTGTCTATAAAAAAGGCTAATCAAAGAGCATTGGGAAAGCTATGAGTCAGCTTGTTTGGCTAATTCAAATATGTTTTCTTCATTTTATCAAATTATGTTACTACTGCAGTTTTAGAGGTGGGAATGAACACAAATGTAAAAGTCAATGAAATATTTATAATCTAAGAATAAAGTATCTTGCATCATGATCAACTTTATGATGCAAGAAGAATTTGACATATGCAAATTAGCAATTATAATATCACTTAGATATGAAAATCAACTAATTATCTCAACAGACAAGATAAAAGCTCTGGACTAAGTTCTGCATTCTTTCAAATCAAACAGTCTTGCTGATACAAGGTATAGGAGTTTCTTACCTTAGTGTACTACAGTCCGTCCATCATCAGCATGTTACGGAACATTGCAAAAAAAAGCATTTTTGCTGATACAAGAATGAACACAAGGGTGCCTCACGGCTACATGATATACTACTTTACTTCTTAGCTTGAACTATTGTGCAAAAAAAAAAAATAAACACTTCACAAATATTTAAGAAAGAAATCATCCTGATTTGTAGTTGATGGGTTTCCTAGAATATTCTGAAATTTCCACCAGAAGACTTTTCAATCAGATAAAACACAACTAGCAATGAGCCAAATTTTAAAACCAACATAAAAATCAATAGCTGTTTTATACACCAGTAAAAGTTTCATTAAGTAAGTAATTCCACTTTCAATATCTTCAAAAAATGTCTGGACATGAACTGAATCCAATTTAGTAAGAGACGGAGACAATGCATATTCTGAAATGAATATGAAGAATATGTAAAAAATGAAGAAGAAACTAGGCATTAGAAAGGCCACGAATGTTCATGAACCAGCAGGATGAATACTGTGAAAATAATCATATTATCAAAAGTTTTCCACAGAATCAAGGTAGTTCCATCAAAATTATAGTGACATGATTCACAAAAACAGAAAAAAATTCTACATATTTTATGGAACAACAGAATACCTAGACAACTAGAAAAAAACCCCAAGCTCATATACCATGTTAGACATATCACAGTACAAAATTTAAAAATACACAACCAAAACATAGTCATAAAACAGCATCGTTCTCAAAATGAGCATTTAAACTGCCGAGACTGAACAAAGGGCTGAATGAATGCTCCCAGACTCAGCCATTTAATTTTCAGGGAAGAAGACAAAAACAAAAGTGAGAAACATAATCTCTTTAACAAAAGGTGCGGGGAAATCTGAATACCCAGATGTAGGAGACTGAGCATGATCCCTGCCTGCTACTCTATGCAAAATCAACTGAAAATGCATCCATAACCTACAAGTCTTCAAAACACAGCAAAATACATCCTCACAACTCTTCTGACAGAGGACTGATGTTCAAAATACAGACGTAGCTCAAAAAAAAAAAATCTCCAAATACCCCACAAAACACTTCTCAGGCAAATAAGCTGAACACATATTTTTCAAAAGAAATACAAATGGAAAGTATGTGAAACATATTCGATATCTTCAGCCATAGGAAAGCACAAATCCACTGAGATTCCCTCTCACGCCCTGGCATGGACACTATCAAGAATCCACAAGTGCTGGTCAGGCCACTGGACACAGGAAGCTTTGTAATCTGCTGGTGGGATGTAAACTGGCAGAGCTCCTGTAGGGTTCCCTTATGAGCTCGAATTCATGCCTGTTGTGTCTTCCTCGGGTTCACCTGGAAGGAGCAGTCAGGGTACAGATGCTGTACAGCCTTGTTTACTGTGGTGCAGTTCATAATATCCAACCAGCCTAGGTGCCTGTCAACACTTGAACGGTTAAATAAAATGTGATGTATATCAAATTATAATACATTTATCACAAAGTAAATAAACAAATTTCTCTGAATGTGATGAGAGAGGAAAGTTTGAAAATCAGAACCAGGCACCCAGCGAACTTAAAACCCATAATTTCAGTGGAAAGTTGGAGAAGGGAAGTGCTCCTGCATGAGGACCTTTTTAAGTTTTCTGGGGCCTTGCGGAAGCTTACTGGGGTGCAAAATTGAAAAGAAAATTAGCATGGGAAAGATGTCTATGGAAATGATTTTTAAATATACAATTTCTACAAAAATGTACAAAAAGGGAAGAAAACCTAAAGGCCATTATTTTTCCCCAGAGAACTATTTCATATGTACATTTTCATTTAGGGTGCTTTGTGTTTTGACAACAGATTCACATGACTCTGCTTCAATTTCTTTATTCAGAATTGCAGACCAAAATTCACTGGTCTCAGACAGCTCTTCTTTCCCTTGTGGGGCAAGAATTTTTCATCCCTCTGTGTTGCAGATACAGCATTTCAGGGCAAGACTGGTAGACTGGTACTGGGAGTCCACGTATTTTTGGAATTCACTTCAAGCGGAACGTTCACACAGATGGGAAAAGAGCTATTTTACCAAGGACCATAACTGGCCAGTGCCCGTAGACTGATAAAGCAGGATGACTTGACCCTGCACATGTGCATGACTGGGATGTGCTCAGAAAGCTGAGAGATCATCAATGCTCACTCCCATGAGAATGAGAGGAAAGCAATTCATTTCCGTGATTGAGAAACTGTTCCTCATTTTCCCTCCCAGCTTGGAATTTAGGAACTGAAGGGAGGATCTGAATAGCTGGTGTCCCTAGACACAATAACAGGGCTAGATCTTTACTTCATCACTGCGCAATCTTCTCTTGAGATAATTAAGGCCCAACTGAGCCTCAGAAAACTTCTGAACTAAACAACGGTGTAATTGCGAGGATAGAGGGACAGTTGTACACCAGGGACTAGGATCCTGCAGAAGTTTTCCTTTTCCCTGACAAGGCGACAGTACTGAAATTTAAACTCCAGAACATAACTTACCATAGCCAAGAGCTCAACAAACTTGAACATATAAATATGACGGGAGCTTTCTTGCAAAACAGTGGCTGGAGAAACACCTCCAAATGAGACTCATCACAGAACTGACTACACCACATTTTGAAAGGTGAGGAGCCCTCACAAGGCGCGTTTACTTGCATCAAATTGTCTTCAGATGTTCTCCCAGAATCCTAAACCTTATCTATCTCTGCTTTAGCAAAAAGTTGTTGAGAAGATCTGTGAGCCTTAGGACCCTCACTCTTCCTGAGATCTTTAAAATGCCAGCACTTCAGGTGAAAAGGGGGCAGCAGGTCCAGAGATCGGTACTGCAGATATACCAAGCCGTTTCTGTTCCTGTGCCGGGCTCTGACAGCACCAGGGAGCTGGTATGTTGGCCTTTGCATAATGTTTCCTCCTAGGCATGCCTTGTGCAAGCGGAAAGCTGCAGAAGCCTTTGAGTGTCTATGAAAACGTGTTTTCTTTTTCCTCAGATTTCACTTGCACTAGGGCTTTGTCAGCATCACAGCCTTTTATAAATGTGGATGTTTCCTGTTTGGTTAAGTTCTATTCTTCAATACGGGCTAACTGTGGTTTCTCACTGTGTTGTGTACTCCCCTAATGCCTTACCTTGTAACTTAGTCTCTGCAGGAAGACATAAGCCTCCTTCAGCTAACACATAATATAACAGGCCAATTTGCTTAGTTCAATACACATATGTTTAATAGGAAGACAATTAATCATTATTAAGAATAAAATTTGCAGTTGTTTTTTAGCATGAAGTTCCTAGGCTTTGATTTTAAATAACTAGAAATAATTCACTTTAATTTTATCTTAGTGTCATGAAGGAAACAGCACTAATTTTAGCTTTTTACTGATGAAAATTGAACCTGACATAACTGTTCTTACCTTTCTAAAGTGTAAGTTCATTCACCTAAATGGAGCATACATGCATCTGAATGCTGTCTGTTTCTTTAGAAATAGCAAAACATTCTCCCCAGACATACTGCATGACAATTTCCTTCATTCTCCTCTGATGTTTTGACAGGGAGAAAAGGATGTCACTTACTGAGGATGTGACTTCTGGGTTTAGTATGACTCCGAGCTTTGGAGTTTGAGGAAGGAAGGAGGGAGCAGGTGAAAGTAGGGAGCCCTGGACTAGAGACACAGAAACAAAAAGGAATAGGAAAGCGTTTAAAAATGACTTCAGGATTTGGAGGTGCATTAATCACATGATTTTTGAAGAAACTGCAGTATGTGACTGAACACTTAAGCAGTTCTTATACTAGATTACTAGTCAGTGCTGCTGAGGTAGGAACAACTTCATTCTGTGCTAGACAGGAAGCACAGAGTCCTGTTCCTGTGCTTCTCTGATGTAGTGAAGAATTATTTGCCTGGTCGGCAAGGCCTAAACATTAACTGGTGTCCTGCAGTCATCACATCAGCTGAAGTCAATCCTGTGGTCAAATCTGCTTCTGTGTACTTTACGATATCAGAGGCCTTCAGTGCAAAGAAATCTAACAGATTCCCTTAGTTTTCTGTAGGAAGTAGAGGACATAAATTTCTCTGTGACAAAGTGACATAGGAGCTCCTAGTAGTGAAAAGATAAAATCCTCTCCAGGTCTGAAGTTCACACATGAGCAGCTTTAGCTGAAAATGATGAAAGCAAAGTTACTGTTATCGTTAATTAATGGGGAAAACACAACACAGAAGAAGCAGCTGAAAAGTTAACCGAAACATGGTTTCCATTGTCACACCACAGGTTTCAGATGTGATGATGACACTCACTGAGTGACATAATTTCATGCTACCCATGGTTTTTGATATAAATTGATAGAAATCTGGTAGAATTAAATACAAGCATAAAAATCCATCCTGCTTGGGGAGATTTGGGGTTCAACTCAGGCATGTAACTGTTGAACATAGCTGAGTATACGAGGATTTGAACAAGCAGAAACTTTTACAACTTTGGAGGTAAAATAAATCTGTCTCATTAACTGGCAGTTGTGAATACGAGGCCCAGACCTGCACTAGAATACATCTGGAATAACCTGCAAGAGTGAGCAGCAAAAGGCACAGAGACCTTTCAACAGAATCTGCACCTTTACTTAGCACTGCTGTCTCTCACAGGGCAGAAAATTGCTATGAGACTATGTGTTACAGACACGTATGTGTCATTATTACTGAAGTTTTCTTCAGAAAGCTATGCATGTACAGAATCCACTCTTACCTGTTATGTTAGAAATGCCAGCTAACATTGTCAAGGGAGCAATCTCTGCCTCACTAACTGGAGTTGGCACTATAGGGAATGTCTTTGTTTTTGTGAAGTACATGCTCGTGGTTGGAGGCAGTGAGATGAAACCTATACATCTCATTCTCATCCATTTGGCTGTTACAAATGCCATGAATCTGCTTTCCAAGGGAGTGCCAAGGACCTTAGCAGCTTTGGGTGTGAGAAACTTCCTAGATGACACAGGCTGCAAGATTGTTGTTTATATGGAGAGGGTGGCTTGGGGCCTTTCCATGTGTACCACCAGTCTCCTCACGGTGGTCCAGGCGGTCACCATCTGTCCCAGACACTCAGGATGGAAGAGGAGTAAGCCACGGTTTGCACGCTATGTCCTCCTTGTGCTTCTCTCTTTTTGGAGTCTAAACTCCTTGATAGCCACGAACTTACTCTACTCCATCACAAATATCAGCACGAACACATCAAAAGTTAGTAACACTGACAGTTACTGTTTTTTTCTAAGAGAAAGTAAGAAGATAAAGTTGATTTTTCTCATCTGCATGGTGCTGCGGGATGCGGGGTTTCAAGGCATCATGTGTGGGGCCAGCAGCTACATGGTGTGGGTTCTCCACAAACATCACCAGCAGGTTCTTTATCTGCAGAATGCCAAGTTCCTCTACACAGCTCCTCCTGAAATCAAAGCTGCCCAAAGCATTCTCCTTCTGATGCTTTGTTTTCTTGTGTTTTACTGGATAGATTGTCTCCTTTCCTTTTTTATAAGTTCCTCATTAATGTCTCAGTCTACTGTCATAAATGCTCGAGAATTTCTCACCCTTGGTTATGCAGTTCTTAGTCCATTTATTTTGATTCACCGAGAGGGACACCTTGTTCATTGTGGGGGCACTTGTGGGACAGAAAGATGCTGACACATGACTATGGAACTTGTCTTTTTAGTACTTAAGTATTGAACAGTACTTGATTCTTTTGTGCAGTTTGTGAAACTAATCATATTAAACTAGTCTACACAAATAAGACTTCATTTTCAGCTGTCCTAGATCCTGCAACCTGACCTTACATGCACATAATAGAAACACGGACCAATGCACAAATCTAAGTCTCCACACAGCCACTCTGTAGAAGTGGCTCTAATTTTACTGCATGTACGATGTACTATAGGGCTACTGCTTTAGCAGAGCGTCATTTGGTTAATTGTTTACAATTATGAGAAGCCAACGATTTGATTTCTCGATACAATCTTACTAATATGTTCTCTCTTTGATAGTTAGAACTAGAAAAATTTCTTTGAACTGTAATCTTCATTATTATCTAACTGCATGGTAAGTGCTGGCCAAGTGAACTACTTTTATGGTGTACTTGAAAACTCTGTAAATATCAATTTAAAAAAAACTTCAGGAAATTTGAGCAAGAATTTGAGATTACAAATATTGAATTATATATAAGATTTTTAATCAATAGAAAAAGAATGCAACAATAAATATTATAAAGTACAGTGGAAATTATTAAATTTTGTATTCTGTACATAAAGTTTTTAGAAGACTATGGAGAAACTAAAAATTTTAAATGAATATATAGAGAAAAATTTCATTTAATACAGTTCATAATTCTCTATTTTCATGTATGTGAATTCAGCTATTTGTATAATTAAAAATGAATTATGTTTAATATTTGTGGCTTATTTCTCATCGTGGTACCAGTATCTTTGCCCTCAAGGAATTATAAAGAAGCTGATTCTATGTGCATTGAACAGAGAATTCCCTCCTGATGCATTTCAGTAAAGTGCAGGAATGTATTAATAAAATCTTGATGAGTATTTGAAAATATTTAGTGTAGTTCACATACAGGTTGAACAAAGAATTTTAATTCACATAGATCTACACCCATTACATAAAAATCCCTACACCTCTTCACAGTTCAGGCAGAATTTTAGGCTCATTAGTTCTCCACTTAACAGAGGTATTTGTCTCCTTATCATGCAGAGATTGTACAATTTACATACAGCTTTTAATTCAATTGGGTTGCACACACATTGTTTTCTGTTTTTCTTCTGTGATTTGTTAGAGAAATTGTGTTCCTAGTGAAACAAAGGCCTGTATGACTGCAAGAGTTGTACTATTTATATCAGATTCACAGTGAACATTTTGTGGGTAGAAGCTCTTTCCTTGTACCCCGCATTTAAAAAAAAGACACAACAAGAAATTTCTATATCAGTCATTGAGTTAAATCAAACAGGAAGAAAATTACAGACCTGACTAATCAGAACAGCTGTTGTTTCTTCCAGAAATCATGCTTTCCTGCCATGAAGGAAGCATTGAGTTCATTGCTCAGAACCAATCAAAAACAGAATACAAGACCCAAAACTCATGCGCAACTCCTGTAGAAAAGACCCAAACAAATCCACTGAAGCTCCAGGAAGAACTGTAGGACTGAGTGTTGAGAGAGAACTAGTGCTTAAGAGTGATCGTTAAAAGACAGACACCCACCGGGAAGTACAGATATCATCCATCAACATCTCACTGAGCTGCAGATACTGAGTCATGTGTGCAGCTGCCAACCAGACCAGAGCAGGAAACAGGTCACGTCTTCTTCCCAGAGCATCCATGGGCCCATATCCCAGATGCAGCACCTCAAGGGCACTTATTCTGTCATATGAGAACCATAGATTATAAGACAGAATATATTTTGAAAGTGTCACAAATATTTCTCTCAAAAGTTAATGAGCAAATAGGTGAGATGCAGAAGTGGGCTCCCTCTCACACCACACTTCTTGGCCTAGGACACATAGAGCACAGGGTAAAGGAAAGGGGAACTGGCCGCATTGAATTCCAGCTTGTTCCTCAACATGAAGCTCTGTGCACCCCAACCACCCCAACATCACCAGCTGCACACACAGCCCTTTCAACAGCAGAGATTCTCAAAAGCAGTTCGTGTTAAGCAGTGATATGAAAGAACTCAGAGTCTGCGTGGGGTGAAAAGATGTCCTCTGGGATCTGTGAAGCAAGATGGACTAGGAGCCATGGACAGGACATATGGATGCACCCCAGGGAGGAACGATCTGGTGACTTCTTGAGGAAGAAATGGGCTGAAAATCTGCAGCCAGGTGGTTCCTCTGTCACTAGGAGCTTGAGGGTCCTTGTTCTCACGGAAATGGAGAACACGAAGGGCAAAGTGGGACTGTATTGGAGTTTGAAGCTCAAATCTGAGTCCCAGGGCCTCTCCACACTTGGTTTTATTATCTTAATCATTGAATGCAGGGCTTACTAGGTATTTGGTGATGCTCTACTTAGATGGGAGTAGTCTGCTTCAATGATAATAGAAATTAGACCTCAGCCAACAACACCAAGATTTAGTTGAGGAAAAGGGAAAAATTGGAAGGAATTTATCTAAAGAAAAGAAAAAGTGACAGGAGCACAGTGATGACAGTGAAGATCAGATTGGTCCATAAACAAAGAATGGGACCGGCTTCCATGGTCCATGGGGTAGCTGGGGGCCTGAGCTTTCCCTATGAGCCAAGAGTATAGCAGAAATTTTTGAAATATCTTCTTTAGTTCTGAGGGTTCTATTATTAGGGGAAGAGCTATCAGTGGCTGCTCTGTGTATTCAGACATCATGAACTATCCAATGTGACCACACCTAGGCTCCCACAATATAAGCAGGGGGAGAGAGCAGTGGCACTCTGTATGCAATATCACCGGGAAATGATAGATTTCCATGGGCCACACTTAGTGAAAACAGAACATGGAGGAGTTCCTTCTGAGCCAAACAAAGAGGTGGTTGGACTCTTATGAGATCTCACTGGGGTGGGCAAGGTGACATATTAGCTACTGATTGGAGGAGCATTGGCTCACACACACAAAAGGAAAGAAAAAATTGTTTTGTGCTGAGGGAAGAAAAAGAATAAATTGATATTGTATTGTCTCTGGGTCCTTCAGAATATTAGATTGCTGCCATGATGACTGGGGAAGTTCTATGTGAGAGGAAAACCATAATTCTCATCTTTTGGCTATTACAAGGGCAGTGGCTCTCTTACACTGCTACCTGCTGAACGGAAACACCATGACAGAGGCTGATGTGGTTGTCGAGATGATAGGTAATGCACAAGTAGCAGCTGGTGCCGCGGTATCAGCTAAGATGAGAAGTTCTTTTGTGGTGAGGGCCCACATTCTGAGTTGGAGAAATCTTGAGACAATATTAAAGACACAAGGTGCTATGAGTAACAGAAACATAATTGTGATGAGGGGGCCTCAAAAGGTGAGGATGATGGGGACTCTGCAGTGTATAGAAGGCCACCAAGGAGACCAGAGAGAGGAGCCAGAACTTTTTTGTATGTTTCCAGCAAGGTCTTGAAGTTTTCTAACCTCATTTTTGAGAATACCTGACTGATTTATGAAGTAACAGTCTTCTTCTCCCAGCTTGGCAGAAGTGCCACCACTTTTCAACTGCCAGGACATCAAGAACTCTGTGATTCTGGAGGACTACCACAGCCAACAAGCTGGTTTCATCTTGGAGAAAGTTAATGGACTTTGAGAGAGATTTCTCTGATTCAGGATGTGGACCCTTACCAGCAAAGAACTTCTCATCTTAGCTGACACCCCTGGAATCAGATTCTTTATGGGTATGACCTATCATCCCCAAAACCACTTTGAGATATTTGTCTTTAGTTCATAAGATAAGTGGGTATAAAAGTGGGTACTCATCACAACACCTCCAGCACCGATGCTAATAGGTCAAAAGAGACCTATACTCATTAGATTTGGAGTAACACATATGTCCCTGTGGGATATTTATTGATGTAGGCATCAAAATATGTAACTCTGTCATGATTTGGGGTTTAGTAAGGAGTATAACTTGTGGTGCTACAGCAAAAACAGTATAGGAACCTTGTTGTATCAGTGGAATGTTGTGCTCCTAGACCACAGAAGAAGAACCATCTACAGGGTGGGCAGATGGGAGATGAGGATTCAGGATAGGGTAAATGTGTATACAGGAGGTTAGGGTTCTCATCTTAGAGGCACACCTGGAGGGCCTGGGATGATATAAGTAAGAAAGGTTATCTGAACATATCTGTCCTGGAACATAGACTAGAACAGTGTTGGCACTGAAGTTGGCTGGAGTGAGAACGTGTTTTGTGTGTCTGGATAAATTATGTACTGGTCTTGCTAAAAGGGCATACAGAGCCAACAGTCGGAAAGGACTGAAGAGTGGTTTTTGAACTGTGAAAGTTTTGGTTAAGAAGCTTAGGAATGGAGCATGAAATGGAGGTGTAACAAGAAGACGAATAGGAGGGAAGGAGATCAAGAGAGACAGACTGCTAGGAATTAGTGTCTTGTTGAGGGTTAAGAACGTCTTTACATCAGTATAGCCCACATAGGTTCACAGTCTCCATGTTCAGCTCTTTGGGAGTAGCACAGATGATAATGGGTGCGTAATGATGCAGTGTATGATGAATTATAACCTAATTGCAGGTAATGTTTAAATAAAGATAATTACCATGGTTCATCCAAAAGTTGGCCAATGATTTTACTCCTGTTGACTCAGCAACAATAGAGACAATAAAAGGGTGAATCATCATGGAAAAATGGATAGTTGGGGAATTCTGGACAAAGTAAAATGATGGACCCCAAGACAAGACTGAGCATAGGCTCTTACCATTGCTGTCTATGACAGAATTTGGGGAAAACCTCTGAACATCAAGTGTATCTGTGCTCGATGGCATTTTTTGAGCCATATTCACATGGTGGGAATCAGCTGATCCTCCTTGTTGGTGACCTAGACCTTATAAACTTGAGGTGAAGAGGGCTGTATTAGTGTCACTGCAAGTGGGATGAGGGCCTAGAATATAAAAGACTTCATAATGTGCTTAATAAGGAGGGGGTTTAGCACGCCAGTTAAAAGTGAAGATAGTTAGGGATTTTCAGTGAGATGAACATGGGTGGCTAGCCTAGGTGAAGTGTAACAAGGAAGAAAGTCCAGTGACCTTGATGGCTATTGATGTAATGAGAGGAACCAAGTGTGGTTCCTTCCAGTTGGATTTTAGACATGTGGACTTAGAACATTGAGATGTATTACATCCCACGGAGTTATAGGGGCATTCCAGTTTGGGGTTATCTGTTGGTTGTGGGAGACAAAGATCAGCATGTAGTTATAGCAGGTGTCTGAGAAATCAAAAATTGAGACATAATTGGATGTAGGAGAAAGGTCTTGTGGGGTAGAATATTGTGGAATAAAAAAGGCCTACTGTACATGAATTCAAAGAGGCTTAGGTGTTTAAGGAAGCAGCCTAAGTCAGGTTAGGGAAAGGAAACTAGTTGGAGCCAGGGAGATGTAGTTCAAGAATGTGTTTTGTGAAGTTTGTTTTTAAAGTACAGTTTCTCTTTTCTTCTTTCCTAAAGATTGTGGGTGGTGTTGTATGTGTAAATGCGAAGTGATGTTTAGGCTTGAGGATAGCTGGGAGATGAAAGCATGTCCATTGGTATGCATGAGTGCCTCAGTGTCCCTGACCACTAACAGCTGACTAACAGGGCGGAGGAAGAACACCAAGCTCTGTTCCTGCCCATCCACTGGGATTCCCGGTGATCCTCAGTGCGTTCCCCCTGCTGCTTCTGCACAGTGGAAGGTGCTGCATTGAGCAGGCCACCAAGGTCCACAGAGGCTCAAGTCACTGGGTCTGCTTGAGTGCCTCAGCATCTCAGGCTACCACCGGCCAACCTTCTGCTTGTTGGAAGAACACAAAGGTCTGCTCCAGCTCAGGCATCTGCATTGTACTTGTCTGCATCACTGCCTTCTCTCTGCCAAAACACAGAGGATGATTGCCATGCTCCTTCCTGGCTGAGGCTGCTGAGCCTTCCCATTAACCCAGCATGCTCCTCTCCTATTCTCACCCATAGAACCACCACACTCATGCTGACTCAACCTGATGCCCTTGGTTATCCTCCACAACTCTTAGACCAAGCATTTGTGTGAATGTTAGCTCCCAATGTCCCTCCACGAGTCTTGAACTTGGTTGACTGCAATGCTGGTTGGATGGGAGATTCAGTAGCACTTTGCTCAGACAGAGGATCCTGGTAGTTACTGGTCAGTATGTACCCAACCATCAGGGTGACATCAACCACACATTAAAACTCTGGGACATATATGGTCCACAGTTGTGGCTTTTGGGATTAAACAATCAGATATTTGCCTGGAAGGTGAAAATGACAAAATGAAAAACCAAAATGCAATCGCAAACATCTAGTACATCAGGGGAAAGAACAGGTGAGAGTGGAATGAAGGACTTTGAAAGTCATATGCCAGAAATCTCTGAAAACATAGCAAATGAAGTAAAGAAACAAATCCATGAGGATATAGAGGAAATCAAATTAGAAGTAATGTCTTTTGTAAAGACAGAAATAACAACCTTAGTAAAGGATTTACTCAACATAGCAAGGGAAGAAATAGATTTTAAAAACACAGAAGCATGGGAAATTGATTGAAACTTTGAACAATGCAGAAAACAAGCAGAATCCATGAAACAATTTCAAAGAGATATCTGAGAAAGAAAAAAATTCTATTGAAAGCTGGAAAAACTGCTTAAATGGGGGTGAGGATTGAATTTCTGACCTTGAAGATAAGATCACAAATAGCAACCGTGAAAACATAGAACTTCTAAGAAGAACAAAGCAGCATGCAATGACAATACAGCAGGTCCAAGATGATGCCAAGAGAAACAATGTAAGACTAATTGGGATCAGTGAGGAGGCAGGAGAATGCAAAGCACATAACCAAGCTTTTCACAGAAGAAATAGCCGAAAATTTCCCAAACATGGGAAAAAATCTGATATACAAATAAGTGAGATATACAGAAACCCAAACAGTCATAACACACCTAGATCTACTCACAAACATAATAATTAAGATCCCAGACATACAGCATAAAAACAGAATACTAAAAGCTGTCAGAGAAAAGACACAATTCAGTATCAAGCAATACCAATTAGAATCTTGGCAGACTTTTCAGCACAAACTTTCAGATTAAGATGAGCTTGGAGTGAAGTATTTGAAGCTCTAAAAGAAAACAATTTTCAACCAAGATTAATGTACCCAGTAAAATGATCTTTCAAATTGATCTTTCAAACAAGATATTTCCATGATAAAGAACAACTGAAGAAATTCATGTCCACCAAACCAATACTAAAAAAGAGTATTGAAAAACATACTAGAAAAAGATGTAAATGACCACTATCACCAGAACAACTATAAAAAGAAACCACCAGGATGGACAAGAAATTAAACAAGGGAGAAAATCAGGAACCCAACAATAGGAACATAATATGGTAAAGTCAAGCCAGTACAGATCAGTGATGTCCATAAATGTAAGTGGGCTCAATTCACCTGTCAAAAGGAGCAAGTGGGCAGAATGGATCAAGAAACAGAACTGCACCATATGCTGTATACAAGAAACACATTTGTCTCAAAAAGAAACTCATAGACTAAAACACAAAGGATAGAAAACAGTATTTCATGCAACAGACATGTTTGCAGACAAAGTGAACTTCTAACTTAAAATGTTTAAAGAAATATAGAAGGCCACTGTATAATCTTAAGTGGAAAACTAGAAGAGGAAGGACTGACAAGTATAAATATATGTGCACCAAATATAGGAGCACCCAACTGTATAAGACAAAATCTAATGGACATGAAAAACCAAGTATGCAAAAACACAATTGTAATAGAAAATCTGAACACACCACTGTCACAAAGAGGTCAACTAGCCAAAAAGTCAGCAAAGAAATTATACAACTGAATCACACCTGTGAACAAATTGATTTAGTGGATGTTTACAGAGTGTTCCATGCAACCACATCAGAATATACATTCTGCTCAGCTGCACATGGGACATTCTTATAAACAGACCATGTATTAATTCATAAAACATTCTTAAGTAAATGCAAGCTGAGTGAAATTGTTCCATGCATAATATCAGATCATAGCGCACTAAAATTGGAAATCAATGGCCAAAAAACTGTGAAAACTTCATAAGTACATGTAATTAAATAACAACTTTCTAAACAACCACTATGTTATAGATGAAATTAAAGAAGGAATACAACAATACCTATAACTCAACGAAAATGCATACACAACATATTGTAACCTATGGGATGGAATGAAATCAGGCCTAAGAGGAAAATGTAGAGTAATCAATAGTCACATCAATAAAATGGAATAAGCACAAATAAATAACCTAATGCTAGATCTCAAGCTCCTAGAAAAGAAAAAGAAAATCAAACCCAAATCTTATAGAAGAGAGGAATTTGTAAAGAGTAGAGCAGAAATTGGTGAAATTGAAACAAATACAAAGAATTAATGAATCAAAGAGCTGTTTTTTTGAGAGGATAAACAAAAAATTGATAAACATCTAGCCAACCTTATCTAGAAAAAGAAAGTAAAAACTCAAATCCATGTAATAATGACTGAAAAGAAGGAAATTACTATGGATCCCATGGAAATTCAAAAGATCATGAACACCTACTTTGAAAATATCTACCCACATAAGATGGAAAACACAGAAGAAATGGAAAGATTTCTAAAAACATACAAACTACCAAAGCCCAAGCAAAATGATATAATAATCTTGAAGAACCCAATGTCAGATCCTGAAATTGAAAACATGATTAAAAATTTACCAACAAAGAAAAGCCCAGGTGATGATGGATTCATCACGGAATTCTACAAGAAATTTAGGGAAAGTTTAATGCCAACACTCCTTAAAGTAAGTCTTCAATGAAATTGAAAGAAAAGCAGTCCTCCCTAAGTCATTCTTGGAGGCAAGTATTACCCAGATATCAAAACCAGAGAAAGACCCAGCCCAAAAGGAGATCTACAGATGGATTTCATTAGTGAACACTAATGCAAAGATTCTCAATAAAATACTGGCAAATAGAATGCACCAAATCATCTAGAAGATAAGACAGCATGATCAATTGGAACATATTCCAGGAAAGCAGGGATGGTTCACCGTACACAAATCAATAAATATAATATACCACATCAACAGAGCAAAGAATAAAAATCACATGATCATCTCAATAGATGCAGAAAAAACTTTTGATAGTCAAACACATTTTCATGATAAAAACCCTACAGGAACTCAGAAAAGATGGGATGTGCTTCAATCTCATGAAGGACATTTATGGCAATCCAACAGCCAACATTATGGTAAATGGACAAAAACTGAAAGCCTTCCCTCTAAAATCAGGAACAAGATAAGGATGCCCACTATCACCACTTCTATTCAAAATAGTTCTAGAAATGTTAGCCAGAACAATCAGACTACAGGAAGAAATTAAAGGAACAAGAATAGGAAAAGAAGAAATTAAGTTATAACTATTTGCAGACGATATGATACTCTACAAAGAAGAGCCCTAAAACTTCATTAAAAGACTGCTAGAGTTGATAAACAAATTCAGAAATGTAGCTGGATACAAAGTCAACATTCAAAAATCAACAACATTCCTGTACACAAACAAAAACTCACTGAGAGAGAAATTATGTAAATATCACCTTTCACCATAGCGTCTAAAAAATAAAATGCCTAGGAATCAATCTAACCAAGAATGTAGAAGATCCAAATGCTGAAAATTATACCACTATAATATAGGAGATTGAAGAGGATATTAGAAAATGGAAGGATATTGTCTTACTTAGGTTTTACTCACTGTTGAAAAAAACATCTATTGCCCAATGTTGGGAAAAGAAAGATTTATTACTCACAGTTTTTGGAGGTTTCAGACCATACAAAGGTGGCTCCAAGGCAAGGTGCCATAGTGTGGATGCAGTTCATGGCAAATGCAAACAGCAAGTCAGAAACCAGCAAGAGAGGAAGAAAAAACTATTTTGTACCTTTACAGTGTATGCTAGTTCCACCCCTTTGTGGATATAGCACCGACACTATCATTCCAAGTTCTAAACAAATGCATAATGCAAACACATCAAGCTTGGGGGTCACCAACATAAACCATGACAGGTATTCCATGCTCTTAGTTAGGAGGAACCAACTTTGTGAAAGTGGCCATATTCTTAAAACTGTCATACAGATTACATGCAATCCCCTTCAAAATACCATCAAAATACCTTACAGACCTAGAAAAAATATTCCTAAAGTTCATCTGAAGACAGAAAAAACCTGGAATATCAAAGGCAATTTTGGGCAACAAAGGCAGACAGGAAGCATCTCAATTCCTGACTTGAATCTATACGACAAAGCCACAGTAATAAAATCATCATGCTATTGGTAAAGAAATAGATCTGAAGATCAGTGGAAGATATTAGAAGATGCAAACACTATTACAAAACACTCAGCCATATTATATTTGACAAAAGGACTAAACATGTTCACTGGAAGAAGGATAGCCTCATTAATAAATGTTAATGGAAAAGTCGGCATTCCACATGACAAAGACTGGAAATAGAAATATGTCTATCACCATACACTAAGCTGAAGTCAAAATGGATCAATTATATAAATATTTAAAAAGAAAACCTAAATCTACTTACTGGAAGACAAAATAGGTAAAAACCTTGAAGACAGAGGGGAAGGAAGACGATTCATGAATAAAACACAAACTCCATGGGAAATACTGCAAAGAATCAAGAACTGGGATCTCATATTAATAAAAAGATTTTGCACTTCAAAAGAAATCACCAACAAAGTGGCAAGAAAACTCACAGAATGGGAAAAATTTTAGCCAACAATTCCTCATACAAATGACTTATATCCAGAACATATACAGAGGGGAAAAACACCAAGCCCCCCAATTTCAAAGACTCCTCCAAAAATGGGTATCTGAGATGACCACACAGTTCTCAGATGAAGATATACAAATGTCAAATAAATATTTGAAGAAATCTTCACCATCACTGGCCATTTGAGCAGTGGAAATTAAAATAACATTGAGACTTCATTTCACCCTGGAAAGAATGGCTGCAATCAAGAAAACAATTGATAACAAATGTTGGCGAGGATGCAGGGGGAAAGGTACTCCTCTTCTCTGCTGGTGAGAGTGCAGACTGGTGTAACCACTATGGAAATCAGCATGGAGATTCCTCAAAAAGCTAGGATTAGAAGTTTCAATGCAGCTATTCCCTCCCCCTGGGTATTTTCCCCCCAAAATTGAAAAGGTCATGTCACAAAGATAGACGTACACCCATGTTTATTGTAGCACAATTTGTGATAGCTAAATCTAAGAAACAACCAAAATGCCCATCAACTGAAGACTGGACCAAAAAAATGTAGTATTTTTATTCAATTGGATACTACTCAGCTATAAAAAAGGATGATCCTGAGGCCTTTATAGGTAAATATGGACAACTTGAAAATATCCTCATTAGCAAAATAAACAAGACTCACATGAGTAAATATCACAATGTCTCTGTAGTGTAAGAAACAATAACCCTAATCCTAAACCTAAATCTTACAGAATAATGGGATCCCAAATGCATAATTGATACTGTGAAAATGAAAGGGAAGGAAAGAACTCTTTAGAGTTCTTTCATGGTGTGTATAGTGTGTAAGATAGATGACCATGAATCTCTGAATATTGAACAGAATGATTTGCAGTATGAATGTTTGAGTGTCTAGCCACTATTTATGCTTTCATTTTTTGACTTTGGCAACTATTTGTTAAGACAATAATGAGAAATGTAACAACTAAGGATTCTACAATGATAATGTTTTTGAATTTGGTATTATTCTACACTTCTGTTTTTCTACTTTCTTTAATATTTTTCTTTATATTTGAAAAAAGTTAACAATATGCAACATAACAACCATTGTTAAATCTCTTTCCTTCTATTTTGAAGACCTGAATTGTTATTGTTTTGAATCTGCTGTTGTTTATATCTTTTGTTTTTTGTTTTTCTTGTTGGACTTTTTGTTTTTCAAGTAAAAAAAGAAAGTTAGTCCTTTGTCTGATTGGATAGTTTGAGGTAATCCAAATCAGGGAATACTCTCTTGTATAAACATTACACAAACTTTCTGCAGCCTTTTGAGCAATGAGAAAAAAAGCTTTTATCTTTCTCAAGAAAGTGCATACAAAAGTAAAGAGATATTTGACAGTTCTGTGTTTAGGCATGTGTGTAGTCTATCAGCCAGTATTCATCTGGTGTATGTCCCCCAAATTGGGAGGTTGGCATTGTAACCAGAGATTGCAAGGACAAATAATTTATAGTATTATTTTATGATAGTCACCCAAGGAGTCAAATTAAAAAGTGAAACTCTGTCTGAAACCCTAAAGAACCCCCCAAATCCAGGAAAGGACCTGGATCCCATGGCAATATCCTGCATAAGTTCAGGTGAAATCCCAGCGCTCATAGCAGTGACTCATGCAAGCCAATCCCACAAATCTACATAAGGAAGACCCAAAAGTCAGTGGTGGAAGCTAGGAAGTCTATGCCAGTAGGGTGAAGGGTCTGTGCCAGTAGGTCAAAGGCTCTGTAGTGGAGCCAAGAAACAACACTCAAAATAAGGACCAGGGCTCCCCTGAAAAGTGCAGCAGCGATCCTTAGTGACAACCAGTTTCTAAGTTCCTCCAACAATGAGCACAGCTGAGTTCATATCAGGAAACCAGAATGAATAGCTTCCCCAGGAGTGTATATAGCACACAACTTGCCTTCTGAAGCTAGGAAGCAATGTTCTAAGTAATCACTCAGGCTTCCCCAAAGTAAACCACAGCCATTCTCAGTAACAAGATCTCAAGAATCTCTAATGATAACTGTCAGTTCCTATTAGGGGAACCAGCACACTAAGCTTGTTTATGAAAACCAATGTCTCAAAAAATTTTGGGAAAGACATCAAAGATATGCTTCCTCTCCAGGCCTCCTCCTTATGCTGGAAACAGTCCTGAGGTAGAAACCTCCATGCTCAGCATTACAACAGTTAATTTCTTCTGGTGTTTAAACTGGCCACCAGATACCCATTCACTACAGTTTGAAGGAAGGGGGAGATAAGTGTCATGAGAAGAAGATACAGCACAAACATGACAGTTGCAAGTGACCTGATGAATAATGATTTTAGATAGGGGGGAGGAGTTTATATAGAGTTTGATTCCTGTATGAAAGCAATTGTATAAGTTAGTGTTGATGTTTAAGGGCTGTTGGTTTTTGCAGAGTAGTTTGAACCCCTGGAAAATCCATCCCTGAGTGTTTTGGCCAAAGGTAGGTTTGTAAGTTAATTGTAGTTCTGTTGGTGAAAATGGACATGTGTGGCATAAGGGAGACAGATGAGTGATGTGATTGTTGTGTAGCTAGTTTGATCTGTGAGGAAACAAAGGTACTACCCTGAGAATCAGGCTCTGCTGTTGTTTGGTGTCCCCTGTGGTGAATGACTGCTCCCTGTTTTGGGAGTTGCGCTGCCACTAGTATTTTGAGGATGAGAAGTGTTAGTGATGGGGCATTCTTGAGTGATGATTACACCAATTTATTGCCAGATAGAAGCATAGTAATGAAGGATTCTAAATGTATAGTTTTTTATTTTATTTAAAAGGAAAAAGAGAAAAACACAAAACAAAACAAAGAAGTGTAAGGGTACAAGTAATACAGAAATACAAAAAAAAAAAGTAAGAAATCACCAGTTAATAGATTACATATTATCATCTTAGAGATAGTTGCTCAAATCACAGTATCAAAGCATACAAAGCGGACATTCAAACAGTGAGACTGCAAACAGTTGTGTTCAATGATCCAACCAAAAACATTAATATGGTCAGCTATTTAACACCCCTAAACACACTTGCTGTTGTATCCTTTAGAGCTCTTTTTTTCCCTCTCTTTTTTACAACAAAATTTACACATTTTGGGTTTTATTACACCTTAGTTCTTATTACTTTGGGGGGGGAGAATAAAGTCAAATATGGCAAAACAGAGCTGTCAGTCAAAACCAAGGATAGATATAGCAGATGATGTAAAACAGAGTACAAGGTTATCGACAATGGTTATCAACAATGTCTCTTGTTTCCTTAAAAAGAATTGTCTATCTCATTAGATATTATAAAGTTGAACAAAACAGTAGAGAACAAGACCAATAAAACTTAAGCATTGTAAACATTACAGGACTTCCAAAGGAGACAATAGTCAAACTAGAATGGACATCTTAGTGAATCTTATTGCCTTGAAAGTAGTTGCCTATACCATCAAACTTGATACTATCATACAGAATGGAACAGAGTCTAATCAGTCAAAACAAGATTGTGGGAGTATAACAGGACTTCAAAACAAGTTAATAGGAAATCAAAAAAAGTTACTATTATATATCCTGCTAATTTTTTTTAAAAATTTTCCCATTAATTAAAAAAAAAACATAAGAAATAACTAAATAATTTTTTAATGAATAAGGGAGAGATTGAGATAAAACAGGACATAACAATATAACAATACAGGTCAAAGCATGACTGTTTCAGCAACCCAGTGCTTCACCACCAAATAACCTGACTTAATAGTAGTTACCATAGTGTTTGTCCTTTTCCTTGAAATATTTGAATAAAACTTCATATACTATAGCTTCAAATACTTCCATATCAAGAAGCCCAGAATAAAGCCTTTCCAATTAATAAATGAAAACTTTATAAGGCTTCAAGGCCACACAATGAGGAATCATGATTACCACATATTTTTATATATTTGAATCATTACTTACATTAGGGAAACTATTCATTATTCACACATGCGAGATTGATTTATTTCACTTATGAGTATGGTCTCAAGCTGCGCCCATTTATTTATAAATATCTCAATGTGATCCTTCTTTATAGCTGAATAATACTCCATTGTATAGAAATACCACAACTTTTTTATCCATTCCTCAGTTGATGGACACTTGGGTTGTTTCCAAGATCTGGCGATTACAAATTGTGCTGCTATAAACATAGGTGCACGTATATGACTGTGGTATGATGCTTTCAGTTCTTCTGGGAATATGCCTAGAAGTCGAATAGCTGGAATAAATGGGACTTCCAATCCCAGCTTTTTGAGAAATCTCCAGACTGACCTCCAAAAAGGCTGCACCAGTCTACACTACCACCAACACTGTAGGAGAGTTCCTTTTTCCCCACAGCCACTCCAGCATTTGTTGTTGTTGGTTTTCTTGATCCTGGCCATTCTTTCAGGAGTGAGATGGTAACTCAGTGTGGTTTTAATTTGCATTTCTCTAATGACCAATGATGATGAACATTTTTTCATGTATTTATTTGCCATTTGCATTTCTTCATCTGAGAAGTGAGTATTCATCTCAGATGCCCATTTTTGGATTGGATCTTTGAATTTTGGGGGTCTGAGTTTTTTTTAATTCTTTGTATGTTTTAGAAAAGAGTCCCTAGTCTGAGAGAGAGTTCACTAAAATCTTTTCCTAGTTTGTGGGTTTTCTTTTCACTATGCTGGAGATTTCTTTTGACATGCAGAAACTTTTTAATAAGCAGTGGTCCCAGTTATTGATTCTGGGAAGTATTTCCTGTGCGGTTTGAGTCCTGGTCATGAATTCTCTCCCTACTGCTATGTCTTCAAGGTTTCTACCCAATTTGTCTTCCAATAGATTTAGTGTTTCTGTGTTAATATTCAGATCTTTGACCCATTTAGATTTTAATTTTGTATGTGGTGATAGACAGGGGTCTAGCTTTAGTTTTCAGGAAATCGAGAGCCAGTTTTTTTCCAGCCCCATTTATTAAAGAGACTGTCGTTCTTCCAATGAACCTGCTTGGCTCATTTATCAAAGATAAGGTAGTTGAGTGTGTTTGTAGTTGTGGTTGTATCTCTAATCTATTCCATTGATCTTCGGCTCTGTTTTGATTCCAATACCATGTTGATTTTACTACTGTTGCTTTGTAGTATAACTTCAAGTCAGGGATTGTGATGCCACCTGCATTTTGTCTTTGCTGCTTAGAATTGCCTTTGCTATTCTAAGTCTCTTCTGGTTCCAGATGAAATTTAGGAGTGATTTCTCTAGATCTATAAGGTATGTTGACAGTATTTTTATTGGGATTGCATTGAATCTGTATACCAGTTTTGGGAGAATGGCCATTTTCACAATGTTTGTTCTTCCTATCCATGAGCAAGGGATGTCTTTCCATTTTCTGAGATCATCTTTAATTTCTCATTTCAGTGTATTATAATTTTCCCTTTATAGGTCTTTCACTTCTTTCATAAGACTAATTCCTAAATATTTCATTTTTTTGCTTGCTAATGTGAAGAGTGTACTTTCTCTTATTTCCCTCTCTGTGATTTTGTTGTTTGTGTATAGGAATGCTATTGATTTCTGAGTATTGATTTTGTATCCAGCCACATTACTGAATTTATTTATTGTATCTAAGAGTCTTTCAATGGAATTTAGGGGGTCTTCTATGTAGAGTATCATGTCATCTACAAACAATGACAATTTTTCTTCTTTTCCTATCTTTACCCCATTTATTTCTCTCTCTTGCCTAATTGCTCTGGCTAGTACTTCCAGTACTATATTAAATAGGAGTGGTGATAAAGGACATCCTTGTCTTGTGCCTGATTTTAAAATTAAGGCTTTCAATTTTTGGCCATTTAGTATGATGCTGGCTGTTGGTTTGTCATAAGTGGACTCTATTATATTGAGGTAAAGACCATCTATTCCAATTTTCTGTAAAGTTCTTATCATGAATGAATGTTTTACCTTATCGAAGGCTTTTTCTGCCTCTATAGAAATGATCATGTGATTCTTACTTTTGGCTTTATTGATGTGGTGGATTATATTTATTGATTTACATACGTTGAACCATCCTTGCATTCCTGGGATGAATCTCACTTGGTCATGGTGTATAATCTTCTTGATGATTTGCTGCATCCTATTTGTCAATATTTTATTGAGGATTTTTGCATCTGTGTTCATTAGGGAGATCAGTCTGTAGTACTCTTTTTTAGTTGGCTCCTTCTCAGGTTTTGGTACTAGGGTAATATTTGCTTAAAGGAATGACTTAGGAAGGATTGCTTGTCTTTCAATTTCATTGAATAGTTTGAGGAGTGTTGGCATTAGGTCTTCTTTGTATTTCTTGTAGAATTCTGCAGTGAATCTGTCTTGGCCTGGGCTCTTCTTTGTAGGTAAGGACTTAATTACATTTTTGATTTCATTAACAGAGATTGGGTTATTCAACAGTTTTACATCCTCTTGACCTAGCTTTGGTACTTCATATGTTTCTAAGAATCTGTCTATTTCTTCTGTGTTATCAAACCTTTGAGTGTAGAGGTATTTGAAATAGATGTTGAGTGGCTGGAGGTTTAGCTCAGTGGCATAAACACCTGCCTTACAAGCAGGCAGTCTTGAGTTCGATCCCCGGTACAATTAAAAAGGAAAAAGACAAAAAAAAAATAGGTGTTGATGGTCTTCTGTATTTCTGTAAAGTCTGTAGTGATTTCACCTTTTTCATTTCTTATTGCAAGAATTTGAGCTTTTTCTTCCCTTTTTAAAATAAGGTTGGCTATGGGCTTATCGATTTTATTTATTCTTTCAAAGAACCAACTCTTTGATTCGTTGATTCTTTGGATTGTTTTCTTAGTCTCTATTGCATTGATTTCTGCTCTTATTTTTATAATTTCCTGTCTTCTTTTGGCTTCGGGCTTGACTTGCTCTTCTTTTTCTAGCTGTTTGCGGTGTAGTATCAAGTTATTTATTTGTATGCGTTCTGTTTTCCTGATGTGGGAACTCAGTGCAATAAATTTTCCTCTGAGGATGGCTTTCATTGCATCGCACAGATTCCTGTAAATTTTATCTGCATTTTCATTTTCTTGTACGCATTGTTTAATTTCGTCTTTAATTTCTTCTGGGACCCACTGATTACTCAAGAGTGTGTTATTCAGGTTCCATGTGTTGGTGGGATTTTGGCAGTATCTTTTATCATTAATTTCTAATTTCAGAGTGCTATGATCTGATAACATGCAAGGGATGATTTCAACACTTTTGCATTTGTTTAAATATGTTCTGTGAGCTAATATATGGTCTATTTTACAGAATGATCCACGTACTGCTGAGAAGAATGTGTATTCTGATGTTGTTGGGTGGAACATTCTGTATATGTCTATCAAATCCATTTGTTCACAGGTGTGATTCAGTTCTGTTATTTCTTTGCTCATTTTCTGTCTGGTTGATCTGTCCCTTGGTGTCAATACTGTATTATGGTCTCCTGTTACAATTGTTTTACAGATAATTTGAGTTTTCATTTCTGTTAATAGTTGTTTTATATAACTGAGTGTTCTGGAGTTTGGTGCATATATATTTAAGATAGTTATCTCTTCCTCTTGGAGTTTTCCCCTAACGAGTTTGTAGTGACTTTCTTTGTCCTTTATGGTCATTGTTGGTTTAAAGTTCACATTGTCTGCAAACAGAATGGCTACTCCTGCTTTGTTTTGGATTCCTGCTGCATGAAGTATTGTTTTCCATCCTTTGACTTTCAGTCTGTGAGTATCTTTCTGGGTTAGATGGGTTTCCTGTAAACAGCATATGGTTGGATTTTGTTTCTTGATCCATTCTGTTCATCTGTTTCTTTTGATTTGTGCATTGAGACCATTTACATTAATGATTATTACTGTTAAATGCTGGTTTATTGTTGACATGTTATCTCTCTGCTGTTGCATCTTTATCTTTCTGTTCTTTTAATTATCTGCTTTGCTTAGTTGTTTTTTCCTTTGTATATCTAAACAGTCTTTCAATATTTTTTGCAGGGTTGGCTTGGTGTTCATGAAGTTCTTCAGCTGTTCTTTGTCATGGAAATATCGTATTTCACCACCAACTTTGAATGATAGTTTTGCAGGGTACATCAGTCTAGGTTGGAAATCATTTTGCTTTAGCATCTGGAATACTTCACTCCATGCTCTTCTTGACTTTATTGTTTGTGCTGAGAAGTCTGCTGTGATTCTGATAGATTTTCCTTTATAAGTGATCTGTCTTCTCTCTCTGACAGCTTTGAATAATTTATTCTTGTGTTGGATCTGGGATGGTGATTATTATATGTCTGGGTGTAATTTTATTTTGGTTATGTCTATTTGGAGTACTATATGCTTCACTGATCCTGATGTCGGTTTCTGATCTCATGCTTGGGAAATTTTTAGCTATTGCTTCTCTAAATATCCTCTTGACATCCTTTATGTTGTCTCCTTCTTTTTCATTAATCCCTATCAATCTTATGTTATTTTCCTTGGCATCATCTTGCAGTTGTTGAATTGTTGTTTCCTGATTCCTTGTTATTTTTAAAATATCTTTCCTCTCCTGTTCAATAGCTGCAATCCTGTCTTCAAGGTCTGAAATTCTATCTTCACTTTCATTGAGTTGGTTTTTACAGCTTTCAGTGGGGTTTTTTATTTCCTCTATATCTCTGCACATCTGCATTATGTATTCTGTTTGTTTCTTATATTGCTCATCTAGGGATTCTATTTTTTAGTTTAGTTTCTCCAATTTTTTAACTGTGTTGTCTTTAGATATATTCAGAATCTCTTCCATTTCTTTCATCATTTCTTCTTTTACCAGGGAGATTACTTTGAGTTTGAATTCCTTTAAAGCTCCCTGGAGTAGCTTGTTAATTTCAGTAGCTCTTATGTCCAATATGTGAGGTGAATGGCATATGTTTTCTGCTATATACATCGCTCCTAGAGTTTCTTGGGATGGGCTGGAGGTTTGAGGTTGTAATTTGGTCTTTCGCTGTGTTATTTTCCTATATTTCTTTGTTTCAAGTGTTATTTGAAAGCTTCCTCAGGGTCTGTTGGAAATCCACTTCTATGTTCGCTGCTCCTGGGACTCTGGCACCCAGTTACCCCAAGTCACTGGGCCTGTAGAACCAGTGGCCCTCTTCTGCCTGTTTAAAACTCTGTCGTTTCAGATAAGCTGGGATTCAGGGACACTGTGTGCTCACCTGCTTGTTGGAAGCTCCACAGTTCTCCATGTGCAGCCAGAATGGGGAGGCAGATGTAGATGCCTCAAACCCACTTATGCACTTCCTTGCACCCAGAAGCCTGGAGGGTCCCGAACAGTTTGGGCTTGGGGCAGAGTGCACTGAGCACTTACTGCAGGCCGCAGGGCCTCTGGAACCTGCAATGCTCCCCTGCTTGCTGAGATATCCACAGTCCTCCAGACACACAGGGAGGCAGATGCAGGCACCCCAGATCCAACCAGCCCTTCCTCTGGACCCAGATGGTGAGGTCCAGGAGTCCCAAATAGGCTTGGCTCTGGGGATAGTGTGTGCCCGCCTACCTGCTGGAAACTCCACAGTTCTCCAAGCACAGCCAGAATGGGGAGGCCGATGTAGATGCCTCAAACTCACTTATTCACTTCACTGCACCCAGAAGCCTGGAGGATCCCGAACAGTCTGGGCTTTGGGCAGAGTGCACTGAGTACTTACCTCAGGCCATGGGGCCTCTGGAACCTGCGGTGCTCCCCTGCTTGCTGAGATATTCACCGTCCTCCAGACACATGGGGAGGTGGATGCATGTGCCCCAGATCTGCCCAGTCCTTCCTCTGCATCCAGATAGTGAGGTGCAGGATTCCCAAATAGGCTGGGCTCTGGTGATAGTGTGCACCCACCTACTTGCTGGAAACTCCACAGTTCTCCATGTTTTAATTATATAAAAAACTGATCTCACATGTTTAAAAAACAGAGAAATACAAAATGTATTAAATGAAATTTTAATCTGCTATGTATTCATTTACCCAGTTTCTCCCAAAATTTGAAATTTTTCTTGCGGTCTTCTACAATATTTATGTACACAACATAAAATTAAATAGCTTCCACTGCACTTTGAAACATTTTATTCCCTTAGTATTCCCCCATGTATTTCGAAAACCTCTACTCTCAAAGGTTTGATAATACAGAAGAAGACAGATTCCTAGAAACATATGAAGTAGCAAAACTAGGTCAAGAAGATGTAAAACTGCTAAATAACCCAATTTCTATTAATGAAATTGAAAACGTAATTAAGTCCTTAGCTACAAAGAAGAGCCCAGGCTCTGACAGATTCACGGCAGAATTCTACAAGAAATACAAGGAAGACCTAATGCTGACATTCCTCAAACTCTTCAATGAAATTGAAAAGGAAGCAATCCTTCCTAAGTCATTCCTTTAAGCAAATATTACTCTAATACCAAAAACCTGAGAAGGACGCAACTGAAAAAGACAACTACAGACCAATCTCCCTAATTAACACAGCTGCAAAAATCCTCAATAAAATATTGGCAAATAGAATGTAACAGATCATCAAGAAGAGTATACACCATGACCAAGTGGGATTCATCTGAGGCATGCAAGAATGTTTCAACATATGTAAATCAATAAATGTAATCCACCACATCAATAAAACCAAAACTAAGAATCACATGATCATCTCTATAGATGCAGAAACAGCATTTGATAAGGTCCAACATTCATTTATGATAAGAACCTTGCAGAAAATTGGAGATGGTCTTTACCTCAATATAATAAAGGCCGTCTATGACAAACTAAGAGCCAGTATCATACTAAATGGCCAAAAATTGAAGGCCTTTACTTTAAAATCAGGCACAGGACAAAGATGTACTTTATCAGCACTCCAATTTAATATACTACTGGAAATACTAGCCAAAGCAATTAGAGAAGAGAGAGTAATAAAAGGGTTAAGACAGGAAAAGAAGTTAAATTATCATTATTTGCAGATGACATGATACTCTACATAGAAGACCACCAAAATCCATTGAAAGACTCCTAGATATGATAAGTAATTTCAGCACTGTGGCTGGATACAAAATCAATACTCAAAAATCAATAGCATTCCTCCACACTAACAAGAAAATCACACAGAGAGAAATAAGACAAGCCACATCCTTCACACTTGTAACTGAAAAAAAAAGAGAAATGTTTAGGAATCACTCTCATGAAAGAAGTGAAAGTCTTTTACAAAGAAAATTATAATACACTGAAAAATGAAATTGAAGATGATCTCAGAAAATAGAAAGACATATCTTGCTCATGGATAGGAAGAAAAAATATTCTGAAAATGGCCATTCTCCCAAAACTCTTATACAGATTCAATGAAATCCTGATAAAAATACCATCAACATACCTCATAGATCTCGAGAAATCACTCCTGAAATTCATCTGGAGTGAGAAGAGATGTAGAATAGCAAAGACAGTGCAAGCAACAAAGGCAAGGCAGGAGAAATCACAAACCCTGACTTGAAATTATACTACAAAGAACCTGTAGTAAAATCAACATGGTACTGGAACCAAAACAGAGCCCAAGATCGGTGGAATAGATTAGAAGATAAAACCACAGCTACAAACACACTCAAACACCTTATCTTTGATAAAGGGGCCAAACATATTCACTGGAAGATCGACAGTCTCTATAATAAATGATGTTGGAAAAATTGGCTCTCCATATGCTGAAAACTAAAACTAGACCCATATGTATCACCATGAACTAAAATAAAATCTAAATGCACCAAAGTTCTGAATATTAAAACAGGAACACTAAATATATTGGAAGACATATAGGGTAAAACTCTTGAAGAGACAGGAGTAAGCAGAGAATTCATGAACAGGACTCAAACCTCACGGGAAATACTTCCGAGAATCAATAACTGGGATCACCTCTTATTAAAAAGTTTCTGCAAGTCAAAAGAAATCTCCAGCAGTGTACTGAAAAGAAAACCCACAAACTGGGAAAAAATCTTAATGAACTGTCCCTCAGACAAGGGACTTCTGTTTAAAACATATAAAGAATTTTTAAAAATCAGACCATCTGGGGCTGGGGATTTAGCTCAGTGGCATAAGTACCTGCCTTGCAAGCAGGTGGTCATGAGTTCGATCCCCAATACCAATAAAAATGAATTAGACAAAAAAAATCAGACCACCAAAATTCAAAGACCCAGTCCAAAAATGGGCATCTGAGATGAATACACAATTCTCAGATGAAGAAATACAAACAGCAAATAAATACAAGAGAAAGTGTTTATCATCATTAGTCATTAGAGAAATGCAAATTAAAACCACACTGACATTTCATCTTACTCCTTAAGAATGGCCAACGTCAAGAAAACCACCAACAACAAATGCTGGAGAGTCTGTGGGGAAAAAGGGACTCTCCTGCAATGTTGGTGCTAGTGTAGACTCGTGCAACCATTGTGGAGGTCAGTCTAGAAATTTCTCAGAAAGCTGCGATTGGAAGCCGCATTTGACCCGGCTATTCCATTTCTAGGCATATTCCCAGAAGAACTGAAAGCATCATACCACAATGATATATGTGCACCCATGATTATAGCAGCACAATTTGTAATCGTCAGATCTTGGAAACAACCCAAGTGTCTATCAACCGAGGAATGGATAAAAAGTTGTGGTATTTTATGTACAATTGAGTACTGCTTAGCTATGAAGAATGATCACATTGAGATGTTTATAAATAAACGGACGCAGCTTGAGACCATCCTCACAAGCGAAATAAGTCAAACTCACCTGTATCAATACCGAAGAGTTTCTCTAGTGAAAGAAATGATATGAATACATAAAAGTGTGTGGTAACCATGATTCCCAATTATATATGTTTGAAGCTGTATAATGTTTTCACTCCTTAATTGGAATGGTTTTAGCCTGGGTTGTCCGATTATATTGCCTGTGATAGTATGAATACCTATTTTGAAGACAACAAGACATTATAATAGCTGGTGCTGATGTAATATCATCTTGTTTTGAATTCCCATCAAACTGTTGTTTGTTTGTTTCTATTGGTTTTATCATGTTGTATCTTATTATATTTTAATATATGTGATAGTATAAACAAAAATTTTATAGGCAAAGAGATAATATAGAAATGGTTGTTTGTTTTCTGTTAGCTGATTCTAAATACCCTGTAATAGTTTTATACTCTTGAATGGTTTCACACTGTCTTAATAAGTTGGATGCTATAGTATATGAAGTTATATTCAAATATTTCAAGGAAAGAAACACTATGGTGACTACTCTTATGTCAGGTTCTCTGGTGGTGAAACACTATGATGCTTAGGTTGTTCTCCTCTGACCTGTGTTGTTCCTTTCTTATGTACACTTTTATCTCAATCTCTTCGTTTTTTCCCTTTTTTAAAAAAATTAATTTATTTTTTCTTGTTATTTTTTAAAATTAAGATAAAAATAAATTTAAAAATAGCGGGAAATATTAAAGCAACATTTTTTTCCTATTTACATGATTTGAACCCTATATTGCTCTCCCCATCTTGTTTTGACTGATTTTACTCTATTCTGTTTTGTTTGATAGTTTCAAGTTTGAGGGTATAGGCAACCAATTTGAAGGCAACAAGATTTACTATGATTCCCATTATGGTTTGACTATTATTTTCTTTTGAAGTCCTGTAAGGTCTCCAATGTTTAGGTTTATTGGTTTTGTTCTGTACTGTTTTGTTCAATTCTATTATACCTGATGACATAGGGAACTCCTTTTAAGATAGCAAGGGCCATAATTGTAACCATTGTTGATCACCTGGTGTTCTGTTTTTACATCATGTACTATGTCCATCCTTCTGTTCTAACTGACTGTTTTGCTTTGTCATATTTGTTTTTTTCTCTTCAAAAAAGGTAATAAGAACTGTGGGAATAATAAAACCCAAAATGTGTAATTGTTATTTTAAAAAAGAGAGGAAAAGAAAGTGATATAGAGAATATAACTGCATGTATTTTTAAGTGTGTAAGATAGAAAACCATACTACTAATTTTTTATTGGATCATTGAATAGAACTGTTTGAAATCTCACTGTCTGAATGTCCACTTTGTATGCTTTAATTTTGTAATTTTAACAACAATTTCTAAGATGACAATATGCAATCTATTAACCCATGATTTCTTACTGTATATTTTTCTTGAAATTCTGTATTAATTGTACCCTTTCACTGTTTTGTTTTGTTTTTCTTTTCTCTTTGAATAAAAAAAATGAAGTACCATTATACGAAAGTGAAAAAATAAAAAAGAAAAGTGTGAGTGATAAATATGTCATTGCCGGGAAGAAGGCATGACACATTGAGAACACTACATAGAGCAAGGATATTATTGTTACTATAAATATTAAGGAAACGAGGGTAATATTCATGCAGTGTACTAAGAAGGAACATAGGCAGCAGTGACATTGTGTTTCAAGTTACATATTTTCCATCAATACCGTTCTTTTGTACCAAGATTTTCCCAGCATTACAACTGTTGAAATGATCAACCCTTCATACTCTTACCAACTAGCACCCACTTATGGAAACCAATTGGAGATTGAGAAACCACAAAGAGTGATTTGGGCAGGTGTACATTTCCAGCCCCACAGATCCTGGGTAGTAGAGTCTTGCAGGTGGCTGGCAGGTCTTCAAGCAGTGAGGAAGAACTTGGAAATGGTCTCTGTGTTTGAGGATGGATAATCAAAAATTAAATTTTCCAGCTGTTATTAAACGAGGAAGAAGCTGACTCTGCTAATGAAAATGTACTTCATGGAGTATGATGTCATATATCACAGGAAATGTGCAGTGGATCCAGAGCAGGGGAGAGAATTGTACTGTGTTCAGTGACATGGAAGGCATTAAGTGCATGTTATCAAAAAAAAAAATCACCAGCCACTCTTTCCCAGAGAGGACGACATGGTCACACTGAACTCGCAGTGCATTCTGAATTTACCTGGAAGTAACCAGGGCAGCATGTGTGTTTGTTCAAAGACCACAAGGGCATCTTCTGACAGGAGGTGAGTTTTGCAAATAGGAGCAAAGCACCCAGTGAAATGGGAGCCTTTCCTGCAGAATCTTGAGAAACACCCCTTGCTTCCTTGAAGATTTCATCTCTATGGAGTGCTCCAGGGCTGTCACATATGATTTCTCAAGCTGGACAATAGCAAAAGCTTTGTACAACTTTAAAAAATATTCCTATAGCTGGCTGCTTTACTCCATGCCTATAATTCCAATCATTGTGGAGGCTTTCGCAGGAAGGTTCAAGAATGATTTTATCCTAAATTATACTGTGAGATCCTATGTCAAAAACCTAATAAATAGATGAGTAAGTAATGCACATTTCAAAATAATATAAAATTCTAAAGTTTTCCAAATTTCATGCTTTAACAAAGAGAACTGCTCCTTTTTGTAGCAGGAAACCTTACTTTTAGTTTCCAACTTTCATTTTCTCTACATGTGTCATACTCAGCATAACTGAATGTTATATGGGTCTAGAGTTTACCACTGAACCACAGAAGAATGAGGACCTCGCTCATCTCCCAGAGCTGCTATTTCATTCCTTTCACAAGCACTTCCTCCTCCGTGATGTGCCTGATGCACTCCACTCAAGGAGGACACAGTCAGCAGGACACAGGGAGACAGGGATCCACGTTTGCCCCAGACAGCGCAGGTTTCCCTCACTGCTGGAAAGTTGCTGCTACTGTCAGCTCTAACCTCAGGCTTCAGTCCTTTTCATTGCTTTGCATCTGAAACTGAAAGGGGCCTCCTTGGTGATTGAATGCATAATAGACAGAAGGGTCATTCTTAGGGGAACATGAACTAGCAGCACATGAAGAATTCGTGACAGGATTTGTGGATGGGAGGCCATGCAGTGTGGCCATGTAGTATTTGAGCCCAGTGTGTGCAGGCAGAGCTAGGGGACTCCTTTCCTGTCCCAGTTCATGGTGGGACTCGAAAGTGAAAAGGACAGTTGCCAGGGCAGATGGTCACTTATGCCTTTTTCCAGGTTCATAGATATCTTTAGAAAGAAACGAAG
Organism: Cavia porcellus; assembly: GCF_034190915.1. Lineage (NCBI taxonomy): Eukaryota > Metazoa > Chordata > Mammalia > Rodentia > Caviidae > Cavia > Cavia porcellus. The sequence continues at coordinate 6,175,837 of NW_026947496.1, read as the reverse complement.
CGACTTGTTCTTTGTTTCAGAAGCTGCTTCCTACTCTGCTCACAGCATGGGACTTTGTGTGGGGAAAGAGAATTCTGAGGAAATGGGACAATCTTGTCAGAGAAACCTAGCTATCAGTAGACTTTCTCTGTGCGAATCCTTCCTAGTAAATCAATGAAACTCAATTAAGTCTGAAAAAACATCTGAGCTAAACAAATCGGTCATTGTGGAGGTAGAGGAAAAGCCACACCTGAGGGACAGAGATGGACAGTGGAGTTCCTTTCCCTTCCAGGGGACGACTGTGAACCTGCAGTCTGAGAGACAGTTTAGGGAGCCAAGACCTCTGCAGGCCTGAAGACACACATATGCCCAGGGTGCTGGACCTGCCAAGAGGGCCAACCTGGAGCTCATCTGCCCCACAATGGCCAAGGTGAGCACAACTGGCCAGGCTTTCCCTTACTCCCCTGTACCAGATATTTTCTTAAGAAATCTTGAGCTTCCAGAATCAATAGCTGGGATCACATCTTATTTAAAAGTTTCTGCATGTCAAAAGAAATCTCCAGCATAGTGAAAAGAAAACCCACAAACTGGGAAAAAATCTTAATGAACCATCCCTCAGACAAAGGAATTCTGTTTAAAACATATAAAGGATTTAAAAAATCAGACCCCCCCAAATTCAAAGATCCAGTCCAAAAATGGGCATCTGAGATGAATACACTCTTCTCAGAGGAAGAAATACAAATGGAGAATAAATATATGAAAAAAATGTTCATCATTATTACTCATTAGAGAAATGCAAATTAAAAGCACACTGAGATTGAAAGAATGCCCAGGATTAAGAAAACTACCAACAAAAATTTCTGGAAATGCTGTGGGGAAAAGGGAACTCTCCTGCACTGTTGGTGGAAGTGTATATTGGTGCAGCCATTCTGAATGTCAGTCTGGAGATTTCTCAAAAAGCTGGCATTGGAAGTCCGATTTGTTCCAGCTATTCTACTTCTAGGCATATTCCAAGAAGAACTGAAAACATCATACCTCAGTGATATATGTGTATCCATGTTTATAGCAGCACAATTTGTAATAGCCAGATCTTGTAAACAACCTAATTGCCCACCAACTAAGGAATGGATAAAAAAGCTCTTTTATTTTGTACAATGGAGTACTACTCAGATATGAAGAAGGATCACATTGAGATTTTTTTAGCTGAATTATTTTTTTTTTATTTAAAGAAAAGGAAACAAAAAAATACATGTAGATAAAAAAGGGTGGAAATAATGCAAACTTACAAAAAAACAAACAATAAGAAATTGCTGGTTGATAAGTTACACATTGTCATCTTAGAAATAGCTGTTCATGTTATAGAATTAAAATATTTAGAATGACATTCAAAAAGTGTCACTGCAAACCGTTCTGCTCCATGATCGAACAAAAGCTCAGTAATATGGTTATCAGTCCTACACATTTGTTTTACATCTCAAAGAGGGTAAAATTAAACATATCAAAACAGAACAAAGCGGTTAAAAAAAAAACAATTTAAAGAAATACAGATTTCGAAGCCAGTCCACTGGAGATCTTCATTGTCTATCTAACTGTCTCTAGTTTCTTACAAATATTTGTCCCCATCTTCACCAACTTTATATACTTATTGCATATTATAGAACTAATCAAATCATTGGAGGCTTTTTAGGTCCTCAAGTTCCAAATTAGGGAAGACAATAGTAACTACCATCGCATCTCTCATTCTCTTTGTGATAGCAGTCCTCACCTCTACATATACTGAAATTGAACTCAAGAAACCAGTCCAATGTCATTCTAACCAGTGAACAATAGTATTGCTAGAATTTATATCATAATGCTAGAAAATTAGCCTCGGGTTTCTTAGCGTCTCTTCCTCAGAGTATCTGTTCATTACTTCTTGCATTATATAATCTGTTCCCATAAATAATTTAAAAAAACCCATGTGTGAATTTCTACATATATATCTATCCTCTCTGCATTATAGGGAATACCAAGTCATAGCAAGACAGCAAAACAATTTCCTAGAAAAACATGCAATGAATAAGACATATAAGACCCCAATATAGATGACCTTCCATAGGTACTATGTTTTCTCTTGTTATTTTCAATAGATTTGACCACAATACTGGCTTATTATAATTAAATATAGTATCACCTATTTTTATAAAAACTTAACTTTGACAGCATTGTAGGATTTGAGAGCTGTTACTAATTAATACCAGTATGGATATCCATTACATCTTGTCATCCTCAGAGTAGTCTACTATTAGGGTTGATACTAACAAGCATACCAATTTCAAATAAAATCAGCCAAGGCCAACCCATAGTCTTATTTTTCAGATTCAATTAAGATCAGTCATAGTAAGACAATGTAAGTAATGCAGGATTTCAGTTTAAGTTAATAGGAAAGTAAGGATAGTTACCATTGTATAACCTGCTATTTTTGGGTCAAGATGTCTGCACCCTCAAATCTGACATGAGTGGACATACCAGAACAAATTAAATTCAAACTAACTATGGCAATAAGACTACTGTGTCTTTTAAATCTTTATACACAATTAACAATGACCTCTGCCTTTTTTTATAGAGTTTCAGAGCTGTCAATACTAAAGACTATAGCTTACCATCTCTGCCTCATGTCTGCTACTCCACTTTTCTGCTATAATTGGTCCACCTTATTCCCTCATTCCATTGTCTGCCCCGTTCACTGAGGCCTCTCTGCCACTGTAGCTGGAATCCTGGTATCTCTTCCTCTCTTTCTCTGTAATGTCCTTCAGCACTCCCTGTAGGGTTGGATTGGTGGCCACAAACTCCCACAGTTCCTCCTTGTCTTGAAAGTATCTTATTTCTCCATTAATTTTGAGAGAGAGTTTTGACGGGTATATGAGCTTCGGTTGCATATTATTTTCTTTCAGGACTTGGAATATTTCTCCCCACTCCCTTCTTGACTTAAGAGTTTGTGTTGATAAGTCTGCTGTTATTTTGATAGTTTTCTCATTGTAGGTAATCTGCATCTTTTCTCTGGCTGCTTTTAATATTCTGTTCTTTTGGTGGATTTCTGGAATCTTGATTATTATATGTCTAGGCGTAGATCTGTTTTGGTTGTAGGTAGCTGGTGTCCTGTATGCCTCTTTTATCTGGTTATCATTTCTTTTTGCTATACATGGGAAATTTTGCTTTAATATATCTGTGAATATTCTTTGTATTTCATTTTTGGTTGCTCCTGCTTCCTCACTCACATTCTTTATTCTTAAGTTATGTATCTTTTTGTCATCTTCCAGTTTTTGAATTGCTTCTTTCTGGTTCCTTGTTATTTTTAAGAGGCTTTTTTCTTTCACGATCATATGCCATAAATCTCTCTTCAAGTTTCAGAAGGCTGTCTTTAGTTTCTGTCAAGGCATTTTGCCAGTGTTCAATGGAGTTTTTAGTTTCCTGGTATTCTCGTTGGATCTGTTTCATGTATTCTAAGTTATGTTTAAATTCTTCTTCAGAAGTTTCTCTTTCTTTTCTGATTTCCTCAGTTCTTCCATCTGTGTTCTCTTGGGCGGGGCTTGTCATTTCTTTAATTAATCTCTTTATATCTTGCCTCACTTGGATCAGGAGTACAGCTTAAAATTGATCTATGAGATCATGAAGGTACTTTTTAATTTCAGCTGATGCTGTGTCGAGCAATGGATGGTTACTGTGCTTGTTCTTTTCAGTGTTTACTTCTCCTGGGCTTATTTTCTCATGTTGGGAAGCTGGAGATTTTTTTTTATCTCTTGTCATGTTTCTGGTTTCTTTCAGACTGTCCTGGGGTTCTCTGGCATTCTCCGAATTGCTTAGGGCCTTTCAGAAGCGTGCTGACTTGAGTTTTTGCTGTCCTCCCCAATCTGCTGTTACCTGGAGTAGGCTGGGATGCAGGGGTAGTACAGGCTAGTCTCCAGCCTCTGTGCCAGTCAATCTGTAAATTAGGCTGTGCTTTCTGGATGTCATTGAGTTGTGACTATTTTGTATCTGCTTATTGGGCCCCAAGCAGAGGCTTGGTTTAGCCCCAGTAGCTCCTGCCAGTTCTCTTTGTACCAGAAGCAGCTGACTAATGTCACTATGGCACAGGGTTCTGCCCAAATCCCAGCTGTTCTCTTCCAGACCTCTCTGTGACAGGAGCACCAGAAGAGCAGATCTGCCCCAATCCAAGATGTCTCCCACTATCTGTATGACGCTGAAGCCAGCACGTACTCAGGCTCTGCCCAATTTCAAGATGTCTTCCACCAGCCCTCCCTACAGTGGGACTCAGTGATGCCACCAAGCTGTTTGTTCTGCCCAACTCTAAGATGGCTGCCCCCAGACTCTGTGTTATTGATGTCCCCGTGGTGGCGGGAACTGCCCAGTTCCAAGATGTTCTCTGGCCAACCTCAGCAGCCACGGGTTCCCCAGTACTCACCAGGGTCCAACGCAGGTCCTCCTCCCGGGTCCACTGCACTCCACGCCGCCCACCTTTCCCATGCTCCCGGCACAGCGCGGAACGGTCAGAAATTTACACAGCATGCACTCCCGGCACATGGCGGAATGGTCAGAAATCTGCTCAGCATTCGGTTTTGGAGCTCCAGAGCCTTTCACGATCTCCTCTGGTGCAGCAGGGCAGTCCTGGCTGCTTCTCGGGGTTCCAGGTCTCAGTTTCCAGCAGTCACCAAAAGCCAACACAGCTTTTCCTGTTGGGTCCACGAATCAGTTTGTTGTTTTAAGGTGCGGGATTTGCAGCCTCCCGTTATCAGCCTTCACAGTCTCAGCACAACTTTAAATCCTCCAGCTGCACTGTCTTGGTTAATAAGAATTATTATCCATTTGTCTGGCCCTCTCCATGTTGTCATATTCTAGCTTCTAATATGATTTCTCCGGAGAGACTCTCTGCCCGATCCCCTAGCAAGCTGCCATTTTCTCCCGATCCACATTGAGATATTTATAAATAAATGAACACAACTTGAGTCCATACTCATTAGCAAAATTAATCAAACTCACATTTATAAATACTGAATAGCCTCCCTAGTGTAAAAAATGGTAAGAATACATAAGAGTTTACAGAAATCATGATTCCCCATTACATTGCTCTGAAGCCTTATAATGTCTTCATTCATTAGTTGGAATGGTTTTATCCTAGTTTGTTTGATTTTATTACCTGTGATAGTATAAGGACCTATATTTTAAAAAGAAGATATTATAACAGCCAGAGCTGATTTAGTATCATCTTATTCTGAAGCCCAACTCTGCTTTTGTTTTTCTGTTGCCTTTGGTTCTATCCTGTGATATCTTATTGGATATTATTATGTGTGATAATATAAACAAATTTTCTATGGAAAATGAGATACTATAGTAGCCATTGTTCATTCTCTGCTATTTTTTCTGAAAGCCCTATAATGCTTTCATTCTCATGAATGGTTTTTTACTGTTTTGTTATGCTTGATACTATCGTATATGAAGCTATGCTCAACTATTTCAAAGAAAGAGACATTATGGTAGTTACTGTTAATTATGGGTTGTCGTGTGGTAAAATGCTGTGTTACTTGCATTGTTCTGATCTGATCTGCTTTGTTATGTCCTCTTTTGTCTTAATCTCTTTAAAATAAAAATAAAAAAAATACTGATCTCTGCATGACTAAGGCAGGTAGCACAACAGAGAATCTTCAGCCCAAGAACCTTCCCTGATCTTCTGACATCTGAAGATCTATGCCTGGGTTCAGAGGGATGATGGCGATCAGTGCCAATTGGTGTCACCCCTAGAGTGCTTGAAAATCTTCCTCCCTGTGTTAAAGATCTGGTGTTATTCCAGAACCTTGGCCAGGGGCTGGGCATGAGATTCTCCTCTGCATTCTTCCAAATGTTAGACATGCACAGGGTCTTCGGGTGACTGGGGAAAACGGTTTTCTTCATCACCTAACTTTCTAGGATTATGATTCTAAAGGTAATTTTATTTTTTAGAAAATGTTTTACTACCCTTAGCAATGTTTCCAGAGTTTCAATGCACAGCACCTGTACATGTTCCATGATGCTGTTCACTGTGTACCTTTGTGTGTCGCATGCAGGTCTTCTGTCTGTACCCTTCATTGACACTTCCCTATTTAACACACAGTGCTGTATCATGAGAGATGACTGCATTCTTCATACAACTATAGCTGTTCAGAGGACTGAAGTTATCTCTTGGTGCTGGGAAGCTTCTTGTGAATTTCCAATCGTGAATTAGTATAAACCAAGGTAACTCATGTTACTTTTAACGTTAATGTCATGCAGGAAGAAGCAACAGTCACATCACTTGAGCAGAGAAAATCAACCTTAATGCACGTGCACTTCCCTGCCTCTCTTATGGATGATGGATCAAGATGGAGTATCTCGAATAACCCAGCATACAAGCTGTCTTTTCTCAGAAAGTGATATTTCTTAAGTCAATTTTGAGAAGTACCTTACAAGTCATGTCTTATGCTTCTCTTTTTATAAATTTAGAAATTGAAATAAGTGATTATTTAGGTGTTTTGGAGGCCGATTTCAAATCTCTTTTAGAGTTTGGAACATTATGGAGAGGTCTGCAAAAATGAGAATTTCTAGAAAGAGAAAAGGAAAAAAAGGTTTTGGTGAGCCAGTAGGGTGTTCAGCTGTTTTTCCTGTGGTCCTTTTTAACAGCTTGCAATCCCTGACTAAACTTTAAATAATTTGTTACAGTTGTATTGTTTAATACTAGTGGCTTGCACCTTAGTTTACTGTGATTGGATATCTGGTGTTGTGCACTGATTTCTTTAAAAATTTGTGTTTTCTTTGTCTCCCATTTGTCAGTGGAGAAAAGAATTTAAAATGCAATAACCAAAATCTAGGCACTAAAGTCGTGGGACTCACTGGGATCAGTCCTGAGAACAGTACTAAGATTGTGAAACTCATGCTGCATTGGTCTTCAGGAAGGGCAAATCTAAAGTCATCCTTTAATGTATAGTAGTAAGCAGATAGGAGTCTCAGAGAAAAGTGTTCAAAGAAAGTGTCACATATGCAAATCATTGGCGATGAGACTTCCTAGTTTAACTCTAGAGAAGATCAAGTTTACTATGAATATTAGGGTAGGAAATGAGAATGGAGAATTTAGAAAGGAAAGAGGAAAGTCCTAGGCAAGTCTACATTTGAAATCTATTGAAGCTGATAACAACCAAAACACTCTGTGGTTAACTGGTTTGGAAAGCTACGAGTTGTCTCAAGGATGCAAAGTTAATAGACATGACTTGCTTTCACTAGGTTAAGCAGCAGCTGCAAACACAACTGTTATCCTATATCGATGGGAAACTTATTTTCACAGCAGTGATATCCCAATCTATGATGAGACATATGCACATTATTTGGAATTCCTAAGTCTTAAACTGTTCTAACAGAAAGATACCACATACTACCTAAATATTCTGCATCTCTTATTCTACTTTAATAAACACTAACACAAGCAGAGCTATCCAAACTTCCATTAGTTTCCCAGAGATTGTACCATGGGAACCCCAAGCTCCGCTAAGACATTGCAGAGATTCATACAGAGGTTCCAGGTACCTCTTATGTTCAAGCAGCATCTTGGCCTACTTGTCACTTATTTTGGTCTTCCATTAATTTATTTAAAGAGATGTGAAACTTTCACATACATACGTAAAGTATATTATGTTATAATATGTAGTGCAAGATAATCTCTCTTTACTCAAAAATATGCAGAGGATCAAAAGTTGCAGCCACAGGATGGACGGGACTGAGAAAGACCCTCCCTGGCTACAGTCAGGCGGCACATAGATTGTGTCATTAAACACACCTTAAACGTTCTACCCTATCAGGGAAATTTATGGAGTTAGACTTGAGGTTGATACTAGAAAAAAAAACATATTTAGGAGCAGTGAAATTCAAGAGTCAGTTTTTTTATCTAAAATGACAGAAGTTAGGTATCAAAGATCCAAAGCATGGGGAAAAATCCAGAAAGAATCTCAACTCCTGAAGTAGAAATACAATGGAATATTTAACAAAATAAGAGGCAGGTTAGAAGACTGAATGTGGCTACACCCAAGCTGTCTTATAAAAGTTGAAGCCATAGGATCTCGCAGGGGTCTCTAAGTGGGATATGTGGAAGGCAATCCATTAAATATGAGCATTGGGCCTTTGGAATTGCACACAGGACCACACAGGTCCTGGAATCAGCTGAGGGGAATCTGAAAGCACAAAGGTCAAAACACATAGGCTTGCTTGTACAAGACTTCAAATAAGTAGTTTCATTTGTCTAGTGAGTTCAAGACCAGCCTGGACTATATGGAAATATTCTGTCTCAAAAAATATTAAAAGAATGATAAAGTGAAAACCACAACCATGAGAACACCAGTGCATGAAACAGAGGAAAAAGTCAGGAAACCAACAAGAAAGAAATATTATGAGAAAGATATGCCAATACATATCTCTTATAACCATCAATGCAAATGGTTTCAATGCACCAATCCAAAGACACAGAATGGCTGAATGGATCATGTAGCAAGACAAAACAATATGCTGCATTCAAGAAACACAACTAACTCAAAAAATTCACAGACTGAAAGTCAAAGGATGGAAAACAGTACTCCATGTGACAAGATCCCAGGAAAAATAGGAGTAGCTATTCTATCAGCACACAATAGAAACTTCAAGCCAAAAGTGAAGAAAAGAGACAAATGTCACTACATACCTGTTAAAGGAAGACTCCAAGAAGGGATGACAATCATAAACATATGTGCACCACACTGGTGCAACAAGCTACATAAACAAATACAGACCTAAATAATCAAACAAGAACTAACACAATTAAAGAGGGAACTTAGTACCTCTCTCTCACAATTAATAGTATCACAAGAAAAAAATCAACCAAGAAATACCACAATTAAAACTAAATTTTGAACAAATGGACATGGTACATGTTTACACAATGTTAACCCCATGACATCAGATTACCATATTCTTCTCTGCTGCATGAGAGACAGTGTCCTGGATAGACCGAATAGTAGCCCAGTGAGCATATCTACATACGTGCAAAGGAGTTGAAATAAGCTCATGCATATTAGCTGACCATAGAGCAATGAAATTGGAAATCAATGTCAAAAGAAGTCACAAAAACTACATAAACACATAAATCCTAAACAAAACCCTCCTGAACTATCAATGCGTCACAGAGGAAATGACAGAAGAAATAAAACCACATCTATAATTATATGAAAATGCCAGTAAAACACATCAGAACTGATGGAATACAAAGAAATGAGTCACATGATGAAAATTTATAGTGGTAAATTCTCACATCAGAAAAATAGAAGATGGTCAAATGAAGAACTTAACGTTACACCTCAACCACTAGAAATGGAAGAACAAGTCTAAACAAAAGCTCATATGAGGGAGGAAAGTATAAAAATAAGAGCAGAAATGAATGCAGTTGAGACTGAGAAAGCAATACAAAGATTCAAAGAATCAAAGTGTTATTTTTTGAAAGATTAAATAAAATTGATAAATCGCTAATCAACCTCAATAAAAAGAAGGAAATATTGACTTTAATTCAAGAAATTAGAAATGACAAGGGTGAAATCACAGTGGATTCTCTGGAAATTCAGATTAACAATACCTACTCAGAGAACATGTACTACAGTAAGATGGAAAACACAGAAGAAATGGATAGATTTCCAGACAAACAAGCATCACCATCTCTGAATCAAAAAGATATTAACACTCCAAATAACCCATATTAGTCAGGGAAATTGAAAAAAGACTAATCACACTAATCAAAAATGCTGAACATTGCATTTGACAACGTCTAATACCCATTAATGATCAAAATTGGAAAAACAGTCTTTATATTAATCTGATAAAAGACCATCTATGACAAACTAATGGCCAGCATCACAGTAAATGGTCAACAATTAAAGCTTTCACACTAAAATCGAGAACAAGGCAAGGATGTGCACCATCACTGCTACTACTCAATGTAGTTCTGTAAATACTAGCCAGAGAAATTAAACAATAGGAAGAAATAAAAGGATTAAGGATAGGAAAGTAAGACGTTAAATTATCATTATTTGCAGATCACTTGATACACTACATGGGAAACCCCAATACTCCTTCAAAAGTCTTGTCATTTTAATTCAGTCATGTATCTGGATACAAAAATTAACCCTCAAACACCAATGGCAGGGCTGCGGATTCAGCTCAGTGGCATAAGTGCCTGCCTGGCAAGCACGAGGTTGTGAGTTCAAGCCTCAGTACCAAAAAAAAAGACCAATGGCATTCCTCTATACAACCAAAAAACTCACTGACAGATGAACTAAGGAAACTGCACCATTCACAATAGTATCCAAAAAAAATGAAATACTTTGGAACCAATCCAACAGTGAGAGTAAAAGATCTGTGCATTGAAATTACAGTACTATGCAGAATATTGAAGTGCATATCAGAAAACAAAAAGATCTCTTGCTCATGGAAAGGTAGAACCAACATGGTGAAAATTACCATACTTTAAATATTGTTATACAGATTTACTGCAATTCCAAGAAAAACCATCAGTTATATGCATCTAAAAAAAAGAGAAAATATTCCTCAACTTCATTTAGAACTGCAAGAGACTCAAATGACCAAAAACAGTTCTTGGCAACAAAAGTAATGCAGGGAAAATTACAATATCTTCCTTGAAATTTTGCTAAAAACCTACTGTAATAAAAACAATGTGTTACTTGCAAAAAGAAAAACAATGACAACAAAAGTAACAGAAAAACACCAAAATATATCCGAGCATCCATGGAGCATGGGACAGATTAGAAAGTATAGAAATGACTCCAAATAAATTCAGCCAAATTATCTTTGACAAGGAGCCAAACACCTTCACTGGAATAGGAAAGTGTCCAAAATGAATGATGCCAAAAATTCGGGATTTCATCCTGCCAAACAATAAACCTAGATCCAAGCCTAACACTATGAACTAAACAAAAGTAAAAAAAAAACATATCAAGGATTTAAATATTAAAGCAGAAATCTAGACCTTCAAGAAGAGAAAATAGGCAGAACTCTTTAGGGAATGCATGCAGGCAAAGATTTCATGGACAAAATCCCCAATCACACAGGAGATTCTACAAAGAACCAAGAAATGGAATCTGATCCTATGAAAAACTTTTGCACAACAAAAGAGATCACCAAACAAAAGGGAGTGAAAAGATACTCCACAGAGTGGGAAAATGCTAGCTAGCAGTCCTTCAGGCAAAGAATTTCTATCTAGAACATATAAAAAACTGAAAAATATTATCAGATATCTCCACCCAGAATAAAGAATCTACCCAAACATGGGCATCTGGGATGAATTACACGTTTTAGAAGAAGAAATACACATGGCTAATAAACATATAAACATATTCAACATCACTGGTTATTAGAGAGATGAATATGAAAACAATGGTGAGATTTCATCTCTCTCGAAAAAGAACGGCAGCCATCAAGATATGAAACAATTAGAAATGCTGATGGAGCTGTGGGGAATAGGAAACCCTTCTCCAATATTATTGACTGGTTGAGTCTGGAGATTCTTCAGAATACAGGGGGGTTAGACGTCTTATTCCACTTCTGGGTATCTTTCTGGAAGAATCAGAAACATCATACCAGAGCGATACAGGCGCAACCCTGTTTATAATAGAACAGTACACAATAGTGAAATCTTAGAAACAACTCAAAGACTCATCAATCGAAGCATGGAAAAAGCAGATGTGTAAATTATAGAGCGACTGTAGAATTCTGTTAGGAGTTTCTGTTCATTCCTGTTATGCCTCCCCTCAGGTACGCCTGGAAGAACGAGTAAGGATCCAGACGCTGGACAGCCAGGGGTACTAAGGTGCAGTCCATAATAACCAGCCATGGAACCAGCCTAGGTGCCTGTCAGCACTTGAACGGTTAAACAAAATGTGATGTATATCAACATACAGTACACTGATCAGAAAGTAAATAAGCAAAGTGTTTTTAATGCGATGGGAGAGAAAACGTTTGCAAATCAGAAGCAAGCACCCAGGAACTGAAAATCCATGACTTCAATGCAAAGTTGGAGAAGGGGAAGGTGCTCCTGCATGAGGACATTTCTAACTTCTCCAGGGCTTTGAGGAGGCTTCTTGGGGTGTAAAATTGAAAGGAAAACTAGCATGGGGAAGATGTCTCTACATCGAAAAGGTCTACAAATAATTTTTAAATGCCCAGTTTCTACAAAAATATGCATGAGTGAAGAAGAGCTAAAGGTGATTTTTTTGTCCCCAGGGAGTATTTCATATTATATTTTCATTTGGCTTACTATGTGTTTTGACACCGATTTCATGTAATTCTGCCTTGATTTCTTTTTTTGAAAACTGGAGTTGCAAATGCTATTTTATCATAGGCTCTTCTTTCGTTAATGGAGCAAAGGTTTTCACCCCTGAAGGTACACGCACACAGGTGCAGACTGAGGGAGTGCAGGGCAAGTATGGTTGACTGAAAGCAGGAATCTCCCTGGGTTTAGGATTCCTTTTCCCATGGAGCACTCAGGGGGTGGTAAAGCAGAACTGTGGCAAAGACCACGAATGGCCAATGCTCATAGACTGATGAAGCAGGATAACTTGGCTGGGGATTTAGCTCAGCCACATAACTTTGCATGTGAATTGTCATGAGTTCAATACCTGGTACCAAAGGGAAAAAAAAGCGGGATGACTTGACCCTGCCCATGTGCAGGCTGGGCTGTGCTCAGAAAGCAGAGTAATCATCACTCCTCACTGCCTTGAGAAGGAGAGGAAAGCAATTCATTCCATCATTGAGAAACTGCTCCTGATTCTACCTCATGACTTGGAGCTTTGTGAACTGAGGGGAGAATCTGATGACTGGATCTTTACTGTGTCACTGTGCAATCTTCTCTGAAAATAATTAAGGCCCAATTGAGCCTCAGAAAATATCTATACCAAACAACAGTGTAATTGCGGCGGTAGAGGGAAAGCTGTACACCAGGGACTAGGGTTCTGCAGAGGTTTTCCTTCTCCTGACAGGGTGACAGTACTGAAAATTAAACTCCAGCAGAGAACTTACCATAGCCAGGAGCTCAACAAACCTGAAAATATAAATATGACGGGAGCCTCACCTTGAAAACAGGGGATGAAGAAACATCTCCTAGGCAGACTCATCAAGGAACTGAGTACACCACACTTTGAAAGGTGAGTAGCCCAGCAAATGCATTTACTCACATCAAATTATCTTCAGATGTTCTCTCAGAATCCTAAAGCTTATCTATGTTTGCCTGAGCAAGAAGTTGTTCAGAAGATATGTGAGCCTTAGGACACTCACTCTTCCTGAGATCTTTAAAATGCCAGAAGCTCAGGTAAAAAGGGGCAGCAGGTCTAGAAATCACTACTGCAGACATAACAAACCATTTCTGTCCCTGTGCCTTGATGCAGACAGCACTGGGGAACTGATGTATTTTCCTTTGCATAATGTTTCCTCCTTGCATGACTTGAGCAATCAGAAAGCTGTAGAAGCCTTTGACTTTCCTTGAAACATTGTTTTGTTCTTCCTCAGATTTGCCTTGCACTAGGACTCTGTCGGCATCACAGCATAAAATGTGGATGTTTCAGGTTTGGTGCAATTCTGTTCTTCAATATGGGCTAACTGTGTGACTCTTCACCATACTGTATATTCCTTTAGTTCCTTACTGTTTAATCTAATCTCTGCATGTAGGTATAAATCTCCTTAAGCTAACACAAAATATATGTTCATGTTGACTTAAAATTATTATACATATGTTGAACATGGGGACAAGTAAAGATTCCTAAAAATTAAAATTACAGTTGCTTTTTAGAGACCTGCAACAATGGAGCCCATAGTTTCAAGCTTCAATAGCAGGATATAATTTGCTTTAGTTTTATTCTACTGCTAAGAAACAAAGAGCATTAACTTCAGTGTTTTACTCATGAAAATTTGGACCTGAGATAAATTCTCTAGTCTTCCTGAAGCGTAATTATTCCAATCAAATTGTACATCCCATAAGTATTTAAATGAGATGCATGTCTTTAAAAATGGTATTTAAAAAATATTTCCCATGTCATGCTGAGTGAGAATTTACTTCTTTCTCCTCTGATGTTTTGACAACAGTCTGAGTGTCTGACATCTGGGGTTAGTATGACTCAGAGCTTTGGACTATGAGGAAAGAAGGAGGGAGCTGGTGAAAGCAGGGATCCCTGGACCACAGACTCAGAAACAAAAACAAACAGGACAGCACTGAAATGCCTTCAGTATGTTGAAATGCATTAGTCACAGTGGTTTTTAGCAAATTCCATTCTCTGAATACTCAATCAGTTCTTATTCTAGATTTACAAGTCAGTGCTGCTGAGCTAGGCAAAACTTGTATACTATTTCATTCTGTGCTAGAGAGTGAGCACAATGTCCTGTTTCTATGCTGCTCTGAAGTAGAGAAGAATTTTCTACTTGTCTCTTGAGGGCAAAACAGTACGTGATGGGACAGGTCGCTGTGCTCTGTGGTGTTCACCTGGAGAATATGAGCAACTTGGAAGACAGCAAAACACACTATGTTAACCATTGCCAATTTACTATAACCATGTTCTGTAATCATTTCACTATTTCTGTGTCTTTAAATAAAAAAAAAAAAATCTGGTGTCCTGTAGGTATCACATCAACTGGAGCCAATCTTGTGGTCAAACCTATTTCTGTGTACTTTATGTTCTCAGAGGCTTTCAGTGCAAAGAAATCTAACAGAATCCCTTAGCTTTCTGTGGAAGTACAGTAAACAATGTGCCATAAATTAACCCTGTGACAAAGTGACATTGCAGATCCTTGTTGTTAAAAGATAAAATGCTCTCCAGGTCTGAACCACACACACTAGCAGCTTTAGCTGAGAAAGATCAAAGCAGCACTGCTGTTATTGTACTGACTGGGAAAATAAGACACAGAAGAAGCAGCTTCAAAGTTAACAGAAACATGTTCCAATGTCACACCACAGGCGTCAGATATTATGATAACACTCATTGAGTGACAATATTTTGTACCACCCATGGTCTTTTGAACTTAATTGATGGGAATCGGATAGGATTAAATGCAAGCATAGGAAGCCATCCTGCTTGGGAAAATTTGGGTTTCAGTTAAGTGTATTTCTGTTGTACATAGGTGAGTACATAATGATTTGAATGAGTAGCATGTTTTACAACTTTGGAGGTAAAGATAATCTGGCTTATTAACTTCCAGTTGTGAATACAAGTCCCCAGACCAGCAACTAGAATTGACTGGAATAGCCTGCAGGAGTAAGCAGCAAAAGTCACAGAGTCTTTTCAAAAAAATCTGCATCTTTGTACAACACTGCTGTCTCTCACAGGCCGGAATATTGCTGATACTGTGTGTCACAGATACATATGTGTCATTATTACTGAAGCTTTCTTCAGAAAGCTATGCATGTGCTGGATCCATTTTTGCCTATTAGGGTAGAAATGACATCTAACACTGTCAAGGGAGCAATCTCTGCCTGGCTTACTGGACTTGGGACTATGGGGAACATCTTTGTTTTTGTGAAGTACATGCATGTATTTGCAGGCCGTGAGATGAAACCTATACATCTCATTCTCATCCATTTGGCTGTTACAAATATCATGACTCTGCTTTCCCAGGGAGTGCCAGGTACCTTAGCCGTTTTGGGTGTGAGGAACTTCCTAGATGACACAGGCTGTAAGAGTGTTGTTTACTTGTCAAGAATAGCCCGAGGCCTCTCCATCTGCACCACAGGCCTCCTCAAGGTGGTCCAGGCCATCACCATGAGTCCCAGACAGTCGGGATGGAGGAAGCTTCAGCCCAGTTCTGCATGGCACCTCCTTCCCTTGTGTCTTTTCTTTTGGATTCTCAATTCTTCAATAGGCATGAACTTACTCCTTTATATCATAAGTATAAGCAAAAATTCATCAAAAGGGAATATGAACTATGTTCCCTGTTTTTTTCAACCAGAAAACCCAAAAGTGAAATGGACATTTCTTGCAGCCATGGTAGTACGAGACATCATGTTTTTGGCCACTATGGGCACTGCCAGTGTCCACATCATCTTTCTTCTCCACAAACACCACCAGCGTGCTCTCTGCCTACAGATCTCCAAGTCACTCCACAAAGCTGCCCCTGAGGTCAGAGCCTCTAAAAGTGTGCTCCTTCTGATGCTCTGCTTTGTTTTCTTCTATTGTACAGATTTTGTTTTTTCTTTGTTTGTTATTTCTTTCCGGGAGAATAATTCCTTTTTATTATATATTTGGAATTTTATCAACCTTGGTTATGCAATTGTCAGCCCATTTGTGCTGATTCACAGAGAAGGACACCTGACTGAGTGCAGGCGACCTCTGTGGAACACAAGGGACACTGAAAAGTTGTGTATTCCTTGGCCCTTTCCTTAGGTAAGTTGGAAGCAACTATCAGTTTTATTGTGCTGTAGGTAATAAGAAATTCACTGTAAGTAGATGAAAATGTCCACTTGTATTCTCATAGAAAGACACTGGTGAGTGCTCTGAGCTAACAAAGCAGTTACTGAATCCTCAGCTGTGTTCTCACTGCACAGACTGCAGCCCTGCAGAAAACAGCTTTTATGGAAACTGAATGGAAAACATACATTGCAGTACTGTTTTCAAAGCAATCATAAATATATTGTAAAAAGGGCATTTTGCTTGTTACTGAAAAACACCCATGGATGCCTGCATGACAGAGGGTTGTGCATTAAACCTGAAAAAGAAAGGAAAGTGTGAACTGTGAATTTATGTGATGAGATCATTTAGGTTCTATCTGTAAATAGCATAAAATACTATAAGTACCATTTACCAAAAATGGAATGTGATATTACATTCAATTGTATTGTGATGACTTTATGAGACTCTTTACAAATGAAAGTAATTAGAAGATTAGTTGTCTCATTAGAGAGAAAGCATATACTTAAAGACATAGTAGAATTTCATTTTTTCTAGATTACCTGAATTGCAGATCATTTTAACTTTTTAAAGGATATTAATGAAATATTAATGTTAAATGTGGTTTACTTCAAGACATCTTTCGTGAAAGTATTTATGGTATCCAGCACCAATAGTCATTTTTGTTTTGTGTTAAGAATTCGCTTTTTAATTTTCTTAAATTTGTACAAATATACATATGCCTAAAAATGCATAATTTTGTTAACAAGACTACTATCAATCCACTTTTGCAACTATGTTATAATATTTTCATGATTTCACATATTCATACTAGCAAATACTACAAATGAATTAAAGAGAAGCTGTTGGATTATTAAGATTTCCTCTTCTATTTCCCTTCAGGCCTTTTACATGTCTGGATCTTAATTCTCTAGTAGATCAGGCTGAGTGTCGTTTAATCATGACTGGTTGTACCATGTCCACACAGATTTTAAAGAAATAATTAATGTTATTATGTCACACTCCAATATTTTTAGAAGTGTATCTTTTTCATACAACTATAGGAAAAAATTTCTCTAATTTTCATAGTTTTCATCTGGCAGTCTTTTCCTAATGTCTAGCTTGAAGAACAAAACAAGCAATTTTTGAAATGATTATTGGTCATACGATCTGAGGTAGAAATGTAAATCCTTAAAATGAAGTTAGAAATGCCACCGAGGAGCTACAATCTGAAGAGACTATTGAGCATCACAAATGGAAAATATGTACAGGACTAAGGAAAAGTCCTA
Source organism: Cavia porcellus (assembly GCF_034190915.1). Lineage (NCBI taxonomy): Eukaryota > Metazoa > Chordata > Mammalia > Rodentia > Caviidae > Cavia > Cavia porcellus. Next base: position 6,158,130 of record NW_026947496.1, on the reverse strand, counting down.
GGACTACAGACAAGAAATGGTTAAAGTTTATCTGAAGTTCATCTTCTCTAAACAAGTGAGGTTACACTTTCTGCTAAATTTACAATTAAATTGAGACAGTCAAAATCATATCCAAAATCATGAGCAGAAAATCCTTAAAACTAGAGAAGCATGAAATAAAATTGTTGGAAACCTAATGGAGTGGGCTACAGGATACAGAACCCTTGAGAACTGGTGAGTAGAACACACAGAGAGGCCCGGAGCACATCAGCCAGCTGAGGGGTGCAACTATGTGTAGATTTTCACCAATAAGTAGGAGAAACTCTGAAGTAGCTTGGGCTGAGGATGCCTGAACACTCTTTGAATTTGTTGAAAGCGATTACCTTCCAATTTAAGAAACCCCAGATCTCCTGTGGAACAACTTCAGAAAGTCTTAAATCTTAATCATATCCAAGATGCTAAAAATGCAAACAAAGACAAAATATTCTAAGTAACCAGAAAGCATCTGTGGTTTTCAAGGCAACAACAATTTCTGAGTGATAGTGAATTTCACATGAGAAATCTTGAAGCTGGCTGAGTGTAGTGGTGCACACCTATAATCCCAGCACTCTCCATGACAAAAGCAGGAGGAGAGCAAGTTTAAATTTAACTTAGACAATTTTATAACACAGTACCACCCGGTTTTACAAGATAAAGTATGGCAGAGAATGGCGCTAAGTGCATGTAACATGGGCTCATTCCTTGGCAGAGGAAAGAAGGAAGGAAGGAAGGAAGGATGGAAGGAAGGAAGGAAGGAAGGAAGGAAGAAAGGAAGGAAGGAAGGGAGGGAGGGAGGGAGGGAGGGAGGAAGGAAGGAAGGAAGGGAGGAAGGAAGGAAGGAAGGAAGGAAGGAAGGAAGGAAGGAAGGGAGGAAGGAAGGAAGCGAGGGAGGAATGAGAGAGAGAGAGGCTGAGAGACAGAGACAGAAACAAAAAATAATATGCAGCACTCAAGAAAGACTCCACTGTTGACCAGGTTTATTAACTTCCCCTCAGTCTGATAATTCACGGTGACACTTAGTATTTATAGAATACACTGTTAGTTCATACACGGTGTCCATAAACTACTGCAATATCTAACACTGCTCTGGTCCCAATATTCATCCACCTTAGGAAATGACATAGGTCCCTCTGGAAGAGTGGGAGGCTGTCACTGCACATCTTTGGCAATCTAGCCACAGTAATTATCAGGATTATATTTCATATCATTCAAAGAACTCTAGGTGAGAAGAAATGAGGTGCCATAACTATATGGTAGACCTAGACCTTCATGCCTATACAGATCGAATAAGATGCTGACCTCCTCAGCTACTTCATCTCTATAGGTGACACGACTTATTGGTCACAGCCAATGATTTATGAATCTCACTACTCAGATTACTAACTATTATCATTACCATGACCACCTGGTCCCTAGAGAACAGTGTCAGCACGTCACACATGTGACCTTGGGATCAGATGAGTTTTACTCTGTTTAGCGATCTTAGCAAAATGGTTGGAGTGTGATTTCCTGCTTAATTCATGAAAATCTCTAACAAGCTGTCTACAGATGCTGAGCCATTCATGTCAATTTCTTCCATAGATGAAGTGAGGAACTGCAAAAGAACTGAACCAGACCCTTTTCTACACTACTCCCACAGTAGCCACGGCAAAATCAGTTAAAGATTTAAATGGAAGCCTAGAATTATAGAGCACTCCAAATACAATGGGGAACACATTCCTTTCATTTGGGTTTAACAATGGGTTTTTGGTTGTTACCTCAAAATTGGTAAAACTTGGAAAAATTCCCAAGTGGACAAAACCAGCCTAAATATCTTCTGCACCCACATGTAATACCTCACCATGATGAAAGGCAGAACATGGAGCCAGAGAAATGTTTGCAAATTATGAGCCTAAAACATATCTAATATCTAGAAAAGACGTGCCTAGAGTGAATGTGCACATGAAAAAGAGTTCATCATCAGGAATCACCAGGGAAAAGGAAAATGAAAGTGAGACTTCACCTCACCCCCGCTAGGATGACGCTGACCCAACATGCACACCTTCCAAAGCCCTGTTTCCATTTTATCCTTTTTTCTTCTCCCTTCCTTACTTTCCTCCTTTCTCATCCTATTTCTACATACCTTTTGAAAAATTTCTTCCTATTTCACAATATCTAGTGCACTGGTCCTTATTTCTTCTTTCCGTATCTCACACCAGGGAGACAATGCAGTATTACACTTGCTTACTGAGAAGCCAACATTTATTTCTAGCAGTTAGACACAAAAAGAAAGCAGCCAATCTGGGACCATCAGCCAGCACAGCCTCTTTGCAAGGAGCAGTCTCCTGAGATCACAGCAAGCCGGGCTCCCGGCTACACAGGATCCAGGGACAGCTGCACACTGATGGGTCAGACCCCAAAGCCTACTTCATGAAGTGACACAGCTCAGAAAAAAGAAGACAAAGTTCCTCATGGTTTATAGACATTTTGTGTGCAAACATTTTTAATAACTTATAATCTCTGACTAAGTAGGTCAAATTTCAAGCGCCTGCCTTGCAAGCAGGCAGTCATGAGTTCGATCCCCGGTACCGATAAAAAGGAAAAAGACAAAAAAAAAAAAAAAAAATTCAGATGTTTCTTAAAACTGCTGTGTATAATATTAAAGCTGATAGCTTCCTTTACTGCTGTTTGATATTTAGGGTTGTATTCTACTTTCTTTAAATAAGTGATGGATTCTATAGTCTACTAATTTTTCAAAGGAAAAAGACAAATTTAACCAAATTTAAAATATACCTAAAATCCTGAGTCTCCGTAGTATAAAACTTGGAAACAATCCTTGGTTTATGTAGCTTACATAGATAAAGTTCTTCAGGAAGAAGAAATCTAAAGCATTTTAAATATTTCATAGGAAGGAAAGGGGAAGTGTCATAGAACACTGTTTCAATTAAGTAGAACGTAGGCAAAACTGGAGCGTTTGATTAAATATTCTGCTTTAATTCACTCCAAAGAAACTGTTCAAGTTTGATATAAGCCCAAGGCGATAAATGGGATTGGAGAATTGAGATAGGAAGAGGGAAATTTTTATCCAGCACTGACTCAGTTTCAGAATGGAATGATAATAAAGCGAGATGTATTGTCAGCCAAGTGGAAAACTTCCAGGGTAACACAGGCTGCAGAGCTCACTGTGGTCTCATTGTCTCTCCAGGGTCAAGCAGATATGCAGACACTCTGTGCTCATCTGCTGACCTATGACGCCAGTGAACTTAGCTACCTGCTGGCATTATTTGGAATTCCTAATTTAGAAACTGTCCTCATCTCATTAGGCCACAGAGTGCCCCAGTATTTCCAGGCCTCTCACCTGACTAACAAAGGTCAACTCTCCCACAAGGCATGCAGGCTTCCTTTTGAGTTCCTGAAATAACTCAGTAGATACCCACACCTCTCCGCTGTCTCTCATAGGAACCATACCCCAACCTATTCTCATGCCCTGTGATCCACCTGCAGTCTTCCTCTGGCTTTCTGTTCTCTGATTTTTAGAGTTACAATAAAACCTGAAAAAATAAGCTTTATTACTTACATATATTACCTACATTTTACATCTTATATGCAGCCCAAGTTAATTTCTTTATTCTGAAAAGAAAAGTCAGCAAAAGAAAGCAGATGATATATTGAACACACTGCTAGAGGAGCCAGATGATGTATGAGATTGTTCCAGCAAGGACACTTGTTCCTGCTGTCACAGGCTGGGTTCACTCAAGTTAGTTCTTTCTATCAGGAAACCCTACGAAGTCTGACGACACTAAAGCAGTAGAAAACTGCTGAATATTTGTGAGCATTGAAATCAAACAGCTTATATTTGAAAAATGATGGAATTTTGATGGATCAGCTACAAAGATGAAACACTTGAAAGAAAACATGGAGATTACTATGCTCAGGAAAGAGACAGTTAACGAAATACGTAATAAAATAAGAGCAAAACTGGACGCGAAAGCATGTCACTCAGATGACATGTTAAGAGTCGATGCCGCAGGGTTTATGGGGTGGGGGTGGCAGGTGAAGGGTCAGCACCACGAATCAGAAGGCCTAATAATTTAGAACTGGGTGATCGTAAATGGTAAAATTAAATCAACAACTCATAGGAAAGAATTTTTCCAGGGAATTTCTTTGTTCAATTCAACCATTCTAAGTTTGAGCACAGGTGAGACATGTACATATTGGAACAAGTACACTGCTTTCATTAAGTTGGAATTTAAAAACAGAGACGGGGTAAATTTAAGATTCTGAATATAACATGAAAGTGGTACTTGCTAATAGATGGAAAAAAAACCTAAAAGGCAGTACAATAAAACAATAGACTGATCTGATTCATTTCTTCAGAAGAAGCTTTTTATTGGATCCAAACTTTCTGCTCTGAAGTAAGAAATGCGTTTCAAACTTGCCGACACAGTTACTGTGTCTTCATAGTTGTTTCTTCCCAACCCAAAGGTACAACTTTGAGGAAGGCACCTAGAGCAAATCTCACCACTTATTCTCACACATGCTTATTTTACAAATATCACAGTGCACATTTCTAAATCTGTGCCCAGGACAATTTTAGCTTTTTTTTCCTGGGAATCTCCCTACGTGACATATTCAGATTTTGCTCACATGGAGCATTTTCCTGGGGCCTCTCCATGTGCAACAGCAATCTCCTCACGATGACTGGCTGTAACCACGCGTCCCAGAACTCCTGTTGAAGCAGGCTCCTACTCAGATCTGCGTGTCACCTCCTACACCTTATTTCATGAATTAATGTATGGTGCAGTGGGAACTGAAATTCCTCCATACTTGTAGATACCAGAAGATACAAGGTATGCCTGCCAAGTGGTTTCTGCAGTGCCACCCTGTGGCTGCTTCACCAGTGCTAGCGGGGGATTCTAAGGAAAAGGGAACACTGAGGATTTCCTGTGGGACACATTTTCTGGCTCAATGTCCAATGTTGTTTGAGAATTTGCTTTTCTTTTAGGTATTCTTTATGTGTCTTGCTGGGCGATTGCAAACTGTTCTTTCTTTAACTTTTCATAAGTGCAAATAAGATGTGTCTGTCAGTGGATCTTTGGGCCTTTGTGCTAGAGTCCCATGGAAACCTGAATGTTCACTATACCAGTATGAAAGTATGCAGCCGTCTCCCATTCATGTCTCATAGCAGATGTCACAGTCCCATTCAGAGGTCATGTCCTATTTGTGTTGCAATGATAATAAAATCTGTCAACCAATGAGAGGTGAGGACAACTGATGTGAACACTGGCCACCCTGGTGGGACCTAAAATTCTGGGTTTCTCAACTATTTGTACATTTAGATTTGAAGCTGCTTTAGGTACTTATCTTTAAAATTTCAATTATTCCCTGCTTTTAATTTTAGAATCATTTAAAATTTTCTCAACTTGATTCTGTTTCTTCAGAGGAATGTAGAATGGGCTCATTTGGGTCATAAAATTCTAGACTGGACTTAGTAATTCTTTGCCAGCACCCACATATCTCCCATTTCTTATATGTATAATAAAATCTTATGAACAATCAAATTTCTTCATTTCACTTCCAAGTTATAATCATTGCTTTTGAGTTAAATACCAAAGAAAGATTAAGAAAATAGTTGGTTTGTCTTGTTCTTTAAGGCAGAAACCAGAAAAAGGCTCTCATACTACTCTTGAAAGATAAATGGTATATTCTTAGGTTCAGGAAAAGCAGTGCCACGTTAGGAAGGCATCTTTTTAAAAAGCTACTGTAAACCTTTCCCTCCTTATCTTTTACTATTATGTGGTCACAGTACACAAAGGTTACGTTCATTGTGGGATGCTGGTCCATGTGCACACTACATCCCAATTCCACTTTTTCTTTCCTTTCTTCTCCCTACCATCACCTTTTGCTTTTCTCCCTCCAACTCACCTTCACATTTAAAAAGCTGTATTTTTATCATCATTTCCTCCTCTAAATTATTTTTCCAATCCTCTTCCCTCTACCTCCTTCCTTCTAACCATCACCTGCAGCACCTGAGATGGACGGTGACAGCCTAGACAACTGTGAGGAGACTCCTGGTGTAGACAGAGACCTCGGGCCATCCTCCCATGGGAACAACTGCCTTACAACCAAAATCATCCAGCAAGGTTCTGAAACCAAAAGCTGCTGTTGTCTTTGGCATTCCTTTCAAAAGAAGCAAAAAGGTTATGTAAATGACAAATGAACCAGAACCATGTTCACAGAATTCTTCTGAATGTGTCCAAAAATGCACATGTAATTAACAGAAACTAAGATGTTCCCATGAGGCTAAAGCTAGTTAGAAGTAGGAAGACCATTCCCTTGCCCAGGTTCAAAAGCTTTCCTTTGCAAACAGAAGAGATGTATACAGCACACATCTTAATAAATAAAATTAGTATTGAGCATATGGTTCTTCACAATTTATTTCATTCTTAGCACTTTTTTGGTGCATGGCACAGCTGTGATCATCTGTAATGGTGTAGATGTTTGTCCAAAGAATTCCATTTCTGTTTCTGTGTATCTCTCAGGGGCCATTCTGTAGTCATAAAGGAGATTTTGAAGACTACTACTAAAAATCTGTATTTTCAACTCAGATATTTTATAGCTCCATAGTAGCAGGCCAAAACTACCTGTTCAATCCTGCATTCAATCACAGTATGTATGAATTCAACCCCAGATTCTTCCACCAAGAATTTTTCTGTGTTTTCATTTAATTCTCTCACATCTTCATCACCTACCCTAAATACCTGGAGTTCATTTGCACTGTGTCTGCCTTCCGCATAGCCCCACAAACACTTGTACAGCTCTTTTGCTTTAACTACTTCAACGTGTCTCAATTTCATTGCATTTCTACTTCCACAACCTTGTATTTCTTTCAGTATTCTTTTCTATACATGAATGAGTGTGTCAATTTCAAGGTTTGTCTTATACTTCTAAATTTTATGTTTTTGATGCTCATAACTTAATATTCTGGCATTTCCAAAGCGCATGCTGATTCTGTGATTTGACTGTTCACAAATAATTGGTGGTTCATGTCCTCAGGATCAAGTCAAACTGATTAACTGTCCAAACACCCAGTATTTAAAGCTGGCCCATGTAAAGATGACAAGGACCAAGTCTCTTCCTTGGAAACTTAGTGAAGCAGCTGAAGCCGGGTATGTGCCCTAGAGCACGGACAGTGTTATTCACTGCTGGAGACTGAGCAGAGGTCTGGGTTCCCAGTGAGTGAAGAAAGGTTAATCTAAGAAAGCCTGGAAAAATTCTGGACAGTAATGTTTATCGAAGTGGAGAAGGATAACAGCACTAACTAGGTGTCTGTGCCATCGTTAGATGAGAGCAGCTTGTGAATTAGGGATGGCAGTAATTACTGCATGAGCATCAGATGTCCAGACATCATTGAAAGGTGAACACACAATAGGAGGTCATGCTGGCCTGGTGGCTGCTGCAGGACTTCGAGAGAGACAATAAACTCAGTTAACTTTTCCATCTGCTTTTCCTGGTTATTTTTGAGCTGGCTGAAAAATAAGTATTAATTGGGGTTTATCAGTCCAAGGTGATTTTCACGATTCAGGCCTAACTAGACTTTGTTCTATCAGGCCTACATTTTTGTATTGCATGTCTCACTTGATAACTTATATCAAGCTGTGTGGCCTTCATACTGGAAATGCACTTATGCAAGATTTTACTATGTACTTCTTACCAAATGCATAGGAAATGCTTTAAATTCATGAGCACTCTGGGTATAGGTATAGGGTATATGCACAGGTCTGGTACAGACTGTCACAGGAAGCTCAGTGCACTGGTTGTTATCTTCTAGCTCCTCTCCCTCCTTTAGTAAGTGGGGGTTTTAATGTCTGTATCAAGTATCAGGAAAGCAATACACAATCCTGAATGACTTCTCTGCAGGCTATGATGCTACCTCTTTCAAATACAGAGTCCAACGGCATTAGATAAAGAGTCCAAGGATTTAGCATATAGATATTGGAAACTGTTAGAAATTCTTACACTCAAAATGTCCTAAAGCCATGATTGGATTACCAGATCTTTTGATGCACTGATCTAATATAATCCTGGTTTTTCTCTTATATCACACTGGGGATTCCTATTTGTCTCCAGCCTTCTCTATATCTTGCCAAAATTATAAAACTCTGAGTCGGATGTAGGATTTGTAATTCAGGGACTCACAAGGACTCTATTTTTTTCTGATAGAAGGAAATGAAGCCAATCAGCAGAGGGAGGGAAGACTGTGCTCCCAGATTGTTTTTTTAAAGGCTCTGGTGACCTATTATGAAGACATGCTTTGCAATCTTATTGATGGAATCATATCTGGGTCTGACAAGGAGAGGGTAGGGATGGAAGTGCATCCTTGTCAAGGTCACATTTCTAACCCAAGTGGTGGAGCCACTCTTCCTCTCTGTATAACATGAGGTCGCGATTAAAGTGAGTCACCAAGTTTTGTGCTAAGTGACAGCCTGAAAATTCACACTGGGGAATTAAGAGAACAAATATCATTGTAATCATGATTATTAACAAGTTTTTCATTAAGCCAACCAATAATATGCCTGATAGACTATCACAGTGGTAAGCATGTATGCACGAAGAATGCCTTCATGCTAAACATGACTGTTTGTAGGCAGAAGCAGTGTGATGGAGAACAGCTGTCCTGTACTGGACATACAGAAATGCAGGTAAAATGAAGTGAGGAATTTTATGAAAGCTACTAATACTGACCACTATGGTGCAGCTAAAATTGAAGGCTTGAGGACACAGTTTGTCCATGCCTCAACAAAATGTCTTATCAATATTTGTAACTTTTAAGAAAAAAGGTGATACATTTCCAGCAAAACTTACCTCACAGGCCTCTGATATCAAATTGTAAAAAGGGGGCAGAAATGCCCAGGGATTTCTGGAGTGACATCTACTATAAAACTCTCTATCTAGCTGGTATCAGGGAAAGGTTTGGAGCCTTTGCAGCTGGAAACTGACCACACTCACAGGGATGTCAGATCCACAGGGCATGGGCATCCCTAAGAACAAAGAGTGCCTGTGGCAAACCACATGAAGAAGTTCCTTCATCCAGGAAACACCAAGCCCTTAGACAATCCAAGCAATCAGTTGCTAGGCAGTGGGGAAACTGACATCCTTCTGGTATGTAAATAAAGGTGCTACACTGGGGGAGCAGTTCCTTCCCTTTCATCAGAACAGTAAGGGCTCCACCTGACCCCTGCTTTGTCTCTTTCGTTTTCTGATTGTCTTGCATTCCTTCTCCTCTGGAAACTCAAGAGCCACATAGGTTGCAGCAGGTAAAGACCAGAAAGAGTGAAGGTCCTACAATGCATGGGCACTGACATCACAGCCCTGGTTTAATCACAGAGATTAACATTCAAGGTTCTGAGGGAAATTTCGTGGTTCTTGAGAGTAAATCACAGTTGTCTCGGGACTATTCACCTTGATACCTGTAGTGCAGAGGAGATTTGCACTAATGCAATAATGAAGATCCTCATGTTCTATTTGTAGCTTCAAGATTTGCAGATCTCCTGGCTACCATACATTATCACCAACATTTTAATTTTTACAGTTGTCATCTAGTTCAGGAGACATTAACTCTCTGAAAATGTCTGTCCTTCGTTTACAACATTTTGTCTCCTTGCACAATTACTGCATCTGTGTGATGCAAACGTAACCCCAGTCTGAATTTTGGTTTAATTACTTTAATAGGGAAGGATGCAGTGAAGCAATGGGCCACCAATCAGGTATCTCTATCTTGTGATCTTTCTTCATCGTTCCAGTTTTACAGCTTCAAATCAGAATAGGGAGCAGCTTGTGAGTTGCGGTGGAGAACACTTCACTTTCCTTTCTCAAAAGCTTCTTGAAACAGGAAAGACAAGCAATAATCTGCAAGTGGGCCGCTGCTCTCTGAGCAAGTCCAACCTCTTGATGGGGTTTGAGAAGTCACCTCGCTGCACCTGTGCTGGCTGGCCACTCAAGTTCACACCCAACCTTGGAATTTATTTTTCGTCTATTAAACCATAGGTGATACTCAAATCTCACAGGATCCATTTGCTTCACTTTTTCAAGTCAGCCACATCTACAAAGATTCAACAGCACATTTGTAATTCACCTACACCCAATTGTGATTCCTGTCACTCACCCTTCATCTGGAAAACCTTTCCCCATCCCTGATGCCAAGAAGTAGACAAATGGAGCACAGACCTGAGATGAGATGGAAACAGCACCATTTGGGTCTTGCTGTACAGAAATGAGAGCAGCACAGGGTGGTCTTGGCATCAGGTCCTGATCACTGGTCACCTCTTTATTTTCTGTGAAGCTATATCCTCTTTCCTTACAGATATACCTGTCACATAATACAGGCTGACAATACTGAGTCATGAATTAAAACTCTCAACTTACAGGGAGGTGCTATCTCTTTTCCACTGGAGAAGAAGATGTCCACGATGTTAGGTGAGGAAAATGACATCAGTTACTCTCTTAGTTAATGTTTGCTCATCAGTAAGACAAAATATCTGATGCCCAAAGTTGGGAAGAGAAAAGTTTATTTCTTACAGTTTTTCTACAGTTTTGTACAGTTTCAGTCCATTATCAGTTGGTTCCATGGTAGGGTGGCATGGTAGGATTCAGTTCATGGTGGCTGCAAACACCAAGGCAAAAACTGCCAAAAGAGAGAGATACATGCTTTTTCCAGCCATCACATTGTATGCTGGCTCCACCTCTAGGCCGGTGTAGCACTGGCACCACCAGTCTAAGTGCTAGATAATGAACCAATCACAAATTCTGAATGCAAATACATGAGGCCTGGAGGCCACCAAAATAAAACATGACATTCCACCCTAATCCCCAAACACTGCTACACATAATTTATACAAAAGATATTTACTCCATCTCCAAAAGTTGCCAGTGTCCTAACATTTTCAACATTGTTCAGAAGTCCAAGTCCCAAGTCTTCTCTGATATGTATGGTAAACTCATACAACTCTAACCACCTATACAAATGAAACAAGACAAAACATTTCTGAAATGCAAAGCACAAGATAAACATTATCATCCTAAAAGGTACAAACAGGGGAAATTGGGAGCAAAGCAAGTCCAACATCTGGCAGGGCAAACAAAAGTCCTGGAGTTCCATGCTCAGCATTTGAAGCAATTTGCTTGCAAGCTCCAAAATGCTTGGGTGAGCCCACCTCCACCGTACTTCCAGGGATTTTAGCTCCTGCAGCTTCTCTCTTAAACACTCTCTGCTTGCTTTTTGCAGCTTCCTTGGATCATCCATGTTCCTGGCTTTTCTAAACTTCTGTGGTCTCCACTGCATCTTTGGCTTCACCCTTACATCTTTACATATTGCCCTCTCAGGGGCACATTGCTTTGTCTCCTAAGCCCTTTGCTATTGAGGTGAAAGCTGTCTTACCCTCAGAATGTGTGCAATTTCCTTGCACCTAAAGTCAGCACCATGTGGATGCCACCAAGGTTTGCTGCCAGCTGGAGTAGTGCCAGGCTTTTCTCTTTCTTAGCTGTAGAGTTCCAGTTCCTGGGTTGCTGTGCTCTGTTTACTTCATTGTAAGGAAAAGCTTCTCTATGTCCCTGCCATTCTGGAACCTCATGTGGCTTCTGTCACCATTCTGGAGCATGGTGCTCTGCAGCTTTCTCCTCTGAGCAAATTTTTTCATTTCTGCAGCTTTCAGGCTAGGCTGCAAAGGATGGAGACCCCCTGCTTCCCGGCATGCCTCTTGGTCATCTTTCTTATTTCTCTGCTTTTTATCAGCAATCCAAGTCTCAGATCTGTCTCTAAAATCCACAGTTTTCCTTCTGACCAAACGCACAGCATTTTAAATTATCCTGCCGGGCTCTTTGCTCTTCATTTGCAACATGTATCTGGCTAAAAGCCCCCAACAACATGCCACAGCCTCAACATTTGACTGCCTTGAAATTTGCTTTATAGCATGCAAACAATTGCTTCAGATGCCCAGCGAGGAACTCCATTACTTAATATTTTCCCTGTTGGATTTCAGACTTCCATTGGTCTCAATCTTTTTTATTCTCCTATTTGTACCCATTGGAAGGGTAACATTTATTTTGTGATATTTTATGTTAGACTGTTTAAATTTTTATTCATTTTTAGAGGACCTTGCAGCTTAGAGTTTGCCTTAGATGTCAGAGGAGACTTGGGCTTGGAATTTTCAGCAATGTTGAAAATGTTAGGACTTTGAGAACTCTAGGAGATGGACTAAATATCTTTTACATAAAGGAGGTGCATCAGTCTCTGTGGGCCCAAGAGTAGAATGTTATGATATGTACCCAGGTGGCCACCTAAGCCTCAAGTAGTCATGGAGGTGGCTGAATCTAGATTTGTGTTTGATTCATTTTCTAGCACTGGGATTGGTGGTGTGAATGCTGCACCCACCCAGCGTGCAGCAGGGTTGGATCTGGAATAATATATAAAGGAGGGAAGAAGGGTTGTTTCCTCTTTATTGAGCTATTTTCTCTTGCTGTTTTGGGCTGACATGAATAGCTGAGCCTGAGCCAAGCCACCCTGTCCTGAAGGGAGCTGTGTATGGGGTGAAACCTCTAAAAAGTATGAGATAAATGAATCTCTACTTCCCTCCTTTTGGGTATCAGGTAGTTTGTCTAAGTAATTAGAGAAAAGTGACCAAGACAGCAAGTACTTAACAAGACACAATTCATTGAATGTTTTTTTAATGGAATTTTTTGATGGAAATCCAGGGTCACCATGTCATGAACACAGCAACAGGATACCCCTCATGCTATGTGCCTGCATTACTCTCATATTTTAGACCATCAGAGAGAGGGAATAACTGTTCCCCAAGGATGGTGATGGAGTAGAGAGGGTCTTTCCCCTGGTGAAGCCCAAGCTCATGAAGCTCGCTTACATTTTGACAGCAAAGAGAGTAAGCCAGGAGCCCTGGGACTCAGGAGGGATAACAGGGCCTGGCTGAGTCACTCTGGAGACTTCACACTGGGCCGGCAACACAGATCATACAGATGAGTGCTTCTGCCTCTGAGGCCTGTGGCTGCCCTGGTTGCAGAAAGGAGCTTCTGGAGGGATGGTAGGCTTGGTTCCGTGGGGAGAGAGAAGGGGCTGAGCCTTCCGGTCATGTGTAGAGATAGCAGGCACCAGGACAGCTTGTGAAGACGTCTATCATCAGCTGTCACTCACAAAACTCTCCACTTGTCCCTTTTCCATTTGCAAGAGATCCATCATCCATTTTTATTATTTCTTTGAAAACAGTTTCTGCAAGCCCACAGCCAGATTCATTCCACACCAGAGGTAAAGCTGGCCAGTAGCTGGCAGACTAACCAGTGAGACCAGTCCAGTCCTAGCTGAAGGTACACAGGCACAGGCATGGTCAGGGGTGTTGAATAGTATGAAGCAGCAATGAGGGGTGAGCATTTACTAAATTACATGAATCAGTATTGAGCTGTGGAAGACAGAATTGTGGAATAGAAGCAGACTGATCCACCACTGTATACCACAGAACTCTGGAGAACTCCACCAACAGAAGACCAGCCCCAGACCTCATGTGCAGAGGTCAAGATCATCTCCAAACCCAGCACACATTCCAGAACAAACTTGGTTGTACAACACAGCACATTTCTGACACATGTCCTGGACACTAACACAGATCTGTGGAAATGACAGAAATGTTAAGACTTTCATTCTACTCACTTTGGGTGATTTGTTATCCTTTTTTATTGCTGGGTTTTGCCGTTTTGTTTTGTATTTTGTGGTTATTTTGGCTTTGGTTTTTATCTGTTTTATTCTTTCTTTCTTTTGTTCAGTGTTTAGTTTCTTATCCTTCATTTTTGTTTTCTATACTGATCTTTCTTTCTTTCTTTCTTTCTTTCTTTCTTTCTTTCTTTCTTTCCTTTGGCATGTTTTGAGTTTATTGTAATGTCATGTGAGTAACCTTGTCTCTTCTCCTTATTACTTACTTCAACACTCTTTTGTTTTATCTTATATTTTTTTCTGTCACATGTCCTTCAGTTCCCCAAAATTTGAAGGTCATTCTTTGTCCTGCACACTACTGATTCTACTATATTTAAATGCGTTCTTCTCTTAATCTTGTCCCCTACCCTCTTAACAGCTCCTACCCTGAAACAGGGTAAAGGCATGTCACTAAGGCATCAAGAATGTCATATATGCAGAAAATTGTTAAAAACAGTATAATTTTCTCCTGTAGTAAAGGAATCAGTTTAATATATATATATCACAGTTTGTAAGTAGCTAAGCTATACTTGAAGCTATTCTTATTGCTAGCTGTAATACTTTTTCATGATCCCATGCAATTTATATTCAGTCTTTCTTCCATTTATAAGAACACTGTGGTTGTATGGGGTAATGATCATCACCATAGGCCAATATGAAAGGACTGAGTGCTGAGCCAAATAGCAATTTTCTTCTATGATCAATTGGGAAAATAGGTTCTTGGGATAGACATAAATAACTGCTTGTCTCTAGAATACATCCCTGAAGAACAGAGGTCCCCTATGGAAGCCTTGACTCTAGTAATGAAATTATTTTCCATTAGAAGTCAGCAAGCATTAATACAAGAAATGAAATAAAAAGTAAATTTGACAAGACACAAAAGCAAAATATAACCCTAGATTTCCAAATCACCCAGGACAAGCCTAGAACCCAATAAGATGAGTAAATTGGAAGTCACATAAGTGAGCAATCTGATAGGATAGCAACAGAAGTGAAAAAATACAAGAAGGCTATAGCAAAAACAAATCTCTCAGGTATAAAAGTAAATGACGCTCAAATTGAAAGATATTACAGTAGACACAGATAAATTTATAAGAGATTAGAACAGTGATAGAAACCATGATGTCCAGTGTAGGAAAGAAATGGAATCTATGAGACAGATCCAAACAGAAATCCAAGAGTTTAAAACCTCAATTAATAGCATACAAAACATGTTGAATGGAGGTGAGAAAGAATGTCAGATCTTGAACGCAGGAATTGTAGCTAGTAACGACATAAAGAAAGATACTTGAAAATTATCCAAGAACCTCCCTCCCTCCACCAAAATCAGTGACACTCAGCCACCTTATCCTTAACAGTGGAGCTAAGCAGTTCTCCCCTGGAAGAAACCACATGTTAACAAATGATACTGGAAAAACTGATACTGGCTGTCCTTACAGCAAACAGTAAAACTGTCTATCAGCATGCACTAAAGTAAAATCAAAACAGATGAAACATTTGAATGCTAAAAGAGAAACACCAGAGCTTCTGGAAGAGACAATAGGCAGAATTGTTGACAACATGCATGCAGGCAGAGTTCATAAACAAAACCCCACCCGGATATGAAATGATGCTGTGTAAATAACAGGGATCTCACTGTATTAAAAAGCTTTTGCACAACAACAACAAAAATGATCAACAGTGTGCAAAGACTACCCAGAAGGTTGGAAAAATTTTAGCTAGATTTCCCCACAGTGTTTTTATTTGAAAACATAAAGGACTGAAAAAACATTAGCACCCTCCAGATTTAAAGACCAAATGCAATAATGGGCATTTGAGATGCATACACACTTATCACATGAAGAGATCAAATAAAAAAAAAACATATGAAACAGTGTTCTACATCACCGGTTATGAGTGAGATTCAAATTCAACCAATGCTAAGATGCCAGCTCACTCCAGAAAAAATGGCTAAAATCAAGAAATCAACCAATAACAAATACTGAAGGGGTTCTTGGAAAAAGAAAAACTCCACTCTTGTTTGCAGTCTAGTGTGACCACTATGGAAATCAGTATGAATCCTCCACAATTGAGTTAGATATCCCATTGGACCCAGCTTTTCCATTTCTGGGTATTTTTTCAGAAGAATTCAAAGCATCACACCACAATAATATATGCTCATCCATATTTATAGAAGCATAGTTTCTCATAGGTAAATATTGAAAAAACCCAAATGCTCATCAGCCAAAGAATGATTAAAGAAGATGTGGCTTGCTTTATACGGTGGAGTAGTACTACTAGGCCTTATAGGTTAATTTGAGCTATTTCAGGATAAATGTACACAATTTGGAACAATAATTTTAAGTGAAATAAATTGGACACACATATATAAACATTGCATTGTCTCCTTACTGTGAGAAACTGAAAGAGTAAATGAGGAACAAACATACACTATTGGGAAATGGGAAGTATCTGTTTAAAAGGAAAGAAAATTAAGGCTGTGGGAAAGGGGACAGGAAGAAAGGGAAAAGGTGTAAAAATATTTTAAAAGGATAAAGATGGGGACAAGGCTTTGTAAATTGGGAGGCAAAGAGGAGTTGAAGTAAGGAGAGAGGATTGAGAAAATTAGAAAAATTAAAATCATTCACAAACTCAATAAGAGGAATATGACAATTATGTATGTGTCTGGTGTAGTCATAAACTTAACTATCCATAAAATATAAATGGCCACTATATCTTTTCATTAAAATATTACATGTAACATACATATCAACAGGTATTAAAATTAAAAACATGCAAGGAATTAATTCAAGTATACTGATAACAAAATAGAATTGAATTTCAGATGTGATGACTTTGATTGAAATACTGTGTTCTCTCTGGGACATATTTTACTTCTTTGAACTTAAAAAGATGCATTAAATTTTAAGTTTTAACTCTGTATTAGCCAATACATAGACTTGACTATAAAAAAGGATAACCAAAGAGCATTGGGAAAGCTATGAGTCAGTGTGATTGGTTAACTCAAATATGTTCTTTGCATTGTATCAGTTGTGTTACTACTATATTTTAGGGGTTGCAAGTAAACACAAATGTAAAAGTCAATGAAATACTTATAATCTAAGAATAAAATTGTATGCAATATGATCAAGTTTATGATGCAAGAACAATTTGACATATGCAAATTAACGATGATAATACATCACTTTGATATGAAAATCTACTACTTATCTCAATAAACAGAATACAACTTTGGACAAAATTATACATTCTTTCAAACTAGTACTGCAGATACAAGGTACAGGACTTTCTTACCTCAGTGTACTAGAATACATTCACCATGTTACTGAACAGAAAAAAAACATTGCTACTGATATGGAATTGAACGCAAGGATTTCTCACTGCTACTTGATATACTGTTTTAGTTTTTAGCATTAATTAGTGTGTAAAAAACCAAAAATTAACACATTGCAAGAATTTAAGAAAGAAATCAAGTCATCCTGATTTGTAGATCATATGTTCCCTAGAGTATTCAAAAATTTCCACAAGAAGACTTTCCCATCAGATAAAACACATTTAGCAATGAGCCAAAATTTGAAATCAACGTAAAAGTCAATAGCTCTTTTATTCACCAGTAAAATTTTCATGAGGAAAATCATTAATCAAATAATTCCACATTCAGTACATTCAAAAAATGTTTGGACATGGACTGAATCCAACTTAGTAAGAGACAGCTGCAATTCATATTCTGAAGCATTGTAGAAAATTAAAAAGAAACTTGGCAATATAAAGGCCATAAATGCTCATGAACCAGCAGGATGAATACTGTGAAAATAATTATTTTATCAAAAGCAATCCACAGAATGAAGGTAGTGCCATCAAAATTACAAGACATGATCTGCAAAAATAGAAAAAAAAACCCTAAATATTGTTTGGAACAACAGAATACCTACACAACTTCAAAAGAAATGAGCAGATAGAGCATGTTAGAGGTATAACAGTACAAAATATCAAAATACACAACCAAAACATAGTAATAAAGTAGCATGGCTCTCAAAATGGGCATTTAGACTGCTGAGACCGAACAAAGGGCTGAATGAATGCTCCCAGTCCCCGCAATCTGATTCTCAGTGAATAAGAGAAAAACAAAAGTGAGAGACATAGGCTCCTTAACAAAAGATACTGGGAAATCTGAGTATCCACATATAGGAAACTGAACATGGTCCCTCCCTGTCACCCTATGCAAAATCAGCTTAAAATGCATCCATAGCCTAGAAGCCTTCAAAACACAGCAAAACTCATCCTGACATCTTTTCTGACTGAGGATTGATGTTCAAATTACGGAAGTGGCTCAAAAAAATCTCCAAATACCCTACAAAACACTTCTCAGGAAAATAAGCTGGACACACGTTTTTAAAAAGAAATACAAATGAACAAAAAGTATTTATAAATATTCGATGTCTACAGCCATAAGGAAGCACAAATTCCCTCTCACCCTGCTCGGCGTGGACACTATCAACAATCCACAAGTGCTGGTCAGGACGCCGGACACAGGAAGCTGTGAAATCTGCTGGTGGGAATGTGAATCGGCAGGGCACATAGACTGATCAAGAGGGATGACTTGACCATGCCAGTGTACAAGGCTGGGATGAGCTCAGAAAGCAGAGTGATCATCACTGCTCACTGCCTTGAGAAAGAGAGAAAAGCACTTCATTCCGTGATTGAGAAACTGCTTCTCATTCTACCTCACAGCTTGGAGTTTTAGGAACCAAGGGGAGGATCTGAAAAGCTGGTGACCCTGGACAGAGTAGCACGGCTGGATCTTCACTGTGACACTGTGTAATCACCTCTTAGAATAATTCAGGTCCAACTGAGCCATAGAAAATTTCTTCACTAAACAATGGTGTAATTGTGGGGGTAGAGGGAAAGCTGTACACCAGGGACTAGGGTTCTGCAGTGGTTTTCCTTTTCCCTGAAAGGGTGACAGTACTGAAAATTGAACTCCGGGACAGAACTTACCATAGCCAAGAGCTCAAGAAACCTGAACATATAAATATGACGGAGCCTCACCTTGCAAAACACAGGCTGCAGAAACACCTCCAAGGCAGACTCATCATAGAACTCACTATACCACTCTTTGAAAGGTGAGTAGCCCAACAAGGTGCATTTACTCACATCAAGTTGTCTTCAGATATTCTCTCAGAAGCCTGAAACTTGCCTCTCTTTGCCTGAACAAGAAGTTGTTCTGAAGATCTGTGAGCTTTAGGACCCTGACTCTTCTTAACATCTTTAAAATGCCAGCACCTTAGGTAAAAAGGGCACAGCAGGTCCAGAAATCACTACTGCAGACATCACAAACCATTTCTGTCCCTGTGCCTTGGATCTGACAGCACCAGGGAGCTGGTGCGTTTTCCTTTGCATAGTATTTCCTCCTTGCGTACCTTGAGGTATCAGAAAGCTGTAGAAGCCATTCACTTTCTATGAAAAATTCTTTTCTTATTCCTGAGATTTTCCTTGCACTAGGACACTGTCAGCATCATACCTTTTTATAAAATGTGATGTTTCATATTTGGTAAAATTCTTTTCTTCAATATGGGCTAGTTGTGTGATTTTTTGCTGTGTTGTATACTCAACTAGTGCCTTACATTTTAATTTACTCTTCATAGGAATTTATACGCCTTCTTCACCTAACACATAACATGCCAATGAACTTACTTTATTCTACATCTGTTTGATATAAGGACCATTAATCATTATTAAGATTAAAATTTACAGTTGATTTTTATAAAATTTTCACCATGAAGGTCCTAGGATT
Source organism: Cavia porcellus (assembly GCF_034190915.1). Lineage (NCBI taxonomy): Eukaryota > Metazoa > Chordata > Mammalia > Rodentia > Caviidae > Cavia > Cavia porcellus. The sequence continues at coordinate 6,138,586 of NW_026947496.1, read as the reverse complement.
TGATTTTAAATGACAAGAAAGAATTAACTTTAGTTTTATCCTAGTGTTGTGAAAGAAACAGCACTAATTTTAGCTTTTTACTCATGAAAATTGGACCTGAGATAACTGCTCTATTCTTCCTAAAGTATAAATTAATTAACCCAAAAGGAGCATCATACATGCATCTGAATGCAATGTAATTCTTTAGAAAGAGCAAATAAAAATTTTCCCCAGACATACTGATGAGAATTTACTTCATTCTCCTCTGATGTTTTGATGTCATTCAGGGGAAAAAAGGTGTCGTTTACTGAGGATGTGACATCTGGTGTTGGCATGACTCAGAGCTTTGGAGTTTGAGGAAAGTTGGAGGAAGCAGGTGAAAGCAGGAAGCCCTGGACCACAGACACAGGAACAAAAAGGAACAAGAAAGCATTAAAATGCCTTCAGGATTTTGAGAAACATAAATTACGATGGTTTTTAACAAATTCCAGTCTCTGAATGAACACTTGATCAATTCTTATTCTAGATTATGAATCAGTACTGCTGAGCTAGAGACAATTTCATTCTGTGCTGGACAGGAAGCAGTGTCCTGTTCCTGTGCTGTTCGAATGTAATGAAGAATTTTCTGCCTGGCAGGCAAGGTCAGAACTTTAACTGGTATGCTGCAGTCATCACACCAAATGAAGCCAATCCTGTGATCAAACATTCTTCTGTGTATTTTATGATCTTAGAGGCCTTCAGTGCAAAGAATGCTAACAGATTCACTTAGTTTTCTGTAGGAGGTAGAGGTCATAGTGTGACATCAATTTCTCAGTTAGAAAATGACCTAGAAGCTCCTAGTTGTGAAAACATAAAATCCTCTCCAGTTCTGAAACATATACATGAGCAGCTTTAGCTGAAAATGACCAAAGCAGCATTACTGTTACTGCACTGACGGGGAAAAGAAGACAGCTGAAAAGTGAGCAGAAATATGGTTTCCATTTTCACACCACAGGGGACACATGTGATGATGCCATTAATTGAGTGACATCATCCCATACCACCCATGGTCTTTTGAAATCAATTGCTGGGAATCTGATAGAGTTAAAGGCAAGCATAGGAAGCCATGCTGCTTGGGGAGATTTGGGGTTCAACTCAGGCATGTACCTGTTGAACATAGGTGACTACATAAGGATTTGACCAAGTAGAAGTGTTTACAACTTTGGAGGTAAAGAAAAATTTGCCTTATTAACTTGCAGTTGTTCATACAAGTCACCAGACCTGCACTAGAATACATCTGGAATAACCTGCAGGACTGAGCAGCAAAAGGCACAAAGTCCTTTCACCACCTTTGAATCTGCACCTTTACATGGAATGCTGTCTGTCGCAGGGCAGAAAAATGTTATCAGACTCTGTGTTATATATACGCATGTGTCATTATTATTGAAGATTTCTTCAGAAAGCTATGCATGTACTGATTCCATTCTTGCCTGTTAGAAATGCCACCGAACATTGTCAAGAAAGCAATCTCTGGCTTGCTAACTGGACTTGGCACTATGGGGAACATCTTTGTTTTTGTGAAGTACATAATCTATTCTTGTGTTGGATTTCTGGGATGGTGATTATTATATGTCTGGGTGTAGTTTTATTTTGGTTATGACTATTTGGAGTTCTATATGCTTCACTGATCCTGATGTCAGTTTCTGATCTCATGCTTGGGAAATTTTCAGCTATTACTTCTCTAAATATCCTCTTGATATCCTTTATGTTGTCTCCTTTTTCATTAATCCCTATCATTCTTATGTTATTCTTCTTTGCATCGTCTTGCAGTTGTTGAATTGTTGCTTCCTGATTCCTTGTTATTTTTAAAACATTTTTCCTTTCCTGTTCACTAGCTGCTATCCTGTCTTCAAGGTCTGAAATTCTATCTTCACTTTCATTAAGGCGGTTTTTACAACTTTCAGTGGAGTTTTTTATTTCCTGTATATCTCTGTGCATCTGCATTATGTATTCTGTTTGTTTCTTATATTGCTCGTCTAGGGATTCTATCTTTTTGTTTAGTTCCTCCAATTTTTTATCTGTGTTTTCTTTAGATATATTTAGAATCTCTTTCATTTCTTTTATCATTTCTTCTTTTATCTGGGAGATTATTTCGAGTTTGAATTTCTTTAAAGCTTCTTGGAGTTGCTTGTCAACTTCAGTAGCTATTGTGTCTGATATATGAGGTGGATGGGGTATATTTTCTTCTAAATACATTCCTCCTAGGGTTTCCTGAGATGGGCTGGAGGTTTGAGGTTGTAATTTGGTCTTTCGTTTTGTCATTTTCCTATATTTCTGTGTTTCAAGTGTTATTTGAAAGCTTCCTCAGGATCTGTTGAAAATCCCCTTCTATGTTTGCAGCTACTGAGACTCTGGCACCACGCTACCCCAAGCCATTGGGCCTGCAGAACCAATGGCCCTCCTCTACTTGTTCAGAACTCCGCAGTTCCAGACAAGCTGGGCCTCAGGGACACTGTGCGCCCACCTGCCCCTTGGAAGATCCACAGCTCTTCAATCGCAGCCGGGTTAGGGTACTCACCACAGGCTGCAGTGCCTCAGGAGCCTGTGATCCCTCCCTGCTTGCAGAGATATCCACAGTCCTCCAGACAAAGGAAGGGGCTTCTGCAGGCACTCCAGATTCGCCCAGCTCCTCCTCTGCACGCCGATGGCTAGGCGCGGCTGGGCTCAGGGATAGTGTAGGACCGCCCACCCGTCGGGAGCTCAGCAGACCTCCAAGTGTAGCCAGGATGGGGAGGCGGCTGTAGTGGCCTCTAACCCACTGCTCCACTTCACTGCACCCAGAAGCCTGGGGGGTCCGGAACAGTCTGAGATTTGGGCAGACTGTGCTGGGCACTCACCACAGACCGAGGGGCCTCAGGAACCTGCGATCCCTCCCTGCTTGCAGCAATATTCAGTCCTCCAGACAAAGGAAGGGGCTTCTGCAGGCACTCCGGATCCGCCCAGCTCTTCCTCTGCATGCTGATGGCTAGGTGTGGTTTTGACTGATTAGACTCTGTTCCATTCTGTGTGATAGTATCAAGTCTGAGGGTATAGGCAACTACTTTGAAGGCAATAAGATTCACAAAGATGCCCATTCTGGTTTGACTATTGTCTCCTTTGGAAGTCCTGTAATGTTTACAATGCCTAAGTTTTATTGGTCTTGTTCTCTGCTGTTTTGTCCAACTTTATAATATCTAATGAGATAGACAATTCTTTTTAAGGAAACAAGAGACAACGTTGATAACCATTGTTAATAACCTTGTACTCTGTTCTACATCATGTGCTATGTCTATCCTTGGTTTTGACTGACAGCTTTGTTTTGCCATATTTGACTTTATTCTCTCCCCCCCCAAAAAAGTAAGAAGAACTAAAGAGTAATAAAATCCAAAATGTGTAAATTTTGTTGTAAAAAAGAGAGGGAGGAAAAAAAAAGAGCTCTAACGGATATAACAGCAAGTGTGTTTAGGGGTGTTAAATAGCTCACTATATTAATATTTTTGGATCATTGAACACAGCTGTTTGCAGTCTCTCTGTTTGAATGTCCACCTTGTATTCTTTGATACTGTGATTTGAGCAACTATCTCTAAGATGATAATATGTAATCTATTAACAGGTGATTTCTTACTGTTATTTTTTTTGTAGTTCTGTATTATGTGTAACCTTACACTGCTTTGTTTTGTTTTGTGTTTTTCTCTTTTTCCTCTTAAATAAAAAACAAAAAAGATGTACATGCTCGTATTTGGAGACAGTGACATGAAACCTATACATCTCATTCTCATCCATTTAGCTGTTCCAAATAGCATGACTATGCTTTCCAAGGGAGTGCCAGGGACTTAAGCAGCTTTGGGTATGAGACACTTCCTAGATGACACAGGCTTCAAAATTGTTGTTTGTATGGAGAGTTTCCAATGACCTCTCCATCTGTACCAGCAATCTCCTCACAGTGGTCCAGGCTGTCACCATCTGTCCCAGACATTCAGAGTGGAGGAGGCTCAAGCCAGGTCTGCACACTATGTCCTCCTTGTGCTTCTATCTTTTGAAAGTCTCAACTCTTTGATAGCCATAGACATATTCCACTCCATCACAAATATCAGGACGAACTCATCAAAGGTTAGTAACACTGAGAGTTACTGTTTGTTTTTTGTTTTTTTTTTTTCTAACAGAAAGTAAAAAGATAAAATGGATTTTTCTCACCTGTATGGTGCTGCAGGATGCGAGGTTTTAGGGGGTCATGAGTGCGGCCAGCAGCTACATGGTGAAGGTTCTCCACAAACACCACCAGAAGGTTCTTCATCTTCAGAACACCGAGTTTCTCTACACAGCTCGTCCTGAAATCAAAGCTGCCCAAAGCATTCTCCTTCTGATGCTTTGCTTTCTTGTGTTTTATTGGGTAGATTGTCTCCTTTCTCTGTTTATAGATTACTCCTTAGTGACTCAGTCCGCTGTCATAAATGCTTGAGAATTTCTCACCCTCGGTTATGAAGATCTTAGTCCATTTATATTGATTCATAGAGAGGGGCACCTGGGTCACTTGTGTGACACAAAGACGCTGACACTTTGCTGTGGAAATTTTCTTTTTAATAAGTCAATATGGAACAGTACTTGATTCTTTTGTGCAATGTGTGAACCTAATTATATTAAATTAGCTTACACAGATAAGATTTCATTCTCAGACAGCTGTCCTGAATTCTGCAACCCTGAGCTCACACAGACCTTATAGAAATACAGAGCAATTCACAAATCTCACTGCCCAAACTGCCACCCTATAGCAGTAGCTCTAATTCTACTGGTCAGCCATGTAGGACTGCTGATACAGCAGAAAATCACTTGGTAAATTGTACTACAATTATAAGCAGCCAGTGATTTGATTTCTAGACATAATTTACCTATATGTTCTCTCTTTGAGAATTAGAACTGAAAAAATTTCTATGAAATATAATATATATTATTATATAACTGCCTGGTAAGTGCTGGCCAAGAGATCTACTTTTGTGTTCTCCTTGAAAACTCTGTAAATATCAATTTTAAAATACTTTAGAGGATTTTTGCAAGAATTTTGGATTACAAATATGGAATGATATACAAGGACTACTTTTAATCAACAGAAAAATAGTGCAACAATAAAAAGTTACAAAGTACAGTGGAAATTTTTAAGTTTGGTATTGAGCACATAAATATTTTAGAGGACTATAGAGAAAATAAAAATTTTAGATGGATGTATGGATAAAAATTTCATTTAAGACTGTTCATATTTCTCTATTTTTAAGCATGTGAATTCAGCTCTTTGCATAATTAAAAATCAATTATCTTTAAATATTTATGGTTTATTTATCACAGTGGTACCAATATCTTTACACTCAAGGATTTACAAAGAAGCTGATTTGATGTTCATTGAATAGAGAATTCATTCCTGAAGTATTTCAGTAAAGTACAGGAATGTATTAATAAAATTTGAAGAGTATTTGAAAATACTTAGTGTAGTTCACATACAGACTGAACAAAGAGTTTTTGTTCACATTTTGGTCTACACGCATTCCATAAACCTTCCTCCGCCTCTTCAACAGTCTGGGCCGAATTTTAGGCTCAATAGTGCTCCAATAAGCAAAGGTGCTTTTCTATTTATTGTGAGGAGACTGTACAATTTACGCAGAGCTTTGAAGTCAACTGTTTCTCACAGACCTTGTTTTCTGTTACTCTTCTGTGATCTATTGAGAAAACTGTCTTCCTAATGTAAGGCCTGCATGACTGCATGAGCTGTACTATGTATATCAGATTCACAGTGAGGATTTTGTCTGCAGAAGCTCTTTCCTTGTACCCAGCATTAAAATAAAAGACACAACAAGAAATTTCCACATCAGTCATTGAGTTAGATCAAACAGGAAGAGAATTAAAGGACCTGACTAATCAGAACAGCTGATGTTTCTTCCAGAAATCATGCTTTCCTGCCACGAAGGAAGCATTGAGTTCATTGCTCAGAGCCAAGCATAAAAAAAGAAAAGAAGGACCAAAACTCATGTCCAACTCCTGTAACAAAGACCCAAACAAATCCACTCAAGCTCCAGCAAGAACTATAGGACTGAGGGTTGAGACAGAATCAATGCTTGACCGTAAACTTAAAAAAAAAAAAAGACACCCAAAGACATAATATAGTAACCTTTGTTCATTTTCTGTTAGTTGGTTCTGAATACCCTGTAATAGCTTCATTCTCTTAAATTGTTTTACATTGTCTTTTTATGTTTGATACTGTACTATATAAAGGTATACTCAAATATTGCAAGGACAGAGACACTATGGTAGCTACTGTTTCGGCCGATTGTTTTGTGGTGAAACACTGTGTTGCTTAAACTGTTCTGTTCTGACCTGTTTTGTTACATCCTCTTTTGTCTTAATCTTTTTTAAAATAAAATTTAAAAAAAAAGAAATAAAGACATCACAGGGAAGCACAGATATCATCCGTGAACATCTCACTGAGCTGCAGGAACTCACTCATGCATGCAGCCAGCAACCAGCCCAGAGCAGGAAACAGGCAACATCTGCTCCCAAGAGCACCCATGGGACCATATTCCAGACGCAGCACCTCAAGGGCACTTCTCATTCTGTCACCGGAGAACCATTCATTATCAATACAGAATATATTTTGAAAATGGTCACAAAGATTTCTCTCAAATGTTAGCAAGCAACAAGATCTTATGCAGAAGTGGGCTGCCTCTCACATCACACTTCTTGACTCAGGGCACGTAGAGCACAGGGTGGAGGAAAGGAGAAATGGTAGCATTCAGTCGCCCCAAGAATGAAGCCACAGATTCAAACCTTGTTCCTCAACATGAAGCTCTGTGCACCTCACCCAACCCCAACCATCGCCAGTTGCACACACACCCCTTTTCACAGCAGAGTTTCTCAAAAGCAGTTCGTGTTAAGCAGTGATGTAAAAGAATTCAGTGTCTGCCGAGTGTGAAAAGATGTCCTCTGGGATCTGTGAAGCAAGACAGAGTAGGACTAGGAGCCATGGACAGGAGCTCTGGGTGAAGCCCAGGGAGGAAGGGCCTGGCTACTTCCTGAGGCCAGGATGGACTGAGAGTCTGCAGCGAGGTGGTACCTCTATCACCAGAGGCCGAAGGTTCTCATTTCAAAGCAATAGAGACCACAATGGGCAAAGTGTGATTACCTTTTTGTTGGCAGCTCAAAGCTTTGAGTCCCCGGGCCTCTGCACCCTTGGTGTAAAATTAATCTCTGAGTGCAGGGCTTCCTAGGTACTTGGTAATGCTGTATATAGATGGGAGCTTGCTTCAGTGATAATAGAAATTAAATAAACCTCAGCAAAAAACACCAAGCTTTAATTGAGGAAAAGGGGAAAATGGGATGGAATTTATCTAGAGAAAAAAAAGCGGGGGGGGGGACAGGACCAGAGCTCTGACAAGGAATATCAGGTTGGTCTGTAAACAAAAGAATGGGATCAGCATTCATGGCACCTTGGGGTAGGCAGGGGGCCTGGGGTTTTCCTTTAATGAAGAGTATGACAGACTTTTGGAAACTTCTTCTTTCATTGTGAGGGGTTCATTATTAGGGAAAGAGCTATCGGTGGCTGCTCTGCGTTTTCAGGCATCATGAGCCACACAATGTGACAACACCTAGGCTCCTGCAACACAAGCATGGGGAGAGAGCAGAGGCATATTGTATGCAATATCACCAGGAAGTGATAGAAAGCCATGGGCCACTCTTAGTGAAAACAGGACATGGATGAGTTCCTTCTGAGCCAGACAAATAGATGGTTGAAGTCTTATGAGATATGCCTGGAGTGGTGTTTCATGATGTAGTCAAGGTGATATTAGCAATTGATTGGAGGATCACTAGTGAACACACACAAAAGGAAAGAGGAAATTTGTTTTGGGCTGAGGGAAGAAAAAGAAGAAATTGACGTGCTCTTGTGTCTGGGTCCTTCGCCATGTCAGACTGCCATCATGATGACTTGGGTGGTTCTATGAGAGAAGAAAACCATCATTCCCATCTATGGCTTTTAGCAGGGCAGTGGCTCTCTTGAGAGAAATCTTGAGAGAAGTTTAAAGATACAAGGTGCTACGAATAGCAAAAACAGAATTCTGAAGAGGGGACCTCAAATAGGAAGGATAATGGAGACTCTGGAGTGTACAGCAGGACACCAAGTAGACCAGAGACAGGAACCTGATATTTTTTTGTATATTGGCATCAATATCTTGAAATTTTCTATCTTCATTTTCGAGAATAACTGACTGATTTATGAAGTAACAGCCTTCTTCTCCCAGCTTGCCAGAGGTGCCACCATTTTCAACTTCCAGGACATCAAGAGCTCTGTGAATCTGGAGGACTACCACAGCCAACAGGTTCGTTTCACCATGGAGAAAGTCAATGGACTTTGAGACAGATTTCTCCAAATCAGGATGTGGGCTTTCACCACCAAAAAGCGTCTCATCTTGGCTGACACCTTGCCATCAGCTTCTATATGGGTATTACCTGTCATCCTGACAACCACTTTGAGATAATTGGTTTTAGTTCATTAGATAACTGAGTATAAATGTTGGTGTCCATCACAATACCTCCACTATGACAAAAGCTGAAAAGAGACCTATACTCATTATGTTTGGAGCAACAGGAATGTTCCTGTGGGATATGTGGTGATGTAGGAGTGAAATAGGGTTTTGTAACCCTGTTATGATTTGGAGTTTAGTAAGGATTGTAACTTGTGGTGCCACAGAAAATAGAGTGCAAGAGCCCTGTGGTGTCAGTGGAATATTGTGCTCCTTGAACAAAGAAGAAGAATCATCCATGGGGTGTGAAGTTGGGAGCTGAGGATTCAGTATAGGGTGAAAGTGTATACAGAAGATTAAGGTTCTCAACTTAGAGACAGACCTGGACAGTGTGGAGTGATAGAATCAAGAAAGGTTATCTGGCCATATCTGTCCTGGAATTTAAACTAGAAGAGTGTTGGCTTTGAGGTTAGTTTGCTGTGAGGAGGTGTTTACAGTGGCTGGATAAATTATGTACTGGTCTTGCTAAAAGGGTATATAGAGCCAACAGTCAGAAAGGTCTTAGTAGTGGTTTCTGGAATCTGAAAATTGTGGTTAAGGAGTTGAGGAATGGAGAGTGAAGTGGCGGTGTGACAACAAGATGCACAGGAGGGAAGGAGATTAAGAGAGACAGACTGCTAGGAGGTAGTCTCTTGTTGAGTGTTAGGAACATCTTTATATCAGTATAGCCTACATAGGTTCAGAATCTCCATGTTCAGCTCTTTGGGAGTAGCAGCGATGATCATGGGTGTATAATGGTGCAATGTAAGATGAATTATGGGCCAATTGATGGCAATGTTTAGATAAAAATAATTATCATGGTTTGTCTAAAAGTTGGCCCATAGTATCAATCCTGTTGACTCAACTACAATAGGGACAATGAAAAGATGACTCATCATAGCAGGGTGAATAGTTGGGGTTTTCTGGACAAAGTAAAATGATGGACCCTGAGACAAGACTGAGCATAGGCTCTTACCATTGGTGTCTATGACAGAATTTGGGGAACACCATTGAATATCAAGTGTAAGTGTGCTTGATGCCCTTTTTTGAGCCATAATCATGTGGTGGGAATCAGCTGATCCCCCTAGTTGGTGAGGTAGAAGTTATAAACGTGAGGTGGGGAGGGCTGTGACAGTGTCACTGCAAGTGGGATGAGAGCCTACTATATAAAGGAACTCGTGTTTTGCTTGATATGGGGGTTTAGAACACAAGTTGAGAGTGAAGAGAATTAAGAATTTTAGTGAGATGAACATGGGTGAAAGACAGCAAACATGATAACCACTCTGGTGGGAAGAGCTTGGGATCAGAGACATCTAGGTTGTTGGGGCACTGGTTAGCCTGAGAAATGTAGAACCAGGAAGAAAGGCCAATGACTGTGATTGCTACTGGATTCATGAGAAGGTCAAAGTGAGGTCCCTTCTACTTGGGTTGTAGGCCTGAGGGCTTAGAATTTTGAGATATATTACATCTCTAGAAGTTATAGCAGGGTTCCAGTTTGGGGTTATTAATTGGCTGTTTCAGACAAAGGTCAGCATGTTGTTACAGCAAGTAACTGAGAAATAAAGGAATTGGGACACATTTGGCTCTAGGACGATGGTTTTATGGGGTAGAAGATTGTGGAGTAAATAGGTCTACCAAACAGGCTTAGGAAAGTATGTGTCCAAGGAAACACGCTAAATCAGGTTAGGGAAAAGAAAGCAGTTGGGGTCAGGGAAGGTGTAGCTCAAGAATGAGTTTTGTGAGGTGTGTATTTAGAGGACTGTTTGCCTTTTCTACTTTTTCTAAAGATTGTTGAATGTATAAATGCCAAGTGATATTTAGGCTTGAGGATAGCTGGGAGATGAAAGCTGGGCCATTGGTCTGCCTGAGTGCCTCAGCATCGCTGACCATTGCAGGCCACCCCACCAGGTGGAGGAAGAACACCAAGCCCCACCCCTGCTCGGCCACTGTGCTTTCTAGCATCCCTCGGTGCACCCCCACTGCTGCTGTTGCACAGTGTAAGGCTCTGCATTGAGGAGGCCGCTGGGCTCTGTTTACTTCATTGTGAGGAAAAGCTTCTCTATGTTGCTGCCATTCTGGAACCTCATGTGGCTTCTATCACCATTCTGGAGCATGGTGCCCTGCAGCTTTCTCGTCTGAGCAAATTTTTTCATTTCTGCAGCTTTCAGGTTAGGCTGCAAAGGATGGAGACCCCCTGCTTCCCGGCGTGCCTCCTGGCCATCTTCCTTATTTCTCTGCTTTTTATCAGCAATCCAAGTCTCAGATCTGTCTCTACAATCCACAGTTTTCCTGGAGTTTTCCTTCTGGCCAAACTCACAGCATTTTAAATTATCCTGCCGGGCTCTTTGCTCTTCATTTGCAAACATGTATCTTGCTAAAAAACCCCAACAACATGCCACAGCCTCAACATTTGACTGCCTTGAAATTTGCTGTAGGGCACGCAACCAATTGCTTCAGATGCCCAGCGAGGAACTCCATTACTTAATATTTTCCCTGTTGGATTTCAGACTTCCATTCAATCTTTTTTATTCTCCTGTTTGTAACCATTGGAAGAGTAAGTTTTATTTTGTGCTATTGTATGTTAGAAGTGTTTAACTTTGTATTCATTTTTAGAGGACCTTGAAGTTTAGAGTTTGCCTTAGATGTCACAGGAGACTTGGAGCTTGGACTTTTCAGAAATGTTGAAATTGTTAGGACTTTGAGAACTCTAGGAGATGGACTAAATATCTTTTATATAAAGAAGGTGCATCAGTCTCTGTGGGCCCAAGAGTAGAATGTTATGATATGTACCCAGGTGGCCACCTAAGCCTCATGTAGTCATGGAGGTGGCTGAATCTAGGTTGGTTTTTGATTTGGTTTGTAGCACTGGGATTGGGGGTGTGAATGCTGCACCCACTTAGGCTGCAGCAGGGGTGGATCTGGAATAATATATAAAGGAGGGAAGAAGGGATGTTTCCTCTTTATTGAGCTGTTTGCTCTTGCTGTTTGGGGCTGACATGAACAGCTGAGCCTGTGCCATGCCACCCTGTCCTGAAGGCAGATGTGTATGGGCTGAAACCTCTAAATGTATGAGATAAATGAATCTCTCCTTCCCTACTTTTGGGCATCAGGTACTTTGTCTTAGCACTTAGAGAAAAGTGACCAAGACAGCAAGTACTGAGAAAGACACTATTCATTGAATGTGGGTTTTTTTTTTTGATGGAAATCCTGGGGCAACATGTCATGAACGCATCAACAGGATGCCCCACATGTTACTGCAGTACTATCATACTTCAGACCATCAGAGAGAGGGCATAGCTGTGCCCAAGGATGGTGATGGAGTAGAGAGGGCCTTTCCCCTGGTGAAGCCCAAGCTCATGATGCTTGCTAACATCTTGATGGCAAAGAGAGTGAGCCAGGAGCCCTGGGACTCAGGAGGGATAACAGGGCCTGGCTGAGTCACTCTGGAGACTTCACTCTGGGCCGGCAACACAGATCATACAGAGGAGTGCTTCTGCCTCTGAGGCCTGCAGCTGCCCTGGATGCAAAAGAGGAGCTGCTGGAGGGACAGTTGGCTTTGTTCTGTGGGGGAGAGAAGGACCTGAGCCCTCCAGTCATGTGTAGAAGAAGCAGGCACGAGGGCACGTTGGGAAGACGTCTATCATTATCAGCTGTCACTCACAAAACTCTCCTCTTGTCCCTTTTCCATTTGCAAGAGATCCATCTTCCATTTTTATTATTTCTTTGAAAACAGTTTCCACAAGCCCACAGCCAGATCCTTCCACACCAGAGGTAAAGCTGGCAAGTGGCTGGCAGATCAACAAGTGAGACCAATCCAGTCCTAGCTGAAGGTACCACACAGGCACAGGCATGGCCAGGGATGTTGAAAATTGTGAAGCAGCAGTGAGGGCTGAGCAGTTAGTAAATTACATGAACCAGTAATGAGCTGTAGAAGACACAAATGTGGAATAGAAGCATATTGGTCCACCACTGTATACCACAGAGCTCTGGAGAACTCCACCAACAGAAGACCAGCCCCAGACCTCATGTGCAGAGGTCAAGATCATCTCCACACCCAGCACACATTCCAGGGCAAACTTGGTTGAACAACACAGCACATTTCTGACACATGTCCTGGACACTACCACAGATCTGTGGAAATGACAGAAATTTTAAACTTTCATTCTACTCACTTTGGTTGATTTGTTATCCTTTTTTAAGGCTGGATTTTGTCATTTTGTTTTGTATTTTGTGGTTATTTAGGCTGTGGTTTTTATCTGTTTTATTCTTTCTTTCTTTTGTTCAGCGCTTAGTTTCTTATCCTTCATTTTTGCTTTCTATACTGATCTTTCCTTCTTTCTTTCCTTTAGCAACTCTTGAGTTTATTATAATTTCATGTGAGTAACCTTGTCTCTTCTCCTTACTACTTACTTCCACATTCTTTGTTTTCCTCTTTCATTTTTTTCTATCCCATGTCCTTCAGTTCCCCATAATTTGAAGGTCATTCTTTGTCCTGCTTACTGCTGATTCTACTATATTTAAATGCATTCTTCTCTTAATCTTGTCCCCTACCCTCTTAACAGCTCTTACCCTGAAACAGGATAAAGTCATGTCACTAAGGGATCAAGAATGTGATATATGCAGAAAATTGTTAAAAACAGTATAATTTTCTCCTATAGTAAGGGAATCAGGTTAATATATATCACAGTTTGTAAGTAGCTAAGCTATACTTAAAGCTATTCTTATTGCTAGCTGTAATATGTTTTCATGATCCCATGCAAGTTACAATCAGTCTTTCTTCCATTTATAATAACACTGTGATTGTATGGGGTAATGATCATCATCATAGGCCAATATGAAAGGACTGAGTGCTGAGCCAAATAGTGATTTTCTTCTATGAACAATTGGGAAAATAGGTTCTTGGGATAGACATAAATAACTGTTTTGTCTCTAGAATACATCCCTGAAGAACAGAGGTCCCCTATGGAAGCCTTGACTCTAGTGATAAAATTATTTTCCATTAGAAATCAGCAAGCATTAATACAAGAAATGACATAAAAAGTACAAAGTGACAAGACACAAAAGCAAAATATGACTCTAGATTTCCAACTCACCCAGGACAAGCCTAGAACCCAACAAAATGAGTAAATTGGAAGTTACATAAGTGAGCAATCTGATAGGATGGCAACAGAAGTGAAAAAATACAAAAAGGCTATAGCAAAAAAATCTCTCAGGTACAAAAGCAAATGATGTTCAAATTGAAATATATTAGAGTAGACACAGATAAAATTATAAGAGCTTAGAACAGTGATAGAAACCATGATGTCCAGTGTAGGAAAGAAATGGAATCCTTGAGACAGATCCAAACAAATCCAACAGTTTAAAACCTCAATAATAGCGTACAAATCATGTTATTTGGAGGTGAGAAAGAATGTCAGATCTTGAACACAGGAATTGTAGCTAGTAACAACATAAAAAAAGATACCTGAAAACTATCAAAGAACCTCCCCCACCAAAATCAGTGACACTCAGCCACCTTATCTTTAACACATGAGCTAAGCAGTTCTTCCCTGGAAGAAACCACAAGTTAACAAATGATACTGGAAAAACTGGCTGTCCTTACAGCAAACATTAAAACTCTCTATCAGCATGCACTAAAGTAAAATCAAAACAGATGAAAGACTTAAATGCTAAAAGAGAAACACCAAGAGATCCATCTTCTGAAAGAGACAGAGCAGAACTGTTGACAACATGCATGCAGGCAAAGAGTTCATGAACAAAACCCCATCCGGATATGAAATGATGCTGTGTAAATAACTGAGATCTCATTGTATTAAAAAGCTTTTGCACAACAACAACAAAAATGATCAACAGTGTGCAAAGACTACCCAGAGAGTTGGAAAAATTTTAGCTAGATTTCCCCACAGTGTTTCTATTTGAAAACATAAAGAGCTGAAAAATATCAGAACCCTCTAATTTTAAAGACTGAATCCAATAATGGGCATTTGAGATGCATACACGCTTATCACATGAAGAGATCAAATGAAAATAAACATATGAAACAATGTTCAACATCACCGGTTATGAGTGAGATTCAAATTCAACCAATGCTAAGATTCCAGATCACTCCAGAAAAAAATGGCTAAAATCAAGAAAACAACCAGTAACAAATACTGAAGGGGCTCTTGGAAAAAGAAAAACTCCACTCTTGTTTGCAGTCTAGTATGACCACTATGGAAATCAATATAGAGGCTCTTCAGAAATTAGGTTAAATATCCCGTTTGACACAGGGATCCATTCCTGGGTATTTTTTCAGAAGAATTCAAAGCATCGTACCACAATAATATATGTCCATCCATATTTATAGAAGCGTAGTTTGTCATAGGTAAATCTTGAAAACAACCCAAATGCTCATCAGCCAAAGAATGATAAAAGAATATGTGGTTTGCTTTATATAATGGAGTAGCATTAGCAGGCCTTGCAGGTTAATTTGAGCTATTTCAAGATTAATGTATGCAATTTGGAAAAATGATTTTAAGTGAAACATTGGATTCCCATGTGTAAACAATGCATTGTCTCCTTGCTGTGAGAAACTGAAAGAGTAAATGAGGATCAAAATATACACTATTGTGAAATGGGAAGTATCTGTTTAAAAGGAAAGAAAAATAAGGCTGTGGGAGGGGGAAAGGAAGGAAGGGAAAAGATGAAAAGAGATTTTAAAAAGATCAGGATGGGAACAAAGCTCTGTAAATTGGGAGGCGAAAATGCATTGAAGTAAGGAGAGAGGATTGAGAAAAATAGAGAAATTAAAACATATCATGTACAAATTCACTATGATGAATATGATAATCAGGTGTGCCAATAAACTTAATTATACATAAAAATTGAAATGGTCACTATATTTTTTTCACTAACATCTTACATGTAAAATAAATATTGAGTACTGAAATTTCACACATGCAGGAAATTCATTCAATATATTGATAACAAAATAGGATTGAATTTCAGATGTGATGTCTTTGATTAAAATACTGTGTTCTCTCTGGGACATACTTTACATCTTTAAACTTTAAATGGTGCACTAAATTTTAGGTTGCAGCTTTGTATTAGCCAATACATAGACTTGTCTATAACAAAGCATAACCAAAGAGCACTAGGAAAGCTATGAGTCAGTGTGATTGTTTAACTCAGATATGTTCTTTGCATTTTATCAATTATGTTACTACTAGAGTTTTAGAGGTTGCAAGTAAGCACAAATGTAAAAATCAATGAAATATTTATAATCTAACAGTAAAATACCATGAATCATGATCAAGTTTATGATGCAAGAACAATTCAACATATGCAAATTAGCAATCAATGCATCACTTTGATATGAAAATCTAATTATCTCAATAGTCAAGATAAAAGCTTTGAACAAAATTCTACATTCTTTCAAACTAAACAGTATTGCAGAGACAAGGTACAGGAGTTTCTTACCTCAGTGTACTACAGTTCATCCACCATCAAGATGTTACAGAACAGAAAAAAAAGCATTTCTGCTCATATGAGAATGATCACAAGGGTTCCTCACTGCTATTTGATATACTACTTTACTTCTTAGCCTGAACTATTGTGCAAAAAACAAAAACACTTGGCAAATATTTAAGAAAGAAATCAAACTATCCTGATGGGTAGATGATATTTTTCCTAGAATATTCTAAAATTTCCAAGAGAAGACTTCTCCATCAGATAAAACGTATTTGGCAATGAGCCCAATTTTAAAATCAACATAAAAATCAGTACATCCTTTATTCACTATTAAAATTTAAAAAATCATTAAGCAAGTAATTCCATTTTCAATATCTTCAAAAAATGTCTGGACATAAGCTGAATCCAGTTTAGTAAGAGACAGCTGCAATGCATATTCTGAAGCACTGCAACAAATTTAAAAGAAACCACGTAATAGAAAGGCCACAAATGCTCATGGACCAGCAGGATGAATATTGTGAAAATAATCATTTTATCAAAAGCAGGCACAGAATCAAGGTAGTGCCATCATAAATTACAGTGACATTATTCACAAAAATAGAAACAATTCCTAAATATTGTATGGAAAAAACAAATACCTAGAAAACTCAAAAACCATGAGTAGACACAGCATATTAGAGATATCACAATACAAAACTTCAAAACACACAACCAAAACATAGTAATAAAACAACTTGTTTTGAAGTTCTGTAATACTCCCACGATCTTGTTTTGACTGATTAGACTCTGTTCCATTCTGTATGATAGTATCAAGTTTGAAGATATAGGCAACTACTTTGAAGGCAATAAGATTCACTAAGATGCCCATTCTGGTTTGACTATTTTCTTCTTTGGAAGTCCTGTAATGTTTTCAATGCCTAAGTTTTATTGGTCTTGTTCTCTACTGTTTTGTCCAACTTTATAATATCTAATGAGATAGACAATTCTTTTTAAGGAAACAAGAGACAACGTTGATAACCATTGTTGATAACCTTGTACTCTGTTCTACACCATGTGCTATGTCTATCCTTGGTTTTGACTGACAGCTTTGTTTTGCCATATTTGACTGTATTCTCTCCCCCACAAAAAAGTAATAAGCACTAAAGAATAATAAAATCCAAAATGTGTAAATTTTGTTGTAAAAAAGACAGGGGAAAAAAAAGAAAAAAGAAAAAAAAAAGAAAAAGAGCTCTAACGGATATAACAGCAAATGTATTTAGGGGTGTTAAATAGCTGACTATATCAATGTTTTTGGATCATTGAACACAGCTGTTTGCAGTCTCCCTGTTTGAATGTCCACCTTGTATTCTTTGATACTGTGATTTGAGCAACTATTTTCAAGATGATAATATGTAATATATTAACAGGTGATGTCTTACTATTATGTTTTTTTTTCTGTAGTTCTGTATTATGTGTACCCTTACACCGCTTTGTTTTGTTTTGTGTTTTTCTTTTTTTCCTCTTAAATAATAAAAAAAAAACAACATATTTCCCAAAATGGGCATTTAGACTGCTGAGCCTGAACAAAGGGCTGAATGGATGCTCCCAGGCTCTGCCACCTGATTGTCAGTGAAGAGACAAAAACAAAAGTGAGAGACATAGATTCTTTCAGAAAAGTTGCTGGGAAAAATAAATATCCACATGCAGGGACTGAACATGATCTCTGCCTGCCACCCTATGCAAAATCAACTGAAAATTCATCCATGACCTTGGAGCCTTAAAACACATCAAAACCCATCCTGATTTCTCTGTCACGGGATTGATGTCCAAAATATGTAAGTAGCTCAAAAAAATCTCCAACTGCCCCACAAAACACTACTCAGGCAAATAAGCTGTATATACGTTTAACAGAAGAAATACAAATGGACAGAAAGTATTTAAACATATTTGATATCTTCAGCCATAGGGAAGAACAGATTCCCTCTCACTGCTTGGCGTGGACACTATCAAGAATCCACAAGTGCTGGTCCAGTCGCCAGACACAGAAAGCTGTGGAATCTGGTGGTGGGATGTAAATCGGCAGAGCACATAGACTGATAAAGCAGGATGACTTAATCCTGCCCGTGTGCATGGCTGAGATGTGCTCAGAAAGCCCAGTGATTATCCCTGCTCACTGCCTTGAGAAGGAGAGAGAAATGATTCATTCCGTGATTGAGAAACTGCTCCCCCTTCTACCTCACAGCTTGGAACTTTAGGAACCAAGGGGAGGATCTGAAAAGCAGGTGTCCCTAAACACAGTAACACAGCTGGATCTTCACTCTGTCACTGTGCTATCTTCTCTTAAAATAATTAAGGCCCAACTGAGCCTCAGAAAACTTCTGAACTAAACAACAGTGTGATTGTGATGGTAGAAGGAAAGGTGTACTCCAGGGACTAGGATTCTGCAGAGGTTTTCCTTCTCCTTGACAGGGTAACAGTACTAAAAATTAAACTCCAGGACAGGGCTTACCATAGACAAGAGCTCACTAAACCTAAACATATATAAATATGACGGGAGGCTCACCTTGCAAAACAAGATTTGGAGAAACACCTCCATGGGAGACACATAACAGAACTGACTACACCACACTTTGGAAGGTGAGTAGCTCTCACAGGTTACATTTATTCACACTTAAAATATTCTCTCAGAAGCTAAAAACTCATCAATCTTTGGCTGAGTAAGAAGTTATTCAGAAGATCTGTGAGCCTTAGGATCCTCACTCATCCTGAGATCATTAAAATATCAGCACCTCAGGTAAAAAAGGAGCAGCAGGTCCAGAAATCATTACTGCAGACATACCAAGCCATTTCTGCCCCTGTGCCCTGGCTCTGACAGCACCAGGAACCTGGTGTGTTTGCCTTTGCATAATGATTCCTCTTTGAGTGCCTTGCATATTCAGGAAGCTGTAGATGCCTTTGAGATTCTATGAAAAATTCTGCTATTTTTCCTCAGATTTCCCTTGTACAACATTTCTGTGAGCATCATAGCCTTTTATAAAATGTGGATGTTTCATGTTTGGTGAAATTCTGTTCTCAATATGGACTAACTGTGTGATTTCTCACTGTGTCATTTCTCACTGTGTTATATACTCCACTCATGCCTTACCTTTCAGTTTACTATCTGCAGGAAGATATAAGTCTCCTTAACCTAACACGTAATACAGCATGCCAGTTAACTTAGTTTATTATACATATGTTTAATAGGAGGACAATTAATCATTATTAAGAAAAAAAATTGCAGTTGCTTTTTAGAGAATTTTCACCATGAAATTCCTAGGCTTCAATTTTAAATAACAAGAAATAATTCACTTTAACTTTATCCTAGTGCTATGAAGGAAACAGCACTAATTTCACCTTTTAACTCTTGAAAATTGGACCTGAGATAAATGCTGTAAACTTCCTGAAGTATAAGTTAATTCAACCAAATGAAGCATCATTTATGTAACTGAATGCAATGCATTTCTTTAGACATAGCAAATCAAAACCCTTTTTTAGGCAGGCAAGTTCAAATATTAACTGGTGTCCTGCAGTCATCACACCGGCTGAAGCCAATCCTGAGGTCAAACCTACTTCCGTGTGCTTTATTTTCTTAGAGACCTTTAGTGTGAAGAAGTCTAACAGATTCCCTTAGTTTGCTGTAGGAAGTAGAGGAAACAGTGTGATATCAATTTCTCGGTGACAAAGTGCCACTGAAGCTCCTAGTTGTGAAAAAATACAATTCTTTCCAACTATGAAACAGACACACCAGCAGCTTTAACTGAAAGACCAAAGAAGCACTACTGTTAGTGCACTGACTGGGGAAAAAAGACAAGGAAGAAGCAGCTGCACAGTTAACAGAAACATGGTTTCCATGGTCACACCACAGGTGTCAGATGTGATGATGGCACTCATTGAGTGACATCATTCCATACCAGCCATGGTCTTTTGAAATTGGTTAATGGGAATCTGATAGACTTAAATGCCAGCATGGGAAGCCATCCTTCTTGGGGAGACTTGGGGTTAAATTCAGGCTTGTTTCTGTTGAACATAGGTGAGTATACAAGAATTTGAACAAGTAGAAAGCTTTTACAACTGTGGAGGTAAAGGAAACTTGTCTTATTAATTTGCAGTTGTGAATATGAGTCGTCAGACCAGCACTAGAATTCATCCGGAATGACCTGCAAGAGTGAGCAGCAAAAGACAAACAGTCCTTTCAACAGAATGTGCATCTTTACAGGGCAGTGCTGTCTCTCACAGGCCAGAAAATTGCTGTCAAACTGTGTGTTACAGAAACATACTTGTCATTATTATTGAAGCTTTTATTAGAAAGCTATGCATGTGTGGAATCCATTCTTGCCTGTTAGGTTAGAAATGCCAGCTAACATTGTCGAGGGAACAATCTCTGCCTCGCTAACTGGACTTGGCACTACAGGGAACATCTTTGTGTTGGGGAAGTACGTGCTCATATTTGCAGGCAAAGAGCAGAAATCTATATACCTTATTCTCGTCCATTTGGCTGTTACAAACACCATGACTCTGCTTTCCAAGGGAGTGCCAGGTACCTTAGCAGCTTTGGGTGTGAGAAACCTCCTAGATGACACAGGCTGCAAGATTGTTGTTTATATGGAGAGGGTGTCCCGGGGCCTCTCCATCTGTACCAGCAGCTTCCTCACGGTGGTCCAGGCGGTCACCATCTGTCCCAGACACTCAGGATGGAGGAGGCTCAAGCCAAGGTCAGCACGCTATGTCCTCCTTGTCCTTCTCTATTTTTGGAGTCTCAACTCTTTGATAAGCATGAGCTTACTCCACTCCATCACAAATATCAGCACCAACTCATCAAAAGTTAGTAACAGTGAAAGGTACTGCTATTTTCTTCCAGAAAGTAAGAAGGTAAAGTGGATTTTTCTCACCTGCATGGTGCTGCGGGATGCAGGGTTTCAGGGCATCATGGGTGCAGCCAGCGGCTACATGGTGCGGGTTCTCCACAAACACCACCAGCAGATTCTTCATCTGCAGAATGCCAAGTTCCTCTACACAGCTCCTCCTGAAATCAAAGCTGCCCAAAGCATTCTCCTTCTGATGCTTTGCTTTATTGTGTTTTATTGGATAGACTGTCTCCTTTCTCTGATTATAAGTTGCTCCTTAGTGACTCTTTCCACTGTCATAAATGTTAAAGAATTTCTCACCCTTGGTTATGCAGTTTTTAGTCCATTTATTTTGATTCACAGAGAGGGACATCTGGGTCATTGTGGGGGCACTCGTGGGACACACAGAAGCTGACACTTTACTGTGGAACTTGGTTGTTTAGTAAGTAAGTATGGAACAGTTCTTGATTCTTTCATGCAATGTGTGAAACTAATCATATTAAATTAGCTTACAAAGGTCAGATTTCATTCTCAGACAGCTGTACTGGATCCTGCAGCCTGAGCTCACAGGGATGTCATAGAAACACGAAGCAATGCACAATGGTCACTCTCCCCAAAGCCACCTGTAAAAGTCGGTCTAATTCTAATGCATGTGCCACATACTGTAGGGCTACTATAACAGTAGAAAATCACTTGGCAAATTTTACTGCAATTATGAGAAGCCAGCGATTTGATTTCTAGATACGAGCTTATTGGTATGTTCCCCCCTTGAGAATTAGAACAAGAAAAATTTCTATGAGCTATAATGTTCATTATTATCTAACTGCCTGGTAAGTGCTAGCCAAGGGATCTACTTTTATGGTCTACTTGAAAACTCCGTAATACCAATTTAAAGATACTTTAGGAAATGTGTACAAGAATTTGGTATTACAAATATGGTATGATATATAAGAACTAATTTTGATCAATATAAAAATAATGCTTCAATAAATAGTTACAAAGTTCAGGGGAAATTATTAACTTTGGTATTGTTCACATAAAACATTTAGAGAACAATGGAAGAAAATAAAAATTTTAAATGAATATATAGACAAAGAATTCCATTTAATATAGTACACAGTTCTATATTTTTAAGCATGACAATTCAGCTCTTTGCATAATTAAAAATGAATTAAGCTTAAAATATTTGTGGCTTATTACTCACAGTGGTACCAATATCTTTATCCTCAATGGATTATAAACAAATTGACTCTATTGGTAATGAACAGAGAATTCATTCTTGAAGTATTTCAGTAAATTATAGGGTGTATTAACAAAAACTTGATGAGTATTTGAAAATATGTAGTATAGTTCATCACAGGCTGAACAAAGAATTTTACTTCACATTTAGGTCTGTACCCATTGCGTAAAAATTCCTCCACCTCTTCACAGTTCAGGCAAATTTTAGACTCATTTGCTCTCCACTTAACAAAGGTATAAGTGTCTACTTATCATGACAAATTTGTACAATTTACACACAGCTTTGAAGTCAATTAGATTGCACAGACTTTGTTTTCTGTATTCTTTTGTGACTTATTATAGAAATTTTCTTCCAAATGTAACAAAGGCCTGCATGACTGCAGAAGCAGTACTATTTATATCAGAGTCACAGTGAGTATTTTCTCTGCAGAAGCTCTTTCTTTGTACCCCACATTAAAATAAAAGGCAAAACAAGAAATTTCTGCATCAGTCATTGAGTTAGATCAAACAGGAAGAAAATGAAAGGACCTGACTGATCAGGACAGCTGATGCTCCTTCCAAAAAATCATTCTATCCTTCCATGAAGGAAGCAATGAATTCATTGCTCACAACTAAGCATAAAAAAGAAAACAAGACCCAATACTCATGTGCAACTCCTTTAACAACGACCCAAACTAATCCACTCATGCTCCAGCAAGAACTGTAGGACTGAAGGTTGAGAGAGAACCAATGCTTGACAGTGAACTTTAAAAGAAAGACACCCACCAGGAATCACAGATATCATCCCTGAATATCTCATTGAGCTGCAGGAACTAACTCATGCATGCAGCTGGCAACTAGCCCAGAGCAGCAAACAGGCTACAGCTGCTCCCCAGAGCACTCACGGGCCCATATTCCAGATGCAGAACATCAAGGGCACTTCCTATTCTGTGACATAAGAACCATTGGTTATCAAGATAGAATAAATTTTGAAAATGGTCACACAGGTTTCTCTCAAAAGTTAGTGAGCATTGAGATCTTATGCAGAAGTGGGCTCCTTCTCACACCACAATGCTTGGCCAGGACACGTAGAACAGGGTAGAGGAAAGGGCAACTGACAGCGTTGATTTCCTCTGAGAATGCAGCAGTAGATGCACAGCTTATTCCTCAACATGAAGGTCTGTGCATCCCACCCCACCCCACCCCAGCCTTCGCCAGCTGCACACACAGCCGTTTCCATAGCAGAGTTTCTCAAAAGCAGTTCATGTTAAACAGAGATATGAAAGAACTTGGAGTCTACATTGGGTTAAAAACATCCTCTGGGACCTGTGAAGCAAGATGGACTAGGAGCTGTAGACAGGAGCTCTGGATGCAGCCTGGGGAGGAAGGACCTGGTGACTTCCTGAGGCCAGGATGTGCTGAGAGTCTGCAGCCAAGTGGTGCTTCTCCCCAGCAGCCGAAGGTTCTGTTCTCATGGCAGTGGAGACCATGGTGTACAAAGTGTGACTCCCTTGGTGTTGGCACCTCAAAGTCTTGAGTCCCAGGGCCTCTCCACCCTTGGTTTTACAATCTTATTCACTGAATGCAGGGTTTCCGAGGTACTTTGTGATGCTTTATATAGATGGGAGCTCACTTCAATGATAATATAAATTAAAGCTAAGCAAACAGCACCAAGATTTAGTTGAAGAAAAAGGGAAGATGGGAAGAGACCTATTTAGAGCAAAGAAAAAGGGACAGAAGCACAGTGCTACAGGGAAGATCAGATTGGTCTGTGAACAACAGAATGGGACCAGCTTTCATGGCACCACGTGGTAGGCTGGAGACCTGTGCTTTTCCTTTGAGCCAAGAGTATGGCAGAGCTTTTTGAAACCTCTTATTTAGTTCTGAGGGTTTTATTATTAGGGGAAGTGCTATCTGTGGCTGCTCTGTGTTTTCAGACATCATGAGCCACCCAATGTGACAACACTTAGGCTCCTGCAATAAGAGCGGCGGGGTAGAGCACAGGCACATTCTATGCAGTGTCACCAGGAAATGATGGGAAGCCATGGGTCACACTTACTGAAAACAAGACACGGATGAAAGCTTGCCCAGCGTTCTCTCATGTACTGAGGAAGCTCCCCATCTTGTGTCACAGGCTGTTCTACTTTCTGCATCCCTTAATTTCTCAGACTTACACTGTCTTTTTCCAAGGAGTATATGTTTGCTTGTGTCCTGCAATAATTTCCCTCAGAAGAAGAAACATCCGTCTTCCTATGTCTAATGAGGGCAGTTGTAGGCAGGGGATGGAAGCTGGGAAACTTCCCTTGTCTTCTGATCTTTAAAGGGCAAAAGCACAAGGCAGGATGGGGTGGGGGCCAGTTCCTTAAGAGAAGATTTCAGAAATGTTTAGGCCGCTGCCTCAAGGGATAGATGAAATGTTATCAGAGAGCTCTCAGTTTGGGGAAGAATTCCTCCTTGCTTTTATAAAGATACAGACTCTTCGGGTATCTAATGAGTTTTCTTTTCTTCCAATTCCAATCAATCTCACATGAACCATGCCTCTGTCAATAACATTTCACACTTTGAAATGTGACGGTTTCATTTGGAATGCCTTTTTACATTGAAAAATACATCAAATTTTCATTTCCAAGTTAGGAATGTCCTAGTTTCTTTGTGTTTAACTTCCTGTATGCATTGAGCTGAGATTTTGGAAACCTGGCATGAGGGGAGAATTTCCTCTGCACAGGAGCTCTGTAGATGGCACACGGTGAGGAAGCCATACTGGCACATAAATCCTTGAGTGCAAAGGACCTGCAGTGCCATAAACAGAAACAACAATGAAGTAGATAAAAATAAGGCAGCTGGAAGAAGTGTCTCCCAGAAATAAGAGAAGCCACACCCTTCACACTACCAACCAAGAAAATGAAGTATTTAGGAATTACTCTCACGAAAGAAGAGAAAGACTTGTACGGGGAAAATTGTAATACATTGAAAAATGAAATTGAAGATGATCTCAGAAAATGGAAAGACATCACTTGCTCATGGATAGGAAGAATAAATATTGTGAAAATGGCCATTCTCCCAAAACTGTTATACAGATTCAATGCAATCCCAATAAAAATACCATCAACATACCTTATAGATCTCGAGAAATCACCCCTAAAATTCATTTGGGGTGAGAAGAGACCTAGAATAACAAGGACAGTTCTAAGCAGCAAAGGCAAGGCAGGTGGCATCACACTCCCTGACTTGAAGTTATACTACAAAGCAACTTCAGTAAAATCAACATGGTACTGGAATCAAAACAGAGACGAAGACCAATGGAATAGATTAGAAGATACAACCACAACTACAAACACACTCAACCACATTATCTTTGATAAAGGAGCCAAGCAGATTCACTGGAAGAATGACAGTCTCTTTAATAAATGATGCTAGAAAAACTGGCTCTCCATATGCCAAAAACTAAAACCAGACCCATGTCTATCAGCATATACTAAAATAAAATCTAAAAGGATCAAAATGTAAATATTAAAACAGAGACATTAAATCTATTGGAAGACAAATTGGGTAAAAAAACTTGAAGACTTAGGGGTAGGTAGAGAATTCATGAACAAGACTCAAACCGCATGGGAAATACTTCCTAGAGTCAATAACTGGGATCACATCTTATTAAAAAGTTTCTGCACATAGAAAGTAATCTCTAACATAGTGAAAAGAAAACCCACAAACTGGGAAAGAATTCTAGTGAACTGTCCCTCAGACAAAAGACTTCTGTCTAAAACATACAAAGAATTAAAAAAAAATCAGACCCCCAAAATTCACAACCCCATCCAAAAATGGGCATCGGAGATGAATAAACAATTTTCAGATGAAGAAATACAAACAGCAAATAAATATATGAAAAAATGTTCAGCATCACTAGTCATTAGAGAAATGCAAATTAAAACCACACTGAGATTTCATCTCACTCCTGAAACAATGGCCAGGATCAAGAAAACCACCAACAACAAATGCTGGAGAGGTTGTGGGGAAAAAGAAACTCTCCTGCACTGTTGGGAGTGTAGACTGGTGCAACCTTTGTGGAGGTCAGTCTGGAGATTTCTCAGAAAGCTGGGACTGGAAGCACTGTTTGACCCAGCTATTCCACTTCTAGGCATATTCCCAGAAAAACTGAAAGCATCATACCACAGTGATATATGTGCAACCATGTTTATAGCAGCACAATTTGTAATAGCCAGATCTTGGAAACAACCTAAGAGTCCATCAACTGAGGAATGGATAAAAAAGTTGTGGTTTTTTTATACAATGGAGTACTACTCAGCTATAAAGAATGATCACATTGAGACATTTATAAATAAATGGACACAGCTCGAGACCATACTCGTACGTGAAATAAATCAAACTCACCTGTATAAATACTGAATAGTTTCCCTAGTGTAAGAAACAATAAGAATACATGAAAGTATGTGGTAATCATGATTCCCAGTCACACTGGTTTGAAGCCATATAATGTTTTCTCTCATTAATCGGAATGGTTTTAATTTGGGTGGTTTTATTTTATTGTCTGTGATACTACAAATAGCTATTTTGAAGAAAATAAGAGCAGAATAGCTAGCGCTGATTTAATATCATCCTGTTTTGAAGCTCCATCAAGTTGTTGTTCATTTGTTTCCATTGGTTCTAACATGTTGTATCTTATTATATCTTCATGTATGCGATAGTATAAGCAAGTTTTTTTATAGACAAAGAGATAATATAGAAATTGATGTTTGGTTTCTGCTAGCTGGTTCTAAATACTGTGCAATAATTTCATTCTCTTGAATGGTTTCACACTGTCTTGATAAATTTGATGCTATAGTATACGAAGCTAGACTCAAATATTTCAAGGAAAGTGTCACTATGGTAACTACTATTAATGTCAGGCTATCTGGTGAAACACAATGATGCTTAAATTTTTTGGTTCTGACCAGTGTTGTTATATGGATACATTCTTTTTTTTTTATCTCAGTCTCCCCCCATTTTTCTTTCCTTTTTTTAAATTAATTTATTTCTTAGTATCTTTTAACTAAGGGAAAACTAAATTAAAAATAGTGTGATAGATTATAGTAATCTTTTGTTTCCCTATTAACCTGATTTGAACCCCTGTATTGTTCTCCACATCTTGTTCTGATTGATTTTATTATATTCTGTTTTGCTTAATAGTATCAAGTTTTAGGATATAGGCAACCATTTGGAAGGCAACCAGATATTCTGTGATGCCCGTTATTATTTGACTATTATCTTCTTTGGAATCCTGTAAGCTCTCCAATGTGGTTTTATTGGTCTTATGTACAGTTTTGTTCAGTTCTTTTATACCAGCTGATATAGGCTACTCTTTATAGGGTAACAAGAGGCATAATGGTAACCATTGTTGATCACCTAGTAATCTTTTTTTTTTTTAATACTATGTCCATCCTCCTGATCTAACTGACTCTGGTTTGCTTTGTCACATTGGGTTTTCTTTGGTCTGTCTTGTTTTTGTTTTGTTTTGTTTTGTTCTTTTTTTTTTTTTTTTGGTCTTTTTAAATCTTTTTTTCTTTCCCTCTTCAAAGAAAAAGTTAAAAAAAAAACTGTGGAAGTAATGGAAACTAAAATGTGTGATTGTTAGCGTAAAAATGAGAGGAAAGAAAATGATCTAAAGGATATAACTACAAGTATATTTAAATGTGTAGGATAGATAACCATATTGCTGAGTTTTTCTTGGATCATTGAACAGAACTGACTGCAATCTCACTGTATTAATCTCCACTTTGTATGCTTTAATTTTGTAATCTGGACAGCTGTTTGTAAGATGACAATGTGTGATCTATTAACTGGTGAACTCTTACTGTATATTTTTTCTCTTGAAATTCTGTATTATTTCTAGCCTTTTAGTGTCTTGCTTCATTTAGATTTGTTTTTCTCTTTAAATAAAAAAAAAGAAATAAAGCAGAAGAAAAAAGATGAAGAAGAAGAAGAAGAAGAAGAAGAAGAAGAAGAAGAAGAAGAAGAAGAAGAAGAATCTCTCTCCAGCAGCCCCAAGCTGCACAGGCTGATTCTGAGTCCTCAGAGCAGTGCGGCCTGCAGCTGCAGTGCAGCACTGGGCACAGCAGTTGGGACAGGCACAGACTCTGCTGCCATGGCAGCTTCTGTGGGCACCACCAGGAGCCTGCTCTCTTCCCACCTCTCACTCCAAAGGACTCAGCTTAGCCAGCAGAGCCACAGCTCAGGAGGTTCCTGGGAAACTGATGTCACCTGCAGGGCAGTCTCCGTGCCATCCAGTCCTTCAGCACAGTCCCACCCATGTCCATGGGGAGGAGCCCTCAGCAGGGCAAGGCTGAGGGGAAGCAGAGAGGTGTGACTGAGCCTGTGTGCAGGCAGCCTGCAGTGAGCCTACAGCGAGCTACCTTCATCTCTGTGAATCTCCTTTAGGGTCTACGTGCAAATGACAAGAAAGGGGCCACTTCACAACAGGGTAAGGCAGCAGGTGCTGGTGAACAATTCTGATAGCTCACCCCACACACACTGCTCTCAGCTAAAAGTGCTTAAAGGTGGCATAGCTGGAGCTTCCAGTTCCAGTGGCCCTGCCTGGTTTGGGCCACTGTTCAGAACGTGAAGAATTATTTCAGCACGGCTCAAGAGCAAAAGTTGATTCTTGTGCACAGAGCTAGCAATCCAATCACCAGTCATTCTAGGGCAGACCCTGCAGGTCCCGAGCAGAGCTCTTTTCCCTACTCACTGAGGGTGACTGTGATTTTAGCACTCAGGCTTTTTTATGAGTGAGTAGTGTACTTGGATATGTACAGAAGTTACATCTCTGACTCTGCGGTTATTACTCCAAATTAGACCTTAGCTCTGATACTTAATGAAGCAGACCAAGGCAGCACATATCCTGCTCCTTGAAATCTGGAGCCCAGAGGGAATTGCACATCACTCTATTTCTGCACTCATTGCTGCACACTCACTGTAATTAGCATCAGGAAGTTGAGAACTTCTCAGATTATGGAGCAGCAGGGAGAGGACAGGGCTATGCCCCAGGGATGGAGGTAGGGCAGAAAGGAGCCCTTTCCCCTGAGGAAGCCAAGACTAGTGACTCTGAAGTCTTGACAGTAGACAGAGTCGGCCAGGAGCCCTGGGACTCAGGAGGGATGGCGGCCTGGATGACTGATCTACAGAAACCAAAGCTAATCATTTCTTCTTTAATTGATATTCAAAATACAAATGATGGTATTGCAGGCCTTGGACTACCTGCTGTGCTGAGATCAGTACAAAAGAAAAAGTGAGGCAATATGAGTTTATTAATTGGGGCCTATGGACAGAATTTATTGGCAAAAAAGAAATGGAGCACCTGTCTAGAAAGCACAAGGTCCTGAGTTTGATTCCTGGTACCAAGAACAAAAGTGTAGGCTCATGGCCAAACCTAAAATGGACATATTAAATAATGATACTAAACAACCTCTACAGCTAGTAAATTGGACCAGCTCAAGACTCACGGCCTTCAAGCTGCAGTTGATCCATGATGGACAAGTGGTACCCACACAAAAAAAATTTTGAAAATTTCCCCTGCCTTCCATGCAGGGGAATATATGGACTCTCACCAACATCAAGTCTAAGAAGGGCAATATATTTCTAATGTTGAAATATAAATCTGTTGAAATTCCATTTGCATTTATACTTCTCATGTGATTCTACATGATATTGTTTGTTGTATACGAACTCTTTTGAATGATTAAATTGTACCTTGAGCCACTGTATAAAACCAGCATCGCTCTACACAGACATTGTAGATAACAGGTCACATGCCAGGAGTTTGGTTCCTGTTAATCTTACTGAAGCATACGCCTACTCCTGGCATCACATTTACTACATAGACATGCAGAACATCTGACCCACAGGACAAAGGAAATCTTGGTTTAATTCTTAGGGGAGCTGTCTCCCTGGTTCTCCTAATTGTCAGTATGGTAGTCTCCTCAGTGGCCCTCACTCATTCTGTACAAATGGTTCTGATTTCTGGGCTGGAACTCGCTGCCAACTGGGAGCTGTGCAGTTGGTAGAGCACACACTTGTGATGCTCACACAGACAAAAAGCCATATGCCCACCGCTCCAGCCCATGGCACCCTGGAAGAGGACGTCCCACAGAGCCATGAGACAGAGGAAAAGCACTGGACTGTGTGTCTGGATGACAGCAAAGAACAATGCCCACCATACATCTGACTGTAGATCTGTTCAAGCTACTGCCTGCCGTGATGTAGAGGAGCAAGGTGGAGCTTATCAGAAGATTAAAGACCCAAAACAGGATGAGGCAAGGAAGAACTTGCCATGGAGTCTGTGATTACACTTGAAAGACAAATTTTCCACTAGTGGCTTATGAAGTAGATCATGCAGTTATGACAGTCAGGACTGTGGTAGTTCAATATATTCAATGGACACAAAAAATCCTGGAATCAATTTTAGAGAAAGTTAAGATATACACTTGGTCATGAGAACTGTAGAAATAATTCAGAGAAAGTACCTAAATTGCTCATGATTATAAATAAAAATGTGATGTAATGGGTTAGGATGCAAAATGGGTTAGGGTACATAACATTGGATCAGATCAAACTGGTTAACATGGAAATTTTAACCAGATATTATGATTTCAAAATTTCAGCTGCAGGGGTAGAAATGTCTCCAAGTTTTGCTACCTGGTCTTACCAAGTCAGCCTGTACTTCAGGAAACTGAGATGTCAGGTGTCCACAGTGTGGCTCCAGGAAATTATCCAAACCATGGAGGGTCCTGGAAAGCTGCAGATGCTTTCCCATGTGAAACCCGATCCTTCTTATCAGCAGGAGGACCAGGCTGACTTTCACCTGGGCTAGGGAAACCTCACCACAGGATAGGTTTTGCACCTCGAAGGGCTGTCTTTCAGAGCTTCCCTACAGCAACTGGAACCTTAAATGTGTGGCAGTACTTGGATGGAAGGTAACCAGATAAGCTGCAGGATTCAATCCGCACAGACACACTGCTATGGACCAGGTCATAGCCCGCCAGGAGCAAGGCCAGACCCACAGAAACCTCCCAGCTTCACCTAAGGACCACGGAGTCTGGTGTCTGTGGAACTGAAACAGAGGAGTGCTCTGGAAGCAGTGCCCTCCTACTGCATAAGGAGAAGTCTGCAGATCCGTGGAACAGATGTCTGACCTAAGCACCTGAACGGATCCTCTCTAAGGGCCCTGGTCTGAGCCAATGTGCAGTCGTCTAACCAGTCCAGCAGGGATCTGGGATCCCCTCTGGGTGCAGCCAAGGAGACCACAGGTGTGGGATCCCTGAAGCCATGCACTAGGTCGCACAAGGTGACCTACACTGCTGCTTGTCAGGTTGCGGGCAGCTCGGAGCACGAGTGCTATGGGGCTGAGAGGTCCTATCTCACTCTCAGTGCAGAAGAACATGGATCAGGGATCCAGGGAGCCTCCTCCAGGCTCCTCACAGGAAACTCAGTGTTACTTAAGAACTTTCATTCCCTTCATGGATCAGTTGTGTCTTGTGGAAACTTTCTAGATGTTTTCCCTCATTTTAACATTTACATCTATTTGGTTAGACCCTGATGTTTTGAGTTTTTTGTTAGGTTTGTTTTTAGCAGAATTAAGAGACCCAGAGACAGAAACAAAGAAATAAAGAGACCTTTATTGCAGACACAGGAGTGTGCAGAAGAATTCAAGTTCCTTCCGAGGCAGACAAAGAAGTGGTGGGAGGTTTGACTGGGGTGGTGTTTTAGCATGTGGGCAAGGTGACATATTAGCAACTGATTGGAGGAGCATTGCTGCACACACACAAAAGGAAAGAGGGTTTGTTGTGGGCTGAGGGAAGAAAAAGAAGAAATTGATATCCTGTTGTCTCTGGGTCCTTCACCGTGTTGGACTGCTGCCATGATGACTTCGGGACTTCTATATGAGAGGAAAACCATCATTCCCATGTTTTGGTTGTGAGAAGGGCAGTGGCTCTCTTGGACTGCTTCCTGCTGAATGGAAGCATCATGATAGAGGCTGATGTGATTGTCAGGTTGATAGGTAGTACCATATAGAAGCTGGTGCCATGGTTGTCAGCTAAGATGAGAAGTTCTTCAGTGTTAACTGCCTTAATTGGAGAAATCTTGAGAGAAGTTTAAAAACACAGAGTGCTATGAGTAGCAAAAACATAATCGTGATGAAGGGGCCTAAAACGGGGAGGATGATAGGGGCTCAGCAGTCTATGGTAAGCCACCAATAAGACCAGAGAGAGGAGCCAGAAATTATTTTTTGTATCTTGGCAGCAATGGCTTGAAGTTTTCTAACTGCATTTTTTGAGAATACCTGTCTGATTTATGAAGTAACAGCCTTCTTGTCCCAACATGGCAGAGGTCCCACCACTTTCAACTGCCAGGATATTAAGAGCTCTGTGATTCTAGTGGACAAGCACAACCAACAAGTTGGTTTCATCTAGGATAAAATCAATGGACTTGAGACACCAACATCAAATCCACCATAAATAGTTGTCTTTAGTTCATTAGATAACTGGTTGTGAAAGTGGGTTCCCATTCCAATACCTCCAGCACCAAAGTCAATAGCTGAAAAGAGACCTACACTCATTAGGATTGGAACAACAGATATGTTCCTGGGGGATATTTGATGATGCAAGGGTGAAAACGGGTTTTGTACTCT
This sequence comes from Cavia porcellus, assembly GCF_034190915.1. Taxonomy (NCBI): domain Eukaryota; kingdom Metazoa; phylum Chordata; class Mammalia; order Rodentia; family Caviidae; genus Cavia; species Cavia porcellus. The sequence goes on along the minus strand of NW_026947496.1, from coordinate 6,105,842 downwards.
GTTATGATTTGTGGGTTTAGTATGGAACGTAACTTGTAGTGTCACAACAAATAAAGTACAGGAGCCCTGTTGTGTCAATGGAATGTTGTGCTCCTCGACCACAGAAGAAGAACTGCCATGAGGTGGGAAGTTGGAAGATGAGGCATCCAGGACAGAGAAAATGTGTACACAAGAGTTCAGGTTTCTCACCTTAGAGACAGAGCTGGAGGGATTTGGATGATAGAGGTGAAAAAAGGTTTTCTGGGGGCTGGGGATTTAGCACAGCCATGTATGTGCCTGTCTGGCAAGTGTAACATCATGAGTTTATTCCACAGTACTGCCCCCACAGAAGAAAGGTTATCTGGTCACATCTGTCCTGGAATTTAGACTTAAACAGTGTTGGCTTTAAGGTTGGCTTGGTGTGAGGAGGTGTTTAAACCATATACTGGTCTTGCTAAAGGGCAGGCAGAGCCAACAGTCAGAAAGGTCTTCAATGTTAGATATCAGAGTAGTGGTTTTTGGACACTGAAATTAAGGAAAAGATGTATTGAGAGAAAAATAGGAGTATGACAAGAAGCTGAAGAGGTGGGAATGAGATCAAGGGAGACAGATTGTTAGGAAGTAGTCTCTTGTCGAGGGCTAGGAACATCTTTACATCAGTATAGTCCTCATAGGGTCAGAAGACCCATATTTGGTTCTTTAGGAGTAGCGGAGATGATTAAGATTACATAATGGTGCAATGAAAGACGAATTGTGGGCCAACTGCAGGCAATGTTTAGTTAAAGATAATTATCATGGTTTGTCCAAATGTTGGCCCATGGTATTACTCCTGTTGATTCAGCCCCAGAAAGGACAATGAAAGTACTGCTCATCCAATTAGGCAAGAGAGAGAAATAAAAGGGGAAAGATAGGAAAAGAAGAAGTTAAATTATCATTGTTTGCAGATGACATGATACTCTACATAGAAGACCCCCTAAACTCCATTGAAATACTCTTAGATACAATAAATAAATTCAGTAATGTGGCTGGATACAAAATCAATTCTCAGAAATCAATAGCATTCCTATAAACGAACAACAAAATCACAGAGAGGGAAATAAGAGAAACTGCACTGTTCACATTAGCAAGCAAAAAAATGAAATATTTAGAAATTACTCTTACGAAAGAAGTGAAAGACTTATACAGTGAAAATTATAATACACTGAAAAAGGAAATTGAAGATGATCTCAGAAAATGGAAAGACATCCCTTGCTCATGGATAGGAAGAACAAACACTGTGAAGATGGCCATTCTCCCAAAACTGTTGTACATATTCAATGCAATTCCAATAGAAATACCATCCACATCCCTTATAGATCTAGAGAAATCACTCCTAAATTTAATCTGGAAGCAGAAGAGACCTAGAATAGCCAAGGCAATTCTAAGCATCAAAGACAAAGCAGGAGGCATCACAATCCCTGACTTGAAGTTATACTACAAAGCAACAGTAGTAAAATCAACATGGTATTGGAATCAAAACAGAGCCAAAGATCAAAGGAATAGATTAGAAGATACAACCACAGCTACAAACACACTCAAACACCTTATCTTTGATAAAGAAGCCAAGCAGGTTCACTGGAAGAACGACAGTCTCTTTAATCAATGGTGCTGGAAAAACTGGCGTTCCATTTGCCGAAAACTAAAGCTAGACCCATGTCTATCACCATGTACTAAATTAAAATCTAAATGGGTCAAAGATCTGAATATTAAATCAGAAACATTAAATCTATTGGAAGACAAATTGGGTAGAAACCTTGAAGACATAGGAGTAGGTAGAGAATTCATGAACAGGACTCAAACCTCACAGGAAATACTTCCCAGAATCAATAACTGGGACCACTTCTTATTAAAAAGTTTCTGCATGTCAAAAGAAATCTCCAGCATAGTGAAAAGAAAACCCACAAACTGAGAAAAGATTTTAGTGAACTCTCTCTCAGACAAGGGACTCTTGTCTAAAACATATAAAGAATTAAAAAAACTCAGACCCCCAATATTCAAAGATCCAATCCAAAAATGGGCGTCTGAGATGAATACGCAATTCTCGGATGAAGAAATGCAAATGGCAAATAAATACATGAAAAAATGTTCATCGTCATTGGTCATTAGAGAAATACAAATTAAAACCACACTGAGATACCATCTCACTCCTGAAAGAATGGCCAGGATCAAGAAAACCAACAACAAATGCTGAAGAGGCTGCGGGGGAAAAGGAACTCTCCTACACTGTTGGTAGGAGTGTAGACTGGTACAACCTTTGTGGAGGTCAGTCTGTAAATTTCTCCAAAAGCTGGGATTGGACGTCCCATTTGTTCCCACTATTTCACTTTTAGGCATATTCCCAGAAGAACTGAAAGCATCGTACCACAGTGATATATGTGCACCTATGTTTATAGCAGCACAATTTGTAATCGCCAGATCTTGGAAACAACCCAAGTGTCCATCAACTGAGGAATGGATAAAAAAAGTTGTGGTATTTCTATAAAATGGAGTATTATTCAGCTATAAAGAAGGATCGCGTTGAGATATTTATCAATAAATGGGCACAGCTTGAGACCATACTTATAAGTGAAATAAATCAATCTCGCATGTGTGAATACCGAATAGTTTCCCTAATGTCAGTAATGATTCAAGTATATAAAAATACGTGGTAATCATGATTCCCCATTATGTGGCCTTTAAGCCTTATAAAGTTTTCATTTATTAATTGGAAAGGCTTTATTCTGGGCTTCTTGATATGGAAATACTTGAAGCTATAGTATATGAAGTTTTATTCAAATATTTCAAGGAAAAAGACAGACACTATGGTAACTACTATTAAGTCGGGTTATTTGGTGGTGAAGCACTAGGTTGCTGAAACAGTCATGCTTTGACCTGTATTGTTATATTGTTATGTCTTGTTTTATCTCAATCTCTCCCTTATTCTTTAAAAAAATTATTTAATTATTTGTTATGTTTGTTTTAATTAAGGGGAAAAATTAGCAGGATATATAATAGTAAATTTTTGATTCCCTATTAACTTGTTTTGAAGTCCTATAATACTCCCACTATCTTGTTTTGACTGATTAGACTCTGTTCCATTCTGTATGATAGTATCAAGTTTGATGGTATAGGCAACTACTTTCAAGGCAATAGGATTCACTAAGATGCCCATTCTGGTTTGACTATTGTCACCTTTGGAAGTTCTGTAATGTTTACAATGCTTAAGTTTTATTGGTCTTGTTCTCTACTGTTTTGCTCAACTTTATAATATCTAATGAGATAGACAATTCTTTTTAAGGAAACAAGAGACATCGTCGATAACCACTGTTGATAACCTTGTACTCTGTTTTACATCATGTGCTATGTCTATCCTTGGTTTTGACTGACAGCTTTGTTTTGCCATATTTGACTTTATTCTCTCCCCCCCAAAAAAGTAATAAGAACTAAGGAGTAATAAAACCCAAAATGTGTAAATTTTGTTGTACAAAAGAAAGGGAAAAAAAGAGCTCTAAAGGATACAACACAAGTGTGTTTAGGGGTGTTAAATAGCTGACCATATTAATGTTTTTGGTTGGATCATTGAACACAACTGTTTGCAGTCTCACTGTTTGAATGCCCACTTTGTATTCTTTGATACATTGGTTTGAGCAACTATTTCTAAGATGATAATATGTAATCTATTAACTGGTGATTTCTTACTGTTTTTTTTTTTTTTGTAGTTCTGTATTACTTTTACCCTTACACTGCTTTGTTTTGTTTTGTGTTTTTGTCCTTTTCCTTTTAAATAAAAATTTTTTTAAAAAGTACTGCTCATCACAGCATGTGTATATTTGGGATTTTCTGGACAAGAGTAATATGATGGACCCTGAGACAAGACTAGGCATAGGCTCTTACCATCGGTGTCTCTGACAGAATATATGGAACACCATTGAACATCAAGTATAAGAGTGTCTGAAATCCAGTTTTTTGAGCTACAACCCTGTGATCATCAGATCCTCCTTGTTTGGTGAGGTAGTAGTTAAAAACATGAAGTGTGGAGGGCTGCGATAGTGTCACTGCAAATGACAAAAGGGCCTAGAATATAAAAACGTCATGTTGTACTTAGTAAGGGGGTTTACCACACCAGTGGAGAGTGAAGAGAGTTAGGTATTTTTTGTGAGACAAAGACGGATGTGTTAGAGGAAACGTGATGACACCTCTGGGGGGGGGCTTGGGGTCAGAGATATCTAGTTGTTGGGGCACTGGTTAACCTGAGTGATGTGGGACCAGGAAGAAAGGACAATAACCTTGATTGCTATTGTATTCATGAGAAGGACCAAGTGGGGTCCATTCCACTTGGATTGTAGGCCTGTGGGCTTAGAATATTGTGATATACTACATCTGTAGGAGTTATAGGGGAGTTCCAATTTGGGGTTATCTATTGGCTGTTTCAGACAAAGGTCAGCATGTTGTTATAGCAAGTGACTGAGAAATAAAAGAATTGGGACATAATTGGCTATAGCAGGAAGGTCAGGTGGGGTAGGAAGATTGTAGAATAAAAAAAGGTCTGCCATACATGAATTCAAAGGGGCATTGCAAATTAGGTGTGCAAGGAAGCATCCTAAATTGGGTTACGGCTAGGGAAAGCAGTTTGGATAAGGGAAGGTGTAGCTCAAGAATGAGTTTTGTGAGGTGTTTTTTCAGAGGACCGTTTGCCTTTCCTTCTTTTCAAGCTTGTAGGTGGTATGTTGTGTGTAAATGCCAAGTGATGTTTAGGCTTGAGGATATTTTTTTGAGTAATTTGGGAGATGAAAGCTGCTCCACTTTCTGATTGTACAGGTAGAGTTAATCCAAATCAAGGAATAACCTCTTGTATAAAAATTACAGAAGCTAGAGTGTCATAATGTGACACCAAGCAATAGTATTATTCTTTGTTCAGAGTGATATTAGCCTGCTTGGGTTTGTTCAATCTCAACATAATTGGAGATATGGATAATTGCATGAATGTTTAAGTGTATAGGATTGGTAACCATATTTCTAAGTTTTTGTTGAATATTTGAGCAGAACTGGTTGCAGTCCCACTGTTTGAATCCCCACTTTATATTCTCCACTTTAGTATCTTGAAAAACTATTTGTAAGAGGAAAATCTGTAATCATCAACTAGTGATTCTTACTGTTTAATTTTTCTTTGAAAGTATGTATTGTTTCTACCCGTTTTCTTTTTTTTTTTTTTTTTTTTTTGTCTTTTTCTATTTTATCGGTACCCGGGATCGAACTCATGACTGCCTGCTTGCAAGGCAGGCGCTTATGCCACTGAGCTAAATCCCCAGCCCCTTCTACCCGTTTTCTGTTTTGTTTAGTCTTTCTTTAGACAAAATTTTTAAAAAAGAATTACAGAAACTGTTTCTGCAGCATTTGAGCAGTGAGAAAAAAAGCTTCTATCCATCCCAAGAACGTTCACCCAAAAGCAAGGAGATATTTCAAGGTTTTGTGTTTAGGCATGTGAGTAAAGTTTATCTGCCAGTCTTCGTCTTGTATACGTCCCTAAAATTGATGGGTTGATATTGCAACCAGAGATTTCAAAGACGTGTAATTGATAGTTACATACAGGACACATAATTTATAGTATTATTTTATGATAGTCACTCACAGAATCAAATTAAAAAGTGCAGGTCTGTCCAGAACACAAAAGAACTGAAAAATCCAGCTGAGGGCATGGATTCCATGACAGCGACCTGCGTGAGTTCAGCTGAAAACCCAGAGTTCACAGCACTAACCCATGAAAATCTATCCCACAGATCTGTACTGGGAAGACCCAAATGTCAGTTTTGCAAGCTAGAAAGTCTATGCCAGTAGGGTGAAGTGTGTGTGCCAATAGGTCAAGAGTTCTGCAGTGGAGCCAAGAAGCAACACAAAATAGGGACAGAGCTCCCCTGAAAACTATTACCGCCATCCCCAATGACAACAAGGTTCCAAGCTTCTCCAACGATGAGAACAGCTGAGTTAATATAACTTATGCTGGCATAATGAGCCTCTCCTGGAAATTAAACAGCACACAACTTCCCTTCTGAAGCTAGGAAGCAATGCTCAAACTTCCCCAAAGTGAACTATAGCCAATCTCAGCAACAAGATCTCAAGCTTCTTCAGTGATAACAGCCAAGCTCCTGTCAGGGGAACCAGCATGATAAGCTCCTCTATGAAAACCAATGGCCCCAAATAACAACACTTAGGAAAGCCCTCAATGCTATACTTTCTCTCCAGGGATCCTTTTTATGCTGGCAACAGTTCTCAGGTAGGAATCTCCACACTCAGCACCACACCAATTAATTTCAGCTGACCATTACCAATGCACTATAATTTGAAGAAAGGGAGAGATAGTTTCCCCAAGAAGAGGATACAGTATAAAAATGACAGTTGCAAGTGACCTTATGAGTAATGATTTTGGATAGGGAAGATGAATTTATATTGAGCTTGATTCCCTGTATGAAAGCAGTTGTATGAGTTAGTGTTATTTTTAGAACTGTTGGTCTGAGAGGAGTAGTTTGGATCACTGGAAAATCCATTCCTGAGTGTTTTGGCTATAGGGTTAGTTAATTGTAGTTGTCTTGGTTAATTGAGGTGTTTGGCTAAGGGAGAAAGATAAGTGATGTGGCTGTTATGCAGCTAGTTTGAGCTGTGTGTCAGCAAAGGCACTACCCTGAGAATCAGGCTCTGCTGATGTTTGATGTTCCCTGAAGTGAGTGGCTGCTGCCTGTTTTGGGAGTTGTGCTGCCTCTAATATTTTGAAGATGAAAGGTATTAGTGATGAGGGTTCCTTGAGTGGTGATTACACACCTTTCTAACCAGATAGAAGCATAGGGATGAAGGATTCTAAATGTATGTTTTGAGTCAATATGGGTATTTATGCATTTGTCTTTGGCTAGTGTGAAGGCCCTTGTAAGGGCAATAAGTTCCAGTTTTTGTGAAGATGACCCAGGTGGCAGGAGACTTGCCTCTGTTACCTTATAGCGACTGCTGATAGCATATCCTGAGAGTCTTTATTGGTTAAGCTGCCATCTATGAACTGTGTTTCAGAGGCTGTAAGGAGAAGTGTGCTGTTAATGTGGGGTGTACTGGTTAATTTTGTCTCATTGTTGAGATAAAAATACCTGGTACCCATAATGCAGGAAGGAAAGGTTTATTTCTTACAGTTTTTGGAGGTTTCAGTCCACACTCAGCTGGCTCCAAGTTAGCTTAGTGTGGCTAAGGGGCAAGCATGAATGGCAGCTGCAAAGGGAATCACAAACAGGACAAAAGAAGGAAAGTGCACCTCCATGCCATTCTTACATTGTATGTCGGCGCTGCCCCTGGGCAAGAGCAGAACTCACACCACCAGTCCCGGTGCTAGACATTTAACCCATCACGAGCACTAGATTCAACTGAATCCATGATTGCATGAGGCCTAAGGGAGCACCTGAACATAAATCATAACTTGGAGGAAGGTGTTTAGGGTCATATGTAAGACCTCAATCTAATTGTGGTGATGGGTTTCATCAGAGGTAGTGAATAAGATGACCAGTTTGAGAGGACTGCTGATAGAGACAGTGATTGTATGACCTTACGGGAGTATTAAGTGAACTTGTTGTAGATGAGCAGGGGTCATTAAAACAGGGAATGTCTTGTGTGAAATGAGCTCATTAAGGCAATAGGGTGAGTGGACTGTGAGTGATGGCAATGAAGTGATCTTTTTTGTTAATATGATTGCTGAGGCAAGAGCCTGAATAGAGGGAAGCCAGCTATATATTGTGTTGTGTAATTGTTTTGAGAGATATGCCACGGCTTGGAAGGAAGGTCCCTTTTTGTGTACTAAATCTATCACAGCATTATGATCTCAAGAAGCAGTATATAAAATAAAATGTTGGGTTCGGTTTGGGAGAACAAGGGCTGGGGCCTTTTAAAGAGCCTCTTAGTTTGTAAAATGAGGCATGTGTAGGGGTTGTGGGATCAGGAGGCTCTGATAGGATACCTTTGGATGCCTTGTAAAGAGGTTGGGCTAGTGGAGCAAAGTTAGGGATCCAGAGGCAAAAGAAGTTTGCTAAACACAGGAATGATAAAACTTGTTATCTTGTAGTTGGCAGCTGGAAGCCACAGAGGAGTGCTTCGCAATTAGAGGTTGTGGACTGGGTGGTGGGAGTGAGGGTGCAACTTAGGTGTTTGTCTTTTTGTGAAGCTATTTGGACCTTTCTGGGGGACACTATATCCGTGACCTCAGAGGAGCAGAGAAGATTATCCATATATTGGAGAAGAATGCTGTATTTGATATTCAGAACCATGAGATCAGCAGCAAGGGCTTGTCTGAAGAAGTGAGGACTATTTCTGAAGCTCTGTCTCTGAGGAATGTCTGTGTGAGCTATGTAAATTGGAAGTTATCTGGATCCATCCATGCGAAAGCAAAGAGATCCTGACAACCAGGGTGTGAACGGATAGTGAAAATGCATCTTTGAGTTCCAACATGGAAAAGTGGAGGGTAGGTGGGGGAATATGAGACAGTATGGTTTAAGGGTTTGGTACCACTGAGTGAGCTGGTGTCACTGCATTTTAATGGCTCTGAGGACTTGAATTGAGTGGTAGTAACCACTGCGTTTGAGAATAGAGATTATACGGTTTTTGTTGGTGGAGTGAGTGACCTTAAGAAAGCCATACGTTGACAAGCAATGCATTATGGATTTAACGCTCTTTTGGTGTATAGGGCTGTTGGGCATTAGGGAATGCAGGGAAAGACAAAGGAGTCCTTGAGACAAATTAGCAATACACTGGCATGGATGGCACTAGTAGCATTGGAAGTATGCCAGACTGGAGGATCAACGAGAGAAGAGGGAAGGGGAGTGGCAGAGGTAGTGGCACATAATTGTTGGGTCTGAAGTATGAGGGTCATAGGCAGAAAATACAAGAAAAAAAAGTTTTTGGAGCAGGCCTCTACCTAAGAAAGGTACAGGGCAGGTTGAGATAGCCAGAAAATTGTCAGTAAATAATGGAATCTACAAGGCATTGGTTTTGTCTGGAGGAGTTGTGTTTGTTGGCCATCAAGCCCCATAATGGAGACAGTGAATCAGGAGCATCAGCCTAAAAATTCAGGAAAAGCACTATCAGTGACCCCCAGAACAGCATGAAAAGAGTGTTTATCCTGAGATATCCAGTGAGACTGGGCCTGTGAGAGAGATACCTTGGTAGACATTGTAAGCTTTGAGTCCCATCAAACTTCTTCAGTGGCAATGCTGAGTGGTTCACTCAACAATGAGTTTTGGGGCAGTAACAATGATCTCTACTATGAGGGGAGGCAGTTTGATGGCTTATCCACTCTGGTGACAGGATAGTCACACTTCCAGTGACCCTCAAGCTTGCACATTCGATGACATCCTGGTGGTGGCCGCAGATTGGGGCTAAGACATGCCCGGTATCTTTCTTTATTGCACTTCAAGCATAGACATGGTGTGGCTCGGGTTTTAGATTCCTTTTTGTTCTCTGTTTTATTTTGAGCCCTGAATGCAGGAGTAAAATGTTGGCATTTGAGTTTAGCCTTTCCTAGATTATCCTGTTTTCATTGGTCTTCCCTATTTTAGTACATCTCAGGCCACTTTGAGGGTAGTAAAGCAGAGGTAAGAGTTTAGTCACTCAAAATTTAACTAAGTTATGTGTCACCTGAGGGTTACAGTCAGTAGGCTTGTAGTCTGACCATCAATCCCAATGTACTTCAGCTAAGTTGACACTATTTTGCTTTACACACAGGATAGCAAAATTCAGATTCTTTTCAATCCTATTTACAGAAATGATCAATCAAATGGACACTTTCTGTTTGATGTTCTGTCTTTCTGATGATGAAAGCATGTGCCCAGCTCTGCATCTCTGTGAATAAGCACAAATGGGCTCAGCATTGCATAACCAAGGGTCACATATTCTTGAATACTTAACACCTTGGAATCTATTTTGGGGGAGGAGCTAAACAACATGGAAAAAGCACAATCTGCTGAATAGAAGACAAGAAAACAGAGCATCAGAAATCGAATGCTTTGAGCTGCTCTGATCTCAAGGGGAGTTTTTTAGAGGAACGTGGAGCTCTGCAGGTGGAAAACAAGGCTGGTGGTGCCTGCAGAGAAGAAACAGCAGGTAGCCACTGGCCCTACCCATGATGCCCTGAAACACAACATCCTGTGGAACCATCAGAGTGAGAAATCTCCATCATATTATCCAGATTTCAGGTAGAAAATTCCAATACTTGTCATCTTTATCAAGTTGTGATATGTTCACACTGCTGATGTTTATGAAAGAAAGTAGTAAGTTCATGGTTATTGAGGAACTGAGAATTCAAAACAAGACAAAAATGGAAAGGAGGTACCTTGGTGACTTGAGCTTGAGCCTCCTCCACACCGAGTCTGTGGGACTGATGGTCACAGCTTGGATCACCATGAGAAGGCTGCTGCTGCACATGGAGAGGGCCTGGGCCACCCGCTTCAGGGAAACAACAATCTTGCAGCCTGTGTCATGGAGGAAGTTTCTCTGTCCAACAGCTGCTATCATGTTAGGAATTCCTTTTGCAAAAAACATGATGATATTTTCAAAAGCCAAATGGAGGAGAATAAGGTGTGCAGATTTCATCTCGGTGCCTCCAAGAATGAGAACGCAATTCACAAACAAAACCAAATTCCCCAGAATACCAAACACACTTGGAGAGAGGAAGATGATTCCCTTGACAAGGTTGAAAATCATTTCTTATTCATACACAGGACAGCTGGGGACCAATAAAGCATCAGTAATGCTTTTCTATATCTGCAAAAAATGCTTCTTTCTCTAGCAGTTTTTCTGAAGTATAAAGGACAGTAACAATGTCTGTAATGATACACATCTTTGGGACATGATTTCTTCTTTTGTGTCATACTCTGAGGTTGATTCTGTGTACTCTCAAGTACCTCTTGAGGGCCAGTATTTCAAGCATCTAAAGTACAACCCAGATATTATGTTTAACTACCAGCAAAGTCAATCTACCTGTTAAAATCTCTATACGTCTCATCAGATTTAAATATAAGCATGAGGAATTGATTTTAAATTCCTGTAGCCAGTGAGGATGAAATAAAGAATCTACTATACTATTATCCAAGAAAGAGTCAGGAGAGGTCTGAGTCCCCAATGAGAAACCTCAGAGACCTCTGCATGAAGCCTTGATCCATCCTGTATATGATGATATTTGCTAAGGTGGGCTGGAAGATGCGGAATAATTTGGCATCGTCTGTGCCATGGGACTATAGCAGCTTATGAATTAGACTCCCCTATAATGGCTGAATGCTGCAAATCATGTTGGGGAATCAAAGCTATGGAAAAAGAAAACTCTAAAAGAGGGTTACAGTATAAAAATCCAGCTATTGCAAGACCTTGGGAGAAACAATAATTTGTAGGAGTCTTGAACTAGGTGATTTGACCCTACATTATTAGTCTTTATCATCCAACACGGTTTTCATGGCACAGGCTTGGGTAGCATTGGACTCTTTTACATCTGAATGTTCCAATCTCATTTCTCACAGAAGCAGTTTGTGTCAAACTATGGAAAGCTTCCCTAATATGAAAGAACCCAAATCTATGATCTAATTCCTGGAATTCCTTGTGGGCTACCTAATGAATCTGAAATACATTCATGTAAGCAGCCCTCTCTGGTTTTCTACCGAGTATTAAGGAATTCCCTTTGAATTCACTGTCCTGCAAGTCCATGTCAGCATTAAATATGTAAACACAGTTTGTACTAAGGTTTGGCAACAAAGAGCATCGTGACTCTGTGGATACTGGTTATCTCCTTTCAAGCATCCTTTTCCTAATACAAAAATGGCTATACTGGTGTTTTAAGTAAAGATACACAACACTGAATGTCTAGCACAATGAGTTATGTTACAAGATTCTTCACAAGCAGCAGACTATTAATTAATGAGTCTCAAATACAAACTGATTGAATAGTTAGAGACTTGAGCCTGTTAAAATTATTACACTCAGAATACCTCAAAGCCATGATGTACTTATCAGTTCTCTTCTGGACTCATCAAATAGTTTCCTGGGGTATTATTTTTGCTTAGTCCAAGGAATTCTCACTTATTTCCAGTCCTCTGTTTGCCTTTCCAAATTACAGAACTCTGAATCAAATTCGGGATCTGTGCCTGGGACACCTAAGCACTCATGTACTGTGTTTCTGAGAAAATGGATTGAAAAAAGTCAGAGGAGAGTCTCTTAGGTCCTCTGGGAACCAGTATCACAAAGGATGATAATAAACAGACTTGCTATTCAGGTGATGCTCAAGTATCCTGTCTGGATCTAAAGCCCGGAATGTAGGCTAGGAAGGGCGCACACTCTGAGATCAGATTTCTCAACTCAAATTATAGAACTGTTGCTATAACTGCCAAACACTGCACAAAATTAAAATGAGTTACCTTAGTTTGTACTGAGTCACAACCTGCAAAATTCATAGGAATTCTCAAAGAAAAACTATAATTTTTACCAAAACTTTTAATAAAACCACATCCAACAGTCACATAATACGTGTGCTAGTATAGGAAAATTTTAAGAAAATATGTGTCCAAAAAACCTTCATGTTAAACACAAATGTTTGTAATGAGTTACCAGTGTAATAAAAAAAGAGAAAGCTTGTCTACTTTAGAAATACATGAATGCATCTAAAATTAGGTAAGAAATTTTACCACAGCTAGTATACTGACAGAGTTCAAATTCTGTTAAAATTGAAGGCTGAAGAAAACAAAAACTTCCTCAGCGATACGAAAAGCCCCTCCTTTACCTAACTTCTGGAAGACTGCAAGGCGAGGCCACCCTAATTCCACCGAGGCACTCTGGTGATGTATCAGCTTTTCTTGAGTCACAGAGCCCGGAATCCAGCCCTTAAACTTTTGACCTGTTAAAAATCAAAGGAAGAGTGAAAGTCCTGACTCTGAGACCTTTCACCAGCTCCCGTGCTTCATGAAGAAGTGTTTAAGGTTTCATCTTCTGAGGGAAATGTACCTGGCACAGGTGACTAAAGGAGGATGGCTCAGGTGTGCTCTCCTGGCAGCTGGGCTCACCCGAGCTCTGAGCTGGTCCACCTGGCAAGGTGCAGCTCCCCAATTCCTATTTGTACCTTCAGGATTGCAAAGCTCTGGGTTGCCAGCAACTGACAAATGTCAGATTTCTCACCCGGTCAGGGCCGAAGGAAACCCTCTGCTGAACCTCATTTTCCTGATGTACAAATTTCTCTCTCCTTCCACAATAACGGTGTTTGTTTGGCACAGAAATTGTCTTGGGCTTAATTAGAATTTAATTGCTTTAATAAAGGAAAGCAAGAATGAACACCCAGCAAAGTTTTCCTGCCTAGAATTTACCACTCGGACAGACATTTCTTCACAGTTTTGAGCTATCACAGAGAAGTGGGATAAAATCCTGAGACCCAGAATTATCCCCTACACTTTCCTCACCAAGATCTTCAAGCACAGAACATGTCGATGTCGCTCCCGGCCGGCAGGAAGGACACACGACAAAGTCTGGCAGTGGACAACCTTTTCTTTTATTTTCCTTCTCCGTACAGCCTGCCCTGGGATCGCTCCCAGCCGAAGCCTCCTTTGGTCCGCTCCCCGCGGCTCCTTCTGGGCTTCTACTTCCGGGCTTCTTCTTCCCCCCCAGGGGTGGCACCAGTATATATACGGATACAGTGTCCAATCATGTTAAAGTAAGCAAGGCAAGCTGATTGGCTAACATCATCAGTTGCCAGGCAGACTATATTGTTGAGCGGGTTGCTCACGCGGTAAGCAGGAAACTAACGTGCTCGATGGGAGGGGTAATCTACCTCAGGCTTTACTCTTTACTACAGGCCTCACGTCCGCCAAGTGAGGCGACCGGGCTTGGGGCTGCGGCTCCCAACAAGAACACACATCAAACTTATCTGTGTCCTAGATAAGTTCCAGCTGGGGACCAGCCCAGGACAGCAGTCACTTTGCTCAGCCTACCCACAGGGCAGTTCTGGGACAACGTCACCCGTTTTCTCTATTCCTTGTCTATTAAAAAACAAATGGAATTAAAAGCTAGATAGGCAAATATACCTTTCAAAAACTAGGCCTGGTGTATTATTTTCACGGAAAGTTTTATTATTCAAGCATACATGGGATGCTTCCTCTTCTACTAACCATTCCACTGCCTCAGAACATATTTCTAGCCAATGAAAAGGAATGTAAATAAGTTGATCAAAGAAAAAATATCATGTTCCATTCAGAAAAAGCAGGAGCACAGGAGGGGACCCAGGCCCTTTGTCACTGGTTTCCCCTTCATTTTCTGTGTAACGGTGTTGTTATCCAGAGTTGCAGCCACCACAAAACAGAAGCTAACTTTCTAGTGCAATAAATAAAAGAACAGCCACTTCTTATCACTTTCACTCTTAAGTTTTAGTGTTAAAATCCAGGTGCAGCAGGTTTGAGGAAGCCGCCCTTGATGTACGTGAGGGTAAATATGAATGGAAATAGGTCACAGTTAATTCCTCTGGTACAATAAACAGCACCATCCTCTGTCACTCTTCTGAGAGTGTATTGTCCAGAACACTTGGTGATTTTCTGTCCCTCTGCCTTCCTAACAGCTGTGTAACATGCTCTCTAGTTCACACCCAGGAATGTTTTTCCCTTCCCCGGAGCCCTCTCTAGATGTTCCATCATGAAGGGAGACAGTGCCTGCTCCAGGTTCTCAGGGTTGAGCCCAGCTTTCCGTGGTCCTCTGCTCCATGTGCAGAGTCATCTCCTCTAGAGCAAGGTCTGACCATTATAGTTCCTTTGACTGAAGAAAATGACCTAACACCAGTGGTCACCAAATCCCAGGCAATTCACAATAAAGCTTGTGTGTAAGAGCTGTCAAACCCTCTTCCTGGACCAGGAGTTGTCATTATTCTGCAGAAAGTTTGTTTAATGGATTCTATCTAATTGGCTATAAAATACATTTCCCCACTCTATTTGAGGTCTCTTTAATGATCTTGTGTTACATGTGTCCCATTTTGCTGAATGCTTTATCAATAAAAATGTCTTCCTTTTTAATAAAAATTTGGTCAATCAGCAGTACATTTTAAGTATCTTTCCTCAATTCTCAGACAGTAAATAGCATGATTCATATTTAAACCTGGGTAATCTGACCAAAGATCCAAATCCTCATCACCATCCACTGTATCCTCCATTGCTGAAACTTTTGTGTCCTTCTGGGTCTGTCCATCAGCTCATCTCATTCTTATCCATTTAGATATCACAAATATTTTAGTGCTTGTTTTCTGCAGAACCCAAAGACAATAGCAGCTTTCAGTGTGAGAAATTTCCCAGATGACACAGGCTGTAAGACTGCTGTTCATTTATCAAGGGTGGGCTGAGGCCTGTCCATCTGCAACAGCGGTCTCCTCACACAGGTCCAGGCCATCACCATCCATCCCAACTGTGTGGAGGAGGCGCAAACAAAGGTGTGCATGCTACATCATCCCTGTGCTTCTCATTTTAAGAGGTCTCCACCTTTTGATAGCCATGAACTTACTCCACTCCATCACAAATATCAGCATGAACTCATCAAAGGTTAGTGACAGTGAGAGATACTGTTATTTTCTACCAGAAAGTAAGAAAATAAAGTGGAATTTTCTCCCCAGCATGATGCTACGGGATGCAGGGTTTTAGGGCATGATGGTCACGGCCAGCAGCTCCAAGGTGCGGGTTCTCCACAAACACCACCAGCAGTTTTTTCAAATGCAGAATGCCATGTTCTTCTACACAGCTTTTCCTGAAGTCAAAGCTGCTCAATGAGTTCTCCTTTTGATACTTTGTTTTCTTGGATAGATTGTCTCCTTTCCCTGTTTATAAGTTCCTCAGAGTGACTCAGTCCACTGTCATAAATGCTCAAGAATTTCTCACCCTTGGTTATGCAGTTCTTATTCCATTTATTTTTATTCACAGAGAGGGACACCTGGGTCACTGTGAGAGAACTTGTGCAGCACAAAGACCCTGAGAATTTACTGTTGAATTTATATTTTCAGTGAGGAACTATGAAGCTCCTTATTGATTCTCTATAGAGTATACAGAACTAATCACATTAAGCAGCCTCCCTGAAGATGTAGCCTTAAATTCACTATGTATGCCTGTGTCTTTCAGGGTCACTGTTAGAGCAGTCGAGAACTGGAAAATCACTTGGAAAATTGTGCTACAATTATGAGCATCAAGCAATTCCATTTCCTGATAAGATTTCTATTTGAGAATCAGAACAGAAAAGATTTCTGTATGCTATCATGTAAATTATTGCATAAGCACATATTGACTACTAGCCAAAATTTACTTTTAGTTTCTACTTGAAAATATCTGTAAACATCCTTCCTAGAGAGGAATTTTAGGAAATTTATGCAAGAATGGTATGATACAAATATGAAATGATATACAGGGGCTACTTTTAATCCAATGGAGGAATAATGCAAGAATTAAAAGTTTCAAAGTACAATGGAAACTAATTCCATGTTATATACATAAATATTTAGAAGACTTCAAGAAAAAATAAAAATTTTAAGAGAAAGTGGTAAATTAATGCTTATTAGAAAAAATTTGACAGAATATATTTTGTATTTCTCTATTTTTAATCATGTGAGTTTAAGGTTTGGCAATTAAAATACAAACAGGGTTTCACACAATTTGTGGTTCATTTCTCGAAATGATACCCATCTCATTAACTTCAAGGTGTTCCAGAGGAGTGGATTCTATGTGCATTGAGTAAAAAATTTGGTTTTTAAATGCTTAGGCTGCATGCATGAATGTATTAATAAGATACACTAGGAGTATTTGAAAAATGCTTAGTGTTTTCACATAGAGACTGAACACGGAATGTCAGAGCTGACAGGTAGACCAGCACCCCACACTGTACATATTCTTCCACCTCTTTATGCTTGCAGACTTTTAGGCTCATCACTGCTCCACTTCATCAAGGCGCACGTCTACTTTTTGGGCATCGCTTGTACCACTTACAGTTTCTGAGTCGGTCCCCTGTGTTATGTGATACACTTCTATGATTTGTTAGCAATTGTCTTCCTAATATAATGAAGGCTGGCATAACTACATGTGCTGTACTGCTCATCTCGCAGCCACAGGAGTGCTCTGCATGTGGAAGCCCTTTCCTCATCTCCAGCACAAGAACAAAACACAGACAGCAATTGCTGCCCCAGTCACTGCAGGTAGACTGAACAGGAAGGAAAACACAAACCTGGCAGGGCTGCCCAGGCCATGTTCCTCTTCAAAGTCATGATTTCCTGCCATGGAGGGGCCCGAGGTCAATGCACAGAATCCTCCATAAAACAGAAAAGGACTAGACCGAAATGTGGTGGGCAGCTCCATTAGTAAAGACCCAACACATTCACTTAAACCCCAACAAAAACTGTAGAATTTGAATGCTGAGAGGCAGCTAGCACTCACTAGATAAATTTTATAAGCAAAAAACCCACAGGGAAAAGATATCATGCATGAACCTCTCACTGAGCTGCAGGAACTGCCTCATGAACACAGCAGCACCCACAGAGGTAAATAGCCTACTCCTTCTCCCTAGAGAGCCATGAGCCCATGTTCCGGAGACCACACATCAAGGGCACTTCTGATTCTGTCATTTGAGAACCATTTTTTATCAAGAGAGAATATATTTTGAAAACATTCACAAAGTTTCTTCTTGGTGAAGCAGATGAGGCTAGAATGCAGCCCCAGGGATGGAGAGTAGCAGAAGGAGACTTTTTGCCAGGTGCAGGCAAGACTCATGGCAACGACATGCCATAATGCATGCAATAACAAATAATGCAATAACAATAATTTAATAACAATAACAATTCTTTGAAAGAATTGGTGCTGGCCGGGAGCCCTGGGACTGAGGTTCCATAAGGTGGGTCTGGTATGCAGAACTCCCATGCTGAGCTTGGCTGCAGACTGTAGAAGCTGCCTTTGCTTAAACGGGAGCTTCTTGAGGCAGAGCTGGTGAGAGTCAGGGGCGGACAGAGGCGTCCTCATGCAGCACATATTTAATGATGCTTCCTCCAGCACAGAGTCATGAAAGTGAGTGAGCTTTAAGATCGTATGCACAAGTGAGCTGCCTCACAGCCTACTCCTTAACGCAGAACACATAGAGTACAGAATGTGAAGAAAGGGGAACTGGCAGTGTTTGGGTTCCCCCAAGAACACACAAACAGATGCTCAGCTTGTTTCTCAAAATGGAGCTCCTGTGCACCCCACACCCCTAACCTTCACCACCTGTGTACCCAGCCCATTATACAGCACAGACTCTCAAAAGCAGTTCATTTTAAACAGAGATATGAAAGAACTCAGAGTCTTCACAGGGTGAAAAGATGTCCTCTGTGATCTCTGAAGTCAGACAGACTAGGAGGCACGGAATTAGCTGTGATAGAACCAGAAAACTGGTAACTTCTCACATCATGAGACAGCAGAGAGAGGACAGAACTGTGGCCAGAGATGGAGGAGGAGCAGAAGAAGCAGTTTTCCCTTGTGAATCCCAGTCTCATGATGCTGACATCTTGACAGGAGACTCAGCAAGGAGCCCTGGGACTCAGGAGGGATAAACAGGGCCTGGCCTCACTGCTCTGCAGACTCCATGATGCGCCAAGCACACAGACTGCACAGGTGAGCACTCCTGACTCTGAGGCCTGCAGCTGCCCTGGCTGCAGAAGAACTGCTGGAGACAGGGCTGGGCAGGGTCAGGAGCTGGAGAGACCAAGGTGAAAGCCACTGGCACTGTGGGACAGCCAGGTGCCAGGGACCAGGGAAAAGACAGTCATCCTTTACCAACTCATACCACAAACCTCTGACACACTGGTCCACACAGGAAGCCCTGTGTGACAGCAGGATTGACGCAGGTTGTTTGAAGCTGCTCTTTTCTGGTAGAGGAGGAGGAATGGGAGACATGGGCCCTCAGTAGTATTTCAGCCCCAGTGTGGGGGAGCAGTGGGTCCCCACTGTGTCTCCTGAGCCCATGTTCTCCCCTCCCTATGGGGGGGGATTTTCATGTTGTTTATTTCTAGTGTCTTCTGTCCTTTCAAGATATGATGCTCTTGCCTTCTTTATGATGATTGCATTCATCCTGAAGTCTGCCATTCCTAAGCAGGAAATCTAAGACACTATATTTACAGTGAGGTGGGTAAACAGACAGGAAGACACCGTAATATGATCTGCTTGGTCTTTCACACATGCTGGGTACTTCTGCAAGCTCTAGATCCCTGAGCCTTCTGAGATCTCAGGATGCCCCTGCACAGCACAGGCACCATCCCTAGTCTGGAGATGAGAACATCTGGAATCAGGGGCCTAGGGCTGGCTCAATATCAACAAGACAGGAACTGTGGAGGCCATGGATTCAAATCCTAAGTGACTGATTTCACCTTGTTAAGTTGAATAGTATCACTAAGGTTTCTGGATGATGTAAACTTGTCCAGCACTTCCCACAGGAAGCCATTACTTGAGTAGATTCACAGACAGTACTTTTTAAAAAGTGTTTACATACCAAGGTCAAGGAAATGATGAAGCTTTATTCTTATTAAAACACATGATAATGGTCTCTATCCAACAGCCAGCAGGGTAGATTTTGGTGTGTAGCTTCCTCAGAAAAGGTGTGACATCCTCAGGAAAGCAATAAAATTTTCTTGTTCCATGATCTCTCATTGTTATCTGAGAGAAAAGAGAGCAATCACAGAAAAAAATAATGCAATAACAGGCACATCAATAAATAACATGCTTTGAAAACTAAGCATGATTAATAGGTCTCTTAAAGCACAGAACTGGTGGAAGTGTTGAAGGAACCAGGCGTCATCCACCTGTCACATTCCTAAAGAGACACATCTCCCCAGGGTCTCTCACACTGCCTTCTCGGCTCCTCTCCAGGACCCTGCCTCAGCTTTACAACCCAAAGCCATATCTAATCATCTACTCATGAACGGTCATGCAATAGTTAAAGCAGGCCTGTGGAAGGCAGTGTGGACACCAGATGGAAAGATGCTGAACTGTGGTGTTCTCCTGTGCAGCGGAGGAAGGGACAGAATTTAGGCAGCAGCGTGGTGCACTGAGGAAGAGGGAGGGAAACCCTGGAAGGATCTGTGAGTGAAGGACACAGCTAGCCATGCATGGTGGAGGTAGGCGAAAGCCCAACTGGGAAGCTTTTCTGGCAGAGTAAGTGTCCCTGCTACCTCACATGGAGGAGGTGAAAGTAACTCAGATGTCAGCTTGGTGCAGAGGATCCAAAGCGGTGCCTGACAAGCAAAACTAAGATTGAAATGTTCACTCTATGATTTTAAAGAAGGAGCACAGTTCTGTTCCAGAAGTTCATTCTCCTGTAATACAGAAGGAGGTAAGACAGGAAAGGGATGACATTCATAAAGCAATTGTAGGGATCACAACATGAGACCTCAGGGAGGCCTGACCTACTGGGATTGAGAAAGCCACTGGGATTGAGAAAGCCACTGGGATTGAGAAAGCCACTGGATTTCACCAAGTCCAGAAGACACAGAGAGGAAGACATCTCTGACGTCCACAGAACCAGAACCAAACGTGAGAGTTGTGCCACTCTCATTAGGGTGGAATCGATGTCAGCAGAAACGCAGAAGAGCTGTGTGATCCCAAGACCCCATGTGCAAATTCAGGCACAATTTTAACCCAGACATAGCTCCACTCTGAGGCAGGGTTGGACTTTCTCCCCCTCTACCTGCCTGTCTTCTGTGTCACATGTGGGCCCTGATCCCCACTCAGGGAAGTGGAGAGGGGTCACAAACCTGCCCTTCCCTCTGGCCAAGCGCAGTTTTTTGAAGAACCAGGGCTTCATTGTCAACTCACCGCTGTGAGGGATGAGCTTGTTGCAGTGGCCAAGGAGGTGAGGCCCCTGTGTGGAGCTGAACCAGAGGGAAGCCTGGAAGTGATCTGACATCAAGGCGCTTTGCACTGTGGCTTCCCTCTGGCCTCCCTGGTGTGACTAGCAGGTTCTGACCAAGTGTGCACTGCTTGACACCTGAGGAGTTCGCATGTTCTGTGTAGCTGTTCAGTGGAGTCTGATGGTGGATAAGGTGAGCAAAAGCAAAGAGTGAGATCGGGCACCTGCTGGAATCTCATGAGCGGCACATTCTTCAGAAACAGTTACTCTTTAATGTATGAAAGCAAAGCCCAGACCTGAAGTACATTATCTTTGCTTCTTTGTGCTTTTCCGAAGGTTTTTCTAATCAGATCTATGCAGTCTGAAGATGACTAACCTCCTACAGAGAATGATTTCTTTTCTTATTGGAGCTGGTATTGATAATCTCATATTTGAGAGACATGTACAAAACTTGTCATGTGCCCTGAGGGAAAACCCACAGATGCGACCTCATGCACCTGGATTTTCAATGCAAACACTGTTCCCAGCACAGGGCTCTGAGGTACAATCACGGTCTTCTCTTTAGTAACTTGCATCTGGGCATGGAATGCATGTGGGCACTGCTACATGTCACAGTGAAAGGGCAACTCTGAGTTCTCTCACTCTGGTAAGCTGTTGCTGTTTCTTTCTTTCACTTCTTTAGTTGAAGTAGTTTCTATCTTGACCCCTAATACCACAGTGTCAACACTGGTATGAGGTATGAGCTGGATTTCTCCCCTGGTCAGTCCTTCTGAGACTCTGCCTCTGGACAGCAGGATCATCCATCTGGCAGCAGATATTGCACTCACTGTGAAGCTGGGAAATCGGCCCCCAGATTAACTGCCCCACAAGTCAAGATTTACCATTTTTTATATGTTTGCCCAGGAAATATATTGTCCAGCACAATCAGCAGGGTCCGGTAAGAGTGTGCTACAGGTAAGAGTCCTTGAGGAACAAAACCAAGACCCCAAACCAAGACCCCAAAACCAAGACTGCTTAAATGAGAGCAGCTGTGAGGACAAAGGAGCCTCTGGGGCATTGCAGCCCAATTCAGTGATCCCAAGTGAGGGACAGAGAGGACAGCAGGCACATGAGGGCCACAGTGCAGTGTAAGCCGAGTTACACTCAGGGTCCGGAGCTCAGGGGAGCGATGAGAGGAGCTTTCTCCATCATGTCACCAGTCCATATCCTCCATGAGCTTCAAGGTAATCTACTTCTACCTTAAATGAAGATTTTGGTTCTTAATTTCTAAACCTAAAGACATGAAGAAGAGATTACTAAACACTAAGAAATGGGGAGAGGCCTTTTGTGGTGGTGCACACTGTTAACCTCAGCTCTTGGGAGACTGAGGCATTGAGACCCCAACAAATTCCAGCCCAACCTGGGTAACACAGTGGCTCCAGGCCAGTCTGAATTACATAGTGATACCTTGTCTCACAAAATTAAAAAATATAAAATAAAATAAAATAAAATAAAAAGTGTTTTCAGGATTCATTAGGGTCATCTCATGGCCTTGCTGACTCATCTCAGAACAGTATGAATGGACTTTTATTCTCCCTACCTCTGTTCTAGTGCAAGACTAGAGAGATTATTTGTGCAAGTCTGGCAGCAAGGCTGGCTGTGGAGATTTTGGATGCTGAGCTGGAAGGGATCTGGCTTCACTGTAGTTGAAGTTCTAGTGATTCAGTCAGATTTCTGTTCAATAATTTAGGGTATTTTCTCTGTGTATATCAAAGAAGATATTGATCAGATCTCTGTTCCACAGATGTCAAACATTGTGATTAAAATAAAATCAGTGCCAAAATCTCTGTGATTCAGGCCAGGTTGATTATTGGCAAGTTTGAAACTCAGTTACATAGAAGAAATGGACAGATTCTTATAAACATATGAAGTACCAAACTTATGTCAAGATGTAATGGTGCTGAATAACCCAATT
The DNA here is from genome assembly GCF_034190915.1 of Cavia porcellus. NCBI lineage: Eukaryota > Metazoa > Chordata > Mammalia > Rodentia > Caviidae > Cavia > Cavia porcellus. The sequence continues at coordinate 6,083,014 of NW_026947496.1, read as the reverse complement.
GCTATTAATGAAATTGAAAATGTAATTAAGTCCTTACCTACAAAGAAGAGCCCAGGCAGAGATGGATTCACTGAGGAATTCTACAAGAAATACAAAGACTAAATGCTGACACACCTCAAACTCTTCAATGAAATTAAAAGGGAAGCAATCCTTCCTAATTCAATCCTGGAAGAAAATACTACTCTAGTATCAAAACCTGTGAAAGACCCAGCTAAAAAAGCAAACTACAGGCTAGTTTCCATAATGAACACAGACCAAAAATCCTCAATAAAATAGTGGCAAACAGGATGCAGCAAATCAACAAAATGATTATAAATCACGACCAAGTTGGATTCATTTTAGGCATGCAGAGATGCTTCAACATATGTAAAACAATCAAGGAAATCCACCATATCAATAAAGCCAAAAGTAAGAATCACATGATCATTTCTATAGATGCAGAAAAAGCTTTTGATAAGGTCCAACATTCATTCATGATAAGAACCTTACAAAATAATGCAATAAATGGTTTTTACCTCAATATGATAAAGGCCATCTATGACAAACCAACAGCCAGTTTCATATTAAATGGCTAAAAACCAAAGACCATCATCTTAAAATCAGGCACAAAACAAAAGTGTCCCTTATCATCGCTCCTACTCAATATAGTACTTGAAATACTAGCAAGAGAAATTAGACAAGATAGAGAAATAAAAGGGTTAAAGATAGGAAAATGGGAAGCTAAATTGTCATTATTTGCAGATGACATGATACTCTACATAGAAGGCCCCAAAACTCCATTGAAAGTCTCCTAGATATAATAAATAAATTCAACATATAGCAGGATGCAAAATCAGTACTCAAAAATCAATATCACTCCTATATACTAACAACAAAATCTCTAAGAGACAAATAAGAGAAGCTACATCCTTCATACTAACATCCAAAAAATGAAATACTTAGGAATTAATCTCACAAAAGAAGTGAAAGACCTACAGAGGGAAAATGATACTATTCTGAAGAAAAGAAAGAGGATCTCAGAAAATGGAAAGATATCCCTTGCTCACGGATAGGAAGAATAAATTTTGTGAAACTACTGATTCTCCCAAAACTGTTATACAGATTTGATGCAACCTGAATAAAAATACCATCAAAATACCTCATAGATCTAGAGAAATTACTCCTAAAAATCATCTGGAACCAGAAGAGACCTAGAATAGCAAAGACAATGCTAAGCAACAAAGGCAAGGCAGGAGGCATCACAATCCCTGACTTGAAGTTATACACAAAGCAACTGTAGTAAAATCAGCATGGTACTGGAATAAAAGCAGAACCGAAGACCAATGGAACAGATTAGAAGATACAACCACAACTACAAACACACTCAACCACCTTATCTTGATAAAGGGGCCAAACTTGTTCACTGGAAGAATGGCAGTCTCTTTAGTGAATGGTGATGGAAAAACTAGCTCTCCATATGCCCAAAACTAAAGCTAGACCCATGCCTAATCACCATGTACTAAAATAAACCTAAATAGATCAAAGATCTGAATATTAATACGGAAATACTAAATCTATTTAGAAGACAAGTTGGGTAAGAAGCTTGAAGACATAGGGGTAGTTAGAGAATTCATGAACAGGAATCAAACTACACAGGATATACATCTCAGAATCAATAACTGAGATCATTTCTTATTGAAAGTTTCTGCATGTCAAAAGAAATCTCAAGCATAGTGAAAAGAAAACCCACATTCTGGGAAAAATTCTTACTGAACTGTCCCTCACACAAAGAACTTATGTCTGAAACATATAAAGAATTTTAAAAAATCAGACCTCCACAATTCAAAGATCCAATTCAAAAATGGGCATCTGCGATCAATATACAGTTCTCAAATGAAGAAATACAAATGACAAATAAATACGTGTAAAAATGTTCAGCATCATTACTAATTAGAGAAATGCAAATTAAAACCATACTGAGATTCCATCTCACTCCTAAAAGAATGGCCAGGATAAAGAAAACTTCCAAAAACAAATACTGGAGAGGCTGTGGGGTAAAAGGAACTCTCCTGCACTGTTGATGGGAGTGTAGACTGGTACAACCATTATGGAGGTCAGTTTGGAGATTTCTCAGATATTCTGGATTGGAACTCCCACTTTTTCCAGCTATTCCACTTCTACGCAAATTCCCAGAAGAACTGAAACATCATACCACAGTGATATATGTGCACTCATGTTTATAGCAGCACAATTATTAATAGCCAGAACTTGAAAACTACCTAAGTGTCCACCAGCTGAGGAATGGATTAAAAAGTTGTGGTATTTTAATACAATGGAGTACTACTCAGCTATAAAGAATGATCACAATGAGTTGTTTAGAAGCAAATGGATGCAACTTGAGACCATACTCATAAGTGAAATAAATCAAACACTCATGCATAAATACCATATTGTCTCCCTAGTGTAAGAAATGGTAAGAATACATAAAATTATGTGGTAATCATGATTCTCCCTTATATTGCTTTGAAGACCTATAACATTTTCATTCATTCGTTGGCATGCTTTTATTCTGGGTTGTTTGATTTTATTGTCTGTGATGGTCTGAACAGCTATTTTGAAGCAAACAGGACATTATAATAGCTAGTGCTGATTTAATATCATCTTGTTTTGAAGTCCACCAAGCTTTTGTTCTTCTGTCTTCACTGGTTTTGTCATGTCATATCTTATTTTATTTTATTATATATGATAGCATAAACAAAATGTTTTATGGACAAGGAGATAATATAGTAACTATTGTTCATTTGTGTTAGTTGGTTCTGAATACTCTGTAACACTTTCATTCTCTTACGTGGTTTTATACTATTTCATTATGTTTGGTACTGTAGTGTATGAAAGTATATTCAAATATTTCAAGGAAAGAGGCACTATGGTAGGAATTCTTATGTCGGGTTTTCTTGTAGTGAAACTATGTTGCTCAAATTATTCTGCTCTGATCTGCTTTGTTATGTCCTCTATTATCTTAATCTTTTTAAATTAAAAAAGTAATCAACTTAGTTTGTGGAGTTAAAATTCTCAATATTTTTCCATGTCACCCTGAAATCCAATAATCACATGCATTTAAAAATAGCATTCAATAGGGAAGAGTCTTTCTAGGATTGTGACACAATCCTCATAAGGGTATCTGTCACACCCAATGTGCAAGCTCTGTCTGAGTGAGCAGATTATATATGAGCTATCAACTGTAGAATCCTATACTTCACCACTCTGGGTTATTTCCTTCAGGGTACACAGCTACATTCAGTTCAGGCTAATATGGGTCGAACTATTCAATAAACATGTGGCTATTTCTACACAAGAGAGGTACAATCCTGAAATCATCTGTGTTCCGTGTTCCTATATCAATCACTGTGGCCTGCGTGAACTTCTTTCTTTCACAGATGTCTGATCCAGACCCACCCACCTGTCTCAATTTGGAATCACAGAAATTCTAGAACTTTTTTGGAATTATTATCTGCAGTGAATGTGATTTATTTCTAGAGTCTATCTTGCTCAAAAACCAATTCTAGGATTTTCATGTGTGCATAGAGGCTCCTAAAATTCCGTACTCCACAGTGGCCAACCCTGCCCCAGCTACCATCAGGGATGCCTCTTGCTGGTAACCAGCTCAGGTCCAGGAAGCAGCAGCCAGCACTGCCCCCATTTCCTGTTGCTGATCGCCAGTGTGACCTGGGAAAAGCAGCAGCCAGGCCAGCACCAGCTCACCCAACGGCCCCCAGTGGATACCTGTAGCCAGCACTGGCCAGGAGAACCAAAAAGGCACATGAGAGAAATTGTAGCTGTATTGGTCGGGGTTTTACTAGAGAGAACAGATATAACCCGGGATACACAGCCCATTTACTTAGCTTCTAACTGTCTCAAGTTGACACAATCAATCAAGCACTAGAGTAGCTAACACAGGAAGTGCTTGGGATCCCACTACTCACTGGTCTGGAAAAACCCAGGAAAATGTCAAGGCAAAGAAGCAAAAGGCAGTCTCTGGCCTCCAACTCAATGCAGAGCAAGTCCAGGAGACATAAGCACAGAAGAGATAAGCAGGTGCAAACCTGAAGTTTCTGAAGTGATGGTAACTGAAGTAAAGAAACAACTTCACATGGCTATAAAAGGAGTTAGAACAGAAATGCTATCTGAGGTAAAAGAAGAAATGAAAAACCAAAAGAGTTGCTAAACATCACAAAAGAAGACACATACAAAAAAATAGAGGAATATAGAAAAATGAGGGAAAATTTTGAATGAAGAAGTATAAGAAAGATTGTAATGCAAGAAACAGATTTAAAGAGATACCGAGGAGATAAAAAATTCCATTAAAAGCTGGCAGAATCACTTCAAAGAAACTAAAGGTAGACCTTCAGACACAAAGAAAAATAACAAATAATAGATGTAAGCAAAAAAGCAGGGGTCAACACAAATGACATAAAAAGTCTGTATACAGAAGTAATAGAAAATTTCCCAAGCATGGAAAAAGGACATGGCATGCAGCCAAGGAGGCATATACACCTCCAGATAGCCATAACCAAAACAAATCTACACCCAGACATAGAATAATCAAGGCCCATAAATTCAGCAAAGAGAAGAATATTAAAATCTTAGAGAATAGAAACAGATCACCTATAAAGGAAAACCCATTTGAATCAAAACATACTTTTCAAAACAAACCATCAAATCAAGAACATGTTCGAATGATTCAAGTCCTAAGAGAAAATAACTTCCAAACCCAGATTTTCTTTTTTGTCTTTTTCCTTTTTATCGGTACCGGGGATCGAACTCACAACTGCCTGCTTGCAAGGCAGGCGCTTATGCCGCTGAGCTAAATCCCCAGCCCCCAAACCCAGATTGATGTACCCCATAAAACTATCTTTCAAAATTAATGGAGAAACAAAATATTTCCATGACAACAAACAACTGAAGGAATTCATGAACAGTGAACAAACCCTTCAGAGAATACTGAAGAACATTCTAGAGAGAGAAGAAAATGACCACTGTTCCAGGAACACAAGCAGAGGGTGATCACCATGCATGGCAGACAACTGAATGGAGGGCAAGTGGGCACCCAATTGTAGGAAAATAGCATGGCAGAGATGAGCCAGTGCATGTTGGCCATAACCATGAATGTAGATGGCTTCAATTCACCAATAAAAAGAAACAGAAAGAGTGGATCAAGAGAAAGGACCCATCAGTATGTTCTATACAAGAAACATATATATCTTGAAAGAAAATTCGAGTGTGAAATTCAAAGGAGAGAAAACAATGCTCTGTTTGACAGGGAACCAGAAAAAACGTACAGGTAGCTTGCCCATTAACTGCAGAATGGATAAGATACAGCATTTTATACAATGGAAAGCTTCCCAGCTGTAAAGAAAGATAAGCTCGAGGCTCTTGTAGGTGAGTGGGTACAACTGGAGATCATGCTGATGAGTGAAATGGTTCAGAGCCCCGTGGGTGCACATCATGCTGTCTCTCTACTGTAAAACACTAAGAGGGTTAGTGGGGTCCAAAATGCACACTAGATATTGTGAAAGAAAAGGGAAGGAGATGTCTAAAAAGGAAAATCAGTGGCTATTGTTAATCTACTATTGTGTTTTGAATCCCTGCATTTTTTCACTGTTCTGTTTAGTATGGTTTGATTATGTTTTGCTTTATTTGATTTTATTATGTCTGATAGTGTAGGCAACTACTTTGAGGATAACAAAATACACTATGGTAGCCACTGTTGTTTCCCTCTTATCTTGCTCTGAATTCCTGTAATTGTTTTCATTGTTTTGTTTTGATTGGTTTTGTTCTATTCTACTTTGTTTAATTTTATTATGTCTGATGGTATGCGCAGTTATTTTGTAGATAACAAAGAGGCATTATGGTAGCCATCACTGATTTCCTTTTATCTTATTTTAAAGTGCTGTACCACAGTCATTGTTTTGTTTTGATTGAATCTATTGTTTTATTTCACTTGTTTTTGTTGTCTTCAAAACAAAAAATTAAATGCTTTGCACATTTCAGTTATTGTTGGATGAGCCATTCATACTTTGTCTTGGTTACTTTTCCTCATTGCTATAACAAAACACCCTACACAGAAAATAAAGGAAGGAAAAGTTTATTTACCTCACGGTTTGTGAAGGTTTGAGTCCGTAATCTTCAGGCAGCAGCCAGAGCAAAACGGGAGAGAACAAGACCCTTCTACTCCCTTATGTTGTACACAGGTCACCAGATACCTCCAGCGTATGTTTAGCACTCACAAAATCTCTGTGCCCTCCTCTTTCACATGATGAGGACGTTCACACACTAAAGATCGTGTTTGCTGCTAGTCTCTCAGTTAAACTTCTAAGCTTCTCAAGTTGGCACAGTGAATCAACCACAACAAACTTCTTAATAGAAATAATGGACCTGGTCAAAATCAAGCTATCCTAATTAATCTTATCTGTCCTATAAAACTGTGGACTTATGAGAAATACGGAGGAAAGCAACATGTTTAGTGACCATATAACAATAGACAAAATTTAGCCATAAAAATTCATTACCACAAATGCCTTCGTTTCTTCAAGAAATAAATGGAATACAATTTTAAAACTGACTCAGAATTTTAAAAACATAGGGAAAACTAAGACACATTAGCAAAGACAACAGTATGTGGTTTTACTGAAGTCTTGTTGCTAATAAGGTACAGTTAATTAAGAGAATCATAGAAATTTGGACAGACGTTACTGGAAAATTGCTGTGAGTTGAACATCATTAAAGAATCATTCTCACTGTAGGCTGTGGTGTTTGCTCAGTTTTATGTTTTAATGTTTCCAGTAGTAATACTTAATAGAGAAAGGAAATGACATATTAGCTTTACTTCCAACTACTCCGCTGTATGGGGATAAAGGAGAGAAGGTACCTGAGAGTCTCCCATCAGCTCAAAGATGGAGGCTGACTGTGGATAGCTGGCCCCCTTGGTTGCGGTCACTTTCTTCATGTCACATGTTCCATAATGATCATAGAATTCTGAAGAGCTGTGTCTTAGAACCTGAGGCTGAAAGAGGCTCTACAGCTCCCCAGGGCCCAATCCTCTACCTGCAAGAAGTTGCTGTTGAATTAACTTGAGGATCTATAGGCCTAATGAAGTTGTATCATAGGGATGAGTACACAATACACGATAGTGAAGCAGAAATCCTGACCTAACTTCAGCTGCTTTGCTCTGTAAGCTGCAGGCCTTGTGTTCTCTGCCACTGAACTCTGCTGAATCACAGGATTTGTCACTGAATTGAAACTGCCATGAATGTGCTTAAACAACTTCGCTACATACAGCTGTGCTCACCACAAGTACCCGCTGTACCTGGCCTTCAACAAAAGCTTATCTCCTTCTGGTAGTTTCTGATTGTCTATCTGGAAGATGACAAGCTCTATGTAAACCTCACCCCAAACTCTGGAGTTCAGTCCTCTGAGTTCTACTCATGTCAGAAAAATTTCCCTTATTCTCCTGAGCTCCTGCTACTGTTGACTCAGTTTCCCCACAACCACAGAGCACCTTGTCTTGCTTCCTGACCAGCACAAGACTGCACAGAAATGGGTAGAACAAGGACCATTTGTGGAAATGATGCTGGAGGAACACGGAAAGTGATAGGAGGACACCAAGACGTTGGACCTGGTATCTCCGGGCCAAAAGCACACTGCTCACAGCACCACAGGACAATGCAGCCCTGTGTCATTGTCATGAAAAATGATACCATAAGAACGGCTGTCACTGTCTGAGGAAAACCCTGGCTTTCAAATAACACCTTTTGTTTTATTGAAGACATCTCTCACGTAGGGTCCCATGCTCAGATTTCCTTTCTCCATGCAAAATTCAAACTCTTCATGATAAAAAGCCAAAGAATACATATGCACACCACACCACACACACACACACACACGCACACGCACACGCACACGCAATAGCGACCACTTGTTGTAGTCAGGGGTTGTACACAAAGAACAATTCAGATCAGGACATGGAGTTTATAATGTTTTTATAATGGTCACTGGAAGTTAACACAGCAGAATGCAGGAAATCTATCCCCAACATCAACGACATATATTATTTAGTCAAGAGTCTAAACCCCACCCCACGGCAATGTCCCACATGAGTCCAGATAAAAACCCAGAGCTCAGGACAATGCCTCCACCAGTCCAACTGGAGGCCCAGAGCCCACAAGAAGGACTCATGCCAGTCTCTTTTACAGATCCGTGCCGGGTAGACCCAAGGGTCAGCGGTGGAAGCCAGAAATTCTATGCCAGCAGGATGAAAGAGCTGTGCTAGTGGGATGAGGGTTCTACACTGGAGCCGAGAAATCACACTCACAACAAAGGGCAGGGCTGTTCTGAAAGGCACCACAGCTGTCCTCAGCGACACGGAGGCCCCGAGCTCCTCCAACGACAAGCACAGTTGGGTACGTGCCAGGAAGCAGCGTGACGAGTTCATCCTGGAGACTAGGCAGCACATGTCTTCCCCTCCAGAGCTAGGAAGCAATGCTCGATGTGAAGACCAAAGCTTCTTCAGGAGAACCAACACCTCAGACAGCAACTCCTAAGAGAACCCACAATGCCTCCTTCACGCCTCAATCCCCCCCCCACCTCGCTTCTTCTCTACCTATTTATCCTGGCAGCCCTCCTCAGGTGGAGCGTCTTCTCTCAATGCATGCTGATGTAATCCAGCTGGCGTTAAGTTGACCACCAATTTTCAAACCATAACACCACTATAAAGCAGATCAAGTTCTTTGTAAGTTGGCCCAACTTTATTGTAATCTGTTACAAAAGACAATATAAAGGACAAACAGTATGTGTGGTTCTAAGGCTGTTAGAAATCTGTTGTATCTTGCTACACAAGATTATAAATTACATTAGTTAAAAGTGAAGAATGAAAACAAACATTTCCTGTTAATCAGTTGGCTTTCTATGACTACTTCTGAGTCTGTTGCAGCAGAGGTGACTTGCCCACAGAGTTGGCAGCTGGCACATAGAAAATATAACTCTTCATGCCAGCAGTCACCGCAGAGACCTAGTCTGTGACACTTCTAGGGCAAGACAAGGCCACAGCTGAGGACATTTGACTGTCTCTCCAATTCCAGGGCAATAACTGCCAGCCATAGAGATAAAAAGTTCTCTTAATCATTAAGATTTACTGTCTAGAATGTTTTCATTCTCACTTCTCAAGGTCTTTCTTGGTTTTGAACCTTCTACCTTAGCTCCTCCCTGGGCTTCTCTGCTCACTCCTCTCCCCCGTAAACACTCATGGTTCAGAGAACTCTTTGTCTTAGCTCCAAGCAAGTTCTGACCATTCTGGATCAATTAGTTTTCTATTCTATTGAACCCTTCATCCATGCATTTGTTTTAGGGAATTGGAAGCCTGATCAGTTCCTGAGATATATATATATATATATATATATATATATATATATATATATCTCAAGCCTGAAAGCTTTGCAAGTGGGAGCTATGCTAGGAGAATGCAGAGAGTAGTGATATATTTCAGTTTCCTAAAAATGAAGTAGATTCCCTAAAAGGTAACTTGGAAAAATGGACAGGGAGAAGGCTTATGGGAACTCAGCCAGTGGATGGGATCCTTAACCCTTTCTAGTGAACTCTGGAAAAATTCTAACATTGTCTCTTGATTCATTTGTAGGAAAATGCTTGTACATTGAAAGCTTAATATTACATGAATTAAAGCAGCCACATGAGTTCATATATAGCATAATTTCTCTTCCCAAAATGTAAATAAGCAGGGGCTGGGGATTTAGCTCAGCGGCATAAGTGCCTGCCTTGCAAGCAGGCAGTCGTGAGTTTGATCCCCGGTACTGATAAAAAGAAAAAAAAAAGAAAATGTAAATAAGTTAAAAAGCAAATAAAAGACAACACTGGGAGGCATGGAGGAGGCTCTTTTGCAAATGGAAAGAATCCATGAGGTGGAGAGGGAGGGAGGTAACACAGGGAAAGAATTAAGCTGTGTTTTGTACAAAAAATCCCACTCCCAGTGATGGAAGGAATCATGATGTATGGAAAACAAGTACTAATAAAAAATAATTGTTTCAAAACAGAAAAACAGGGCTGCAGACAGCTCAGCAGCACAACATCTGCCTCTCAAAGGCGAGATTGTGAGTTCCATTTCCAGAACCAAAAAGAAATAAATAAGCACAACAACGAAGAAGCCAAAACAGGTGACCAGGAGCCAGAGGTGGCCTTCTGTTGGGGGAATGATGTTCGGAGGAGGGCAGAGGTTTTAGACAGGGTAGCTGGGGTGAAAAGATGCATGCTGCCGGCACCCCACCTAGCATTCCAGGTCCCACAATGTGCACCAACCCTGAGATCACAGTGTGGCTGCAGGTGCAGCTCCATGGCAGGTGCCTGTGCAGCATGCAGGAGCCCTGAGTTCCACTTCCAGTATCACCTGCGCACAGCCCACTCCGTGACATCACTGCCCTGTGGCGGGCATCATGCACAGACGCGGGACATGAGGGTGAGGATGTGGGGAAAGACACCTTCATAAGGCTGAGGGAGTGGGAGGTAAAGCAGCCCATGTGGGAAACAGCAGGAGGAGCTAAAAAGCAAACAGAGAGGCCACTTGAGCCACAATGACCCTAGCGGTGTAGACCAAAGGACCTGGAGCAGGGCACCCACAGGATATCTCCAAGCCCAGGACCACTGACACACTAAGCACAGCGGCCCAAGGTGCACGAGGCCTGAGTGTCAGCTGGCAACTGAGCAAAGCCTCTCACAGTGAGTGCAGTGTGTCCCTGGAGAGGGACTCTGACTTCAGAGCAGAGGACAAAAGTGGAGAGCCGGGACCCAGCAGCCCAGAGCTCAGCGCCAGCCACGTCCACGCAGAGCTGGGAGCCAGGAGCCAGGAGCTGGTAGCTGGGACCCAGAAGGTATCTGTGCCCTCGCCACCCTCTCCCCTGGCCCTGAGCACAGGGGCTCCCTGCACTGCCTGCTAGGGTCACTGCCCTTGGCATGCACGCGTGTAACAACCTTGCACGCAGCGAAGCTTCAATACACATCGTTTTTATTTGTGAAAATGCAAATAATCCTCCAACAAGAGCAGAGACAAACTGCTCCAGCCCCCACGCACCCCCGCTGCACATCCCAGAGCCTCCTCAACCTGAGCTCAGACCACCTCCTGGAGAGCGTGCCACCCCTGCTCAGCTTGGAGCTGCACAGCAGCACTCTAGGGCTTCACCTTGTGAATGCAGGGTTTATCCTGGCCCTGAGACATCCTGTTGCCTAGGGGGTCCAAGGGGTGCGGTCCCTGACTACGGCTCTGCGCTACCCCACTCCCACCCCTGTGCCCTGCAGCTCTGTGTACACAGCTCCATGTGGAGCATGGCTTCACTTCTGCTCAGCCTTAAAGGGGCGGGCTCTGTCTGCGTGGTTCTCATGGCCCAGTTGAGGCTCGCACTGCAGATCCTGACCCATCTACAGGCCAGGCCCTCTGTGCCTGCAGAGCTCCTGGCCAACAGCACTGGGCCTGGCCATGGTGTCCTCCACATTGCCTGCTCAGGAGGCGTCCACACCCGTGTTCTAGAGAGTGGTGCAGGGCACCTTGAGGCCGGGGTCCCCATGTGTCCGTGATGGACCCAGGCCTTCCTTCCCGAAGCCCACATCATTGTCAATGGAGCAAATGCCCCACTGTTCCTCTGTAGCCCCAAAGAGAGGGCAGATGAACCAGGGCTGCCTGGGGTGGGTTGGCTAGCAGCTACAGGGCAGGTGTGCAGGGCTCTGAGGATGTGCTGCAGCTGGCTCTGTACCTGGGGGCACTCCTCAAACCCAGCATGGCTTGTGACTTCCAGTCTGAGTCCTGACCCTCACAGTTTCCTTAGCGCTTCTGGAAGCCTCCAAAGTCAAGCACTCAGCAAGGAGAACCCAACTCATCAAAAATAGCCAGAGTCAGTTCTTCACCAATGGACCCCCACCAAGCAGAAGGGGTCAGCCTCATCTCTCCCTGTTCTTTCCCACTGGGGGTCACTGGGAAAGCATGGGCAGGGCAGAGTAGCCAGGACTCACTAAGCTCAGAGCAAGCTCCCTGAGATGAGAGCTGAGTCCCACTTTGTGGACACAATGGTGGGAATCGAATTTCCCTATGTCCTCCTTGGCTTAAAAGATCTGACCTGGTGGAGGATACCAATGTCCTAAAGGCCAGCCCTGCAAAAGCTTTCCCCAGTAAGCAAAGTGGGAGGTTCCTGAGAAACCCTTTCCAAATCCTGGTATCCTCTGATCAGCCTTAAATTGCCTCCCGCCACATTGCTTAAAAAATAGTAGGAATACTAAAAGCAAGTGTATTATCCTAAATGTTGAGTAAAGCAGCATTTTAAACATTGCAATACTAGGGTGAATCAGTCCCTAACTCAGAGACCCTTAGTTTGCAGAGCAATGGACAGAGAACGTTGGGCCATGTTCTTCAACTTGGACTCATCAGGGTTTAGTGACAGCAACATCCCTGCTCATCAGCACAAAGGGGCTGAGAACCGCATAACCGAGTTCTAGAAATAATTGAACATACAGGAGTGTAATTTCACGGGCCACCGTGGACCCTATGTAAAAGGAGAACATGAAATCTGTCCAAAAAAAGAAAAGGAAACAGGTCATGAGGATGAGAATATTTATGGTAGCTCTGATTTCTGGGCTGGAACTCACCACCAACCTGGAGCTGTGCAGGTAGAGCACACGCTTGTGATGCTCATACAGGCGGAAAGCCAGGTGCGCGCTGCTCCAGCCCATGACACCCTGGAAGAGGACATCCCGCAGAGCCATGAGACAGAGGAAAAGCCACCAGACTGTGGGTCTGGATGACAGCAAAAAACAGTGTCTGACATAGGTTCCAATCTCAGATCTGTTCACGCTGCCAACTGCTGTGATGTAGAGCAGCAAGTTGGAGCTTAATGGAAGATTAATGACCCAGCAGAGGAGAAGATAGGGAAAAACTTGCCATGCAGTCTGAGGCTTGAGCTTTCCCCACAGGGTGGTCCTGGGACTGATGGTGACTGCCTGGACCACGCTGAGGAGACAGGTGGTGCAGATGGACAGGCCTCGGGCCACCCTCCCCAGGTAAACCACAGTTTTACAGCCAGCACTACCTAGGAAGTTTCTGAAATGGAAAATTAGGACTATATCTCTAAGCCCTGTGCTACAAATAATGATTGCATTTGAAAAAACCAGGTGAATGATGATAAAATCTATGGGTTTTTTCTTTGGAATCAAAACAAAATTATATACATGTCTTACAAATACAAGAATATTCCCCCCAATTCCAGGTCCAGCAAGAGAAACGAAGAGTATCCCCAGGACGATGTTCACCCGAAGCATCTTCCAATTCACAATCCACTCTTGAAAAACCTTTGAAAAAAGCAATAACAAAGAAATCATGCTTTGTTCCTGTGCATTCATTCTGTTGCCTCTACTGAAAGTAGCAGTTTGTGACAGATGTCAGCGTGCATGGCTCCGTTGTGGTCGGTTCCTGGTTTTGTTCTTTTGATTTTATTTTTTCTTTCCTTCCACTGACATGGACATGGTGATGACTACACTCTGGACACACACTCCACAGCGATGCACCTGCCATTTTCATGCTTTGCTCTCCATAAGATCCTGCTTGTGTCTCTCCTGTCTTAAGAGTATGTGCTCATTTTTTCTAGGCAAAACCTAAAACAAGAAAAACACCTAGTATCTCAAACATTATGCCAAGTACTGGCCCAAATTCCTGTGCCCTCTCTACTGCTCAAAAACCAACAAATCATGCTCTGCCAGTGGGTTTCTAGTGCCCAATCCAGGTTTGCTAAGCCAGCCTGCAATGACACATCCCTCAGTAAGTAGTGAGTTCCCAGAACAGAAGCAGAGCTTCCCTGAGGAACTATACTTCGCCTAGTGGCATAGTTTCCCAGAAGAAGTCAACACCTAATCTCCCTCCTCAAGCCTCCCTCCCCTTGGCTGAAAGGGACACAGAGGTTGCTTAGCAGGGGGAAAACATCACCATTTACCTCAGGTCAGATTCACTTTGCCATGAGGTCTCTGCAGCCAAACGTCAGATTGAGTGGGATCAGACTGAAGCTGAAGCTTCCCTTGCAATGACTGGGTTCTCCCTCATGGCTCCACTCCTGAGAGTACTGTCCTAATAAAGCATCAGAGAACGTTTCCAACTCTGACTTGCAGATCCTATGGACTCCACACAGAGATGCGTCTTAACTATTGTACCTTTGGAAACCTGTGAAATCAAGTGATCTTCACTGTCACAATGCCTCCCATAAGGGACAAGACTCTCTCATGTCTCACGTTATGATTTGCAAAACCACTTTGTAAACAGCATCCCCATTTCTCTGCTTTTAGAAATGAGCATTGGCAGAGAAATCTGTTCTTATTTTCTTCTAAAATGTGAATAGACATATATCTTCATATTAAAATGTTATTCAGTTTCCCCCTAAATTTAGTACACTGTCCTCCTTTTCAGTTACCTCTGAAGAATTTTCAACTCTTCTCCCCCAGAAAATGGAACAATGATACTTAGCGTTCCTCAGAAATGCATGCAGTGTATGCAGGATGGGCTCTTTCACAACCTGAGGCTTCATAGCTCACGGCTGCCCTGCCCTGACAAATCTTCCAAGACTTTCCTGTCCTGCAGTTTCTCTGAGAGCACCAGGCTGTGTGACCTGGCTTCCTTCCTCAGGCACTTACAATGCCTGAGAGATAGATAAGTCCTTCTGTCTGGTGTCTGCTGTTAAATGCTGAAACAAGTTTGCAAGTAAATTGCTCAATGAGGCTTATGATTACTAACAGACAACTGGCCACAGAGAGGAACCGACTATTCAGTGCGAGATATCTGGGTGGTCTCTGCTTCCATACTAACAGACCATACAGGTACCCCTTGGCTGTCTAAGACCTACAGTTCTCTCACTCCTGAGCTATCCATGGTGCTGTGTGCTATGCCTGTACTGGGAGACTTCAGTGAGCTGAAGTACATGGCACTTCTGTAACCTCCAAGCAAGCACTGAGGAACCATTCTCTGCAGTAATAATGAGAATTCCACACCCAGACACAGTAATACATATTGGGTACATTTTAGCTCCATGAAAGGAAAGCTTCAGAATGAGTGAAATAATAAAGTCAAGTATTCCTATCTTGAAAAGCCTTTGAACACCGGAAATAACATGTCATTTTAAACAAAAATCCCAAATTCTATGAATGAAAACCACACAAACATTCAGGTCGCTGCCTTACACTCAGGTTGAAATGAAGGTCCCAGGCATTCTGTTCCTCTAGCTCCGTGTAAAAAGCAATCTCAGAAGCAGTCAGGTACAGGGCTGGCCCACAGGGGATGGCTCACTCATGAATCAGTGAGACAGAGCTCTAGGGGTGTCACTTGGTAAACAATGGGCTGTCTTCTGCCTGTGTCCTGGCATCTGCTTTTCTACACGAGATGATACATCCAGACACTTCTCTCCCCTGACCCACCTTCCTGCAGCAGCTTCCCTTCTGAAGCCAGGGCAGCTGCAGGCCTCAGAGTCAGGAGTGCTCACCTGTGTGGTCTATGTGTCAGAGTGGAGTCTGCAGAGAAGTGAGGCCAGGCCGTGATTATCCCTCCTGAGTCCCAGGGCCCCTGGCGGACTCTCTGCTGTCAAGGTATCAGTGCCATAAACCTGGCTTCAGCAGAGCAAAGGGCCCCTCTGCTCCTCCTCCATCCCTGGGGCAGGGCCCAGCCACTTCCCCATGCTAACTTCCCTGACTGTGCAGTAGTGAGTGGGAAGTGCTGTAATCAGGAACAGTTAACCAAGGGGACCAGGTTTCTCAGCTGTGGTGCACTTCACTCACATCCCCTCTAATCCTCATCATAGATAGCAGCCACTGAGAGAAAACACTTAATAATTCAAAGTGGTCCCTTTCAAAATAATATTGAAGTACATGCACATTGTTAATAAAGACTGACCAGAGGCAGAAGAAGGGGCTGAGCCTCAGGTGTGGGTTGCATCACACAGTACTTCGCAGAGGGAAGCCGGCCCACCTGCCTCCAGGTCTGGGTGCTGGCTGCAGGCATCGTTCAGCTCAGACCCCTGACTGATAGGGTCGCTTACATCTGCACATCTCCTCAGTACTTTCTTATAAAGTTCACCACATGGCAATGGCTTCCCTGGGAGGACTCGGATTCTGCATTTATTGCCCAGATGAGCTGAGCCGTATGAGTGTTGGTGTCACAACCAGACATACCCATCCATCCATGGTCACTCATGCCACCTTCCTATCTATCCCTTTGCTTCTCATTACACCACTAGACAGGAAATAAAATCCACGTTGGAGAAGGCAGCTGATTCTGGGTACACCAAGTCGGCTATGCAGAGTCGCCGACATAGCATTTGTGTGATCTGCATCCCCTCCACCCTTCTCAGTGACCTGTCCAAATCCTAATTGGAAGGAAGGAAGGCACTGAGGTGAGGGAACACAGTTGACAGCTGTCATTCAGGTGACACTTTTCAAAGGCACAAGAGCAGTAACACTGTGCAGATAAACGAGAGTAAGAGGAGGAAGAAGAGGAGGAGGGAAGAGTTCAAGGCTCCTAGTGGTGCCCAGAGGAGCTGACCTGGTGGTAGCGCTGGTGGGTGTTCACCCAGCACTGCCCAGCTGAGTCTCCTCTGCTCCTGCAGCCTAGGTCTCTCTGAGGACTCTGATCAGCCTTGTGCAACCTGGGGCTCCTGGAGAGGAGGTTTCTTTCCATCATTTTATTGTTATTCAATTCTTACAGGTCCTTCTGTGTGGTCTTGGACCTCCCCAGACCTTAAGATTGTGAGTGACCATTTGATGATAGCCGTGCTCCTCTGTTGACTTTTGTTGAGTGCTTTTATACTCAGAAAAGCTGGGCATCAGTAATGATATAACCAATAGCATAGATTTCTAAAATATCGGTTCATTGCTTGTGAGAATATGAATAACACATGTATAACAAGAAGTAAATTATGTACTTCGAGCTCTCACTGCATACGAGTTTCTGTACCTTTGTGTGTGTGCTGTGACACTTGCTCGGTTGTGCAGGACTATAGTCAGCTCACAGGGGTCTCCTGTACCTGCAGTCCTGATATCCAGACAGAGGAGACACGAAGGCAGTGCTGCCACGAAGGTCAGATAAGTCAGATTTAACATGATGTAGCTGTTCCTTATTGACTGTTCCATTTATCATAACCAAGAAAGTACAGTTAACTGTGACATCATGAAACTGTTCTTCTTTTTCTCCAAAAAGTGTGACATTTTCACTAAAAGATTTTACAAAAACTTTATGTATAGGAATCATGGTTATTCAATTTTTGCACCCAGTATCCAGGGAATTCTAACCTCATTTTCCATGTTTTTCAATATTTCAATTTTTTTCAAAGGTGTGACTTTTCCTGATGGCAAAATCTTGACTAGCTTGACAAAAATCATTGTTCAAATATTTAAAATTTTGTCTTTGTAATTTTGGCTCTGTAAAAATTTCACTGCTAGAGCCTATTTGGGACCCTCGAACTATCTGGGTGGAGTGGAAAGGCTGGGAGGGTCTGGGGTGCCTGCATCCACCTCCCTGTGTGTCTGGAGCACTGTAGATTTCTAAGCAAGCAGGCAAACATCAGCAGTTCCAGAGGCCCTGCATCCTGGGGTAAGTGCCCCATGCACTCTTCCCCAGCCCAGCTTGTTCAGGACCCTTAAGCCTTCTGGGTGCAGTGAAACTACTAGGCTGGTCAGAGGTGCCTACATCTGCCTCCCCATTCTGGCTGCACTCAGAGAACTTTGGAATTCCAAACAAGCAGGTGGGTGCACACTGTTTCCCGGAGCCCAGCCTGTTTGGGACACTCACAACATCTGGGTGCAGTGGAAAGGCTGAGTGGGACTGGGGCACCTGCATCTGCCTCCCCATTCTGGATGACCTCAGAGGACTGTGGAGTTCTAAACAAGCAGGCAGGTGCCCACTGTTCCCAGAGCCCAGCTTGTTTGGGACTTCAGAGTTCTAAGCAAGCAGGAGAGCACCAGGGGTTCCAGAGGCCCAGTGGCCTGGGAGAACCGGGGGACAGAGTCCCAGGTGCTGTGAACAGAGAAGTGGATTTCCCTGAGAAAGCTTTCGAATAACACTTGAAACACAGAGATATAGGAAAATGACAAAACGAAAGACAAAATTAAAACCTCAAACCTCCAGCCCATCTCAAGAAACCCTTGGAGCAATGTATATAGAAGAAAATATATGCCATTCACCTCAAATATCAGACATAATAGCTGCTGAAATAAACAAGCAACTGTAGGAAGCTTTAAAAGAATTCAAACTCGAAATAAGTTCCCACGTAAAAGAAGAAATGATAAAAGAAATGAAAGAGAAGATGAATATATCTAAAGAAAACACAGTTTAAAAATTGGAGGAACTAAACAAAAAGATAGAATCCCTAGATGAGCAATATAAGAAACAAACAGAATACATAAAGCAGATGCACAGAGATATACAGGAAATCAAATATTCCAATGAAAGGTGTAAAAACCGCATCAATGAAAATGAATTTAGAATCTCAGACCTTGAAGACAGGATCGCAGCTAGTGAACAGGAAAGGAAGGATCTTTTAAAAATAACAAAGAATCAGGAAATGACAATTCAACAACTTCAAGATAAACTGAAGAAAAACAAAATAAGATTGATAGGGATTAATGAAAAAGAAGGTGACAACATAAAGGACATCAAAAGGATATTTAGAGAAATAATAGATGAAAATTTCCCAAGCATGAGATCAGAAACTGACATCAGGTTCAGTGAAGCATATACAACTCCAAATAGTCAAAAGCAAAACAAAACTACACCCAGACATATAATAATCACCATCCCAGAAATCAAACAAAAGAATAGATTATTAAAAGCTGTCAGAGAGAAAACACAGATCACTTATAAAGAAAAACCTATCAGAATCACAGCACACTTCTCAGTAACAAACAATAAAGTCAAGAAGAGCATGGAGTGAAGTATTCCAGATCCTAAAGGAAAATGGTTTCCAACGTAGACTGATGTACCCTGCAAAACTATCATTCAAAATAGATGGTGAAATAAGATACTTTCATGACAAAGAACAGCTGAAGAACTTCATGATCACCAAGCGAACACAGCAAAAAATATTGAAAGACAGTTTAGATACACAAAGCAAAAAAACACTAAGCAAAACACATAATTAAACATAATAGAAAGAAAAAATGCAACAGCAGAAAGATAACATGTCAACAATAAACCAGCATATAACAGTTATAACCATTAATGTAAATGGTCTCAATGCACCAAGTAAAAGAAACAGACTGGCAGAATGGATCAAGAAACAAAATCCAACCATATGCTGTTTACAGGAAACGAATCTAATCCAGAAGGATACTCACAGACTGAAAATCTAAGGATGGAAAACAATACTTCACACAACAGGAATCAAAAAAGAAGGAGTAGCCATTCTGTTTGCAGACAACGTGAACTTTAAAACAACAATGATCAGAAAGGACAAAGAAGGTCACTACATACTCATTAGGGGAAAACTCCAAGAGAAAGAGATAACTATCCTAATATATTTACACCACATTCCAGAGCACCCCGTTATATAAAACAAGTATTAACAGAAATGAAAAATCAAATTATCAGTAACACAATTGTAACAGGAGACCTTAACACATCATTGACACCAAGGGATAGATCAACCAGAGAGAAAATCACCAAAGAAATAACAGAACTGAATCACACCTGTGAATAAATGGACTTGATAGACAAATACAGAACGTTCCACCCAACAACATTAGAATACACATTCTTCTCAGCAGTACATGGGTCATTCTCTAAAACAGACCAGAGATTAGCTCACAGAGCATATTTAAATAAATTCAAAAGAGTTGAAATCATCCCTTGCATGTTATCGGATCATAGCACTTTGAAATTAGAAATTAATGGTAAAAGATACTGCAAAAATCCCACAAACACAAAACTGACTAACATACTCTTGAGTAATCAGGGGATCACAGAGGAAATTAAAGAAGAAATTAAGAAATACCTACAAGAAAACGAAAATACAGATACAACTTCCGGAATCTGTGCAATGCAATGAAAGCCGTCATCAGAGGAAAATTAATTGCACTGAGTTCCCACATCAGGAAAAAAACAAATACAAATAAATAACCTGATGCTACACCTCAAACAACTAGAAAAAGAAGAACTCAAGCCCAAAGCCAAAAGGAGAGAAGAAACTATAAAAATCAGACCAAAAATCAATGCAATAGAAACTAAAAAAACAAACCAAAGAATCAATGAATCAGAGAGTTGGTTCTTTGAAACAATAAATAAAATTGATAAGCCCATAGCCAACCTTATTTTAAAAGGGAAGAAAAAGCTCAAATTCATGCAATAAGAAATGAAAAATGTGAAATCACTACGGACTCTATATAAATACAGAAGATCACCACCAATTTTGAAAACCTCTACAATCCAAGGTTTGATAACACAGAAGAAATAGACAGATTCCTAGAAACACATGAAGTACCAAAGTGGATCAAGAGGATGTAAAA
This sequence comes from Cavia porcellus, assembly GCF_034190915.1. NCBI lineage: Eukaryota > Metazoa > Chordata > Mammalia > Rodentia > Caviidae > Cavia > Cavia porcellus. The sequence continues at coordinate 6,062,458 of NW_026947496.1, read as the reverse complement.
CTGATGAATAACCCAATCTCTATTAATGAAATTGAAAATGTAATTAAGTCCTTACCTACCTGGTCTCTAAGAAGAGACCAGGCCCAGACGGATTCACTTCAGAATTCTACAAGAAATACAAGGAAGACCTAATGCCGACATTCCTCAAACTATTCAATGAAATTGAAAAGGAAGTAATTGTTCCACAGTCATTCCTGGAAACAAATATTACTCTAGTACCAAAACCTGAGAAAGACCCAACTAGAAAAGAGAACTATAGACCAATCTTCCTAATGAACACAGATCCAAAAATCCTCAATAAAATATTGGCAAATAGGATGCAGCAAATAATCAAGAACATTATACACTATGACCAAGTGGGATTCATCCCAAGCATACAGGTTTGCTTCAACATACGTAAATCAATAAATGTAATCTACCATATCAATAAAGCCAAAAGCAAGAATCACATGATCATTTCTATAGATGCAGAAAAAAGCTTTCAATAAGGTCCAACATTCATTCATGATAAGAACTTTAGAGAAAATTGGAATAGATGGTCTTTACCTCAATATAATAAAGGCCATCTATGACAAACCAACCGCCAATATCATACTAAATCGCCAAAAATTGAAGGCCTTTACTTTAAAATCAGGCACAAGACAAGGATGTCCTTTATCACCACTCCTATTTAATGTAGTACTGCAAATACTAGCCAGAGCAAATAGAAAAGAGAGAGAAATAAAAGGGCTAAAGATAGGAAAAGAAGAAGTTAAACTATCATTGTTTGCAGACGACATGATACTCTACATAGAAGATCCCCTAAACTCCATTGAAAAACTCGTAGATATAATAAATAAATTCAGCTGGATACAAAATCAATACTCAGAAAACAATAGCATTCCTCTACACTAACAACAAAATCACAGAGAGAGAAATAAGAGAAGCCACATTCTTCACACTAGCAAACAAAAAGATGAAATATTTAGGAATTACTCTTACAAATGTAGTGAAACACCTATACAGGGAAAATTATAATACACTGAAAAAAGAAATTGAAGATGATCTCAGAAAATGGAAAGACATCCCTTGCTCATGGATACGAAGAATAAACATTGTGAAAATGGACATTCTCCCAAAACTCTTATACAGTTTCAATGCAATCCCAACATAAATAAGATTAGCATACCTCATAGATCTAGAGAAATCAATCCTAAAATTCATCTGGAGTGAAAAGTGACCTAGAAAAGCAAAGACATTCTAAGCAACAAAGGAAAGACAGGAGGCATCACAATCCCTGACTTGAAGTTATACTGCAAAGCAACCGTAGTAAAATCAACATGGTACTGGAATCAAAATAGAGCCGAAGATCAATGGAATAGATTAGAAGATACAACCACAACTACAAACACACTCAACCACCTTATCTTTGATAAATGAGCCAAGCAGGTTCACTGGAAGAATGACAGTCTCTATAATAAATGGTGTTGGATAAATGGTGTTGGATAAACTGGCTCTCCATTTGCCGAGAACTAAAACTAGAGCCATGTCTATCACCATGTACTAAATTAAAATCTAAATGGGTCAAAGATCTGAATGTTAAAACAGAAACACTAAATCTATTGGAAGACAAATTGGGTAGAATCCTTGAAGACATAGTGGTAGGTAGAGAATTCATGAACAGAACTCACACCGCATGGGAAATACTTTTCAGAATCACTAACTGGGACCACCTCTTATTAAAAAGTTTCTGCATGTCAAAAAAATCTCCAGTATAGTGAAAAGAAAACTCACAAACTGGGAAAAAAATCTTAGTGAACTCCCTCTCGAGGGAATTTTGTCTAAAACACATAAAGAATTAAAAAAACTCAAACCCCCCAAATTCAAAGATCCAATCCAAAAATGGGCATCTGACATGAATACACACTTCTCAGATGAAAAAAGACAAATGGCAAATAAATGCATGAATAAATGTTCATCATCATTAGTCATTAGAGAAATGCGAATTAAAACCACACTGAGATTCGATCTCACCCCTGAAAGAATGGCCAGGATCAAGAAAACCACCAACAACAAATGCTGGAGAGGCTGTGGAGTAAAAGGAACTCGCCTGCACTGTTGGTGGGAGTGTAGACTGGTACAACCTTTGTGGAGGTCAGTCTGGAGATTTCTCAAAAAGCTGGGATTGGAAGTCCCATTTGTTCCAGCTATTCCTCTTCTAGTCATTCCCAGAAGAACTGAAAGCATCATACCACAGTGATATATGTGCACCTATGGTTATAGCAGCACAATTTATAATTGCCAGACCCTGGAAACAACCCAAGTGTCCATCAACTGAGGAATGGATAAAAATGTTGTGGTATTTTTATACAATGGAGTACTACTCAGCTATAAAAAGGATCACATTGAGATATTTATAAATAAATCGGCACAGCTTGAGACCATATTCATAAATGAAATAAATCAAACTCACATGTGTGAATACAGAATAGTTTCCCTAGTGTAAAGAATGAGTCAAATATTATAAAAGTATGTGGCAATCATGATTCCCCATTATGTGGCCTTGAAGTCTTATACAGTTTTCACTCTTTAATTGGAATGGCTTTATTCTGGGCTGCTTGGTATTATTGGCTGTGATGAAATGAACAGCTATTTTGAAGAAAACAAGACAGCATAATAGCTAGTTTTGAAGCCCCACCAAACTATTGCTCTTCTGTTTCTGTCCCCGTTGGTTTTATCATATTGTATCTTACTGAATTTTATTATACGTGATAGTATAAACAAAAATTTTTATAGGCAAAGAGATAATATAGAAACCATTGTTTGTTTTCTGTTAGCTGGTTCTAAATACCTTGTAATACTTTCATCCACTTAAATGGTTTCACACTGTCTTGATATATTTGATGCTATAGTATACGAGGTTACATTCAGTTATTTCAAGGAAAAAGACACCATGATAACTACTATTAAGCTGGGTTATTTGGTGGTGAAGCACTAAGTTGCTGAAATTGTTATGCTTTGACCTGTATTGTTATGTTGTTATGTCCTCTTTTATCTCGATTTCCCCTTATTAATTAAAAAATTATTTATTTTTTAAATTATTTTTTTAATTAAGGGGAAAAAACAAAAAAAATAGCATGATATATTATAGTAACTTTTTTGATTTCCTATTAACTTGAAATCCTGTAATACTCCCACTATCTTGTTTTGACTGATTAGACTCTGTTCCATTCTGTATAATAGTATTAAGTTTGAGGGTATAGGCAACTACTTTGAAGGCAATAAGATTTGCTACGATGACCATTCTGGTTTGACTCTTATCCTCTTTTGAAGTCCTGTAATTTTAACAATGTTTCGGTTTTATTGGTCTTATTCTGTACTATTTTGTTCAACTTTATTATATCTAATGAGATAGACAACTCTTTTTAAGGAAGCAAGAGGCATTATTATAACCATTGTTGATAACCTTGTACTCTATTTTTACATCATGTGCTATGTCTATCCTTGGATTTGACTGATGGCTTTGTTTTGTCATATTTGGTTTTATTCTCTTCCAAAAAAAAGTAATAAGAACTATGGGAGTAATAAAACCCAAAATGTGTAAATTTTGTTGTAAAAAAGAGAGGGAAAAAAGTGCTCTAAAGGATACAACTGCAAGTGTGTTTAGGTATGTTAGGATAGATGACCATATTACTGAGTTTTTGTTGGATCATTGAACACAACTGTTTACAGTCTCACTGTTTGAATGCCCACTTTGTATGCTTTGATTCTGTGACTTGAGCAACTATTTCTAAGATGACAATGTGTAATCTATTAACTGGTGATTTCTTATTGTTTTTTTTTTTTTTTGTAGTTCTGTATTATATGTACCTTACACTGTTTTGTTTTGTTTTGTTTTTCTTTTTTTTCCCTTTTAAATAAAATTTTTAAAAATTCCACTGCCAATGCAGAACATTTGAGTATGTTAGCATTGTAGTACCTTTTTGAATAGGGATTTATGAATCTTTGAACTTTGTGCTTTCAACATTTATTTAGCTATTTATTCAGGAACACTTTCATTTCATCATTAAATTTAACATTGTATGTTACCATTTCTTTCAATAATATAAAAATTTTGATTATGTCGTGGCAAATCTATATATTGGTTTGGTTAATATTGACAATGATCTTTCAGTGAAAGAAAGTATAACATCTTTCTATATATTTTTGTCTTTTTTAATTTCTTTGAGCAATGTTTTGTAGTTTTTACCATAAAAGTTTGTAATCTGTTTGGTTAAATTTGCTATATCTTTATTATTAATTATTTTCTGAAGTTATTTTAAGAGAACATTTCATATTTTCTTTACAGGCTTCTGGTTACGGAAACACTTTATTTGTACATGTTGATTTTTTGTCTGGAAACTTTGTTATATTTATTAGTTTAACAAATAGGATTTCTTGTATATATAAAATCTTTAGGATTTCTTCCAAATAATATACTGTTGTCTGAGAACAACGATATTTTGTGGTGGTTAAGCTTTATTGTGTCAACTTTGTCTTGAAACCTACTTGGGGTATGGCTGGAACACATTTCTGGGATATCTACGCAGATCGTGAAGAGGTAACCTTGGGTGATACATCTGTCCCTGGCCCCTTACTTCTTCTCCCTTGCTGATCCCCTATTCTGCTTCCTAGTTACCATAAAGCAATAAGCTGTGTTCTCCCATCCTCTTTGTTATAGGCAGGGGTTGTGCACAGAGAACAATTAGAATTAGGACATGGAGTTTATAATATTTTTATAATGGTCACCATAAGTTAACACAGGAAAATGCAGGAAATCTATCTGCAAACACAAAGACAAAGATTATTTAGTCAAAAGCCTAAACCCACAGCAATGTCCCACATGAGTCCAGATAAAAACACAGAGCTCAGGACAATGCCTCCCACGAGTCTAACTGAAGGTCCAGAGCCCACAAGAAGGACTCATGCCAGTCTCTTTTACGGATCCTTGCCAGGAAGACCCACAGGCGTGTGGTAGAAGCTAGAAACTCTATGGAGCAGGATGAAGGAGCTGTGCTAGTGGGATGACGGTTCTATGCTGGAGCCTAGAAGTCACACTCACAACAAAGAACATGGCTATCCTGAAAAGTATGACAGCAATCCTCAGCGACACAGAGGCTCCAAGCTCCTCCGACAACAAGCACAATTGGGTATGTGCCAGGAAGCAGCGTGACGAGTTCATCCTGGAGACCAAGCAGCACATGTCTTTCCCATCAGAGCCAGGAAACAATGCCCAATGTGAGGACCAAAGCTTCTCCAGGAGAACCAACAGCTCAGACAGCAACTCATAGGACAACCCACAATGCCTCCTTAATCCCTCAACCCTGGCACCGCCCTTCTTCTCCACCTATTTATCCCAGCAAATTTCCTCAGGTGGAGCATCTTTGCACAATGCCATGCTGATGTAATCCAGCTGGTGTTAAGTTGACCACCAGTTCTTTTTTTTTAAATTATATTTAAAAGGAAAAAGAGAAAAACACAAAACAAAACAAAGCGGTGTAAGGGTACAAGTAATACAGAACTACAAAAAAAAAGTAATAAATCACCAGTTAATAGATTACATATTATCATCTTAGAGATAGTTGCTCAAATCACAGTATCAAAGCATACAAAGTGGACATTCAAACAGTAAGACTGCAAACAGTTGTGTTCAATGATCCAACCAAAAACATTAATATGGTCAGCTATTTAACACCTCTAAACACACTTGCTGTTATATCCTTTAGAGCTGTTTTTTCCTCTCTTTTGAACAACAAATTTACACATTTTGAGTTTTATTACTCCTTAGTTCTTATTACTTTTTTGGGGGGAGAGTATAAAGTCAAATATGGCAAAACAAAGCTGTCAGTCAAAACCAAGGATGGACATAGCACATGATGTAAAACAGAGTACAAGGTTATCAACAATGGTTATCACCAATGTCTCTTGTTTCCTTAAAAAGAATTGTCTATCTCATTAGATATTATAAAGTTGAACAAAACAGTAGAGAACAAGACCAATAAAACTTAAGCATTGTAAATATTACAGGACTTCCAAAGGAGACAATAGTCAAACCAGAATGGGAATCTTAGTGAAACTTATTGCCTTCAAAGTAGTTGCCTATAACCTCAAAATTGATACTATTATACAGAATGGAACAGAGTCTAATCAGTCAAAACAAGATAGTGGTAGTATCACAGGACTTCAAAACAAGTTAATAGGAAATCAAAATGTTACTATTATATATCCTGCTAATTTTTAAAATTTTTCCCCTTAATTAAAAAAACATAAGAAATAACTAAATAATTTTTTAATCAATAAGGGAGAGATTGAGATAAAACAGGACATTACAATATAACAATACAGGTCAAAGCATGACTGTTTCAGCAACCTACTGTTTCACCACCAAATAACCCGACTTAAAAGTAGTTACCATAGTGTCTGTCTTTTTCCTTGAAATATTTGAATAAAACTTCATATACTATAGCTTCAAGTATTTCCATATCAAGAAGCCCAGAATAAAGCCTTTCCAATTAATAAGTGAAAACTTTATAAGGCTTCAAGGCCACATAATGGGGAATCATGACTACCACATATTTTTATATACTTGAATCATTACTGACATTAGGGAAACTATTCGGTATTCACACATGCGAGATTGATTTATTTCACTTATGAGTATGGTCTCAAGCTGCGCCCATTTATTGATAAATGTCCACCTTGTATTCTTTGATACTGTGATTTGAGCAACTATTTTCAAGATGATAATATGTAATCTATTAACAGGTGATTTCTTACTGTTATTTTTTTTGTAGCTCTGTATTACGTGTACCCTTATACTGCTTTGTTTTGTTTTGTGTTTTTCTCTTTTTCCTCTTAAATAAAATTTAAAAAATCTCAATGTGGTCCTTCTTTATAGCTGAATAATACTCCATTGTATAGAAATACCACAACTTTTTTATCCATTCCTCAGTTGATGGACACTTGGGTTGTTTCCAAGATCTGGTGATTACAATTGTGCTGCTATAAACATGGGTGCACATATATCACTGTGGTATGATGCTTCAGTTTTCTGCTAATATGCCTAGAAGTGGAATAGCTGAAATAAATGGGACTTCCAATCCCACCTTTTTGAGAAATCTACAGACTGACCTCCACAAGGGCTGCACCAGTCTACACTCTCACCAACAGTGTAGGAGAGTTCCTTTTTCCCCACAGCCTCTCCAGCATTTGTTGTTGTTGCTTTTCTTGATCCTGGCCATTCTTTCAGGAGTGAGATGGTATCTCAGTGTGGTTTTAACTTGCATTTCTCTAATGAACAATGATGATGAACATTTTTTCATGTATTTATTTGCCATTTGCATTTCTTCATCTGAGAAGTGCGTATTCATCTCAGATGCCCATTTTTGGATTGGATCTTTGAATTTTGGGGGTCTTAGATTTTTTTAATTCTTTATATGTTTTAGATAAGAGTCCCTTGTCTGAGAGAGAGTTCACTAAAATCTCTTCCCAATTTGTGGGTTTACTTTTCACTATGGTCGAAATTTCTTTTGACATGCAGAAACTTTTTAGTAAGAAGTGGTCCTAGTTATTGATTCTGGGAAGTATTTCCTGTGCAGTTTGAGTTCTGTTCATGAATTCTCTACCTACTCCTATATCTTCAAGGTTTCTACCAAATTTGTCTTCCAATACAATTAGTGTTTCTATTTTAATATTCCGATCTTTGACCCATTTAGATTTTAATTTACTACATGGTGATAGACCTGGGTCTAGCTTTAGTTTTTGGCAAAGGGAGAGCCAGTTTTTCCAGCACCATCTAGTAATGAGACTGTCGTTCTTCCAGTGAACCTGCTTGGCTCCTTTATCAAAGATAAGGTGGTTGAGTGTGTTTGTAGTTGTGGTTGTATCTTCTAATCTAGTCCATTGATCTTCGGCTCTGTTTTGATTTCAATACCCTGTTGATTTTACGACTGTTGCTTTGTAGAATAACTTGAAGTCAGGGATTGTGATGCCTCCTGCTTTGTCTTTGCTGCTTAGAATTGCCTTTGCTATTCTAGGTCTCTTCTGGTTCCAGATGAAATTTAGGAGTGATTTCTCTAGACCTATAGGGTATTTTGATGGCATTTTTATTGGGATTTCATTGAATCTGTATAACAGTTTAGGGAGAATGCCCATTTTCACAATGTTTGTTCTTCCTATCCATGAGCAAGGGATGCCTTTCCATTTTCTGATATCTTCAATTTCGTTTTTCAGTATATTATACTTTTCACTGTATAAGTCTTTCACTTCTTTTGTAAGAGTAATTCCTAAATATTTCATTTTTTTGCTTGGTAATGTGAAGAGTGTAGTTTCTCTTATTTCGTTCTCTGTGATTTTGTTCTTCATGTATAGGAATGCTATTGATTTCTGAGTATTGGTTTTGTATCCAGCCACATTACTGAATTCATTTATTGTATCTAAGAGTCTTTCAATGGAGTTTAGGAGTCTTTCAATGGAGTTCTATGTAGAGTATCATGTCATCTGCAAACAATGATAATTTAACTTCTTCTTTTCCTATATTTACCCCTTTCATTTCGCTCTCTTGCCTAATTGCTCTGGCTAGTACTTCCAGTACTATATTAAATAGGAGTGGTGAAAGAGAATATCCTTGTCTTGTTCCTGATTTTAAAGTAAAGGCTTTCAATTTTTGGCCATTTAGTATGATGCTGGCTGTTAGTTTGTCATAAATGGCCTTTATTATATTGAGGTAAAGACCATCTATTCCAATTTTCTGTAAAGTTCTTATCATGAATAAATGTTGGAACTTATTGAAGGCTTTGTCTGCATCTATAGAAATGATCATGTGATTCTTGCTTTTGGCTTTATTGATATGGTGGATTACATTTATTGATTTACGTATGTTGAAACATCCTTACATTCCTGGGATGAATCCAATTTGGTCATTGTATATAATCTTCTTGATGATTTGCTGCATCTTATTTGCTAATATTTTATTGAGGATTTTTGGATCTGTGTTCATTAGGGAGATCGGTCTATAGTTCTCTTTTTTAGTTGGGTCTTTCTCAGATTTTGGTACTAGAGTAATATTTGCTTCCAGAAATGACATAGGAAGGATTCCTTCCCTTTCAATTTCATTGAATAGTTTGAGGAGTGTCGGCATTAGGTCTTCTTTGTATTTCTTGTAGAATTCTGCAGTGAATCCATCTGGGCCTGGGCTCTTCTTTGTAGGTAAGGTAACTTCATTTTCAATTTCATTAACAGAGATTGGGTTATTCAACAGTTTTACATCCTCTTGATCTAGCTTTGGTACTTCATATGTTTCTAAGAATCTGTCTATTTCTTCTGTGTTATCCAACTTTTGAGAGTAGAGGTTTTCGAAATAGGTGTTGATGATCTTCTGTATTTCTATTGGATCTGTAGTGATTTTACCTTTTTCATTTCTTATAGCATGAATTTTAGCTTTTTCTTCCCTTTTTTAAATAAGGTTGGCTAGGGGCTTATCGATTTTAATTTTTCTTTCAAACAACCAACTCTTTAATTTGTTGATTCTTTGGATTGCTTTCTTAGTCTCTATTGCATTGATTTCTGCTCTGATTTTTACAATTTCCTCTCTTCTTTTGTCTTTGGGCTTGACTTGCTCTTCTTTTTCTAGCTGTTTGAGGTGTAGCATCAAGTTATTTATTTGTATTCGTTCTGTTTTCCTGATGTGGGAACTCAGTGCAATAAATTTTCCTCTGAGGACAGCTTTCATTGCATCCCACAAATTCCGGTAAGTTGTATCTGCATTTTCATTTTCATTTAGGTATTGTTTAATTTCTTCTTTAATTTCTTCTGTGACCTACTGATTACTCAAGAGTTTGTTATTCAGTTTCCATGTGTTTGCGGGATTTTTGCAGTATCTTTTATCATTAATTTCTAATTTCAGAGCGCTATGATCCGATAACATGCAAGGGATGATTTCAACTCTTTTTCATTTGTTTAAATATGTTCTGTGAGCTAATATATGGTCTATTTTAGAGAATGATCCATGTACTGCTGAGAAGAATGTGTATTCTGATGTTGTTGGGTGGAACATTCTGTACATGTCTATCAAATCCATTTGTTCTCAGGTGTGATTCAGTTCTGTTATTTCTTTGCTCATTTTCTGTCTGTTTGATCTGTCCCTTGGTGTCAATCGCATATTAAGGTCTCCTGTTCCAATTGTGTTACTGATAATTTGAGTTTTCATTTCTGTTAATAGTTGGTTTATATAACTGGGTGCTCTGGATTTTGGTGCATATATATTTAAGATAGTTATCTCTTCCTTTTGGAGTTTTCCCCTTCCGAGTATGTAGTGACCTTCTTTGTCCTTTATGGTCATTGTTGATTTAAAGTTAACATTGTCTGCAAACAGAATAGCTACTCCTGCCTTTTTTGGATTCCTGCTTCATGAAATATTGTTTCCCATCCTTTGACTTTCAGTCTGTGAGTATCCTTCTGGGTTAGATGGGTTTCCTGTAAACAGCATATGGTTGGATTTTGTTTCTTGATCCATTCTGCTAGTTTGTTTCTTTTGATTGGTGCATTGAGACCATTTACATTAATGGTTATTACTGTTAAATTCTTGTTTATTGTTGACATGTTATCTCTCTGCTGTTGCATCCTTATCTTTCTGTTCTGTTTAATTATCTGCTTTGCTTAGTGGTTTTTGCCTTGTGTATCTAAACTGTCTTTCAATATTTTTTGCAGGGTTGGTTTGGTATTCATGAAGTTATTCAGCTGTTCTTTGTCATGGAAGTATCATATTCACCATCAATTTTGAATGATAGTTTTTCAGGATACATCAGTCTAGGTTGGAAATCATTTTGCTTTAGGATCTGGAATACTTCACTCCATGCTCTCCTTGACTTTATTGTTTGTGCTGAGAAGTCTGCTGTGATTCTGACAGGTTTTCCTTTATAAGGATCTTTCTTTGACAATTTTGATTAATCTATTCTTGTGTTGGATTTCTAGGATGGTGATTATTATATGTCTGGGTGTAGTTTTATTTTGGTTATGACTATTTGGAGTTCTATATACTTCACTGATCCTGATGTTGGTTTCTGATCTCATGGTTGGGAAATTTTCAGCTATTACTTCTCTAAATATCCTCTCAACATCCTTTAAGTTGTCTCCTTCTTTTTCATTAATCCTTATCATTTTTATGTTATTTTTCTTTGCATCGTCTTGCTGTTGTTGAATTGTTGTTTCCTGATTCCTTGTTACTTTTTAAAGATCTTTCCTTTCCTGTTCACTAGCTGAAATCCTGTCTTCAAGGTCTGAAATTCTATCTTCACTTTCATTAAGGCATTTTTTACAACTTTCAGTGGAGTTTTTTTTATTTCCTGTATATCTCTTTGCATCTGCATTATGTATTCTGTTTGTTTCTTATATTGCTCATCTAGGGATTCTATCTTTTTGTTTAGTTCCTCCAATTTTTTATCTGTGCTTTCTTTAGATATATTCAGAATTTCTTTCATTTATTTTATCATTTCTTCTTTTACCTGGGAGATTATTTCGAGTTTGAATTTCTTTAAACCTTCCTGGAGTTGCTTGTTAATTTCAGTAGCTATTTTGTCTGATATTTGAGGTGAATGGCATATATTTTCTTCTATATACATTGCTCCTAGGGTTTCTTGAAATTGGTTGGAGGTTTGATGTTGTAATTTGGTCTTTCGTTTTGTCATTTTCCTATATTTCTGTGTTTCAAGTGCTATTTGAAAGCTTCCTCAGTGTTTGTTGGAAATCCCCTTCTATGTTCGCATCTCCTGAGCCCTGTTATCCCAAGCCACTGGGCCTGTAGAGCCAATGGCTCTCTTCTGCCTGTTTAGAACTCCGTAGTTCCAGATAAGCTGGACTTCAGGGACACTGTGCGCCCACCTGCTTGTTGGAAGCTCCACAGTTCTCCAAGCACACCCAGGAAGGGGAAGCGGATGTAGATGCCTCAATCCCACTTATCCACTTCACTGCACCCGGATTCCTGGAGAGTCCCGAACATTCTGGGCTTTGGGCAGAGTGCACTGAGCACTTGCCACAGGCCACAGGGCCTCTGGAACCTGCGATGCTCCCCTGATTGCTGAGATACCCACAGTCCTCAAGACACACGGGGAGATGGATGCAAGCGCCCCAGATCTGCCCAGCCCCTCTTCTGCACACTGATGATGAGGTGCAGGATTCCCAAATAGCATGCGCCCACCTACTTGTTGGAAGCTCCACAGTTCTCCATGTGCAGCCTGGATGGGGAACGCCACATATGTTTTAAAAATTATTTATCTTTTTAATTATATAAAAAGCTGAATTCACAATTTTAAAAACAGAGAAATCCAAAATGTATTTCATGAAATTTTAATCTACTATGCCATTTATCCCAAAATCTGTAGTTTTCTTGCAGTGTTCTACAATCTTTATGTATACAGCATCAAACTCCACTGCACTTTGAAACATTTATTCCCTCATTATTCTTCTACAAATAAAATTAGCCCTTGAATGTCATTCTATGCTTGTAACTCACCACCTTTGCATATTCATAAAGTCCATTTCTATGGATGGATATTTAGGTGATATTGATAATTATACAATAAAATTAGTTACTTTGACTAGCATTTAACATGAGGTTAGGGAATAGTGATCATGGCAGTATGAAGAAAGTTTTGCTGTCCTAGTTCTCAAAAACGAAAATACATCAGTAAGTTCACATCTGGAAATAGAATTGCTGGATGCTCATAAGAGCAGTACAGTTCAATAATTGAGTTTCTGGCTCTCCAGTATTTTAACAGCAGTCCTGATGGGTACTGGCACACAAAGTCCGATTAATGTTAATTCTTCAGGGGGTAGAGTCGACACTGAGATTGGTGCGTTGTTCTGTTTCTATAATCTTCACATGAATTAGGATTGGAGGACTCAAGCACAGTTGTCTGAGAAGGAAATCTTATTTGTGTAAGCTAATTTAATGTGATTAGTTTCGCATAATCCACAAAAAATCAAGAAGTGTTTCATATTTATAAATTCGACAGAAAAGTCTCAGTGTCTTTGTGCACCACAAGTGACCCAAAAATGAATCAGTTTTCCCTCTCTGTGAATCAATATAAGTGGATTAAGAACTGCATAACCAAGTGTGAGTAAATCTTGAGCATTTGTGACAGTGGACTGAGTTGCTAAGTTGGAGCCTATAATCAGAGAAAGCAGACTATCTATCGAATAAAACACAAGAAAAACATTTGAAAGAGAACACTTTGGGTACCATTGATTTCAGGAGGAGCTGTGTGGAGGAACTTGGTTTTCTGCAGATGTAGAACCTGCTGGTGGTGTTTGTGGAGAACCCACACCATGTAGCCGCTGGCCCCGACCATGATGCCCTGAAACCCCGCATCACGCAGTACCATGCAGGTAAGAAAAATCCACTTTATCTTCTTACTTTCTGGTAGAAAATAACAATAGCTGTCACCATTATGATTCTGTGATGAATTCATGGTGGTATTTTCAAGGAATGGAGTAAGTTCCCAGCTATCAAAGCATTAAGATCCCAAGAAAACAGAACCACAGGAAGGATGTACCACACAGACCTCGGCTTGTGTCTCCTCCACTCAGAATCTCGGGGACTGATGGCTGCAGCCTGGACCACCATCAGGGGACCACTGGTGCAGATGGTGAGGCCCCGGGCCACCTCTCCAGGTAACACACTATCTTACAGCCTATATCACTGAGGAAGTTTCTCACACCAAAAGCTGCTATTGTGTTTGGGATTCCTTTGGAAACAAGAGTCAAGATATTTGTGAAAACTAAATGGGCAAGAATGAGCTGTACTGATTTGTTCTTCGTGGCTCCCCCCAAACTGCACACATTAATCACAAAAACTGATGTGGTTCCTAATCCGCAAAGTCTACTTAGAAAGGTCCAGTTTGTTGCACTGATAAAGCATAAACCAATTTTTGTATCATGGATGGGAAAATGTAGATCCAGTTTACATCATTTGAAAATAAAACCAACGGTGATGATTTGCATCTGAAAAAAAATTCCAGCTCATAGCACTTCCTGATGTGAAATAAAAAATCATGGTATGTGTACTGTGCTGATTTTTCTCCCAAGAATTCTATCATTTCCTGTGACACTCTTTGGGGGTTACGCTACCTACTCTGATGCTACCTTCAGGACTAATAGTCAAAAAACAATATTTCAAGTCATACTTTTTACGAGCTTCATTTTAGCAAAATAAACTCACCTCTTCAAATCCTAACCTACCCTATGTTTATTCTCAGTGTGGCTGAGCTGAGACACAAACTTTCCTGCCAGAATTTGATTTTCTACAGAATTACTTTCCTTTAGAGAAAAAGAATAGCTGTCATGGTTACGAACCTGTGATAAGGTCATGCTCATATTTGTGATGGAATGGAGTAAGTTCACAGCTATCAAAGCATAAAGACCCTCAAGAGCCAGAAGCAGGGGAAGGATGTACCACGCCAACCTGAGACTGAGCCTTCTCCACCCAGACTATCTCGGGCTGATGGTGATGGCCTTTTATTTCATCCTGTTGTATTTTTATCATCCAACTCCGAGGCTGAGCATGGTACTTCTGTGTCTGCTGCCCCCTTCCCACATGGAGACATTTGGAAATTCAGTAGCTCAGCCTTCTTTAGTGCATCTCACTGTTAGTCACATTTCTGCCACCCTAATGTCTCTTCTTTCGTTTGGTTACTTTCTTACTCTCAATTTGATGAACAAAACAATTTCTATGGTAACTTCTTGCTTCCAAGTTTTTTTTAACATTCTAAAACTCTACCTGAATATTTTTGTATTTGCAGACATCAAGGTGATCCTATGATTATACTGCCCCTAACTACCCAGTGGTTTATTTGTCTGTCTTTGATACTAAATCCAGCTGAATTACTTTCCATTTGTGATCCAAAAATTATTGCATGATCTGTCAAAGACACCTAGAAATCTGTGAGCTGCCTATGACTGCAGTCAGGAGGGTGCTCCAGAGTAGCCATGGAAACTTCCCAACATGAGTCCTAGAGGACTAATTTCCCCCAAGTGACCTCAGCCATCTGTAAGGAAAGATCAGCAGTCCTGACTCTTGTGAATGTTGCTCAAGAGAAGGAAATTAAGGAGAGTTTTTGTACCCTTATGAGATGAGATCTATGTTAATTATACATCCCCAGCACTGGCTGAGTCTATTAAAGTAGGTTGAGATATGAGAAAGGATCACCAAAATATTGTGTCACGGTAGCATTTTACACCTGCTGTGTGACTTAGGGAGAAACTGCTTCAGGTAACTGTGCAGCCTGTCTTACCTATGCCCATTTTCTTGATATACTTAGTGATAGGATTGGGAAAATGCCATTGTCTTTTTTGGCCCATGCTGATATTTTTAATTCAACTCTGGACAGTGTTTTAATATTTCACAGAGAATCCTCAAAGTTTCATGTTTACTTAGGAAATTATGTCAATGTACAGGCAGGTTCCCCAAAACTAAGTAAACCAGGCTATCTGATAGAATGCAAGGTGTTTTCAGATGTTTTGTGTTCTTTGAAAACTTGTCTGTGGTCCTTACCCTCACTGTCTCCTTTCTACCAACAGATGACTGTTGGATGTCTCTGTGCTTGTGTTGACATGAGCAGACTTCTGCCGACCTCCACTTGCACCTCAGCCTGGCTCCTGCTGGCCTGAGGACCCTGGGAATACCTCTGATGGCCATGCTGCCCTCGCCTCATCTGGGGCAGTTACTGCCTCCACCAGTGCAGCATAGATAATGACACCACTGTGACTGTCGCAAGCTTGATGAAATCTGCCTCACACTTGCTCAGCACAGGGGCTTTGATAAATAATCTGGGAAGGAAAACTAATTAGGTGCTTTGTTGAGAGTTGAAGTTTGCTATAAAAGGTCTCTGTAGTCACTGCTCTGAATACCCTAAAGGGCTTCTCAAATGTCCCTGTGTGTTTCCTGTTTCTGTGCTTTTGGTCAAGAGGTCATTATCCGTCACTCTCACACCCTCTCCCAGAATCCCAAGAGTCTGAGTGAGAGATGAAGCTAGTTCTGAGAATTCACCTAATGAAATCACTTTGCTTTGTGGGATAAATGAAATGCCAGGAGGCTGAGATCTGACAATTTGCCCAGAAAATCTTGGGAAACTCTTTCATAAACTGTTTCAAAAGACAGTTTACCTTTTGATATCTTTTATCCCAAGGCAATGTTATTGCCTTCTGGTAGATGAGGTATGCCTTAACCAGTTTAACAAACAACTAACTTTTCAGGCCAGTAACAGGATCCATTTAAAATTCATTTTCATAAAAAAATGATAGCTTCTATCTGATATTTTCAGCAAAAACAAGATTTTTGATACGGTAACTTGTTATTACATACGCGGGCTGAATTCCCCAAACATCAAAATAATTTTATACTTAATAGTAAATAATATTTCCCCTATCAAATAGCAAAAATAATAAATTTACTTATATGTATCAGTTCATATTATGGTTTTCATATAGAACTTTATAACTATAAGGAGGGGTGACATCACATTAAACATAAATACACGTAGGACACTCACAACATAGTGAAAACCCACCATGTTCATCTATATCAAATATAGAAACTCATCATAGCTGAAACACTTGAATTTTATCAATGGTAGTACTGCTGACAGGTCCATAGTGCAAAGTAATTTCACACTGAGAGAAACAAACCTTTCCTAGAAGCTTCAAAGACTCTGAAAGCTTCCTCATGAATATTAGAAACCAAGAAGAAAACTGTATACAAGGATGCAGCCCTGATCTCTATGATCCTAGAAGATCCTGAACACAGGGTCAGAGATACTTCGGAATTCCTAAAAGGTTTTTTCATCTGAGTTGGCAGCCTTAGTTTATGGGCCTGTGGTCCTTGTCTTTCTTAGACACAAAGAAGACTGCAGATCTGAATGCCCAGAGACCCTCTCAGCTGCTCTTTGCTGATACACAGACTTTAGACACTGAAGACAAAGTTTACCTGGCCCGTGAATGTCAGTTAAAGTCCTGTCGGGTCTGCACTCCTTGGTGTGTGTAAGGCAGAGCAAAGCTGGATTGGTCCTTCTGGTGAAGTGAGGCTCCCAGGGACACATTTGTAAATCCAAGATTTATACAGCTCTTGGGTGCCACAAAGTGTCACCAAGACTTCATTTCACAGTGCTCTTCCTGCCCAGAAGAAAGACGCCCCCGTGACTCCCAGTCCCTGCTGTACAACTTTTCCTCTCAGTCTATTATTACCACATTTGTTTACTCAAAAGTTTCCTCTGTCTCAGTTAGGTTTAATGACTGTAACAGGAAGGATGTGCACAGAGGAAGTGAGCAGCCAGCCCAGTCTATGCCTCTGGAGACGCCCATTCTCCAGAACTGTGCTCCAGCTGTGCGCCAGAGGTGGGATGGCTTCTGGGACACACAGTGGATCACTTCCCTCTCCCTGCCAGCGACTGCTTTATACATGGAAATGCATAAGTAATGCTCAGGCTGGGGCTCTGCTCTCTGAGCTCTTCCCAGCCATGCACAGTGCAGGACAAGAGTCACCTTGCTCTACTGTACCCATCTGAGGGCAGGGTCATTTGCTTGAGCAGCTGATTTACTTTATATCTATTAAGCCATTAACTAAGTGGACATCTAATAGAAAAATAAGTCTATTCTACAGCCCCTGTATCCTGGCTCTGTGAAGTTGAAACTGATACCAAGCACATGCTAGAAATATTTGTGCCATGCATGAAAAAACACCTGTTTGTGATGGAAGCTAATTTATCATCACTAAGGAAAGTAGGACACTCACTGGTCTGGAGCAGGTTTCCCTGGCACAAAATAAAGCAAGTGCAAATAGAAGAAGAGAAATTTCACTGGTGCAAAAGAAATGAAATTCAAACCTTGTCTGTCACCTCTCCTCTGTCTCCTTCTTTCTCTCCCTGTATCTCTGTCTCTGTCTCTCTGTCTCTCTGTCTCTCTCTCTCTCTCTCTCTCTCTCTGTCTCTCTCTCTGTCTCTCTCTCTCTCTCTCTCTCTCTCTCTCTCTGTCTCTCATTCATTCTGTCTTTTTGTCTTTTGACCTTTGATTGTTTTTCTAAAGAAAGCAGTAGCCACTGCATGTACTTTGTCCCTGAAAGGTGTGTCTATTTTCTTTTAACATAAATAATCTTAACAGTTTGAAATCCCTGGCATGTTTTCTCAAGCCCTGAACCCCTCTTTTGAAGTTGAGTTATTGAGGAAATCATGTTGTAAGGCCATGTTCGGTGGTAATGGCGGAGTCTAACTTCACTGCAGGCTCTGTTCCAGGTCTCTAAGTTTACACTCTAATAGTCATGAGATCTTCAAAGTTATTTTACAATGCAGGCTAGATAGTCACACAGAGAGCCACCTTCCTCCCGCTGAAATTACAGCACAGTGTAGGTGATAAATGGTGTAGTCAAGTCCTATCCCTGCTCAGTCAGTTACAGGTGGATGGCAGGTGTGTATGACTATGTCCTCTTGGCTACAGCTGTGGAGGGTCTTTCTCATATTTTTAATAAAGATTCAGTGGCATTGGTGGTATAGTGGTGAGCATAGCTGCCTTCCAAGATTCAGTGGATTCCTTACGATGTGTCTCACATTCTGGGTTAATGTTGCTCGATAAGCAGACTGTTGCCTTTTCCATTCCTTTTTATCAAGTCACAGTACTTATACAGACTAATGGGTTCAGCTCTCCATGTCTGTGCTAGTGCACAAAACTGACCATTTACATCCCAGTTATCTTGTTACACTTCCTTTCTACCACCTTCATTCCCTTTCTCTGCTCTCATATTTATTACACTATTTTGTATCCTTTCTCCCTCTTTCTCTTTTTATTTTCAGATTTCTCAGGTGAGAGACAAGGCACGATACTTTTCTTTTGTAGTGTGACTTGTTTCTCTGTGTCTGACTGCCATTTCTGGCCAGAGTCTGACCTAATGAAACCTCCACTGCATGTATGTCACTTCCTGTCACGCACTGATCAGTCAGCAGGAACCCAGGCTGTTTCTATGACTCAGTTAATGTGAGCTGGACCAAAACCAAGACAGAGCAGTTATCTCTACAGTGAGTGGACTTTAGCACTTCTCAGGTATGTACTGAGACAGGGTAGAGCTAGATGAAATGGTAGCTCAAGTTTTAAATGGTGGGAGAAACTCTACACTGAATTTGAAAGTTGTCTTCTAGTTATCTCTTGGTGCTGGGAAGCTTCTTATGAATTTCCAATCTGTGACTAAGTATAAACCAAGGTAACTCACGTTACTTTTAACGTTAATGTCATGCAGGAAGAAGCAACAGTCACATAACTTGAGCAGAGGAAATCAACCTTAATGCACGTGCACTTCCCTGCATCTCTTATGGATGATGGATCAAGATGGGATCAAGATCACTTTCTTTTCTCAGAAAGTGATGTTTCTTAAGTCAATTTTGAGAAGTACCTTACAAGTCATGTCTTATGCTTCTCCTTTTACAAAGTTATAAATTCAAATAAGTGATTTTTTTAGGTGTTTTGGAGACCGATTTCAAATCTCTTTTAGAGTTTGGAACATTATGGAGAGGTCTGCAAAAATGAGAATTCCTAGAAAGAGAAAAGGAAAAAAAAGGTGTTGGTGAGGCAGTAGGGTATTCAGCTGTTTTTCCTGTGGTCCTTTTTAACAGCTTGCAATCCCTGACTAAACTTTAAATAATTTGTTACAGTTGTATCGTTTAGTACTAGTAGCTTGCACCTTAGTTTACTGTGATCGGATATTTGGTGTTCTGCACTGATTTCTTTAAAAATTTGTGTTTTCTTTGTCTCCCATTTGTCAGTGGAGAAAAGAATTTAAAATGCAATAACCAAAATCTAGGCACTAAAGTAGTGGGACTCACTGGGATCAGTCCTGAGAACAGTGCTAAGATTGTGAAACTCATGCTGCATTGGTCTTCAGGAAGGGCAAATCTAAAGTCATCCTTTAATGTATAGTAGTAAGCAGATAGGAGTCTCAGAGAAAAGTGTTCAAAGAAAGTGTCACATATGCAAATCACTGGTGATGAGACTTCCTAGTTTAACTCTAGAGAAGATCAAGTTTACTATGAATATTAGGGTAGGAAATGAGTATGGAGAATTTAGAAAGGAAAGAGGAAAATTCTAGGCAAGTCTACATTTGAAATCCATTGAAGCTGATAACACCCAAAACACTCTGTGGTTAACTGGTTTGGAAAGCTACGAGTTCTCTCAAGGATGCAAAGTTAATAGACATGACTTGCTTTCACTAGGTTAAGCAGCAGCTGCAAACACAACTGTTATCCTATATCGATGGGAAACTTATTTTCACAGCAGTGATATCCCAATCTATGATGAGACATATGCACATTATTTGGAGCCCCTAATTCTTAAACTGCTCTAACAGAAAGATACCACATACTACCTAAATATTCTGCATCTCTTATTCTACTTTAATAAACACTAACACAAACAGAGCTATCCAAACTTCCATTAGTTTCCCAGAGATTGTACCATGCGAACCCCAAGCTCCTCTAAGACCATTGTAGAGATTCATACAGAGGTTCCAGGTACCTCTCATGTTCAAGCAGCATCTTGGCCTACTTGTCACTTATTTTGGTCTTCCATTAATTTATTTAAAGAGATGTGAAACTTTCACATACATACGTAAAGTATATTATGTTATAATATGTAGTGCAAGATAATCTCTCTTTACTCAAAAATATGCAGAGGATCTAAAGTTGCAGCCACAGGATGGACGGGACTGAGAAAGACCCTCCCTGGCTACAGTCAGGCGGCACATAGATTGTGTCATTAAACACACCTTAAACGTTCTACCCTATCAGGGAAATTTATGGAGTTAGACTTGAGGTTGATACTAGAAAAAAACATATTTAGGAGCAGTGAAATTCAAGAGTCAGTTTTTTTATCTAAAATGACAGAAGTTAGGTATCAAAGATCTACAGCATGGGGAAAAATCCAGAAAGAATCTCAACTCCTGAAGTAGAAATACAATGGAATATTTAACAAAATAAGAGGCAGGTTAGAAGACTGAATGTGGCTACGTCCAAGCTGTCTTATAAAAGTTGAAGCCATAGGATCTCACAGGGGTCTCTAAGTGGGATATGTGGAAGGCAATCCATTAAATACGAGCATTGGGCCTTTGGAATTGCACACAGGACCACACAGGTCCTGGAATCAGCTGAAGGGAATCTGAAAGCACAAAGGTCAAAACACATAGGCTTGCTTGTACAAGGCTTCAAATAAGTAGTTTCATTTGTCTAGTGAGTTCAAGACCAGCCTGGACTATATGGAAATATTCTGTCTCAAAAAATATTAAAAGAGTGATAAAGTGAAAACCACAACCATGAGAACACCAGTGCATGAGATGCTCAAGAGAAGGCAAGCAATTAAACAGAGGAAATGTCAGGAAACCAACAAGAAAGAAATATTATGAGAAAGATATGCCAATACGTATCTGTTATAACCATCAATGCAAATGGTCTCAATGCACCAGTCCAAAGACACAGACTGGTTGAATGGATCATGTAGCAAGACAAAACAATATGCTGCATTCATGAAACACAACCAACTCAAAAAAATTCACAGACTTAAAGTCAAAGGATGGAAAACAGTGCTCCATGTGACAAGATCCCAGGAAAAATAGGAGTAGCTATTCTATCAGCACACAATAGAAACTTCAAGCCAAACGTGAAGAAAAGAGACAAATGTCACTACATACCTGTTAAGGGAGGATTCCAAGAAGGGATGACAATCATAAACATATGTGCACCACACTGGTGCAACAAGCTACATAAACAAATACTAACAGACCTAAATAATGAAACAAGAACTACACAATTAAAAGGGGAACTTAGTACCTCTCTCTCACAATTAAGTGTATCACAAGAAAATAATCAACCAAGAAATATCTCAATTAAAACTAAATTGTGAACAAATGGACATGGTAAGTGTTTACACAATGTTAACCCCATCACATCGGATTACCATCTTCTCTGCTGCATGAGAGACAGTGTCCTGGATAGACCGCATAGTAGCCCAGTGAGCATACTTACATAAGTGCAAAGGAGTTGAAATAAGCTCATGCATATTACCTGACATTAGAGCAATGAAATTGGAAATCAATGTCAAAAGAAGTCACAAAAACTACATAAACACATAAATCCTAAACAAAACCCTCCTGAACTTCCAATGGTCACAGAGGAAATAACTGAAGAAATAAAACCACATCTATAACTACATGAAAATGCCATTAAAACACATCAGAACTGATGGAATACAAAGAAATGAGTCACATGATGAAAATTTATAGTGGTAAATTCTCACATCAGAAAAATACAAGATGGTCAAATGAAGAACTTAATGTTATACCTCAACCACTAGAAATGGAAGAACAAGTCTAAACAAAAGCTCATATGAGGGAGGAAAGTATAAAAATAAGAGCAGAAATGAATGCAATTGAGACTGAGAAAGCAATACAAAGATTCAAAGAATCCAAGTGTTATTTCTTTGAAAGATTAAATAAAATTGATAAACCTCTAATCAATCTCAATAAAAAGAAGGAAATATTGACTTGAATTCAAGAAATTAGAAATGACAAGGGTGAAATCACAGTGGATTCTCTGGAAATTCAGATTATCAATACTTACTTGGAGAACATGTACTATAGTAAGATGGAAAACACAGAAGAAATAGACAGATTTCCAGACAAATAAGCATCACCATCTCTGAATCAAGAAGATATTAACACTCTAAATAACTGCATATTAGTCAGGGAAATTGAAAATGTAGTGACAAAACAACTAAGAAAAGTCCTGGCCCTCATGAATTCACTGCTGAATGCTACAAGACATTTAGATAAGACCTAATGTCACTGAACTTCTTTAATGAAATTGAAAGCAAAATAATATTTCCAAAATCATTCTTGGAAACAAGTATTGCTCTGATAACTAAATCAGAGAATCACCCAACCACAAGAAAACTGAAGACTAATCACACTAATCAAAAATGCTGAACACTGCATTTGACAATGTCTAATACCCATTAATGATCAAAATTGGGAAAATAGTCTTTATATTAATCTGATAAAAGACCATCTATGACAAACTAATGGCCAGCATCACAGTAAATGGTCAACAATTAAAGCTTTCACACAAAAACCGGGAAGAAGGCAAGGATGTGCACCATCACTGCTACTATTCAATGTAGTTCTGTAAATGCTAGCCAGAGAAATTAAACAATAGGAAGAAATAAAAGGAATAAGGATAGGAAAGTAAGACAATAAATTATTATTTGCAGATGACTTGATACACTACATGGGAAACCCCAATACTCCATCAAAAGACTTGTCATTTTAATTCAATCATGTAACTGGATACAAAAATTAACCCTCAAACACCAATGGCAGGGCTGCTGATTCAGCTCAGTGGCATGAGTGCCTGCCTGGCAAGCACGAGGTTGTGAGTTCAAGCCTCAGTAACAAAACAAAACAAAACAAAACAAAACAAAAAAAACGACCAATGGGCTCTATACAACCAAAAAACTCACTCACTGACAGATGAATTAGGGAAACTGCATCATTCACCATAGTATCCAAAAAAAAAAAAAAAGAAATACTTTGGAACCAATCCAACAGTGAGAGTAAAAGATCTATGCATTGAAAATACAGTACTATGAAGAATATTGAATTGCATATCAGAAAACAAAAAGATCTCTTGCTCATGGAAAGGTAGAACCAACATGATAAAAATTACCATACTCTAAATATTGTTATACAGATTTACTGCAATTCCAAGATAAACCATCAGTTGTATACATCTAAAAAACAGAGAAAACATTCCTCAACTTCATTTAGAACTGCAAGAGTCTCAAATGACCAAAAACAGTTCTTGGCAACAAAAGTAATGCAGGGAAAATTGCAATGCCTTCCTTGAAATTTTGCTAAAAACCTACTGTAATAAAAACAACGTGGTACTTGCAAAAAGAAAAACAATGACAACAAAAGTAACAGAAAAACACCAAAATATATCCGAGCATCCATGGAGCATGGGACAGATTAGAAGGTGTAAAAATGACTCCAAATAAATTCAGCCAAATTATCTTTGACAAGGAGACAAACACCTTCACTGGAATAGGAAAGTGTCCAAAATGGATGATGCCAAAAATTCGGGATTTCATCCTGCCAAACAATAAACCTAGATCCAAGCCTAACACCATGAACTAAACAAAAGTAAAAAAAAAACATATCAAGGATTTAAATATTAAAGCAGAAATCTAGACCTTCAAGAAGAGAAAATAGGCAGAACTCTTTAGGGAATGCATACAGGCAAAGATTTCATGGACAAAATCCCCAATCACACAGGAGATCCTACAAAAGATCAAGAAATGGAATCTGATCCTATGAAAAACTTTTGCACAACAAAAGAGATCACCAAACAAAAGAGGGCGAAAAGATACTCCACAGAGTGGGAAAATGCTAGCTAGCAGTCCTTCAGGCAAAGAAATTCTATCCAGAACATATAAAAAACTGAAAAATATCATCAGACATCTCCACCCAAAATAAAGAATCTACCCAAACATGGGCACCTGGGATGACTTACACATTTTAGAAGAAGAAATACAAATGGCTAATAAACATATAAACATATTCAACATCACTGGTTATTAGAGAGATGAATATGAAAACAATGGTGAGATTTCATCTCTCTCGAAAAAGAACGGCAGCCATCAAGATATGAAACAATTAGAAATGCTGATGGAGCTGTGGGGAAAAGAAAACCTTTCTCCACTATTATAGACTGGTTGAGTCTGAAGATTCCTCAGAAAACAGGAGTTAGAGGTCTTATTCCACTTCTGGGTATCTTCCTGGAAGAATCAGAAACATCATACCAGAGCGATACAGGCGCAACCCTGTTTATAATAGAACAGTACACAATAGTGAAATCTTAGAAACAACTCAAAGACTCATCAATCGAAGCATGGACAAAGCAGATGTGTAAATTATACAGCGACTGTAGAATTCTGTTAGGAGTTTCCGTTCATTCCTGTTACGCCTCCCCTCAGGTACGCCTGGAAGAACGAGTAAGGATCCAGACGCTGGACAGCCAGGGGTACTAAGGTGCAGTCCATAATAACCAGCCATGGAACCAGCCTAGGTGCCTGTCAGCACTTGAACGGTTAAACAAAATGTGATGTATATCAACATACAGTACACTGATCAGAAAGTAAATAAGCAAAGTGTTTTTAATGCGATGGGAGAGAAAACGTTTGCAAATCAGAAGCAAGCACCCAGGAACTGAAAATCCATGACTTCAATGCAAAGTTGGAGAAGGGGAAGGTGCTCCTGCATGAGGACATTTCTAACTTCTCCAGGGCTTTGAGGAGGCTTCTTGGGGTGTAAAATTGAAAGGAAAACTAGCATGGGGAAGATGTCTCTACATCGAAAAGGTCTACAAATAATTTTTAAATGTCCAATTTCTACAAAAATATGCATGAGTGAAGAAGAGTTAAGGGGATTTTTTTTTTTGTCCCAGGGGAGTATTTCATATTATATTTTCATTTGGCTTACTTTGTGTTTTGACACCGTTTTCATGTAATTCTGCTTTGATTTCTTTTTTGAAAACTGGAGTTGCAAATGCTATTTTATCATAGGCTCTTCTTTCATTAATGGAGCAAAGGTTTTCACCCCTGAAGGTACACGCACACAGGTGCAGACTGAGGGAGTGCAGGGCAAGTATGGTTGACTGAAAGCAGGAATCTCCCTGGGTTTAGGATTCCTTTTCCCATGGAGCACTCAGGGGGTGGTAAAGCAGAACTGTGGCAAAGACCACGAATGGCCAATGCTCATAGACTGATGAAGCAGGATACCTTGGCTGGGGATTTAGCTCAGCCACATAACTGCCTGCTTTGCATGTGAATTGTCATGAGTTCAATACCTGGTACCAAAGGGAAAAAAAAGCAGGATGACTTGATCCTGCCCATGTGCATGGCTGGCCTGTGCTCAGAAAGCAGAGTAACCATCACTCCTCACTGCCTTGAGAAGGAGAGGAAAGCAATTCATTCCATCATTGAGAAACTGCTCCTGATTCTACCTCATGACTTGGAGCTTTGTGAACTGAGGGGAGGATCAGATGACTGGATCTTTACTGTGTCACTGTGCAATCTTCTCTGAAAATAATTAAGGCCCAATTGAGCCTCAGAAAATTTCTATACCAAACAACGGTGTAATTGCGGGGATAGAGGGAAAACTGTACACCAGGGACTAGGGTTCTGCAGAGGTTTTCCTTCTCCTGACAGGGTGACAGTACTGAAAATTAAACTCCAGCAGAGAACTTACCATAGCCAGGAGCTCAACAAACCTGAAAATATAAATATGACGGGAGCCTCACCTTGAAAACAGGGGATGAAGAAACTCCTCCTAGGCCGACTCATCAAGGAACTGAGTACTCCACACTTTGAAAGGTGAGTAGTCCAGCAAATGCGTTTACTCATATCAAATTATCTTCAGATGTTCTCTCAGAATCCTAAAGCTTATCTATGTTTGCCTGAGCAAGGAGTTGTTCAGAAGATATGTGAGCCTTAGGACACTCTTCCTGAGATCTTTAAAATGCCAGAAGCTCAGGTAAAAAAGGGCAGCAGGTCTAGAAATCACTACTGCAGACATAACAAACCATTTCTGTCCCTGTGCCTTGACGCAGACAGCACTGGGGAACTGATGTATTTTCCTTTGCATAATGTTTCCTCCTTGCATGACTTGAGCAATCAGAGAGCTGTAGAAGCCTTTGACTTTCTATGAAACATTGTTTTGTTCTTCCTCAGATTTGCCTTGCACTAGGACTCTGTCACCATCACAGCATAAAATGTGGATGTTTCATATTTGGTGAAATTCTGTTCTTCAATATGGGCTAAATGTGTGACTCTTCACCATACTGTATATTCCTTTAGTGCCTTACTGTTTAGTCTAATTTCTGCATGTAGGTATAAATCTCCTTAAGTTAACACAAAATATATGTTTGTGTTGACTTAAAATTATTATACATATGTTGAACATGCGGACAAGTAAAGATTCCTAAAAATGAAAATTACAGTTGCTTTTTAGAGACCTGCAACAATGGAGCCCATAGTTTCAAGCTTCAATAGCAGGATATAATTTGCTTTAGTTTTATTCTACTGCTAAGAAACAAAGAGCATTAACTTCAGTGTTTTACTCATAAAAATTGGACCTGAGACAAATTCTCTAGCCTTCCTGAAGTGTAATTATTTCAATCAAATTGTACATCCCGTAAGTATTTAAATGTGATGCATGTCTTTAAAAATGGTATTTAAAAAATATTTCCTATGTCATGCTGAGTGAAAATTCATTTCTTTCTCCTCCGATGTTTTGACAACAGTCAGAATAAGATGTCACTTCTGAGTGTGTGACATCTGGGGTTAGTATGATTCAGAGCCTTGGACTTTGAGCAAAGAAAGAGGGAGCTGGTGAAAGCAGGGATCCCTGGACCACAGACTCAGAAACAAAAACAAACAGGACAGCTCTGAAATGCCTTCAGGATGTTGACATGCATTAATCACAGTGGTTTTTAGCAAATTCCAGTCTCTGACTGAACACTCAATCAGTTCTTATTCTAGATTTACCAGCCAGTGCTGCTGAGCTAGGCACAACTTGTATACTATTTCATTCTGTGCTAGAGGGTGAGCACAGTGTCCTGTTTCTCTGCTGCTCTGAAGTAGAGAAGAATTATCTGCTTGTCTCTTGAGGGCAAAACAGTACGTGATGGGACAGGTCACTGTGCTCTGTGGTGTTCACCTGGAGAATATGAGCAACTTGGAAGACAGCAACACACACCGTGTTAACCATTGCCAATTTACTATAACCATGTTCGGTAATCATTTCACTATTTCTGTGTCTTTAAATAAAAAAAATGGTGTCCTGTAGGTATCACATCAACTGGAGCCAATCTTGTGCTCAAACCTATTTCTGTGTACTTTATGTTCTCGGAGGCTTTCAGTGCAAAGAATTCTAACAGAATCACTTAGCTTTCTGTAGGAAATACAGGAACCAGTGTGCTATAAATTAACCCTTTGACAAAGTGACATTGCAGATCCTAGTTGTGAAAAGATAAAATGCTCTCCAGGTCTGAAGCACACACACTAGCAGCTTTAGCTGAGAAAGATCAAAGCAGCACTGCTGTTACTGTACTGACTGGGAAAATAAGACACAGAAGAAGCAGCTTCAAAGTTAACAGAAACGTGGTTTCCAATGTCACACCACAGGTGTCAGATATTATGATGACACTCACTGAATGACAATATTTTGTACCACCCATGGTCTTTTGAAATTAATTGATGGGAATCGGATAGGATTAAATGCAAGCATAGGAAGCCATCCTGCTTGGGAAGATTTGGGTTTCAATTAAGCGTATTTCTGTTGTACATTGGTGAGTACATAATGATTTGAATGAGTAGCATGTTTTACAACTTTGGAGGTAAAGATAATCTGGCTTATTAACTTCCAGTTGTGAATACAAGTCCCCAGACCAGCAACTAGAATTCACCGGAATAACCTCCAGGAGTAAGAAGCAAAAGGCACAGAGTCTTTTCAACAAAATCTGCATCTTTGTACGACACTGCTGTCTCTCTCAGGACAGAAAATTGCTGATACTGTGTGTTACAGATACATATGTGTCATTATTACTGAAGCTTTCTTCAGAAAGCTATGCATGTGCTGGATCCATTTTTCCCTATTAGGGTAGAAATGACATCTAACACTGCCAAGGGAGCAATCTCTGCCTGGCTTACTGGACTTGGGACTATGGGGAACATCTTTGTTTTTGTGAAGTACGTGCATGTATTTGCAAGCCGTGAGATGAAACCTATATATCTCATTCTCATCCATTTGGCTGTTACAAATATCATGACTCTGCTTTCCCAGGGAGTGCCAGGTACCTTAGCAGTTTTTGGTGTGAGGAACTTCCTAGATGACACATGCTGTAAGAGTGTTGTTTACTTGTCAAGAATAGCCCGAGGCCTCTCCATCTGCACCACAGGCCTCCTCACGGTGGTCCAGGCCATCACCATGAGTCCCAGACAGTCGGGATGGAGGAAGCTTCAGCCCAGTTCTGCATGGCACCTCCTTCCCTTGTGTCTTTTCTTTTGGATTCTCAATTCCTCAATAGGCATGAACTTACTCCTTTATATCACAAGCATAAGCAAAAATTCATCAAAAGGGAATATGAACCATATTCCCTGTCTTTTTCAACCAGAAAACCCAAAAGTGAAATGGTCATTTCTTGCAGCCATGGTAGTACGAGACATCATGTTTTTGGCCACTATGGGCACTGCCAGTGTCCACATCATCTTTCTTCTCCACAAACACCACCAGCGTGCTCTCTGCTTGCAGATCTCCAAGTCACTCCACAAAGCTGCCCCTGAGGTCAGAGCCTCTAAAAGTGTGCTCCTTCTGATGCTCTGCTTTGTTTTCTTCTATTGTACAGATTTTGTTTTTTCTTTGTTTGTTAATTCTTTCCGGGAGAATAATTCCTTTTTATTATATATTTGGAATTTTATGACCCTCGGTTATGCGATTGTCAGCCCATTTGTGCTGATTCACAGAGAAGGACACCTGACTGAGTGCAGGTGACCTCTGTGGAACACAAGGGACACTGAAAAGTTGTGTATTCCTTGGCCCTTTCCTTAGGTAAGTAGGAAGTAGCTGTCAGTTTTACTTTGCTGTAGGCAATAAAAAAATCACTGTAAGTAGATGAAAATGTCCACTTATATTCTAATAGAAAGACACTGGTGAGTGCTCTGAGCTAACAAAGCAGTTACTGAATCCTCAGCTGTGTTCTCACTGCACAGACTGCAGCCCTGCAGAAAACAGCTCATATAGAAACTGAATGGAAAACGTACATTGCAGTACTGTTTTCAAAGCAATCATAGATATATTGTAAAAAGGGCATTTTGCTTGTTACTGAAAAACACCCCTGGATGCCTGCATGACAGAGGGTTGTACATTAAACCTGGAAAACAAAGGGAAGTGTGAACAGTGAAGCTATGTGATGAGATCATTTAGGTTCTATCTGTAACTAGCATAAAATAGTATAAGTACCATTACTGAAAATAGAATGCGATATTACATTCAATTGTATTGTGATGACTTTATGAGACTCTTTACAAATGAAAGTAATTAGAAGATTGGTTGTCTCATTAGAGAGAAAGCATATAATTCAAGACATAGTAGAATTTCATTTTTTCTAGATTACCTGAATTGCAAATCATTTTATCTTTTTATAGGATATTAATGAAATATTAATGTTAAATGTGTTTTACTTCAAGACATTTGTGAAAGTATTTATGGTATCCAGCACCAATAGTCATTTTGGTTTTGTTTTAAGAATTCCCTTTTAATTTTCTTAAATTTGTACAAATATACATATGTCTAAAAATGCATAATTTTGTTAACAAGACTATCAATCCACTTTAGCAACTATGTTATATTATTTTCATGATTTCACATATTCATACTAGCAAATACTTCAAATGAGTTAAAGAGAAGCTGCTGGATTGTTAAGATTTCCTCTTCTATTTCCCTTCAGGCCTTTTACATGTCTGGATCTTAATTCTCCAATAGATCAAGCTGAGTGTTGTTTAGTCATGACTGGTTGTACCATGTCCACACAGATTTTAAAGAAATAATTAATGTTATTATGTCACACTCCAACATTTTTAGAAGTGTATCTTTTTCATACAACTATAGGAAAAAATTTCTCTAATTTTCATAGTTTTTGTCTGGCAGTCTTTTCCTAATGTCTAGCTTGAAGAACAAAACAAGCAATTTTTGAAATGACTATTGGTCATACGATCTGAGGTAGAAACGTAAATCCTTAAAATGAAGTTAGAAATGCCACTGACGAGCTACAGTCTGAAGAGACTATTGAGCATCACAAATGGAAAATATCTACAGGACTAAGGAAAAGTCCTAGGACTACAGACAAGAAATGGTTGAAGTTTATCTGAAGTTCATCTTCTCTAAACAAGTGAGGTTACATTTTCTGCTAAAATTTACAATTAAATTGAGACAGTCGAAATCATATCCAAAATCATGAGCAGAAAATCCTTAAAACTAGAGAAGCATGAAATAAAATTGTTGGAAACCTAATGGAGTGGGCTACACGATATACAACCCATGAGGACTGGTGAGTAGAACACACAGAGAGGCCCGGAGCTCATCAGCCAGCTGAGGGGTGCAACTATGTGTAGATTTTCACCAATAAGTAGGAGAAACTCTGAAGTAGCTTGGGCTAAGGATGCCTGAACACTCTTTGAATTTGTTGAAAGCGATTAACTTCCAATTTAAGAAACCCCAGATCTCCTGTGGAACAACTTCAGAAAGTCTTAAATCTTAATCATATCCAAGATGCTAAAAATGCAAACAAAGACAAAATATTCTAAGTAACCAGAAAGCATCTGTGGTTTTCAAGGCAACAACAATTTCTGAGTGATAGTGAATTTCACATGAGAAATCTTGAAGCTGGCTGAGTGTAGTGGTGCACACCTATAATCCCAGCACTCTCCCTTGACAAAAGCAGGAGGAGAGCAAGTTTAAATTTAACTTAGACAATTTTATAACACAGTACCACCCGGTTTTACAAGATAAAGTATGGCAGAGAATGGCGCTAAGTGCATGTAACATGGGCTCATTCCTTGGCAGAGGAAAGAAGGAAGGAAGGAAGGAAGGAAGGGAGGAATGAGAGAGAGAGAGAGGCTGAGAGACAGAGACAGAGGCAAAAAATAATATGCAGCAGTCAAGAAAGACTCCACTGTTGACCAGGTTTATTAACTACCCCTCGGTCTGATGATTCACGGTGACATTTTGTGTTTATAGAATACACTGTTAGTTCATACATGGTGTCCATAAACTACTGAAATGTCTAACACTGCTCTGGTCCCACTATTCATCCACCTTAGGAAATGACATAGGTCCCTCTGGAAGAGTGGGGTACTGTCACTGCACATCTTTGGCAATCTAGCCACAGTCATTATCAGGATTATATTTCATATCATTCAAATAACTCTAGGTGAGAAGAAATGAGGAGCCATAAGAATATGATAGACCTAGACCTTCATGCCTACACAGATAGAATAAGATGCTGACCTCTTCAGCTACTTCATCTCTATAGGTGACATGACTTATTGGTCACAGCCAATGATTTATGAATCTCACCACTCAGATTACTACCTATTATCATTACCATGACAACTGGTCCCTAGAGAACAGTGTGAGCACGTCACACATGTGACGTTGGGATCAGTTGAGTTTTACTCTGTTTAGCGATCTTAGCAAAATGGTGGGAGTGTGATTTCCTGCTTAATTCATGAAAATCTCTAACAAGCTGTCTACAGATGCTGAGCCATTCATGTCAATTTCTTCCATAGATGAAGTGAGGAACTGCAAAAGAACTGAACTAGACCCTTTTCTACACTACTCCCACAGTATCCATGGCAAAATCAGTTAAAGGTTTAAATGGAAGCCTAGAATTATAGAGCACTCCAAATACGATGTGGAACACACTCCTTTGCCTTGGGTTTAACAATGTGTTTTTGGTTGTTACCTCAAAACTGGTAAAACTTGGAAAAATTCCCAAGTGGACAAAACCAGGCTAAATACCTTCTGCACCCACATGTAATACCTCACCATGATAAAAGGCAGAACATGGAGCCAGAGAAATGTTTGCAAATTATGAGCCTAAAACACATCTAATATCCAGAAAAGACATGCCTAGAGTGAATGGGCACATGAAAAAGAGTTCATCATCAGGAATCACCAGGGAAAAGGAAAATGAAAGTGAGACTTCACCTCACCCCTGCTAGGATGACGCTGACCCAACATGCACACCTTCCAAAGCTTTGTTTCCGTTTTATCCTTTTTTCTTCTCCCTTCCTTACTTTCCTCCTTTCTCATCCTATTTCTACATACCTTTTGAAAAATTTCTTCCTATTTCACAATATCTAGTGTACTGGTCCTTATTTCTTCTTTCCGTATCTCACACCAGGGAGACAATGCAGTGTTACACTTGCTTACTGAAAAGCCAAAATTTATTTCTAGCAGTAAGACACAAAAAGAAAGCAGCCAATCTGGGACCATCAGCCAGCACAGCCTCTTTGCAAGGAGCAGTCTCCTGAGATCACAGCAAGCAGGGCTCCCTGCCACACAGGATCCAGGACAGCTGCAGACTGATGGGTCAGACCCCAAAGCCTACTTTCTGAAGTGACACAGCTCAGAAAAAAGAAGACAAAGTTCCTCATGGTTTACAGACATTTTGTGTGCAAACATTTTTAATAATTTATAATCTCTGGCTAAGTAATTCAAATTTCAGATGTTTCTTAAAACTGCTGTGTATAATATTAAAGCTGATAGCTTAATTTACTGCTGCTTGATATTTAGGATTGTATTCTACTTTCTTTAAATAAGTGATGGATTCTATAGTCTTACTAATTTTTCAATGAAAAAAGAAAAATTTAACCAAATTTAAAATATACCTACAATCATGAGGCTCCGTAGTATAAAACTTGGAAGCAATCCTTGGTTTATGTAGCTTACACAGATAAAGTTCTTCAGGAAGAAGAAATCTAAAGCATTTTAAATATTTCATAGGAAGGAAAGGGGAAGTGTCATAGAACATTTTTTTCAATTAAGTAGAACATAGGCAAAACTTGAGGGTTTGATTAAATATTCTGCTTTAATTCACTCCAAAGAAACTGTTCAAGTTTGATATAAGCCCAAGGTGATAAATGGGATTGCAGAATTGAGATAGGAAGCGGGAAATTTTTATCCAGCACTGACTCAGTTTCAGAATGGAATGATAATAAAACCAGCTGTATTGTCAGCCAAGTGGAAAACTTCCAGGGTAACACAGGCTGCAGAGCTCACTGTGGTCTCATTGTCTCTCCAGGGTCAAGCAGATCTGCAGACACTCTGTGCTCATTTGCTGACCTATGACGCTAGTGAACTTAGCTACCTGCTGGCATTATTTGGAATTCCTAATTTAGAAACTGTCCTCATCTCATTAGGCCACAGAGCACCGCAGAATTTCCAAGCCTCTCACATGATTAACAAAGGTCAACTCTCCTGTAAGGCATGCAGGCTTCCTTTTGAGATCCTGAGATAACTCATTAGATACCCGGACTTCTCTGCTGTCTCTCATAGGAACCATATCCCAACGTGTTCTCATGCCCTGTGTTCCATCTGAAGCCTTCCTCTGGTTTTATGTTCTCTGATTTTTAATGTTACAGTAAAACTTGAAAAAAAATAAGCTTTCTTACTTTATACATTACCTACATTTTAAGTCTTATATGCAGCCAAAGTTTATTCCTTTACTCTGAAAAGAAAAGTCAGCAAAAGAAAGGAGATGATAGATTGACCAAAATGCTAGAGGAGCCAGATGACATATGAGATTGTTCCAGCTAGGACACTTGCTCCTGCTGTCACAGGCTGGATTCACTTTAGATAGTTCTCTCTATAGGATACAGTACACAGTCTGACTTGACACTAAGGAAGTACAAAACACTGCTGAATATTTGTGAGCACTGAAATCAAACAGTTAGCTTGTGATTGAAAAATGAACGAATTTTGATGGATCAGCCACAAAGATAAAACACTTGAAAGAAAATATGGATATTACTATGCTCAGGAAAGATAGAGGTAATGAAATACATAATAAAATAAGAGCAAAACTGGCAGCGAAAGCATGTTACAACAGATGACATGTTAAGAGTCCATGCGGCAGGGTTTATGAGGTGGGGGTGGCAGCTGAAGGGTCAGCACCACGAATCAGAGGGCCCAGTTATTAGAATTTGTTGATGGATAAATGGTATAATTAAATCAACAACTCATAGGGAAGAATTTTGCCAGGATATTGTAACAAGTCCACTGCTTTCATTAAGGAGGAGTTTAAAAAAAGACAGGTATTAGCAAGTGTTACTTGCTAATAGATGGGGAAAAACCTCAAAGACAGCACAATAGAACAATATACTACTGTGATTCTTTTCTTCAGAAGAAGCTCTTTATTGGATCCAAATTTTCTGCTCTGAAGTAATAAATGCTATTCAAACTTGCAGACACAGCTACTGTGTCTTCTTAGTTGTTTCTTCCCAATTCATAGGTACAACTTTGAGGAAGGCACCTAGAGCAAATCTCACCACTTATTCTCACACATGCTTATTTTACAAATATCACAGTGCATATTTCTAAATCTGTGCCCAGGACAATATCAACTTTTTTTCCTGGGAATTTCCCTAGGTGGCATATTCAGATTTTGCTCACATGGAGCATTTTCCCAGGGCCTCTCCATGTGCCAACAGCGATCTCCTCATGGTGGCACCGGCCGTCACCATGCATCCCAAAACTCCTGGTGGAGCGGGCTCCCACCCAGGTCTGCGTGTCACCTCCTACAACAACTTATTTCATTAATTTAATGTATGGTGCAGTGGGAGCTGAAATTCCTCCATAGTTGTATGCCTACCCAGTGGTTTCTGCAGTGCCACCCTGTGGCTGCTTCACCAGTGCTAGCGGGGGTTTCTAAGGAAAAGGGAACTCCTGTGAGCCATGTTTTCTGGCTCAATGCCCAATGTTGCTTGAGAATTTTCTTTTCTTTTAGGTAATCTTTTGTGTCCTGTAGGGCACTTGCAAACTGTTCCTTATTTAACTTTTCATAAGTGCACATAAGATGTGTCTGTCAGTGGATCTTTAGGCCTTTATGCTACCTAGACTCCCATGGAAACTTCAATGTTCATTGCACCAGTATGAAAGTTTGAAGCTACCTCCCATTCATGTCTCATGTCTCGTGTCTCACAGCCCCATTCAGAGGTCATGTTTCTATTTGTGTTGCAATGATAATAAAATCTGTGAACCAATGAGAGGTGAGGACAATTGACGTGAACACTGGCCACCCTCGTGGGACCTAAAATTCTGTGTTTCTCAACCGCTTGTACATTTAGATTTGAAGCTGCTTTAGATACATATCTTTAAAATTTCAATTATTTCCTGCTTATAATTTTAGAATCAATTAAAATTTTCTCCAATTGATTCTGTCTCTTCATAGGAGTATATAAAGGGATTATGTGAGTCATAAAATTCCAGACTGGACTTAGTAATTCTTTGCCAGCATTCAAACGTCTCTCAATACTTATATGTTCAATAAAATCTTATGAACAATCAAATTTCTTCATTTCCTTACCAAGTTATTATCATTGATTTTGAGTTAAATCCCAATGAAAGATTAAGAAAATACTTGTTTTGTCTTGTTCTTTAAGGCAGAAACCAGAAAAAGGCTCTCATACTACTCTTAAAAGATAAATGATATATTCTTAGGTTCAGGAAAAGCAGTGTCACATTAGAAAGGCATCTTTTATTTTTTGTTGGTTTTTTTCCTTTTTGTCGGTACCAGGGATTGAACTCACGACTGCCTGCTTGCAAGGCAGATGCTTATGCTGCTGCGCTAAATCCCCAGCCCCCTGAAAGGCATCTTCTTTAACAAGCTACAGTAAAACCTTTCCCTCCTTATCTTTTACTATTACATGGTCACAGTACCTTTATAGGTTACATTCATTGTGGGATGGTGCTCTATGTGCACAATACATCCCAATTCCACTTTTTCTTTCCTTTCTTCTCCCTTCCATCACCTTTGGCTTTTCTCCCTCCAACTCATCTTCTCACTTACAAAATCTGTATTTTTATCATCATTTCCTCCTCTAAATTATTTTTCAAATCCTCTTCCCCCTACCTCATTCCTTCAAACCCTCGCCTGCAGCACCTGAGATGGATGGTGACAGCCTGGGCCACTGTGAGGAGATTGCTGGTGTAGACAGAGTCTTCGGGCCATCCTCCCATGGGAACAACTGCCTTACAGCCAAAATCATGCTGCAGGATTCTGAATCTAAAAGCTGCTGTTGCTTTTGCATTGTTTCGAAAGAAGCAAGAAGGATTTGTAAATACAAATGAACCAGAACAATGTGCACAGATTTCTCCTGAATGTGTCCAAAAATGCAAATGTAATTAACAGAAAGTAAGAGGTCCCCAGGAGACTAAATCTACTTAGAAGGAGGAAGACCATTCTCTTGACCAGGTTCAAAATCATTCCTTTGAAAACAGAAGAGATGTATACAGCATACACCTTAATAAATAAAATTAGGAATGAGCATAGGGTTCTTCACAATTTATTTCATTCTTAGCACTTTTTGGCGCATGGCACAGCTGTGGTCACCTGTAATGATGCAGATGTTTGTCCAAAGAATTCTGTTTCTTTTTCTGTGTATCTCTTAGGGGCCATTCTGTAGTGTCAAAGGTGATTTTGAATACTAGTACTAAAAATCTGCATTTTCAACTCATATGTTTTATAGCTCCATAGTAGCAGGCCACAACTACCTGTTCAGTCCTGCACTCAATCACAGTATGTATGAATTGAACCCCAGATTCTTCCACCAAGAATTTTTCTGTGTTTTCATTTAATTCTCTCACATCTTCATCACCTGGAGTGATGAAGACCTGGAGTTCATGTGCACTCCGTCTGCCTTCCCCACAGCCCCACAAACACTTGTACAATGCTGTTGCTTTAACTACTTCAACGTGTCACAAATTTGATTGCATTTCTACTTCCACAGCCTTGTGTTTTTTTCGGTATTCTTTTCTAGACATGAATGAGTGTGTCAATTTCAAGGTTTATCTTATACTTCTAAATTTTATATTTTTGATGCTCATAACTTAATATTCTGGCATTTCCAAAGCCCACGCTGATTCTGTGATTTCTCTCTTCACAAATAATTGGTGGTTCATGTCTTTAGGATCCAGTCAAACTGATTAATTATCCAGACAATCAGTAGTTAAACCTGACCCATGTAAAGATGACCAGGACCAAGTCTCTTTCTTGGAAACTTACTGAAGCAGCTGAAGCCGGGTATGTGCCCTAGAGCGCACACAGTGCCATTCACTGCTGGAGACTGAGCAGAGGTCTGGGTTCCCAGTGAGTGAAGAAAGGGGAATCTAAGAAAGCCTGGAAAGATTCTGGACAGTAATGTTTATTGAGTTGGAGAAGGATAAGAGTGCTAACTAGGTGCCTGTGCCATCATTAGACAAGAGCAGCTTGTGAATTAGGAATGCCAGTAATTTCTTCATGAGCAACAGATGTCCAGGAAACATTGAAAGGAGATCACACAATAGAAGGTTATGCTATCCTGGTGGCTGCTGCAGGACTTTGGGAGAGACAATCAACTCAGGTGACTTTGTCGTCTGCTTTTCCTGGTTCCTTTTCTCAGCTGGCTGAACAATAAGGATTAATTGGGGTTTATCAGTCCAAACTTTGTTCTTTCAGGCTTACATTTTTGTATTGCATGTCTCACCTGGTAATTTATATCAAGCTGTGTGGCCTTCATACTTGAAATGCACTTATGCAAGATTTTACCATCTACTTCTTACCAAATACATTGGGACTGTTTTAAATTCATGAGCACTCTGGGTATAGGTTTAGGGTATAGGCACAGGTCTGGTACAGATGGTCACAGAAAGCTCAGTGCACTGGTTTTCATCTTCCAGCTCCTCTCCCTCCGTTAGCAAGTGGGGGTTTTAATGTCTGTATCAAGTATCAGGAAAGCAATACACAATCCTGAATGACTTCTCAGCAAGCTATGATGCTAGCTCTTTCCTTTTTTTTTTTTTTTTTTTTTTTTTTTTTTTTTTTTTTTTTTTCTTTTTCCTTCTTATCGGTACTGGGGATTGAACTCACAACTGCCTGCTTGCAAGCAGGCGCTTATGCCGCTGAGCTAAATCTCCAGCCCCAATGCTAGCTCTTTCTAAAACAGAGTCTAACAGCATTAGATGACAAGTCCAAGGATTTAGTATATAGATATTGGAAACTGTTAGAAATTCTTACACTCAAAATGTCCTAAAGCCATGATTGGATTACCAGATCTTTTGATGCACTGATCAAATATAACCCTGGTTTTTCTCTTATATCACACTGGGGATCACTATTTGTCTCTAGGCTTCTCAATATCTTGCCAAAATTATAAAACTATGAATCAGATGTAGGATTTGTACTTCAGTGACTGACAAGGACTCTATTTTTTTTTTCTGATGGAAGGAAATGAAGCCAATCAGCAGAGGGAGCAAAGACTGTGCTCCCGGATAGTTTTTTACAGGCTCTGGTGACCTGTTATAAAGACAAGTTTTGTATTCTGATTGAGGGGATCACATCTAGGTCTGACAAGGAGCGGGTAAGGATGGAAGTGCATCCTTATCAGGTCACATTTCTAACCCAAGTGATGGACACTCTTCCTCATTGTATAACATGAAGTCATAATTAAATTGAGTCACCAAGTTGTGTGCTAAGTGGCAGCCTGAAAATTCACACTCGGGATTTTAGGAGAACAAATACCATTGTAATCATGATTATTAACAAGTTTTTCATTAAGCCAACCAATAATATGCCTGAAAGAATATCACAGTGGTAAGCATGTATGCACGAAGAACGCCTTCATGCTAAACACGAGTGTTTGTAGGCAGAAGCAGTGTGAGGGAGAACAGCTGTCCTGTATTGGACATACAGAAATGCAGGTAAAATGAGGTGAGGACTTTTATGAAAGCTATTGATACTGACCACTGTGGTGCAGCTAAAATTGAAGGCTGGGGGACACAGTTTGTCCATGCCTCCACAAAATGTCCTATCAAAAATATTTCTAAGTTTTAAGAAAAAAAGGTGATACATTTCCAGCAAAACTTGCCTCACAGCTCTCTGATATCAAATTCTGAAAAGGGGACAGAAATGCCCAAGGTTTTCTGCAGAGACATCCACTATAAAACTTACTTTCTATCTAGCTGGTATCAGGGAAAGACTGGGAAACTTTGAAGCTGGAAACAGACCACACTCACAGTGCTGTGACATGGACAGGGCATGGGCATCCCTAAGAACAAAAAGTGCCTGTGTCAAACCACATAAAGAAATTCCTTCATCCAGGAAACATCAAGCCCTTAGACAATCCTAGCAATCAGTTGCTAGGCAGTGGGGAAACTGACATCCTTCTGTTATATAAATAAAGGTGCTACACTGATGGAGCAGTTAATTTCCTTTCATCAGAAGAGTAAGGGCTCCAGCTGACCCCTGCTTTGTCTGTTTTTCATTTTCTGATCCTCTTCATTCCTTCTCTTTAGGAAACTCCAGAGCCACATAGGTCGCAGCAGGTAAACACCAGAAAGAGTGAAGGTCCTACAATACATGGGCACTGACATCACAGCTCTAGTTTAATCACAGGAATTAATATTCGAGTTTCTGAGGGAAATTTCATTGTTCATGAGAGTAAATTACAGTTGCTCAGGTCTACTCAATTGACAGCTGTAGTGCAGAGGAGATTTGCACTAACGCAATAATGAAGATCCTCATGTTCTATTTGTACCTTCAGGATTTGCAGATCTCCTGGCTACCATACATTACCACCAACATTTTATTTTATTTTTTGTCTTTTTCGTTTTTATTGGTACCAGAGATCAAACTCATGACTAACCTGCTTGCAAGACAGGCGCTTATGCCTCTGAGCTAAATCCCCAGCCCCTATCACCAACATTTTAATTTTCACAGTTGTCATCCAGTCCAGGAGATGTTAACCCTCTGAAAATCTCTGTCCTACATTTACAACATTTGCTCTCCTTGCACAATTACTGTATCTGTCTGATGCAAATGTTATCCCAGTCTGAATTATGGTTTAATTAATTTAATAGGAAGGATGGCAGTGAAGCAAAGGCTGGCCACTCGAGTTCCAAACCAACGTGGATTTTATTCTTCATCTATTAAAAAATAGGTGATACTCAAATCTCACAGGGATCCATCTACTTCACTTTTCCAAGTCAGACGAATATATGAAGATTCAATAGCATATTTGTAATTCACCTCCACCCAAATGTGATTC
This sequence comes from Cavia porcellus, assembly GCF_034190915.1. Taxonomy (NCBI): domain Eukaryota; kingdom Metazoa; phylum Chordata; class Mammalia; order Rodentia; family Caviidae; genus Cavia; species Cavia porcellus. The sequence continues at coordinate 6,021,499 of NW_026947496.1, read as the reverse complement.
CTCTCTCACTCATCTTACATCTGGAAAATGTCTCCACATCCCTGATGCCAAGAAAGAGACAAATGGAGCACAGACCTGAGAGGAGCTCAGAACAGCACCGTTTGATCTTGCTTTTCAGAAATGAAAGCAACACAGGGTGGGTCTTTCACAACCTCAACATTTGACTGTCCTGAAATTTTCTTTGGAGCTTGCAACCAATTCCTTCAGATGCCCAGCCAGGAACTCCATGACTTAATGCTTGCCCTGATAGATTTTGGAGTGCCTTTGTTCTCAATCTTTTGTATATTCCTGTTTGTACCCCTTGGAAGGATAATATATACCTTGTGCTATTGTATGATAGAAGTGTTTAACTTTGTATTCATTTGCAGAGGACCTTGCAGCTTAGAGTTTGCCTTTGAACTCAGAGGAGACATGGGATTTGGACTTTTCAGCAATGCTGAAACTGTTAGGACTTTGAGAACTCTAGGATATGGACTAAAATATGTTTTATGAAAAGAATGTGCATGATGAGTTTTGGGGGGCCCAAAAATAAAATGAAATGATATGTATCTAGGAGGTCCCCCTAAGCCTCATGCAGTCATGGAGGTGGCTAAATCTACAGTTTGTGATTGGTTCGCTGTCTGCCACTGGGATTTGCGAGTTCTGCACCCACTAAGGGGTGTAACTGGCATAATATATAAGCGAGGGAAGAAGCGATGTTTCCTCTTCTTTTGCCGTTTTCTCTTGCTGTTTGTGGCCAACATGCTGTTTGTGGCCGAGATTGGTATGGGGTGAAACATCAAAAAAGTATAACATAAATGAATCTCTTCTTCCCTAATTTTGGACATCAGGTAGTTTGTCCTAACAATACAAGAAAAGTGACCAAGACAGTAAATACTTAGCAATACACTATTCACTGAATTTTTTAAGTGGGAATTTTCTTATGGGAATCCAGGGCACCTTGGCATGATCACACCAAAAGAATGCCCCACATCCTATGACTGCAGTTCTATCAGATTAAAGACCATCAAGATAAGGGCAGAGATGTACCCCAAAGGTGGTGATGAAGTAGAGGGGGACTTTCCCCTGGTGAAGCCCAGGCTGATGATGTGCACAGGAATTTGGGATTACAAAAATGCAATGTATACAAGTACTAATTTTAATCAATAGAAAAATAATGCAACAGTAATTAGTTACAAAACACAGTGGAAATGATTAAATTTGGTATTGTGTACATAAAGGTTTTAGAAGGCTATAGGAAAAAATAAAAATTTTAGTGAATGTATAGATAATAATTTCATTTAATACAGTTCACATTTTTATATTTTATTCACATGACTGCAGCTATTTTCATAAATAAGAATGAATTATCTTTAGAATATTTGTGGTTTATTTCTCACTGTGGTGCCAATATCTTTACCCTCAAGGAGTTACAAAGAAGCTGATTCTATGTGCATTGAATGGAGAATTCATTCCTGAAGTATTTCAGTAATGCTCAGGAATGTATTAATAAAATCTTGATGAGTACTTGAAAATACATAGTGTGGTTCATCACAGGTTAAACAAAGAATTTTATTTCACATGTAGGTCTACACCCATTACATAAAAATTCTTCCACCTCTTCACAGTCCAGGCAGAATATCAGGCTCATTAGTGCTCCACTTAACAAAGGTATGTGTCTACTTATCATGCAGAGATTTTACTATTTACACATAGCTTTGAATTCAACTGGATTGAACAGAGGTTGTTTTCTATTATTCTTCTGTAATTTGTTAAAGAAATTGTCTTTCTAGTGTAACAAAGGCCTGTATGACTTCAAGAGCTATAATATTTATATCAGATTCACAGTGAATATTTTGTCTGCCAAAGCTCTTTCCTTGTATCATCCTTCAAAAACAGACATAACAAGAAATTTCTGCATCAGTCATTGATTTGATCAAACAGGAAGAAAATTAAAGGACCTGACTGGGCAGAACAGCCGATGTTCCTTCCAGAAATCATGCTTTCCTCCCATGAAGGAAGCAATGAGTTTATTGCTCAGAACCAAGCATAAAAAAAACAAGACCTTAAACTCACGTGTAACTCTATAACAAAGACCCAAACAAATTCACTCAAGCTCCAGCAAGAACTTTAGGACTGAGTGTTGAGAGAGAACCAATGCTTGATTGTGAACTTTAAAAGAAAGACACCCACCGGGAAGCACAGATGTCATCCATGAACATCTCACTGAGCTGCAGGAACTGACTCATGCATGCAGACAGCAACCAGCCCAGAGCAGGCAACAGGTCACATCTGCTCCCCAGAGCACCCATGGGCCCATATTCCAGATGCAGCACCATAAGGGCACTTCTCATTCTGTCTCATGAGAACCATTGGTTATAAGATAGAATATATTTTGAAAGTGTCACAAAGATTTCTCTCAAAAGTTAGTGAGCACTGAGAACTTATGCAGACGTGGGCTGCGTCTCACACCACACTTCTTGGCCTAGAACACATAAAGCACAGGGTGGAAGAAAGGAGAACTGGCAGCATTGAGTTGTCCTAAGAATGCAGGCACAGATGCACAGTTTGTTCCTCCACATGAAGCCCTGCTCCACCAGCTTCACACACAGCCTACAGCAAAGTTCCTCAGAAGCAGTTCGTGTTAAGCAGTGATAAGGAAGAACTTGGAGTCTGCACGTGGTGAAAAGACATCCTCTGGGATCTGTAAAATGATATGGACTAGTATCCATGGACAGAAGATCTGGGTGCAGCCCAAGGAGGAAGGGTCTGGCAACTTCCTGAGACCAGGATGGGCTGAGAGTCTGTAGCCAGGTGGTGCCTCTATCACCAGCAGCTGAGAGTTCTTGTTCTCACGGAAATTAAGAGCGCGATGTGCAATGTGTGACTCCCTTGGTGTTGGCATCTCAAAGCTTTGAGTCCCAGGGCATCTCTCTCTTTGGTTTTATAATCTTAATCATTGAATGCGGGGCTTCCTAGGTACTTGGTGATGCTGTAAATAGATGGGAGTCTGCTTCAGTGATAATAGAAATTAAAGCTCAGCAAACATCACCAAGCTTTAATTGAGGAAAAGGGAAAAACAGGAAGGAATTTATCTAGAGCAAAGAAAAAGGGACAAGAGCACAGTGCTGATAGTGATGATCAGATTGGTCTGTAAACAAAAGAGTGGGACCAGCGTTCATGACACCATGGGGTAGGTTGGGGGTCTGGGATTTTTCTTTAGTGAAGAGTATTACAGAACTGTTGGGAATTTTTTTTTCATTGTGAGGGTTTTTTTATTAGGTGAAGAGCTATCAGTGGCTGCTCTGTGTTTTCAGACATCATGAGCCACCCAATGTGACAACACCTAGGTTCCTGCAATACAAACAAGGGGAGTGAGTAGAGGCACATTCTATGCAATATCACCAGTAAATGATATGAAGCCATGTTCCACACTTATGAAAAAAGGACATGGATGAGTTCCTTCTGAGCCAGACAAAGAGGTGGTTGGACTCCTATGAGATCTGACTGCATTGGTGTTTCAGGATGTGGGCAAGGTAACATATCAGCAACTGAATGCATTGGTGCACACACAAAAGGAAAGAGGAAATTTGTTTGGAGCTGAGGGAAGAAAAAGAAGCAATTCATATGCTGTTGTCTCTGGGTCCTTTGCAATGTTGGATGCTGCCATGAAGACTTGGGTACTTCTATGTGAAAGAAAACCACCATTCCCATCTTTCGGTTGTTAGAAGAGTAGTGGCTCTCTTAACCTGATTGCTGCTGAACTGAAGCATCATGATACAGGCTGATATGGTTGTCAGAATGACAGGGAATATACATATAGAAGCTGGTGCCAGGGGTGTCAACTAAATGAGAAGTTCTTTGGTGGTGAGGGCCACATCCTGAATTTGAGAAATCTTGAGAAAGTTTTAAAGACAGAAGGTTCTATGAGTAGCAAAAACATAATTGTGATGAGGGGGCCTCAAATGGGGAAGTTGATGGGTGCTCAGTAGTATATAGCAGATGACCAAGACCAGAGACAGGAGCCAGTAGTTTTTTGTATATTGGCTGCAAGGTCCTGAACTTTTCTAACCTCATTTTTGAGAATACTTGACTGATTTATGAAGCAACAACCTTTTTCTCCCAACTTGGCAGAGGTTCCACCACTTTTGACTCCCAAGACATCAAGAGCTGTGTGAATCTGGAGAAATACCCACAGCCAACAATTTAATTTCATCACAGAGAAAGTCATGAGAGAGATCTCTCCAATTCAGGATGTGGCCCTCATCCACCAAAGAACTTCTCATCTTCGCTAACACCCTTTCAACAGCTTCTATGGGTATTACCTGTAATCCTGAAAATCACTTTGAGATAGCTGTCTTTAGTTCCTATGATAACTGGGTACAAAGATGGGTGCCCATCAAAATGCATCCAGAACCCATTTGAATAGCTGAAAAGAGACCTATACTCATTAGGTTTGGAGCAACATGGATGTTCCTGTGGGATATTTGGTGATGTAGAGATGGGTTTTGTAGTCCTGTTAGGATTTGAGGTATAGTAAGGATTGTTACTTGTGGTGTCACAGAAAACAAAGTACAGGAGCCCTGTTGTGACAGTGGAATTTTGTGCTCCTTGGACACCGAAGAACCATCCATGGGGTGGTGAAGATTCAGGATAGGGCAAATGTGTATACAGGATTTTAGGGTTCTGACCTTAGAGAAAGACCTGGACTGGCTGTGATGGTAGAAACAAGATAAGTTATCTGGTCTTAACTGTCCTGGAGCTTAGGCTATAACAGTGTTGTCATAAAGTTAGTTTGGTGTGAATAGGTGTTTACACTGCCTGGATAAACTATGTACTGGTTTTGCTAAAAGGGCATACAGAGCCAACAATCAGAAGGGTTTGGGTAGTGGTTTTTGGAATCTGAGAGGTGTAGTTAAGCAGTTGAGGAATGGAGAGTGAAATGGGGGCTGTAACAAGAAGATGAATAGGAGGGAAGGAGATCAAGAGAGACAGCCTGGTAGGAAGTAGTCTCCTGTTGAGGGTTAGGAGCATCTTTATATCAGTACAGCCCACATTGGTTCATAGTCTTCATGTTCAGCTCTTTGGGAGTAGCAGGAATGATATGGGTGTACAATGGTGCAATGTAAGATGAATTATGGGCCAATTGCAGGCAATGTTTAGATAAACATAATTATCATGGTTTGTCCAAAAGTTGGCCCATGGTATTACTCCTGGTGACTCATCCGCAATAGGGACAATGGAAGGATGGCTCATCACAGCAAGGTGGATAGTTGGGATTCTCTGGACACAAGTAATATGATGAACCCTGAGACAAGACTTAGCATAGGCTCTTACCATTGGTGTCTATGACAGAATTTAGGACACACCATTGAACAAGTGTAAGTGTGCTCAATGCCATTTTTGAGCCATAATAATGAGGTGGGAACCAGCTATTCCTCGGTGTTGGTGAGGTAGAAGTTATAAACTAAAGGTGGGGAGGGCTATGATAGTGTCAATGCAAGTGGGATGAGAGCCTAGAATATAAAAGAGCTTGTGTTGTGCTGGAAAAGGGGGTTTAACACAAAAGTTGAGAGTGGAGAGATTAGAAACAAGTGGGGGATTAGAAACAACTTAGAATATTGAGATATATTATGTCTACAGGAGTTATAGGGGAGTTCCAGTTTGGGGTTATCTATTGGCTGTGGAAGACAAAGTTCAGCATGTTGTTATAGCAAGTGTCTGAGAAATGAAAGAAGTGAGACATAATTGGCTATAGGAGGAAGGTCTTGTGGGGCAGAAGATTGTGGAATGAAAAGGCCTACCACATATGAGTTCAAAGAGGCTTAGGAAACTATATGTCCAAGGAAGCACTCTAAGTCAGGATAGGGAATGGAAAGCAGGTGGGGTCAGGGAAGTAGTAACTCAAGGAGCTTGTGAGGTGTATTTTTAGAGGACAGTTTGCCTTTTCTACTTTTCCTAAATATTGTGCATGGTATGGTGTGTGTAAATGCCAAGTGATGTTTAAGTTTGAAGATAGCTGGGACATGAAGGCTGGGCCATTGTTCTGCCTGTGTGCCTCAGCATCCCCAACCATATGTTGCCACATAGAACCACCACACTCACCCTAGCTCAACCTGATGTGCTCAGCTATCATCTACATCCCTTAGACCAAGCACTGCTGTGAAGATTGGCTCCCACTGTCCCTCCCAGATCCTTGAACCATGGTGAAATGGCAGTGCTGGTTTGACGGGAGGGTGGCCCCTCACCCAGACAGAGGATCCTGGTAGGTACTCATCAATTTGTACCCAGCAAGCGGGCTGATATCAACCACACAGGAGGACCCTGGGATATAGATGTCCCATAGTTGTGACTATTTGGATTAAATAACCAGATATTGGCCCAGAAAGTGAAAATGACAAAACGAAAAACCAAAATGCAATCTCAAATATCAGTACATCAGGTACAAGAATAGGTGATTGTGAAATGGAGGACTTTAAAAATAATAGGCGACAAATCTCTGAAAAGATAGAAAATGAAGTATAGAAACAAATCCATAATGCTACAGAGGAAATCAAATTAGAGGTAATGTCTTACATAAAGACAGAAATAACAACCTTAGTAAAGGATTTGCTCAACATATCAAGGGAAGAAATAGATTAAAAAATACAGAATCATGGGGAATTGACTGAAACTTTGAAAGAACAATGGCAGAAAACAAGCAGAATCCATGAAACAATTTCAAAAAGATATCGAAGAAACAAAAATTTCTAATGAAATCTGGAAAACCACTCAAAGGAAGTTGAGGATAGAATGTCAGACCTTGAGAACAGGATTGCAGATAGCGACCAAAAAAAGACAGAACTTCTAAAAACAACAAAGCAGCATAAAATGACAATCCAGTAGCTCCAAGGTAACATCAAGGTAAACAATGTAAGACTAATAGGGATCAGTGAGGAGGCAGGAGATCACACAAAGGATATAACCAAGTAGTTCACAGAAGTAATAGAAGAAAATTTCCCAAACAATGGGAAAAATCTGATATACAAATAAGTGAGGGTTATAGAATGCCAAACAGTCATAACCAACATAGGTCTACACCCAAACATATAATAATTAAGATCCCAGACATACAGCATAAAAACAGAATACTAAAAGCTGTGACAGAAAAGACACAACTCATCTATCAAGGAAAGCCAACTAGAATCATGACACACTTCTCAGCACAAACCTGAGATTAAGATGAACTTGGAATGAAGTATTTCAAGCCCTAAAATAAAAAACTTTCAATCCAGACTGATGTACCCAGCAAAATTATCTTTCAAATTTAATAGAGAAGTAAGATACTTCCGTGACAAAGAGCAACTGAAGAAATTCATGTCCACCACACAAACACTAAAAAGAGTATTGAAAGACATACTAGAAAGAGATAAAAATGACAACAGTCTCCAGAAAAACGACAGGAAGAAACCAGAAAGTGAAACAAGAAGTTAAACAAGGGAGGAAAGCAGGAAATCAACAAAATGAACATAGTATGCACAGTCAAGCAAGTACATTTCAGTGATATCCATTAAGGTAAATGAACTCAATTCACCTGTTAAAAGGAGCAAGTTGACAGAATGGATCAAGAAACAGAACGTCAATAATGCTGTACACAAGAAACACATTTGACTCAAAAAGAAACTCGTAGAATAAAGTCAAAGCCTGGGAAAACAGTATTCTATGCAACAGGACCGCAGAAAAAAGCAGGGGCAGGTGTTTTGCCCCCAGACAAAGTGAACTTCAAACCTAAAATGATTAAAAGAGATATACAAGACCACTGCATACTCATAAGTGGAAAACTAAAGAGGAAGTACTAACAATTATAAATATATGTAAGACAAACACTAATGGACATGAAAAACGAGTACACAAAGACACAATTGTAATAGGAGAACTTAACACCTCACTGTCACAAAGAGATAGATGAACTAGACAAAAAGTAAGCAAAGAAATAATAGAACTGAATCACACCTGTGAATGAGTCAATTTAGTGGATGTTTACAGAATGTTCCAACCAACCACATTAGAATACACATTCTTCCCAGCTGCATATGGAACATTCTCCAAACAGACCATATAATAACTCATAAATTTTTCTTAATTAAATGCAAAGGGAGTGAAAGTATCCCATACATAATCAGATCATAGTACAGTAAAGTTGGAAACTGATGGCAAACAAAAGTGCAAAACCTATCTAAAAACATCAAAATTAAATAATGACCTTCTAAACAGCAGTGGGTTATAGATGAAATTAAAGGAGAAATAAAGCCATACCCACAATATAACAAAAATGCAGACGTAACCTACTGTAACCTAGGGGATGGAATGAAAACAGTCCTAAGAGGAAAATACAGAGCAATAAATAGTCACAGCAAGAAAATGGAATGAGTACAAATAAATAACCTAATGCTACATCTCAAGCTCCTAGAAAAGGAAGACTAAGTCAAACCCAAAGCTCACAGAAGAGAGGGAATTGTAAAGATTAGAGGAGATATTAATGAAATTGAAACCAAAAAATAAAAAATAAAAACAATTAACGAATCAAAGAGCAGGTTTTGGTGATGAACAAAATTGATAAACCTCTAGGCAACCTTATCAAGATAAAGAAAAACTTCAAATCCGTGCAATAACGACTGAAAAAGGGAAATTACTATAGATCCGTTGGAAATTCAAAAGGTCATGAACACCTACTGTGAAAATCTCTACTCATATAGGGTGAAAAAACATAGGAAATGGACATATTCCTAGAAACCTATGAACTACCAAAGGTCAATCAAGAAGATATAACAATCTTGAATAACTCAATATCAGCTCCTGAAATTGAAAATGTGATTAAAAACTTATCAACAAAGAAAATTCCAAGACCTGATGGATTCACAGCTGAATTTTACAAGAAATTTAGAGATTTCATGCCAACCCTCCCTGAACTCTTCAATGAAATTGAAAGAAAAGCAGTCTACCTCTAAGTCATTGTTGGAGGCAGGTATTAACCTGATACCAAAAACCAGAGAAAGACCCAACCACAAAGGAGAACTACAGACCAATCTCAATAGTGAACACTGATGCAAAGATTCTCAATAAAATACTGGCAAATAGAATGCAGCAAAACTTCAAGAAGACAATACATCATGACCAACTGTGATTTATTCCAGGAATGTTGGGATGATTCAACATATTCACATCAATAAATGCAATACATCACATCAACAGAGCCAAGAATAAAAATAACATGATTATCTCAATAGATGCAGAAAATGCTTTTGATAAAGTCCAACATCAGTTCATTCTAAAAATCCTACAGAAACTCAGAATAGATGGAATGTACATCAAACTTATAAAGGCCATTTAGGACAATCCGGCAGCCAACATTACACTAAATGGACAAAACTAGAAAACTTCCTTCTAAAATCAGAAACAAGATAAGGATGTCCACCACTATCACCACTCATATTCAATATAGAAATATTAGCCAGAGCAATCAGACAAGAGGGAGAAATAAAGTGAATAAGAATAGGAAAGGAAACGAAATTATCACTATTTGCAGACAACATGATACTCTACATAGAAGACCCCAAAATCTCCATTAAAAGACTGCTAGAGGCAATAAATTCAGCTATGTAGCTGGATACAAAGTCAAAACTCAAAAATTAATAGCATTATTGTACACAAACAAAAATCTCACCAAGAGAGAAATTATAGAAATATCACCTTTTGTAATAGCATCTAAAAAATTTGAATACCTAGGAATCAACATAACAAAGAATGCAAAAGATATATATGCTGAAAATCATACTACTCTAAAAAAGGAGATTGAAAAGGATATTGGCAAATGAAAGGACATTCCTTGCTCTTGGTTAGGAAGAACCAATATTGTGGAAATGGCCATAGTCTCAAAAATGTTATACAGATTCAGTACAATCGCAATTAAAATGCCATCAACATCTCTTACAGAACTAGAAAAAAAACCTTCCTAAAATTCATCTGGTAACAGAAAAAACCTAGAATAGCAAAGGAAATTCTGGGCAACAAAGGCAAGATAGGAGGCATCTCAATTCCTGACTTGAAAATATACTACAAAGCCACAGTAATAAAATAAACTTGGTACTGGCAAAGAAATAGCTCTGAGGATCAATGGAGCAGATTAGAAGATGCAAACACTACTACAAAGACACTCAACCGCCTTATACTAGACAAAGGAACCAAACATGATCACTAGAAGAAGAATACCCTCTTTAAAAATGGTGTTGGAAAAATTGGCATTCCACATGCCAAAGACTGAAAATACATCCATGCCTATCACCATAGACTAAAGTAAAGCAAAGTGAATCAAAGATCTAAATATTAAAAAAGAAACACTAAATTTACTGGAAGATAAAGTAGGTAAAAACCTTGAAAACATAGGGATAGAGAGAGTATTCATGAATAAAAAACAAACCGCACAGGAAATACTTCAAAGTGTCAACAACTGGGATCTCATACTGCTAAAAAGTTTTTGTATTTCAAAAGAAATCACCAACAATGTGAAAAGAAAACTCGTAGAATGGGAAAGAATTTTAGCCAACAATTCCTCAGACAAAGGAATTATATACGGAACATATAAAGAGCTGAAAAACACCACGTCCCCTAAATTCAATGACCCCCTCCAAAAATGAGCATCTGACTTGAACACACAGTTCTCAGATGAAGATACACAAATGGCAAATAAATATAGGAGGAAATGTTCACCATAATTGGTCATTTGAGAAATACAAATAAAACAGCATTGAGATTTCATCTCACCCTGCAAAGAATGGCTGCCATCAAGAAAACAATTGCTATCAAATGTTGGCGAGGATGCAGGGGGAAACCACTCTTCTCCACTGTTGGTGGAAATGCAGACAGGTGCAGCCACTATGGAAATCAATATGGAAATTCTTCAAAAAGCTGGTTTGGAAGTTCCATTCAATCCAGCTATTCCCCTCTTAGGTATTTTCCCAGAAAAATTGAAAAGCTCATGTGACAAAGATATATGCACACCCATGTTCATAGCTGCACAATTTGTCATACTTAAATCTTGGAAACAACCAAAATGTCCATCACATGCTGACTGGATGAAAAACAAAAGTGCTATTTTTATACAATGGAATACTACTCAGCTATAAAAAGGATTGTCTTGATGCCTTAATAGGTAAATGGAGACAACTTGAAAAGATCCTCATTAGCAAAACAAACAAGACTGACATGAGTAAATATCACATTGTTTCTGTAGTGTAAGAAACAATAAAAACTAATACAACAATGGCATCCAAAAAGTATAATAGATACTGTGAAAGCAAAAGGGAAGGATAGGGCTCCAAAGAGTATCAAGGTATGTACAGTGTGTAAGATAGATAACCATTTGTAATGGCCAGATCTTGGAAACAACCTAAGTGTCCATCAACTGAGGAATGGATAAAAAAGTTGTGGCACTTTTATACAATTGGGTACAATTCAGCTATCAATATGGATCACATTGAGATATTTATAAATGAATAGGCGCAGCTTAAGACCATACTCATAAGTGAAATCAATCAAACTCACATATATGAATACCAAATAGATTCCCTAGTGTAAGAAATGGTACAAATACATAAAAGTAAGTGGTAATCATGATTCCCCATTATTTGGCTTTGAAAATTTATAATGGTTTCCCTCATTAATTAGAATGGTTTTATTCTGGGATGTTTAATATTATTGTCTGTGATGATATGAAGAACTATTTTAAAGAAAACAAGACATCATAATAGCTACTGCTGATTTAATATCATCTTGTTTTGAAGTCCCATAAAACTGTTGGTTTTCTGTCTCCATTGCTTTTATCATGTTGTATCTTATTGGATTTTATTACATGCAATAGCATAAACAAAAAATTTTATAGGCAAAGAGATAATATAGAAAACATTGTTTGTTTTCTGTTAGCTGGTTCTAAATACCTTGCAATACTTTCATCCTCTTGAATGGTTTCACATTGTCTTGATGTGTTTGGTGCTATCGTATACAAAGTTATACTCAATATTTCAAGGAAAGAGACACTATGGTTACAACTATTAAGTCTGGTTATCATGTGGTGAAACACTATGTTGCTTAAATTGTTCTGTTCTGACTTGTATTGTTATGTTGTTATGTCCTCTTTTATCTCAATCTCCCCCATTTAAAAATTATTTATTTATTATTTTTTAATTAAGGGAAATATTTTTAAAAATTAGCAGCATACATTATAGTAACTTTTTTTGATTTCCTATTAACTTGATTAGAAGCCCTGTATTGTTCTCACCATCTTGTTTTGACTGGTTTTACACTATTCTGTTCTGTTTGAGCTTATCAATTTTGAAGGTAAGGGCAACTACTTTGAAGGCAGTAAGATTCACTCTGATGCCCACTCAGCTTTGACTGTTAACTTCTTTTGAAGTTCAGTTTGTCTCCAATGTTTAGGTTTTATTGATTTTGTTCTATACTGTTTTGTTCAATTTTAATATGCATGATGATGTAGGCAATTCTTTTTAAGGTAGTAAAAAGCATTATGGTAACCATTGTTGATTACCTTGTATTCTGTTTTTACATCATGTATTATGTCCATCCTTTGTTTTGACTGACTGCTTTGTTTTGTCACAGTTGGTTTTATTCTCTTCCAAAAAGACTAATAAGAACTGTGGGAATAATAAAACACAAAATATGTACATGTTATTGTAAAAAAAAAAGAGAGGAAAGTAAAGTGCTCTAAAGGACACAACTGTAAGTGTTTTTAGGTGTGTAAGATAGATAACTCTAATAAGTTTTTGTTGGATCACTGAACACAACTGTTTGTGGTCTCACTGTCTGAATGTCCACTTTGTATGCTTAGTTTTGTAACTTGATCAACTATTCCTAAGATGACAATATGTAATCTATTAACTAGTGATGTCTTTCTGGTTTTTTTTTGAAATTCTGTATTACTTGTACCCTTTTATTGTTTTGTTTTGTTTTTAAATAAAAAAATAAATCAATAAATAAAATAAAGTTGGTCCTTTGTCTGATTGGATATTTTTTGGTACTCAAAATCAGGGAATAACCTCTTATATTAAAATTATTGAATCTTTCTGAAGTATTTTGAGCAATGAGAAAAAATTCTTCTATCCATCCCAAGAAAGTGCACACAAAAGTAAGGAGATATTTGAAGGTTCTGTTTTTAGGCATATGTGTAGTCTACCTGCCAGTCTTCACGTGGTGTATGTCCCCCAAATTGGCAGGTTGGCATGTAACCAGAGAATGTATGGACATATAATTTATAGTATTATTTTATGATGGTCACACAAGGAGTCAAATAAAAAAGTGAAAGACTTTCCGTAACACTAAAACCCCCCAAATTTTAGGCAAGCAACTGTATCACATGCCAATAACCTGCATGAGTTCAGCTGAAAACCAGAGCCCACCACATTGACCTATGCAAGTCTGTCCCACAGATCTGCACTGAGGAGACCCAAAGGTCAGTGGTGGAAGCTAAAAAGTCTATGCCAGTAGGGTGACGGGTCTGTGCCAGTAGGTCGATGGCTCTGTAGTGGATCCAAGAAGCAACACTCAAAATAAAGCCCAGGGCTCCCCTGAAAAGCACAGCAGCCATCCTTAGTGACAATCAGGTTCTAAGTTCCTCCAACAATGAGAACAGCTGAATTCATATCAGGAAGCCAACATGAGTGGCTTCTCCTGGAGATTGAACAGCACACAATGTCCCTTCTGAAGCTAGAAAGCAATGCTCAAAGTAAGCACTCAGCTTCCCCCAGATTAAACCACAGCCATTCTCAGTAACAAGATCTCAAGATTGCCCAAAGGTAACATCCAATTCCTATAACCAGCTTCTCTAGAAAAGCCACTGTCTCAAAAAAAAAAAAAAAAAAAAAAAACCCTGCACTTAGGAAAGCAAGGCCCTGGATGCTATGCTTCCTCTCCAGGCCTCCTTTTTATGTTGGAAACAATCCTCAGGTAGGACCTTCCCGATGCTCAACACAACAGCAATTAATTTCAGCTGGTGTTTAAACTGACCAATCACTAATTCACTACAGTTTGAAGGAATGGGGAGATAAGTGTCCCTGAAAAGAGGATACAGTACAAAAAAGACAGTTGCAAGTGACCTGATGAATAATGATTTTAGATAGGGAAGAGTTTATATAGAGCTTCATTTCCTGTATGAAAGCAATTGCATAAGTTAGTGTTGATGAATAGGAACTGTTGGTTTCAGCAGAGTAGTTTGGATCATTGGAAAAATCCATCCCTGAGTGTTTTGGTCATAGGTGGGATTGTGAATTAATTGTAACAATGTTGGTGAATATTTAGGTGTTTGGGATAAGGAAGAAACATGAGTGATGTGACTGTTGTCAAGCTAGTTTGATCTGTGTGTCAGAAAAGGCACTACACTGATAATCAGGCTCTGCTGATGTTTAGTTTCCCCTGTGGTGAGAGATTGCTGCCTGTTTTGGGAGATGTGCTGCCTCTAGCTTTTGAGGATGAGAGGTGTTAGTGAAGGGGATCCTTGAGTGGTGATTACACCGCTTTCTCACCAGATGGGAGCATAGGAACGAAAGACTCTAAATGTATATTTTGAGTCAGTATGGATAATTATGTATTTGACTGCAGCTAGTTTGAGGCCCTCAGTAAGGGCAAAAAGTTCCAATTTTTGTGAAGATGTCCCAGGTACCAGTAGATTTGCCTCTGTTATCTTAGAGGCACTGGTTATAGCATATCCTGCCTTTTTTTTCCCTAAGTGTCTGTATTGGTTGACTTGCCATCTATCAACCATGTGTGAGAAGCTTTAGGGAGAAGAGTGCTGTTAATGTGGGGTGTCCTGGTCACTTTTCTCTCATTTTTGATACAAAGCACCTGATGCCAAAAATGAGGGAAGGAAAGTTTTATTTCTTAAAGTTTTTGGAGATTTCACTCCACACTTAGCTGGCTCCAAGGAAGGGTGGTGTGGCTGAGGGATAAGCATTTATGGCAGCTTCAAGGGGAAAGCACAAACAGGACAAAAGAGGGAAAGTGCACTTCTTTCCTACCCTTACATTGTATGCCAGCCCTGCCCCTAGGCAGGTGCAGAACTCACTTCACCAATCCCAGTGCAAGACATTTAACCAGTGACAAGCACTAGTTTCAACTGCATCCGTGATTGAATGAGGCTTGGGGAGCATCCAAGCACAAACCATAATTTGGAGGAAGGAGTTTAGGGTTATCTGTAAGGCCAAAATGCAATTGTGGTGAGGGATTTCAACAGAGGTAGGTAGTAATGTGACCAGGTTAAGAGGTCTGCTGATATTGACAGTGATTGTAGGATCTCATGTGAGTATTAAATGAACTTGTTGTAGAGAAGAAGGAGTCATTAAGACAGGGAGTGTTTTGTGTGGAATAAGGTCATTAAGGTAATAGGAAGAGTTGACTGTGATTTATGGCCCTAAAGTGAAAGTTTTTGTTAATGTAACTGCTGAGGCAAGACCCTGGAGGCAGGGAAGCCACCTACATATTGTGTTGTCTGACTGTTTTGAGAGGTATGCCACTACTTAGAAGGAAGTTCCCTTTTTGTGTCCTAAAATTCCCACAACATTATGATCTTGAGAAGTAGTATATAAAATAAAATGTTGAGTTGGATTTGGGAGAGAAGGGGTTGGGGCCTTTAAAAGAGCTTCTTAGTTTGTAAAATGAGGCATGTATAGGGGTATTTGTAACAAGAGGATCTGATAGGGTACATTTGGATGCCTTGTAAAGAGATTGGCCTAGTGAAGCAAAGTTAGGGATCCAGAGGCAAAAGAAGTTCCCTAAACCCAGGAAAGAGAAAATTTGTTATCTGGTAGTTGGCACCTGGTATTCCCAGAGGAACACTTCACAATGAGAGTTTATGGAACAGGTGGTGGGAGTGAGGGTGAGCCCAAGATATTTCAAATTCGGTGTAGTTATTTGGGCCTTGGTGGGGGACACTCTATATGTGTGACCTCAGAAAAAATTGAGAATAATAGCCATGTGATGTATAGCTAGTGCATAAGATGAGGAGCAGAGATTATCCACATATTGGAAAAGAATGCTAGAGTTGATACTGAGAATCATGAGATCAGTATCAAGGCCTTGGCTGAAAAAGTGAGGATTATCTCTGAAGTCTTATCTGTGAGGTTTGTCTGTGTGCTGTGTAGCTTAGAAGATGTGTAGATCCATCAATTTGAAAGCAAAGAGATCCTGGCAACCAGGATATAAATGGATAGTGAAAATGCATCTTAGAGTTCCAACACAGAAAATTAGACGGTAGACGGGGGAATGATAGACAGTATAGTATAAGGCTATGGTACCACTGAGTGAATTGGTGTTACTGCATTATTAACGACTTGAATTAGTGGTAGGAACCATTGCACTTGAGAACAGAGATTTTAGGGTTGTTGTAGGTAGAGTGAGTGACCTTAAGACAGCCATTGGTTAACAAGTAGTGAGTTATGGATTAGATGGTCTTTTGGTGTTTAGGGGCTGTTGTGCACTCAGTAATACAGGGAAAGACCAAGAGTCTTTGAGACAAATTAGCAATACAGTGGTATGGATGGCATTATTAGCACTGGAAGTATGCCAGACTATGGGATCAACGAAGGAAAAAGGAAGGGAGCAGCAGAGGTAGTGGCACATAACGGTTGGTCTGATGTATGAGATACATAGGCAGATAATACAAGAAAAATTGAATGTTTGGAGCAGTCCTTCACCTAAGAGGGATACATGGCAGCTTGAGGTAGCCAGAAATTGTGAGTAAAGAGTTTGAAATCTACAAGTGAAGTGTCTTGTCCAGAGAAGTTGTGTTGGTTGGCCATAAAGCCACACAATGCTGACAGTGAATCAGGTGATTCGGCCTAAAAATTCAGGAAGCGCAATATAGGTGGCCCCCATATTAACAAGAAAAGTGGTTTTCCTTAGATATCCAGTGTGTCTGCAGCTCTGAGAGAGATACCTTTGTAGGGGTCATAGGCCTCGAGCCCCATCAATCCTCTTCAGCAGAAATGCTCAGTGCTTCAGTCAGTGATGAGTCTTGGACAGTAGCGATGAGATCTAATGTGAGAGGAGGGAGTTTGATGGCTTATCCACTCTGGTGAGGGGACGGTCACACTTCCAGTGACCCTCAAGCTTGCACATTCGATGAGATCCTAGTAGTGGCTGCAGATTGGGGAGAACACATGCCCAGTATCTTTCTTTGTTACACTTCTAGCATAGACCTGGTGTGGATGTGGTTTTAGATTCACTTTTGTCTGTGTTCAATTTTTGAGCCCTGAACGCAGGAGGAAAATGTAGGCATTTGAGTTTAGCCTTTCCTAGATTATCCTGATTTCATTGTTCTCTATTGTTGAAGACATGGAAAGCCACATTTAGAATGTCTTCCTAAGGGGACTGAGGGCCGGTGTCTGACTTTAAATTTGCCTCCAATATCAGTTGTCACTTGGGAGTTAAAATTGAAATTAACAAGAGCAGTACCTTCTGGTAAACAGGGTCTATATCAATAAATTTGGTCAGTGTTTCAGTGACACAGATTAGAAACTTAGTGAGGTTTTAATCAACCCAATGGGTCTGTTCCTGAAGTTTCTGGTAATTAGGCTGTGTACGTGAAATATTTTGAGACATGTTAGGATACAGAGAACCATCTGGGCCATATGCCATGAGCCATTGACAATGGGCTGGTAAGCCCACTGGGAATCTATGTTTTCCACTGCAGTTGCCCTAGTGATGTAACTGAGGTTTTTTGATGTTTTATGTTTGCCACCTATTGGGCTGCTTATAAGAGTTCAATTTTTCAGTTGCAGAGAAAGGGTAGAAGCAAGACTAATGTGGAAGTCTTTGTAGGCTATGTCATAAGACAGAATAACAAATCTAATCTCTTTGATATCATTATATGGGTCAACAGTAAAGGATCCTAAGTGGTGGGAGACATGGGAAAGTCAGCGAGGCAAAAAGAAATGTGAATACAGACTAAGTTTTCAAGACATGTCATCTCTCAAAGAGAGAAGGAGAATTTGGGGTGAGCCCCATGTGAAAAGAGATTGGAGGAGGGACAATGATGGTGAGAGGGAAAGGATGCAAGATGATAGTGGGTGGGAAGAGCGAGCTCTGGTGTGTTGTGATGGTGAGAGAACAGCAATGCTGGAGTGGAGGAGAGACAAGAAGCAGAGGGAGTGGTGAAGAGGGGAAGAGAAGATGAAAAGGGTAAGGAACAGCAAGACTGCTGTGTGCAGAGTGGAGGAGGAGTGAGAGCAGAAGGGATATCATCTACGGGGTCAGCAAGGTTACTGGGTGGGGGCTCTGGTGGTGTGCAGTGGGCCAAGAGCCCCACAAGCCTGAATTAGGGAGGGGAATGCCCAGAGAGCAAAAAAGGCCTGCACATGAGGAAGCTGTGATCATTTATCATTACAACAGCAGAAATTAACTAAATCACAGAAGAAGGCAAAACCAAAAGTGCCCCTTTCTGGCAAATGGCTGCTATTATCAATTTGATACCGTGGCCAGGACATTTGCCAGTAAAAAAAAAAAAAATAGTGTTTTGGATACAATAGTCTCAAAAGATTGAGAGGGTCCAGTTACTGTAACAAGCATCCAAGTGGAGTGACTTTTTGTAAATGAGAAAGAACATTTCCTATTGGGTTAAATTAAAGGTAAACCAAAGGCTACAAAATCTGAGTCACAGTCCCTTGGAGAGTTGTCACTCTTCTCAGCACTGTGAGTGAGAGAGATCCCCAACACCTATTCCCATCGATTGTCACTGAGGGAACAAGACGTGTTGGAGATGGGTCCTGAAGGACGTGGTGAGGGATTCTGAAGTGGGTCCATGATTTTCAGTCAGAGAACAAGAAAACAAGGCATGAAACCCTGAGGCAAAATGTGGCTCGCCTGTGAGAATCAAGGTGGGTTGGTGGTGAATGGAGTCCATTAATGGTAATGGCAGGAAAGAGGGAGAGCAGAAGACAGGGACAACAGAGGATGGAGACGTGGCTTGTTGGTGGAGGGAGCTGAAACTGGGTGTAGCCACCAGGAGCTACTCACCCCACTGGTACAACACATGGCAATAAAAGGTAAGGGGTTTTTTTGGCGCAGTTAAGAGACAAAGTGAGAGACAGCGGTAATGAGGTCTTTATCATGGGAAAAGCGTGGTTGCAGAAGAATTCAGGTTTCCTCTGATCCAAAGAGTTTGTTGGATTTTATTAGGTCCAACTGGGGTGGTTTTTGAGGGGGCAAACAAGGTGACATATTATGAGCTGAATAGAGGAGCATTGGTGCACTCCTACAAAAGGAAAGTGGAAATTTGTTTTGGATTAAGGGAAGAAGAAAGAAGAAATTGATGTGCTGTTGTCTCTGGATCATTTGTCATATTGGAAGGCCGCCATGATGACCTGGGGAGTTGTAGAGAGGCAGAAAATCAATCAGCTAGGATTTTTTTGTTTATTTGTTTTGTTTTTGCTGCTAAGGGTTACACGAAACTCTTTGTCTGAAGGCTCCATTCACAAAACTTGAAGTAAGCCGTATTTCCTTTGAATCTCATGCAATGATTCCCAGGGTGACACAGAAAGCATGTTCCTTCTCCCATTTTACTGGTTTAAGAAAATCAGAGGTTTGAGGGCCATGAGAGGTAAAGATAGATGATGTCAGACCCAGTCACATTGTGCAGACTAGAATTCCACATCTCAGGGTACACTGATCTCCAACTCACACATATGGCCTAGAACCATTGTAATTATAGACTGTTTTATTGTTAGTTATTTTCTGGTGATGTGTTTAGCTTCATTAAATTCTTTTGATTCAAGAAGCTCTTTTGATTCAGAATAGCACTTTCGATGACCACATTTCATAACATCTTTAGCTACTTTTTACTAACAACCCTAAAGTTTCTGTGCGTTCCTGAGGCTCAATGACAAACACATTCTCATGATTTTCCTTCCTGTACTAGGACTGAAACCAATGTCTTTGTGATGAGCTGCATCCCAGTCCTGTTTTAAAAGTCTACAAGTGTCTCACTTAGTCACCAAACTGTGCATGGTGACCTCACATATGCTACCCTCCTGTCTCAGTGTCCCACAGTTCTGAGAATACAGCAAGCACCCCACACGTGCCTCATGATTACATTTCTCACACTATACCTGATTCCATTTCCAGGAGCTCACATATATTCCACTGAATGTAAAATAATGGACAAGTTAGAAAGTGTTTGCTTTGGTGTGCTTTAGCTTAGGCAATGGGAAATTGTTTTCACAAAAGAGCTGTGAAACAGAAGCACTTCTTACATTTAAGCAAGCAATTGGTATATGAGGAAGACTAGACCTTTCACATACCATGCTAGAATATTACATTATTAATTTCATCTTAAATATTCTATGGTTATAGTCGAAGCAAATAAAGAAGAAAAGTTTGCCATGGTTAGCACAGTCAATAATCCCTAACGTGCACAGCAGCAAAAACACAGAATGGTAGAAATATTCTTTGAAAATGGGGCATTCATTTTTCTGTCCACCTCTAAGATCATATTCTTTGAGCCTGGAAACTATCATTAGCAATTGACAAACTGACCTCATCAGATATCACATTGCTTGAAATGTATATTTTTATCCAACGACCTGTATTGAATGGCTCCATTTTAAGAATCTAAGAGCTAAATTTTTCATTTAAATGAACAGCATCAGAATATTTTGTACCTCTTTGGTAATAAAGACAATACCAGCATTGTGGGTAGTGCCAGTGCTCTAACCAATTATGTCCATGTCAAATAATTCTTCAGGCATAATTGATCTATTTATCTTCAGAAGGGATGAAATCCCATTTCAAAATCTCAGAAAACATGGAGATTTACAAAATGATACCTAAGGTACGATGCAATCCTTTGGTCAAAATTTGTACTTTGACTTTTAATATTCTAGACAGCCATCATGTACATAACATAAAATGGACGGGGCTCTATGACATTTTGAGCTCTATTACTCATTCACAGGCCTACTTTGTATGAAAATTACCCCTAGCCTGCTTTTCTTTATTAATTATGCGGTGAACTCACTGTAGCTCCACAATTCCGTAAAACCACTTTCTGTGGATGGACTTTTTGGGAATTTTCAAGTAACCACAAAATCTGTTTTGTTACTATTCAAATTGTGCTTATGAACTAATGAACACTTTTTTAAAAGTCCATATTTTTCCTAATATAAAGAGCATGCATATCTATATAGCTAATCGACAAAGGGGAATCCTGCTCAAAAATGTGGATATACTAATTAAATGCATAAAATTTACAAATGGTGATTCTGATCCTACAAAAAAAAAACTAATAGTGAAACATTAGGCAAAAAACAGTACATCTCATGCCACTCTGAGTGAATTAAAGCAGAGGTAAGTGTTTAGTCATTTAAAATTTAACTGAATTATGTTTTGGCAGAGGGCTACAGTCAGCAGGTGCTTTATACACCAGATAGAAAAATTTAATTCTTTTCAATCTTATTTACAGATAAGATCAATCAAACAGACACTTTCTGTGTGTTTTTCTGTCTTTCAACTGATAAAAACATGCGCCCCGCTTTCCATCTCTGCAAATCAGCACAAATGGGCTCAGCATGGCATAACCAAGGGTCACATATTCTTGAATATTTAACACCATGGAATCTATATTGAGAGAGGAGCTAAACAAAATAGAAAAAGCACAATCTGCCCAATAAAAGACAAGAAAACAGAGCATCAGAAGGAGAACGCTTTGAGCAGCTCTGATCTCAGGGGGAGTTTTGTAGAGGAACTTGGAGCTCTGCAGGTGGAGAACACACTGGTGGTGCCTGCGGAGAAGAAACACCAGGTAGCCACTGGACCCACCCATGATGCCCTGAAACACAGCATCCCGTAGAACCATCAGAGTGAGAAATGCCCATCTTATTTTCCAGTTTTCAGGTAGAAAATAGCAATACTTGTCACCTTTAGCAATTTGTGATATGTTCACACTGTTGATGTTTATGACAGAAAGTGATAAGTTCATGCTTATTAAGGAATTGAGAATCCAAAACAAGACAAATATGAGAAGGATGTCCCTTGGTGACTTTAGCTTGAGCCTCCTCCACACCGAGTCTGTGGGACTCATGGTGACAGCTTGGGTCATCGTGAGGAGGCTGCTGTTGCAGATAGGGAGGCCCCGGGCCACCCGCTGCAGGTAAACAAGAATCTTGCAGCCTTTGTCATGGAGGAAGTTTCTCTGCCCAAGAGCTGCTATTGTCTTAGGAATCCCTTTTGCAAAAAGCATGATGATATTTGTAAAAGCCAAGTGGATGAGAATAAGATATACAGATTTCATCTCCGTGCCTGCAAGGAGAACATTATTCACAAACACAGTGACATTCCCCAGAATGCCAACCACAGTTGGAGAGAGGAAGAGGATTCCCTTGACAAGGTTCAAAACCATTTTTTACTCATATACAGGACAGCTTGGGGCCAATACAGCATCAGTAATGCTTTTCTATATCTGCAAAAACTGCTTCTTTCCCTAGCAGTTTTCTGATGTATAAACGACAGTCACAATGTCTGTAATGGTACACATCTTTGGGACACAATTTCCTCTTCTGTGCCATACTCTGAGGTTGATTCTCTGTACTCTCAAGTGTCATCTTGAGGGCCAATATTTCAAGCATCCAAAGTACAACCCAGATATTATTTTTAGCCACCAGCAGAATCAGCCTACTTTTTAAAATCACTATATATCTCATCAGAGTTAAATATTGGTATGGATGAATTGAATTTCAAATTCCTGTAACCAGGGAGAATGAAATAAGGATATATTGTACTATTATCCAACAACTAGTCGGGAGAGGTAGGAGTTCCCAGTGAGAAACCTCGGAGACCACTGCGCAAAGCCTTGATCCATCCTGGATGGGTCAATGTTTATTAAGGTGGGATAGAAGATGGGGAATAATTGGGTATCATCTGTGCCATGGGATGAGATCAACTTATGAATTAGACTCCCCAGTTATAGCTGCATACAGCAAAACATGCTGGGGAGTCAAAGCTATGAAAAAGGGACACTCAAAAAGAGGGTAACAGTAGAAATTTCCAGCTATTGCAAGACCTTGGGAGAAACAGTAATTTGCAGAAGGTTTGAACTCAGTGCTTTTTTCCACCAAATAACAATGTGCTGCATTAGTCTTTATTATTCCACATGTTTTTCATGCCACAGGCTTGGGTAGCACTGGACTATTTACATCTAAATGTTCCAATCTCATTTCTCACAGAAGCAATTTGTGTCAAACCATGGAAAGCTTCCCTAAAATGAAAGAACCCAAAATCTCTGATCTAATTCCTGGATTTCCTTGTGGGTTACATAATGAATCTGGAATACCTTTACGTAAGCAACTCTGGTTTTCTTCCAAGTATTAAGGATTCCTTTGTCAGTATGAACTGTATAAACAGTTTGTACTAAGGTTTGGCAACAAAGCACATTGTGACTCTGTGGGTACTGGTTATCTCCTTTCAAACATTCCTTTTCCTAATACACAAATGCTGGCATCACCGTTTTAAGGAAAGATACACAACCCTGAATATCTAGTACAATGAGCTACAGTACAAGTTTCTTCACAAGCAGAGGAGTATTAACTAATGGCTTTCAAATACAAACTGATTGCATATTTAGTTAAAGATTCAAACCTGTTAAAATGGTTACACTGAATATGTCTCAAATCCATGATGTACTCACCAGTTCTCTTTTGAAATCATCAAATAGTTGCCTACATTTTTTCTTGCTGAATCCAAAGAATTCCCATTTATTTCCAGTCCCCTCTTTGCCTTTCCAAATTACAAGGATCTAAGATGTAAAACAAATAGGTGGGACTGATAATCATATTACGGAGCTTTTGTTCGACCATAGAGCAGAATGGTTTGTAGGGTCACTTTTTTGAATGTCATTCTAAATACTTTAATTCTATAACCTGAACAGCCATTTCGAAGATGACAATTTGTAACTTATCAACCGGCAATTTCTTACCTTTTGTTTGTCTGTAATTTAGTATTATTTCTACCCTTTTTTTTATCTCCATGTATTTTTTTTCTTTTTTTGTTTCCTTTTCTTTAAATAAAAAAAATAAATAAATAAATAAATCAAATTTGGGATCTGTGCCTAGGACACCTAAGCACTCACGTACTGTGCTTCTGAGAAAATGGATGGAAAAATGTCAGAAGAGCCTCCTTCTAAGTGCTTTGGGAATCAGTACCACAATGGATGATAATAAACAGGCTTTCCATTCAGATTGACGCTCAGTACCATGTCTGGATCTAAAGCCCAGAGCATAGACAGGGAAGGGCACCCATTCTGAGCTCAGATTTCTCCACCAGATAACTATTGCTATGACTGCCAAACACTGCTGAAAATTAAAATGAGTTACCTTAGTTTGTATTGAGTCACATCCTGCCAAATCCACAGGAATTATCAAAGAACAACTATAACTTTTACCAAAACATTTAAAAAAAACCACATCAAACAGTCACATAATTTGTGCACTAGTATAGGGAAATTTTAAGAAAATATGCACCAAAAAACCTTCATATTAATCACAAATGTTTTTAAGTAGTTACCAGTGTAATAAAAAAGGGAAAGCCTGTCTACTTTAGAATTGCACAAATGCATCTAAAATTACAAATTTTGTGACAATTATTGATACTGACAGAGTTTGAATACCATTAAAATCCAAGGCTGAAGAAAACAGAGACTTTCTCATCAATATAAAAAAACCCTCATTTATCCTAACTTCTGGAAGAATGCAAGATGAGGGCCACACTTGAGCCACCCAGGCACCGTGGTGATGCCTTGCTGCACCAGCTTTTCTTGAGCCACAGCTCCTGAAATCCAGCTCCTTAAACTATTTCCCTATTAAAATTCAAAAGAAGAGTGAATGTCCTGATTCTGAGACCTTTCAACAGCTCCCTTGCTTCATGAAAAAGAGGTTAAGGTTTCATATTCCGAGGGAAATGTCCATTTGCTAAGAAAATACAAAAGTTGGTGGTATATTTAACATTTTTAAGATAGAGAATTACAACCATTTTCCTATTCGGACAATCTGAAGGAAAATGATTTTCAAATATCTTAATACAATACCTGGCGCAGGTGAGTAAAGGAGGAGGGCTCAGGCATGCTCTCCTGACAGCTGGGCTCACTGGAGCCCTAACCTGGTCAACCTATGAAGGTGCAGCTCCCCAAGGCCTATTTGTAGCTTCAAGATTGCAGAGCTCTGGGCTGCCAGGAACTGACAAATGTCAGAATTATTGCCCTGTCTGAGAGAAGGAAACCCTCTGCTGAACTTCATTTCCCTCATGTACAGCTTTCCCTCTCCCTCCGCAATTACTGCATATGTTTCACGCAGATGTTGTCTTGGGCTTAATTAGAGTTTAATTGATTTAATAGAAGAAAGGAAGAATGAATAATCAGCAAAGTTTTCCTGTTAGAGTTTCCCACTCACACAGACATCTCTTCACAGTTTTGAGCTGTCACTTAGAGCAGGGACCAACTCCTGAGGCACAGAATTAACCCCTGCACTTTCCTCACCAAGATCTTCAAACACAGAACACACAGCTCTGGCTCTTTCTGTCCTGGATAAGTTCCAGCTGTGGACCATCCCAGAACAGTAATCAACTTGCTCCACCTGCCCACAGGGAAGCACTGAGACACTGTCACTGTTTTCTCTATTCCTTGTCCATTAAACAACAAAAGGGATCAAAACCTAGTTAAGGAAATATCCCTTTCCAAAACTATTCCTGGTGTACTATTTTCAAGGAAACGTTTATAATTCAGCATACCTGGGGTGCTTCCTCTTCTATGGAGCACTCCACTGCCTTAGAAGATATTTCTAGCCACTGATGAAAAGGAATGTAAATAAGTTTATCAAAGACAAAATAATATATTTTGTTGAACAGCAAGTGGAGCACAGGATTGGAAGCCTGGCTCTTGATCACTGGATTCCCCTTCATTTGCTGTGTGATGCTGTCATTATCAGGGGTGCAGCCACTAAAAAACAGAATTTAACTTTCTAGTGCAATAAATGAAACAACAACCACTTCTTATAACTTCCACTCCTGAGTTTCAATGTTAAAATCCGGGCATGGCAGGTTTGGGGGAAACTGCACATGCTGTATGTGAGGGTAAACATGAATGGTAAAAGGTCACAGTTAATTCCTCTGGTACAAAAGTAGCTCCATCCTCTGTCACTCTTTTGAGAGTGTATTGCTCAGAACACTTGATGTTTATCTGCTACCCTGCCTTCCTAACAGCTGTGTAACACCCTCACTAGTTCACACCCACGAATGACCCCCCACCCTGAGCCCTATGTAGATGTTCTATCATGAAGGGAGACAGGGCCTGTCCAGAGTCTCAGAGTCGGAGCCCAACTTCCCCGGGTCCTCTGTCCCACGTGCATAGTCGTCCCATCTAGAGCAAGGTCGGACTATCACAGTGCCTTTGACTGAAGAAAATGAACTAACACTAATGATCACCAAATCCTGGGCAATTCAGAATAAAGCCTGTCTGTAAAATCACCTGCCAAATCCTCTTCCTGCACCACGAGTTGTTATTGTTCTGGAGAAAGTTCATTTAGTAGGTTGTATCTAACTGGCAATAAAATGCATTTCCCCACTATATTTGTGGTCTCTTTAATGATCTGGTGTGACATGTGTCCAATTCTGCTTAATGGTTTATCAATAAAAATGTCTTCCTCTTTTAATAAAAATTTGGTCAATTAACAATACACTTTAAATATCTTTCCTCAATTCTCAGACAGTAAATAGCATGATTCAGATTTGAATCTGGAGAATCTCATCAAAGAGTTTAACCCTGTCACAACCTGCTGTCTCCTACATTGCTGAAACCTTGGTGTCTTCTGGGTGCATCCATCAACTTGTCTCCTTCTTATCTATTTAGATATCACAAATATCTTAATGCTTTTTTCCCACAGAACCAAAGACAATAGCACCTTTCAATCTGAGAAACTTTCCCGATGACACAGGCTGTAAGACTGCTTTTTATTTATCAAAGGTGGTCCAAGCCCTGTCCATCTGCACCAGCAGTCTCCTCACAGAGTTCCAGGCCATCACCATCCATCCCATCTGTGTGGAGGAGGATCAAACAGAGGTCTACATGCTACGTCATCCCTGTGCTTCTCATTTTAAGTGGTCTAAACCTTTTGATAGCCATGAACTTACTCCACTCCATCACAAATATCAGCATGAACTCATCAAAGGTCAGTAACAGTGAGAGGTACCGCTATTTTATACCAGAAAGTAAGATGCTAAACTGGATTTTTCTCACCAGCATGGAGCTATGAGATGCAGGGTTTCAGGGCATGATGGTTGTGGCCAGCAGCAGCTCGATGGTGCATGTTCGCCACAAACACCACCAGCAGGTTTTTCATATGAAGAATGCCAGGTTCCTCTACATAGCTCCCCCTGAAATTTGTTTTTCTTGGATAGATTGTCTCCTTCCTGTTTATAAATTCCTCTGAGTGACTGAGTGACTCAGTCCATTGTCATAAATGCTTTAGAATTTCTCACCCTTGGTTATGCAGTTCTTAGTCCATTTATACTGATTCACAGAGAGGGACACCTGGGTCAATGTGAGAGAACTTGTGTGGCACAAAGACCCTGAAACTTTACTGTTGAATTTATATTTTCAGTAAGGCAATATGAAACTCCTTATTGATTCTCTATAGGGCATGCAGAACTAATCACATTAAAAAGTTTATTATCAATAAAATTTTCTTCTCAGCAATTGTGAAGGACCGACCCTGCAGCCTGCGCTCAAACGCAGACCACAGAAGCACAGAGTGGTGCACAAATCCCACTCTCCACACAGCCTCCCTGAAGACATAGCCTTAAATTCACTACATATTTTTGTGTCCCTCGGGGCCACTGTTGGAGCAGTAGGGAACTGGAAAATCACTTGGAAAATTGTTTTACAATTACGAGCATCAAGCACTTTCATTTCCTGATAGGTATGCTCTTTGAGAAATAGAGCAGAGAAGATTGCTGCATGCTATCACATAAATTATTGCCTAAGCAACATTGGGTAGTATTGGGTACTAGCCAAAAGAGTTACTTTTACTCTCTACCTGAAAATATCTCTAAATATCGATCCTAGGGAGGAATTTTAGGAAATTTATGCAAGAATGGTATGATACCAATATGGAATGATATGAAAGGACTAATTTTAATCCAATGTAGGAATAATGAAAGAATAAAAAGTTTCAAGGTGCAGTGAAAACTATTTAATTCCATGTTATATACATAAATATTTAGAGAACTGAAAGAGAAACCATAAATTTTAAGAGAAACTGGTAAACTAATGCATACTAGGTAAAATTTGACAGAAAACATTATGTATTTCTATGTTTTTAAACATCTGAGTTTAGTGTTTTGCGATTAAAATATGAACAGAGTTTCATGTAATCTCTGTGTCTCATTTCTCAAAGTGATAGCCATGTCAACCTCAAGGACTTGCAAAGAAGTAGATTCCATGTGCATTGAGTGAAAAATCTAGTTTGAAATGGTTAGGCAGCATACATGAATGTGTTAATAAGATACACAATGAGTATTTGAAAATGATTAGTGTATTTCACATAGAGGCTGAACACAGAATGTCAGATCTGACATATAGGCCAGCACCCTACACTGTAAATATTCTTCTACCTCTTTACACTTGTGGCAGACTTTTATTTCACCACTAATCCACTTCATCAAGTTGCATGTCTACATTGTGGGCAGTAGTTGTAGCATTTACAGTTTCCGAGTCAGTACCCTGTGTTATGATACTGTTCTGTGATTTGTTAGCTATTATCTTCCTAATATAATAAGGGCTTGCATGACTGCCAGTGTTGTATTGCTCATCTGGGACCCACAGAAGCTCTTTCTTCATCTCCAGAACAAGAACAAAATGCAGACAGCAATTGCTTCACCAATCACTGCAGTTAGACTGAACTTGAATGAAACCCAAACCTAGCAGGGCTGCACAGGCAATGTTCCTCCCTAAAGTCATGCTTTCCTGACATGAAGGGGCCCTGAGGTCAATTCATAGAATCATCCATAAAACAGAAAAGGAAAAGACCAAAATGTGGTGAGTAGCTCCATTAGTAATGACCCAACACATTCACTTAACCCCAACAAGAACTGTAGAATTTAAGTGCTGAGAGGCAGCTAGTGCTCACTAGAGAAATTTTACAAAAAAAAGAGACCCACAGGGAAAAGATGTCATGTATGAACATCTCACTGAGTTGCAAGAACTGACTCATGCACACAGCAGCACCTATAGGAGTAAACGGCCTACTCCTTCTCCCTAGAGACCCAAGGACCCATATTCTAGAGATGACACATCAAGAAAACATTCACATAGTCTCTTCTTGGTGAAGCAGATGAGGCTACAATTCAGGCCCAGGTATGGAGATGGAGCAGAAGAAGACTTTCTGCCAGGCAAAGGCAAGCCTCATGGCACCGATGTCTTGAGAGAATTTGGTGGTTTCCATGAGCCCTGGGACTGAGGTTCCATAAGCAGGGTCTGGCATGCAGACTCCCATGGTGAGCTGGGCTGCAGACTGTAGAGGCTGCCTTTGCTTAAATGGGAGCTTCTCAAGGCAGGGCTGGTGAGGGGTAGAAGGAGGTGTCCTCAGGAAGCACATATTTAATGATGCCTCTTCCAACCCAATGAGTCTTGAAAGTAAGTGAACACCAATATCTTCTGCACAAGTGAGCTGCTTCACACCATACTTTTTAGCTCAGAGCACAGAATGGGAGGAAAGGGGAAGTGGAGGTGTTTGGGTTCCCCCAAGAATGCACAGACATGCAGAGCTTGTTTCTCAAAATGGAGCTCCTATCCTTCACCAAAAGTCTACCCAGCCCTTTCCACAGCAAAGATTCTCTAAAGCAGTTTATTTTAAGCAGAGATGGGAAACAAGTCGGAGTCTGCATGGGGTGAAAGATATTCTCTGGGATGCATGAAGTAAGACGGATTAGAAGGCATGGAATTAAGTGTAATTAGCACCAGGAAGTTGATAACTTCTCAGATCATGAGGCAGCAGAAAAAACACAGAACTGTGGCCAGAGATGGAGGAGAAGCAGAAGAAGCACTTTTCCCTGGTGAAAACCAGGATCAAGATGCTGACATCTTGAAATCAGAGTCAGCCAGAAGCCCTGGGACTCAGGAGGGATAAACAGGGCCTGGCCTCACTGCTCTGCAGATTCCATGATGAGCCAGTCACCCAGACTGCACAGGTGAGCTCTCCTGACTCTGAGGCCCGCAGCTGCCCTGCCTGCAGAAGGGGAGCTGCTGGAAGCAGGGATGGGCAGAGTCAGGAGCTGGAGAGTCCAGACTGAGAGCCCCTGTTCCTGTGGTTCCTGCCAGGCACCAGGGAGAAGACAGATCATACTTTACCAACACACACCATATACCTCTGTCACTGGTCCACAATGGAAGCCCTGTGTGACAGCATTGATGCAGGACATTTGAAGCTGCTTTTTTCTAGCAGAGGAAGAAGAATGAATGACATGGGGCCTCAGTGACATTTCAGCCCCAGTATGGGGGAGCACTGAGTCCCCACCATCTCTACTGAGCCTGTGTTCTCCTTCCTTATGGGTGGATATTTTTATGTTGCTTCTTATTTCTAGTGTCTTCTGTCCTTTCAAGATGTGACGCTCTTGCCTTCTTTATGATGATTGCATTCATTCTGAGGACTGCCATTCCATAGCAGGAAATCTAAGACACTACATTTACAGTGAGGTGGGGAAACAAACAGGAGGACACTGTGATACTGCCTGCTTGGTTTTTCATACATGCTGGGCACTTCTGCAAGCCCTGCATCCCTCAGCCATCTGAGATCTTAGGATACCCCTGCACAGCACAGGCACATCACTAGTCCAGAGATGAGAACATCTGGAATCAGGGGCCTAGGGCCTGCTCAACATCAACAAGGCAGGTAGTGTAGGGGCCCTGGATTCAAATTGAAAGTCACTGATTTCAACTTGTTAAGTTGAATAATATCATGAAGATTTCTGGAAGATGTAAACTTGTAAACCACTTCCCACAGAAAACCATTACATGAGTGGATTCACAGACATTACTCTAAAAAATGTTTACATACCACGGTCAAGGAAATGGTGAAGCCCTATTTTTATTAAAATACATAATGATGGTCTCTCTCCAACAGCCAACAGAGTAGATGTTGGTGTATAGCTTTCTCAGAAAAGGTGTGACATCCTCAGGAAAGCAATAAAATTTTCTTGTTCCATGATTCCTCATTGTTAACTGAGAAAGAGAGCAATCTGAAAAAAAATACTGCAATAGCAAGCAGATCAATAAATAACATGCTCTGAAAACTAACCACCATTTATAAGTCTCAATGCACAGAACTGGTGGAAGAGTGAAAAGAACCCAGATTCATCCAACTAAAACATTCTTAAGGGGACAGATCCCCCCAGAGTATCACACACTGCCTTCTCAGCTCCTCTTCATGACCCTTCTGCAACTTTACAACCCAAAGCCCCATTGAACCATTTCCTCATTAATTGTCATTCAGCATTTAAAGCAGGCCTGTGAAGAGCAATGTGGACACCAGATGGGAAGACACTTTCCGGCAAGTGTTCTCCCTGTGCAGTGGAGGGAGAGACAGAATACAGGCAGCAGTATGGAGCACTTATGGAAACAGGGAGGGAAACCCCTAGAAAGATCTGTGAGTGAAGGACACAGCTAGCCATGCATGGTGGAGGTAGGCGAAAGGCCAACTGGGAAGTTTTTCTGGTAGAGTTAAGTGTCCTGCTACCTCACATGGAGGAGGTGAAAGTAACTCAGATGTCAGCTTGGTGCAGAGGATCCAAAGTGGTGACTGACAAGCAAACCTAAGATTGAAATAAACACTCTATGATTTTAAAGAAGAAACACAGCTCTGTTCCAGAAAATCATTCTCAGGTAATACAGAAAGAGATAAGACAGGGAAGGGATGACATTCATAAAGCTATTGTAGGGATCACAACATGAGCCCTCAGGGAGGCCTGACCTACAGGGCGGGCACTGGGATTGAGAAAGGCACTGGATTTCACCAAGTCCAGAAGACACAGAGAGGAAGACGTCTGTGATGTCCCCAGAACCAGAACCAAAGAAGAACCTGTGCCTCTGTCTTAGGGTGAAATGAATGTCAGCAGAAACGCAGTGGAAGAGGTGTGCGATCCCAGGACCCCATGTGCAAGTTCAGGAATGCTTTTAACCCAGACATAGCTCCACTTTAAGGCAGGGTTGGACTTTTCTCCATCTCTACCTGTCAGTCTTCTGTGTCACATGTGGGCGCTGATCCCCACTCAGGGAATGGGAGACGGGTTGGTCACCTGCCCTCTGCTCTGGCCTAGCACAGGTATTTGAAGAACCTGGGCTTCATTGTCAGCCCACTGCTCTGAGGGATGAGCATGTTCCAGTGGCAAAGAGGATCTGGGACCAACACAGAGATATACACACACAGGAGGTGAAGCACTGGGTGTGGAGCTGAACCAGAGGGAGGCTTGAAAGAGACCTGATATCAAGGCTCTTTGCACTGTGGCTTCACTTTGGCCTCCCTGGTGTGACTGGCAGGTTCAGAACAAGTGTGCACTGCTTGACAACCTGACGGGTCTGTGTGCTCTGTGTGGCTATGGAGTGGGTTCTGCTGGTGGATTGTACGTGTGGTGTAGATGGCATCATCTGAGGTAGACCCTGAGGTTTCCCACTAGCCTGAAACCACTGAGGGACCAGGAGGCTGAGGAAGGTGCTCAGCACCATCTGCTCAGCACTGAAGCCAGCAGGTGAGCAAAATCACAGGGTGAGATCAGGCGCCTGCTGGAATCTCATGCCACAGTGAAAGAGCTACTCTGAGTTTGCTCACTCTAGTAAGCTATTGCCATTTTTTCTTTGACTTCTTTCTTTGTAGTAGTTTCCATCTTGACCACTAATGCCACACTGTTGAGTATGAGCCCACTTTCTCTCTTACCAGTCCATCTGAGGCACTGCCTCTGGTCAGTGGGATCATCCACTGGGCACCAGATGACTGCACTCACTGTGAAGCTGGGAAATCAGCTTCCGGATTAACTCCTCCACAAGTCAAGATTAATCATTTTGTTATAATTATACCCCAGAGAAATGTCGTCCAGGGCAATCAGCAGGGTCACATAATTGTGCCCTCCAGGTAAGAGTCCTTGAGAAGCAAAACTAAGACCCCATGGGGTGCTTTAAGGTGAGCAGCTCTGAGGACAAAGGAACCTCTGAGGGCACCGCAGTTCCATTCAGTAACAGCAGTGAGAGACAGAGAGGGCAGCAGGCACACACACTGCAGTGTGAACCGAGTTACATCTGGGATCCCAGAACTCAGGACAGCTAGTAGAGGAGCTTTCTCCATCATGTCACTAGTTCGTATCTTTCATGAGATTCAAGGTAATCTGATTCTACATTAAGTGAAGAACTTGGTACTTAATTTCTAAACCTAAAGGCATGAAGAAGATATTACTAAACACTAAGAATGGAGGGAGGCCAGGAGGGGTGGTGCACACTGTTAATCTCAACACTTGGGAGACTGAGGCAGCAGGACCCCCACAAATTCCAGGCCAGCCTGGGTTACACAGTGAGCTCCAGGCCAGTCTGAACTACATAGTGAGACCTTCCCTTACAAAATAAAAAATAAAAATAATAAAAGTATTTTCAGGATTCATTAGGGTCATCCCATGGCCTTGTTGAATCATCTCAGAAAATTATGAATGGAGTTTTATTCTCCCTGCCTCTGCGCTAGTGAAAGATTGGAAGGAATTTTTGCGCAAGTCTGGCAGCAAGGTTTGCTGTGAGATTTTGGATGCTGAGCTTGAAGGGGATATGTGTTCACTATAGTTGAAGTTTTAGTGATTCAGTCAGATTTCTGTTCAAGAGGTCTGGGGTATTTTCTCAGTATAAATCAAAGAAGATATTGCTCACCTCTCAGTTCTACAGAAGCCAAACACTGTGATTAAAAAAAGCAGGGCCAAAATCTCCATGATTCAGGCCATGTTGATTATTGGCAAATTTGAAATTCACTTAGTTACAAAGATTCTTAGAAATATGAAGGACTAATGCTAGTTCAAGAAGATGTAAAACTGATGAATAACCCAAATTCTATTAATGAAATTGCAAATGTAATTGAATCCTTACTTACAAAGAAGAGCCCAGGTCCAGACGAAGACACTGTGGAATTCTACAAGAAATACAAAGAAGACTTAATGCTGACACGCCTCAAACTTTTCAATGCAATCAAAAGGCAAGCAATCCTTCCTTCCTAAGTCATTCTTGGAAGCAAATATTACTCTAGTATCAAAACCTAAGAAAGACTTAACTAAAAAGGAAATTACAGGACAATCCCCCTAATAAACACAGAAGCAAAAACCCTCAGTAAAATATTGGCAAATAGGATGCACCAAATCATCAAGAAGATTATACACCATGACCAAATGGGATTCATCCTAAGCATGCAGAGACGGTTCAACATATGTAAATCAGTAATGTAATCCACCATATCAATAAAGCCAAAAGTAACAGTGACATGATCATTTCTATAGATGCAGAAAAATCTTTTGATAAAGTCAAACATTCATTCATGATAAGAAACTTCCAGAAAATTGGAATAGATGATCTTCACCTCAATATGATAGAGGCCATCTATGACAAATAAACAGCCAGTATCACACTAAATGACAAAAAACTGAAGACCTTTATATTATAAATGAGGCACA
The DNA here is from genome assembly GCF_034190915.1 of Cavia porcellus. Classification (NCBI taxonomy): domain Eukaryota; kingdom Metazoa; phylum Chordata; class Mammalia; order Rodentia; family Caviidae; genus Cavia; species Cavia porcellus. The sequence continues at coordinate 5,986,753 of NW_026947496.1, read as the reverse complement.
TGACAAAGATGTTCCTTATGACTGCTCCTACTCAATATAGTACTTAAAATACTACCTAGAGCAATTATACAAGAGAGAGAAATAAAATGGGTAAAGATAGGAAAAGGGGAAGTTAAATTATCATTATTTGCAGATGACATGATACTCTATTCTACATAGAAGACCCTCAAAACTCCATTGAAATTCCCCTAGATATAATAAACAAATACAGCAATGTAGCTGGATACAGTATCTTTACTCAAAAATCAAGAGCACTCCTATACACTAAAAATAAAACCTCTGAGAGACAAATAAGAGAAGAAAAACCCTTAACACCAGCATCCAAAAAAATGAAATACTTAAGAATTAATCTCACAAAAAATGAAAGACCTATATAAGAAAAGTGATGATACCCTGAATAAAAGAAATCAAAGAGAATCTCAGAAAATGGAAAGACATATCTTGCTCATGGATAGGAAGAATAAATTTTGTAAAAATGGCCATTCTCCCAAAACTGGCATGCAAACTCAAAGTAATATCAATAAAAATACCATCAAGATACCTCATAGATCTAGAGAAATCACTCATAAAATTCATCTGGGATGAGAATAGAACTAGAACAGCAAAAACAGTTCTAAGCAGCAAAGGCAAGGCAGGAGGCATCACAATCCCTGACTTGAAATTATATTACAAAGCAACTGTAGTAAAATCAACATGGTACTGGAATCAAAACAGAGCTGAAAATCAATGGAATAGATTAGAAGATACAACCAGAATTGCAAACACACTAAAAAAACCTTATCTTTCATAATGGGTTATTATAATTAAACTTTTAAATAAATGATGCTGGAAAAACTGGCTCTCCATAAGTCAAAAACTAAAACTAGACCCATGCCTATCACCATGTACTAAATTAAAATCTAAATGGATCAAAGATCTGAATATTAAAACAGAAACACTAAATCTATTGGAAGACAAATTGGGTAGAAACCTTGAAGATATAGGAGTAGGTAAAGAATTCATGAACAGGAATCAAACTGCACGGGATATATTTCCCAGAATCAATAATTGGGATCACTTCTTATTAAAAAGTTTCTGCATGTCAAAAGAAATCTCCAGCATAGTGAAAAGAAAAACCACAAACTGGGAAAATATCTTACTGAACTCGATAAGGACTCAGATGAGTATTTCTGTCTAAAACATATAAAGAATTAAAGAATATGAGACCCCCAAAATTCAAAGATCTAATCCAAAAATGGGCATCTGAGATGAATACACACTTCTCAGATGAAGAAATACAAATGGCAAATAAATATATGAAAAGATGTTCATCATCATTACTCATTAGCAAAATGAAAACTAAAACCACACTCAGATTCCATCTCACTCATGCAAGAATGGCCAGTATCAAGAAAACCATCAACAACAAATGCTGGAGAGGATGTGTGGAAAAGGAACTCTCCTGCCCTTTTGGTGGGAAGGTAAATTGGTGCAAGTACTGCGGAGGTCAGTCTGGAGATTTTTCAAAAAGTTGGGATAGGAAGTCCCACTTATTCCAGCTATTCCACTTCTAGGGATATTCCCAGAAGAACTGAAAGCAACATACTACAGTGATATATGTGCACCCATGTTTATACCAGCATAATTTGTAACACCAGATCTTGGAAACAACCTACGTGTCCATCAACTGAGGCATGGATAAAAAAAGTTGTTTATACAATGGAGTACTACTCAGCTATGAAGAATGATCACATTGAGATATTTATGGATAAATGGACACAGCTTCAAACCATACTCTTAAGTGAAATAAGTCAGTATCAATGTATGAATACCAGATGGTTTCCCTAGTGTGAGAAATGGTAAGAATATAGTAAGGTGTGTGGCAATCATGATCCCCATTATATTGCTTTGAAGCCTTATAATGTTTTCATTCATTAGCACAAATGGTTTTATTCTGGGTTGTTTCATTTTATTCTCTGCGACGGTATGTACAGCTATTTTGAAGAAAATAAGAAATTAATATAGATAGTTCTGTTTTAATATCATCTTTTTTTGAAGTCCACCATGCTTTCGTTCTTCTGTCTCCATTGGTTTTCTCATGTTGCATCTTATTGGATTTTATTATATGTGACAGTGTACACAATATATTCATGGACAAAGAGATAATATAGTAACAGTTGTTTTTTTTCTGTTGGTTGGTTCTGAATACCCTGTTGTACCAACCTTTCATTTTCGTGAATGGTTTTATACTCTTTTGTTATATTTGATACTATTTTATAGGAAGGTATGCTCAATTATTTCAAAGAAAGTTATGCTATGGTAGCTACTGTTATGTCAGGTTGTCTTCTAGTGAAACACTATGTTACTTAAATTATTCTGTTTTGATATGTTTTGTTATGTCCTCTATTATAGTAATCCTTTTTAAATTAAAAAAAGTAATGAACTTAGTTTGTGAAGATAAAAATCTCACTATTTTTCCATGTCTTCCTATAATCCAATAATCACATGCATTTAAAAATAACATTCAATAGGGAAGAGTTTTACTAGGATTGTGACACCATCCTCATGAGGGTGTCTGTCACACACAATGTGCAAACTTGGTCTGGATGAGCAGATTTTACATGAGCTGACAACTGTAGAATTCTATACTCAAGAACTCTGGGTAATATCCTTCAGGATACACAGCTACATTAAGTACAAGCTAATTTGGGTCAAACTACTCAATAAACACGTATTTCTGCACCACAAGGTACAATACTGAAATGATCTGTGTCCAGTGTTCCTATATCAATCACTGTGGCTTGAGTGACCTGCTTGTTCCTTTCACAGATGTCTGATCCACTCTGACCCACCTGTCACTATCTGGAGTAACAGAAAATCTAGAACTTTTTTTGAATTATCTGCAGTGAATATGATTTATTACTAGACTTTATCTTTCTCTAAAACCAATTCTAGGATTTCCATGAGTGCATAGAAGCTCCTAAAGTTCCATACTACTCAATGGCCAACCCTGCACCTGCACACACGTTAGCCACCATCCGGGATTCTTCCTGCTGGTAACAGGCTCGGGTCCCAGAAGCAGTAACCAGCCATGCCCCTACTTCCTGCTGCTGATATGCAGTGTGGTCTGAGAAAAGCAGCAGCTAGATGCACATCAGTTCACCCAATGGCCACCACTGAATACCTGTAGTCAGTACTGGCCAGGAGAACCAAACAGGCATACTTCAGAGAAATTGCAGCCAACACAGGAAGTGCCTGGGATCCAACTACACACTGGTCTTGAGAAAGCCAGGAAAATGTCAAGGCAAAGAAGCAAAAGTCAGTCTCTGGCCTCGAAAGCAATGCAGAGCAAGTCCAGGAGATATAAATAAGGAAGAGATTAGGAGTTGCACACCTGAAATTTCTAAAGTGATGGCAGCTGAAGTAAAGAAACAACTTCACATGACTATAAAAGAAGTTAGAAGACAAATACTATCTCAAGTAAAAAAAAATGAAAAACATATTAAAATAGAGGCTAAAATTCTCAAAAGAAGACACATACAAAAAATAGAGGAGCATAGGAAAATGAGGGAAACTTTTGAATGAAGAAGTATAAGAAAGATTGTAGTTCAAGAAATAGATTTGAGGGGCTGGGGATTTAGCTCAGCAGCATAAGCACCTGCCTTGCAAGCAGGCAGTTATGAGTTCAATCCCTGGTACCGATAAAAAGGAAAAAGACAAAAAAAAAAAAAAAGAAATAGATTTGAATGGATACTGAGAAAATAAAAAATTACATTGAAAGGAGGCAGAATCACTTCAAAGAAATTAAAGATAGACCTTAGGACACAAAGAAAAATAATACACAAAAATAGGTGTAAGTGAAAAAGCAGGGTCAACACAAATGACATAAAAAGTCTATTTACACAAGTAATAGCAGAAAGCTTCCCAAGCATGGGAAAAGGATATTACATACAGACAAGGAGGCATATAGACCTCCAGGTTGCCATAAACAAAATAAATCTACACTCAGACATATAAAAATCAAGTCCCAGAAATTCAGCAAAGAGAAGAATATTAAAGACTTAGAGAATGGAAACAGATCGCCTATAAAGGAAAACCCATTAGAATCATGACAGACTTTTCAAATCAAACCATCAAATCAAGAACTTTTTGGAGTGAAATATTTCAACTCCTAAACGAAAATAACTTCCAAACTTAGATTGATGTACCCAACAAAATTATCTTTCAAAATTAAGGGAGAACAAAATATTTCCATGACAAAAACAAATGAAGGAATTCATAAACAGTGAACAAACCCTACAGAGAATACTGAAGATCATGGAAGAACATGGAAGGGAAAGTAGGAAGCCAACTGTAGGAAAATAGCATGGCAGAGATGAGCCAGTGCATGTTGGCCGGAACCGTGAATGTAGATGGCCTCAATTCACCAATAAAAAGAAACACAGGCAAAGTGGATAGGAGACATGACCCATCTGTATGTTCAATGCAACAAACACATATATCTTGAAAGAAAATTCAAGCCTGAAAGTCAAAGGAGAGAAAGCAATGCTCTATTTGACAGAGAACAAGAAAAAAGTAGGGGCAGCTTGCCATCAACTACAGAATGGATAAGACATGGTATTGTATACAAAGGAAAGCTACTAAGCTGTAAATAAGGATAACCTCGAGACTCTTGTAGGTGAGTGGATACAACTGGAGATCATGACCATGGGTGAAATGGCTCGGAGTCCCATGGATGAATATCATGTTGTCTCTCTAGTGTAAAAAAAAATAAAAGTTTTAGTGAAATCCAAATTGCACACTAGATTTTGTGAAAGGAAAAGGGGAGGAGATGTCTAAAAAGGGAAGTCAGTGGCTGTCGTTAATCTACTATTGTGTTTTGAATCTCCACATTTTTTCACTTTTCTGTTTAGTTTGGTTTTATTACATTTTGTTTTCTTTGATTTTATTATGTCTGATAGTATAGCCAACTACTTTAAAAATAACAAATGGCATTATGGTAGCCATTGTGGAAGCCATTGTTGTTTTCCTATTATCTTGCTCTGAAGTTCTTCATTGCTTTCATTGTTTTGTTTTGATTGGTTTTGCTTTCTTCAACTTTGTTTAGTTTTATTATGTCTGATGTCTTGGGCAGTTATTTTGAAGATAACAAAGAGGCATTATGGTAGCCATTATTGATTTCCTTTTATCATGTTTTAAACTCCTGTATCACAGTCATTGTTTTATTATGATTGAATCTATTGTTTTATTACACTCGGTTTTATTCTCTTCAAGATGAAAAAAATAAATGCTATAGCTATTTTACTTATTGTTGGATGAGCCATTCACGCTGTCTTGGTTCCTTTTCTCTCACTGCTGGAACAAAACAACCTACACCCCAAATAAAGAAGGAAAAGTTTATTTAGCTCATGGTTTGTGAAGGTTTAAGTCCATAATCAGCTGGCTGAAAGACATGGTGTCATGGCACAGGGGCAACACTTCAAGGCAGCAGCCAGAGCAAAACGGCAGAGAACAAGCTCCTTCCACTCCCTTATGTTGTACACAGATCACGAGACCCCTTCAGGGTGAGTGTAGCACTCACAAAATCTCTCTGCCCACTTCTTTCACAGGATGAGGGTATTTACAAAGTAAACATCCTGGCTGCTGCTTGTCTCTCAGTTAAACTTGTAAGCTTTTAAAGTTGGCACAGTGAATCAACCAAAACAAATTTCTTAGTAAAAATTTCAACCTGGTCAAAATCAAGCTGTCCTAATTGAGCTTATCTATCCTATAAAACTGTGGACTTATGAGAAATACAGAGGAAAGCAACATGTCTAGTGACCATATAACATAAGACTAAATTTAGGCATGGAAATTCATTACCACAAATGTCCTCATTTCTTCAGGAAATAAATGGAATAGAATTTTAAAAAATGAATGAGAATTATAAAATTATAGGGAAAATTAAGACACATTAACAAAGAGAACAGTATGTGGTTTTATTGAAGTCTTTTTTGGTAATAAGTTATAGGCAATTAAGATAGAGGGGCTGGGGATTTAGCTCAGAACATAAGTACCATCCTAGCAAGCAGGTGGTCCTGAGTTCCATCCCCAGTACTGATTAAAAAAAAAGAAAAGAAAAAGAAAAGAAAATCATAGAAATTTGGACAGATGTTATGGAAAAATTGCTTTGTAATAGACAGCATTAAAGAATCAATCTCACTGCAGGTTGTGGGTTTTGTTCAGTTTTTATGCCTTATGGTTTCCATTAGTCATACTTAGTAGAGGAAGGAAGTGACATATTAACTTTATTTCCAACTACTCTGCTGTAAGGGGATAAAGGAGAGAAGGTACCTGATGGTCTCCGATCAGCTCAAAGAGGGAAGCTGATTGTGGATAGCTGGTCCTCTTGGTTGGGATCACTTTGTTCATATCACATGTTCCATAATTATCACAGAAGGCTCAAGAGCCATGTCCTGCAATCTGAGGCTGAAACATGCTCTACAGCCCTCTACCTGCGAGAAGTAGCTGTTGAATTAACTTGAGGATTTATAGGCAAATGAAGGTGTATCATAGGGATGAGTACACAGTACACCATAGTGAAGCAGAAATCCTAACCTGACTGTAGCTTCTTTGTTTGGTAAGGTGCAGGCCTTGTGTTCTCTGCCACTGAACTTAGCTGTGTCACAGGATTTGTCACTAAACTGAAACTTCTGTGAATGTGCTTAAACAATTTCGCCACATAGAGCTGTGCTCAGCACAAGGTACACACTGTATCTGGCTTTCATCTAAAGCTTATCTCCTTCTGGTAATTTCTGTTTGCCAATCTGGAAGATGACAAACACTTTATAAACCTCACCTCAGAATTTGGATATCAGTCATTTGAATTCTACTCATGTCAGAAAAATTTCCTTGCTTCTCCTGAGCTCCTGCTACTCACTCAGGTTGACTGAGGTTTTCCCACAACCATAGAGTGCTTGGTCTTTCTTCCTGACTAGCACAAGACTGCAGAGGAATGGGTAAAACAAGGATCATTTGGGTAAATGATGCTGGAGGAACATGGAAAGTGATGGGAGAACACAAGACCTTGCTTGTGATATCTCTGGGCCCGAAGCACACTGCTCACAGCCCCACAGGACAATGCAGCCCTGCGTCATCACCATGAAAAATGATTGCACAAGAGGGGCTGTCATTGTCTCTGAGGAAAATCCCGGCTTCCCATGAACACTTTTTGTTTTACCAAAGAAAACTCTCACATAGGGTCCAATGCTCAGATTTCCTTTCTCCATGCAAAATTCTAACTCTTCATGATAAAAGCTAAAGAATGCACACATGCACACACCACACACACACCCCACAATGGAGACTACTGTAAAGCAGATCTAGTGCTGTTTTTTTTTTTTTGTAATTTGGCCCAACATTATTGTAATCTATTACAAAAGATAATTTAAATGAGAACCAGTTGTTTGGTTTTAAGGCCATTAAAAGTCTGAGTTATATCTTACTACAGAAGAATATAAATTACATTAGTTAAAACTGCAGAATGAAAACAATGTTTCCTGTTAATCAATTGGCTTTCTATGATTACTTCTGACTCTGTTGCAGACAGAGGTGACTTGCCCACAGAGCTTCAGCTGGCACATAGAAAATATAACTCTTCATGCCAACAGTCACAGCAGAGACCTATTCTGTGACACTTGTAGGGCAAGACAAGGCCACACCTGAGGACATTTGACTCTCTCTCCAATTCCAGGGCAATAACTCCCAGCCCTAGAGATAAGAAGTTCTCTTAATCATTAAGTTTTTCTGCCTAAAATATTTTCATTCTCACTTCTCAAGACCTTTCTTGGTTTTGCACCTTCTACCTTAGCTCTTCTCTGGGCTTCTCTGCTCACTCCTCTCCCCCGTAAACACTCATGGTTCAGAAAACTCTTTGTCTTAGCTCCAAGTGAGTTCTGATCATCCTGGATCTCCAAATCCCATATTAGTTTTCTGTTCTATTTATCCCTTCATCCATGCATTTGTTTTAGGGAATTGGAAGCCTGCTCAGTTCCCGATATATCTACATGCAACAAGCCAGAAAGGCTTACAAGTGGGAGCTGTGCTAGAGAATGCAGGTAGTAGTGATATGTTTCAATTTCCTAACAATGAAGTAGGTTCCCAAAAAGGTAACTTGGAATAACTGACAAGGAGAAGGCTGATGAGAGCTCAGCCAGTGGATGGGATCATTAACCTTCTCCAGTAAACTCTGGAAAAATTTTAACATTGTCTTTTGATTCATTTGTAGGAAAATGTTTGTACATTGAAAGCTTAATATTAAATGAATTAAAGCACCCACATGAGTTCATATATGCCATAATTTCTCTTCCCAAAATGTAAATAAGTTAAAAAGCAAATAAAAGAGGGCACTGGGAAGCACAGAGAAGGCTCTTTTGCAAATGGAAAGGAACCCATGAGGTGGAGAGGGACGGAGGGAACACAGGGGAAGAATTAAGTTGTGTTTTGTACAAAAATCCCACTCCCAGTGATGGACGGAATCATCATGTAGGGAAAACAAGTACTAATAATAATAATTGTTTCAAAATAGAAAAAGAGGGCCGGAGACAACTTAGTAGCACAGCGCCTGTCTCTCAAAGGCGAGGTCATGAGTTCCATTTCCAGAACCAAAAAAGAAATAAATAAGCACAACAACGAAGAATCCAGAGCAGGTGACAGGAGGCAGAGGTGGCCTTCTGTTGGGAGAATTATGTTAGGAGGAGGGCGGAGGGGTAGGAGACAGGGTAGCTCTGATGAAAAGATGCACCCTGCCTGCACCGCACCTTGCATTCCAGGTCCCACTCAGTGCACCAACCCCGAGATGGCAGTGTGGCTGCAGGTACAGCTCCGTGGCAGGTGCCTATGTGGCAGGCGGGAGCCCTGAGTTCCACACCCAGCATCACCCAGGCACAGCCCACTTGGTGACACCGCTGCCCTGTGGCTGGCATCATGCAAACATGTGGGACATGAAGATGAGAATGTGGGGAAACACACCTTCATAAGGCTGAGGGAGTGGGAGGTAAACACCCCTTGTGGGAAACCACAGGGGGAGCTGAAAAGCAGGCAAGGAGGCCGCTTGAGACACAGTGACCCTAGCGGTGCAGACCAAAGGACCTGGAGCAGGGGTCCTAAAGGATATCTCCAAGGCCATGACCACTGACTGACACACTAATCACAGAGGCCCAGTGTGCACAAGGCCTGAGTGTCAGCTGGAGACTGAGCAAAGCCTTGCACAGTAAGTGTGGTGTGTCCTGGGAGACAGACCCTGACTTCAGAGTAGAGGACAAAAGTGGATAGCGGAGACCAAAGACAGGACAATGCCCTTCAGGCCTCGCAAGGTGCAGATCAGAGAGAAACAGCCCACACAGCCCCAGAGTGGATCCTGAACAGCAGAAGGGGTGGGAGGTGCTCAGGGGCTAAGGCTGCATGGACTGCAGTGAGCACCCAGGGCCTAGAGCCTGAGTTCAGCGCAGGTCATGTCCACACTGCTCTAGGAGCTGGGAGCCAGGAGCCAGGAGCCAGGAGCTGGGATCTGGGAGCCTGGAGCTGTTAGCTGTGACCCAGGAGGGATCCCAGCCCTCAACACACTCTCCCCTGGTTCTGAGCTCAGGGGCTCCCTGCAGGGCCTGCAAGGGTCACTGCCATTGGCAAGCAAGCTTGTGTAACCAGATTGTACGTGGAGAAGCTTCAATACACACCATTTTAATTTGTGAAAATGCGAATGAATCCTCCAACAAGATCAAAGACAAACTGCTCCCGCTCAGCGCACTTGCACCTTGTGCCCCAGAACCCACCCCAACGTGAGTGCGCACCCCCTCCTAGAGATCACGCCTCCCATGCTCAGCTTGGAGCTGCATAGCCATGCACTTGGGCTATACTGGGTGAATGCACGATTTGCCCCAGTCCTGAGAGACCCTGCTTCATAGGGGCTCCCAGAGGGTTCGGCCCCTGACCAGCAGGACCCTTGATGCTGCCTCTCTGCTCATCCATGCCATGAAGTGCTGTGTAGACTGCTCCGTGCTAAGCACAGTTGGCTTCTGCACAGCACCCATGGGGCTGGCTCTGTCTGTGAGGTCCTCATGGCCCAGGTGAGGTTGTTCGCTGCAGATCCAGACCCCTCTCCAGGCTGGGCCCTCTGAGCTTCTGGCAAGGAGCTCTGGGGCCCCTGCTGTACATGGCTATGCTGTCCTCCATGTTGCCTGCTCAGGAGGCGTCCATGGTGTTCCAGAGGGTGGCATAGGGAGCCTTGAGGCCAGGGTCTCTTTGCGCCTGCAATGGACCTAGGCTTTCCTTCCAGAAGCCCACGGTCACTGTCAACGGAGCAAGGCCCCAATGTTCTTCTGTAGCCCCAAAGTGAGGGCAGATAAGCCAGGGCTGCCTGGGCTGGGCTGGCTAGAAGCTGCGGGGTGGGTGTGCAGAGCACTAAGGATGTGCTGCATCTGGTGCTGGACCTGGAGGGGCTCCTGAAACCCAGCAGGGCTCTGACTTCCAGTTTGAGTGCTGACCCTCAGAGTTTCCTTAGCACTTCTGGAAGCCTCCAAAGTCAAGCAATCAGCAGGGTGAACCCAACTCATCAAAAATAGCGAGAGTCAGTTCTTCACCAGTGGATCCCCACCAAGCAGAGGCAGGGGTCAGCCTCACTTCACTCTGTTCTTTCCCACAGGGGGTAGCTGGGAAAGCATGAGCAGTGTACAGTATCCAGGACTCACTAAGCTCAGGGTGACCTCCCTTATATGAGATCTGAGCCCCACTTTGTGGACACAAGGGTGGGAACCGAATTCCCCTGTGTCCTCCTTGGCTTAAAACGTCTGACAGGGTAGAGGGAATCAATGTCCTAAACGCCAGTGCTGCACAATTTTTCCCCGGTAAGCAAAGTGGGAGGTTCATAAGAAACTCTTTCCTAATTCTGGTATCCTCTGATCAGCCTTAAATTGCCTAGTGCCATGCTTCTTAAAAAACAGTAGTAATACTAAAATCATTTGTATTGTTCTGAATGTTGAGTAAAGCAGCATTTTAAAAATTCCAATAACAGGATGAGTCAGTCGCTAACACAGATACCCTTAGTTTGTGGAGCAATAGGCAGAGAAGTTGGGACCATGTACTTCAGTCTGGACTCACCAGCATTTAGTGACAGCAACATCTCTGCTCATCAGGACAAAGGGGCTGAGAACCGCATAACCAAGTTCTGGAAATAATTTAATATACAGGAGTGCGATTCCATGGCCCACCGTGGACCCTTAGTTGAAGGATAACATAAAATCTGTCCACAAAAAGAAAAGGAAAAAGGTTATGAGGATGAGGATATTTATGGTAGCTATGATTTCTGGGCAGGAACTCACTGCCAACCCATAGCTGTGCAGGTAGAGCACACGCTTGTGAGGCTCATACAGGTGGAAAGCCATGTCCCTCCTGCTCCAGCCCATGACACCCTGGAAGAAAACGTCCCACAGGGCCTGCACTATCCCCCGAGCCCAGCTGCGCCTAGCCATCGGTGTGCAGAGGAGAAGCTGGGCAGATCTGGAGTGCCTGCAGAAGCCCCTTCCTTTGTCTGGAGGACTGAATATCTCTGCAAGCAGGGAGGGATCTCAGGTTCCTGAGACACCTCGGCCTGTGGTGAGTGCTCAGCACACTCTGCCCAAATCTCAGACTGTTCCGGACCCCCCAGGCCTCCAGGTGCAGTGAAGTGGAGCAGAGGGTTAGAGGCCACTACATCCGCCTCCCCATCCTGGCTGCACTTGGAGGTCTGCTGAGCTTCCGACGGGTGGGCCCACACTATACCCCGAGCCCAGCCTGTTTTGCTGCTGCGCCTTCCTTTGTCTGGAGGACTGTGGATATCCCTGCAAGCAGGGAGGGATCACAGGCTCCTGAGGCACCGCAGCCTGTGGTGAGTACCCTAACCCGGCTGCAATTGAAGAGCTGTGGAGCTTCCTAGGGGCAGGTGGGCGCACAGTGTCCCTGAGGCCCAGCTTGTCTGGAACTGCGGAGTTCTGAACAAGCAGAGGAGGGCCATTGGTTCTGCAGGCCCAATGGCTTGGGGTAGCATGGTGCCAGAGTCTCAGTAGCTGCAAACATAGAAGGGGATTTTCAACAGATCCTGAGGAAGCTTTCAAATAACACTTGAAACACAGAAATATAGGAAAATGACAAAACGAAAGACGAATTACAACCTCAAACCTCCAGCCAATCTCAGGAAACCCTAGGAGGAATGCACTTAGAAGAAAATATATCCCATCCAACTCATATATCAGACACAATAGCTACTGAAATTGACAAGCAACTCCAGGAAGCTTTAAAGAAATTCAAACTCGAAATAATCTCCCAGATAAAAGAAGAAATGATAAAAGAAATGAAAGAGATTCTAAATATATCTAAAGAAAACACAGATAAAAAATTGGAGGAACTAAACAAAAAGATAGAATCCCTAGGCGAGCAATATAAGAAACAAACAGAATACATAATGCAGATGCACAGAGATATACAGGAAATAAAAAACTCCACTGAAAGTTGTAAAAACCGCCTTAATGAAAGTGAAGATAGAATTTTGTTTGATAGTTTCAAGTTTGAGGGTATAGGCAACCACTTTGAAGGCAATAAGATTCACTAAGGTGCCCATTATGGTTTGACTATTATCTTCTTTTGAAATCCTGTAAGGTCTCCAGTGTAGGTTTTATTGGTCTTGTTCTGTACTGTTTTGATCGATTCTATTATACCTGACAATATAGGCAACTTTTTAAAAAAAATAGCAAGAGGCACAATGGTAACCATTTTAGATCACCTGATATTCTATTTTTACATCATGTACTATGCCCATCCTTTTGTTCGAGCCAACTCTGTTTTGTTTAGCCACGTTAAGTTTTATTCTCTCCAAAAAATAATAAGAATTCTGGGATTAAAAAACCCCAAAAAGTGTAATTGTTATTAAAAGAGAGGAAAGGAAGGTGGTCCAAGCGATATAACTGCATGTATGTTTAAGTGTATAAGATGGAAATCCATATTACTGAGCTTTTGTTGGATCATTGATCAGCACTGTGTGCAATCTCGTTGTATGAATGTTCACTTTACATGCTTTAATTTTATAATTTGGACAACTATTTCAAAGATTACAATATGTAACCTATAAACTAGTGATATCTTACTGTATTTTTTCCTTGAAATTCTGTATTATTTGTACCCTTTTACTGCTTTGTTTTTTTTATTTTATTTCCTTCCTTTTATTCTCTTTAAATAATAAAAAACAGAAAATGTACTTAAGTCCCTACCTACAAAGAAGAGCCCAGGTCCAGATGGATGCACTGTGGAATTCTACAAGAAAAACAAAGACAACTAAATGCCGACACTCCTCAAACTCTTCAGTGAAATTGAAAGGGAAGCAATCCTTCCTAAATCATTCCTGGAAGCAAATATTACTCTAGTACCAAAACCAGAGAAAGACCCAACTAAAAAAGAGAACTACAGGCCAGTCTCCCTAAAGAATGCAGATGCAAAAATCCTCAATAAAATATTGGCAAACAGGATGCAGCAAATCATCAAGAAGATTATACAGCATGACCAAGTGGGATTCATCCCAGGCATGCAGGGATGGTTTAACATACATAAATCAATAAATGTAATCCACCATATCAATAAAACCAAAAATAAGCATCACATGATCATTTCTATAGATGCAGTAAAAGCTTTTGATAAGGTCCAACATTCATTTATGATAAGAACCTTACAGAAAATTAGAATAGATGGTCTTTACCTCAATATAATAAAGGCCATCTATAACAAACCACCAGCCAGTATCATACTAATTGGCCAAAAACTGAAGGCCTTTACCTTAAAATCAGGCACAAGACAAGGATGTCCCTTAGCACCGCTCTATTTAATATAGTACTAGAAATACTAGCCAGAGCCAATTAGAAAAGAGAGAGAAAAATAAAAGGGGTAAAGATAGGAAAAGAAGAAGTTAAATTATCATTATTTGCAGATGACATGATATTCTACATAGAAGACCCCCTAAACTCCATTGAAAGTCTCCTAGATATAATAAATAAATTCAGCAATGTAGCCGGATGCAAAAATCAACAGCATTCCTATAACACTAACAACAAAATCACTGACAGAGAAATAAGAGAAGGCACACCCTTCACATTAGCAACTGAGAAAATGAAATATTTAGGAATTCTTCTCATGAAAGAAGTGAAAGATCTATATAGGGAACATTATAATACACTGAAAAAATACATTGAAGATTATCTCAGAAAATGGAAAGACATCCTTGTTCATGAATAGGAGAATAAATATTGTAAAAATGGCCTTTCTACCAAAACTCTTATACAGATTCAATGCAATCCCGACAAAAATACCATCAAAATACTTTATAGATCTAGATAATCACTCCTAAAATTCATCTGGAACTAGAAGAGACCTAGAATAGCAAAGAGAGTTCTAAGCAGCAAAGGCAAGGCAGGAGTCATCACAATCCCTGACTTGAAGTTATACTACAAAGCAACTGTAGGAAAATCAACATGGTACTGGAATAAAAACAGAGCCGAAGACCAATGGAATAGATTAGAAGATACAACCACAACTACAAACACACTGCAACCACCTCATCTTTGATAAAGAGGCCAAACATGTTCACTGGAAGAACGACAGTCACTTTAATAAATGGTGTTGGAAAAACTGGCTCTCCATATGCCAAAATCTAAAACTAGACCCATCATCGTGTACTATCGTGCCTATCATCGTGTACTAAATTAAAATCTAAATGGATCAGAGATCTGAATATTAAAACAGAAATCTATTGGAAGAAATCTATTGGAAGACAAATTGGGTAAAAACCTTGAAGACATAGGGGTAGGTAGAGAATTCCCGAACAGGAATCAAATCTCACGGGAAATCAGTAACCGGGATCACCTCTTATTAAAAAGTTTCTGCATGTCAAAAGAGATCTCCAGCATAGTGAAAAGAAAACCCACAAACTGGGAAAAAATCTTAGTGAACTGTCCCTCAGACAAACGACTTCTATCTAAAACATACAAAATTAAAAAATCAGACCCCCAAAATTCAAAGATCCAATCCAAAAATGGGCATCTGAGACGAATACACACTTCTCAAATGAATAAATACAAATATCAAATAAATACATGAAAAAATGTTCATCATCATTACTCACTAGAGAAATGCAAATTAAAATCACACTGAGATTCCATCTCACTTCTGAAAGCATGGCCAGGATCAAGAAAAACACCAACAACAAATGCTGGAGAGGCTGTGGGGGAAAAGGAACTCTCCTGCACAATTGGTGGGAGTGTAGACTGGTGCAACCATTGTGGAGGTCAGTCTGGAGATTTGTCAAAAAGCTGGCATTGGAAATCCCATTTGTTCCAGCTATTCCATTTCTAGGCATATTCCCAGAAGAACTGAAAGCATCGGACCACAGTGATATATGTGCACCCAGGTTTATAGAAGCACAATTTGAAATCGCCAGATCTTGGAAACAACCCAAGTGTCCATCAACTGAGGAATGGATAAAAAAGATGTGGTATTTTTATACAATGGAGCAGTACTCAGCAATAAAGAATGATCACATTGAGATGTTTATAAAGAAATGGACGCAGCTTGAGACCATCCTCACAAGCGAAATAAGTCAAACTCACATATATATAAATACCGAATAGTTTCCCTAGTAAGAAATGGTAAAAATACATAAAAGTATGTGGTGATCATGATTCCCCATTATATTACTTTGAAGCTTTATAATTTTTTCATTCATTAGTTGGAATGGTTTTATTCTGGGTTGTTTGATTTTATTGTCCATGATGGTATAAACATATATTCTGAAGAAAACAAGACACTATAATAGCTAATGCTGATTTAATATCATCTCGTTTTGAAGTCCCACCAAGCTTTTGTTCTTCTGTCTCCATCTGTTTTATCATGTTGTATCTTATTGGATTTTATCATATATATATGATAGTATAAACAAAATTTTTATGGACAAGGAGATAATATAGTAACCATTGTTCATTTTCTGTTAGTTGGTTCTGAATACCCTGTAACACTTTCCATTCTCTTGAATGGTTTTACATTGTCTTGTTACATTTGATGCTGTAGTATATGAAGGTATACTCAAGTATTTCAAGGAAAGAGACACTATTGGTAACTACTGTTACGTCTGGTTGTCTTGTGGTAAAACACTATGTTACTTAAATTGTTCTGTTCTGACTCGTGTTGTTATGTCCTCTTTTATCTTAATCTTTTTTAAATAAAAATTTTTTAAAAAGCAAAGATGTCACTATAAAAATGGATAAGGAAATTAACAGTGTTGTAGGCAGTTTCAGTGCTCTAACAAATGATGTGTACAAACACGCCAAAATTTTTTCAGATATAATTTATTTATACATCATCAATGGCATAACATTCCATTTATAAAGCTCAGTAAAATTGGAGAGTCACAAAACAGTACTTACTATATGAAACAATCAGTGGCCAGAACTTATACTTTGACTTCACTCCTCTAGATAGTCATTTCATATTAATATGAAGTGTAACGTGCTTATGGCACTTTGAATCTATTACTCATTCACAGGCCTACTCCGCCTCAAAGTGACAACTGATAGGTCTCTTTTTATGATTTCAAACAGCTCTTTTGTCACTATTGTGCTTATGAACTAATGAACGGTAAAGAATGTCCCATACTTTTCTGAATATAAAGAATAAGCATCTCTATAAAACTGACCTACAAGTGGAAATCCTGGGCAAAAATGTGGATGCACTAATGTTTTGGATAAAATTTACCAAACTGTGGTCTTGATCCCCACAAGAACTTTGGCAGTGAAACACCAGGCTCATGCTCACACATTTGATGCCATTTGGGGAGGGGCACAGCAGAAGGACAGAGTTCTGTGTCATTCAAGTCTTCGGTGCATTGTGTCAGCTAAGGGCTGCAGTCAGCAGGCTGATAGTCTGACCACAAATCCCTATGCATCTCAGCTACTTTGACTCTATTCTGCTTTATACATGGGATTGCAGAACTAAGATTCATTTCAAATTTAGTTACAGAAAAAATCAGTAAAACAGTTCTTGTGTGTTTTGCTGTCCTCTTGACTGTGACAACATGTACCCAGCTGTTCATCTCTGTGAATCAGCACAAATGGGCTCAGCATGGCATAACCAAGGGTTACATATTCTTGAATATTTAACATCACAGAATTAATATTGAGAGAGGAGCTAAACAACATGGAAAAAGCACAATCTGCCCAATAAAAGACAAGAAAACAGAGCATCAGAAAGAGAACGCTTTGAGCAGCTCTGATCTCAGGGGGAGTTTTGTAGAGGAACTTGGAGCTCTGCAGGTGGAGAACACGCTGGTGGTGCCTGCGGAGAAGAAATACCAGGTAGCCACTGGACCCACCCATGATGCCCAGAAACACAGCATCCCGTAGAACCATCAGCATGAGAAATGTCCATCTTATTATCCATCCTTCAGGTACAAAATAGCAATACTTGTCATCTTTAGTAATTTGTGATATGTTCACACTGTTGATGCTTATGATAGAAAGCGGTAAGTTCATGCTTATTAAGGAATTGAGAATCCAAAACCAGATGAATATGGAAAGGATGTGCCTTGGTGACTTCAGCTTGAGCCTCCTCCACATGGAGTCTGTGGGACTCATGGTGCCGGCTTGTGTCACTGTGAGGAGGCTGCTGGTGCAGATGGAGAGGCCCCGGGCCACCCGCTCCAGGTAAACAATAATCTTGCAGCCTGTGTCATGGAGGAAGAGTCCCTGCCCAAAAGCTGATACTGTCTTAGGAATCCCTTTTGCAAAAAGTATGATGATATTTGTAAAAGCCAAGTGAATGAGAATAAGTTGTACAGATTTCATCTCGGTGCCTCCAAGGAGGAGAACATAATTCACAAACACAGTAACATTCCCCAGAATGCCAAGCACAGTTGGAGAGAGGAAGATGATTCCCTTGACAAGGTTTAAAGCCATTTCTTATTCATATACAGGACAACCTGGGGCCAATAAAGCATCAGTAATGCTTGTCAATATCTGCAAAAACTGCTTCTGTCTCTAGCAGTTTTCTGAAGTACAAAGGACAGTCACAATGTCTGTAATGATACACATCTTTGGGACATGATTTCCTTTTGTATGGCATTCTCTGTGGTTGATTCTATGTACTCTCAAATTCATCTTAAGGGTCAGTATTCAAATGTCTAAATTTCAATGGAGATATTATTTTTTAGTTACCAGCAAAACCAATGTACTTGTGAAAAGCACTATATATCTCACCAGTGTTAAATATCAGCATGTATGCCACCCCTCCCTCACCCGAAATTCCTGTAGCGGGTGGGCAGTACCATACAGGAGCCCTTGAACTATTATCCAAGAAAGAGTGAGGAGAGTTCTGAGTTCCCCGTGAGTGACCTCAAGGACCTCTGTGTGAAGCCCAGATCCATTCTGGATGTGTTGATGTTTACTAAGGTAGACTAGAAGATGGGGAATAATCGGGCATCACCCGTGCCATGCGATGAGAGCAGCTTATGAATTAGGCTCCTCAATAATGGCTGAATGCAGCACAATGTTTTGGGGAGTCATAGCTCTGGAAACAACACTCAAAGACAGAGTTGCAATAGAATTTCCCAGCTACTGCAAGACCTTGGGAGAAACAGTAATTTGCAGGAGGCTCCAACTAGATGCTTTTTCCCACCAGATAACAATGCACTGCATTAGTCTTTATCATCCAGCACCGTTTGCATGCCATAGGTTTGGGTTGCACTGGACTCTTTTACACCTAAATGTTCCAATCTCATTTCTCACAGAAGCAGTTTGTGTCAAACTAGGGAAAGCTTCTCTAAAATGAAAGAACCCAAAATCTCTGATCTAATTCCTGGGTTTCTTTGTGGGCTACATAACAAATCTGGAATACATTCAGGCAAGCAGCCCTCTCTGGTTTTCTACCGAGTATTAAGGAATTCCCTTTGAATTCACTGTCCTGCAGGTCCATGTCAGCATGAACTGTGTAAACACAGTTTGTACTAAGGTTTGGCAACAAAGAGCATTGTGACTCTGTGGGTACTGGTTATGTGCTTTCAAGCATCCTTTTCCTAATACACAATTGCCTGCATCAGTGTATTAAGGAAAGATACACAACCCTGAATGTCTAGCACAATGAGCTGTGCTACAAGTTTTCTTAACAAGCCGAGGAGTATTAATTAATGAGCGTCAAATACAAACTGATTGAATATTTAGTTAGACACTCGAGCCTGCTAAAATGATTATATTCAAAATGCCTCAAAGCCATGATATACTCACCAGTTCTCTTCTGGGCTCGTCAAATAATTTCCTTGGTCTTTTTATTTCCTTAGTCCAAGGAATTCCCACTTATTTCCAGTCCTGTCTTTGCCTTTCCAAATTACAAAACTCTGAATCAAATTTGGGATCTATCCCTGAGACACCTCAGCACTCACTTATTGTGTTCCTGAGAAAACAAATTGAAAAATGTCAGAGGAGCCTCTCTCTAGGTGAGTTGTGAACCAGTACCAGAAAGGATGATAATAACAGACTTTCCATTCAGGTTGATGCTCAGTACCCTGTCTGGATCGAAAGCCCAGAGCGTAGGCAGGGAAGGGCACCCACTCTGAGCTCAGATTTCTCAACACAAACAATGAGACTATTGCTATAACTGCCAAACACTGCAGAAAATTAAAATGAGTTACCCTAGTTTGTACTGAGTCACAACCTGCCAAATTCATAGGAATTCTCAAGGAATAACTATAATTTATACCTTTAATAAAGGTTAAAACCTTTAATAAAACCACATCAAACAGTCACATAATACGTTAGTATACATAAATTTTAAGAAAATGTGTAAAAAAAAACCCTTCATATTAAACACAAATGTTTGTAAAGAGTTATCAGTGTAATAAAAAAGAGAAAGCCTGTCTACTTTAGAATTACACCAATGCATCTAAAATGAGGGAAACAAATTTTATGACAGCTAGTGATACTGACAAGTTAGAATACTCTTAAAATCGAAGGCTGAAGAAAACAGAGGCTTCCTCAGCAATATAAAAAGTCCCTCACTGATCCTAACTTCTGGAAGAATGCGAGGTGAGGGCCACCCCAAGGCCACCCAGACACTCTGGTGAGCCTTGCTGCTCCAGCTTTTCTTGAGTCACAGCTCCCTGAACCCAGCGCCTAAAACTTTTGGCCTATTAAAAATCAAAACAAGAGTTAATGTCCTGACTCTGAGACCTTTCACCAGCTCCCTTGCTTCATGAAAAAGAGGTTAAGATTTCATCTTCCGAGGGGAATGTACCTGGCACAGGTGAGTAAAGGAGGAGGGCTCAGGCCTACTCTCCTGGCAGCTGGGGTCACCTGAGCTCTGAGCTGGTCCACATGGCAAGGTGCAGCATCCCAAGTCATATTTGTACCTTTAGGATTGCAGAGCTCTGGGCTGTCAGCAACTGACAAATGTCAGAGTTGTGCTCTGTCGGGGAGAAGGAAACCCTCTGCTGAACCTCATTTCCCTGAGGTACAACTTTCCCTCTCCTTCCACAATTACTGCATTTGTTTGGCTCAAAGGTTGTCTTGGGCTTAATTGCTTTAATAGAAGAAAACAAGAATGAGCAATCAGCAAAGTTTCCCTGTTTAGAGTTTACAACTTCTGGAGACATCTCTGCACAGTTCCAAGCTGTCAGTTAGAGCAGGGACAACTCCTGAGGCACAGAATTACTCCCTGCACTTTGGAAGCAATCACTAAGCAAACTTTAGTGCTATCAGACAAAGTGCTGTAACAGCAAAGGACACTGAATCATCAGGCCACCATGCAAGCAAGTGTAATCCTGAGGGGCAGAGGAAGGAAAATCACAGCGAAGTATCAGGAACCACCTAGCAGTACAGGCTCAGCTGATCAAAGAGTTCCCAGAGTTATTCAGCCATCAAAGGAGTCCGGTGACCGCTGTGAAAGCTTACTTCCCTGATGCATTTAATAACCAGCTGGTCGAGTTTGTGGGAAGCTGGGCTTCAGCAGAAATACAGCAGGGTGGTTCAGAGTATAGGGCGTTCTATAGTAATCCACGGGTATAAAGGTGTACGGCTGTCAAAAGTGAGTTACTCAGATTTCACTTTTCTTTTTGTTTTTATAAAAATACGCCTACTATAGGACAGCCTTAATCTGGTTCATGATCTCCAGGAAGATTTGCAAAACACTCATCTTCAAGGCTTCCTTTCTCCCACTGCTGTCATGTGTCATTTATCTTCCCGTTTGTGCAACTACCGATCTGTGTCCATTCTGACTAGAGAGAAAAACCAGCAGGAGGAAGAAACACATGCCAG
Organism: Cavia porcellus; assembly: GCF_034190915.1. Taxonomy (NCBI): domain Eukaryota; kingdom Metazoa; phylum Chordata; class Mammalia; order Rodentia; family Caviidae; genus Cavia; species Cavia porcellus. The sequence goes on along the minus strand of NW_026947496.1, from coordinate 5,965,427 downwards.
AAAAGCAAATCTGTGTCAGAACTTTCAAATTAATATTTGCACACTTTTTTATTGGTACAGTGATCCATTATTGTCACTTGTACTTGACAGGTGGCACTTGACAGATGTTTCCTGCCTCAACACAATCTGGCTTCTCTAAATTAGAAAAACAAAGTAGACAGTAGTTAGTCAGCAAGCTGTGGAGGGCTGGGCTCCTCTCTGGGGGGGACCTGGGTGTCGGGGCCTGCAGAAGGAAGACTTCAAGTCATAGTGAAGGAGACACTGACACATTTTACCACCTCTAAGTACGGGTGTTTGCGTGCAAACTCTTTATATTTGAGAAATATTCAATAGACCTGATTTGAAGTGGTCCTTTAGTGAAATCCTGGATAAAATTCCATGTTTGACAGCGTACCATGGATCAAGCTGAGGGACCAAGGGCTTGGGCATGAGGTGAAGGCCTGGCCCCTAGTTCATTATGTGATTAACAATCAGGCAGTAAAGTTAGTCACACACATACACTTGGTGCTTTGTTTTGTTTCATTTCATTTTGTTTTGTTTTTTAGAAATCATTCCTAAAAAGTAATAAGAACTGTGGGAGTAATAAAACCCAAAATGTGTAAATGTTATTGTAAAAAAGAGAGGAAAAGAAAGTGCTCTAAAGGACACAACTGCAAGTGTGTTTAGGTGTGCAAGATAGATGACCATATTACTAAGTTTTTGATGGATCATTGAACACAACTGTTTGGAGTCTCACTGTTTGAATGTCCACTTTGCAGGCTTTAATTTTGTAACTTGAACAACTATTTCTAAGGTGACAATATGTAATCTATTAACTAGTGATTTCTTACTGCTTATTTTTTTTAAAATTCTGTATTACTTGTACCCTTTTACTATTTTGGGGGTTTTTTTCTTTAAATAAAAAAATTTTAAAGATATTTATAGTTCTTTTTATTTTAAGCCTTTATTTTTTTATTTTTATTTATTTATCAGTATCAAGGATCAAACTCATGACCACCTGCTTGCATAGCAGGTGCTTATGCCGCTGAGCTAAATCCCCAGCCCCCATAAAATTTAAAAAAAAAAAAAACAAATCAATCCTATCGTTGCAGTCACATCTATGGAAAAAAGTGCTTACCATTCAAAATGTGCACCTCCATCTTGCCTGTGATTTCAGTGACCACATACAAGGGAGATGCCTACTGCACTGAAACCCGGGTGAATGAGCTGGGGTGCATCCAGCATGACGGGCTGCACAGCTTGCAGAAGGGTGAGATGTGCTTAATGAGCCTGTGCTTGTTTTCCCTAAGCAGCAAATGCAGACACAGGAACACGTCTGCATATACAGTTTGGATGAAGGAAAAATGAATGACATTTCTAAAAGAGAAAATACGCAGGTGGTATTGTATGACCTGAATTGCAAATAGCAAAAGTAGGGAAGACATTTTTTTTACTGAATTGGTTTTCAGATTTAAAAAAAAATATTTTAAAGTATAACTGAGGGAAACTAAAGAATTTTAACATAAAAAGTGTAGAGTGCATCAGCAAATCACAATTAGATCTTCCAATAAGCTGCACAAGCAGGCCATGTGGGACCCAGGAAGTGAGAAGCCAGAAGGTGCCCCTGCACAGCTACCAGGGCGGGCTGGAAACAAAACCACTTCCCCACCGTGCAGGCAGCTGGCTCTCTCAGAGGGCAGGCTGAGCTGACAGTGACTGAGGCATAAAGCAAGTGAATGCTTGTACTGTTCGGTTGACTTTGCAGGCCTGGGGCCAGCGGTCTGAGCATCTTTGGGGAGGATAACAGTATGCAATACAGCAAATATGGGGGATTTCCTTTGATCCTGTTCTTGAAATCCAATATGGTTCTTGCTGTTTTGTTTTGTTCTGATTTATTGTTTTGTTTATACAATGTTCTGTTTTGATTGGTTTGATTCTGTTTTGTTTTACTGGACTTTATTACCCTTAAAATAAAACAAAATTTTAAAAAATGCTTGTAACATCACAGTACTGAAAGGGAATACCAGGTACACTTTTTTTCAGAATAAATTTCAAAGTATAGATTAAATGGATTAATTAGATGAAAAACTCCTGACCCTCAGGTGTAATGATCTCACCAGCAATCATTTCTATGTGGACGGTGGGGATACAGACAGCCTGTATCACAGACTCCATCTTGTTGCACTCTAAGAAAAATAACTTCATTATATTTGTATTATAGCAAATTACCTGTATCATGGCCATACCATATATATGTTTTCCTTCTCCCTCTGGGTGACCTAATTGATACGTTAATCAATGCTCTCCTCTGTAAAGAATTGCAAAATCTTACCTAATTGATATGTTAACCATTGTTGCCCTCTACAAATAACAGATGTGGTGCTAAAATAAGCTAACAAGGGTTGTTAATTACTGTTTGACTTCTCTATACTCTGCTGAGGAAACCAGGATGTTTTCCTAATTTAAACTTGTTTGAAGGGTAACTTGCTTGTATGCAGGAAGACCTGCTTGTTAGCACAACCCTTTCCTGATCTTGTTTTTCCCTCCCCCACAAAAAAGTAATCTCGCCGTATTTCTGTTCTGTAATGTGCCTCCTCTTGTTCTGTATGCGCCAAAAGGGTTAAGTTCCAAATCCTTGTAAAAACTTAAGTTTCAGCTTCTTGTAACTTTCGACCCCTTCTCACATGTTAGTGCTAACAAGCTGTCCCAAAATAATTAACTTTCTACTTTCTTCTCTGAATCTTGTTGTAGATGTGCTATTCCAAGATAATGCTTATCTGCAGGATGGGAGTAACTTGAAAGGCAACAAAGGCTCCCGATGTTATCAGAACTAAGTGGATAGCTTTAGTTTCCAGACTTGAGACAACAGCTGAGGGTTTTTTGTTTGTTTGTTTGTTTGTTTTCTCCCTCTCCTGCTTTTAAAATCCCTTTCTTCAGTCTCTGGGGTGCGCAGTCTCCAAATTGGCTCCCGGGAATTGTGTCACCAGGCCTGGCCTAAAATAAAGCATTTGCTCCTCAAATTTTAATGTCTTGCTTCCTTGGGTTTTATTCTGGCATCCAGGCTATCACACATCTCACAGGGACTTTATCTTCCACAGTCACTTTTTAACTTGTAACTTAGTCCTGATCTCCTAAAAATGAAATACTCTTTCACATAACTGTGAAACACCTACTAAAATCAGGAAATTAATATTAATCAATGCTGTAGGTCAGTAGAACGTAGTTAGACCTCATCAACTGTTTTAATGATGTTAATTATGGCAAAGGACCAGCCAACCTGGATTCCTGTTTGACATATCCCCAGCCTACTCACTCAGAGCTTGTTCTTTTGGACCCAAAAAGTTGGCTTAGACTCACCTTGCACAGTCAGAAGACCAATCCCAGAAAGAAACTTGTTCTCTAAGGAGGCGCAGTCCATGTGATGGAGAAAGGTAGTGAACTGTCTGGGCTCTCTGCGAATTCTCAGCAAACAACACCTTTTCCTTGATTTATCATCAGACACAGCTCCCTAACCATCAGGACACAAAACCACCTCAGCAGTTTCACAGCAGGAGATTCAACCAGCTTCCTGTCTGCTCAGGTACTCGTACTGATAATGGACCATCGTGCTTCATCCAAGGAAGAGACGACTGCTTTGAGTCTGGAAGAGCCACTGGACTCATGGACTCAGTCACTAAGGAGTAAAGCTGGATGGCGGCCAGTGAAGAGGAGGTTGCAGAGCTGCGCTCCCCAGAACCCACCCACTAGCTGAGCCTGCAAGTGGAGAAGAGCAGCTGGCTGGGCCTGAACAGCTCTTGGGGAATTCAGAGGGCCCTACCGGCCCTTCCTGCCCAATAGCCCTGCCTAGAGGAGAGGGAGAGAAAAGGGTTTTCTGCAACCTTCACTATCATTCTCAAATTATCTGTCAAATTACCAGCAAAATGCCTGTTGTTTAATACTGATTGTTACTTGTTTTAAACTTGCAACAAGGAAACAAGAAATAGTGAGGTTCTCGGCGCAGGCTCTACTGTACATCCTTCTCAGAGAGAAGGGCTCTGGCATGGACAGTGGACCTGAGTCAGAAGATGGCCCGTTTCACAGAGCATCTGCGAGGCACTCGCAGCTTAGTCAGTGTGACAGAGAATCCCACACAGCTATGAGGGCAATTACCTGAGCCTGGGAGTGGTCAGAAGCACCGACTTCTACAGTGCCAGTGCCAAGAAATGCATGCAGTCATCTGCACAAGCCGCTGTGGCCTGTTTTTCCTTATGGTTACAGAAGATATTTTTACCTCCCCTAAGGACACTACCTAGCATTTCTTAACAATCAACCTCATTCCCTCATTAAAACTCTAAGAAAAGTCTATAGCAAATGGCTCGCAACCATTGTGACCCAACCAAGAAACACAGTTGTGCAATGCGGAAGGCCCACAGTTGTGCAATGTGGAAATTACACCCCATAGAAGTGTGCAAATCGATCCCCCGAGCCCAGCTGCGCCTAGCCATCGGTGTGCAGAGGAGGAGCTGGGAGGATCTGGAGTGCCTGCAAAAGCCCCTTCCTATGTCTGGAGGACTGAATATCTCTGCAAACAGGGAGGGATCACAGGTTCCTGAGGCACCTGGGCCTGTGGTGAGTGCTCAGCACACTCTGCCCAAATCTCAGACAGTTCCGGACCCCCCAGGCTTCCAGGTGCAGTGAAGTGGAGCAGTGGGTTAGAGATCACTACATCTGCCTCCCCATCCTGGCTGCACTTGGAGGTCTGCTGAGCTTCCGACGGGTGGGCGGGCCTACAATATCCCCCGAGCCCAGCTGCACCTAGCCATCGGTGTGCAGAGGAGGAGCTGGGCGGATCTGGAGTGCCTGCAGAAGCCCCTTCCTTTGTCTGGAGGACTGTGGATATCTCTGCAAGCAGGGAGGCATCACAGGCTCCTGAGGCACCACAGCCTGTGGTGAGTACCCTAACCCAGCTGCGATTGAAGAGCTGTGGAGCTTCCAAGGGGCAGGTGGGCGCACAGTGTCCCTGAGGCCCAGCTTGTCTGGAACTGCGGAGTTCTGAACAAGCAGAGGAGGGCCATTGGTTCTGCAGGCCCAATGGCTTGGGGTAGCGTGGTGCCAGAGTCTCAGTAGCTGCAAACATAGAAGGGGATTTTCAACAGATCCTGAGGAAGCTTTCAAATAACACTTGAAACACAGAAATATAGGAAAATGACAAAACGAAAGACCGAATTACAACCACAAACCTCCAGCCAATCTCAGGAAACCCTAGGAGGAATGTATTTAGAAGAAAATATATCCCATCCACCTCATATATCAGACACAATAGCTACTGAAATTGACAAGCAACTCCAGGAAGCTTTAAAGAAATTCAAACTCGAAATAATCTCCCAGAAAAAAGAAGAAATGATAAAAGAAATGCAAGAGATTCCAAATATATCTAAAGAAAACACAGATAAAAAATTGGAGGAACTAATCAAAAAGATAGAATCCATAGACGAGCAATATAAGAAACAAACAGAATACATAATGCAGATGCACAGAGATATACAGGAAATAAAAAACTCCACTGAAAGTTGTAAAAACTGTCTTAATGAAAGTGAAGATAAAATTTCAGACCTTGAAGACAGGATTGCAGCTAGTGAACAGGAAAGGAAAGATCTTTTAAAAATAACAAGGAATCAGGAAACAACAATTCAATAACTGCAAGACGATGCAAAGAAGAATAACATAAGAATGATAGGGATTAATGAAAAAGAAGGAGACAACATAAAGGATATCAAGAGGATATTTAGAGAAGTAATAGCTGAAAATTTCCCAAGCATGACATCAGAAACTGACATCAGGATCAATGAAGCATATAGAACTCCAAATAGTCATAACCAAAATAAAACTACACCCAGCCATATAATAATCACCATCCCAGAAATCCAACACAAGAATAGATTATTAAAAGCTGTCAGAGAGAAAAGACAGATCACTTATAAAGGAAAACCTATCAGAATCACAGCAGACTTCTCATCACAAACAATAAAGTCAAGAAGAGCATGGAGTGAAGTATTCCAGATCCTAAAGCAAAATGATTCCCAAGCTAGACTGATAAATCCTGCAAAACTATCATTCAAAATAGATGGTGAAATACGATACTTCCATGACAAAGAACAGCTGAATAACTTCATGAACACCAAACCAACCCTGCAAAAAATATTGAAAGACAGTTTAGATACACAAAGGAAAAAAACCACTAAGCAAAGCAGATAATTAAACAGAACAGAAAGATAAAGATGCAACAGCAGAGAGATAAGATTCCTACAATTAGCCAGCATTTAACAGTAATAACCATTAATGTAAATGGTCTCAATGCACTAATCAAAAGAAACAGACTAGCAGAATGGATCAAGAAACAAAATCCAACCATATGCTGTTTACAAGAAACCCATCTAACCCAGAAGGATACTCACAGACTGAAAGTCAAAGGATGGAAAACAATTCTTCATGCAGCAGGAATCCAAAAAAAGGCAGGAGTAGCCATTCTGTTTGCAGACAACGTGAACTTTAAACCAACAATGACCATAAAGCATAAAGAAGGTCACTACATACTCGTAAGGGGAAAACTCCAAGAAGAAGAGATAACTATCTTAAATATATACGCACCAAACTCCAGAGCACCCAGTTATATAAAACAATTATTGACAGAAATGAAAACTCAAATTATCAGTAACACAATTGTAACACGAGACCTTAATACGCCATTGACACCAAGGGACAGATCAAACAGACCGAAAATGAGCAAAGAAATAACAGAACTGAATCACACCTGTGAACAAATGGGTTTGATAGACATATACAGAATGTTCCACCCAACAACATCAGAATACACATTCTTCTCAGCAGTACATGGATCATTTTCTAAAATAGACTATATATTAGCTCACAGATCATATTTAAACAAGTGCAAAAGAGCTGAAATCATCCCCTGCATGTTATCGGATCATAGCACTCTGAAATTAGAAATTAATGATAAAAGATACTGCAAAAATCCCACAAACACATGGAAACTGAATAACACACTCTTGAGTAATCAGTGGGTCACACAAGAAATTAAACAAGAAATTAAACAATGCCTAAAAGAAAATGAAAATGCAGATACAACTTACCGGAATCTCTGGGATGCATTGAAAGCCGTCCTGAGAGGAAAATTTATTGCACTGAGTTCCCACATCAGGAAAACAGAACACATACAAATAAATAACTTGATGCTACACCTCAAACAGCTAGAAAAAGAAGAGCAAGTCAAGCCCAAAGCCAAAAGAAGAGAGGAAATTATAAAAATCAGAGCAGAAATCAATGCAATAGAGACTAAGAAAACAATCCAAAGAATCAATGAATCAAAGAGTTGGTTCTTTGAAAGAATAAATAAAATCGATAACCCCTAGCCAACCTTATTTAAAAAAGGGAAGAAAAAGCCCAAATTCATGCAATAAGAAATGAAAAAGGAGAAATCACTACAGACCCAATAGAAATACAGAAGATCATCAACACCCATTTCGAAAACCTCTACTCTCAAAAGTTTGATAACACAGAAGAAATAGACAGATTCTTAGAAGCATATGAAGTGCCAAAGCTAGATCAAGAGGATGTAAAACTGTTGAATAACCCAATCTCTGTTACTGAAATTGAAAATGTAATTAAGTCCTTACCCACCAAGAAGAGCCAAGGCCCAGATGGATTCACTGCAGAATTCTACAAGATATATAAAGAAGACCTAATGCCAACACCCCTCAAACTATTCAATGAAATTGAAAGGGAAGCAATCCTTCCTAAGTCATTCCTGGAAGCAAATATTACTCTAGTACCAAAACCTGAGAAAGACCCAACTAAAAAAGAGAACTATAGACCGATCTCCCTAATGAACACAGATGCAAAAATCCTCAATAAAATATTGGCAAATAGGATCCAGCAAATCATCAAGAAGATTATACACCATGACCAAGTGGGATTCATCCCAGGAATGCAAGGATGGTTCAACATACGGAAATCAATAAATGTAATCCACCATATCAATAAAGCCAAAAATAAGAATCACGTGATCATCTCTATAGATGCAGAAAAAAGTCTTCGATAAGGTCCAACACTTATTCATGATAAGAACTTTACAGAAAATTGGAATAAATGGTCTTTACCTCAATATAATAAAGGCCATTTATGACAAACCAACAGCCAGCATCATACTAAATGGCCAAAAATTGAAAGCCTTTACTTTAAAATCGGGTACAAGACAAGGATGTCCTTTATCACCACTCCTATTTAATATAGTACTGGAAGTACTAGCCAGAGCAATTAGGCAAGAAAGAGAAATAAAAGGGGTAAAGATAGGAAAAGAAGAAGTTAAGTTATCATTGTTTGCAGATGACATGTTACTCTATATAGAAGACCCCCTAAACTCCATTGAAATACTCTTAGATACAATAAATAAATTCAGTAATGTGGCTGGATACAAAATCAATACTCAGAAATCAATAGCATTCCTATACACGAACAACAAAATTACAGAGAGGGAAATAAGAGAAACTGGACTATTCACATTAGCAAGCAAAAAAATGAAATATTTAGGAATTACTCTTACGAAAGAAGTGAAAGACTTATACAGTGAAAATTATAATACACTGAAAAAGGAAATTGAAGATGATCTCAGAAAATGGAAAGACATCCCTTGCTCATGGATAGGAAGAACAAACATTGTGAAAATGGCCATTCTCCCAAAACTGTTATACAGATTCAATGCAATCCCAATAGAAATACCATCAACATACATTATAGATCTAGAGAAATCACTCCTAAATTTCATCTGGAACCAGAAGAGACCTAGAATCGCAAAGGCAATTCTAAGCAGCAGAGACAAAGCAGGAGGCATCACAATCCCTGACTTGAAGTTATACTACAAAGCTACAGTAGTAAAATCAACATGGTATTGGAATCAAAACAGAGCTGAAGATCAGTGGAATAGATTAGAAGATACAACCACAACTACGAACACACTCAACCACCTTATTTTTGATAAAGGAGCCAAGCAGGTTCACTGGAAGAACGACAGTCTCTTTAATAAATGGTGCTGGAAAAACTGGCTCTCCGTTTGCCAAAAACTAAAGCTAGACCCATGTCTATCACCATGTACTAAATTAAAATCTAAATGGGTCAAAGATCTGAATATTAAAACAGAAACACTAAATCTATTGGAAGACAAATTAGGTAGAAACCTTGGAGACATAGGAGTAGGTAAAGAATTCATGAACAGGACTCAAACCGCACGGGAAATACTTCCCAGAATCAATAACTGGGACCACTTCTTATTAAAAAGTTTCTGCATGTCAAAAGAAATCTCCAGCATAGTGAAAAGAAAACCCACAAACTGGGAAAAGATTTTAGTGAACTCTCTCTCAGACAAGGGACTCTTGTCTAAAACATATAAAGAATTAAAAAAAAACTCAGACCTCCGAAATTCAAAGATCCAATCCAAAAATGGGCATCTGAGATGAATACGCAATTCTCAGATGAAGAAATGCAAATGGCAAATAAATACATGAAAAAATGCTCATCATCATTGGTCATTAGAGAAATGCAAATTAAAACCACACTGAGATACCATCTCACTCCTGAAAGAATGGCCAGGATCAAGAAAACCGACAACAAATGCTGGAGAGGCTGTGGGGAAAAAGGAACTCTCCTGCACTGCTGGTGGGAGTGTAGACTGGTACAGCCTTTGTGGAGATCTGTCTGGAGATTTCTCAAAAAGTTGGGACTGGAAATCCCATTTATTCCAGCTATTCCACTTCTAGGCATATTCCCAGAAGAACTGAAAGCATCATACCACAGTGATATATGTGCACCTATGTTTATAGCAGCACAATTTGTAATCGCCAGATCTTGGAAACAACCCAAGTGTCCATCAACTGAGGAATGGATAAAAAAGTTGTGGTATTTCTATACAATGGAGTATTATTCAGCTATAAAGAAGGATCACATTGTGATATTTATCAATAAATGGGCGCAGCTTGAGACCATACTCATAAGTGAAATAAATCAATCTCGCATGTGTGAATACCGAATAGTTTCCCTAATGTAAATAATGATTCAAATATATAAAAATATGTGGTAATCATGATTCCCCATTAGGTGGCCTTGAAGCCTTATAAAGTTTTCACTCATTAATTAGAAAGGCTTTATTATGGCTTCTTGATATGAAAATATTTGAAGCTAGAGTATATGAAGTTTTATCCAAATATTTCAAGGAAAAAGACACTATGGTAACTACTATTAAGTCAGGTTATAAGGTGGTGAAGTACTAGGTTGTTGAAACAGTCATGCTGTGACCTCTATTGTTATATTGTTATGTCCTGTTTTATCTCAATCTCCCCCTTATTGTTTCAAAAAAAAATTAGTCATTTCTTATGTTTGTCTTAATTAAAGAAAAAATTCAAAAAAATTAGGATATATAAATAGTAACTCTTTTTGATTTCCTATTAACTTGTTTTGAAGTCCTGTAGTACTCCCACGATCTTGTTTTGACTGATTAGACTCTGTTCCATTCTATATGATAGTATCAAGTTTGAAGACATAGGCAACTACTTTGAAGACAATAAGATTCACTAAGATACCCATTCTGGTTTGACTATTGTCTCCTTTGGAAATCCTGTAATGTTTACAATGCCTAAGTTTTATTGGTCTTGTTCTCTACTGTTTTGTCCAACTTTATAATATCTAATGAGATAGACAATTCTTTTTAAGGAAACAAGAGACAACGTTGATAACCATTGTTGATAACCTTGTACTCTGTTCTACACCATGTGCTATGTCTATCCTTGGTTTTGACTGACAGCTTTGTTTTGCCATATTTGACTGTATTCTCTCCCCCCCCCAAAAAAGTAATAAGCACTAAGGAGTAATAAAATCCAAAATGTGTAAATTTTGTTGTAAAAAGACAAGGAAAAAAAAAAGAAAAAAAAAGAAAAAGAGCTCTAACGGATATAACAGCAAGTGTGTTTAGGGGTGTTAAATAGCTGACTATATCAATGTTTTTGGATCATTGAACACAGCTGTTTGCAGTCTCCCTGTTTGAATGTCCACCTTGTGTTCTTTGATACTGTGATTTGAGGAACTATTTTCAAGAAGATAGTGTGTAATCTACTAGCAGGTGATTTCTTACTGTTATGTTGTTTTGTTTTGTTTTGTTTTGTTTTGTTTTGTTTTTGTAGTTCTGTATTGCGTGTACCCTTACGCCGCTTTGGTTTGTTTTGTGTTTTTCTCTTTTTCCTCTTAAATTAAAAAAAATAATAATAATAAAAAAAAAGTTGTGGTATTTCTATACAATGGAGTATTATTCAGCTATAAAGAAGGATCACATTGAGATATTTATCAATAAATGGACGCAGGTTGAGACCATACTCATAAGTGAAATAAATCAATCTCGCATGTATGAATACCGAATAGTTTCCCTAATGTAAGTAATGATTCAAATATATAAAAATATGTGGTAATCATGATTCCCCATTATGTGGCCTTGAAGCCTTATAAAGTTTTCACTCATTAATTAGAAAGGCTTTATTCTGGGCTTCTTGATATGGAAATATTTGAAGGTATACTATATGAAGTTTTATCCAAATATTTCAAGGAAAAAGACAGACACTATGGTAACTACTATTAAATCGGGTTATTTGGTGATGAAGCACAAGGTTGCTGAAACAGTCATGCTTTGACCTCTATTGCTATATTGTTATGTCCTGTTTTAACTCAATCTCTCCCTTATTCTTTAAAAAAATTATTTAGTTATTTCTTATGTTTATTTTAATTAAGGGGAAAAATTTAAAAAATTAGGATATATAATAGTAACTCTTTTTGATTTCCTAATAACTTGTTTTGAATTCCTGTAATACTGCCACGATCTTGTTTTGACTGATTAGACTCTGTTCCATTTTGTGCGATAGTATCAAGTTTGAGGGTATAGGCAACTACTTTGAAGGCAATAAGATTCACTAAGATGCCCATTCTGGTTTGACTATTGTCTCCTTTGGAAGTCCTGTAATGTTTACAATGCCTCAGTTTTATTGGTCTTGTTCTCTACTGGCTTGTCCAACTTTATAATATCTAATGAGATAGACAATTCTTTTTAAGGAAACAAGAGACAACGTTGATAAACATTGTTGATAACCTTGTACTCTGTTCTACATCTTGTGCTATGTCTATCCTTGGTTTTGACTGACAGCTTTGTTTTGCCATATTTGACTTTATTCTCTCCCCCCAAAAAAGTAATAAGAACTAAGGAGTAATAAAATCCAAAATGTGTAAATTTTGTTGTAAAAAAGAGAGGGAGGAAAAAAAAAGAGCTCTAACGGATATAACAGCAAGTGTGTTTAGGGATGCTAAATAGCTGACTATATTAATGTTTTTGGATCATTGAACACAGCTGTTTGCAGTCTCTCTGTTTGAATGTCCACTTTGTATTCTTTGATACTGTGATTTGAGCAACTATTTCCAAGATGATAATATGTAATCTATTAACAGGTGATTTCTTACTGTTATGTTTTTTTTGTAGTTCTATATTATGTGTAACCTTACACTGCTTTGTTTTGTTTTGTGTTTTTCTCTTTTTCCTCTTAAATAAAATAAAAAAAAAGAAGTGTGCAAATCACATCCCTAGGGGTGCAGCGAGAGGCAATGAGAGGACACAGAGGCTGTAGAGATGTGAGTCAAACAGGGACTGAGGAAATCACTTCTCCAAAAAAGCAAAGCAGTCTGAGAGCCGTACCCACAGGACACCTGGATAAACCACAGGCCAAAGAAGACTCGGCAGCTCATCTCAAGGGTTGATCCTCTGTGTTCTGTTCTTCATTCAGCTAATGCCTGTGTGGAAGAAAGATAATTAAAAACAGTATCGTATGCCCACCTATAGAATCTCTCCAGAGAAGTAAAGGAGAAAAAAGCAATATTCTTACTGAAAAACATTAAACCAGAATATCTGTGACAAAAGACATTCATTAAAGATACTGCAAGAACGGGCTGGTAGCTCAGCAGCATAAGCGCATGCCTTGCAACCACGTGGTCATGAGTTCGATCCCCAGTACCAATAAATTAAAAAAAAGATACTGCAAGAAAAAAAATCAACCTTTATATCCTAAGAAATACAAGCTCGCATATACAGTTTCCCGAGACTAACTCTAACTCAATTCAAGTAAGAGAATCCAACCATGAGTTCAAACATAGTTCACCCAAACTTACCTGGAGCACAGGCTGTCCGCATGTGTTCACTTACCAGTGAATTATCTTAATGACAAGGCATGGGATTGCATTCAGAGCAAGGTGCCCAGGAAACCGAGACTTTGTACCCATGGAAACCGGAGGACATGGGGTGATGTAGATTCAGAAGGACTCTAGGGCCTTCAGAGAAACAATTCCGGGGCATAAATTTGCAAGAGCATCATTCAACTTTCAGAAAGATTTCCATATCTCTCAAAAGATCAAGGAAAAAAATTTAAGTTACTGGACTTCTAAAGAAATACCCCAAGAAAAGAGAGACAAATTCCCCACTTTGCACCACAGGAAATCAGGCATCTGCTTCTTCATTTGCTTGCACCCTTCTAAGGGGCACAGAGTACCTTACTCATACGCTGTGCCTGGATTTCCTCCTTCAAAATTGTGAATGAAAATAGTAATTACATTCAAAGGCTATTCTTTCATTCATACCTCCCTTTTCAGTCCAACTGTTGTTTTGAAGTCCACTTCCAGGTGGTGAGAAGAGAAAATGCCTGAAGGCCAGTCTGTTAGCTGCCCAGCTAACAGTTCCTGTCACAGTTCCTGTTACTTCTGTCTCCTAGAAACCGCTGGTCACTGTGATGCATATTGTGAGAATCAGTCAAAGAGCGAACTGCTCTGCTCTGTGCTTCCCCTTTCACCTCCTCCCTGGGCCTGCAAGGCCGATATTTTGGAATGATTATGATCAGCACCCACTGACATAAAATAAATCTGCCTCCAAATGCTGGGTGTTCTTTTGGTGTTTCTGCTGCTGTTGCAATAGGACAGAATTAGTGTTTAAACAGGAAGTCCAGGTGCACGGACCCCTGCCAGACTGAAACAGCCAGACCCTAGCCTCTCCCGTGAATCAGCACCATTTCCAGACGAGGCTACCAAAAACAAAGGACACATCGGCGAGCAAACCCAGTCTGGGAGCCAGCACCATGTGTGGACCCCCACTGGACTGGGATGGCCAGATCCCAGCCCTTTCCAGTGTGTGGGCTGGCAAACAAGGAACAGCCACCCCACCCCTGGCAGCCATAAGCAACTGTTTTATCCGGAAAACCACAGGCTGTGATGATAGCTATGGAGGTGAAAGGCAGCTGGATGCCTGTGGTGCTTTGGAGTTTCACTACCATTACAGGTCTAAGGCCAGTGGTCTGATCATATGCTCAGCAGAGATACCCAGTGTGGCATCCAGTTGGGATCTCCTCCTGAGGGTTGTGGCCATTGTTGGTTCCCTATGGTCTTGTTTTGGAAATCCTATACCATTTCCATTGTTTTGTTGGGTTGGGTTTTATTCTCTTTTGTTTTGTTTGATTATGTCAAATCACATGGCAGGAGAAGTTATTTCAAAGATAGCAAGATATATTATGGTAGCAATTTTGGATTTACTGTTGGCTTATTGTGAAGTCCTTTATTGCACTGTCTTATTTTTATTGCTTCTATTCTGATCTGTTTAATTTTTACTATGTCTGTTCTGTTCTGTTTCATTTTTACTATGTCTGCAGCTATTTTGAAGACATCAAGAGGCATTACTGCAACTTTCATTGATTTCATAACGTTTTTAGGCCTGTATCTCTTACACTGGTTTGTTTTGACTGGTTTTATTGTTTTATCTACTTTAAAATAAATAAAAATATTTAAAATAAAATAACGTGAAAGAGAAGTCCAGCTGGTTTTGCATGCCATTTGCTGCTTCACAGGCCTAGAATAAACCAGACACTGATGGTGAACTTCTGAACTGCTAGTGCGCAAAGCTGGAGCAGGGAGACTTCCCCGGCCAGGCCCACGTTAGGACCTGCTCAGAAGCTGGGTCGCCAGGGTGGCTCATCACATCTCACCCCATGTTTCAAGGCTGCCTTAAAAGAAGAAAGACGCTCAGTTACTCTGTCTTGGAGGCTGGACGCCACTCTGACTCCCAGCTTGGGATGTCAGGAAAGGGAAGGCAGATCTGGAGGATGGGAAACTCTAGGTTCAGAAAATTGCCTAATTATTCACTTCCTGGCTGAACATCCACCTGCAATACACAATTCCGTGTTGGGAGCTTTTTTAGTGCTTGAAACACTTCACTCTGGCCTTTACAGTTTTGCCAGTCTTCTGGAATCCTAATGGTTTTACTTTAATAAGTGATTTTTTGCTTTTCTCTGACAGCTTTTAAGCTTCTGTCTTCCTATTGGACATCTGGGATTCTGAATATGAGATGTCCTGGGGAACTACTTTCAGCATTGTACTTATTTGGAAAACCTAAAAACTTAAAGTATAATAACCAAGCAATATTAATAATGAAGTGAAAATCAGAAGAAAAAAACGGAAAAAAGAAAAGCAGCCAAGGTGACCCACTTCCAACAAAGAAGCAGTAACACATAAATATACCCAAAATAAAACTAGAACCAAGAATAAAAACCTCCACTCAAACGGGGCGAGGTGGTACACGCCTGTAATCCCAGCACTCGGGAGGCTGAGACAGGAGGACCTTGCAAGTTCGGGGTCAGCCTGGGCTACAAAGGGAGCTCAAGGCCAGCCTGAACTGCGTAGCAAGACCCTGTCTCAAGAAAGACCAAAAAACTCCTGAAACTCCCATACCTTGTCAGAGCTTCAACCCTGAGCTACCCCACAGCTCTGCCCGCATCAGCATCATGGTCTGGCTGTGAACGCAGAGCAGGGTCCACCGTGGGCCGGACAGCTGCCTGCCTGAATGGGGGTGTGGGGCCTGCTCCCACTAAATGCATGGGCTGCGGGCTGGCGCGGCCTCCTCAGGCCTCTGAGGCTCTGAGGGCTGGAGCCCACTTAGAGGTGTGGATATTACGATGTCCCCTACCGCCTCCTTGCCTAATAGATGCCAAAAAGCCACTGACCCCAGCACGGCTGTCTCTGCCCCTAGCTGTCCATCTGGCCAGCCCGGCCTGCAGACCCAGCACCACCCAGGCCCCCTGAGGCCCCTGCCCAGTGCACAGCTGCGGGCTGGCCTCACGGTGTCCCAGCCTGCCCGACATGCGGGAAGGAGCAGGCCCGCATCCACTGCCTTCCAGCTCTGCCAAGTTGCTCTCTGCTTTCCCAGACGTCCCCGGCTGTTTGTCCCTCCACACTGTGTCTGTCGTAGAATCAGTGCTCTTAGTGGGAAAATACCCCTAATTTCCATAGGTAATCTAAGAGGACGATGATTGTTACACTGTGTATCGTCATCAAAGTCATTACAAGACACAAACCAAGAAGATTACTACAAAAAAAGATACCAACATAAACTTTCTCTTCAATGAGCTAAGAGTAAAGATGACTGCAAGTGGAACAAATTAACGCAGGTATTGAAACGTACCTAAAACACTGCAGGATGGGACTGCAGAAGGGGCTGACCGCCTCCCTGCTCCCTATTACTGCTCCTGTTCTGCGCTGCGCAGCTCTCCCGTCCTCTGCAGCCCACCAAGCAGGGGCCAGGGGTCCCCCGGGATGGCACCGGTGGGGTGCCGAGTGTCTGGTGTGCAGCTCTCCTGTGGTGCATGGGAGAAGTGACTTTTTATTTCTTCTGTGTCCTCCCTCAGCCCGACCCTCTCCCCGCTGGAGGGGGGCAGGTCTGGGGTGGAGGAGCGTACTGTGACCCCAGTGGTCTGCTTCCCTTCACACTCCCCAAACACCAGGCTTTAGTCCAGCTAGGTTTTCATTTATCCTCCCATATCTGACTCTCTCACCCAGGGTATCTGCTTAGCTCCAGCACCAATTCAGAGGCACTCACCTCCTAGGTGGTCATTCTCACTTCTCAAATTCTTTTTTTACAGTACACTTGGTGACAACAAAAAATAATAATAAAATGAAGATGTCCTGTTAAAGGTCAAAGCAGGACTGAGAGAACAGTAACAGGTAATGGCTCTTTACCCCAAGGCTCCCACCAGTGAGCAGTGCAAGTTGGAAAAATTACTACAGCACTCACAGTTGTCAGGAATCCCACTGTGAGGACCTGACCCTTCGGATATACATGTTTAAGAACTACAACAGCACAGGAGTATGCCTTATTATAGGGACACAATCCAACTGTCTCGCAGAAAGTGTGTTTTGTTATCGGTATGAAAATCCTGAGGGGCTGTGGGGCACCTGGGGGGAAGAGCACCTGCATACCTGGCATAGTATGCCCACCACCAAAGAGGAAGAAAAAACAACCATCGGTACCCATCCATGCAATCACTATTTGGAATTTTTAGTATTTATGAAAGAACGTGTAAGTTCAAAATGTACTGATGTGAAATAAAAATCCAGGGTGTTTGGATGCATGAGTGAGAAGTAATGTGAATAGAATTCAAAGTAGAAAGTAGTTATTTGTAGATTTTTACCTTCATCAACTTCTGCAAGAATAAAAAAGAAATTTTAAGAGTTGTTACCTATTTTGAGAGGATAATAACAAATGGAGGCTTTCAATAGTTCCTGGTTTTTGAAAAGATGTGAATGCATTTTTTTCAAAGTCTAAGTTAATTGGGAAAAAATTTATAACTTGTTTCTAGATACTCCCCATAACATTATCAACTATTTTTTCTCTTATTAGTTATAAAAATAATTTGATCATGCATTTTTTGAAGAATATCTTTTTTAACTGAACAGAATCAAAGTTCATATTTGACTAAAATATATGTATAGTTCTCACAATAAGATAAATTGACCAAGCCATTTTAATAACTGTTTTATTATTTTGAAGGTAGTAAAATACAACAGAATAAGATGGAACAAAGCCAACTGAGACAGTCTAGTGAAATTGATAGAGAACTTCACAGCAGGTTACTGGGATAACAGCAATAGGTACCACAGTATATCTCATTATCTTCACAATAGTTGTTCTTTCAATCAGATACAGCAAAATCAAACAAAATACAGAACTTATCAAAACAGAATATTGACTAGAGCAATACCATTAATCAGAACAAAGCAAAACAGTGATAAAAATATTTGCCTTTAAAGAGATGTTAGAAGGAAATCCCCCTTATTTGCTATATTGCATATGGTCAACCTCCCAAGAGATGCTCAGATCTCTGGCTCTCACTTCCTAAGCGGGAGGGGGTGGTTTGAGTCAGCCCGCACACAGGTAGGCTCAGAGCCGCTTACCAGGGAGGTGAGCGGGCTACTTGGTTTCCCACCACCCTAAGTTCCAACATGGCGTGGATCTCAAGAGAAGCTGATGGTCCTCACCCTCGGGCAGCCACAGCCTGCCACACCACAGCCACTTACCAGAGGGGCAAGCTGATTGGTCATCAAGCCATTTTAACAATACTGCATGCAAATCTTCACATGAGATTGTCAGTTGTCTGCCTTGGGAACCACCGAGGGGATTGGTAAACTACATTTCTGGGTACGTCAGGTGGGGCGTGGAGGTCTGACCTTGGGTACCATGGGTGGTCCCCAGCTTCTTCCTCTCTAGAACTTCCCCTGTTCTGCTTCCAGGCTGACAGAACCAACATCTTTCCTCCAACATGATGTGTCTACCTTAGAGTAGCCAATCATAGACTGAATCTCCTGAAACCTCTTACCCTTTAATCTGTGGGTATGTGTTAGGGTCTGTGCCTAGACCCCCAAACCCCCAAATGGATACACAGTGAAGGCTCAAAGGAATGAATGAGACACACATCATGGTCTTTAGGGCTGCAGGAGGGATGCAGTCCTTGACAGAGCTCGTAATTCTGCTAAACGGCCGGCTGACTGACACTGGCAGCCCATATTTAATCAGAAGGAGTTGAGTGGGCAGTGGAGGAAACCTGATCAGGATCAGAAAATCTCCAGGTGGCCTCAGCTGTGGCCTGTCTTACCCCAAGTTGTCTCCTTGTTCTCAGTTCAGCTATGCCCCAGCCACGCCACAGCCCTGCGGGTGTGCTCGGCTTCAACACTCACCAATAGGTATGGGGATGTATCTGTGTGACAGGACAGCTTACTAATACAACTCACTCACAGTAAAAACTCTTAGAGCAGTGACAGACAGACCTCTACCTCTTCCTTAAGCATCTGCCACCACATCTCTATTATGGTTTCTGTAAATATTTGGGCTTTTGTTCTTCTGCTAAACAATAACTAAGCACTCATTTCTACTTGGATTGTACTGTTCACACAGCTTCTTTTCTTGGTGGGGATGGGGTGAGACTGAATCTCACTCTGCAGTCCAGCCTGGCTGCAGACTCCCTGGGGTCCTCTTGTCTTCCATACAGACTTTGAAGTTATTTGTGTATCACGATGTGTGTTGGAGCTTCTCTTTCTCTATAACTGTGGCTTACATGAAGGTGAACGGTGTATTGTGTCTTAGGGTCACATCATCCCTGTGACCACCTTTTCCCAGTACAGAGCATAAAGAGCAAGACCAAGTGGACATTCCCGGCGGAGGTTTCAGGAACTGACTCACAAGAATGGACATAACAGGACTTCCAGGAGAACATGGTGGACAGATAGCAGCAGCTACGGAGGCTCGCTGAAAGACTCGGCTTAGAATTCAGGAATGGTGCGGACTAAGGAGTCATAAGCAGGTGGAGATATGCTCTGCTGACCCAGGATGAACTGGGCTGAGAGAAACCAACTTGGAATGCAGTCCTGGTGCTAGAACAGGAACAGAGGGGCCTCAGTGTGGAGGCTGGAGCCCACGCCATTGGAAGCCTCGATTTGGGTTTCCCACCGCTTGGCAGCTGTGTCTACATCAGCTGGGCAGGGAGAGAGACCTGAGAACCGGAAACGGCGAACAGAGTTGAAAACAGGACAGGCAGAGAGCCGTGCATTGATTTGCGGTGAGGTGAGTGAGAGAAACTGACACTCTCCCACAGTTTAATGAGACTCCAGCAGAAGACATTCTGGAACTGGGCAGACTTGCGGGAGTGGGGCGCTGCAGCGACCTCAGCCATGTATCCCCTTCTCAAGTGGGATTGGTGAGAAGTGCCTAACCTACGTGACGCTGCTGGTGGAGACCCAGTAGGCTAGCACAACCCAGATCCTAGAGACTGAGGGTGGCCTGGAGTGGCGGGCCCCGCATAGGCTGCCTGGTCTACAATTTCCTGGTGTGTTTCGGTGGGTGGGAACACCTAGCCAGCGCAATTCAATCAGGCTGTGGCTGACAGGGAAGGAAGCTGGGCCTCCTATATAAGCTTGCATATATAAGGAACAAAGAATATGGGAAGAGGCAGCAACAAGAAAGGCTCCTTGGCCCCCAATCCTGAGAAACAGGCAATAGTGGGCACCGCACCAATAGACATAAAGCATCATCTAGAGAGCCTCATAGATCAGTTCAGGAATGAAGTTATTAATGACCTGAAGCTAGAAATAAGCAGAATAGTTAGAGAAATGCTAAGCACCACCCAAGAAAAAACAGATGGTGGAATGGAAGAACAGAAAAAGAGGGGAGAATTTTTTGATGGAGAAAATAGAGAAAGCATAGAATACGTGAAGCAGGTTCAAAGAGACTACCAGGAAACTAAAAAGTCTATCAAAAACTGGCATGACAGCTTGAAAGAAACTAAGGACAGACTATCTGAACTGGAGTGCAGATTTGTAATATGGGAGAATGAAATGAAAAACTTCCTAAAAATAACAAAGAAACAAACAGCAATAATACAAAGACTAGCAGATGATAAGAGGATCCATAACTTAAGAATTAAGAACATATAAGAAGAAGTAGGGACACAAACCAATGAACTACAAAAGCTACTCACAGAAATAATCCAGAAGAATTTTCCTAATTTAGCAAAAGGTAAAGATACTCAGATGTATGAGGCATACAGGACCCCAGCCACCTACAACCCAAACAGAGCAACACCCAGGCATACAATAATAAAAATTCCAGAAATTCAATACAAAAACAGAATATTAAAAGCTATCAGAGACAAGAAACAGACCACTTACAAGGGAACACCCATCAGAATTACAGCAGATTTCTCTGCACAAACCATCAAATCACAAAGAGCGTGGAAATAATTCAAGCTTTGAAAGTTAATAATCTCCAGCCAAGATTGATATGTCCTGCACAACTATCTATGGAAATTGATGTAAAAACAAGGTGCTTCCAGGATAAAGAGGAACTAGGGGAATTTGCAACCACCAATTCAACTCTACAGAAAATACTGCAGGGTATTCTAAAAAAGAAAAATACAAAGAATCCAGAAATAGTGGCAGAGGGGCCACAATGAATGGAGCAGAAAACAAAATGAAGAAGACAAACTGATAGCTAATGACAGAAAAAGAGCTCAACAGAAATGAGGCAGAGAAGATTGGATGATAGGAACAGCTATTTTGGAGAAAATGACATCTTAATAGGTAATACTGATTTAGTATCATCTTGTTTTGAAGTCTCATCAAGCTTTTGTTCTTCTGTCTCCATTGGTCTAAACAGGTTGTATCTTATCGGATTTTATTATGTACGATCGTATAAGCAAAAACTTTTAAAGACAAGGAGATTATACAGAAACCATTGTTCATTTTCTGTTAGTTGATTCTAAATACCCTGTAATGCTGTCATTCTCTTAAATGGTTTTAGATTGTTTTGATATACTTGATGCTACAGTATACGAAGTTATACTCAAAGATTTTAAGGAAAGAGACAAAATGATAACTACTTTTATGTCAGGATTATCTTGTGGCGAAACACTATTCTGCTTAAATGGTTATGTTTTGATCTGTGCTGTTTTATTGTTATGCCCTCTTTTATCTCAATCTCCACTTCATTATTTACTTTTTTATTTTTATCCTTTTAATTAAGGGAAAAATTAAATAAAAAATAGCAGGATATATTATAGTAACCCACTTTGACTTTCCATTATCTTGATTTAAAGCCCTGTATTACACTCACCATCTTGTTTTTAACTGATGTCCCCCTATTCTGTTTTGCTTGATAGTACCAGGTTCAAAAGTTTAGGCAACAGCTGTGAAGATAGTGAAATTCAGTATGACCCCCATTTTTGTTGACTTTTCTCTACTTTTGAAGACCTATAATGTCTCCAATGTTTTGGTTTTGTCAGTTTTGTTCTTTACTGTTTTGTTCAATTTTATTATAACTGATGATATAGGAAATTCTATTAGAGATAGCAGGAGGCATTATGGTAACCATTATTGATCACCTTGTATTATGCTTTTACATTATCTATTATGTCCACCCTTTTCATTTGATTGACTCTGTTCTGTTAGGTCACATTTGGTTCTACTCCCTTCCAAAAAAGTAATAAGAACTGTGGGAGCAACAAAACCCAAAATGTATAATTGTCATTGTACAAAAGAGAGGAAAAGAAAGTGCTCTAAACGATATAACTGCATGTATATTTAAGTGTATAAGATAGAAAATGATATCACTGAGTTTTATTGGATCACTGAACAGAACTGTTTGCAGTCTCACTGTTGGAATGCCCACTTTACAAGCTTTAATTTTGTGACTTGAACAATTATTTCTAAGATGACAATATGTAATCCATTAACTAGTGATTTCCTATTGTTTATTTTTTCTGTAAATCTATATAACTTAAAAAAAAAAAAAAAAGAATGGACGTAACGGTCTCCCTTAAAGTAAAGGACAACACTAGACCCTGAACCACAAAGAAGACACCACTGAGCTTAAGAACAGGCAGTGTCTCGGTGAGTCAGGATATGTTCAGTGATTAGTGGCACAGAACTGTTAAGGGTGCTCTGGAATTTGGGTTTCCAAGAAAGGGGCTCTTGTCTACGGCCATACCACCCTGAACCCGCCCGATCTCGTCTGATCTCAGAAGCTAAGCAGGGTCGGGCCTGGTTAGTACTTGGATGGGAGACTACCTGGGAACACCAGGTGCTGGAGGCTTTAAAAAAAAAAAGAAAGGGGCTCTTCTGAGCTTCCCAGTGAAGAGTCAGAATCAAGTTGAGAAAATGTAAATTCAATCCAGAATCTTAAGCAGAAAATAACTGTAAAGAAGTATGTGATTAAAACTACTCCAGACCTGAAAGGAGAGACAGACAGGGAGGAGAAACTGTACACATTTCATTCTACGAAACACTGAGGTGGGTAAGTAATGACAACTGTCTTTCATTTCTGATGTATGGATACGTCTGTAACCAATAAAATCAAAATAGTAAGATGTATTCTGCATCATTTCTTCTCTCAACTTTTACTTACTATTTGAAGACATAATGGCTGGTTTCCCAAATATGATGAAAAACACAAACCTAAGAGCATAAATTCTACATGCCTTTATGACAGAAAAAATGAAAACTGAGGTAATACATACATGTATCAGTCTGATGTAGCCATACATGCATGTAAATATGTACATATTTGTCAGTATCAAATAAATATAATAAAAAAGAAAATGAAAAAGCAACTTGAGAATTAAAAGAACAATACTTTTAAACCATACATCTTCTAAAGGGTTAAAAACCAAACTGTATAAGAAACTCAACAGCATAGAAATAAAATAACCTGATTAAAAATTAGGTAAAACATCTGAATGAAGTTTTCTCAAAAGAAGACATAAAATGATCAAAAGCTACATGGAAAACATTGAACATCACTAATCAAACACAAAATGAAAAAGCCACAGTGAGACATGGCACACCCCTGAGAATGGCTAGGCTAGCATCAGAAAGATGAAGAGCACCTGAGTTGGTGGGGGTGTGAACAGAACCCTTGGCCATGGGCAGCAGGGACATGAGTACAGCCATTAGGAAACACAGTAGCAAAGTTACTCAAAGGTTTTCAAATAGAACTACTACATGACCCAGAAATTCCCCTGCCGGACACAAATCCATGGGCAATGAAATCCACAGGTGGAAGCATCAATGCTCCCCTGATTATAGTAGCAACGGTCACAACCGTAAGACACAGAGAACAGAGAGACACCCACTTACAGGTAAAAAGCAGTAGCTAGGTAAGATGATTAAGTCACAGACCCAATGTGAAGCACAAAAGATAGTAACTGTAATATTGTGCTGTCTGCTGAAAATTTGCAAAGAGTAGATTTTAGTTGCTTTTAACACACGTTTAAAACACAGTAACCACATGAGACCATCAATGTTAAACTGCCTGACTGCAGTAACCACTCCTAAGACATTAAAACATCATGCTGTGGACCTGAGATATACACAATAAAAATATTCAATTAAGAAATACTAGGTGCCTGGCCAAAAGTGTGGAAGTCATCACATTACAGTGACACCTGCAGACCCATGTTTACAGCAGCACAAGTCCTCACAGCCACACCCTGGAAGCAGCCTAAACATTCATGAACAGATAAATGGATGAAGCAAGTATTTACCTATATTGGATGGAGTACACCCGAGTGATTCACTAGAAATGGATGCGCCTTGAGACCATCCTGTTAAGTGAGATAAATCACACACAAACAAATGTTACAGAGTTTCTATTTATAAAAAACCCAAATTATAAATAAAAAGAAAAATAAAAGACAGATAATAGGAAGTAGGGAGACTGATCTTTCCCAAGCACGAAGGAGATGGATAGATGGGAGGGAGAAGGGAGCGAAGGGGCAGAGGGTATAAAAATGAACTAAGATGTGTCATGGACTGCAAATACGTACTAATACATAAGAAATATTAGGTACCCTAAGTAAGAGGATTGCACCCCAAAATTAGATTACTACCATATCTGCTTCACAACGGAAATCCTTATATTTTTTGCTAAAACAACACAGAATGCTTTGATCCTCTGACAGTTAAAACTGACTCTAGAAGTCGATCCAGTATCAGCAGCAGTCTCTCAATTCCTTACAGATGATCATTCCTTGTAGCTGATAATCCTTACAAGATTTCTCTTATGAATATGAAGGTAACACAGGATTAAGGAAATGGAACTGGGGAAGAGCACACCTCAAAACCGCTGAGTTCAGTCCCCAAATTAGGAAACCAGTTGATTTCCAGAAGAGCAGAAATGCTCCAGGTTGTGTATCAAGGGCATGACCCTTTGCCAGGCCTTGGGGTTCAGGCTGAGGACTTCTTAGCCACGCCAACCTACTCTGGCAAAGAGAACAGATTTTCGTGAGAGAGGAAAGCCGAGGTGGGACCACAGGCAGCACCAAATTTGAGGGTCACTAAAATTGGCACATCTCTTTTCTACTTTTCTATAAAGTTCAGCACCTGGCAATGGCTTCCTTGCAAGGACTCAGACTTTACATTTATTGCCCAGATGGAGCTGAGCTGTATGAGTGTTGGTGTCAACAACCAGAGACACCATCTGTCCATGGTCCCTCATGCCACCTTCCTATCTGTCCCTTTGCTTCTCATTGCACCAGTAGACAGGAAATAAAATCCAGGGTGGAGAAGGCAGCTGATTCTAGGTGCACAAAGTGGCTATGCAGCTGCCTACATAACATTTGTGTGATCTCCACCCTTCTCAGTGACTTTTACACATCCTAATAGGAAGGAAAGAAGGAAGGAAGGAAGGAAGGAAGGAAGGAAGGAAGGAAGGAAGGAAGGAAGGAAGGAAGGCACTGAGGTGAGGGGACACAGCTGACAGCTATCATTCAGGAGACACTTTTCAAAGGCACAAGAGCAATAGCGCTATGCAGAGTAAGTGGGAGTGAGAAGAGGAGGAGGAGAGAAGAGTGCAGGGTTCCTAGTAGTGCCCAGGAGGAGCTGACCTGGTGGGAGAGGCGGTGGGTGTCAACCTGCAATGTCCAGCTTTGTCTCTTCTGCTCCTGCAGCCTGTGTCTCCCTGAGGACTCGGAGTCAGCCTTGTGCATGCTGGGGCTGCTGGAGAGAAGGTTCCTTTCCATCATTTTATTTTTACTCAATTCTTACAGGTCCTTCTGTGTGGTACTGGACCTCCCCAGATTTTAAGGTTGTGAGTGAACATTTGATGATTGCAGCAATCCTCTGTGTACTGTTTGATGAGTGTTTCTATATTCAGAAAAGCTGGGCATCCATAATGATATAACCAGTAGCACAGATTTCTAAAATACTGGTTCAAGCTTGTGAGAATACAAATTACACATCCATAACAAGAAGTCAATTATGTACTTCAAGCTCTCACTTCATACGTGTTTCTGCGCACTTGTGTGTGTGCTATGACACTTAATCAGATGTGTATGACTACAGTCAGCACACAAGGATCTCCGTTCCTTGCAGTCCTGATATCCACACAGAGCAGACAGGAAGGCAGTGCTGCCATGAAGATCAGATAAGTCAGATTCAGCATGACGTATCTGTACCTTCTTGACAGTTCAATTTGTTATAACCAAGAAATCACAGTTAACTGTGACATCATACGTTTTCTTCTTTTTTCTTCTTTTTCTCCAAAAAGTGTGTCATTTTCGCCAAAAGATTTTTACATAAACTTTATGTCTAGAAATCATGGTTAGTCAATTTCTGCACCTAGTATCCAGGGAATTCCAGCCTCATTTCCATGTTTTTCAAAATTTCAATATTTCAGTTTCGTGAAAAATGTCATTTTTCTTGAAGGCAACATCTTGACTACCTTTACAAAAATAATTGATCATGTATTTAAAATGTTGTCTTTTAACTTTGTAAAAAATGCACTGACAATGCAGAGTGTCTTAGTTACTTTTTACTCATAGCTGACACAAAATACTTGAAGCCCAAAGTTGGCAAAGGAAAGTTTTATTTCTTACAGTTTTTGGAGGTTTTAGTCCATACTCATTTGGCTCCAAGGCAGGCTGGCATGGCTGGGCCACAGTTCATGGCAGCTGCAAACAGGAAGCAGCACCCAGCCAAGAGCAAGAAAAACCTTCCTCCTGCCATTACAATGCATCCTGGCTCCACCCCTTTGTGGGTGGAGCGCTGACACCATCAATCCAAGCACTAGACAATGAACTGATCACAAAGGCATAATGCAAATGCATGAGGCCTGGGGCCACAGACATAAACCATGACACAGAGCATTTGAGTACTTTAGCATTGCAGTAACGTTTTGAATCAGGATTTGTGAATCTTTGGGCTTGGTGCTTTTCAAGATTTTTTCAGTAATTTATTCTGGTATCCTTTCATTTGCTCATAAAATTTAACATGTATGTTTCCATTTCTTTCAAAAATATCATGAATATTTTGATTTTGTCATGGCAAACCTATATTGATTTGGTTAATATTGACAATGTTCTATCAGTGAATGAAAGTGTACTATTATTTCTATATATTTTTATTGTTCGTAATTTCTTTGAGCAGTATTTTGGAGTTTTTACCATAAAAATTTATCATCTATTTGGTTAAAATTACTATATGTTTATAATAAATTATTTTCTTATTTTCTGAATTTATTTTAAGAGAACATTTCACATTTTCTTTCCAGGCTTCTTTGTATGAAATCAATTTATTTGTACATGTTGTATTCTGTCTGGCAAATTTGTTAAATTTATTGGCTCAACAAATAGGCTTTCTTGTGTGTATAAAATGTTTTGGATTTCTACCAAATAATAAACTGTTGTCTGTGAAAAGAGATATATTCTGTGATAGTTAAGCTTTATTGGGTCAACTTGATTGTCTAGAAACCTACTTGGGGTGTGCCTAGAACACATTTCTGGGGTATCTAGGCAGATCATGGAGTGGTGGTCTTGGGTGATACATCTGACCCTTGTCTTTTCCTTCCTGTCTCTTGCTGATCCTCTGCTCTGCTTCCCAGTTACCATAAAGCAAAAAGCTGTGCTCTCCCATTCTCTTCTACCGTGAATGTCTGACTTTGGGGTCTATTCACTATGTACTCAATCCTCTGTAACCAGGAGTTAAACTAACCCTCTGCTACTTATGTTGTGGGGATCTGCTACTGTGTCTCAGCAACTTGAATAATCACTAATGCAGAAAATTAGTACTAGAGAAGTGTGTTCGTTGCCATGAATGGACTCCAAACATGCGGTTCAAAAGTGCCAGGAATTTCTTTTAGAAGAGTTTGCAGAGATGGAGACAAGAGAAGCCTTGGGGTGCTACACATAGAATATACAGGGTGATTCTGGATGGCGCTCAGAACAGAGTGGAGAAGCAATGCAGACAGTAAAAGTGAGGATCAAAAAGTTTTAGCTGGGAAAAGGGATTCCACTTGCATTTGGATTGCAGAAAAAAATGTATAATACTCTCCAAGAAAACATCTATAATTTGCTTATGTCCTGAAACTGTAGAGGCCTGAGGTTAAAGTCAGTGAATTAACTGATCTGGTGGAAGAAATTAAAAGGCAGTGTAAGATTCATGAGGTGGCATGTTACATCCTGATTGTCTTTAGCAAGCTTCATAGTGAAAAATGGTGGCAAAAAGCAGAGTGGAAAATTTTGAAAACCTTATAAGAAGGAACATTGTGCAAATTTGGGGCCACACGAATGAAAATAGCATCTCTTTGTTACCCATTCCTCAGCTGATGGGCATTTCAGTTCTTTTCAAAATTTAGTTATTGAAAATTGTGCTCCTATAAACATGGGTGCACATATTTTTCTGTGGTGTGATGTGTTCCATTCTTCTTGGAAAATAAACAGGAGGAAATAGCTGGATTACACGGCCCCTCCAATTCTAGTTTTTTGAAGAGTCTCCAGGGATAAACATAGTGGTTTCACCAGTCTGCACTCTCACCAACAATGAAGGGTTCCTTTTGCCTAGAGCTCTGCCAACATTTGTTATTGGTTGATATCTTGATGACGGCCTTTATTCATGAATTGAGAATCTATGTGTTTTAATTTACATTTCCTAAATAAGCAGCAATGTTGAAGATTTCTTCATGTGTTTATTTGTCATCTGTATTTTTTCATCTATCTATTGTGTGTTCATCTCAGATATCCATTTTTGGACTGGGTCTTTTAATTTGGGGAGTCTGATGTTTTTAAATTCCTTATATGTTCTTGATATAAGTCTCAGGGACTCTGAGTCTCAGGAAAAGCTGACTAAAATGTTTAGCCATTATGTGAGCTTTCTTTTCACTTTGTTGGTGATTTCTTTTGATGTGCAAAAACTTTTTAAAAAGATGAGACACCAGCTGTTGATTGTTTGAAGTAATTCCCACATGGTTTGCATTTTATTCATAAACTCTTTGCCTAACCCTATGTCTTCAAGATTTCTACCTGTCTTATCTTTCAGTAGATTTAGTGTCTCTTTTTTAATGTTGCAGGTTGGCTTAGCTAATGCCAACTTTTGCCCTGTATTTGATCCTAAAGTGTGAGAAATTACTCAGTATACAAATCCCATGAGAAAAGCAGAATGAGCTGCACCCATAAAAGAAAAACTAACCTGCTCAACAAAAAGCAAGATACAGGTGTCAACCAAAGTTAATGCAAGATTTTAGCTAAAATGTTTGCAAAAGGATGTGTTTTTTGTGGTTTTCTGTTTCAAAAGCTCTGTAACTTTCCAGTTCAGCACCATCCAGTAGGACTTTGAAGCAGGGGTCTATATGTAACTGGAGGATGAACTTAGCTAATAAAATTCCAATATTAGTTTGACTGCTTGGATTCCTAAATTGTTTACGAACCAACATCATTGAGATCTTTGTTCCATATTGGCTTTGGTTTAGTGCATGATTATTGTCATGGGTCTAGTTTTATTCTTCCACATGTGAAAAGCCAGTTTTTCCAGAACCACTTATTAAAGAGGTTGTGTTTCTTCCAGTAGACATGTTTGGACCCTTTGTCGAAGATGTGGTATCTGAGTGACTTTTTAGTTGTGTCTGCACATTCTAGTCTGTTCCACTGATGCTCAGGTCTGTTTTTTGCCAGTACCATACAGATTTTATTACAGTAGCTTTGTAATATAATTTCGAATGAGGGACTCAAGTGATGTCGTGCCTTGCCTTTGTTGCCCAAGATAGCCTTTATTATTTTATGTCTCTTTAGTTTCCAAATGAAAATTAGGAATATTACCTCTAGATATGTGAAGTATGCTAGTGGTATTTTGACCAGGAATGCATTAAATCTGCATAACAGTTTTGGCAGTATGACCATTTTCATAATGTTGGTTCTTCTTATCCAAGAACAAATAATACATTTTCCATTGTCTGCTATCTTCTTCAATCTCCTTTTTTAGAGTACTATAGTTTCCAGTGTATAGACTTGTTACATCCTTCATTAGGTTGATTCCTAACTATTTACATTTTGCATGCTAATGTGAAAGGTGTCCTGTCTGTAATTTCTCTCTCAGTGAGTTTATTGTGTGGACAGGGATGCTGTTGAGTTTTGAGTGCTGACTGTATCCAGCAATGGTACTGTACCTGTTTGTGAACTTTTGAAATGTTTTGATGGGTTTTGGGGACTTGCATGTAGAGTATCATGTCATCTACACATAACAATAATTTAAATTTTTCCTGTCCTATCCTTATTCCCTTTATTTTTGTTTCTTATCTAAGTGCTCTGGCTAATGTTTCCAGAAGTATATTGAACAAGAATGGTGACAGAGACATCCTTGTCTTGTTCCTGATTTTGGAGAGAAAGCTTTCAGTTTTTGTCTACTTGGTACGATGTGAGCTGTTGGTTTGTCATAGATGGCCTTTATCAGATTCAATTAGAGACCATTTACTCTGATTTTCTATAGGGTTTTCTTGTGAGTGTGTGTTGAACATCAAAATCTCTTTCTGCCTCTATTGAGATTATCATGTGATTTTTGTCTTTGGCTCTGTTGATGTGATCTATTACATTTATTGATTTGCATGAATCCCTCTTGGTCATGGTGTGTAATTTTTGATGATTTTTTGCAGTCTTTGCTAGTATTTTGCTAAGAATTTTTGAATCTATGTTCATTAAGGAGCTTGACGCATAGTTCTCATTTTTGCTTTGTTCTTTCTCTAGTTTTGATATCAGAATAACATGCCTCCAGAAATAAGTTAGGGAGAATTGCTTCCCTTTCAACTTCATTGAAGAATTTGCGAAGATTTGGCATTTAATCTTTGTCAAATTTCTTGCTGAATTCAGCTGTGAATTCATCATGACCAAGAGTTTTCTTTGTTGATAAGTTTTAATTACATTTTTAATTTCAGTAACTGATATTGAGTTAGTCACAATTTTTATATCTTCTTTTTTATTTTGAAGAAAATAAAACTAAATGAGGGAAAATAACATGGAGTCAGTCAAAGCAAAGGAATGCACATCGTACATGACTTAAACCCCAAATACAATGTGATCAACAATGGTTTCCATAATGTCTCTTGTTATCATCAGTAGAAATACCCATATCATCAGAAATAATAAAACTAAACATAACAACAGAGAAGAAAGTCCATAAAAATAAACTTTGGAAACTTAGAACTCCAAAAGAAGATAATAGTTAAACCAGCATGGGTATCATAGTGAATCTTATTTTCTTCAATGTAGTTGCCTATACCATCAGACTTGATACTATCAAACTAAACAGATTTGGATAAAATTCGTCAAAACAAGACAGTTATCAAAGAAAATAGACAGATAAAATCATTCAAAACAAGACAGTGAAAGCAGTACAGGGCTTCATATTTAGTTAATACGATACAAAAATTGCTACCACAGTATATCCTGTATCTTTGGATTAGCTGTCCATGCCATCATATCTAGTAGAAATAGATAAACTAGAATAGTATATAACCAAACTAAAAGGAGCAATGAAAACAATATGGGTTTCAAATCATGATACAAGATTAACAGTGGCCAATGCCTTCCCTTTTTAGACAATTCCTCCCCTTTCACTTTCACAGGGGGCATTGTACATTTTGTATCCCACAAACTCTTTTAGCTTTTAGATTAGGGAAGCAACCTGCTATTTACATAAGTGATTCTGAACATTTTTACTACTGAGCATGATTCCAATTTGTATCCATTTACCTACCATAGCCTCAAGGTTTCCTTCCTTATAGCTGAGTATTTCTCCATTTTGTAAAAGTGTTATGTCTTTCCAACCAATCTGCAGCTAATGGGTGAGCTACACTTACTTTTTCTGATTGCTTGTCACATTATTATATAGAGCATGATTTTCTCATCTTTGACTTTTGATTAATTAACCATCTTTTAGGTTAATTATATTTGCTATACAGAGCATCATGATAGACCATATCTCCTGATATATTCTATCTGTATTTCATTTTGTTAGTGCATCAAGTTCATCTTTGTTAGTGACTATGGCCCACCTTACATGCCTCACCTCTGCTATGATATTTTTTTTTTGCCATTGGTTGTCTACGTTTCCCTTTCATTCCACTGTCTACCCTATTCAGTGAGTACCCTCTGCCACTGTTCTTGAAACTATGGTCTTTTTTCTCTCTCTCTAGAATGTCCTTCCGTATTTTTTTTAGCTTTGAATTGGAGGTCACAAACTCACCAACTTCCTCTTTGTCATGGAAACATCTTGTTTCTCCATCAATTTTGAGAAATAGTTTTGCAGGGTACATCAATCTATGTTGGATGAGGATATTTTCTTTCAGGGGTTGGATTATTTCACACCAAGCGCTTTTTGATTTCATGGTTTGTGTCAAGATTCTGATGGGTTTCCTTTATAGGGGATCAGTTTCTGTTCTCTGACAGATTTTAATATTCTTTTCTTGTGTTCAGTTTCTCAGATCTTGATTATTATATGTCTAGATGTAGGTCGATTTTGGTTGTAGCTGGCTGGTGTTCTGTATGCCTCATATATCTGAATATTATTTCCTTTTCCTATGCTTGGATACCTTTTATAATTATTGCATAAATAGCCTTTTAATTTAATCCATGTTTACCCCTACTTCTTCACTCACATTTTTTATTCTTAAGTTAAAGGCCCTCTTGTCAGCTTCTAGACTTTCTATTGTTACTTACTGGTTCCTTGTTATTTTTAAAAGATCTTTCCTTTTATGACTGCAAGTTACAAACTTGTCTTCAAGGTTTGATAGTCTATCTGTAGTCTCTTTCAAGCAGTTTTTCCAGCTTTCAAAGGAGTTTTTAATTTCCTGGTAATCTCTTTGAATCTATTTCAGGTATTCTAAATTTTTTTTGTATTCTTCATCTAAGGTTTCCCTGCTCTGACTATGCTTCTCTATTCTTCCATCTGTGTCTTCTTGAGAGGTGCTTAGCATTGCTTTTATTATATTTCTTATATCTTCCTTTCCTTGTATCAATATTTCAGTTTTGAATTATTTTATAGTTTAACAAAGTTTGTTTTCATTATGTCAGATGCTTTTGCTTCAAAACCTACATATGTGCAACTCTCAATCTCTGCTGGTTTTACTCTACTGGGCCAGTACTGTTTGGCTTGGTAGCTGGAGACTGTCTTTTGCTACTTCCCGTTGTCATGTTCTTGCTTTATTCCAGACAATTGGGTAGCAGCATCCCTGGCACTTTCTGTATCGGTTATAATTACTCTGAAGTGTGCTGCCTAGTGATTGCATCTTTCCCCAATCTGCTGGTGACTACTGGAGTATAATCAGGGGTGAGGCAGGCTGGCCCCTTCCTTCTGAGCTGATTAACCACTGAGGGTCTACACCATGTTAGTGTGTGTTGCATGGGCAAGGATGGTTAGGGAAACCTCGGCCATGGCTATGGGAACACACACACAGGGACAGGAATAATTCTAACCAATTTTAACCAATCTAGTCCACAGTAGGAGTGGCTCAATGAAACTGGCTATAGTTCTGGTTCCAGGCTTATCTTGCCTGTCTTGGTTACATTTTACTGGTTGCTGAGACAAAGTACTGGCTGCCAAAATTTGGGAAAGGAAAGGGCTATTTCTTACAGTTTTTGGAGGATTCCTCCATACTCAGTTGGCTCCAAGCAGCCTGGTATGGTGGGGCCACAGTTTATGGGGGCTGCAAACAGCAAGGCAAAACTGGCAAAAGACCAAGACACGCCTTCTTCCTGCAATTACATTATGTCCTGTCAACACCCATAGACCGGTGTAGCACTCACATGCCCAATGCAAATGCTAGACAACGAACCAATCACAAATGCACAATGCAAATGCATAAGGACTGGACCAAAAACATAAACAATGATATTCCACCCTTGGACAGATTCACTGTGGAATTTTTACAAGAGATACATAGAAGACTTAAAGCAGACACACTTCAAACTCTCCAATGAAAGCAAAAGGGAAACAATTCTTCCTAAGTCATACCTGGAAGAAATATAAATCTAGTACCAAAACCTGAAAAGGACCAAACTAAAAGTGAACTAAGGTCCAATCTCCCTAATGAACACAGATTCAAAAACCCTCAGTAAAATATTGGCAAACAGGATGCAGCAAATCATCAAGAAGATTACACACCATGACCAAGTGGGATTCATCCCAGGCATGCATGGATGGTTCAACATAAGTAAGTCACTAAATGTAATCCATCATATCAATAAAGTCAAATGTAATAATCACATGATCATTTATATAGATGCAGAAAAAGCTTTTGATAAGGTCCAACACTCACTCATGATAAGAACTGTACAGAAAATTGGAATAGATGGTCTTTACCTCAATATGATAAAGACCATCTATGACAAACCAATAGCCATCATCATATTAAATGGCCAAAAACTGAAGGCCTTTACCTTAGCATCAGGCACAAGACAAGGACGTCTCTTATCACCACTCCTATTCAATATAGCACTGGAAATACTAGCCAGAGCAATTAGACAAGAGAGAGAAATAAAAGGGGCAAAAATAGGATAATAGGAAGTGAAATTATCATTATTTGAAGATGACATTGTACTCTACAGAGAAGACTTCTAAAATTTGATTGAAAGACACCTAGATATAATAAATTCAGTAATTTGGCTGGATACAAAGTGAATGCTCAAAAATAAACAGCATTTCTATACACTAACCACAAAATTATGCAGAGATAAATAAGAGAAGCCACGCCCTTCATACTACCATCCAAAAAAATGAAATATTAGAAATTAGTCTCATGAAAGAAGTAAAAGATCTATACAATAAAGGTCATAAAACCTTAAAAAAAGGAAATCAATGAAAATCTCAGAAAATGGAAACACATCCGTTGTTCATGGATGGAGAGAATAAATAGTTTTAAAATGGCCATTCCCCCAAAATTGCTATATAGATTCAATGCAATCCCAATGAAAATACCATCAACATACCTCACAGACTTAGAGAAATCACTCCTAAAATTCATCTGGAACCAGAAGAGACCAAGAATAGAAAGATGACTGTAAGCAGCAAAGGCAAGGCAGGAGGCATCACAATCTCTGACTTGAAGTTATACCACAAAGCTAGTGTAATAAAATCAACATGGTACTGGAGTAAAAATAGATCTGAAGATCAATGGAATAGACTAAAATATACAACCACAACTACCAATACACTTAACCACCTTATCTTTGATAAAGGGGTCAAACATTTTCACTGGAAACACAACAGTCTCTTTAATAAATGGTGCTGTTAAAACTGGCTCTCCATACGCTGAAAATTAAAACTAAACCCAGTTGTATCACCATTAACTGAACTAAAATCTGAATGGATTAAAGATTTGAATATTAATACAGAAACAATAATCTGTTGAAAGACAAAGTAGGTAAACATCTGGAAGACATAGGAGTAGGTAGAGAATTGATGAACAGGACTCAAACCCCATGGAAAATACTTCCAAGAATTATTCACTGGAATCACATCTTATTAAATGTTTCTGCATGTCAAAAAAAATCTCCAGCATAGTGAAAAGTAAACCCACAAATTGGGAAAAAAATCTTCGTGAACTGTCTCTCAGACAAAGGACTTCTGTCTAAAACATAAAGAATTTTTAAAAAAACAGATACCCAAAACTCAAGGACCCAATCCAATTGTGGGCAACTGAGATGAATGCATGGTTCACAGAGGAAGAAATACAAATGGCAAATAAATACATGAAAAAATGTTCATCATCATTAGTCATTAGAGAAATGCAAATTAAAACAACACAGATTCCATCTCACTCCAGAAAGAGTGGCCAGAATCAATAAAACTACAAATAACAAATGCTGCTGAGGCTTTGGGGAAAAAGGAACTTTTCTGCACTATTGGTGAGAGTGCAGACTTGTGCAACCACTATGGAGGTCAGTCTTAAGATTCCTTAAAAATCTGTGAGGAAGGTCCCATTCGACCCAGCTATTCCACTTCTGGGCATATTCCCTGAAGAACTGAAAACATCATGCCACAGTGATCTATGTGCACCCATGTTAATAGCAGCGTAATTTGTAATAGCCAAATCTTGGAAACAACCTAAGTGTCCATCAACTGAGGAATGGATTAAAAAGTTTTGGTATTTGTATACAATGGAGTACTACTCAGCTATAAAGAATGATCACATTGAGACATTTATAAATAAATGGATGCAGCTCAAGACCATACTAATAAGTGAAGTAAATCAAACTCACATGTATAAATACCATATAGTCTCTGTAGTGTAAGTAATAGTAAGAGTACATAAGAGTTTAGGGTAATCATGATTCCCCATTACATTGTATTAAAGACTTTTAATGACTGCAGTTGTAATGTGTTTGACCAGGTTTTTATTTTAATATCTGTGTGGTACAACCAGCTAGTTTGAGGGAACCAAGTCATTATAATAATCAGTACTGATATAGTATCATCTTACTCTGAAGTCCTACCATGCTTTGACTCTTCTGTTTCTATTGACTCTATCATATTGTACCTTATCAGATTATATTACGTGTGAAAGTATAAACAAATTTCCTATGGAAAATGACATAATATAGTATCCATTCTTTGTTTTCTGTTATTTGGTTCTGAAAACCCTGTAATACTCTCATTCTCTTGACTGTGTTTATACTCTTTTGTTATGTTTGATACTATTGTATATGAAGCTATACTCAGCTATTTCAAAGAAAGACATATTGTGGTACTTACTGTTAATTATTGGTTGTCTTCTGGTGAAATACTATTTTGCCTGCATTGTTCTGTTCTGATCTTCTCTGTTATGTGCTCTTTTGTCTTAATCTATTTAAAATAAAAAAAATAAATTCTGTATTACCTGTACCTTTTTCTGTTTTGTTTTTGTCTCTTTAAATAAAATTACAAACAACTTTGTATATAGTATAAAACTTTAAAAACAAGTAGTAATCAAACCAGAATGTGTATCGTAGTGAGTCTTGTCATCTTCAGTATAGTTGCCTATACTCTCAGGCCTGATACTATCAATCATATCAGTTTTGAATAAAATCAAACATCAGTCAAACAAACCAGTTTTGACTAAGATTAGTCATGATAAAACAGTATAAATCATACAGGGCTCCAGATTAAGTTAACAGAAAATTAAAGATTATTACTGTGCTATATCCCGATGTTTTGGGATATCTGCATGTGCCCTCAAATCTACTGCAAGTAGACAAACTGGGAAAGAATAAAATCTATCTAAGTAGAGTGGTGCGAGTAATGTGGGTTGTAAATCCTGATACACTATTAACAATATCTTCTAACATCATTTTAAGACTCTCTATCACCTTTCTTTTCCTCAGGATACACTATGCATTTTTGGGTCTCATCAAGATCCTTGATTTTAAATTGGGGGGAAGGCAACCTGCTGTTTACCTAAGTGGTTCTGAACATTCTCTCTCCTGGACTTGATCTCTAATTGTATTCCTTTACCTATTAAAATCTGTCTTTCCAATTTATCCACAAATACTGGTCTAGTTGCCCCTATTACTATCTGGTTCTCTGTCACAGAGAACATTATTTTCTCGTATTTGATTTTTTGTCCATGTACTCTTTTTCATGTTAATTATGTTTCCTAAAAATAGCATCTCAGTGGACCCTACCTCCTGATCTACACTACGTGTGGTTCTTTTGTTTTATAAATTTAGTGTATCAAGGTCAACTATATTAGAGATTATAATCTACCTTCTCTGCCTCATTTTTGTTATGCTCTTTTTTTACCATCAGTTGTTTGCTTGTCTTCTTCATTGTGTTTTTGGCTGCATTAATTGAGGCCTCTCTGCCACTGTTCATGGATTCCTAGTACTTCTCTCTCTCTCTCTCTCTCTCTCTCTCTCTCTCTCTCTCTCTCTCTCTCTCTCTCTCTCTCTCTCCTCTCTCGAATGCCCTGAAGTATTCTTTGTAGACTTGGGTTGGTGGCTGAAAATTTCCCAAGTTCAACTTTGTCTTGGAAGCATCTTGTTTCTCCATTAATTTCTAGAGAATGTTTTGAAGGAAAAATCAATCTGGGCTGGAGGCTATTTTCTTTCAGGGCTTGGAACAATTTCTCCAGGTTCTTCTTGACTTGATGGTTTGTGTCAAGAAGTCTTCCATTATTTTGATGGGTCTTCCTTTATAGGTTTTCTGATTCTTGTCTCTAACAGCTTTTAATATTCTGTTCTTATATTGAATTTCTGGGATCTTCATTATTATATGCCTGGGTGAGCTCCATTTTGGTTGTAGGTGGCTGGAGTTCTGAATGCCACATACATCTGTATATCATTTTTTCCTATAATTCAGAAGTTTTCCATAATTATTTCTGTGAATAGTCTTTGTAGTTCCTCTGTTTGTACCTCTGCTTCTTCACTCATATTCTTGATTCTCAAGTTATAGATCCTCTTGTCATATTCTAGCCTCTGTATTGTTACTGCTTCTTTCCTTGTTATTTTTAAAAGTTTTTCCTTTCATCTTCCCACATTGCAAACCTGCCCTCCAGTTTCGATAATCTATCCTTAGTTTCTTTCAAGCAGTTTTGCCATCTTCCCATAGATTTTTTAATTTCCTGGTAATCTCTTTGAATCTGCTTCATGTATTCTATATTTTCTTTATATTCTTTATCAAATGGTTCTCTCCTTTGTTTGAGTTCCTCCAATCTTCTCTCTGTCTTCTTGACAGGTGCTTAGCATCTCTTTTATTAATCTTCTTATACCTTGTTTACTTGGCTAAGCATTTCCC
The DNA here is from genome assembly GCF_034190915.1 of Cavia porcellus. Lineage (NCBI taxonomy): Eukaryota > Metazoa > Chordata > Mammalia > Rodentia > Caviidae > Cavia > Cavia porcellus. The sequence continues at coordinate 5,926,481 of NW_026947496.1, read as the reverse complement.
TTTTGAACCTGTGTATGAGGTCCCAAAGATATCTCTTTATGTCCACTAGTGCTATTTTATATATTGCATGTTTACTGTCCTCATTCTCCTTTGTATTTACGTGTCCTGGGTTAATGTTCTCAGGGTTGGGACCTGGGGACTTTTTCTTGATGCTTCCTCTTCCCATCATTTTTGTTTCTTCCAGGAGGACCTAGTTCTTTCTTTGTTGGTTTACAATTCTTCTAAAGCACGCTTGCTGTGTGACCCTTCCCACTGCACTGTGCTAGTGAGTTGCAGATAGGGGCAGAGTCACTGGTCCCTCCTCTCTGGATCAGTCAACCTGCTGAGGCCTTTACCATATTAGTGTGCACTGCTTCCCCTCTGGGTCAGTTAACTTCCTGAGGCCTTCACTTGATTTGTGTGCTCTGCTGTCATAGGGAACTGATTTCAGATAAGCTATTAGGTCTCAGCCAGGTCACGTTACACAGGCCAAGCTCAGCCCTCCAATCCAGTCCAGGAAGGGAATAAGTGATGGAAGTCACTGCTGCCCCTTGTTCTGCCAGTCCTGCCTGGTGCCAGAATGTCATCTGTTTGAGCCACTTTTCCTGTGGAATGGTTTTATTCCCATCACTCACCACAGGTTGATGCAGTTTCCCTGCTAGGTTAGCTCTCTGTTTGGCTTACTGACTGCTGACCTCAGGGTGATTGTGTTTCCAGGGAGTCAAAGTGGCGGGATTTTGGACCACTTGGTAAGTTGCCATCACACGAATTTGGGTGCTGCAGCTGGAGCACTGAACCTTTAGCTGTTCCAATAGTAGCACCAGAACTGTATGTTTGATTCCTTCTTCTCACTGTAGTTTCTTCTTGGGATGAGAGAATTCATCTCACTCTCTGTTCCATACTCTCCATGCTGTAATATGTTGAATTCTATGTTGACTATCTCAGAGAGCCTCTGTAGCCTGCTGTTATCTATCCACCATCTTTACTCATTTTTCACTGAACTTCTTTAATGAATTGAAAGCAAAACAGTATTTCCAAAATCATTCCTGGAAGCAAGGAGTGCTCTGATAACTAAATCAGAGAATGACCCAACCACAAAAGAAAACTGCAGACTAATCACACTAATAAACATAAATGCCAAAATCTTTTTAAAATATTTGCAAATAGAATGCAGCAAATCAAGAATATTTTACTTATGATCATATAGGATTCATCCCAAAAATACAAGAATGTTTTAACTTGCACAAATAAATAAATGTAGTACAACATACTAACAGAGCCAAAAACAAAAACCACATTATCATATCAACAAACACTGAACACTGCATTTTACAACATCTAACATCCTTTAATGATCAAAAATTGGAATAGATGGTCTTTATCTTAATCTGATAAAAGACCATTTATTACAACAAGGGCCAGCATCACAGTAAATGGTCAAAAACTTAAAGCTTTCACTTTAAAATTGAGAACAAGGCAAGGATGTACACCATCACTGCTTCTATTCAATGTAGTTCTGTAAATGCTAGCCAGAGCAATTAGAAAGGGGAAAAAATAAAAGGAATAAGGATAGTATGTAAGACATTAAATTATCATTATTTGTACATGACATGATACTCCACATGGTAAACCAAAATACTCCATCAAAAGACTTGTCAATTTAATTCAGTCATGTAGCTGGATAGAAAACTTAACACTCAAGCACCAATGGTATTCCTGTATACAATCAAAAACTCACTGAGAGAGGAATTAGGAAACTGCACCATTCACAATAGCATCCAAAACACTGAAATACTTTGGAATCAATCCGATAATGAGAGTAAAAGATCTATACATTGTAATTACAGTACTATGAAGAATATTGAAGTGGATATCAGAAAACAAAAAGATATCTCTTATTCATGGAAATGTAAAACCAACATGGTGAAAATTACCATACTCTAAATATTGTTATACAGATTTATTGCAATACCAAGAAAAAACATCACTAGTATACATCTCAAAAGCAGACAAAACATTCCTCAACTTCATTTTGAACTGCAAGAGACTCACATGAGCAAAAACAGTTCTTGGCAATAAAAATAATGCAGTGAGAATTACAATGTCTGACTTGAAATCTTTTTTTTATTTAAAGAAAAGGAAACAAAAGATACATGGAGATAAAAACATGTATTTATTGTTTCCTTTTCTTTAAATAAAAAAGGGGGGCTGGGGATTTAGCTCAGCAGCATAACCGCCTGCCTTGTAAGCAGGCAGTCGTGAGTTTGATCCCTGGTACTGACAAAAAAATGAAAAAGACAAAAAAAAATGCTATTAACTTGAAATCTTGCTAAAAACCTACCGTGATAAAAACAAGATGCTCCTGGAAAAAAGAAAAGCAATAACAACAAAAGTAACAGAAAAACCCCAAAACATATCTGAGCATCCATGGAACATGGAACAGATTAGAAGGTGCAGAAATGCCTCCAAGTACATTCAGCCAATCTATCTTTGACAAGGAGCCAAACACTTTCATTGGAATAATAAAGGTTCCATAATAAATGATGCTGGAAATTCTGGATTTCATCCTGCCAAACACTAAACCTAAATCCAAGCCTATCACCATGAACTAAACAAAAATGAAAAACATATCAAAGACTTAAATATTAAAACAAAAATTAAAAGCAGCAAGAAGAGAAAATAGGCACAACCCTTGAGGGCATGCATGCAGGCTAAGATTTCATGTACAAAACCCTGATCACACAGGAGATTCTACAGAATAAATGAAATCTTATCTTATGAAAAAAAAACTTTTAAACAACAAAAGAGATCACCAATAGGGTGAAAAGATACTCCACAGTGTGGGAAAAATGCTAGCTAGTTGTCCTTCAGGCAAAGAACTTCTATCTAGAAAATAATGAACTGAAAAATATCATCAGGAATCTCCCCCAGAATAAAGAATCAGTCCAAACATGGGCATCTGGGATGAATACAGATTTTTAGATGAAGAAACACAAATGGATAATAAACACATAAAAATATTCAGCATCATTGGTTATCACAGAGATGAAAATGAAAACAATGGTGAGATTTCATCTCTCCAAAAACAATGGCTGCCATCAAGAAATGAAACAATTAGAAATGCTGATGGGGCTATGGGAAAAAGGAAACCCTTCTCCACTATTGTACACTGGTTGAGTCTGGAGATTTCTCAGAAAACAAGAATTAGAGGTCCTATTCTATTACTGGGTAACTTCCTGGAAGAATTAGAAAGATCATACCACAGCAATACAGGCGCATCAATGTTTATAGTTATCAGTTTACATTAGGGAACTCTTAGAAACAACTCAAAGTCTCATCAGTCAAGGTATGGAAAAAGCAGATGTAAATTATTGGAGTGAATGTAGAATTCTGTTAGGCTCTACCCTTCGTTCCTGTTACGCCTCCCCTCAGGTAAACCTGTAAGAATGAGTCAGGATACAGAGGCTGGAGAGCCAGGTTCACCGTGGTGCAGTCCATAATAACCAGGCCATGGAACCAGCCTAGGGCCTCTCAACACTTGAACGGTTAAATGAAATGGGATGCATATCAACATACAGTACACTTATCAGAAAGTAAATAAGCAAAGTGCTTTAATACGATGAGAGAGAAATGTTTGCAAATCAGAACCAGGCACCCAGGGAACTGAAATCAATGATTTCAGTCGAAAGTTGGAGAAGAGGAGGGTGCTCCTGCATCAGGACATTTCTAAGATTTCCAAGCCCTTGAGGAGGCTTCTTGGGGTGTAAAATTGAAAGGAAAATTAGCATGTGGACATGTCTACACATCAAAGGGGTGTAGAAATCATTTTTAAATGCCCAATTTCTGCAAAAATGCACAAAAGTGAAGAAAAGCTAAATTTGATTTTTTTGTACAAGAGGAGTATTTCATATTATATTTTCATTTGGCTTACTATGTGTTTTGACAGTTTTCATGTAATTCTGGTTTGATTCCTTTTTTGAAAATAGGAGATGCAAATGCTATTATATCATAGGCTATTCTTTCATTCATGGAGCAACAATTTTCACCCCTGGAGGTACACACACACAGGTGCAGGCTGAGGGAGTGTAGGACAAGTGTGACTGACTGAAAGCAGGAGTCTCCCTGGGTTTGGGGTTCCTTTTTCCATGGAACATTCATGGGGATGGGAAAGTACTGCGACTGTAGCAAAGACCACAAATGGCCAATGCTCACAGACTGATGAAGCAGGATAACTTGACTGGGGATTTAGCTCTGCCACGTAAGGACCTGCCTTGCATGTGCATGATCATGAGTTTCATCTTATTATCAAAGAAAAAAAGCAGGATGACCTGACTCTGCCCATGTGCATGGCTGGGGTGTGCTCAGAAAGCAGAGTGATCATCACTGTTTATCTCCTTGAGAAGGAGAGGAAAGCGATTCATTCCATGATTGAGAAACTGCTCCCCACTCTACCTCATAGCTTGGAACCTTAGGAACTGAGGGGAGGATTTGATGACTGGATCTTTACTGTGTCACTGTGCAATCTTCTCTTAAAATAATTAAGGCCCAACTGAGCCTCAGAAAACTTCTGAACTAAACATTGGTGTAATTGCAGAAGTAGAGAGAAAGTTGTACACAAGGGACTAGGATTCTTAAGAGGTTTTTCTTCTCCCAACAAGGTGACAGTAGTGAAAATAAACTCCAGGAGTGAACTTATGATAGCCAAGAGCTCAACAAACCAGAACATATAAATATGACAGGAGCCTCACCTTACAAAACAGGGGCTGGAGAAACACCTCCAAGGCAGACTCATCACAGAACTGACTACACCACACTTTGAAAGGTGAGTAGCTCTCACAAGGTGTGTTTCCTCACACCAAATTATCTTCAGATGTTCTCTCAGAAGCCTCAAGTTTATCTTTCTTTGACTGAGCAAGAAGTTGTTCAGAAGACCTGTGGGCCTTAGGACCCTCACTCTTCCTGAGGTCTTTAAAATACCAGCATCTCAGGTAAAAAGGGGACAACAGGTCCAGAAATCACTACTACAAACATATCAAGCCATTCCTGTCCCTGGGTCCCGGCTCTGACAGCACCAGGGTGCTGGTGTGTTGGCTTGGCATAATGTTTCCTCCTTGCATGATGTAAGCAATCATAAAGTTGTAGAAGCTTTTGAGTTTCTATGAAAAATTGTTTATTTCTTTGTCAGACTTCCGTTGCACTAGGACTCTGTCGGCATCACAGTCGTTTATGAACTGAGGATGTTTCATGTTTGGTGCAATTCTGTTCTTAAATATGGGCTAACTCTGTGACTCTTCACCATGCTATATTCTCCTTTAAGGCCTTAATGTGTATTTTAACCTCCGCATGTAGGTATAAGTCTCCTTATGCTAACACATAATATATGTTCATATCAACATAGTTTATTATACATATGTTCAATAGGGGAACACCTAATAATTACTAAGATTGAAAATTACAGTTGATTTTTAGAGACTTGCAACCATGGAGCTCCTAGTTTATGACTTCTAATAGCAGAAAATAATTCACTTTAATTTTATCCTAGTGCTATGAAATAAAATGCCTTAATTTTACTGTTTTACTCATGAAAATTGAACCTGACATAAATGCTCTAACCTTCCTGAAGTGTAATCTGTTTAATCAAATTTGACATCCTGTAAGTATGTTAATGCAATGCATGTTTTAAAATATCGTATTTAAAACATATTTCCCATGTCATGCTGAGAATTCACTTCTTTCTCCTCTGATGTTTTGACAACAGTCAGAAAGAATAAGATGTCACTGCTGAGTGTGTGACATCTGGGGTTGGTGTGACTCAGAGCTTTGCAGTTTGAGGAAAGTAGGAGGTAGCTGGTGAAAGTAGGGAGCCCTGGACCAAAGACACAGAAACAAAAACAGGAAAGCATTAAAAGGCCTTCAGGATGATTGAATGCATTAATCATAACAGTTTTTAACAAATTCCAGTCTCTGACTGAACACTTGATCAGTTCTTATTCTACACTTGCTAGTGAGTTCTGCTGAGCTAGGCACAACTTGTATCCCATTTCATTCTGTGCTAGACAGGGAGCACATTGTCCTGTTTCTATGCCACTCTGATGTAGAGAAGAATTTTCTGCTTATCTGTTGACAGCAAAAACAATAGCTGACAGAGAAGGGATGGGAGGGGTTGCTGTGCTCCGTGGTGTTCATCTGGAGCATCTGAGCAATGTGGAAGGCAACACACAACGTATTAACCACTGCCAATTTCCTATAGCTCTGTTCGGTAACCTTCTTACTATTTCTGTCTCTTTAAATAAAAAAATAAAACACAAACTGGTGCACTTCAGTAATCACACCAGCAGGAGTCAATCTTGTGGTCAAATCTACTTCTGCGTACTTTATGTTCTCAGAGACCTTCAGTGCAAAGAAATCTAACAGATTCCTTGAGTTTTCTATAGGAAGTAGAGGACCCAGTGTGACATCAATTTCTCTGTGACAAAAGTGACATTGTAGATCCTAGCTGTGAAAAGATAAAATCCTCTCCAGGTCTGAAACACATACACCAGCAGTTTTAGCTGAGAAAGATCAAAGCAGCACTGCTGTCATTGTACTTACTGTAAAAAGAAAACGCAGAAGCAGAGGCTGCAAAGTTAGCAGGAACATGGTTTCCATGGTCACAGCACAGGCATCAGATGTGATGATGGCAGTGTTTCAGTCATGTCACTTCACACCACCCGTGGTCTTTTGAAATCAATTCATGAGAATCTGATAAAATTAAACGCAAGCATAGGAAGCCATGCTGCTTGGGCAGATTTGGGATTCAATTCAGGAATGTTTATTTTGATTGTAAAGGAGTATACAAAGATTTGAACAGGTAGAAAGCTTTTACAACTTTGGAGGTAAAGACAATCTGGCTTATTAATTTGCAGTTGTGCAAACGAGTCCCCAGACCGGCACTAGAATACATCTGGAATAATCTGCAGGAGTGCGCAGCAAGAGGTACAGAGTCCTTCCAACAGAATCTGCATTTTTGCACAAAACTGCAGTCTCTCATAGGCCAGGAAATTGTGGTGAGACTGTGTGTTACAGATATGTATGTGTCATTATTACTGAAGCTTTCTTCAGAAAGCTACGCATGTGCTGGATACATTTTGCCTATTAGTTTAGAAATGCCATCTAACATTGTCAAGGGAGCAATCTCTGTGTCGCTAACTGGAGTTGGCACTATGGGTAACATCTTTGTTTTTGTGAAGTACATGCTCGTATTTGCAGGAAGTGAGATGAAACCTATACATTTCATTCTCGTCCATTTGGCTGTTACAAATACCATGACTCTGCTTTCCAAGGGAGTGCCAGGTACCTTAGCAGTTTTCGGTGTGAGGAACTTCCTAGATGACACAGGGTGTAAGATTGTTGTTTACATGCAGCGGGTGGCCCGGGGCCTCTCCATCTGCACCACTGGTCTCCTCACAATGGTCCAGGCCATCACCATGAGTCCCAGAACCTCGGGGTGGAGGAAACTCTGGCCTATGTCTGCGTGGCACCTCCTTCCCTTGTGTCTTTTCTTTTGGATTCTCAATTCCTCAGTAGGCATGAACTTACTCCTTTATATCACAAGTATAAACAAGAACACATCAAAAGGGAGCATGAACCGTAGTCCCTGTTTTTTTCAACCAGAAAACTCAAAAGTGAAATGGATATTTCTCATGGCCATGGTAGGACGAGACATCGTGTTTTTGGCTGCCATGGGCACAGCCAGTGGTCACATCATCTTTCTTCTCCGCAAGCACCACCAGCGTGCTCTCTGCCTACAGATCTCCAAGTCACTCCACAAAGCTGCCCCTGAGATCAGAGCCTCTAAAAGTGTGATCCTTCTGATGCTCTGCTTTGTTTTGTTCTATTGGACAGATTGTGTCTTTTCTGTATTTAATCATTCTTTCCTTGAGAATAATTTCATTTTATTAGATGTTTGGAATTTTGTGACCCTCGGTTATGCTATTGTCAGCCCATTTGTGCTGATTCACAGAGATGTACACCTGACCAAGTTCAGGCGAGCTCTGTGGAACACAGCAAGCACTGAAAAGCTGCGTGTTCCTTCATCCTTTCCTTGGGTAAGTTCGAAGTAGCTATCAGTTTTACTGTGCTGTAGGTAATAAAAAATCCCCTGTAAGTAGAGGAAAATGTCAGTTATATTCTCCTAGAAAGACACTGGCGTGAGTTCTGAGCTGACACAGAAGTTACTGGATCCTCAGCTGTGTACTCACTGCACAGACTTCAGCCCTGCAGAAAGCAACTCACGTGGAACCTGTGAGTTGGCACCTTCACTCCCAAAGCCACTGGAAGAAAGAGGGAGGTGGGATGGGCCCATCATGGTGTGATGCCTTGGATTTGGAAATATCATGAGAATGTGTTTATCTTAAGTCAATGTATATGCATAAGTATAATTTAAGAACAGCCAATTGTACTATGTATAAGTGAAAAAGTGATATAGGCAATAATATCATGTTCATTTCCATATTCACACTTTGACACAAGAATTTCTTCAACAACAGGCTCTTGCAGATAAACTTGTTCACACAGAATGAAAAACATAGATTGCAGCACTGTTTTCAAAGCAATCACAAATATATTGTAAAATTGGACTTCTGCTTGTTTCTTAAAACACCCATGGATGACTGTATGAGAGAGGGTTGTGCATTAAACCTGTAAAAGAAAGGGAAGGGTGAACTGCGAAGCTATGTGTTGAGGTCATCTGGGTTCTATCTGTAATTAGCACAAAATACTATAAGTACCAGTACTGAAAATGGTATGCGATATTATACTCAATTGTATTGTGATGAATTTATGAGATGCTTTACAAATGAAAGTAATTAAAAGATTAGTTGTCTCATTACAGAGAAAGCTTATAATTAAAGATGTAGTAGACTTGCATTTTTTCTAGATTAGTTGAGTTTTAACTTTTTAACTTTTTAAAGGATATTAATGAAATGTTAATGTTAAATGTGGTTTATTTCAAGACATCATTTGTGAAGGTCTTTATGGTATCCAGCACCAATAGTCAATTTTGTTTTGTATTAAGAATTTTTGATTTTTAATTTTCTTAAATTTGAACAAATGCATATGTCTAAAAAATGCATAACTTTGTTAACAAGACTTTCTTTCAACCCACTTTTACAACTATGTCATACTATTTTCATGATTTCACATATTCATACCAGCAAATATTACAACTGAATTAGAGAGAAGCTGCTGGATTATTAAGTTTCTCTCTTCTGTTTCCTTTCAAGCCTTTTATGTGTCTGGATCTTACTTCTCTAGTAGATCAGGCTGAGTGCTGTTTAGTCAAGATTGTTTGCACCATGTCCACACAGATTTTACACAAATAATTAACATTATTATGTCACACTCCAATATTTTTAGAATTGTATCTTTCTCATACAACTATAGGAAACAACCTCTGTTTCATAGTTTTCCTCTGGTAGTCTCTTCCTAATGTCTACTGTGAAGAACAAAGCCAGCAATTCTTGAGATGATTATTGGTCATAGAATCCAAGGTAGAAATGTAAATCCCAAAAATAAAATTAGGAATGCCACTGGAGAACTACAACCTGAAGAGACGATTGAGCATCACAAATGGAAAATTTCTAGAGAATTAAGGGAAGGTTCTAGGGCTACCGGAAAGAAATGGTTGAGATTTATCTTAAGTTCAGCTTCTCTAAACAAGTGATGTCACATTTCCCACGAAAATTTACAATTAAATTGAGACAGTTGACATCATATCCAAAATCATGAGCAGAAAATTTTTAAAACTAGAGAAGCACAAAATAAAGTTGTTAGAAACCTAATGGAGTGGGCTACAGGAAACAGAAACCATAGAGACTGATGAGTAGAACACACGGAGAGGCTAGGAGCACATCAGCTAGCTGTGAGGAGTGGAACTCTATATATAGATTTTCACCAATAAGTAAGAGAAACTCTGAAATAACTTTGACCAAGGACGCCTGAATACTCTTCGAATTTGTTGAAAGCAATTAGCCTCCAATTTAAGAAACCCCAGATCTCCTGTGGAACAACCTCAGAAATTCTTAAATCTTAATCATATCAAAGATGCTAAAAATGAAATCAAAGACAAAATATTCGAAGTAAACAGAAAGCGTCTATGGTCTGCAAAGCAACAATTTCTGAGTGATAGTTAATTTCACATGGGAAATCTTGAAGTTGGCTGAGTGTAGTGGTGTAAACCTGTAATCCCAGCACCCTCTGTGGGTAAGGCAGGAAGACAGTATTTTAAGTTTAGCCTAGCCAATTTTATAACACAGAGGCACCTGGTTGTAAAAGATATAATAGGGCCAAGGATAGAGCTCAGTGCCTGTAACTGGGCTCATTCCCTGGAAAAGAAACAGGAAGGAAGGAAAGAAGGAAGGAAAGAAGGAAGGAAGGAAGGAAGGAAGGAAGGAAGGAAGGAAGGAAGGAAAGGAGCCAGAGAGGAAAGAAAGACAGAGACAGAGACAGTGACAGAGACACAGACACAGACAGAGATACTGTACTGGACTCAAGAAAGAACTCCACTGATAACAAGGTTTGGCTAACTTCCCCTCTGCCTGATGATTCATGGTGATATGTTATGTCTGTAGAATACACTGTCGGCTCATACACGGTGTCCATAAACCACTGAAATGTCTATACTGCCCTGACCCACTAGTCACCCACCTTAGGAAATGTCATAGGTCCCTCTGGAAGAGTGGGAGACTGTCACTGCACAATTTTGGCAGTCTAGCTACATTCATTATCAGGATTAAATTCTGAATCATTTGAAGAACTCTAGGTGACAAAGGATAAGGAGTCATAAGTATATGGTAGACCTAGACCTTCATGCCTATAGCGATCAAATGAGATGCTGACCTCCTCAGCTGCTCTGTCTCTACAGATGACATGACTTAGTATTCACAGCCAGGGATTTATGAATCTCATCGTTCAGATTACTGCCTGTTATCATCACCATGGCCACCTGATTCCTGGAGAACAGTGTCAGCATGTCACACATGTGAGTTTGGGATTAGATAAGTTTTAATAGATTTAGCAATCTTAGCAAAATGGCGGGAGTGTGTGATTTCCTGCTCAATCCATGAAAAGCTCTAACAAGCTTTCTATAAGATGCTGAGCCATTCATATCAATTTCTTCCATAGATGAAGTGGGTAACTGCAAGAGAACTGAACTAGACCCTTTTTTACACCACTGCCACAATACCCATCTCAAAATCAGTTCAAGATTTAAATGAAAGACTAGAAATTATAGAGCACTCCAAATACAATGTGGAACACACTCCTTTGCCTTGGAATTTTCAATTGGGTTTTGGGTATTACCTCAAAATCAGGAAAACATGGAAAAATTCCCAAGTGGACAAAACCAGGCTAAATAGCTTCTGCACCCATAGGTAATACTCATTGTGGTGAAAGGAAGACCATGGAGCCGGAGAACTGTTTGCAAATTGTGAGCCTAAAATACATCTAATATCCAGAAAAGACATGCACAGAGTGAATAAACACATGAACAAGAGTTCAACATCAGAATCCTCAGGGAAAAGGAAACTGAAAGTGAAGATTTCACCTTTCATGTCATCTGTAGAGACAGAGCAGCTGAGGAGGTCAGCATCTCATTTGATCGCTATAGGCATGAAGGTCTAAGTCTACCATATACCCCATATACAGATGACCCTGACCCAACATGCACACCTTCCAAAGCTTTGTTTTCATTTTATCCTTTTTTCCTTTTTCCCTTCCCTCCTTTCTTCCTTTCCCCTTCATAGTTTCTCATACCTTTTTGAACAATTTTTCCACTTCACAATATCTAGTGTACTGGTCCTTATTTCTTCTTTCTGTCTCTCATACCAGGGAGACAATGCAGTGTCACACTTGCTTACTGAAAAGCTAAAATCTACTTGTAGCATTAAGACATGGAAAGAAAGCAGCCAATCTGAGACCTATCACCCAGCACAGCCTCTTTTCAATAATCAGTGTCCTGAAATCCCAGCAATCAGGGTTTCCAGCTGCACAGCATCCAGGGATAGCTGCAGACTGAAAGTTCAGACCCTCAAGCCTGTTTTCTGTTGAATTCCAGATTTGTTTCTTAAAACTGCTCTATATGTTATTAAAACTGGTAGCTTAATTTACTGCTGTTTGATATTCATTCTACTTCTTTAAATAATCCACTTTCTTTAAATAAGTGATGTATTTGATAGTCTAGTCATTTTTCAAAAGAAAATTTAAAAGAAATTTAAAATATACCTAAAGAGGCCCTGCTGCCACCTCTCCTGCCCGGGGCCCATACTACCACCCCTGGGGACCAGAAAGTGCACATCCAACTGAGTGGAGGCGACTCCGGTCCGGCCCTGCTGCTGGGGCCCATACTACCACCACTGGGGACCAGAAAGTGCACGTCCAGCTGAGTGGAGGCGACTCAGGTCTGGCCATGCTGCCGCCTCTCCTGCCCGGGGCCCATACTACCACCGCTGGGGACCAGAAGGTGAGTGCCCAGCTCAGTGGAGGTGACTCAGGTCCGCCTGCAGCCTCCTCTGGACAAGGAGTACACCACAGCTGCTGGCCGGAAGGAGGGAGCTGGGCCTAGCTGCTGAAACCTGCTCTGACCTCGCCTGTGACCTTCTTATGATCTGGAGACCATGAACACTACTGCCACTGCCTGGAAGAAGGAGCAGTCCTGCTGAGGAGGGGAGCTTTGCTACCAGAAGGGGAAACTGTGCAAATTGAGGATGCTTTAGGTCTACCTGAGAGGACCCAGGCAAGCCTATTTTAATCCAGGGGCTCCGCTGCCCAAGGAGGGAGCTACCACAAGAGGAGTCCCAAGAGCCCAGGACATAAGAGTCAATTTACAACATGACCAGGGGAAACTCTGGAACAACACTTGAAACACAGTAATATAGGAAAATGATAAAACAAAAGACTAAAATGCAATCTCAAATATCCAACCCAACCCAAGAAAGATTAGGAGCCATGTACATAGAAGAAAATACATGCCATATACCTGAAATACCTGAAACAATAGTAACAGAAATAAAGAAGCAACTCTGGGAAGCTTTGAAGGAATTCCAACTACAAATAATCTGTCAGGTAAAAGAAGAAGTAATAAAAGAAATGAAGGAGATGCTGAACATATCTAAAGAAGACACAGATAAAATATTGGAGGAACTAAACAAAAGGATAGAATCTCTGGATGAACAATATAAGAAACAAAAGGAATATATAAAACAGATGCAAAGAGATATACAGGAAATCAAAAGCAACATTGAAAGTTGTAAAAACCGTGTGAATGAATGCGAAGATAGAATTTTGGACCTCGAAGACAAGATTGCAGCCAGTGAAGAGGAAAGGAAAGATCTTTTAAAAATAACAAGAAATCAAGAAATAACAATTCAACACCTGCAAGATGACACAAAGAAAAACAACATAAGGTTGATAGGGATAAATGAAAAAGAAGGAGACAATACAAAGGATGTCAAGAGGATATTTAGAGAAGTAATTGCTGAAAACTTCCCAAACATGAAATTGGAAACTGATATCAGGATCAATGAGGCATATAGGACTCCAAATAGCCATAAACAAAATAAAACTACACCCAGACATATAATAATCAACATTCCAGAAATCGAACAAAAGAATAGAATATTACAAGCTGTCAGAGAGAAACAATAAAGGCAAGAAGAACACGGAGTGAAGTATTTCAGACCCTAAAGGAAAATGATTTCCAACCTAGACTGATGTACCCTGCAAAACTCTCTTTCAAAATTGATGGAGAAATAAGATACTTCCATGACAAAAAACAGCTGAAGAAATTCATGATCACCAAGCCAATCCTGCAAAGACTACTGAAAGACAGTCTAGATACACTTAAGAAAAATCCACTTAACAAAGCAGCCAATTAAATAGAACAGAAAGATAAAGATGCAACAGCAAAATACGTGTCACTAATAAATCAATATATAACAGTTATAACCATTAACATAAATGAACTCAGTCACTAATAAATCAATATATAACAGTTATAACCATTAACATAAATGACCTCAGTGCACTAATTAAAAGAAATAGACAGGCAGACTAGATCAAGAAACAAAATCCAACCATAAGCTGTCTATAAGAAACCCATCTAACCCAAAAGGATACTCACAGACTGAAAGTCAAAGGATGGAAAACAATACTTCATGCAAAAGGAACCCCCCAAAAAGTGGGGGTAGCTATTCTGTTTGCAGACAATGTGAACTTCAAACCAATAATGATCAGAAGAGACTAAGCAGGTCACTACATACTGGTTACTGGAAAACTTCAAGAGGTAGAGATAACTATCTTAAATATATATGCACCAAATTCCAAAGCACCCAGTTATATAAAACAAGTAATATCAGAAATGAAAAACCAAATTAGCAGTAATACAATTATAACAGGTGATTTTAACACACCATTGACACCAATGGACAGATCAACAGGACAGAAGAGCAGCAAAGAGATAAAAGAACTGAATCACACCTGTGAACAAATGGAATTGATAGACATATACAGAGTATTCCGCCCAACAACAACAGAATACACATTTTTCTCAGCAGTACAAGGGTGATCCTCTAAAATAGACCACATATTGACTCACAGAACATATTTAAAGAAATGCAAAAGAGTTGAAATCATCCCCTGCATGTTATCAGATCATAGCGCTATGAAATTAGTAATTAATGATAAAAGATACTGCAATAATCACATAAACACATGGAAACTGAATAACACACTCTTGAGTAATCAGTGGGTCACAGAGGAAATTAGAGAAGAAATTAAACAATACCTACAAATAAATGAAAACACAAATACAACTTACCAGAATCTGTGGGATGCAATGAAAGCTGTCCTCAGACAAAATTTATTGCACTGAATTCCCACATCAGGAAAACAGAACAAATACAAATAAATAACTTGATGCTACACCTCAAACATCTAGAAAGAGAAGAGCAAGTCAAGCCCAAAGCCAAAAGAAGAGAAGAAACAATAAAAATCAGAGGAGAAATCAATGCAATAGAGATTAAGAAAACAATACAAAGAATCAATGAATCAAAGAGTTGGTTCTTTGAAAGAATAAATAAAATTGATAAGCCCCTAGCCAACCTTATTTTAAAAAGGGAAGAAAAAGCTCAAATTCATGCACTAAGGAATGAAAAATGTGAAATCACTACAGACCCAATAGATATACAGAAGATCATAAACAGCTATATCAACAACCTCTACTCTCAAATTTTGATAACACAGAAGAAATAGACAGATTACTAGAAGGATATGAAGTACCAAAGGTAGGTCAAGAAAAAGTAAAACTGCTGAATAACCCAATTTCTATTCATGAAATCAAAAATGTAATTAAGTCATTACCTACAAAGAAGAGCCCAGGCCCTGATGGATTCACTGCAGAATTCTACAAGAAATACAAAGAGGACCTAATGCTGACACTCCTCAAACTCTTCAATGAAATTGAAAGGGAAGCAATCCTTCATAAATCGTTCTAGAAGCAAATATTACCATAGTACCAAAACCTGAAAAGGACCCAACTGAAAAAGAGAACTACAGACCAATCTCTCTAATGAACACAGATGCAAAAATCCACAATAAAATATTGGCAAATAGGATGCAGCAAGTCATCAAGAAGATTATATACCATGACCAAGAGGGATTCATTCTAGGTATGCAGGGATGATTCAGTATACATACATCAATAAATGTAATCCACCATATCAATACAGTCAAAAGTAAGAATCACATGATCATTTCTATAGATGCAGAAAAAGCTTTTGATAAGGTACAACATTCATTTATGATAAGAACCTTACAGAAAATTGGAATAGATGGTCTTTACCTCAACATAATAAAGGCCATCTATGACAAACCAACAGCCAATATCATACTAAATGGCCAAAAAGTGAAGGCCTTTACTTTAAAATCAGGCACAAGACAAGGATATCCCCTGTCACCGCTCCTATTTAATATAGTACTGGAAATACTAGCCGGAGCAATTAGACATGAAAGAAGAATAAAAGGCGTGAAGATAGGAAAAGAAGAAGTTAAATTATCACTATTTGCAGATGATATGATACTCTGCATAGAAAACCCCCAAAATGCCATTGAAAGACTCCTAGATATAATAAATAAATCAGCAATGTGGCTGGATACAAAATCAATACTCAAAAATCAATAGCATTCTTATATACTAACAACAAAATCACAGAGAGAGAAATAAGAGAAGCCACACCATTCACACTACCAACCAAGAAAATGAAATAATTAGGAATTACTCTCATGAAAGAAGTGAAAGACCTATACAGGGAAAATGATAATACATTGAAAAATGAAATTGAGGATGATCTCAGGAAATGGAAATACATCCCTTGCTCATGGATAGGAAGAATAAATATTGTGAAAATGGCCATTCTCCCAAAACTGTTATACAGATTCAACGCAATCCCGATAAAAATACTGTCAACATACCTCATAGATCTCGAGAAATCAATCCTAAAATTCATCTGGAACCAGAAGAGACCTAGAATAGCAAGGACAGTTCTAAGCAGCAAAGGCAAGGCAGGAGGCATCACAATCCCTGACTTGAAGTTATACTACAAAGCAACAGTAGTAAAATCAACATGGTACTGGAATCAAAACAGAGCCGAAGACCAATGGAATAGATTAGAAGATACAACCACAACTACAAACACACTCAACCACCTCATCTTTGATAAAGGGGCCAAACAGTTTCACTGGAAAAATGACAATCTCTTTAATAAATGGTGTTGGAAAAACTGGCTCTCTGTATGACGAAAACTAAAACTAGACCCACGCCTGTCACCATATACTAAAATAAAATCTAAATGGATCAAAGATCTAAATATTAAAACAGAAACACTAAATCTATTGGAAGACAAATTGGGTAAAAACCTTGAAGACATCGGGGTAGGTAGAGAATTCATGAACAAGCCTCAAACCGCAGGGGAAATACTTCCCAGAGTCAATAACTGGGATCACATCTTATTAAAAAGTTTCTGCACATCGAAAGAAATCTCTAACATAGTGAAAAGAAAACCCACAAACTGAGAAAAATCCTAGTGAACTGTCCCTCAGACAAAGGACTTCTGTCTAAAACATACAAAGAATTAAAAAAATCAGACCCCCAAAATTCAAAGACCCCATCCAAAAATGGGCATTGGAGATGAATAAACAATTTTCAGATGAAGAAATACAAACAGCAAATAAATATACAAAAAAATGTTCAGCATCACTAGTCATTAGAGAAATGCAAATTAAAACCACACTGAGATTTCATCTCACTCCTGAAAGAATGGCCAACATCAAGAAAACCACCAATAACAAATGCTGGAGACGCTGTGGGGAAAAAGGAACTCTCCTGCACTGTTGGTGGGAGGAGAGACTGGTGTAACCATTGTGGAGGTCACTCTGGCGATTTCTCAGAAAGCTGGGACTGGAAGCACCATTTGACCCAGCTATTCCACTCCTAGGCATATTGCCAGAAGAACTGAAAGCATCATACAAAAGTGATATATGTGCACCCGTGTTTATAGCAGCACAATTTGTAATAGCCAGATCTTGGAAACAACCTAAGTGTCCCGCAACTGAAGAATGGATAAAAAAGTTGTGGTATTTTTATACAATGTAGTACTACTCAGCTATAAAGAATGATCACACTGAGACATTTATAAATAAATGGATGCAGCTCGAGACTATACTTATAAGTGAAATAAATCAAACTCACCTGTATAAATACTGAATAGTTTCCCTAGTGTAATAAACGATAAGAATACATGAAATTATGTGGTAATCATAATTCCCAGTCACACTGGTTTGAAGCCATATAATGTTTTCACTCATTACTTGGAATGGTTTTAATTTGGGTGGTTTTATTTTATTGTCTGTGATACTACAAATAACTATTTTGAAGAGAATAAGAGCATAATAGCTAGCGCTGTTTAATATCATCCTGTTTTGAAGCCCCATCAAGTTTCTGTTCATTTGTTTCCATTGGTTCTAACATGTGGTACCTTATTATATCTTAATGTATGCGATAGTATAAGCAAGTTTTTTATAGACAAAGAGATAATATAGAAATTGATGTTTTGTTTCTGCTAGCTGGTTCTAAATACCCTGCAATAATTTCATTCTCTTGAACGATCTCACACTGTCTTAATAAATTTGATGCTATAGTATACGAAGATAGACTCAAATATTTCAAGGAAAGAGTCACTATGGTAACTACTATTAATGTCAAGCTATCTGGGGGTGAAACACAATGATGGTTAAATTTTTTTATTCTGACCAGTGTTGTTACATTGATATGTTCTTTTTTTAATCTCAGTCTCCCCCCTTTTTCTTTCCTTTTTTTTTTTAAATTAATTTCTTTCTTAGTATCTTTTAACTAAGGGAAAACTAAAAATAGTGTGATAGATTATTGTAATTTTTTTTGTTTCCCTATTAACCTGATTTGAACCCCTGTATTGTTCTCCACATCTTGTTTTGACTGGTTTCATTATATTCTGTTATGCTTAATAGTATCAAGTTTGAGGGTATAGGCAACCATTTGGAAGGCAGCCAGATATTCTATGATGCCCATTATCATTTGACTATTATCTTCCTTGGAAGTCCTATAAGCTCTCCAATGTGGGTTTTATTGGTCTTCTGTACTGTTTTGTTCAATTCTTTTATACCAGCTGATATAGGCGACTCTTTTTAGGATAACAAGAGGCATAATGGTAACCATTGTTGATCACTTAGTAATCTTTTTTTTTTTTTGCACTATATACTATGTCCATCCTCCTGTTCTAACTGACTCAGTTTTGCTTTGTCACATTGGGTTTTTCTTTGGTCTGTCTTATTTTTTGTTTTGTTTTGGTTTGGTTTGGTTTGGTTTGGTTTTTGGTTTTTTATCTTTTTTCTTTTCCTCTTCAAAGAAAAAGTTACAAGAACTGTGGGAGTAATGGAAACCAAAATGTGTGATTGTTAGCATAAATAAGAGAGGAAGGAACGTGACCTAAAAGATATAACTGCAAGTATATTTCAATGTGTAGGATAGAGAACCATATTGCTGAGTTTTTGTTGGATCATTGAACAGAACTGTCTGCAATCTCACTGTATTAATGTCCACTTTGTATGCTTTAATTTTGTAATCTGGACAACGGTTTTTGAGATGACACTGTGTGATCTATTAACTGGTGAATTCTTACTGTATATTTTTTCTCTTGAAAGTCTGTATTACTTCTACCCTTTTAGTGTTTTGCTTTGTTTAGTTTTGTTTTTCTCTTTAAATAAATTAAAAAATAAATAAATAAATAAATACCCTACAATACTTTCATCCACTTGAATAGTTTTACACTGTCTTGATATGTTTGTTGCTATAGTATACGAAGTTATATTCAAATATTTCAAGGAAAAAGACACTATGGTAACTACTATTAAGTAGGATTATTTGGTGGTGAAGCACTAAGTTGCTGATATTGTCATGCTTTGACCTGTGTTGTTATGTTGTTATGTCCTCTTTTATCTCACTCTCTCCCTTATTCATTAAAAAATTATTTAGTTATTTTTATTACTTTTTTAATTAAGGGGAAAATAGCAGGATATATTATAGTATCTTTTTTGATTTCCTATTAACTTGATTTGAAGTCCTGTATTACTCCCATTATCTTGTTTTGACTGATTAGACTCTGTTCCATTCTGTTTGATAGTATCAAGTTTGAGGGTATAGGCAACTACTTTGAAGGAAATAAGATTCAATGATGCCCATTCTAGTTTGACTATGATCTTCTTCTGAAGCTCTGTAATGTTTACAGTGTTTAGGTTTTATTTGTCTTGTTCTGTACTGTTTTGTTCAAATTCATAATACCTAATGATATAGGCAATTCTTTTTTAGGAAGCAAGAGGCATTATGGTAACCATTGTTGATAACCTTGTACTCTGTTTTTACATGCTATGTCTATCCTTGGTTTTGACTGACAGCTTTGTTTTGTCATATTTGGCTTTCTTCTCTTCCAAAAAAAGTAATAAGAACTATGGGAGTAATAAAATCCAAAACATCTAAATTTTGCTGTAAAAAAGAGAGGAAAAAAGTGTTTTAAAGGACATAACTGCAAGTGTGTTTAGGTGTGTTAAGATAGATGACAATATTACTGAGTTTTGTTGGATCACTGAACACAACTGTTTCCAGTCTCACTGTTTGAATTTCCACTTTGTATGCTTTAATCCTGTAGCTTGAACAACTTCTTTTAAGATTACAATATGTAATCTATTAACTAGTGATTTCTTACTGGTTTTTTTTTGTAGTTCTATATTACTTGTACCTTTATATTGTTTTGTTTTGTTTTGTTTTGTTTTGTTTATTCTTTTTTATTTTAAATAAAAATTTTTTAAAAAGAATCAGTTTGTTATCTAAAAGACAGAAATCTTAGGAATTGGTTATGAAAAATTTAAAGCTTGGGGAAAAATCCAGAAAATATCTCAACTCCTGAAGTTGAGGTAGAATGTAATACTTAACCAAATAAGAATCATGGAAGAAGACTGAATGTGGATATGCCCACACTGGGTTATAAAATTTGAAGCCATTGGATTTCACAGAGGCCTGCATGTGGGGTTGGGGAAGGCAGACCCATTAAACATGAGCATCGGGCTTTTGGAATCAGACACAGGAGCACACAGGTCTTGGAATCAGCTGAGGGGAATCTGAAAGCACAAAGGTCTGAACACATAGGCTTGCTTTCACAAGGCTACAAATCGGTAGGTTCATTTTTCTAGTGAGCTGAAGACCAGCTTGAACTACAAAGGAAGATCCTATCTCAAAAAAAAAAAATAAAGAGAGAGATAAAGTGAAAACCACAACCATATCAACACCAGTGCATGGAATTCACAAGGAAGGCAAGCAATTAAACAGAGGAAAAAGTCAGGAAACCAACAAGAAGGAAATATTATGAGAAAGATAGGCCAATACATATCTGTTATAACCATCAATGTAAATGGTCTCAATGCACCAATCCAAAGATGCAGATCAGTTGAATGGATCATGAAGCAAGATCAAACAATATGCTGCATTGAAGAAACACATTTAACTCAAAAAAAAAAATTCACAGACTGAAAGTCAAAGGAGAGAAAAAATACTTCATGTGACCAGATCCCAGGAAAGACAGGAGTAGCTATTCTATAAGCACACGATGGAAATTTCAAGCTAAGAGTGAGGAAAAGAGACAAGTGTCACTATATACTTCTTAAGGGAAGACTTCAAGAAAAAGATGACAATCATAAATATATGTGCACCAAACACTTGCACCAAACTACATAAACAAATACTAACAGACATGAATAATCAAATAAGAACTAACACAATTTAATGCAGAAACTTAATACCTGTCTCTCACAATTAAGTGTATCAACAAGACATAAATCAACCAAGAAATATCACAATTAAAACTAAGTTGTGAACAAATGGACATGGTAAATGTGTACAAGGTATTAACCCCATGACATCAGATTACATATTCTTCTCTGCTGCATGAGGGACAGTGTCCTGGTTAGATTCTATAGTAGCCAACTGAGCATACTTACATAGGTGCAAATAAATTGAAATGACCTCATGCATATTATCTGAACACAGAGCAATGAAATTGGAAATCAATGTCAAAAGAAATCACAAAAGCTAAATAAACACATAAATACTAAACAAAACCCTCCTAAACTGCCAATGGGTAACACAGGAAATGACAGAAGAAATTAAACAGCATCTACAATTATATGAAAATGCCCATAAAACACATCAGAACTTATGGGATACAAAGACATCAGTCACATGAAGTAAAGTTATACTGGTAAATTCTCACATCAGGAAACTAGAACATGGTCAAATGAAGAATTTAACATTTTCCCTCAACCGCTAAAAATGGAAAAAACAAATCTAACCAAAAGCTCATATGAAGAAGTAAAGTATAAAGAGCAGAAATCAATGCAATTGAGACTGAGAAAACA
This sequence comes from Cavia porcellus, assembly GCF_034190915.1. Classification (NCBI taxonomy): domain Eukaryota; kingdom Metazoa; phylum Chordata; class Mammalia; order Rodentia; family Caviidae; genus Cavia; species Cavia porcellus. The sequence goes on along the minus strand of NW_026947496.1, from coordinate 5,904,470 downwards.
ATACAAAGATTCAAAGAATCAAAGTGTTAGTTCTTTGAAAGATTAAATAAAATTGATAAACCTATAGTCATTCTCAACGAAAAGAAGAAAGAATAGACTTGAGTTCAAGCAATTAGAAATGACAAGGGTGCAATTACAGTGGATTCTATGGAAATTCAGATCCTCAATACCTACTTGGAGAACATGTACTATAGTAAGATGGAAAACACAGAAGCAATGGACAGATTCCCACACAAATAAGAATCACCATCTCTCAATCAAGAAGATATAAATATTCCAAATAACCCCATATTAGTCAATGAAATTGAAAATGTAATGACATAACCAACAAGAAACTCCCTGGCCCTTATGAATTCACCGTTGAATTCTACAAGAAATTTAAATAAGACCTAATGTCACTGAACTTCTTTTTTTTATTTTAATGACATTTTTTCTTTTACTTTTATTGGTACACTTTAGATATACATAGTGATAATAGTCATCACAGGGAATTTCTTCTTGTACATGGTATATCTTGCTTCTTTTTTTCCCATGTCCTTCTCCTCCCTTCAAACCTTGTTCATCTCTTTATTTACAAAAGCTTTGCTTCAATTTTTCCTTTTACTCTTTTTGCCCCTTCTTATTGACAATTTTAAGATAATTTAAGAACAACAGAAAACACATTTTTTCCTAATGAACATGCAGCTTTCACTAAGATAAATCAACTAAAATTATTTTGAGTATGTTGATATTAAAAGTACAAAAGTATCAAAATAATAAAGCAAATCAGAATGAAGTGCTTATTTATATTAGGAGAAAGTGATAAAATCAAGAAGCTATATTTCCACCTCAAGCAGTGAGGAAAAAACAAAGAAGTGAAACTTTTGTGTGATTTTTTTATCCCATACATTATTCTTTTACTTCCACACATTTGCAGATTTTTTCTTTCTTTTTTTCTTTTTTAAAATTTTATTTAAAGAAAGACTAAACAAAAGAGAAAACTGGTAGAAATAATACATACATTCAAAGAAAAAGATAAACAGTAATAAATCAATAGGTGATGATTACAGATTGTCCTCTTACAAATAGTTATTCAAGATACTAAAGTGGAACATATAAAGTGGGGATTCAAACAGTGAGACTGCAACAAGTTCAGTTAAACTATCCAACAAAAACTTAGAAATATGGATATCAATCCGATACACTTAAACATACATGCAGTTATCCATATCTTCAATTATGTTGAGATTGAACAAACCCAAGCAGGCTAATATCACTCTGAACAAAGAATAATACTATTGCTGGGTTTCACATAATGACACTCCAGGATCAGTACTGGGTACTTTAGTGTCTCTTTTTCTTCAAAGTATCTCCTAATTTCATCATGTGTCACGTGGTCTGTTGTCCTAACTGTTTATAGGTTCTACACATGCATGACTCTTAACATGTATTTCTATCCTTTCTGTATTAGAGGGAGAAACAAAACAAAGCAATATAAAACAAAACACATTCCTATAAACACATGAAACAAAAAAGACATATAAGACTGTTGTACAAGGAGTTCTAGCCTAGTTCCTGTGTTCTCTCTTGTTATCTTCAATAGAATTGGCTATACCATCAGACATAGTATAATTGAATATATCAGTACATAACAGTATTAATAAAAACACAATTTTGTATATAGCATAAAACTTCCAAAACAGGCAGTAATCAAACCAGAATGTGTATCATAGTGAGTCTTGTCATCTTCAGTATAGTTGTCTGTACTCTCAGACTTGATACTATCAATCATATCATTTTGAATAAAATCTGTGGATACCAAACAGAAATCAAACAAATCAGTTTCAACTAAGAGTAGTGGTGATAAAACAGTATAAGTCATACAGGGCTCCAGATTAAGTTAATAGAAAATTAAAGATGATTACTGTGCTATATCCCAATATTTTTGACATCGCTGTCTGTGCACTCAAGTAGACAAACTGGGACAGAATAAAATCTATCTAAGCAAAATAGTGCAAGTAACGTGGGTTTTAAATCCTGATACACTGTTAACAATATCTTCTGCCATCTTTGTTAAGACTCTCCCTCCTCTTTCACTTCCCTAGAGTACACTGTGCATTTTTGGGTCTCGCCAAGATCCTGGGTTTTAATAGGGGGAGGAGCAAACTACTATTTACAGCGTGGTTTCCTCATATTTGATTCTCAGTACATGTACTCTTTTTCATGTTAATTATATTTCCTATAAATAGCGTGTCACTGAACCCTACCTCCTGAACTACTCTACATGTGGCTCTTTTTTTCTTAATTTAGTGTATCAAGGCCATCTATATTAGAAATTATAACCAACCCTCTCTGCCTCATTTCTGTTATGCTCTTTTTTGCCATCAGTTGTTTGCTTGTCTTCTTCATTCTGTTTTCTGCTCCATTCATTGAGGCTTCTCTGCCACTGTTTCTGGAATCCTAGCAATTTGTTCTCTCTCTACAATGCCCTGCAGTATTTTCTGTTGATTTGAATTGGTGGTCATGAATTTCTCAACTTCCTCTTCGTCTTGAAAGCATCTTGTTTCTACATTAATTTCTAGAGACAGTTTTTCCGGATACATCAATCTGGTATGGAGAGTTGGGATTGATTTCAGGTCTAGGAATATTTTGCTCCAGGCTCTTCTTGACTTGACGGTGTGTTGAGAAGTCTGCCATTATTCTGATGGGCCTTCCTTTAGGGTGTCTGTTTCTTGTGTCTAACAGCTTTTAATATTCTGTTCTTATATTGAATTTCTGGGATCTTGATTATTATATGCCTGGGTGCAGCTCTGTTTTGGTTGTAGGTAGCTGGAGCTCTGAATGCCTCATACATCTGAATATCACTTCCTTTTCTTATGCTTGGGAAGTTTTCCATAATTATTTATGTGAATACACTTGGTACTTCCTTTGTTTGTACGACTGCTTCTTCATTCACATTCTTTATTCTCAAGTTATAGATCCTCTTGTCATCTTCTAGCCTTTGTATTGTTACTGCTTCTTTCCTTGTTATTTTTAAAAAGTTTTTCCTTTCATCATCCCACATTGCAAACCTGTCCTCCAGTTTGGATAATCTATCCTTAGTTTCATTCAAGCAGTTTTACCATCTTTCTATCAAGTTTTTAATTTCCTGGTAAACTCTTTGAATATGGTTCATGTGTCCTATATTTTCTTTATATTCTTCATCAAATGGTTCTTTCCTTTGTTTGAGTTCCTCCATTCTTCTGTCTCTGTCTTCTCGAGGGGTGCTTAGCATCTCTCTTATTAATCTTCTTATATCTTGCTTTACTTGGCTAAATATCTCCCTTTTGAAGTCATCTATGAGATCCCAAAAATATCTCTTTATTTCCAATGGTGCTGTATCTGTTATTGCTTGTTTGGTGTGATTCTCCTTTGTATTTACCTGTCCTGGGTTAATGTTCTCAGGGTTGGGACCTGGGGACTATTTCTTGTTGCTTCCTCTTCCCATCTTTTTTGCTTCTGCCAGGAGGCCCTGGTTTCTAACTTTGTTGGTTACAAGTCTTCTGAAGCATGCTGGCTAGGTGACCATTCCCACTGCAATGTGCTAAGAGTTGTAATAGGGGCAGCATATGCTGGCCCCTCCCCTCCAATCAGTCAACCTGTTGAGTCCTTCACTGCATTAGTGTGTGCTGCTGCCACAGGGAATTGATTTCAGATAAATTATTGGATCTCAGCCATGTCACGTTACTCAGGCCAAGCTCATCCAACATTCCCATTCAGGAAGGGAACAACTGACTCAAATCACTGTTGCCCCTTGTTCTTGCCAGGCCTGCCAGGTGCCAGAATGTCATCTGTTGGAGCCCCTTTTTCAGTGGAATGGTTTTATTCCTATCACTCACCAAAGGTGGATTCAGGTTCCCTGCTAGCTCAGCTCTCCATTCAGCATGCCGACCCCCAACCTCCATGTGACTGTGTTTCCAGTGAGTCGAAGTGGCAGGAATTGGACAGCTTGGCAAGTTGCTGCTACACGAGTTTGGGCATTGTAGCAGGAGCACTTAACCTTTAGCTATTCCAATTGTAGAACCAGGACTTTATGTTTGATTGGTTGTTCTCACCTTAGTTTCTTCTTGGGATGACAGAATTCATCTCTCTCTCTGTTCGGGACTCCCCACAATCTATTATGTTGAATTCTAAGTTGACTATTTCAGAGAGTCTCTGTAGTCTGTGGTTATCACTCTGCCATCTTTGCTCATTTTCCACTGAACTTCTTTAATGAAATTGAAAGCAAATCAATATTTCCAAAAGCATTCCTAAAAGCTACTATTGCTCTGATAACTAAATAAGAGAATGACCCAATCACAAAAGCAAACTGCAGACTCATCACACTAATAAACATAAATGCCAAAAATCTTTTTAAGATATTTGCAAACAGATGCAAATATCTTAAAAAGATTTTTGGCATTTATGTGCCAATCTTTGGCATTTATGCAGCAAATCAAGAATATTCTATGTCTGATCACATAGGATTCATCCCAAAAGTACAAGAATGGTTCAACATGCACAAATAAATAAATGTAGTACAGCATACTAACAGAGCCAAAAACAAAAATCACATGATCATCTCCATAAACACTGAACACTGCATTTAATGATGTCTAACACCCATTAGTAATCAAAAATTAGAAAAGATGGTCTTTATCTTAATCTGATGAAAGACCATCTATGACAAACTAATGGCCAGCATCATAGTAAATGGTCAAAAACTTAAAGCTTTCACTCTAAAATCGAGAACAAGGCAAGGATGTACACCATCACTGCTCCTATCCAATGTAGTTCTGTAAGTACCAGCCAGAGAAATTAGGCAAGAGGAAGAAATAAAAGGAATAAGGATAGGAAAGTAGGATATTAAATTATCATTATTTGCAGATGACTTGATATTCCACAATCCTCCATACAACCCCAATACTCCATCAAAAGACTTGTCAATTTAATTCAGTCATTTAGCTGGATAGAAAAATTAACATTCAAACACCAATGGCATTCCTGTATACAGTGAAAAAACTCATTGACAGAGGAATTAGGGAAACTGCACCGTTCACAATAGCATTCAAAAGAAAGGAATACTTTGGAATCAATCCAACAATGAGAGTAAAATATCTATACATTTAAATTGTAGTACACTGAAGAATATTGAAGTGGATAGCAGAAAACAAAAAACATATCTCTTGCTCATGGAAAGGTAGAACCAAAATGGTGAAAATTACCATACTCTAAATATTGTTATACTGATTTATTGCAATCCCAAGGCAAAAAAAAAACATCAGTAGTATGCATCTCAAAAACAGAGAAAACATTCCTCAACTTCACTTAGAATTGCAAGAGACTCACATGAGCACAAACAGTTCTTGGCAACAAAAGTAATGCATGGACAATTACAATGCCTGACTTGAAATTTTGCTAAAACCCTACTGTGATAAAAACAACACGGTACTGACAAAAAGAAAAACAATGACATCAAAAATAACAGAAAAACCCCAAAACATATCTGAGCATCCAAGGAACATGGGACAGATTAGTAGGTGCAGAAATGACTCCAAGTACATTCAGCCAGTTTATCTTTGACAAAGAGCCAAACACCTTCACTGGAATAGGAAATTGTCCATAATAAATGATGTTGGAAATTCTGGCATTCATCCTGCCAGACACTGAAACTAGACCCAAGCCTATCACCATGAAATAAACAAAAATAAAGAACATGTCAAGGACTTAAATATCAAAACAAAAATCTAAAGCTGCAACAAGAGAAAGTAGGCAGAACTCTTGAGGACATGCATGCAGCAAAGTTTCCATGGATAAAACCCCAATCACACAAGAGATTCTATAAAACATCAAGAAATGGAATCTGATGCTATAAAAAAATATTTGCACAACAAAAGAGATCACCAATGGGGTGAAAAGATAATCCACAGAGTGGGACAAATGCTAGCTAGTTGTCCTTCAGTCAAAGAACTTCTATCTAGACATATAAAGAACTAAAAATATCATCAGATATCTTCCTCCAAAATAAAGAATCTACCCAAACATGGGCATCTGGGATGAAAACACATTTTTAGATGAGGAAACACAAATAGCTAATAAACATATAAAATTATTAAACATCACTAGTTATTAGAAAGATGAAAATTGAAACAATGTTGAGATTTCATCTCTCTCCAGAAAGAACGGCTGCCATCAGAAATAAAACAATTAGAAATGCTGATGGAGCATGGGAAAAAGTAAACCATTCCCTGCTATCATAGACTGACTGAGTCTGGAGATTGCTCAGAAACCTATGATTAATGGTCCTATTCCACTTTTGGTATCTTCCTGGAAGAATTAGAAATATCATACCACAGTGATATAAGCATATCCATGTTTATAATGGAACAGTTTATAATAGTGAAAACTTAAAAACAACTCAAAGACTCATCAATCGAGGCATGGAAAAAGAAGATGTGTAAATTATTAGAGCAACCATAGAATTCTGATAGGAGAGTCTGGAGAGCACTGCCAATGCCACCACCTGGAGGAGGGAGCTGCGCTGCGGGGACCTACATAGGCCTTGCTTGTGACCTGCTCTCACTCCAGAGAGCACCACTGCCACCACCACCACTTCTGCCAGGAGGAGGGAGGAGGGAGATGCACTGCAGAGGAGGCTTGAGGCCTGCCTATGCCACACAAAAATGGATAGATTCCTATAAGCATATGAAGTACCAAAGCTGGATCAAGAAGATGTAAAACTGCTGAATAACCAAATTTCTATCAATGAAATTAACTACTTACCTACAAAGTAGAGTCCAGGCCCTGACAGATTCACTGTGGAATTTTACAAGAAATACAATGCCAACACTCCAAAAACTCTTCAAGGAAATCAAAAGCGAAGCAATTCTCCGTAAGTCATTCCTGGAAGCAAATATAACTCTACTACCAAAACCTGAGAAAGACCCGGCTACAAAAGAGAACTACAGACCAATCTCCCTAATGAACACAGATGCATAATTCCTCAATAAAATATTGGTGAACAGGATGCAACAAGTCATCAAGATTATATACCATGAAGAAGTGGGATTCATCCCATGTGGGAATAGTTTTACATACGTAAATTAATAAATGTAATCCACTATATCTATAAAGACAAAAGTAACAATCACATGATCATTTCCATAGCTGCAGAAAAATGCTAACACTCATTCATGATAAGAACCTTACAGAAGATTAGAATAGATGGTCGTTACCTTAGGCATTCCATGACAAACCAAAACCCAGCATCATATTAAATGGTCAAAAACTGAAGCCCTTTACCTTAAAATCAGGCATAAGACAAGGATATCACTTACCACTGCTCCTATTCAATATAATCCTGGAAATAATAGCCAGGGCAATTAGACAAGAGAGAGAAATAAAAGGGGTAAAGATAGGAAAAGTGAAAGATAAATTATTATTTGCAGATGACATGATACTCTACATAGAAGACCCCCAAGCCTCCATTGAAAGTCTCCTAAATATAATAAATGTATTCAGCAATATAGATGGGTACAAAATCAAAGCTCAAAAATCAATAGCATTCCTATACACTAACAACAAAATTAAAGAAAGAGAAATAAGAGAAGCCACACCCTTCATACTAGCATCCATAAAAGGAAATAATTAGGAATTAATCTCACCAAAGTAGTAAACGATGTATACAGCGAAAATTATAATTCCCTGAAAAAGAAATCAAAGATAATCTCAGAAAATGGAAAGTCAGCCCTCATTCATGGACAGGGAGAATAAATATTGTGAAAATGTCCATTCTCCCAAAATTGTTACACAGCTTCAATGCAATCCCAGTGAAAATACCATCAACATACCTCTGAGACCTAGAAAAATCACTCCTAAAATTAATCTGGGACCAGAAAAGACCAAGAATAGCAAAGGCAATTCTAAGCAGCAAAGGCAAGAAGGCAAATCACAATCCCTGACTTAAAATTATACTACAAAGCTACTGTAATAAAATCAACATGTACTGGAATAAAAACAGACCCAAAGATTAATGGAATAGATTAGAAGATACAACCACAACTACAAACACACTCAACCACCTTATGTTTGATAAAGGGCCAAACATGTTCACTGGAAAAAGCACAGTCTCTTTAACAAATGGTGCTGGAAAAAATAGCTCTCCATAGGCTGAATACTAAAACTGGAACCATGCTTATGACCATGTACTAAACCAAAATCTAAATGGATCAAAGATGTAAATATTAAAATAGAAACACTAAATCTGTTGAAAGACAAAGTAGGTAAAAAGCTTGAAGACATACGGGTAGGTAGAGAATTCATGAACAGGAATTAAACCACATGGGTATAACTTTCCAGAATCAATAGTTGGGATCATGTCTTATCAAAAAGTTTCCACGTGTAAAATGAAATCCCCAGCACAGTAAAAAGAAAACCAACAAACTGGGAAAAAAATCTTAGTGAATTGTTCCTCAGACAAAGGATTTCTGTCTAAAAATATAAAGAATTTTTTTAAAAATCACATCCCCGAAACTCAAGGACCCAATCCAAAAATGAGCATCTGAGATGAATACACACTTCTCAGATGAAGAAACACAAATGGCAAATAATTACATCAAAAAATGTTCATCATCATTGGTCATTACAGAAATGCAAATTAAAACCACACTGAGATTCCATCTCACTCCAGAAAAAATGGTCAGGATCAAGAAAACTACCAACAACAAATGCTGGAATGGCTTTGGGGGAAAGGGAACACTCTTACACTGTTGGTAGGAATGTGGAATGGTGCAACCACTGTGGAGGTCATTCTGGAGATTCCTCCAAAAGCTGAGATTGGAAGTCCCATTCCATCCAGCTATTCTATTTCTGGGCATTTTCCCAGAAGAACTAAAAACATGATTCCACTGTGATATATGTGCACCCATGTTTATAGCCGCACAATTTGTAATAGCAGATCTTGGAAACAACCTACATGTTCATCAACAGAGGAAGGGATAAAAAAAGTTGTGGTATTTTTATACAATGGAGTACTACTCAGCTATAAAGAATGATCACATTGAGATATTTACTAATAAATGGGCACAACTTGAGACCATACATATAAGTGAAAAAAATCAAACTCACGTGTATAAATACTGTATAGTCTCCCTAGTGTAAGAAATAGGAAGAGTACTTAAGAGTTTATGGTAATCATGATTCCCCATTACATTATTTTGAAGACTTATATCGATTGCACTCATTAGTTGACATGTGTTTATCCTGGTTTGTTTGATTTTATTATCTGTGACGATAAGAACAGCTAATTTCAGGAAAACAAGTCATTATAATAGCCAGTACTGATATAATATCATCTTACTCTGAAGTCCTACCATGCTTTTGCTCTTCTGTTTCCATTGGCTCCATCATGCTGTACCTTATAGGATTGTATTACATGTGAAAGTATAAAAAAATTTTCAATGGAGAATGAGATAATATAGTAGCCATCATTTGTTGTAGGTATTTTGGTGTTGAATTCCCTGTAATGTTCTCATTCTCTTGAATGGTTTTATACTATTCTGCTATGTTTGATACTATTGTATGTGAAGTTATGCTCAACTATTTCAAAGAAAGTAACATCGTGCTAGTTACTCTTAATTAAGGGTTATATTCTGGTGAAATACTGTGTTGCTTACATTGTTCTGTCCTGATCTGTTCTGATCTGATGACCTCTTTTGTCTTAATCTCTTTAAAATAAAGAAAAAAATAAAAATAAAAATTCTGTTAGGAGCTCCCATTCGTTCTTGTTACGCTTCCCCTCAGATACACCTGGAAGAAGGAGGCAGGATACAGACGCTGGACAACCAGGTGTATTGTGGTACAGTCCATAATAACCAGGCCATGGAACCAGCCTAGGTGCCCGTCAACACTTGGATGATTAAATAAAATATGATGTGTATCAAAATGAACTACACTTGTCAGAAAGTAAATAAGCAAAGTGCTCTTAATGGGATGAGAGAGGACTGTTTGTAAATCAGAACCAGGCACCCAGGGAGCTGAAAATGCGTGTTTTCAGTGGAAAGTTGGAGAAGGGGAAGGTACAACTGCATGAGGACATTTTGAATTTCTCTAGGGCCTTGAGGAGGCTTCTTGGAGTGAAAACTTGAAAATTATCATGGGGAAGACGTCTGTACATCAAAAAGCATCTAGAAATAATTTTTAAATGCCAATTTCTACAAAAATGCACAACAGTGAAGAAAAGCTAAATGTACTTTTAGTCCCAGAAAAGTATTTCATATTATATTTTCATTTGGCTTACTATTTGTTCTGACACCATTTTCATGTAATTCTGCTTTGATTTCTATTTTGAAAATTGGAGATGCAAATGCTATTATATAATAGGCTATTCTTTCATTCACAGAACAACAATTTTTCACCGCTGGAGGTAGACTCACACAGGTGCAGGCTGAGGGAGTGTAGGCAAGTGTGGGTGACTGAGAGCAGGAGTCTCCCTGGGTTTGGGGTCCCTTTTCCCATGGAACGTTCATGGGGATGGGAAAGTACTGCGACTGTGGCAGAGACCACAAGTGGCCAATGCTCACAGGCTGGTGAAGCAGGAGGACTTGACCCTGCCCAGGTGCATGGCTGCGATGGGCTCAGAGAGCCGAGAGATCATCACTGCTCACTGCCTCGTGGAGAGAAAAACAACTCATTCTGTGACTGAGAAACAGCTTCCCATTCTACCCCACAGCTTGGAAGTTTAGGAACTGAGGGGAAGATCTGAAAAGTGGGTGTCCCCAGACACAGTGACATGGCTGGATCTTCACTGTGTCACTGTGCAATCTTCTCTTGAAATAGTTAAGGCCCAACTGAGCATCAGAAAACTTCTGAACTAAACAACAGTATAATTGCCAGGATAGAGGGAAAGTTATACACCAGGGAGTAAGGTTCTGCAGAGCTTTTCCATATCCCTGACAGGATGACAGTAGTGCAAATTAAACTCCAGGAGAGAACTTACCATAGCCAAGAGCTCAACTGACCTGAACATATAAATATGATGGGAGCCTCACCTTGCAAAACAGGGGCTGGAGAAAAAGCTCCATGAGAGACTTATCACAGAATTGACTACCTTTGAAAGGTGAGTAGTCCTCACCAGGTCCATTTACTCACATCAAATTGTCTTCAGATGTTCTCTCAGAAGCCTAAAGCTTACCTGTCTCTGCCTGAGCAAGAAGTTATTGAGAAGATCTGTGAGCCTCAGGACCCTCACTCTTCCTGAGTTCTTTAAAATGCCAGCACCTCAGGTAAAAAGGGGTCAACAAGCACAGAAATCACTACTGCAGCCATATCAAGCCATTTCTGTCCCTGTGTGCAGCTTTGACAGCACCGGGGAGCTGGTGTGTTGGCCTTTGCATAATGCTTCCTCTTTGCATGTCTTGAGCAACCAGGAAGCTTTAGGTGCCTTTGAGTTTCTGTGAAAAATTGTTTTGTTATCCTCAGATTACCCTTGCACTAGGACTCTGTCAGCATCATAATCTCTTATGAAATGTGGATGTTTCATGTTTGGTGCAATTCTGTTCTTCAATAGGGGCTAACTATGTGACTCTTCACCATATTGTGTATTCCTTTAGCGCCTTACTATTTAGTGTAATCTCTGCGTGTAGGTATAAGTCTCCTTAAGCTAACACATAAGATATGTTCATATCCACTCAAGTTTATTATATGTATGGGGACAGGGGACAACTAACTATTACTACAAATGAAAATTACAGTTTCTTTTTGCAGACTTGCAACCATGGAGCCCCGAGTTTGCAAGCTTCAATGGCAGGAAATAATTTGCTTTAGTTTTATTCTACTGCTGTGAAGCAAAGAGCATTAATTTCAGTGTTTTACTCATGAAAATTGGACCTGAGATAAATACTTCCCAGGTCATGCTTAGTGAGAATTCACTTACTTCTCTTAGGATGTTTTGATAACAGTGAGAATAAGATGTCACTCCTGAGTGTCTGACATCAGAGGTTATTGTGTCTCAGAGCTTTGGATTTTGAGGAAAGAAGGAGGGAGCTGGTGAAAATAGGGAGACTTGGACCAAAGACACAGAAACAAAAACAAAAGGAAAGCATTAAAATGTCTTCAGGATGTTGTGATGCATTAATCACAATGGTGTTTAACAAATTCCAGTCTCTGACTGAACACTCGAGCAGTTCATATTCTAGATTTACCAGCCAGTGCTGCTGAGCTAGGCACACCTTGTATCCTATTTTATTCTGTGCTAGCCAGTAAACAAAGTATCCTGTTTCTATGCTGCTCTGAAGTAGAGAATTTTCTGCTTGTCTCTTGAGGGCAAAACAAGAACTGACAGAGAAGTGATGGGAGGGGTCACTGTGCTCTGTGGTGTTCACCTGGAGAAGCTGAGCAACTTGGAAGACAGCAACACACACCATATTAACCACTGCCAATGTCCTATAACCCTGTTCAGTAACCTTCTTACTATTTCTGTCTCTTTAAATAAAAAAAAGCTGGTATCCTGTAAGCATCACACCATCTGGAGCCAATCTTATGGTCAAACCTACTTCTGTGTACCTTACATTCTCAGCGGCTTTCAGTGCAAAGAAATCTAACAGAATCCCTTAGTTTTCTGTAGGAAGGAGAGGACACAGTGTGACATAAATTTCTCTGTCACAAAGTGGCACTGCAGATCCTAGTTGTGAACAGATAAAATCCTCTCAAGGTCTGAAATACACATACCAGCAGCTTTAGCTGAGAAAGACCAAAACAGCACTACAGTTAGTGCACTCATGGGAAAAAGAAGACACAGAAGAAGCAGCTGCAAAGTTAACAGAAACATGGTTTCCATGGTCACACCACAGGTGTCAGATATTGTGATTGAGTGACAACATTTTATACCGCGCATGGTCTTTTGAAATCAAATGATGAGAATCGGATAGAATTAAATGCAAGCATAGGAAGCCATCCTGCCTGGAGAGATTTCAGTTTCAGTTAAGCAATATTTCTGTTGAACATAGGTAAGTACATAGATATTTGAACAACAAGAAGGACTTTACAACTTTGGAGGTAAACACAATCTGGCTTATTAACTTCTAGTTGTGAATACAAGTCCCCAGACTGGCACTACAATTCACCAGGAATGAGCTGCAGGAGTGAGCAGCAAAATGTACAGAGTCCTTTCAACAGAATCTGCATCTTTGCACAACACTGCTGTCTCTCACAGGCCAGAAAATTGCTGAGACTGTGTGTTACAGACACATATGTGTCATTATTACTGAAGCTTTCCTCAGAAAGCTATGCATGTGCTGGATCCATTTTGCCTGTTAGGTTAGAAATGCCATCTAACACTGTCAGGGGAGCAATCTCTGCCTCGCTAACTGGACTTGGCACTATGGGGAACATCTTTGTTTTTGTGAAGTATGTGCTCATATTTGGAGGCAGTGAGATGAAACCTATACATCTCATTCTCATCCATTTGGCTGTTACAAATACCATGACTCTGCTTTCCAAGGGAGCGCCAGAGACCTTAACAGCTTTGGGTGTGCGAAACTTCCTTGATGACACAGGCTGTAAGACTGTTGTTTACTTGTCAAGGATGGCCCGGGGCCTCTCCATCTGCACCACTGGTCTCCTCACAGTGGTCCAGGCCATCACCATGAGTCGCAGACACTCAGGGTGGAGGAAGCTCCAGCCCAGGTCTTCATGGCACCTCCTTCCCTTGTGTCTTTTCTTTTGGATTCTCAATTCCTCCATAAGCCTGAACTTACTCCTTTACATCACAAGTACAAGCAAAAATTCATCAAAAGGGAATATGAACCGTAGTCCCTGTCTTTTACAACCAGAAAACCTAAAAGTGAAATGGACATTTGTTGCAGCCATGGTAGTAAGAGATGTCATGTTTTTGGCCACCATGGGCACAGCCAGTGTGCACATCATCTTTCTTCTCCACAAGCACCACCAGCGTGCTCTCTGCCTACAGATCTCCAAGTTACTCCACAAAGCTGCCCCTGAAGTCAGAGCCTCTAAAAGTGTGCTCCTTCTGATGCTCTGCTTTGTTTTCTTCTATTGGACAGATTTTGTTTTTTGTCTCTTTATTAATTCCTTCCATGATAATTCCATTTTAGAAGATATTTGGAATTTTATGACCCTTGGTTATGCGATTGTCAGCCCATTAGTTCTGATTCACAGAGATGGACACCTGACCGAGTGCAGGCGAGCTCTGTGGAACACAGGGGGCACTGAAAAGCTGTGTATTCCTTGGCCCTTTCCTTAGGTAAGTTGGAAGTAGCTATCAGTTTTACTGTGCTGTAGGTAATTAAAAAATCCCCTGTAAGTAGAGAAAATGTCCAGTTATATTCTCGTTTCTTTCTAGACACTGGTGAGAGCTCTGAGTTGACTGAATCCTCAGCTGTGTTCTCACTGCACAGACTGCAGCCCTGCAGAACGCAGCTCATATGGAACCTGAATTAAAAACATACATTGCAGTACTGTTTCCAAAGCAATCGTAAATATATTGTAAAAAGGGCATTTTGCTTGATAGTTGAAAACACCCATGAATGCCTGCATGACAGAGGCTTGTGCATTAAACCTGGAAAAGAAAGGGACGTGTGAACTGTGAAGCTATGTGATGAGGTCACTTAGGTTCTATCTGTAACTAGCATAAAATACTGTAAGTACCATTACTGAAAATGGAATGCCATATTACATTCAGTTGTATTGTGATGACTTTATGAGACTGTTTACAAATGAATGTAATCAGAAGATTAGTTGTTTCGTTAGAGAGAAAGCATATAATTAAAGACGTAGTAGAATAACATTTTTTTCTAGATTAGAAGAATTGCAAATCATTTCAACTTTTTTAAGGATATTAAAGAAACATTAATGTTAATGGTTTATTTCAAGATATCATTTTTGAAAGTCTTTATGGTGTTCAGCACCAAAAGTAATTTTTATATTAAGAATTTGCTTTTTAATTTTCTTAAATTTGAACAAATATACATGTCTAAAAATGCATAATTTTGTTAAGACTTTCTATCAACCCAGTACAACTATGTTATACTATTTTCCTGATTACACATATTCATACTAAGAAATACTACAACTGAGATAGAGAGAAGCTGCTGGGTTGTGAAAATTCCCTCTTCTATTTCCCTTCAGGCCTCTCACATGTCTGGATCTTACTTCTCTAGTAGATCAGGCTGAGTCCTTTTTAGTCCTGATTGGTTGTACCATGTCTACAAAGATTTTAAACAAATAGTTAATGTTATTATATCACTCCAATAGTTTTACAACTGTTATCTTTTTCATACAACTATAGTAAAAAGTCTCCATATTTTCATAGATTTCCTATAGCAGTCTTTTCCTAATGTGTAGCTTGAAGAACAAAACAAGCAATTCTTGAAACGATTATTGTTCACAGAATCCGAGGTAGAAATGTAAATCATGAAAATGAAATTAGGAATTCCACTGGAGAGCTACAATCTGAAGAGATGATTGAGCATCACAAATGGAAAGTATCTACAGGACTAAGGAAAAGTCCCAGGGCTACAGGCAAGAAATGGTTGAGTTTATCTCAAGTTCAGCTTCTCTAAACAAGTGATGTTTTTACCTGATAAATTCACAATTAAATTGAGAGAATTGAAATCATATCCAAAATCATGAGCAGAAAATCCTTAAAGCTAGAGAAGCACAAAATAAAATTGTTGGAAATCCTAATGGAGTGGGCTACAGGAAACAGCACCCATAAACACTGGTGACTAGACACAGAGTGGTTAGGAGCACATCAGCCAGCTGAGGGGGTGCAACTATGTGTAGATTTTCACCAATCAATAGGAGAAACTCTGCAGTTAACTTGACCCAAGGATGCCTGAACACTCTTCGAATTTGTTGAAAGTTATTACCACTCAATTTTTAAAAACCCCAGATCTCCTGCCGAACTACTTCAGAAAGTCTTAAATCTTAATCATATCCAAGATGCTAAAAATGCAAACAAAGAGAAAATATTCTAAGTAACCAGAAAGCGTCTCTGGTTTGCAAGGCAACAACAATTTCTGAGTGATAGTGAATATCACATGAGAAATCTTGAAGCTGGCTGAGTGTAGTGGTGCACACCTGTAATCCCAGCACTCTCTGTGGCTAAGGCAGGAGGACAGCAAGTTTAAGTTTAGGTTAGACAATTTTATAACACAATAACACCTGGTTTTAAAATATAAAATATGGCAGAGAATGGCGCTAGTGCATGTAACATGAGCTCATTCCTTGGCAGAGGAAAGGACGAAGGAAGGAAGAAAGGAGGGAAGGAAGGAAGGAAGGAAGGAAGGAAGGAAGGAAGGAAGGAAGGAAGGAAGGAAGGAAAGGAAGATGTAGAGAGACAGGCAGAGAGAGAGAGACAGACACACTGAAAAAACAGATTGAAGACAATCTCAAAAAATGGAAAGATATCCCTTGCTCATGGATAGGAAGAATAAATATTGTGAAAATGGCCATTCTCCCAAAACTGTCACACAGCTTCAATGCAATCCCAATAAAAACAACATCAACATACCTCATAGATCTACAGAAATCACTCCGAAGATTTATCTGGAGTTTGAAGAGACCTAGAGTAGCACAGACAGCTCTAAACAGCAAAGGCAAGGCAGAAGATATCACAATCCCTGAATTGAAGTTATATTACAAAGCAGCCATAATAAAATCGACATGGTACTGGAATCAAAACAGAGCCAAAGATCAATGGAATAGATTAGAAGATAAAACCACAACTACAAACACAATCAACCATCTTATCTCTGATAGAGAGGCCAAACATGTTCACTGGAAGGACAGTCTCTTTAATAATAGGTATTGGAAAAACTGGCTCTACATATGCTGAAAATTAAAACTAGATTCTTGCCTATCACCATGTACTAAATTATAATCTAAATGGATCAAAGATCTGAATATTAAAACAGAAACAAGGATTGCGATGCCTCCTGCCTTACCTTTGCTGTTTAGAACTGTCTTTGCTATTCTAGGTCTCTTCAAGCTCCAGATGAATTTTAGAATTGATTTCTCGAGATCTATGAGGTATGTCGATGGCATATTTACTGTTGATTACATTGTATTCTGTTTTTACATCATGTACTATGTCCATTCTTTGTTTTGATCGACTCTGCTTTGTTTTGTCACATTTGGTTTTATTCTCTTGCAAAAAAAAAGTAATAAAAACTGTGAGAGTAATAAAACCCAAAATGTTTAAAAGTCATTGTAAAAAAAGAGAGGAAAACAAAGTGCTCTAAAGGACACAACTGCAAGTGCGTTTAGGTATGTAAGATAGAGGACCATATTACTAAGTTTTTGTTGGATCATTGAACACGAGTGTTTGCAGTTTCGCTGTTTGAATGTCCACTTTGTATGCTTAATTTTGTAACTTGATCAACTATTTCTAAGACAACAATATGTAATTTATTAACTAGTGATTTCTTACTGTTTGTTTTTTTTAATTCTGTATTACTAGTACCCTTGTAGTCTTTTATTTTGTTTTGTTTTCTCTTTAAATAAAAAATTAAAATAAAATGAGTCAGCGAGCTGTGTGCTAAGTGACAGCCTGAAAACTCACACTGGGGATTTTAATAGAAACACTGCAATTGTGACCATGATTATTAAAATATTTTCCATTAAGCTAACCTATAATATGCATGAAAGAATATCACAGTGGTAAGCATCTATGCACGAAGAATGCCTTCATGCTAAACATGAGTGTTTGTAGGCAGAAGCAGTGTGATGGAGAACAGCTGTCCTGTACTGGACATACAGAAATGCAGGGGAAATGAGGTGAGGAATTTTATGAAAGCTACTAATACTGACCACTATGGTGCAGCTAAAATTGAAGGCTGGTGGACACAGTTTGTCCATGCCTCCACAAAATGTCCTATCAATATTTCTAAGTTTTAAGAAGAAAAGGTGAGACATTTCCAGCAAAACTTACCTCACAGCCCTCTGATATCAAATTCTGAAAAGGGGGCAGAAATGCCCAGAGATCTCTATAGAGAAATCCGCTATAAAACTTACTCTCTATCTAGCTGGTATCAGGGAAAGTTTGGGAGCCTTTCCACCTGGAAACTGACCACACTAACAGGACTGTGACATGGCCAGGGCATGGGCATCCCTAAGAACAAAGAGTGCCTGTGGCAAACCACAAGAAGAAGTTCCTTCATCCAGGAAACATCAAGCCCTTAGACAATCCAAGCAATGAGTTGCTAGGCAGTGGAGAAACCGACATCCTTCTGGTATGTAAATAAAGGTGCTACACTGGTGGAGCAGTTCCTTCCCTTTCATCAGAAGAGTAAGGGCTCCACCTGACGCCTGCTTTGTCTCTTTTTCATTTTCTCATCGTCTTGCATTCCTTCTCCTCAGGAAACTCAAGAGCCACATAGGTCACAGCAGGTAAAGATCAGAAAGAGTGAAGGTCCTACAATACATGGGCACTGGCATCACAGCCCTGGTTTAATCACAGGGATTAATATTGGAGGTTCTGAGGGAAATTTCATGGTTCATGAAAGTAAATCACAGTTGTCTCGGATATACTCACCTTGACAGCTGTAGTGCAGAGGAGATTTACACTAATGCAATAATGAGGACCCTCATGTTCTATTTGTACCCTCAGGATTTTCAGATCTCCTGGCTACTGTACACTATCACCAACATTTCCATTTTCACAGTTGTCATCCAGCCCAGGAGATATTAACATTCTGAAAATCACTGTCTTTCATTTACAACATTTTGTCTCCTTGCACAATTACTGTATCTGTCTGATCTAAACGTTATCCCAGTCTGAATTATGGTTTAATTACTTGAGTAGGAAGGATGGCAGTGAAGCAATGAGCAACCAGTCAGGTGTCTCCATCTTGTGGTCTTTCTTCATCTTTCCAGCTCTACAGCTGCAAATCAGAATAGGGAGCAGCTTGTGAGGTGTGACGTGGAGAGCACTTCACTTTGCTTTCTCAAGAGCTTCTTTAAACAGTAAAGACAAGCAATGATCTGCAAGTGCGTCGCTGCTCTCAGCAAGTCCCACCTCTAGATGGGGTTGGAGAAGTCACCTCGCTGCACCTGTGCAGGCTGGGCACTCAAGTTCCCACCCAACCTGGATTTTATTCTTCATCTATGAAACCATAGGTGATACTCAGATCTCACAGGGATCCATCTGCTTCACTTTTCCAAGTCAGCCATATATACAAAGATTCAACAGCACACTTGTAATTCACCTACATCCAAATGTGATTCCTCTCTCACTCATCCTACATCTGGAAAACCTTTCCCATCTCTGATGCCAAAAAATAGAAAAATGGAGCACAGACTTGAGATGAGCTCAGAACAGCACCATTTGGGTCTTCCTTTTCAGAAAAGATAGCAGGATAGGGTGGGTCTTGGTGTCAGGTCCTGATCACTGGATACCTCTTTATTTCCTGTGCAGCTACATCCTTTTTTCTTATAGATGTACCTGTCACCTAATACAAGCTGACAATACTGAGTCATGAATTAAAACTCTCAGCTTTACATGGAGCTGCTATCTGTTTTCCACTGGAGAAGAAGATGTCCATGATGTTAGGTCAGGAAAATGACATCAGTTACTCTCCTAGTTACAGTTTGCTCGTCGTTGAGACAAAATACCTGATGCCCAAAGCTGGGAAAAGAAAGGTTTATTTCTTACAGTTTTTGTACAGTTTTGTAGTTTCAGTCCATTATCAGTTGGCTCCAAGGCAGGGTGGCATGATAGTCTTCAGTTCATGGTGGCAGCAAACAGCAAGGCAAAAACCGGCAAAAGAGAGAGACTCAAGCTTTTTCCAGCCATTACATTGTATGCTGGCTCCACCCCTAGGCGGGTGTAGCACTGGCACCACCAATCCAAGTGCTAGATAATGAACCAATCACAAATGCACAATGCAAATGCATGAGGCCTGGAGGCTACCAACATAAAATGTGACATTCCACCCTGATCCCCAAACAATGATGTACATCTTTTATACAAAAGATATTTAGTCCATCTCCAAGAGTTGCCAATGTCCTAACATTTTAAACATTGTTGAGAAGTCCAAGTCCCAAGTCTCCTCTGATATATATGGTAAACTCTTAAAACTCTAACCCCGATAGAAATGAAACAAGATAAAACATTTCTGAAATGCAAAGCACAAGATAAACATAATCATTCCAAAATGTACAAACAGGGGAATACAAAGCATTGGAAACAAAGCAAGTCCAACATCTGGCAAGGCAAACATTAATTCCTAGAGTTCCAGGCTCAGCCTTTGAAGCAATTTGTTTGCAAGCTCCATGTTGCTTGGGTGAGCCCAACCCCATGGTACTTCCAGGGATTTTAGCTCCTGCAGCTTCTCTCTTAAACCCTCTCTGCTTGCGTTTTGCAGCTTCCTTGGATCATCCATGTTCCTGGCGTTTCCAAACTTCTGTGGTCTCCACTGCATCTTTGGCTTCACCCTTATATCTTTACATATTGCCTTCTCGGGGGCACACTGCTTGGCCTCCCACACCCTTGGCTATCAAGGTGAAATCTGTCTTACCCTCAGAATGTGTGCCATTTCTTTGCACCTAATGTCAGCACCATGTGGATGCCACCAAGGTTTTGTGCCAGCTGGAACAGTGCCAGGCTTTTCTCTTTCTTAGCTGTAGGGTTCCAGTTCCTGGATCGGTGGGCTCTGTTTACCTCATTGTAAGGAAAACTTCTCTATGTTGCTGCCATTCTGGAACCTCATGTGGCCTCTGTCACCATTCTGGAGCATGGTGCTCAGCCACTTTCTCATCTGAGCAATTTTTTTCATTTCTGCAGCTTTCAGGTTAGGCTGCAAAGGATGGAGACCCCCTGCTTCCCGGCGTGCCTCCTGGCCATCTTCCTTATTTCTCTGCTTTTTCTCAGCAATCCATCTCAGCTCTGTCTCTAGAGTCCACAGTTATGCTTCTAGCCAAACTCATAGCATTTTAAATTATCCTGCTGGGCTCTTAGCTCTTCATTTGCAAAATTTATCTGGTTAAAAGCCCCCAACAACGTGCCACAGCCTCAACTTTTGACTGCCTTGAAATTTTCTTTAGAGCATACAAACAATTGCTTCAGATGCCCAGCAAGGAACTCCATTACCTAATATTTGCCCACCTGGATTTCAGAACTCCATTGGTCTCAATCTTTTGTATTCTCCTGTTTGTACTCTTTGGAAAGGTAACTTTTAATTTGTGCTATTGTATGTTAGAAGTGTTTAACTTTGTAATCATTTTTAGAGGACCTTGCAGCTTAGAGTTTGCTTTAGATGTCAGAGGAGACTTGGGGCTTGGACTTTTCAGAAATGTTGAAACTATTAGGACTTTGAGAACTCTAGGAGATGGACTACATATCTTTTATATAAAGGAGGTACATCAGCCTCTGTGGGACCAAGAGTAGAATGTTATGATATGTACCCAGGTGGCCACCTAAGCCTCATGTAATCATGGAGGTGGCTGAATCTAGATTTGTGTTTGATTCATTTTCTAGCACTGGGATTGGTGGTGTGAGTGCTGCACCCACCCAGCGTGCAGCAGGGTTGGATCTGGAATAACATATAAAGGAGGGAAGAAGGGATGTTTCTACATTTTTGAGCTGTTTGCTCTTGCTGTTTGGGGCTGACATGAACAGCTGAGCCTGTGCCATGCCACCCTGTCCTGAAGGGAGCTGTGTATTGGGTGAAACCTCTAAAAAGTATGAGATAAATGAATCTCTCCTTCCCTACTTTTGGGCATCAGGTAGTTTGGCAATTTAGCAATTAGAGAAAAGTGACCAAGACAGCAAGTACTTAGCAAGACACTATTCATTGAATGTTTTTTTTTTTTTTTTGATGGAAATTTTTTGATGGAAATTCTGGGGCACCATGTCACGAACGCACCAACAGGATGCTCCTCATGCTATGTGACTGCAGTACTATCATACTTTAGACCATCAGAGAGAGGGGCATAACTGTTCCCCACGGATGGTGATGGAGTAGAGAGGGCCTTTCCCCTGGTGAAGCCCAAGCTCATGACACTCGCTAACATCTTGACAGCAAAGAGAATCACCCAGGAGCCCTGGGACTCAGGAGGGATAACAGGGCCTGGCTGAGTCACTCTGGAGTCTTCACACTGGGCCGGCAACACAGATCATACAGAGGAGTGCTTCTGCCTCTGAGGCCTGCAGCTGCCCTGTCTGCAGAAGAAGAGCTGCTGGAGGGACAGTTGGCTTGGTTCTGTGGGGAAAGAGAAAGAACTGAGCCGTCCAGTCATGTGTAGAAGAAGCAGGCACCAGGACACGGGGTGAAGACGTCTATCATTATCAGCTGTCACTCACAAAACTCTCCTCTTGTCCCTTTTCCATTTGCAAGAGATCCATCTTCCATTTTTGTTATTTCTTTGAAAACAGTTTCCGCAAGCCCACAGCCAGATTCCTTCCACACCAGAGGCAAAGCTGGCCAGTGGCTGGCAGACCAACTAGTGAGACCAGTCCAGTCCTAGCTGAAGGTACACACACAGGCACAGGCATGGCCAGGGATGTTGAAAATTGTGAAGCAGCAGTGAGGGGTGAGCAGTTAGTAAATTACATGTACCAGTATTGAGCTGTGGAAAACAGAAATGTGGAACAGAAACAGATTGGTACACCACTATATACCACAGAACTCTGGAGAACTCCACCAACAGAAGACCAGCCCCAGACCTCATGTGTAGAGGTCAAGATCATCTCCACACCCAGCACACATTCCAGGGCAAACTTGGTTGGACAACACAGTACATTTCTGACACATGTCGTGTACACTACCACAGATCTGTGGAAATGACAGAAATTTTAAGTCTTTCATTTCACTCACTTTAACTGATTGGGTATCCTTTTTGTATTGGTGGATTTTGTCATTTTGTTTTGTATTTTGTGGTTAATTTGGCTTTGGTTTTGATCTGTTTTATTCTTTCCTTCTTTTGTTCAGTGTTTTGTTTCTTATCCTTCATTTTTATTTTCTATACTGATCTTTCTTTCTTTTTCTCCTTTACCACCTCTTGAATTTATTATAATTTCATGTGAGTAACCTTGTCTCTTCTCCTTATTACTTACTTTAACACTCTTTTGTTTTCTCTTTCATTGTGTTCTATACCATGTCCTTCAGTTCCGAAAAATTTGCATGGTCATTCTTTGTCCTGCACACTACTGATTCTACTATATTTAAATGCATTCTTCTCTTAATCTTGTCCCCTACCCTCTTAACAGCCCCTACCCTGAAACAGGGTAAAGTCATGTCACTAAGGGGTCAAGAATGTCGTGTATGCAGAAAATTGTTAAAAACAGTATAATTTTCTCCTGTAGTAAAGGAATCAGGTTAATATGTATCACAGTTTGTAAGTAGCTAAGCTATAATTGAAGCTTTTCTTATTGCTAGCTGTAATACTTTTTCAGGATCCCATGCAAGTTATAATCAGTCTTTCTCCCATTTATAATAACACCGTGATTGTGTGGGGTAATGATCATCACCATAGGCCAATATGAAAGCACTGAGTGCTGAGCCAAATACCAATTTTCTTCTATGAACAATTGGGAAAGTAGGTTGTTGGGATAGACATAAAGAACTGCTTGTATCTAGAAGACATCCCTGAAGAACAGACATCGCCCTGTGGAAGCTTTGATTATAGTGATAAAAAAATTTTCCCTTAGAAATCATCAAGCATTAATACAAGATATCAAATAAAATGTACAAAGTGACAAAACACAAGCAAGATATGCAAGAAGCAAAATATGACTCTAGATTTCCAACTCACCCAGGACAAGCCTAGAGCCCAATAAGATGAGTAAATTGGAAGGCACGTAAGTGACTATCTGATAGGATGGCCACAGAAGCAAAAAAAATACAAGTGAAGAAGGCTATACAAAAAAAAATCTCTCAGGTACAAAAGGATATGATGCTCAAATTGAAAGATATTAGAGTAGAAACAGATAAAATTGTAAGAGCTTAGAACAGTGATGGAAACCATGATGTCCAGTGTAGGAAAGGAAAGCAATCCATGAGACAGATCCAAACAGAAATTCAAGAGTTTAAAACCTCAATTAATAGCATAAACATGTTGAATGGAGGTGAAAAAGAATGTCACATCTTGAACACAGTACTTGTAGCTAGTTACAACATAAGAAAGATACCTGAAAACCATCAAAGAACCCCCCAAGAAATTCAATGACACTCAGCCACCTTGTCTTTAACACTGGAACTAAACATTTCTTCACTGGAAGAAACCACATGTTAACAAATGATGCTGGAAAAACTGGCTGTCCTTACAGCAAACACTAAAACTGTCTATCACCATGCATTAAAGTAAAATCAAAACAGATGAAAGACTTGAATACTAAAAGAAAAACACCAGAGCTTCTGGAAGAGACAATAAGCAGAATTCCTGACAACATGCA
Source organism: Cavia porcellus (assembly GCF_034190915.1). Lineage (NCBI taxonomy): Eukaryota > Metazoa > Chordata > Mammalia > Rodentia > Caviidae > Cavia > Cavia porcellus. The sequence goes on along the minus strand of NW_026947496.1, from coordinate 5,880,061 downwards.
TGCAGGCAAAGAGTTCATGAACAAAACCCCCTCCACATATGAATTGATGCAGAGTAAATAACTCGGATCTTATCGTATTTAAAAGCTTTTCCAAACAACAACAAAAATGATCAACCGTGTGCAAAGACTACTCACAGAGTTGAAAAAATTTTAGCTAGTTTTTCCCCACAGTATTTCTATCTAGAAAACATAAAGAACAGAAAAAATCAGTACCCTCCAAATTTAAAGACCCAATCCAATAATGGGCATTTGAGATGCATACACACTTATCAGATGAAGAAATCAAATGAAAATAAACATATGAAACAATGTTCAACATCACCGGTTATGAGTAAGATTCAAATTCAACCAAGGTTAAGATTCCATCTCACTCCAGAAAAAATGGCCAAAATCAAGAAACCAACCAATAACAAATACTGAAGGGGCTCTTGGAAAAAGAAAAATTCCACTCTTGTTTGCAGTCTAGTGTGACCACTATGGAAATCAGTATGGAGACTCCTCAGAAATTGGGTTAGCTATCCCGTTTGACACAGGTATTGATCTTGACCAGGGTATTTTTTCAGAAGAATTCAAAGCATCATACCACTATAATATACCCCCACCCATATTTATAGAAGCATAGTTTGTCATATGTAAATATTGAAAACAACCCAAACGCTCATCAGCCAAAGAATGAAGAAGAAAATGTGATTTGTTTTATATAATGCAGTAGTACCACTTGGCCTTAAAGGATAAATCTGAGCTATTTCAAGATCAATGTATGCAATTTTAAAACATGATCTTAAGTGAAATAAATTGGATTCACATGTGTAAACAATGCATTGTCTCCTTGATAAGAGAAACTGAAAGAGTAAATGAGGAACAAAACATACACTATTGGGAAATGGGAAGTATCTGTTTAAAAGGAAAGAAAATTAAGGCTGTGGGAAGGAGCACAGGAAGAATGGTGAAAAAATATTTTAGAAAGATGAAGATAGGAGCAAGGCTTTGTAAATTGGGAGGCAAAGAGGGGTTGAAGTAAGGAGAGACGATTGAGAAAAATACAGAAATTATAATATATCATGCACAAAGTCACTAAGATGAATATGATCATTATGCATGTCTCTGGTGTAGTCGTAAACTTAATTATACATAAAATATAAATGGCCACTATATCTTTTCATTAAAATCTTACATGTAAAATACATATCAACATGTATTGAAATTAAACACATGCAAGAAATTCATTCAAGTGTACTGATAACAAAATATAATTGAATTTCAGATGTGATGCCTTGGATTGAAATACTGTGTTCTCTCTGGGACATACTTTACTTCTTTGAACTTTAAAAGATGCATTAAATTTTAAGTTTTAACTTTGTGTTATCCAATACATAGACTTGTCTAGAAAAATGGATAACCAAAGAGCATTGGGAAAGCTATGAGTCAGTGTGTTTTGTTAACTCAAACATGTTCTTTGCATTGTATCAGTTGTGTTACTACTATATTTTAGAGGTTGCAAGTAAACACAAATGTAAAAGTCAATGAAATATATATAATCTAAGAATAAAATATAGTGCATCATGGTCAAGTTTATGATGCAAGAACAATTTGGCATATGCAAATTAACAATCGTAATTCATCACTTTGATATGAAGATCTAATAATTATCTAAGTAAACAGGATAAAAGCTTTGGACAAAATTCTACATTCTTTCAAACTATTCTTGAAGATACAAGGTACAAAAGTTTCTTACCTCAGTGTACTACAGTCCACCCACCATCAGGATGTTACTGAACAGAGAAAAAAAGCATTTTTACCAATATGGGAATGAACACAAGGGTTCCTCACTGCTATTTGATATACTGCTTTACTTTTTAGCCTGAACTAGTGTGCAAAAAACCAAAAATAAACACATTGCTAGTATTTAAGAAAGAAATCAAATCATCCTGATTTGTAGATCATATGTTCCCTAGAGTATTCATTTCCACCAGAAGACTTTCCAACCAGATAAAACACATTTAGCAATGAGCCAAATTTTAAAATCAACATAAAAATCAATAGCTCTAACTATCTCTAAGATGATAACATGTAATCTATTAACTGGTGATTTTCTTACATTTTTTTTGTAGTTCTATATTACTTGTACCCTTACACTGCTTTGTTTTGTTTTGTTTTTTCTCTTTTTCCTTTTAAATAAAATTTAAAAAAATAAAAAATCAATAGCACTTTTATTCACCAGTAAAAATTTCATGAAGAAAATTATTAAGTAAATAATTCCACATTCAGTACATTCAAAAAGTTTTGGACATGAACTGAATCCAATTTAATAAGAGATAGCTGCAATGCATATTCTGAAGCACCGTAAAAATGAAAAAGAAACTAGGTAATAGAGAGGCAAAAAATACTTATGGACCAGCAGGATGAATACTGTGAAAATAATCATCTTATCAAAATCAATCCGCAGAATGAAAGTAGTGCCATCAAAATTGCAGTGACACGATTCACAAAAATAGAAAAAATTCCTTAATATTGTATGGAACAACAGAATACCTAGACCACTCAAAAGAAATGAGTAGATACAGCATGTTAGAGGTATCATAATACAAAATAACAAAATACACAACCAAAATATAGTAATTAAACAACATGGTTCTTAAAATGGGCCTTTAGACTGCTGAGACTGAAGAAAGGGCTGAATGAATGCTCCCACCCTGGGCAATCTGATTCTCAGTGAGGAAGACACAATCATAAGCGAGACACATAGTCTCCTTAACAAAAGATGCTGGGAAATCTGAATATCCACATGTAGGAGACTGACCATGGTCCCTGCCTGCCACCCTACGCAAAATCAACTGAAAATGCATCCATAACCTAGGAGCCTTCAAAACACAGCAAAACCCATCCTGACTTCTCTTCTAACAGAGGATTGATATTCAAAATACGGAAGTGCTCAAAAAATCTCCAAATACCCCACAAAACAATTCTCGGGCAAATAAGCTGGACACACATGTTTCAAAAGAAATACAAATGGACAAAAAAGAATATTCTATGTCTACAGCCATAAGGAAGCACAAATTCCCTCTCACCCTGCTTGGCGTGGACACTATCCAGAATCCACAAGTGCTTGTCAGGACGCCGGACACAGGAAGCTGTGGAATCTGCTGGTGGGAATGTGAATCTGCAGAGCAAATAGAGTGATAAAGTGGGATGACTTGACCCTGCCCATGTGCATGGCTGGGATGAGCTCAGAAAGCAGAGGGATCATCACTGCTCACTGTCTTGAGAAAGAGAGAAAAGCACTTCATTCTGTGATTGAGAAATTGCTCCCCATTCTACTTCACAGCTTGGAGTTTTAGAAACCGAGGGGAGGATCTGAAAAGCGGGTGACCCTAGACAGAGTAGCACGGCTGGATCTTCACTGTGTCACTGTGCAATCACCTCTTAGAATAATTAAGACCCAACTGAGCCTCAGAAAATTTCTGAACTAAACAACAGTGTAATTGTGCGGGTACAGGGAAAGTTGTACACCAGGGACTAGGGTTCTGCAGAGCTTTTCCTCTCACTGACAGGGTGATAGTACTGAAAATTAAACTCCAGGAGTGAACTTACCATAGCCAAGACCTCAACAAACCTGAACATATAAATATGATGGGAGCCTCATCTTGCAAAATACAGGCTGAACAAACACTTCCTAAGCAGACTCATCACAGAACTGATTACACCACACTTTGAAAGGTGAGTAGACCAACGAGGTGCATTTAATCACATCAAATTGTCTTCAGATATTCTCTCAGAAGCCTGAAACTTACCTCTCTTTGCCTGAACAAGAAGTTGTTCAGAAGATCTGTGAGCCTCAGGACCCTGACTCTTCCTGAGATCTTTAAAATGCCAGCACCTCAGGTAAAAAGGGCACAGCAGGTCCAGAAATCACTACTGCAGACATAACAAACCATTTCTGTCTCTTTGCCTAGGCTCTGACAGCACCAGGAAGCTGGTGTGTTTGCCTTTGCATAACATTTCCTCCTTGCTTACCTTGAGGAATCAGAAAATGGTAGAATCCTTTCACTTTCTATGAAAAATTCTTTTCTTTTTCCTGAGATTTTCCTTGCACTAGGAAACTGTCAGCATCATTCCTTTTTAGAAAATGTGATGTTTCATAGTTGGTGAAATTCTTTTCTTCAATATGGGCTAATTGTGTGATTTTTCCCTGTGTTGTGTACTCAACTAGTGCCTTACATTTTAATCTACTCTTCATAGGAATTTATAAGCCTCCTTCACCTAACACCTAACACATAACATAACATGCCAATTAACTTACATTATTCTACATCTGTTTGATATGAGGACCATTAATCAATATTAAGATTAAAATTTACAGTTGCTTTTTATAGAATTTTCACCATCAAGCTCCTAGGCTTCGATTTTAAGTGACAAGAAAGAATTCACTTTAGATTTATCCTAGTGTTGTGAAAGAAATGGCACCAATTTTAGCTTTTTACTCATGAAAATTGGACCTGAGATAACTTCTCTAATCTTCCTAAAGTGTAAATTAATTCACCCAAATGGAACATCATACATGCATCTGAATGCAATGCAACTCTTTAAAAAGAGAAAATAAAATTTTCCCCAGACGTACTGGATGAGAATTTTCTTCATTCTCCTCTGATGTTTTGACATCATTCAGGGAGAAAAGGGTGTCACTTACTGAGTATGTGACATCTGGTGTTGGCATGACTCAGAGCTTTGGAGTTTGAGGAAAGTAGGAGGGAGCAGGTGAAAACAGGAAGCCCTGGACCACAGACACAGGAACAAAAACAAACAGGACAGCACTGAAATGCCTTCAGGATTTTGAGATGCATTAATCACAATGGTTTTTAACAAATTCCAGTCTCTGACTGAACACTTGATCAGTACTTTTTTTTAAATTTTATTTAAGGAGAAAAAAAAGCAGAGAAAGGGTACAAGTTATATAGATTTACAGAAAAAAATAAACAGTAGGAAATCACTAGTTAATGGATTACATATTGTCATCTTAGAAATAATTGTTCAAGTCACAAAATTAAAGCTTGTAAAGTGGACATTCCAACAATGATACTGCAAACAGTTCTGTTCAATGATCCAATAAAACTCAGTGATATCATTTTCTATCTTATACACTTAAATATACATGCAGTTATATCGTTTAGAGCACTTTCTTTTCCTCTCTTTTGTACAATGACTATTACACATTTTGGGTTTTATTGCTCCCACGGTTCTTATTACTTTTTTGGAAGAGAGTAAAACCAAATGTGACATAACAGAACAGAATCGGTCAAATCAAAAGGGTGTACAAAATAGATAATGTAAAAACATAATACAAGGTGATCAACAATGGTTACCATAATGCCTCCCGCTATTTCTAATAGAATTGCCTATATCATCAGTTATAATAAAATTGAACAAAACAGTAAAGAACAAAACCGACAAAACCAAAACATTGGAGACATTGTCAGTCTTCAAAAGTAGATAAAAGTCATCGAGAATAGGCGTCATAATGAATCTCACTATCTTCACAGCTGTTGCCTAAACTTTCGAACCTGGTACTATCCAGCAAAACAGAATAGGGGGACATCAGTCAAAAACAAGATGGTGAGAGTAATACAAGGCTTTAAATCAAGATAATGGAAAGTCAAAGTGGGTTACTATAATATATCCTGCTATTTTTATTTATTTTTCCCTTAATTAAAAGGATAAAAATAAAAAAGTAAATAATGGAGTGGAGATTGAGATAAAAGAGGGCATAACAGCAAAACAGTGCAGATCAAAACATAACCATTTAAGCAGAATAGTGTTTCGCCACAAGATGATCCTGACATAAAAGTAGTTACCATATTGTCTCTTTCCTTGAAATCCTTGAGTACAACTTCGTATACTGTAGCATCAAATGTATCAAAACAATGTAAAACCATTTAAGAGAATGACAGCATTACAGGGTATTTAGAATCAACTAACAAAAAATGAACAATGGTTTCTGTATAATCTCCTTGTCTTTAAAAGTTTTTGCTTATACTATCGTACATAAGAAAATCAAATAAGATACAACCTGTTTAGACCAATGGAGAAAGAAGAACAAAAGCTTGATGAGACTTCAAAACAAGATGATACTAAATCAGTATTACCTATTAAGACGTCATTTTCTCCAAAATTGCTGTTCCTATCATCCAATCTTCTCTGCCTCATTTCTGTTGAGCTCTTTTTCTGTCATTAGCTATCAGTTTGTCTTCTTCATTTTGTTCTCTGCTCCATTCATTATGGCCTCCCCGCCACTATTTCTGGACTCTTTGTATTTTTCTTTTTTTAGAATATCCTGCAATACTCTCTGTAGAGTTGAATTGGTGGTTGCAAATTCCCCCAGTTCCTCTTTATCCTGGAAGCACCTTGTTTTTCCATCAGTTTCCAGGGATAGTTGTGCAGGATATCTCAATCTTGGCTGGAGATTTTTGTCTTTCAAAGCTTCAATTATTTCCCCCCATGCTCTTCGTGATTTGACGGTTTGTGCAGAGAAATCTGCTGTAATTCTGATGGGTGTTCCCTTGTAAGTGGTCTGTTTCTTGTCTCTGACAGCTTTTAATATTCTGTTCTTGTATTGAATTTCTGGAATTTTTATTATTATATGCCTGGGTGTTGCTCTGTTTGGGTTGTGGGTTGCTGGGGTCCTGTATGCCTCATACATCTGAGTATCTTTACCTTTTGCTAAATTAGGAAAATTCTTCTGGATTATTTCTGTGAGTAGCTTTTGTAGTTCATTGGTTTGTGTCCCTACTTCTTTTATGTTCTTAATTCTTAAGTTATGGATCCTCTTATCATCTTCTTGTCTTTGTATTATTGCTGTTTGTTTCTTTGTTATTTTTAAGAAGTTTTTCATTTCATTCTCCCATATTACAAGTCTGCCCTCCAGTTCAGATAGTCTGTCCTTAGTTTCTTTCAAGCTGTTATGCCAGTTTTCAATAGACTTTTTAGTTTCCTGGTAGTCCCTGTGAACCTGCTTCACGTATTCTATGCTTTCTCTATTTTCTCCATCAAACAATTCTCCCCTCTTTTTCTGTTCTTCCATTCCACCATCTGTTTTTTCTTGGGTGGTGTTTAGCATTTCTCTAACTATTCTGCTTATTTCTAGCTTCAGGTCATTAATAACTTCATTCCTGAACTGATCTATGAGGCTCTCTAGATGGTGCTTTATGTCTATTGGTGCGGTGCCCGCTATTGCCTGTTTCTCAGGATTGGGGGCTGAGGAGCCTTTCTTGTTGCTGCCTCTTCCCATATTCTTTGTTCCTTATATATGCAAGCTTATATAGGAGGCCCAGCTTCCCTCCCTTTCAGCCACAGCCTGATTGAATTGCGCTGGCTAGGTGTTCCCGCCCACCTCAGCAAACCAGGAAATTGTAGACCAGGCAGCCTATGCGGGGCCCGCCACTCCAGGCCACCCTCAGTCTCTAGGATCTGGGTTGTGCTAGCCTACTGGGTCTCCACCAGCAGCATCACGTAGGCTAGGCACTTCTCACCAATCCCACTTGAGAGGGGGATACATGGCTGAGGTCGCTGCAGCGCCCCACTCCCGCAAGTCTGCCCAGTTCCAGAATGTCTTCTGCTGGAGTCTCATTAAACTGTGGGAGAGTGTCAGTTTCTCTCACTCACCTCACCGCAAATCAATGCATGGCTCTCCGCCTGTCCTGTTTTCAACTCTGTTCGCCGTTTCCGGTTCTCAGGTCTCTCTCCCTGCCCAGCTGATGTAGACACAGCCGCCGCACGGTGGGAAACCCAAATTGCGGCTTCCAATGGCGTGGGCTCCAGCCTCCACACTGAGGCCCCTCTGTTCCTGTTCTAGCACCAGGACTGCATTCCAAGTTGGTTTCTCTCAGCCCAGTTCATCCTGGGTCAGCAGAACATATCTCCACCTGCTTATGACTCCTTAGTCCACACCATTCCTGAATTCTAAGCCACGTCTTTCAGTGAGCCTCCGTAGCTGCTGCTATCTGTCCACCATGTTCTCCTGGAAGTCCTGTTATGTCCATTCTTGTGAGTCAGTTCCTGAAACCTCCACCAGGAATGTCCACCTGGTCTTGCTCTTTATGCTCTGTACTGGGAAAAGGTGGTCACAGGGATGATGTGACCCTAAGACACAATACACCGTTCACCTTCATGTAAGCCACAGTTATATGAGAAAGTGAAGCTCCAACACACATCGTGATACACAAATAACTTCAAAGTCTGTATGGAAGACAAGAGGACCCCAGGGAGTCTGCAGCCAGCCTGGACTGCAGAGTGAGATTCAGTCACACCTCCATCCCCATCAAGAAAAGAAGCTGTGTGAACAGTACAATCCAAGTAGAAATGAGTGCTTAATTATTGTTTAGCAGAAGAACAAAAGCCCAAATATTTATAGAAACTGTAACAGAGATGTGGTGGCAGATGCTTAAGGAAGAGGTAGTGGTCTGTCTGTCACTGCTCCAAGAGTTTTTACTGTGAGTGAGTTGTATTAGTAAGCTGTCCTGTCACAGAGATACATCCCCATACCTATTGGTGAGTGTTGAAGCCGAGCACACCCGCAGGGCTGTGGCGTGGCTGGGGCATAGCTGAACTGAGAACAAGGAGACAACTTGGGGTAAGACAGGCCACAGATGAGGCCACCTGGAGACTTTCTGATCCTGCTCAGGTTTCCTCCACTGTCCACTCAACTCCTTCTGATTAAATATAGGCTGCCAGTGTCAGTCAGCCGGCCAGTTAGCAGAGTTACAAGCTCTGTCAAGGACTGCAGCCCTCCTGCAGCCCTAAAGACCATGATGTATGTCTCATTCATTCCTTTGAGCCTTCACTGTGTATCCATTTGGGGGGTTGGGGGTCTAGGCACAGACCCTAACACATACCCACAGATTAAAGGGTAAGAGGTTTCAGGAGATTCAGTCTATGATTGGCTACTCTAAGGTAGACACATCATGTTGGAGGAAAGATGTTTGTTCTGTCAGCATGGAAGCAGAACAGGGGAAGTTCTAGAGAGGAAGAAGCTGGGGACAACCCATGGTACCCAAGGTCAGACCTCCATGCCCCACCTGACGTACCCAGAAATGTAGTTTACCAATCCCCTCGGTGGTTCCCAAGGCAGACAATTGACAATCTCATGTGAAGATTTGCATGCAGTATTGTTAAAATGGCTTGATGACCAATCAGCGTGCCCCTGTGGTAAGTGGCTGTGGTGTGGCATGCTGTGGCATGAGATATACTGTGGTACCTATTGCTGTGGCATGTGCCCAAGGGTGAGAACCACCAGCTTCTCTTGAGATCCACGCCATGTTGGAACTTAGGGTGGTGGGAAACCAAGTAGCCTGCTCACCTCCCTGATAAGTGGCTCTGAGCCTACCTGTGTGCGGGCTGACTCAAACCACCCCCTCCCGCTTAGGAAGTGAGAGCCAGAGATCTGAGCATCTCTTGGGAGGTTGACCATATGCAATATAGCAAATAAGGGGGATTTCCTTCTAACATCTCTTTAAAGGCAAATATTTTTATCACTGTTTTGCTTTGTTCTGATTAATGGTATTGCTCTACTCAATATTCTGTTTTGATAAGTTCTGTATTTTGTTTGATTTTGCTGTATCTGATTGAAAGAACAACTATTATGAAGATAATGAGATATACTGTGGTACCTATTGCTGTTATCCCAGTAACCTGCTGTGAAGTTCTCTACCAATTTCACTAGACTGTCTCAGTAGGCTTTGTTCCATCTTATTCTGTTGTATTTTACTACCTTCAAAATAATAAAACAGTTATTAAAATGGCTTGGTCAATTTATCTTATTGTGAGAACTATACATATATTTTAGTCAAATATGAACTTTGATTCTGTTCAGTTAAAAAAGATATTCTTCAAAAAATGCATGATCAAATTATTTTTGTAACTAATAAGAGAAAAAATAGTTGATAATGTTATGGGGAGTATCTAGAAACAAGTTATAAATTTTTTCCCAATTAATTTAGACTTTGAAAAAAATGCATTCACATCTTTTCAAAAACCAGGAACTATTGAAAGCCTCCATTTGTTATTATCCTCTCAAAATAGGTAACAACTCTTAAAATTTGTTTTTTATTCTTGCAGAAGTTGATGAAGGTAAAAATCTACAAATAACTACTTTCTACTTTGAATTCTATTCACATTACTTCTCACTTCTTCATCCAAACACCCTGGATTTTTATTTCACATCAGTACATTTTGAACTTACACGTTCTTTCATAAATACTAAAAATTCCAAATAGTGATTGCATGGATGGGTACCGATGGTTGTTTTTTCTTCCTCTTTGGTGGTGGGCATACTATGCCAGGTATGCAGGTGCTCTTCCCCCCAGGTGCCCCACAGCCCCTCAGGATTTTCATACCGATAACAAAACACACTTTCTGCGAGACAGTTGGATTGTGTCCCTATAATAAGGCATACTCCTGTGCTGTTGTAGTTCTTAAACATGTATATCCGAAGGGTCAGGTCCTCACAGTGGGATTCCTGACAACTGTGAGTGCTGTAGTAATTTTTCCAACTTGCACTGCTCACTGGTGAAAGCCTTGGGGTAAAGAGCCATTACCTGTTACTGTTCTCTCAGTCCTGCTTTGACCTTTAACAGGACATCTTCATTTTATTATTATTTTTTGTTGTCACCAAGTGTACTGTAAAAAAAGAATTTGAGAAGTGAGAATGACCACCTAGGAGGTGAGTGCCTCTGAATTGGTGCTGGAGCTAAGCAGATACCCTGGGTGAGAGAGTCAGATATGGGAGGATAAATGAAAACCCAGCTGGACTAAAGCCTGGTGTTTGGGGAGTGTGAAGGGAAGCAGACACTGGGGTCACAGTACACTCCTCCACCCCGGACCTGCCCCCCTCCAGCGGGGTGAGGGTCGGGCTGAGGGAGGACACAGAAGAAATAAAAAGTCACTTCTCCCATGCACCACAGGAGAGCTGCACACCAGACACTCGGCACCCCACCGGTGCCATCCCGGGGGACCCCTGGCCCCTGCTTGGTGGGCTGCAGAGGACGGGAGAGCTGCGCAGCGCAGAACAGGAGCGGTAATAGGAAGCAGGGAGGCTGTCAGCCCCTTCCGCAGTCCCATCCTGCAGTGTTTTAGGTACGTTTCAATACCTGCATTAATTTGTTCCACTTGCAGTCATATTTACTCTTAGCTCATTGAAGAGAAAGTTTATGTTGATATCTTTTTTTGTAGTAATCTTCTTGGTTTGTGTCTTGTAATGACCTTGATGATGATACACAGTGTAACAATCATCGTCCTCTTAGATTACCTATGGAAATTAGGGGTATTTTCCCACTAAGAGCACTGATTCTACGACAGACACAGTGTGGAGGGACAAACAGCCGGGGACGTCTGGGAAAGCAGAGAACAACTTGGCAGAGCTGGAAGGCAGTGGATGCGGGCCTGCTCCTTCCCGCATGTCGGGCAGGCTGGGACACCGTGAGGCCAGCCCGCAGCTGTGCACTGGGCAGGGGCCTCAGCGGGCCTGGGTGGTGCTGGGTCTGCAGGCCGGGCTGGCCAGATGGACAGCTAGGGGCAGAGACAGCCGTGCTGGGGTCAGTGGCTTTTTGGCATCTATTAGGCAAGGAGGCGGTAGGGGACATCGTAATATCCACACCTCTAAGTGGGCTCCAGCCCTCAGAGCCTCAGAGGCCTGAGGAGGCCGCGCCAGCCCGCAGCCCATGCATTTAGTGGGAGCAGGCCCCACACCCCCATTCAGGCAGGCAGCTGTCCGGCCCACGGTGGACTTTGCTCTGTGTTCACAGCCAGACCATGATGCTGATGTGGGCAGAGCTGTGGGGTAGCTCAGGGTTGAAGCTCTGACAAGGAGTGGGAGTTTCGGGAGTTTTTTGGTCTTTTTTGAGACAGGGTCTTGCTACGCAGTTCAGGCTGGCCTTGAGCTCCCTTTGTAGCCCAGGCTGACCTCGAACTTGCAAGGTCCTCCTGTCTCAGCCTCCCGAGTGCTGGGATTACAGGCGTGTACCACCTTGCCCGGTTTGAGTGGAGGTTTTTATTCTTGGTTCTAGTTTTATTTTGGGTATATTTATGTGTTACTGCTTCTTTGTTGGAAGTGGGTCACCTTGGCTGCTTTTCTTTTTTCTGTTTTTTTCTTCTGATTTTCACTTCATTATTAATATTGCTTGGTTATTATACTTTAAGTTTTTAGGTTTTCCAAATAAGTACAATGCTGAAAGTAGTTCCCCAGGACATCTCATATTCAGAATCCCAGATGTCCAATAGGAAGACAGAAGCTTAAAAGCTGTCAGAGAAAAGCAAAAAATCACTTATTAAAGTAAAACCATTAGGATTCCAGAAGACTGGCAAAACTGTAAAGGCCAGAGTGAAGTGTTTCAAGCACTTAAAAAGCTCCCAACACGGAATTGTGTATTGCAGGTGGATGTGCAGCCAGGAAGTGAATAATTAAGCAATTTTCTGAACCTAGAGTTTCCATCCTCCAGATCTGCCTTCCCTTTCCTGACATCCCAAGCTGGGAGTCAGAGTGGCGTCCAGCCTCCAAGACAGAGTAACTGAGCGTCTTTCTTCTTTTAAGGCAGCCTTGAAACATGGGGTGAGATGTGATGAGCCACCCTGGCGACCCGGCTTCTGAGCAGGTCCTAACGTGGGCCTGGCAGGGGAAGTCTCCCTGCTCCAGCTTTGCACACTAGCAGTTCAGAAGTTCACCATCAGTGTCTGGTTTATTCTAGGCCTATGAAGCAGCAAATGGCATGCAAAGCAAGCTGGACTTCTCTTCACGTTATTTTATTTTAAATATTTTTATTTATTTTAAAGTAGATAAAACAGTAAAGCCAGTCAAAACAAACCAGTGTAAGAGATACAGGCCTAAAAACGTTGAAATCAATGAAAGTTACTGTAATGCCTCTTGATGTCTTCAAAATAGCTGCAGACATAGTAAAAATGAAACAGAACAGAACAGACATAGTAAAAATCAAACAGATCAGAATAGAAGCAATAAAAATAAGACAGTGCAATAAAGGACTTCACAGTAAGCCAACAGTAAATCCAAAATTGCTACCATAATATATCTTGCTATCTTTGAAATAACTTCTCCTACCATGTGATTTGACATAATCAAACAAAACAAAAGAGAATAAAACCCAACCCAACAAAACAATGGAAATGGTATAGGATTTCCAAAACAAGACCATAGGGAATCAACAATGGCCACAACCCTCAGGAGGAGATCCCAACTGGATGCCACACTGGGTATCTCTGCTGAGCATATGATCAGACCACTGGCCTTAGACCTGTAATGGTAGTGAAACTCCAAAGCACCACAGGCATCCAGCTGCCTTTCACCTCCATAGCTATCATCACAGCCTGTGGTTTTCCGGATAAAACAGTTGCTTATGGCTGCCAGGGGTGGGGTGGCTGTTCCTTGTTTGCCAGCCCACACACTGGAAAGGGCTGGGATCTGGCCATCCCAGTCCAGTGGGGGTCCACACATGGTGCTGGCTCCCAGACTGGGTTTGCTCGCCGATGTGTCCTTTGTTTTTGGTACCCTCGTCTGGAAATGGTGCTGATTCACGGGAGAGGCTAGGGTCTGGCTGTTTCAGTCTGGCAGGGGTCCGTGCACCTGGACTTCCTGTTTAAAACACTAATTCTGTCCTATTGCAACAGCAGCAGAAACACCAAAAGAACACCCAGCATTTGGAGGCAGATTTATTTTACGTCAGTGGGTGCTGATCATAATCATTCCAAAATATCGGCCTTGCAGGCCCAGGGAGGAGGTGAAAGGGGAAGCACAGAGCAGAGCAGTTCGCTCTTTGACTGATTCTCACAATATGCATCACAGTGACCAGCGGTTTCTAGGAGACAGAAGTAACAGGAACTGTGACAGGAACTGTTAGCTGGGCAGCTAACAGACTGGCCTTCAGGCATTTTCTCTTCTCACCACCTGGAAGTGGACTTCAAAACAACAGTTGGACTGAAAAGGGAGGTATGAATGAAAGAATAGCCTTTGAATGTAATTACTATTTTCATTCACAATTTTGAAGGAGGAAATCCAGGCACAGCGTATGAGTAAGGTACTCTGTGCCCCTTAGAAGGGTGCAAGCAAATGAAGAAGCAGATGCCTGATTTCCTGTGGTGCAAAGTGGGAATTTGTCTCGCTTTTCTTGGGGTATTTCTTTAGAAGTCCAGTAACTTAAATTTTTTTCCTTGATCTTTTGAGAGATATGGAAAGCTTTCTGAAAGTTGAATGATGCTCTTGCAAATTTATGCCCCGGAATTGTTTCTCTGAAGGCCCTAGAGTCCTTCTGAATCTACATCACCCCATGTCCTCTGGTTTCCATGGGCACGAAGTCTCGGTTTCCTGGGCACCTTGCTCTGAATGCAATCCCATGCCTTGTCATTAAGATAATTCACTGGTAAGTGAACACAAGTGGACAGCCTGTGCTCCAGGTAAGTTTGGGTGAACTATGTTTGAACTCATGGTTGGATTCTCTTACTTGAATTGAGTTAGAGTTAATCTCGGGAACCTGGTATATGCCAGCTTGTATTTCTTAGCATATAAAGGTCGATTTTTTTTTCTTACAGTATCTTTTTTTTTTTAATTTATTGGTACTGGGGATCGAACTCATGACCACATGGTTGCAAGGCATGCGCTTATGCTGCTGAGCTACATTCCCAGCCCCTTCTTGCAGTATCTTTAATGAATGTCTTTTGTCACATATATTCTGGTTTAATGTTTTTCAGTAAGAATATTGCTTTTTTCTCCTTTACTTCTCCGGAGAGATTCTATAGCTGGGAATATGATACTGTTTTTAATTATCTTTCTTCCACACAGGCATTAGCTGAATGAAGAACAGAACGCAGAGGATCGACCCTTGAGATGAGCTGCCGAGTCTTCTTTGGCCTGTGGTTTATCCAGGTGTCCTGTGGGTACAGCTCTCAGACTGCTTTGCTTTTTTGGAGCAGTGATTTCCTCAGTCCCTGTTTGACTCACATCTCTACAGCCTCTGTGTCCTCTCATTGCCTCTCGCTGCATCCCTAGGGATGTGATTTGCACACTTCTATGGGCTGTAATTTCCACATTGCACAACTGTGGGCCTTCCGCATTGCACAACTGTGTTTCTTGGTTGGGTCGCAATGGTTGCGAGCCATTTGCTATAGACTTTTCTTTGAGTTTTAATGAGGGAATGAGGTTGATTGTCAAGAAATGCTAGGTAGTGTCCTTAGGGGAGGTAAAAATATCTTCTGTAACCATAAGGAAAAACAGGCCACAGTGGCTTGTGCAGATGACTGCAGGCGTTTCTTGGCACTGGCACTGTAGAAGTCGGTGCTTCTGACCACTCCCAGGCTCAGGTTCTTGCCCTCATAGCTGTGTGGGGTTCTCTGTCACACTGACTAACCTGCGAGTGCCTCGCAGATGCTCTGTGAAACGGGCCATCTTCTGACTCAGGTCCACTGTCCATGCCAGAGCCCTTCTCTCTGAGAAGGATGTACAGTAAAACCTGCTCCGAGAACCACACTATTTCTTGTTTCCTTGTTGCAAGTTTAAAACAAGCAACAATCAGTATTAAACAACAGGCATTTTGCTGGTAATTTGACAGATAATTTGAGAAAGATAGTGAAGGTTGCAGAAAACCCTTTTCTCTCCCTCTCCTCTAGGCAGGGCTCTTGGGCAGGAAGGGCCGGTAGGGCCCTCTGAATTCCCCAAGAGCTGGTCAGGCCCACACAGCTGCTCTTCTCCACTTGCAGGCTCAGCTGGTGGGTGAGTTCAGGGGAGTGCAGCTCTGCGACCTCCTCTTCACTGGCCACCATCCAGCTTTACTCCTTAGTGACTGAGTCCATGAGTCCAGTGGCTCTTCCCGACTCCGTCGTGTCCACAGAAGCAGTCGTCTCTTCCTTGGATGAAGCACGATGGTCCATTATCAGTACGAGTACCTGAGCAGACGGGAAGCTGGTTGAATCTCCTGCTGTGAAACTGCTGAGATGGTTTTGTGTCCTGATGGTTAGGGAGCTGTATCTGATGGTAAATCAAGGAAAAGGTGTTGTTTGCTGAGAATTCACAGAGAGCCCAGACAGTTCACTGCCTTTCCCCGTCACATGGACTGCGCCTCCTTAGAGAACAAGTTTCTTTCTGGGATTGGTCCTCGGACTGTGCAAGGTGAGTCTAGGCCAACTTTTTGGATCCAAAAGAACAAGCTCGGAGTGAGTAGGCTGGGGATATGTCAAACACGAAGCCAGCTTGGCTGGTCCTTTGCCATAATTAACATCATTAAAACAGTTGATGAGGTCTAACTACGTTCTACTGACCTACAGCATTGATTAATATTAATTTCCTGATTTTAGTAGGTGCTTCACAGTTATGTGAAAGAGTATTTCATTTTTAGGAGATCAGGACTAAGTTACAAGTTAAAAAGTGACTGTGGAAGATGAAGTCCCTGTGAGATGTGTGATAGCCTGGATGCCAGAATAAAACCCAAGGAAGCAAGACAATAAAATTTGGGGAGCAAAGGCTTTATTTTAGGCCAGGCCTGGCGACACAATTCCCGGGAGCCAATTTGGAGACTGCGCGCCCCAGAGACTGAAGAAAGGGATTTTAAAAGCAGGAGAGGGAGAAAACAAACAAACAAACAAACAAAAAACCCTCAGAGCTGTTAAGCTGTTGTCTCAAGTCTGGAAACTGTAAAGCTGTTCACTTAGTTCTGATAACATCGGGAGCCTTTGTTGCCTTTCAAGTTACTCCCATCCTGCAGATAAGCATTATCTTGGAATAGCACATCTGCAACAACATTCGGAGAAGAAAGTAGAAAGTTAATAATTTTGGGACAGCTTGTTAGCACTAACATGTGAGAAGGGGTCGAAAGTTACAAGAAGCTGAAACTTAAGTTTTTACAAGGATTTGGAACTTAACACTTTTGGCGCATACAGAACAAGAGGAGGCGCATTACAGAACAGAAATACGGCAAGATTACTTTTTTTGGGGGGAGGGAAGAACAAGATCAGGAAAGGGTTGTGCTAACAAGCAGGTCTTCCTGCATACAAGCAAGTTACCCTTCAAACAAGTTTAAATTAGGAAAACATCCTGGTTTCCTCAGCAGAGTATAGAGAAGTCAAACAGTAATTAACAACCCTTGTTAGCTTATTTTAGCACCACATCTGTTATTTGTAGAGGGCAACAATGGTTAACATATCAATTAGGTAAGATTTTGCAATTCTTTACAGAGGAGAGCATTGATTAACGTATCAATTAGGTCACCCAGAGGGAGAAGGAAAACATATATATGGTATGGCCATGTTACAGGTAATTTGCTATAATACAAATATAACGAAGTTATTTTTCTTAGAGTACAACAAGATGGAGTCTGTGATACGGGCTGTCTGTATCCCCACCGTCCACATAGAAATGATTGCTGGGGAGATCATTACACCTGAGAGTCAGGAGTTTTTCATCTAATCAATCCATTTAATCTATACTTTGAAATTTATTCTGAAAAAAGTGTACCTTGTATTCCCTTTCAGTACTGTGATGTTGCAAGCATTTTTTAAAATTTTGTTTTATTTTAAGGGTAATAAAGTCCAGTAAAACAAAACAGAATCAAACCAATCAAAACAGAACATTGTACAAACAAAACAATAAATCAGAACAAAACAAAACAGCAAGAACCATATTGGATTTCAAGACCAGGATCAAAGGAAATCCCCCATATTTGCTGTATTGCATACTGTTATCCTCCCCAAAGATGCTCAGACCGCTGGCCCCAGGCCTGCAAAGTCAACCGAACAGTACAAGCATTCACTTGCTTTATGCCTCAGTCACTGTCAGCTCAGCCTGCCCTCTGAGACAGCCGGCTACCTGCACGGTGGGGAAGTGGTTTTGTTTCCAGCCCGCCCTGGTAGCTGTGCAGGGGCACCTTCTGGCTTCTCTCTTCCTGGGTCCCACATGGCCTGCTTGTGCAGTTTATTGGAAGATCTAATTGTGATTTGCTGATGCACTCTATACTTTTATGTTAAAATCCTTTAGTTTCCCTCAGTTATTCTTTAAAATATTTTTTTTAAATCTGAAAACCTATTCAGTAAAAAAATGTCTTCCCTACTTTTGCTATTTGCAATTCAGGTCATACAATACCACCTGCGTGTTTTCTCTTTTAGAAATGTCATTCATTTTTCCTTCATCCAAACTGTATATGCAGACGTGTTCCTGTGTCTGCATTTGCTACTTAGGGAAAACAAGCACAGGCTCATTAAGCACATCTCACCCTTCTGCAAGCTGTGCAGCCCGTCATGCTGGATGCACCCCAGCTCATTCACCCGGGTTTCAGCGCAGTAGGCATCTCCCTTGTATGTGGTCACTGAAATCACAGGCAAGATGGAGGTGCACATTTTGAATGGTAAGCACTTTTTTCCGTAGATATGACTGCAACGATAGGATTGATTTCTTTTTTTTTTAAACTTTATGGGGGCTGGGGATTTAGCTCAGTGGCATAAGCACCTGCTATGCAAGCAGGTGGTCATGAGTTCGATCCTCGATACTGATAAATAAATAAAAATTAAAAAAAATAAAGGCTTAAAATAAAAAGAACTATAAATATCTTTAAAAATTTTTTATTTAAAGGGAAAAAAACCCAAAATAGTAAAAGGGTACAAGTAATACAATATTTCAAAAAAAAAATAAGCAGTAAGAACTCACTAGTTAATAGATTACATATTGTCATCTTAGAAATAGTTGTTCAAGTTACAAACTTAAAGCCTGCAAAGTGGACATTCAAACAGTGAGACTCCAAACAGTTGTGTTCAATGATCCATCAAAACTTAGTAATATGGTCATCTATCTTGCACACCTAAACACACTTGCAGTTGTGTCCTTTAGAGCACTTTCTTTTCCTCTCTTTTTTACAATAACATTTACACATTTTGGGTTTTATTACTCCCACAGTTCTTATTACTTTTTTGGACTGATTTCTAAAAAACAAAACAAAATAAAATGAAACAAAACAAAGCACCACAGTGTATGTGTGTGACTAACTTTACTGCCTGATTGTTAATCACATAATGAACTAGGGGCCAGGCCTTCACCACATGCCCAAGCCCTTGGTCCCTCAGCTTGATCCATGGTACGCTGTCAAACATGGAATTTTATCCAGGATTTCACTAAAGGACCACTTCAAATCAGGTCTATTGAATATTTCTCAAATATAAAGAGTTTGGACGCAAACACCCGTACTTAGAGGTGGTAAAATGTGTCAGTGTCTCCTTCACTATGACTTGAAGTGTTCCTTCTGCAGGCCCTGCCTCTCCAGGCCCCGACACCCAGGTCCCCCCCAGAGAGGAGCCCAGCCCTCCACAGCTTGCTGACTAACTACTGTCTACTTTGTTTTTCTAATTTAGAGAAGCCAGATTGTGTTGAGGCAGGAAACATCTGTCAAGTGCCACCTGTCAAGTACAAGTGACAATAATGGATCACTGTACCAATAAAAAAGTGTGCAAATATTAATTTGAAAGTTCTGACACAGATTTGCTTTTCTGGCATGTGTTTCTTCCTCCTGCTGGTTTTTCTCTCTAGTCAGAATGGACACAGATCGGTAGTTGCACAAACGGGAAGATAAATGACACATGACAGCAGTGGGAGAAAGGAAGCCTTGAAGATGAGTGTTTTGCAAATCTTCCAGGAGCTCATGAGCCAGATTAAGGCTGTCCTATAGTAGACGTATTTTTATAAAAACAAAAAGAAAAGTGAAATCTGAGTAACTTTTGGCAGCCGTATACCTTTATACCCGCGGATTACTATAGAACGCCCTATACTCTGAACCACCCTGCTGTATTCCTGCTGAAGCCCAGCTTCCCACAAACTCGCTCAGCTGGTTATTAAGTGCATCAGGGAAGTAAGCTTTCACAGAGGTCACCGGACTCCTTTGATGGCTGAACAACTCTGGGAACTCTTTGATCAGCTGAGCCTGTACTGCTAGGTGGTTCCCGATACTTCTCCGTGATTTTCCTTCCTCTGCCCCTCAGGATTACACTTGCTTGCATGGTGGCCTGATGATTCAGTGTCCTTTGCTGTTACAGCACTTTGTCTGATAGCACTAAAGTTTGCTTAGTGATTGCTTCCAAAGTGCAGGGATTAATTCTGTGCCTCAGGAGTTGTCCCTGCTCTGAATGACAGCTTGGAACTGTGCAGAGACGTCTCCAGAAGTTGTAAACTCTAGACAGGGAAACTTTGCTGATTGCTTGTTCTTGTTTTCTTCTATTAAAGCAATTAAGCCCAAGACAACTTCTGAGCCAAACAAATGCAGTAATTGTGGAAGGAGAAGGAAAGTTGTACCTCAGGGAAATGAGGTTCAGCAGAGAGTTTCCTTCTCCCCAACAGGGCACAACTCTGACATTTGTCATTTGCTGGCAGCCCAGAGCTCTGCAATCCTAAAGGTACAAATATGACTTGGGATGCTGCACCTTGCCAGGTGGACCAGCTCAGAGCTCAGGTGACCCCAGCTGCCAGGAGAGTAGGCCTGAGCCCTCCTCCTTTACTCACCTGTGCCAGGTACATTGCCCTCGGAAGATGAAATCTTAACCTCTTTTTCATGAAGCAAGGGAGCTGGTGAAAGGTCTCAGAGTCAGGACATTAACTCTTTTTTTGATTTTTAATAGGCCAAAAGTTTTAGGCGCTGGGTTCCGGGAGCTGTGACTCAAGAAAAGCTGGAGCAGCAAGGCGTCACCAGAGTGTCTGGGTGGCCTTGGGGTGGCCCTCACCTCGCATTCTTCCAGAAGTTAGGATCAGTGAGGGACTTTTTATGTTGCTGAGGAAGCCTCTGTTTTCTTCAGCCTTCGATTTTAAGAGTATTCTAACTTGTCAGTATCACTAGCTGTCATAAAATTTGTTTCCCTCATTTTAGATGCATTGGTGTAATTCTAAAGTAGACAGGCTTTCTCTTTTTTATTACACTGATAACTCTTTACAAACATTTGTGTTTAATATGAAGGTTTTTTTGGACACATTTTCTTAAAATTTATGTATACTAACACGTATTATGTGACTGTTGATGTGGTTTTATTAAAGGTTTTAACCTTTATTAAAGGTATAAATTATAGTTATTCCTTGAGAATTCCTATGAATTTGGCAGGTTGTGACTCAGTACAAACTAGGGTAACTCATTTTAATTTTCTGCAGTGTTTGGAAGTCATAGCAATAGTCTCATTGTTTGTGTTGAGAAATCTGAGCTCAGAGTGGGTGCCCTTCCCTGCCTACGCTTTGGGCTTTCGATCCAGACAGGGTACTGAGCATCAACCTGAATGGAAAGTCTGTTTATTATCATCCTTTGTGGTACTGGTTCACAAGTCACCTAGAGAGAGGCTCCTCTGACATTTTTCAATTTGTTTTCTCAGGAACACAATAAGTGAGTGCTGAGATTGTCTCAGGGATAGATCCCAAATTTGATTCAGAGTTTTGTAATTTGGAAAGGCAAAGACAGGACTGGAAATAAGTGGGAATTCCTTGGACTAAGGAAAAAAAAGACCAAGGAAATTATTTGATGAGCCCAGAAGAGAACTGGTGAGTATATCATGGCTTTGAGGCATTTTGAGTATAATCATTTTAGCAGGCTCGAGTCTCTAACTAAATATTCAATCAGTTTGTATTTGACGCTCATTAATTAATACTCCTCTGCTTGTTAAGAAAACTTGTAGCACAGCTCATTGTGCTAGACATTCAGGGTTGTGTATCTTTCCTTAATACACTGATGCAGGCAATTGTGTATTAGGAAAAGGATGTTTGAAAGCACATAACCAGTACCCACAGAGTCACAATGCTCTTTGTTGCCAAACCTTAGTACAAACTGTGTTTACACAGTTCATGCTGACATGGACCTGCAGGACAGTGAATTCAAAGGGAATTCCTTAATACTCACTAGAAAACCAGAGAGGGCTGCTTGCCTGAATGTATTCCAGATTCATTATGTAGCCCACAAGAAACCCAGGAATTAGATCAGAGATATTGGGTTCTTTCATTTTAGAGAAGCTTTCCCTAGTTTGACACAAACTGCTTCTGTGAGAAATGAGATTGGAACATTTATATGTAAAAGAGTCCAATGCCACCCAAGCCTAAGGCATGAAAACTTTTGAATGATAAAGACTAATGCAGCACATTGTTATCTGGTGGGAAAAAGCACCCAGTTCATGCCTCCTGCAAATTATTGTTTCTCCCAAGGTCTTGCAGTAGCTGGGAAATTCTATTGCAACTCTGCCTTTGAGTGTTGTTTCCAGAGCTATGACTCCCCAAAACATTGTGCTGCATTCAGCCATTATTGAGGAGCCTAATTCATAAGCTGCTCTCGTCGCATGGCACAGGCGATGCCCAATTATTCCCCATCTTCTAGTCTACCTTAGTAAACATCAACACATCCAGAATGGATCTGGGCTTCACACAGAGGTCCTTGAGGTCACTCACGGGGAACTCAGAACTCTCCTCACTCTTTCTTGGATGATAGTTCAAGGGCTCCTGTATGGTACTGCCCACCCGCTACAGGAATTTCGGGTGAGGGAGGGGTGGCATACATGCTGATATTTAACACTGGTGAGATATATAGTGCTTTTCACAAGTACATTGGTTTTGCTGGTAACTAAAAAATAATGTCTCCATTGAAATTTAGACATTTGAATACTGATCCTTAAGATGAATTTGAGAGTACATAGAATCAACCACAGAGAATGCCATATAAAAGGAAATCATGTCCCAAAGATGTGTATCATTAAAGACATTGTGACTGTCCTTTGTACTTCAGAAAACTGCTAGAGAAAGAAGCAGTTTTTGCAGATATAGATAAGCATTACTGATGCTTTATTGGCCCCAGGTTGTCCTGTATATGAATAAGAAATGGCTTTAAACCTTGTCAAGGGAATCATCTTCCTCTCTCCAACTGTGCTTGGCATTCTGGGGAATGTTACTGTGTTTGTGAATTATGTTCTCCTCCTTGGAGGCACCGAGATGAAATCTGTACAACTTATTCTCATTCACTTGGCTTTTACAAATATCATCATACTTTTTGCAAAAGGGATTCCTAAGACAATATCAGCTTTTGGGCAGGGACTCTTCCTCCATGACACAGGCTGCAAGATTGTTGTTTACCTGGAGCGGGTGGCCCGGGGCCTCTCCATCTGCACCAGCAGCCTCCTCACAGTGACACAAGCCGTCACCATGAGTCCCACAGACTCCATGTGGAGGAGGCTCAAGCTGAAGTCACCAAGGCACATCCTTTCCATATTCATCCGGTTTTGGATTCTCAATTCCTTAATAAGCATGAACTTACCACTTTCTATCATAAGCATCAACAGTGTGAACATATCACAAACTACTAAAGGTGACAAGTATTGCTATTTTCTACCTGAAGGATGGATAATAAGATGGACATTTCTCATTCTGATGGTTCTACGGGATGCTGTGTTTCTGGTCATCATGGGTGGGTCCAGTGGCTACCTGGTGTTTCTTCTCCGCAGGCACCACCACCGTGTTCTCCACCTGCAGAGCTCCAAGTTCCTCTACAAAACTCCCCCTGAGATCAGAGCTGCTCAAAGCGTTCTCTTTCTGATGCTCTGTTTTCTTGTCTTTTATTGGGCAGATTGTGCTTTTTCCATGTCGTTTAGCTCCTCTCTCAATATTGATTCTGTGGTGTTAAATATTCAAGAATATGTGACCCTTGGTTATGCCATGCTGAGCCCATTTGTGCTGATTCACAGAGATGAACAGCTGGGTACATGTTGTCACAGTCAAGAGGACAGCAAAACACACAGGAACTGTTTTACTGATTTTTTCTGTAACTAAATTTGAAATGAATCTTAGTTCTGCAATCCCATGTATAAAGCAGAATAGAGTCAAAGTAGCTGAGGTGCATAGGGATTTGTGGTCAGACTATCAGCCTGCTGACTGCAGCCCTTAGCTGACACAATGCACCGAAGACTTGAATGACACAGAACTCTGTCCTTCTGCTGTGCCCCTCCCCAAATGGCATCAAATGTGTGAGCATGAGCCTGGTGTTTCACTGCCAAAGTTCTTGTGGGGATCAAGACCACAGTTTGGTAAATTTTATCCAAAACATTAGTGCATCCACATTTTTGCCCAGGATTTCCACTTTTAGGTCAGTTTTATAGAGATGCTTATTCTTTATATTCAGAAAAGTATGGGACATTCTTCACTGTTCATTAGTTCATAAGCACAATAGTGACAAAAGAGCTTTTTGAAATCATAAAGAGAGACATATCAGTTGTCACTTTCAGGCGGAGTAGGCCTGTGAATGAGTAATAGATTCAAAATGCCATAAGCACATTACACTTCATGTTAATATGAAATGACCAGAGGAGTGAAGTCAAAGTATAAGTTCTGGTCAAATGATTGTATCATATAGTAAGTACTGTTTTGTGACTCTCCAATTTTACTGAGCTTTATAAATGGAATGTTATGCCATTGATGATGTATAAATAAATTATATCTGAAAAAATTTTGGCCTGTTTGTACACATCATTTGTTAGAGCACTGAAACTGCCTACAACACTGTTAATTTCCTTATCCTTTTTTTATAGTGACATCTTTGCTTTTTAAAAATTTTTTATTTAAAAAAGATTAAGATAAAAGAGGACATAACAACACGAGTCAGAACAGAACGATTTAAGCAACATAGTGTTTTACCACAAGACAACCAGACGTAACAGTAGTTACCATAGTGTCTCTTTCCTTGAAATACTTGAGTATACCTTCATATACTATAGCATCAAATGTAACAAGACAATGTAAAACCATTCAAGAGAATGGAAAGTGTTACAGGGTATTCAGAACCAACTAACTGAAAATGAACAATGGTTATTATATTATCTCCTTGTCCATAAAACATTTGTTTATACTATCATATATATATGATAAAATCCAATAAGATACAACATGATAAAACAGATGGAGACAGAAGAACGAAAGCTTGGTGGGACTTCAAAACGAGATGATATTAAATCAGCATTAGCTATTATAGTGTCTTGTTTTCTTCAGAATAGCTGTTTTGACATCACGGACAATAAAATCAAACAATCCAGAATAAAACCATTCCAACTAATGAATGAAAAAATTATAAGGCTTCAAAGTAATATAATGGGGAATCATGATTACCACATACTTTTATGTATTTTTACCATTTCTTACTAGGGAAACTATTCGGTATTTATATATATGTGAGTTTGACTTATTTCGCTTGTGAGGATGGTCTCAAGCTGCGTCCATTTCTTTATAAACATCTCAATGTGATCATTCTTTATTGCTGAGTACTGCTCCATTGTATAAAAATACCACATCTTTTTTATCCATTTCTCAGTTGATGGACACTTGGGTTGTTTCCAAGATCTGGCGATTTCAAATTGTGCTTCTATAAACCTGGGTGCACATATATCACTGTGGTCCGATGCTTTCAGTTCTTCTGGGAATATGCCTAGAAATGGAATAGCTGGAACAAATGGGACTTCCAATCCTAGCTTTTTGACAAATCTCCAGACTGACCTCCACAATGGTTGCACCAGTCTACACTCCCACCAATTGTGCAGGAGAGTTCCTTTTCCCCCACAGCCTCTCCAGCATTTGTTGTTGGTGTTTTTCTTGATCCTGGCCATGCTTTCAGAAGTGAGATGGAATCTCAGTGTGATTTTAATTTGCATTTCTATAATGAGTAATGATGATGAACATTTTTTCATGTATTTATTTGATATTTGTATTTATTCATTTGAGAAGTGTGTATTCATCTCAGATGCCCATATTTGGATTGGATCCTTGAATTTTGGGGGTCTGATTTTTTAATTTTTGTATGTTTTAGACAGAAGTCGTTTGTCTGAGGAACAGTTCACTAAGATTTTTTCCCAGTTTGTGGGTTTTCTTTTCACTATGCTGGAGATCTCTTTTGACATGCAGAAACTTTTTAATAAGAGGTGATCCCGGTTACTGATTTCCCGTGAGATTTGATTCCTGTTCGGGAATTCTCTACCTACCCCTATGTCTTCAAGGTTTTTACCCAATTTGTCTTCCAATAGATTTCTTCCCATAGATTTCTGTTTTAATATTCAGATCTTTGATCCATTTAGATTTTATTTTAGTACACGATGATAGGCATGGGTCTAGTTTTAGATTTTGGCATATGGAGAGCCAGTTTTTCCAACACCATTTATTAAAGAGACTGTCGTTCTTCCAGTGAACATGTTTGGCCTCTTTATCAAAGATAAGGTGGTTGAGTGTGTTTGTAGTTGTAGTTGTATCTTCTAATCTATTCCACTGATCTTCGGCTCTGTTTTTATTCCAGTACCATGTTGATTTTACTACAGTTGCTTTGTAGTATAACTTCAAGTCAGGGATTGTGATGCCTCCTGCCTTGCCTTTGTGGCTTAGAACTGTCTTTGCTATTCTAGGTCTCTTCTAGTTCCAGATGAATTTTAGGAGTGATTTCTCGAGTTCTATGAGGTATGTTGATGGTATTTTTATTGGGATTGCATTGAATCTGTATAAAAGTTTTGGGAGAATGGCCATTTTCACAATATTTATTCTTCCTATTCATGAGCAAGGGATGTTTTTCTATTTTCTGAGATCATCTTCAATTTCATTTTTCAGTGTATTATAATTTTCCCTATATAGGTCTTTCACTTCTTTTGTGAGAGTAATTCCTAAATATTTCATTTTTTTGGTTGCTAGTGTGAAGGGTGTTGCCTCTCTTATTTCTGTCTCTGAGACTTAGTTGTTAGTGTATAGGAATGCTATTGATTTTTGAGTATTGATTCTGTATCCAGCTACATTGCTGAATTTATTTATTATATCTAGGAGTCTTTCAATGGAATTTTGGGGATCTTCTATATAAAGTATAATGTCATCTGCAAATAATGATAATTTAACTTCTTCTTTTCCTATCTTTATGCCTTTTATTTATCTCTCTTGTCTAATTGGCTCTGGCCAGTATTTCCAGTATTATATTAAATAGGAGTGGTGATAAGGGACATCCTTGTCTTGTGCCTGATTTTAAAGTAAAGGCCTTCAGATTTTGGCCATTTAGTATGATATTGGCTGTTGGTTTGTCATAGATGGCCTTAATTATATTGAGGTAAAGACTATCTATTCCAATTTGCTGTAAGGTTCTAATCATTAATGAATGTTGGACCTTATCAAAGGCTTTTTCTGCATCTATAGAAATGATCATGTGACTCTTACTTTTGGTTTTATTGATATGGTGGATTACATTTATTGATTTATGTATGTTGAACCATCCCTGCATGCCTGGGATGAATCCCACTTGGTCTGGTGTATGATCTTCTTGATGATTTGCTGCATCCTGTTTACTAATATTTTATTGAGGATTTTTTCATCTGTGTTCATTAGGGAGATTGGTCTGCAGTTCTCTTTTTCAGTTGGGTGCTTCTCTGGTTTTGGTACTAGAGTAATATTGCTTCTAGGAATGATTTAGGAAGGATTGCTTCCCTTTCAATTTCATTGAAGAGTTTGAGGAGTGTTGGCATTAGGTCATCTTTGTATTTCTTGTAAAATTCTGCAGTGTATCTGTCTGGGCCTGGGCTCTTCTTTGTAGGTAAAGATTTAATTACGTTTTCAATTTCATTAATAGAAATTGGGTTATTCAATAGTTTTACATCTTCATGACCTAGCTTTGATACTTCGTATGCTTCTATGAATCTGTCCATTTCCTCTGTGTTATCAAACCTTTGAGAGTAGAGGTTTCCAAATAAGTGTTGATGAACTTCTGTATTTTTATAGGGTCTGTAGTAATGTCATCTCTTTCACTCCTTATTGCATCAATATGAGCTTTTTCTTCTCTTTTTTAAATAAGGTTGGCTAGGGGCTTGTTGATTTTATTTATTCTTTCAAAGAATCAGCTCTTTGATTCGTTCATTTTTTGTTTTTTTGGTCTCTATTGCATTGATTTCTGCTCTGATTTTTATAATTTCTTCTTTTCTTTTGGCTTTGGGCTTGACTTGATCTTCTTTTTGTAGATGTTTGAAGTGTAGCATCAGGGTTATTTATTTGTATTTGCTCTGTTTTCCTGATGTGGGAACTCAGTGCAATAAATTTTCGTCTGAGGACAGCTTTCATTGCATCCCACAGATTCCGGTAAGTTGTATTTGTGTTTTCATTTGTTTGTAGGTATTTTTAAATTTCTTCTTTAATTTTCTTGGTGACCACTGATTATTCGAGAGTGTGTTATTCAGTTTCCATGTGTTTTGGGGATTTTTGCCGTATCTTTTATCATTAATTTCTAATTTCACAGCACTATGGTCTGATAGCATGCAAGGGATAATTTTGACCCTTTTGTATTTATTTAAATATGTTCTGTGAATTAATATATTGTCTATTTTAGAGAAGGACCCATGTACTCCTGAGAAGAATGTGTATTCTGTTGTTGTTGGGTGATATACTCTGTATGTGTCCATTTGTTCACAGGTGCGAGTCAGTTCTTTTATTTCTTTGTTGATTTTCTGTCTGGTTGATCTGTCCATTGGTGTCAATGGTGTGTTAAGATCTCTTGTTAGAATTGTGTTACTGCTAATTTGGTTTCTCATTTCTGTTAGTACTTGTTTTATATAACATGGTGCTCTGGAGTTTGGTGCATATATATTTAAGATAGTTATCTCTTCCTCTTGAAGTTTTCCCCTAACCCGTATGTAGTGTCCTTCTTTATCCCTTCTGATCATTATTGGTTTGAAATTCAGGTTATCTGCAAACAGAATAGCTACCCCCGCTTTTTTTTTTGAGTTCCTGTTGCATGAAGTATTGTTTTCCATCCTTTGACTTTGAGTCTGTGAGTATCCTTTTGGGTTAGATGAGTTTCTTGTAGAGAGCATATGGTTGGGTTCTGTTTCTTGATCCATTCTGCCAGTCTGTTTCTTTTATTTGGTGCATTGAGACCATTTACATTAACGGTTATAACTGTTATATATTGGTTTGTTGTTGACATGTTATCTTTTTGCTTTTGGAACTTTATCTTTCCGCTGTTTAATTGTCTGCTTTGTTTAGTGGTTTTTTTCCTAAGTGTATCTAGGCTGTCTTTCAGTATTCTTTGCAGGGTTGGCTTGGTGATCATGAAGTTTTTCAGCTGTTCTTTGTCATGGAAGTATCTAATTTCTCCATCGATTTTGAAGGACAGTTTTGCAAGGTACATCAGTCTAGGTTGGAAATCATTTTGCTTTAGGATCTGGAATACTCCTCTCCATGCTCTTCTTGACTTTATTGTTTGTGCTGAGAAGTCTGCTGTGATTCTGATAGGTTTTCCTTTATAGGTGATCTGTCTTTCTCTCTGACAGCTTTTAAAATTCTATTTTTTTGTTCAATTTCTGGGATGTTCATTATTATATGTCTGGATGTAGATTTATTTTGGTTATGGCTATTTGGAGTTCTGTATGCTTCATTTATCTTGATATCAGTTTCTTATCTGATGTTTAGGAAATTTTCAGCTATTACTTTTCTAAATATCCTCTTGACATCCTTTATGTTGTCCCCTTCTTTTTCATTTTTCCCTATCAACCTTATGTTGTCATCATGGAGCTAAGACTATTCTCCTAGATTGGCATGATTTACTATTTGGAGAAGTTTTTGAGGAGACTCCCAAGTCATGCTCATTTCCCGAACTTTCTGCAGTATCCTCTCTCTTTGTTTGAATACCTAATAAATATGGGCAGTCCAGAGAGGCCCTTTATGTTAGTCCTCATCTTAGCTAAAGAGTCAAGAACTCTGCAGAGGATTTTTATCCTCCTTGAGCCCTAAAATCATACCACTTGTCTCTATTTATTTAAGCCTTCTCCATACATTCGTTTGGGAGACTGGAGTTCTAGCCCAGACCCTGACAGAGGACATGAAAGCTCCTGGAAATGGAATCAGGGATGGTGTGTGAAATGTAATCATGAGGCAGGTGTAGGGTGCTTGCTGTATTCCCAGCACTGTGGGAGACTAAGACAGGAGATAGCAAGTGTGAGGTCACCATGCACAATTTGGTGACTGAGACACGTTTAGACTTTTACAAAAAGGGCTAGAAATGCAGCTTAGCCCAAAGGTATTGGGTTAGTCCCAGTACTGAAAGAAAAATGATGAAAACATAGTGTTTGCTGAGCATCAGGAATAGATAGAAAATTTATGATTTTTGGCAAAAAGCAACTAAAGATATTCTGAAATGTGAGTTATCTAAAGAGCTCCTGTGGGCTTCTTTAAAGAAAAACAAAACAAACCAGAATCCAGTTGAGAGAATTTAAAATGAAGCTAAAAGCATCATCGGGAAATAATTCACAATAAAGGAATCTATAATTATAGTACTTCTAGGCCACACATTTGGGTGGGAGGTCAACACACCAGAGACAAGGGACTTCAGTCCTTGGGAAGCTGCTGGGGTGACCTTCACCTGTCTTTGCCTCTCTTGTACCTCAAATCCCCAATTTTTCTCAAACCGGTAAAACAGGAGCAGGAAGGCACCCTTCTGTAACAGGGAAACCTTACTGAGATTGGAGGAAACACAGCTGGCTTCACATTTTGTGATGGAAGCTTCCAGGTAAAGAGGGGCACATAGCCTCAAGAAGTGAAAACACACACACACACACACACACACACACGCACACACACACACACTGTCCAATGCAGAGGTGTCCCAAACAGATACCAAAGTTAAAACCAGAGAAAACATCTTGTAAGTGTCGCACAAGACACAACTGATCCACTAAGGTGTAGGGAGTGGCTCAGAATGGCTGCTGCTTCCCTGCCCCTTCCACCTGAGGGACTTTGTGTGTCAGCCTACATTTCCCATGATCCTCCCCTTGCCTACAATGTGCATGACGTAAGCAACTTCCTGCTTCAGCCTACATTTCCCATGATCTTCATGTCTGTCTACATTACTGTCATGGTTTATGTCTGTGTCCCCCAGCCCTCAAGAGTTTGAATTGTGCATTTGTTATTTGTTCATTGTCTAGTGCTTGGGTTGATTGTGTCAGTGCTCCACCCACATAGGGGTGGAGCCAGGATGTGATGTAATGACAGGAAGAAGATGTGTCTTTCTCTTTGCTGATTCGAGCTTGCCGTTTGCAGCTGCCATGAATGGCGGTCCAGCCATGCCTGCCTGTCTTGGAGCCAACTGAGTGTGGACTGAAACCTCCAAAAACTATAAGAAATAAACCTTTCCTTTCCAAAATTTGGGCTTCAGGTATTTTGTCTCAGCAACGAGTAAAGTGTAACTAAGACAGAATTTGGTACTGAGGAGTGGGGTCATTTGCTGTGACTATACCTGACCATGTTTTTCTAGAGGCTTTGGAAATGGCTTGTGGGCCGAGTTTGGAAAGGTTTGGACATGTCGCCTGGATGCATAGAGCTGGAGCAGCTTAGGCTGTTCTGTAGAGGAGATTCTGGTCAGAGCTCAGGAGACCAGAAGGCTGATGATAGAAAGTCTCATGGTAAAGACCAGGCTTGGGAGATTTCTGCTGGAAAGGACTGCATTGGTTGTAGGACTCCACATGATGTGTGTTATGGCTTGGCAGAAATTTTGTCTGCATTTTGCTCCTGCCCAGAGACTTTGCCTGAGAATGAGACAAAGGGCAATGGACTGATTAATCTTGAAAAAGAAATTAAAAAGCAATCGAACATTGAGGCTGTGGCATGGCTATTGTTGGGGGCTGTTAGCCAGCTTTATGTTTCAAATCAGGAGCAAAGAGCCCAGCAGGATAATTTCCAATACTGTGAGTTTGGCCCAAAGGAAGATTCCAGGAAGGGTGTGGATTATAAAGACAGAGTTGAGATTTTGATTCCTGAGGAGAAACAGAAAGATAAGAAAGATGGCCCCGTGGCATCCCAGGAAGCAGGTCCCCACCCTTTGCAGCCTCATAGCAAAGATGAAAAATTTTGCTCAGAGGAAAAAGCTGCAGAGTGCCATGCTTCAGAATGGTGACAGAGGCTACGTGAATTCCCAGAATGGCGACAGCGGCCACGTGAGGTTCCAGAATGGCGGCAACACAGAGAAGCTTTTCATCACAATCAGGTAAACAGAGTCCTGCAATCCAGGCAACTGACCCCTACAGCCAAGAGAGAGAAAAGCCTGGCCCCTGCTTCAGCTAGCAGCAAGCCTTGGCAACATCCACAAGGTGCTGATTTTAGGTGCAAGGAAAATGCACAAATTCTCAGGGTAAGAAGGCTTCCACCTCGATTGCCAAGGGCCTGGGAGGCCAAGCAGTGTGCCCCTGAGAGGGCAATTTGTGAAGATATGAGTGTGAAGCTGAAGGTGCAGTGGAGACCCCAGAAGTTTGGAAAAGCCAGGAATGTGGATGATCCAAGGGAAGCTGCAAAAAGCGAGCAGAGAAGATTTAAGAGAAAAGCCGTGGGAGTTGAAATTGCCAGAGGTGCCCTGAGGGTGGAATCACCCAAGCCTTTCGGTGCTTGCAAGGAGATTGCTTCAGATGCTGAGTGTGGAAATCTAGGACTTAATGTTTGCCCTGTTGGGTTTTGGACTTGCTTTGTTTCCAATACTTTATATTCCCCTGTCTGTAAATTTTGGAATGGTGGTGTTTATCTTGTGCCTTTGCATTTCAGAAATGTTTAACCTTGTTTCATTTGTACAGGGGTTACAGTTAAGAGTTTGCCATAGATCTTGGAGGAGACTTTGGACTTGGACCCTTCAGCAATGCTGAAGCTGTTAGGACTTTGGCAACTCTTGGAGGTGGACTAAATGTCTTTTGCATAAAGGATGTACATGAGTCCTGGGGGCCAGGGGTGGAATGTCATGGTTTATGTCTGTGTCCCCCAGCCCTCAAGAGTTTGAATTGTGCATTTGTTATTCACTCATTGTCTAGTGCTTGGATTGATTGTGTCAGTGCTCCACCCACATAGGGGTGGAGCCAGGATGTGATGTAATGAAAGGACAAAAGTGTGTCTTTCTCTTTGCTGGTTCGAGCTTGCCATTTGCAGCTGCCATGAACGGCAGTCCAGCCATGCCTGCCTGTCTTGGAGTCAACTGCATGTGGACTGAAACCTCCAAAAACTGTAAGAAATAAAGCTTTCCTTTCCCAACTTTGGGCTTCAGGTATTTTGTCTCAGCAATGAGTAAAAAGTAACTAAGTCAATTACCCATAATCCTCTCCTGTTTACGTCATATATCCAGATGTGACGATGACCTATCAGATAACACTCTGGGCCCTCTTCCTGCCCCATTGGCCTGCCTCCACCCTATATAAGTTGTAGCCATTTTAAAATAAACGAGGCTTGAATGGAATCCCGCCAAGCCTCCGTCTGTCTTTTCTCTTGCCCTGCCCTAAATCACTGTTCCCCTCTCCAGGCAAAGGCCCACGGACTGATCCGCGGGACGGATCACTAAGGGAACAAAGATCTGAAATAAGGTTGAGTTTCCGATGAGCAACCTAGCCCCAAGGAGGCTCCCCAGATCCACCGAGCACCCCTGTGCTGACAGGGAGCACAGGGATCTCTCAGCCCCGCAGCACTTGTGCTCAGAGCTGGTCCCCGCGTCCTCGCACATGGCCTAGTGGGTGGCTGCACATCTCCAGCACCTGTGGCCTGGGTGGCTGCACCCAGAGGGTATCTATGCTCCCTGCTGGACTGGTTAGGGGACAGCGCATTGGCTCAGACCAGGGTCCTGAGAGAGGATCAGTTCAGGTGCTTCGGTCAGACTTCTGTTCCTTGGATCTGCACTCTTCTCCTTATGCAGGAGGATGGCGGGGCTTCCAGAGCACTCCTCTGTTTCAGTTCCACAGACACCAGACTAGGTGGTCCCCAGGTGAAGATGGGAGGTTTCTACGGGCCGGGCCTTGCTCCTGGCGGGCTGTGACCTGGTCCATAGCAGCGTGTCTGTGGGGTTTGAATCCTGCAGCTTGTTCTGGGTTACCTCTAGCCAAGTTCTGCCACACATTTAGGGTTCCAGTTGCTGTAGGGAAGCTCTGAAAGACAGCCCTTCCAGGTGCAAAACCTCTCTGGGGGTGGGGGTTTCCCCAGCTCAGGTGAAAGGCAGCTGCTCCTTGTGCTGATAAGAAGGATCAGGTTTCACATGGGAAACTGTCTCCTTCATTCCCTGGTTTTTCAGGGTTTGAATAATTTCCTGTAGCCTCACTGTGGAGGCCAGACACTTCAGTTTACTTAAGTACAGGCCAATTTGGGTCAGGATGAAACTGCAAATGGAAACTCTGACCCCTCACCTAGGATTTCAGGTAGGTTTATGTAATGTTGGGGTCTCATTCAAGAAAAAATTGGCAGGCCCTGATCCTTGGTGGTCTGAGGCTTCTAGGGGGCAGGCAAGCAGAACATACAGAAGCAGGATATTGGGTGGTTATTGACTGGCTCTTACAATGAGTGTCACAGTGACCAGCTGTGCATCACAGTGACCAGAAGTAACAGGAACTTTAACAGAAACAGAAGTAAACTGGAGGCTACCTGGACAATTAACACACACTGAAGTAATACTGGCTGGAGATGGGGATGGGGGAGAATTTTCTGGTGTAGGACCAGCTGGTGGAACTTGGAACTTTTCAGCCCTTCAAATGAAGGTTTGAAATCATAATCTCAGGTTAATGTTTCCATGTTAACCTGTTTGTTCATTTTGCATCCTAACCCATTGCATCATATTAATTATCTGAGATTTCAATAACGTTTACTTATGTGTTTATTTAGATTCACAAGCAATCTAGGAACTCTCTCTGAATTATCTCCACAGAGTTCATGACTTATTCTAAATCTTACCTTTCTCTAAAATTGATTCCAGGGTTTCTCATCTGCATAGAATGTACAGAATGTCCCAGAGTCTTGATAACTGGATGACCTGCTTCATATGCCACTAGTGGAAAATTTCAAGTGCATCCGTTTAGAAGACCAAGTAGACAGCTCTTTTTGAATGCAGAACTGCTGCTTCTGCATTATTTACACCGTCTCCATGTACTGATGTGTGCAGGGGTGGCTGTGCTGTTTCCTTTCCCTTCAATGGGCTCTAAGCAATGCAAATAAGGCTGAGGTACTATAAGTAATCTTTAAGGCCACCTGACAGTTTTCTGCTTCATCACATCATCTTGGACAAAGTAGGATGGCAGAGCCAGTCAGCTCCAGGAATGTCAACTGAGAAGAGCCTCAAAATAAAAGGCCATGACCTCTGAGGGTACAAAAATTTACACATCATAAACTAAAGCAACAGCCTCCTAAATTCATTATGTGTTATCCCAATGGAGTCATGCACACAGGTCTCTCTGCATATCCTTCTCCCTGCAGATCACAGAGGTGCTTGCTCTCTGTCCAGCTCAGCTCCCCTTGCTCACACAATTCCCACCATCCTCACTGTCACTCATCCTCAAACCACTCCCTTCTTCACGAGATAGTAAATTCAGGGAGTGATCTTGGGTCAAGGCCTTTGTCTGTATATCCCCTCTTGGATTGGACTTAGTACCCCTTGCCTGCCCATAAGTGTGAATATATCTTGGTGTCTTTCGCCATGGGTTGCACTGCAGATGGCAGATTAGAATTAATGATCTGAGACTCCAATAATCTTTCTATGGGGCTACAAATATAACTTTTGAGATTCTGAGGCAGGCAGAAAAGGGATTACAATATTTGGATTATGATATTCAAATGTTTGTATTACAATACATCCAGAGGGAAGTGTCACACCTAATTCAATCAAGCTTAAAAATCCTATGTATTTTGTTTTGAAATATGAGAAATAACAGCATATTTAGTGGCCACATGGGAATGAATAAAATTTAGAAGGTAAAGATCAAATTGAAGAAAGAGCTTAATAGTTACAAATTAAGGAATGAGGTTTTTAAAAAAAGGCTTGTGATTTTTAGGAGAACAGAAATGCATTAGAAAAGAGCACTTTTTGGATGTTGTTGAGTTCTTGTTTTCAGTAAATTATAGGCAGCCAATAGTAAGAAGACAATATGGACAGCACGACATAAGAACTGCTAGAAATTGACATTATCAAAGAATTGGTCCAGTTATTATTTGTAGTGCTCTTTGTTAGCCCCACGTGTTGTAGTGCTGAACAGTGGACTGAAGATGCTTGTGAGGAAGTACAGAAACCCTATGTGAACCCTGTTGAGGTGCATGCACTGAACAACGTCCACAGCCAGCAGCCAGGTGTGGACACACTACCCCAGCTCCCAGGGAGTCCCCAGCTGCCGTGCTCCAGACCTGCACCCCACAGGCAGCCATGATGGCAGAACTGGATGTTTTATGGTCTATGTAGAACATATTTAGAAAATGTTCAGGAATTAAACTATGACTCCAAATGTTTTCTCCTAAATGG
Source organism: Cavia porcellus (assembly GCF_034190915.1). Taxonomy (NCBI): domain Eukaryota; kingdom Metazoa; phylum Chordata; class Mammalia; order Rodentia; family Caviidae; genus Cavia; species Cavia porcellus. The sequence continues at coordinate 5,843,792 of NW_026947496.1, read as the reverse complement.
TTCCTCGGTTTGATGATGCCTAGATGGAAAGGAATGAGGCTACCAAGTTCCATGGTGTTTGCAGCCCTCAGTCAACTCTGCACTATTATGGTGCCTCCCACACACTACTGTAAATTTATTATAATTAACTTCAGAAAGTTTCTGGGCTCAACAACTCAGAGGCAACAGGGAGCAGGCAGAGCCCTAGGGATGGAGGTGGAGGAGAATGAGCCCTTTCCTCTGGTGAAGCATAGGCTTGGGACGCTGACATCTTGACAGCACAGAGAATGGGCCAGGAGCCCTGGGACTCAAGAGGGAAAACCAGGGCCTGGCCCCACTGCTCTGCAGACTTCACCCTGAGCCTGCAGCACAGACTGCACAGATGAGCGTTCCTGACTCTGAAGCCTGCAGCTGCCTTAGCTGAGGAAGGGGAGCTGCTGGAGGCAGGGCTGGGAAGGGACAGGAGCTGGAGAGACCAGGCTGAGAGCCCTTGCTGCTGTGGAAGAGGCAGGACACAGGGAGAAGAGGACTCATCCTTTGGCAGGTGTCACCTCGAGCCCTCTTGTCTCACTGTGTACCGGGGAGCGCCCTAGAACCCTGCATCTGATGCACTGTGCTCAGAGCTCCTTAGTTAGTGGAGAGGGAGGAAGAGGAGTCCTGGGCCTCAGTGGTGTTTCCAGATGGATGTAGGGGAGCACTCACCCGCTGCAGTCTCCTGTCACCTTCTGTGGGAATGTGTCCTTCAGCCGTGTGATGACTGATGATTGTGGGAGAAGAGGGAAAAACAAGATATGCAAGCTGTTACTCAGGTCATGGCTTAGAAATTATGTGATTTTCTCTTTCCTTAGATCTTCTTGAAATAAAAGAACTGTGTAAGTTTTTGAGATGAGGAATACCGAGAAAGCCTTTTGGAAAGGCCGGCAGATGAATTAGCATGGGATCTATGTTTAAATTCCAGCTATCACCATAAAGGAAGATAAAACAAGGAAGGAGACCTGTCGCCTGCTCGGAAGAACCACACACATTTAAACATCTCAGAATTGTTCTCCTAACTAAATAGAGAAAACTTACACATGTGAAAGATGTCACTTTTCTTATCTGCTTCTTCAAATGGTTTTTCTGATCCCTTTTGGTGAAGGGAGTAATGCTTTGCATTGACCTCTTGCAGGGAATAATCTTCTTTTCTCTTACTGGACTTGGGATTTGGGGGAACACTTTTCTATTTGTGAGATATGTATATACTTTTGTCATGAGTTCTGAGAAAAAAGTCATAGATTTTATCATCATTCACCTGGTTTTTTCAAATGCAATCATTATATATAGTAACGGGATTAGAGATATAGCCCCAGTTTTCCGTTTCAGAAACTTCCTAGGTAGTGCTGGCTGTAAAACTGTGGTTTACCTGGGGAGGGTGGCCCGGGGCCTGTCCATCTGCACCACCTGTCTCCTCAGCGTGGTCCAGGCCATGACCATCAGTCCCAGCACCACCCTGTGGGGAAAGCTCAAGCCTCGGACTGCATGGCAAGTTCTTCCCTATCTTCTCCTCTGCTGGGTCATTAATCTTCCCATAAGCTCCAACTTGCTGTTCTATGTCACAGCAGTTGGTGGGGTGAACAGATCTACAATCCGAGCATATGGTGGGCACTGTTTTTTGCTGGCATCCAGACACACAGTCCGGTGGCTTTTCCTCTGTCTCATGGCTCTGCGGGATGTCCTCTTCCAGGGTGTCATGGGCTGGAGCAGCGGGCACCTGGCTTTTCGCCTGTATGAGCATCACAAGCGTGTGCTTTATCTGCACAGCTCCAGGTTGGTGGTGAGTTCCAGCCCAGAAATCAGAGCTACTGTAAATATTCTTGTCCTCATGACCTGTTTCCTTTTCTTTTTTTGGACAGATTTCATGTTCTCCTTCTACCTAGGGTTCAGGGTGGCCCATGGAGTTGCACTCCTATATGTTAAATTCTTTCTAGAACTTGGTTATGCGGTCCTCAGTCCCTTTGTGCTGAGGAGCAGGGATGGGTGTGGGGCGAAGGCCCAGAATGCTCACTGAGAAGTGTGGGAAGCCACCTCTAAGCCTCCTGCTCTGGAGCTGAAGGTGTAATACACACTAGGAACTGCTTTACCCCAATGCATCAGAACATTAGGACACCAAGTCTCACTCAGGTATATTTCTTTTCTTTCTTTTTTTTTTTAAAGCCTAGTACTTGGCAGACTGAGGGTGGTCCTGATGTCCTAGGAAGGTCAGAGACACATTCCCAGGAGCCTCCCATTCTGCCAGCCCCACCATCCTTTGTCTTCTTGCTTGCAGGGCAAGGCCCTGGAGGCACTGCTGCTGTATCAGGGTTCTTTTTATTTTTTCCCCAAGCCACAGGTTTAATCCTTGGGCAGCTCAGGACAGTCTCCAAGCTTTGTGCTTTCTCCCACCGGGCTCTGTTTTCACCAAAGCAGATAAGGCACTGGCTTAACTCTGCAGTGGGGCGCTGGGGTGGTTCTCTGGCAAAGCGCAGGGAAGGGCGGCCTGAGAAAGAGCGTGCCAAGGCTCGCAGGACGGAGTGCAAACATCACGCAAAAGCGACTCCTCTGCAACTGGCTCAGCTGTGTCCCTAGAGGACTCCTACCTAACACCTGAGCTGTAGGGTCAGGAAACCCACAAGAAGAGCCAGGGAGGAAGTTGTGCTGCGGTGGTTTGCTCTACTAAGCACGCTGGTTTGCTCTACTAAGCACGCTGCAGACCAGCTGCCCTGGCACCGACACTGCCCTGTAAGTACCAAGCTCACGCCCATGGCTGCCCTGCAGCTGACACTTACCCCAAGGATCCCCTTTTATCACATGGATCACTGTGCTCTGGTGACAGTGGCTCAGGGATCATGGCACCCTGGACTCAGGGCTGCATCCCCAGGGCTCTGGGCGATGGCTGCCTGGGTCCATGGTGGACCCATGGGGACCCAGTCTGAAGATGGGCACCAACCCAGCTTGGTGGAACACAGGTGGACGCCTCCTGAGCAGGTGCCAGCGAGGGCACAGTGGCTTGGCACAGCAGGCATCTCAGCATTCCTAGCTGTGAGCTCTGTCTGCAGCCTGCACAGAGAACCGGGCTTGGAGGCAGGGCCGGATCTGCAGCGAGCAGCTGCAACTTGGTGGTGAGGACCTCCTGGAAAGAGTCCGGCGGGCGCTTCGCGGAAGCCGAACAGCGCTCTGTGCCCAACCATCTCATCTACACAGCGGTGCCAAGGTACGGAGGACAGGGCCGCTCTCATGAGTATTCCGGGTCTCGGACCGCACAGACTGAGAGACCCTGGGCAGCCTGGCGTCTCAGAGCCGGGGTAAAGCGCGAATTTGGTGCAAGCTCAGGGCGGGGCGGCTCCGGGGCGCTCAAAGCGGCTGCGCGGGGCAGGAGCAGTTTGTCTTTGCTCTTGTTGGAGGATTCATTCGCATTTTCGCGAATAAAAACGATGTGCACTGAAGCTTCTCCACGTGCAAGCTGGTTACACAGGCGCGCGTGCCAAGGGCAGTGACCCTCGCAGGCGTGGCAGGGAGCCTCTGTGCGCTGGCTGACACCGCCTCCCGCCCAGCGGCAGCAAAGAAGGTGGCGAGGGCTCTGATCCCTCCCAGCTCCCAGCTCCAGGCTCCTGGCTCCCAGCACTGTGTGGACGTGGCCGGCGCTGCGCTCTGGCTCTCGGCTCTAGAGTCCTCACAGCAGTCTGTGCCTCCCACACCTCCTGCTGCCCGGGGTCCGCTGTGGGGCTGTGCGGGCCGGTTCTCTCCGATCCGCACCCCGATAGGCCCGAAGAGCATTCTCCAGTCTTTGGTCTCCACCGTCCAGCTTTGTCCTCTGCTCTGTGGTCAGGGTCCCTTTCCAGGGACAGACCGCACTCACTGTGCGAGGCTTTGCTCAGTCGCCAGCTGACACTCAGGCTTGTGCACACTGGGCCGCTGTGCTTAGTGTGTCAGTGGTCATGGGCATGGAGGCATCCTGCAGGACTCCTGCTCCAGGTCCTTTGGTCTGCACCGCTAGGGGCGTTGCTGGCTCATGTGGCGCTCCGTGTGCTTTTTGGCTCCCGCTGCTGTGTCCCACGCCGGCTGTTACTTTGTACCTCCGCAGCCACTTATGAAGGTGTCCTCATCCTCACCCTCACGTCCCGCGACTTTGCACGACGTCGCCACAGGGCAGCGGTGTCAGGGGTGGGCTGTGAGTGGGTGCTGCTGGGGATGGAACTGAGGGCTCCGCGTGCTGTACAGGCACCGGCCACGGAGCTTCACGCGCAGCCACACTGTGATCTCTGGGTTGGTGCACATAGCGCACACCGGGAACACAAGGTAGGGTGCGGGCTGGGTGCATGTTTTCATCCTGGCTATCTTGTCTCCCACCCTCCTCCTAGTATAATTTCTGGAACAGAAGGCCTCCTCTGTCTCCTGGTCGCCTGGCCTGTCTTCTTTACTATGCTTTTTTCTTTCTTTTTTTGGTTCTGGAAATTGAACGAACAGAGGCCTCGCTGCTGAGCTGTCTCCGGCCCTCTTTTTCTATTTTGAAACAATTGTTTTTACTAGTACTTGTTTTCCCTACATGATGATTCCGTCCATCACTGGGAGTGGGGTTTTTGTACAAAACACAACTTAGTTCTTCCCCTGTGTTCCCTCCCTCCCTCTCCACCTCATGGCTTCCTTTCCATTTGCAAAAGAGCTTTCTCAGTGCCCTCTTTTATTTGCTTTTTAACTTATTTACGTTTTGGGAAGAGAAATTATGCTATAAATGAACGCATGCTGCTGCTTTAATTCATTTAGTATTAAGCTTTCAATGTACAAACATTTTCCTACAAATGAATCGAGTCAATGTTAAAATTTTTCCAGAGTTTACTGGAGAGGGTTAACAATCCCATCCACTGGCTGAGTTCCCATGAGCCTTCTCCCTGTCCATTTTTCCAAGTTACCTTTTAGGGAGCCTACTTCATGGTTAGGAAACTGAAACATATCACTACTACCTGCATTCTCCCAGCATAGCTCCCTCTTGCAAACCTCTCAGGCTCACTGTATTTAGATATGTCGGGAACCGATCAGGCTTCAAATTTCCTAAAACAAATGCATGGATGAAGGGTGAAAAAGAACAGAAAACTTATATGGATTTGGAGATTTAGGATGGTCAGAACTCTCTTGGAGGTAAGACAAAGAGTTCTCTGAATCGTGAGTGTTTACTGGGAGAGGGGAATGAGCAGAGAAGCCTAGAGAGGAGCTAAGCCTAGAAGGTGCAAAACTGAGAAAGGCCTTGAGAAGTGAGAATAAAACATTCTAGACAGTAAATCTTAATGATTAACACAACTTCTTATCTCTAGGGCTGGCAGTTACTGCCCTGGAATTGGAGAGAGAGTCAAATGTCCTCAGCTGTGGCCTTGTCTTGCCATAGGAGTGTCTAAGACTAGGTGTCTGCTGTGACTGTTGGCATGGAGATTTATATTTTCTTTGTGCCAGCTACCGGCTCTTAAGTCACCTCTGTCTGCAGCAGACTCAGAAGTAGTCATAAAAACCCAATTGATTAACAGGAACCGTTTGTTTCCATTCTGCAGTTTTAACTAACGTAATTTTTATTCTTCTGTAGTAAGATTTAACTCAGATTTCTAATGACCTTAAAATGAATTAAACTGGTTCTTATTTAAATTGTCTTTTGTAACAGATTACAATAAAGTTGGGCCAACTTATAAAAAAACTTCATCTACTTTACAGTGGTTTCCTCTGTGTGTGTGTGTGTGTGTGTGTGTGTGTGTGTGTGTGTGTGGTGTGCATCTTTGTGTGTATTCTTTGGCTTTTACCATGAAGAGATAGAATTTTGCATGAAGAAGAAAGGAAATCTGAGCATGGGACCCTGTGTGAGAGTTGTCTTCAGTAAAACAAAAAGTGTTCATGGGAAGCCAGGGTTTTCCTCAGAGACAGTGACAGCCCCTCTTATGGAATCATTTTTCATGGCAATGGCACAAGGCTGCATTGTCCTGTGGTGACGTGAGCAGTGTGCTCTTGGCCCAAAGACACCCGGTCCAACGTCTTGTGTCCTCCAATCACATTCCATGTTCCACTAGCATCATTTCCACAAATGAACCTTGTTCTACCCATTTCTCTGCAGTCTTGTGCTAGTCAGGAAGCAAGACCAAGCACTGTATGGTTGTGGGGAAATTGAGTCAACAGTAGCAAGAGCTCAGGAGAAGAAAGGAATTTTTCTGACATGAGTAGAACCCAAAGGACTGATCTCCAAAGTCTGAGATGAGGTTTACAACGGGTTTGTCATCTTCCAGATTGGTGAACAGAAATTACCAGAAGGAGATAAGCTTTAGCTGAAGGCCAGGTATAGTGGGTACCTGTGGTGAGCACAGCTGTATGTAGCAAAGTCATTTAAGCACATTCACAAAAGTTTCAGTTCAGTGACAAGTTCTGTGATTCAGCTGAGTTCAGTGGCAGAGAACACAAGGCCTCAGCTTTCCGAGCAAAGCAGCTGCAGTTAAGTCTGGATTTCTGCTTCTCTATCAAGTATTATGTACTTATCCTTATGGTACAACTTGGTTTACCTACAGATCCTCAAGTGAATTCAGCAGCTACTTCTTGCAGGGGGATTGGGTGCTGGGGGGTTGTAGAGTCTGTTTCAGCCTCAGGTTCCAGGACACAGCTCTTAAGCCTTCTATGATCATTATGGAACATGTGACATGAAGAAAGTGATCCCAACCAGGCGATCCACAGTCAGCCTCCATCTCTGAGCTGATGGGATACCGTCAGGTATCTTCTCTCCTTTACCCCCATGCAGCAGAGTAGTTGGAACTAAACCTAATATGTCACTTCCTTCCTCTATTAAGTATGACTAATGGAAACCATAAAGCATGAAAACTGAGCAAACACCACAGCCTACAGTGAGAATGATTCTTTAATGATGTCCAATTCACAGCAATTTTTCAGTAACGTCTGTCCAAATTTCTATGATTATCTTATTTGCCTATAACTTATTAGCAACAAGACTTCAATAAATCCACACATTGTTGTTTTTGCTAGTGTATCTTAGTTTTCTCTACATTTTAAAAATTTTTATTCAGTTTTTAAAATTCTATTCCATTTATTTCTTGAAGAAATGAGGACATTTGTGGTAATTTTTATGCCTAAATTTTGTCTGTGGTCATATGGTCACTAAACATGTTGCTTTCCTTTGTATTTCTTATTAAGTCCACAGTTTTATAGGATAGATAAGCTTAATTAGGACAGTTTGATTTTGACCAGGTCCAAATTTTCTACTAAGAAGTTTGTTGTGGTTGATTCACTGTGCCAACTTGAGAAGCTTAGAAGTTTAACTGAAAGACTAGCAGCAGCCAGGATCTTTACTTTGTAAATATCCTCATCGTGTGCAAGAGGAGGGAACAGAGATTTTGTGCGAGCTACACCCACCCTTGAGGGGTCTGGTTACCTGCGTACAACACAAGAGAGTGGAAGGGGCTTATTCTCCCCCGTTTTGCTCTGGCTGCTGCCTTGAAGTGTTGCCCCTGTGCCACCACACCATGCCTTTGAGCCATCTGATTATAGACTCAAATCTCCACCCACAGTGAGCGAAATAAACTTTTCCCCCCTTTATTTTGGGTGTAGGGTGTTCTGTTCTAGCAATGAGAGAAAAGTAACCAAGACAAAGTATGAATGGCTCATCCAACAATAAGTAGAAGGTCTATGTCATTTAATTTTTTTTTATTTTGAAGAGAATAAAACCAAGTGAAATAAAATAGAATAGATTCAATTAAAACAAAATAATGCATGTGATACAGGACTTTAAAATAAGATAAAAGGAAATCAATAACGGCTACCATAATGCCTCCTTGTTATCTTCAAAATAACTGCCCATGCCATCAGACATAATAAAATTAAACAAAGTAGAACAGAACAAAACCAATCAAAAAAAAACAATGAAAGCAATACAGGACTTCAGAGCAAGATAGTAGGAAAACAACAATGGCTACAGTAATGCCTTTTGTTACCTTCAAATTAGTTGCCTCTACAATCAGACATAATAAAATCAAACAAAACAAAATAGAATAAAACCAAACTAAACAGAACAGTAAAAAATACAGGGATTCAAAACACAATAATAGATTAACAATGGTCACTGCCTTCCCTTTTGACATTTCTTCCCTTTTTCCTTTCAAAATATCTAGTGTGGATTTTGGATCCCACTAACCCTTCTAGTTTTTTATACTAGAGAGACAACAGGATGTTCACCCATGTGATTATCAACAATTTTTCCCATAAGCGTGATCTCCAGTTGTATCCACTCACCTACAAGAGCCTCGTGGTTATCTTCCTTTATAGTTGTGTAGCTTTCCTTTGTGTAAAATTCTGTATCTTTCTGGTTCCCTGTCAAATAGAGCATTGTTTTCTCTCCTTTGACTTTCAGGCTTGAATTTCCTTTCAAGATGTGTGTGCTTCTTGTGTAGGACATACTGATGGGTCCTGTCTCCTGATCCACTCTCCCTGTATTTCTTTTCATTGGTGAATTGAAGCCATCTACATTCACGGTTCTGCCCAACATGCACTGGCTCGTCTCTGCCATGGTAATTTCCTACCATTCGCTGCCCACTTTCCCCTCCATTCAGGTGTCTTCCCTGCTTGGTGATCCCCCTCTGCCTGTGCTCCTGGAACTGTGGTCATTTTTATTTTTCTTCAGAATGTTCTTCAGTATTCTTTGTAGGGTTTGTTCACTGGTGATGAATTCCTTCAGTTGTTCTTTGTCATGGAAATATTTTGTTTCTCCATTAATTTTGAAAGATAGCTTTTTAGGGTACATCAATCTGGGTTTGGAAGTTATTTTCTTTCAGGACTTGAAATACTTCACTCCAACATGTTCTTGACTTGATGGTTTGTGTTGAGAAGTTTGTCATGATTTTGATGGGATTTCCTTTATAGGTAATCTGTTTCTATTCTCTAAGTATTTAATATTCTGCTCTTTTGCTTAAATTTTGGGATCTTCATTATTATATGTCCGTGTGTTTATTTATTTTGGTTATGGCTGGCTGGAGGTCTATATGCCGCACTTGTCTGCATGTCATATTCTTTTCCCATGCTTGGGATGTTTACTGCAATTACTTTCATAAATAGACTTTTTATGTCATTTGTGTTGACCCCTGCTTTTTCGCTTACAGCTATTATTCATAAATTATTTTTCTTTGTGTCATGCTGCAACCATTGAATTGTTATTTCCTGGTTCTTTGGTATGTTTAAGAGATCTTTCTTTTTGCAACTTCTTGTTGCAAACCTGTCTTTAAGGCCCAAAGGTCTACCTTTAGTTTCTTTGAAGTGATTCTATCAGCTTTCAATGGGAGTTTTGATTTCCTGGATAACTCTTTGAATCTGTTTCATTCCTTATAATCTTCCTTATATTGTTTATTAAAAGTTGCCCTCACTTTCCTATGCTCCTCTCTTTCTTTTCAGTGTCTTCTTTAGAGATGTTTAGCAACACTTTTATTATGTTTTTCACTTTTCCCTTTTACCTGAGATAGTATTTCTGTTCTCATTTCTTTTATAGCCACATGAAATTGTGGCTTTACTTCAGTTGCTATCACTTCAGAAACTTCAGGTGTGCAGCTACTAATCTCGTCCGTATTTATATCTCCTGGACTTGCCCTGCGTGGGTTGGAGGCTAGAGACTGCCTTTTGCTTCTTTGTCTTGACTGTTTCCTGGGATTTTCCAGACCAGTGGACAGTGGGATCCCAGGCACTTCCCGTGTTGGCTACAACTTCTCTGAAGTGTGCCTGTTTGCTTCCCCTGGCCAGTGCTGGCTACAGGTATCCTGTGGTGGCCATTGTGTGAGCTGGGGTTGGGCTGCCTTCTGCTTCCTGGACCTGAGCTGGTTACCAGCAGGAAGCATCCCTGATGGTGGCTGATGTGTGTGCAGAGGAAGGGTTGGCGACTGAGGTCTACGGAATCCTATGAGCTTCCATTCACACATGGAAATCCTGGAATTGGTTTTTGAGCAAGATAGACTCTAGAAATAAATCGTGTTCACTGCAGATAATAATAAAAGTTCCAGACTTCCTGTGATTGCAGCTCCAGACCCATGAGTTGGTGTTGATCAGACATCTGTGAAAGGAAAAAGTTCACTCAGGTGACACTGATTGATGTGGGAACACTGAACACAGGTGATTTCAGTATTGTACCTCTGTGGTGCAGAAATAGTCACATATTTTTGAGTAGTTTGACCCAAATTAGGGTGTACTGAATGCAGTTGTGTTCCTTGAAGGAAATTACCCAGAGTGCTGGAGTATTGAATTCTTCAAGTGATAGCTCATATAAATTCTGCTCATCCAGACCCAGATTGCACATTGGATGTGACAGAAGCCCTCATGAGGATAGTGTCACAATCCTAGAAAGACTCTTTCCTATGGAATGTCATCTTTACATGCATGTGATTATTGGATTCCGGGGCGACATGGAAAAGCAATGAGATTTTATCTCCATGAACAAGGTATATTTCAAAATTGCCAATAATCAACATTGCCTGAATCATGGAGATTTTGCACTGATTGTTTTTAATCACAATGTTTGGCAGCTGTAGAACTGACAGTTGCACAATATCTTCTTTGATTTGTACAGAGAAAATCCCCCAGACCAGGTGAACATAAATCTGACCGAAGCACTAGACCTCCAACCACAGTGAAGCCAGATCCCCTCCCAGGTCAGCATCCAAAATCTCCACCGCCAACCTTGCTGCCAGACTTGCACAAGAAAACCCCTCCAGTCTTTCACTAGCACAGATGCATAGAGAATAAAAATCCATTTACATTTTTCTAAGATGAGTCAACAAGGCCATGAGATGACGAATCCTGAAAATACATTTTTAATTTTAATTTTTTATTTTTTTATTTTGTGAGGCAAGGCCTCACTATGTAGTTCAGACTGGCCTGGAGCTCACTGTGTAACGCAGGCTGGCCTGGAATTTGTGGGGTTTCTGCTGCTTCAGTCTTCTAAGTGCTGAGATTAACAGTGTGCACCACCACACCAGGCCTCCCTCCATTCTTAGTGTTTAGTAATCTCTTCTTTGTGAATTTAGGTTTAGAAATTAATAACCAAATTCTTCATTTAATATAGAAGTAGATTACCTTGAAGCTCATGGAGGATAGGAACTGGTGACATGATGGATGAAGCACCTCTCCAGGCCGCCCTGAGCTCCAGGCCCCCCGGGTGTAACTCGGCTCACACTGCACTGTATCCCGTGTGTGCCTGCTGCCCTCTCTGTCCCTCACTGGGGTCACTGAATGGGGCTTTGATGCCCTCTCAAGCTCCTTTGTCCTCACAGCTGCTCACCTTAAAGCACCCCACAGGGTCTTGGTTTTGCTTCTCAAGGTCTCTTACCCGGAGTGCACTCTTACGGGACCCTGCTGGTGGTGCTGGACTATATTTTTCCTGAGTAAACATATAAAAAATGGTAAACCTTGACTTGTGGATGAGTTAATCTTGGGGGCCAATTTCCCAGCTTCACAGCGAGTGCAGTCATCTGGTGCTGGATGGATGATTCTGCTGACCAGAGGCAGCACCTCAGATGGACCGCCCAGGGGAGAAAGCGGGCTCATACTCAGCACTGTGGCATTAGGGGTCAAGAGGGAAACTACTTCAAAGGAGGAAGTGAAAGAAAGAGACAGCAACAGTTCACCAGAGTGTGAGAACTCAGAAAAGCCTTTCACTGTGGCACACAGCAGTGCCCACATGCATTCCATGTCCGGATCCAAGTTAGTAAAGAGAAGACGGTGACTGTACCTCAGAGCCCTGTGCTGGGAACAGTGTTTGCATTGAAAATCCAGGTGCATGAGCTCACATCTGTGGGTTTTCCCTCAGGGCCCATGACAAGTTTTGTGTACATGTCTCTCAAATATGAGCGTATCAATATCAGGTCCCATAAGAAAAGAAATTGTTCTCTAGATGAGGTTAGTCATCTTCCAACTGCATAGATACGATTAGAAAAACCTTTGGAAAAGCACAAAGAAGCAAAGATAGTGTACTTCAGGTCTGGGCTTTGCTTTGAGACATTAAAAAGAAACCATTTCTGAGGACAGTGAGGCTCAGGAGATTTCAGCAGGAGCCTGATCTCACTCTTTGCCTTTTCTCACCTTGTTCCTTCAGTGCTGAGCAGATGGTGCCGAGCACCTTCCCCTGCCTCCTGGTCCCTCAGGGCGGTCAGGCTGGAGGGGGACCTCGGGATCCACCTCAGATGCTGTCATCTACACCACACCTACAGATCCACCAGCAGACCCCACTCCACAGCCACACAGACAGACCCATCAGGGTGTCAAGCAGTGCACACTTGGTCAGAACCTGCCAATCACACCAGGGAGGCCAGAGTGAAGCCACAGTGCAAAGCACCTTGGTATCAGCTCACTTCCAGGCCTCCCTCTGGTTCAGCTCCACATGTTGGGGGCTTCACCTCCTTTTGTGGGTTTCTCTGTACTGGCCCCAGATCCTCTTTACTACTGCAACATGCTCATCCCTCACAGCGCTGAGCTGACAATGAAGCCAGCTTCTTCAAAAACTGTGCTTGGCCAGGGGAGAGGGCAGGTAGCTGACCCCTCTCCCCTTCCTTGAATGGGGATCAGGGCCCACATGTGACACAGAAGACTGGCAGGTAAAGGGGGAGAAATCCCTAACCCTGCCTCAGAGTGGAACTACGTCTAGGCTAAAACTGTTCCTGAACTTGCACATGGGGTCCTGGGATCACACAGCTCTCCTTCTGCATTTCTGCTGACATCAATTCCACCCTAAGACAGAGACACAGCTTTCTCCTTTGGTTCTGGTTCTGTGGACATCAGAGACGTCTTCCTCTCTGTGTCTTCTGGACTTGGTGAAATCCAGTGGCCTTCTCAATCCCAGTGCCCACCCTGTAGGTCAGGCCTCCCTGAGGTCTCATGTTGTGATCCCTACAATTGCTTTATGAATGTCATCCCTTTCCTGTCTTATCTCCTTCTGTATTACATGAGAATGAACTTCTGGAACAGAACTGTGTTCCTTCTTTAAAATCATAGAGTGAACATTTCAATCTTAGTTTTGCTTGTCAGGCACCGCTTTGGATCCTCTGCACCAAGCTGACATCTGAGTTACTTTCACCTCCTCCATGTGAGGTAGCAGGGACACTTACTCTGCCAGAAAAGCTTCCCAGTTGGGCTTTCGCCTACCTCCACCATGCATGGCTAGCTGTGTGCTTCACTCACAGATCCTTCCAGGGTTTCCCTCCCTCTTTCCCTAAGTGCACCACCCTGCTGCCTGCATTCTGTCCCTCCCTCCACTGCACAGTGAGAACACCTTCGTGATGCATCTCTCCATCTGGTGTCCTCGACACCCTCCACAGTCTGCTTTAAATGCTGCATGCCAATTCACGAGGAGATGGATCTATGGGACTTTGCGTTGTAATAATGCTGTGGAAGGATCAGGGAGACGAGACCGGAAGGCAGTGTGAGAGACCCTGGGGAGATTTGTCTCCTTAAGAATGTGACAGTTGGGTGACCCCAGTTCTTTCCACTCTTCCACCAGTTCTGTGCTTTAAGAGATATAAATTGTGTAATCATGATTCCCCATTATGTGGCCTTGAAGCCTTATAAAGTTTTCACTCATTAATTAGAAAGGCTTTATTCTGGGCTTCTTGATATGGAAATATTTGAAGCTAGAGTATATGAAGTTTTATCCAAATATTTCAAGGAAAAAGACAGACACTATGGTAACTACTATTAAGTCGGGTTATATGGTGGTGAAGTACTAGGTTGCTGAAACAGTCATGCTTTGACCTCTATTGTTATATTGCTATGTCCTGTTTTATCTCAATCTCCCCCTTATTCTTTAAAAAAAATTATTTAGCTATTTCTTATGTTTGTCTTAATTAAGGGAAAAAATTTAAAAAATTAGGATATATAATAGTAACTCTTTTTGGTTTCCTATTAACTTGTTTTGAGTCCTGTAATACTCGCATGATCTTGTTTTGACTGATTAGACTCTGTTCCATTCTGTATGATAGTATCAAGTTTGAGGATCAAGGCAACTACTTTGAAGGCAATAAGATTCACTAAGATGCCCATTCTGGTTTGACTATTGTCTTCTTTGGAAGTCCTGTAATGTTTACAATGCCTAAGTTTTATTGGTCTTGTTCTCTACTGTTTTGTCCAACTTTATAATATCTAATGAGATAGACAATTATTTTTAAGGAAACAAGAGACAACGTTGATAACCATTGTTGATAACCTTGTACTCTGTTCTACACCATGTGCTATGTCTATCCTTGGTTTTGACTGACAGCTTTGTTTTGCCATATTTGACTGTATTCTCTGCCCCCCAAAAAAGTAATAAGAAGTAAGGAGTGATAAAATCCAAAATGTGTAAAAAAAAGAGATATAAATTGTGGTTACTTTTCAAAGCATATTGCTTACTGGTGTGCTTATTATATCATTATTTTTTTCTGTGATTGCTCTCTGTTCTCTCAGAAAACAATGAGAGATCATGGAAAAGAAAATGTTGTTGCTTTCCTGAGGATGTCACACCTTTGCTGAGAAATCTACACACTGACAGTTACTATGGGGGCTGTTGGAGAGAGACTATTATTGTGTATTTTAATAAGAACAAGGCTTCACTGTTTCCTTGACCTTGGTATGTAAAAATATTTTAAAAAGTACTCTCTGTGAATCTACTCAACTAATGGGTTTCTGTGGGAAGTGCTGGCCAAGTTTACATCTTTCAGAAAAATTTAGTGATTATTATTCATCTTAGCAAGTTAAAAACAGTCACTTTGGATTTGAATCCATGGCCTCCGCCATTCCTGCCTGTCTGATACTGAGCATGCCCGAGGCCCTGGATTCTAGATGTCCTCCTCTCCAAATTAGGGATGCTGTGCTGTTCAGGGAGATCCTGAGAACTCAGAGGGCTGAGGGATGCAGAGCTTGCGGAAATGCCCAGCACATATGAAAGACCAAGCAGTCAGTGTCATGATGTCCTCCTGTCTGTTTCCCCACCTCAATGTAAATGTAGGGTCTTAGATTTCTGCTTAGGAATGGCAGACCTGAGAATGAATGCAGCAATCATAAAGAAGGCAAGAGCATCACATCTCGCAAGGACAAAGAGCACTAGAAATAAGAAGTATAAAAATATCCCCACATAGGGAGGGGAGAACACAGGCTGAGAAGAGACAGGGGGAATCAGTGCTCTCCCACACTGGGGCTAGACTGCCTGTGATTATAGCTGGAGACACGTGGGTGGGAGTGGATCAGACATCTGTGAAAGGAACAAGAAGTTCACTCAGGCCACAATGATTGATATGAGAACACTGAACATAGATGGTTTCACTATTGTACCTCTGTGGTACAGAAATAGCCACATGTTTGTTGAGTAGATTAAACCTAATTAGGCTGTACTGAATGCAGTTGTGTACCTGAAGGAAATTACCTAGAGTGCTGGAGTACTAAATTCTTCATTTGATAGCTCGTGTAAAATCTGCTCATCCAGACCCAGTTTGCACATTGTATGTGACTGATACCCTCATGAGGATGGTCCCACAATCCTAGAAAGTCTCTTCCCTATTGAATGTTATCTTTACATGCACATGATTATTGGATTCCAATATGACATGAAAAAGTATCGAGATTTTTATCTCCATAATGAAGTGAATTTCAAAATTGCCAATAATCAACATGGCCTGAATCATGGAGATTTTGGTACTGTTTTTAATCACAATGTTTAGCATCTGTAGAAGTAACAGTTGAGCAATATCTTCTTTGATTTATACAGAGAAAATCCCCCAGACCTGGTGAACAGAAATCTGACCAACTACAGTGAAGCCAGATCCCCTCCCAGCTCAGCATCCAATACGTCCACAGCCAGCCTTGCTGCCCGACTTGCACAAAAAATCTCCCAGTATTTCACTAGTGCAGAGGCCGGGATAATAAGAATCCATTCATAGTCTCCTGAGATGAGTCAACAAGGCCATGAGATGACCATAATGAATTTCGAAAATACTTTTTAAAATTTTTTTATTTTGTCAGGCAAGGTCTCACTATGTAGTTCAGACTGGGCTGGAGCTCACTGTGTAAGCCAGACTGGCCTGGAATTTGTGGGGCTCCTGCTGCCTCAGTCTCCCAAGTGCTAAGATTAACAGTGTGCATCACCATACCTGGCTTCTTAGTATTTAGTAATCTCTTCTTCGTGACTTTCAGTTTAGATATTAAGAACTAAATTCTTCATTTAATGTAGAGTCAGATGATTTTGAAGCTAATGGAGGAAAAAGTCTTCTTCTGCTCCATCTCCATTCCTGGGAGATGTAAATTCTAGCCTCATCTGCTTCAACAAGAAGAAACTTTATGAATGTTTTCAAAATATATTCTTTCTTGATAAAAAATGGTTCTCAAGTGACACAATCAAAAGTGCCCTTGATGTGTGGTCTTTGGAACCTGGGTCCTTGGCTCTCTATGGAGAAGGAGTAGGCTGTTTACCCCTGTGGGTGCTGCTGGTGCCGAGTCAGTTCCTGTAGCTCAGTGAGATGATCATGCATGATATCTTTTTCCTGTGGGTCTCTTTCTTGTAAAATTTCTCTAGTGAGCACTAGTTGCCTCTGAGCACTCAAATTCTACAGTTCTTGTTGGGGTTTAAGTGAATGTGTTGGGTCTTCATTAATGGAGCTGCACACCACATTTTGGTGTTGTCCTTTTCTGTTTTATGGATGATTCTGTGCAGTGACCTCGGGCCCCTCCATGTCAGGAAAGGGAGGAACATGGCCTGTGCTGCCCTGCCAGGTTCCTGTTTCCTCCCGGTTCAGTCTAACTGTAGTGATTGGGGCAGCAATTGCTGTCTGCGTTTTGTTCTTGTGCCGGAGATGAGGAAAGGGCTTCCATACACAGAAGGCTCCTGTGGCTCCAAGATAAGTAGTACAGCACCTGCAGTCATGCCAACCTTTGTTACTAGGAATACTATAGCTAACAAATCAGAAGCATATCATAACACAGGGAACCAACTCGGAAACTGTAAATGGTACATGCACTGCCCAAAAAGTAGTCATGCGCCTTGGTGAAGTGAAGCAGTGGTGAACCTAAAAGTCTGCCACAACCGTAAGGAGGTGGAAGAATATTTACAGTGTGGGGTGCTGGCCTATCTGTCAGGTCTGACATTCTGTGTTCAGCCTCTATGTGAAATACACTAAGCATTTTCAAATACTCATTGGGTATCTTATTAACACATTCATGTAGGCTGCCTAAGCTTTTAAAAACTAAATTTTTCACTCAGTGTACATAGAATCTGCTTCTTTGCAACTCCTTGAGGTGAAATAGATATATATCACTTTGACAAATGAGCCACAAATTGTGTGAAGTTCTATTCAGTTTTTAATTGTGCAAAGCGCTGAGCTCATATGTTTAAAAACAGAGAAATGCAAAATGTATTCTGTTCAGAGAGTTTCAGAAATGGCGGCTTGCTAGGGTGGTGGGTGGAGAGTCTCTGTGGAGAAATCAGATTAGATGCTAGAATATGACAACATGGAGAGGGCCAGACAAATGGATAATGATTCTTATTAACCAAGGTAGTAACCAAAGGGAAAAATAAAACTAGGAAAAGGAAGGAAAAGCGCGGATGGAGAGCTGAAGCCCGATGTACTCACTGAGCCCTGTTCCATGCTGTACTAGAGAATTTAAGGTCATGCTGACACTGCGGCTGCCTGCCAATAACGGGAGTCTGCAAATCCTGCACCCTTAAAGCGGCACGCTGAGCATTGGATCCAAGAGGAAAAGCTGTATTGGCTCTTGGCGACTGCTGGAAATTGGGACTTGGGACCCCACGAAGCAGCCAAAGCCACCTGGCTGCGCCCGAGGAGGCTGTGAGAAGCTCCAGAGCTCTGAAGCCGGACACCGTGCAGTTTTCTGACTGATCCGTGCTGTGCTGGGAATGCAGTGAAGACAAGCAGCGCAGCGTGCAGTGAACCCAAGAGGAAGATCTGCATTGAGTCCTGGTGAGTCCTAGGGACTGGGTCCCATGGCTGCTGTTACTGGCTGGCGGACAGCTTGGAACTGGGCAGAGCCCACCATCATGGTGGCATCAGTGACACAGAGAGGACTGGTGGAGGACATCTTGGAGTTGGGCAGAGCCCAGTGCCGTGATGGCGTCAGTGATGCAGAGAGGTCTGGTAGAGGACAGCTGGGATTTGGGCAGAGCCCTGCACCATGGTGACATTAGTCAGCAACTTCTGGTGCAGAGACAACTGGCAGGATCTGCTGGGGCTGAACCACGCCTCTGGTTGAGACCCAATAAGCAGATACAAAATAATCACAACTCTGGGACATCCACAAAGTCCAGCCTAACTTGTGGATTGACTGGCGCAGAGCCTGGAGGCTAGCCTGCATTGTCCCTACATCTCTGCCTACCTCAGATATCAGCAAATTGGGGAGGGTAGCAAAATCTCAAGTCAGCATGCTTCGGAAAGGCCCTAAGCAATAGGAGAGGGCCAGAGACCCCCAGGACACTCCATTCTGAAAGAAACCAGAAACATTACAAGAGCTAGAAATAAAAAAAAAATCTCCAGCTGCTGAACATGAGAAAATAAGCCCAGGAGAAGTAAACACAGAAGAGAACCAGCACAATAACCATCCAATACTTGATACAGCATCAGCCGAAATAAAGAAATACCTTCATGACCTCATAGACGAATTTAAAACTGTACTTCTGATCCAAGTGAGGCAAGATATAAAGAGATTAATTAAAGAAATGATTATCCCTGCCCAAGAGAACACAGAGGGAAGAACGGAGGAAACCAAAAAGGAAACAGAGACGTCTGATGAAGAATTTAAACATAACCTAGAATACATGAAACAGATTCAAAGAAACTACCAGGAAACTAAAAACTCCACTGAACACTGGCAAAATGCCTTGACAGAAACTAAAGTTAGCCTTTTGAATCTTGAAGCGAGACTTATGATAAATGATCACAGAGAAAAGAGCTCTTAAAAATAAGGAGGAACCAGAAAGAAACAATTCAAAGGCTAGAAGACAACAAAAGGATACATAACTTAAGAATAAAGCATGTGAACGAGGAGCAGGAGCAACCAAAAATGAAATACAAAGAATATTCACAGATATATGAAAACTTCCCAAGCAAAGAAAAAAGAAACGATATCAGGATAAATTGGGCATACACAACTCCAGCTACCTACAACAAAACAGATCTACACCCAGACATATAATAATCAAGATTCCAGAAATCCACCAAAAGAACATAATATTAAAAGCAGCCAGGGAAAAAAAGCAGATAACTTACTCTGGGAAAATTATCAAAATAACAACAGACTTATCAACACAAACTCTCAAATTTTGAGAAGGGCCTGGGGGGAAATATTACAAGACCTTAAAGAAAATAATTTGCAACCAAGACTGTTATACCTAGAAAAACTCTCTCTCAATGTTAATGGAGAAATAAGATGTTTTCAAGACAAGGAGGTACTGTGGGAGTTCATGGCTGCCAACCCAACCCTACAGAGAGTGCTGAAGGACCTTCCAGAGAGAGAGAGGAAGGGATACGAGGATTCTGGCAACAGTGGCAGAGAGGCCTCAATGAGCGGGGCAGACAGTGGAATGAGGTGCACAAATTATAGAAGGTGGACAAATTATAGCAGTAAAGTGGAGTATCAGACATTAGGAAGAGATAGTAAGCTATAATCTTTAGTATAGGTAGCTTTGATACACTGTTAAAAAAAAAGCAGAGGTCATTGTTAATAGTGTATCAGGATTTAAAAGTCACAGTAGTCTTATCACTCTGTTTAGTTTGAATTTATTTTTTTCCGGTCTGTCCACTCATATCAGATTTGGGGGCACAGACATCTGACCCAAAAATGGCAGGTTATACCATGGTAACTATCCTTAATTTCCTATGAACTTAAACTGAAATCCTGTATTACTTACATTGTCTTACTATGACTGATCTTATTTGAATCTGATTCATTAGACTGCGGTTTTGCCTTGGCTGATTTTATTTGAATTTGGTATGCTTGATAGTATCAACCCTAAAAGTAGAGGCAACTACTCTGAAGATGACAAGATGTAAAAGATATCCATACCATAATTCTGATGATGTGGACAAGTCTATTGAAAATAACAAGAGAAAGCATAGTTACTACGGTAGATCAACTAATATTGTGGTCTTATGTGTCTATTTCATTGCATGTTTTTCTAGGAATTTGTTTTGCTGTCTTGTTATGACTTGTTTTTCCCTATAATACAGAGAGGATAGATATACATGTAGAAATTCACACACTGGAAGATATTTTAAACTATTTATGGCAACAGATTATATAATGTAAGGTGTAATGAACAGATACTCTGAAGAAGAGACACTAAAAACCCAATGCTAATTCTGTAGCATTATGAGATAAAATCTAGCAATAATATTATTCATTGTTCAGAGTGACATTAGTCCAGTCGCTTAAGTTCGGTTTCAGCATACGTAAAGATAAGGACAGCTACTACGAAGAGAATGAGAGACACTATGGTAGTTATTATTGTCTTCCCAAATGTCAGATCTTAAAGACCTAAAAAGCCTTCATCATCCTGTAATGATTTGATTAGTTCTATAATATGCAGTATGTATTTAATGTGTGTGAAGATGGGGACAACTATTTGGAAGAAACTAGACACAATTAGATGAACAGTGAAAATCTCCAGTGGACTTGCTTTGAAATCTGTATTTCTTTAAATTGTTTCTTTTTGAAATGTTTTGTTCTGTTTTGATATGCTTAATCTTACCCTCTTTAAGATAAAAAACAAGTGTGTAGGAGTGATAACCATATCACTAAGTTTTTGTTAGATCATTGAGCAGAACTGTTGGCAGTGTCACTGAATGTCACTTTACATACTCTAATTTTGTAACCTGAACAGCTATTTCTAAGATGAAAATACGTAACTTATCAACTGGTGATTTCTTACCGTTCATTTTTCTGTAATTCTGTATTATTTCTACCCTTTTTTTCTCCATGTATCTTTTTGTTCTTTGTCTTTAAATTAAATAAAAACCTAACCCCCCCAAACCCAAAATGTATTCTTTTAAATTTTACCTACTAGGCATTAATTTACCAGTTTCTCTCAAAATTTCTGGTTTCTCTTTCGGTTTTCTAAATATTTATGTATACAACACCAAATTAGTTTCCACTGCTCTTTCAAAATTTTTACTTTTGTATTATTCTTCCATTGGATTAAAATTAGTTCTTATAGGTCATTGCATATTTGTAATGTGCCATTCTTACATAAATTCTTTCAAATTCCTCTCTAAAGATGGATATTTATAAATACTTTCAAGTAAACAAAAATAACTCTTTTGCCTAGTGCTCAATATGTGAGTAGGCAATACTTTGCCTGATAGCATACAGAAATCTTTTCTGTTCTAATTGTCAATGAGAAAACCTATCAGTAAGATCACATGGCAGTGGAATCGCTGGATGCTCATAATTGTAGCACAATTTTCCAAGTGATTATCCAGTGCTCTGCAGCTCTAACGTGGCCCTGAAGGACACAGGTGTACGTAGTGAATCTAAGGCTACATGTTCAGGGAGGCTGCGTGGAGAATGGGATTTGCGCATCACTCCATGCTTCTATGATCTGTGTGTGAGCTCAGGCTTCAGGGTCCTTTACAGTAGTCTGAGAATAATATCTTATCAATGTAAACTGTTGAATGTGATTCATTCTGCATACTCTGTAAAGGAATCAAAAAGAGTAGTGTCATATTTACTTACTGAAAATATAAATTCAACAGTAAAGTCTCAGTGTCTTTGTGCCCCACAAGTGCCCCCACAATGACCCAGGTGTTCCTCTCTGTGGATCAGTATAAATGGACTAAGAACTGTGTAACCAATGGTGAGAAATTCTCGAGCATTTATGACAGTGGACTGAGTCACTAAGAGGAATTATAAACAGAGAAAGGAGACAATCTACCCAATAAAACACAAGAAAACAAAGCATCAGAAGGAGAATGCTTTGAGCAGCCTTGATTTCAGGAGGAGCTGTGTAGAGGATCTTGGCGTTCTGCAGATGAAGAACCTGCTGGTGTTGTTCGTGGAGAACCTGCACCACGTAGCTGCTGGCCCCACCCATGATGCCCTCAAACCCTGCATTCGCAGGACCAGGCTAGTGAGAAAAATCCACTTGATCTTCTTACTCTATGGTATAAAATAACAGTACCTGTCAGTATTACTAACCTCTGATGCTTTCATGCTGATACTTGTGACGGAATTGAGTAAGTTCATGGCCAACAAAGAGTTGAGACCTCATAAAATGAGAAGCAAAAGGACGATGTAGCATTAAGACTTCTGTTTTAGCCTCCTCCACACAGATAGGACGGATGGTGATGGCCTGGACCTCTGTGAGGAGACCCCTGGTGCAGATGGACGGGCCTCAGACCACCCTTGATGAGTAAACAGCAATCTAAAGGCCTCTGTCATCTGGAAAGTTTCTCACACGAAAGTTGCTATTGACTTTAGAATTCCTTGGGAAAGAAGCGTTAAGATATGTGTGATACCTAAATGGATAAGAATGAGATGGGCTGATGGAAGGACCCAGAAGGACACAAAGGTTTCAGCAATGGAGTATACAGCAGAAGGTGATGGGGGTTTGGCTTTTCGTCAGATTCTCCAGGTTCAAATCTGAGTCTTGCTATTTACTATCTGTGTATTCAGGAAATAATACTCAAAATTTACTACTGATTGACAAAATTTTTATTAAAAGAGGGAGACATTTTTATTGGTAAAGCATTCAGCAGAGTGAAACAAAAGATCACTAAAGAGACCACAGTATAGTGGGGAAATGTTTTGAATAGCCAATCAGATGGAACCCATTAAATAAACTATCTCCAGAATAATGATAATTCACCCTCCAGAAAGAGGGTTTGACAGGTGCTTTTACACACAGGCTTTATTCTGAATTTCCTGGGATTTGGTGACCATTGGTGTTAATTTTCTTCAGTCAAAGGCACTGTGCAGGTTGAACCTTGTTCTACAGGGGATGACTGTGCACATGGGGCAAAGGACCCAGCGAAGGTGGGCTCCCACTCTGAGACTCGGGACAGGCACTATCTCCCTTCATGACGGAACATCTAGAGAGGGCTCTGGGGAGTGGAAAAACATTCCTAGGTGTGAACTAGAGAGCATGTTATACAGCTATTACAAAGGCAGAGGGGAAAAAAATCAAGTCTTCTAAACAGTACACTCTCAGAAGAGTGACAGCAGATGGTGCTCCTTAGTGTACCAGGGGAATTAACTCTGGCCTTTTTCCATGCATATTTACCCTCACATACATCACATGCAGCTGCCTCAAACCTGCTGTGCCTGGACTTTAACACTGAAACTCAGGAGTGGAAGTTATAAGAAGTGGCTGTTGTTTCATTTATTGCACTAGAAAGTTAGCTTCTGTTTTGTGGTGGCTGCACCTCTGATAACGACACTGTCACACAGAAAATGAAGGAGAGGCCAGTGACGAAGAGCCAGTGACCCCAGCCTGTGCTGCTCCTGTTTCTGAACAAAACATGTTATTTTTGTCTTCGGTCAACTTACTTATGTTCCATTTCATCAGTGGCTAGAAATATCTTCTGAGGCAGTGGAGTGATCAACAGAAGAAGCATCCCAGGTATGCTTGAATTATAAAACTTTCCTTGAATATAATACACCAGGGCTACTTTTGGAAAGGGATATTTGCCTAACTAGGTTTTGATCCCATTTGTTGTTTAATGGAGGAGAAATAGAGAAAATGGGTGACAGTGTCCCGGAACAGCCCTGTGGGCAGGCGGTGCAAGGTGACTGCTGTCCTGGGCTGGTCCGCACTTGGAGCTTATCCAGGACACAGAGTCCCACAGGGGTGTGTCCTGTGTTAGAAGAAGACCTTGTTGAGGAAAGTGCAGGGGTTAATTCTGTGTTTCAAGAGTTGGTCCCTGCTCTGAGCTACAGCTCAATACTATGAAGAGATGTCTGCGTGAGTGGTAAATTCTAGGCAGGAAAACTTTGCTGATTGTTCATTCTTGCTTTCCTCTATTAAAGCAATTAAACTCTAATTAAGTCTGAGATAACTTCGTAGCCAAACAAATGCAATAACTGTGGAAGGAGAGGGAAAGTTGTACATCAGGGAAATGAGATTCAGCAGAGGTTTCCTTCTCCCCGACAACTCTGACATTTGTCAGTTGCTGGCAGCCCAGAGCTCTGCAATCCTAAAGGTACAAATAGGACTTGGGGAGCTGCACCTTGCCAGGTGGATCAGCTCAGAACTCCGGTGATCCCAGCTGCCAGGAGAGTACGCCTGAGCCAGCCTTCTTTACTCACCTGTGCCAGGTAATTTCCCTCTGAAGATGAAACTTTCACCTCTTTTTCAAGAAGCAAGGGAGCTGTTGAAAGGGTTTCAGAGTCAGGACTTTTACTCTTCTTTTGATTTTTAATAGGCTAAACGTTTAAGGCGCTGGGTTCCGGGAGCTGTGACTCAAGAAAAGCTGGTGCAGAAGGTGCCCCCAGAGTGCCTGGGTGGTCTAAGGATGGCCCTCACCTTGCATTCTTCCAGAAGTTAGGATAAATCAGAGTCTTTTTATATCACTGAGGAAGTGTGTTTTCTTCAGCCTTTGATTTTAACAGTATTCAAACTCTGTCAGTATCACTAGCTGTGATAAAATTTGTTCACTTCATTTTAGATGCATTTATATAATTCTAAAGTAGCCTGGCTTTATCTTTTTTTAAATTACATTGTAACTCTTTAAAAATATTTGTGTTTAATGTGAAGTTTTTTTGGGTCCATATATTCTTAAAATTTCACTATACTAATACTCATATTATGTGACTGTTGGATGTGGTTTTATTAAATGGTTTGGTAAAAATTATAGTTATTCCTTGAGAATTCCTATGAAATTGGCGGGCTGTGACTCAGTACAAACTAAGGTAACTCATTTTAATTTTTGCAGTGTTTGGCAGTCATAGCAACAGCCCCGTTATCTGAGTTGAGAAATCTGAGCTCAGAGTGGTGTCCATCAGTGCCTATGCTCTGAGCTTTGATCCAGACTGGGTCCTGAGCATCAACCTGAATGGAAAGTCTGTTTATTATCATCCTTTGTGGTACTGGTTCCCTGGCGCTTGAGAGAGGCTGCTCTGACATATTTAATTTTCTCAGAAAAAATAAGTGAGTGGAGAGGTGTCCCTGGCATAGATCCCAAATTTGATTCAGAGTTTTGTAGTTTGGAAAGGCAAAGAGAAGACTGGAAATGAATGGGAATTCCTTGGACTAAGGCAGAAAATAAAACATCAGGAAACTATTAGATGAGTCCAGAAGAGAACTGGTGAGTACATCATGGCTTTGAGGTCTTTTGAGTGTAATCATTTTAACAATTGGAGTCTCTAACTAAATATGCTATCAGTTTGTATTTGAGACTTGTTATTAATTCCCCTCTGCTGGTTAAGAAAACTTGTAGCACGGCTCATTGTGCTAGACATTCAGGGTTATGTATCTTTCCTTAAAACACTGATGCAGGCATTTGTGTATCAGCAAAAGGATGCTTGAAAGGAGATAACCAGTACCCACAGAGTCACGATGCTCTTTTTTGCCAAACCTTCATACAAGCCGTGTTTACGCAGTTCATGATGACATGGGCCTGCAGGGAAGTGAATTCAAAGAGAATTCCTTAATACTTGGTAGAAAACCAGAGAAGGCTGTTTACCTGAATGTATTCCACATTCATTGTGTAGCCTACAAGTTAATCCAGGAATTAGATCAGAGATTCTGGGTTCTTTCATTTTAGGGAGCTTTCCCTAGTTTGACACAAATTGCTTCTGTGAGAAATGTGATTGGAACATTTATAAGTAAAAGAGTCCAATGCCACCCAAGCATGAAAACTTTTGAATGATAAAGACTAATGCAGCACATTGTTATCTGGTGGGAAAAAGCACCCAGTTCATGCCTCCTGCAAATTATTGTTTTTCAAAGGTCTTGCAATAGCTGGAAATTTCTACTGTGATCCTCTTTTTGAAGCTTTTTTCCCCATAGCTTTGATTTCCCAACATGTTTTGCTGTATGCATCCATTATTGGGGAGTCTAATTCATAAGCTGCTCCTGTCCCATGGCATAGATGATGCCCAATTATTCCCCATCTTCCAGCCCACCTTAGTAAACTTTATTACATCAAAGATGGATCAAGGCTTCATGCAGAGGTCTCTGAGGTTTCTCCCTGGGAACTCAGACCACCCCTGACTCCCTCTTAGATAATAGTACAAGAGCTTCTTTATTTCATCATCCCTGTCTACAGGAATTTGGAATTGAATTCATCAATACCGATATTTAACTCTGATGAGACATATAGTGATTTGAACAAGTAGGTTGGTTTCGCTGGTAGCTAAACATAATACCTGGGTTGTCATTTAGATGCTTGAAATACTGGCCCTCAAGATGACACTTGAGAGTACACACAATCAACCCCAGATTATGACATAAAAAAGGAAATAATGTCCTAAAGATGTGTATCATTACATGTGTTGTGACTGTCCTTTATATTTCAGAAAACTGCCACGGAAAGAAGCATTTGTTACAGATATAGAAAAGCATTATTGGCCTCCAGCTGTCCTGTGTATTAGTAAGAAATGGTTTTGAACCTTATCAAGAGAATCATCTTCCTCTCTCCAACTGTGCTTGGGATTCTGGGGAATGTCACAGTGTTTCTGAATTACGTTCTCCTACTTGGAGGAACCGAGATGAAATCTGTACACCTTATTCTCATCCACCTGGCTTTTACAAATATCATCATGCTTTTTGCAAAACGGGTTCCTAAGACAATAGTAGCTCTTGAGCAGAGAAACTTCCTCCATGACACAGGCTGCAAGATTGTTGTTTACCTGGAGCGGGTGGCCCGGGGCCTCTCCATCTGCACCAGCAGCCTCCTCACAGTGACACAAGCCGGCACCATGAGTCCCGCAGATTCGGTGTGGAGGAGACTCAGGCTAAAGTCACCAAGGCACATTCTCTCCATATTCATCTTGTTTTGGATTCTCAATTCCTTTATAAGCATGAACTTACTGCTTTCTGTCATAAACATCAACAGTGTGAACATATCACAAATTACAAAAGGTGACAAGTATTGCTATTTTCTACCTGAAGGCTGGATAATAAGATGGACATTTCTCACTCTGATGGTTCTACGGGATGCTGTGTTTCTGGGCATCATGGGTGGGTCCAGTGGCTACCTGGTGTTTCTTCTCCGCAGGCACCACCAGCGTGTTCTCCACCTGCAGAGCTCCAAGTTCCTCTACAAAACTCCCCCTGAGATCAGAGCTGCTCAAAGTGTTCTCTTTCTGATGCTCTGTTTTCTTGTCTTTTATTGGGCAGATTGTGCTTTTTCCATGTTGTTTAGCTCCTCTCTCAATATAGACTCCATGGTGTTACATGTCCAAGAATATGTGACCCTTGGTTATGCCATGCTGAGCCCATTTGTGCTGATTCACAGAGATGGACAGCTGGGCGCATGTTTTCATCATCTGAAAGACAGAACATCACACAGAAAGTGTCTGATTGATCTTCTCTGCTAATAAGATTGAAAAGAATCTGAAATTTTCTATCCTGTGTGCAAAGCAAAATAGAAACTTAAAATAGGACCTTAAAAACTTCAAGGTAGCTGAAGTACATTGGGATTCATGGTCAGACTGCAAGCCTGCTGACTGTAGCCCTCAGCCGACACGTAACTCAGTTAAATTTTGAATGACCAAACTCTACCCTGGTTTACTACCCTCAGAGTGGCATGAGATGTTCTACTTTGGGCCTGCTGTTTCACTATTAGTTTCTTTTTCCTTTTTTTTTTTTTGTAGTTATCAGAATCACCATTTGGTAAATTGTATCCAGTTAATAGTATATCTCCATTTTTGAGCAGGATTTCCTTTTGTGGGTTAGTTTTATAGATTTAATTGCTCTTTATATTAGGAAAAATATGGAGTTTTTAAAAAGAGTTCATTAGTTCGTAAGTACAATTTGAATAGTAGCAAAACAGCTTTTTGTGGTTATTTGAAAATCCTAAAAGTTCTATCCACAGAAAGGGATTTTATAGAATTGTGGAACTATGGTGAGTTCACAACATTTTAACAAAGAGAAGCAGGCCAGAGGTAATTTTCGTACAAAGTAGGCCTTTGAATGAGCAATACGGCTCAAAATGTCATAAAGCACCTTCCAATACTACCTACATAATGGCTGTCTAAAGTAGCAAAAGTCAAGGAATACATTTTGACCAAAGGATTGTATCGTACCTTAGGTATCATTTTATAAATCTCTGTGTTTTCTGAGATTTTGAGATGGGATTTCATTCCTTTTGAAGATGAATAGATTAGTTTTGCCTGAAGAATTATTTGACATGGTCATAATTGCTTAGAGCACTGGCATTACCCACAATGCTGGTATTTTCTTTAGTACCAAAGAGGTAAAAAATGATCTGATTCTGTTTATTTAAAAGAAAATGTAGCTCTTAGTTTCTTAAAATGGAGCCATTCAATATAGGTGATTGGATAAAAATACATATTTATAGCAATGTGATATCTGATGAGGTCAGTTTGCCAATTGCTAATGATATTTTCCAGGCTCAAAGCATATGATCTTAGGGGTTGGGGATTTAGCTCAGCGGCATAAGGCGCCTGCCTTGCAAGCAGGCAGTCATGAGTTCGATCCCTGGTACAGATAAAAAGGAAAAAAAAAAAAAGAAAGAATACGATCTTAGAGGTGACAGAGAAATGAAAGCCTCATTTTCAGAGAGTACTTGTACCATTCTGTGTTTTTGGTCCTGTACACATTAGGGATCACTGACTGTGCTAAACGTGCATAGTTTTCTTATTTTTTGGTTGGACTATGTCCATACAATTTTAAAGAAGAAATTAATAATGTGATATTCTGCTATAGTTTGTGAAAGTGCTCGTCTTCCTAATATACCAATGGCTTGCTTAAGTATAAAGAGGTGCTTCTGTTTCATAGCTCTTTTGTGAAAACAATTTCGCATTGCCTAAGCTAAAGCACACCAAAGCAAACACTTTCAAACTTGTCCATTACTTTGAATTCAGTGGGAGATATGTGAGCTCCTGGAAATGGAATCAGGGGTGGTGTGTGAAATGTAATCCTGAGGCAGGTGTGCGGTGCCTGCTGTATTGCTAGCACTGTGGGAGACTGAGACAGGAGGACAGCAAGTGTGAGGTCACCATGCACAGTTTGGTGACTGAGACACTTCTGGCCTTTACAAACAGGGCTGGGATGCAGCTCATCACAGAGACACTGGGTTCAGTCCCAGTACAGGAAGGAAAACCATGAGAATGCGATTCTTGTTGAGCCTCAGCTACACACAGAAACTTTACCATTATTGTCAAAAAGCAGCTAAAGATGTTATGAAATGTGAGCTATCTAAAATTCTGTTCTGAGCTTCTTTAGTTAAAAGAATTTAACGAAGCTAAACACATTCCCAGAAAATAACTAACAATAAAGCAATCTATAATTACAAAGGTTGTAGGTCGTATGTGAGAGTAGGAGATCAGTGCACCATGAGACATGGAATTCTATTCCTCAGGATGGGGCTGGGTGTGAGATCAGCTGTCCTCATCTCTCCTGGGCCTCAAACATCTGATTTTCTTAAACACGTGAAATGGGAGAAGGAACATCCCCTCTGTGTCACCCGGAAAACCTTACATGAGATTCAAAATAAATATGGCTGATTTCAATTTTGTGAAGGGAGCCTTTACACAAACAGATTCATGTAACCCTTAGCAGAAAAGGAAAAAGCCTAGCTGATTGCTTTTCTGTCCCTATACAACTCCCCAGGTCATCACGGTGACTGTCCAATACGGCAAAGGACCCAGAGACAGCAGCACATCCATTTCTTCTTCCCTCAGCCCAAAGCCAATTTCCTCTTCCCTTTTGCAGGTGTGCACCAGTGCTCCTCCATTCAGCTGCTAGTATGTCACCTTATTTGCCTCCTCAAACACCACCCAGTCAGACCCATAACAGTCCAACAGCCTGGTTATCTGGCTCAGAGGAAACTTGCATTCTTCTGCAACCATGCTTTTCCCAGTGTAAAGGCCTCCTTACCACTCTGTCTCTTTGTCTCTCACTCTATGTCTTAATTGCACTACCTCTAACCTTTTGGTGCCAGGACTTGTACCAGTGGGGTGAGTAGCTCCTGCTGGCCACCCCCAGTTTGAGCTCCCTCCACCAACAAGCCACGTCTCCAGCCTTTGTTGTCCCTGTTTTTTGCCCTCCCTCACCCCTGCCATTACCATTAATGGACTCCATTCAACACCAAGCCACCTTGATTCTCACAGGTGAGTTACATTTTGCCTCAGGGTTTCATGCCTTATTTTCTTGTTCTCTCTCTGAAAATAATGCACCCACATCAGACTCCTTCCCCATGTACTTCAGGACCTCCCCCCCCAGACACCTTGTTCCCTCAGTGACAGCAGATGGGAATAGGTGTTGGAGATTTCTCTCACTCACACTCCTGAGAAGAGTGACAACTCTCCAAGGGATTGTGACTCAGCTTTTGCAGCCTTCGGTTCACCTTTAATTTGTGCCAGTGGGAAATATTCTTTCTCATTTCCAAAAAGTCACTCCACTTGGGTGCTTGTTAAAACAACTGGGCACTCTCAGTCTCTGGGAAACTACTGAACTCAAAATACTAACTTTTTACTGCCAATGGCCTGGCTATGATGTCAAATTGATAATAGCAGCCACTGGCCAGAAGGGGGAGCTTTTGATTTTGCCTTCCTCTGTGATTTAGTTAATTTCTGCTGTTGTAATGATAAATGATTGCAGCTTCCTCATTTTCAGGCCTTTTTTGCTCTCTGGGCGTGCCCCTCCCTAATTCAGGCTTGTGGGGCTCTTGGCCCACTGCACACCACCAGAGCCCCCACCCAGTAACCTTGCTGACCCCGTAGATGATGTCCCTTCTGCTCTCACTCCTCCTCCACTCTACCCACAGCAGTCTTCCTGTTCCTCCCCATTGCCTTCTTCTCTTGCCCTCCTGACCACTCCCTCCACTTCTGGTCTGTCCTCCACTCCAGAGTTGCTGTCCTCTCACCATCACACCACACCAGAGCTCACTCCTCCCACCCACTGCCATATTTCAGCCCCTCCCAGTAACCATCATTGTCCCTGCTCCAATCTCCTTTAACATGGTGCTCACCCCAGCTTCTCCTTCTTCTTTGAGAGATGGCAGGTCTCGAAGACCTAGTCTGTATTCACATCCCTTTCCCCCCTCTCTGACCTTTCCCATGTCTTCCTCCACTTAGGATCCCTCACTCCTGACCTATATAATTATAGGAAAGAGTTTAGATTTGTTATTCAGTTTTATGAAATAGCCTACAAAGACCTCCATGTTAGTTTTGTTTCTAACCTTTCTCCTCAACACACACACAAACAAATAGAGTTGTTACTAGAGCCTAAGCTGTGTCAAACCTAAAACATCAAATGGAACTCAGTTACATCACTGGGGCAACTGCAGTGCCAAACGTAGACCCCCAGTGGGATTACAGCCCAGTGTCAATGGCTCATGGCATGTTGCCCAGATGATTGGCTGTATCCTAACAGGTCTCTAAAAAATTTCACATAAACAGCCTAATTCCCCAAACCTTCAGGAACAGACCCACTGGGCTGATGAAAACCTCACTGAGATTCTAACATGTCTCACTGAAACTCTGACCAAAGTTATTGATGTAGAACCTGCTTACCTGAAGGCACTACTCTTGTTAACTCCAATTTTAACTCCCAAGTCACACCTGATATTAGAGGCAAATTCAAAGTCAGACACTGGCCCTTAGTCCCTTAGGGAGACATTCTAAATATGGCTTTCCACGTCTTCAACAATGTGGAAGAACAGTGAAAACAGGATAATCTAGAAAAGGCTAAACTCAAATGCCAACATTTTTCTCCTGAATTCAGAGCTCAAAATAAAACAGAACAAAAGGGAATCTAAAACCCAAGCCATACCAGGTCTATGCTTGAACTGTAACTAAGAAAGATACTTGGCAAATGCTTTCCCCAATTTGTGGTCACCACCAGGATGTCATCAAATGTGCAAGCTTGAGGGTCACTGGAAGTGTGACTGTCCTCTCTCCAGAGTGGATAAGCCACGAAGCTCCCTCCCCTCACAGGAGATCTCATTGCTACTGCCCCAAGACTTATCGCTGACTGAACCACTCAGCATTGCTGCTGAAGTGATTGATGGGGCTCGAGCCTATGTCCCCTACCAAGGTATCTCTTTTAGAGCCCCAGTCTCGCTGGATATCTCAGGATAAACACTTTTCTTGTTGATACTGAGGCCATCTATAGTGCTCTTCCTGAATTTTTAGTCTGATGCACCTGATTCACTGTCTCCATTGTGGGGCTTGATGGCCAACCGACACAACTCCTCCAGGCAGGACCCATGCATTGTAGATTCCAAACCCTTTCTTTACTCACAATTTTCTGGTTATCTCCATCTGCCCTGTACCCCTCTTAGGTAGAGGCCTGCTCCCCAAACTCAATTTTCTTGTATTTTGTGCCTATGACTCTCATCCTTCAGACCCATCCATTATGTGCCACTACCTCTGCCACTCCCCTTTGCTCTTCCCTCCTTGATCCCACAGTCTGGCATACTTCCAATGCTACTAGTGCCATACATGCCACAGTATTGCTAATTTGTCTCAAAGACTCTTTGGTCTTTCCCTGTATTACTGAGTGCACAACAGCCACTAAACATCAAAAAAGAGTAAAATCCATAAGCCATTGCTTGCTAACTAATGGCTGTCTTAAGGTCATTCACTCTACCTACAACAACCCTATAATCTCTGTTATCAAATGAAATGGTTCCTATCACTAATTCAAGTCCTCAGAGCCATTTACAACGCAGTGACACCAACTCACTCAGTGGTACCAAACCCTTATACTATACTGTCTATTATTGCCTCATCTACCGTCTACTTTTCTGCGTTGGAACTCAAAGATGCATTTTCACTATCCATTTATATCCTGGTTCCAGGATTTCTTTGCTTTCAGATCGATGGGCTCAGCCACCTTCCAATCTACACAGCTCACACCCACAGTCCTCACACACAGCCCTCACAGACAGGACTTCAGAGATAGTCCTCACTTCCTCAGCCAAGCCCTTGCTGCTGACCTCATGATCCTCAGTATCAACTCTAGCATTCTTCTCCAATATGTGGATAATCTCTGCTCCTCATCTTATGCAGTAGCTATACACCACATGGCTATTCTTTTCAATTTTCTCTGAGGTCACACATATAGAGTGTCCCCCACCAAGGCCCAAATAAATACACCAAAAGTCAAGTATCTAGGGCTCACCCTCAGTCCCATCACCTACCTGTTCGACAACCTCTGATTGTGGAGCACTCCTCTGGGACTTCCAAGTGCCAACTGGAAGATAACAAGTTTTATCTTTCCTGGGTTTGGCAAACTTCTTTTGCCTCTGGAACCCTATTTTGCTCAATTAGCACAATCTCTTTACAAGGCATCCAAAGGTGCATTATCAGATCCTCTGGATCAAACTACACCTATACGTGTCTCATTTTACCAACTAAAAAGCTCTTTTAAAGGCCCCAGCCCTTGCTCTCCCAAACCCAACCCAATATTTATTTTATATACTACTTCTTTAGATCATAATGCTATGAGAATTTTAGGACACAAAAAAGGATCTTCCTCCTGAGCAGTGGCATATCTCTCAAAACAGTTAGACAACACAGTATGTAGCTGGCCTCCCTGCCTTCAGGCTCTTGCCTCAGCAGTCATATCAACAAAAAGTTCACTTTACGGCCATCCATCACAATCCACTCACCCTGTCACCTTAATGAGCTCATTTCACACAAAACACCCCCTGTCTTAATGACTCCTTCTTGTCTACAACAAGTTCACTTAATACTCACATAAGATCCTACAATCACTGTCTCTATCATCAGTCCTCTTAACATGGTCACCTTACTCCCTACCTCTGATGAAATCCCTCACCACAATTGCATTTTGGTCTTACAGATGACGCTATACCCCTTCCTCCAAGTTATGGTTATGTTTATATGCTCCCCCAATTCTCATGTAATCATGGATGTGTCCAATCTAGTGCTTCAGGTTAAATATCTAGCACTGGGATTGGTGGTGTGAGTTCTGCACCTGCCAATGGGCAGGGCTGGCATACAATATAAGGGTGGGAAGCACTTTTCTTCTTTTGTCCTATTTATGCTTTCCCCTTGCAGCTGCCATTCATGCTTACCCCTCAGCCGTAACACCGTACCTTTGAGCCAGCTGAGTATGGACTGAAATCTCCAAAAGCTGTGAGAAAGAAACCTTTCCTTCCTTCATTTTGAGGATCAGGTATTTTGTCTCAACAATGAGAGAAAAGAAAACCAGGACACCCCACAATAACATCACTCCTCTCAATAAAGCCTCTGACACATGGTTCATGGATGGCAGCTCAACTAACAGACACTCAGGAAAAAAATGGCAGGATATGCTATAGACAGTGCTGCTAAGGTAACAGAGGCAAGTCTGCTGCCACCTGGGACATCTTCATAAAAATTGGAACTTACTGCCTTTACTCAGGCCCTCACATTAGCCAAAGACACATACATAACTATCCATACTGACTCAAAATATACATTTAGAGCCCTTCATTCCTATGCTTCCATCTGGCAAGAAAGGCATGTAATCACCACTCAAGGAACCCCCATCACTAAGACCTGTCATCCTCAACACACAACCCAGGCAGCAGCCACTCACCACACGGGACAGCAAACATCAGCAGAGTCTGATTCTCAGGGTGGTGCTTTTGCTGACACACAAATCAAACTAGCTGCGCAACAGTCACATCACTCTTCTTTCCCAATAATCCCAAACACCTCAATATTCACCAAAACTACTGAAATTAAATTACAAACCCACCTATGGCCAAAACACTCAGGGATGGATTTTCCAGTGATCCAAACTACTCTGCTGAAACCAACAATTCTTAATAATCAACACTAACTTGTACAATTGTTTTCATACAGGCAATAAAGCTCTATATAAACTCCTCATCTCTGTCTAAATTCATTATTCGTCAGGTTACTTGCAACTGTCATCTTTGTACTGTATGCTCTTCTCAGGGACGCTCATCTCCCCCTTCCTTCAAACTGTAGTGAATTGGTAACTGGTGGTCAGTTTAAACACCAGCTGAGATGAACTGATGTTGTGCTGTGCATGAGTGGCCTACCTGAGGACTGTTTCCAGCATAAAAAAGGAGGCCTGGAGAGGAAGCATAGCTTTGATGGCTTTCCTCAGTTTTTTTTTTTTTTGGACATTAGTTTTCCTAGAGAAGCTTATTGTGCTGGTTATAGCAATTGGCTGTTATCATTGAGGAATCTTGAGATCTTGTTACTGAGAATGGCTGTGGTTTACTTTGGGGGAGGCTGATTGCTTACTTTGAGCATTGCTTCCTAGCTTCAGAAGGGAAGTTGTGTGTGGTTCAATCTCCAGGAGAAGCTATTCATGCTGGCTTCCTGACATGAACTCAGCTATTCTCATTGTTGGAGGAACTTACAACCTCATTGTCACTAAGGATGGCTGCTGTACTTTTCAGGGGAGCCCTGGTCCTTATTTGGAGTGTTGCTTCTTGGCTCCACTACAGAGCCCTCAACCTACTGGCACAGATCCTTCACCCTACTGGCATAGACTTTTTAGCTTCTACCACTGACCTTTGGGTCTCCCCAGTGCAGATCTGTGGGACAGACTTGCATAGGTCAATGTGGTGGGCTCTGGTTTTCAGCTGAACCAATGCAGGTTATTGGCATGGGATCCAGATCCTTTCCTGGATTTTGGGGGTCTTTAATGTTGCAGACAGACCTTCACTATTTTATTTGACTCCTTGGGGGGCGGGTACCATAAAATAATACTACAAATTATGTGTCCTTGCAACCTCTGATTACAACACCAACATGCCAATTTGGGTGATATACACCAGGTGAAATCTGGCAGATAGACTGCACACATGCCTAAACACAGAACCTTCAAATATATCCTTACTTTTGTGTGCACTTTCTTGGGATGGATAGAAGCTTTTTATTTTCTCATTGCTCAAAAGTCTGTAGAAAGTTTCTATAATTTTTATACAACAGATTATTCCATGATTTGGATTACCTCAAACTATCCAATCAGACAAAGATCAGTTTTCTTTTTTGTTTAAAAAAGAGAAAAGTTATACAAGGAAAACAAAAGGAAAAGAGATAAACAACAATAGCAGATTCAAAACCATAAGAATACAGGTCTTCAAAACAGAATGAAAGAAATTTAACATTGGTTGTTATATTGCATATTGTTCACTTTTTTCAAGTGTAAGGACGAATATTAAAGAAAATAGAAAAACAGAAAAGAAGTGTAGAATAATACCAAATTCAAAAACATCATTTTAGAATCCTTAGGTGTTACATTTATCATTGTCTTTTTAAAAAAATTTTATTTAAAAGGAAAAAGAGAAAAGCACAAAACAAAACAAAGCGGTGTGAGGGTACAAGTAATACAGAGCTACAAAAAAAAAGTAAGAAATCACCAGTTAATAGATTACATATTATCATCTTAGAGACAGTTGCTCAAATCACAGTACAATAGTTAAATTCAAACAGTGAGACTGCAAACAATTGCGTTCAATGATCCAACCAAAAACATTAATATGGTCAGCTATTTAACACCCCTAAACACACTTGCTGTTGTATCCTTTAGAGCTCTTTTTTCCCTCTCTTTTTTACAACAAAATTTACACATTTTGAGTTTTATTACACCTTAGTTATTATTACTTTGTTTGGAGGGAGAGAATAAAGTCAAATATGGCAAAACAAAGCTGTCAGTCAAAACCAAGGATAGACATATCACATGATGTAAAACAGAGTACAAGGTTATCAACAATGGTTATCAACGATGTCTCTTGTTTTCTTAAAAAGAATTGTCTATCTCATGAGATATTATAAAGTTGAACAAAACAGTAGAGAACAAGACCAATAAAACTTAAGCATTGTAAACATTACAGGACTTCCAAAGGAGACAATAGTCAAACCAGAATGGGCATCTTAATGAATCTTATTGCCTTTAAAGTTGCCTAAACCCTCAAACTTGATACTATCATACAGAGTGGAACAGAGTCTAATCAGTCAAAACAAGATCGTGGGAGTATTACAGGACTTCAAAACAAGTTAACAGGAAATCAAAAAAAGTTACTATTATATATCCTGCTAATTTTTTAAATTTTTCTCCTTAATTAAAACAAACATAAGAAATAACTAAATAATTTTTTTAAAGAATAAGGGAGAGATTGAGATAAAACAGGACATAACAATATAACAATACAGGTCAAAGCATGAGTGTTTCAGCAACCTAGTGCTTCACCACCAAATAACCCGACTTAATAGTAGTTACCATAGTGTCTGTCTTTTTCCTTGAAATATTTGAATAAAACTTCATATACTATAGCTTCAAATATTTCCATATCAAGAAGCCCAGAATAAAGCCTTTCCAATTAATAAGTGAAAACTTTATAAGGCTTCAAGGCCACATAATGTAGAATCATGATTACCACATATTTTTATATATTTGAAACATTACTTACATTAGGGAAACTATTCGGTATTCACACATTCGAGATTGATTTATTTCACTTATGAGTATGGTCTCAAGCTGCGCCCATTGATTGATAAATATCTCGCTGTTTCGGACTGCCTCGCCTAGGCATTGGTGTTCAGAGGAGGGGCTGGGCGGGTCTGGGGAGCCTGCATCGGCCTCCCCATGTGTCTGGAGGACTGTGGATATCTCAGCAAGCAGGGAGGGATCGCAGGTTCCTGAGGCACCGTGGCCTGTGCTGAGTGCCCAGCACACTCTGCCCAAGTCTCAGACTGTTCCGGACCCTCCAGGCTCCCGGGTGCAGTGAAGTGGAGAAGTGGGTTTGAGGCCTCTACATTCGCCTCCCCATCCCGATTGCACTTGGAGAACTGCTGAGCTTCCGACGGGTGGGTGGGCCCACACTATCCCTGGAGCCCAGCCTGTTTCGGACTGCCGCGCCTAGCCATCCATGTTCAGAGGAGGGACTGGGCGGATCTGGGGCACCTGCATCGGCCTCCCCGTGTGTCTGGAGGGCTGTGGATATCTCAGCAAGCAGGGAGGGATCGTAGGTTCCTGAGGCACCGTGGCCTGTGGTGAGTGATCAGCACACTCTGCCCAGAGCCCAGACTGTTTGGGTCTCTCCAGGCTTCGAGGTGCAGTGAAGTGGAGAGGTGGGTTTGAGGCGTCTACATGTGCCTCCACATTGTGGCTGCGATTGGAGAGCTGTAGAGCTTCCCAGGGGG
This sequence comes from Cavia porcellus, assembly GCF_034190915.1. Lineage (NCBI taxonomy): Eukaryota > Metazoa > Chordata > Mammalia > Rodentia > Caviidae > Cavia > Cavia porcellus. Next base: position 5,805,491 of record NW_026947496.1, on the reverse strand, counting down.
AGGTAGGCGCACAGTGTCCCTGAGGCACAGCTTGTCTGGAACTGCGAGTTCTGAGCAGGCAGAGGAGGGCCATTGGTTCTGCAGGCCCAGAGGCTTGGGTTAGCGTGGTGCCAGAGTCTCAGCAGCTGCAAACATAGAAGGGGATTTTCAACAGATCCTGAGGAAACTTTCAAATAACAATTGAAACACAGAAATATAGGAAAATGACAGAATGAAAGACCAAATTACAACCTCAAACTTCCAGCCCATCTCAAGAAACCCTAGGAGCAATGTATATAGAAGAAAATATATGTCATTCACCTCAAGTATTGGACACAATAGTTACGGAAATTGACAAGCAACTCCAGGAAGCTTTAAAGAAGTTCAAACTAGAAATAATCTCGCAGATAAAAGAAGAAATGATAAAAGAAATGAAGGAAATTCTGAATATATCTAAAGAAAACACAGATAAAAAATTGGAGGAACTAAACAAAAAGAAAGAATCCCTAGACAAGCAATATAAGAAACAAACAGAATACATAATACAGATGCACAGAGATATACAGGAAATAAAAAACTCCACTGAAAGTTGTAAATACTGCCTTAATGAAAGTGAAGATAGAATTTCAGACCTTGAAGACAGGATTGCAGCTGTTGAACAGGAAAGGAAAGATCTTTTAAAAATAACAAGGAATCAGGAAACAACAATTCCACAACTGCAAGACGATGCAAAGAAGAATAACATAAGAATGACAGGGATTAATGAAAAAGAAGGAGACAACATAAAGGATGTCAAGAGGATATTGAGAGAAGTAATAGCTGAAAATTTCCCAATCAGAAACCAACATCAGGATCAGTGAAGCATATAGAACTCCAAATAGTCATAACCAAAATAAAACTACACCCAGACATATAAAAATCACCATCCCAGAAATCCAACACAATAATAGATTATTAAAAGCTGTCAGAGAGAAAAGACAGATCACTTATAAAGGAAAATGTATCAGAATCACAGCAGACTTCTCAGCACAAACAATAAAGTCAAGAAGAGCATGGAATGAAGTATTCCAGATCCTAAAGCAAAATGATTTCCAACCTAGTCTGTATATCTTGCAAAACTATCATTCAACATTGATGGTGAAATATGATACTTCCATGACAAAGAACAGCTGAAGAACTTCATGAACACCAAACCAACCCTGCAAAAAATATTGAAAGACAGTTTAGATACACAAAGGAAAAAACCACTAAGCAAAGCAGATAATTAAACAGAACAGAAAGATAAAGATGCAACAGCAGAGAGATAACATGTCAACAATAAACCAGCATTTTACAGTAATAACCATTAATGTAAATGGTCTCAATGCACCAATCAAAAGAAACAGACTAGCAGAATGGATTAAGAAACAAAATCCAGCAATATGCTGTTTACAGGAAACCCATCTAACCCAGAAGGATACTCACAGACAAAAAGTCAAAGGATGGAAAACAATACTTTATGCAGCAGGAATCCAAAAAAAGGCAGGAGAAGCCATTCTGTTTGCAGACAATGTGAACTTTAAACCAACAATGACCATAAAGGACAAAGAAGGTCACTACATACTCGTAAGGGGAAAACTCCAAGAGGAAGAGATAACTATCTAAAATATATACGCACCAAACTCCAGAGCACCCAGTTATATAAAACAACTATTAACAGAAATGAAAACTCAAATTATCAGTAACACAATTGTAACAGGAGACCTTAATACACCATTGACACCAAGGGACAGATCAACCAGACAGAAAACGAGCAAAGAATAACAGAACTGAACCACACCTGTGAACAAATGGGTTTGATAGACATATACAGAATGTTCCACCCAACAACATCAGAATACACATTCTTCTCAGCAGTACATGGATCATTCTCTAAAATAGACCATATATTAGCTCACAGAACATATTAAAACAAATGCAAAAGACTTGAAATCATCCCTTGCATGTTATTGGATCATAGCGCTCTGAAATTAGAAATTAATGATAAAAGATACTGCAAAAATCCCACCACATGGAAACTGAATAACACACTCTTGAGTAATCAGTGGGTCACAGAAGAAATTAAAAAAGAAATTAAACAATACCTAAAAGAAAATGAAAATGCAGATACAACTTACCGGAATCTGTGGGATGCAATGAAAGGCGTCCTGAAAGGAAAATGTATTGCACTGAGTTCCCACATCAGGAAAACAGAACGAGTACAAATAAATAACTTGATGCTACACCTCAAACAACTAGAAAAAGAAGAGCAATTCAAGCCCAAAGCCAAAAGAAGAGAGGAAATTATAAAAATCAGAGCAGAAATCAATGCAATAGAGACTAAGAAAACAATCCAAAGAATCAACGAATCAAAAAGTTGGTTCTTTGAAAGAATAAATAAAATTGACAAGCCCCTAGACAACCTTATTAAAAAAGGGGAAGAAAAAGCTCAAATTTATGCAATAAGAAATGAAAAAGGTGAAATCACTACAGACCCAATAGAAATACAGAAGATCATCAACACCTATTTTGAAAACTACTCTCAAAAGTTTGATAACACAGAAGAAATAGACAGATTCTTAGAAACATATCAAGTATCAAAGCTAGATCAAGAGGATGTAAAACTGTTGAATAACCCGATATCTGTTAATGAAGTTGAAAATGTAATTAAGTCCTTACCTACAAAGAAGAGCCCAGGCCCAGATGGATTCACTGTAGAATTCTACAAGAAATACAAAGAAGACCTAATGCTGACACACCTCAAACTATTCAATGAAATTGAAAGGGAAGCAATCCTTCCTAAGTCATTCCTGGAAGCAAATATTACTTTAGTACCAAAACCTGAGAAAGACCCAACTAAAAAAGAGAACTATACACCGATCTCCCTAATGAACACAGATGAAAAAAATCCTCAATAAAATATTGGCATATAGGATCCAGCAAATCATCAAGAAGTTTATACACCATGACCAAGTGGGATTTACCCAGGAATGCAAGGATGGTTCAACATACGTAAATCAATAAATGTAACCCACCATATCAATAAAGCCAAAAATAAAAATCACATGATCATTTCTATAGATGTAGAAAAAGCCTTCTATAAGGTCCAACATTTATTCATGACAAGAACTTTACAGAAAATTGGAATAGATGGTCTATACGTCAATATAATAAAGGCCATTTATGACAAACCAACAGCCAGAATCATACTAAATGGCCAAAAAATGAAAGCCTTTACTTTAAAATCAGGCACAAGACAAAGATGTCCTTTATCACCACTCCTATTTAGTATAGTACTGGAAGTACTAGCCAGAGCAATTAGGCAAGAGAGAGAAATAAAAGGGGTAAAGAAAGGAAAAGAAGAAGTTAAATTATCATTGTTTGCAGATGACATGATACTCTACATAGAAGACCCCCTAAACTCCATTGAAAGACTCTTAGATACAATAAATAAATTCAGTAGTGTGGATGGATACAAAATCAATACTCAGAAAACAATAGCATTCCTATACATGAACAACAAAATCACAGAGAGGGAAATAAGATAAACTGCACTCTTCACATTAGCAAGAAAAAAAAAAGAAATATTTAGGAATTACTCTTACGAAAGAAGTGAAAGACTTATACAGTGAAAATTATAATACACTGAAAAAGGAAATTGAGCATGATCTCAGAAAATGGAAAGACATCCCTTGCTCATGGATAGGAAGAACAAACATTGTGAAAATGGCCATTCTCCCAAAACTGTTGTACAGATTTAATGCAATCCCAATAGAAATACCATCAATATACCTTATAGATCTAGAGAAATCACTCCTAAATTTCATCTGGAACCAGAAGAGACCTAGAATAGCAAAGGCAATTCTAAGCAGCAAAGACAAAGCAGGAGGCATCACAATCCCTGACTTGAAGTTATACTACCAAGCAACACTAGTAAAATCAACATAGTATTGGAATCAAAACAGAGCCGAAGATCAATGGAATAGATTAGAAGATACAACCACAACTACAAACACACTCAAGCACCTTATCTTTGATAAAGGAGCCAAGCACGTTCACTGGAAGAACGACAGTCTCTTTAATAAATGGTGCTGGAAAAACTGGCTCTCCATTTGCTGAAAACTAAAGCTAGACCCATGTCTATCACCATGTACTAAATTAAAATCTAAATGGGTCAAAGATCTGAATATTAAAACAGAAACACTAAATCGATTGGAAGACAAATTGGGTAGAAACATTGAAGATATAGGAGTAAGTAGAGAATTCATGAACAGGACTCAAACCACACGGCAAATACTTCCCAGAATCAATAACTGGGACCACTTCTTATTAAAAAGTTTCTGCATGTCAAAAGAAATCTCCAGCATAGTGAAAAGAAAACCCACAAACTGGGAAAAGATTTTAGTGAACTTTCTCTCAGACAAGGGACTCTTGTCTAAAACATATAAAGAATTAAAAAAAACTCAGACCCCCAAAATTCAAAGATCCAATCCAAACATGTGCATCTGAGATGAATACACACTTCTCAGATGAAGAAATGCAGATGGCAAATAAATACATGAAGAAAAGTTCATCATCATTGGTCATTAGAGAAATGCAAATTAAAACCACACTGATTTACCATCTCACTCCTGAAAGAATGGCCAGGATCAAGAAAACCAACAACAACAAATGCTGGAGAGGCTGTGGGGAAAAAGGAACTCTCCTGCACTGCTGGTGGGAGTGTAGACTGGTACAGCCTTTGTGGAGGTCTGCCTGGAGATTTCTCAAAAAGTTGGGATTGGAAATCCCATTTATTCCAGCTATTCCACTTCTAGGCATATTCCCAGAAGAACTGAAAGTATCATACCACAGTGATATATGTGCACCCATGTTTATAGCAGCACAATTTGTAATCGCCAGATCTGGGAAACAAACCAAGTGTCCATCAACGGAGGAATGGATAAAAAAGTTGTGGTATTTCTATACAATGGAGTATTATTCAGCTATAAAGAAGGATAACATTTAGATATTTATCAATAAATGGGGGCAGCTTGAGACCATACTCATAAGTGAAATAAATCAATCTCACTTGTGTGAATACCGAATAGTTTCCGTAATGTAAGTAATGATTCAAATATATAAAAATATGTGGTAATCATGATTCCCCATTATGTGGCCTTGAAGCCTTATAAAGTTTTCACTTATTAATCGAAAAGGCTTTATTCTGGGCTTCTTGGTATGGAAATACTTGAAGCTATAGTATATGAAGTTTTATTCAAATATTTCAAGGAAAAAGACAGACACTATGGTAACTACTATTAAGTCGGGTTATTTGGTGGTGAAGCACTAGGTTGCTGAAACACTCATGCTTTGACCTGTATTGTTATATTGTTATGTCCTCTTTTATCTCAGTCTCTCCCTTATTCTTTAAAAAAATTATTTAGTTATTTTTTATGTTTGTTTTAATTAAGGGGAAAAATTTTAAAAATTAGCAGGATATATAATAGTAACTTTTTTTGAGTTCCTATTAACTTGTTTTGAAGTCCTTTAATTCTCCCACGATCTTGTTTTGACTGATTAGACTCTGTTCCATTCTGTATGATAGTATCAAGTTTGAGAGTATAGGCAACTACTTTGAAGGCAATAAGATTCACTAAGATGCCCATTCTGGTTTGACTATTGTCTCCTTTGGAAGTCCTGTAATGTTTACCATGCCCAAGTTTTATTGGTCTTATGCTCTACTGTTTTGTTCAACTTTATAATATGTCGTGAGATAGACAATTCTTTTTAAGGAAACAAGAGACAAGGTTGATAACCATTGTTGATAACCTTGTACTCTGTTTTATATCATGTGCTATGTCTATCCTTGGTTTTGACTGACAGCTTTGTTTTGCCATATTTGACTTTATTCTCTCCTGCCCCAAAAAAGTAATAAGAACTAAGGAGTAATAAAACCCAAAATGTGTGAATTTTGTTATAAAAAAGAGAGGGAAAAAAAGAGCTCTAAAGGATACAACAGCAAGTGTGTTTAGGGGTGTTAAATAGCTGACCATATTAATGTTTTTGGTTGGATCACTGAGCACAGTTGTTTGCAGTCTCACTGTTTGAATGTCCACTTTGTATTCTTTGATACTGTGGTTTGAGCAACTATTTCTAAGATGATAATATGTAATCTATTAACTGGTGATTTCTTACTGTTTTTTTTTTTTGTAGTTTTGTATTATGTGTACCCTTACACCGCTTTGTTTTGTTTTGTGTTTTTCTTTTTCCTTTTAAATAAAATTAAAAAAAAGTTTACTGTCAAGCGTTGATTCTGTCTCAACCCTCAGTCCTATAGTTCTTGCTGGAGCTTGAGTGGATTTGTTTGGGTCTTTGTTACAGGAGTTGTACATGAGTTTTGATTCTTGTTTTCTTTTTTTATGCTTGGTTCTGAGCAATGAACTCAATGGTTCCTTCATGGCAAGAAAGCATGATTTCTGGAAGAAACATCAGCTGTTGGATTAGTCAGGTCCTTTAATTTTCTTCCTGTGTGATCTAACTCAATGAATGATGTGGAAATTTCTAATTGTGTCTTTTATTTTAACGCTGGGTACAAGGAAAGAGCTTCTTCAGACAAAATCCTCACTGTGAATCTGATATACATAGTACAGCTCATGCAGTCATGCAGGCCTTTGTTACATTAGGAAGACAATTTTCCCAATAAATCACAGAAGAATAACAAAAAGCAAAGTCTGTGCAACCCAGTTGACTTCAAAGCTGTGCGTAAATTATACAGTCTCCTCACAATAAATAGACCTTTGCTTAGTGGATCACTAATGAGCCTAAAATTCTGCCCAGACTGTGAAGAGTTGGAGGAAATTTTATGTAATGGGTGTAGTCCTAAATGTGAACTAAAATTCTTTGTTCAGCCTGTATGTGAACTACACTAAGTATTTTCAAATTCTCAAGATTTTATTAATACATTCTTGTACTTTACTGAAATACTTCAGGAATGAATTCTCTATTCAATGCACATCAAATCAGCTTCTTTGTAACTCCTTGAGGGTAAAGATATTAGTACCACTGTGATAAATAAACCACAAATACTTTAAAGATAATTCATTTTTAATTATGCAAAGAACTGAATTCACATGCTTAAAAATAGAGAAATAGGAACCGAATTAAATGAAATTGTTATCTATATATCCATTTAAAATTTTTATTTTCTCCATAGTCCTCTAAAATGTTTATGTACACAATACCAAATTTAATAATTTCCACTGTACTTTGTAACTGTTTATTGTTGAATTATTTTTCTATTGATTAAATTACTCCTTGTATATCATTCCATATTTGTAATCCCAAATTCTTGCACAAATCCACTAACATATTTTAAAATTGATATTTACAGAGTTTTCAAGTAAAATATAGGACTAGATCCCTTGGATAGCACTTACCATGCAGTTAGATAATAATGAATATTATAGTTCATAGAAATTTTTCCAGTTCTAATTCTCAAAGAGAGAACATATAGGTAAATGATATCTAGAAATCAAATCACTGGCTGCTCATAATTGTAGTACAATTTACCAAATGATTTTCTGTTGTAGCAGCAGTCCTACAGTACTTGGCTCACCAGGAGAATTAGAGCTACTTCTACAGGGTGGCTGCATGGGGAGTGAGATTTGTGAATTTCTCTGTGTTTCTATGATGTCTGTTTGAGCTCAGGCTTGCAGAATCCAGGACAGCTGTCTGAGAATGAAATCTTATCTGTGTAAGCTAATTTAATGTGATTAGATTTACACATTGCACAAAAGAATCAAGTACTGTTCCGTATTTACTTATTAAAAAAATAAGTTATACAGTAAAGTATCAGCATCTTTGTGTTGCACATGTGCCTCACAATGACCCAGGTGTCCCTCTCTGTGAATCAATGTAAATGGATTAAGATCTGCATAGCCAAGGGTGAGAAATTCTCAAACATTTATGACAGTGGACTGAGTAACTAAGAAGGAATCTATAAATAGAGAAAAGAAACAATCTACCCTATAAAACACAAGAAAGCAAAGCATCAGAAGGAGAATGCTTTGATTTCAGGAGGAGCAGTGCAGAGAAACTTGGTGTTCTGAAGATGAAGAACCTTCTGGTGGTGTTTGTGGAGAACCTGCACCATGTAGCTGCTGGCTGCACCCATGACCTCCTAAAACCTCGCATCCTGCAGTACAATACAGCTGAGAAAAATCCACTTTATCTTCTTACTTTCTGTTAGAAAAAAACAGTAACTCTCAGTGTTACTAACCTTTGATGAGTTCGTGCTAATATTTGTGATCGAGTGGAATATGTCCATGGCAGTCAAGGGGTTGAGACTCTCAAAAGATAGAAGCACAAGGAGGACATAGTGTGCAGACCTGGGCTTGAGCCTCCTCTACCCTGAGTGTCTGGGACAGATGGTGACAGCCTGGAACACCGTTCCAGCCTGGTACAGATGGATAGGCCATGGGAAACGCTCTCCATATAAACAACAATCTTGAAGCCTGTGTCATCTAGGAAGTTTCTCACACCCAAAGCTGTTAAGGTCCCTGGAACTCCCTTGGAAAGCAGATTCATGGTATTTGGAACAGCCAAATGGATGAGAATGAGATGTATAGGTTTCATGTCACTGCCTCCAAATACCAGCATGTACTTCACAAAAACAAAGATGTTCCCCATAGTGCCAAGTCCAGTGAGCAAGCCAGAGATTTCTTCCTTGACAATGTTCAGTGGCATTTCTAACAGGCAAGAATGGAATCAGTGCATGCATAGCTTTCTGAAGAAAGCTTCAATAATAATGACACATGCATATATATAACCCAGAGTCTCATAGTATCTGTGACAGACAGCAGTGTCATGTAAAGGTGCAGATTCAAATATGTTGAAAGGACTCTGTGGCTTTTGCTGCTCACTCCTGCAGGTTATTCCAGATGTATTCTAGTGCAGGTCTAGGGACTCGTATCCACAATTGCAAGTTAATAAGGCAGATTTTTCTTTAACTCCAAAGTTGTAAAACACTTCTACTTGGTCAAATCCTTATGTAGTCACCTATGTTCAACAGATACATGCCTGAGTTTAACCTCAAATCTCCCCAAGCAAGATTGCTTCCTATGCTTGCATTTAACTCTGTCAGATTCCCAGCAACTGATTTCAAAAGACCATGGGTGGTATGGGATGATGTCACGCAATGAATGCCATCATCATATCTGTCCCCTGTGGTGTGAAAATGGAAACCATGTTTCTGCTAACTTTCCAGCTGTCTTCTTTTCCCAGTCAGTGCAATAACAGTAATGCTGCTTTGGTCATTTTCAGCTAGAGCTGCCCATGTGTATGTTTCAGTCCTGGAGAGGATTTTATGTTTTCACAACTAGGATTCTTCTATGTCACTTTCTCACTGAGAAATTGATGTCACACTATGACCTCTACTTCTTACAGAAAACTAAGCGAATCTGTTAGCTTTCTTTGCACTGAAGGCCTCTGAGATCATAAAATGCACAGAAGTATGTTTAACCACAGGATTGGTTTCACTTGTTGTGATGACTGCAGGACACCAGTTAATGTTCAGACCTTGCCTGCCAGGCAGAAAATTCTTCATTACATCAGAACAGTGCAATAACAGGATGCTGTGCTTCGTGTCCAGAACAGAACGCAATTGTTTCCAGCTCAGCAGTACTGATTCGTAATCTAGAATAAGAACCTAACCGGTGCAATTCAATCAGGCTGTGGCTGACAGGGAGGGAATCTGGGCCTCCTATATAAGCTTGCATATATAAGGAACAAAGAATATGGGAAGAGGCAGCAACAAGAAAGGCTCCTTGGCCCCCAATCCAGAGAAACAGGCAATAGTGGACAGCGCACCAATAGACATAAAGCGCCATCTAGAGAGCCTCATAGATCAGGAATGAAGTTATCAATGACCTGAAGCTAGAAGTAAGCAGAATAGTTAGAGAAATGCTAAGCACCACCCAAGAAAAAACAGATGGTGGAATGGAAGAACAGAAAAAGAGGGGAGAATTGTTTGATGGAGAAAATAGAGAAAGCATAGAATACGTGAAGCAGGTTCACAGGGACTACCAGGAAACTAAAAAGTCTATTGAAAACTGGCATAACAGCTTGAAAGAAACTAAGGACAGACTATCTGAACTGGAGGGCAGACTTGTAATATGGGAGAATGAAATGAAAAACTTCTTAAAAATAACAAAGAAACAAACAGCAATAATACAAAGACAAGAAGATGATAAGAGGATCCATAACTTAAGAATTAAGAACATAAAAGAAGTAGGGACACAAACAAATGAGCTACAAAAGCTACTCACAGAAATAATCCAGGAGAATTTTCTTTTTTTTTTTTATATTTAAGAGGAAAAAGAGAAAAACACAAAACAAACCAAGCAGTGTAAGGGTACACGTAATACAGGACTACAAAAAAACAAAACAAAACAAACAAAAAAAAAACATAATAGTAAGAAATCACCTGTTAGTAGATTACATATTATCATCTTGAAAATAGTTCCTCAAATCACAGTATCAAAGAATACAAGGTGGACATTCAAACAGGGAGACTGCAAACAGCTGTGTTCAATGATCCAAAAACATTGATATAGTCAGCTATTTAACACCCCTAAACACACTTGCTGTTATATCCGTTAGAGCTCTTTTTCTTTATTTTTCCCCTCTCTTTTTTACAACAAAATTTACACATTTTGGATTTTACTACACCTTAGTGCTTATTACTTTTGGGAAGGGGGGAATACAGTCAAATATGGCAAAACAAAGCTGTCAGTCAATACCAAGGATAGACATAGCACATGGTGTAGAACAGAGTACAAGTTTATCAACAATGGTTATCAACGTTGTCTCTTGTTTCCTTAAAAAGAATTGTCTATCTCATTAGATATTATAAAGTTGGACAAAAGAGTAGAGAACAAGACCAATAAAACTTAGGCATTGTAAACATTACACAACTTCCAAAGAAGACAATAGTCAAACCAGAATGGGTATCTTAGTGAATCTTATTGTCTTCAAAGTAGTTGCCTATGTCTTCAAACTTGATACTATCATATAGAATGGAACAGAGTCTAATCAGTCAAAACAAGATCGTGGGAGTACTACAGGACTTCAAAACAAGTTAATAGGAAATCAAAAAGAGTTACTATTTATATATCCTAATTTTTTGAATTTTTTCTTTAAGACAAACATAGGAAATGACTAAATAATTTTTTTAAAACAATAAGGGGGAGATTGAGATAAAACAGGACATAACAATATAACAATAGAGGTCACAGCATGACTGTTTCAACAACCCAGTACTTCACAACTATATAACCTGACTTAATAGTAGTTATCATAGTGTCTTTTTCCTTGAAATATTTGGATAAAACTTTATATACTCTAGCTTCAAATATTTTCATATCAAGAAGCCCAGAATAAAGCCTTTCTAATTAATGAGTGAAAACTTTATAAGGCTCCAAAGCCACCTAATGGGGAATCATGATTACCACATATTTTTATATATTTGAATCATTACTTACATTAGGAAAACTATTCGGTATTCATACATGCGAGATTGATTTATTTCATTTATGAGTATGGTCTCAAGCTGCGACCATTTATTGATAAATATCTCAATGTGCTCCTTCTTTATAGCTGAATAATACTCCATTGTATAGAAATACCACAACTTTTTTATCCATTCCTCAGTTGATGGACACTTGGGTTGTTTCCCAGATCTGGCGATTACAAATTGTGCTGCTATATATATAGGTGCACATATATCACTGTGGTTTGATGCTTTCAGTTCTTCTGGGAATATGCCTAGAAGTGGAATAGCTGGAATAAATGGGATTTCCAATCCCAACTTTTTGAGAAATCTCCAGACAGATCTCCACAAAGGCTGTACCAGTCTACACTCCCACCAGCAGTGCAGGAGAGTTCCTTTATCCCCACAGCCTCTCCAGCATTTGTTGTTGGTTTTCTTGATCCTGGCCATTCTTTCAGGAGTGAGATGGTATCTCAGTGTGGTTTTAATTTGCATTTCTCTAATAACCAATGATGATGAGCATTTTTTCATGTATTTATTTGCCATTTGCATTTCTTCATCTGAGAATTGCGTATTCATCTCAGATGCCCATTTTTGGATTGGACCTTTGAATTTTGGAGGTCTTAGTTTCTTTAATTCTTTATATGTTTTAGACAAGAGGCCCTTGTCTGAGAGAGAGTTCACTAAAATCTTTTCCCAGTTTGTGGGTTTTCTTTTCACTATGCTTGAGATTTCTTTTGACATGCAGAAACTTTTTAATAAGAAGTGGTCCCAGTTATTGATTCTGGGAAGTATTTCCCATGCGGTTTGAGTCCTGTTCATGAATTCTTTACCTACTCCTATGTCTCCAAGGTTTCTACCTAATTTGTCTTCCAATAGATTTAGTGTTTCTGTTTTAATATTCAGATCTTTGACCCATTTAGATTTTAATTTAGTACATGGTGATAGACATGGGTCTAGCTTTAGTTTTCGGCAAATGGAGAGCCAGTTTTTCCAGCACCATTTATTAAAGAAACTGTCGTTCTTCCAGTGAACCTGCTTGGCTCCTTTATCAAAGATAAGGTGGTTGAGTGTGTTCATAGTTGTGGTTGTATCTTCTAATCTATTCCACTGATCTTCGGCTCTGTTTTGATTCCAATACCATGTTGATTTTACTACTGTTGCTTTGTAGTATAACTTCAAGTCAGGGATTGTGATGCCTCCTGCTTTGTCTTTGCTGCTTAGAATTGCCTTTGCTATTCTAGGTCTCTTCTGGTTCCAGATGAAATTTAGGAGTGATTTCTCTAGATCTATAAGGTATATTGATGGTATTTCTATTGGGATTGCATTAAATCTGTACAACAGTTTTGGGAGAATGGCCATTTTCACAATGTTTGTTCTTCCTATCCATGAGCAAGGGATGTCTTTCCATTTTCTGAGATCATGCTCAATTTCCTTTTTCAGTGTATTATAATTTTCACTGTATAAGTCTTTCACTTCTTTCGTAAGAGTAATTCCTAAATATTTCATTTTTTTGCTTGCTAATGTGAATAGTCCAGTTTCTCTTATTTCCCTCTCTGTAATTTTGTTGTTCGTGTATAGGAATGCTATTGATTTCTAAGTATTGATTTTGTATCCAGCCACATTACTGAATTTATTTATTGTATCTAAGAGTATTTCAATGGAGTTTAGGGGGTCTTCTATGTAGAGTATCATGTCATCTGCAAACAATGATGATTTAACTTCTTCTTTTCCTATCTTTACCCCTTTTATTTCTCTTTCTTGCCTAATTGCTCTGGCTAGTACTTCCAGTACTATATTAAATAGGAGTGGTGATAAAGGACATCCTTGTCTTGTGCCCGATTTTAAAGTAAAGGCTTTCTATTTCTGGCCATTTAGTATGATGCTGGCTGTTGGTTTGTCATAAATGGCCTTCATTATATTGAGGTAAAGACCATTTATTCCTATTTTCTGTAGAGTTCTTATCATGAATAAGTGTTGGACCTTATCAAAGGCTTTTTCTGCATCTATAGAAATGATCATGTGATTCTTATTTTTGGCTTCATTGATATGGTGGATTACATTTATTGATTTGCTTATGTTGAACCATCCTTGCATTCCTGGGATGAATCCCACTTGGTCATGGTGTATAATCTTCTTGATGATTTGCTGGATCCTATTTGCCAATATTTTATTGAGGATTTTTGCATCTGTGTTCATTAGGGAGATCAGTCTATAGTTCTCTTTTATAGTTGGGTCTTTCTCAGGTTTTGATACTAGAGTAATATTTGCTTCCAGGAATGACTTAGGAAGGATTGCTTCCCTTTCAATTTCATTGAATACATTGAGGAGTGTCGGCATTAGGTCTTCTTTGTATTTCTTGTAGAATTCTACAGTGAATCCATCTGGGCCTGGGCTCTTCTTGGTGGGTAAGGCCTTAATTACATTTTCAAGTTCATTAGCAGAGATTGGGTTATTCAACAGTTTTATATCCTCTTGATCTAGCTTTGGTACTTCATATGCTTCTAAGAATCTGTCTATTTCTTCTGTGTTATCAAACTTTTGAGAGTAGAGGTTTTTGAAATAGGTGTTGATGATCCTCTGTATTTCTATTGGGTCTGTAGTGATTTCTCCTTTTTCATTTCTTATTGCATGAATTTGAGCTTTTTCTTCCCTTTTTTAATAAGGTTGGCTAGGGGCTTATCAATTTTATTTATTCTTTCAAAGAACCAACTCTTTGATTCATTGATTCTTTGGATTGTTTTCTTAGTCTCTATTGCATTATTTTCTGCTCTGATTTTTATAATTTCCTCTCTTCTTTTGGCTTTGGGCTTGACTTGCTCTTCTTTTTCTAGCTGTTTGAGGTGTAGCATCAAGTTATTTATTTGTATTCATTCTGTTTTCCTGATGTGGGAACTTAGTGCAATAAATTTTCCTCTTAGGACGGCTTTCATTGCATCCCACAGATTCTGGTAAGTTGTATCTGCATTTTCATTTTCTTTTAGGTATTGTTTAATTTCTTCTTTAATTTCTTCTTGACCCACTGATTACTCAAGAGTGTGTTATTTAGTTTCCATGTGTTTGCGGAATTTTTGCAGTATCTTTTGTCATTAATTTCTAATTTCAGAGCGCTATGATCCGATAATATGCAAGGGATGATTTCAACTCTTTTGCATTTGCTTAAATATGTTCTGTGAGCTAATATATGGTCTATTTTAGAAAATGATCCATGTACTGCTGAGAAGAATGTGTATTCTGATGTTGTTGGGTGGAACATTCTATATATGTCTATCAAACCCATTTGTTCACAGGTGTGATTCAGTTCTGTTATTTCTTTGCTCATTTTCTGTCTGGTTGATCTGTCCCTTGGTGTCAGTGGTGTATTAAGGTCTCCTGTTACAATTGTGTTACTGATAATTTGAGTTTTCATTTCTGTTAATAATTGTTTTATATAACTGGGTGCTCTGGAGTTTGGTGCGTATATATTTTAGATAGTTATTTCTTCCTCTTGGAGTTTTCCCCTTACGAGTATGTAGTGACCTTCTTTGTCCTTTATGGTCATTGTTGGTTTAAAGTTCACGTTGTCTGCAAACAGAATGGCTACTCCTGCCTTTTTTTCGATTCCTGCTGCATGAAGAATTGTTTTCCATCCTTTGACTTTCAGTCTGTGAGTATCCTTCTGGGTTAGATGGGTTTCCTGTAAACAGCATATGGTTGGATTTTGTTTCTTGATCCATTCTGCTAGTCTGTCTCTTTTGATTGGTGCATTGAGACCATTTACATTAATGGTTATTACTGTTAAATGCTGGTTAATTGTAGCAATGTTATCTCTCTGCTGTTGCATCTTTATCTTTCTGTTCTGTTTAATTATTTGCTTTGCTTAGTGGTTTTTTCCTTTGTGTATCTAAACTGTCTTTCAATATTTTTTGCAGGGTTGGTTTGGTGTTCATGAAGTTCTTCAGCTGTTCTTTGTCATGGAAGTATCGTATTTCACCATCTATTTTGAATGATAGTTTTGCAGGATATATCAGTCTTGGTTGGAAATCATTTTGCTTTAGGATCTGGAATACTTCACTCCATGCTCTTCTTGACTTTATCTTTTGTGCTGAGAAGTCTGCTGTGATTCTGATAGGTTTTCCTTTATAAGTGATCTGTCTTTTCTCTCTGACAGCTTTTAATAATCTATTCTTGTGTTGGATTTCTGGGATGGTGATTATTATATGTCTGGGTGTAGTTTTATTTTGGTTATGACTGTTTGGAGTTCTATATGCTTCACTGATCCTGATGTCAGTTTCTGATCTCATGCTTGGGAAATTTTCAGCTATTACTTCTCTAAATATCCTCCTGACATCCTTCATGTTGTCTCCCTCTCTTTCATTAATCCCTATCATTCTTATGTTATTCTTCTTTGCATCGTCTTGCAGTTGTGGAATTGTTGTGTCCTGATTCCTTGTTATTTTCAAAAGATCTTTCCTTTCCTGTTCACTAGCTGCAATCCTGTCTTCAAGGTCTGAAATTCTATCTTCACTTTCATTAAGGCGGTTTTTACAACTTTCAGTGGAGTTTTTTATTTCCTGTATATCTCTGTGCATCTGCATTATGTGTTCTGTTTGTTTCTTATATTGCTCATCTAGGGATTCTCTTTTTGTTTAGTTCCTCCAATTTTTTATCTGTGTTTTCTTTAGATATATTTAGAATCTCTTTCATTTCTTTTATTATTTCTTCTTTTATCTGGGAGATTATTTCGAGTTTGAATTTCTTTAAAGCTTCCTGGAGTTGCTTGTCAGTTTCAGTGGCTATTGTGTCCAATATATGAGGTGGATGGGATATATTTTCTTCTATATACATCGCTCCTAGGGTTTCTTGAGATGGGCTGGAGGTTTGAGGTTGTAATTTGGTCTTTCGTTTTGTCATTTTCCTATATTTCTGTGTTTCAAGTGTTATTTGAAAGCTTCCTCAGGATCTGTTGAAAATCCCCTTCTATGTTTGGAGCTACTGAGACTCTGGCACCGCGCTACCCCAAGCCATTGGGCCTACAGAACCAGTGGCCCTCCTCTGCCTGCTCAGAACTCTGCAGTTCCAGACAAGCTTGGCCTCAGGGACACTGTGCGCCCACCTGCCCCTTGGAAGCTCCACAGTTCTTCAATCGCAGCCGGGTTCGGGTACTCACCACAGGCCGCAGTGCTTCAGGAACCTGTGGACCCTCCCTGGTTGCAGAGATATCCACAGTCCTCCAGACACATGGAGAGGCCGATGCAGGCACCCCAAATCTGCCCAGCTCCTCCTCTGTAGACCAATGCCCAGGCGCGGCAGCTAAACAGGCTGGGCTAGGCTGGTAGTGTGGGCCCGCCCACCTGTCGGTAGCTCAGCAATTCTCCAAGTGTAACCGGAATGGGGAGGCTGATGTGGAAGCCTCAAACCCACCTCTCCCCTTCACTGCACCTGGAAGCCTGGGGGAACTCCAGCAGTCTGGGCGGAGATATCCAGAGTCCTCCAGACACGCAGAGAGGCCGGTGAGGGCACCCCAGATCTGCCCAGCTCCTCCTCTGCAGACCTATGGCCAGGCTCGGCAGCTAAACAGGCTGGGCTAGGCTGGTAGTGTGGGCCAGCCCACCTATCAGGAGCTCAGCAGGTCTCCAAATGAAGCCAGAATGGGGAGGCTGATGTGGAAGCCTCAAACCCACCTCTCCCCTTCACTGCACCTGGAAGCCTGGGGGAACTCCAGCAGTCTGGGCGGAGATATCCAGAGTCCTCCAGACACGCAGAGAGGCCGGTGAGGGCACCCCAGATCTGCCCAGCTCCTCCTCTGCAGACCTATGGCCAGGCTCGGCAGCTAAACAGGCTGGGCTAGGCTGGTAGTGTGGGCCCGCCCATCCATCGGCAGCTCAGCAGGTCTCCAAGTGAAGCTGGAATGGGGAGGCTAATGTGGAAGCCTCAAACCCACCTCTCCCCTTCACTGCACCTGGAAGCCTGGGGGAACTCCAGCAGTCTGGGCGGAGATATCCAGAGTCCTCCAGACATGCAGAGAGGCCGGTGAGGGCACCCCAGATCTGCCCAGCTCCTCCTCTGCCCAGGAGAATTTTCCTAATTTAGCAAAAGGTAAAGATACTCAGATGTATGAGGCATATAGGACCCTAGCCACCTACAACCCAAACAGAGCAACACCCAGGCATATAATAATAAAAATTCCAGAAATTCAATATAAGAACAGAATATTAAAAGCTATCAGAGACAAGAAACAGACCACTTACAAGGGAACACCCATCAGAATTACAGCAGATTTCTCTGCACAAACCATCAAATCACAAAGAGCATGGGGGGAAATAATTGAAGCTTTGAAAGTTAATAATCTCCATCCAAGATTGATATGTCCTGCACAACTATCCCTGGAAACTGATGGAAAAACAAGGTGCTTCCAGGATAAAGAGGAACTAGGGGAATTTGCAACCACCAATTCAACTCTACAGAGAATACTGCAGGGTATTCTAAAAAAGAAAAATACAAAGAATCCAGAAATAGTGGCAGAGGGTCCACAATGAATGGAGCAGAAAACAAAATGAAGAAGACAAACTGACAACTAATGACAGAAAAAGAGCTCAACAGAAATGAGGCAGAGAAGATTGGATGATAGGAACAGCTATTTTGGAGAAAATGACATCTTAATAGGTAATACTGATTTAGTATCATCTTGTTGTGAAGTGTCATCAAGCTTTTGTTCTTCTGTCTCCATTGGTCTAAACAGGTTGTATCTTATCAGATTTTATTATGTACGATAGTACAAGCAAAAACTTTTAAAGACAAGGAGATTATACAGAAACCATTGTTCATTTTCTGTTAGTTGATTCTAAATACCCTGTAATGCTGTCATTCTCTTAAATGGTTTTACATTGTTTTGATATACTTGTGGCTACAGGATACGAAGTTATACTCAAAGATTTTAAGGAAAGAGACAAAATGAAAACTACTTTTATTTCAGGATTATCTTGTGGCGAAACACTATTCTGCTTAAATGGTTATGTTTTGATCTGCGCTGTTTTACTGTTATGCCCTCTTTTATCTCAATCTCCACTTCATTATTTACTTTTTTATTTTTATCCTTTTAATTAAGGGAAAAAATAAATAAAAAATAGCAGGATATATTATAGTAACCCACTTTGACTTTCCATTATCTTGATTTAAAGCCCTGTATTACTCTCACCATCTTGTTTTTAACTGATGTCCCCCTATTCTGTTTTGCTTGCTAGTACCAGGTTCAAAAGTTTAGGCAACAGCTGTGAAGATAGTGAAATTCAATATGACCCCCATTTTTGTTGACTTTTATCTACTTTTGAAGACCTATAATGTCTCCAATGTTTTGGTTTTGTCAGTTTTGTTCTTTACTGTTTTGTTCAATTTTATTATAACTGATGATATAGGAAATTCTATTAGAGATAGCGGGAGGCATTATGGTAACCATTATTGATCACCTTGTATTATGCTTTTACATTATCTATTATGTCCACCCTTTTCATTTGATTGACTCTGTTCTGTTAGGTCACATTTGGTTCTACTCCCTTCCAAAAAAGTAATAAGAACTGTGGGAGCAACAAAACCCAAAATGTGTAATTGTCATTGTACAAAAGAGAGGAAAAGAAAGTGCTAAATGATATAACTGCATGTATATTTAAGTGTATAAGATAGAAAATGATATCGCTGAGTTTTATTGGATCATTGAACACAACTGTTTGCAGTCTCACTGTTGGAATGCCCACTTTACAAGCTTTAATTTTGTGACTTGAACAATTATTTCTAAGATGACAATATGTAATCCATTAACTAGTGATTTCCTACTGTTTATTTTTTCTGTAAATCTGTATAACTTAAAAAAAAAAAAAAAGAATGGACGTAACGGTCTCCCTTAAAGTAAAGGACAGCACTAGACCCTGAACCACAAAGAAGACACCACTGAGCTTAAGAACAGGCAGTGTCTCGGTGAGTCAGGATACGTTCAGTGATTAGTGGCACAGAACTGTTAAGGGTGCTCTGGAATTTGGGTTTCCAAGAAAGGGGCTCTTGTCTACGGCCATACCATCCTGAACCCGCCCGATCTCGTCTGATCTCAGAAGCTAAGCAGGGTCGGGCCTGGTTAGTACTTGGATGGGAGACTACCTGGGAACACCAGGTGCTGGAGGCTTTAAAAAAAAAAGAAACAGGATCTTCTGAGCTTCCCAGTGAAGAGTCAGAATCAAGTTGAGAAAATGTAAATTCAATCCAGAATCTTAAGCAGAAAATAACTGTAAAGAAGTATGTGATTAAAACTACTCCAGACCTGAAAGGAGAGACAGACAGGGAGGAAAAACTGTACACATTTCATTCTACGAAACACTGAGGTGGGTAAGTAATGACAACTGCCTTTCATTTCTAATGTATGGATACGTCTGTATTCCCAAATATGATGAAAAACACAAACCTAAGAGCATAAATTCTACATGCCTTTATGACAGAAAAAATGAAAACTGAGGTAATGCATACATGTATCAGTCTGATGTAGCCATACATGCATGTAAATATGTACATATTTGTCAGTATCAAATAAATATAATAAAAAAGAAAATGAAAAAGCAACTTGAGAATTAAAAGAACAATACTTTTAAACCATACATCTTCTAAAGGGTTAAAAACCAAACTGTATAAGAAACTCAACAGCATAGAAATAAAATAACCTGATTAAAAATTAGGTAAAACATCTGAATGAAGTTTTCTCAAAAGAAGACATAAAATGATCAACAGCTACATGGAAAACATTGAACATCACTAATCAAACACAAAATGAAAAAGCCACAGTGAGACATGGCACACCCCTGAGAATGGCTAGGATAGCATCAGAAAGATGAAGAGCACCTGAGTTGGTGGGGGTGTGAACAGAACCCTTGGCCACGGGCAGCAGGGACATGAGTACAGCCATTAGGAAACACAGTAGCAAAGTTACTCAAAGGTTTTCAAATAGAACTACTACATGACCCAGAAATTCCCCTGCCGGACACAAATCCATGGGCAATGAAATCCACAGGTGGAAGCATCAATGCTCCCCTGATTATAGTAGCAACGGTCACAACCGTAAGACACAGAGAACAGAGAGACACCCACTTACAGGTAAAAAGCTGTAGCTATGTAAGATGATTAAGTCACAGACCCAATGTGAAGCACAAAAGATAGTAACTGTAATATTGTGCTGTCTGCTGAAAATTTGCAAAGAGTAGATTTTAGTTGCTTTTAACACACGTTTAAAACACAGTAACCACATGAGACGATCAATGTTAAACTGCCTGACTGCAGTAACCACTCCTAAGACATTAAAACATTATGCTGTGGACCTGAGACATATACAATAAAAACATCCAATTAAGAAATACTAGGTACCTTGCCAAAAATGTTGAAGGCATCACATTACGGTGACACCTGCAGACCCATGTTTACAGCAGCACAAGTCCTCACAGCCACACCCTGGAAGCAGCCTAAACGTTCATGAACAATAAATGGATGAAGCAAGTATTTACCTATATTGGATGGAGTACACCCGAGTGATTCACTAGAAATGGATGCGCCTTGAGACCATCCTGTTAAGTGAGATAAATCACACACAAACAAATGTTACAGAGTTTCTATTTATAAAAAACCCAAATTATAAATAAAAAGAAAAATAAAAGACAGATAATAGGAAGTAGGGAGACTGATCTTTCCCAAGCACGAAGGAGATGGATAGATGGGAGGGAGAAGGGAGCGGAGGGGCAGAGGGTATAAAAATGAACTAAGATGTGTCATGGACTGCAAATACGTACTAATACATAAGAAATATTAGGTACCCTAAGTAAGAGGATTGCACCCCAAAATTAGATTACTACCATATCTGCTTCACAACGGAAATCCTTATATTTTTTGCTAAAACAACACAGAATGCTTTGATCCTCTGACAGTTAAAACTGACTCTAGAAGTCGATCCAGTATCAGCAGCAGTCTCTCAATTCCTTACAGATGATCATTCCTTGTAGCTGATAATCCTTACAAGATTTCTCTTATGAATATGAAGGTAACACAGGATTAAGGAAATGGAACTGGGGAAGAGCACACCTCAAAACCGCTGAGTTCAGTCCCCAAATTAGGAAACCAGTTGATTTCCAGAAGAGCAGAAATGCTCCAGGTTGTGTATCAAGGGCATGACCCTTTGCCAGGCCTTGGGGTTCAGGCTGAGGACTTCTTAGCCACGCCAACCTACTCTGGCAAAGAGAACAGATTTTCGTGAGAGAGGAAAGCCGAGGCGGGACCACAGGCAGCACCAAATTTGAGGGTCACTAAAATTGGCACATCTCTTTTCTACTTTTCTATAAAGTTCAGCACCTGGCAATGGCTTCCTTGCAAGGACTCAGACTTTACATTTATTGCCCAGATGGAGCTGAGCTGTATGAGTGTTGGTGTCAACAACCAGAGACACCATCTGTCCATGGTCCCTCATGCCACCTTCCTATCTGTCCCTTTGCTTCTCATTGCACCAGTAGACAGGAAATAAAATCCAGGGTGGAGAAGGCAGCTGATTCTAGGTGCACAAAGTGGCTATGCAGCTGCCTACATAACATTTGTGTGATCTCCACCCTTCTCAGTGACTTTTACACATCCTAATAGGAAGGAAAGAAGGAAGGAAGGAAGGAAGGAAGGAAGGAAGGAAGGAAGGAAGGAAGGAAGGAAGGAAGGCACTGAGGTGAGGGGACACAGCTGACAGCTATCATTCAGGAGACACTTTTCAAAGGCACAAGAGCAATAGCGCTATGCAGAGTAAGTGGGAGTGAGAAGAGGAGGAGGAGAGAAGAGTGCAGGGTTCCTAGTAGTGCCCAGGAGGAGCTGACCTGGTGGGAGAGGCGGTGGGTGTCAACCTGCAATGTCCAGCTTTGTCTCTTCTGCTCCTGCAGCCTGTGTCTCCCTGAGGACTCGGAGTCAGCCTTGTGCATGCTGGGGCTGCTGGAGAGAAGGTTCCTTTCCATCATTTTATTTTTACTCAATTCTTACAGGTCCTTCTGTGTGGTACTGGACCTCCCCAGATTTTAAGGTTGTGAGTGAACATTTGATGATTGCAGCAATCCTCTGTGTACTGTTTGATGAGTGTTTCTATATTCAGAAAAGCTGGGCATCCATAATGATATAACCAGTAGCACAGATTTCTAAAATACTGGTTCAAGCTTGTGAGAATACAAATTACACATCCATAACAAGAAGTCAATTATGTACTTCAAGCTCTCACTTCATACGTGTTTCTGCGCACTTGTGTGTGTGCTATGACACTTACTCAGATGTGTATGACTACAGTCAGCACACAAGGATCTCCGTTCCTTGCAGTCCTGATATCCACACAGAGCAGACAGGAAGGCAGTGCTGCCATGAAGATCAGATAAGTCAGATTCAGCATGACGTATCTGTACCTTCTTGACAGTTCAATTTGTTATAACCAAGAAATCACAGTTAACTGTGACATCATACGTTTTCTTCTTTTTTCTTCTTTTTCTCCAAAAAGTGTGTCATTTTCACCAAAAGATTTTTACATAAACTTTATGTCTAGAAATCATGGTTAGTCAATTTCTGCACCTAGTATCCAGGGAATTCCAGCCTCATTTCCATGTTTTTCAAAATTTCAATATTTCAGTTTCGTGAAAAATGTCATTTTTCTTGAAGGCAACATCTTGACTACCTTTACAAAAATAATTGATCATGTATTTAAAATGCTGTCTTTTAACTTTGTAAAAAATGCACTGACAATGCAGAGTGTCTTAGTTACTTTTTACTCATAGCTGACACAAAATACTTGAAGCCCAAAGTTGGCAAAGGAAAGTTTTATTTCTTACAATTTTTGGAGGTTTTAGTCCATACTCATTTGGCTCCAAGGCAGGCTGGCATGGCTGGGCCACAGTTCATGGTGGCTGCAAACAGGAAGCAGCAACCAGCCAAGAGCAAGAAAAACCTTCCTCCTGCCATTACAATACATCCTGGCTCCACCCCTTTGTGGGTGGAGCGCTAACACCATCAATCCAAGCACTAGACAATGAACTGATCACAAAGGCATAATGCTGGGGCTGGGGATTTAGCTCAGCGGCATAAGCTCCTGCTTTGCAAGCAGGCGGTCGTGAGTTCGATCCCTGGTACTGATAAAAAACGGAAAAAGCAAAAAAAAAAAAAAAAAAAAACAAAGGCATAATGCAAATGCATGAGGCCTGGGGCCACAGACATAAACCATGACACAGAGCATTTGAGTACTTTAGCATTGCAGTAACGTTTTGAATCAGGATTTGTGAATCTTCGGGCTTGGTGCTTTTCAAGATTTTTTCAGTAATTTATTCTGGTATCCTTTCATTTGCTCATAAAATTTAACATGTATGTTTCCATTTCTTTCAAAAATATCATGAATATTTTGATTTTGTCATGGCAAACCTATATTGATTTGGTTAATATTGACAATGTTCTATCAGTGAATGAAAGTGTACTATTATTTCTATATATTTTTATTGTTCGTAATTTCTTTGAGCAGTATTTTGGAGTTTTTACCATAAAAATTTATCATCTATTTGGTTAAAATTACTATATGTTTATAATAAATTATTTTCTTATTTTCTGAATTTATTTTAAGAGAACATTTCACATTTTCTTTCCAGGCTTCTTTGTATGAAATCAATTTATTTGTACATGTTGTATTCTGTCTGGCAAATTTGTTAAATTTATTGGCTCAACAAATAGGCTTTCTTGTGTGTATAAAATGTTTTGGATTTCTACCAAATAATAAACTGTTGTCTGTGAAAAGAGATATATTCTGTGATAGTTAAGCTTTAATGGGTCAACTTGCTTGTCTAGAAACCTACTTGGGGTGTGCCTAGAACACATTTCTGGGGTATCTAGGCAGATCATGGAGTGGTGGTCTTGGGTGATACATCTGACCCTTGTCTTTTCCTTCCTGTCTCTTGCTGATCCTCTGCTCTGCTTCCCAGTTACCATAAAGCAAAAAGCTGTGCTCTCCCATTCTCTTCTACCGTGAATGTCTGACTTTGGAGTCTATTCACTATACACTCAATCCTCTGTAACCAGGAGTTAAACTAACCCTCTGCTACTTATGTTGTGGGGATCTGCTACTGTGTCTCAGCAACTTGAATAATCACTAATGCAGAAAATTAGTACTAGAGAAGTGTGTTCGTTGCCATGAATGGACTCCAAACATGCGGTTCAAAAGTGCCAGGAATTCTTTTCTAGAAGAGTTTGCAGAGATGGAGACAAGAGACGCCTTGGGGTGCTACACATAGAATATAAGGGTGATTCTGGATGGCGCTCAGAACAGAGGGGAGAAGCAATGCAGACAGTAAAAGTGAGGATCAAAAAGTTTTAGCTGGGAAAAGGGATTCCACTTGCATTTGGATTGCAGGAAAAATGTATAATACTCTTCAAGAAAACATCTATAATTTGCTTATGTCCTGAAACTGTAGAGGCCTGAGGTTAAAGTCAGTGAATTAACTGATCTGGTGGAAGAAATTAAAAGTCAGTGTAAGATTCATGAGGTGGCATGTTATATTCTGATTGTCTTTAGCAAGCTTCATAGTGAAAAATGGTGGCAAAAAGCAGAGTGGAAAATTTTGAAAACCTTATAAGAAGGAACCTTGTGCAAATTTGGGGCCACACGAATGAAAATAGCATCTCTTTGTTACCCATTCCTCAGCTGATGGGCATTTCAGTTCTTTTCAAAATTTAGTTATTGAAAATTGTGCTCCTATAAACATGGGTGCACATATTTTTCTGTGGTGTGATGTGTTCCATTCTTCTTGGAAAATAAACAGGAGGAAATAGCTGGATTACACGGCCCCTCCAGTTCTAGTTTTTTGAAGAGTCTCCAGGGATAAACATAGTGGTTTCACCAGTCTGCACTCTCACCAACAATGAAGGGTTCCTTTTGCCTAGAGCTCTGCCAACATTTGTTATTGGTTGATATCTTGATGACGGCCTTTATTCATGAATTGAGAATCTATGTGTTTTAATTTACATTTCCTAAATAAGCAGCAATGTTGAAGATTTCTTCATGTGTTTATTTGTCATCTGTATTTTTTCATCTATGTATTGTGTGTTCATCTCAGATGCCCATTTTTGGACTGGGCCTTTTAATTTGGGGAGTCTGATGTTTTTAAATTCCTTATATATTCTTGATATAAGTCTCAGGGACTCTGAGTCTCGGGAAAAGCTGACTAAAATGTTTAGCCATTATGTGAGCTTTCTTTTCACTTTGTTGGTGATTTATTTTGATGTGCAAAAACTTTTTAAAAAGATGAGACACCAGCTGTTGATTCTTTGAAGTAATTCCCACGTGGTTTGCATTTTATTCATAAGCTCTTTGCCTAACCCTATGTCTTCAAGATTTCTACCTGACTTGTCTTTCAGTAGATTTAGTGTCTCTTTTTTAATGTTGCAGGTTGGCTTCGCTAATGCCAACTTTTGCCCTGTATTTGATCCTAAAGTGTGAAAAATTACTCAGTATACAAATCCCATGAGAAAAGCAGAATGAGCTGCACCCACAAAAGAAAAACTAACCTGCTCAACAAAAAGCAAGATACAGGTGTCAACCAAAGTTAATGCAAGATTTTAGCTAAAATGTTTGCAAAAGGATGTGTTTTTTGTGGTTTTCTGTTTCAAAAGCTCTGTAACTTTCCAGTTCAGCACCATCCAGTAGGACTTTGAAGCAGGGGTCTATATGTAACTGGAGGATGAACTTAGCTAATAAAATTCCAATATTAGTTTGACTGCTTGGATTCCTATATTGTTTACGAACCAACATCATTTAGATCTTTGTTCCATATTGGCTTTGGTTTAGTGCATGATTATTGTCATGGGTCTAGTTTTATTCTTCCGCATGTGAAAAGCCAGTTTTTCCAGAACCACTTATTAAAGAGGTGGTGTTTCTTCCAGTGGACATGTTTGGACCCTTTGTCGAAGATGTGGTATCTGAGTGACTTTTTAGTTGTGTCTGCACGTTCTAGTCTGTTCCACTGATGCTCGGGTCTGTTTTTTGCCAGTACCATACAGATTTTATTACAGTAGCTTTGTAATATAATTTCAAATGAGGGACTCAAGTGATGCCCTGCCTTGCCTTTGTTGCCCAAGATAGCCTTTATTATTTTAGGTCTCTTTAGTTTCCAAATGAAAATTAGGAATATTACCTCTAGATATGTGAAGTATGCTAGTGGTATTTTGACCAGGAATGCATTAAATCTGCATAACAGTTTTGGCAGTATGACCATTTTCATAATGTTGGTTCTTCTTATCCAAGAACAAATAATACATTTTCCACTGTCTGCTATCTTCTTCAATCTCCTTTTTTAGAGTACTATAGTTTCCAGTGTATAGACTTGTTACATCCTTCATTAGGTTGATTCCTAACTATTTACATTTTGCATGCTAATGTGAAAGGTGTCCTGTCTGTAATTTCTCTCTCAGTGAGTTTATTGTGTGGACAGGGATGCTGTTGAGTTTTGACTGCTGACTGTATCCAGCAATGGGGCTGTACCTGTTTGTTAACTTTTGTAATGTTTTCATGGGTTTTGGGGACTTGCATGTAGAGTATCAGGTCATCTACACATAACAATAATTTAATTTTTTCCTGTCCTATCCTTATTCCCTTTATTTATGTTTCTTGTCTAAGTGCTCTGGCTAATGTTTCCAGAAGTATACTGAATAAGAATGGTGACAGAGACATCCTTGTCTTGTTCCTGACTTTGGAGAGAAAGCTTTCAGTTTTTGTCTACTTGGAATGATGTGAACTGTTGGTTTGTCATAGTTGGCCTTTATCAAATTCAATTAGAGATCATTTACTCTGACTTTCTATAGGGTTTTCTTGTGAGTGTGTGTTGAACATCAAAATCTCTTTCTGCCTCTATTGAGATTATCATGTGATTTTTGTCTTTGGCTCTGTTGATATGATCTATTACATTTATTGATTTGCATGAATCCCTCTTGGTCATGGTGTGTAATTTTTGATGATTTTTCGCAGTCTTTGCTAGTATTTTGCTAAGAATTTTTGAATCTATGTTCATTAAGGAGCTTGACGCATAGTTCTCATTTTTGCTTTGTTCTTTCTCTAGTTTTGATATCAGAATAACATGCCTCCAGAAATAAGTTAGGGAGAATTGCTTCCCTTTCAACTTCACTGAAGAATTTGAGAAGTGTTGGCATTTAATCTTTGTCAAATTTCTTGCTGAATTCAGCTGTGAATTCATCAGGACCAAGAGTTTTCTTTGTTGATAAGCTTTTAATTACATTTTTAATTTCAGTAACTGATATTGAGTTAGTCACAATTTTTATAGCTTCTTTTTATTTTGAAGAAAATAAAACTAAATGAGGGAAAATAACATGGAGTCAGTCAAAGCAAAGGAATACACATCGTACATGACTTAAACCCCAAAAACAATGTGATCAACAATGGTTTCCATAATGTCTCTTGTTATCTTCAGTAGAAATACCCATATCATCAGGCATAATAAAACTGAACATAACAACAGAGAAGAAAGTCAATAAAAAATAAACATTGGAAACTTAGGACTCCAAAAGAAGATAATAGTTAAACCAGAATGGGTATCATAGTGAATCTTATTTTCTTCAATGCAGTTGCCTATACCCTCAGACTTGATACTATCAAACTGAACAGATTTGGATAAAATTTGTCAAAACAAGACAGTTATCAAAGAAAATAGACTCAGATAAAATCATTCAAAACAAGACAGTGAAAGCAACACAGGGCTTCAAATTTAGTTAATACGATACAAAAATTGCTACCACAGTATATCCTGTATCTTTGGATTAGCTGTCCATGCCATCATATCTAGTAGAAATAGACAAACTAGAACAGAATATAACCAAACTAAAAAGAGCAATGAAAACAATATGGGTTTCAAATCATGATACAAGATTAACAGTGGCCAATGCCTTCCCTTTTTAGACAATTCCTCCCCTTTCACTTTCACAGGGTGCGTTGTACATTTTGTATCCCACAAACTCTTTTAGCTTTTAGATTAGGGAAGCGACCTGCTATTTACATAAGTGATTCTGAACATTTTTCCTACTGAGCATGATTCCAAGTTGTATCCATTTACCTACCATAGCCTCAAGGTTTCCTTCCTCATAGCTGAGTATTTCTCCATGTTGTAAAAGTGTTATGTCTTTCCAACCAACCTGCAGCTAATGGATGAGCTACACTTACTTTTTCTGATTGCTTGTCATATTATTATATAGAGCATGATTTTCTCATCTTTGACTTTCAATTAATTAACCATCTTTCAGGTTAATTATATTTGCTATACAGAGCATCATGATGGACCATATCTCCTGATATATTCTATCTGTATTTCATTTTGTTAGTGCATCAAGTTCATCTTTGTTAGTGACTATGGCCCACCTTCCATGCCTCACCTCTGCTATGCTATTTTTTTTGCCATTGGTTGTCTATGTTTCCCTTTCATTCCACTGTCTACCCTATTCAGTGAGTACCCTCTGCCGCTGTTCTTGAAACTATGGTCTTTTTTCTCTCTCTCTCGAATGTCCTTCGGTATTTTTTTAGCGTTGAATTCGTGGTTACAAACTCACCAACTTCCTCTTTGCCATGGAAACATCTTGTTTCTCCATTAATTTTGAGAAATAGTTTTGCGGGGTACATCAATCTGTGTTGGAGGAGGATATTTTCTTTCAGGGGTTGGATTATTTTACACCAAGCGCTTTTTGATTTCATGGTTTGTGTCAAGATTCTGATGGGTTTCCTTTATAAGTGATCAGTTTATGTTCTCTGACAGCTTTTAATATTCTTTTCTTGTGTTCAGTTTCTGAGATCTTGATTATTATATGTCTAGATGTAGGTCTATTTTGGTTGTAGCTGGTTGGTGTTCTGTATGCCTCATATATCTGAATATCATTTCCTTTTCCTATGCTTGGGAACCTTTTATAATTATTGCATAAATAGCCTTTTAATTTAATCCATGTTTACCCCTACTTCTTCACTCACATTTGTTATTCTTAAGTTAAAGGCCCTCTTCATCTGAGATGAATACGCAATTCTCAGATGAAGAAATGCAAATGGCAAATAAATACATGAAAAAAATGCTCATCATCATTGGTCATTAGAGAAATGCAAATTAAAACCACACTGAGATACCATCTCACTCCTGAAAGAATGGCCAGGATCAAGAAAACCAACAACAAATGCTGGAGAGGCTGTGGGGAAAAAGGAACTCTCCTGCACTGCTGGTGGGAGTGTAGACTGGTACAGCCTTTGTGGAGATCTGTCTGGAGATTTCTCAAAAAGTTGGGACTGGAAATCCCATTTATTCCAGCTATTCCACTTCTAGGCATATTCCCAGAAGAACTGAAAGCATCATACCACAGTGATATATGTGCACCTATGTTTATAGCAGCACAATTTGTAATCGCCAGATCTTGGAAACAACCCAAGTGTCCATCAACTGAGGAATGGATAAAAAAGTTGTGGTATTTCTATACAATGGAGTATTATTCAGCTATAAAGAAGGATCACACTGAGATATTTATCAATAAATGGGCGCAGCTTGAGACCATACTCATTAGTGAAATAAATCAATCTCGCATGTGTGAATACCGAATAGTTTCCCTAATGTAAATAATGATTCAAATATATAAAAATATGTGGTAATCATGATTCCCATTTATGTGGCCTTGAAGCCTTATAAAGTTTTCACTCGTTAATTAGAAAGGCTTTATTCTGGGCTTCTTGATATGAAAATATTTGAAGCTAGAGTATATAAAGTTTTATCCAAATATTTCAAGGAAAAAGACACTATGGTAACTACTATTAAGTCAGGTTATAAGGTGAAGTACTAGGTTGTTGAAACAGTCATGCTGTGACCTCTATTGTTATATTGTTATGTCCTGTTTTATCTCAATCTCCCCCTTATTGTTTTAAAAAAATTATTTAGTCATTTCTTATGTTTGTCTTAACTAAAGAAAAAATTCAAAAAAATTAGGATATATAAATAGTAACTCTTTTTGATTTCCTATTAACTTGTTTTGAAGTCCTGTAGTACTCCCACGATCTTGTTTTGACTGATTAGACTCTGTTCCATTCTATATGATAGTATCAAGTTTGAAGACATAGGCAACTACTTTGAAGACAATAAGATTCACTAAGATACCCATTCTGGTTTGACTATTGTCTTCTTTGGAAGTCCTGTAATGTTTACAATGCCTAAGTTGTATTGGTCTTGTTCTCTACTGTTTTGTCCAACTTTATGATATCTGGTGAGATAGACAATTCTTTTTAAGGAAACAGGGGACAACGTTGATAACCATTGTTGATAAATTTGTACTCTGTTCTGCACCATGTGCTATGTCTATCCTTGGTATTGACTGACAGCTTTGTTTTGCCATATTTGACTGTATTCTTCCCCCACAACAAAGAAAGTAATGAGCACTAAGGAGTAGTAAAATCCAGGATGTGTGGGTTTTGTTGTAAAAAAGAGAGGGAAAAGAAAAAGAAAAAGAGCTCTAACGGATATAACAGCAAGTGTGTTTGGGGGTGTTAAATAGCTGACTATATCAATGTTTTTGGAACATTGAACACAGCTGTTTGCGGACTCCCTGTTTGAATGTCCACCTTGTGTTCTTTGATACTGTGATTTGAGGAACTATATTCAAGAAGATAGTGTGTAATCTACTAGCAGGTGATTTCTTACTGTTATTTTTTTTGTTTTGTTTTGTTTTGTTTTGTTTTGTAGTTCTGTATTGCATGTACCCTTACGCCGCTTTGGTTTTGTGTTTTTCTCTTTTTCCTCTTAAATAAAAAAAAAAAGTTCAAAAACATCCTCCATCACTAGCTTAGGGCAACTATTATTTTAAAACAGCAAAGTACTGCAATTATTAATTATAACATCTTCATTGTGTCAAAGATCAAGAATTTACTAATACCAGACATCAACGTACCAGTCTATTCTCTGAAATTATCTATGGCCCAAAACAACTGAAATAATAATGCACTATCTAACATTTTACTTCTCTGAATTTCATCAAAAAATTGAAATACTATACCTACCAACCTACACAAAATGGTGCATACAAGAGATTAACATACTGGGCTAATAGCAAGAGGCAGTATGGTAACCAATGTTGATAACCTTGTATTTTGTTTTACATTATATATTATGTCCATTCTTTTGATTTGACTGACTCTGTTGTGCTCTGCTATGTCACATTTGGTTTTACTCTTTTCAAAAAAAAGTAGTAAGAACTGTGAGAGTAATAAAACCCAAAATGTGTAATTGTCATTGTACAAAAGAGAGGAAAAGAAAGTGCTCTAAAGGATATAACTGCATGTATATTTAAGTGTATAAGATAAGATAACCATATTACTGAGTTTTGTTGGATCAATGAACAGAACTGTTTGCAGTTTCACTGTTTAAAAGTCCACTTTATACGCTTTAATTTTGTAACTTGAACAATGATTTCTAAGATGACAATATGTAATCTATTAACTAGTGATTTCCTACTGTTTATTTTTTCTGAAATTCTGTATAACTTGTACCCTTTTTCTGTTCTTTTTTTTTCTTTTTCTCCTTAAATAAATTTTTTTAAAAATATATTTAAAAAAAGTTAAAGGCCCTGTTGTCAGCTTCTAGAATTTCTATTGTTACTTACTGGTTCCTTGTTATTTTTAAAAGATCTTTCCTTTTATGACTGCAAGTTGCAAACTTGTCTTCAAGGTTTGATAGTATACCTGTAGTCTCTTTCAAGCAGTTTTTCCAGCTTTCAAAGGAGTTTTTAATTTCCTGGTAATCTCTTTGAATCTATTTCATGTATTCTAAATATTTTTGTATTCTTCATTTAAGGTTTCCCTCCTCTGTCTATGCTTCTCTATTCTTCCATCTCTGTCATCTTGAGAGGTGCTTAGCACTTCTTTTATTATATTTCTTATATCTTCCTTTTCTTGTATTAACATTTCTGTTTTGAGTTATTTTATAATTTTACAAAGTTTTTTTTCTTTATGTCAGGTGCTATTACTACAAAACCTACAGGTATACAACTCCTGATCTCTGCTGTTTTTATCTCTATTGGTCCAGTACTATTTGGGTTGGAAGCTGGAGACTGCCTTTTGCTTCTTCCTCCTGTCACATTCCTGATTTCTTCCAGACAATTGGGTAGCAGCATCCCTGGCACTTTCTGTATTGGTTATAATTACTCTGAAGCATGCTGCCTA
Source organism: Cavia porcellus (assembly GCF_034190915.1). Lineage (NCBI taxonomy): Eukaryota > Metazoa > Chordata > Mammalia > Rodentia > Caviidae > Cavia > Cavia porcellus. Next base: position 5,772,726 of record NW_026947496.1, on the reverse strand, counting down.
GGGATTGCTGCTTTCCCCAATCTGCTGGTCACTACTGGAGTATAATCAGGGGTGAGGCAGGCTGGCCCCTTCCTTCTGAGCTGGTTAACCACGGAGGGTCTTCACCATGTTAGTGTGTGTTGCACGGGCAAGGATGGTTAGGGAAACCTCGGCCATGGCTATGGGAACACACACACAGGGACAGGACTCATTCTAACCAATTTTCACCAATGTGGTCTGCACTAGGATTGGCTCAATGAAACTGGCTGTAGTTCTGGTTCCAGGCTTATTCTGCCTGTCTTGGTTACATTTTACTGGTTGCTGAGACAAAATACCAGCTGCCAAAATTTGGGAAAGGAAAGATTTATTTCTTACAGTATTTGGAGGTTTCCTCCATACTCAGTTGGCTCCAAGCAGCCTGGCATGGTGGGTCCACAGTTCATGGTGGCTGCAAACAGCAAGAAAAAACTGGCAAAAGACCAAGACATGCTTTCTTCCTGCAATTACATTATATCCTGTCAACACCCCTAAGCGAGTGTAGCACTCACATGCCCAATGCAAATGCTAGACAATGAACCAATCACAAATGCACAATGCAAATGCATGAGGCCTGGGGGCCAATGACATAAACACTGATATTCCACCCTGGGACAGATTCATTGTGGAATTTTTACAAGAAATACAAAGAAGATTTAAAGCAGACACTCCTCAAACTCTTCAGTGAAGCAAAAGGGAAGCAATTCTTCCTAAGCCATACCTGGAAGAAATATAAATCTAGTACCAAAACCTGAAAAAGACCAAACTAAAAAGGGAACTAGAGGTCAATCTCCCTAATGAACATAGATTCAAAAATCCTCAGTAAAATATTGGCAAATAGGATGCAGCAAATCATCCAGAAGATTATACACTATGACCAAGTGGGATTCATCCCAGGCATGCAATGTTGGATAGTTCAACATTAGTAAGTCAATCAATGTAATACATCATATCAATAAAGTCAAATGTAATAATCACATAATCATTTATATAGATGCAGAAAAAGCTTTTGATAAGATCCAACACTCATTCATGATAAAAACTGTACAGAAAATTGGAATAGATGGTCTTTACCTCAATATGATAAAGACCATCTATGACAAACTAATAGCCATCATCATATCAAATGGCCAAAAACTGAAGGCCTTTACCTTAACATCAGGCACAAGACAAGGATATCCCTTATCATCACTCCTATTCAATATAGCACTGGAAATACTAGCTGGAGTAATTAGACAAGAGAGAGAAATAAAACGGGTAAAAATAGGAAAATAGGAAGTGAAATTATCATTATTTGCAGATGACATTGTACTCTACAGAGAAGACTTCCAAAATTGGATTGAAAGACTCCTAGATATAATAAATAAATTCAGTAATGTAGCTGGATACAAAGTCAATGCTCAAAAATCAATAGCATTTCTATACACTAACAACAAAATTATGCAGAGAGAAATAAGAGAAGCCACACCCTTCACACTATCATCCAAAAAAATGAAATACTTAGGAATTAGTCTCATGAAAGAAGTAAAAGATCTATACAGTGAAAGTTATAAAACCCTGAAAAAAGAAATCAATGAAAATCTCAGAAAATGGAAAGACATCTGTTTTTCATGGATGGGGAGAATAAATATTTTTAAAATGGCCATTCCCCCAAAATTTCTATATAGATACAATGCAATCCCAATGAAAATACACTCAACATACCTCAGAGACCTAGAAAAATTACTCCTAAAATTCATCTGGAACCAGAAGAGAGCAAGAATAGCAAAGATGACTGTAAGCAGCAAAGCCAAGGCAGGAGGCATCAAAATCCCTAACTTGAAATTATACTACAAAGCTACTGTAATGAAATCAACATGGTACTGGAGCAAAAATAGATCTAAAGATCAATGGAATAGACTAGAAATACAACCCCAACTACCAATACATTTAACCACCTTATCTTTGATACAGGTGTCAAACATTTTCGCTGGAAATACAGTAGTCTCTTTAATAAATGGTGCTGTTAAAACTGGCTCTCCATATGCTGAAAATTAAAACTAAACCCAGGTGTATCACCATTTACTGAACTAAAATCTGAATGGATTAAAGATTTGAATATTAATACAGAAACACTAAATCTGTTGGAAGACAAAATAGGTAAACATCCTGAAGACATAGGAGTAGGTACAGAATTGATGACCAGAACTCAAACCCCATGAAAAATACTTCCAAGAATCATTCACTGGAATCACATCTTATTAAAAAGTTTCTGCATGTCAAAAGAAATCTCCAGCATAGTGAAAAGTAAACCCACAATCGGAAAATATTTTAGTGAACTGTCCCTCAGACAAAGGACTTCTGTCTAAAACATACAGAATTTTTAAAAAATCAGATACCAAAACTCAAGGACCCAATCCAATTGTGGGCATCTGAGATGAATACATGGTTCTCAGATGAAGAAATACAAATGGCAAATAAATACATGAAAAAATGTTCATCATCGTTAGTCACTAGAGAAATGCAAATTAAAACAACACAGATTCCATCTCCCTCCAGAAAGAATGGCCAGGATCAATAAAACCAACAACAACAAATGCTGGAGAGGCTTTGGGGAAAAAGGAACTCTCCTGCACTGTTGGTGGGAGTGTAGACTGGTGCAATCAGTATGGAGATCAGTCTGGAGATTCCTTAAAAATCTGTGATTGAAGGTCCCATTCGATCCAGCTATTCCACTTCTAGGCATATTCCCTGAAGAACTGAAAACATCATGCCACAGTGGTACATGTGCAACATTGTTAATAGCAGCATAATTTGTAAAAGCCAAATCTTGGAAACAACCTAAGTGTCCATCAACTGAGGAATGCATAAAAAAGTTTTGGTATTTGTATACAATGGAGTACTACCCAGGTGTAAAGAATGATCACATTGAGATATTTACTAATAAATGGGCACAGTTTGAGACCATACTCATAAGTGAAATAAATCAAACTCACATGTATAAATACATTGTCTCTGTAGTGTAAGTAATAGTAAGAGTACATAAGAGTTTAGACTAATCATGATTCCCCATTACATTGTATTGACAACTTGTAATGACTGCAGCTGTAATGTGTTTGACCAGGTTTTTTATTTTAATATTTGTGGTGGTGCAAACAGCTAGTTTGAGGGAACCACGTCATTATAATAATCAGTACTGATATAGTATCATCTTACTCTGAAGTCCTACCATGCTTTTACTCTTCTGTTTCTATTGGCTCTATCATGTTGTACCTTATTGGATTATATTACCTGTGAATGTATAAACAAATTTCCTATGGAAAATGACATAATATAGTATCCATTCTTTGTTTGCTGTTATTTGGTTCTGAAAACCCTGTAGTACTCTCATTCTCTTGAATGTTTATATACTATTTTGTTATGTTTGATACTATTGTATATGAAGTTATTCTCAGCTATTTCAAAGAAAGACACATTGTGGTACTTACTGTTAATTATTGGTTGTCTTCTGGTGAAATACTGTTTGTGTACACTGTTCTGTTCAGATCTGCTCTGTTATGTCCTCTTTTGTCTTAATCTCTTTAAAATAAAAGAAGAAATTGTGTTATTACTTGTACCGTTTTCTGTTTTGTTTTTGCCTCTTTAAATAAAATTAAAAATAACTTTGTATATAGTATAAAATTTCAAAAACAAGTAGTAATCAAACCAGAATGTGTATCGTAGTGAGTCTTGTCATCTTCAGTATAGTTGCCTATACTCTCAGACCTGATGCTATCAATCATATCAGTTTTGAATAAAATCAAACAGCAATCAAACAAACCAGTTTTGACTAAGATTAGTCATAAAAAAACAGTATAAATCATACAGGGCTCCAGACTAAGGTAATGGGAAATTAAAGATTATTACTGTGTTATATCCTGATGTTTTGGGATATCTGCATGTGCCCTCAAATCTAAGTCAAGTAGACAAACTGGAACAGAATAAAATCTATCTAAGCAGAGTGGATCAAGTAATGTGGGATTTAAATCCTGATACACTATAACAATATCTCCTAACATCATTTTAAGACTCTCCCTCACCTTTCTCTTCCTCAGGGTATATTATGCATTTTTGGGTCTCACCAAGACTCTTGGTTTTAAATTGAGGGGGGCTGAGGCAACCTGCTTTTTACCTAAGTGGTTCTGAACATTCTCTCTCCTGGACTTCATCTCTAATTGTATTCCTTTACCTATTAAAGTCTGTCTTTCCAATATATCCACAAATACTGGTCTAGTTGCCCCTGTTACTCTCTGGTTCTCTGTCACATAGAGCATTGTGTTCTCATATTTGATTTTCAGTCCATGTACTCTTTTTCATGTTAATTATGTTTCCTCAAAATATCATCTCATTGTACGCTACCTCCTGATCTACTCTACGTGTGGTTCTTTTGCTTTATAAATTTAATGTATCAAGGCCAACTATATTAGAGATTATAACCTACTTTCTCTGCCTCATTTCTGTTATGCTCTTTTTGTGAAATCAGTTGTTTGCTTGTCTTTTTCATTGTGTTTTCAGCTGCATTAATTGAGGCCTCTCTGCCACTGTTTATGGAATCCTAGTACTTTTCTCTCTCTCTCTAGAATGCCCTGCAGTATTCTTTGTAGACTTAGATTGGTGGTTGCAAATTTCCCAAGTTCCTCTTTGTCTTGGAAGCATCTTGTGTCTCCATTAATTTCTAGAGAATGTTTTGAAGGATACATCAATCTGGGCTGGAGGTTATTTTCATTCAGGGATTGGAATATTTTGTACAGGCTCTTCTTGACTTGATGGTTTGTGTTGAGAAGTCTGCCATTATTTTGATGGGTCTTCCTTTATAGGTAATCTGTTTCTTGTCTCTAACAGCTTTTAATATTCTGTTCTTATATTGAATTTCTGGGATCTTCATTATTATATGCCTGGGTGTATCTCTGTTTTGGTTGTAATTGGCTGGAGTTCTGATTGCCTCATACATCTGAATATCATTTCTTTTTCCTATGTTTGAGAAGTTTTTGCTAATTATTTCTCTGTATAGCCTTTGTAGTTCCTTCGTTTGTACCCCTGCTTCTTCATTCACATCCTTTGTTCTCAAGTTATAGATCCTCTTGTCATCTTCTAGCATTTGTATTGTTACTGCTTCTTTCCTTGTTATTTTTAAAAAAGTTTTTCCTTTCATAATCCCACATTGCAAACCTGTCCTCCAGTTTGGATAATCTATCCTTAGTTTCTTTCAAGCAGTTTAGCCATCTTTCCATAGAGTTTTTAATTTCCTGGTAATCTCTTTGAATCTGGTTCATGTATTCTATATTTTGTTTATATTCTTCATCAAATGGTTCTCTCCTTTGTTTGAGCTCCTCCATTCTTCTCTCTCTGTCTTCTTGAGGGGTGATTAGCATCTCTTTTATTAATCTTCTTATACCTTGTTTACTTGGCTAAGCATTTCCCTTTTGAACCTGTCTATGAGGTCCCAAAGATATCTCTTTATGTCCACTAGTGCTGTTTTATATATTGCATGTTTGCTGTCCTCATACTCCTTTGTATTTACGTGTCCTGGTTTAATGTTCTCAGGGTTGGGACCTGGGGACTTTTTCTTGATGCTTCCTCTTCCCATCATTTTTCTCTCCTCCAGGAGGCCCTAGTTTCTTTCGTTGTTGGTTACAATTTTTCTAAAGCATGCTGGCTACGTGAGCCTTCCCATTGCACTGTGCTAGTGAATTGCAGATAGGGGCAGAGTCACTGGTCCCTCCTCTCTGGATCAGTCAACCTACTGAGGCCTTCACTGTATTTGTGTGCACTGCTTCGCCTCTGCATCAGTTAACTTCCTGAGGCCTTCACTGGGTTAGTGTGCTCTGCTGCCATAGGGAACTGATTTCCCTATTGGGTCTCAGCCAGGTCACGTTACACAGGCCAAGCTCACTCCACCAATCCAGTCCGGGAAGGGAATAACTGACAGAAGTCACTGCTGCACCTTGTTCTGCCAGTACTGCCTGGTGCCAGAATGTCATCTGTTGGAGCGACATTTTCTGTGGAATGGTTTTATTCCATCACTCACCAGAGGTTGTTGCAGTTTCCCTGCTAGCTTAGCTCTCTGTTTGGCTTGCCGACTGCTGAACTCAGTGTGACTGTGTTTCCAGTGAGTCAAAGTGGCAGTATTTTGTACCGCTCGGTAAGTTGCCATCACACGAGTTTGGGTGCTGCAGAAGGAGCACTAAACCTTTAGCTGTTCCAATAATAGCACCAGAACTGTATGTTTGATTCCTTCTTCTCACTGTAGTTTCTTCTTGGGATGAGAGAATTCATCTCTCTCTCTGTTCCATACTCTCCATGCTGTATTATGTTGAATTCTATGTTGACTATCTCAGAGAGCCTCTGTAGCCTGCTGTTATCTATCCACCATCTTTACTCATTTTTCACTGAACTTCTTTAATGAATTGAAAGCAAAACAGTATTTCCAAAATCATTCCTGGAAGCAAGGAGTGCTCTGATAACTAAATCAGAGAATGACCCAACCACAAAAGAAAATTGCAGACTAAACACACTAATAAACATAAATGCCAAAATCTTTTTAAAATATTTGCAAACAGAATGCAGCAAATCAAGAATATTTTACTTATGATCATATAGGATTCATCCCAAAAATACAAGAATGTTTTAACTTGCACAAATAAATAAATGTAGTACATCATACTAACAGAGCCAAAAACAAAAATCACATTATCATATCAACAAACACTGAACACTGCATTGGACAACATCTAACATCCATTAATGATCAAAAATTGGAATAGATGGTCTTTATCTTAATCTGATAAAACAGATTTATTTATTACAAACAATGGCCAACATCACAATAAATGGTCAAAAACTTAAAGCTTTCACTTTAAAATTGAGAACAAGGCAAGGATGTACACGATCACTGCTCCTATTCAATGTAGTTCTGTAAATACTAGCCAGAGCAATTAGACAAGAGGAAAAAAATAAAAGGAATAAGGATAGTATGTAAGACATTAAATTATCACTATTTGTACATGACATGATACTCCACGTAGTACACCAAAATACTCCATCAAAAGACTTGTCAATTTAATTCAGTCATGTAGCTGGATAGAAAAATTAACACTCAAGCACCAGTGGTATTCCTGTACACAATCAAAAACTCACTGATAGAGGAATTAGTGAACCATTGACATAGCACCATTCACAATAGCATCCAAAACACTGAAATACTTTGGAATCAATCCAACAATGAGAGTAAAATGTCTATACATTGTAATTACAGTACTATGAAGAATATTGAAGTGGATATCAGAAAACAAAAACATATCTCTTTCTCATGGAAATGTAAAACCAACATGGTGAAAATTATCATACTCTAAATATTGTTATACAGATTTATTGCAATCCCAAAAAAAAACATCAGTAGTATACATCTCAAAAGCAGAGAAAACATTCCTCAACTTTATTTTGAACTGCGAGAGACTCACATGAGCAAAAACAGTTCTTGGCAACAAAAGTAATGCAGTGAGAATTAAAATGTCTGAATTGAAATCTTGCTAAAAACCTACTGTGATAAAAACAACACGGTCCGGAAGAAAGAAAAGCAATAACAGCAAAAGTAACAGAAAAACCCCAAAACATATCTGAGTATCCATGTAACATGGAGCAGATTAGAAGGTGCAGAAATGACTCCAAGTACATTCAGTCAATCTATCTTTGACAAGGAGTCAAACATTTTCATTGGAATGGGAAAGTTTCCATAATAAACGATGCTGGAAATTCTGGATTTCAAACTGCCAAACACTAAGCCTAGATCCAAGCCTATCACCATAAACTAAACAAAAATGAAAAACACATCAAAGACTTACATATTAAAACAAAAATTTAAAGCAGCAAGAAGAGAAAATAGGCACAACCCTTGAGGGCATGCATGCAGGCTAAGATTTCATGGACAAAACCCTGATCACACAGGAGATTCTACAAAAGATTAAGAAATGAAATCTGATCTTATGAAAAAAAACTTTTAAACAACAAAAGAGATCACCAATAGGGTGAAAAGATACTCCACAGTGTGGAAAAAATGCTAGCTAGTTGTCCTTCAGGCAAAGAACTTCTATCTGGAAAATATAATGAACTGAAAAATATCATCAGGAATCTCCCCCCAAAATAAAGAATCAGTCCAAACATGGACATCTGGGATGAATACAGATTTTTAGATGAAGAAACACAAATGGATAAGAAAGAAACATATAAAAATATTCAGCATCATTGGTTATCACAGAGATGAAAATGAAAACAATGGTGAGATTTCATATTTCCAAAAACAATGGCTGCAATCAAGAAATGAAACAATTAGAAATGCTGATGGGGCTATGGGAAAAAGGAAACCCTTCTCCATTATAATACACTGGTTGAGGCTGGAGATTTCTCAGAAAACAAGGATTAGAGATCCTATTCTACTACTGGGTACCTTCCTGGAAGAATTAGAAAGATCATACCACAGCAATACAGGCGCATCCATGTTTACAATATCAGTTTACATTAGGGAAATCTTAGAAACAACTCAAAGTCTCATCAATTGAGGTATGGAAAAAGCAGATGTAAATTATTAGACTGAATGTAGAATTCTGTTAGGATCTGCCCTTTGTTCCTGTTACGCCTCCCCTCAGGTAAACCTGTAAGAATGAGTCAGGACACAGATGCTGGAGAGCCAGGTTCACTGTGGTGCAGTCCATAATAACCAGGCCATGAAACGAGCCTAGGGCCCCTCCACACTTGAACAGTTAAATGAAATGTGATGCACTTCAACATACAGTACACTTATCAGAAAGTAAATAAGCAAAGTGCTCTTAATGAGATGCGAGAGAAATGTTTGCAAATCAGAACCAGACACCCACGGAACTGAAATCCATGATTTCAATTGAAAGTTGGAGAAGGGGAAGTTGCTCCTGCATCAGGACATTTTTAAGATTTCCAGGCCCTTGAGGAGGCTTCTTGGGGTGTAAAATTGAAAGGCAAATTAGCATGCGGAAATGTCTATACATCAAAGGGGTCTAGAAATCATTTTTAAATGCCCAATATCTACAAAAATGCACAAAAGTGAAGAAAAACTAAATTAGATTTTTTGTCCCAGAGGAATATTTCATATTATATTTTCATTTGGCTTATTATATGTTTTGACAGTTTTCACGTAATTCTGGTTTGATTCCTTTTTTGAAAATAGGAGATGCAAATGCTATTATATCATAGGCTATTCTTTCATTCATGCAGCAACAATTTTCACCCCTGGAGGTACACACACACAGGTGCAGGCTGAGGGAGTGTAGGACAAGTGTGATTGACTGAAAGCAGGAGTCTCCCTGGGTTTGGGATTCCTTTTTCCATGGAACATTCATGGGGATGGGAAAGTACTGCGTCTGTGGCAGAGACCACAAATGGCCAATGCTCATAGGCTGGTGAAGCAGGAGGACTTGGCTGGTGATTTAGCTCAGCCACGTAAGTGCCTGCCTTGCATGCACATGGTCATGAGATCCATCTCTGTTATCAAAGAAAAAAAAAGCAGGATGACCTGACCCTGCCCATGTGCATGGCTGGGATGTGCTCAGAAAGCAGAGTGATCGTCACCGTTAACCTCCTTGAGAAGGAGAAGAAAGCAATTCATTCCATGATTGAGAAACTGCTCCCCACTCTTCCTCATAGTTTGGAACCTTAGGAACTGAGGGGAGGATTTGATGACTGGATCTTTACTGTGTCACTGTGCAATCTTCTCTTAAAATAACTAAGGCCCAACTGAGCCTCAGAAAACTTCTGAACTAAACATTGGTGTAATTGCAGAAGTAGAGAGAAAGTTGTACACAAGGGACTAGGATTCTGCAGAGGATTTTTCTTCTCCCGACAAGGTGACAGTAGTGAAAATAAACTCCAGGAGTGAACTTATGATAGCCAAGAGCTCAACAAACCTGAACATATAAATATGACAGGAGCCTCACCTTACAAAACAGGGACTGCAGAAACGCCTCCAAGGCAGACTCATCACAGAACTGACTACACCACACTTTGAAAGGTGAGTAGCCCTCACAAGATGTGTTTTCTCACACCAAATTGTCTTCAGATGTTCTCTCAGAAGCCTCGAGCTTATCTTTCTTTGCCTGAGCGAGTTGTTCAGAAGATCTGTGAGCCTTAGGACCCTCACTCGTCCTGAGGTCTTTAAAATACCAGCATCTCAGGTAAAAAGTGGACAGCAGGTCCAGAAATCACTACAGCAGACATATCGAGCCATTCCTGTCCCTGGCTCTGACAGTACCAGGGTGCTGGTGTGTTGGCTTGGCATAATGTTTCCTCCTTGAGTGATGTGAGCAATCATAAAGTTGTAGAACCTTTTGAGTTTCTATGAAAAATTGTTTTTTTCTTTGTCAGACTTCCATTGCACTAGGACTCTGTCGGCATCACAGTCGTTTATGAATTGAGGATGTTTCATGTTTGGTGCGATACTGTTCTTCAATATGGGCTAACTCTGTGACTCTTCACCATGCTGTATTCTCCTTTAATGCTCTACTGTGTATTTTAACCTCTGCATGTAGGTATAAGTCTCCTTATGCTAACACATAATATATGTTCATATCAACTTAGTTTATTATACATATGTTCAATAGGGGAACACCTAATGATTACTAAGAATGAAAATTACAGTTGATTTTTAGAGACTTGCAACCATGGAGCTCCTAGTTTACGACTTTTAATAGCAGGAAATAATTCACTTTAATTTTATCCTAGTGCTATGAAACAAAGTGCCTTAATTTTACTGTTTTACTCATGAAAATTGAACCTGACATAAATGCTCTAACCTTCCTGAAGTGTAATTAGTTTAATCAAATTTGACATCACGTAAGTATGTTAAAGCAATGCATGTTTTAAAATATCGTATTTAAAAAATATTTCCCATGTCATGCTGAGAATTCACTTCTTTCTCCTCTGATGTTTTGACAACAGTCAGAGAGAATAAGATGCCACTGCTGAGTGTGTGTCATCTGGGGTTGTTGTGACTCAGAGCTTTGCAGTTTGAGGAAAGTAGGAGGTAGCTGGTGAAAGTAGGGAGCCCTGGACCAAAGACACAGAAAAAAACAGGAAAGCATTAAAAGGCCTTCAGGATGTTTGGATGCATTAATAATAACGGATGCATTAATAATAACGGTTTTTAACAAATTCCAGTCTCTAACTGAACACTTGATCAGTTCTTATTTTAGACTTGCTAGTGAGTTCTGCTGAGCTAGGCACAACTTGTATCCTATTTCATTCTGTGCTAGACAGGGAGCACATTGTCCTGTTTCTATGCTACTCTGATGTAGAGAAGAATTTTCTGCTTATATGTTGACGGCAAAAACAATAGCTGACAGAGAAGGGATGGGAGGGGTTGCTGTGCTCTGTGGTGTTCATCTGGAGAATCTGAGCAATGTGGAAGGCAAAACACAACGTATTAACCATTGTCAATTTCCTATAGCTCTGTTTGGTAACCTTCTCACTATTTCTGTCTCTTTAAATAAAAAAATGAGACACAAACTAGTGCACTTCAGTAATCACACCAGCGGGAGTCAATCCTGTGGTCGAACCTACTTCTGTGTACTTTATGTTCTCAGAGAACTTCAGTGCAAAGAAATCTAACAGATTCCTTGAGTTTTCTATAGGAAGTAGAGGACCCAGTGGGACATCATTTTCTCTGTGACAAAGTGACATTGCAGATTCTAGTTTTAAAAAGATAAAATCCTCTCCAGGTCTGAAACACACACACCAGCAGTTTTAGCTGAGAAAGATCAAAGCAGCACTGCTGTTATTGCACTTACTGTAAAAAGAAAACGCAGAAGCAGCAGCTGCTAAATTAGCATGAATGTGGTTTCCATGGTCATAGCACAGGCATCAGATATTATGATGGCAGTGTTTCAGTCATGTCACTTCACACCACCCGTGGTCTTTTGAAATCGATTCATGAGAAAATGATAAAATTAAATGCAAGCATAGGAAGCCATGCTGCTTGGGGAAATTTGGGATGCAATTAAGGCATGTTTATTTTGATGGTTAATGAGTATACAAAGATTTGAACAGGTAGAAAGCTTCTACAACTTTGGAGGTAAAGAAAACCTGGCTTATTAATTTGCAGTTGTGCATACGAGTCCCCAGACCGGCACTAGAATACATCTGGAATAACCTGCAGGAGTGAGCAGCAAAAGGTACAGAGCCCTTTCAACAGAATCTGCATTTTTGCACAAAACTGCAGTCTCTCATAGGCCAGGAAATTGTGGTGAGACTGTGTGTTACAGATATATATGTGCCATTATTACTGAAGCTTTCTTCAGAAAGCAATTCATGTGCTGGATACATTTTGCCTATTAGTTTAGAAATGCGATCGAATATTGTCAAGGGAGCAATCTCTGTGGCGCTAACTGGAGTTGGCACTATGGGGAATATCTTTGTTTTTGTGAAGTACATGCTCATATTTGCAGGCAGTGAGATGAAACCTATACATCTCATTCTCATCCATTTGGCTGTTACAAATACCATGACTCTGCTTTCCAAGGGAGCGCCAGATACCTTAGCAGTTTTTGGTGTGAGGAACTTCCTAGATGACACAGGGTGTAAGATTGTTGTTTATACGCAGCGGGTGGCCCGGGGCCTCTCCATCTGCACCACTGGTCTCCTCACGGTGGTCCAGGCCATCACCATGAGTCCCAGAACCTCGGGGTGGAGGAAGCTCCAGCCCAGGTCTGCATGGCACCTCCTTCCCTTGTGTCTTTTCTTTTGGATTCTCAATTCCTCAGTAGGCATGAACTTACTCCTTTATATCACAAGTATAAACAAGAATACATCAAAAGGGAGCATGAACCGTAGTCCCTGTTTTTTTCAACCAGAAAACCCAAAAGTGAAATGGATATTTCTCATGGCCATGGTAGGACGAGACATCGTGTTTTTGGCTGCCATGGGCACAGCCAGTGGTCACATCGTCTTTCTTCTCCGCAAGCACCACCACCGTGCTCTCTGCCTACAGATCTCCAAGTCACTCCACAAAGCTGCTCCCGAGGTCAGGGCCTCTAGAAGTGTGCTCCTTCTGATGCTCTGCTTTGTTTTCTTCTATTGGACAGATTGTGTCTTTTCTGTATTTACTAATTCTTTCCTTGAGAATAATTTCATTTTATTAGATGCTTGGAATTTTGTGACCCTCGGTTATGCTGTTGTCAGCCCATTTGTACTGATTCACAGAGATGTACACCTGACCAAGTTCAGGCGAGCTCTGTGGAACACAGCAAGCACTGAAAAGCTGCGTATTCCTTGATCCTTTCCTTGGGTAAGTTTGAAGTAACTATAAGTTTTACTGTGCTGTGGGTAATAAAAAATACCCTGTAAGAAGAGGAAAATGTCCAGTTATATTCTAGTAGAAAGACACTGGCGTGAGTTCTGAGCTGACACAGAAGTTACTGGATCCTCAGCTGTGTACTCACTGCACAGACCTCAGCCTTGCATAAAGCAACTCACATGGAACCTGTGAGTTGGCACCTTCACTCCCAAAGCCACTGGAAGAAAGAGGGAGGTGGGGTGGGCCCATCATGGTGTGATGCCTTGGATTTGGAAATATCATGAGAATGTGTTTATCTTAAGTCAATGTATGTGCATAAGTATAATTTAAAAACAGCCAAATTGTACTATGTGCAAGTGAAAAAGTCATATAGGCAATGATATCATGTTCCTTTCCATATTCACACTTTGATCCAAGAATTTCTTCAACAACATGCTCTTGAAGATAAACTTGTTCACACAGAATGAAAAACATGGATTGCAGCACTGTTTTCAAAGCAATCATAAATATATTGTAAAATTGGACTTTTGCTTGTTTCTTAAAACACCCATGGATGCCTGTATGAGAGAGGATTGTGCATTAAACCTGTAAAAGAAAGTGAAGTGTGAACTGCAAAACTATGTGTTGAGATCATCTGGGTTCTATCTGTAATTAGCACAAAATACTATAAGTACCAGTACTGAAAATGGAATGCGATATTATACTCAATTGTAGTGTGATGACTTTATGAGATGCTTTACAAATGAAAGTAATCAAAAGATTAGTTTTCTCATTACAGAGAAAGCATATAATTAAAGATGTAGTAGAATTTCATTTTTTCTAGATTAGTTGAGATGCAAATCATTTTAACTTTTTAAAGGATATTAATGAAATATTAATGTTAAATGTGGTTTATTTCAAGACATCATTTGTGAAGGTCTTTATGGTATCCAGCACCAATAGTCAATTTTGTTTTGTATTAAGAATTTGATTTTTAATTTTCTTAAATTTGAACAAATGCATATGTCTAAAAATGCATAACTTTGTTAACAAGATGTTCTTTCAACCCACTTTTACAACTATGTCATACTATTTTCATGATTTCACATATTCATACTAGCAAATATTACAACTGAATTAGAGAGAAGCTGTTGGATTGTTAAGATTCTCTCTTCTGATCCCTTTCAGGCCTTTTATGTGTCTGGATCTTACTTCTCTAGTAGATCAGGCTGAGTGCTGTTTAGTCATGATTGGTTGTACCATGTCTACACAGATTTTACACAAATAATTAACATTATTATGTCACACTCCAATATTTTTAGAATTGCATCTTTCTCATACAACTATAGGAAACAACCTCTGTTTCATAGTTTTCCTCTGGCAGTCTCTTCCTAATGTCTACTGTAAAGAACAAAACCAGCAATTCTTGAAATGATTATTGGTCATAAGATCCAAGGTAGAAATGTAAATTCCAAAAATAAAATTAGGAATGCCACTGGAGAGCTACAACCTGAAGAGACGATTGAGCATCACAAATGGAAAATTTCTAGAGAACTAATGGAAGGTTCTAGGGCTACCTGGTTGAGATTTATCTTAAGTTCAGCTTCTCTAAACAAGTGATGTCACATTTCCCACTAAAACTTACAATTAAATTAAGACAGTTGACATCATATCCAAAATCACGAGCAGAAAATTTTTAAAAGTAGAGAAGCACAAAATAAAATTGTTAGAAACCTAATGGAGCGGGCGACAGGAAGCAGAAACCATAAAGACTGATGGGTAGAACACACAGAGAGGCTAAGAGCACATCAGCTAGCTGTGAGGAGTGGAAATCTATGTATAGATTTTCATCAATAAGTAAGAGAAACTCTGAAATAACTTTGAAATTCTTAAATCTTACCATATCCAGGATGCTAAACATGAAATCAAAGACAAAATATTTGAAGTAAACACAAAGCGTCTATGGTCTGCAAAGCAACAATTTCTGAGTGATAGTTAATTTCACATGGGGAATCTTGGAGCTGGCTGAGTGTAGTGGTGTAAACCTGTAATCCCAGCAGTATCTGTGGCTAAGGCAGGAGGATAGTAATTTTAAATTTAGCCTAGACAATTTTATAACACAGAGGCACCTGGTTGTAAAAGATATAATAGGGCCAAGGATAGAGCTCAGTGCCTGTAAACTGGGCTCATTCCCTGGAAAAGAAGGAAGGAAGGAAGGAAGGAAGGAAGGAAGGAAGGAAGGAAGGAAGGAAGGAAGGAAGGGAAAGAAAGGAGCCAGAAAGGAAAGAAATACAGAGACAGTGACAACGACAGAGACACAGACAGAGATACTGTACTGGACTCAGGAAAGAACTCCACAGATAACCAGGTTTAACTAACTTCCCCTCTGCCAGGTGATTCACAGTGACACGTTGTGTCTGTAGAATACACTCTCAGTTCATACACGGTGTCCATAAACCACTGAAATGTCTATACTGCCCTAATCCCACTAGTCACCCACCTTAGGAAATGACATGGGTCCCTCTGGAAGAGTGGGAGACTGTCACTGCACAACTTTGGCTGTCTAGCCACATTCATTATCAGGATTAAATTCTGAATCATTTGAAGAACTCTAGGTGACAAGGGATAAGGAGTCAAAAGTATATGGTAGACCTAGACCTTCATGCCTATACCGATCAAAAGAGATGCTGAACTCCTCAGCTACTCTGTCTCTACAGATGACATGACTTAGTATTCACAGCCAGGGATTTATGAAGCTCACCATTCAGACTACTGCCTGTTATCATCACCATGGCCACCTGGTTCCTGGAGAACAGTGTCAGCCTGTCACACATGTGAGTTTTGGATTAGATGACTTTTACTAGATTTAGCAATCTAAGCAAAATGGCGGGAGTGTGTGATTTCCTGCTCAATCCATGAAAAGCTCTAACAAGCTTTCTACAAGATGGTGATCCATTCATACCAATTTCTTCCACAGATGAAGTGGGTAACTGCAAGAGAACTGAACTAGACCCTTTTTTACACCACTGCCACAGTACCCATCTCAAAATCAGTTCAAGATTTAAATGGAAGACTAGAAATTATAGAGAACTCCAAATACAATGTGGAACACACTCCTTTGCCTTAGAATTTTCAATTGGGTTTTGGGAATTACCTCAAAATCAGGAAAACATGGAAAAATTCCCAAGTGGACAAAACCAGGCTAAATAGCTTCTGCACCCATAGGTAATACTCATTGTGGTGAAAGGAAGACCATGGAGCCGGAGAACTGTTTGCAAATTGTGAGCCTAAAACACATCTAATATCCAGAAAAGACATGCACAGAGTGAATAAACACATGAACAAGAGTTCAATCACCAGGGAAAAGGAAAATGAAAGTGAGACTTTGCCTTACCCCTGCTAGGATGACCCTGACACAACATGCACACCTTCCAAAGCTTTGTTTCCATTTTATCCTTTTTTCTTTTCTCTTCCTTCCTTTCTTCCTTTCCCCTTCATAGTTCCTCATTCCTTTTTGAAAAATTTTTTCCACTTCACAATATCTAGTGTACTGCTCCTTATTTCTTCTTTCCGTCTCTCATACCAGGGAGACAATGCAATGTCACACTTGCTTACTGAAAAGTTAAAATCTACTTGTGGCATTAAGACATGGAAAAAAAGCAGCCAATCTGAGACCCATCAGCCAGTGCAGCCTCTTGGCAAGAATCAGTCTCCTGAAATCCCAGCAATCAGGGTTTCCAGCTGCACAGCATCCAGGGACAGCTGCAGACTGAAGGGTCAGACCCTCAAGCCTGTTTTCTGTCGAATTCCAGATTTGTTTCTTAAAACCGCTCTGTGTGTTATTAAACCTGGTAGCTTAATTTACTGCTGTTGGATATTTATTCTACTACTTTAAATAATCTACTTTCTTTAAATAAGTGATGGATTTGATAGTCTACTCATTTTCAAAGGACAATTTAAAAGAAATTTAAAATATGCCTAAAGCCATGAGGCTCTGTAGCATAAAACTTGGTTACAAGCCTAGATTTATGTAGTTTTTCATAGCTGAAAGTCATCATCATTTTTAAATATTTCATAGGAAGAAGAGGGGAAGTATCACAGAATGTTGTTTTAGTGAAGTAGAACATAGGTAAACATTGAGGGTTGGATTAAAGATCCTGGTTTAATTCACTCCAAAGAAACTGTTCTACTTTGTTATAAGCCCAAGGTGAGAAATGGGGTTGGGGAATTGAGATAGGAAGAGGGAAATTTTTATCCAGCACTGACTCAGTTTCAGATTGGACTGATGATAAAACCAGCTCTATCATCAGGCAAGTGGAAAAACTTCCCAAGTAAAGCAGGCTTCAGAGTGCACTGCAGTCTCATTGTCCATTCTTGGTCAATCAGATCTGCAGACCCCTCTGTGCTCCTCTGGTGAGCAGTGAGGCCCTGTGAGCATAGCTACCTATTGCTGTTATTTGGAATTCCTAATTTAGAAACTGCCCTCATCTTATTAGTCCACAGAGCATCCCAGTATTTCCAAGCCTCTCACCTGCTTAATAAAGGTCAACTCTCCCACGAGGCATGAAGGCTTCTTTTCAAGGTCCTGAGGTAACTCAGTAGATACACGGAACTTTCTGTTGTCTCACATAGGAACCATACCACGATGTATTCACACGACCTATATTCCACCGGCAGCCTACCTCTGGTTTTCTGTTCTCTGATTTTTAAAGTTAAAATAAAACCTGAAAAAAATAAGCTTTCTTACTTACATATAATACCTATATTTTAAGTCTTACATGCAAACCAAGTTAATTCCTTTTCTCTAAAAAGAAAAATCAGCAAAAGAATGGAGATGATAGGATGGACAAACTACTAGAGGAACCAGGTGACATATGAGACGGTTCCAGCAAGAAACTTGTTCCCGCTGTCACGGGCTGGATTCACTTTAGATAGTTCTCTCTATAGGAAACCGTACACAGTTTGACTTGACACTAAGGAAGCAGAAAACACAACTGAATATTTGGGAGCATTAAAATCAAACAGCTTGTGACTGAAAAACGAATTTTGATGGATCGGCCATAAACATAGAACACTTGAAAGAAAACATTGCCCTGGAGATTACCATGCTCAGAAGAGAGAGAGGTAATGCAATATACAATAAAATAAGAGTAAAAGTGGAAATGAAACCAAGACACAACAGAAGATGTGTTAAGAGTCGATGCCACACATCTGAGATGAATAAACAATTCTCAGATGAAGAAATACAAATGGCAAATAAATATATGAAAAAATGTTCATCATCATTGGTCATTAGAGAAATGCAAATCAAAACCACACTGAGATTTCATCTCACTCCTGAAAGAATGGCCAGGATCAAGAAAACCAACAACAACAAATTCTGGAGAGGCTGTGGAGAAAAAGCAACTCTCCTGCACTGTTGGTGGGAGTGTAGACTAGTGCAACCATTGTGGAGGTCAGTTTAGAGATTTCTCAGAAAACTAGGACTGGAGGCCCCACATGACCCAGCTATACCACTTCTAGGCATATTCCCAGAAGAACTGAAAGCATCATACCACAGTGATATATGTGCACCCATGTTTATAGCAGCACAATTTGGAATAGCCAAATCTTGGAAACAACCTAAATGTCCATCCACTGAAGAAGGGGATAAAAAAGTTGTAGTATTTTTATACAATGGAGTACTACTCAGCTATAAAGAACGACCGCATTGAGACATTTATAAATAAATGGACGCAGCTTGAGACCATCCTCATAAGTGAAATAAATCAAACTCACATGTATAAATACCAAATAGTTTCCCTTGTGTAAGAAATGATAACAATACATAGATGTATGTGGTAATCATGATTCCCAATCATATTGATTTGAAGCCACATAATGTTTTCACTCGTTAACCACAATGATTTTAACCTGGGTTGTTCGATTTTAGTATCTATGATAGCACGAATAGCTACTTTGAAGAAAGCAACACAACATAAAATCTAGTGCTGATTTAATATCATCTTGTTTTAAAGTCCCATCAAGCTGTAGTACATCTGTTTCCACTGGTTTTAACATGTTGTATCTTACTATATTTCACTATATGCTATAGTATAAACAAAACTCTTCATATGCAAAGAGATAATATAGAAACCATTGTTTGTTTTCTATTAGCAGGTTCTAAATACCCTGTAATGTAATTCTTACATTCTCTTGAAATGCTTCACACTGTCTAGAAACGCTTGATATTATACCACACAAAGTTACACTCAAATAATTTAAGGAAAGAGGCACTTTGGTGGCTACTATTATGTTAGATTATCTGGTGGTGAAACACAATGATGCTTGAATTGCTCGGTTCTGCCCTGCATTGTTCTATTACAATATACTCTCTTATCTCAATCTTCCACCTATTTTTTAAATTAATCTATTTTCTCTCATTATTTAATGAAGGGAAACTAAATTAAAGAATAATGGGACATATTATAGTAACTTTTTTGTTGTCCTATTAACCTGACTTGAATGCCAGTATTGCTCTCCCCATCTTGTTCTGTCTGATTATTATATATTTTATTTTGTTGGATAGTATCAAATTTGAGGATATAAGCAATCACTTTGAAGGCAATAAGATATACTATGATGCCCAATATGGATTGATTATCATCTTTTTTTTTTTTGAAGTCCTGTAAGGTCCTCGGTGTAGATTTTATTGGTTTTGTTCCGTATTGTTTTGATCAATTCTATTATACCTGATGATATAGACAACTCAATTTGAAAATAGCAAGAGGCACAATGGTAACACTTTTGATCACCTGGTATTCTATTTTTGCATCACGTGCTATGCCCACCCTTTTGTTCTAACTGACTCTCTTTTGCTTAGTCACATTTGATTTTATTCTCTTCAAAAAAGTAATAAGAACTGTGAGAGTAATAAAACCCTAAAAGTCTAATTGTTACTGTAAAAAAGAGAGGAAAATAAGGTGGACTAAGGGATATTACTGCAGGTATGTTCATGAGTGTAGGACAGAAAACCATATAACTGAGCTTTTGTTGGATCATTGAACGGAACTGTCTCCAATTCCACTGTATGAATGTTCACTTTATATGCTTTAATTTAGTGATATGGACAACTGTTTCTGGGAAGATAATGTGTAGCCTGTTGACTGGTGATTTCATACTGTATATTTTTTTCTAGAAATACTGTGTTATTTATACCCTTTTACTGCATTGTTTTTTTATGTCCTTTTTTTTCTTCTCTCTTTAAATTAAAAAAAAAGAGTTGATGCAACAGGGTTTATGGGAACGGGAGTGGCAGGTGAAGGGTCAGCACCATGAATCAGAGGGCCCAGGTATTTAGAACTGGGTCATGGATAAATGGTAAAATTAAATCAACAACTCACAGGGAAGAATTTTGCCAGGAAATTCTGTGTTCAATTCAACCATTCTAAGTTTGAACAGAGGTGAGACGTAAATATTGGAACAAGTACACTGCATTCATTAAGTTGGAGCTAAAAAAAGAAAGAGGGGAAATTTAAGATTCTGAATACAACACATGAAAGTGGCACTTGCTTATAGATGGGGAAAACAATGAGAACAGCACAATAGGACAATGTAGTGACTGATCTGAACCTTTTCTTCAGAAGAAGAAAATTTGGATGCCAATTTTCTGCTGTGAAGTAAGAGATGCTTTTCGACCTTGTCAACACAGCTACTGTGTCTTCCTACTTGCTTCTTTCTGACTCATATGTACAACTTTGAGGAAGGCACCCAGAGCAAATCTTCACAACTTATTCTCACACATGCTTGCTTTACAAGTATCACACTGCTTTTTCCTAAATCTGTGCCCAGGACAATATCAGCTTTTTTCTCTTGGAAACTTCCTAGATGTCATATTCTGTTGGATTTTTGCTCTAAATGGTGCATTTTCCCAGGGCCTCTCTATCTGCACCAGCGATCTCCTCACGGTGGTCCAGGCCATCACCATGCATCCCAGAACTCCTGGAGGAGGAGGCTCCCGCCCAGGTCTGTGTAGCACCTTCTTCCCATTCTTCCTTCGTGAATTTAATGTATGATGCAGTGGGAATGGAAATTACTCCATACCTGCAGAGACAAGGAGATGCAAGGTATGCATACACAGTAGTTTCTGCAGAGCTGCCGGGTGGCTGCTACACCACTGCTAGCAGGTGTTTTCTAAGGAAATGGGAGCAGTGAGGTTGTCCTGTGGGCCACATTTTCTGGTTCAATGTCCAATGTTGTTTGAGAATTTTCTTCTCTTTAAATAATCTTTTGTGTCTTGTAGGGCACTAGCAAACTCTTCCTTTTTTAACTTTTCATAAGTGCACATGCGATGTGTCTGTCAGTGGATCTTTGGGCCTTTGTGCTATGTAGAGTCCCATGGAAACCTGAATGTTCGCTGCACTGGTATGAAAGTTTCCAGCCACCTGCCCTTTATATCTCAGGGTAGATTTCACAGCCCCATTCAGAGATCATGTTTCTGTTTGTGTTGCAGAGTTAATGTGAACACTGGCCACATGGTAAGACCTAAAATTCTGGGTTTCTTGACCTCTTATACTTTTAGATTTGAAGCTGCTTTAGATACACACCTTTAAAATTTCATTTGTTCTCTGCTTACAATTTTAGAATCATTTAAAGTTTTCTCAACTTGATTCTGTTTCTCCAGAGGAGTGTAGAATGGGCTTGTTTGAGTCATAGAATTCCAGACCGGACTTAGTAATTCTTTGCCAGTAATCATGCATCTCTCATTCCTTATATGTTCAATAAAAGCTTATTCACAATCAAATGTCTTCATTTCACTTCCAGGTTTTTATAGTCATTGTCTGTTAGTTAAACACCCATGAAAGACTAAGAAAATACATGCCTTGTCTTGTTATTTGACCTAGAAACTAGATAAAGGCTTTCATCAGGACTCTGTGAATGGTAAATGGTATGTTCTTATATTCAGAAAAGCCAGTGTCACATTAGAAAGGCTACTTCTTTAACAAGCTACAGTATAACCTTTCCCTTCTTATCTTTAGTGTTACATGATCATGGTACATAATGGTTACATTCATTGTGGCATGCTGGTCCATGTGCAAACTACATCCCAATTCCACTTTTCTTTTTCTTTCTTTCCCTCGTATCACCTTCTTTCTCCCTCCAACTCACCTTCGAAATTACAAAAGCTCTATTTTCATCATCATTTCCTCCTCTAAGTTATTTTTCCAATCCTCTTCCTTGCTCCTTCCTTCTGTTTCTTATCCACCAATCTGAAAAAAAGCTCTCTGACTTTACATTTATCTATCTTCTGCTTTGTTCTCTCTCTTCTGTCTCTACCATAAGGAGTACCATGCAATAATTGTACTTATGTGTCTGACTCATTTCTCTTTACATTCTGTTCTCAAGTTGAATCATTTTGCCTAATAATGCTTCACATTTATCCTTCTTTATGCCACATTAGTACTTCTTTGTGTTCAAGTACATCATTTTGTTGACCCATTGATAAGTTCATAGACATAGAGTACATGTCTAAGATCTAGAACATATTAATAATGAGCAACTTCTTTTTTATTTAAAGAGAAAAACAAAACAAAACAGTAACAGGCTACAAGTAATACAGATTTTTCAAGAGAAAAAATATACAGTAAGAATTCACTAGTTAATAGATAACATATTGTCATCTCAGAAACAGTTGTCCAGATTACAAAATTAAAGCATACGAAGTGGACATTAATACAGTGAGATTGCAGACAGTTCTGTTCAATGATCCAACAAAAATTCAGTAATATGGTTTTCTATCCTACACACTTAAATATACTTGCAGTTATATCCTTTAGATCACTTTTGTTCCTCTTATTTTTAGGCTAACAATCACACACTTTGGTTTCCATTACTCCCACAGTTCATATAACTTTTTCTTTGAAGAGGAAAAGAAAAACAAAACAGAACAGAACAAAGAAAAACCCAATGTGAAAAGCAAAACAGAGTCAGTTAGAACAGGAAGATGGACATAGTATATAATGCAAAAAGAGATTACTAGGTGATCAACAATGGTTACCATTATGCCTCTTTGTTATCCTAAAAAGACTTGCATATATCAGCTGGTATAAAAGAATTGAACTAAACAGTACAGAACAAGACCAATAAAACCCACATTGGAGACCTTACAGGACTTCCAAAGAAGATTATAGTCAAACCATAATGGGCATCATAGAATATCTGGTTACCTTCAAAGTGGTTGCCTACACCCTCAAGTTTGATACTATTAAACAAAACAGAATTTAATAAAATCAGTCAGAACAAGATTTGGAGAACAATTCAGGGGTTCACAGCAGGTAAATAGGAAAACAAAAAAGTTACTATAATATATCCCGCTATTTTTAACTTAGTTTCCTTGAATTGAAAGAGACTAAGAAATTCCAGACTTTTCGGGACCCTCCAGGCTTCCAGGTACAGTGAAGTGCATAAGTGGGTTTGAGGCATCTACATCCGCCTCCCCATCCCGGTTGTGCTTGGAGAACTGTGGAGCTTCCAACAAGTAGGCAGGCACATGCTATCCCTGGAGCACAGCCTATTTGGGACTCCTGCACCTCACCATCAGTGTGCAGAGGAAGGGCTGGGTGGATTTGGGGCGCCTGATTCTGCCTCCCCGTGTGACTGGAGGACTGTGGATATTTCAGCAAGCAGGAGAGCATCGCAGGTTCCAGAGGCGTCGCAGCCTGTGGTAAGTGCTCAGTGCACTCTGACAAAGCCCAGACTGTTCGGGACCCTCCAGGCTTCTGGGTGCAGTGAAGTGGATAAATGGGTTTGAGGCATCTACATCCACCTCCCCATACCAGCTGCGCTTGGAGAACTGTGGAGCTTCCAACAAGCAGGTGGGCACATAGTGTCCCTGGAGCCCAGCTTATCTGGAACTACGGAGTTCTAAGCAGGCAGAGAGGGCCACTGGTTCTACAGGCCCAGTGGTTTGGGGTAACTGGGTGCGAGAGTCTCAGGAGCTGCAAACATATAAGGGGATTTCCAACAGATCCTTAGGAAGCTTTCAAATAACACTTGAAACACAGAAATATGGGAAAATGACAAAACAAAAGACCAAATTACAACCTAAAACCTCCAGCCCAGCTCAAGAAACCCTAGGAGCAATGTATATAGAAGAAAATATATGCCATTCACCTCAAATATCAGACACAATAGCTACTGAAATTAACAAGCAACTCCAGGAAGCTTTAAAGGAATTGAAACTCGAAATAATCTCACAGGTAAAAGAAGAAATGACAAAAGAAATGAAAGAGATTCTGAATATATCTAAAGAAAACATCGTTAAAAAAATTGGAGGAACTAAACAAAAAGATAGAATCCCTAGATGAGCAATATAAGAAACAAACAGAATACATAATGCAGATACACAGAGATATACAGGAAATAAAAAACTCCACTGAAAGTTGTAAAAACCGCCTTAATGAAAGTGAAGATAGAATTTCAGACCTTGAGGACAGGATTGAAGGTAGTGAACAGGAAAGGAAAGATCTTTTAAAAATAACAAGGAATCAGGACACAACAATTCAACAACTGCAAGATGATGCAAAGAAGAATAACGTAAGAATGATAGGGATTAATGAAAGAGAGGGAGACAACATGAAAGATGTCAGGAGGATATTTAGAGAAGTAATAGCTGAAAATTTCCCAAGCATGAGATCAGAAACCGACATCAGGATCAGTGAAGCATATAGAACTCCAAACAGTCATAACCAAAATAAAACTACACCCAGATATATAATAATCACCATCCCAGAAATCAAACACAAGAATAGATTGTTAAAACCTGCAGAGAGAAAAGACAGATCACTTATAAAGGAAAACCTATCAGAATCACAGCAGACTTCTCAGCACAAACAATAAAGTCAAAAAGAGCATGGAGTGAAGTATTTCAGATCCTAAAGCCAAATGATTTCCAACCTAGACTGATGTATCCTGCAAAACTATCATTCAAAATTGATGGTGAAATATGATATTTCCATGACAAAGAACAGCTGAAGAACTTTATGAACACCAAACCAACTCTGCAAAAAATATTGAAAGACAGTTTAGATACACAAAGGAAAAAACCACTAAGCAAAGCAGATAATTAAACAGAACAGAAAGATAAAGATGCAACAGCAGAGAGATAACATGTCAACAATAAAGCAGCATTTAACAGTAATAACCATTAATGTAAATGGTCTCAATGCACCAATCAATAGAAACAGACTAGCAGAATGGATCAAGAAACAAAATCCAACCATATGCTATTTATAGGAAACCCATCTAACCCAGAAGGATACTCACAGACTGAAAGTCAAAGGATGGAAAACAATACTTCATGCAGCAGGAATCCAAAAAAAGGCAGGAGTAGCCATTCTGTTTGCAGACAACGTGAACTTTAAACCAACAATGACCATAAAGGACAAAGAAGGTCACTACATACTCGTAAGGGGAAAACTCCAAGAGGAAGAGACAACTATCTTAAATATATATGCACCAAACTCCAGAGCACCCAGTTATATAAAACAACTATTGACAGAAATGAAAACTCAAATTATCAATAACAAAATTGTAACAGGAGACCTTAATATGCCATTGACACCAAGGGACAGAACAACCAGACAGAAATTGAGCAAAGAAATAACAGAACTAAATCAAACCTGTGAACAAATGGATTTGATACACGTATACAGAATGTTCCACTCAACAACATCGGAATACACAATCTTCTCACCAGTACATGAATCATTCTCTAAAATAGACCACATATTAGCTCACAGAAACATATTTAAACAAATGCAAAAAGTTGAAATCATCCCTTGCATGTTATTGGATCATAGCGCTCGGAAATTAGAAATTAATGATAAAAGATACTGCAAAAATCCCGCAAACACATGGAAACTGAATAACATACTTGAGTAATCAGTGGGTCACGGAAGAAATTAAAGAAGAAATTAAACAATACCTAAAAAAAGATGAAAATGCAGATACAACTTACCTGAATTTGAGGAACGCAATGAAAACTGTCCTCAGAGGAAAATTTATAGCACTGAGTTCCCACATCAGGAAAACAGAACAAATACAAATAAATAACTTGATGATACACCTCAAAAAGCTAGAAAAAGAAGAGCAAGTCAAACCCAAAGCCAAAAGAAGAGAGGAAATTATAAAAATCAGAGCAGAAATCATTGCAATAGAGGCTACGAAAACAATCTGAAGAATGAACTAATCACATAGTTGGTTCTTTGAAAGAATAAATAAAATTGACAAGCCCCTAGACAACCTTATTTAAAAAAGGGAAGAAAAAGCTCAAATTCATGAAATAAGAAATGAAAAAGGTGAAATCACTACAGACCCAATAGAAATACAGAAGATCATCAACACCTATTTTGAAAACCTCTACTCTCAAAGGTTTGATAACACAGAAGAAATAGAAAGATTCTTAGAAACATATGAAGTACCAAAGAAAGATCAAGAGGATGTAAAACTGTTGAATAACTCAATCTCTGTTAATGAAATTGAAAATGTAAATAAGTCCTTACCTACAAAGAAGAGCCCAGGCCCAGATGGATTCACTGCAGAATTCTACAAGAAATACAAAGAAGACTTAATGCTGACACGCCTCAAACTATTCAATGAAATTGAAAGGGAAGCAATCCTTCCTATGTTATTCCTGGAAGCAAATATTACTCTAGTACCAAAACCTGAGAAAGACCCCACTAGAAAAGAGAACTATAGACTGATCTCCCTAATGAACACAGATGCAAATATTCTCAATAAAATATTGGCAAATAGGATCCAGCAAATCATCAAGAAGATTATACACCATGACCAAGTGGGATTCATCCCAGGAATGCAAGGATGGTTCAACATAAGCAAATCAATAAATGTAATCCACCATATCAATGAAGCCAAAAATAAGAATCACATGATCATTTCTATAGATGCAGAAAAAGCTTTTGATAAGGTCCAACATTCATTAACGATAAGAACTTTACAGAAAATTGCAATAGATGGTCTTTACCTCAATATAATAAATGTCATAAATGTATGACAAACCAATAGCCAGCAACAGAGTAATGGCCAAAAACTGAAAGCCTTTAGTTTAAAATCGGGCACAAGACTTGGATGTCCTTTATTACCACTCCGTTTTAATATAGTACTGGAAGTACTTGCCAGAGCAATTAGGCAAGAAAGAGAAATAAAAGGGGTAAAGATAGGAAAAGAAGAAGTTAAATTATCATTGCTTGCAGATTACATGATACTCTACATAGAAGACCCCCTAAACTCCATTGAAAGATTCTTAGAAACAATAAATAAATTCAGTAATGTTTCTGGATACAAAATAAATACTCAGAAATCAATAGCATTCCTATACACGAACAACAAAATTACAGAGAGGGAAATAAGAGAAACTGGACTATTCACATTAGCAAGCAAAAAAATGAAATATTTAGGAATTACTCTTATGAAAGAAGTGAAAGACCTAAACTGGGAAAATTATAATACACTGAAAAAAGAAATTGAAGATGATTTCAGAAAATGGAAAGACATCCCTTGCTCATGGTTAGGAAGAACAAACATTGTGAAAATGGCCATTCTCCCAAAACTCTTATACAGATTCAAAGCATTCTCAATAAAAATAATATCAGCATACCTTATAGATCTAGAGAAATCACTCCTAACATCCATCTGGAACCAGAAGAGACCTGGAATAGCAAAGACAATTCTAAGCAGCAAAGGCAAGGCAGGAGGCATCACAATCACTGACTTGAAGTTATACTGCAAAGCAACAGTAGTAAAATCAACATGGTATTGGAATCAAAACTGAGCCAAAGATCAATGTAATAGATTAGAAGGTACAACCACAACTACAAACACACTCAACCACCTTATCTTTGATAAAGGAGCCAAGCAGGTTCACTGGAAGAACAACAGTCTCTTTAATAAATGGTGCTGGAAAAACTGGCTCTCCATTTGCCGAAATCTAAAGCTAGACCTATCACCATGTACAAAATTAAAATCTAAATGGGTCAAAGATTTGAATATTAAAACAGAAACACTAAATCTATTGGAAGACAAATTAGGTAGAAACCTTGAAGACATAGGAGTAGGTAGAGAATTCATGAAGAGGACTCAAACTGCACGGGTAATACTTCCCAGAATCAATAACTGGGACCACTTCTTATTAAAAAGTTTCTGCATGTCAAAAGAAATCTCCAGCATTGTGCAAAGAAAACCCACAAACTGGGAAAAGATTTTAGTGAACTCTCTCTCAGACAAGGGACTCTTGTCTAAAACATATAAAGAATTTAAAAAAAAACTCAGACCCCCAAAATTCAAAGATCCAATCCAAAAATGGGCATCTGAGATGAATACACACTTCTCAGATGAAGAAATACAAATGGCAAATAAATACATGAAAAAATGTTCATCATCTTTGGTCATTAGAGAAATACAAATTAAAACCACACTGAGATACCATCTCACTCCTGAAAGAATGGCCAACTGAGGAATGGATAAAGAAGTTGTGGTATTTCTATACAATGAGTATTACTCAGCTATAAAAAGGATCACATTGAGATATTTATCAATAAATGGGCGCAGGTTGAGACCGTACTCATAAGTGAAATAAATCAATCTCGCATGTGTGAATACCAAATAGTTTCCCAGTTTGTGGTTTTTCTTTTCACTATGTTAAAGATTTCTTTTGATGTGCACAAACCTTTTAATAAGATGTAATCCCAGTTATTAATTCTGGGAAGTCTTTCCCATGTGGTTTGAGTCCTGTTCATGAATTCTCTACCTACCCCTATGTCTTCAAGGTTTTTACCCAATTTGTCTTCCAATAGATTTAGTGTTTCTGTTTTAATACTTATTAATTATTAAATAAATATTAATTATTTTAGTATATGGTGATAGGCATGGGTCTAGTTTTAGTTTTCATCATACAGAGAGCCAGTTTTTCCAACACAATTTATTAAAGAGACTGTCGTTCTTCCAGTGAACATGTTTGGCCCCTTTATCAAAGATAAGGTGCTTGAGTGTGTTTGTAGCTGTGATTGTATATTATAATCTATTCCACTGATTTTTGGATCTGTTTTTATTCCAGTACCATATTGATTTTACTACAGTTGCTTTGTAGTATAACTTCAAGTCAGGGATTGTGATTTCTTCTGCCTTGCCTTTGCTGCTTAGAACTGTCTTTGCTATTCTAGGTCTCTTCTCGCTCCAATGAATTTTGGGATTGCTTTCTAGAGATATCTGAGGTGTGTTGATGGTATTTTTTATCAGGATTGCATTGAATCTGTATAAAAGTTTTGGGAGAATGGCCATTTTCACAATATTTATTCTTCCTACACATGAGCAAAGGATGTCTTTCAATTTTCTGAAATCATCTTCAATTTCATTTTTCAGTGTATTATGATTTTCCCTGTATAAGTCTTTCACTTGTTTTGTGAGAATAATTCCTAAATATTGCTTTTTTTTTTTTTGGTTGCTAGTATGAAGAGTGTGGCTTCTCTTTTTTCTCTCTCTCTGATTTTGTTGTTAGCGTATAGGAATGCTATTGATTTTTGAGTATAGACGTTGTATCCAGCCACATTGCTGAATTTATTTATTATATCTAGGAGTCTTTCAATGGAGTTTTGGTGGTCTTCTATGTAGAGTATCATGTCATCTGCAAATAATAATAATTTAACTTCTTCTTTTCCTATCTTTACTCCTATTATTTCTCTCTCTTGTCTAATTGCTCTGGCTAGTATTTCCAGTACTATAGTAAATAGGAGTGGTGACAGGGGACATCCTTCTCTTGTGCCTGATTTTAAAGTAAAGGCCTTCAATTTTTGGCCATTTAGTGTGATACTGGCTGTTGGTTTCTCACAGGTGGCCTTTATTATGATGAGATAAAGACCATCTATTCCAATTTTATGCAAGGTTCTTATCATAAATGAATGTTGTACCTTTTCAAAAGCTTTTTCTGCATCTATAGAAGTGTTCATGTGATTCATATTTTTGACTCTATTGATCAGCTGGATTACATTTATTGATTTACGTATGTTGAAACATCCCTGAATACCTGGGATGAATCCCACCTGGTCATGGTGTATAATCTTCTTGATGATTTGCTGCATCCAATTTGCCAATATTTTATTGAGGATTTTGCATCTCTGTTCATTAGGGAGATTGGTCTCTTGTTCTCTTTTTCAGTTGGGTCTTTCTCAGGTTTTGGTACTAGAGTAATATTTGCTTCCAGGAATGACTTGGGAAGGATTGCTTCCCTTTCAATTTCATTGCAGAGTTTGAGGAGTAATGTCATTAGGTCTTCTTTGTATTTCTTATAGAATTCTGCAGTGAATCCGTCTGGGCGTGGGCTCTTCTTTATAGGTAAAGACTTAATTATATTTTTGATTTCTTTAATAGAAATTGGGTTATTCAGCAGTTTTACATCTTCTTGACCTAGCTTTGGTACTTCATATGCTACTAGGAATCTGTCTATTTCTTCTGTGTTATCAAACCTTTGAGAGTAGAGGTTTTGAAATAGGTGTTGATGATCTTCCGTATTTCTATTGGGTCTGTAGTGACTTCAGCTTTTTCATTCCTTATTGAGTGAATTTGAGGTTTTCTTCCCTCTTTTAAAATAATACTGGCTAGGGGCTTATTGATTTTATTTACTCTTTCGAAGAACCAACTCTTTCATTCCCTGATTTTTTTGGATTGTTTTCTTAGTCTCTATTGCATTGATTTCTGCTCTAATTTTTACTATTTCTTCCCTTCTTTTGGTTTTGGGCTTGACTTGCTCTTCTTTTTTCTAGATGTTTGAGGTGTAGCATGTATTTGTTCTGTTTTCCTGATGTGGGAACTCAGTGCAATAAATTTTCCTCTGAGGACAGCTTTCATTGCATTCCACAGATTCCGGTAAGTTGTATTTGTGTTTTCATTTGTTTGTAGGTATTCTTTAATTTCTTCTTTAATTTCCTCTGTGATCCACTGATTACTAAAGAATGTGTTATTCAGTTTCCATGTGTTTGTGGGATTTTTGCAGTATCTTTTATCATTTATTTCTAATTTCATAGTGCTATGATATGATAACATGCAAGGGATTATTTCAACTTTTTTGCATTTATTTAAATGTGTTCTGTGAGTTAATATATAGTCTATTTTTGAGAATGACCCATATACTGCTGAGAAGAATGTGTATTCTGTTGTTGTTGGGCAGAACACTGTATATATCTATCAATTCCATTTGTTCACAGGTGTGAATTAGTTATTTTATTTCTTTGCTGATTTTCTATCTGGTTGATCTGTCCATTGTTGTCAATGGTGTGTTAAAATCTCCTGTTATAATTGTTTTACTGCTAATTTGGTTTTTCATTTTTATATTACTTGATTTATATAACTGCGTGCTCTGGAATTTGTTGCATATATATTTAAGATAGTTATCTCTTCCTCTTGAAGTTTTCCCATAACCAGTATGTAGTGACCTTCTTTATCTCTTCTGATCATGACTGGTTTGAAGTTGACATTGTCTGCAAGCAGAATAGCTACCCCCACTTTTTGGGGGGTCCCTGTTCCATGAAGTATTGTTTTCCATCCTTTGACTTTCAGTCTATGAGTATCCTTTTGTGTTAGATGGGTTTCTTGTAGACATCATATGGTGAATTTTGTTTCTTGATCTATTCTGCCATTCTATTTCTTTTAATTAGTGCATTGAGACCATTCACGTTATTTGTTAAAACTGTTATATATTGGTTTATTGCTGACATGTTATATTTCTGCTGTTGCATCTTTATCTTTCTGTCTTGTTTAATTGTCTGCTTTGTTTAGTGGATTTTTCCTAAGTGTATCTAAACTTTCTTTCAGTATTTTTTGCAGGATTGGCTTAGTTATCATGAAGTTCTTCAGCTGTTCTTTGTCGTGGATGTATCATATTTCTGCATCGATTTTGAAGGACAGTTTTGCAGGGTGCATCAGTCTATGTTGGAAATCATTTTCATTTAGGATGTGAAATACTTCACACCCTGCTCTTCTTGCCTTTATTGTTTGTGTTGAGAAGTCTGCTGTGATTCTGATAGATTTTCCTTTATAGTGATGTGTCTTTTCTCTCTGACAGCTTTTAATATTATATTCTTTTATTCAGTATCTGGGATAGCCATTATTATGTGTCTGGCCATATTTTTATTTTGGTTATGGCTATTTGGAGTTTTATATGCTTCATTGATCTTGATATCAGTTACAAATTTCATGTTTGGGAAATTTTCAGCTATTACTTCTCTACATATCCTCTTCACATCTGTTATGTCGTCTCCTTTTTCATTAATCCCTGTCAATCTTATGTTGTTTTTCTTTGCGTCATCTTGCAGGTATTGAATTATTTCTTGATGCCTTGCTATTTTTAAAAGATCTTTCCTTTCCTGTTCACTGACTGCAATCTTGTCTTCGAGGTCTGAAATTCTATCTTTGCATTCATTGAGGTGAAGTTTTTACAACTTTCAATGGAATTTTTGATTTCCTGTATATCTCTTTGCATCTGTCTTATATATTGTTTTTTTCTTATATTGTTCATCCAGGTATTCTATCTTTTTGTTTAGTTCCTCCAATTTGTTGAGTGTGTCTTCTTTAGATATGTTCTCCTTCATTTCTTATATCATTTCTTCTTTTACCTGAGAGATTATTTCTAGTTAGAATTCCTTTAAAGCTTCCCAGAGTTGCTTCTTTATTTCAGTTGCTATTGTTTCAGGTATTTCACATACATGGAATGTATTTTCTTCTATACATGTGGCTCCTAGGCTTTCTTGGGATGGGCTGGATGTTTGACATTGCATTTGAGTCTTTCGTTTTGTCATTTTCCTATATTTCCCTGTTTCAAGTGTTGTTCCAGAGTTTCCCCTGGGCCTGTTGGAAATTGTCTCTTATGTCCTGGGCTCTTAGGACTCCTCTGCTAGTATAGCTCCCTCCTGGATTAAAAGAGTGTTGCCAGCCTCCTCTCAGGTAGACCTAAAGCTTCCTCAAGCTGCACAGTTTCCCCCCTCTTGTAGCAAAGCTCCAGTGAGGGAAAGAAGACCACCTGGTGTGGTCCACGCAATCACAAATCCTGCTAAGCCCACTCTAGTGTAGCTGCAAGCCTAGTGAACCCCCAACTCCCTACAGCCAGGATCTCATACTCTCCCAGGGATTGGATGTTGTGTAGTCATCCAGATCCTTGGATGGCAAAGCTTCCCAGGCTGATAGCATGTCCCCCTATCGCCTAGGCAGGCCTCAAACCTCCTCAGAAGGGCTGCTCCCTCCTCCAGGAAGTGACAGTAGTGCTGGTGCTCTCCAGGTCAAAAGAAGGTCACAGATGAGACTGAGGCAGGTTCCAGTGGCTCAGCTCAGCTCCCTCCTTCCAGCCGGCAGCTGTGGTGTGCTCCTCCAGTGGGGCAGGTGGCAGGCACAAGTAATTTCTTTCAAATCTGTGCATACCATGCAAAAAAAACACAAAAAAACAAACAAAAAAAAAAAACCAAATACCACAGTCACACAAAAGGAAAACAAAAAAGGAACCAGGCATTTATCATTACAACACAGGTTGTGATGAGGCCAAATATTTGTGTGAGCAATAATGTAATATAGCAGAAGCACTCCTAAAAGCTGGAGTGTAAGCTTGTTTCTATCACTTTTAAGATTTTGTGTTTTAAGTCAGTATGCTAAATGAAGCACTAACGGTACCTTTCTCCTGGTTAAGTGAGTGTGTCTTCTGGATTGGGGCCCTGGAGAGAGGGCTGCACCTCCACTCATGTCTGATGGGTCATACACGTAGTGCTTGCCTTTATCTCTGCACTCTTCCATGCCCTGCTTCCTCGTCAGTCCTGCTCCTCTGTAGCCTTTGGCTGTGATGTTTCTGCATTGGAGCAGTTGGTTGTGAACCACGTCCCCTTGACACTGGAGCCACATTGAAACCATTCAACAATGGCAAGACTGACCAACACACTTTTTTAGGTGACCTCAACAGATGTTCATTGCTGGAACCACATAGTTTCACACCCTACACTGAATGGATTCAATGTCATAAACTTAAAGCTGAATTCTTCATTTAAATTAATAGTGAATCATGAGAGGTGCTAATAAAAACAACCCTGAGATTCCATTGCATTCCAGAAAGAATGGCTAATCTGAAGAAACCAACCAATCACAAATGCTCATGGGGTTGTGGGAAAAAAGCCCCTTCTGCACTTTTGGTGGGAGTGCAGACTGCTGCAACCACTATCATAGTCAGAGTGGAGATTCCTCAAAATGTTAGCATTAGAGGTCCCATTTGAACCAGCTATTCACCTTCTGGGTATCTTCCCAGAGGAGTTAAAAACATTAGCCAGGAATATAGCTCAAAGCACAGTCCTCAACATGCAAAGGGAGGTATAGATTTTAATTCCTAGTACCAAAAATACCCCTAAAAATGACATCACACCACAGCAATATATGTGCACCCTAGTTGACAGCAAAACAATTTCTGACAGTGAAATCTTGGGGATAAACCCAAGTGCCCATCAACCAAGAAGTGGATAAAAGTGACATGCTTTTTTATACAATAGAGTACTACTCAGACATAAACAAGGATAAGTTGGAGACTTAAATGGATGTAACTCGAAATCACACTCATAAGTGAAATAAATCAGATTCACATGTGTAAACATGGTATTGTCTCCCTGATGTGAGAAAGTGAAAGAGTAAATAAAACCTAAAATGTACAATAGATATTGTGAAGTGGGAAGAAATTGTTGAAAAAGAACAGAGAACCTAGGATGGGTGAGGGGTAAGGAAAGAAGTAAAAAGTAAAATAAATACAAGCTAGTTATACTACTACATTTACACTAATTTCAATTCATTGAAAAGAAAAGTTTGTGCCAATATCAACTAGAGAATTTTTATCCACGTCTTGTAGTCTAAGCATGAACTTTAAGAATAACAATCCACAACTTATTAACTATTGCTATTTTCATATTATTTTGTTAGGAAAATTTTTTGCTCTTTTCCATGAAATAAAAAGTTAATGAATACAGAATTACATTATTCTTTATCATGAAGAGAACTGTAGCATTGTCCATAGTGCCAGGAATCTACCAAATGTTTCCTAGAAAGAGATGATAAAACATTTTGAAATATAGTTAGTTTATTCATCTTGAGAAAGGCTTAACACATTTTTAAAATTTTAGGTACTGTGTAATCATTTACCCACTTCTGTTAAAATTAATTTCTTTTATATTCCTCCAAAGATTCATTATGCAGATAATATCAAATTTAACACATCTTACACATTTTAAACTACATTGTTTGTGTATTGCTTCTCTGTAGATTAAAGTTACAGTGTCTCTGCATTGCTGTCCTACTGTGAAGGCCAGCACTCAGCCTGTGTCCACCTCTGAGAATCACAACAAAGGAGCTGCCCCTTTGGGTGCAAAACCAAGGCTCAAAAATTCTCAAATATTTGTTACTACAGAATTGGTTTCAAGACAGAAATTTAATAGCAGAGAAGAGGCATACTCAGTCCAAGGGAAGAAAGGAAAACAGAGCATCAAAAAGAGAACATTTGAGGTAGCTTTCATTTCAGTGTGGGTTTCATAGAAGTTGGAGTTACACAGGTGGAGAACACGGTGGTGGTGTCTGTGAAGAAGAAACACCAAGTAGCTGCTGGCCCCAGCCAGCACCAGGGAGCAGTAGAAAGGGGAAGAAAACCCACCATTTTTCTGACCTCCCGGGCAGATAATAACAGTTGTCACATATTCTACTTTGTGATGTATTCATTAGCACTGATGTGACGATGTGTAGTGAGACTACACTCAGTAAACAACTAAGCCTGGACCACTTGAGGAGACAGCTGGTTCAGAGAGAGTCCTTGGGCCATCCTCTGGTGGGAAACAACCATCTTACAGCCAAAATCATCTAGGAAGGTTCTGAACCTAAAAGCTGCTGTCTTCTTTGGCATTCCTTTGGGAAGAAGCAAGAGGGTATTTGTTAATGTCAAGTGAAACAGAATAATGTACACAGATCTCTTCTCAATGTGTCCAAAAATGCACATATCAAACCTGAGTGCAAATCCAGTTAGAAGAGGAAAAACCATTCCCTTGACCAGGTTCAGAGCATTCCTTTGCAAACAGAAGAATTGTGAACAGGAAAAACCTTACTGGAGAACATAATTAATGAGCATAGGGATCCTTACAAATTATTTCATTCTTACCACTTTTTTGGTGCATGGCATAGCTGCAATCATCTGTAATGATGCAGATGTTTGTATAAAGGATTGTATTTCTTTTTTTCTGTATCTCTTATGGGCCATTACATAGACTCAAAGGCAATTTTGAAGACTAGTACTAAAAATCTGTATTTTCCACTCAGATGTTTTATAGCTCCCTACTATCAGGCCAAAACTACCTGTTCAATCCTGCATGCAATCACAGTATGGTTGAACTGAACCCCAGATTATCCCACCAAGAATGTTTCTGTGTTTTCCTTTAATTCTGTCACAACTTTGTCACTCACCATAAAGACCTGGACTTCATGTGCACTCTGTCTGCCTTTGCCACAGCTCCACAAACACTTGTACAACCCTGTTGCTTTAACTTCTTCAGTGTGTCTCAAATTTGATTGCATTTCTACTTCCACAGCCTTGTACTTTTTCAATATTCTTTTCTATCCATGAATGAGTGTGTCAATTTCAAGGCTTATCTTATACTTATAAGTTTTTTTATGTTTTTGATGCTTACAACTTAATATTCTGACATTTCCAAATCCCATGCTGATTCTTTGATTTGCTGTTCACAAATAATTGGTGGTTCATGTCTTCAGGATCAAGTCAAACTGAATAACGATCTAGACACCCAGTAGTTAAAGCTGACCCAGCTAAAGATGACCGGGAACAAGTCACTTCCTTGGAAATTTAGTGAAGCAAATGAAGCCGGACAGGTGCCCTAGAGCACACACAGTGTCATTCACTGCTGGAGACTGAGCAAAGCTCTGGTTTTCAAGTGAGGGAAATCAGGGGACTCTAAGAAAGCCTGGATGGATAAATTCTGGATGGTGATATTTATCAAAATGGACAAGGTTAGAGTACTAACTGGGTGCCCTGTGCCATTGTTAGATGAGTGCAGCCTATGAATTAGGGATGCCAGTAATCACTGCATGAACAACCGATCAGGAAACATTGAAACCAGATCACGCACTAGGATATCACGGTGGCCTGGGGGCTGTTGCACAACATTGGGAGAGAGAGTCAACTCACGGAACTTTGGGGTCTGCTTTTCCTGGTTCTTTTCCTTAACCTATTGAACAATGAGGGTTAATTGAGATTTCTCATTCGAAGTTGATTTTCATGATTCAAGTCTAAATAACCTTTGTTTTTTCATGCCTATGATTTTGTATTGTATATCTCACCTGGTAATTTATATCAAATTTATACCAACCTTGAAATGCACTTCTACAAGACTTTACCCTCTACTTCTTACTAAATGCATAGGAACTGCTTTCAACTCATGAGCATACTGCATATAGGGTTGTTCACATGTCTATACCAAATGACCCAGAAAGTTCAGTGCACTGGTTATCACCTTCCAGCTCCTCTCCCTGTATTAGCAAGTGGTGATTTAAATGTCTGCATCAAGTATCAGGAAAGTAATACACAATCCTGAAGGACTTCTCAGCAGTCTGTGATGCTAGCTCTATCCAACCCAGAGTCTAATGGCATTAGATAACAAGTCCAGGAATTTAGAACACAGATTTTGGAAACTGTTAGAAAATTCTTGCACTCAAAATGTCTCAAAGCCATGATAGACTTACCAGATTTTTGATGCATTTATCAAATATAATCCTGGCTTTTTCTCTTATATCACACTGGGGATTCCTATTTGTCTCCAGCATTCTCTATATCTTGACAAGATTGCAAACCTCTGAATCAGATTTAGGATTTGTATTTCAGGGACTGACAAGGACTCTTCTTTTTTTTTTCTGATGGAAGGAAATGAAGCTGGGCAGCAGAGGGAGGGAAGACTGTGCTCCCAGATGGTTTTGTTAAAGGCTCTGGTGACCTGTTATAAAGACAGGCTTTGCAATCTGATTGATGGGACCACATCTGGGTCTGACAAGGACAGGGTAGGGTTGGAAGTGCATCCTTATCAGGATCAATTTCTAACCCAAGTGGTGGAGCCATTCTGACATGAGGTCACAATTAAAGTGAGTTACGGAGCTATGTGCTAAATCACAGCCTGAGTACTCACACTGGGGATTTTAAGAGAATGACTACCATGATGATCATGATTATTAACAAGTTTTCCATTAAACCAACCTATAACATGCACAATAGACTATTACAGTGGTAAGGATGCATGCACAAAGGACGCTTTCATGCTAAACACGAGTGTTTATAGGCAATGTCAGTGTGATGGAGAACTGCTGTCCTATACTAAACATATAGAAATGCAGGTAAAATGATGTGAGGAATTTTATGAAAGCCACTGATGCTGACAGTTATGGTGCAGCTAAAATTAAGGGTTGAAGGAAACAGTTTTTCCATGTATCCACAAAATGTCCTATCAATATTTCTAAGTTTTTAAGAAGACAAGGTGAGAAATTTCCTGCAAAACTACCACACAGCCCTCTGATATAAAATTCTGAAAAGGGGGAAGAAATGCACAGGGGTTTCTGAAGTGACATCTATTATAAAACTTACTCTCTATCTAGCTGGTACCAGGTAAATGTTGGGAGCCTTTGGAGCTGGAAACTGACCACACTCACAGGGTGTGTGTCATGGCCAAGGCATGAGCATCCCAAAGAACAAAGAGTATCTAGTACAAACCACATGAAGAAATTGTTTCAGCTAGAAAACATCAAGCCCTTAGACAATCCAAGCCATGGCATTGCTAGACAGTGTGGAAACTGACATCCTTCTGGTATATAAATAAAGGTGCTACACTGGTGGAGCAGTTGCTTTTCTTTCTTCAGAAGAATAAGGGCTCCATCTGACCCCTGCTTTGTCTCTTCTTCATTTTCTCTTGTGGTCCTTCACTCCAGGAAACTCAAAAACCACATAGGTCACAGCAGGTAAAGTCCAAAAAGAGTGAAGTTCCTACAAAATATAGGCACTGACATCACAGCCCTGGTTTAATCAGAGGGATTATTATTCGAGGTTCTGAAGGGAATTTCATGGTTCATGAGAGTAAATCAAGGTTGTCTCAGGTCTACTCACCTTGACAGCTGTGGTACAGATGAGATCTGTATTGATCCTTCTGCAGTGATGAAGATCGTCATGTTCTATTTGCATCATAAAGATTTGCAGCCAAGATTTTAATTTTCACAGTTGTCATTCAGGCCAGGAGTTGTAAAACCTCTGAAAATCTCTGTCTTTCATATGCAGCTTTGTTTCCCTGAACAATTGCTGTATCTATCTGTTCCAGAGGTTATCTCAGTCTCAGTCATGGTTTAACTACTTTAAAAGAAGGATGGCATTGAGGCATTGAGCAACCAGCCCTCTGTCTCCACCTTGTGGTCTTTCTTCACCTTCCCAAGTTTCACAACTTAAAATCAGAATAAGGAGCAGCTTGTGAGGTGTGAGGTGGAGAACACTTCACTTCCCTTTCTCAAGAACTTCTTTAAACAGGAATATAAGCAGTGATCTGCCCGTGGGACACTGCTCTCTGAGGAAGTCCACCTCTCGTTGGGGTTGGAGATGTCACCTCACTGCACCTGTGCACGCTGGCTGCTTGAGGTTACATCCAACCAGGACTTTGCTTTTCATCCAGTAAACCATAACTGATACTCAGATTTCACAGAGATCCATTTGCTTCACTATTAAAAGCCAACAGCATCTACAAAGCTTCAATAACACTTTTGTAATGGATTCACCTACACTCAAATGTGATTCCTCAATTACTCATCCTACATCCAGAACACCTTTCCCCATTCATGATATCAAGAAATAAACAAACGGAGCACAGATCTCAGATGAGCTCAGAGCCACACCATTTGTGTCATGCTTTTCAGAAATGAGAGGAGCACAGCGTGTGTCTTGGTGTCAGGTCCTGGTCACTGGTCACTAGTAACCCCATTATTTCCTGAGAAGTTATGTCCCCTTCCTTACAGATATACCTGTCATGTAATAGAGGTTGACAATACTGAGTCATGAATTAAAATGCTCACCTATACAGGGAGGTGCTATCTGTTTTCAACTGGAGAAGATGTCTATGATGTTAGGTCAGGAAAATGATATCAGTTACTGTCTTATTTACTGTTTACTCACCGATGAGACAAAATAACTGATACCCAAATTTCGGAAAGGAAAGGTTTATTTCTTACAGTTTCTTGAAGTTTTAGTGCATTATCAGTTGGCTCAAAGGCAAGGTGGCAAGGCAGGGCCACACTTCATGGAGGCTGCAAACAACAAGATGAAAACAGACAGGAGAGAGAGACAGCCTTTCTTCCAACATTATACACTGGTTCCACCGCTATGCAGGTGTAGCACTGACACCACCAATCCAACTGCTAGGGATTGAGCCAATCACAATTGCACAATGAAAATGCATGAGGCCTGTGGAAACCAATGTAAACCATGACATTTCATTCATGGCCCCCAAAGACTCATTGACATCCTTTACACAACAGATATTTAGTCCATCTCCAAGAGTTTCCAAAGTCCTAATAATTTCACCATTGCTGAGAAGTCCAAGACTCAAGTTTCCTCCAAAATCTATGGCAAACTTTTAAACTTAAGCACTTGTACATATGAAACAAGTTTAAACAATCTTGAAATTCAAAGGCACAAGATAAATATTACCATTTCAAAAGTTACAAACAGGGGAATATTAAGTATTGGAAGAAAAGTCAGTCCAACATCCAGCAAGGGAACATTAA
Organism: Cavia porcellus; assembly: GCF_034190915.1. NCBI lineage: Eukaryota > Metazoa > Chordata > Mammalia > Rodentia > Caviidae > Cavia > Cavia porcellus. The sequence continues at coordinate 5,731,529 of NW_026947496.1, read as the reverse complement.
GTACTAGAGTTCCATTCTAAAATTTGTTTTATTATTTTTTTATTTTAAATAGATTAAGACAAAGGAGGACATAAAAAAGCAGATCAGAACAGAAAAATTTAAGTAGCACAGTATTGCACCACAAGACAACCCGAAATAACAGTAGCTGCCATAATGTCTCTTTCTTTGTAATAGTTGAGCATACCTTCCCATACAATAGTATCAAACATAACAAAATAGTATAAAACCACTCAAGAGAATGAAAGCATTACAGGGCATTCAAAACCAAATAACAGGAAGTTAACAATGGCTGCTATATTATCTCATTGTCCATAAAAATTTATTTACACTCTCACTCATAATAAAATCCAATAAGAAACAACATGATAGAAACAATGGAAACAGAAGCACAAAAGCATGGTAGGACTTTAAAGCAAGATGATATTAAATCAGCACTGGCTATTATAATGTCTTGTTTTCTTCAAAATATTGTTCATCCCATCACAGATGATAAAATCAGATAATCCAGCATAAAACCATTCCAACTCGTGAATGAAAACATTATAAGGCTTCAAACCAATGTAATGGGGAATCATGATTACCATAAATTTATGTACTCTTACCATTTGTAACACTAAGGAGACTATCTGGTATTTATAATACATGTGTGTTTCGTTTATTTCGCTTATGAATATGGTCTAGTTGCTTCCATTAATTTATAAATATCTCAATGTGATTATTGTTAATTTTTGAGTAGTACCCCATTGTATAAAAATGCCACATGTTTTTTATCCATTCTTCAGTTGATGGACACTTAGGTTGTTTCCAAGATCTGGTTATTGCAAATTCTGCTGCTATAAACGTGAGTGCACATATATCACTGTAGTATGAAGTTTTCAGTTCTTACGAGAATAAGCCAAATATTAGAATAGTTGGGTCAATCCCAGCTTTTTGAGAAATCTCCAGACTGACCTCCACAGTGGTTATAGCAGTCTGCACTCCCGCAACATTGCAGGAGAGTTGCTTCTGCCCCACAGCCTTTCCAGCATATGTTCTCGGTGGTTTCCTTGATCCTGGCCATTCTTTCTGCAGTGAGATGGAAGCTCAGTGTTGTTTTAATTTACGTTTCTCTAATGACCAATGATGATGAACATATTTTCATGTATTTATTTGCCATTTGCATTTCTTCACCTGAGAACTGTGAAATCATCTCAGATGTCCATTTTTGGGTTGGGTCTTTGAATTTTGGGAATCTGATTTTTTTAATTCTTTATGTTTTAGACAGAGTCCATTGTCTGAGGAAGAGTTCACTAAGATTTTGCCAGTTTGTGGATTTTCTTTTCACTATCTTGGAGATTACTTTTCACATGAAGAAACATTTTAATAAGATGTGATCCCAGTTATTCATTCTAGAAAGTATTTCGCGTGTAGTTTGATTCCTGTTCATGAATTCTCTACCTACCCCTATGTCTTCAAGATTTTTACCTACGTTTTCTTCCAATGGATTTAGTGCTTCTGTTTTAATATTCAGATCTATTAGATTTTAGTTTAGTGTATGGTGATAGGCATGTGTCTAGTTTTAGTTTTTGACATATGGAGAGCCAATTTTTCCAACACCATTTATTAAAGAGACTGTCGTTCTTTCAGTGAAAATGTTTGGCTCCCTTATCAAAGGTAAGGTGGTTGATTGTGTTTGTAGTTGTGGTTGAATTTTCTAATCTATTCCGTTGATTTTCAGATCTGTTTTGATTCCAGAACCATGTTGATATTATTGGAGTATGATTTCAAGTCAGGGATTGTGATACCTCCTGCCTTAGCTTTGCTGCTTAGAATTTTCTTTATTATTTTGGGTCTTTTCTGGTTCCAGAAGAATTTTTAGAGTGTTTTCTCTAGGTCTATGAGGTATGTTGATGGTATTTTCATTGGGGTTGCATTGAGAGAATCCTATTTTCAAAATATTCATTCTTTTTATCCATGAACAAGGGATGTCTTTCCATTTTCTGACATCCTCTTCAATTTCTTTTTTCAGACTATTATAATTCTCCCTGTATAGAGGTTTTACTTCTTTTGTGAGATTAATTCTTACATGTTTATTTTTTGGATGCTACTGTGAAGGGTGTAGTTTCTCTCATTTCTCTCTCAGTGATTTTGTTGTTAGTGTATAGAAATGCTACCTATTTTTTGAGTATTGATTTTGTATCCAGATACAATTTATTTATTTATTATATCTAGGAGTCTTTCAAGGGAGTTTGGGGGCCTTCTATTTAGAGTATCATGTCTTCTGAAAATAATGATAATTTATCTTCCTGTTTTCCTATCTTTACCGCTTATTACTCTCTATTGTCTAATTGCTCTGCTTAGTATTTACAGTAGTATGCTGAATAGGAGCAGTGATAAGGGACATCCTTGTCTTGTGCCTGATTTTCAGGTAAAGGCATTCAGTTTTTGGTCATTTAATATGGTGCTGGCTGTTGGTTTGCCATAGATGGCCTTTTTCATATTGAGGTAAATACCATCTATTCCAATTTTATGTAAGGTTCTTATCATGAATGAGTGTCAGACATTGGCACAACCTTTTTCTACGTCTATAGAAATGATCATGTGATTCTTACTTTTGGCTTTATTTTATGGTGGATTACATTTGTTGCTCTGTATATGTTGAACCATCCCTGCATGCCTGGGATGAATCCCACCTAATCATGGTTTATAATGTTCTTGCTGATTTGCTGCATCCTGTTTGCCAATATTTTACTGGAATTTTTTTTGCATCTATGTTCATTAGGGAGATTGGTCTGTAGTTCTCGTTTTTACTTGGGTCTTTCTCAGGTTTTGGTACTAGAGTAATATTTGCCTTCAGGAATGGCTTAGGAAGAATTGCTTCCCTTTCAATTTCATTGAAGATTTTGAGGAGTGTCGCCATTAAGTCTTCTTTGTATTTCTTGTAGAATTCCACAGTGAATCTGTCTGGGCCTGGGCTCTTCTTTGTAGGTAAGGACTTAATTCTGTTTTCAATTTCATTAGTAGAAATTGGGTTATTCAGCTGTTTCACACCTTCTTGACCTATCTTTGGTACATCATATGTTTCTAGGAATCTGTCCATTTCTTCAGTGTTTTCAAACCTATGACAGTAGAGGTTTTTGAAATAGGTGTTGATGATCTTCTCTATTTCCACATTGTCTGTAGTGACTTCACTTTTTTTCTTTATTGCATGAATTGAGCTTTTTTTCCCTTTTTAAAATAAGGTTGGCTAGGGCCTTATCAATTTTATTTATTCTTTCAAAGAACTAACTCTTTGATTCATTGCTTCTTTGGATTGTTTTCTTAGTCTATATTGTAGTTATTTTTGCTATGATTTTTATAATTTCTTCCCCTCTTTTGGCTTTTGTTTTGACTTGCTCTTCTTTTTCTAGATGTTTTAGGTAGTATCAGGTTGTTTATTTTTATTTGTTCTGTTTTCCTGATGTGGGAACTAAGTGCAATAAATTTTCCACTGAGAACCACTTCCACTGAATCCCACAAATTCTGGTAATTTGTATTTGTATTTTCGTGTGCTTGTAGGTATTGTTCAATTTCTTCTTTAACTTCCCCTGTGACCCACTCTTTGCTCAGGTATGTGCTAATTTCCATGTGCTTGTGGTATTTATGCAGTTTCTTTTATAATTAACATCTAGTTTCATTATGCTGTGATCGAATAACATGCATGGAATAATTTCAAATCTTTTTTATTTAAATTTGTTCTGTGAGCTAGTATATGGTCTATTTTAGAGAATGTCCCATGCACTACTGAGAAGAATATATATTCTGATATTGTTTGATGTAACACTTCATATTTCTATCAAGGCCGTTTGTTCACAGGTGTGATTCAATTCTGTTATTTCTTTGCTGATTTTCTGTCTGGTTGATCTATCCCTTGGTGTCAATGATGTGTTAAGGTCTCCTGCTATAATTGTGCTATTGTTTATTTGATTTTTCATTTCTGTTAGTACATACATTTTGTAACTGGGTTCTATGCAATTTGGTGCATATATATTTAAGATTGTTATCTCTTCCTCTTGAAGTTTTCCCCTAACTAGTAGGTGTTGATCTTCTTTATCTCTTAGCATCATTCTTGGTTTGAAGTTCACATTGTATGCAAACAGAATAGCTGCCCCTGCCTTTTTTGTGTTCCTGTTGCATGCAATATTGTTTTCCATCCTTTGACTTTCAGTTTATGAGGTTCTTTTAGAGTTAGATGGGTTTCTTGTAAACAGCATATGGTTTGATGTTTTTTGGGTTTTTTTTGATCCATTCTGCCAGTCTGTTTATTTTAATTGGTGAATTGAGACCATTTACATTAATGGTTAAACTATTATAGATTGGTTTATTGTTGACATGTTATCTTTCTGCTGTTGCATCTTCATTTTTTCCATTCTGTTTAACTTTCTGTGTGCTTACTGGATGTTTCCTATCTCCATCTAGACTGTCTTTCACTATTCTTTGCAGGTTTAGTTTGGTGATCATGAAGTTCTTTAGCTGTTCTTTGTCATGGAAGCTTTCTCCATCCATTTTAAAGCACAGTTTTTCAGGATACATCAGTCTAGGTTAGAAAGCATTTTCCTTTAGGATCTGAAATACTTCACTCCCTGCTCTTCTTGACTTCATTGTTTGTGTTGAGAAGTCTTTTGTAATTCTGATAGGTTTTCCCTTGTAGTTGATCTGTCTTTTGTTGCTAACTGCTTTTAATATTCTATTCTAATTTTGGATTTCTTGAATGGTGGTTATTATATGCCTGGGTGTAGTTTGTTTTTGGTTATGGCTATTTGAAGTTCTACATGCTTCACTGATGTTAGTTTCCATTCTCATGTTTGGGAAATTTTCAAGAGTTACTTCTGTAAATTACCTTTTGATATCATTTGTGTTGTCTCCTTATATTTCATTTTCCCTATCAATCTTTTTGTTGTTTTCTTTGTTTTTTGCAGCTGGTGAATGGTTATTTCCTGATTCCTTGTTACTTTTAAAAGATATTTCCTTTCCTGTTCACTTGCTGCAATCTTGTCTTTGAGGTCTGAAATTCTGTCTTCAGTTTTCTTGAGGCAGTTTTGAAAACTTTCAATGCAATTTTTGATTTCCTGTATCTCTTTGAATCCATTTCATGTGTTCTGTTTATTTTGTATATTGTTCATCCAGGACTCTATATTTTTGTTTTGCTCCTCTAATTTTTTAACTGTCTTCTTTAGATGTGCTTAGCATCTCTTTCATTAATTTTTTCATTTCTTCTTTTACCTGAGAGACTATTTCTAACTTGAATTCCTTTAAATCTTTCCAGAGTTTCTTCTTTATTCCCATTGCTATTATTTCAGGTATTTCAGGTGCATGACATATGTTTTTTCTGTGTACTTGGCTCCTAGGCATTCTTGGGATGGGCTGGAAGTTTTAGATTGCATTTTGGTCTTTTGTCTTGTCATTTTCCTATATTTCCATGATTCAAGTGATGTTCCACAGCTTTCTCTGGGCATGTTGAAAATCATCTCCTTACCCTCAGCTCCTGGGACTGAATGGAGGTTGCTGAGTGTGGTCCAGTCAGACCCAAAGGACCTCCTGTGTCACCTCCAGTGTTCCGGGAAGCTGGGAGACTAACCACTGTGGATGCTGGTCCAAACCTGTACCCACACAAGCACCAAGGCAACAGAACACACTTCATGTGCCCACATCTCCCCTGATTGATGCCTAGCTCACTGGGCATGGTCTAGTTAGACTACAAATCCTCCAAAGCCTAGTTTAGTGTGGCTGGAAGCTGAACGGGTCCTTGACTAATGGGAATGATGATCTTAAACTCTCCCAGGGCCTGAGCTCCTTTAAAGGAACTCACCTCCAGCAGCCCACTTCCCCTGATAGAAATAAAGTCACTTCTCTGAACTCTCAGCATTTGAAGCAATTTGGTTGCAAGCTCCAAAAGGCTTGGGTAATTCCTTCCCCACTGAACTTCCAGGGTTTTCAGCTCCTGTAACTTCTTTCGTAAGCCCTCTCTATTTGCTTTTTGCAGCTTTCCTTGGATTAATTCATGTTCCTGGTTTTCAAAACTTCTGGAGTCTCCACTGCATCTTTGGCTTCACCCTTACATCTTTACAAATTGCCCTCTCAAGGGCACACTGTTTGTCCTCCCAGGCCCTTTGCAATCGAGGTGGAAGTTGTCTTTTCCTCAGAATTTGTGCATTTTCCTTTCATCTTAAGTCAGCACCATGTGGAGGGCACAAAGGTTTGCCGCCCACTGGAGCAGTGCCAGGCTTCTATCTCTCTTGGCTGTAGGGTTCCAGTGCCTGGGTCACTGGGCTCTGTTTACCTGATTGTGAGGAAAACCTTCTCTATGTTGCCACCATTCTGGAACCTCATGTGGCTGCCCCCATTCTGGAAACTAATGTGGCCTCTGTCGCCATTTGGGGGCATGGTGCTCTAAAGATTTCTCCTCTGAGCAAGTTTTTTTCATTTCTGCAGTTTTGAGGTTGCACAGGATGAAAACCCACTGCTTCCTGGTATTCCCCTTGGCCATCTTTCTCATTTCTCTCTTCCTTCTCAGCAATCAAATTCTCAGCTCTAACTTTAAAATCCACAGCTTTACTGGGGTTTTACTTCTTGCCAAACTCACAGCATTTTAAATTATCCTGCTGAGCTCTTTGTTCTTTATGTGCAACATATAGCTGGCCAAAATCCCCCTACAATAGCCATGTCACAGCCCCAAGATTTGAGTACCTTGAAATTTCCTTTGCCAGATTAATTAGTCCATTGCCCTTAAACCCATTCTCAGGCAAAATCTCTGGGCATGAGCAAAATGCAGACAAAATTTCTGCCAAGCTGTAACACACATCATGGGGAGTCCAACAATGAACGCAGTCCTTCTTCACAGCAGAAGACCAAGCCTGGTCTTTACCATGAGGCTTTCTATCAGCCTTCTGGTCTCGTGAGCCCTGACCTGAATCTCCTCTATGAAACAGCCTAAGCTGTTCCAGCTCTGTGCATCCAGGTGACATGTCCAAACCTTTCAAAACTCTGCCCACAAGTCATTTCCAAAGATTCTTGATACCACGTGTAAAGTCACAACAATACCCCCACTCCACTGGTATTAAATTCTGTCTTAGTTTTTACTAGTCACTGAGACAAAATACCTGATGCCTAAAGTGGGGTAAGGTAAGGTTCATTTTTTACCATTTTTGGATGTTTCAGTCCATTATCCATTGGCTCCAAAGCAAGGTGGCATCCTGGGGCCACATTCCATGGTGGCTGAAAACAACAAGGCAGAAACCAGGAAGAGAGAGAGACATACCTTCTTCCAGCCTTTACACTGTATGCTAGCTCCACTGCTCAGCAGGTGAAGCACTGAAACCAATCCAAGCCCTAGAAAATGAATCAATCACAAATGCACTGTGCAAATGCATGAGGCCTGGGGGCCACTAACACAAACCATGACAGTTACTGAAAATTCTCTTCACATTCAGATTGTAGTTATAAATATCATCCCTTCCTAAATGGACAAAATCCTCCTCAAGAATGGGGATAGTATAATGCTAGTGGAGAAAAGCTCACAATAAATGCAGAGCATCTTATTTTGTGAAAATGTAAAGAATTGCTCAAATGCTGATCGATGGAGAGGAGGAGAGAGGCCTATCTTGCAAGTTTGAGAAAACATGATAATCAATGTGATAGTGATTTTAACTACTACAACATTTTGAAACATTGAGAATCTATTTGGTCACAATGGAAATGAAAGAATGAGAGATAAAGGAAAATTTCAACTTCCACCAAAAATGGAACAAGTGTGTAGGGAAGAATGAAATTGTAAACTGGGCTCAGCAACTATTGTATGATAAACTCCTCAGCAGGAATAATGAGGCTAAAACTACTGGGTGAAATCCAGGTACAAGAAAACATTAACAGTATCTCAAAATGCCTCATGATAAGGGTTGTTAACATCACTGACTCACATTGTTTCATGATGTTAGTCTCAAAGTGAGCATAGTGGACCATGAACCCTGGCAGTAGCCTGGGCTCAGCACCCACAGCCTTGCACGGAGGTGCTCTGGTCTCATACCTAGGGCACCACCTGAGAAGACCACAAAAGCGTATCAGAGAAGCTCAGAGGACAGGGTAGAACCACCCCAGGCTTTCCAAGCTATGGAAGTAATAAAACAGCAAGAAAGACTCTGAAGATTTTAATAGATAAAATTACCCAGGAAGCAAGACACCAAATGTGCATATGTCACATGGTTTTCAGTTGTCTTTTGGTATAAATGGTGCCATCTGGAATGTTGTCTATAGAATCTAATCCTACTTTTAATCACCAGACTGCATAAAGACAGCATTTTGCTTTTATGAAATAACAATTTAAATATTCAGAATTAAAGTGAAATAACCATGATAGGAGACATATTAAACAAAACATTTTTGATCAAAAGTGGCAAGTGCTATGGTTTGTATCTAGAGACACTGAAAGCCTCATTCAGTCATAGAGGTGGTTAAGTCTAGCTTTGGTGATTGGTTGATTGTTTAGCACTGGGATTGACAGTTTCAGTGCTACATTTACCCAACAGCAGAGCCAGAATACAATATAAGGGAGAGAAGAAGGCTCAATTCCTTCTCCTTCTCTCTGTTTGTGGCCCCAGTGAATGTTTGCCTCTCAGCAATGCCATCTTTCCTTGGAGCCAGCTGAACATGGACTGAAATATCCACAAAAATGTAAGCTAAATAAACCTTCACTTCACTAATTTTGGGCATCAGATACCTTGTCTCAACAATAAGAGAAAAGTAACAAAGACAGAACTGGATACCAGTGGAAAGGGGGCATTGCTGTCACTGTACCTGAACACGTGGTTCAAGAATCTTTCAAAAGGCTTGTAGGAAGAGTTTGGAAAGGTTCAGCAATGTTGCCTGAATGCATAGAGCTGGAGTAGCTTAGGTTGTTCTGTAGGGGAGATTGGAGTCAGAGCTCAGGAGACCAGAAGGCTGATAGAAAGTCTGCCAGTAAATTCCAGGCTTGGAAGTTTTCTGCTGGGAAGAAGAACTGCATTGGTTGTTGGACTCCACACAGAGTGTGTTATGGCTAGGAAGAAAGTTTGTCTGCATTTTTTTGTGTCGAGAGACTTTGCCTGAGACTGACATTAAGGATGGCAGACTGATTGATCTGGCAGAAGAAATTTCAAAGCAATCTAATGTTGAGGTGTTGGGATGGCAATTTTTTGGAGATTTTAGCCAGATTTCTGTTGTGAATCAAAAGCAAAGAGCCCAGCAGGACAATTCAAAGTCTTGTGAGTCTGATCAGAACCTGTGGACTGTAAAGAAGGAGCTGAGACTTCAATTGCTAAGAAGTAACAGAAAATAAGAAAGATGGCCTTGGTCATCACAGGAAGCAATGATGGGTCTCCACGCACTGCAGCCTCAAAAACCCTGCTTGGAGGAGAGAATGAAAGAGTACCATGCTGCAGAATGGCAATGTAAGCCACATGAGGTTCCAAAATCAAGACAGCCACACCAGGCTCCACAACAGCAGTGACATAGAGAATCTGTTCCTCACAATCAGCTTGAGCATGCCCAGGAACCCAGTCACTCAACTCTTACAGCCAAGAGAGAGAAAACCTTGGCCACTGCTCCAGATGGCAAGAGGCCTTGGCAGGATCCATGTACCAGTGGTTTTAAGTTAATGGAGAATGCACAAGTTCTGAGTTCAAGGCACCTTCCACCCCAATTGTGGGAGACCAGGCAGTTTGCCTCTGAGAGGGCAATGTGTGAAGCCAAAAGTGCAGTGGAGAACCCAAAAGTTTGAAAACTCCAGGAGTGTGACTTACCTAAGTAAAGCTGCAAGGATTGAGCAGAGTGAGCCTAAGAAAGAAACTATGTGAGCTGAAACCCGTGAATGTGCCCTGGGTGTGGAGTCACTCAAATATTTTGGAGCTTGCAACCAGATTGCTTCACATGTTGAGTGCAGAACTCCAGGATTCAGTGTTTGCCCTGCTGGGTTTTGGATTTCTTTGGTCTCAATCTTTTGTATACTCATGTTTGTATGTTGGGAGCCGCGTCTGTGATAGCTCGCCTTGCGCGGCGGACGTGCGGCCTGTGGTAAAGAGCAAAGCCTGAGGTAGATTACCCCTCCCATCGAATATGTTAGCTTCCTGCTTACCGCGTAAACAACCCGCTCAACAATATAGTCTGCCTGGCAACTGATGATGTTAGCCAATCAGCTTGCCTTGCTTACTTTAACATGATTGGACACTGTACCCGTATATATACCGGTGCCACCCCTGGGCGGAAGAAGAAGCCAGGTAGAAGCCCAGAAGTAAAAGCCCAAAAGGAGCCGCGGAGAGCGGACCGGTAGAGGCTTTGGGGCAGACTGAAGCACAAAAGGAGCCGCGGGGAGCGGACCAGAGGAGGCTTCAGCTGGGAGAACCCAGGGCAGGCTGTACGGAGAAGGAAAATAAAAAGAAAAGGTTGTCCACTACCAGACTTTGTCGTGTGTCCTTCCTGCCGGCCGGGAGCGGACATCGACATTTGTACCTTTTGAAATGACAATTTTATCTTGTGCCATTGTATGGGGAAGTGTTTTAACTTCATATTCATTAGTCCAGGGCCTTGCAGTTTAGAGTTTGCCTTAGATCTTGGCAGAGACTTGGGACTTGGACTTTTTAGGATTATTGAAACTGTTAGGAAGTTACCAACACTAGGAGATGGATTCAATAATTTTACATAAAGGATATGCATGAGTCTTTGTGAGTCCAAGGCAGAAAGTTATGATTTGTGTCTAGGTGCCCCCTAAGCCTCATGTAGTCATGGAGGTGGCTGAATTTAGTGTTTGCAATTGGTTAATTTTTGAGCATTGGTATTGGTGATGTGAATGCTGCACTCACCCAAGGTGGAGCTACACCCAAACAATGCTGGAGCTGCACCCACTGAGGCTGCAGCTATGAAGCCAAAAAAGGCATATTTCCTCCTCTTTTGCCTTGTTTGAACCTGTTGATTATGACTGACATCAACAGCTGCCCCTCTGCCATGCAACCCTGTTCTGGGTTGAGCTGTGTATGGATCAAAAACTCCAAAAAATGTGAGATAAATGAACCTTTCCTTCCCTAATTTTGGACAGCAGGTAGTTTGTCTCATCAATGATGGTAAAGTGACCAAGACAGCAAGTACTTAGCAAGACAATATTCACTGAGTGTATTTTAAGGAAAACTTTCTGATGGAAATACAGGGGCACCATGGTATGAACACACCAAAGGGATGTCCCACATGCTATGTGTCTGCAGTTCTATCCAACTGCAGACCAGCAGGGAGAGGACATAACTGTGCCCCAGTCATGGAAATAGAGGAGAGAAGAGATTTCCCCTGGTGAAGCCCAGGCTCATGACACTGACATCTTGACAGCAAAGAGAGTCATCCAGGAGCCCTGGGACTCAGGAGGGATAACAGGACCTGGCTGAGTGCCTCTAAAGACTTCACCTTTAGCCGGCAGGACAGACCTCACAGGAAAGCACTCTTGCCTCTATGGCCTACAGCTGCCCTGGCTGCAGAAGAGGAGCTATAGGAGAGAGGGTTGGGCTTGGTTGAGTGGGAAGAGAGAAGGGACTGAGCCCTCCAGTCACGTGTAGAAGAAGCAGGCACCAGGACATGGGGAGAAGACGTCTGTCATTACCAGCTGTCACCCACAAACCTCACCTCTAGGTCGCTTTCTATTTAAAAGATCCATCTTCTTTCATTTTTATTATTTGTTTGAAAGCTGTTTCCACATCCAGATTCTTTTCACACCACAGGCAAATCTGACCAGTAGCTAGAAGACCAACCAGCGAGGCCAGTCCACTCCCAGGTGAAGGTACACACAGGCAAAGGCATGACCAGGGGTGTTGAAAATTGTGAAGCAGCAGGGAGGAGTCAGCAGTTAGTGAATTAAGTCAACCAGTATTGAGCTTTGAAACTAGAAATGTGGAATAGTAGCAGGTTGGTCCACCACTGCATACCACAGAGCTCTGGAGAACTCCACCAACAACCAGCCCCAGGCTTCACGGGCACAGGTCATCTCCACACCCAGTACACATTCCAGAGCAAAGTTGGTTGAACTACACAGCACATTTCTAACACATTACCTGGCCACTACAACAGATCTGTTGAAATGATAAAAATTTTAAGAATTTCATTCTACTCACTTTGGCTGATTGGTTATCCTCTTTTCATCACGTTGAGTGTTGCTGTTTTGCTTTGTATTTTGTGGTTATTTTGTTTTTGGTTTTGATCTGTTTTTTTCTTTCTTCTTTCTTTTTTTCAGTGTTTAGTTTCTTATGTTCCATTTTTATTTTCCACACTAACCTTTCTTTCTTTCTTTACTCTACCAAATCTTGAATTTATTACACTTTCATATGAGTAAATCTTGTCTGTTCTCATTACTTACCTCAATAATCTTTTGTTTTCTCTGTCATTTTTTTTCACATGTACTTTAGTTCCCCAAACTTTGCATGCTCATTCTTTGACCTGCATACTACTAATTTTACTATATTTGACTGTATTCATCTCTTAATCCTGTCCCCTAACCCTCCTAACAGCTCCCACACTGAAACAGGGTAACGTCATGCCACTAAGGCAACAAGGGTATGGTATATGCTGAATTTTGTTAAAAACAGTATAATTTTCTCCTGTAGTTGGGGGAATCGGTTAATATATACACAGTTTGTAAGTAGCTAAGCTCTACTTGAAGCTATTCTTATTGCTAACTTTGCTACTTTGGTCAGGATCCTATACAAGTTACAATCAGTTTTTCTCCCATTTATAACAACACTGTGATTGTATGAGGTCATGAACATCATCATAGGCCAGTATGAAAGGACTGAGTGCTGAGCCAAATAGCAAGTATTGTTCATTGAACAACTGGGAAAGTAGGATCTTGGGATAGACATAAAGAATTGCTTATATATAGAAAACATCCTTGAAGAACACACATCCCCTATGGAAGCCTTGATTCTAGTAATAAAGCAATTTTCCATTAGAAATCAGCAAGCATAAACACAAAAAAATGAAATAAAAAATAGAAAGTGACAAGAAACAGAAGTAAAATATACCCCAAGACTTCCTGCTTACCCAGGACAAGGCTAGAACCCAGGAAGATGAGTAAATTGGAAGCCAAATAAGTGAGCAGTCTGATATGATAATGACAGAAGCAAAAAAATACAAGTGAAGAAGCTACTGACAAAAAATCTCTCAGGTACAAAAGGAAATGATGCTCAAATTGAAAGATATAGAGTAGACACAGATAAAATTATAAGAGTTTAGAACAATGATGGAAACTATGAATGTCCAGCATAGGAAAGAAATGGAATCCATCAAACAGATCCAAACAGAAATCCAAGAGATTAAAACCTCAATAAATAGTATACACAACAGGTTGAATGGAGGTGAAAAAGAATGTCAGATCCTGAACACAGAAATTACTACTATTGACCATATGAAAAAAGATATCTGAAAATTATCAAACAGCCACAAAATAATCATTGACACTCAGCCACCTTATCTTTAACCCTAGCTAAGCTGTTCTTCACTGGAAGAAACCACACGGATGCTGGAAGAACTAGCTGTCTTTACACCAAACTCTAAACCTGTCTATCATTATGCACTAATCTAAAATCAAAGTGGATCAAAGACTTGAACGTTAAAAGAGAAACACTAGATCTTCTGGAAGAGACAATAAGCAGAACTCTTGACAATGTGCATGCAGGCAAATATTTATGAACAAAACCTCATCTGCATAAGAAATGAGGCAGAGTAAATAACTGGGATTTCATTGTATAAAAAAAAACTTTTTCACAACAGCAATGAAAAAATGACCAAGAGTGTGAAAAAACTACCCACCGAGTGGGAAAAATTACAGCTAGTTGTCCCACAGACAAAGAATTTCTATCTACAAAATATAAGGAACTGAAAAAAATATCAGCACAATTTAAATTTAAAGACCTAATTCAATAATGAATATTTTCTATAAATACACACGTATCAGATGAAGAAATACAAGTGGAAAGTAAACATATGAAACAGGGTTCAACATCACCGGTTATTAGCAAGGTACAAATTAAACCAATGCTAAGATTCCAGCTCACTCCAGAACAAATGGCTAAAATCAAGAAACCAACAAATAACAAATAATGAAGGGGTTCTGTGGAAAAAGGAAAGTTCTGTCTTGTTTGTAGTCTAGTACGACCACTATGGAAATCAGTACAGAGACTCTTCAGAAATTGGGTTAGATATCCCATTTGACCCAGGTTTTCCATTTCTGGTATTTTTCCAGAAGAATTCAAAGCATCATACCATGTAATATATGCCCACCCATATTCATAGAAACATAGTTTGTCATAGGTAAATCTTGGAAACAACCCAAATACCCATCAGCCAAAGAATGAAAAAGAAGATGTGGTTTGTTTTATATGATGTAATAGTACTACTTGGCCTTAAAGGATAAATTTGAGCTATTTCAAGATATATGTATGCAATTTGAAACCAAAGTTTTAAGTGAAATAAATTGGATTAACATGAGTAAACATTGCATTGTTTCCTTGCTGTGAGAAACTGAAAGAGTAAATGAGGACCAAAATATAAGATATTGTGAAATGGGTAGTATTTGTTGAAAAGTAAAGAAAAATAAGGCAGTAGGAAGGGTGAAACAAGGAAGGGAAAAGGTCAAAAAAAGATTTTAAAAAGATTAAGATGGGAACAAAGCTTTGTAAATTGAGAGGGGAGGATGAGTTGAAGTAAGGAGAGAGGATTGAGAAAAATAGAGATTAAAATATATCATGTACAAATTCACTATGATGAAAATGATCATTCTGTATGTCTCAGGTGTACTGATAAACCTAATTATACATAAAAACATAAATGGCCAGTATATCTTTTCATTAAAATCTTACATGTAAAATAAATATGAAGAAGTATTAAAATTTCACACGTGCAAGAATTTCACTCAAGTATGTTGATAACAAAATAGGATTGAATTTCAGATGCAAAACCTTTTATTAAAATACTCTGTTCTCTCTGGGACATATTTTACTTATTTGAATTTTAAAAGATGCATTAAATTTTAGGTTTTAACTCTGTATTAGCTGATACATAGATTTGTCTATAAAAAAGAATAATCAAAAAACATTGGGAAAGCTATGAGTCATTTTGATTGATTAACTCAAATACATTCTTTGTATTGTATCAGTTGTGTTACTCCTGTAGTTTTAGAGGTTGCAAATAAACACAAATGTAAAAGTCAATGAAATATTTATAATCTAAGAATAAAATATTATGCATCATGATCAAATTTATGATGCAAAAAAATTTGACATATGCAAATTAACAATAATAATACATCACTTTGATATGGAAATCTTCAAATTATCTCAATAGACAAGATAAAAGCATTGAACAAAATTCTGCTTTCTTTCAAAATAAAGTCTTGCAAATACAAGGTATAGAAGTTTCTTACCTCACTGTACTACAGTCCATCCACCATCAGGATGTTACTGAACAGAAAAAATAAAAGCATTTCTGCTGAAATGACAATTAACACAAGGGATCCTCACTGTTATGTGATATACTACTTTATTTTTTAGTCTGACCTATTGTGCGAAATAAACACTTTGCAAATATTTAAGAAAGAAATCAAATCATCTTGTTTGGAGATGAAATGTTTCCTGGAATATTCTATAATTGCCAGCAGACTTTTTCATCAGATAAAACACGTTAAGCAATGAGCCAAATTTTAAAATCAACGTAAAAATCAATGGCTGTTTTATACACCAGTAAAAATTTCATTAAGAAAATCATTAAATAAATAGTTCCACTTTCAATATATTCAAAAAATGTCTGGAAATGAACTGAATCCAATTTAGTAAGAGACAGCTGCAATGCATATTCTTAAGCACTGTAAAGAATGAAGAAGAAACTAGGCAAAAGAAAGGCCACAAATACTCATGGGCCAGCAGGATTGTTATGGTGAAAATAATCAACTTATCTAAAGCAATCCACTGAGACAAAGTAATGCCATCAAAATTATGGTGATGAAAAATTGGAGGAACTAAACAAAAAGATAGAATCGCTAGACGAGCAATATAAGAAACAAACAGAATACATAATGCAGATGCACAGAGATATACAGGAAATAAAAAACTCCACTGAAAGTTGTAAAAACCACCTTAATGAAAGTGAAGATAGAATTGCAGACCTTGAAGACAGGATTGCAGCTAGTGAACAGGAAAGGAAAGATCTTTTGAAAATAACAAGGAATCAGGAAACAACTCAACAACTGCAAGACGATGCAAAGAAGAATAACATAAGAATGATAGGGATTAATGAAAGAGAGGGAGACAACATGAAGGATGTCAGGAGGATATTTAGAGAAGTGATAGCTGAAAATTTCCCAAGCATGAGATCAGAAACTGACATCAGGATCAGTGAAGCCTATAGAACTCCAAATAGTCATAACCAAAATAAAACTGCACCCAGACATATAATAATCACCATCCCTGAAATCCAACACAAGAATAGATTATTAAAAGCTGTCAGAGAGAAAAGACAGATCACTTATAAAGTAAAAACCTATCAGAATCATAGCAGACTTCTCAGCACAAACGATAAAGTCAAGAAGAACATGGAGTGAAGTATTCCAGATCCTAAAGCAAAATGATTTCCAACCTAGACTGATGTATCCTGAAAAACTATCATTCAAAATAGATGGTGAAATACGATACTTCCATGACAAAGAACAAGTGAAGAACTTCATGAACACCAAACCAACCCTGCAAAAAATACTGAAAGTCAGTTTAGATACACAAAGGAAAAAACCACTAAGCAAAGCAAATAATTAAACAGAACAGAAAGATAAAGATGCAACAGCAGAGAGATAACATTCCTACAATTAACCAGCATTTAACAGTAATAACCATTAATGTAAATGGTCTCAATGCACCAATCAAAAGAAACAGACTAGCAGAATGGATCAAGAAACAAAATCCAAACATATGCTGTTTGCAGGAAACCCATCTAACCCAGAAGGATACTCACAGACTGAAAGTCAAAGGATGGAAAACAATTCGTCATGCAGCAGGAATCCAAAAAAAGGCAGGAGTAGCCATTCTGTTTGCAGACAACGTGAACTTTAAACCAACAATGACCATAAAGGACAAAGAAGGTCATTACATACTCATAAGAGGAAAACTCCAAGAGGAAGAGATAACTCTTAAATATATACGCACCAAACTCCAGAGCACCCAGTTATATAAAACAATTATTAACAGAAATGAAAACTCAAATTATCAGTAACATAATTGTAACAGAAGACCTTAATATGCCATTGACACCTGGGGACAGATCAACTAGACAGAAAATGAGCAAAGAAATAACAGAACTGAATCACACCTGTGAACAAATGGGTTTGATAGACATATACAGAACGTTCCACCCAACAACATCAGAATACACATTCTTCTCAGCATTACAAGGATCATTTTCTACAATAGACCATATATTAGCTCACAGAACATATTTAAACAAATGCAAAAGAGTTGAAATCATCCCTTGCATATTATCGGATCATAGCGCTCTGAAATTAGAAATTAATGATAAAAGATACTGCAAAAATCCAGCAAACACATGGAAACTGAATAACACACTCTTGAGTAATCAGTGGGTCACAGAAGAAATTAAAGAAGAAATTAAACAATACCTAAAAGAAAATGAAAATGCAGATACAACTTACCTGAATCTCTGGGATGCAATGAAAGCCGTCCTGAGAGGAAAATTTATTGCACTGAGTTCCCACATCAGGAAAACAGAACGAATACAAATAAATAACTTGATGCTACACCTCAAACAGCTAGAAAAAGAAGAGCAAGTCAAGCCCAAAGCCAAAAGAAGAGAGGAAATTATAAAAATCAGAGCAGAAATCAATGCAATAGAGACTAAGAAAACAATCCAAAGAATCAACGAATCAAAGAGTTGGTTCTTTGAAAGAATAAATAAAATCGAAAAGCCCCTAACCAACCTTATTTTAAAAAGGGAAGAAAAAGCTCAAATTCATGCAATAAGAAATGAAAAAGGAGAAATCACTACAGACCCAATAGAAATACAGAAGATCATCAACACCTATTTCGAAAACCTCTACTCTCAAAAGTTTGATAACACAGAAGAAATAGACAGATTCTTAGAAGCATATGAAGTACCAAAGCTAGATCAAGAGGATGTAAAACTGTTGAATAACCTAATCTCTGCTAATGAAATTGAAAATGTAATTCAGTCCTTACCCACCAAGAAGAGCCCAGGCCCAGATGGATTCACTGCAGAATTCTACAAGAAATACAAAGAAGACCTAATGCCGACACTCTTCAAACTATTCAATGAAATTGAAAGGGAAGCAATCCTTCCTAAGTCATTCCTGGAAGCAAATATTACTCTAGTACCAAAACCGGAGAAAGACCCAACTAAAAAAGAGAACTATAGACCGATCTCCCTAATGAACACAGATGCAAAAATCCTCAATAAAATATTGGCAAATAGGATCCAGCAAATCATCAAGAAGATTATACACCATGACCAAGTGGGATTCATCCCAAGAATGCAAGGATGGTTCAACATACGCAAATCAATAAATGTAACCACCATATCAATAAAGCCAAAAATAAGAATCACATGATCATTTCTATAGATGCAGAAAAAGCCTTCGATAAGGTCCAACATTTATTCATGATAAGAACTTTACAGAAAATTGGAATAAATGGTCTTTACCTCAATATAATAAAGGCCATTTATGACAAACCAACAGCCAGCATCATACTAAATGGCCAAGAATTGAAAGCCTTTACTTTAAAATTGGGCACAAGACAAGGATGTCGTTTATCACCACCCCTATTTAATATAGTACTGGAAGTACTAGCCAGAGCAATTAGGCAAGAAAGAGAAATAAAAGGAGTAAAGATAGGAAAAGAAGAAGTTAAATTATCATTGTTTGCAGATGACATGATATCTACATAGAAGACCCCCTAAACTCCATTGAAAGACTCTTAGATACAATAAATAAATTCAGTAATGTGGCTGGATACAAAATCAATACTCACAAATCAATAGCATTCCTATACACGAATAACAAAATCACAGAGAGGGAAATAAGAGAAACTGGACTATTCACATTAGCAACCAAAAAAATGAAATATTTAGGAATTACTCTTATGAAAGAAGTGAAAGACTTATACAGTGAAAATTATAATACACTGAAAAAGGAAATTGAAGATGATCTCAGAAAATGGAAAGACATCCCTTGCTCATGGATAGGAAGAACAAACATTGTGAAAATGGCCATTCTCCCAAAACTGTTATACAGATTCAATGCAATCCCAATAGAAATACCATCAACATACCTTATAGATCTAGAGAAATCACTCCTAAATTTCATCTGGAACCAGAAGAGACCTAGAATAGCAAAAGCAATTCTAAGCAGCAAAGACAAAGCAGGAGGCATCACAATCCCTGACTTGAAGTTATACTACAAAGCAACAGTAGTAAAATCAACATGGTATTGGAATCAAAACATAACCGAAGATCAATGGAATAGATTAGAAAATACAACCACAACTACAAACACACTCAACCACCTTATCTTTGATAAAGGAGCCAAGCATGTTCGCTGGAAGAACGACAGTCTCTTTAATAAATGGTGCTGGAAAAACTGGCTCTCCATTTGCCAAAAACTAAAGCTAGACCCATGTCTATCACCATGTACTAAATTAAAATCTAAATGGGTCAAAGATCTGAATATTAAAACAGAAACACTAAATCTATTGGAAGACAAATTAGGTAGAAACCTTGGAGACATAGGAGTAGGTAAAGAATTCATGAACAGGACTCAAACCGCACAGGAAATACTTCCCTGAATCAATAACTGGGACCACTTCTTATTAAAATGTTTCGGCATGTCAAAAGAAATCTCCAGCATAGTGAAAAGAAAACCCACAAACTGGGAAAAGATTTTAGTGAACTCTCTCTCAGACAAGAGACTCTTGTCTAAGTTTAGACTCTTGTCTAAAACATATAAAGAATTAAAAAAACTCAGACCTCCAAAATTCAAAGATCCAATCCAAAAATGGGCATCTGAGATGAATACGCAATTCTCAGATGAAGAAATGCAAATGGCAAATAAATACATGAAAAAATGCTCATCATCATTGGTCATTAGAGAAATGCAAATTAAAACCACACTGAGATACCATCTCACTCCTGAAAGAATGGCCAGGATCAAGAAAACCGACAACAAATGCTGGAGAGGCTGTGGGGAAAAAGGAACTCTCTTGCACTGCTGGTGGGAGTGTTGACTGGTACAGCCTTTGTGGAGATCTGTCTGGAGATTTCTCAAAAAGTTGGGATTGGAAATCCCATTTATTCCAGCTATTCCACTTCTAGGCATATTTCCAGAAGAACTGAAAGCATCATACCACAGTGATATATGTGCACCGATCTTTATAGCAGCACAATTTGTAATCGCCAAATCTTGGAAACAACCCAAGTGTCCATCAACTGAGGAATGGATAAAAAAGTTGTGGTATTTCCATACAATGGAGTATTATTCAGCTATAAAGAAGGATCACATTGAGATTTTTATCAATAAATGGGCGCAGCTTGAGACCAAACTCATAAGTGAAATAAATCAATCTCGCATGTGTGAATACCAAATAGTTTCCCTAATGTAAGTAATGATTCAAATATATAAAAATATGTGGTAATCATGATTTCCATTTATGTGGCCTTGAAGCCTTATAAAGTTTTCACTCATTAATTAGAAAGGCTTTATTCTGGGCTTCTTGATATGGAAATATTTGAAGCTATAGTATATGAAGTTTTATCCAAATATTTCAAGGAAAAAGACAGGCACTATGGTAACTACTATTAAGTCAGGTTATATGTTGGTGAAGTACTAGGTTGCTGAAACAGTCATGCTTTGACCTCTATTGTTATATTGTTATGTCCTGTTTTATCTCAATCTCCCCCTTATTCTTTAAAAAAAATATTTAGTTATTTCTTATGTTTGTCTTAATTAAGGGGAAAAATTTAAAAAATTAGGATATATAAATAGTAACTCTTTTTGATTTCCTATTAACTTGTTTTAAAGTCCTGTAATACTCCCACGATCTTGTTTTCACTGATTAGACTCTGTTCCAATCTGTATGATAGTATCAAGTTTGAGGATATAGGCAACTACTTTGAAGGAAATAAGATTCACTATGATGCCCATTCTGGTTTGACTATTATCTTCTTTTGAAGTCCTGTAATGTTTACAATGTTTAGGTTTTACTGGCCTTGCTCTGTACTGTTTTGCTCAACTTTATAATACCTAATGATATAGGCAATTCTTTTTTAGGAAGCAAGAGGCATTATGGTAACCATTGCTGATAACCTTGTACTCTGTTTTTACATCATGTGCTATGTCTATCCTTGGTTTTGACTGACAGCTTTGTTTTGTCATAATTGGTTTCGTTTTCTTCCAAAAAAAGTAAATAGAACTATGGGAGTAATAATGTTTAAATTTTGAGGTAAAAAAATCGAGGAAAAAAGTGCTCTAAAGGATACAGCTGCAAGTGTGTTCAGGTGTGTTAAGATAGATGACCATATTAATGTTTTTGGTTGGATCATTGAACACAACTATTTGCAGTCTCACTGTTTGAATATCCACTTTGTATGCTTTGATCCTGTGACTTGAGCAACTATCTCTAAGATGATGATGTGTAATCTCTTAACTGGTGATTTCTTACTTTTTTTTGTAGTTCTGTATTACTTGTATCCTTACATTGTTTTGTTTTGTTTTTTTTTTCCTTTTAAATAAATTTTTTAAAAAATAATCAGTTTGTTATCTAAAAAGACAGATATCTTAGGAATTGGGTATAAAAGATCTAAAGCTTGGGGGGAAATCCAGAAAATATTTCAACTCCTGAAGTTGAGGTAGAATGGAATATTTAACCAAATAAGAATCATGGAAGAAGACTGAATGTGGATACGCCTACACTGGGTTATAAAAGTTGAAGGCTTTGGATTTCACAGAGGTCTGCATGTGGGGTGTGGGGAAGGCAGATCCATTAAACATGAGCATCAGGCTTTTGGAATCAGACACAGGAGCACACATGTCTTGGAATCATCTGAGGGGAATCTGAAAGCACAAAGGTCTGAACACATAGGCTTGCTTTCACAAGGCTACAAATCGGTAGGTTCATTTCTCTAGTGAGCTCAAGACCAGCCAGATCTACATAGGAAGATCCTATCTCAAAAAAAATTAAAGAGAGAAATAAAGTGAAAACCACAACCATATGAACACCAGTGCATGGAATTCACAAGGAAGGCAAGCAATTAAATAGAGGAAAAAGTCAGGAAACCAACAAGAAGGAAATATTATGAGAAAGATATGCCAATACATATCTATTATAACCATCAATGTAAATGGTCTCAATGCACCAATCTAAAGATGCAGATCAGTTGAATGGATCATGAAGCAAGATCAAACAATATGCTGCATTGAAGAAACACATTTAACTCAAAATAATTTCACAGACTGAAAGTCAAAGGAGAGAAAAAATACTTCATGTGACCAGATCCCAGGAAAGACAGGAGTAGCTATTCTATAAGCACACGATGGAAATTTCAAGCTAAGAGTGAGGAAAAGAGACAAGTGTCACTACATACTTGTTAAGGGAAGACTTCAAGAAAAAGATGACAATCATAAATATATGTGCACCAAACACTTGCACCAAACTACATAAACAAATACTAACAGACATGAATAATCAAACAAGAACTAACACAATTTAATGCAGAAACTTAATACCTGTCTCTCACAATTAAGTGTATCAGCAAGAAATAAATCAACCAAAACATATCACAATTAAAACTAAGTTGTGAAAAAATGGACATGGTAAATGTCTACAAAGTATTAACCCCATCACATCAGATTACATATTCTTCTCTGCTGCATGAGGGACAGTGTCCTGGTTAGATCCTATAGTAGCCCGCTGAGCATTCTTACATAAGTGCAAAGAAATTGAAATGACCTCATGCATATTATCTGAGCACAGAGCAATGAAATTGGAAATCAATGTCAAAAGAAATCACAAAAGCTAAATAAACACATAAGTACTAAACAAAACCCTCCTGAAGTGCGAATGAGTCACACAGGAAATGACAGAAGAAATTAAACAGCATCTACAATTATATGAAAATGCCCATAAAACACATCAGAACTTATGGAATACAAAGACATCAGTCACATGAAGGAAATTTATAGTGGTAAATTCTCACATCAGGAAAATAGAACATGGTCAAATGAAAAACTTAACATTACACCTCAACCACTAAAAATGGAAAAAACAAATCTAACCAAAAGCTCATATGAAGAAGGAAAGTATAAAGATAAAAGCAGAGAGGAATGCAATTGAGACTGAGAAAACAATACAAAAATTCAAAGAATCAAAGTGTTAGTTCTTTGAAAGATTAAATAAAATTGATAAACCTCTAGTCATTCTCAATGAAAAGGAGGAAGAATTGACTTGAATTCAAGCAATTAGAAATGACAGTGGTGAAATCACAGTGGATTCTATGGAAATTCAGATCCTCAATACCTACTTGGAGAACATGTACTAAGTAAGATGGAAAACACAGAAGCAATGGACAGATTCCCACACAAATAAGAATCACCATCTCTGAATCAATAAGATATAAACACTCCAAATAACCCCACGTTAGTCAGGGAAATTGAAAATGTAATGACATAACTATCAAGAAAAGCCCTGGCCCCTATGAGTTCACTGTTGAATTCTACAAGAAATTTAAATAAGGCCTAATGTCACTGAACTTCTTTTTTTTTCATTTGAATGACATTTTTTCTTTTACTTTTATTGGTACACTTTAGATATACATAGTGATAATAGTCATCATAGGGAATTTCTTCTTGTACATGGTATATCTTGCTTCTTTTTTCCCATTTCCTTCTCCTCCCTTCAAACCTTATTCATCTCTTTATTTACAAAAGCTTTGTTTCAATTTTTCTGTTTACTCTTTTTTGCCCCTTCTTATTGACAATTTTAAGATAATTTAAGAATAACAGAAAACACATGTTTTCCTAATGAACATGCAACTTTCACTAAGATAAATCAACTAAAATTATTTTGAGTATGTTGATATTGAATAGACAAAAGTATCAAAATAAGAAAGCAAATCAGAATGAAGTGCTTATTTATATTAGGAGAAAGTGATAAAGTCAAGAAGCTATATTTCCACCTCAAACAGTGAGGAAAAAGCAGAAAAGTGAAACTTTTGTGTGATTTTTTTTATCCCATACATTATTCTTTTAATTCCACACATTTGCAGATTTTCTTTTTCTTTTTTTTTCTTTTTTAATATTTTATTTAAAGAAAGACTAAACAAAACAGAAAACGGGTAGAAATAATACATACATTCAAAGAAAAAGATAAACAGTACTAAATCACTAGTTGATGATTACAGATTGTCCTCTTACCAATAGTTATTCAAGATACTAAAGTGGAACATATAAAGTGGGGATTCAAACAGTGAGACTGCAACAAGTTCAGTTCAACTATCCAACAAAAACTTAGAAATATGGTTATCAATCCTATACACTTAAACATACATGCAGTTATCCATATCTTCAATTGTGTTGAGATTGAACAAACCCAGGCAGGCTAATATCACTCTGAACAAAGAATAAATACTATTGCTGGGTTTCACATTATGACACTCTAGGATCAGTACTGGGTACTTTAGTGTCTCTTTTTCTTCAAAGTATCTGTTCATTTCATCATATGTCACATGATCAGTTGTCATAACTCTTTATAGGTTCTACACATGCATGACTCTTAACATGTATTTCTATCCTTTCTGTATTAGAGGGAGAAACAAAACAAAGCAATACAAAACAAAACACATTCCTATAAACACATGAAACAAAAAAAGACATATAAGACTGTTGTACAAGGAGTTCTAGCCTAGTTCCTGTGTTGTCTCTTGTTATCTTCAATAGAATTGGCTACATCATCAGACATAGTATAATTGAATATACCAGTACATAACAGTATTAATAAAAACACAACTTTGTATATAGTACAAAACTTCCAAAACAGGCAGTAATCAAACCAGAATGTGTATCATAATGAGTTGTCTATACTCTCAGACTTGATAATATCAATCATTTCATTTTGAATAAAATCTGTGGATAGCAAACAGCAATCAAGCAAATCAGTTTTAACTAAGAGTAGTCGTGATAAAACAGTATAAGTCATACAGAGCTCCAGATTAAGTTAATAGAAAATTAAAGATGATTACTGTGCTATATCCCAACATTTTTGGCATAGCTGTCTATGCCCTCAAGTCTAATGCAAGTAGCCAAACTGGGACAGAATAAAATCTATCTAAGCAAAATGGTGCAAGTAATGTGAGTTTTAAATCCTGATACACTGTTAACAATATCTTCTGCCATCTTTTTAAAACTCTCCCTCCCCTTTCACTTCCCCAGAATACACTGTGCATTTTTGGGTCTCACCAAGATCCTGGGTTTTAAATTGGGAGAGGAGCAAACTACTATTTACAGCGTGGTTTTCTCATACTTGATTCTCATTACATGTACTCTTTCATGTTAATTATATTTCCTATAAATAGTGTGTTACTGAACCCTACCTCCTGACCTACTCTACATGTGGTTCTTTTTTTCTTAATTTAGTGTATCAAGGCCATCTATATTAGAGATTATAACCAACCCTCTCTGCCTCATATCTGTTATGTTCTTTTTTGCCATCAGTTGTTTGCTTGTCTTCTTCATTCTGTTTTCTGCTCCATTCATTGAGGTCTCTCTGCCACTGTTCCTGGAATCCTAGCAATTTTTTCCTCTCTCTACAGTGCCCTGCAGTATTCTCTGTTGAGTTGAATTGGTGGTCGTGAATTTCCCAAGTTCCTCTTCATCTTGAAAGCATCTTGTTTCTGCATTAATTTTTAGAGACACTTTTGATGGATACATCAATCTGGGATGGAGGGTTATTTTCTTTCAGGGCTTGGAATATTTTGCTCCGGGCTCTTCTTGACTTGATGGTATGTTGAGAAGTCTGCCATTATTCTGATGGGCCTTCCTTTAGGGTGTCTGTTTCTTGTATCTAACAGCTTTTAATATTCTGTTCTTATATTGAATTTCTGGGATCTTCATTATTATATGCCTGGGTGCAGCTCTGTTTTGGTTGTAGGTAGCTGGAGCTCTGAATGCCTCATACATCTGAATATCATTTCCTTTTCCTATGCTTGGGAAGTTTTCCATAATTATTTCAGTGAATACACGTGGTAGTTCCTTTGTTTGTACCACTGCTTCTTCATTCACATTCTTTATTCTCAAGTTATAGATCCTCTTGTCATCTTCTAGCCTTTGTATTGTTACTGCTTCTTTCCTTGTTATTTTTAAAAAGTTTTTCCTTTCATCATCCCACATTGCAAACCTGTCCTCCAGTTTGGATAATCTATCCTTAGTTTCATTCAAGCAGTTTTACCATCTTTCTATCGAGTTTTTAATTTCCTGGTAAACTCTTTGAATATGCTTCATGTGTTCTATATTTTTATATTCTTCATCAAATAGTTCTCTCCTTTGCTTGAGTTCCTCCATTCTTCTGTCTCTGTCTTCTCGAGTGGTGCTTAGCATCTTTTATTAATCTTCTTATATCTTGCTTTACTTGCCTAAATATCTCCCCTTTGAAATCATCTATGGGGTCTTAAAGACAGCTCTTTATTTCCAATGGTGCTGTGTCTGCTATTGCTTGTTTGGTGTGATTCTCCTTTGTATTTACCTGTCCTGGGTTACTGTTCTCAGGGCTGGAACCTGGGGACTATTTCGTGTTGCTTCCTCTTCCCATCTTTTTTGCTTCTGCCAGGAGGCCCTGGTTTCTAACCTTGTTGGTTACAAGTCTTCTGAAGCATGCTGGCTAGGTGACCATTCCCACTGCAATGTGCTAAGTTGTAATAGGGGCAGCATATGCTGGCCCCTCCCCTCCAGATCAGTCAAACTGTTGAGTCCTTCACTGCATTAGTGTGTGCTGCTGCCAAAGGTAATTGATTACAGATAAACTATTGGATCTCAGCCAGGTCACATTACTCAGGCCAAGCTCACTCCACCAATCCCATTCAGGAAGGGAACAACTGACTGAAATCACTGCTGCCCCTTTTTCTTGCCAGTCCTTCCAGCTGCCAGAATGTCATCTGTTGGAGCCCCTTTTTCAGTGGAATGGTTTTATTTCTATCACTCACCACAGGTCGATTCAGAATCCCTGCTAGCTCAGCTCTCCATTCAGCATGACGACCCCCAGCCTCCGTGTGACTGTGTTTCCAGTGAGTCGAAGTGGCAGGAATTGGACAGCTTGGCAAGTTGCTGCTACACAAGTTTGGGCATTGCAACAAGAGCACTGAACCTTTAGCTATTCCAATTGTAGAACCAGGACTTTATGTTTGATTGGTTGTTCTCACGTTAGTTTCTTCTTGGGATGACAGAATTCATCTCTCTCTGTTCAGGACTCTCCACACTCTATTATGTTGAATTCTAAGTTGACTATCTCAGAGAGTCTCTGTAGTATGTGGTTATCACTCTGCCATCTTTGCTCATTTTCCACTGAACTTCTTTAATGAAATTGAAAGCAAATCAATATATTCAAAAGCATTCCTGAAAGCCAGTATTGCTCTGATAACTAAACAAGAGAATGACCCAATCACAAAAGCAAACTGGAGACTCATCACACTAATAAACATAAATGCCAAAATCTTTTTATGATATTTTCAAACAGAATGCAGCAAATCAAGAATATTCTATGTCTGATCACATAAGATTCATCCCAAAAATAAAAGAATGGTTCAACATGCACAAATAAATAAATGTAGTACATCATAAAAACAGAGCCAAAAACAAAAATCACATGATCATCTCAATAAACACTGAACACTGCATTTGATGATGTCTAACACCAATTAGTAATCAAAAGTTGGAAAAGATGGCCTTTATCTTAATCTGATAAAAGACCATCTATGACAAACTAATGGCCAGCATCATAGTAAATGGTCAAAAACTTAAAGCCTTCACTCTAAAATCGAGAACAAGGCAAGGATGTACACCATCACTGTTCCTATCCAATGTAGTTCTCTAAATACCAGAGAAATTAGACAAGAGGAAGAAATAAAAGGAATAAGGATAGGAAAGTGAGATATTAAATTATCATTATTTGCAGATGACTTGACATTCCACAATACTCCATACAACCTCAATACTCCATCAAAAGACTTGCCAATTTAATTCACTCATGTAGCTGGATAGAAAAATTAACATTCAAACACCAATGGCATTCCTGTATACAGTGAAAAAACTCACTGACAGAGGAATTAGGGAAACTGCACATTCACAATTGCATCCAAAAAAAAAAAAAGGAATACTTTGGAATCAATCCAACAATGAGAGTAAAATACCTATACATTTAAATTGTAGTACACTGAAGAATATTGAAGTGGATATCAGAAAACAAAAAACATATCTCTTGCTCATGGAAAGGTAGAACCAAAATGGTGAACATTGCAATACTCTAAATATTGTTATACTGATTTATTGCAATCCCAAGGAAAAAAACATCAGTAGTGTGCATCTCAAAAACAGAGAAAACATTCCTCAACTTCACTTAGAATTGCAAGAGACTCACATGAGCACAAACAGTTCTTGGCAACAAAAGTAACGCATGGACAATTACAATGCCTGACTTGAAATTTTGTTAAAAACCTACTGTGATAAAAACAACACGGTACTGACAAAAAGAAAAACAATGACATCAAAAGTAACAGAAAAACCCAAAAATACATCTGAGCATTCATGGAACATGGGACAGATTAGTAGGTGCAGAAATGACTCCAAGTACATTCAGCCAGTTTATCTTTGACAAAGAGCCAAACACCTTCACTGGAATAGGAAAGTGTCTGTAATAAATGATGTTGGAAATTCTGGCATTCATCCGGCCAAACACTGAAACTAGACCCAAGCCGATCACCATGAAATAAACAAAAATAAAGAACATGTCATGGACTTAAATATCAAAACAAAAATCTAAAGCTGCAACAAGAGAAAGTAGGCAGAACTCTTGAGGGCATGCATGCAGCAAAGATTCCATGGATAAAACCCCAATCACACAGGAGATTCTACAAAACATCAAGAAATGGAATCTGATCCTATAAAAATCATTTGCACAACAAAAGAGATCACCAATGGGGTGAAAAGATAATCCACAGAGTGGGACAAATGCTAGCTAGTTGTCCTTCAGGCAAAGAACTTCTATCTAGACATATGAAGAACTAAAAATATCATCAGACATCTTCCTCCAAAATAAAGAATCTATCCAAACATGGGCATCTGGAATGAATACACATTTTTAGATGAAGAAATACAAATAGCTAATAAATGTATAAAATTATTAAACATCACTGGTTATTAGAGAGATGAAAACTGAAATAATGTTGAGATTTCATCTCTCTCCAGAAAGAACGGCTGCCACCAGAAATGAAACAATTAGAAATGCTGATGGAGTGTGGGAAAAAGCAAACTATTCCCTGCTATCGTAGACTAATTGAGTCTGGAGATTGCTCAGAAACCTGCAATTAGTGGTCCTATTCCACTTTTGGGTATCTTCCTGGAAGAATTAGAAATATCATACCACAGTGATATAAGCATATCCATGTTTATAATGGAAAAGTGTATAATAGTGAAAACTTAGAAACAACTCAAAGACTCATCAATTAAGGCATGGAAAAACAAGATATATAAATTATTAGAGCAACAATAGAATTGTGATAGGAGAGTCTGGAGAGCACTGCCACTGCTGCAACCTGGAGGAGGGAGCTGCGCTGCGGGGACCTACATAGGCCTTGCTTGTGACCTGCTCTCACTCCAGAGAGTGCCACTGCCACTACCACCACCACCTCTGCCTGGAGGAGGGAGGAGGGAGATGCACTGCAGAGGAGGTTTGAGGCCTGCCTAGGCCACACAGAAATGGACAGATTCCTACAAACATATGAAGTGCCAAAGCTGGATCAAGAAGATGTAAAACTGCTGAATAACCAAATTTCTATCAATGAAATTAAGTCCATACCTACAGAGTCCAGGCCCTGATGGATTCACTGTGGAATTTTACAAGAGATACAATGCCAACACTCCAAAAATTCTTCAATGAAATCAAAAGGGAATCAATTCTCCCTAAGTCATTCCTGGAAGCAAATATAACTCTACTACCAAAACCTGAGAAAGACCCAGCTAAAAAAGAGAAGTACAGACCAATCTCCCTAATGAACACAGATGCATAATTCCTCAATAAAATATTGGTGAACAGGATGCAACAAGTCGTCAAGAAGATTATACACCGTGAAAAAGTGGGATTCATCCCACGCATGAGGGAGTGGTTCAACATACTTAAATTAATAAATGTAATCCACTATATCTAGAAAGACAAAAGTAACAGTCACATGATCATTTCTATAGATGCAGAAAAAATGTCAAACACTCATTCATGATAAGAACCTTACAGAAGATTGGAATAGATGGTCGTTCCCTCAGGCATTCCGTGACAAGCCAACACCCAGCATCATATTAAATGGTCAAAAACTGAAGACCTTTTCCTTAAAATCAGACATAAGGAAAGGATATCACTTACCACTGCTCCTATTCAATATAATCCTGTAAATACTAGCCAGAGCAATTAGACAAGAGAGAGAGAAATGAATGGGCTAAAGATAGGAAAAGTGGAGGATAAATTATTATTTGCAGATGACATTATACCCTACATAGAAGATCCCCAAAACTCCATTGAAAGACTCCTAAATACAATAAATATATTCAGCAATATAAGTGGATACAAAATCAAAGCTCATAAAACATTAGCATTCCTATACACTAACAACAAAATTACAGAAAGAGAAATAAGAGAAGCCACACCCTTCACACTAGCATCCATAAAAGGAAATAATTAGGAATTAATCTCACCAAAGTAGTAAACGATGTATACAGGGAAAATTATAATTCCATGAAAAAGAAATCAAAGATAATCTCAGAAAATAGAAAGTCAGCCCTCGTTCATGAACAGGGAGAATAAATATTGTGAAAATGGCCATTCTCCCATAATTTTTATACAGCTTCAATGCAATCCCAGTGAAAAGGCCATCAACATACCTCCGAGACCTAGAAAAATCACTCCTAAAATTAATCTTGGACCAGAAGAGACCAAGAATAGCAAAGGCAATTTTAAGCAGCAGAGGCAAGGCAGAAGGCATCACAATCCCTGACTTAAAATTATACTAGAAAGCTCAAATTATACTAGAAAAATCAACATGGTACTGGAATAAAAACAGAGCCAAAGATCAATGGAATAGATTAGCAGATACAACCACAACTACAAACACACTCAACCACCTTATCTTTGATAAAGGGCTAAACATGTTCACTAGAAAAAGCACAGTCTCTTTAACAAATGGTGCTGGCAAAAATAGCTCTCCATAGGCTGAATACTAAAACTGGAACCATGCTTATGACCATGTACTAAACCAAAATCTAAATGGATCAAAGATGTAAGTATTAAAATAGAAACACTAAATCTGTTGAAAGACAAAGTAGGTAAAAAGCTTGAAGACATACAGGTAGGTAGAGAATTCATGAACAGGAATTAAACCACATGGGTATAACTTGCCAGAATCAATAGTTGAGATCACATCTTATCAAAAAGTTTATACGTGTAAAATGAAATCCCCAGCACAGTAAAAAGAAAACCAACAAACTGGGAAAAAATCTTAGTGAATTGCTCCTCAGACAAAGGATTTCTGTCTAAAAATATAAAGAATTTTTTTAAAAAATCAGATCCCCGAAACTCAAGGACCCAATCCAAAAATGGGCATCTGAGATGAATACACACTTCTTAGATGATGAAATACAAATGGCAAATAATTACATCAAAAAATGTTCATCATCATTAGTCATTACAGAAATGCGAATTAAAACCACACTGAGATTCCGTCTCACTCCAGAAAGAATAGTCAGGATCAAGAAAACTACCAACAACAAATGCTGGAATGGCTTTGGGGGAAAGGGAACACTCTTGCACTGTTGGTAGGAATGTGGAATGGTGCAACCACTGTGGAGGTCATTCTGGAGATTCCTCCAAAAGCTGAGATTGGAAGTCCCATTCCATCCAGCTATTCTATTTCTGGGCATTTTCCCAGAAGAACTGAAAACATCATTCCACTGTGATATATGTGCACCCATGTTTATAGCTGCACAATTTGTAATAGCAGATCTTGGAAACAACCTACATGTTCATCAACAGAGGAAGGGATAAAAAAAGTTGTGGTATTTTTATACAATGGAGTACTACTCAGCTATAAAGAATGATCACATTGAGATATTTACTAATAAATGGGCACAGCTTGAGACCATACATATAAGTGAAAAAAATCAAACTCACATGTATAAATACTGTATAGTCTTCCTACTGTAAGAAATAGTAAGAGTACTTAAGAGTTTATGGTAATCATGATTCCCCATTACATTGTTTTGAAGCTTTATATCGATTGCACTCATTAGTTGACATGGATTTGTCCTGGTTTGTTTGATTTTGTTATCTGTGATGGTAAGAACAGCTAATTTGAGGAAAACAAGTCATTATAATAGCCAGTACTGATATAATATCATCTTACTCTGAAGTCCTACCATGCTTTTGCTCTTCTGATTCCATTGGCTCCATCATGCTGTACCTTATAGGATTGTATTACATGTGAAAGTATAAAAATTTTCAATGGAGAATGAGATAATATAGTAGCCATCATTTGTTGTAGGTATTTTGGTGTTGAATTCCCTGTAATGTTCTCATTCTCTTGAATGGTTTTATACTATTCTGCTATGTTTGATACTATTGTATGTGAAGTTATGCTCAACTATTTCAAAGAAAGTAACATCGTGCTAGTTACTGTTAATTAAGGGTTATATTCTGGTGAAATACCGTGTTGCTTACATTGTTCTGTTCTGATCTGTTCTGATCTGACGTCCTGTTTTGTCTTAATCTCTTTAAAATAAAGAAAAAAAATAAAAATAAAAATTCTGTTAGGAGCTCCCATTCGTTCTTGTTACGCTTCCCCTCAGATACACCTGGAAGAAGGAGTCAGGATACAGACGCTGGACAGCCAGGTGTACTGTGGTACAGTCCATAATAACCAGGCCATGGAACCAGCCTAGTTGCCTGTCAACACTTGGATGATTAAATAAAATATGATGTGTATCAAAATGAACTACACTTATCAGAAAGTAAATAAGCAAAGTGCTCTTAATGTGATGAGAGAGGACTGTTTGAAAATCAGAACCAGGCACCCAGGGAGCTGAAAATGCATGTTTTCAGTGGAAAGTTGGAGAAGGGGAAGGTACAACTGCATGAGGACATTTTTAATTTCTCTAGGGCCTTGAGGAGGCTTCTTGGAGTGAAAACTTGAAAATTATCATGGGGAAGACGTCTGTACATCAAAAAGCATCTATAAATAATTTTTAAATGCCAATTTCTACAAAAATGCACAACAGTGAAGAAAAGCTAAATGTACTTTTAGTCCCAGAAAAGTATTTCATATTATATTTTCATTTGGCTTACTATTAGTTCTGACACCATTTTCATGTAATTCTGCTTTGATTTCTATTTTGAAAATTGGAGATGCAAATGCTATTATATCATAGGCTCTTCTTTCATTCACAGAACAACAATTTTTCACCTCACACAGGTGCAGGCTGAGGGAGTGCAGGGCAAGTGTGGGTGACTGAGAGCAGGAGTCTCCCTGGGTTTGGGGTCCCTTTTCCCATGGAATGTTCATGGGGATGGGAAAGTACTGCGACTGTGGCAAAGACCACAAATGGCCAATGCTCACAGGCTGGTGAAGCAGGAGGACTTGACCCTGCCCAGGTGCATGGCTGGGATGGGCTCAGAGAGCCGAGAGATCATCACTGCTCACTGCCTCGAGGAGAGAAATGCAACTCACTCTGTGATTGAGAAAAAGCTTCCCATTCTACCCCACAGCTTGAAAGTTTAGGAACTGAGGGGAGGAGCTGAAAAATGGGCGTCCCAGGACACAGTAACGTGGCTGGAACTTCACTGTGTCACTGTGCAATCTTCTCTGAAAATAATTAAGGCCCAACTGAGCCTCAGAAAACTTCTGAACTAAACAACAGTATAATTGCCGGGATAGAGGGAAAGTTATACACCAGGGAGTAAGGCTCTGCAGAGCTTTTCCATATCCCTGACAGGATGACAGTAGTGCAAATTAAACTCCAGGAGAGAACTTACCTTAGCCAAGAGCTCAACTGACCTGAACATATAAATATGATGGGAGCCTCATCTTGCAAAACAGGGGCTGGAGAAAAACCTCCATGGGAGACTTATCACAGAATTGACTACACCACACTTTGAAAGGTGAGTAGCCCTGACCAGGTCCATTTACTCATATCATATCTTCAGATGTTCTCTCAGAAGCCTAAAGCTTACCTATCTCTGCCTGAGCAAGAGGTTGTTCAGAAGATCTGTGAGCCTCAGGACCCTCACTCTTCCTGTGATCTTTAAAATTCCAGCACCTCAGGTAAAAAGCGGGCAACAATCCAGAAATCACTACTGAAGACATAACAAGCCATTTCTGTCCCTGTGTGCAGCTTTGACAGCACCAGGGAGCTGGTTGCATTGGTCTTTACATAATGTTTCCTCTTTGCATGCCTTGAGCAACCAGAAAGCTGTAGAAGCCTTGGAGTTTCTATGAAAAATTGTTTTGTTCTTCCTCATATTACCCTTGCACTAGGAATCTGTCAGCATCATAGCCTTTTATAAAATGTAGATGTTTCATGTTTGGTGCAATTCTGTTCTTCAGTATGGGCTAACTGTGTGACCCTTCACCATACTGTGTATTCCTTTAGTGCCTTATTGTTTAGTCTAATCTCTGTGTGTACGTGGAAGTCTCCTTAAGCTAACACATAAGATATGTTCATGTCAACTTAAGTTTATTATACATATTTTCAACAGAGGACAACTGACAATTACTAAAAATGAAAATTACAGTTTCTTTTTACAGACTTGCAACCATGGAGCCCCTAGTTTGCAAGCTTCAATAGCAGGAAATAATTTACTTTAGGTTTATTCTACTGCTATGAAACAAAGAACATTAATTTCAGTGTTTTAATCATGAAATTTGGACCTGAAATAAATGCTCTAGCCTTCCTGAGGTGTAATTATTTCAAACAAATTGGACATCACGTAAGTATTTCAATGTGATGTATGTCTTTAAAGATCATATTTTAAAAATACTTCCCACATCATGCTTAGTGAGAATTCACTTCTTGCCCTTCTGATGTTTTGATAACAGTGAGAATAAGATGTCACTCCTGAGTGTCTGACATCTGAGGTTATCATGTCTCAGTGCTTTGGATTTTGAGGAAAGAAGGAGGGAGCTGGTGAAAATAGGGAGCCTTGGACCAAAGACACAGAAACAAAAACAAAGAGGAAAGCATTAAAATGTCTTCAGGATGTTGTGATGTATTAATCACAATGGTGTTTAACAAATTCCAGTCTCTGACTGAACACTCGAGCAGTTCATATTCTAGATTTACCAGCCAGTGCTGCTGAGCTTGGCAAAACTTTTATCCTATTTTATTCTGTGCTAGCCAGTAAACACAGTATCCTGTTTCTATGCTGCTCTGAAGTAGAGAATTTTCTGCTTGTCTCTTGAGGGCAAAACAATAACTGACAGAGAAGTGATGGGAGGGGTCACTGTGCTCAGTGGTGTTCACCTGGAGAAGCTGAGCAACTTGGAAGACAGCAACACACACCATATTAACCACTGCCAATGTCCTATAACCCTGTTCAGTAACCTTCTTACTATTTCTGTCTCTTTAAATAAAAAAAAAGCTGGTATCCTGTAAGCATCACACCAGCTGGAGCCAATCTTATGGTCAAACCTACTTCTGTGTACCTTACATTCTCAGCGGCTTTCAGTGCAAAGAAATCTAACAGAATCCCTTAGTCTTCTGTAGGAAGGAGAGGACACAGCGTAACATAAATTTCTCTGTGACAAAGTGACACTGCAGATCCTAGTTGTGAACAGATAAAATCCTCTCAAGGTCTGAAATACACATACCAGCAGCTTTAGCTGAAAAAGACCAAAGCAGCACTACAGTTAGTGCACTGATGGGAAAAAGAAGACACAGAAGAAGCAGCTGCAAAGTTAACAGCAACATGGTTTCCATGGTCACACCACAGGTGTCAGATATTGTGATGACACTGGTTGAGTGACAATATTTTATACCGCACATGGTCTTTTGAAATCAAATGATGAGAATCGGATAGAATTAAATGCAAGCATAGGAAGCCATCCTGCTTGGAGAGATTTCGGTTTCAGTTAAGCAATATTTCTTTTGAACATAGGTAAGTACAGAGAGATTTGAACAAGAAGAAGGATTTTACAACTTTTGAGGTAAACACAATCTGGCTTATAAACTTCCAGTTGTGAATACGAGTCCCCAGACTGGCACTACAGTTCACCAGGAATGACCTGTAGGAGCGAGCAGCAAAATGTACAGAGTCCTTTCAACAGAATCTGCATCTTTGCACAACACTACTGTCTCTCACAGGCCAGAAAATTGCAGAGACTGTGTGTTACAGACACATATGTGTCATTATTACTGAAGCTTTCCTCAGAAAGCTATGCATGTGCTGGATCCATTTTGCCTGTTAGGTTAGAAATGCCATCTAACACTGTCAGGGGAGCAATCTCTGCCTCGCTAACTGGATTTGGCACTATGGGGAACATCTTTGTTTTTGTGAAGTGTGTGCTCATATTTCGAGGCAGTGAGATGAAACCTATACATCTCATTCTCATCCATTTGGCTGTTACAAATACCATGACTCTGCTTTCCAAGGGAGCTCAAGAGACCTTAACTGCTTTGGGTGTGCGAAACGTCCTAGATGACACAGGCTGT
Organism: Cavia porcellus; assembly: GCF_034190915.1. Taxonomy (NCBI): domain Eukaryota; kingdom Metazoa; phylum Chordata; class Mammalia; order Rodentia; family Caviidae; genus Cavia; species Cavia porcellus. Next base: position 5,694,490 of record NW_026947496.1, on the reverse strand, counting down.
AAGACTGTTGTTTACTTGTCAAGGATGGCCAGGGGCCTCTCCATCTGCACCACTGGTCTCCTCACAGTGGTCCAGGCCATCACCATGAGTCGCAGACACTCAGGGTGGAGGAAGCTCCAGCCCAGGTCTTCATGGCACCTCCTTCCCATGTGTCTTTTCTTTTGGATTCTCAACTCCTCATTAAGCCTGAACTTACTCCTTTACATCACAAGTACAAGCAAAAATTCATCAAAAGGGAATATGAACCGTAGTCCCTGTCTTTTACAACCAGAAAACCTAAAAGTGAAATGGATATTTGTTGCAGCCATGGTAGTAAGAGATGTCATGTTTTTGGCCACCATGGGCACAGCCAGTGTGCACATCATCTTTCTTCTCCACAAGCACCACCAGCGTGCTATCTGCCTACAGATCTCCAAGTCACTCCACAAAGCTGCCCCTGAAGTCAGAGCCTCTAAAAGTGTGCTCCTTCTGATGCTCTGCTTTGTTTTCTTCTATTGGACAGACTTTGTTTTTTCTCTGTTTATTAATTCCTTCCCTGAGAATTCCATTTTAGTAGATATTTGGAATTTTATGACCCTTGGTTATGCGATTGTCAGCCCATTAGTTCTGATTCACAGAGATGGACACCTGACCGAGTGCAGGCTAGCTCTGTGGAACAGAGCGGGCACTGAAAAGCTGTGTATTCCTTGGCCCTTTCCTTAGGTAAGTTGGAAGTAGCTATCAGTTTTACTGTGCTGTAGGTAATTAAACAATCCCCTGTAAGTAGAGGAAAATGTCCAGTTATATTCTCATAGAAAGACACTGGTGAGAGCTCTGAGCTGACCCAGAAGGTACTGAATCCTCAGCTGTGTTCTCACTGCACAGACTGCAGCCCTGCAGAAAGCAGCTCATATGGAACCTGAATTAAAAACATACATTGCAGTACTGTTTTCAAAGCAATCATAAATATATTGTAAAAAGGACATTTTGCTTGTTACTTGAAAACACCCATGGATGCCTGCATGACAAAGGCTTGTGCATTAAACCTGGAAAAGAAAGGGAAGTGTGAACTGTGAAGCTATGTGATGAGGTCATTTAGGTTCTATCTGTAACTAGCATAAAATACTGTAAGTACCATTACTGAAAATGGAATGCGATATTACATTCAGTTGTATTGTGATGACTTTATGAGACTCTTTACAAATGAAAGTAATCAGAAGATTAGTTGTCTCATTAGAGAGAAAGCATATAATTAAAGATGTAGTAGAATTGCGTTTTTTTCTAGATTAGAAGAATTGCAAATAATTTTACCTTTTTTAAGGATATTAAAGAAATATTAACGTTAAATGTGGTTTATTTCAAGACATCGTTTGTGAAAGTCTTTATGGTATCCAGCACCAATAGTCATTTTGTTTTGTATTAAGAATTTGCTTTTTAATTTTCTTAAATTTGAACAAATATACGTATGTCTAAAAAAGGCATAATTTTGTTAACAAGACTTCCTATCAACCCACTTTTACAACTATGTTATACTATTTTCATGATTTCATATATTCATACTAGTAAATACTACAACTGAGATAGATAGAAGCTGCTGGGTTGTTAAGATTCCCTCTTCTATTTCCCTTCAGGCCTTTCACATGTCTGGATCTTACTTCTCTAGTAGATCAGGCTGAGTGCTGTTTAGTCATGATTGGTTGTACCATGTCTACACAGATTTTAAACAAATAATTAATGTTATTATGTCACTCCAATATTTTTACAACTGTTATCTTTTTCATAAAACTATAGGAAAAAATTGCCCTATATTTCATAGATTTCCTCTAGCAGTCTTTTCCTAATGTCTAGCTTGAAGAACAAAACAAGCAATTCTTGAAATGATTACTGTTCACAGAATCCGAGGTAGAAATGTAAATCATGAAAATGAAATTACGAATTCCACTGGAGAGCTACAATCTGAAGAGATGATTGAGCATCACAAATGGAAAATATCTACATGACTAAGGAAAATCCTAGGGCCACAGGCAAGAAATGGTTGAGGTTTATCTGAAGTTCAGCTTCTCTAAACAAGTGATGTTTTTTCCTGATAAATTCACAATTGAATTGAGAAAATTGAAATCATATCCGAAATCATGAGCAGAAAATCCTTAAAAATAAAGAAGCACAAAATAAAATTGTTGAAAACCTAATGGAGTGGGCTACAGGAAACAGCACCCATAAACACTGGTGACTTGACACAGAGAGGCCAGGAGCACATCAGCCAGCTGAGGAGTGCAACTATGTGTAGATTTTCACAAATAAATAGGAGAAACTCTGCAGTAACTTGGGCTAAGGATGCCTGAACACTCTTCGAATTTGTAGAAAGCGATTACCTTCCAATTTAAGAAACCCCAGATCTCCTGTGGAACAACTTTAGAAAGTCTTAAATCTTAATCATATCCAAGATGCGGGGCCGGGTCTCCAAGTAGCAGCCAGGACTGCACCGCTGCACCAGAGCGGATGTACAAAGCTCTGGCATTTCAAATCTAAACGGTGCACAGATATCTGACTGGTCAGCGCTGTGCTGGGAGTGCGGGAAAGGTGGCCAGCTTGGTGTGCGGTGGTCCCGGAATGAGGACTTGCACTGGACTCTGGTGAGTACCGGGAACCCCGCGGCTGCTGTGGTTGGCCAGAGAACAGCTGGCCCGCCACCACGGGGAAATCAGTAACACAGAGTCTGGTGCAGACATATTAGCCTGGCGGCAGAAACTGCAGCTTGGTGACATCACCAGGTCCCCTGTAGGGAGGGGTGGTGGAAGACATCTTGAATCCTGGCAGAGCCTGATTACTTGCTGGCTTCAGCTCCACACAGAGAACTTAGTGGGAGACATCATGGTTTTGGGCGGATCTGCTATTCTGGTGCTCCTGCCACAGAGAGGTTTGGAAGAGAACAGCTGGGATTTGGGCAGAACCCTGTGCCATAGTGACATTACTCAGCTGCTTCTGGTACAAAGAGAACTGGCAGGAGCTACTGGGGCTAAACCAAGCCTCTGCTTGGGGTCCAATAAGCAGATACAAAATAGTCACAACTCAGTGACTCAGAAAGTACAGCCTAATTTATGAACTGACACAGAGGCTAGAGACTAGCCTGTACCGCCCCGGCATCCCAGCCTACCCCAGATAACAGTAAATTGGGGAGGACAGCAAAAACTCAAGCCAGCACGCTTCTGAAAGGCCCTAAGCAATTCGGAGAGGGCCAGAGAACTCCAGGACAGTCTGAAAGAAATCAGAAACATGACAAGAGATAAAAATAAAAAAAGATCTCCAGCTGCACAACATGAGAAAATAAGCCCAGGAGAACTAAACACCGAAGAGAACAAGCACAGTAACCATCCTCTACTCGACACAGCATCAGCCGAAATTAAAAAGTACCTACATGATCTCATAGAGGAATTTAAAGCTGTACTCCTGATCCAAGTGAGGCAAGATATAAAGAGATTAATTAAAGAAATGACAAGCCCCGCCCAAGAGAACACAGATGGAAGAACTGAGGAAATCAGAAAAGAAAGAGAAGCATCTGAAAAAGAATTTAAGCATAACTTAGAATACATGAAACAGATCCAAAGAGAATATCAGGAAACTAAAAACTCCATTGAATATTGGCAAAATGCCTTGACAGAAACTAAAGACAGCCTTCTGAAACTTGAAGAGAGATTTATGGCTTATGAACGTGAAAGAAAAAGCCTCTTAAAAATAACAAGGAACCAGAAAGAAGCAATTCTAAAACTGGAAGATGACAAAAAGATACATAACCTAAGAATAAAGAATGTGAGTGAGGAAGCAGGAACATCCAAAAATGAAATAAAAAAAAATATTCACAGATATATTAAAGCAAAATTTCCCATGTATAGCAAAAAGAAATGATATCCAGATAAAAGAAGCATACAGAACGCCAGCTACCTACAACCAAAACAGATCTACGCCTAGACATATAATAATCGAGATCCCAGAAATCCACCAAAAAAACAGAATATTAAAAGCAGCCAGAGAAAAGATGCAGGTTACCTATAACGGGAAATCTATCAAAATAACCGCAGATTTATCAACACAAACTCTTAAGTCAAGAAGGGAGTGGGGAGAAATATTCCAAGTCCTGAAGGAAAAAAATATGCAACCAAAGTTCATATATCCGTCAAAACTCTATCTAAAAATTAATGAAGAAATAAGATACTTTCAAGACAAGGAGGAACTGTGGGAGTTCGTGGCCACCAATCCAACCCTACAGAGAGCGCTGAAGGACATTACAGAGAAAGAGAGGAAGAGATATCAGGATTCCAGCTACAGTGGCAGAGAGGCCTCAGTGAACGGGGCAAACAATGGAATGAGGGAATAATGTGGACAAATTATAGCAGAAAAGTGGAGTAGCAGACATGAGGCAGAGATGGTAAGCTAGTTTTTAGTATAGACAGCTCTGAAACTATATTTAAAAAAAAGCAGAGGTCATTGCTAATGGTGTATAACGATTTAAAAGACACAGTAGTCCTATTGCCATATTTAGTTAGAATTTAATTTGTTCTGGTCTGTCCACTTATGTCAGATTCGAGGACACAGACCTCTAGAACCAAAAAGAGCAGGTTATACCATGGTAACTATCCTTACTTTCTTATTGACTTAGGCTGAAATCTTGTATTACTTACATTGTCTTACTATGGCTGATCTTAATTGTATCTGAATCATAAGACTATTGGTTGGCCTTGACTGATTCTATTTGAAATTGGTATGCTTGTTAGAATCAACCCTAAAAGTAGAGGAAACTACTCTGAGCATGACAAGATGTAAAGGATATCCATACTGGTATGAATCAGTAACAGCGCTCAAATACTACAATGCAGTCAAAGTTAAGTTTTTATAAAAATAGATGATAGTATGTTTAATAAGCCAGTGTTGTGGACAAATCTATTGAAAATAACAAGAGAAAACGTAGTAGCTATGGAAGATCATTTATATTGTAGTTTTATATGTCTTATCCATTGCATGTTTTTCTAGGAAATTGTTTTGCTGTCTTGTTATGACTTGGTTTTCCCTATAATACAGAGAGGATAGATATATAGGTAGAAATTCACACATGGGTTTTTTTTGGGGGGGTTGGGGTTTTTTTTCTCTTTTTTCTTAAATTATTTACGGGAACAGATTATATAATGCAAGATGTAAGGAACAAATACTCTGAGGAAGAGATGCTGAGAAACCCGAGGCTTATTTTGTAGCATTATAATATAAATTCTAGCAATCTATTGTTTACTGATTAGAATGACATTGGACTAGTTTCTTCAGTTCAACTTCAGCATAAGCAGAGATGGGGACGGCTATCACAAAGAGAATGAGAGATGCAATGGTAGTTGCTATTGTCTTCCCTAATGTGGAACTTGAGGATCTAAAAAGACTTCATCATCCTGTAATGATTTGATTAGTTCTATAATATGCAATAAGTATATAAAGTGGGTGAAGACAGGGATAACTATTTGTAAGAAGCTAGAGACAGTTAGGTAATGAAGATCTCCAGTGGACTTGCTTTGAAATCTGTATTTCTTTAAATTGTTTTTTATTTTTTTTAATGTTCTGTTCTGTTTTGATATGGTTAATCTTACCCTCTTTGAGATGTAAAACAAATGTGTAGGACTGATAATCATATTATGGAGCTTTTGTTTGATCATAGAGCAGAATGGTTTGTAGGGTCACTTTTTTGAATGTCATTCTAAATACTTTAATTCTATAACCTGAACAACTATTTCGAAGATGACAATTTGTAACTTATCAACCAGCAATTTCTTATCTTTTGTTTGTCTGTAATTTTGTATTATTTCTACCCTTTTTTTTATCTCCATGTATTTTTTTCCTTTCCTTTTCTTTAAATAAAAAAAAATCATATCCAAGATGCTAAAAATGAAAACAAAGACAAAATATTCTAAGTAACAAGAAAGCGTCTATGGTCTGCAAGGCAACAACAATTTCTGAGTGATAGTGAATATCACATGGGAAATCTTGAAGCTGGCTGAGTGTAGTGGTGCACACCTGTAATCCCAGCACTCTCTGTGGCTAACGCAGGAGGACAGCAAGTTTAAATTTAGCCTAGACAATTTTATAACACAGTACCACCTGGTTTTAAAAGATAAAATATGGCAGAAAATGGCACCAGTGCATGTAACATGGGCTCATTCCTTGGCAGAGGAAAGGAAGGAAGGAAAGAAGGAAGGAAGGAAGGAAGGAAGGAAGGAAGGAAGGAAGGAAGGAAGGAAGGAAGGAAGGAAGGAAGGAAGTAAAGAGGTGGAGAGACACTCAGAGAGAGAGACAGAGACCCTGAAAAAAGAGATTGAAGACAATCTCAGAAAATGGAAAGACATCCCTTGCTCATGGATAGGAAGAATAAATATTGTGAAAATGGCCATTCTCCCAAAACCGCTATACAGATTCAATGCAATACCAATAAAAATACCATCAACATACCTCATAGATCTACAGAAATCACTCCGAAAATTTATCTGGAGTGAGAAGAGACCTAGAACAGCACAGACAGCTCTAAACAGCAAAGACAAGGCAGGAGATATCACAATCCCTGACTGGAAGTTATATTACAAAGCAATCATAACAAAATCAACATGGTACTGGAATCAAAACAGAGCCAAAGATCAATGAAATAGATTAAAAGATAAAAACACAACTACAAACACACTTAACCATTTTATCTATGATAAAGAGGCCAAACATGTTCACTGGAAGAATGACAGTCTCTTTAATAAATTGTGTTGGAAAAACTGACTCTCCATATGCTGAAAATTAAAACTAGTCTCCTGCCTATCACCGTGGATCAAAGATCTGAATATTAAAACAGAAACAAGGATTGTGATGCCTCCTGCCTTGCCTTTGCTGTTTAGAACTGTCTTTGCTATTCTAGGTCTCTTCGAGCTCCAGATGAATTTTAGAACTGATTTCTCGAGATCTATGAGGTATGTCAATGGCATTTTTATTACCTTGTATTCTGTTTTTACATCATGTACTACATCCATCCTTTGTTTTGACTGGCTCTGCTTTGTTTTGTCACATTTGGCTTTATTCTCTTCCAAAAAAAGTAATAAGAACTGTGAGAGTAATAAAACCCAAAATGTTTAAATGTTATTGTAAAAAAATAGAGGAAAACAAAGTGCTCTAAAGGACACAACTGCAAGTGCGTTTAGGTATGTAAGATAGATGACCATATTACTAAGTTTTTGATGGATCATTGAATACAAATGTTTGCAGTTTCACTGTTTGAATGTCCACGTTGTATGCTTAATTTTGTAACTTGATGAACTATTTCTAAGACGACAATATGTAATTTATGAACTAGTGATTTCTTACTGTTTATTTTTTTTTGAAATTCTGTATTACTTGTACCCTTTTACTCTTTTGTTTTGTTTTGTTCTGTTTTCTCTTTAAATAAAAAAAAAATAAAGTGAGTCACCGAGATGTGTGCTAAGTGACAGCTTGAAAACTCACACTGGGGATTTTAAGAGAAACACTGCGATTGTGATCATGATTATTAAAATGTTTTCCATTAAGGTAACCTATAATATGCATGAAAGGTTATCACAGTGGTAACCACGTATGCATGAAGAATGCCTTCATGCTAAACACGAGTGTTTGTAGGCAGTAGCAGTGTGATGGAGAACAGCTGTCCTGTACTGGACATACAGAAATGTGGGGAAAATGAGGTGAGGAATTTTATGAAAGCTATCAATGCTGACCACTATGGTGCAGCTAAAATTGAAGGCTGGTGGACACAGTTTGTCCATGCCTCCAACAAAATGTCCTATCAATATTTCTAAGTTTTAAGAAAAAAAGGTGAGACATTTCCAGCAAAACTTACCTCACAGCCCTCTGATATCAAATTCTGAAAAGGGGGCAGAAATGCCCAGCGATTTCTATAGAGAAATCCACTATAAAACTTACTCTTTATCTAGCTGGTATCAGGGAAAGTTTGGGAGCCTTTCCACCTGGAAACTGACCACACTCACAGGGCTGTGACGTGGACAGGGCATGGGCATCCCTAAGAACACAGAGTGCATGGAGCAAACCACATGAAGACGTTCCTTCATCCAGAAAACACCAATCCCTTAGACAATCCAAGCAATGAGTTGCTAGGCAGTGGGGAACTGACATCCTTCTGGTATGTAAATAAAGGTGCTACACTGGGGGAGCAGTTCCTTCCCTTTCATCAGAACAGTAAGGGCTCCACCTGACCCCTGCTTTGTCTCTTTTTCTCATCGTCTTGCATTCCTTCGCTTCTGGAAACTCAAGAGCCACATAAGTCACAGCAGGTAAAGATCAGAAAGAGTGAAGGTCCTACAATACATGGGCACTGACATCACAGCCCTGGTTCAATCACATGGATTAATATTCAAGGTTTTGAGGGAAATTTCATGTTTCATGAGAGTAAATCACAGTTGTCTCAGCTCTACTCACCTTGACAACCATAGCGCAGAGGAGATTTGCACTAATGCAATAATGAGGATCCCCATGTTCTATTTGCACGCTCAGAATTTGCAGATCTCCTGGCTACCATACATTATCACCAACATTTTAATTTTCAGAGTTGTCATCCAGTCCAGGAGATGTTAACCCTCTGAAAATCTCTGTCCTTCGTTGACAACATTTTGTCTCCTTGCACAATTACTGTATCTGTCTGATCCAAATGTTATCCCAGTCTGAATTATGATTTAATTTCTTTAATATGAAGGATGCAAGTGAAGCAATGAGCAACCAGTCAGGTGTCTCCACCTGATTGTCTTTCTTCATCTTTCCAGCTTTACTGCTGCAAATCAGAATAGGGAGCAGCTTGTGAGGTGCGAGGTGGAGAACACTTCACTTTCCTTTCTCAAGAGCTTCTTTAAACAGTAAAGACAAGCAATGATCTGCAAGTCAGTCACTGCTCTCAGCAAGTCCCACCTCTAGATGGGGTTGGAGAAGTCACCTTGCTGCACCTGTGCAGGCTGGGCACTCAAGTTCCCACCCAACCTGGATTTTATTCTTCATCTATGAAACCATAGGTGATACTCAGATCTCACAGGGATCCATCTGCTTCACTTTTCCAAGTCAGCCATGTATACAAAGATTCAACAGCACACTTGTAATTCACCTACATCCAAATGTGATTCCTCTCTCACTTATCCTGCATCTGGAAAACCTTTCCCATCCCTGATGCCAAGAAACAGACAAACGGAGCACAGACCTGAGATGAGCTCAGAACAGCACCATTTGGGTCTTCCTTTTCAGAAAAGATAGCAGCACAGGGTGGGTCTTGGCGTCAGGTCTTGATCACTGGCCACCTCTTTATTTCCTGTGAAGCTATATCATCTTTCCTTACAGATATACCTCTCACATAATACAGGCTGACAATGCTGAGTCATGAATTAAAACTCTCACCTTTACAGGAAAGTGTTATCTATTTTCCACTGGAGAAGAAGATGTCCATGATGTTAGATCAGGAAAATGATATCAGTTACTCTCTTAGTTACTGTTTGCTCATCGCTGAGACAAAATATCTGATGCCCAAAGTTAGGAAAAGAAAGGTTTATTCTTACAGTTTTTGTACAGTTTCAGTCCATTATCAATTGGCTCCAACGCAGGGTGGCATGGTAGGCTTCAGTTCATGGTGGCTGCAAACAACAAGGCAAAAACTGGCAAAAGAGAGAGATGCATGCTTTTTCCAGCCATTACATTGTATGCTGGCTCCACCCCTAGGTGGGTGTAGCACACTTGTAATTCACCTACATCCAAAAGTGATTCCTGTCTCACTCATCCTGCACCACCAATCCAAGTGCTAGATAATGAACCAATCACAAAAGCACAATGCAAATGCATGAGGCCTGGAGGCCACCAACATAAAATGTGACATTCCACCCTGATCCCCACACACTGATGAACATCATTTATAGAAAAGATACTTAGCCCATCTCCAAAAGTTGCCAATGTCCTAACATTTTCAACATGGTTGAGAAGTCCAAGTCCCAAGTCTCCTCTGATATATATGGCAAACTCTTAAAACTCTAACCCCCTATACAAATGAAACAGGATAAAACATTTCTGAAATGTAAAGCACAAGATAAACTTTATCATTCCAAAAGGTATAAACAGGGGAATACAAAGCATTAGAAACAAAGCAAGTCCAACATCTGGCAGAGCAAACATTAAGTCCTAGAGTTCCAGGCTCAGCCTTTGAAGCAGTTTGCTTGCAAGCTCCAAAATGCTTGGGTGAGCCCATCCCCATGGTACTTCCAGGGATTTTAGCTCCTGCAGCTTCTCTCTTAAACCCTCTCTGCTTACTTTTTGCAGCTTGCTTGTATCATCCATGTTCCTGGCTTTTCCAAACTTCTGTGGTCTCCACTGCATCTTTGGCTTCACCCTTACATCTTTACATATTGCCTTCTCAGGGGCACATTGCTTTGTCTCCCACACCCTTTGCTATTGAGGTGAAAGCTGTCTTACCCTCAGAATGTGTGACATTTCCTTGCACCTAAAGTCAGCACCATGTGGATGCCACCAAGGTTTTCTGCCAGCTGGAGCAGTGCCAGGCATTTCTCTTTCTTAGCTGTAGGGTTCCAGTTCCTGGATCACTGGCTCTGTTTACTTCATTGTGAGGAAAAGCTTCTCTATCTTGCCACCATTCTGGAACCTCATGTGGCCTCTGTCACCATTCTGGAGCATGGTGCTCTGCAGCTTTCTCCTCTGAGCAAATTTTTTTCATTTCTGCAGTTTTCAGGCTAGGCTGCAAAGAATGGAAACGCCCTGCTGCCCGGCGTGCCTCCTGGTCATGTTTCTTATTTCTCTGATTTTTCTCAGCAATCCAAGTCTCAGCTCTATCTCTACAATCCACAGTTTTCCTTCTGGCCAAACGCACAGCATTTTAAATTATCCTACTAGGCTCTTTGCTCTTCATATGCAACATGTATCTGGCTAAAAGCCCATAAAAACATGTCACAGATCAACATTGGACTGCCTTGAAATTTGCTTTAAAGCCTGCAACCAATTGCTTCAGATGCCCAGTGAGGAACTTCATTACTTATTATTTGCCCTGCTGGATTTTGGACTTCCATTGGCCTCAATCTTTTGTATTCCCCTGTTTGTACCATTTGGAAGGGTAACTTTTATTTTGCGCTATTGTATATTAGAAGTGTTTAACTTTGTATTCATTTTTAGAGGACCTTGCAGCTTAGAGTTTGCATTAGATGTCAGAGATCAGACTTGGGGCTTAGACTTTTTAGCAATGTTGAAACTGTTAGGACTTTGAGAACTCTAGGAGATGGACTAATTATCTTTTAGATAAAAGAGGGGTATCAGTCTCTGGGGGCCCAAGAGTAGAATGTTATGTATCTAGGAGGCCACCTTAGTCTCATGTAGTCATGGAGGTGGCTGAATCTAGGTTTGTGTTTGATTCATTTTCTAGCACTGGGATTGGTGGTGTGAGTCCTGCACCCACCCAGCGTGCAGCAGGGGTGGATCTGGAATAATATATAAAGTAATTCCAGAGGAAGGGATGTTTCCTCTTTTTTTGAGCTGTTTGCTCTTGCTGTTTGGGGCTGAAATGAACAGCTGAGCCTGTGCCATGCCACCCTGTCCTGAAGGGAGCTGTGTATGGGCTGAAACTTCTAAAAAGTATGAGACAAATGAATCTCTCCTTCCCTACTTTTGGGCATCAAGTAGTTTGTCTCAGCAATTAGATAAAAAGTGACCAAGACAGCAAGTACTTAGCAAGACACTGTTCATTGAATGTGGGATTTTTTTGATGAAAATTTGTTGATGGAAATCCTGGGGCACCATGTCATGAACACATCATCAGGATGACTCACATGCTATGTTACTGCAGTACTATCATACTTCAGACCATCAGAGAGAGGGCACAACTGTGCCTCAAGAATGGTGATGGAGTAGAGAGGGCCTTTCCCCTGGTGAAGCACAAGCTCATGATCCTTGCTAACATCTTGACAGCAAAGAGAGTCATCCAGGAGCCCTGGGACTCAGGAGGGATAACAGGGCCTGGCTGAGTCACTCTGGAGACTTGACACAGGGCCAGCAATGATCCGGCCTGCAGATCAACAAGTTCGGAACTCCTGGAGGAGAAACGGGGATTAAATAAAAGACATGGGGGAGACAAAAAGAGACGAAGGCAAGTTGATGTTAACCCAATCAAGCCTCCGGTTTATTGAGAAAATCATCACACCTTTTATAGGCTAAGGGCGGGAGCTAGGACAGGAAGAGGTTAAACAGATGAATACAACAGGGTTACCATCACATCCGGATAAGTGACGTAAGCAGAAGAGGATTATGGTTAATGTAGGCAGACGCAGTGCCCATAGGAGAGAGAGAGAGAGACATCTAGGCAGCAATGCCTGTCACTCGGCTCCCTACATCTCCTCCCTTTTTATATTATTTAATTAAGAGTATGGCAGGCCCTGTGAGGACAGCGTCTGTCTTAGGTCAAGGACCTCATTGCATGAACCCAACCAGGCCTTACCCGTCATGGGCTTGCAGAACAGCAGTTGGTCCTGTGCCTGTCTTAGGTGGCCGTTGGAATTAACATGCATGTCCTAGTTGCCCGTCTCTGACTGCCTGTCCATTGCCCCAGGGCAGTCAGGCCGCATCATCATATGGGCCACTCGTGGGAATTCCTTCCCTGTAGGTTTGTTGATCTGTCATCTCCAGCTGATGATAGTGTACCTGAATGGGCTTTGCCATAAATGCGTCTGTCCGGTTATTAATGAACATCATAATCCTCTGAAAAATACAAGACTCACAGAAATGAGAAACAATAGGTCAGCTAGGGGACCCAAAAGTGGGACTAGGTAAGGGAAAAACTCTCCCCCCCCCAAAATCAAGGAGAAGGGGTTGACAGTCATTTGTTGGTGTCTCTGTATGAAGTCATTCTCCTGTGTCTTGGAGCATGCCTTGTATAACACTGGATGCAGTCTATTTGGCTGGCGTATGTTCCTCCAGACCGAGAAGAGCCTCTTCCACAGTCATGGGGTTCTGTGCATGGCTGTCAGCAGTTGCAGTCTGTTTGGCAGGGGTCAAAATCCACCATGGGTGTGGTGTGGCTCAAGAAGGCTGGTTAAGCAGCATAAGGCTCCAGGGAGATGTGTCACCTGTAAGAGAACACAGGGGATTGTGCCTCAGGAAATAACATTATTCCTGGGCGTTACACGGGGTCTTTGAAGAACTGTCTACTTGCTTTACGAGGCGTTCAGGTAGCCATCTAGCTTCTCTATCTTGTTGAGAGTAAACACACACTGAACCTCGTCCCCAGATAAGGACTGGATCAGGGCCATTCCACACATTGGTTAGTGGGTCTCTCCATAAAACAGATGCAAACCGTGTTTGAGTCTGAGTATGCCAAAACCGAGATGCTGCGGAGCAGCCTGAAGCATCCAGGGTCAGAAAATTTAAAATAAAAAGAGCATGTGAAAGGACATTTCTAGGGGACCCCTGGGTGGGGTACCATGTCTCCCTTTTTATTTTATCTATGGTGAATTTAAGAGAACGATGCGCACGTTCAACAATGCCTTGTCCCTGAGGATTGTAAGGTATACCTGTAGTGTGGAGGATATTAAGGCTCTTGCAAAATTGAGCAAAGGAGGTACTGGTATAGCCAGGGCCATTATCGGTCTTGAGCTGTTGAGGACATCCCAGAACTGAGAAGGCTGACAGCATATGGGCTATAATGTGTTTAGCAGCTTCTCCAGTCTGGAGAGTGGCAAAAATGAAGCCACTATAAGTGTCAATGATGACATGTACATATTTTAGATTGCCAAACTCATTGAAATGGGTAACATCCATTTGCCATAAGGCATTAGGAATTAAACCTCTAGGGTTGACTCCTAGGTGTTGAACAGGTGAGTGGATAGCACAAGATGGACAATTTTTTACAATTTGTCTGGCTTGCTCACGGGTAATTTTGTAGAGAAGGCGGAGGGTGTGAGCATTGAGGTGGTGTAACTGGTGGGCTTGTTGAGCCTCAGACACCTTGGAGTCCTGAGCCATAAAAACCTGTGCTCGTACAGCAACATCAGCCAAATGATTTCCTTGGGCAAGAGGCCCTGGGAGGTTGGAATGAGCTCGCAGATGACCGATAAAGAACTTATGACGGCGAAGCCGTATGAAGCATTGTAATTGTTTGAACAGATTTGCAGCTGGGGAAGCATGACATATAGTAGCAACAGTCTCTAATAATGGAACAGACTGGGCAAGATAAGCACTGTCAGTATACAAATTAAATGGTTGGTCAGAGTAAGCAGCAAAAGCTGCAAGAATAGCTTCTAACTCTGCTAATTGTGCAGAGGAAGTATCTGCCTGGAGGGTAGAAACATTGTCTTGAGATACATAAGCAGCTCTTCCAGAGGATGAGCCATCAGTGAATAAAACCAGGGCACCCGGAAGGGGTTGTGAAGCTGTGACTTTAGGGAATATAAATGAGTGACGATTAGCAAAGTCAACTAGCTTATTTGGAGGGTAATGATTGTCAATAGTCCCTGAATAGGAAGCTAAGGCAATAGGCCACACTTCAGTACTCTGAAGTAGCCAATCTATTTGGTCTTTTGTAAAAGGTTGAATGATAATATCTGGTTCTTTGCCAAAGTAACATTTTCCCAGCTTTCTACCCTGGATTATTAGGTCTGAGACAGCTTGGAAATAAGGCAAAAGTGTTCTTTTTGGAGAGACTGGTAAATGGACCCACATGAGGGGAGCTTGTTGCCAGAACACTGCTGTAGGGCAAAGCTTTGTATTAAAAATGAGAAACTGTAAAGGCTCATTGTAGTCCATAAAGGAAACAGTTTGTTGAGCAATAGCCTCTTCTACTTTACTGAGCGCTCTCCTGGCATCAGGTGTAAGCTCTCGGGGGGAAGTTGGATCTATGTCTCCCCAAAGCAGTGCATAAAGGGGCTGTAAATCATGTTTAGTTAGTTTTAAAAATGGTATGAGCCAATTAATGTCTCCCAATAGTTTCTGGAAGTCATGAAGTGTAAAGGAATAGAGAAAAAGCAATCCTTAAGATCTATGACAATTTTAAAAAATCCCAAAGGAATGGCACTGGGTGAGGGGAGGCCTGGCTGTAGGGGCCCCATTAAGACCATTGTCTTATTTATCGCCCTAAGGTCTTGTAGCAGCCTCCACTTTCCTGACCTTTTCCGGATAACAAAGATAGGTGTGTTCCAAGGGGAATTACTAGGAACAATGTGGCCTGCATCTAACTGGTCCTGCACCAGCTGCCTTGCGGCTGCAAGCTTTTCAGAGTTAAGGTTGTTTCTAAAGGCTTATATGAATCCCCAATTGGCCATGGAGGCACAGGGAGTAGCGGGCTGCCATCCTGGGACCTGCTGATCATGTCAACAGGTGGAAGTGGTGGCAGATCACCATGTACAAGGACCTCTAACAGGCCATCATTCTCTGCATCTGAGAAATCAGAGGCTTCAGATTTTTCTGAGGATGGTTTTGAGGTAGATTTAATGGAATCGCGCAAGGCAGCCTCACCTAGTATAACTGTCTCCTCAACCTGAGGGTCTGCATGCCTCTGGGCAAGCAGCTCAGAAATTAAATTCCAATATGTAAAGGTGGTCACAGGAACCTTTTCTGGACCGAAAACTCTATAATAATCTTTTAAAACATCTCTTACTGTATTCCACCTCTTGGTATCTATAGAACCCTCTAGGGGGAACCAAGGGCAAACCTTATGAATAAACTGAAAATACTGTAATAATTCTTGTTTTTCAACCCTTATCTCTCTTGTCTTTAATGCCTTTATAAGGCCTCCGACGAACAGTTCATGTTCGCTCAATACTTGACCCATGTCGGGAAAGGGAAATGGGGTTGCCGTTCACTCACCGTGACTCGGGCAGGACGTCGGGTAGTCGTCTGCGCAGGTCTCGGCACTTGATTTAATGTCCTGTTGCTTTAAACTTTAATCCTTGATTCAGTTTACTCATTCCTCGGCCGAGGTCTCTGGTTCAATTTGCTTTCACTTTCGGTTTAAGCCGGCTGTCTCTCGAACGGCTCCCTCGTTAACTTCTCCGTGCCAGGAGCTCCCACGCTGAGCGCCACTTGATCCGGCCTGCAGATCAACAAGTTCGAAACTCCTGGAGGAGAAACGGGGATTAAATAAAAGACATGGGGGAGACAAAAAGAGACGAAGGCAAGTTGATGTTAACCCAATCAAGCCTCCGGTTTATTGAGAAAATCATCACACCTTTTATAGGCTAAGGGCGGGAGCTAGGACAGGAAGAGGTTAAACAGATGAATACAACAGGGTTACCATCACATCCAGATAAGTGACGTAAGCAGAAGAGGATTATGGTTAATGTAGGCAGACGCAGTGCCCATAGGAGAGAGAGAGAGAGACATCTAGGCAGCAATGCCTGTCACTCGGCTCCCTACACAGCAACACAGATCATACAGGTGAGTGCTTCTGCCCCTGAGGCCTGCAGCTGCCCTGGCTGCAGAAGAAGAGCTGCTGGAGGGACGGTTGGCTGGGTTCCCTGGGGAGAGAGAAGGGGCTGAGCCCTCCAGTCAGGTGTAGAAGAAGCAGGCACCAGGATACGGGATGGAGACTTCTGTCATTATCAGCTGTCACTCACAAACCTCACCACTTGTCCCTTTTTCATTTGCAAGAGATCCCTCTTCTTCCATTTCTATTATTTCTTTGAAAACAGTTTCTGCAAGCCCACAGTCAGATTCCTTCCACACTGGAGGCAAAGCTGGCCAGTGGCTGGCAGACCAACCAGCGAGACCAATCCAGTCCTAGCTGAAGGTACACACACAGGCACAGGCATGGCCAGGGATGTTGAAAATTGTGAAGCAGCAGTGAGGGGTGAGCAGTTAGTAAATTACATGAACCAGTATTGAGCTGTGGAAGACAGAAATGTGAAATAGAAGCAGACATACGGGATGAGAATTTACTTTGTTCTCCTCTGATGTTTTGACATCATTCAGGGAGAAAAGGGTGTCATTTACTGAGTGTCTGACATCTGGTGTTGGTATGACTCAGTGCTTTTCAGTTTGAGGAAAGTAGGAGGGAGCAGGTGAAAGTAGGGAGCCCTGGACCACAGACACAGAAACAAAAAGAACCAGAAAGCATTAAAATGCCTTCAGGGTTTTGAGATGCATTAATCACATGGTTTTTAACAAATTCCAGTCTCTGGTTGAACACTTGATGAGTTCTTATTCTAGATTATGAATCAGTACTGCTGAGCTAGAAACAATTTTGTTCTGTGCTGGACAGGAAGCAGTGTCCTGTTCCTGTGCTGCTCTGATGTAATGAAGAATTTTCTGCCTGGCAGGCAAGGTCAGAATATTAACTGGTGTCCTGCAGTCATCACACCAAGTGAAGCCAATCCTGTGGTCAAACATACTTCTGTGCATTTTATGATCTCAGAGGCCTTCAGTGCAAAGAAGGCTAACAGATTCCCTTAGTTATCTGTAAGAAGTAGAGGTCATAGTGTGACATCAATTTCTCATTGATAAAGTGACATAGAAGCTCCTAGTTGTGAAAACATAAAATCCTCTCCAGGTCTGAAACATACACATGAGCAGCTTTAGATGAAAAGGACCAAAGCAGCATTACTGTTATTGCACTGACTGGGAAAACAAGACAGCTGAAAAGTTAGCAGAAACATGATTTCCATTTTCACACCACAGGTGTCAGATGTGATGATGCTTCCAGGTGCAGTAGAACAGCTAAGTGGGTCTGAGGTGCCGGCATCCATCTCCCCATTCCGGCTGTGCTTGGAGAACTGTGGATTTCTAAGCAAGCACGCGGGTGCCCACTTTCCCTGGAACCCAGCCTGTTGGGACCCTCGCACAGTCTGGGTGCAGTGGAACAGCTGGGCAGGTCTGAGATGCCTGCATCCATCTCTCCATTCCAGCTGCACTTGGAGAATTGTGGAGTTCTAAGCAAGCAGGCAAGCACCACGGGTTCCATAGGCCCAGCGGCCTGGGGGAACTGGGTTCCAGAGTCCCAGGAGATGCGGGCATAGAAGTAGATTTCCAATAAAACCTGAGGAAGCTTTTGAATAACATTTGAAACACAGAAATATAGGAAAATGACAAAGCAAAAGAACAAATTACAACCTCAAACCTCCAGCCCATCTCAACAAACCATAGGAGCGATGTAAATAGAAGAAAATGTATGCCATACACCTGAAATACCAGACATAATAGCAACTGAAATAAACAAGCAACTCCAGGAAGCTTTAAAGGAATTCAAACTAGAAATAATCTTCCAGGTAAAAGAAGAAATGATAAAAGAAATGAAAGTGATGCTGAAAATATCTAAAGAAAACACTTGAAAAAATTGGAGGAACTAAACAAAAAGATACAATCCCTAAATGAACAATATAAGAAACAAACAGAATAAGCAGAACTGTTTGCAGTGTCACTTTTTGAATGTCATTTTATATACTTTAATTTTGTAACCTGAACAGCTATTTCTAAGATGACAATATGTAACTTATCAACCAGTGATTTCTTACCATTTATTTTTCTGTAATTTTGTATTATTTCTACCCTTTTTATCTCCATGTATTTTTCCCTTTTCTTTAAATAAAAAAAAGAATCATCCAGTTCACAATCATAAAAAAAGAAACAAACAGAATACATAATGCAGATACGCAGAGATATACAGAAAATCAAAAATTTCACTGAAAGCTGTAAAACCACCTCAATGAAAGTGAAGATAGAATTTCAGACCTTGAAGATAGGATTGCAGCTACTGAACAGGAAAAGAAATATCTTTTAAACTATGAAAGAATCAGGAAACAACAATTCAACAACTGCAGGACGATGCAAAGAAAAACAGCATAAGATTGATAGGGATTAATTAAAAAGAAGGGAATGACATAAAGGATGTCAAAAGGATATTTAGAGATGTAATACCTGAAAATTTCCCAAACATGAGATCAGAAACCGACATCAGATTCAGTGAACATGTAGAACTCCAAATATTCATAACCAAAATAAAACTACACCTAGACATATAATAATCACCATCCCAGAAATCCAACACAAGAATAGATTATTAAAAGCTGTCAGAGAGAAAAGACAGATCACTTATAAAGGAAAACCTATCAGAATCACAGCAGACTTCTCAGCACAAACAATAAAGTCAAGAAGAGCATGGAGTGAGGTATTCCAGATTCTAAAGCAAAATGATTTCCAACCTAGACTGATGTACCCTGAAAAACTATCATTCAAAATCAATGGTGAAATAAGATACTTCCATGACAAAGAACAGCTGAAGAACTTCATGATCACCATACCAACCCTGCAAAAAATATTGAAAGACAGTTTAGATACACAAAGGAAAAAACCACTAAGCAAAGCACATAATTAAACAGAACAGAAAGGTAAAAATGCAACAGAAGAAAGATAACATGTCAACAATAAAGCAACAAATAACAGTTACAACCATTAATATAAATGGTCTCAATGCACCAATTAAAAGAAACACACTGGCAGAATGGATCAAGACGCAAAATCCAACCATATGATGTTTATAAGAAACCCATATAACCCAGAAGGATACTCACAGACTAAAAGTCAAAGGATGGAAAACAATATTTCATGCAACAGGAACCCCAAAAAAGCAGGAGTAGCCATTCTGTTTGCAGACAATGTGAACTTTAAACCAATAATGATCAGAAGAGACAAAGAAGGTTACTACATGCTCGTTAGGGGAAAACTCCAAATGGAAGACATAATTATCTTTAAAAAATATGCACCAAATTCCAGAGCACCCGGTTATATAAAATAAGTATTAACACACCATTGACCTCAAGGGACAGATCAACCACACGAAATCAACAAAAAACAGCACTGAATCACACCTGTGAACAAATGGACTTCATAGACGTATACATAGCGTTCATTCCAACAACATCAGAATACACATTCTTCTGAGCAGTACATGGCTCATTCCCTAAAACAGACCATATATTAGCTCACGGAACATATTTAAATAACTGCAAAAGAGTTGAAATTATCCCTTGAATATTATTGGATTATAGTGCTTTGAAATTAGAAATTCATCATAAAAGATACTACAAAATTCACACAAACACATGGAAACTAAATAACACACTCTGGAGTAATCAGAGGGTCACAGGTGAAATTAAAGAAGAAATTAATACCTATAAGAAAATGAAAACACAGATACAACTAACCACAATCGGTGGGATGCAATGAAAGCCATCCTCGGAGGAAAATTTATTACACTGAGTTCCCACATCAGGAAATCAGAATGAATACAAATAAATAACCTGATGCTATACATCAAACAGCTAGGAAAAAGAAGAGCAAGTCAAGCCCAAAGCCAAAAGAAGTAAGGAAATTATATAAATCAAAGCATAAATCAACACAATAGAGACTAAGAAAACAATCCAAAGAATCAATGAATCAAAGAGTTGATTCTTTGAAAGAATAAATAAAATTGATTAGCCCCTAGCCAACCTTATTTTAAAAAGGGAAGAAAAAGTTCAAATTCATGCAATAAGAAATGAAAAAGGTGAAATCACTAAAGACTATAGAAATACAGAAGGTCATCAACACCTATTTCAAAACCTCTATTCTCAAAGGTTTGACAACACAGAAGAAATAGACAGATTCTTAGAAACATATGAAGTACCAAAGCTAGATCAAGAGGATGTAAAACTTCTGAATAACCCAATCTCTATTAATGAAATTGAAAATGCAATTAAGTCCTTAACTACAAAGAAGGCCCAGATGGATTCGCTGCAGAATTCTATAACAAACCTGAAGAAGACCCAGCTAAAAAAGAGAACTATAGACCAATCTCCCTAATGAATACAGATGCAAAAATCCTCAATAAAATATTGGCAAATAGGATGCAGCAAATCATCAAGAACATTATACACCATGACCAAGTGGGATTCATCCCAGGCACGCAGGGATGCTTCAACATATGTAA
This sequence comes from Cavia porcellus, assembly GCF_034190915.1. Classification (NCBI taxonomy): domain Eukaryota; kingdom Metazoa; phylum Chordata; class Mammalia; order Rodentia; family Caviidae; genus Cavia; species Cavia porcellus. Next base: position 5,673,531 of record NW_026947496.1, on the reverse strand, counting down.
ATCAATAAATGTAATCCACCATGGCAATAAAGCCAAAAGTAAGAATCACATGATCATTTCTATAGATGCAGAAAAAGCTTGTGATAAGGTCTAACATTCATTCATGATAAGAACTTTACAGAAAAGTGGAATAGATGGTCTTTACCTCAATATAATAAAGGCAGTGTACAACAAACCAATAGCCAGTATCACACAATGGCCAAAAATTGAAAGCCTTTACTTTAAAATGAGGCACAAGACAAGGATGTCCTTTTTTACTGCTCCTATTTAATATAGTACTGGAAGTACTAGCTAGAGCAATTAGACAAGAGAGAGAAATAAAACGGGTAAAGATAGGGAAAAAAGAAGTTAAATTATCATTGTTTGCAGATGACACGATACTCTACATAGAAGAACCCTTAAACTCCATTGAAAGACTCCTAGATATAATAAATGAATTCAGTAATGTAGCTGGATACAAAATCAATACTTAGAAATCAATAGAATTCCTATACACTAACAACAAAATCACAGAGAGAGAAATAAGAAATGCCACACTCTTCACACTAGTAACCAAAAAAATGAAGTGTTTAGGAATTATTCATACGAAAGAAGTGAAAGACCTATACAGGGAAAATTATAATATACTGAAAATAGAAATTTAAGATGATCTCAGAAAATGGAAAGACATCCCTTGCTCATGGATAGGAAGAATAAACATTGTGAAAATGGCCATTCTCCCAAAACTGTTAAACAGATTCAATGCAATCCCAATAAAAATACCATCAACACACCTTAGAGATCTAGAGAAATCTCTCCTAAAATTCATCTGGAATCAGAAGAGACCTAGAATAGCAAAGGCAATTCTAAGCAGCAAAAGCAAGGCAGGAAGCATCCCAATCCCTGACTTGAAGTTATACTACAAAGCAACAGTAGTAAAGTAAAAATGGTACTGGAATCAAAACAGAGCTGAAGATCATTGGAATACATTAGAAGGTGCAACCACAACTACAAAAACACTCAACCACCCTATCTTTTTTTTAATTTTATTTAAGGAGAAAAAAAAACAGAAAAAGGGTACAAGTTATACAGAATTTCAGAAAAAATAAACAGTAGGAAATCACTTATTAATAGATTACATATTGTCATCTTAGAAATAGTTGTTCTAGTTACAAAATTAAAGCATATGCAGTGGACATTCAAACAGTGAGACTGAAAACAGTTCTGTTCAATGATTCAATAAAACTCAGTAATATGGTTACCTATCTTACACACTTAAATATACATGCAGTTATGTCCTTTAGAGCACTTTATTTTCCTCTCATTTATACAATGACAATTACACATTTTGGGTTTTATTACTCCCACTGTTCTTATTACCTTTTTTTGAAGAGAGTAAAACCAACTGTGATATAACAGGACAGAGTCAGTCAAATCAAAAGGCTGGACATAATACATAATGAAAAACAAAATACAAGGTGACCAACAATGGTTACCATAATGCCTCTTGCTATCTTAAAAAGAATTGCCTATATCATCAGTTATAATAAAATTGAACAAAACAGTAAAGAATAAAACCAATAAAACCAAAACATAGAAGACATTAGATGATTTCAAAAGAAGATAATAGTCAACCAGAATGGGCATAATTAATCTTATTGTCTTCATACTTGTTGCCTATACTTTTGAACTTGGTACCATCAAGCAAAACAGAATAGAGGAAAATCAGTCAAAACAAGATGGTGAGAGCAATACAGGGTTTCAAATCAAGTTAATTGGAAATCAAAGTGGGTTACTATAGTATATGCTGCTATTTTTTTATTTTTCCCTTAATTAAAAGGATAAAAATGAATAATAAAAAAAGGAGATTGAGATAAAAGAGGGTGTAGCAACAAAACAGCGCAGGTCAAAACATAACCATTTAAGCAAAATAGTGTTTCACCACAAGATAATCCCAACATAAAAGTAGTTACTATAGTGTCTCTTTCCTTGAAATCTTTGAGTATAACTTCATATACTGTAGCATCAAAAATACCAAGACAATGTAAAGTCATTCAAGAGAATGACAGTATTACAGAGTATTTAGAATCAACTAACAGAAAATGAACAATGGTTTCTGTATAATCTCCTTGTCTATAAAAGTTTTTGTTTATATTATTACATATAGTAAAATCCAATAAGATACAACATGTTAAGACCAATGGAGACAGAAGAACAAAAGCTTGATGGGACTTCAAAACAAGATGATATTAAATCAGCATTACCTATTATGATGTCTTGTATTCTCCAAAATAGCTGTTCCTACCATCCAACCTTCTCTGCCTCATTTCTGTTGAGCTCTTTTTCTGTCATTCGTTGTCAGTTTGTCTTCTTCATTTTGCTTTCTGCTCCATTCATTGTGGCCTCTCTGCCACTGTTTCTGGAATCTTGGTATTTTTCTTTTTCAGAATATCCTGCAGTATTCTCTGTAGAGTTAAATTGGTGGTTGCAAATTCCCCTAGTTCCTCTTTATCCTGGAAGTGCCTTGTCTTTTCATCAATTTCTGGGGACAGTTGTGTAGGATATATCAATCTTGGCTGGAGGTTATTATCTTTCAAAGCTTGAATTATTTCCCCCATGCTTTTTGTGATTTGATGGTTTGTGTCGAGAAGTCTGCTGTAAATCTGATGGGTGTTCCCTACTTCTTGTAAGTTATCTGCTTCTTGTCTCTGAAGGCTTTTAATATTCTGTCCTTATATTGGATTTCTAGAATTTTGATTATTATATGCCTGGCTGTAGCTGTTTGGGTTGTAGGTGGCTGGAGTCCTGTATGCCTCATACATCTGAGTATCTTTACTAAATTAGGGAAATTTGCTAAATTAGGGAAATTCTCTTGGATTATTTCTGTGAATAGCTTTTGTAGTTCATTTGTTTGTGGCCCTAATTCTTCTTTTATGTTCTTAATTCTTAGGTTATAGATCCTTTTATCATCTTCTAGCCTTTGTATTATTGCTGTGTGTTTTCTTGTCATTTTTAAGAAGTTTTTCATTTCATGCTCCCATATTACAAGTCTGTCCTCCAATTCAGGTAATCTATCCTTAGCTTCTTTCAAGCTGCTATGCCAGCTTTCAATAGAGGTTTTAGTTTCCTGGTAATCTCTTTGAACCTGCTTCACATATTCTATGTTTTCTCTATTTTCTCCATCAAACAGTTCTCCCCTTTTTTTCTGTTCTTCCATTCCACCATCTGTTTTTTCTTGGGCGGTGCTTAGCATTTCTCTAAATATTCTACTTATTTCTTGCTTTATTTCATTAAATACTTCATTTTTGAACTCGTCTATGAGGCTCCAGAGATATCGCTTTATGTTTATTGGTGCTGTGTCTGATATTGCACATTTTCTGTCTTCATTCCCCTTTGCAGTTACTTTCCTGCATCAGTGTTCTCAGGATTGGGGACTGAGGACCCTTTCTTATTGCTCCCTCTTACCATACTTGTTGTTCCTTCCATACAAGCATATACAGGAGGCCCAGTTTCTTTCTTTCTTGGTTACAGTTTGTTTGAATCTGTCGGCTAGGTGTTCCCACCAACTGCAGTGTACTAGGGAGATACAAACCTGGGTAGACTCTGCTGGGCCCACCCCTCAGGGTCAACCTACTGAAGGCTTCACTGCTAGGGTGCACTGCCAGGCGCTGGGACCTGGTTTGGGCTAGCCTACTGGATCTTAGTCTGCAGCGTCACCAGACCAAGTGCTCCCCACCAATCCCCCTTGAGAGGGGAATATGTGACTAAAGTCACTGCAGCGTCCTGTTCTGGCTAGTCTGCCCAGTCCCTCCTAGTCTATGAAAGGGTCCCCATTCCTCTCACTCACCACAGGTCAATGCAGGGCTCTCTGCCAGTCTCCCTATCAATTCTGTTTGGTTTGCCGATTCCCAGTCTCAGAGCTTTCACGCATCTCTCTCCCTGTTGTGCCAATTGGGACGCAGCAACAGCAGCAGGAAATTCAAATCATGGCTTCCAGAGGCATGGGTTCCAGCTTCCTCACTGAGATTTTATCTGTTTCTGTTAGAGCGTCGGGATTGCATTTCCAGTTGGCTTCTCTCAGCTTAGTTCATTCTTGGGTCAGCAGAGTACATCTCCTCTTGCTAAGGACTACTCACACAACATTGTTCCTGGATTCTAAGCTGGCAATCTCAGAGAGAATCTTTGGCTGCTGTTATCTGTCCACCATGTTCCCTGGGAAGTCAACCACCTTATCTTTGATAAAGGAGCCAAGCAGGTTCACTGGAAGAATGACAGTCTCTTTAATAAGTGGTGCTGGAAAAACTGGCTCATCATTTGCCAAAAACTAAAATTAGACCCATGCTTATCACCATGTACTAAATTAAAATCTAAATATAAAACACCTGAATACTAAAACAGAAACACTAAATCTATTGGAAGACAATTGGGTAAAAACCTTGAAGACCTTGAAGGGGTGGGTAGAGAATTCATGAACAGGACTCAAACTGCATGGGAAACACTTCCCAGAATCAATAACTGGGACCACCTCTTATTAAAAAGTTTCTGCATGTCAAAAAAATCTCCAGCATAGTGAAAAGAAAACCCACAAACTGGGAAAAGATTTTAGTGAACTCCTCCTCAGACAAGGGACTTTTGTCTAAAACACATAAAAAATTTTAAAAAAACTCAGACCCCCAAAATTCAAATATCCAATCCAAAAATGGGTGTCAGAGATGAATACACAGTTCAGATGAAGAAATACAAATGGCAAATAAATAAATACATGAAAAAACATTCATCATCATCAGTCAATAGAGAAATGCAAATTAAAACCACACTGAATTCCATCTTACTCCTGAAACAATGGCCAGGATCAAGAAAACCAACAACAACAAATGCTGGAGAGGCTGTGGAGAAAAAGGAACTCTCCTGTACTGTTGGTGGGAGTGCAGACTGGTACAACCTTTGTGGAGGTCAGTCTGGAGATTTCTCAAAAACCTGGGATTGGAAGTCCCATTTGTTCCAGCTATTCCACTTCTAGGCATATTCCCAGAAAAACTGAAAGCATACCACAGTGATATATGTTCACCTATGTTTATAGCAGCACAATTTGTAATTGCCAGATCTTGGAAACAACTCAAGTGTCCATCAACTGGGGAATGGATAAAAAAAGTTGTGGTATTTTTATAAAATGGAGTACTACTCAGCTATAAAGAAGGATCATGTTGAGATATTTATAAATAAATGAGTGCAGCTTGAGACCATACTCATAAGTGAAATAAATCAAACTTGCATGTGTGAATACTGAATAGTTTCCCTAGTGTAAGAAATGATTCAAATATATAAAAGTATGTGGTAATCATAATTCCCCATTTTGTGGCCTTGAAGCCTTGTAAACTTTTCACTTATTAATTGGAATGGCTTTATTCTGGGCTGCTTGATATTATTGCCTGTGATGAAATCAATAGCTATTTTGAAGAAAACAAGTCATCATAATAGCTAGTGCTGATTTAATATCATCTTGTTTTGAAGCCCCACCAAACTATGGCTCTTCTGTCTCCATTGGTTATAGCATTTTGTATCTTGCTGGATTTTATTATATGTGATAGTATAAACAAAAATTGTTATAGGTCAAGAAATAATATAGAAACCATTGTTTGTTTTCTGTTAGCTGGTTCTAAATACCCTACAATACTTTTGTCCACTTGTATGGTTTTACACTGTTTTGATATGTTTGATGCTATAGTATATGAACTTATATTCAAATATTTCAAGGAAAAAGACACTATGGTAACTACTACTAAGCCGGGTTATTTGGTGATGAAGCACATGGTTGCTGAAATTGTCATGCTTTGACCTGTATTGTTATGTTGTTATGTCCTCTTTTATCTCAATCTCTCCCTTATTCTTTAAAAATTATTTATTATTTTTTATTATTTTTTAATTAAGGGGAAAAATCAAAAAATTAGCAGGATATATTATAGTATCTTTTGTGTATTTACTTGATTTGAAGTCCTGTATTACTCCCACTATCTTGACTGATTAGACTATGTTCCGTTCTGTTTGATAGTATCAAGTTTGAGGGTATAGGCAACTACTTTGAAGGCAATAAGATTCACTATGATGCCAATTCTGGTTTGACTATTATCTTCTTTTGAGGTCCTGTAATGTTTACAATGTTTAGGTTTTATTGGTCTTGTTCAGCACTATTTTGTTCAACTTTATAATACCTAATGATATGGGCAATTCTTTTTAAGAAAGCAAGAGGCATTTTGGTAACCATTGCTGATAACCTTGTACTCTGTTTTTACATCATGTGCTATGACTACCTTGGTTTTGACTGACTGCTTTGTTTTGTCATATTTGGTTTTATTCTCTTCCAAAAAAAAGTAATAAGAACTATGGGAGTAATACAATCCAAAATGTCTAAATTTTGCTATAAAAAAGAGAGGAAAAAAGTGTTCTAAAGGATATAACTGCAAGTGTGTTTAGGTGTGTTAAGATAGGTGACCATATTACTCAGTTTTGTTGGATCATTGAACACGGCTTTTTGCAGTCTCACTGTTTGAATTTCTACTTTGTATGCTTTAATCCTGTAACTTGAACAACTATTTTTAAGATGACAATATGTAATCTATTAACTTGTGATTTCTTGCTGTTTTTTTTTTTTTTTTGTAACTCTGTATTGGTTGTACCTTTATACTGTTTCATTTTGCTTTTTTTCTTTTTTTCCTGTTAAATAAGACATTTTTTTAAAAAGTTAGCAGAAACGGTTTCTATTGTCACACCACAGGTGTGATGTGATGTGATGATGACATTCATTGAGTGACATCATCCCGTACCACCCATGGTCTTTTGAAATCAATTGCTGGGAATCTGATAAAGGTAAATGCAAGCATAGGAAGCCATCCTGCTTGGGGAGATTTGGGGTTCAATCCCAGCATGTATCTGTTGAACATAGGTGACTACATAAGGATTTGAACAAGTAGAAGGGTTTTACAACTTTGGAGATAAAGGAAAATCTGCCTTATTAACTTGCAGTTGTGCATCCGTGTCCCCAGACTTGCACTAGAATACATCTGGAATCACCTGCAGGAGTTAGCAGCAAAAGGCACAGAGACCTTTCAACAGAATCTGCCCCTTTACATGGCAATGCTGTCTTTCACAGGGCAGAAAAATGCTATGAGACTCTATGTTATAGATACGCATGTGTCATTGTTATTGAAGCTTTCTTCAGAAAGCAGTGCATGTGCTGAATGCATTCTTGCCTGTTGGGTTAGAAATGCCACTGAAGATTGTCAAGGAAGCAATCTCTGGCTTGCTAACTGGACTTGGCACTATGGGGAACGTCTTTGTTTTTGTGAAGTGCCTGCTCATATTTGGATGCAGTGAGATGGAACCTATACATCTCATTCTTATCCATTTAGCTGTTACAAATACCATGACTCTGCTTTCCAAGGGAGCGCCAGAGACTATAGCAGCTTTGGGTGTGAGAAACTTCCTAGATGACACAGGCTTCAAGATTGTTCTTTGTATGGAGAGAGTTTCCCTTGGCCTATCAATCTGTACCAGCAGTCTCCTCACGGTGGTCCAGGCTGCCACCATCTATCCTAGACACTCAGAGTGGAGGAGGCTCAAGCCAGGTCTGCACACTATGTCCTCCTTGTGCTTCTATCTTTTGAGAGCCTCAACTCCTTGATAGCCATGGACATATTCCACTCCATCACAATATCAGCACGAACTCATCAAAGGTTAGTAACACTGAGAGTTACTGTTTTTTTTCTAACAGTAAGTAAAACGATAAAGTGGATTTTTCTCACCTGTATGGTGCTGCAGGATGTGAGGTTTTAGGGGATCATGGATGCGGCCAGCAGCTACATGGTGCAGGTTCTCCACAAACACCACCAGAAGGTTCTTCATCCTCAGAACATCAACTTCCTCTACACAGCTCCTCCTGAAATCAAAGCTGCCCAAGGCATTCTCCTTCTGATGCTTTGCTTTCTTGTGTTTTATTGGGTAGATTGTCTTCTTTCTCTGTTTATAGATTCCTCCTTAGTGACTCAGTCCGCTGTCATAAATGCTCAAGAATCTCTCACCCTTGGCTATGCAGATCTTAGTCCATTTACATTGATTCACAGAGAGGGACACCTGGGTCATTGTGGGGGCACTTGTGCAACACAAAGATGCTGATACTTTACTGTATAACTTATTTTTTTAATAAGTAAATATGGAACAGTACTTGATTCTTTTGTGCAATGTGTGAATCTAATCACATTAAATTAGCTTACACAGATAAGATTTCATTCTCAGACAGCTGTCCTGGATTCTGCAAGCCTGAGCTCACACAGACATCATAGAAACACAGAGCAATTCACAAATCTCACTCTCCAAGCAGCCACCCTATAGAAGTGGCTCTAATTCTCCTGGTGAGCCATGTACTATAGGACTGCTGCTACAGCAGAGAATCATTTGGTAAATTGTACTACAATTATGAGCAACCAGTGATTTGATTTCTAGATATGATTTACCTATATGATCTCTCTCTGAGAATTATAACTGAAAAAAATTTCTATGAAATATAATATTCATTATTATATCACTGAATGGTAAGTGCTGGCCAAGGGATGTACTTTTATGTTCTCCTTGAAAACTCTGTAAATATCAATTTAAAAATACTTTAGTGGATTTGTGCAAGAATTTGGGATTACAAATATGGAATGATATACAAGGACTAATTTTAATCAATAGAAAAATAATGCAACAATAAAATTTACAAAGTACAGTGGAAATTATTAAATTTGGTATTGTGTACATAAACATTTTAGAGGATTATGGAGAAATTAAAAATGTAAATGGATATATAGATAAAAATTTCATTTAATACAGTTCATATTTCTCTATTTTTAAGCATGTGAATTCAGTTCTTTGCATATTTAAAAATGAACTATCTTTAAAATATTTGTGGTTTACTTATCACTGTGTTACAAATATCTTTACTCTCTAGGAGTTACAAAGAAGCTGATTTGATGTGCATTGAATAGAGCTTCATTCCTGAAGTATTTCAGTAAAGTACAGGAATGTATTAATAAAATCTTGATGAATAGTTGAAAATATTTAGTAGTTCACATACAGGCTGAACAAAGAATTTTAGTTCACATTTAGGACTACACCCATTACATAAAAATTCCTCCTCCTCTTCACAGTCTGGGAAAAATTTTAGGCTCATTAGTGCTCCACTAAATGAAGGTGTGTGTCTACTTATTGTGAGGAGACTGTACAATTAACGCACAGCTTTGAAGTCAACCGGGTTGCACAGACTTTGTTTTCTGTTATTCTTCTGTGATTTATTGGGAAAATTGTCTTCCTAATGTAACAAAGACCTGCATGACTGCAAGAGCTGTACTATGTATATCAGATTCACAGTGAGGATTTTGTCTGCAGATGCTCTTGTACCCAGCATTAAAATAAAAGACACAACAAGAAATTTCTGTATCAGTCATTGAGTTAGATCAAACAGGAAGGAAATTAAAGGACCTGACTAATCAGAACAGCTGATGTTTCTTCCAGAAATCATGCTTTCCTGCCGTGAAGGAAGCATTGAGTTCATTGCTCAAAACTGAGCATAAAAAAAAAGAAAACAAGAACCAAAACTCATGTGCAACTCCTGTAACAAAGACCCAAACAAATCCACTCAAGCTCCAGCAAGAACTGTAGGACTGAGGGTTGAGAAAGAATCAACGCTTGGCAGTGAACTTTAAAAGAAAGACACCCAAAGACATAATATAGTAACCTTTGTTCATTTTATGTTAGTTGGGTCTGAATACCCTGTAGTACTTTCATTCTCTTAAATGGTTTTACATTGTCTTTTTATGTTTGATACTATGTATGATATGAAGGTATACTCAAATATTTCAAGGACAGAGACACTACGGTAGCTACCTTTATGTCCCATTGTCTTGTGGTGAAACACTATGTTGCTTAAACTGTTCTGTTCTGACCTGTTTTGTTATGTCCTATTTTATCTTAATCTTCTTTAAAATAAAATTTAAAAAAAGAAATAAAGACATCACCGGGAAGCACAGATATCATCCGTGAACATCTCACTGAGCTACAGGAACTGACTCATGCATGCAGCTGGCAACCAGCCCAGAGCAGGAAAAAGGCCACATCTGCTCCCCAGATCACCCATGGGCCCATATTCCAGATACAGCACCTCAAGGGCACTTCTCATTCTGTCACATGAGAACCATTCGTTAAGATAGAATATATTTTGAAAACGGTCACAAAGATTTCTCTCAAATGTTAGCAAGCAACAAGATCTTATGCAGAAGTGGGCTGCCTCTCACATCACACTTCTTGGCTCAGGACACATAGAGCACAGGGTGGAGGAAAGGGGAACTGGCAGCATTCAGTTGCCCCAAGAATGCAGCCACAGACGCACACCTTGTTCCTCAACATGAAGCTCTGTGCACCTCACCCCACCCCAACCTTTGCCAGCTGCACACACAGCCCTTTCCACAGCAGAGTTTCTCAACAGCAGTTTGTGTTGAGCAGTGGTATGAAAGAACTCGGAGTCTGCACAGTGTGAAAAGATGTCCTCTGGGATCTGTGAAGCAAGACAGACTAGGACTAGCAGCCATGGACAGGAGCTCTGGGTGCAGCCCAGGGAGGAAGGGCCTGGCGAATTCCTGAGGCCTGGATGGCCTGAAAGTCTGCAGCCAGGTAGTACCTCTGTCACCAGCAGCCAAAAGTTCTGTTCTCAAGGCCGTGGAGACCATGATGGGCAAAGTGTGACTCCCTTTTTGTTGGCAGCTCAAAGCTTTGAGTCGTTGGGCCTGTCCACCCTTGGTTTTGTGAACTTAATCTTTGAGTGCAGGGCTTTCTAGGCACTTAGGGATGCTCTATATAGATGGAAGCTCACTTCAGTGATAATAGAAAGTAAATAAACCTCAGCAAACAGCACCAAGTTTAGTTGAGGAAAAGGGGGAAATGGGAAAGAATTTATCTAGGGAAAAGAAAAACGGACAGGAGCACAGCTCTGACAGGGAAGATCAGATTGGTCTGTAAACAAAAGAATGGGACCAGTGTATATGGCACCCATGGGGTAGGCAGGGGGCCTGGGGTTTTCCTTTAGTGAAGAGTACGACAGACTTTTGGAAACTTCTTCTTTCATTCTGAGGGGTTTATTATTAGGGGAAAGAGCTATCGGTGGCTGCTCTGTATTTTCAGACATCATGAGCAACCCAATGTGACTACACCTAGGCTCCTGCAATACGAGCATTGAGAGAGAGCAGAGGCATGTTGTATGCAATATCACCAGGAAATGATAGGAAGCCATGGGCCACACTTAGTGAAGACAGGACGTGGATGAGTTCCTTCTGAGCCAGACAAATAGATGGTTGGACTCTTATGAGGTCTGACTGGAGTGGTGTTTCAGGATGTGGACAAGGTGACATATTACCAATTGATTGGAGGAGCACTGGTGCACACACACAAAAGGAAAGAGGAAATTTGTTTGGGGCTGGGGGGAAAAAGAAGAAATTGACGTGCTGTTGTCTCTGGGTCCTTTGCCATGTTGGAAGGCCACCATGATGACTTGGGTGGTTCTATGAGAGAAGAAAACCATCATTCCCATATTTGGTTGTTAGCAGGGCAGTGGCTCACTTGAAAGAAATCTTGAGAGAAGTTTAAAGACACAAGGTGCTACAAGTAGCAAAAACAGAATTGTTATGAGGGGACCTCAAATGGGGAGGATGATGGAGGCTCAGGAGTCTACAGCAGGCCACCAAGAAGACCAGAGACAGGAGCCAGAAGTTTTTTGTATGTTGGCACTAAATTCTTAAAGTTTTCTAACCTCATTTTTGAGAATACCTGACAGATTTATGAAGTAACAGCCTTCTTCTCCCAGTGTGGCAGAAGTGCCACCACTTTCAACTGCTGGGTCATCAAGAGCCCTGTGACTCTGGAGGACTACCACAGCCAACAGTTTCACTTTATCATGGAGAAAGTCAACAGACTTTGAGACAGATTTCTCCAATTCAGGATGTGGGCCCTCACCACCAAAGAACTTCTCATCTTAGCTGACACCCTGTCATCAGCTTCTATTTGGGTATTACCTGTCATCCTGACAACCACTTTGAGATAGCTGTCTTTAGTTCATTAGATAACTGAGTATAAAATTGGTGCCCATCACAATACCTCCACCACGCCAATAGCTGAAAAGAGACCTATACTCATTAGGTTTGGAGCAACAGAGATGTCCCTACGGGACATTTGGTGATGTAGGAGTGAAAATGAGTTTTGTAACCCTGTTATGATTTGGGGTTTAGTAAGGACAGTAACTTGTGGTGCCACAGAAAATAGAGTACAAGAGCCCTGTTGTGTCAGTGGAATGTTGTGCTCCTCGACCACAGAAGAAGAACCATCCATGGGGTGGGAAGTTGGGAGGTGAGGATTCAGTATAGGGTGAATGTGTATACAGAAGGTTAGGGTTCCCACCTTAGGGACAGACCTGGACAGTGTGGAATGACAGAATCAAGAAAAGTTATCTGGCCATATCTGTCCTGGAGCTTAAACTAGAACAGTATTGGTTTTGAGGTTACTTTGGTGTGAGCAGATGTTTGCAGTGGCTGGATAAACTATGTACTGGTCTTGCTAAAAGGGCATACAGAGCCAACAATCAGAAGGGTCTGAGTAGTGGTTTTTGGATTCTGAAAGGTGTGGTTAAGGAGTGGAGGAATGGAGAGTGAAGTGGCGGTGTGACAACAAGATGAATAAGAGGGAAGGAGATCAAGAGAGACAGATTGCTAGAAAGTAGTCTCTTGTTGAGGGTTAGGAACATCTTTATATCAGTATAGTCCACATAGGTTCATAGTCTCCACGTTCAGCTCATTGGAAGTAGCAGGGATGATCATGGGTGTATAATGGTGCAATGTAAGATGAACTATGGGCCAATTGCAGGCAATGTTTAGATAAACATAATTATCATGGTTTGTCCAAAAGTTGGCCCATGGTATCAATCCTGTTGACTCATCTACAATAGGGACAATGAAAGGATGGCTCATCATAGCAGGGTGAATAGTTGAGGTTTTCTGGACAAAGTAAAATGATGGACCCCAAGACTGAGCATAGGCTCTTACCATTGGTGTCTATGGCAGAATTTGGGGAACACCATTGAACATCAAGTGTAAGTGTGCTCGATGCCATTTTTCGAGCCATAATGATGTGGTGGAAACCAGTTGATCCTCCTTGTTGGTGAGGTAAAAGTTATAAACGTGAGGTGGGGAGGGCTATGATAGTGTCACTGCAAGTGGAATGAGAGCCTACTGTATAAAGGACCTCATGCTGTTCTTGATAAGGGTGTTTAGCACACCAGTTGAGAGTGAAGAGAGTTAGGAATTTTAGTGAGATGAACATGGGTGCAAACAAATGTGATGAGACAGCAAATGTGATGACCACTCTGGGGGGAAGGGCTTGGGGTCAGAAACCTCTAGGTTGTTGGGGCACTGGTTAACCTGAGTGGTGTGGAACCTGGAAGAAAGAACAATGACTGTGATTGCTATTGGATTCATGAGAAAGTCAAAGTGGGGTCCCTTCCACTTGGGTTGTAGGCCTGTGGGCTGAAAATATTGAGATATATAACATTTCCAAGAGTTACAACAGGGTTCCAGTTTGGGGTTATCTATTGGCTGTTTCAGACAAAGGTCAGCATGTTGTTATAGCAAGTGACAGAAAAATCAAAGAATTGGGCCACAATTGGTTATAGGAGAAAGGTCTGGCGGGGTAAAAGATTGTGGGAAAAAAAAGGCCTATCATTTATGAGTTCAAAGAGGCTTAGAAAAGTATGTGTCCAAGGAAACACTCTAAATCAGGTTAGGGAAAAGAAAGCAGTTGGGGTCAGGGAAGGTGTAGCTCAAGAATGAGTTTTGTGAGGTGTGTATTTAGAGGACTGTTTGCCTTTTCTACTTTTTCTAAAGATTGTTGAATGTGTAAATGCCAAGTGATATTTAGGCTTGAGGATAGCTGGGAGATGAAAGCTGGGCCTTTGGTCTGCCTGAGTGCCTCAGCATCGCTGACCATTGCAGGCCACACCACCAGGTGGAGAAAGAACACCAAGCTCCACCCCTGCTCAGCCACTGGGCTTCCCAGCACCCCTCGGTGCACCCCCACTGTTGCTGCTGCACAGTGTAAGGCTCTGCATTGAGGAGGCCGCCCACCTTCACACCGCTGGGTCTGTCTGAGTGCCTCAGCATCCCAGGCCACCACCAGCCACCCTTCTGCTTGGAGGAAGAACACCAAGCTCCGCCCAGCTCAGGCAGATGTGTCAGACTTGTTCACATCAGTGCCCTCCCACTGCTACCGTAGAGAGGATGAATACCATGCTCCTTCCTGCCTCAGGCTGCTGAGCCCTGCCATTAAACCAGCACACTCTTCCCCTATGCTGACCAATAGGACCACCATACTCACCCTCGCTCAACCTGGTGCGCTCGGGTATCCTTCCCATCTCTTAGACCAAGCACTGCTGTGGACAGTGGCTCCCACTTTCCCTCCCAGGACCTTGAACTGGGGTGGACTGGCAGTGCTGGTTTGATGGGAAACTCGGTGGCCCCTCATCCATTCAAAGGATCCTGGAAGGTACTGGTCACTGTGTACCCAACAATCAGGCTTACATCAACCATACAGTAGGACCCTGAAACATACACGGTCCACAGTTGTAACTACTGGGATTAAATAATCAGATATTGGCCTGGAAGGTGAAAATGACAAAATCAAAAACAAAAATGCAATCTCAAACATCTAGTCCATCAGGTGCAAGAATAGGTGAGAGTGGAATGAAGGACTTTAAAAGTCATACACCAGAAATCTCTGAAAAGATAGCAAATGAAGTAAAGAAACAAATCCATGAGGATATAGAGGAAATAAATTAGAAGTAATGTCTTAAGTAAAGACAGAAATATCAACCTTAGTAAAGGATTTGCTCAACATAGCTAGGGACAAAACAGATTAAAAAATACAGGAGCATGGGAAATTGATTGAAATGTTGAATGAACAATGCAGAAAAACAGAATCCATGAAACAATTTCAAAGAGATATCCGAGAAACAAACAATTCTACTGAAAGCTGGCAACACTGCTTAAATGAAGCTGTGAATAGAATTTCATACCTTACAGACAGGATCACAGATAGTGACCATGAAAAGATAGAACTTCTAAAAACAACAATGGCAAGAGAAACAATGTTTGACTAATAGGGACCAGTGAGGAGACAGGAGAATGCAAAGCACATAAACAAGCTATTCACAGAAGTAACAGTAGAAGATTTCCCAAACATGCGGAAAAAAAAATCTGATACACAAATGAATGAGGCATATAGAACCCCAAAAAGTCATAACCAACATAGATCTACATGCAGACATATAGTAATTAAGATCCCAGACATTCAGCATAAAAACAGAATACTAAAAGCTGTCAGAGAAAAGACACAACTCATCTATCAAGGAATGCCAATTAGAATAATGGCAAACTTTTCCTCACAACCCTTCAGATTAAGATGAGCTTGGAATGAAGTATTTCAAGCCCTAAAAGAAAACAACTTTCAACCCAGACTGAGGTACCCAGAAAAATTATCTTTCAAATTTAATGGAGAAACAAGACATTCATGTTGATTTTACTACTGTTGCTTTGTAGTATAACTTCAAGTCAGGGATTGTGATGCCTCCTGCTTTGTCTTTGCTGCTTAAAATTGCTTTTGCTATTCTAGGTCTCTTCTGGTTCCAGACGAAATTTAGGAGTGATTTCTCTAGATCTATAAGGTATGTTGACGGTATTTTTATTGGGATTGCTTTGAATCTGTGGAGCAGTTTTGGGAGAATGGCCACTTTCACAATGTTTGTTCTTCCTATCCATGAGCAAGGGATGTCTTTCCATTTTCTGAGATCATCTTCAATTTCTTTTTTCAGTGTATTATAATTTTCACTGTACAAGTCTTTCACTTCTTTCGTAAGAGTAATTTCTAAATATTTCATTTTATTTCTTGCTAATGTGAAAAGTGTAGTTTCTCTTATTTCCCTCTCTGTGATTTTGTTGTTCGTGTTTAGGAATGCTATTGATTTCTGAGTATTGATTTTGTATCCATCCACACTACTGAATTTATTTATTGTATCTAAGAATCTTTCAATGGAGTTTAGGGGGTCTTCTATGTAGAGTATCATGTCATCTGCAAACAATGATAATTTAACTTCTTCTTTTCCTATCTTTACCCCTTTTATTTCTCTCTCTTGCCTAATTGCTCTGGCTAGTACTTCCAGTACTATATTAAATAGGAGTGGTGATAAAGGACATTCTGGTCTTGTGCCTGATTTTAAAGTAAAGGCTTTCAATTCTTGGCCATTTAGTATGATGTTGGCTGTTGGTTTGTCATAAATGGCCTTTATTATATTGAGGTATAGACCATCTATTCCAATTTTCTGTAAAGTTCTTAACTTTATGAAAAAATGTTGGACCTTATCGAAGGCTTTTTCTGCATCTATAGAAATGATCATGTGATTTTTATTTTTGGCTTTATTGATATGGTGGGTTACATTTATTGATTTACGTATGTTGAACCATCCTTGCATTCCTGGAATGAATCCCACTTGGTCATGGTGTATAATCTTCTTGATGATTTGCCTCATCCTATTTGCCAATATTTTATTGAGGATTTTTGCATCTGTGTTCATTAGGGATATTGATCTATAGTTCTCTTTTTTAGTTGGGTCTTTCTCAGGTTTTGGTACTAGAGTAATATTTGCTTCCAGGAATGACTTAGGAAGGATTGCTTCCCTTTCAATTTCATTGAATAGTTTGAGGCGTGTCGGCATTAGGTCTTCTTTGTATTTCTTGTAGAATTCTGCAGTGAATCCATCTGGGCCTGGGCTCTTCTTTGTAGGTAAGGACTTAATTACATTTTCAATTTCATTAACAGAGATTGGGTTATTCAACAATTTTACATCCTCTTGACCTAGCTTTGGTACTTCATATGTTTCTAAGAATCTGTCTATTTCTTCTGTGTTATCAAACTTTTGAGAGTAGTTTTCAAAATAGGTGTTGATGATCTTCTGTATTTCTATTGGGTCTCTAGTGATTTCACCTTTTTCATTTCTTATTGCATGAATTTGAGCTTTTTCTCCCCCTTTTTTAATAAGGTTGGCTAGGGGCTTATCGATTTTATTTATTCTTTCAAAGAACCAACTCTGTGATTCATTGATACTTTGGATTGTTTACTTAGTCTCTATTGCATTGATTTCTGCTCTGATTTTTATAATTTCCTCTCTTCTTTTGGCTTTGGGCTTGAATTGCTCTTCTTTTTCTAGTTGTTTGAGGTGTAGCATCAAGTTATTTATTTGTATTCGTTCTGTTTTCCTGATGTGGGAACTCAGTGCAATACATTTTCCTTTCAGGACGCCTTTCATTGCATCCCACAGATTCCGGTAAGTTGTATCTGCATTTTCATTTTCTTTTAGGTATTGTTTAATTTCTTTTTTAATTTCTTCTGTGACCCACTGATTACTCAAGAGTGTGTTATTCAGTTTCCATGTGGTGGGATTTTTGCAGTATCTTTTATCATTAATTTCTAATTTCAGAGCACTATGATCCAATAACATGCAAGGGATGATTTCAACTCTTTTGCATTTGTTTAAATATGTTTTGTGAGCTAATATATGGTCTATTTTAGAGAATGATCCATGTACTGCTGAGAAAAAGTGTATTCTGATGTTGTTGGGTGGAACATTCTGTATATGTCTATCAAATCCATTTGTTCACAGGTGTGATTCAGTTCTGTTATTCCTTTGCTCATTTTCTGTCTGGTTGATCTGTCCCTTGGTGTCAATGGCGTATTAAGGTCTCCTGTTACAATTGTGTTACTGATAATTTGAGTTTTCATTTCTATTAATAATTGTTTTATATAACTGGGTGCTCTGGAGTTTGGTGCATATATATTTAAGTTAGTTATCTCTTCCTCTTGGAGTTTTCTCCTTACGAGTATGTAGTGACCTTCTTTGTCCTTTATGGTCATTGTTGGTTTAAAGTTCACATTGTCTGCAAACAGAATGGCTTCTCCTGCCTTTTTTTGGATTCCTGCTGCATAAAGTATTGTTTTCCATCCTTTGACTTTTTGTCTGTGAGTATCCTTCTGGGTTAGATGGGTTTCCTGTAAACAGCATATTGCTGGATTTTGTTTCTTGATCCATTCTGCTAGTCTGTTTCTTTTGATTGGTGCATTGAGACCATTTACATTAATGGTTATTACTGTAAAATGCTGGTTTATTGTTGACATGTTATCTCTCTGCTGTTGCATCTTTATCTTTCTGTTCTGTTTAATTATCTGCTTTGCTTAGTGGTTTTTTCCTTTGTGTATCTAAACTGTCTTTCAATATTTTTTGCAGGGTTGGTTTGGTGTTCATGAAGTTCTTCAGCTGTTCTTTGTCATGGAAGTATCATATTTCACCATCAATGTTGAATGATAGTTTTGCAAGATATACAGACTAGGTTGGAAATCATTTTGCTTTAGGATCTGGAATACTTCATTCCATGCTCTTCTTGACTTTATTGTTTGTGCTGAGAAGTCTGCTGTGATTCTGATACATTTTCCTTTATAAGTGATCTGTCTTTTCTCTCTGACAGCTTTTAATAATCTATTATTGTGTTGGATTTCTGGGATGGTGATTTTTATATGTCTGGGTGTAGTTTTATTTTGGTTATGACTATTTGGAGTTCTATATGCTTCACTGATCCTGATGTTGGTTTCTGATTGGGAAATTTTCAGCTATTACTTCTCTAAATATCCTCTTGACATCCTTTATGTTGTCTCCTTCTTTTTCATTAATCCCTGTCATTCTTATGTTATTCTTCTTTGCATCGTCTTGCAGTTGTGGAATTGTTGTTTCCTGATTCCTTGTTATTTTTAAAAGATCTTTCCTTTCCTGTTCAACAGCTGCAATCCTGTCTTCAAGGTCTGAAATTCTATCTTCACTTTCATTAAGGCAGTATTTACAACTTTCAGTGGAGTTTTTTATTTCCTGTATATCTCTGTGCATCTGTATTATGTATTCTGTTTGTTTCTTATATTGCTTGTCTAGGGATTCTTTCTTTTTGTTTAGTTCCTCCAATTTTTTATCTGTGTTTTCTTTAGATATATTCAGAATTTCCTTCATTTCTTTTATCATTTCTTCTTTTATCTGCGAGATTATTTCTAGTTTGAACTTCTTTAAAGCTTCCTGGAGTTGCTTGTCAATTTCCGTAACTATTGTGTCCAATACTTGAGGTGAATGACATATATTTTCTTCTATATACATTGCTCCTAGAGTTTCTTGAGATGGGCTGGAAGTTTGAGGTTGTAATTTGGTCTTTCATTCTGTCATTTTCCTATATTTCTGTGTTTCAATTGTTATTTGAAAGTTTCCTCAGGATCTGTTGAAAATCCCCTTCTATGTTTGCAGCTGCTGAGACTCTGGCACCACGCTAACCCAAGCCTCTGGGCCTGCAGAACCAATGGCCCTCCTCTGCCTGCTCAGAACTCGCAGTTCCAGACAAGCTGTGCCTCAGGGACACTGTGCGCCTACCTCCCCCTGGGAAGCTCTACAGCTCTCCAATCGCAGCCACAATGTGGAGGCACATGTAGACGCCTCAAACCCACCTCTCCACTTCACTGCACCTCGAAGCCTGGAGAGACCCAAACAGTCTGGGCTCTGGGCAGAGTGTGCTGATCACTCACCACAGGCCACGGTGCCTCAGGAACCTACGATCCCTCCCTGCTTGCTGAGATATCCACAGCCCTCCAGACACACGGGGAGGCCGATGCAGGTGCCCCAGATCCGCCCAGCCCCTCCTCTGAACATGGATGGCTAGGCGCGGCAGTCCGAAACAGGCTGGGCTCCAGGGATAGTGTGGGCCCACCCACCCGTCGGAAGCTCAGCAGTTCTCCAAGTGCAATCGGGATGGGGAGGCGAATGTAGAGGCCTCAAACCCACTTCTCCACTTCACTGCACCCGGGAGCCTGGAGGGTCCGGAACAGTCTGAGACTTGGGCAGAGTGTGCTGGGCACTCACCACAGGCCACGGTGCCTCAGGAACCTGCGATCCCTCCCTGCTTGCTGAGATATCCACAGTCCTCCAGACACATGGGGAGGCCGATGTAGGCTCCCCAGACCTGCCCAGCCCCTCCTCTGAACACCAATGCCTAGGCGAGGCAGTCCGAAACAGCGAGATATTTATCAATCAATGGGCGCAGCTTGAGACCATACTCATAAGTGAAATAAATCAATCTCGAATGTGTGAATACCGAATAGTTTCCCTAATGTAAGTAATGTTTCAAATATATAAAAATATGTGGTAATCATGATTCCACATTATGTGGCCTTGAAGCCTTATAAAGTTTTCACTTATTAATTGGAAAGGCTTTATTCTGGGCTTCTTGATATGGAAATATTTGAAGCTATAGTATATGAAGTTTTATTCAAATATTTCAAGGAAAAAGACAGACACTATGGTAACTACTATTAAGTCGGGTTATTTGGTGGTGAAGCACTAGGTTGCTGAAACAGTCATGCTTTGACCTGTATTGTTATATTGTTATGTCCTGTTTTATCTCAATCTCTCCCTTATTCTTTAAAAAAATTATTTAGTTATTTCTTATGTTTGTTTTAATTAAGGAGAAAAATTTAAAAAATTAGCAGGATATATAATAGTAACTTTTTTTGATTTCCTGTTAACTTGTTTTGAAGTCCTGTAATACTCCCACGATCTTGTTTTGACTGATTAGACTCTGTTCCACTCTGTATGATAGTATCAAGTTTGAGGGTATAGGCAACTTTAAAGGCAATAAGATTCATTAAGATGCCCATTCTGGTTTGACTATTGTCTCCTTTGGAAGTCCTGTAATGTTTACAATGCTTAAGTTTTATTGGTCTTGTTCTCTACTGTTTTGTTCAACTTTATAATATCTCATGAGATAGACAATTCTTTTTAAGAAAACAAGAGACATCGTTGATAACCATTGTTGATAACCTTGTACTCTGTTTTACATCATGTGATATGTCTATCCTTGGTTTTGACTGACAGCTTTGTTTTGCCATATTTGACTTTATTCTCTCCCTCCAAACAAAGTAATAATAACTAAGGTGTAATAAAACTCAAAATGTGTAAATTTTGTTGTAAAAAAGAGAGGGAAAAAAGAGCTCTAAAGGATACAACAGCAAGTGTGTTTAGGGGTGTTAA
This sequence comes from Cavia porcellus, assembly GCF_034190915.1. Classification (NCBI taxonomy): domain Eukaryota; kingdom Metazoa; phylum Chordata; class Mammalia; order Rodentia; family Caviidae; genus Cavia; species Cavia porcellus. The sequence goes on along the minus strand of NW_026947496.1, from coordinate 5,652,320 downwards.
ATAGCTGACCATATTAATGTTTTTGGTTGGATCATTGAACGCAATTGTTTGCAGTCTCACTGTTTGAATTTAACTATTGTACTGTGATTTGAGCAACTGTCTCTAAGATGATAATATGTAATCTATTAACTGGTGATTTCTTACTTTTTTTTGTAGCTCTGTATTACTTGTACCCTCACACCGCTTTGTTTTGTTTTGTGCTTTTCTCTTTTTCCTTTTAAATAAAATTTTTTTAAAAAGACAATGATAAATGTAACACCTAAGGATTCTAAAATGATGTTTTTGAATTTGGTATTATTCTACACTTCTTTTCTGTTTTTCTATTTTCTTTAATATTCGTCCTTACACTTGAAAAAAGTGAACAATATGCAATATAACAACCAATGTTAAATTTCTTTCATTCTGTTTTGAAGACCTGTATTCTTATGGTTTTGAATCTGCTATTGTTGTTTATCTCTTTTCCTTTTGTTTTCCTTGTATAACTTTTCTCTTTTTTAAACAAAAAAGAAAACTGATCTTTGTCTGATTGGATAGTTTGAGGTAATCCAAATCATGGAATAATCTGTTGTATAAAAATTATAGAAACTTTCTACAGACTTTTGAGCAATGAGAAAATAAAAAGCTTCTATCCATCCCAAGAAAGTGCACACAAAAGTAAGGATATATTTGAAGGTTCTGTGTTTAGGCATGTGTGCAGTCTATCTGCCAGATTTCACCTGGTGTATATCACCCAAATTGGCATGTTGGTGTTGTAATCAGAGGTTGCAAGGACACATAATTTGTAGTATTATTTTATGGTACCCGCCCCCCAAGGAGTCAAATAAAATAGTGAAGGTCTGTCTGCAACATTAAAGACCCCCAAAATCCAGGAAAGGATCTGGATCCCATGCCAATAACCTGCATTGGTTCAGCTGAAAACCAGAGCCCACCACATTGACCTATGCAAGTCTGTCCCACAGATCTGCACTGGGGAGACCCAAAGGTCAGTGGTAGAAGCTAAAAAGTCTATGCCAGTAGGGTGAAGGATCTGTGCCAGTAGGTTGAGGGCTCTGTAGTGGAGCCAAGAAGCAACACTCCAAATAAGGACCAGGGCTCCCCTGAAAAGTACAGCAGCCATCCTTAGTGACAATGAGGTTGTAAGTTCCTCCAACAATGAGAATAGCTGAGTTCATGTCAGGAAGCCAGCATGAATAGCTTCTCCTGGAGATTGAACCACACACAACTTCCCTTCTGAAGCTAGGAAGCAATGCTCAAAGTAAGCAATCAGCCTCCCCCAAAGTAAACCACAGCCATTCTCAGTAACAAGATCTCAAGATTCCTCAATGATAACAGCCAATTGCTATAACCAGCACAATAAGCTTCTCTAGGAAAACTAATGTCCAAAAAAAAAAAAAAACTGAGGAAAGCCATCAAAGCTATGCTTCCTCTCCAGGCCTCCTTTTTTATGCTGGAAACAGTCCTCAGGTAGGCCACTCATGCACAGCACAACATCAGTTCATCTCAGCTGGTGTTTAAACTGACCACCAGTTACCAATTCACTACAGTTTGAAGGAAGGGGGAGATGAGCGTCCCTGAGAAGAGCATACAGTACAAAGATGACAGTTGCAAGTAACCTGACGAATAATGAATTTAGACAGAGATGAGGAGTTTATATAGAGCTTTATTGCCTGTATGAAAACAATTGTACAAGTTAGTGTTGATTATTAAGAATTGTTGGTTTCAGCAGAGTAGTTTGGATCACTGGAAAATCCATCCCTGAGTGTTTTGGCCATAGGTGGGTTTGTAATTTAATTTCAGTAGTTTTGGTGAATATTGAGGTGTTTGGGATTATTGGGAAAGAAGAGTGATGTGACTGTTGCGCAGCTAGTTTGATTTGTGTGTCAGCAAAAGCACCACCCTGAGAATCAGACTCTGCTGATGTTTGCTGTCCCGTGTGGTGAGTGGCTGCTGCCTGGGTTGTGTGTTGAGGATGACAGGTCTTAGTGATGGGGGTTCCTTGAGTGGTGATTACATGCCTTTCTTGCCAGATGGAAGCATAGGAATGAAGGGCTCTAAATGTATATTTTGAGTCAGTATGGATAGTTATGTATGTGTCTTTGGCTAATGTGAGGGCCTGAGTAAAGGCAGTAAGTTCCAATTTTTATGAAGATGTCCCAGGTGGCAGCAGACTTGCCTCTGTTACCTTAGCAGCACTGTCTATAGCATATCCTGCCATTTTTTTCCTGAGTGTCTGTTAGTTGAGCTGCCATCCATGAACCATGTGTCAGAGGCTTTATTGAGAGGAGTGATGTTATTGTGGGGTGTCCTGGTTTTCTTTTCTCTCATTGTTGAGACAAAATACCTGATCCTCAAAATGAAGGAAGGAAAGGTTTCTTTCTCACAGCTTTTGGAGATTTCAGTCCATACTCAGCTGGCTCAAAGGTACGGTGTTACGGCTGAGGGGTAAGCATGAATGGCAGCTGCAAGGGGAAAGCATAAATAGGACAAAAGAAGAAAAGTGCTTCCCACCCTTATATTGTATGCCAGCCCTGCCCATTGGCAGGTGCAGAACTCACACCACCAATCCCAGTGCTAGATATTTAACCTGAAGCACTAGATTGGACACATCCATGATTACATGAGAATTGGGGGAGCATATAAACATAACCATAACTTGGAGGAAGGGGTATAGCGTCATCTGTAAGACCAAAATGCAATTGTGGTGAGGGATTTCATCAGAGGTAGGGAGTAAGGTGACCATGTTAAGAGGACTGATGATAGAGACAGTGATTGTAGGATCTTATGTGAGTATTAAGTGAACTTGTTGTAGACAAGAAGGAGTCATTAAGACAGGGGGTGTTTTGTGTGAAATGAGCTCATTAAGGTGACAGGGTGAGTGGATTGTGATGGATGGCCGTAAAGTGAACTTTTTGTTGATATGACTGCTGAGGCAAGAGCCTGAAGGCAGGGAGGCCAGCTACATACTGTGTTGTCTAACTGTTTTGAGAGATATGCCACTGCTCAGGAGGAAGATCCTTTTTTGTGTCCTAAAATTCTCATAGCATTATGATCTAAAGAAGTAGTATATAAAATAAATATTGGGTTGGGTTTGGGAGAGCAAGGGCTGGGGCCTTTAAAAGAGCTTTTTAGTTGGTAAAATGAGACACCTATAGGTGTAGTTTGATCCAGAGGATCTGATAATGCACCTTTGGATGCCTTGTAAAGAGATTGTGCTAATTGAGCAAAATAGGGTTCCAGAGGCAAAAGAAGTTTGCCAAACCCAGGAAAGATAAAACTTGTTATCTTCTAGTTGGCACTTGGAAGTCCCCGAGGTACTTCACAATCAGAGGTTGTCGAACAGGTAGGTGATGGGATTGAGGGTGAGCCCTAGATACTTGACTTTTGGTGTATTTATTTGGGCCTTGGTGGGGGACACTCTATATGTGTGACCTCAGAGAAAATTGAAAAGAATAGCCATGTGGTGTATAGCTACTGCATAAGATGAGGAGCGAGATTATCCACATATTGGAGAAGAATGCTAGAGTTGATACTGAGGATCATGAGGTCAGCAGCAAGGGCTTGGCTGAGGAAGTGAGGACTATCTCTGAAGTCCTGTCTGTGAGGGCTGTGTGTGAGGACTGTGGGTGTGAGCTGTGTAGATTGGAAGGTGGCTGAGCCCATCGATCTGAAAGCAAAGAAATCCTGGAACCAGGATATAAATGGATAGTGAAAATGCATCTTTGAGTTCCAACGCAGAAAAGTAGACGGTAGATGAGGCAATAATAGACAGTATAGTATAAGGGTTTGGTACCACTGAGTGAGTTGGTGTCACTGCGTTGTAAATGGCTCTGAGGACTTGAATTAGTGATAGGAAACATTTAATTTGAGAACAGAGATTATAGGGTTGTTGTAGGTAGAGTGAATGACCTTAAGACAGCCATTAGTTAGCAAGCAATGGCTTATGGATTTTACTCTTTTTTGATGTTTAGTGGCTGTTGTGCACTCAGTAATACAGGGAAAGACCAAAGAGTCTTTGAGACAAATTAGCAATACCGTGGCATGTATGGCACTAGTAGCATTGGAAGTATGCCAGACTGTGGGATCAAGGAGGGAAGAGCAAAGGGGAGTGGCAGAGGTAGTGGCACATAATGGATGGGTCTGAAGGATGAGAGTCATAGGCACAAAATACAAGAAAATTGAGTTTGGGGAGCAGGCCTCTACCTAAGAGGGGTACAGGGCAGATGGAGATAACCAGAAAATTGTGAGTAAAGAAAGGGTTTGGAATCTACAATGCATGGGTCCTGCCTGGAGGAGTTGTGTCGGTTGGCCATCAAGCCCCACAATGGAGACAGTGAATCAGGTGCATCAGACTAAAAATTCAGGAAGAGCACTATAGATGGCCTCAGTATCAACAAGAAAAGCGTTTATCCTGAGATATCCAGCGAGACTGGGGCTCTAAAAGAGATACCTTGGGAGGGGCATAGGCTCGAGCCCCATCAGTCACTTCAGCAGCAATGCTGAGTGGTTCAGTCAGCGATAAGTCTTGGGGCAGTAGCAATGAGATCTCCTGTGAGGGGAGGGAGCTTCGTGGCTTATCCACTCTGGTGAGAGGACAGTCACACTTCCAGTGACCCTCAAGCTTGCACATTTGATGACATCCTGGTGGTGACCACAAATTGGGGAAAGCACACGCCAAGTGTCTTTCTTAGTTACAGTTCAAGCATAGACCTGGTATGGCTTGGGTTTTAGATTCCCTTTTGTTCTGTTTTATTTTGAGCTCTGAATTCAGGAGAAAAATGTTGGCATTTGAGTTTAGCCTTTTCTAGATTATCCTGTTTTCACTGTTCTTCCACATTGTTGAAGACGTGGAAAGCCATATTTAGAATGTCTCCCTAAGGGACTAAGGGCCAGTGTCTGACTTTGAATTTGCCTCTAATATCAGGTGTGACTTGGGAGTTAAAATTGGAGTTAACAAGAGTAGTGCCTTCAGGTAAGCAGGTTCTACATCAATAACTTTGGTCAGAGTTTCAGTGAGACATGTTAGAATCTCAGTGAGGTTTTCATCAGCCCAGTGGGTCTGTTCCTGAAGGTTTGGGGAATTAGGCTGATTATGTGAAATTTTTTAGAGACCTGTTAGGATACAGCCAATCATCTGGGCAACATGCCATGAGCCATTGATACTGGGCTGTAATCCCACTGGGGGTCTACGTTTGGCACTGCAGTTGCCCCAGTGATGTAACTGAGTTCCATTTGATGTTTTAGGTTTGACACAGCTTAGGCTCTAGTAAGAACTCTATTTGTTTGTGTGTGTGTTGAGGAGAAAGGTTAGAAACAAAACTAACATGGAGGTCTTTGTAGGCTATTTCATAAAACTGAATAACAAATCTAAACTCTTTCCTATAATTATATAGGTCAGGAGTGAGGGATCCTAAGTGGAGGAAGACATGGGAAAGGTCAGAGAGGGGGGAAAGGGATATGAATACAGACTAGGTCTTCGAGACCTGCCATCTCTCAAAGAAGAAGGAGAAGCTGGGGTGAGCACCATGTTAAAGGAGATTGGAGCAGGGACAATGATGGTTACTGGGAGGGGCTGAAATATGGCAGTGGGTGGGAGGAGTGAGCTCTGGTGTGGTGTGATGGTGAGAGGACAGCAACTCTGGAGTGGAGGACAGACCAGAAGTGGAGGGAGTGGTCAGGAGGGCAAGAGAAGAAGGCAATGGGGAGGAACAGGAAGACTGCTGTGGGTAGAGTGGAGGAGGAGTGAGAGCAGAAGGGACATCATCTACGGGGTCAGCAAGGTTACTGGGTGGGGGCTCTGGTGGTGTGCAGTGGGCCAAGAGCCCCACAAGCCTGAATTAGGGAGGGACACGCCCAGAGAGCAAAAAAGGCCTGAAAATGAGGAAGCTGCAATCATTTATCATTACAACAGCAGAAATTAACTAAATCACAGAGGAAGGCAAAATCAAAAGCTCCCCCTTCTGGCCAGTGGCTGCTATTATCAATTTGACATCATAGCCAGGCCATTGGCAGTAAAAAGTTAGTATTTTGAGTTCAGTAGTTTCCCAGAGACTGAGAGTGCCCAGTTGTTTTAACAAGCACCCAAGTGGAGTGACTTTTTGGAAATGAGAAATAATATTTCCCACTGGCACAAATTAAAGGTGAACCGAAGGCTACAAAAGCTGAGTCACAATCCCTTGGAGAGTTGTCACTCTTCTCAGGAGTGTGAGTGAGAGAAATCTCCAACACCTATTCCCATCTGCTGTCACTGAGGGAACAAGGTGTCTGGGGGGGGAGGTCCTGAAGTACATGGGGAAGGAGTCTGATGTGGGTGCATTATTTTCAGAGAGAGAACAAGAAAACAAGGCATGAAACCCTGAGGCAAAATGTAACTCACCTGTGAGAATCAAGGTGGCTTGGTGTTGAATGGAGTCCATTAATGGTAATGGCAGGGGTGAGGGAGGGCAAAAAACAGGGACAACAAAGGCTGGAGACGTGGCTTGTTGGTGGAGGGAGCTCAAACTGGGGGTGGCCAGCAGGAGCTACTCACCCCACTGGTACAAGTCCTGGCACCAAAAGGTTAGAGGTAGTGCAATTAAGACATAGAGTGAGAGACAAAGAGACAGAGTGGTAAGGAGGCCTTTACACTGGGAAAAGCATGGTTGCAGAAGAATGCAAGTTTCCTCTGAGCCAGATAACCAGGCTGTTGGACTGTTATGGGTCTGACTGGGTGGTGTTTGAGGAGGCAAATAAGGTGACATACTAGCAGCTGAATGGAGGAGCACTGGTGCACACCTGCAAAAGGGAAGAGGAAATTGGCTTTGGGCTGAGGGAAGAAGAAATGGATGTGCTGCTGTCTCTGGGTCCTTTGCCGTATTGGACAGTCACCGTGATGACCTGGGGAGTTGTATAGGGACAGAAAAGCAATCAGCTAGGCTTTTTCCTTTTCTGCTAAGGGTTACATGAATCTGTTTGTGTAAAAGCTCCCTTCACAAAATTGAAATCAGCCATATTTCTTTTGAATCTCATGTAAGGTTTTCCGGGTGACACAGAGGGGATGTTCCTTCTCCCATTTCACGTGTTTAAGAAAATCAGATGTTTGAGGCCCAGGAGAGATGAGGACAGCTGATCTCACACCCAGCCCCATCCTGAGGAATAGAATTCCATGTCTCATGGTGCACTGATCTCCTACTCTCACATACGACCTACAACCTTTGTAATTATAGATTGCTTTATTGTTAGTTATTTTCTGGGAATGTGTTTAGCTTCGTTAAATTCTTTTAACTAAAGAAGCTCAGAACAGAATTTTAGATAGCTCACATTTCATAACATCTTTAGCTGCTTTTTGACAATAATGGTAAAGTTTCTGTGTGTAGCTGAGGCTCAACAAGAATCGCATTCTCATGGTTTTCCTTCCTGTACTGGGACTGAACCCAGTGTCTCTGTGATGAGCTGCATCCCAGCCCTGTTTGTAAAGGCCAGAAGTGTCTCAGTCACCAAACTGTGCATGGTGACCTCACACTTGCTGTCCTCCTGTCTCAGTCTCCCACAGTGCTAGCAATACAGCAGGCACCGCACACCTGCCTCAGGATTACATTTCACACACCACCCCTGATTCCATTTCCAGGAGCTCACATATCTCCCACTGAATTCAAAGTAATGGACAAGTTTGAAAGTGTTTGCTTTGGTGTGCTTTAGCTTAGGCAATGCGAAATTGTTTTCACAAAAGAGCTATGAAACAGAAGCACCTCTTTATACTTAAGCAAGCCATTGGTATATTAGGAAGACGAGCACTTTCACAAACTATAGCAGAATATCACATTATTAATTTCTTCTTTAAAATTGTATGGACATAGTCTAACCAAAAAATAAGAAAACTATGCACGTTTAGCACAGTCAGTGATCCCTAATGTGTACAGGACCAAAAACACAGAATGGTACAAGTACTCTCTGAAAATGAGGCTTTCATTTCTCTGTCACCTCTAAGATCGTATTCTTTCTTTTTTTTTTTTTTTTTTTTTTTTATCGGTACCAGGGATCGGTCTCATGACTGCCTGCTTGCAAGGCAGGCGCTTTATGCCGCTGAGCTAAATCCCAGCCCCCAAGATCATATTCTTTGAGCCTGGAAAATATTAGCAATTGGCAAACTGACCTCATCAGATATCACATTGCTATAAATATGTATTTTTATCCAATCACCTATATTGAATGGCTCCATTTTAAGAAACTAAGAGCTACATTTAAATAAACAGAATCAGATCATTTTGTACCTCTTTGGTACTAAAGAAAATACCAGCATTGTGGGTAATGCCAGTGCTCTAAGCAATTATGACCATGTCAAATAATTCTTCAGGCAAAACTAATCTATTCATCTTCAAAAGGAATGAAATCCCATCTCAAAATCTCAGAAAACACAGAGATTTATAAAATGATACCTAAGGTACGATACAATCCTTTGGTCAAAATGTATTCCTTGACTTTTGCTACTTTAGACAGCCATTATGTAGGTAGTATTGGAAGGTGCTTTATGACATTTTGAGCCGTATTGCTCATTCAAAGGCCTACTTTGTACGAAAATTACCTCTGGCCTGCTTCTCTTTGTTAAAATGTTGTGAACTCACCATAGTTCCACAATTCTATAAAATCCCTTTCTGTGGATAGAACTTTTGAGGATTTTCAAATAACCACAAAAAGCTGTTTTGCTACTATTCAAATTGTACTTACGAACTAATGAACTCTTTTTAAAAACTCCATATTTTTCCTAATATAAAGAGCAATTAAATCTATAAAACTAACCCACAAAAGGAAATCCTGCTCAAAAATGGAGATATACTATTAACTGGATACAATTTACCAAATGGTGATTCTGATAACTACAAAAAAAAAAAAAAAAGGAAAAAGAAACTAATAGTGAAACAGCAGGCCCAAAGTAGAACATCTCATGCCACTCTGAGGGTAGTAAACCAGGGTAGAGTTTGGTCATTCAAAATTTAACTGAGTTACGTGTCGGCTGAGGGCTACAGTCAGCAGGCTTGCAGTCTGACCATGAATCCCAATGTACTTCAGCTACCTTGAAGTTTTTAAGGTCCTATTTTAAGTTTCTATTTTGCTTTGCACACAGGATAGAAAATTTCAGATTCTTTTCAATCTTATTAGCAGAGAAGATCAATCAGACACTTTCTGTGTGATGTTCTGTCTTTCAGATGATGAAAACATGCGCCCAGCTGTCCATCTCTGTGAATCAGCACAAATGGGCTCAGCATGGCATAACCAAGGGTCACATATTCTTGGACATGTAACACCATGGAGTCTATATTGAGAGAGGAGCTAAACAACATGGAAAAAGCACAATCTGCCCAATAAAAGACAAGAAAACAGAGCATCAGAAAGAGAACGCTTTGAGCAGCTCTGATCTCAGGGGGAGTTTTGTAGAGGAACTTGGAGCTCTGCAGGTGGAGAACACGCTGGTGGTGCCTGCGGAGAAGAAACACCAGGTAGCCACTGGACCCACCCATGATGCCCAGAAACACAGCATCCCGTAGAACCATCAGAGTGAGAAATGTCCATCTTATTATCCATCCTTCACGTAGAAAATAGCAATACTTGTCACCTTTTGTAATTTGTGATATGTTCACACTGTTGATGTTTATGACAGAAAGCAGTAAATTCATGCTTATAAAGGAATTGAGAATCCAAAACAAGATGAATATGGAGAGAATGTGCCTTGGTGACTTTAGCTTGAGTCTCCTCCACACTGAATCTGCGGGACTCATGGTGCCGGCTTGTGTCACTGTGAGGAGGCTGCTGGTGCAGAGGGAGAGGCCCCGGGCCACCCGCTCCAGGTAAACAACAATCTTGCAGCCTGTGTCATGGAGGAAGTTTCTCTGCTCAAGAGCTACTATTGTCTTAGGAACCCGTTTTGCAAAAAGCATGATGATATTTGTAAAAGCCAGGTGGATGAGAATAAGGTGTACAGATTTCATCTCAGTTCCTCCAAGTAGGAGAACGTAATTCAGAAACACTGTGACATTCCCCAGAATCCCAAGCACAGTTGGAGAGAGGAAGATGATTCTCTTGACAAGGTTCAAAACCATTTCTTACTAATACACAGGACAGCTGGAGGCCAATAAAACTTCAGTAATGCTTTTCTATATCTGTAACAAATGCTTCTTTCCGTGGCAGTTTTCTGAAATATAAAGGACAGTCACAACACATGTAATGATACACATCTTTAGGACATTATTTCCTTTTTTATGTCATAATCTGGGGTTGATTCTGTGTACTCTCAAGTGTTATCTTGAGGGCCAGTATTTCAAGCATCTAAATGACAACCCAGGTATTATGTTTAGCTAACAGCGAAACCAACCTACTTGTTCAAATCACTATATGTCTCATCAGAGTTAAATATCAGTATTGATGAATTGAATTCCAAATTCCTGTAGACAGAGATGATGAAATAAAGAAGCTTTTGTACCATTATCTAAGAGGGAGTCAGGGAAGGTCTGAGTTCCCAGGGAGAAACCTCAGAGACCTCTGCATGAAGCCTTCATCCATCTTCGATGTAATAAAGTTTACTAAGGTGGGCTGGAAGATGGGGAATAATTGGGCATCATCTATGCCATGGGACAGGAGCAGCTTATGAATTAGACTCCCCAATAATGGATGCATACAGCAAAACATGTTGGGAAATCAAAGCTATGGGGAAAAAAGCTTCAAAAAGAGGGTCACAGTAGAAATTTCCAGGTATTGCAAGACCTTCGAAAAACAATAATTTGCAGGAGGCATGAACTGGGTGCTTTTTCCCACCAGATAACAATGTGCTGCATTAGTCTTTATCATTCAAAAGTTTTCATGCTTGGGTGGCATTGGACTCTTTTACTTATAAATGTTCCAATCACATTTCTCACAGAAGCAATTTGTGTCAAACTAGGGAAAGCTCCCTAAAATGAAAGAACCCAGAATCTCTGATCTAATTCCTGGATTAACTTGTAGGCTACACAATGAATGTGGAATACATTCAGGTAAACAGCCTTCTCTGGTTTTCTACCAAGTATTAAGGAATTCTCTTTGAATTCACTTCCCTGCAGGCCCATGTCATCATGAACTGCGTAAACACGGCTTGTATGAAGGTTTGGCAAAAAAGAGCATCGTGACTCTGTGGGTACTGGTTATCTCCTTTCAAGCATCCTTTTGCTGATACACAAATGCCTGCATCAGTGTTTTAAGGAAAGATACATAACACTGAATGTCTAGCACAATGAGCCGTGCTACAAGTTTTCTTAACCAGCAGAGGGGAATTAATAACAAGTCTCAAATACAAACTGATAGCATATTTAGTTAGAGACTCCAATTGTTAAAATGATTACACTCAAAAGACCTCAAAGCCATGATGTACTCACCAGTTCTCTTCTGGACTCATCTAATAGTTTCCTGATGTTTTATTTTCTGCCTTAGTCCAAGGAATTCCCATTCATTTCCAGTCTTCTCTTTGCCTTTCCAAACTACAAAACTCTGAATCAAATTTGGGATCTATGCCAGGGACACCACTCCACTCACTTTATTTTTTCTGAGAAAATGAAATATGTCAGAGCAGCCTCTCTCAAGCGCTGGGGAACCAGTACCACAAAGGATGATAATAAACAGACTTTCCATTCAGGTTGATGCTCAGGACCCAGTCTGGATCAAAGCCCAGAGCATAGGCACTGATGGACACCCACTCTGAGCTCAGATTTCTCAACTCAGATAACGGGGCTGTTGCTATGACTGCCAAACACTGCAAAAATTAAAATGAGTTACCTTAGTTTGTACTGAGTCACAGCCCGCCAATTTCATAGGAATTCTCAAGGAATAACTATAATTTTTACCAAACCATTTAATAAAACCACATCCAACAGTCACATAATATGAGTATTAGTATAGTGAAATTTTAAGAATATATGCACCAAAAAAAACTTCATATTAAACACAAATATTTTTAAAGAGTTACAATGTAATTTTAAAAAGATAAAGCCAGGCTACTTTAGAATTATATAAATGCATCTAAAATGAAGTGAACAAATTTTATCACAGCTCGTGATACTGACAGAGTTTGAATACTGTTAAAATCAAAGGCTGAAGAAAACACACTTCCTCAGTGATATAAAAAGACTGATTTATCCTAACTTCTGGAAGAATGCAAGGTGAAGGCCATCCTAAGACCACCCAGGCACTCTGGGGGCACCTTGCTGCACCAGCTTTTCTTGAGTCACAGCTCCCGGAACCCAGCTCCTTAAACGTTTAGCCTATTAAAAATCAAAAGAAGAGTAAAAGTCCTGACTCTGAAACCCTTTCACCAGCTCCCTTGCTTCTTGAAAAAGAGGTGAAGGTTTCATCTTCAGAGGGAAATTACCTGGCACAGGTGAGTAAAGAAGGCTGGCTCAGGCGTACTCTCCTGGAAGCTGGGATCACCGGAGTTCTGAGCTGGTCCACCTGGCTAGGTGCAGAACCCCAAGTCATATTTGTACCTTTAGGATTGCAGAGCTCTGGGCTGCCAGCAACTGACAAATGTCAGAGTTGTCAGGGAGAAAGAAACCTCTGCTGAACCTCATTTCCCGGATGTACAACTTTCCCTCTCCTTCTATAGTTACTGCATTTGTTTGGCTACAAAGTTATCTCAGACTTAATTAGAGTTTAATTGCTTTAATAGAGGAAAGCAAGAATGAACAATCAGCAAAGTTTTCCTGCCTAGAGTTTACCACTCACGCAGACATCTCTTCGTAGTATTGAGCTGTAGCTCAGAGCAGGGACCAACTCTTGAAACACAGAATTAACCCCTGCACTTTCCTCAACAAGGTCTTCTTCTAACAAAGGACACACCACTCTGGGACTCTGTGTCCTGGATAAGGTGCGGACCAGCCCAGGACAGCAGTCACCTTGCACCGCCTGCCCACAGGGCTGTTCCGGGACACTGTCATGCATTTTCTCTATTTCTCCTCCATTAAACAACAAATGGGATCAAAACTTAGTTAGGCAAATATCCCTTTCCAAAAGTATTATATGCAAGGAAAGTTTTATAATTCAAGCATACCTGGGATGCTTCTTCTGTTGATCACTCCACTGCCTCAGAAGATATTTCTAGCCACTGAAGAAATGGAACATAAGTAAGTTGACCGAAGACAAAAATAACATGTTTTGTTCAGAAACAGGAGCAGCACAGGCTGGGGTGGGTCACTGGCTCTTCGTCACTGGCCTCTCCTTTATTTTCTGTGTGAATGTGTCCTTATCAGAGGTGCAGCCACCACAAAACAGAAGCTAACTTTCTAGTGCAATAAATGAAACAACAGCCACTTCTTATAACTTCCACTCCTGAGTTTCAGTGTTAAAATCCAGGCACAGCAGGTTTGAGGAAGCTGCATGTGATGTATGTGAGGGTAAATATGCATGGAAAAAGGCCAGAGTTAATTCCCCTGGTACACTGAGGAGCACCATCTGCTGTCACTCTTCTGAGAGTGTACTATTTAGAAGACTTGATTTTTTTCCCCTCTGCCTTTGTAACAGCTGTGTAACATGCTCTCTAGTTCACACCTAGGAATGTTTTTCCACTCCCCGGAGCCCTCTCTAGATGTTCCGTCATGAAGGGAGACAGTGCCTGTCCCGAGTCTCAGAGTGGGAGCCCACCTTCGCTGGGTCCTCTGCCCCATGTGCACAGTCGTCCCCTGTAGAACAAGGTTCAACCTGCACAGTGCCTTTGACTGAAGAAAATTAACACCAATGGTCACCAAATCCCAGGAAATTCAGAATAAAGCCTGTGTGTAAAAGCACCTGCCAAACCCTCTTTCTGGAGGGTGAATTATCATTATTCTGGAGATAGTTTATTTAATGGGTTCCATCGGATTGGCTATTCAAAACATTTCCCCACTATACTGTGATCTCTTTAGTGATCTTTTGTTTCACTCTGCTGAATGCTTTACCAATAAAAATATCTCCCTCTTTCAATAAAAATGTTGTCAATCAGTAGTAAATTTTGAGTATTATTTCCTGAATACACAGATAGTAAATAGCAAGACTCAGATTTGAACCTGGAGAATCTGACGAAAAGCTAAACCCCCATCACCTTCTGCTGTATACTCCATTGCTGAAACCTTTGTGTCCTTTTGGGTCCTTCCATCAACCCGTCTCATTCTTATCCATTTAGATATCACACATATCTTAAAATGCTTCTTTCCCAAGGAATTCTAAAGTAAATAGCAACTTTTGGTGTGAGAAAGTTTCCAGATGACAGAGGCCTTTAGATTGCTGTTTACTCATCAAGGGTGGTCTGAGGCCCGTCCATCTGCACCAGGGCTCTCCTCACAGAGGTCCAGGCCATCACCATCCGTCCTATCTGTGTGGAGGAGGCTAAAACAGAAGTCTTAATGCTACATCGTCCTTTTGTTTCTCATTTTATGAGGTCTCAACTCTTTGTTGGCCATGAACTTGCTCAACTCCGTCACAAGTATCAGCATGAAAGCATCAGAGGTTAGTAAAACTGAAAGGTACTGTTATTTTATACCAGAGAGTAAGAAGATCAAGTGGATTTTTCTCACTAGCCTGGTCCTGCGAATGCAGGGTTTAAGGGCATCATGGGTGGGGCCAGCAGCTACATGGTGCAGATTCTCCACAAACACCACCAGCAGGTTCTTCATCTGCAGAACGCCAAGATCCTCTACACAGCTCCTCCTGAAATCAAGGCTGCTCAAAGCATTCTCCTTCTGATGCTTTGTTTTCTTGTGTTTTATTGGGTAGATTGTCTCCTTTCTCTGTTTATAATTCCTCTTAGTGACTCAGTCCACTGTCATAAATGCTCGAGAATTTCTCACCATTGGTTACACAGTTCTTAGTCCATTTATACTGATCCACAGAGAGGAACACCTGGGTCATTGTGGGAGCACTTGTGGGGCACAAAGACACTGAGACTTTACTGTTGAATTTATATTTTCAGTAAGTAAATATGACACTCTTCTTGATTCCTTTACAGAGTATGCAGAATGAATCACATTCAACAGTTTACATTGATAAGATATTATTCTCAGACTACTGTAAAGGACCCTGAAGCCTGAGCTCACACACAGATCATAGAAGCATGGAGTGATGCGCAAATCCCATTCTCCACGCAGCCTCCCTGAACATGTAGCCTTAGATTCACTACGTACACCTGTGTCCTTCAGGGCCACGTTAGAGCTGCAGAGCACTGGATAATCACTTGGAAAATTGTGCTACAATTATGAGCATCCAGCGATTCCACTGCCATGTGATCTTACTGATAGGTTTTCTCATTGACAATTAGAACAGAAAAGATTTCTGTATGCTATCAGGCAAAGTATTGCCTACTCACATATTGAGCACTAGGCAAAAGAGTTATTTTTGTTTACTTGAAAGTATTTATAAATATTCATCTTTAGAGAGGAATTTGAAAGAATTTATGTAAGAATGGCACATTACAAATATGCAATGACCTATAAGAACTAATTTTAATCCAATGGAAGAATAATACAAAAGTAAAAATTTTGAAAGAGCAGTGGAAACTAATTTGGTGTTGTATACATAAATATTTAGAAAACCGAAAGAGAAACCAGAAATTTTGAGAGAAACTGGTAAATTAATGCCTAGTAGGTAAAATTTAACAGAATACATTTTGGGTTGGGGGGGGTTAGGTTTTTTTTTTAATTTAAAGACAAAGAACAAAAAGATACATGGAGAAAAAAAGGGTAGAAATAATACAGAATTACAGAAAAATGAACGGTAAGAAATCACCAGTTGATAAGTTACGTATTTTCATCTTAGAAATAGCTGTTCAGGTTACAAAATTAGAGTATGTAAAGTGACATTCAGTGACACTGCCAACAGTTCTGCTCAATGATCTAACAAAAACTTAGTGATATGGTTATCACTCCTACACACTTGTTTTTTATCTTAAAGAGGGTAAGATTAAGCATATCAAAACAGAACAAAACATTTCAAAAAGAAACAATTTAAAGAAATACAGATTTCAAAGCAAGTCCACTGAAAATCTTCACTGTTTATCTAATTGTGTCTAGTTTCTTCCAAATAGTTGTCCCCATCTTCACACACATTAAACACTTACTACATATTATAGAACTAATCAAATCATTACAGGATGATGAAGGCTTTTTAGGTCTTTAAGATCTGACATTTGGGAAGACAATAATAACTACCATAGTGTCTCTCATTCTCTTCGTAGTAGCTGTCCTTATCTTTACGTATGCTGAAACCGAACTTAAGAGACTGGACTAATGTGACTCTGAACAGTGAATAATATTATTGCTAGATTTTATGTCATAATGCTACAGAATTAGCATTGGGTTTTTAGTGTCTCTTCTTCAGAGTATCTTGTTCATTACACCTTACATTATATAATCTGTTCCCGTAAATGGTTTAAAAAATCTTCCAATGTGTGAATTTCTACATGTATATCTATCCTCTCTGTATTATAGGGAAAAACAAGTCATAACAAGACAGCAAAACAAATTCCTAGAAAAACATGCAATGAAATAGACACATAAGACCACAATATTAGTTGATCTACTGTAGTTACTATGCTTTCTCTTGTTATTATCAATAGACTTGTCCACATCATCAGGATTATGGTATGGATATCTTTTACATCTTGTCATCTTCAGAGTAGTTGCCTCTACTTTTAGGGTTGATTCTATCAAGCATACCAAATTCAAATAAAATCAGCCAAGGCAAAACCGCAGTCTAATGAATCAGATCCAAATAAAATCAGTCATAGTAAAACAATATAAGTAGTACAGGGTTTCACTTTAAGTTCATAGGAAATTAAGGATAGTTACCATGGTATAACCTGCCATTTTTGGGTCAGATGTCTGTGCCCCCAAATCTGATATGAGTGGAAAGACCGGAAAAAAATAAATTCAGACTAAACAGAGTGATAAGACTACTGTGACTTTTAAATCCTGATACACTATTAACAATGACCGCTGCTTTTTTTTAACAGTGTATCGAAGTTACCTATACTAAAGATTATAGCTTACTATCTCTTCCTAATGTCTGGTACTCCACTTTACTGCTATAATTTGTCCACCTTCTATAATTTGTCCACCTCATTCCACTGTCTGCCCCGTTCATTGAGGCCTCTCTGCCACTGTTGCCAGAATCCTCGTATCTGCCTACCTCAGATATCAGCAAATTGGGGAGGGTAGCAAAATCTCAAGTCAGCATGCTTCGGAAAGGCCCTAAGCAATAGGAGAGGGCCAGAGACCCCCAGGACACTCCAGTCTGAAAGAAACCAGAAAAATTACAAGAGCTAGAAATAAAAAAAAAATTCTCCAGCTGCTGAACATGAGAAAATAAGCCCAGGAGAAGTAAACACAGAAGAGAACCAGAACAGTAACCATCCAATACTTGATACAGCATCAGCCGAAATAAAGAAATACCTTCATGACCTCATAGACGAATTTAAAACTGTACTTCTGAA
This sequence comes from Cavia porcellus, assembly GCF_034190915.1. Taxonomy (NCBI): domain Eukaryota; kingdom Metazoa; phylum Chordata; class Mammalia; order Rodentia; family Caviidae; genus Cavia; species Cavia porcellus. The sequence continues at coordinate 5,634,868 of NW_026947496.1, read as the reverse complement.
CCAAGTGAGGCAAGATATAAAGAGATTAATTAAAGAAATGATTATCCCTGCCCAAGAGAACACAGAGGGAAGAACGGAGGAAATCAAAAAAGAAACAGAGACGTCTGATGAAGAATTTAAACATAACCTAGAATACATGAAACGATGTAGGGACAGTGCAGGCTAGCCTCCAGGCTCTGTGCCAGTCAATCCACAAGTTAGGCTGGACTTTGTGGATGTCCCAGAGTTGTGATTATTTTGTATCTGCTTATTGGGTCTCAACCAGAGGTGTGGTTCAGCCCCAGCAGATCCTGCCAGTTGTCTCTGTACCAGAAGTTGCTGACTAATGTCACCATGGTGCAGGGCTCTGCCCAAATCCCAGCTGTCCTCTACCAGACCTCTCTGCATCACTGACGCCATCACGGCACTGGGCTCTGCCCAACTCCAAGATGTCCTCCACCAGTCCTCTCTGTGTCACTGATGCCACCATGATGGTGGGCTCTGCCCAGTTCCAAGCTGTCCACCAGCCAGTAACAGCAGCCATGGGACCCAGTCCCTAGGACTCACCAGGACTCAATGCAGATCTTCCTCTTGGGTTCACTGCATGCTGCGCTGCTTGTCTTCACTGCATTCCCAGCACAGCATGGATCAGTCAGAAAACTGCACGGTGTCCGTCTTCGGAGCTCTGGAGCTTCTCGCAGTCTCCTCAGGTGCAGCCAGGTGGCTTTGGCTGCTTCACGGCGTCCCAGGTCCCAATTTCCAGCAGTCGCTAAGAGCCAATACAGCTTTTCCTCTTGGATCCAGTGCTCACCATGCCGCTTTAAGGGTGCAGGATTTGCAGACTCCGGTTATTGGCAGGCAGCCGCAGTCTCAGCACGACCTTAAATCTGCTGGGCCCACCTAGTACAGCATGGAACAGGGCTCAGTGAGTACATCGGGCTTCAGCTCTCCATCCGCGCTTTTCCTTCCTTTTCCTAGTTTTATTTTTCCCTTTGGTTACCACTTTGGTTAATAAGAATTGTTATCCATTCATCTGGCCCTCTCCATGTTGTCATATTCTAGCATCTAATCTGATTTCTCCACAGAGACTCTCCACCCACCACCCTAGCAAGCCGCCATTTCTGAAAATCTCTGAACAGAATACATTTTGCATTTCTCTGTTTTTAAACATATGAGCTCTGTGCTTTGCACAATTAAAAACTGAATAAAACTTCACACAATTTGTGGCTCATTTGTCAAAGTGATATATATCTATTTCACCTCAAGGAGTTGCAAAGAAGCAGATTCTATGTACACTGAGTGAAAAATTTAGTTTTTAAAAGCTTAGGCAGCCTACATGAATGTGTTAATAAGATACCCAATGAGTATTTGAAAATGCTTAAGTGTATTTCACATAGAGGCTGAACACAGAATGTCAGACCTGACAGATAGGCCAGCACCCCACACTGTAAATATTCTTCCACCTCCTTACGGTTGTGGCAGACTTTTAGGTTCACCACTGCTTCACTTCACCAAGGCGCATGACTACTTTTTGGGCAGTGCATGTACCATTTACAGTTTCCAAGTTGGTTTCCTGTGTTATGATACACTTCTGTGACTTGTTAGCGACTGTCTCCCTAATATAACAGAGGCTTGCATGACTGCAGGTGCTGTACTGCTTATCTTGAAGCCACAGGAGTGTTCCATGTGTGGAAGCCCTTTCCTCATCTCCGGCACAAGAACAAAACGCAGACAGCAATTGCTGCCCCAATCACTACAGTTAGACTGAACCAGGAAGAAACAGGAACCTGGCAGGGCAGCACAGGCCATGTTCCTCCCTTTCCTGACATGGAGGGGCCCGAGGTCACTGCACAGAATCATCCATAAAACAGAAAAGGACAACACCAAAATGTGGTGTGCAGCTCCACTAATGAAGACCCAACACATTCACTTAAACCCCAACAAGAACTGTAGAATTTGAGTGCTCAGAGGCAACTAGTGCTCACTAGAGAAATTTTACAAGAAAGAGACCCACAGGGAAAGATATCATGCATGAACATCTCACTGAGCTGCAGGAACTGACTCGGCACCAGCAGCACCCACAGGGGTAAACAGCCTACTCCTTCTCCATAGAGAGCCAAGGACCCAGGTTCCAAAGACCACACATCAAGGGCACTTGTGATTGTGTCACTTGAGAACCATTTTTATCAAAAGAGCATATATTTTGAAAATATACAAAGAGTCTTCTTGGTGAAGCAGATGAGGCTAGAATGTAGATGGAGATGGAGCAGAAGAAGACTTTCTCCTCCATGAGCTTCAAAATCATCTGACTCTACATTAAATGAAGAAGTTAGTTCTTAATTTCTAAACCAAAAGTCACAAAGAAGAGATTACTAAATACTAAGAAGCCAGGTATGGTGATGCACACTGTTAATCTTAGCACTTGGGAGACTGAGGCAGCAGGAGCCCCACAAATTCCAGGCCAGCCTGGGTTACACAGTGAGCTCCAGGCCAGTCTGAACTACATAGTGAGACCTTGCCTGACAAAATAAAAGATTAAAAAAAAGTATTTTCAAGATTCATTACGATCATCTCATGGCCTTGTTGACTCATCTCAGGAGAGTATGAATGGATTCTTATTATCCCGGCCTCTGTACTAGTGAAATACTGGGAGATTTTTGAGCAAGTCTGGCAGCAAGGCTGGCTGTGGACATTTTGGATGCTGAGCTGGGAGGGGATCTGGCTTCACTGTAGTTGGTCTAGTGCTTCAGTCAGATTTCTGTTCACCAGGTCTGCGAGATTTTCTCTGTATAAATCAAAGAAGATATTGCTCAACTGTTACTTATACAGATGCTAAACATTGTGATTAAAAACAATCAGTGCCAAAATCTCCATGATTCAGGCCATGTTGATTATTGACAGTTTTGAAATTCACTTTATTATGGAGATAAAAATCCCAATACTTTTTCATGTCATATTGGAATCCAATAATCATGTGCGTGTAAAGATAACATTCAATAGGGAAGAGACTTTCTAGGATTGTGGGACCACCCTCATGAGGGTATCTGTCACATACAATATGCAAACTGGGTCTGGATGAGCAGATTTTACACGAGCTATCAAATGAAGAATTTAGTACTCCAGCACTCTGGGTAATTTCCTTCAGGGTACACAACTGCATTCGGTACAGGCTAATTTGGTTCGATCTACTCAACAAATATGTGGCTATTTCTGTACCACAGAGGTACAATAGTGAAACCATCTATGTTCAGTGTTCTCATATCAATCATTGTGGCCTGAGTGAACTTCTTGTTCCTTTCACAGATGTCTGATCCACTCCCACCCACGTGTCTCCAGCTATAATCACAGGAAGTCTAGCCCCAGTGTGGGAGAGCACTGATTCCCCCTGTCTCTTCTCAGTCTGTGTTCTTCCCTCCCTGTGTGGGGATATTTTTATACTTCTTATTTCTAGTGCTCTTTGTCCTTTCGAGATGTGATGCTCTTGCCTTCTTTATGATTGCTGCATTCATTCTCAGGTCTGCCATTCCTAAGCAGAAATCTAAGACCCTACATTTACATTGAGGTGGGGAAACAGACAGGAGGACACCATGACACTGACCGCTTGGTCTTTCACACGTGCTGGGCATTTCCACAAGCTCTGCATCCCTCAGCCCTCTGAGTTCTCAGGATCTCCCTGCACAGCACAGCATCCCTAGTCTGGAGAGGAGGACATCTAGAATCCGGGGCCTCGGGCATGCTCAGTATCAGACAGGCAGGAATGGCGGAGGCCATGGATTCAAATCCAAAGTGACTGTTTTTAACTTGCTAAGATGAATAATAATCACTAAATTTTTCTGAAAGATGTAAACTTGGCCAGTACTTCCCACAGAAACCCATTAGTTGAATAGATTCACAGAGAGTACTTTTTAAAATATTTTTACATACCAAGGTCAAGGAAACAGTGAAGCCTTGTTCTTATTAAAACACACAATAATAGTCTCTCTCCAACAGCCCCCACAGTAACTGTCAGTGTGTAGATTTCTCAGCAAAGGTGTGACATCCTCAGGAAAGCAACAACATTTTCTTTTCCGTGATCTCTCATTGTTTTCTGAGAGAACAGAGAGCAATCACAGAAAAAAAGAATGATATAATAAGCACACCAGTAAGCAATGTGCTTTGAAAAGTAACCACAATTTATATCTCTTAAAGCACAGAACTGGTGGAAGAGTGGAAAGAAGCGGGGTTCACCCAACTGTCACATTCCTAAGGAGACAGATCTCCCCAGGGTCTCTCACGCTGCCTTCTGGTCTCGTCTCCCTGACCCTTCCACAGCATTACAACCCAAAATCCCATAGATCCATCTCCTCATGAACTGACATGCAGCATTTAAAGCAGGCTGTGGAGGGTGGCGTGGACACCAGATGGAGAGATGCATCACGAAGGTGTTCTCACTGTGCAGTAGAGGGAGGGACAGAATGCAGGCAGCAGGGTGGTGCACTTAGGGAAAGAGGGAGGGAAAACCCTGGAAGGATCTGTGAGTGAAGGACACAGCTAGCCACGCATGGTGGAGGTAGGCGAAAGGCCAACTGGGAAGCTTTTCTGGCAGAGTAAGTGTCCCTGCTACCCCACATGGAGGAGGTGAAAGTAACTCAGATGTCAGCTTGGTGCAGAGGATCCAAAGCGGTGCCTGACAAAACTAAGATTGAAATGTTCACTCTATGATTTTAAAGAAGGAGCACATTCTCACGTAATACAGAAGGAGATAAGACAGGAAAGAGGTGACATTCATAAAGCAATTGTAGGGATCACAACATGAGACCTCAGGGAGGCCTGACCTACAGGGCGGGCACTGGGATTGAGAAAGCCACTGGATTTCACCAAGTCCAGAAGACACAGAGAGGAAGACGTCTCTGATGTCCACAGAACCAGAACCAAAGGAGAAAGCTGTGTCTCTGTCTTAGGGTGGAATTGATGTCAGCAGAAATGCAGAAGGAGAGCTGTGTGATCTCAGGACCCCATGTGCAAGTTCAGGAACAGTTTTAGCCTAGACGTAGTTCCACTCTGAGGCAGGGTTAGAGATTTCTCCCCCTCTACCTGCCAGTCTTCTGTGTCACATGTGGGCCCTGATCCCCATTCAAGGAAGGGGAGAGGGGTCAGCTACCTGCCCTCTGCCCTGGCCAAGCACAGTTTTTTGAAGAAGCTGGCTTCATTGTCAGCTCAGCGCTGTGAGGGATGAGCATGTTGCAGTAGTAAAGAGGATCTGGGGCCAGTACAGAGAAACCCACAAAAGGAGGTGAAGCCCCCCACATGTGGAGCTGAACCAGAGGGAGGCCTGGAAGTGAGCTGATATCAAGGTGCTTTGCACTGTGGCTTCACTCTGGCCTCCCTGGTGTGATTGGCAGGTTCTGACCAAGTGTGCACTGCTTGACACCCTGATGGGTCTGTCTGTGTGGCTGTGGAAGGGGTCTGCTGGTGGATCTGTAGGTGTGGTGTAGGTGGCAGTATCTGAGGTGGGTCCCGAGATCCCCCTCCAGCCTGACCGCACTGAGGGACCAGAAGGCAGGGGAAGGTGCTCAGCACCATCTGCTCAGCACTGAAGGCAGAAGGTGAGAAAAGGCAAAGAGTGAGATCAGGCTCCTGCTGAAATCTCCTGAGCTTCACTGTCCTCAGAAACGGTTTCTCTTTAATGTCTCAAAACAAAGCCCAGACCTGAAGTACACTATCTTTGCTTCTTTGTGCTTTTCCAAAGGTTTTTCTATGGTTTTTCTATGGATCTATGCAGTTGGAAGATGACTAACCTCATCCAGGGAACAATTTCTTTTCTTATTGGACCTGGTGTTGATACGCTCATATTTGAGTGTACGCAAAACTTGTCATGGGCCCTGAGGGAAAACCCACAGATGTGAGCTCACGCACCTGGATTTTCAATGCAAACACTGTTCCCAGCACAGGGCTCTGAGGTACAGTCATGGTCTTCTCTTTACTAATTTGTATCTGGGCATGGAATGCATGTGGGCACTGCTGTGTGCCACAGTGAAAGGCTTCTCTGAGTTCTCTCACTCTGGTGAGCTGTTGCTGTTTCATTCTTTCACTTCCTCCTTTAAAGTAGTTTCCCTCTTGACCCCTAATGCCACAGTGCTGAGTATGAGCCCGCTTTCTCCCCTGGGCGGTCCATCTGAGGTGCTGCCTCTGGTCAGCAGAATCGTCCACCCAGCGCTGTGAAGCTGGGAAATTGGCCCCCAAGATTAACTCCTCCACAAGTCAAGGTTTACCATTTTTTATATGTTTACTCAGGAAAAATATAGTCCAGCACCACCAGCAGGGTCCCTTAAGAATGCACTCCGGGTAAGAGACCTTGAGAAGCAAAACCAAGACCCTGTGGGGTGCTTTAAGGTGAGCAGCTGTGAGGACAAAGGAGCTTGAGAGGGCCTCGCAGCCCCATTCAGTGACCCCAATGAGGGACAGAGAGGGCAGCAGGTACACACAGGACACAGTGCAGTGTGAGCCGAGTTACACCCGGGGGGCCTGGAGCTCAGGGCGGCCTGGACAGGAGCTTTCTCCATCATGTCACCAGTTCCTATGCTCCATGAGCTTCAAGGTAATCTACTTCTACATTAATGAAAAATTTGGTTATTAATTTCTAAACCTAAAGTCATGAAGAAGAGATTACTAAACACTAAGAATGGAGGGAGGCCAGGTGTGGTGGTGCACCCTGTTAATCTCAGCACTTGGGAGACTGAGGCAGCACGAACCCCACAAATTCCAGGCCAGCCTGCGTTACACAGTGAGCTCCAGGCCAGTCTGAATTACATAGTGAGGCCTTGCCTGACAAAATAAAAAATAAAAATGAAAATAAAACAAGTATTTTCAGGATTCATTAGAGTCATCTCATGGTCTTGTTGACTCATCTCAGAAAAATGTGAATGGATTTTTATTCTCTATGCATCTGTGCTAGTGAGGGTATTTTTGTGCAAGTCTGGCAGCAAGGCTGGCTGTGGAGATTTTGGATGCTGACCTGGGAGGGGATCTGGTTTCACTGTGGTTGAAGGTCTAGTGCTTCAGTCAGATTTCTATTCACCAGGTCTGGGGGGTTTTCTCTGTATAAATCAAAGAAGATATTGCTCAACTGTCAGTTCTACAGCGGCCAAACATTGTGATTTAAAACAATCAGTGCAAAATCTCCATGATTCAGGCCATGTTGATTATTGGCAATTTTGAAATATACCTTGTTTATGGAGATAAAATCTCATTGCTTTTCCATGTCGCCCCGGAATCCAATAATCACATGCATGTAAAGATGACATTCCATAGGAAAGAGTCTTTCTAGGATTGTGACACTATCCTCATGAGGGCTTCTGTCACATCCAATGTGCAATCTGGGTCTGGATGAGCAGATTTTATGAGCTATCAGCTGAAAAATTCAGTACCCCAGCACTCTGGTTAATTTCCTTCAGGGAACACAACTGCATTCAGTACGGCCTAATTTGGGTCAAACTACTCAACAAATATGTGGCTATTTCTGCACCACAGAGGTACAATACTGAAATCACCTGTGTTCAGCGTTCCCACATCAAGCACTGTCACCTGAGTGAACTTCTTCCTTTCACAGATGTCTGATTCACACCAACTGACGGGTCTCCAGCTGGAATCACAGGAAGTCTGGAACTTTTTCTGAACCATTATCTGCAGTGAACAAGATCTATTTCTAGAGTCTATCTTGCTCAAAAACCAATTCCAGGATTTCCATGTGTGAATAGAAGCTCATAGGATTCCGTAGTCCTCAGTTTCCAACCGTTCCTCTGCACACACATCAGCCACCATCAGGGATGCTTCCTGCTTGTAGCCAGCTCAGGTCCAGGAAGCAGAAGGCAGCCCAACCCCAGCTCACACAATGGCCACCACAGGATACCTGTAGCCAGCACTGGCCAGGGGAAGCAAACAGGCACACTTCAGAGAAGTTGTAGCCAACACGGGAAGTCCCTAGGATCCCACTACCCACTGGTCTGGAGAAACCCAGGAAAGTGTCAAGACAAAGAAGCAAAAGACAGTCTCTAGCCTCCAACCCATGCAGAGCAAGTCCAGGAGATATAAATACGGACGAGATTAGGAGCTGCACCCCTCAAGTTTCTGAAGTGATAGCAACTGAAGTAAAGAAACAATTTCATGTGGGGCTATAAAAGAAATGAGAACAGAAATACTATCTCAGGTAAAAGGGAAAAACAAAAAACATAATAAAAGAGTTGCTAAACATCTCTAAAGAAGACACTGAAAAGAAAGAGAGGAGCATAGGAAAGTGAGGTTAACGTTGAATGAACAATGTAAGGAAGATTATAAGGAATGAAACAGATTCAAAGAGTTATCCAGGAAATCAAAAGTTCTATTTAAAGCTGATAGGATCACTTCAAAAAACTGAAGGTAGACCTTCGGGCCTTAAAGACAGGTTTGCAACAAGCAGTTGCAAAAAGAAAGATCTCTTAAACATACCAAAGGACCAGGAAATAACAATTCAATGGTTGCAAAATGACGCAAAGAAAAATAATTTATGAATAATAGCTGTAAGCAAAAAAGCAGGGGTCAACACAAATGACATAAAAAGTCTATTTATGAAAGTAATCACAGTAAACATCCCAAGCATGGGAAAAGAATATGACATGCACACAAGTGAGGCAGACAGACCTCCAGCCAGCCATAACCAAAATAAATAAACACACGGACATATAATAATGAAGATCCCAAAATTTCAGCAAAAGAGCAGAATATTAAAAACTTAGAGAATAGAAACAGATTACCTATAAAGGAAATCCCATCAGAATCATGACAAACTTCTCAACACAAACCATCAACTCAAGAACATGTTGGAGTGAAGTATCTCAAGTCCTGAAAGAAAATAATTTCCAAACCCAGATTGATGTACCCTAAAAAACTATCTTTCAAAATTAATGGAGAAAACAAAATATTTCCATGACAAAGAACAATTGAAGGAATTCATCACCAGTGAACAAACCCTACAAAGAATACTGGAGAACATTCTAAAGAAAGATAAAAATGACCACAGTTCCAGGAGCACAGGCAGAGGGGGATCACCAAGCAGGGAAGACACCTGAATGGAGGGGAAAGTGGGCAGCGAATGGTAGGAAATTACCATGGCAGAGACGAGCCAGTGCATGTTGGGCAGAACCGTGAATGTAGATGGCCTCACTTCACCAATGAAAAGAAACACAGGGAGAGTGGATCAGGAGACAGGACCCATCAGTATGTCCTACACAAGAAGCACATACATCTTGAAAGGAAATTCAAGCCTGAAAGTCAAGGGAGAGAAAACAATGCTCTATTTGACAGGGAACCAGAAAGATACAGAATTTTACACAAAGGAAAGCTACACAACTATAAAGGAAGATAACCACGAGGCTCTTGTAGGTGAGTGGGTACAAACTGAGATCATGCTCATGGGAAAAATTGTTCATAATCACAGGGGTGAACATCCTGTTGTCTCTCTAGAGTAAAAAACTAAAAGGGTTGGTGGGATCCAAAATGCACACTACATATTTTGAAAGGAAAAAGGGAGCAAATGTGAAAACAGGGAAGGCAGTGGCCATTGTTAATCTATTATTGTGCTTTGAATCCCTGTATTTTTTACTGTTCTGTTTAATTTGCTTTTATTCTATTTTGTTTTGTTGATTTTATTATGTCTGATGGTATAGGCAACTAGTTTGAAGGTAACAAAAGGCATTACAGTAGCCATTGTTGTTTTCCTATTACCTTGCTCTGAAGTCCTGTATTGCTTTCATTGTTTTGTTTGGTTGGTTTTGTTCTGTTCTACATTGTTTAATTTTATTATGTCTGATGGCATGGGCAGTTATTTTGAAGATAACAAGGAGGCATTATGGTAGCCGTTATTGATTTCCTTTTATCTTGTTTTAAAGTCCTGTATCACATGCATTATTTTGTTTTAATTGAATCTATTCTGTTTTATTTCACTTGGTTTTATTCTCTTCAAAATAAAAAAAATAAATGCCATAGACCTTCTAGTTACTGTTGGATGAGCCATTCATACTTTGTCTTGGTTACTTTTCTCTCATTGCTAGAACAGAACACCCTACACCCAAAATAAAGGGAGGAAAAGTTTATTTCCCTCACTGTGGGTGGAGATTTGAGTCTATAATCTGATGGCTCAAAGGCATGGTGTCCTGGCACAGGGGCAACACTTCAAGACAGCAGCCAGAGCAAAACAGGGGAGAACAAGCCCCTTCCACTCTCTTGTGTTGTACACAGGTAACCAGACCCCTCAAGGGTGGGCGTAGCTCTCACAAAATCTCTGTTCCTTCCTCTTGCACACGATGAGGATATTTACAAAGTAAAGATCCTGGCTGCTGCTAGTCTCTCAGTTAAACTTCTAAGCTTCTCAAGTTGGCACAGTGAATCAACCACAACAAACTTCTTAGTAGAAAATTTGGACCTGGTCAAAATCAAACTGTCCTAATTAAGCTTATCTATCCTATAAAACTGTGGACTTATAAGAAATACAAAGGAAAGCAACATGTTTAGTGACCATATGACCACAGACAAAATTTAGGCATAAAAATTACCACAAATGTCCTCATTTCTTCAAGAAATAAATGGAATAGAATTTTAAAAACTGAATAAAAATTTTAAAAATGTAGAGAAAACTAAGATACACTAGCAAAAACAATAATGTGTGGCTTTATTGAAGTCTTGTTGCTAATAAGTTATAGGCAAATAAGATAATCATAGAAATTTGGACAGATGTTACTGAAAAATTGCTGTGAATTGGACACCATTAAAGAGTCATTCTCACTGTAGGCTGTGGTGTTTGCTCAGTTTTCATGCTTTATGGTTTCCATTAGTCATACTTAATAAAGGAAGGAAGTGACATATTAGGTTTAGTTTAGTTCCAACTACTCTGCTGCATGGGGGTAAAGGAGAGAAGATACCTGACAGTCTCCCATCAGCTCAGAGATGGAGGCTGACTGTGGATCGGCTCGTTGGGATCACTTTCTTCATGTCACATGTTCCATAATGATCATAGAAGGCTTAAGAACTGTGTCCTGGAACCTGAGGCTGAAACAGACTCTACAGCCCCCCAGCACCAATCCCCCTGCAAGAAGTAGCTGCTGAATTCACTTGAGGATCTGTAGGTAAACCAAGTTGTACCATAGGGATAAGTACGTAATACTTGATAGAGAAGCAGAAATCCTGACTTAACTGCAGCTGCTTTGCTCGGAAAGCTGAGGCCTTGTGTTCTCTGCCTCTGAACTCAGCTGAATCACAGAATTTGTCACTGAACTGAAACTTTTGTGAATGTGCTTAAATGACTTTCCTACATACAGCTGTGCTCACCACAGGTACCCACTATACCTGGCCTTCAGCTAAAGCTTATCTCCTTCTGGTAATTTCTGTTCACCAATCTGGAAGATGACAAACCCGTTGTAAACCTCATCTCAGACTTTGGAGATCAGTCCTTTGTGTTCTACTCATGTCAGAAAAATTCCTTTCTTCTCCTGAGCTCCTGCTACTGTTGACTCAGTTTCCCCACAACCATACAGTGCTTGGTCTTGCTTCCTGACTAGCACAAGACTGCAGAGAAATGGGTAGAACAAGGTTCATTTGTGGAAATGATGCTAGTGGAACATGGAATGTGATGGGAGGACACAAGGCCTCGGACCGGGTGTCTTTGGGCCCAGAGCACACTGCTCACATCACCACAGGACAATGCAGCCTTGTGTCATCGCCATGAAAAATGATTCTATAAGAGGGGCTGTCACTGTCTCTGAGGAAAACCCTGGCTTCCCATGAACACGTTTTGTTTTACTGAAGACAACTCTCACACAGGGTCCCATGCTCAGATTTCCTTTCTCCTTCATGCAAAATTCTGTCTCTTCGTGGTAAAAGCCAAAGAATACACACAAAGATGCACACCACACACACACACACACACACACACACACAAAGGAAACCACTGTAAAGTAGATGAAGTTTTTTTATAAGTTGGCCCAACTTTATTGTAATCTGTTACAAAAGACAATTTAAATAAGAACCAGTTTCATTCATTTTAAGGTCATTAGAAATCTGAGTTAAATCTTACTACAGAAGAATAAAAATTACGTTAGATAAAACTGCAGAATGGAAACAAACAGTTCCTGTTAATCAATTGGGTTTTTATGACTACTTCTGAGTCTGTTGCAGTCAGAGGTGACTTGCCCACAGAGCTGGTAGCTGGCACACAGAAAATATAAATCTCCATGCCAGCAGTCACAGCAGAGACCTAGTCTGCGACACTCCTATGGCAAGACAAGGCCACAGCTGAGGACATTTGACTCTCTCTCCAATTCCAGGGCAGTAACTGCCAGCCCCAGAGATAAGAACTTCTGTTAATCATTAAGATTTACTGTCTAGAATGTCTTTGTTCTCACTTCTCAAGGCCTTTCTCAGTTTTGCACCTTCTAGGCTTAGCTCCTCTCTAGGCTTCTCTGCTCATTCCCCTCTCCCAGTAAACACTCACGATTCAGAGAACTCTTTGTCTTACCTCCAAGAGAGTTCTGACCATCCTAAATCTCCAAATCCATATAAGTTTTCTGTTCTTTTTCACCCTTCATCCATGCATTTGTTTTAGGAAATTTGAAGCCTGATCGGTTCCCGACATATCTAAATACAGTGAGCCTGAGAGGTTTGCAAGAGGGAGCTATGCTGGGAGAATGCAGGTAGTAGTGATATGTTTCAGTTTCCTAACCATGAAGTAGGCTCCCTAAAAGGTAACTTGGAAAAATGGACAGGGAGAAGGCTCATGAGAACGCAGCCAGTGGATGGGATTGTTAACCCTCTCCAGTAAACTCTGGAAAAATTTTAACATCATCTCGATTCATTTGTAGGAAAATGTGCATTGAAAGCTTAATACAAAATGAGTTAAAGCAGCAACATGCGTTCATATATAGCATAATTTTTCTTCCCAAGACGTAAATAAGTTAAAAAGCAAATAAAAGAGGGCACTGAGAAAGCTCTTTTGCAAATGGAAAGGAAGCCATGAGGTGGAGAGGGAGGGAGGGAACACAGGGGAAGAATTAAATTGTGTTTTGTACAAAATCCCACTCCCAGCGATGGAAGGAATCATGATGTATGGAAAACAAGTACTAGTAAAAATAATAGTTTCAAAATAGAAAAAGAGGGCCGGAGACAGCTCAGCAGCACAGCACCCTTTCAAAAGCGAGGTCGTGGGTTTGATTTCCAGAACCAAAAAAGAAAGAAAGAAGCACAGTAACAAAGAAGAGAGGACAGGAGACTAGGAGACAGAGGAGGCCTTCTGTTCCAGAAATTATACTAGGAGGAGGGTGAGAGACAAGGTAGCCAGGATGAAAACATGCACCCAGCCCGCACCCTACCTGGAGTTCCCAGTGCGCGCTATGTGAAGCAACCCAGAGATCACAGTGTGGCTGCGGGTGCAGCTCCGTGGCCGGTGCCTGTACAGCACGCGGGAGCCCTGAGTTCCATCCCCAGCAGCACCCACTCACAGCCCACCCCTGACACCGCTGCCCTGTGGCGACGTCGTGCAAAGACGCAGGACGTGAGGGTGACGATGTGGGGAAAGACACCTTCATAAGGGCTGAGGGAGTACGAAGTAACAGCCCGCATGGGAAACTGCAAGGAGAGCCAAAAAGCGCACAGAGCAGCCACGTGAGCCAGCAACGCCCCTAGCGGTGCAGACCAAAGGACCTGGAGCAGGAGTCCTGCAGGATGCCTCCATGCCCATGACCACTGACACACTAAGCACAGCGGCCCAGTGTGCACAAGCCTGAGTGTCAGCTGGCGACTGAGCAAAGCCTCGCACAGTGAGTGCGGTCTGTCCCTGGAAAGGGACCCTGACCACAGAGCAGAGGACAAAGCTGGACGGTGGAGACCAAAGACTGGAGAATGCCCTTCATGCATCTCGGGTTGCGGATCACAGAGAAGCAGCCAGCACAGCCCCACAGCGGACCCCGGGCAGCAGGAGGTGTGGGAGGCGCAGACTGCTGTGAGGACTCTAGAGCCGAGAGCCAGAGCGCAGCGCCGGCCAAAACCACACAGCGCTGGGAGCCAGGAGCCTGGAGCCAGGAGCTGCGAGCTTGTAGCTGTAAGCTGGGAGGGATCAGAGCCCTCGCCACCTCCTTCCCTGCCTCTGGGCGGGAGGCTGTGTCAGCCAGCGCACAGGAGCTCCCTGCCACGCCTGCGAGGGTCACTGCCCTTGGCACGAGCGCCTGTGTAACCAGCTTGCACGCGGAGAAGCTTCAGTGCACATCGTTTTTATTCGCGAAAATGCGAATGAATCCTCCAAGAGCAAAGACAAACTGCTCCCGCCCCGCGCAGCCGCTTCAGGCGCCCCAGAGCCGCCCCGCCCTGAGCTTGCACCAAATGCGCGGTTTACCCCGGCTCTGAGACGCCAGGCTGCCCAGGGGCTCTGGGACTGTGCGGCCGGGGACCCGGAGGACTCATTAGAGCAGCCCTGTCCTCCGTACCTCGGCACCGCTGTGTAGATGGTTGGGCGCAGAGCATGGCTCGGCTTCCACAAAGCGCCCACCGGACTCTTTCCACAACTTCCTCACCGCCTAGCTGCGGCTCCGCGCTGCAGATCCGGCCCTGCCTCTAAGCCAGGTTCTCTGTGCCTGCTGCAAAGTGAGCTGGCAGCCAGGAGCGCTGAGATGCCTGCTGTGACAAGCCACCATTCCCTCGCTGGCGCCTACTCTGGAGGCGTCCACGTGTGTTCCAACAAGCTGGGTGGAGGGCGTCTTCAGACTGGGTCCCTATGGGTCCATCATGGACCCAGGCAGCCGTCGCCCGGAGCCCTGGGAATGCAGCCCTGCATCCAGGACGCCATGATCCCTGAGCCACTGTCACCAGAGCACAGCGATCCCTATGATAAAAGGGGATCCGTGTGGTAAGTGTCAGCTGCAGGGCAGCCAGGGGCGTGAGCTTGGTACTTAACAGGGCAGTGTCGGTGCCAGGGCGGCCAGTCTGGAGCGTCTTTGGTAGAGCAAACCAGGTACCCTCAACCGCAGCAAAACCTCCTCCCTGGCTCTTCTTGTGGGTTGACCCTACTTCACCAGCTCAGGTGTTAGGTAGGAGTTCTCTAGGGACACAGCTGAGCCGGTTGCAGAGGAGTCGCTTTTGCGTGGTGTTTCCACTCCGTCCTGTGAGCCTTGGCACGCTCTTTCTCAGGCCGCCCTTCCCCGCATTTTTGCCAGGGAGCCACCCCAGCGCCCACCTCGCAGACTTAGGCCGGTGCCTTCTCTGCCTTGGTGTAAACAGAGCCCGGTGGAGGGGGCGCAAAGCTTGGAGACTGTCCTGAGCTGCCCAAGGATTAAACCTGTGGCTTGGGGAAAAAATAAAAAGAACCCTGATACAACAGCACGGCCTCCAGGGCTTTGCCCTGAGCAAGAAGACAAAAGCAAGAAGATGGGGCTGGCAGAATGGGAGGCTCCTGGGAATGTGTCTCTGACCTTCCTAGGACATCAGGACCACCCTCAGTCTGCCAAGTATTAGGCTTTAAAAAAAGAAAGAAAGAAAAGAAATATACCTGAGTGAGACTTGGTTTCCTAATGTTCTGACGCATTGGGGCAAAGCAGTTCCTAGTGTGTATTACACCTTCAGCTCCAGAGCAGGAGGCTTAGAGGTGGCTTCCCACACTTCTCAGTGAGCATTCTGGGCCTTCGCCCCACACCCATCCCTGCTCCTCAGCACAAAGGGACTGAGGACCGCATAACCAAGTTCTAGAAAGAATTTAACATAGAGGAGTGCAACTCCATGGGCCACCATGAACCCTAGGTAGAAGGAGAACATGAAATCTGTCCAAAAAAAGAAAAGGAAACAGGTCATGAGGACAAGAATATTTACAGTAGCTCTGATTTCTGGACTGGAACTCACCACCAACCTGGAGCTGTGCAGATAAAGCACACGCTTGTGATGCTCATACAGGCGGAAAGCCATGTGCCCGCTGCTCCAGCCCATGACACCCTGGAAGAGGACATCCCGCAGAGCCATGAGACAGAGGAAAAGCCACCGGACTGTGTGTCTGGATGCCAGCAAAAAACAGTGCCCACCATATGCTCGGCTTGTAGATCTGTTCACCCCACCAAGTGCTGTGACATAGAACAGCAAGTTGGAGCTTATGGGAAGATTAATGACCCAGCAGAGGAGAAGATAGGGAAGAACTTGCCATGCAGTCCATGGCTTGAGCTTTCCCCACAGGGTGGTGCTGGGACTGATGGTCATGGCCTGGACCACGCTGAGGAGACAGGTGCTGCAGATGGACAGGCCCCGGGCCACCCTCCCCAGGTAAACCACAGTTTTACAGCCAGCACTACCTAGGAAGTTTCTGAAACGGAAAACTGGGGCTATATCTCTAATCCCTGTGCTACAAATAATGATTGCATTTGAAAAAACCAGGTGAATGATGATAAAATCTATGGGTTTTTTCTCAGGACTCATTACAAAAGTATATACATATCTCACAAATAGAAAAGTGTTCCCCCAAATCCCAAGTCCAGTAAGAGAAAAGAAGATTATTCTCTGCAAGAGGTCAATGCAAAGCATTACTCCCTTCACCAAAAGGGATCAGAAAAACCATTTGAAGAAGCAGATAAGTAAAAGTGACATCTTTCACATGTGTAAGTTTTCTCTATTTAGTTAGGAGAACAATTCTGAGATGTTTAAATGTGTGTGGTTCTTCCGAGCAGGCGACAGGTCTCCTTCCTTGTTTTATCTTCCTTTATGGTGATAGCTGGAACTTAAACATAGATCCCATGCTAATTCATCTGCCGGCCTTTCCAAAAGGCTTTCTCGGTATTCCTCATCTCAAAAACTTACACAGTTCTTTTATTTCAAGAAGATCTAAGGAAAGAGAAAATCACATAATTTCTAAGCCATGACCTGAGTAACAGCTTGCATATCTTGTTTTTCCCTCTTCTCCCACAATCATCAGTCATCACACGGCTGAAGGACACATTCCCACAGAAGGTGACAGGAGACTGCAGCGGGTGAGTGCTCCCCTACATCCATCCAGAAACGCCACTGAGGCCCAGGACTCCTCTTCCTCCCTCTCCACTAACTAAGGAGCTCTGAGCACAGTGCATCAGATGCAGGGTTCTAGGGCGCTCCCCGGTACACAGTGAGAAAGAGGGCTCGAGGTGACACCTGCCAAAGGATGAGTCCTCTTCTCCCTGTGTCCTGCCTCTTCCACAGCAGCCAGGGCTCTCAGCCTGGTCTCTCCAGCTCCTGTCCCTGCCCAGCCCTGCCTCCAGCAGCTCCCCTTCCTCAGCTAAGGCAGCTGCATGCCTCAGAGTCAGGAACGCTCATCTGTGCAGTCTGTGCTGCAGGCTCAGGGTGAAGTCTGCAGAGCAGTGAGGCCAGGCCCTGGTTTTCCCTCTTGAGTCCCAGGGCTCCTGGCCCACTCTCTGTGCTGTCAAGATGTCAGCGTCCCAAGCCTGTGCTTCACCAGAGGAAAGGGCTCATTCTCCTCCATCTCCATCCCTGGGGCTCTGCCTGCTCCCTGTTGCCTCTGAGTTGTTGAGCCCAGAAACTTTTTGATGTTAATTATAATAAATTTACAGTAGTGTGTGGGAGGCACCATAATAGTGCAGAGTTGACTGAGGTCTCCAAACACCATGGAACTTGGTAGCCTCATTCCTTTCCATCCAGGCATCATCAAACCGAGGAACCATTTAGGAGGAAACATTTGGAGTCATAGTTTAATTCCTGAACATTTTCCAAATATGTTCTACATAGACCATAAAACATCCAGTTCTGCCATCATGGCTGCCTGTGGGGTGCAGGTCTGGAGCACGGCAGCTGGGGACTCCCTGGGAGCTGGGGTAGTGTGTCCACACCTGGCTGCTGGCTGTGAACGTTGTTCAGTGCATGCACCTCAAAAGGGTTCACATGGGGTTTCTGTACTTCCTCACCCTCATCTTCAGTCCACTGTTCAGCACTATAAGACGTGGGGCTAACAAAGAGCACTACAAATAATAACTGGACCAATTCTTTGATAATGTCAATTTCTAGCAGTTCTTATGTCGAGCTGTCCATATTGTCTTCTTACTATTGGCTGCCTATAATTTACTGAAAACAAGAACTCAACAAAATCCAAAAAGTGCTCTTTTCTAATGCATCTCTGTTCTCCTAAAAATCACAAGCCTTTTTTTAAAAACCTCATTCCTTAATTTGTAACTATTAAGCTCCTTCTTCAATTTGATCTTTAAATTCTAAATTTTATTCATTCCCATGTGGCCACTAAATATGCTGTTATTTCTCATATTTCAAAACAAAATACATAGGATTTTTAAGCTTGATTGAATTAGGTGTGACACTTCCCTCTGGATGTATTGTAATACAAACATTTTAATATCATAATCCAAATATTGTAATCCCTTTTCTGCATGCCTCATAATCTCAAAAGTTATATTTGTAGCCCCATAGAAAGATTATTGGAGTCTCAGATCATTAATTCTAATCTGCCATCTGCAGTGCAACCCATGGTGAAAGACACCAAGATATATTCACACTTATGGGCAGGCAAGGGGTACTAAGTCCAATCCAAGTGGGGATATACCGACAAAAGCCTTGACCCAAGATCACTCCCTGAATTTACTATCTCGTGAAGAAGGGAGTGGTTTGAGGATGAGTGACAGTGAGGATGGTGGGAATTGTGTGAGCAAGGGGAGCTGAGCTGGACAGACAGAGAGCAAGCACCTCTGTGATCTGCAGGGAGAAGGATATGCAGAGAGACCTGCGTGCATGACTCCATTGGGATAGCACATAATGAATTTAGGAGGCTGTTGCTTTAGTTTATGATGTGTAAATTTTTGTACCCTCAGAGGTCATGGCCCTTTATTTTGAGGCTCTTCCCAGTTGACATTCCTGGAGCTGACTGGCTCTGCCATCCTACTTTGTCCAAGATGATGTGATGAAGCAGGAAACTGTCAGGTGGCCTTAAAGATTACTTATAGTACCTCAGCCTTATTTGCATTGCTTAGAGCCCATTGAAGGGAAAGGAAACAGCACAGCCACCCCTGCACACATCAGTACATGGAGACGGTGTAAATAATGCAGAAGCAGCAGTTCTGCATTCAAAGAGAGCTGTCTACTTGGTCTTCTAAACGGATGCACTTGAAATTTTCCACTAGTGGCATATGAAGCAGGTCATCCAGTTATCAAGACTCTGGGACATTCTGTACATTCTATGGAGATGAGAAAATCCTGGAATCAATTTTAGAGAAAGGTAAGATTTAGAGATAATTCAGAGAGAGTTCCTAGATTGCTTGTGAATCTAAATAAATACGTAAGTAAATGTTATTGAAATCTCAGATAATTAATATGATGCAATGGGTTAGGATGCAAAATGAACAAACAGGTTAACATGGAAACATTAACCTGAGATTATGATTTCAAACCTTCATTTGAAGGGCTGAAAATTTCCAAGTTCCACCAGCTGGTCCTACAGCAGAAAATTCTCCCCCATCCCCATCTCCAGCCAGTATTACTTCAGTGTGTGTTAATTGTCCAGGTAGCCTCCAGTTTACTTCTGTTCCTGTTAAAGTTCCTCTTGCTTCTGGTCACTGTGATGCACAGCTGGTCACTGTGACACTCATTGTAAGAGCCAGTCAATAACCACCCAATATCCTGCTTCTGTATGTTCTGCTTGCCTGCCCCCTAGAAGCCTCAGACCACCAAGGATCAGGGCCTGCCAATTTTTTCTTGAACGAGACCCCAACATTACATAAACCTACCTGAAATCCTAGGTGAGGGGTCAGAGTTTCCATTTGCAGTTTCATCCTGACCCAAATTGGCCTGTACTTAAGTAAACTGAAGTGTCTGGCCTCCACAGTGAGGCTACAGGAAATTATTCAAACCCTGAAAAACCAGGGAATGAAGGAGACAGTTTCCCATGTGAAACCTGATCCTTCTTATCAGCACAAGGAGCAGCTGCCTTTCACCTGAGCTGGGGAAACCCCCACCCCCAGAGAGGTTTTGCACCTGGAAGGGCTGTCTTTCAGAGCTTCCCTACAGCAACTGGAACCCTAAATGTGTGGCAGAACTTGGCTAGAGGTAACCCAGAACAAGCTGCAGGATTCAAACCCCACAGACACGCTGCTATGGACCAGGTCACAGCCCGCCAGGAGCAAGGCCCGGCCCGTAGAAACCTCCCATCTTCACCTGGGGACCACCTAGTCTGGTGTCTGTGGAACTGAAACAGAGGAGTGCTGTGGAAGCCCCGCCATCCTCCTGCATAAGGAGAAGAGTGCAGATCCAAGGAACAGAAGTCTGACCGAAGCACCTGAACTGATCCTCTCTCAGGACCCTGGTCCGAGCCAATGCACCGTCCCCTAACCAGTCCTGCAGGGAGCCAAGATACCCTGTGGGTGCAGCCACCCAGGCCGCAGATGCTGGAGATGTGCAGCCACACACTAGGCCATGTGCAAGGACGTGGGGACCAGCTCTGAGCACAAGTGCTGCAGGGCTGCGAGATCCCTGTGCTCCCTGTCAGCAGAGGGGTGCTCGGTGGATCTGGGGAGCCTCCTTGGGGCTCACTGGAAACTCAACCTTATTTCAGACCTTTGTTCCCTTAGTGATCCGTCCCACGGATCAGTCCGTGGGCCTTTGCCTGGAGAGGGGAACGGTGATGAAGGGCAGGGCAAGAGAAAAGAGAGACGGAGGCTTGGTGGGATTCCATTCAAGCCTCGTTTATTTTAAAATGGCTACAACTTATATAGGGTGCAGGCAGGCCAATGGGGCAGGAAGAGGGCCCAGAGTGTTATCTGATAGGTCATCGTCACATCTGGATATATGACGTAAGCAGGAGAGGATTATGGGTAATTGACTTAGTTACTTTTTACTCATTGCTGAGACAAAATATCTGAAGCCCAAAGTTGGGAAAGGAAAGGTTTATTTCTTACAGTTTTTGGAGGTTTTAGTCCACACGCAGTTGGCTCCAAGACAGGCGGGCATGGCTGGACTGCCGTTCATGGCAGCTGCAAATGGCAAGCTAAAACCAGCAAAGAGAAAGACACACCTTCGTCCTTTCATTACATCACATCCTGGCTCCACCCCTATGTGGGTGGAGCACTGACACAATCAACCCAAGCACTAGACAATGAACGAATAACAAATGCACAATTCAAACTCTTGAGGGCTGGGGGACACAGACATAAACCATGGCATTCCACCTCTGGCCCCCAGGACTCATGTACATCCTTTATACAAAAGACATTCAGTCCACCTCCAAGAATTGCCAAAGTCCTAACAGCTTTAGCATTTCCCAACAGTCCAAGTCCCAAGTCTCCTCCAAGGTCTATGGCAAACTCTTAACTGTAGCCCCTTTACAAATGAAACAAGGTTAAACATTTCTGAAATGCAAATGCACAAGATAAACATTACCATTCCAAAAGTTATGAACAGGGAAATATAAAGCATTGGAAACAAGGCAAGTCCAACATCCAGCAGGACAAACATTAAGTCCTAGAGTTCCATCCTCAGCATCTGAAGCAATCTGGTTGCAAGCTCCAAAAGGCTTGGGTGATTCCAACCCCATGGCATTTCTGGTGATTTCAACTCCCGCAGCTTTCCTCTTAAATCTTCTCTGCTTGCTTTTTGCAGATTCCCTTTGATAATCCACATTCCTGGCTTTTCCAAACTTCTGGGGTCTCCACTGCACCTTCAGCTTCACACTCATATCTTCACAAATTGCCCTCTCAGGGGCACACTGCTTGGCCTCCCAGGCCCTTTGCAATTGAGGTGGAATCCTTCTTACCCTGAGAATTTGTGCATTTTTCTTGCACCTAAAATCAGCACCTTGTGGATGCTGCCAAGGCTTGCTGCTAGCTGAAGCAGTGGCCAGGCTTTTCTCTCTCTTGGCTGTAGGGGTCAGTTGCCTGGATTGCAGGGCTCTGTTTACCTGATTGTGATGAAAAGCTTCTCTGTGTTGCCGCCATTCTGGAACCTCACGTGGCCTCTGCCCCCATTCAGGAGCATGGCACTCTGCAGCTTTTTCCTCTGAGCAAAATTTTTCATCTTTGCTATGAGGCTGCACAGGGTGGGGACCTGCTTCCTGGGATGCCCCAGGGCCATCTTTCTTATCTCTCTCTTTCTCCTCAGGAATCGAAATCTCAACTCTGTCTTTATAATCCACACCCTTCCTGGAATCTTCCTTTGGACCAAACTCACAGTATTGGAAATTATCCTGCTGGGCTCTTTGCTCCTGATTTGAAACATAAAGCTGGCTAAAAGCCCCCAACAATAGCCATGTCACAGCCTCAACATTCAATTGCTTTTTAATTTCTTTTTCAAGATTAATCAGTTCATTGCCCTTTGTCTCAGTCTCAGGCAAAGTCTCTGGGCAGGAGCAAAATGCAGACAAACTTTCTGCCAAGCCATAACACACATCATGTGGAGTCCAACAATCAATGCAGTCCTTTCCAGCAGAAATCTCCCAAGCCTTGTCTTTACCATGAGGCTTTCTATCATCAGCCTTCTGGTCTCCTGAGCTCTGACCAGAATCTCCTCTACAGAACAGCCTAAGCTGCTCCAGCTGTATGCATCCAGGCAACATGTCCAAACCATTTCAAACTCGGCCCAAAAGCCATTTCCAAAGCCTCTCAAAAAACATGGTCAGGTATAGTCACAGCAAACAACCCCACTCCTCGGTACCAAATTCTGTCTTAGTTACATTTTACTCATTGCTGAGACAAAATACCTGAAGCCCAAAGTTGGGAAAGGAAAGGTTTATTTCTTACAGTTTTGGGGGGTTTCAGTCCACACTCAGTTGGCTCCAAGACAGGCAGGCATGGCTGGACCACCATAAGTGGCAGCTGCAAATGGCAAGCTCGAACAAGCAAAGAGAAAGACACACCTTCTTCCTGCCATTACATCACATCCTGGCTCCACCCCTATGTAGGTGGAGCACTGACACAATCAACCCAAGCACCAAACAATGAACAAATAACAAATGCACAATTCAAACTCTTGAGGGCTGGGGGACACAGACGTAAACCATGACAGTAATGTAGGCAGACATGAGGATCATGGGAAATGTAGGCTGAAGCAGGAAGTTGCTTATGTCATGCACATTGTAGGCAAGGGGAGGATCATGGGAAATGTAGGCTGACACACAAAGTCCCTCAGGTGGGAGGGACAGGGAAGCAGCAGCCATTCTGAGCCACTCCCTACACCTTAGTGGATCAGTTGTGTTTTGTGCGACACTTACAAGATGTTTTCTTTGGTTTTAACTTTGGTATCTGTTTGGGACACCTCTGCATTGGACAGTGTGTGTGTGTGTGTGTGTGTGTGTGTGTGTGTGTGTGTGTTTTCACTTCTTGAGGCTATGTGCCCCTCTTTACCTGGAAGCTTCCATCACAAAATGTGAAGCCAGCTGTGTTTCCTCCAATCTCAGTAAGGTTTCCCTGTTACAGAAGGGTACCTTCCTGCTCCTGTTTTACCGGTTTGAGAAAAATTGGGGATTTGAGGTACAAGAGAGGCAAAGACAGGTGAAGGTCACCCCAGCAGCTTCCCAAGGACTGAAGTCCCTTGTCTCTGGTGTGTTGACCTCCCACCCAAATGTGTGGCCTAGAAGTACTATAATTATAGATTCCTTTATTGTGAATTATTTCCCGATGATGCTTTTAGCTTCATTTTAAATTCTCTCAACTGGATCCTGGTTTGTTTTGTTTTTCTTTAAAGAAGCCCACAGGAGCTCTTTAGATAACTCACATTTCAGAATATCTTTAGTTGCTTTTTGCCAAAAATCATAAATTTTCTATCTATTCCTGATGCTCAGCAAACACTATGTTTTCATCATTTTTCTTTCAGTACTGGGACTAACCCAATACCTTTGGGCTAAGCTGCATTTCTAGCCCTTTTTGTAAAAGTCTAAACGTGTCTCAGTCACCAAATTGTGCATGGTGACCTCACACTTGCTATCTCCTGTCTTAGTCTCCCACAGTGCTGGGAATACAGCAAGCACCCTACACCTGCCTCATGATTACATTTCACACACCATCCCTGATTCCATTTCCAGGAGCTTTCATGTCCTCTGTCAGGGTCTGGGCTAGAACTCCAGTCTCCCAAACGAATGTATGGAGAAGGCTTAAATAAATAGAGACAAGTGGTATGATTTTAGGGCTCAAGGAGGATAAAAATCCTCTGCAGAGTTCTTGACTCTTTAGCTAAGATGAGGACTAACATAAAGGGCCTCTCTGGACTGCCCATATTTATTAGGTATTCAAACAAAGAGAGAGGATACTGCAGAAAGTTCGGGAAATGAGCATGACTTGGGAGTCTCCTCAAAAACTTCTCCAAATAGTAAATCATGCCAATCTAGGAGAATAGTCTTAGCTCCATGATGACAACATAAGGTTGATAGGGAAAAATGAAAAAGAAGGGGACAACATAAAGGATGTCAAGAGGATATTTAGAAAAGTAATAGCTGAAAATTTCCTAAACATGAGATAAGAAACTGATATCAAGATAAATGAAGCATACAGAACTCCAAATAGCCATAACCAAAATAAATCTACACCCAGACATATAATAATGAACATCCCAGAAATTGAACAAAAAAATAGAATTTTAAAAGCTGTCAGAGAGAAAGACAGATCACCTATAAAGGAAAACCTATCAGAATCACAGCAGACTTCTCAGCACAAACAATAAAGTCAAGAAGAGCATGGAGAGGAGTATTCCAGATCCTAAAGCAAAATGATTTCCAACCTAGACTGATGTACCTTGCAAAACTGTCCTTCAAAATCGATGGAGAAATTAGATACTTCCATGACAAAGAACAGCTGAAAAACTTCATGATCACCAAGCCAACCCTGCAAAGAATACTGAAAGACAGCCTAGATACACTTAGGAAAAAAACCACTAAACAAAGCAGACAATTAAACAGCGGAAAGATAAAGTTCCAAAAGCAAAAAGATAACATGTCAACAACAAACCAATATATAACAGTTATAACCGTTAATGTAAATGGTCTCAATGCACCAAATAAAAGAAACAGACTGGCAGAATGGATCAAGAAACAGAACCCAACCATATGCTCTCTACAAGAAACTCATCTAACCCAAAAGGATACTCACAGACTCAAAGTCAAAGGATGGAAAACAATACTTCATGCAACAGGAACTCAAAAAAAAAAAGCGGGGGTAGCTATTCTGTTTGCAGATAACCTGAATTTCAAACCAATAATGATCAGAAAGGATAAAGAAGGACACTACATACGGGTTAGGGGAAAACTTCAAGAGGAAGAGATAACTATCTTAAATATATATGCACCAAACTCCAGAGCACCATGTTATATAAAACAAGTACTAACAGAAATGAGAAACCAAATTAGCAGTAACACAATTCTAACAAGAGATCTTAACACACCATTGACACCAATGGACAGATCAACCAGACAGAAAATCAACAAAGAAATAAAAGAACTGACTCGCACCTGTGAACAAATGGACACATACAGAGTATATCACCCAACAACAACAGAATACACATTCTTCTCAGGAGTACATGGGTCCTTCTCTAAAATAGACAATATATTAATTCACAGAACATATTTAAATAAATACAAAAGGGTCAAAATTATCCCTTGCATGCTATCAGACCATAGTGCTGTGAAATTAGAAATTAATGATAAAAGATACGGCAAAAATCCCAAAAACACATGGAAACTGAATAACACACTCTCGAATAATCAGTGGTCACCAAGAAAATTAAAGAAGAAATTTAAAAATACCTACAAACAAATGAAAACACAAATACAACTTACCGGAATCTGTGGGATGCAATGAAAGCTGTCCTCAGACGAAAATTTATTGCACTGAGTTCCCACATCAGGAAAACAGAGCAAATACAAATAAATAACCCTGATGCTACACTTCAAACATCTACAAAAAGAAGATCAAGTCAAGCCCAAAGCCAAAAGAAAAGAAGAAATTATAAAAATCAGAGCAGAAATCAATGCAATAGAGACCAAAAAAACAAAAAATGAACGAATCAAAGAGCTGATTCTTTGAAAGAATAAATAAAATCAACAAGCCCCTAGCCAACCTTATTTAAAAAAGAGAAGAAAAAGCTCATATTGATGCAATAAGGAGTGAAAGAGATGACATTACTACAGACCCTATAAAAATACAGAAGTTCATCAACACTTATTTGGAAACCTCTACTCTCAAAGGTTTGATAACACAGAGGAAATGGACAGATTCATAGAAGCATACGAAGTATCAAAGCTAGGTCATGAAGATGTAAAACTATTGAATAACCCAATTTCTATTAATGAAATTGAAAACGTAATTAAATCTTTACCTACAAAGAAGAGCCCAGGCCCAGACAGATACACTGCAGAATTTTACAAGAAATACAAAGATGACCTAATGCCAACACTCCTCAAACTCTTCAATGAAATTGAAAGGGAAGCAATCCTTCCTAAATCATTCCTAGAAGCAATATTACTCTAGTACCAAAACCAGAGAAGCACCCAACTGAAAAAGAGAACTGCAGACCAATCTCCCTAATGAACACAGATGAAAAAATCCTCAATAAAATATTAGTAAACAGGATGCAGCAAATCATCAAGAAGATCATACACCAGACCAAGTGGGATTCATCCCAGGCATGCAGGGATGGTTCAACATACATAAATCAATAAATGTAATCCACCATATCAATAAAACCAAAAGTAAGAGTCACATGATCATTTCTATAGATGCAGAAAAAGCCTTTGATAAGGTCCAACATTCATTAATGATTAGAACCTTACAGCAAATTGGAATAGATAGTCTTTACCTCAATATAATTAAGGCCATCTATGACAAACCAACAGCCAATATCATACTAAATGGCCAAAATCTGAAGGCCTTTACTTTAAAATCAGGCACAAGACAAGGATGTCCCTTATCACCACTCCTATTTAATATAATACTGGAAATACTGGCCAGAGCCAATTAGACAAGAGAGATAAATAAAAGGCATAAAGATAGGAAAAGAAGAAGTTAAATTATCATTATTTGCAGATGACATTATACTTTATATAGAAGATCCCCAAAATTCCATTGAAAGACTCCTAGATATAATAAATAAATTCAGCAATGTAGCTGGATACAGAATCAATACTCAAAAATCAATAGCATTCCTATACACTAACAACTAAGTCTCAGAGACAGAAATAAGAGAGGCAACACCCTTCACACTAGCAACCAAAAAAATGAAATATTTAGGAATTACTCTCACAAAAGAAGTGAAAGACCTATATAGGGAAAATTACAATACACTGAAAAATGAAATTGAAGATGATCTCAGAAAATGGAAAAACATCCCTTGCTCATGAATAGGAAGAATAAATATTGTGAAAATGGCCATTCTCCCAAAACTTTTATACAGATTCAATGCAATCCCAATAAAAATACCATCAACATACCTCATAGAACTCGAGAAATCACTCCTAAAATTCATCTGGAACTAGAAGAGACCTAGAATAGCAAAGACAGTTCTAAGCCACAAAGGCAAGGCAGGAGGCATCACAATCCCTGACTTGAAGTTATACTACAAAGCAACTGTAGTAAAATCAACATGGTACTGGAATAAAAACAGAGCCGAAGATCAGTGGAATAGATTAGAAGATACAACTACAACTACAAACACACTCAACCACCTTATCTTTGATAAAGAGGCCAAACATGTTCACTGGAAGAACGACAGTCTCTTTAATAAATGGTGTTGGAAAAACTGGCTCTCCATATGCCAAAATCTAAAACTAGACCCATGCCTATCATCGTGTACTAAAATAAAATCTAAATGGATCAAAGATCTGAATATTAAAACAGAAATCTATGGGAAGAAATCTATTGGAAGACAAATTGGGTAAAAACCTTGAAGACATAGGGGTAGGTAGAGAATTCCCGAACAGGAATCAGATCTCACGGGAAATCAGTAACCGGGATCACCTCTTATTAAAAAGTTTCTGCATGTCAAAAGAGATCTCCAGCATAGTGAAAAGAAAACCCACAAACTGGGGAAAAATCTTAGTGAACTGTTCCTCAGACAAACGACTTCTGTCTAAAACATACAAAAATTAAAAAATCAGACCCCCAAAATTCAAAGATCCAATCCAAATATGGGCATCTGAGATGAATACACACTTCTCAAATGAATAAATACAAATATCAAATAAATACATGAAAAAATGTTCATCATCATTACTCATTAGAGAAATGCAAATTAAAATCACACTGAGATTCCATCTCAGTCCTGAAAGAATGGCCTGGATCAAGAAAAACACCAACAACAAATGCTGGAGAGGCTGTGGGGGAAAAGGAACCCTCCTGCACAATTGGTGGGAGTGTAGACTGGTGCAACCATTGTGGAGGTCAGTCTGGAGATTTGTCAAAAAGCTGGCATTGGAAGTCCCATTTGTTCCAGCTATTCCACTTCTAGGCATATTCCCAGAACTGAAAGCATCGGACCACAGTGATATATGTGTATCCATGTTTATAGAAGCACAATTTGAAATCGCCAGATCTTGGAAACAACCCAAGTGTCCATCAACTGAGGAATGGATAAAAAAGATGTGGTATTTTTATACAATGGAGCAGTACTCAGCAATAAAGAAGGATCACATTGAGATGTTTATAAAGAAATGGACGCAGCTTGAGACCATCCTCACAAGCGAAATAAGTCAAACTCACATATATATATAAACACCGAATAGTTTCCCGAGTGTAAGAAATGGTAAAAATACATAAAAGTATGTGGTGATCATGATTCCCCATTATATTACTTTGAAGCCTTATAATTTTTTCATTCATTAGTTGGAATGGTTTTATTCTGGATTGTTTGATTTTATTGTCCGTGATGTCAAAACAGCTATTCTGAAGAAAACAAGACACTATAATAGCTAATGCTGATTAAATATCATCTCGTTTTGAAGTCCCACCAAGCTTTCGTTCTTCTGTCTCCATCTGTTTTATCATGTTGTATCTTATTGGATTTTATCATATATATATGATAGTATAAACAAATGTTTTATGGACAAGGAGATAATATAATAACCATTGTTCATTTTCTGTTAGTTGGTTCTGAATACCCTGTAACACTTTCCATTCTCTTAAATGGTTTTACATTGTCTTGTTACATTTGATGCTGTAGTATATGAAGGTATACTCAAGTATTTCAAGGAAAGAGACACTATGGTAACTACCGTTACATCTGGTTGTCTTGTGGTAAAACACTATGTTGCTTAAATCGTTCTGTTCTGACTCGTGTTGTTATGTCCTCTTTTATCTTAATCTTTTTTAAATAAAAAATTTTTAAAAAGCAAAGATGTCACTATAAAAAAAGGATAAGGAAATTAACAGTGTTGTAGGCAGTTTCAGTGCTCTAACAAATGATGTGTACAAACAGGCCAAAATTTTTTCAGATATAATTTATTTATACATCATCAATGGCATAACATTCCATTTATAAAGCTCAGTAAAATTGGAGAGTCACAAAACAGTACTTACTATATGATACAATCATTTGACCAGAACTTATACTTTGACTTCACTCCTCTGGTCATTTCATATTAACATGAAGTGTAATGTGCTTATGGCATTTTGAATCTATTACTCATTCACAGGCCTACTCCGCCTGAAAGTGACAACTGATATGTCTCTCTTTATGATTTCAAAAAGCTCTTTTGCCACTATTGTGCTTATGAACTAATGAACAGTGAAGAATGTCCCATACTTTTCTGAATATAAAGAATAAGCATCTCTATAAAACTGACCTACAAGTGGAAATCCTGGGCAAAAATGTGGATGCACTAATGTTTTGGATAAAATTTACCAAACTGTGGTCTTGATCCCCACAAGAACTTTGGCAGTGAAACACCAGGCTCATGCTCACACATTTGATGCCATTTGGGGAGGGGCACAGCAGAAGGACAGAGTTCTGTGTCATTCAAGTCTTCGGTGCATTGTGTCAGCTAAGGGTTGCAGTCAGCAGGCTGATAGTCTGACCACAAATCCCTATGCACCTCAGCTACTTTGACTCTATTCTGCTTTATACATGGGATTGCAGAACTAAGATTCATTTCAAATTTAGTTACAGAAAAAATCAGTAAAACAGTTCCTGTGGGTTTTGCTGTCCTCTTGACTGTGACAACATGTACCCAGCTGTTCATCTCTGTGAATCAGCACGAATGGGCTCAGCATGGCATAACCAAGACTTACATATTCTTGAATATTTAACACCACAGAATCAATATTGAGAGAGGAGCTAAACAACATGGAAAAAGCACAATCTGCCCAATAAAAGACAAGAAAACAGAGCATCAGAAAGAGAACGCTTTGAGCAGCTCTGATCTCAGGGGGAGTTTTGTAGAGGAACTTGGAGCTCTGCAGGTGGAGAACACGCTGGTGATGCCTGCAGAGAAGAAACACCAGGTAGCCACTGGACCCACCCATGATGCCCAGAAACACAGCATCCCGTAGAACCATCAGAAGGAGAAATGTCCATCTTATTATCCATCCTTCAGGTAGAAAATAGCAATACTTGTCACCTTTAGTAATTTGTGATATGTTCACACTGTTGATACTTATGATAGAAAGTGGTAAGTTCATGCTTATTAAGGAATTGAGAATCCAAAACAAGATGAATATGGAAAGCATGTGCCTTGGTGACTTCAGCTTGAGCCTCCTCCACACGGAGTCTGTGGGACTCATGGTGCCGGCTTGTGTCACTGTGAGGAGGCTGCTGGTGCAGATGGAGAGGCCCCGGGCCACCCGCTCCACATAAACAACAATCTTGCAGCCTGTGTCATGGAGGAAGAGTCCCTGCCCAAAAGCTGATACTGTCTTAGGAATCCCTTTTGCAAAAAGTATGATGATATTTGTAAAAGCCAAGTGAATGAGAATAAGTTGTACAGATTTCATCTCGGTGCCTCCAAGGAGGAGAACATAATTCACAAACACAGTAACATTCCCCAGAATGCCAAGCACAGTTGGAGAGAGGAAGATGATTCCCTTGACAAGGTTTAAAGCCATTTCTTACTCATATACAGGACAGCCTGGGGCCAATAAAGCATCAGTAATGCTTATCTATATCTGCAAAAACTGCTTCTTTCTCTAGCAGTTTTCTGAAGTACAAAGGACAGTCACAATGTCTGTAATGATACACATCTTTGGGACATGATTTCCTTTTATATGGCATTCTCTGTGGTTGATTCTATGTACTCTCAAATTCATCTTAAGGATCAGTATTCAAATGTCTAAATTTCAATGGAGACATTATTTTTTAGTTACCAGCAAAACCAATGTACTTGTGAAAAGCACTATATATCTCACCAGTGTTAAATATCAGCATGTATGCCACCCCTCCCTCACCCGAAATTCCTGTAGCGGGTGGGCAGTACCATACAGGAGCCCTTGAACTATCATCCAAGAAAGAGTGAGGAGAGTTCTGAGTTCCCCGTGAGTGACCTCAAGGACCTCTGTGTGAAGCCCAGATCCATTCTGGATGTGTTGATGTTTACTAAGGTAGACTAGAAGATGGGGAATAATCGGGCATCACCCGTGCCATGCGACGAGAGCAGCTTATGAATTAGGCTCCTCAATAATGGCTGAATGCAGCACAATATTTTGGGGAGTCGTAGCTCTGGAAACAATACTCAAAGACAGAGTTGCAATAGAATTTCCCAGCTACTGCAAGACCTTGGGAGAAACAATGATTTGCAGGAGGCATGAACTGGGTGCTTTTTCCCACCAGATAACAATGTGCTGCATTAGTCTTTATCATTCAAAAGTTTTCACGCCTTAGGCTTGGGTGGCATTGGAGTCTTTTACATATAAATGTTCCAATCTCATTTCTCACAGAAGCAGTTTGTGTCAAACTAGGGAAAGCTTCTCTAAAATGAAAGAACCCAGAATCTCTGATCTAATTCCTGGGTTTCTTTGTGGGCTACATAACGAATCTGGAATACATTCAGGCAAGCAGCCCTCTCTGGTTTTCTACCGAGTATTAAGGAATTCCCTTTGAATTCACTGTCCTGCAGGTCCATGTCAGCATGAACTGTGTAAACACAGTTTGTACTAAGGTTTGGCAACAAAGAGCATTGTGACTCTGTGGGTACTGGTTATGTGCTTTCAAGCATCCTTTTCCTAATACACAATTGCCTGCATCAGTGTATTAAGGAAAGATACACAACCCTGAATGTCTAGCACAATGAGCTGTGCTACAAGTTTTCTTAACAAGCAGAGGAGTATTAATTAATGAGCGTCAAATACAAACTGATTGAATATTTAGTTAGAGACTCGAGCCTGCTAAAATGATTATATTCAAAATGCCTCAAAGCCATGATATACTCACCAGTTCTCTTCTGGGCTCATCAAATAATTTCCTTGGTCTTTTTTTTTCCTTAGTCCAAGGAATTTCCACTTATTTCCAGTCCTGTCTTTGCCTTTCCAAATTACAAAACTCTGAATCAAATTTGGGATCTATCCCTGAGACACCTCAGCACTCACTTATTGTGTTCCTGAGAAAACAAATTGAAAAATGTCAGAGGAGCCTCTCTCTAGGTGACTTGTGAACCAGTACCACAAAGGATGATAATAACAGACTTTCCATTCAGGTTGATGCTCAGTACCCTGTCTGGATTGAAAGCCCAGAGCGTAGGCAGGGAAGGGCACCCACTCTGAGCTCAGATTTCTCAACACAAACAATGAGACTATTGCTATGACTGCCAAACACTGCAGAAAATTAAAATGAGTTACCCTAGTTTGTACTGAGTCACAACCTACTAAATTCATAGGAATTCTCAAGGAATAACTATAATTTTTACCTTTAATAAAGGTTAAAACCTTTAATAAAACCACATCAAACAGTCACATAATAAGTGTTAGTATACATAAATTTTAAGAAAATGTGTCCAAAAAAACCTTCATATTAAACACAAATGTTTGTAAAGAGTTATCAGTGTAATAAAAAAGAGAAAGCCTGTCTACTTTAGAATTACACCAATGCATCTAAAATGAGGGAAACAAATTTTATGACAGCTAGTGATACTGACAAGTTAGAATACTCTTAAAATCGAAGGCTGAAGAAAACAGAGGCTTCCTCAGCAATATAAAAAGTCCCTCACTGATCCTAACTTCTGGAAGAATGCGAGGTGAGGGCCACCCCAAGGCCACCCAGACACTCTGGTGAGCCTTGCTGCTCCAGCTTTTCTTGAGTCACAGCTCCCTGAACCCAGCGCCTAAAACTTTTGGCCTACTAAAAATCAAAAAAAGAGTTAATGTCCTGACTCTGAGACCTTTCACCAGCTCCCTTGCTTCATGAAAAAGAGGTTAAGATTTCATCTTCCGAGGGGAATGTACCTGGCACAGGTGAGTAAAGGAGGAGGGCTCAGGCCTACTCTCCTGGCAGCTGGGGTCACCTGAGCTCTGAGCTGGTCCACCTGGCAAGGTGCAGCTCCCCAAGTCATATTTGTACCTTTAGGATTGCAGAGCTCTGGGCTGCCAGCAACTGACAAATGTCAGAGTTGTGCTCTGTCGGGGAGAAGGAAACCCTCTGCTGAACCTCATTTCCCTGAGGTACAACTTTCCCTCTCCTTCCACAATTACTGCATTTGTTTGGCTCAGAAGTTGTCTTGGGCTTAACTGCTTTAATAGAAGAAAACAAGAATGAGCAATCAGCAAAGTTTCCCTGTTTAGAGTTTACAACTTCTGGAGACATCTCTGCACAGTTCCAAGCTGTCAGTCAGAGCAGGGACAACTCCTGAGGCACAGAATTACTCCCTGCACTTTGGAAGCAATCACTAAGCAAACTTTAGTGCTATCAGACAAAGTGCTGTAACAGCAAAGGACACTGACTCATCAGGCCACCATGCAAGCAAGTGTAATCCTGAGGGGCAGAGGAAGGAAAATCACAGAGAAGTATCGGGAACCACCTCGCAGTACAGGCTCAGCTGATCAAAGAGTTCCCAGAGTTGTTCAGCCATCAAAGGAGTCCGGTGACCTCTGTGAAAGCTTACTTCCCTGATGCATTTAATAACCAGCTGGGCGAGTTTGTGGGAAGCTGGGCTTCAGCAGGAATACAGCAGGGTGGTTCAGAGTATAGGACGTTCTATAGTAATCCACGGGTATAAAGGTGTACGGCTGTCAAAAGTGAGTTACTCAGATTTCACTTTTCTTTTTGTTTTTATAAAAATACGCCTACTATAGGACAGCCTTAATCTGCATCATGAGCTCCTGGAAGATTTGCAAAACACTCATCTTCAAGGTTTCCTTTCTCCCACTGCTGTCATGTGTCATTTATCTTCCCGTTTGTGCAACTACCGATCTGTGTCCATTCTGACTAGAGAGAAAAACCAGCAGGAGGAAGAAACACATGCCAGAAAAGCAAATCTGTGTCAGGACTTTCAGATTAATATTTGCACACTTTTTTATTGGTACAGTGATCCATTATTGTCACTTGTACTTGACAGGTGGGACTTGACAGATGTTTCCTGCCTCAACACAATCTGGCTTCTCTAAATTAGAAAAACAAAGTAGACAGTAGTTAGTCAGCAAGCTGTGGGGGGCTGGGCTCCTCTCTGGGGGGGACCTGGGTGTCGGGGCCTGGAGAGGCAGGGCCTGCAGAAGGAAGACTTCAAGTCATAGTGAAGGAGACACTGACACATTTTACCACCTCTAAGTACGGGTGTTTGTGTCCAAACTCTTTATATTTGAGAAATATTCAATAGACCTGATTTGAAGTGGTCCTTTAGTGAAATCCTGGATAAAATTCCATGTTTGACAGCGTACCATGGATCAAGCTGAGGGACCAAGGGCTTGGGCATGTGGTGAAGGCCTGGCCCCTAGTTCATTATGTGATTAACAATCAGGCAATAAAGTTAGTCACACACATACACTGTGGTGCTTTGTTTTGTTTCATTTCATTTTGTTTTGTTTTTTAGAAACCAATCCTAAAAAGTAATAAGAACTGTGGGAGTAATAAAACCCAAAATGTGTAAATGTTATTGTAAAAAAGAGAGGAAAAGAAAGTGCTCTAAAGGACACAACTGCAAGTGTGTTTAGGTGTGCAAGATAGATGACCATATTACTAAGTTTTTGATGGATCATTGAACACAACTGTTTGGAGTCTCACTGTTTGAATGTCCACTTTGCAGGCTTTAAGTTTGTAACTTGAACAACTATTTCTAAGATGACAATATGTAATCTATTAACTAGTGATTTCTTACTGCTTATTTATTTATTTTTTTTTTTTTTAAATTCTGTATTACTTGTACCCTTTTACTATTTTGGGTTTTTTTTCTTTAAATAAAAATTTTTTAAAGATATTTATAGTTCTTTTTATTTTAAGCCTTTATTTTATTTTTATTTTTATTTATTTATTTATCAGTACCGAGGATCGAACTCACGACCATCTGCTCGCAAAGCAGGTGCTTATGCCACTGAGCTAAATCCCCAGCCCCCATAAAATTAAAAAAAAAAAAAAAAAAAGAAATCAATCCTATTGTTGCAGTCACATCTACAGAGAAAAGTGCTTACCATTCAAAATGTGCATCTCCATCTTGCCTGTGATTTCAGTGACCACATACAAGGGAGATGCCTACTGCACTGAAACCTGGGTGAATGAGCTGGGCTGCATCCAGCATGACGGGCTGCACAGCTTGCAGAAGGGTGAGATGTGCTTAATGAGCCTGTGCTTGTTTTCCCTAAGCAGCAAATGCAGACACAGGAACACGTCTGCATATACAGTTTGGATGAAGGAAAAATGAATGACATTTCTAAAAGAGAAAACACGCAGGTGGTATTGTATGACCTGAATTGCAAATAGCAAAAGTAGGGAACACATTTTTTTACTGAATAGATTTTCAGATTAAAAAAAAATTTTAAAGAATAACTGAGGGAAACTAAAGAATTTTAAATTAAAAGTGTAGAGTACATCAGCAAATCACAATTAGATCTTCCAATAAGCTGCACAAGCAGGCCATGTGGGACCCAGGAAGAGAGAAGCCAGAAGGTGCCCCTGCACAGCTACCAGGGCGGGCTGGAAACAAAACCAGCTCCCCACCGTGCAGGCAGCTGGCTCTCTCAGAGGGCAGGCTGAGCTGACAGTGACTGAGGCATAAAGCAAGTGAATGCTTGTACTGTTCGGTTGACTTTGCAGGCCTGGGGATGGCGGTCTGAGCATCTTTGGGGAGAATAACAGTATGCAATACAGCAAATATGGGGGATTTCCTTTGATCCTGTTCTTGAAATCCAATATGGTTCTTGCTGTTTTGTTTTGTTCTGATTTATTGTTTTGTTTATACAATGTTCTGTTTTGATTGGTTTGATTCTGTTTTGTTTTACTGGACTTTATTACCCTTAAAATAAAACAAAATTTTAAAAAATGCTTGTAACATCCCAGTACTGAAAGGGAATACAGGTACACCTTTTTCAGAATAAATTTCAAAGTATAGATTAAATGGATTAATTAGATGAAAAACTCCTGACCCTCAGGTGTAATGATCTCACCAGCAAGCATTTCTATGTGGATGGTGGGGATACAGACAGCCCGTATCACAGACTCCATCTTGTTGTATTCTAAGAAAAATAACTTTGTTATATTTGTTTTATAGCAAATTACCTGTAACATGGTCATACCTTATATATGTTTTCCTTCCCCCTCTGTGACCTAATTGATACGTTAATCGATGCTCTCCTCTGTAAAGAATTGCAAAATCTTACCTAATTGATATGTTAACCATTGTTGCCCTCTACAAATAACAGATGTGGTGCCAAAATAAGATAACAAGGGTTGTTAATTACTGTTTGACTTCTCTATTCTCTGCTGAGGAAACCAGGATGTTTTCCTAATTTAAACTTGTTTGAAGGGTAACTTGCTTGTATGCAGGAAGACCTGCTTGTTAGCACAACCCTTACCTGATCTTGTTCTTCCCTCCCCCCAAAAAAAGTAATCTCACCGTATTTCTGTTCTGTAATGCGCCTCCTCTTGTTCTGTATGCGCAGAAAGGGTTAAGTTCCAAATCCTTGTAAAAACTTAAGTTTCAGCTTCTTGTAACTTTCGACCCCTTCTCACATGTTAGTGCTAACAAGCTGTCCCAAAATAATTAACTTTCTACTTTCTTCTCCGAATGTTGTTGCAGATGTGCTATTCCGAGATAATGCTTATCTGCAGGATGGGAGTAACTTGAAAGGCAACAAAGGCTCCCGATGTTATCAGAACTAAGTGGATAGCTTTAGTTTCCAGACTTGAGACAACAGCTTAACAGCTCTGAGGGTTTTTTGTTTGTTTGTTTGTTTGTTTTCTCCCTCTCCTGCTTTTAAAATCCCTTTCTTCAGTCTCTGGGGCGTGCAGCCTCCAAATTGGCTCCCGGGAATTGTGTCACCAGGCCTGGCCTAAAATAAAGCCTTTGCTCCCCAAATTTTAATGCCTTGCTTCCTTGGGTTTTATTCCAGGATCCAGGCTATCACACATCTCACAGGGACTTCATCTTCCAGAGTCACTTTTTAACTTGTAACTTAGTCCCGATCTCCTAAAAATGAAATACTCTTTCACATAACTGTGAAGCACCTACTAAAATCAGGAAATTAATATTAATCAATGCTGTAGGTCAGTAGAACGTAGTTAGACCTCATCAACTGTTTTAATGATGTTAATTATGGCAAAGGACCAGCCAAGCTGGCTTCCTGTTTGACATATCCCCAGCCTACTCACTCCGAGCTTGTTCTTTTGGACCCAAAAAGTTGGCCTAGACTCACCTTGCACAGTCCGAGGACCAATCCCAGAAAGAAAGTTGTTCTCTAAGGAGGCGCAGTCCATGTGACGGAGAAAGGTAGTGAACTGTCTGGGCTCTCTGTGAATTCTCAGCAAACAACACCTTTTCCTTGATTTATCATCAGATACAGCTCCCTAACCATCAGGACACAAAACCACCTCAGCAGTTTCACAGCAGGAGATTCAACCAGCTTCCCGTCTGCTCAGGTACTCGTACTGATAATGGACCATCGTGCTTCATCCAAGGAAGAGACGACTGCTTCTGTGGACACGACGGAGTCGGGAAGAGCCACTGGACTCATGGACTCAGTCACTAAGGAGTAAAGCTGGATGGAGGCCAGTGAAGAGGAGGTCGCAGAGCTGCACTCCCCTGAACTCACCCACCAGCTGAGCCTGCAAGTGGAGAAGAGCAGCTGTGTGGGCCTGACCAGCTCTTGGGGAATTCAGAGGGCCCTACCGGCCCTTCCTGCCCAAGAGCCCTGCCTAGGGGAGAGGGAGAGAAAAGGGCTTTCTGCAACCTTCACTATCATTCTCAAATTATCTGTCAAATTACCAGCAAAATGCCTGTTGTTTAATACTGATTGTTGCTTGTTTTAAACTTGCAACAAGGAAACAAGAAATAGTGTGGTTCTCGGCGCAGGCTTAACTGTACATCCTTCTCAGAGAGAAGGGCTCTGGCATGGACAGTGGACCTGAGTCAGAAGATGGCCCGTTTCACAGAGCATCTGTGAGGCACTCTCAGGTTAGTCAGCGTGACAGAGAATCCCACACAGCTATGAGGGCAAGGACCTGAGCCTGGGAGTGGTCAGAAGCACCGACTCCTACAGTGCCAGTGCCAAGAAACGCCTGCAGTCATCTGCACAAGCCACTGTGGCCTGTTTTTCCTTATGGTTACAGAAGATATTTTTACCTCCCCTAAGGACACTACCTAGCATTTCTTGACAATCAACCTCATTCCCTCATTAAAACTCTAAGAAAAGTCTATAGCAAATGGCTCACAACCATTGCGACCCAACCAAGAAACACAGTTGTGCAATGCAGAAGGCCCACAGTTGTGCAATGTGGAAATTACAGCCCATAGAAGTGTGCAAATCACATCCCTAGGGATGCAGCGAGAGGCAATGAGAGGACACAGAGGCTGTAGAGATGTGAGTCAAACAGGGACTGAGGAAATCACTGCTCCAAAAAAGCAAAGCAGTCTGAGAGCTGTACCCACAGGACACCTGGATAAACCACAGGCCAAAGAAGACTCGGCAGCTCATCTCAAGGGTCGATCCTCTGCGTTCTGTTCTCCATTCAGCTAATGCCTGTGTGGAAGAAAGATAATTAAAAACAGTATTGTATGCCCACCTATAGAATCTCTCCGGAGAAGTAAAGGAGAAAAAAGCAATATTCTTACTGAAAAACATTAAACCAGAATATCTGTGACAAAAGACATTCATTAAAGATACTGCAAGAAGGGGCTGGTAGCTCAGCAGCATAAGCGCATGCCTTGCAACCACGTGGTCATGAGTTCGATCCCCAGTACCAATAAATAAAAAAAAAGATACTGCAAGAAAAAAAATCAACCTTTATATCCTAAGAAATACAAGCTGGCATATACAGTTTCCCGAGACTAACTCTAACTCAATTCAAGTAAGAGAATCCAACCATGAGTTCAAACATAGTTCACCCAAACTTACCTGGAGCACAGGCTGTCCGCTTGTGTTCACTTACCAGTGAATTATCTTAATGACAAGGCATGGGATTGCATTCAGAGCAAGGTGCCCAGGAAACCGAGACTTCGTGCCCATGGAAACCGGAGGACATGGGGTGATGTAGATTCAGAAGGACTCTAGGGCCTTCAGAGAAACAATTCCGGGGCATAAATTTGCAAGAGCATCATTCAACTTTCAGAAAGCTTTCCATATCTCTCAAAAGATCAAGGAAAAAAATTTAAGTTACTGGACTTCTAAAGAAATACCC
The DNA here is from genome assembly GCF_034190915.1 of Cavia porcellus. Classification (NCBI taxonomy): domain Eukaryota; kingdom Metazoa; phylum Chordata; class Mammalia; order Rodentia; family Caviidae; genus Cavia; species Cavia porcellus. The sequence continues at coordinate 5,595,148 of NW_026947496.1, read as the reverse complement.
CAAGAAAAGAGAGACAAATTCCCCACTTTGCACCACAGGAAATCAGGCATCTGCTTCTTCATTTGCTTGCACCCTTCTAAGGGGCACAGGGTACCTTACTCATACGCTGTGCCTGGATTTCCTCCTTCAAAATTGTGAATGAAAATAGTAATTACATTCAAAGGCTATTCTTTCATTCATACCTCCCTTTTTAGTCCAACTGTTGTTTTGAAGTCCACTTCCAGGTGGTGAGAAGAGAAAATGCCTGAAGGCCAGTCTGTTAGCTGCCCAGCTAACAGTTCCTGTCACAGTTCCTGTTACTTCTGTCTCCTAGAAACCGCTGGTCACTGTGATGCATATTGTGAGAATCAGTCAAAGAGCGAACTGCTCTGCTCTGTGCTTCCCCTTTCACCTCCTCCCTGGGCCTGCAAGGCCGATATTTTGGAATGATTATGATCAGCACCCACTGACATAAAATAAATCTGCCTCCAAATGCTGGGTGTTCTTTTGGTGTTTCTGCTGCTGTTGCAATAGGACAGAATTAGTGTTTTAAACAGGAAGTCCAGATGCACGGACCCCTGCCAGACTGAAACAGCCAGACCCTAGCCTCTCCCGTGAATCAGCACCATTTCCAGACGAGGCTACCAAAAACAAAGGACACATCGGCGAGCAAACCCAGTCTGGGAGCCAGCACCATGTGTGGACCCCCACTGGACTGGGATGGCCAGATCCCAGCCCTTTCCAGTGTGTGGGCCGGCAAACAAGGAACAGCCACCCCACCCCTGGCAGCCATAAGCAACTGTTTTATCCGGAAAACCACAGGCTGTGATGATAGCTATGGAGGTGAAAGGCAGCTGGATGCCTGTGGTGCTTTGGAGTTTCACTACCATTACAGGTCTAAGGCCAGTGGTCTGATCATATGCTCAGCAGAGATACCCAGTGTGGCATCCAGTTGGGATCTCCTCCTGAGGGTTGTGGCCATTGTTGGTTCCCTATGGTCTTGTTTTGGAAATCCTATACCATTTCCATTGTTTTGTTGGGTTGGGTTTTATTCTCTTTTGTTTTGTTTGATTATGTCAAATCACATGGTAGGAGAAGTTATTTCAAAGATAGCAAGATATATTATGGTAGCAATTTTGGATTTACTGTTGGCTTATTGTGAAGTCCTTTATTGCACTGTCTTATTTTTATTGCTTCTATTCTGATCTGTTTGATTTTTACTATGTCTGTTCTGTTCTGTTTCATTTTTACTATGTCTGCAGCTATTTTGAAGACATCAAGAGGCATTACAGTAACTTTCATTGATTTCAACGTTTTTAGGCCTGTATCTCTTACACTGGTTTGTTTTGACTGGTTTTATTGTTTTATCTACTTTAAAATAAATAAAAATATTTAAAATAAAATAACGTGAAAGAGAAGTCCAGCTTGTTTTGCATGCCATTTGCTGCTTCATAGGCCTAGAATAAACCAGACACTGATGGTGAACTTCTGAACTGCTAGTGCACAAAGCTGGAGCAGGGCGACTTCCCCGGCCAGGCCCACGTTAGGACCTGCTCAGAAGCCGGGTCGCCAGGGTGGCTCATCACATCTCACCCCATGTTTCAAGGCTGCCTTAAAAAAAGAAGGACGCTCAGTTACTCTGTCTTGGAGGCTGGACGCCACTCTGACTCCCAGCTTGGGATGTCAGGAAAGGGAAGGCAGATCTGGAGGATGGGAAACTCTAGGTTCAGAAAATTGCCTAATTATTCACTTCCTGGCTGAACATCCACCTGCAATACACAATTCCGTGTTAGGAGCTTTTTTAGTGCTTGAAACACTTCACTCTTGCCTTTACAGTTTTGCCAGTCTTCTGGAATCCTAATGGTTTTACTTTAATAAGTGATTTTTTGCTTTTCTCTGACAGCTTTTAAGCTTCTGTCTTCCTATTGGACATCTGGGATTCTGAATATGAGATGTCCTGGGGAACTGCTCTCAGCATTGTACTTATTTGGAAAACCTAAAAACTTAAAGTGTAATAACCAAGCAATATTAATAATGAAGTGAAAATCAGAAGAAAAAAACGGAAAAAAGAAAAGCAGCCAAAGTGACCCAATTCCAACAAAGAAGCAGTAACACATAAATATATCCAAAATAAAACTACAACCAAGAATAAAAACCTCCACTCAAACCGGGCGAGGTGGTACACGCCTGTAATCCCAGCACTCGGGAGGAGGCTGAGACAGGAGGACTTGCAAGTTCGAGGTCAGCCTGGGCTACAAAGGGAGCTCAAGGCGCCTGAACTGCGTAGCAAGACCCTGTCTCAAGAAAGACCAAAAAACTCCCGAAACTCCCACTCCTTGTCAGAGCTTCAACCCTGAGCTACCCCGCAGCTCCGCCCGCATCAGCATCATGGTCTGGCTGTGAACGCAGAGCAGGGTCCACCGTGGGCCGGACAGCTGCCTGCCTGAATGGGGGTGTGGGGCCTGCTCCCACTAAATGCATGGGCTGCGGGCTGGCGCGGCCTCCTCAGGCCTCTGAGGCTCTGAGGGCTGGAGCCCACTTAGAGGTGTGGATATTACGATGTCCCCTACCGCCTCCTTGCCTAATAGATGCCAAAAAGCCACTGACCCCAGCACGGCTGTCTTTGCCCCAGCTGTTCACCTGGCCAGCCCGGCCTGCAGACCCAGCACCACCCAGGCCCCCTGAGGCCCCTGCCCAGTGCACAGCTGCGGGCTGGCCTCACGGTGTCCCAGCCTGCCCAACATGCGGGAAGGAGCAGGCCCGCATCCACTGCCTTCCAGCTCTGCCAAGTTGCTCTCTGCTTTCCCAGACGTCCCCGGCTGTTTGTCCCTCCACACTGTGTCTGTCGTAGAATCAGTGCTCTTAGTGGGAAAATACCCCTAATTTCCATAGGTAATCTAAGAGGACGATGATTGTTACACTGTGTATCATCATCAAAGTAGTTACAAGACACAAACCAAGAAGATTACTACAAAAAAAGATACCAACATAAACTTCCTCTTCAATGAGCTAAAAGTAAAGATGACTGCAAGTGGAACAAATTAACGCAGGTATTGAAACGTACCTAAAACACTGCAGGATGGGACTGCAGAAGGGGCTGACCGCCTCCCTGCTCCCTATTACCGCTCCTGTTCTGCGCTGCGCAGCTCTCCCGTCCTCTGCAGCCCACCAAGCAGGGGCCAGGGGTCCCCCGGGATGGCACCGGTGGGGTGCCGAGTGTCTGGTGTGCAGCTCTCCTGTGGTGCATGGGAGAAGTGACTTTTTATTTCTTCTGTGTCCTCCCTCAGCCCGACCCTCTCCCCGCTGGAGGGGGGCAGGTCTGGGGTGGAGGAGCGTACTGTGACCCCAGTGGTCTGCTTCCCTTCACACTCCCCAAACACCAGGCTTTAGTCCAGCTGGGTTTTCATTTATCCTCCCATATCTGACTCTCTCACCCAGGGTATCTGCTTAGCTCCAGCACCAATTCAGAAGCACTCACCTCCTAGGTGGTCATTCTCACTTCTCAAATTCTTTTTTTACAGTACCCTTGGTGACAACAAAAAATAATAATAAAATGAAGATGTCCTGTTAAAGGTCAAAGCAGGACTGAGAGAACAGTAACAGGTAATGGCTCTTTACCCCAAGGCTTCCACCAGTGAGCAGTGCAATTTGGAAAAATTACTACAGCACTCACAGTTGTCAGGAATCCCACTGTGAGGACCTGACCCTTCTGATATACATGCTTAAGAACTACAACAGCACAGGAGTATGCCTTATTATAGGGACACAATCCAACTGTCTCGCAGAAAGTGTGTTTTGTTATCGGTATGAAAATCCCGAAGGGCTGGCGGGCACCCGGGGGGAAGAGCACTTGCCTACCTGGCATAGTATGCCCACCACCAAAGAGGAAAAAAAACAACCATCGGTACCCATCCATGTAATCACTATTTGGAATTTTAGTATTTATGAAAGAACGTGTAAGTTCAAAATGTACCGATGTGAAATAAAAATCCAGGGTGTTTGGATGAACAAGTGAGAATTAATGTGAATAGAATTCAAAGTAGAAAGTAGTTATTTGTAGATTTTTACCTTCATCAACTTCGGCAAGAATAAAAAAGAAATTATAAAAGTTGTTACCTATTTTGAGAGGATACTAACAAATGGAGGCTTTCAGTATTTCCTGGTTTTTGGAAAGATGTGAATGCATTTTTTACAAAGTCTAAGTTAATTGGGAAAACAATTTATAACTTGTTTCTAGATACTCCCCATAACATTATCAACTATTTTTTCTATTAGTTATAAAAATAATTTGATTATGCATTATTTGAAGAATATCTTTCTTAACTGAACAGAACCAAAGTTCGTATTTGACTAAAATATATGTATAGTTCTCACAATAAGATAAATTGACCAAGCCATTTTAATAACTTTTATTATTTTGAAGGTAGTAAAATACAACAGAATAAGATGGAACAAAGCCAACTGAGACAGTCTAGTGAAACTGGTAGAGAACTTCACAGCAGGTTACCGGGATAACAGCAACAGGTACCACAGTATATCTCATTATCTTCATAATAGTTGTTCTTTCAATCAGATATAGCAAAATCAAACAAAATACAGAACATTACAGAACTTATCAAAACAGAATATTGAGTAGAGCAATACCATTAATCAGAACAAAGCAAAAGAGTGATAAAAATATTTGCCTTCAAAGAGATGTTAGAAGGAAATCCCCCTTATTTGCTATATTGCATATGGTCAACCTCCCAAGAGATGCTGAGATCTCTGGCTCTCACTTGCTAAGCAGGAGGGGGTGGTTTGAGTCAGCCCGCACACAGGTAGGCTCAGAGCCGCTTACCAGGGAGGTGAGCGGGCTACTTGGTTTCCCACCACCCTAAGTTCCAACATGGCGTGGATCTCAAGAGAAGCTGGTGGTTCTCACCCTCGGGCAGCCACAGCCTGCCACACCACAGCCACTTACCAGAGGGGCAAGCTGATTGGTCATCAAGCCATTTTAACAATACTGCATGCAAATCTTCACATGAGATTGTCAATTGTCTGCCTTGGGAACCACCGAGGGGATTGGTAAACTACATTTCTGGGTACGTCAGGTGGGGCGTGGAGGTCTGACCTTGGGTACCACGGGTTGTCCCCAGCTCCTTCCTCTCTAGAACTTCCCGTTCTGCTTTCAGGCTGACAGAACCAATATCTTTCCTCCAACATGATGTGTCTACCTTAGAGTAGCCAATCATAGACTGAATCTCCTGAAACCTCTTACCCTTTAATCTGTGGGTATGTGTTAATGTCTGTGCCTAGACCCCCAACTCCCCAAATGGATACACAGTGAAGGCTCAAAGGAATGAATGAGACACACATCATGGTCTTTAGGGCTGCAGTCCTTGACAGAGCTCGTAACTCTGCTAGCCGGCCGCCTGACACTGGCAGCCCATAAGGATTTGAATGGATAGTGGAGGAAACCTGAGCAGGATCTTGGGCTGGGTTCAAGGGCCCCTCAGAGCAACAGACAATGCTAATTAAGGGAAACCACCCAGAAAGTCTCCAGGTGGCCTCAGCTGTGGCCTGTCTTACCCCAAGGTGTCTCCTCGTTCTCAGTCCAGCCATGTCCCAGCCACGCCACAGCCTGCAGGTGTGCTCGGCTTCAACACTCACCAATAGGTATGGGGATGTATCTCTGTGACAGGACAGCTTACTAATACAACTCACTCACAGTAAAAACTCTTAGAGCAGTGACAGACAGACCTCTACCTCTTCCTTAAGCATCTGCTACCACATCTCTGTTACGGTTTCTGTAAATATTTGGGCTTTTGTTCTTCTGCTAAACAATAATTAAGCACTCATTTCCACTTGGATTGTACTGTTCACACAGCTTCTTTTCTTGGTGGGGGTGGGGGTGAGACTGAATCTCACTCTGCAGTCCAGGCTGGCTGCAGACTCCCTGGGGTCCTCTTGTCTTCCACAGACTTTGAAGTTATCTGTGTATCACGATGTGTGTTGGAGCTTCTCTTTCTCTATAACTGTGGCTTACATGAAGGTGAACGGTGTATTGTGTCTTAGGGTCACATCATCCCTGTGACCACCTTTTCCAGTACCGAGCATAAAGAGCAAGACTAGGTGGACATTCCTGGCGGGGGTTTCAGGAACTGACTCCTAAGAATGGACGTAACGGTCTCCCATAAAGTAAAGGACAACACTTGACCCTGAACCACAAAGAAGACACCACTGAGCTTAAGAACAGGCAGTGTCTCGGTGAGTCAGGATATGTTCAGTGATTAGTGGCACAGAACTGTTAAGAGTGCTCTGGAGTTTGGGTTTCTAAGAAAGGGGCTCTTGTCTACGGCCATACCACCCTGAACGCGCCCGATCTCGTCTGATCTCGGAAGCTAAGCAGGGTCGGGCCTGATTAGTACTTGGATGGGAGACTACCTGGGAACACCGGGTGCTGTAGGCTTTAAAAAAAAAAAAAAAAGAAAGGGGCTCTTCTGAGCTTCCCAGTGAAGAGTCAGAATCAAGTTGAGAAAATGTAAATTCAATCCAGAATCTTAAGCAGAAAATAACTGTAAAGAAGTATGTGATTAAAACTGCTCCAGACCTGAAAGGAGAGACAGACAGGGAGGAGAAAGTGTACACATTTCATTCTACAAAACACTGAGGTGGGTAAGTAATAACAACTGTCTTTCATTTCTGATGTATGGATACGTCTGTAACCAATAAAATCAAAATAGTAAGATGTATTCTGCATCATTTCTTCTCTCAACTTTTACTTAATATTTGAAGACATAATGGCTGGTTTCCCAAATATGATGAAAAACACAAACCTAAGAGCATAAATTCTACATGCCTTTATGACAGAAAAAATGAAAACTGAGGTAATGCATACATGTATCAGTCTGATGTAGCCATACATGCATGTAAATATGTACATATTTGTCAGTATTAAATAAATATAATAAAAAGAAAATGAAAAGGCAACTTGAGAATTAAAAGAACAGCACTTTTAAACCATACATCTTCTAAAGGGTTAAAAACCAAACTGTATAAGAAATTCAACAGCATAGAAATAAAATAACCTGATTAAAAATTAGGTAAAACATCTGAATGAAGGTTTTTCAAAAGAAGACATAAAATGATCAACAGATACATGGAAAACATTGAACATCACTAATCAAACACAAAATGAAAAAGCCACAGTGAGACATGGCACACCCCTGAGAATGGCTAGGCTAGCATCAGAAAGATGAAGAGCACCTGAGTTGGTGGGGGTGTGAACAGAACCCTTGGCCATGGGCAGCAGGGACATGAGTACAGCCATTAGGAAACACAGTAGCAAAGTTACTCAAAGGTTTTCAAATAGAACTACTACATGACCCAGAAATTGCCCTGCCGGACACAAATCCATGGGCAATGAAATCCACAGGTGGAGGCATCAATGCTCCCCTGATTATAGTAGCAATGGTCACAACCGTAAGACACAGAGAACAGAGACATCCACTTACAGGTAAAAAGCTGTAGCTATGTAAGATGATTAAGTCACAGACCCAATGTGAAGCACAAAATATAGTAACTGTAATATTGTGCTGTTTGCTGAAAATTTGCAAAGAGTAGATTTTAGTTGCTTTTAACACACGTTTAAAACACAGTAACCATATGAGACGATCAATGTTAAACTGCCTGACTGCAGTAACCACTCCTAAGACATTAAAACATCATGCTGTGGACCTGAGACATACACAATAAAAACATCCAATTAAGAAATACTAGGTACCTTGCCAAAAGTGTGGAAGTCATCACATTATGGTAACACCTGCAGACCCATGTTTACAGCAGCACAAGTGCTCACAGCCACACCTTGGAAGCAGCCTAAACGTTCATGAACAGATAAATGGATGAAGCAAGTATTTACCTATATTGGATGGAGTACACCTGAGTGATTCTTTAGAAATGGATGCACCTTGAGACCGTCCTGTTAAGTGAGATAAATCACACACAAACAAACATTACAGAGTTTCTATTTATGAAAAACCCAAATTATAAATAAAAAGAAAAATAAAAGACAGATAATAGGACGTAGGGAGACTGATCTTTCCCAAGCAGGAAGGAGATGGATAGATGGGAGGGAGAAGGAGGGGCAGAGGGTGTAAAAATGAACTACGATGTGTCATGGACTGCAAATACGTACTAATACATAAGAAATATTAGGTACCCTAAGTAAGAGGATTGCACCCCAAAATTAGATTACTACCATATCTGCTTCACAACGGAAATCCTTATATTTTGCTAAAACTCAACACAGAATCCTTTGATCCTCTGACAGTTAAAACAGACTCTAGAAGTCGATCCAGTATCAGCAGCAGTCTCTCAATTCCTTACAGATGATCATTCCTTGTAGCTGATAATCCTTACAAGGTTTCTCTTATGAATATGAAGGTAACACAGGATTAAGGAAATGGGACTGGGGAAGAGCGCAACCTCAAAACCACTAAGTTCAGTCCCCAAATTAGGAAACCAGTTGATTTCCGGAAGAGCAGAAATGCTCCAGGTTGTGTATCAAGGGCCTGACCCTTTGCCAGGCCTTGGGGTTCAGGCTGAGTACTTCTTAGCCACGCCAACCTAGTTTGGCAAAGAGAACAGATTTTCATGAGAGAGGAAAGCTGAGGCGGGACCACAGGCATCACCGAGTTTGAGGGCAGTGAGGAATTATTTCCACTCCTACTCACCCCACCCCAACCCCCATTTAAGAGGAACCGATCGAGATTTCTCAAAGTTTCAATGTACACAGTGGGCCGTTCGCTTCCAACAGAAAGATTTATGATTCTAGCAAGTGGGCAGAAGCAGACATATTCAGGAAAGCCCAGTAACTTTATAATCATGTGAAACCCAGGCAGTAAATTCATGTCAAAATTCAAATCAACACTGCTTTAAATCTAGTCTGCTTTTCACAAAGGACTGAGTTTCCTTCTCTCTTGTTCAAGAAAAATTACTATTTTTACTGTAGCTACAAAAAGATCCATTTCTGGTAACAGACACCCTATAAATAGTCACTGATAAACTAGAAGATTAAACTGAATAAGGGACACTTTTCAAAAAAAACTGCATCAAATTCCGTACACCAAAATGAAACTGAAAATACGCGTTAGCTCAATCTACACATTTTACCAAGGGCTTAAACTGGTTTAGATGTGTTCCCAAGGACACATCTTTTCAGCTTAGGCAGCGCTTTCAGTAACCTCCCGAGATCTGCGATACTGCTAGCTTTGTGCCCCTGAAAAGATAACGTTACGAAATCCTCACCCTGGCCCTTAGCTGAGATGGGGCGATTCCTCCAGAAGAACTTCGGGTATCCCCAGATACCCCTGGTTAGCGCAAAGGCGCAGAGGACTCGCGCAGTAACAGCACCCACTTTCCCCAGGAAGAGACGAGGCGGGAGGAACACGGCGGAACCGTAACCGCTTGCGTGGAATGGCACGATGATCGGTCCAATTCCTTCTGGCCTGCAGAAGATGAATGGGACCTACCCACGGGTGAGTCGTCTCGCAGGGCGACCCAGCCCGCAGACGGGTGCGGGTGCGACCGCGAGCTCGCCAGCGCGCAGCGCGCCAGCCCCACCCCCATTCCGGCGCGTTCCTCCGCCCACGGGGCGCGGGCCGGCAGGCCCGGCGGGCGGCTCGTTCATCTAGGGGTATGATTCTCTCCTCGGGTGCGAGAGGTCCCGGATTCAAGCCTCGAACGAGCCCGCCGCGTTTTCTCTCGAAAGTTTAAGGACTACAAAGCGTCTTCCGGGTTACCCACACCGGGAGACGGAACAAGTCTCCAGGACAGCCCCAGCGCGTGCGAACGTGCATGCGTGCGTGCTGACGTAGGCCGTACGTGTGCGCGGCGGCGTGCCGGCGGAAGACCTGAACTGCAGAGCCACCGACAGAGGCGTAATTCCCTCCTTTTACGCCGGGGGGCGCCCGGGCTTTATTTAGCACTCCCGAGGCACTCTGTCCCTGCGTTTCACCAATGCCTTGGCTGGTTTTCATTCGATAGAATCATTAGTGAATACTGAGTGCACCTCAGTGCAGGATGTGACGAAAGCAATGATGGAATAAAATTTAACATTCTACCCCATGGCACTTTTTTAACGTATGCTTACAATACATAATAGTCCGTTTGCGGGAACTGGAGCATACAATACATGTTGATAATCTCGGATCCCTGTACCACCACCGCCCCAACCTCCCAGCCCTTCCCCTTTTGCGCACCTAGCTAGTTAAGAAGCCCCCTGAGAATCGCCTAGTGTCTGCTTTTGTCGCTTAGTTAGTTGCTACAAATTTTAGTTAATGTGTCAACACCATTTTACCAGTTGTAGCTAATGTACTGCCATAATATAACCTGTAAGTAGTAGAAGGGAAAACGGGAACATTATTTTTTTCAGTAAACTGAAAATAAAATAAGCTATTAATTGAATAATAAAATATTGATGAATTAAAATAATTCTTTAAAATATAAAACATTGAAAATTGTAGAAAGCAGAGAAAACATTCTGGAAGTTTAAACTCCAAGTAAAAGAAATTCCAGAGATAGAAAAGAAAGAACAGGAAAAAAAAAGAAGAAAATCAATAACAAAAATATCAAGCTAATTTCCCAAAATAAAATCAATGATTTAGTGTAGTAAAAAAGGTTCTCAACGTAATAAATGAAAATAGAAATATATTAAAGTTTATGTTTCAGACATTTGAAAGCATCAAAGCTAAGAAGTCATGCTGAGCAAGACTGCAAACGCTAACGGCAAAAATATCAGGAATTTGACAACAATACGGAAAGCTAGAAGGGCACGGAGAGCTCCCCCTCGATCCCGAAATACATTTCCAAACCCTGCAAGAAAATATTCCCAGTCTAGCTTTCCATACACAGTCATTCTGGGAGAGTCGGAGAAGTGTCAGAGACGTTTTCTAACACAAGAATATTTAAAGTTTCTTCTCCCATAAACACTTTTCATTGTGCTCCACCACGGCGAATTGTATTCTGTCAGCGAAATCTTTGGGACGCGGCATCTGACGCAAAGGCAGGCGCAGGACTGCACGGTGGGCTGGGAGCAAGCCAGGGGCTGTGTGTGACTGCTGAGGTTTGTTTATTTATTTATTTATTGCAAAATTTTAATAGTGATTTATGGGTGGTGAATATTTTAAAAGAAGTATCCATGGTCAGAAAACTGCTGTACCCTAGCAAAAAGAGCTTCCTTATGTTTATATGACCAAAATACCTGTACCGTGGCATACTGTTCTGTATGCGTTTTTCTTCCCCCTCTGGGTGACCTAATTGATATGTGAATCAATGCTCCCCTCTGTAAAAAACTGTAAGTCCCTAAAAAACGTAGCCTAACTGATATGTTAACCATTGTTGCCCTCTACAAATAACAGATGTGGTGCTAGAATCAGCTGACAAAGGATTGTTAATTACTGCTAGACTACTCTACCCTCTGCTAAGGAAAACACAGGTCTTCCTCATTAGCAGATTTCCTGATCCACGCCCATAACCCCTTACTCTGTAAACTGTGATATGCACACAAAGGCTGCAAGTATAGAGGAACAACACACAGCTTTTGCAATCTCCAGCTGCACTGTGTCGCTGGGCCCAGAATAAATCAGCACTGCTTTTTTAAAAATATGTTTTTGCCTCATTTTTTGAACTCGAGTTTGGGGACTCGTTTGTGGATTACAAGAAAAAGAAAACATGAAAGATGTGTGAATATGTGTCCATGGTAATTAGAAGTAGTGAATTCTAATTCAATAAAAACGATGCTATATTTTGAGGACCAAAAAAAATGATTGGAAGTTCTGTATGTGGAGCTGCTCAAGGTGAGGAAAGAGGTGACTGGGAAATCTGCAGAAAACACTAAGTTTAAAAGAAATCAAAAGCAATAAAAATACATGTGTCAGAATACAATTTTGTCTTTGTGACAGAGACTCAAAGAGAACAGCAGCGTGCAGGAATCTCCGGTCTCCCGAGTGCCCAGTGACGTCCACGGGTGTCAGTGGGGCCCAGGAGGTCCGCTGCAGGGCACCTGTTGAAGTCTCCTCCCCCGGCTCCTCATCCCTGTAGCTCCTGAGCCAGTCTGCCCTTCTCTCCTCTGGTGTCGCCCTTCCCTGCAGTACAGGCAGCGGGAAGAGGAAAATGCAGGGTCATTATTTCCTCTAAAGAGCATTAGCAGGAGGCTTTCCACACCCTTTCTCTCTCATGTCTTCATGGAATTGTCACATGGCCCCTCTTACTATGCGTTGCAATTTCTCTCCGTGGGTGATGAGCTCAAGTGACTTCTGTTTCTTGGTAGCAACAGCATCAATGGACAGTGTCTTGGTTACCTTTCTATCACTTCTGGGACAAAATACCTGACAACCAAAATGAAGGAAGGAAAGGTTTATTAGCTCACTGTGGAAGTTTCAGTTCATAATCAGCTGACTCCAAGGCAGGGTGGCATGGCACGCAACATTTCAAGACGGCAGAAGACAGCAAAAGCAGCCGGAGCAAAAACGGGGAGAGCAAGCCTCTTTCCTTCCTTTACACTGTACACAGACCACCTGCCACACACCCACTCCAGGGCGGGTGCAGCCTCACAAGATCTCCAGGCCCTCCTCTTGCACGCGATAAGGGTGTTTACAAAGTTAAGATCCTGGCTCCCTGCTGAGTCTCTTAGTTAAACTTATAAACTGCTCAAGTTGACACAGTGTATCAACCATGACAGGCAGCTCCGGTGTCCACAGTGGCAATTGGAGAAGAGCGGGTACATCTTCCAGCTATGCATCCTCTGTCCAGGGAACAGCTGGCGAATGCCTGCCATTCTGCAGGCTGTGGCTTCACTTTCTACATTGCTTCCTATCCGCACAGAAGCTTCTTAGTTTGATGCGCCTGCTTGCGGATCCTTTATACTATTGCTTGTGCAGCTGGGTTTTGCTCAAAAAGCTCCCGCTCGTGCCTGTCTCCCGTTCATCTGCTTAATCTCCAGCAAGTTCCGTGCTTCTGTTCTAACGTTCACGTCTTTTCTCCATTACGCACATGGTCCAACTCCCCACGAGGTGCGTCATTGTTATGTGGACCAATAAAAACAATTCAATATTTAATTAAAAATAAGAGGTAAACTCTGAGCCAAGTATGGAAAAAAGACTCCGCCAGGTGAAAGGAAGCTGGCGCTGCCCCTGCCCCCGCCCTCTCCCCGCCCCTCCCCCGCCCCCTCCTCCGCCCCGCCCCCAGCTCTGCGCGCGGCGCCCTCCCCAGCCGCCGGCGGAGTCCCAAGCGCGCTCCGAGACGCACGTGTCCTCAGGCAAGAAGCACGAGCGCCCTCCAACGTGCTGACGAGGTGGCCGAGTGGTTAAGGCGATGGATTGCTAATCCATTGTGCTCTGCACGCGTGGGTTCGAATCCCACCCTCGTCGGTAGTGACCTTTTGATGAGCTTTCTCGCCAGTAGCACCTAACATAACTCAAGTCATTTGGCTTTGCGAAACGAAAAAGACAAAAAAAAAAAAAAGAGAGAACCTGAAGTTTTCCTGTTCCGTGGCTGTCGGTGTAATTTGCTTGGACTTTCACCTTGGCTGATTGGAAGTCAGGGTCGGTACGCAGGGAGGAACAGGTGTCCTTCCCGCAAGACGCCGAGGGGACCCACTTCTCATGAAGTTCAAAAACTTGGGTTGAGTCGTTTTTAAGTAACGACCACAAAGACCAAAAAATGTACTCTTACAAAAGTTAGGGCCTCTCTGCAGCCGGCCCGGACCACACGCCCTCGAGCACCTGCCGCACAAGCAACTGTCACTTAGATGCGGTGTCTTTGTCATTATCCCAACAACCGCAGCCGTCAGAACAGGACATGCTATGACCTGCTGCACCCTACCTCTGTTTTGGAAATGAGTTCTCTTTAGGAGATGGAATGGGTCCAGATGAATAATGATTATTTATAACATTTACATTCCTATAAATTACATTATGATATGTATTCTGGTGCATTTTGAGTCTATTTAGTAAGTACAGCAATCAGAATTTTCTCAAATTCCATTCTCTGCATATGCTTTTATTTACGATAAACTTATCAATTCTTAGGATAACTTACTGCAGATTTATTTTGCTCTTTTTAAACAAGGTATTCAGTTATTTAGTTATAAAACATTTAAAATAGGGCTGGAGAAATAGCTCAGTGGCAGAAACAACTGCCTGGCAAGTGCAAGGTCGTGAGTTCAATTATTGGTACCAAAAAAAAATTTGAAAATACACCGCTTTATTAGTGACAAGGATCAGGGTGTGTAATCGCTTCCCCCAATCACTGTCCATTCTCCTCCTCAAAAGTAACCACTAAATTGGCTTTCCCTTTCATTGCTGCTTCACATTTTATTTTGTTAATTTTTTATTCTTAAATGCTCACTTGAATCTGAACTTCATGTAAATACATTTTCCATTCTGCATTAACAGTACTCAGCAAGCGTCACTGTTGCTGTGCACGTAATTTGTCCACTCCCGCTTCCCATAGCTCCTCACCGTGACGCAGGAGGCGGAGCGAGGACAAGGGGGATCTGGCTCCGCCCACTGGTGCGAGGGGGAGTTTTACACCACGAGGCTTTTTAGAGGCAGCGTCTTGGCATCTAAGGCCACAGGGCAGGGGTCAGAACCACAGGGCAGCCAAGGCTGGACGCAGACCAGGATCAGATACTTTTGGGTTCGCACACGGCTGGGGTCCTGGGCGGCGACGTGGCCTCCACTGGCTTTATAACTTGGACATAGTCGCCTCGGCTCTGGGCCCTCCCCGGCTCCAGATCCTCCCACAGCCCCGGGCCCCAGGATCCAGCGCTGCCCCGCTTGGGCCCCCCTGCGGAGGGTGCCTCTGCTTCTTCCTTACTCCTTTTGAAAAGTAAACCTGGCTCCTCTTACTGCTTGTGAGCCTCCTGCTCAGTTCTCATTCAGGAGGCAAGAACCAGGAGGCAACTCCCTCCGGGCTCCCACACAACAGTAGCGCGAAGGGCTACAATTTACTTATGCCTTTGTGTTCATTGTGGTTGTGCAGCAAATCCCTAAAGCTTCCCTGCTTAAAACGTTTCTCTTTCGACTTCTGAGTGTCAGGGACCTGGAATAGGAGTAGCTTCCTAAACTGGCGTGATGACCCTCACAAAGCCACCACCAAGGCTTGCAGGGGCTTCCATAGCCTGGCTGCCCTGGTCCCTGGCACAGGGCTGTAGACAGGATGCTAGACTGAGCTCTGCTCGCTGCCACCTGCTGTCTGGAGCTCACTCTCTGCTCCCTTCATGTGACCCCCTCCACAGGACGGCTGGTTTCACCAAAGCAGCAGCAAGAGCCAGACATCCAGGGAGAGCTCGAGATCCATCACAACCTCATTTCAGAAGTGACCTCCGTTGGCTCGCAGCGTATTCTGTTCTAGTGGAAGTGATCTGGAGGGTCTGGCCACACTTGAGATCGTGCAGAACATAATTAACAGGAACTGGGGCTCTGCGGGGTCACAGGCCTGATTCCATGGTGATGAACCTGTCTCCCTTTTAGCTATTTCAAATTCTATTACTTAAGAACGTTCTTGTGCATTTCTTCTGGTTTATATTTTTATATGCACAATTTCTGAGTCATATATTATAGAGATTTTGATTTGGGCAAAAAAAAAAAAAAAAAGTACCGCTTTTTTCTCAAGTGCTCTGCTTGGCCTACACCCCAGCCCAGCAGCCCAGGTCCACTCCTGTTGGCCCACGTTTGGTAGAAAGAATGGTCCTGCACACCAGCCACCCAGCTTCAGAAGGCTCGCTGAGTTCATAGTACTCCTAAAACTGTGTGTCATGTGCTTCTAATAAACAAGGGTATTATGGGCGGTTACTTTTAACATTATTAGCAATGCTTCAGGTATCACCTTTTAATCAGATTAGCTCAAATTCCCCAAAATGCATTGACACCAAATGCTACTGAGGATGTGGAGCAGCAGGAACTTGGTATCTGCTGGAGGAAAGGTAGAGAAGTCCCGCCACTCTGGGAAACTTGTAGAAATAGCTTGACAGTGTTCGGGCCTGGGTGAGGCCAGGACCATGGTCGCCTGTCTCACAAAGTCTGTGTGTCCTGTTGGGTTGGGGACGGGCAAAACCGCCAAGGTGGCTGCAGTGATGTGGGGCTGAGCCCTACAAGGGGCTGCCAGCTGGGAGGAGCCTAAAGGGAAGAGTAGTGAGCTCACTCCAGCCTTCTTGTTCCTCACCCTTTTCATGTTCAAAGTATTTCACACATCAGATTTTTAAAACAGTAAGCCTGTAGGCATACCATTAATTGCTATTATTTAGTATGTAGCTCTCCAACTCGGAAATAAGACACACAATTGCAGAAGAGGGCCCGAGGGCAGCGCCAGCACTAGTGGGCTTCAAAACCAAACAGCCTGGGGCCAGTACCTGCTTGGCAGGTGTGAGGTCATGTGTTGGATCCCTGGTCCCCACCACCACCACCATCAAAACAAAGAAAACCAGCAGCCTTGGTACAGGTTTTGAAAATTTACATCCACAAAAGTATATCCCTGGGACAAGCGGTGAAAATGGCAAGGGAAAATGCTTTGGGAACAGCGCTGCAAGTCCTGCCAGCCCCTGGGTTTGGCTGCTAAGGCTAGCAGCAGGGTGGAGAAGGGAGACACTACCCAGGCATCTGCACCTCTGACCCAGCCACAGTTAGGAAGGGTCTGGAAAACAAAGGCCAATCCGTCATTAGAGACTTCTCTGCGGGAGTGTTGTGAAGAACCAAAGGAGGCCGTGAGGAGGTAAACAGTGGGGTCCCAACCTCGACAGGTCAGGAAAAACAGCTCAGGGCAGACCCGGCCAAAGCGGTGGCCTGCAGGCTACAGTCAGCCACCGGAGCAGAGTGCTCAGCAGCTCCTCTCCCACATCTGCTGATAGGCTAAGTCCCTACGCTGGAGCAGTCTTTTATTGGGGCTTCCAAATTTTTGAATGAAGTATTTTGGCAGTAATATAGGAGCTAGAAAGAAAAAGACCCACAAATTTTTATGTCTACATAGCATTGACATAGTTGGAAGAGATCTGTAATAAAATATTAACATTGACTTCTTTAGTTTTACATAGTGAGAATATTTCCCCGTTGTCAGTTGCTGCTCCTTGTTTGCTGGTATGTTTAAACACTTTAAGATTTTTTTAGTGCATGTATTTTTTAACGCTCCGAATGAAACTCAGAAACACACCAAAAGAAATCATTTTCTGTATTTTTCACTCCGCAGATGTTGACCAACCGCGGCCCTTCCTCTTGCCCTCGCTTCCCAGGGCAGTGTTTCCGTCTGTGTCCTCACAGACAGGGGAGAAGCAACAGGAGGAGGGACAGCGACACTGGCCGTTCGCAATCAAGGGAACAAGTGGCTGCCTGTTTCTTTTTCCTTATACAAACACATGCCAGACAGGCACACAGCAAGCTGCTAGTGTTGCGGCTTCTTCCAGCACCATGTCAAGGATGAACCAGCCAGTTCAGGCTCCGAGCAGTGATCTGTTTAGCAGTGGCAGATGTAACAGAGCAGTCTGAGTGGTGAGGGGGGACGTGGGGGGAGGCAAGGGTCTGGGGGCGAAACGCCACAAAAGCTAAAGTGGAAGGGGGTGTGGGCCCGTGGATCCCACCTGCCCTTAGGAGCTGGGGTCCCGTCTTTCCGCAGAGCTGGGTGACGGAAGCAGAGTGCAAATCCTTGGCGGCCTCAGCAGACTTCCTTAGGCAGGCACTCGAGAATGGAGGCTGTCAGAAATGATGCATTCGTTCAGGCTGGGGACCAGCGAGAGGGCTCAGAAGAGCTGGACTGGAGTGGGTCATGGAGAGAATCTGTCAAGTAAACTGAGAAGGTGGGTGCGGCCGGCATGGGTGGAACCACACATATTCAAATATTAAACCCAAGCAATGAAATCCAAGTCCTAATGGAAAACCAGACTAACCCACCTCAGCTGCACTACCCGCAATGGCCACGAGATGGCGATAACACCTCCCGACTGGCTATCGCGGGGGCAAGGGCCTGCAGCGCCGCCTGGTGTCACCGGAAGAACCGAGCAGCCCCGCTGGCTCCCTGCGTTCAAAAGCCTGAATTTCCCTTTAGAGGTGCCCGATTCCTTAGTGTGAGCCCTCGCTGACCAAAAGGAAAACATTCCACTAACTGCGCCTTTTTAAACCGTTTTTTTCCAAGGAAGAGGTCTGAAGCGAGGTATAGGCCGAGGCACAGGGACCACTGCACCCAGGACCCCAGCGTGGGCTGGGCTGTCACCCACAGGGGTGTCCCTCAGTCCGCACCACAGCAGGCAAGGGTGGGGCCACCATCATCTCCCTCAGGAAAGCATCCAAGGGCGCCCTAACAGTCACGGATGTGGAGATGCACGATAAAACTCCAAATCTAAGGGGGAAATTTAATGGTCCGCTACTTGCCTCACTCTTAAGACATCAATAATTAACTAGAATCTTTTTCTTACAACAATTTGGTCTGAGTACGAATCTCCTCAGTTCCATACATGGCATTTAGTTGCTATTCCTCTTAAATAGATTTTGATTCTGATCCATACCATTTACCAAAGCTCACCATGAGCTTGAGGCCAGCCTGGATTACATAAGCAACTTCAAGGCCAATCAGCACTACACAGTGAGACCCTGTCTCAAAATAAAATTTAAAACTTCAACTCTGCTTCCATGTACAGAATACAAATAACACCTTCATGCAGTGAGTGCAGACTCTACACATCCAAACTCAGAGAGAGGATGAGGGAAAGTGACACTCCAAAATTAAAATCAGTCATTCAAATCAATGAACAGTTTGCCAATATATTACTGTTTTATATATGTTTGATATCAAAAATTGAAAATAAAGCTCGAGGACACTGCACACTATGAAGCTAACTTACCCAAGACAATGGTTTGACTGAATAGACGGCGGCAAGGTATCACGATCCAGGACTCTTACTTTTCAGTGCTGTGACTACACCTCTATCCACCCAGGGTGGACAGTTGGCGGGTGTCTTGATTACAATAATAATTGCACATTTTTTTTTTTAGTATGTGTGTAGTAGAAAAACAAAGTATCATTTGATAGAGTCAGGGGAGAAAGAGTCCCTTAAAAGCAGCTGCTTGTATTTCATTCAAGGCGCGCGCTATATAGGCCTTTGGCTTGTAATCACTGGGGAGGATCTGCCATTTCCCAGAACTGTGAATGAAAAATAAAATACCTGTTTATTTTGTGATATCTACCTCCCTACCTCTCTATATAAAATATATCACAGTGTTCATTCTTTTAAAGATGTACTGTGATAGTTTAGCTTTGAATGAATTCTTTCAGAGCTAGTTAGCTCTGGGTTGAATTGACATTTAGTTTCCAAGCAAAGAATTAAAGTCTTCCGTGTGTGTGAGCTCATATGTGTGCATGCATGTGCATGTTCGTGTGTGTTCGAGATTGAAGTCTAATGCTGTACCACTGAGCTGTTCCCCAAGCTCGAACACTCTCATCCTTGAGGGGACTCTACTTGAATACAAACAACCCGAAAAGAGAATGTCTGATTTACTTACCACTTAGGTAGTTCAGTCTGCTAAGTTTTCAAAAATCGACTCTTTATAAATTGTCACCTGTGGCTGACTGGATTGCATGTCTATGAGTCTTCTGCCTGAATCCCTCTTCTCCCCCAAAGTCTGCTTTTTACTCCAATATCTTAATCCTGTAAGATAAAGAAACATCCAACCAAGCATTTAGCTCGCAAATGATCATCTGATCATCTGATCATCTGGAATAGTACCAGAGGCTCAAATGACATAACAAGTACGTGATTATATTTATGTTTATTCAATGGTCTTAATTATATCGTTAGGATATAGCTAAGGATGTCAAGTGTAGTAAGAAAAAACCTTTTGCCGTTTCCTTTTCCTCGTTTTTTCATGTCTTTATTAAGGAAAATACATACAACGTGGGCAGAGCTGGATGTACTTAAGAAATATGCAGCTGAACAGAGGGAGGGCGCTTCCAAAAGCTGAACGGGTTGTTAGAAATTCAAAATACATTTCAGCGCAGTAAGAGATTAATGGCTCTGAACAGCTGGCAAGATGTAGGTTAACAAGGGGGGAAGCACACTCCACAAAAAATTGAAGCAAATACACACTATCTAGATATTCTTCCTGTACTAACACTCATTTAGATAAAATAAGACATCAACTTAAAATTGCGGAAATATCCCTTTTAAACCAAACCCATCATGGAAGCTTCCAAACGTCTCTTAAACACAATTTTGAAGTTGTGGTCTAGAAAGAACTTGGGAGACTGGTTCTCATTTAAAACCTTCCGAAGGACGCAGAAAGTCATTTTCCCTCGGATTCCAAACAACTTAAAATGCCAACCAAAGCACTAACTTTAAAGTGGGAGCCGATTTAGTCTCTGGAGCCCGGATTTCCGCAACGCGAGCCGCGCTCCTCGTGCTCCAGCCACAAATAAAACACTGATATTTTCCACTTCTCGCCTCTGTAACAATAGGTGCGGGAGGTAACCAATCACATGCTAAAAAAGATAAAATGCGGAATGGAAAAAGGAAAGACATTCTTCACCCACAACGCTTTCCTTTACCGACTTCGCCCGCCGACCTGGGTGGGCGCGCCCTGCGTCTCCCACTTTCTAGTTAGGTGACCAATCAAGACACGGGAAGGAGAAAGGAGCGCCCAGAAAAACCCGCCGCCAATCACAAGCAGAGAAGCTGCCCGGGAAATTCAAACTAGCCACGAAAACCCGGCGGCCAGGGGATAATCCCTCAGTACCCTGTAGGTGGCCGACCACCTAGGTAACACCTACACTTACCTACATTAACTCTTACATATTTACAAGTTGTAATGAGAGCAACACAGCAACACCAAATGTCAGCACAGGAAAAAAAGCACAGCTCTCTCTTTGATAGGATGGTGGCTCTGAAAAGAGCCTTTGGGTGTAGATGTGACGCTTTTGCCAGTTTTACTTGGCGCTGGTGTACTTGGTGACAGCCTTGGTGCCTTCCGACACCGCGTGCTTGGCCAGCTCCCCGGGCAGCAGCAGACGCACGGCCGTCTGGATCTCCCGAGATGTGATGGTCGAACGCTTGTTGTAGTGCGCCAGGCGCGACGCCTCACCCGCGATGCGCTCGAAAATGTCGTTCACGAACGAGTTCATGATACCCATAGCCTTGGACGAGATGCCCGTGTCCGGGTGCACTTGCTTCAGCACCTTGTACACGTACACCGAGTAGCTCTCCTTGCGGCTGCGCTTGCGCTTCTTGCCGTCCTTCTTCTGCGCCTTGGTAACCGCCTTCTTCGACCCCTTCTTCGGGGCTGGCGCTGACTTCGCAGGTTCCGGCATCTTGCAACCACAGTGGAGGAGTACACACACTACGTGGAGACCGGCCAGGCGCTGCCTTATCTAGCCCACGGTATGCAAATGAGGCGCACAAAAATTCTTCGTCGATTGGTGAGTTCGTTCTTGTGACGTCACCCAGCAGTCCCGCCCAGCGGGGGGGAGGAAAAGTAGGCGGTTCTCATAGCCGCGTTCCATTGGTGTAAACAAAAATGAAAAGTGGCCAATCGCACGGCTTCCTTTTCGCGCCCAGAAGACGCTATAAAAGGACACTTTCTGTACTGGCAAGTCTACAGACCAGTAGGTTCACTGTGTTTCTTGTTAGGATGTCTGGACGCGGTAAGCAGGGGGGCAAGGCTCGCGCCAAGGCCAAGACGCGGTCATCCCGCGCCGGCCTGCAGTTCCCGGTGGGGCGCGTGCACCGCCTGCTGCGCAAGGGCAACTATGCCGAGCGCGTGGGCGCCGGCGCCCCTGTTTACCTGGCGGCCGTGCTAGAGTACTTGACGGCCGAGATTCTGGAGCTGGCGGGCAACGCGGCGCGCGACAACAAGAAGACCCGCATCATCCCGCGCCACCTGCAGCTGGCCATCCGCAACGACGAGGAGCTCAACAAGCTGCTGGGCAAGGTCACCATCGCTCAGGGTGGCGTGCTGCCCAACATCCAGGCCGTGCTGCTGCCCAAGAAGACCGAGAGCCACCACAAGGCCAAGGGCAAGTGAGGCTCCAAACACCGCTACGAAACCAAAGGCTCTTTTCAGAGCCACACGTTTTCAAAAAAAGAACTTGACATTTATTGGTCGCTAACCGTGGCTCAACTTAGTCACAGACATTTGAGAAACACTCGCACCTTTTCACTGTTTTTATGTGATAAAACTCCAATCCTAGTATAAATGACTATTTCGGAATGAAGACGCCATAGCAACAGTAGAGGCATTGGTACTGCCCCTCACCCCACCCCCACCCCGGTAAGCTACTAGGAACACTGACTCACTCGGTAGGGTTTTTAGAAGCTGCAACGCAGATTTTGCTCTTTAGTTCTGTCCTTGAATGTCTCCCAACTTAGTAATGTATAGTGGCTAGATGCGGGTATATTTTGCAAATATAGGTAGATTTGTTGCATAGTGCGAAAGTAATAATACAGAAAAATCGTTTTGTTAAACACCAAGCCTCTGGGAAGCTGAGGCAAGAGAGAAGCTCCCGAGTTCAAGCCCAGTGTAGCCAATTTGGCAAGACCCCACTATTAATAATGTAAGAAGCCCACCTGGAGGTGTAGCTCATTGTGAAGTCTCTGGGTTCAATTCCCAGTACCAGAAAAAAAAAAAGTCCAAATACCGTCACATTTTTAAGTCATATACTCTGTATATTTATACAAAATTAAACATTCCAGCTATTTGATGACCAAAACTAGAGTCTGACAAATTTCAGATATTCACTGTAGCAAAGAAAATTCTACCTGTATCCTCAGGGGTTTTTGTGAGTGGGCCTCAGAATTCAACTGACATAACAGATTAACAAGAGAAAACCACCGAAATGTATTTAAATTTTATGGGACACATACTCCCTAATAAATTGAAGACCTAAAGAAGTCAAAAACAGTCAATGCCATTTTAATGCGGTCAACAAAAATAGACTTGGACAAGCAACAATAACATATGGGTAGTTTAAGGGACACTAAGAATTTTGTTAGTAACAAGGTCGGTTTGTACAGAATTCTTTCCTGTTTAGTTTCTGTCCTGAGTTTTCTGTTAAGATATTGTTCTTCCAAGCCAAGGATGAAGCTCAGCAGCACAGCTCCTGCCTGGCAAGCATAAGGCCCTGAGTTTGATTCCCAATA
This sequence comes from Cavia porcellus, assembly GCF_034190915.1. Classification (NCBI taxonomy): domain Eukaryota; kingdom Metazoa; phylum Chordata; class Mammalia; order Rodentia; family Caviidae; genus Cavia; species Cavia porcellus. Next base: position 5,572,014 of record NW_026947496.1, on the reverse strand, counting down.
CTATATATATTCCTTTCCCTTTGGTCAAAGAGGGACTGGTGTACTGGTTTACTGACATTATCTTCTTTCCAGGAAAAATACAGAGATACCTGAGTCCATTTCTAGCACCTGCTGTCTGTGTAGTTTTTTGCTGTTGTTGTTGTTGTTTTGGTTTGGTTTGGTTTGGGGTTTTTTTTGGTACTGGGGATCAAGCTTTCGACTGCACTTGCAAGGCAGGTGCTTATGCCTCTGAACTAAATCCCCAGCCCGTGTGTGTGTGTGTGTGTGTGTGTGTGTCTGTGTGTGTGTGTGTGTCTCTGTGTGTGTGTGTGTGTGTGTGTGTGTGTGTGTGTGTGTTTTAATTGACTTCATCTCAAAATAATCTGTATATAAAACCAGTATGTTTTGGACTGGTATATTATACCAATTCATTACCACTTATTGCTACCCTTATCTTCATGAACTGCTACACAAAAACTCATGAATTCAAATGAAGGGCCTTCTGTTGGGAATTCTACCCATTTTTTAAAAAGTGGAAATGTAGGGGCCGGGGATTTAGCTCAGTGGCATAAGCACCTGCCTGGGAAACAGGAGATTGTGAGTTTGATCCCTGATACCAAAAACAAAAAGTTAAAGGTAGAAATGTGTTTCAAATGTTCTCCATTTAACACTGATGTTGTGAAAATATAATTTAAAACAAAATCTCTAAATTGAGTAAGTGTTAAACCAGAGTATGAAACATCACAGGAAATCTTTAAAGATATGAAAAGCTGCGAAATCCTGCCCCTCCAGGCGGCTACCCCCAGAGGTTTCCAACCGTCAGGCCTCTCTCCTCTTCGGCACAGGGACACGGGCCGCCTTCTGTGGTCAGTGCATTTGAGACACGGGCAGGCGGTTTCCCTGAGTTGAGAGATTGGGAAAGGCTTAGTAAGCCTTTAAAAGGATTTACATATATTTGAAAAAGCTAGGGATAGAAATTCTGATGGAGAGACAGGAAAGAGCACTGAAGGCTCTCCTATTCGCACCAGAGAATTAGTATTTTGTCTTGATTTTATCTGATTAGCCCTTGCACCTGCTCATTCCATGAACCTCTGCTACCCACTCCCTCCATGATACTGATTGGCTGCTGCTGATCGAACCTATTTAGTTTTGTTTTTCAAACAGTGTCTGGGAAGTTTTTTATTGCCATGTAACTATGGAAAAATCTTTTAAATATTTTCCCAAAAAGCCTATCTTCATTTTATTAAATCTAAATGGAGTGCTGTCTTCGGCAGCACATACATTAAATTTAAATGGAATACCTTGGAAATACTATAATTGTTACAAAAAAATTGCAGTAACACAGTCATCAAATAACAGATTGCATGTTAGGAAAAGTTATCAAAATTCTCTGAATTTAAGAAAAATAACTTTTTTAAAATCAAGCATATGCAACAAAAAACGAGGTATATAGTAATTATTTTAATAAAAGCTTTCCTAGAAAGGTAAAATATACTCTTTACTTTGCATTTCAATTTTCTACTTATTAATGAAAATTAGTTTTCTTGTAATAAATCTGTAAATTTTGCCGGGCGTGGTGGCTCACGCCTCTAATCCCAGCACTCAGAGGCTGAGGTGGGAGGATCCTTGGGAGTTCCAGACCAGCCTGGGCGACAAAGTGAGCTCAAGGCCAGCCTGAACTGCATAGCGAGACCTTCTCAAAAAAAAACCTGTGAAGTTTTAATATCCTAAAAGTTTTTTTGTAGTAACTGCTTGAGTAGCAATTTCAGTAATAAATGGTAACAAAACTTTTGAATATTTAATAGGTGTAAATTATTCTGTCAAGCACTGTCTTCAGTACCACCAATAATTATAGCATTTCAGCACTACTCATAGACTGATCAGAGAAATAACAGAAATTTTAAAAGTAATCCTAAGTGAAATTTTCGACGTGGTAAGTAAATTGATCACATCTGTGTGGATAGCAATATACTGCATTGGTTAACTTTTTTTCTTTCTTTTTCTGAGAAAAGGTCTCAGGATGTAGCTCACGCTGGCCTTGAGCTCACTATGTAGCCTATGTAGCCCAGGATCCTTTCAAGCAGTGACCCTTCTGCCTCAGCCTCTCCAGTGCTGGGATTACAGGCATCTGCCCCCCCCCCCCGCCTAGTTTTTATAAAAAAATTATTTCTCAACTGGGCGTGGTGGCTCACACCTGTAATCCAGCACTTTGGAGGCTGAGGCTTGAGGCCAGCCTGGGCTACAGAGTGAGCTCAAGGCCAGCCTGACCTATATTTAATGGGACTGTCCCAAAGAAAAAAAAAATTTTTTTAATTAACTCTATGCAAAAAATCAGATGTAAATTATTAGGTTTTTTTAAACGGTTGTACCCTGCATTAGTAAAGCTGAAGGTCTGAAAGGAAGTGCTACTGGAAGAAAAAGACTTATCATTCGTGTAAGAGAATTTAGCAGTATACCTCACAGATCTTCAAAATTCGCATTTATATATCCACCTTGTTTCTAGAAAGTCAGCATATTTCCGCCGTATACTAAGGAGAAAGCAGGAACCAGAAGCATAGACCTATTCCAATACCACTAAAAAAAACACGAGCACATATGCAGAAGTAAAAAGAGAATATTTTACTTCTTGGATTTTATGTATGTTCAATAATGTGAAATCTTCGCTGTTTAATGAACACAGGGTGGAACCCATTAATGAAAGGAAAACTGCAGATGATTAAAAGTGAACAGGAACACGCAAGCGCGCTCGCTGCCCTCCCCGGACGGGGGCGGGCTTCCCGCCTCGCGCCGCAGTCCTCATGCAGGTCCGCACGGGTTTGAAAGGGGCGGGGCTCCGCCGAGCGGGTCGGGCGGCCTGGCTTCCTCTGCGGAGCTCGCTTCTACATGCGGAGCTGTGGGCTCTGTGGAGCGCACCGCTGATGCCGTGGCGCGGCGCGGTCGTGACCAGGGAGCCGACGATTCTCTCCCGTTGCCGCGCTGTTACGCCCGCAGACGTGCGTACCCTGACTTCATCTCGCGTCCGCTCTTAGGCATCTTACAAAAATGAGTATTTCGAGACATTCTGAGCTTGCTTTAGAGGTGACCGGTGTTGGAATATGTCCTTACTGTGAAGGTTTGCAGTGTGTACATACACATCTGTCTCTGTTGGAGGCTTAAACTGGTCTGGCCTCCAACACACCCCTTTCCTGGAGCACCGCGCTGAGCGGCGCCCGCGACTCTGCTTTGGCCACTCAGCAGAGAAGTTGCTCGGTAAGGCCAGCCTGTGACGCCAGCACCCTGGAAGGCGCAGGCAGGAGGCTCACAGGTTCCAGCGGAGCTTGAGTGATTGATTGGGACCTTTCTCCAAATAAAAAGGATGGGGTGCAGCTCAGCGCAGGGCCCCTAGGCTCAATCCAGGCAGTTTCTACTTCCTTTCCAGGGCAGTTACTTTAGTCTGCTCCCTGTCCCCCCTCTTTTCCGGTGCTGCATTGTTTCATCCCACTTATTCCAGACCAGGAGTCTCGCCGGTCTACAGGTTTGTTCAACATTTTGCTGTGTATTTAAATTGTATTTCCCTAGTTTGTAACAAAAAGCTTAAATTTTATGATACTTTTGGCAGTTTGAAGGTTGCCCCTCTTCTAGCAGCAACCTGTTTTTGGTCTGCTTAGTGGGCCCAAGGCAGATTATCAAGGTGAGGTCCCAGGGTTAATGCAGGAGTGCAAGACTTTAAAGACAAAAGCAGGCAGCGTGGAGCAGAGCAGAGCACCAGGGTGCAGGAGCCAAAGCTGCTGCCTTTATTGAATAATTCTTATACAGGTTGTTATCTCATATTTACCTTCTTCCACAGTGTGGAACCTAGCTCATGCTGGTTACATAACTGCTCCTGCGCTAGACAAGCAGGGTCACATCCTCAGGTGTCCTTAGACACCCTGAGCGGTTCCCCACCCCTTTCATGCCCCCACCCCGAGTATATGTGTTAGCATACTTGTATTTCCTAGGTTTTAACCTTTTGTCATTGTGTGGTGAATACATGTTGCCACCTTGTGTGGGTTGTTCTTAAATAGTAGAATCTGCAGTTAAGTGTTACCCTTAGGTGTGCAGGAATTAATTTCAGGCCTGGGATTTATTCTTTACAGTCCCAGTGCTGCCTCTTTGTAAAGGTGTCCCCACCTATCTGTCCCTTTGATCCACAAATCTGAGGCATTGATTCGTGGAAATACTCGTCTGAATGACTCCAGCAGCCAGACTGACCTGAAAAGGCTGGAAGAGTCATTGAGCTGTGAAGACTTGGTAACAATGATCTTAGTTATTAATAAACTGCTGGATCCCTAAAGGGTTAAGTTACAAGAGACAAAACAGACAGAAATAATGCCTAAGATGTATTGAAATACATTTTGTTCAAATGCGTGTAAAATGTTCAACATGAATTATCTCATGTTCTTGTGGTTTATTATTCTCATTTTAAAATGACGAAATAGAATACACAGCCAAGTGAAATAAGTCAAAAACATGTTATATTCCATAATGCAGACCTGTAATGTTCTCAGTCACTCCAAGTAAACTAGAAAAAAAGAAAAAACCATCACAAGGAACGGCCAGTTCTTTGTGCCAGTTTTCCAAACACTAGGGTCTCAAGGACAGGTACAAGAACTGTCTATGGACACCCTGACAAGTGGGTTGCTTTGTCTTGGGGGGATTGTCATTGTGTTTGAGACAAGATCTCACTGTGTAATTCAAACTGGCCTTGAACTCACTACATAGCCCAGGCTGAGCTCAAACTCCAGTTAATCCTGCTGCCTCAACTTCCTGAGTTCTGGGATTTTAGGCCCTTGGCACCACACCCAGTTAAGAATTACTTTAATCTCAGCCTGTGGGCCCACTGCCTAACAAGGTCATTGCATTTAAAGAAATCTGTAGAGATGTTACATGTCCCTCCAAATCTGTCACTTTTCATATTCCAGTCCCACAGGACTGAATACCCCCTTAGGAAAAGCTGGTAACTGGTGACTTCCGAAGGGGCCAGCATCCTCCAAGTACTGCCCCAGCCATCAGTTCTGTTCCTTAAATGTGGTACTCACAGCAGTAGCCACCAGCTTGCTTGTGTGTTTAACTGTAGCTTAATTATACTTCTAAATGAGTGTTTATTATAAATACAAAACCCTACAAGAATTTAGCTTAAAATGAGGAAGACCTGTAGTTAAAGGCCAGCCTGGGCTGCAGAGTGAGTTCAAGGCCAATATAGGTCATACCGCATGATCCTGCCCAAAAAAAAAAAAAAAAATCCCAAGGAAAATGAGACAATTTAGAATTTTGATGTACTGTAAAAGTATAAAATGCACACCAGATTTTGAAGACTTGAGATGAAAACAAAACACCCAAGATACTTGTTTAATGCATTTTATGTGGTTTACACAGCAAGGTCACATTTTTGATATATTGGGTCAGATTGAACATATTAAAGTGAGTTTGCTCTGTTCTTAACCTTTTTAAAAATGAGGTTATGAATGGGGAGACTGCACACGCCTGCCCAGGACCCTAGTACTGGGGGAACTAATGCAGGAGAATCAGGACTTAGTCCGGCCAGGAAAACTTGGTGACTTAACGAGGGTCTTTCTGAAAATAAACTGAGAAAGGGTGAAGGCCCTGGGTTCAGTCTCAGCACCAAAACAGAAAATGACCAGGTGCTGTGGAAGGCACCTGAGTCCTGCCATGTTCATGCTGGGCAGTGTGACTTTGACAAACTGGTGTCAGGCGTCCGGGGCCACATATCCTCCTTCAGGGAGGAGTGAGGAACCCGAAGAACTACAGTAAATGAGGATCTTCCTTTTCCTCATTTGTATTTCTGGAAGCAAAGATGATGTCTCCAGTCTGCACCGCGCAAAGGCTTTATGGAAGGTGCCGTGCACACCGTGCGTTGTGCCTCTGTGGGCTCAGAGGTGTGAGGAGCAAGGCTTCCCCACCTACCCGAGAGAGAAGCCAGGCCACCTTCTTAGGCTTTTGGCCTCTGCAGCTTCTGGACTAGACACGTATGACAGGAACCAAGTGCGAGGGATTTAGCTGAGTGGCACAACCTCTGCCTGCCAAGTGTGAGGTCCTGACTTCTATTTCAGGTACCCAAAAAACAAAACAAAAACACCAACCATGGTGCAGTGAGCTCCGCCTCACCTGGAAAGCAGGCTGCTCCTCCAGGTGGAGTCTGCAGCCTCGGTGCAGGTGTTGCCCAGGTGGCGGCTTTTGTCAGCTGCCAAACTGAATTGCTGTGGTTCCAACAACTCGTGACAAAATGAGTTATTCTGGCACAACTTTGAATAATGTAAAAGGTTATAAATTGCAAAGAAAAAGATTTTGTTCAAAATTAAATCAAGTTACTATATATGGCTAAAAGAGAAAGAAATGAGACATATGTTGTAATAGACATAGGTATGCCAGAGTCAGAGACTTCCTTAGGGATAGAGACTCCTGGGTCCTTAATTTGCTACTCATTCAATGCACAATTTGTGTTTTCTTCTGAGACAGCTGGAAACTTAAACGCTGTTTTTCAAACAAACATTACTCTGGGGCCTAGCGATGCCCAACACGGAACTGAAGCATATATGAGCTAATCATTACCGGGGGTAAAACACGGAGAAACGAGGTCCTGTAGCCTTTAATTCGCGTAGTCTCTTCTTTCAGAGGGACAAGCTGCCAGCGTAAGGAACACTCAGCTGTGCTCCGAGTTCCCCCGCCACTGCCCTGAACCTGACTCTAGCAAGAGCAAAGCCCCCGGGAGGGAAACCGCGGCAGAGCGTCTCGGGATGCAACCGGGCCTCGAGCCGCAAGACTCCGGAACTGGGACGCCAGGCTGCGATCCGCCCCAGCGCCCGGTGCAGCGCTGGCCGGCCTAGACGCCGGCTCCCACTTCTGCTCACCCAGCTGGGGTCCTTTCCTGTTCTCTCCTTCATTCTTTGCCTGCTCCACTTACCATTGTCTTACTTTCCAGTTAAAGCGTTTTCTTGGAACTTCGTGCTTTGGTTTTATTTTCTGCTGTCATTGACAGCAAGCAGGCAACTAGACTCTTGCTCTGCTTCTAATAATTTGAGCAAATTAAGCTCTGTGTATCAGTCTTGCTCTTTGTAAAAGAACACTGATCTTAACTGTGATTCCTTCCAGCTGTCAAATTCTGTGCTAGCCAGAACAAAATGGGAACCAGGAGCAAGGAATGAGAAAAGTATGACTCACATTCACCCAGGTTTTTGTCTTTTTTTGGTTATTTTATTAAAACACTACCAGAATTTTCTAACAGAGGCAAAAAGATGTGAAAGCAGCATGTTTTTAAAAATCAAAACGATTTGCATAATCTGCAAAGATGATTGGTTAGCGCTTGAATTAATGACAGCAACGTACTGTTAATAGTTGCAGGACATAAATCTTAATCTTAGAGAGACATAGAGTACCTAAATGGGGAATTCATCACTGCCAGAAGGTGTATTGTAGGCTCCATAGCTGGAGCCTAGAATGTTATTGTACAAAAACATGCCAATAAGTGATGTAAGTTTCCCACCATTTTCCATGAAATCTGAACCGGAAGTGACAGTACTGGTACACCTTTCTCCCATCAGCTCTTTGAATTATACCAATTTTGCTATCTATAAATTGTCCTGGGCTGACTGATGAGTGACAGATGCCTTGTTTGGGAAATCACTCTAGAAAGCTCAATTATGCCTGCTCCTCTCTTCCTATTATTCCCTCTCCCCGTGCTTTTTCCCTCACTTTCTCCTTTCAAAAATAACGCAAGACATTTCTTCCACCCACTTATAGGTCACTTTCCACATTTGAAAAATGTGCCTAATAGTATTTACCTCCTAATCCACATAAATGACTTAATACATCACAAGGAACATAGGTACACTGACAAACGTTCATTAACTAACTCAATGTTTCTTAAGCTACCAGTGTAATTGACCAACTGTTGGTAGAATAAGACTGGGAACAATGAAGACAGCTACAGCTGATCCCCCCACACTACCCAGGGGGCAATCAATTCATTACATAAGGTGCACTGCCTCTGTTCCCAAAGACTAGAACAAAAAATGGGGGTAAAAACACATATAAACACGTATGTGCTTTTTTGAACACACAAGAAACGTTGCATTAATCATTTTTCTTGTGAAACTGGTCTTTACTTCTATCAACAGGCCAAGGTCATAGCATAGATTAAGACTCTTTAGCCTTATTTACCCCTAAAGTTCAGTTCGCTTGCAACATCTCTAGCCCCTGCAGTTTCCAGCCAAAAGCAAAACTCTAAAAAAATAAAATTTAAAATAATTCCCCATGGTGACTGCTAGGACCCTGCCCCAGGCAGTGCCATCTCCAAACTTCCCCCTCAGTGTAGTTCCAGTCCTGTTTCGTCATCTCTATAGACCCCAAGTTTCCTCAAAGCCAGGCGTGGTGGTGCACGCTTGTAATCCCAGCCCTCGAGAGGCTGACCCAGGAGGATCACTAGGAGCTCAAGGTCAACCTAGGCTACAGTGAATTGAAGGCAAGACAAAAAAACCAAGTTGCTCAAGTTTCTCTAAGCTTTGTTGCTGGCCCATTGAGGAAACTGACAAGACTAGGTGATCTCGAAGAATGGTTGTCTTAGACTGGCCACTTAAGGCTCAATCCCTCTTCCCTTTCTCTGCTCACCAGAAAGGCCTGGTTTTCCAGCATCTTCCCAGCCCAAATGGAAACGGGAAGCTAAGTCCCAGGTTTAGCCAATTTAACGGCCTCTCGCCTACTGGAACTTTATCCCAGCCGGCTGCCTAGAGCTCCAGGAATGAACCTCGGGAAAAGCACTACACTACACTACATGTACACCTGAGCACCTGGGAAGAAAGGCACACGGAATACATTGAAGCAGAGTTTAAGCAACAAGACAACCAGTAGCATTCGACTTGCTGTGACAGCCAGGAGACATTTACGATTCCCTGCACCCTCCTTAGAAACACCAGCATTCGCACCCAGACTCTGTACCGCAGAGGTGGGCTGGAGCTTACGAGGGGTTGGCATGTGGAGCAGCTCTAATGTTCACAGCCTTAGGTGGCTGTTAAAAGAGACTTTGGGGGTAGATGTGGCGCTTTTGCCGGGTTTACTTGGCGCTGGTGTACTTGGTGACCGCCTTGGTGCCCTCCAACACAGTGTGCTTGGCCAGCTCCCCGGGCAGCAGCAGAGGCATGGCCGTCTGGAACTCCGGAGACATGGCGGTCCCTGGGTGCACCTGCTTCAGCACCTTGTACACGTACCCCGAGCTCTCCTTGCGGCTGAGCCTTGGTCACCACCTTTTCGACCCCTTCTTCGGGGCTGGGCTGACTTCGCTGGCTCACGCATAACGGTAAAAGATACTCAGCACTACAACCAGCGAAGAGTGGGGCAATGCGAGGTGTCCTCCTTATGTAAAACGTAGTGTGCAAATTAAGTGGTGTTCAATTCACCGTGTCTCATTGGTGGTTACTCGGAGTAACGTCAGAGACTTTTACCCAATAAGAATGCATAAGTCCCAAAGTCACATTTCTATTGGTTAAAATGAAGTTACAATTTTAACCAATGATCCGTCTTTCTTTTACGCGCCGCGGTATGGCTATAAAAAGTGCCCCCAGGCGCATCCGTTTACATAGCAGCTTGGGGGTGTAACTGCTGTTTCCGGTCATGTCGGGACGCGGTAAGCAGGGTGGCAAGGCTCGCGCCAAGGCCAAGACGCGGTCTTCCCGTGCTGGGCTGCAGTTCCCGGTGGGACGCGTGCACCGCCTGCTCCGCAAGGGCAACTATGCCGAGCGCGTGGGCGCCGGCGCCCCTGTTTACCTGGCGGCCGTGCTGGAGTACCTGACGGCCGAGATTCTGGAGCTGGCGGGCAACGCGGCGCGCGACAACAAGAAGACCCGCATCATCCCACGCCACCTGCAGCTGGCCATCCGCAACGACGAGGAGCTCAACAAGCTGCTGGGCAAGGTCACCATCGCTCAGGGCGGCGTGCTGCCCAACATCCAGGCCGTGCTGCTGCCCAAGAAGACCGAGAGCCACCACAAGGCCAAATAAGGAGTGATGTTGGGAATAAAAAGGCTCTTTTCAGAGCCACTTACACTGTCGTGGGAGAGAGCTGGTGCACGGGGGTTCGTAGAAGGTGTGGAAGGACTACTTGCGTTTTATTTCTAAAAATGGCCTGATCTCAAAAGGTGGTTAATATGCCTGGAAGAGGCTTACGCAGCAGGAGTACCTGCTAAGCCCAAAACTTTTTCTGAAGTCCTTGTTAAAGCGTTAAACGGTTTGAGCTAGTCAAGCCAACTTTCAAGGGACTACCCAATGATGTGGCCTACTGAGTAACCTCCTAGAGTTACTCTTGGCTTTCACTGTCCTAGAATTGATGCAGTGAGAGTTTACAGAGCCGACGTCTCAGGATGTGTTGTTCTTTAGGCACGCGTGGGCCTGTTTAACCTACGCAGAGCATTGCAACAAGCCTGGAAATTTTCCATGCAAATCACATTTTCAACTGGCGATATGCCAGGTAATACATGGCCAGGGAGGAAAAAGCATATAATGGGTACCACTGCCTTAGTAAACCAAGATAACTGGAGACATATTTGAAGAAACAAAAACTTATAAAGTTTTTTTTTTTTTTTAAGAAAAACTGTAACTTCCCAAAAGTTTAAAGACCACTATGACCATCTTCAGCTGGCAATTTCTTTAAAACCATTACAGATCAAATACAGATCCTCTAAACTGACAAAAACATAACCACTGCTTTTCATGCAACAGAGAAAAGGACGCCAGGATCAACGATCACTACTAGCTGCCCTGATGTCGATTCCGCACTCAGAGCAAACAAGTTGCCCGACGTGTGCCACTCAGTACGGAAGCCCTTTTTTGAAGGGAGAGGTATTTAACATGGAATTGAATTCACGGATATCTAGACCAATGAGGCTAGGAAGGAAAGCAAGCCGGGGAGGGAAGAAGTACATCCAAGCCGTTTGGGATTTTGGTTTTTTAATTTTGTTTTGTGTTTGCGGTGCTGGAGATTGAACGCAGAGCCTTGAACCTAGCAAGTGCTGCACTAAGCTGTGTCCCCGGCTCTGTATTTTGCATTTCGAGCCAGAATCCCCCTAAAATTGTTGGCCTCCACCTCAGTGCGGGGATTCCAGGTTTGTGCCTGACGCCTTGCTTCGCATCGCTTCTTGACTCTTGCCAAGGAATTCAAGGCAAGTGTCTTTAGAGAAATGAAAAGCCCGAAAGATGCTCTGAAAACCTTAATTAGCCTGAGATACTGGAGAATTCTTGATGCCACTTAAGCTGCACGTGAAGGTCATTGAAATTGGGTGGGGGCGGGGACTTGCTGACTTCCAGATCCCCCAAATCTCCTCACCTGTCCCACACTGAGAACTAACCCAGCTTGGCCCTGCATCGTGGGAACTTCAGAATGAATATTTGAGACTTGAGGGAGAAGAAAGCACCTTTAAATCACAGAAAAGATATCTAGTACCAGTCAGTTGTGAGTGACTTGTGTTCCATGAATGCGTTTATTCTCACAACCTTTCAGGTGAATATTGATCCAATTCTAATTTAGAAAGGCAAGTATGGTGGTACCAACCAATAACATTTTCGCTTATGGAAAACAAACCCAACATACATTAAAAGCTACACACACAACTTTCTCGTAAAAGTCTGACTCCATATTAGAAACACTGGAAGGTTTAGGCAGAGAACCTCATAGTACATAAATAAATACCACTGACAAAGAATAAAACTAGATTTTATTCAAGTAGTTTTTGCATCATCTTAAATAACCAAAGATTCCTGAAACTAGGGATCACACCTAAGACACATACTTTTTAAAAATACATTTTATGACTCATGCAATGTTTTGATCAAGATTTTCTCTTTTATCCCAAATTTGATGTATTAGTCAGCTTTTCATTGCTATACCAATTATCTTAGAAGAGGAAACCTGGCTGGCTCCATGGTTTGGGGCCTGAGGTGAGGCAGAATATCACGGCAGAAGGTGTGGGAGAACAAAACTCACTTTGCAGCAGTCAGGAAGCAGAGCCGGGAAAGAACCAGAAAGGAAGGGACTGGGGACCTGTTTTCCCCCCCAAGATCACAGCCCAGGGTCGGGACCTTCAGCCAGGCCCCACCTACCGAGTTCGCATCCTGTTACGGTTGATATCTAGATGGTTGATATCTACATGTCCGGTCCTAAGTATCACACTCACAAGCCGGGCTTTGGAAAGGGGAATAGGTGATACAGTTAAATGCGATGGAGCAGGAGCCTGGCGAGAGAGGCCTCCCCGCGTTTTTTACATATACACACACATCCCTGCAGGTCTGCGCTGCACCTGCTGGTCTTCAGACCTTCACACGACTAGATACAGGCATCAGCATGCATTCGGTGTAGAAAACAAATGCAAAGCCACATCTCATCTGTGAAGCTTTAGTCCTCAAATATCCAATCTGACTGCTGACGTGTACTCCTTAAGGGCCCTAGAGTCCAAGGGCACAAGTCTCACTGCAGGGAAGAGTTCTGATTCTCTACAAGGCCGACCCACCGGATATCTAAGCCCCAAAATGGTCATTGGTAAATGGACTTGAGACCCGCAACAGCCCTTGCAATATCAAAGAGGGGGAAACTACAAAAATTTTAAAGGTAAATTGCTGGTAGCAAAAAGCAAACCTTATAATACTAACAGCAAAATCGTTAAACTACATTTTTAAAATCAGAACATTTTATCTTGTGCTTGAAAAATATTTTAAGTCATAACGTTAGCAGGGTAGAATTAGGAAGACTGCTCTGGGCTGATTGGACCTGGCACCCCAGAGCCTTTGCATTTGCTGTATCCTGGGCCGAGGGCGTAGCCCAGGAGCCCCTCCCTTACGCCCAGGCTCAGTCCCGCGCATGCGCAGAAAAGCGCGTCCGGGGCCGTGCAGGGCGGAGAAAGCGCAGGGCCCAGCCCAGGAGTGGTTGGTTCATCCTGGAACGGAGGGAGCACCGGTGCGCAGGGCAAAGCAAAGCCTATGGTTCTTAGAGCTGTAGAGATTTTTTAAAGACGCAACGTGTCACCACTGATGCAATTGTAGAATAAAATACATGCCCACAATACGAAAGCGTCGACTTGGCACGAATACCAGTGATCAGGATAGCGCTCAATCACCAAGCCAGAAGAGGTTGTTTGGGGAAGGAGCGAGAGGGCAGCGGGACAGGAAGGTGTGAGGACAAGCAGGTCATGAGCGAGCCAGACATTTAGGCCCGATTCCCGGGGTCAAGGACAGAGCTCCAAGGCATCCCTCTGGGCCCTGCGGACCCAGCCCACTGCCTGCGCCGAGCTCCTCGCCTCCGGGTCCCGCTGGGCTGCGCTGCGCTGCGCTGCCCCCCAGGCCGGGGCTGTGGGTCGCACCCTGGGCGCCTGCGTCGCTGCCCCGCAGACAGAGGTGGGCCAAGCGGAGACCCCGCTTCGCCTGGCGCAGGACTCCAGACGCCGACCCGAGCCGACCCGAGCCGACCCGAGCCGACCCGAGCCGACCCGGGCCGACCCGAGCCGACCCGAGCCGACTCGAGCCGACCCGAGCCGACCCGGGCCGACCCGAGCCGACCCGAGCCGGAGCGGCCCCGCAGCCTTTCTCCCCCCACCTAGAGTCTCCTACATCACCTCAGGGCTGTTGCTGCTCTGCTTACCGCTCCGCCTCCAGCCCTGGAAAAACGCCGGGAACGGCGCGCGGCGGCCAAAGCCGGAACTGCAGCCCGGGGGCGGGGGCCCGGGCAGGGCGGGGCCGGGCGGCCTCGCGGGGAGACCCCTCCCCTCTCCAACCAGTCTCAAGCCCGCCTCGAAGACGCTTCCGTTCTCAGCGGAGTTTCTGCTTTGGCGCGAATCTGAAAACGTGAATGTGGGTTCTTTCGAACAGAATAAAATAAATCTCTGGCAGAGCTCCGCGCTTCATATAAAAGCGATATGTATGACAGAAGGGAAGCAGCGGCCAGGAGGGGCCCTGTGGCTTAGCCGGTCAAAGCGCCTGTCTAGTAAACAGGAGATCCTGGGTTCGAATCCCAGCGGGGCCTTCACCTTAGGCTTGGATTTTCTATTTTCACTATGAAGATGCTCTGGGAAACTGACAGGAGACGGTTCTCTAGGCAGAAGCTTCCAGCGTGCAGTGTGGGGGACCACTAATCTCAATTCTAGTATCTGTCCTTGGGTCTCCCAGTCCTGCCAGCCTGGCAGGCTGATTTGGGAGGCCAAAATCACCTGTCTCTGGGCCCATGACCTGAGCACCAGGTATGGGGATGGGGCTGGGATGGACTTTGCTTTGCTTCCTTTATGACGCTAAACTTTCACCTTCTACTACTGGGACTGCCCTGATCCAGGAAAGGTACTGCCCCCCCACGAGCATGGCTGATAAACGGTGCCGAGGGAGCCTTTGTTCCCCGGAGAGCACCCTTATCCCTCCTGGCGCTCCTCTACTTTGTCTCCGGTTCTTTTTTCTTTCCTTTCCCACTGTGGGCCATAACCCAGGCAGGAGACTGGAGGGGATCCCTGATAACTGGCACCCTGGAAAGGGCCGCTAATAAGGAAGGACTGGGATAAAGGGGAAAAGGAGTAAGGCTCCCGCGGTTGGTAAAGAGCCCCGGCTTCTGGTGAGACTGAGGTAAACGAGTTGAGCCAAATGACCCTGCAGCGTTGGACCCAGTAACATTCCAGATTCTGTCTTAACAGCTTGGTCTCCTGCCCCAGCCCGTGAGCACCACCGTTTTAACCCAACTGCCAGATTTTAATCAAGGTTGTGGGAGCAGTTAATAAGCCATTTGCTTTGGTACCAGATTCCTTTTTATTTTTCAGAACAAGGGCAGGGCAATGGTGGGCTCCAAGTCTCAGCCATTCCAGTTTTCCACGACCTGCAGAACTGTCACACCCTGGCACTGCAAGCCTGAGGGGTGGGGGTGGGATTTAAGGACTCACTGGAAGTGACTGGCCTTGTCCGTCAGGGCCGGAGCGGGCTCCAGGGTGGGCCTGGCCTAAAGTCAGATGCTGAATGCCACCACCGGCCACGCTGTTCACTCCAGATCTATCCTCTCTGCCAAAGGCCTGGTCTCTGCCCGTGGCTTCCCAGGTCCTCACAGCGCTTCCTCTCTGCCTGTGGCCACAGGAACAGGAACAGTGACCGCACCTCCTGCAGTGCAAAGCAGCCTGCCCTGCGGGCTGGGTAGGAGGACCGCAGCTGGGGTGCTGAAGGGCTTCTCTGCTCTGTACCTGCTCCAGCTTCAGGGTGACACGCCTGTCCTCACCTCAGGTGGCCCCAAAGAGGCCCTGCCCAGAATACTACATGCAAAGCAAACCATGAGCCAGGCTCCACTGGTGCCTAAGGGTGCTTGGCTGTCCCTGGAGCTGCGGAGAAGGCGGCCAGGACGGCCCGCAGCGCCCCCGGCCTGGCACACACAGGGCCTTGGCTCTGACTTGCTCCTTACTTCGGACCCGGCCTCTTCTAGACGACGGTTTGCACTGGGGTCACCGCAGGCCTGCGGAGCTGTACTAGCCAATACTTGAAAGTGCGACCTCCCTCCCAGTCTGCACCCCGCACGTGCCGGCGGGTGCACACTGCGCCTGCATGGTGTCCTCCTCCGCCTCTTGCTGCACTGATGCGGGAAGCTGCTCTCCCTCACTTTTGTGAGACAGGGTCTCACTATGCAGTTTGGGGTGTGCTTGAACTCATTTGCGACCTCGAACTCGCAGCAATCCTCCTGCCTCAGCCTCCTCAGTGCTGGGATTACAGGTGTGCGACCCCACGCCCGGCCCGCCTGTTTCCCTTATACCGCAGGGCAAGTAGACTGAGAAGCGCACGTGGCCTTGGTAGCCCGCCCTGCCAGTTTGCACTCCGCGTGGAGACCTCGTCCTCCCTGCACGCAGACCCAGGATCTCAGGTGGCAAGGGCCCCACTCCTCCCCCCTGAGCAAGGCAACCGCACGCTGGCCTCAGCCGCTGCCCCCAGGAGGGAACGCTGATCCTTTCTCCAGGAAACACTCAGGAAGGAAAAAGCGAGCTTTTCACCGCCTGCTTCTCACGCGGAAACCAAGTCTCGCTGGCTCCAAGGGACCTGGCCTGAGGTGCGGTGTCAGCAGGGCCCAGCCCTGCCCGGGGTTGGGGGATGCGCACCGCGGGACGCTGGCCCCTCTCGGTCACCAGCAGTAGACAATCTGTACGCCAGGTCCACAGGCAGAGGCGAAGGAAAGGCCCACACCCATGCGAGTCGGGGTACCACAGGTCCCCGGCCCCCACCCGCGCTTGCTGCTTCCTACCGTGGTCCCCAGGCAGCGCCCAAGAACCATACAGCGCGTGTGCTCGGGGTGCTCGCAGGCTCTGCCCGCTCCATCAGGATTAAACTAAAAAGCATGGAAAGGACTGCCAAAGACAGTCGGGCGGATGGGTCAGTTCGTGGGGATGGGCGTGGACTGGAACCGGAACTCGTGGGATACTGAGTGCTAACCTTCGGGAGTGGCATTTTTATAAGGAACA
This sequence comes from Cavia porcellus, assembly GCF_034190915.1. NCBI lineage: Eukaryota > Metazoa > Chordata > Mammalia > Rodentia > Caviidae > Cavia > Cavia porcellus. The sequence continues at coordinate 5,555,554 of NW_026947496.1, read as the reverse complement.
GGTTATAGGATTATGCGAATTACTGGGCCCCTTGATAGAGATTTGACCAAACTCCCGGCAGCCATCAGGAACGTTTTTAAAACTGCCACAAAGAAGAAAGTGGCAAATAAGAATGAGAAATGGAAACATTAAAAACAAATACTAAAGAAACAGGTGCTAATTCAGTTCCCTGAGGTGCTGGAGAAAGACTCTCGAGACCAGGCCCTGCAGGGTTGGAAAAGGAGGAGTCTGAGGCCTCCCCGCCTAAAGCACTGGTCAACGCTGACCAAGACGCCAAAGAAAAACAGCTGGCCCGAGGTGAGTCCCTGGGAATCCACTCCTCGACCAGCCCAAGGCCTAGGGCTCCGATGACCTCGGGGGCTGAGCTTTTGCGAGGCCACTGGTCAGCAGGAAAACGGGTGCAGGTTATAGTCGCAGACAGGCCACCCCCAAACTGCAAATGAAAGTAGAGAATAGACCAGATAAAAATTACAACCTTTTCGGAACAGCTATGACCCACAGTGATGGTGATTGAAGAGGACAGAGCTGACACCCCCTGCTGGCTGGAGCCTGACTATGCCGGATTTCCTCCAGGCAGGCAGAGGAGCTGACCCCTGGCGAACTTCACAGACTTGCCCTGCACAAACTCAGTGATGGGGTTTCCATAAGGTCCCTTTCTCAGGTCCCAGCAGTGATGGGAGTTCCCCCGGGTGACACAGTGCAGAACAAAGCATCTACGACCTTAAGAAATCACACTGAATTTCATCTCCGGTGCACAATGGCACCCCACACCCTGCTGACATACAGCATGGACAGGGCCTCGAGAAAGCTTTGCCAGGGTGCCCTCATCTTCTAAAATAGATTATATTCCACCCGAGGGTCCCGATAGGACCTTTATTGGTGCAGCTACACAATTACAATTCCATAATCAACCGCTAGGCACAAAAAGGATATTTCTTTCAGTAACACCCCAAAAACCCCTTTGAAAAAAAGGGCATAGATTAAATGTAATTCACCACCACTAAAAGCCAGCCACTAAACCACCCTACTAAAACAGCAGCCCATGCATGCTCCACACGTGTGGCCGCTGAGCACATCCATAACATCTTCCATGGTCTGGGAAATGACCCTAAGGGATTCTCTCGCACCCAGCGGCATCTACTGAGACAGGCTGGGTAGAAACGTACCACTTCTGGGAACAAGTGTCAACAGAAAGCATGCCCACCGCCTAGGCCCTGTTCCTCAGCACCGCCCACGCAGGTGAGTTTGAACCAGTGCCAGCTGACCATCAGCAGCTACTCTCACAGCAGGGACCCCAACCACTGAAACCAAGTTCCTTGGTCAGTGAATCCCTTAGGCTAAGAAACAGCCATCCGGGGGCCATGCTGAGGACCCCCAGAAAACCCTGGAGAACAGAAAAACCTACAAGAAAGGAATGCAAAACAGAGATGCAAATAATACATAACATAGCTGACAATAGGCCCATGTATGTACTTAAGAATCCTTACCCCACAATCTGATAGTCCTCTATATCAAGGAGACTTCTTAATAGATACAGGAAATCAAATCTCTATCATTCACACAGACCCCATGACACTAAACCCCTTATTAACGGAAGGACTAGGAGGAGCAACACCTCTATTTTATCCCGATGGAGTTGTCCTGTGTGACAGAACACACCTAATGGGCTGTGGGTGATTGCTCAGGGGCTGAAATGTACTAGGCAGTGACTTTCCAGAACTGTTATGGTTGATACATTGTGTCAAGTAATGGTTGATACATTGTGTCAAGTTTACAGAGACAAAAGTCAGGGCCTTGGAGAATCAGCCAAGTGGGACTGGGAGGATCCAACAAGAAGCCAACCTGCCAGCCTTTCTGGTAAGCGTGCAAACTGTGCAGCTTCCAGGAAGAGGAAGGTCAGTGCCGCCCCTGAGCCCACCAGTGCAAGGGCTGAGAATCAAACACACATCCTTGCCCCTCACCTCCCCCATAAGCAACCTGCTGTTCCAGAGCACAGGCTGAGTTGATAGCAACTAAGGTACACAAAGCAACTAAATGCTTTTGTATTGTCTGGTTGATTTTGCAGGCCTGGCCCAGCACTCTGAGCATCTCTTGGGAGGATGACAGTATGCAGTATCGCAAATACGGAGGATTTCGTTCTGTCTTGTCTTTGAAATCCAGTATTGTTCTCACTGTTTTGCTTTATTCTGACTGTTTTGCTTTATTTGATATTGTTTCCATTGGTTTTATTCTGTTTTGTTTGGATTTGACTTTGCTATACCTGATGGAATGGACAACTATGGTGAAGATAACAAGGTATACTATGGTAGCTACTGTTTTCCTAGTATCCAGCTTTGAAGTTCTGTCCCAATTTTGTTGCTTTGATTGGCTTTGTTCTGTTCTGTTTTGTTGGATTTTACTATCTTTAAAATAAAAAAAGAGACAAGTTAGAAATTTAACCAAGAATCTCAGCAAGGAGCCAGGACCCTTACTCTGTAAATACTCTTACCCTGTGCTAAGAGGAGGGCACAGAGGCCGTGTGAGCGCTACATCTGCCCCCGGAGGGGCTGGCAGCCTACTTACAATACAAGGGAGGAGAGAAGGCTTGTTCTCCGCCTCTCTGCTCTGCCCGCTTCTGCTGCCTTCTGCCAGCCTGAAGTGCTACACCACCTTGTCTTGCAGCCAGCTGATTATGGGCTGAAACCTCCACAAACTGTGAGCTAAATTAAACTTCCTACAATTTGGATGTCAGTATTTTGTCCCAGCAATGAAAGAAAAGTAACCAAGACAAGAACTAATTCTACATAAAATGAGAGAAACTGCTCAAGTTAATCTACAACAAAAATTAAACCAAATTCCTTGCCTAAACCAAACAAACCCTCATTATAATGTCCTCTAAAGTGAGGACATAAAAAAATTACTAAAAATTAAAAAGAATTAGTAAAACAAGACTCTATTAGCCGGGCGTGGTGGCTCACGCCTGTAATCCCAGCACTTGGACGGCTGAGGTGGGAGGATCCTTGGGAGTTCGAGACCAGCCTGGGCTACAAAGTGAGCTCAAAGCCAGCCTGAACTGCATAGTGAGACCCCATCTCAAAAAAGACAAAAAAAAAAAAAAAAAAAGACTCTATGGAAATTGTCCATAGCCTTACACATAACAGCCCAAGCTGGGAAATCAGGAAAAAGTTGACTTTTAGAAACTAACAACAGATTTGAGAGCATTAAGTCGGAATACTGAACACACGCTCCCAGAAGCAGGCAGGGTAAAAGATATGACCTCGGACTGCAACCCTAAGTGGTGCCTGCCATTTGAGCTTCCCAATCCATCCTTTGCCATACCTGCTGACAAGGATTCAGAGAGCACACAGCCTGCTCTCAGGAAGACACACAGTACCAGTTTAAATACCTCTCACAAGGCCACCTGAACTCACCACTCACAGTTCGTTCTCTCTGAAGGCTGATGATTTTACCACTGATCATTTCACATATCAATGGTGGCACACTGAAGTTTGACCACAAAAGTTTTTTTGTTGTTGTTTTTTCATTTTTAAAAATCTTTTTCAGACAGAGTCTCACTATGCAACTCAGGCTGGCCTTGGGCTCACTTTGTAGCCCAGGCTGCTCTTAAACTTGCAACAATTCTCCTGCCTCAGTCTCCAGAGTGCTGGGGTTACACGAATATGCCACCACACCTGCCACAAGACTGTTCTTAAACATGAAATGACTAAACTCACTGAACATATAAGAAACGGGATTGGACAATTAAGCAAAATGATATACAGAGTCCATGTAGTCGAAAAGTTCCTAGTGATAATATGGTCCAATAAGGCAAAAGCATACCTGGAAAGAGTCCCTCATAGGGCCTCCAAAAACCAGAAGGGAAGAACAGAAGTTAACTGGTTTGCTTGGCTTTTGGAGGCGGTACATACCATAATTAAACTTAATATTGCAACCAATTTCTACATTTACAAAGGAAACTTTCTGAACAGAATGCAGAGCAAGAAATGCTTTCAAAAAAACACTTGGGAGTATATAACCCGATTCCATACGTACACCTACCAAAACGTGATCAACCTGTCGTAACAAACGCTTCGCTTTCTAATACCTACGTACTCGGGCAGATTGGATCAAACTATCCTAAATCGATGCCTTTGGGCCTCGGGGGTTAAGAATTTCCACGCTCAGCAGCTAAGCGTTCTTTGTTTGAAAGCTGTGTGGACGCTCTGTTCAGCAGCCCTGTGGATTCCCTCCACCGTTCTGTACTGGGAACCGCGATGCGATGCCCATTCCTCCTCCATCGGGAAACGCCAGGCCCTGGCTGCCATCGGGAAACGCCAGGCCCTTTACTCCCCGGAACAGCCGGTGACCCGGTCCCCGCTCCACCTCTACTGCCTCTCTTGCGCTCTCCCGCCGTGCGCCCCACGGATCCGGGCGCCCCGCAGACCGCAGGCCGCTCGTGCACCAGACCCGCCGTCGGGGCCGCAGTCCCGGCTGCGGTGCCGACAGGGTCGCCAGCGCGGGGATTTGCCGGAGAGACACAGCTGTCGCCACGAGCTGGGACCATCGTGGTTCCCGGAGATCCAGATGCCAGCAGCAGTCGCCGTGCATTGTCTGAGATCCTCGGACGCAAGAGAGGACGGCGGACCCGAAGAGGCAGCACTAGCTCCGCAAAAAGGAATTATCAGAGGAAATTGCAATTTTCCAGCAGAGAACAAGCGCCACGATTTGTGATTTAATTTCTCATAAATGTGAGCTGCTCAAACGCTTAAAAAAAAAGTACTACTGTTCCCGCCCGGTTTCGAACCGGGGACCTTTCGCGTGTGAGGCGAACGTGATAACCACTACACTACGGGAACCGTTGTGCAGGACTTGCCTGGGCCATATGAAGGTGTTGCTGCGGCTGAGCCAGGCCCGCGGGCTAAGCAGAGGCCATCGGCAGGGAGCGCCCTTGCCCCGCCGCCAGCCGGGGGCAGTCCCAATACGGAAAGGCTGACAAATGAGGCTCCCAGACTCACTACACTAGAGGACACCTTTGTTGTTTTTGTTTTTGTCTTTTTGAGACAGGGCGTCGGGGCTGGCCTTGAGTTCACTTTGCAGCCTAAGCTGGTCTGGAGCTCTCAGTGATCCTCCTGCCTCAGCCCCCCCACACAGGCGGACGCTACCACGCCCAGCTAGGCGTTACCTTTTTATCCAAGTGTGCTTCTTCACAATTACCTATCTCTTCCCAGCCTAGCGTGAAAACCACACGGGTTTCCCTGTGCTTGGGTCTCTATGTCGTGAAAAGGCTTCCGTGTGGCTTACACCTCCTATTAACTGTGTGTGCTTCTCTCATTGGGCGGCCTCTCGTTTCCGAGCCCCGCCAGGAACCCAGACATGCCTAGGAGAGCGCTCTTTCCCCACACAGGGTGCAGGTAGGACTGGGACAGAGGCTGGAGTCCACAAGGAGGTCCTGTGGAACATTAGTACCGCCGGCCTTAGTGTTGTTTTTCTGGAATAAAATAAGATTGGAGAGTGGCAGCTATCAGTCTTCTCAGCTTCATTACAGAAATCACGAATCCGAGTGCTGCTTGGTAGAAGCGGGGCCTCAACCCAAACCTCGGACAGTCAGCGCGTCCAGTCTGAATAACTGCGGTGCCCCTCTGGGTCAGGGGGCTCTGCAGCTGTTACCAGGACCTAACATCTCCTGCTTTTGAGATCCCACGCAGTCCAATACGAAGTGTGAGGCACACCAACAGAATCCTAGGACTTTGTCAATTATCAAGGCGAATGTCTAGGTTACTTTTCTCATTGCTGGGTCAAAATACCCGACACCCAAAATGAAGGAAGAAAAGGTTTACTCAGCTCACTGTGGAGCTTTCAGTCCGTAGTCAGCTGGCTCAAGCAGGGTGGCTGGCCCAGGGGCAACACTTCAAGGCAGCAGCCACCAAAAGCAGCCAGACCCAAGGGCGGCCGGGCAAGCTCTCCTCCCTTATGCTGTAAGCAGGCCACACACTAGCGGTGGGGGCGGCACTCAGAATATGTCCTTTCTCTCTGGCTGGCTCCTGAGTCTCTGTCAAACTCCTAACCTTCTCGAGTTGACACAATGTATCAGCCTTAATCTAGACAGAAGAGAAGGAATGAAAAGTTGCCTCTGACCGATTTCATTGGACCTGAGCTTGCAGAGCTGACTGCCTGATTCCGCCTTATAGCTGTGGGGTCAGGGCCACTCTGGGTTCCTGTTGGTTGATCACTGTACAGACCCACGTCAGGATCACCGGGAAGAAACAGAGACCTCGGCACTTTCTCAGTGTCCCGCGGGGCAAAGGCGGAGGAGAGCTGGCGGCAGAACAGATCTACCGGATGCGCCGCGTGTGACCGACCGCGCGGGCTTCAGGGAGGACCGCTGCTGAGCAGAGCCCCAGCAACCCAGCGAGGCCCCGAGCGGCTCTTCCCTGTAGGGTACAAAGGACCCTGGGACCTACAACCGCAGAGCTGGAATTCCTATCTCAAGGGAGAGGACTGCCGCCCCACGCGCCCCGTGGCCTCCAGAAGGCGAGAAAATAATGTTCTCAGGGCGCCCGCTCTGGGGTTGTCGTCAGGCCACAGGGAAATTTAATAAGCCATCGGTGACAGAGCCCTCAGGCTCAGGGCCCGCGGCTAGCACTTGGCGGGGCCGCGGCCGTCTGGTCCCTTCTCTGGTCTCCAGAAAACGGTTTTCCGACGGCACTTGCCAAAGTAGGGTGGACGCGTGGTAACCCGGAGAGCGGCAGCGAAACGGACCCCGAGAGCGCCCCGGAGGGGCTCCTCCCGCACCGCGCGCAGCCGCTGCCCCAGCCCGAAGGTCTCCAAAGCCGGGCAGAGGCCTCCTGCTGACCGTCCCCAGCTAGCTGACCACGTAACCTGGGGAGGTGCTGTGTACACCGACACACTCTCGCGCTGCATTCTGACCCCCCTGGCTCTGAACTTTGCTTGTGCATGCGTGCACGCGTGTGTCATGCACACACGCATAATGCTTTTCCTTTTGTTTGTTTGTTTGTTTGTTTGTTTTTAGACAAGGTCTCACTATGCTGGCCTTGGGCTCACTGTAGCTCAGATTGGTCTTGAACTCTCAACAGTCCTCTTGCCTCAGCCTCCCGAGTGCTGGCGTTTCACTTGCTTGAACTGCCCATCCGCAGTACTGCGCTGTGTAGCTGTGCCCTGATTTATCTAATTAAATACTTCTGAGTTATTGAATAAGCCTGTGAGTAAAGAACTACTTTTAAGAAACCAGTTTTTTAGGTGGTCCCCAGTCCTGCCGTTACCAGCAATGCGCGGGGGCCACCGGATTGTCCTCCAGCAGAACCGGGCCCAGGCACCCCCGACGCCCCGGACGCCGGCTTCACGCGCGCGCCCGCGCTGAAGGAAACCAGGAGACCCGCGGGGGAAAGGCAGGGGGCCCTCGTCCGCCCGCGGAGCGCATCCTGCTCCGCCTGGCCCCGAGTGGGCGGGGAGAGGCTGCACGGCCCCGCGTGGAGCTCAGGGACGCGAGGACCACGGTCTTCCCGGAGCATGGGTTACCCAACGTCCGCAGGCTGTGATGGCCGAGTGGTTAAGGCGTTGGACTCGAAATCCAATGGGGTCTCCCCGCGCAGGTTCAAATCCTGCTCACAGCGGTTTGCTGTTTTCCTCTGGTTGTTACATGTTTTTTATTTCCCTTACTCACGTGCAACGGCCAGGATGAGCGGTCGGCGTCCTTCCTTTCTTCCCGCCCCTCCGGCCGCTCCCATCCTAGCAGCCGGTCCATTAGCCTGCAGGACGCCCTCCCGTCTGTCTCAACGTTTGCCAAACCTGGGACCCCGGGCAGGTCCCTGTGGCTACGAGCAGCGGGGGAGACCTTGCTTTCAGAGTCAGAAAACTGCCCGGAAGGATCTTTGGCCCGCGGTGAGCAGAGGCCCGGGTCGCGCCGGGCGTGCAGGTCGGAGGCGGGGGTGGAGGCCGCGGGCGGGCGCGGGGAGCGGGATCCCAGAAGCGCGGGGCGGGGCGGGGCGGGATGCCCGCTGCTGCCCACCCGCCACTGAGAAGATAAATGCTGCGAGGGGCGGGGCCGCCTGCAGACTGAAGACGTCCTCAGGTCTGGCCTCAGCGCAGCTTGGGCTGTGGGCAGTGTCCTACTGAAACCAAGCAGCCAAGGAGCCAAAAAATCAGAGGTGGTCGCGAAAGATGCGTCTTGCGGTGCAGCACGAGGTTCTGGGTTCGAGTCCTGACTCGCTCAATCTGCCAAGTTTTGGCTCTTGTTTGATATTCAGAAACTTTCCTTTGTCTTGTTTTAAATGACCTCGAGATAACAATAGTAAAGTGTAATAAATCAGACACAAGCTTAAGTAGATAATGATTCTCTTATAAGGAAAACCCAAAGTTTAAAGAGCAACGTAAGAGGTCAGTGCTGCGAGGTCTTTTTCAAAAGCTGAGGGTACCAAGAGATGTGGGCGTGGGCAGGGTGCGCTTTTATGTGCGTGCACCACTGCCCACGTGGAATGTGCTCCGCAAACAGGCACCACTGATGATTTAAAAGCAAAATAATTACATTGTGATGCAGTCTGACCATGCAACACTGAACAGTAGCAAAAATGAAACATAACTTCATAGAAAAAACGGTAAGAGAAATTCTTAAGGTCCACTGAAAGAGAATTCAGATATTGAGAGAAGGGGTCTGCGGAAGGCGAGGCGGGAAGGCAACCAGTCAGACACAGGACGCCGGTGGACGGCAGACGGGAAGGAGCAGCGGAGCTCTGCGGTGCGCGGCGGAACGTCAGGCCGAGCAGCCAGACAGAAAAGCTACGAGCTGCGATTCTGTGCCCGTGAACTGTGCAGAAGGACCAGCTCAGGAGCCAGACAGTGTCGGAGGTCTCGGGGCAGTCGCAGAGCTCGTGTTGGAGGTGAGGAAATATTCTGAGATCAGAGCATGTTGGAGAGGATGCACAGGGCTCCGCCAGGCTTCTGTCCCCAGCACGGGACTTCAAACAGTTACAGAACTACAGGACATCGGTCCTTATCAGAAGCCATCTAAGTGTCCTTCGCTGTAACATTGGCAAGTTCTGTTGTCAGCTCCACTCTCACTCACCTACAGGGGTGTACTGTAATCCAAATAATTGTAATTCCTTTTCCCATCCTCCTCGAGGTCAGGAAAGATCATCATCGTAATCCCTTTGAAACATTACTGGAATCCCGGCAAGCTGATTCCACTCTATCACCTCTAATGCAACCCGCATCAAGAATAAAGACACTGAGACATATTTACAGTTAGGGGCAGCCAAGGGATCCTGAGTCTGGTCCAGGTGAGGATTCACAGAACCAAGGCCTCGACCCAAAGCATCACTCAAGGGTTATGAACGCATGAAGAAGGGAGTGGCTGGAGGATGAGTGGGGGTGAGAAGGGTGGGAATTAATTGCACGAGTCTGTGAGATGGGCTTAGCTAGGCCAGAAAGCGCCTCTGCAGTGTGCAGAGAGAAGGGCCTGCATTTAACTGCAGTCGCATTTAAATGTTTAGGAGTTCATTGCTTCAGTTTCTGATGTGTAAACTTTGTGCCCTGGGAAGTCATAGCCTCTCATCTTGAGGCTCGAACCCAGTTATTCCTGGAGCTGCGTGGCTCTGCCATCCCACTGTCTCAACCATTTATGGGAGACACAGGGTGAGGAAACGGGAGACCGTCAGCTGGCTTCAAAGGTTACACATCAGTACCTCAGCTCGCCCTATTTACATTGCTTAGAGCCAATTGAAGGGGAAGGAAATAGCTTAGCCAGCTCTGCACATATCCGTACGCGGGGACGTGGCCTGGTTTAGCTGATGCAGAGAAGACCTTCTGCCTTCAAGGAGAGCCATCCAAACGGTCTTCTGCATGTGTACGCAGCTGCATCACCAGTTCCACACATTTGGGGAACCGTTTTCAGAAGGCAAATTACAGTCTTACTCAGATCCTCCCAACTCTACTTTACAGCAAAGCTTTCCTTGCACACCACACTAATTCTTCTGTTTAACTTTTAAAATGTTGCTGCTACTCCATATCTTCCCATTTTTGTCCTTTTGTGTTTATGATCACCTTCCTCCTTCCCTCTCTCCCTTTCTTTTTCTCCTCCTCCTCTCTTCTTCCTTTGTTCTCTGTCTCTGTCTCTGTCTCTCTCTCTCTCTCTCTCTCTCTCTCTGTCTCTCTCTTCTCTTTCTTTCTTCCTTCTTAGTGGATTTTTTGGATAGGGAGACATGAGGTATACCTTTAATATACCACCTTGGCCTATCCTTGATACACTGTGATTTCCGTCGTGTTGGACACACAGAGGATAAGTAAGGTAGCCTGGTGGGCATGAGGAGGGTGCCAGTACCTGTGTCCCTAGGAAGCCCCTGGGACTCTAGCACCCACCTAGGGTGCAAAAAGCTGGAAAGAGTGTGGTTCCTCACCTAGCAGAGAAACAGCCAGGCATTGCAGACACAGATAGCTTTCCTTGACCCCATAAGAGAGCTGAGGTTGCAGGGTAACCAAACAGTCTAAAACTGAAGGAAAAACAGTTGCACCAAAGCAGAAGTGGGACATAGTAACATTCACATTGCGGGGGGGGGCGAAGATGGGTTCTCCCCTCAAGAGGCTGAGAAAACTTCAAGTAACACTCAGCATCTTGTGAGCTGCTCAAGTCTAAGTGTGGATCAGAAGGAAATTCTAGGATCAAGTACTCAAGCTGAGCTTATGCATTCTTGTAGAAAATATAGAAGAAAAATGGAATTAGCACTGTGCTCCCCTCTGCCAAAAAACTGAGAAATTAGGCCTTAAACAAATGAAAGACTTCTCTGCAGAGAAAATGAAAATATACATACAAGGGAAGATATACTCGCAAAGACATATCTGACCATCATATGTGTCCAAAATGTATGACGAACTCTCAAAACTCAGTAATAAGAAAAATTAAAGATGAGCACGTGTTAGAGCACACACCTTGAACAGTGCGTATGAGTGTTATGTAAACCCAGGAAAGCATGCTTTACTCTCAGAAAATGTGAATTAAACCTCAGCCAAACTCGGACATATCCAGCTGAACGGCTGAAATGTAAAAAGGAGTGGAAAACACCCTGCTCGGCGAGGATGCAGAGGACTCCACACTCCCGGCTGGCGAGAATTGAAGGCGGTTTGGCTGCAGGTTGTCGGGTGTAATGCGAGGTTGTCGGGTGTAATGCGGGACGGCGGTCGGTTGGCTCCTTCCAAAAAGAGGGTGCAGGGCCAGGGCGGAAGGGCCCCTTCCTGGGCCAAATTCGTGTCCCCTGGTTAGACTCAAGTAAGTGCACCCATAAAATAGCAGCCTACACACATGTACCGGGAGTGGGGCTCGAACCCACGCAGACTTGTGTCCATTGGATCTTAAGTCCAACGCCTTAACCACTCGGCCATCCCGGTGACAGCTGGTCTCCTCTCCTTCCTATTTACAATTTTCATCTTTGAAGGATTTTAAGTTAATGCTTGTGAAACCTAAAGCTTAAAAGAAAGCACCTTTAACAAGGGTCGTTTACCCCTAATTTGCGCCACACTCATGCTCCTGTTAGGGGAAGAATCACCCCGACCCCAGCGGCAGCATTAAAATAAAGATTATGACTTTAAGAACAAGAAAGCCGAGGATACAGCGGGGAGGGTCACTCCGCCGGACTCTACTCCGAAAAAAAGCAAATGGGAAGCGGGGTGCGGCCGCCTGGGCCACTCCCAGACCCCAGGAACCGGTTCTGCCGGCTGAATCCAACCCCACCGGAAGGACACTGTTGCCTGCCCGGCCCATGCCCGGCCCAAGGGTGGCCTGTCACCTAGAGGGGCCCCGGAGTCAGCGTGGGGAGCCCTGCACCCGCCCTGGAGGCTGAATCCACGCGGACTTCGATGGCGGCGCTCAGGCCCTCGGTCCGGCCCTGCGGAGGGGGCGGCCCCACGCGGGACCTGCGCAACGGCTTTGTTGATGTTCCTTACTGAGATTCCTTACTGTTATCATAAAATATACTTTTCTAGAGTTTAAACGACGATATGTGACAGCCAAACGGGTCATGGAAAAATGTGTGGAAAATACCTTTATGACCCAAAGCACAGAAAGTAACTTTAAAAAAAAAAAAAAAAGAATCTTTAAAAGCCAAATAGTTTAGCAAAATGCTGATATATTTTGCTCCATCTAAGTCAAAGACATGTTCAAGGAAGGCCACCGTGGAAAAGTAAATAGGAATGACAAAAGTGGAAGACATTGGAAATATTCTTAAGTGACAAGATCTCAATACATAAATAATAAAACATGAAAAGTATCGAGATCATTGGGAAACATGGAAAGACTAGGAACAGGATATTCCTCAAAAAGTCCAGGAAATATTAAACGTATTTTAAATATGTAATATTATTAGCAATTTATAAAATGCAACACAAAGCGAGCTGTTACCCGCCCCCTTGGGACCGGCAGAATCGGAAGGCTGGGCGTGCGCAGGGGTGCAGGCGCGCTGGGTCCTGATGGCTCCGGGATTTACACTCGGGCCAGCACCGTGGGGAAGGGCAGCAGTTTACTGGAGTGAGATCGCCCACGCCCGGTTATGCGGACCTTCGGGCGCCGGTCGTGCAGCACCCCACGCACACCCAGGACCGCGAGGTGCAGACTGTGTGGATGTTAAGGGCAGCCGTGTCTTTGGCCTTTGCAGTAAATAAGGAGGGACGCGCGCGCTCCTGGGCACCTCGTGCAGCCTTGGGGAGGAACGAGACGCGCGCGCCTCAGGACACCGCCTCAAACAGAAACTTGCAAAACATCCTCCTCTGTTCACACTGTCTATTTCTGGCCACTCAGCCCTGCGCAGACGCTGCCTCTGCCTTTGGTCTGTCTCCTTTGGGATCCGCTGGGCGAGGGGCGAACCGCCGCCAGGGTCCCGACCGGCCCAGCTCGGGCAGGTGGGAGGGTGTGTGCGATCCGGTCGCGAATACACAAACAGGTAAGCGGAGGGCTACGGTTAAGGTTGGCTTTTAACTGTTATACAGAAGTAAAGGAGCAGGTAGGCGGCTGTTTCCGTAGTGTAGTGGTTATCACGTTCGCCTAACACGCGAAAGGTCCCCGGTTCGAAACCGGGCGGAAACAGAAGTTGAGCTCTCTTTTGTGACTTTAGTGTGAATCCCTTCTGCATTTCAGCCTTCTCTCACAGCAGCTTTCCTTGGCAACCCGAACAACCTGGAGGAGGGGATGGAGACCTAGCTTGTCCCCAGCGGGCCACGGAAAACAGAAACAGACCAGGCACCATTATTAAGCCTGGGCCTCTTACTCTGAGAAAATGTGGGGAGCTGGGCTTGGGGCAGTGCAGGTGTTGGGGCGCAATCAGCGCAGGAACACATTTCTAAAATAGCAAACTTACAGACATTTCATGATAAATTAGAAGTCTCTGACCAAGTTCCTGTTCTTTCTGCTGAATTGAATTGACCTTGCTGGCCTCTGCAGCCCAGCTGAGCGCTGAGTCAGAGTAATTCTCTGCACCTTAAGGCGCCCTGGACTAATACCAGGGCCCCCTCCCTTATGCTAATGCCCTTAACTCTGCTCACTGTGTCCCTCCCCTTGTTCCCAGCGTGTTTCTGTATTATGATAAACAATCCCTTGGTTTCAAGACCAGCCTGCCTGTCACTATAGGACTCAATGTGTGTAACCAATTATGTAACGTTTAGTCACTTGCTTTGTACCTCCCACTTGTAAATTCTATATGAACTAAACTCTTCCTAAATTCAGAGTCGTCCCCTTTGGGGAATTCTGTGACAGTCGACAGTCCACTGGCATGAAGTCTGCTGGAGTAAAGATTAAAGGCTGCCTTCTTACCTCCTTGGTGTGAACAGTCTTCCTTTGGGTTTGGTTTGGCTTGGCAATTTTCCCACAATAAAGGTACTGCACTCGGTCTTCCCAAAGGCCTGTGCAGCGCTGGGAAGAGGGCTCCGCACGGAGAGCTCAGGGGTGGATGCCAGGAGAGAGGCTCAGTCCCTGAGGCACAGAACCTGAGCTCCGTCCAGACCGCCAGATGCCAGACGTAGCCCAGTCAGCGGGGTTTTCCAGATAGAGCCAAGAGGATGGTGGAGAGAACAGAGGTGAGAAGAGAAGGAAAGAGAGAAAGAAAGAGAGAAAGAAAGGAAAGAAAGAAAGAAAGAAAGAAAGAAAGAAAGAAAGAAAAGAGAAAGAAAAGAGAGAAAGAAAGAAAGAAAGAAAGAAAGAAAGAAAGAAAGAAAGAAAGAAAAAATTTTTCCCAGAAAAATTGTAGGAGTGAAGCTGCCAATAACCGAATCAAGGAGGAGCTGAGGTGGTGAGGTTATGGGGCCCCGCTCAGCTGTAGCAGGAGGAAGGGAGGGGGTGCACGGGTGAACCTGGAGTCTGGCAGCGCAGTTGACTGCACACACAAATTGTGAATGGCAGTCATGCAAATAAATGAGGTCATCAGGGACGGATCATAGGGAGAAGGTCCCCGGACCACACTCTGAGACAGCCCATCCTAGAGGTGGCCAGTGCAAAGACCTAGATGTGCATGACTGTCACCGAGGTCCTGAGAAGCCGGTGAGGTGAGGGACAGTCAGGACTGCAGTGCTTGAGAGTCAGCGGAAGAAGACGTGGAAAGAGGGACAAGGTGTCTACCACCTGGGGGAGACAGGGAAGGATGGTCGAGGTGTTGAGGTCCTCATTTTGTGTTTGTTCTTTGCCTGTGACAGCTTGCCGAGTGCTCTGCCACCAGCCATACCCCAGAGCTCACTGGCGACCTGGACCAGACGACTCCATGCCATGGTGATGACAAAATGCTGGAGGTTTTGAAGGACAGGAGAGCCCACGGCTAGGAAACCTGGTAACTCTTTAGAGATTGTTAAATGCAGTCATCGGAGAAATGGGGCATTAGCTAGAGGAAGCTGCGACATCAAGAGCAGCTTTTTAAAGACAGGGTCGCGTGGCACACTTGTGTGTTCGTGGCAGCTGGCACACATCTGCCAAAGGCAAACTGTTCTTCAGTCAAGTGCAATTCCTCACACTCCCTTGAGGAGGAGGATTGTTTTTGAGAACTCTGTGATAGCAACTTTTCACCTGTATGTTTTAATTCCATGTTCCTCTTACATTTTACCTTTTCAGGACAAAGAGATGCAAAGGCTGGTCCTGGAACAGCTATGCTTGAATGTCACACAGAGCCAGGGCTCAGTGACCTGCTCACTGCCCTCCCCCAGCACCACCTCACAGACACTGTCCCCCTCCTGCTGCCTGTCACAGTAATGGTGGCTCCGGGAAAGTGGCGCTGTTTCCTGGCAGGGAACACTGACCTTCCACCTCGAGTCGCAGGAAACAGGACCAGAGTGCTCGAAGGCAGTCCACACAATGGAGGTCACGCGAGAGGAGAGCTGCAAACCAGTCCTCAGTAAACACCTGTGCCTCTGAAACTCAAGTATTGAGATACAGTGTACTTGTGGACTTTCAGGGGGAAGTGGAACCCTAAAAGCAGAGACAAGTTGGGAGGGGGAGGAGGGTTCTTCCGGTGTCGTGGTCCTACCTCTAACCTGAGCACACGGCGGAGAACTGCACCACCTTAACCACCTTGCTGACCGCTGGGCTCCTCACTTTTACCCACTCTGTGCTTCACGGGAAGGACCTGGGCAGGCTCAAGACCCACCATGGAGGAAGTGGCCCTTCAGGATGTGCCTGGGAACTTTACTTGGAGGAGAGGGCTTTGCTGGGTCCATTCCCAAAAAAGCTCAAGAGACATCATGTCAGAAACACTGAAGAACCTGGACCGACCAGCAAACTGAGCATGGGAGCTAATGCCGGAGAAGAAAGCTTAAGAAGTGACAATGTAGAGAAACAGACAAATACAAATTATGGAACCAAGGTAGAGAAATAGTCCTTTGGACAGCAGCCCCTAGAGCTGGCATGAAAATGCTTGGCACCAGCCAGCTGAAAGCTTTCACGTGCAAATCCCCGACTGGTCATTTTCAGTATATGTGTCCCGTCAGCTCTGATGGTGCGCTTGAATGATGCATCAGGCATCTGAGGTGAAGTTGTCAGCCTGTAATGAACATGGGATGATTTCCAACCTGCAGTGATTTCCAGTCCTTCCCAGAGCAGGCAATAAGCAGCCCCGGAAGGAAACCCTATGAATATAAGCAAGGTGGGAAATTCTACTCCAACTGCAGAGAAGGAACTCACATTGGAGAGAAGCCCTTTGTGTCTAGGAAGATGCTGAAGCCTATGCAGGGAAGCAGTGTGGGAAAGCTTTCAGCATGCACAGTCATTGTAAAATACATGATAGAGACCATCTCTGAGTGTTTAAGGAGTGTGAGAAAGCTTTCGTCCATGACAGCAATTATAAAACACACGAAAAAATTCACACTGGGGAGAAACTCTATGTGGGTCAGCACTGTGGGAAAGCCTTCAGCAGAACGATGTTGGGAACCATGAATTCACAGTGGCTAATGTTGCATCCTTCCCTAAGGGATAGATGGAGGCTTGGGACTGTGCTGTCACTCGTTTGAGACTTCCCCACTAACGCTTGAGATGGCCACCCTCTCCCACCCACTGAGACTAAACTAACACTACTAAGATGAACAAGAACATTCCAGAGCAAGGTCCTTCTTAGCATAAGATCACGTCCACTTGAATCCTCCCAGGACTGTCTGTGTCACTGACCTCTGAATCTTCTGCCAACCTGGAATCTTCTGCCAGCCTTCCTAGCACTGTAGACACCAAGGCATTGCACACACACAATAAACAGTACTTTGGAGTCTCTGGATCTTTGCCCATCCTGAGGCATTGGCCTCCTGGCTCCTCATCATGCATTACTAAATTTGTCTCTGTTTCTTATTTTATCCTCATACAGGCAGCTGGGGATCTTGGCCAAGTCCCTACTGTAAACCCAAAAATCGAGTTCAGTCGTCTGAGTATTGTAATCTTCTACTTTTCCTCTCAATCCAAAAAGTTATATTTGAAATCCCATTGAGACGTTATTGGAATTCCAGGCAGTCAATTCCAATCTACCATCAGCAACGCAACCCACAGCGAGAGTAAAAACTCCAAGACATATTCCAAGTTAAGGGCAGCCAGGGGGACCCAAGTCCATTTCCCAGGACATGTGGACAAAGGCCTCGATCCTAGGCCTCTCCCAGCATTTATTCTCTTGTGAAGAAAGGGGGAGGGTGTCTCTCAGGGATGAGTGATAGTGAGGATGCCAGGGATTGTTGAGTAACGAGCTGGCAGGCCAGGTGCAAGGATGGCATCTCTGTAATTTGCAGAGATAAAGACATGCAGAAGATCAATTTACTTAACCTGATTAAGGTAGCAGGGGAATTGTTTTGGGGGACTGTTGCTTCGGTTTTTGATATGCAAACTCTTGTACCCAGGGGAGTCATCTTGAGGCTCCTTTCCCAGTTGACATTCCTGAAGCTATCTGCTATGCATCTCACCAGCTCAATCCTGTAAGTGGAGAGCACCATGCAAGGATGTCTAATGGCTATAGATTTTGCACATTAGCACCTCAGCTAGCCTTATTTGCAATGCTTAGAGCCAGCTGAAGAGAGAAGGAAATACCCTAGCCAGCCTCTCACATATCAGTATAGGGAAATGAGTCCCCAAGTAATCAAATTCACAGTAATTGTTTTTTTTTTTTTTTTTTTTTTTTTTTTTTTTTTTTTTTTTGGTCTTTTTTCTTTTTATCGGTACCAGGGATCGTGCTTTCAAGGCAGGTGCTTATGCAGCTGAGCTAAATCCCCAGCCCCACAGTAATTGTTTTGAATCCAAAGGGAGACACTGGAGTTGTCTCCCACAGGTCTCCATAGAATGAATCACTGTTAGAGACATAACAGTACTCACCCTAGAGCAAAACCATATGTATGTAAGCAGTGTGGCAAAGCGTTCACACACAAGGCTGTTGTGAAAAATGTGAAAGAACTCACACTAGAGAGAAATGCTATGTATACAAGCAATGTGGGAAAGCCTCAGAATTCACCTCTACTGTCAAACCCATGAAAACTATCACACTGCAGAGAAACCCTATGTGTGTAAGCACTGTGGGAAATTTTAACTGCAAACAGCACTTATAAAATACATGAAAGAAAGCTGGGCATGGTGGTGCACACCTATAACCTCAGCACTCAGGAGGCTGAGCCAGGAGGATCATTGCAAGTTCAACACCAGCCTGGCCTACAGAGTGAGCTCAAGGCCAGCCTGGACTGCATAGTGAAACCTTGTCTCAAAAATACAAAAAAGAAATAAAAAACAAATACACAAAAAGAACTCACATTGGGGAGAAGCTCTGTTCAGAAGCAGTGTGGAAAAGCATTTACCACTCAAAGCTGTTATCAAACCCATGAAAAAACTCATTGGCAAGAATCTTATGTTTGCAAACAACTGGGTGTTGGAGAACACTACAAAGTGGCTTTGAGCAGGATTTAAAATGAACTTATTGGCTTTCTGTGTTTATCTATGAGTCTGTCCTCAGCTTGGCCCCTTGCCTGGTGACAGGAGCTGATTCATAGTAAAGAACCTCTATGAATCACTGGTCCTGGCTGAGGCCTGTGATGCCAGAGATGCCTCCAAAGGCGAGGTAAGGCCACCGCTGAGGACAGCTGGCTCCAACTCCAGTTAAGTAGATAGAGACTGCCCCTGCAGGCATCTCACTCCTGCAGTCTCATTCGGCCCATAAATGTCATTATGGAGCTAAGACAGTTCTCCTACATTGGGATAATGTATTACTTGAGGAAGTCCCAAGGTCCTTCTCAGTCCCCACGCCTTCCTCAGTCTCCACACTCTTTGTTTGGACCTAATAAATGGAAGTGGTCCAGGAAGCTCTTTGTCTTAGTCCTCTTGATAGCCAAGAGTAAACAGTTCTGCAAGAGGCTTTCCATCCTCCTGAGCCCTGAAATCATATGACTTGTCTCATTTAGTTAAGCCTTCACCATACACTTGTTTGGGAGATTGGGGATCTCGGTCAGACCCCGGTAATTGGGAAGGCTTTCACTTGTTGCAAGTCACTTTGTATTCATGACCAAATTCATACTGGAGAGAAACCCTATGTATGTAAGCAATGTGGGAAAGCATGTCCTTGTCACAATTCATTTTATAAACACCATTGAATACACACTTTGTAGAAATTCTATGGCTGTAAAAGCTTTCACCAGTCACAGTGACTTTCAAAAACATAAAAGAATTTGAGACTAGGGGGTTAGCTCAGTGGCACAAGTGCCTGCCTGGCAAGCACTAGGTTTGGAGTTTGATCCTTGGTACTAAAAGAAAAGAAAAGAATTCACAGCAGGGCATGGTGGTGCACTCTAGTAATCCCAGTACTCAGGAGGCTGAGGCAGGAGGATTGCCTCAAGTTTGAGGCTAGCCTGGTCTACACAGTAAGTTCAGGGCCAGCCTGAATTGCATAGTGAAACCCTGTCTCAAAAAGCCTAAATAAATAAATAAAAAGATTTCACTGTGGAAAGAAACCCTATGTATATTAGAAATGTAGGAAAGCATTCAGCATACACAGGTATTGTCAAATACATGAAAGAAATCATGCTGATGAACAACCTCATGTATGTAAGTAATATGGAAAAACCTTCAATCATTCCAATTATCATGACAGGTATTAAAAAGTCACAGGTAAATTAACCATAAATATGAATGAAACACTGAGAGGAAAGGACACACAGAGGCAAAAAAAAAAAAAGCCCTTTATCAGGAGTAAGGAAAATCTTCAGCAGACACAGCTATTAACACATACATGGAAGAATTCACAGTGGAGAAAATCTGAACATATCGAGGCATCTGAAAAGGTTATGTTTTTCCAATGCATTCAAATACATCAACGAATTCACCTGGCAGAGAAGCGATGTGCATGCAGTCATAGAAGAAGACCCTCCAGTTCTTCCAGTTTCCTTGAAATACGTGAAGGAACTCACACTGGAGAGAAGCACCATGCAGAAAGCATGAGAAAGCTTTTGGGCTTCCCATGACCTCAGAAGACATGAGCGAACTCACACGCAGGTGAGCGTAAGTGGTGGAGAAATCTTCATTCACGTGTGACTCTTAAGCAGACACTGCATTGTGGAAAAAACTATGCCAGTGTGTATCGTGGGGACACCTCCAGCCTTAACCATTTACTCCATTAGTATGTGTATTTTGTGGGGACACCTCCAAGCATTTGGGTTTATTCATATTGCAAAGGAACACTGTATAGTGAGAACCAGCTCTGTACAGGCTGTGCACAGTAATAAAGCAGACTGGATCAAAGCCCAGGGAGTTTGCTCAGGCACAAGGCCTACCATCGAAACATTTTGAACATTTCCACGTAGCACAAACTCATACAGGTAATATGAAAATGTGATGTCAATTATTTCTGTGTAGAATTCTGCAGAAAGCATACAACTGAAGGATAAATGTCATGTGTTCATCTGTAACTCGCTTTTAAAGAAGGTGGCAGAAGAATGTACTTGCAAGTTATATATATATCAGGGATCAAATTCATGACCTCCTTCCTACCACGCAGGGCTTAGCCTCTGAGCTAAATCCCCGGCCAGTGGTGCTGATATTAAAGTGGGAGGGCAAGCAAGGTAATTGCAAAGGAGGCAGCAATGTTCAGAGATGCGACCCCAGGACATTTACTGATCCCCAACAATCCCTACTTGCTAAAACAGAGATCTGTGAACTCCCGTCCTCAAGCGGGGTCCCGACACCCCAAAGGCATGTGAAATGGGGACACTTTTCCAGGGCCAGGGATGCGGCTCACGGGCACAGGACCTGCAGGGCCCGCGCGAGGCCCCGAGTTCGATTTTCAAAGACCCCCTTCCCGCTGGGGTCACTTTCTCCGTGCCCCAGTCCGAGTAACTCCGGCTCCCCGGGCCCCCAGGCCCCGGGAGGAGCGGAGCCTTGCGGCCCTCCTGCTCACAAAGCGGGGCTGCCCCTCGCGGCCTGTGCGCCGCGCACCCTGAGGGCCCCCGGAACGCGGCTCCCCTGCCCCGCTCTGGGCGAGCGCGCGGTGCCCGGGGAAGTCGAGAATCGCGGGTTCGCGCACCGGGCGGGCTCGGAGCGGAGGAGCTGTCGGGTGCGGGATCGGACTGCGGAGGTTCGGTGCCCGCGGTCTCTGGGGCGCCCACACCCGCTGTGGGCAGCAGGCGGAGCTGCTCGGGGGGCCCAAGGGACCGGACGGCAGTGCGCATCCGCGGCACCCCGCCCCCGGGTCACCCCGCTGCTTCTCCACCCAGGGCCGGACCGCCGGGAGAGCACTCTGCGCCGCTGGGCCCCGGGGGCACGCGGGTCCCGGGGGTTCCAGGCCGCCCCTCGGCTGGGCTCCAGGTCCGCGGACACACGCGCCGCAGGGGCGCCCACCTCGTCCCTCTCTCGCCCTTACTGCACGAGGGCGTAGACATAACCCGCGCGCCCAGCTGCGCCCTCGCAGGACTCCGGACTGACTGCTTCTTCAGGGCCCACCAGGACTGCGCTGATTTCCAGCCCAAGGCGGTGGGTGCGGGCTCCCCCCCCCCCCGCCCGTGCCTTGTCCTTCCGGAGCCGGGGCCCAGCTCCTGCAGCCTTGTCCGGGGGTGGGGCTTCTATGCCCTCTGGCCTTCCTGAGGGGTCAGTCACACCCAGCGCTTTTCACACTCGAGGGTCCCAGGAGCAGGTCTAGGGTAGGGAGCTGGGGTTTCTGTTCTGGGCAGAGGCCTGTCTGTGCCTTCACTTGGTGGGGGGCATGAATAAGAGCTGGTTCTGGCTGGGTGAGGCGGCACACGCCTGCAATCCCAACACTGGGGAGGCTAGGCAGGAGGGTCACTTTGAGCTTCAGGCCAGCCTGAGTGGCAAAGTTAAAAGGCCAGCCTGCACTGTATAGCGAGACCTGTCTTTAAAAAAAAAAAAATAGTTGATCACTTTGATTCATTCCGTGAACCCTTATAAACGTGTTCTGTGTGTCCGGTGCTTACTAAACACTGGGATTATATTTGAGAACAAAACAGAAAAAAATGTCACTTCTCTTTCTAGAGGGAAGATTAGAGAATTTGTTTAAATACAGCATTTATAAGATATTAGATCATGTGATAACAAATGCTAAGAGAAGTATTGTCAGGGATGGACGTCAGGGTCGTTTGATCTCCTGTCTCTAAAGAAAGAATACTAGTGAGTGAACAAAACTCTGAAGGAAAAGAATCAGTCCAGGGGAGCCCTTCAGACGGAAGAAACAGTGCCCCAATATGGAGTGTGAATGTGGAGTGTCCCCAAGTGCTAGAACAACCGCGGATAAGGTTACTCCACTGCAGTAAAAGGAATGGAGACCTTGGCAGGACGAAAGACTCTGGAACACATAACCTGTCCCAGCGAGAGCCCCGTCATTCATTTTGTTCAGTAAGTAAAAGCTGTGCTAGAAACCATTTCCTGTATGGCCCGTACGGGGATCGAACCCGCGACCTTGGCGTTATTAGCACCACGCTCTAACCAACTGAGCTAACCGGCCACACGGTAAACTATCTCTATTCTAATGTAAAAAAAGTCGATCACACTCTCGTGTTGGTCTACAATAAGTTGTTTCTAAAGGATTCATGAGTCGCTTTCACCCTCACTTCCCCGCCCTCCTGTTCCCACGCGGCGTGGAAGGCGCGCCCGCCCGGAGCCCGAGGGATCAAGTCCTCGCGTGGAGCGGCTTCCTGCGTCCACAGGAGCCGGACGGGAGGAGTAGATGGCGTCCTACTCCCACCGACTGACAGATGGGCTTCGGGCCGCACCAGCATCCGGAAGCCGAGAGTAACCACCAAGAGGACCCGAGCCCAGGCACCTGGGAGTCAGCAGGGAAACAAGTTCGCATGTGAGCCTGTGGAGGGCGCAGGATAAACAGGAGAAATGCAATCTCAACGATGCAGGAGTATATCGATTATCTGCATGGACAGGGCTTAGTAAGCGCAGTGGGTGAAGTGCACAGCTGGTGGAGAAAGAGGGCCCAGCCCTGCCACCGAGTAGTTTTCACACAAGCACTCGGAGCTCTCCCTTCTGGCTCACTCTGTTTTGGGTACAGGCCAGGGAAGGGAGGTCAGTTTAGGAGTGGCGCAGTGGAATACATACACAGAACACTAACAATGCGACAGATATTGTATATTTTCCATGCATGCATGCATACTTCATGTACATGCATGTGCAGAACAAAGCTGCAGGAAACTCCTGTGAGCCCTCAGCCAGCGGGGCACACTCTGGACCCAGCACCTCACAACCCCGACACACACCCCACCTGCACCTGCTTCCCCTCCAGGCCTTCCCGTCAAGGGCCAGGCTGTTGGCCTCTTGGAGTGGGTCCCAAGGCCTCCTGTGTGAGTCCTGATTCCTTTCTTTTCAGGTCACTGGCTTGCACTAAAAAGGTGCAAATTAGATAAGGAACAGAGGGCCATGGGTCTTGACATTTTCAACACTCTGACCATGGGAGAGTTTCTGAACAGACAATCAGAGATGCCACTGAGGCAGAGGAGCCTGGGGGACACTAGGTTACTGGAGAAACAGCCGCTACAAGGTGAAGGGCACAAGGTGAGTGGGCGCTGAGCATCTGGAAGGGGCTGGACAGGAGTGGAGCTGAGGGACTAGGAGGGCCAGTGGAGCTGCTAGGCAGGGTTGCAGCCCAGGACAGACATGGGGTGCTGATGCCAGTGTCTTGTCTCGCTGTCACGATTCCTATAGACGCCTGACCTTCCAAGCGTGGGAAGAAACTTGAGCCTCTGATGCCGCCCAGGCTGAGCTGCAGCCGGGATGGATCGGGCTGGGATAAAAGTACCAGAGCCGCAGGGAACTGTACACAGCAGCGGCATGGCCCCAGTCTTTGGGCTGCACATCCTGCTCCTGGCCTGGCTCTGCAGGCTCCCAGCTCAGGTGGTGCTGGGGCTATGGCCCACAGGGTCCTGGCCTGGCCTGACCAGCTCTGCCCCTGCCCACCCTTCGACCCTGCTTCTCCGGCGCCTGGGTGAACGCGTGCAAAGGCTTCGGGGCAGCGCAGGGCCGGACCCAGGCCCCAGGGCTGGGTGGCTGCAGCAGCCACTGGACCCCTTCAACTCCTCGGATGACCGCACCTTCCTGCAGGTGAGGCCTCTGACTCCCTCGCCCTCCCTGCACCTGGTGTCTGCCTGTCTGGAGTCCCCGTCCCCTCCACTGCTTGGCCCGCCCTCACTCTCCTCGATGTCCTGTGTCCCCCCCTGGTCCCTGGCTCTCCCAGGCCTCCTTGCCCTTCCTCGCCTGCCCTTCCAATCACCTGAGCCTGCCACCAGGCTGCACACTAAAGCAGTGAGAATGCAGGCACTGAAGGAAGTCAGAAGTCTCCCCTGGATAAAAGAGCTTACTACCTTTTGTGCCCACTGTGGACACCCGAGTCTTCCCACCGCACCTGGCCCTAAAATTCCCCAGCTGTCAACCACCTCCCTCAACCTGGAACTGCAGAATGAAGACACAGATCCAGAAGACCTACCTTTGGGGGAGAGCCTCAAAGGAGAGGAACACACACACACTTACACAAGCCACCCAACTGGGCGAGCCTGGGCACAGGGGACAGGGAGTGACCTCTACTGACCAGCCTCCTCCCCTCCATCTGCAGCGGTACTGGGTGAATGACCGCCACTGGGCAGGCGGGGACGCCCCTGTCTTCCTGCACCTGGGGGGTGAGGGCAGTCTGGGCCCTGGTTCTGTGATGACAGGTAAGGGTTAGGGAGAGGGGCCAACTGCGTGTGCACTCTGGGACCTGAAGGGGCCTGTACCCAGCTCACCCCGTGCCCTCCACAGGGCACCCCGAAGCTCTGGCCCCGGCCTTGGGTGCCCTGGTGATTAGCCTGGAACACCGGTTCTATGGCCTCAGCGTACCTGCTGGGGGCCTGGGCCTGGCCCAGCTCCGCTACCTGTCCAGCCGCCACGCGTGAGTGTACAGCCAGCTCTGTGCTTGTGCCTCTCACCACTGCCCACGCGTTCTCTTCACCCTCTTCTGTGTCTGGCCACACCTGTGTCCCCACCAGCTGGGCCGGCTGCTAGCTAGTTCACGGGCTGGCTCTCAGTGCGGCCATCCCGAAGTCAAAAGGCCGGCTGGCCTGGGGCGGGGGGGGGGGGCTCTCTGAGCCTCTGTCCTACGCCGGGGGTCTCCACTCCCAGGCCTCCGGCTCCCCACCTGCGACGCCCCCTCCTGTCCCTTCCTCCTCTCCCCCTTGCCCTCCTTCTCCTGTTGACCTCCAACTCCCTGTATTTGTGAAGTTTTCACCACTGTTCTTTCCGGAGGGAGGAAGGGAGGCCGGTCTTCGTGAGCTTCCGAGGTGCGGCTGAGGCTGCGCGGGGACCCGCACGTCCTTCGCGCCTCGATGACCATCCCGTCCCGCTGGCCCAGGCTGGCGGACGCGGCTTCAGCCCGCCTGGCGCTATCGCGCCTCCTCAACGTGAGCTCCGCCAGCGCTTGGGTCTGCTTCGGGGGCTCCTACGCCGGCGCTTTGGCCTCCTGGGCCCGGCTGAAGGTGCGGGGCGCCCCGGACGGGCGGGCGGGAGTGGGTTCGGGCGGTATCCCCGCCCAGGAGACGTCACCCGCCCGCCGCCTCCAGCTCCCGCACCTCTTCGCCGCCGCCGTGGCCTCCTCCGCCCCGGTGCGGGCCGTGCTGGACTTCGCCGAGTACAACGCGGTAGGCGCGGGCCGGGCCAGGCGGGGTGGGGAAGGGCAGGACAGGGCCCCTGCACCCCTGACCTTCCCCTAACCCAGGTGGTGTCGCGGGGCCTGGCGAGCGCGGCAGTCGGCGGGTCGCCCGAGGTAGGTAGTGGCGCTCACCAGGGGACGAGGGAGCCGGGCGCAGAGGACGAGCAGACGAAAACCTCGGCTTTAGGACTACTGATGCGCAGATCGGATTGCAGAGACGCTTCTTATATAGCGCGAGCTGACGGGCGGGGAAGGGGCGGGGACTTGGGCTGGGGGAGGAGCCTGGCGAGGTGGGCCTGGGGCAGATGCGCGGACCACGCGGGTCCAGAGTGGGGCCTCGGGCTCCGGGAGGAGCCTTGATGGGCGGGGCCTAGGACAGAAGCGTAGACGGGGCGGGGCCCGGGCCAGGTCCTGGGGCAGAGGCAAGACTAGGCGGAGGGGGGAATGGGCGGGACCTCCGGCTAGGGGAGGAGCCAGGTGGGGCGGGGCAGAGACGGGGACGGGGCGGGGCCTCGCCACCTGGAGGCGGGGGCACGTGGGCGGGGCCGGAGACAGCACAGTGCAGGCGGGGAGGGGCGAGCGGGGCGGGGCGGGGCGGAGGCAGAGCCCTGAGTTTTGGAGGAGGGTGGGGTACCGGGTGCGCACAACCCCCTGACACCCGCGCCGGCAGTGTCGGGCTGCGGTGTCCTCGGCCTTCGCGCAGGTGGAGTGGCGGCTGCGCATGGGCGGGGCGGCGCGATCGACACTGCGCACGGAGCTGGGCGCCTGCGGGTCCCTGTCCCGCGCCGAGGACCGGGCAGAGCTCCTGGAGGCGCTGCAGGCCTTGGTCGGGGGCGCAGTGCAATACGACGGTCAGACGGGGGCGCCGCTCAGCGTGCGCCAGCTCTGCGGACTTCTGCTGGAGGGCGCGCGCAACGGCAGCCACCCAGAGGCCTACTTCGGGCTGCGACTCGCAGTGCAGGTGAGCACCCTGCACCCGCGCACGCACACACACGCTCCACAAGCACCCGCATGCACGACCAGGGCTCCTGCTCCACTTCCTCCCCTGAGTGAGTTTAGGTGAGCACTAGCCCTTCTGAGTCTGTTTTGCCATCTGTAAAATGGACACAACGCCCTCAGGGGTGAGGTTCTTGTCAAAACTATGCCAAACTTAGACCTTCAGATTGTTACCTAGGCTGCCTTTCCTGTCTGTCCTCTCTTCTGAGCTGACAGCACTGCCCACGCACAGCAAAAACTCCCTTGGTAGTTAAAGAATAAATGAAAAAAATGCAGCCCAGGAACAGCGTTTACTCAGGGGCCAGTGCAGCCTTTGAGCACGTGGCCACAATTCAGCTGCCACTTTCCGGCCCGACCTAGACTATGGATGGTTAGAGACCCTGCCCCTGTTACTTCACTTGATTCCCAAGAGATAGAGGCCAACAGTGCCCCAAAACCGAAGAGCAAATGGATCATCCCCAGCCCCTGGGCTCACAGGTGACAAGGTTCCCCCCCTGCCTGCCCACTGACTGCACCTCCAGCGGATGGGGACAGGGCCTGGGGCCCATCTCCCTGGGTTTGAGGAGTGAGTGCGCTGCTTCTCGTTCCCAGATTGTCCTGCACAGCCTGGGACAGCGGTGTCTCAGTGCCTCCCGAGCACAGACTGTGGCACAGTTGAAAGACACGGAGCCCCAAGCGTCCGGCTTGGGTGACCGGCAGTGGTTGTACCAGACGTGTACCGAGTTTGGTTTCTGTGAGTGACCAGCCTTGCCCCCTCCCCCCCAGGGAGGACACTTGACAGGTGGCCTAGATGCCTTTTCATTGCTCGGGACAACGACCCTGACTCCCTGTCCTGTGTAACCCACACATGCTGGGATGGCAAGTGTGGGCAGCCTTGAGTGTGCTCCCATGAGTGTGCTTGCACGAAGGCCTCCTGTGGTCCTCCAGGCACTTCTGCACTGGCTCCCCTCATCCTCGTGGTCTGTCCCCCAGAGTCCTGACCCTTGGTCGGGGACAACCTCCCGTCCACCCCACCCCTTCCGTTCCTTTCCTCTGCCTCCTCCTTAATCTCAGGGTCACCTCTCCCACAAGATTGCCCTTCCGCACAGCACCCACAGATCACCTTGCACTTTCTCTGCTCAGAACACTCTCTCACCTTCTCAAGGACCCGGGGTAGGGCAACCAGATAAATGCGGATGCACAGTTCAATTTGAATTTCAAAACACCGATAATGTTAGTATAAAGCTGTCCCCAATGCTGTGCGTGTTCAGCGTGGCCTGTCTGTCTGGATGTAGTCTCCCATTTGTCTGCTAACTGTGGCCATCCCACCCAAAGTTAAGCTCACAGTCCTTTCCGTTTCTCTGGGTGCTGTGAGGAGGGGGAGAATGTGTTCCCATTCTGGCTCCGTTTCCTACCCACATGGTCTGAGCAACCTTGGAGTGAGACCCCCTCAGCCCGGTGCCTGGGTTTCCGCACCTGAAAATGGAAACAGAACAGGAACACCACCACCACCACCACCACCCCCGCCGGGCCATCTAGGGATTAGAGGCGGGAACAGATGCAGCCTGTTAGGAGTGACTTGGGGCACACATTAAGCGCTGCCTGAGTTCAAGGGACGCTGCCCACATGGGCACTGTGCTCCAGTGAGTCACCTTCCACTGTCATGCCACAGTCTGCTCCTCTTCGCCACAGATCCCCAGGCCCCAAACCTCCCATCATCCTGCAGGTCCCAGGTGGTGGCAGTGGGCTTTGCTCTCACACACCACCAGGCCTATTGACTCCCTTTCCAATTTCACTTGGCATGTGGCCGCGGAGCCTGTGACTTCTGGCAGCCACTTTGTACCAGGCCTGTGCACACCATCAGGGCTCTGTCCTGGTGAAGGAGTTGTGAGGGTGGGGCCAGGTTCCCACCGACAGCACTTCTCACTCCAGATGCTGCCCTCCTGCCCCTGCACCTTTGCACATCCTGTTCCTCTGTCTGTGATATGCTGTCTTCCCACTGCTAGCTTGGATCTCATAATTCTGCCCTTGAGCCCATCTCATTCTCTTGGGGCCCCCCACACCCTGGCCTGCATTTATCATAGCCTGTGCCCCAGGCAGGCTCTCTCAGAAAGTCAGGGTCTCTTTGACAACACTGTGAGATCATTAAGCATATCACCAGGGAGGACAGCAGGGGACTGAGTCCTGCGTCCTTACTCAGGCATGTCCCTCCACAGATGTCACCTGTGAGAATGCTGAGTGTCCTTTCCCCCAGTTCCCAGCACTGCCATCGCACCTAGAGCTGTGCGAGCAGGTGTTTGGGCTCTCGGCTTCATCTGTAGCCCGGGCTGTGACCCAGACGAACTCCTATTATGGAGGCCAGGCCCCAGGAGCCACTCGAGTGCTGTTTGTCAATGGTGAGCGCTGCCCCAAGAGAACAGGCTGCAGGCTTTTCCCCATCCCGACCCGGTCCAACTCACATCCCGCCTGCAGGAGACATTGACCCCTGGCACATGCTGAGCGTCACACAGGCCTCGGGCGGGTCAAAGGCAGCCCTTCTCATCCCCGGGGCCTCCCACTGCGCAGACATGGCCCCCGAGAGGCCCTCGGACCCCACCAGCCTGCGCTCGGGGCGCCAGGTGAGTGAGGAGAGGCCCTGGTGCCACCCGCTTTCTGGTCTTCACTCCCCACTCGGGGCTCACTCGGCACTGTCCTCGCTCCACAGAGCATCTTGCACCAGCTGCAAACCTGGCTCGGGCAGGTGAAGGAGGAAGGCCAGCTGGGGCGTCCAGCCTGAGCCTTCCCCGGACCCCTTCTTCATGTGAAGGATGAAGGAAGCCCCTTGTTGAAGGAGAACCCCAGGGCCCGGGGCTCAGCCCCTAACCTGCACATACCCTGCTTGTGTGCAGCCCCCTGGCTCCAAGTAAAGCTGCCTTGTGGAAAAGACAGCATGGACACTCGTGGCCACTGAGTATGGGACACTGGGGCTTTCCATGCTGAGTGTCCAGGGCACGTGACTGCTGGCACTGGCACCCTCGCCAGTGACTGCCTCCCGGACTCCATGCTCAGCTGTCGGCTGGGCACCTCTGGGTGATGCTTCGGCCTCAGGCCTGGCCTGGCCCGGCCCACTCCTCACTGTCTGCAGCCTCTTCCTTTTGGCTTTAGTTTTTCTCTTGACCAGCTGCCCTGTCATTATTTGTCTTTCCTGGCCTGTTGTTTCTCTGTGCATGGTCCTTTATGTCTCTGCCTGAGTGCACATCTCTGCAAAGCTAGTCTCCTCCCCTCCCCCTCTCCACGCTCTTCCAGCCCCCCCCCCTTTCCCAGCTTGCTCTGCCCCAGGGTCCCCACTACCCGCGGTTTCTTTTTTTTTTTTTCTTTTTTTCTTTTTTTACGTTGTTTCCTGCATGGTTTATCTCCTCAGTCACTGCCCAAAGGACTCTGACAAGTTGTAGGAATATGCAGGTGCAGACATAAGGTCCAGCTTCTTCTCCACGTTGTAGAAAGGGACTGTACATCATGAGGCAGAGCCCTATGCCTGGGGTTTCTGACTCCTACTTTTTTCTCCTGGCAACCCTCACTCCCTCTTTCCCTCCGTCTGTTTCCCTCCCTTGGTACCTCCTGGCCTTTCTGCTGTCTTCTCATTCTTTTTGCTCATTCTGTCATTTCCGAGTGGCTGTAGCCGGGCACCACAGCTGGCAGACTTCGGCACAGATGTTCCTGGCCATGCTGCAGTGCCAGGGTGTCTGAAAATGAGGGTCTGTGCCTGGCAGGGACCACACGGTGGCCAGGGCTGGGGAGTAGGTGGACTCCCGTTGAGAGTGGAGCCTGGAGGGCCACCCCATCAGAACTCGCCCTGGAGGCCATTGTGATGCAGAACTTTGGGGACACAGCACCACCCTGAGGTTCTGAGGTCCTGTCTGTTTTCCTGTCCCTCAGTCTTCTGGCTTCCTCCCAGTGTCACCCACCACCCTTTCCCACAACCAGAGGTCAGCGTCCCGCCAAAGCCTCAGGTAGGGACTCAGCCCAAGGCTTCCTTGGTGGCTCATGGTGGCTGTGCTGCCTCCACAGGCCAGTCCCTGGAGGAGGAAGAGCAGGTCAGGCCAGAATCCAGGAAAAGTAAAGGACAGGGGCTGCAGGGGAAAATGTGACCCTGTTCTTGCTTTTCCCACATTCCAAACCTAAAAGCTTTGTTTGTTTATTTTGTTTTGATGGGTACAAGGAATCAAATTCAGGACCGCACGCTTGCCAGGCAGGCGCTGAGCCACTGAGCTGCATCCTGATTTTCTCTGAGGACAAACAGAGTCCCGCTCACCAGGGCTGGCCTGGACCCCGTCCTTTGACAACAGAGCAGACGGCAGTCAGACTGAGTGGGGACCCTGGCCCCACTTTTCTATTTAGCACCAGCAGCGAGGGCACCCCATGCTGAGAAATGATGAGAAATGAAATGAGTTTGCCCACCCCCACCCCCGCAGGCTTCGCCCGCTTCTCTCCTGCTTTGCCAGGCTCCTCTCTTGCCCTCTGTTGCACAGGTCTTTTCAGCTTCGTTCTGACTGGGCTGGAGTTTGGTGCTAGGCCTGGCATTCTCAGTGTCCCCCCCTGGGCACGGCGGTGCCAGGCGAGGGATGGATCATCCCTGCGTTGGGACCCACTGTGAGGTGGGTTTGGGCCTGAAGTTTGCAGGCAGCTTAGCAACCTCAACTTTTCACCCAGGGCCCGGCTACAGACAGCTCTGCTAGGATGGGAAGCGTCCCTGTGCTTCGCTCTGGCGCTCCTGCTCTTTGCTTGGTCCCGCCCATCCGCTCTGTCCTTGGCAGCCACTGTGGCTCTTCCCAGGAGTCAGAAAGGCTGTGCTGTGCTCAGACCCGCTGCACGGAACTCGAGTGACTCCCACGCATCCCCCAGGGCTATGCGCCCTAAACACTGTGGCTTCCAGCACTCCTCTGAGCTTGCGTCCTGTCCCCTCCCTCTGTCGCCTGCACTCTGCCAGCTTCCCTCATGGCCTTGTTTGGTAGCGAGGTGAAATCTACAGCTGCCTCCCACCTTGCCTTAGCTGTCCCCTCTCCTGAGAGGGCTGTCCCCTCTATAACCTTCTAGTGGCCGCTTTCTCCAGACCACTTAGCCCGACTCAAATGTCACTCTTTCAGAAGCCTGCCAGGACTGCCACCTGCCCTGTCATGTTAGCTATTTTATTTTTTACAAGCACTGTCTGAAATTACCTCTGGCATGTCTCACTCCAGTTTAGCCCCCGCTGCTAGCATGAGAGGGGAGAGGGCAGGGCCCTGGGCAGACTCCCCACGGGACCCTTGCTTCACACTAGCCGGCGCACATCGAAACTTCTCCACGCATTTGTCAGCTTGCTGGGCTGAAGACCTGAAAAAACTAGCAGGACCAGAGAAGCTGGTAAACTGTGGTTTACCTGTTTATGATTTTCATTTACGGGTGATGTCAACAACAGAGAAAATATTTGAGTTAATGAATATAAATGGAGGTAGAAGTGTTTTGTCTGGATGATGCCTGATGTGTCTCATGCAGTTCCCCCTTTTACTGAGTGGAGCTTCTGGCCTGCAAGCCTGGAGGACAGAGTCCAGACACAGGCTTCCCCAGCAGCACGCAGCCGAGGCCAGGGCCTGGCACTAGCCCCCTCAGTGCTCCCTTGGGGCCCAGGCTCACAGAGATGAGCATCAGGGGTCTCTCCAGGTGGCTCTGTGGAGGGCAGCGCTGATGGCGATTTCCCGTGTGGTTGGTTGTCAGCCCCTAGACAGCTGAACCACCGAGGCAGGCCGGCCAGCCCTGAGTACACAGAGAGTCCAAGGTGAGCCCCAAAACCAACTGTTCCAGCTCTGGAAAGGCAAGGGGCCCAGGCCAGCCAGCCAATCAAGTTGCTAGGCATCGGGGCCTAAAATTGCCATCCTGCTCCTGAGTGTATAAATAAAGTGGCTGCAGTGGTACAGGGGTTCCTTCTCTCCCATGGGGAGAGAGGGAGGGCTCCCCCTCGCTTCAGCTTTCATCTATTTTCTTTATTTTCCCAAGCTCTCACTGTCCTTCCCCCCACCAGCACCTAGAGCTGCACTGGCACACAGCAGCACAGGATCTATGTTAACTTCCTAGCAAGCCCCCATCCCTGCTCCCAGTCAGTAAGGAACGCAAGTGTTTTGAATGGATGCAGGAGATGACACCAGGAGCAGTTAGATCAAACCAGGGGAGAGCACTGGCCACACCCACCTCACCACACACAGCTCTCCAGGTCTGCCACCACCAAGAGGAATCAGGGAAAACGGGAAACATCTTCACGGGCTTGGACCAGGCCAGTATTTTTTGGAGAAGACAACATAAAATAAAATACTTAAAAAGGGATGAGTTAGGTATTATTGAAGTTAAAATCAATTCCTTGAAACATATTAAGAAATCAAAAAACTGTAGCAAACTAAGGGGAAACAGGCACAGCACACACACATGACAAAGGACTTCTTGGAATGGGTAGTAAAGAGAGAAGCTGGTAGCCAGTGGGCAAAGTGCCTGGGTAACCATTTCAATTTAAAACACAAATGACCAATAACACATGAAAACAGAGAGATGTGAATAAAATGACATGAAATACTACTTTATACCCAAAAGAATTACAAGCAAGTAAACAAGACCTCTGACAGGTTCCGATGCTGGGGAGGAAGAACCTGCCACCGATGCGGAAAAGAAAAACAGAGTCTTCGGGCCTCGGGAGGGGCACTGGGCTCGGCCATCAGCGGCAGATGGGGAGGCTGTGGGCTTTTCTGGGACAGGCAGGGGTGGAAGGTGCCCCTCCCTGGTCTGTGTGCAGCAATGCTGACCTCAGTACCCCCGGGGACAGAGCAACAGCTTGGGGGCGAAAGAAAGGCAGTTACTGTCTGGGTGACAAGTGGCTGTGTTCCTTCTCCATCACTTACATTTTCTTGAAGCCTGGATCAGTGATTGCTGCCTCGTCTTGTTTTTACTAGTAAAGACGGGACTTTCTAGACTCCTGGGGCTCTTGTCCACTTGAGGTGGGAGTCACCTAGTCCCGCTTGCTTGGAAATGTGTCTTTTTTATTCCTCTTCATCCCTCCTAGGTCAGTTTGTAGGTTCGTATCTGCACCTGTGACCGCCATGCTTTGTCCTAAACGATCTTCCAAGAAAATAAAATCATGCGTCTATGATAAGATGGTGTAAGAAGTTTATTACAGCTAAAAACAGGAAACAATGCAAAGGTACATGAGCAGATAAACAGAAAAGGAGGTGTGGTATAGTCATAAAATAGCAGTAACAAAGTGAATCATGGGTAAGTGCAGTCGGCTGAATCTCCAGATTATGTTGAGCAAAGGAAGCCAGGCACAGACGCAGCCTGCACCATTTACACAGCATCAAGTAGAGGCAGAACTGACAGCTCCTTGGTACCTGCCCTGGCTGACGGCAGGAGGAGTCCAACAAATCCATTTTCAAAACACAACGGTGATACTGGGTAAAGCCCTGAGACCACCACTTCAGGCATGGGAAGACATACAGGGGACTTCGAAGCAGAGAACTAGCAAATGAGACTCCACCAACCCTAAGGTCGCTGCCCAGCCCAGGAGGCTGCGTAGTGGAGAGACAGCCTGTGGGCTGGGAAAGCATTGTAAACCATAGGTCCAGTAAAGAGCTCATTTGGGAAACTCAAGGATCTCACACAATTCAATATCGAAAAAAAACTTTATAGCCCAGTTTAAAGGGAAACAAGAACCTGAATGGACATTTGTCCAAAGGAGACATATAAGTGACCAGAGAAATGCCCTTCAGACTCATTCTGTTGAGATGACTCGGACCCAAAATGCAAGATTTAGCAAGGGCTGGTGTGGGTGCAGAGAAACCGGAAAACACCATTGGCGAGTGTGTGGGTGGGCACTGCCATCTGAGGAAGCAGTGGGGAAGGCCTCCAGAAGCACAAACCCAGCCACCCTGGGGCCCCAACCCTGGGGCAGAGACCCGACACAGAGAAGTGAAACCAGGGCTTCACAGAGAATCTGCACTCCCGTCCATACGCAGTGTTAGTCACCAGAGCCAAGGTGTGGAAACAGCCTGAATGTTCAACAAATAAATAAAGAAATAGCAGTTTGATGAGCCAGGCGTGATCGCACACACCTGTAATCCCAGCAATCGGGAGGCTGAGGCAGAAGGATTGTTGCAAGTTCAAGAACATTGTGGGCTACAAAGTGAGCCCAAGGCCAGGCTGAACTGCGTAGCGAGACCCTGTCTCAAAAAAATAAAAAATTGCGATGTGGCATTTACAAAGGAGATGCCACCATTTGAAGCAACAGGGAAAAAACAAAAGCCCTAATGAATATTATGCTATATGAAACACAGTAGCTGGAGGAAATTACTTTATGATCTCACATATATGTGTAACCTAAAAATAAATTTTGAATAAATACAAGCAGAGTATCAAGAAAGTAAACAGAAGTAGTTTAAAGAGTACGAATTTATGTTTGGGTAGAATTAAGAAGATGAAATACAGTTAATACTGTTGTGTTGTGCCTTGAAAATTTGCCTAACCTGGAGGGAGTTTCTTTTGTTTTTTTTTGTGTGTGTGCGTTTTTCGCACTGGGAATCACCTCAGGACCTTGAGTTTTCCAGGAAGATGCTGTGAGATTTTTTTTTAAACGGCAAATCAAACTCACGAATGGAATTCATGACCTCGTGCTTGCCAGGGAGGCGGCTGTGCCGCTGAGCTATATCCCCGGCCTACTAGAGAAGATTTTTAAATGCTCTGACCACCAGATAGAGGTTAGCTGTGGGACGAGATAAAAAGGATCCCGGTTGCGAGGCATAGTGGTACTTTTCTGCAATCCAGCACCTTGGAGGCTGAGGCAGAGGATCACGGCAAATTCGAGATTAGTCTGAGCTACGCTGTGAGTTCAAGGCCAGCCTGAACTACACAGGGAAATCCTACCTTTAAAATTTTTTTAAAGAAGAAGCTGGGCAGGGGACAGGAAGGGAGAAGGGGAGAGGGAGGACGTGGGTGACTGTTCTAGCCCGCGATTCTGAATAAAGAACCCCGCGGGGACGTAGCGGGAGTCCTGGAGGCCAGGTCCCCGCAGCGGCCCCGCTGACCGAGGCTGTGCGCAGCCGCACGGAGCTGGGCGGGGCCGAGCCAGCTGCGCGCCCAGCCGAGGGAGGGGCGAAGGGGCAGGCGCGCCTTGCGGTCTCCTAGCAACCACAAAGCAAGCCGCTCAGCGCTGAGAGTTTTGTCCTGCCCTCTCCCCGGTGCCTGCCCTCCCGCTCCCTGTTAGTTCTCTGGTTTTGCTGTGGTTTAACCTTTGCACCTTGTATGAAACTAAAAACACAATGTAGCTGGTGGCAGGTTAGCTCAGTTGGTTAGGGCGTGGTGCTAATAACGCCAAGGTCGCGGGTTCGATCCCCGTACGGGCCAGTGAGGTTTTTACTATGAAAATTTATTGCTGTATTTACAAAATGTTGATCGTTGTCTCTGAACCCTTTGAAATATCTGGTTGATGTAACACCTTGTCTTATATTAAACAAGTGCTGTAGCTTGTAAGAGACTGAAGAGATCTTCAAAGGGAACGGAAGTAAGGGAGCAGCAGGTTCTTAGCACAGGAAAAATAGCAATAGTTAAACAATCTACTGTTTTGTCTTGAAAAACAATATTTGACATATGTCAATCCTCAAAAAAACAATAAACACCACGAGCCGTGGCTGATCGCCCTATCGTTAGAGCACAGGGTCGGCGGCGGCCAGCTCAGCTAGGCCGCAGTGTTCTGGTCCTACACGCAGGAGAGCCACTGGGGTCTGGGTCCCCCTTGGTTCTGCACGTCACTGGCCTTGATCGAAACGTCCCTTTCAGAGCAAGGCACAGCCTCACCCAGCCAGAGACATGGTGGGCGTGGGGCACTGCCGGGGGAAACTGAGTCATGTGGAAAATGTTGGCCTATGTTTATTACCTCCACCTCAGGAGAAATCACAAATCGTCTGCGCTGCCTGCTGCTAGCACATCCGGGTATTTACCAACTCGGGGAAGATAAAACGTAAGTTTTACGCGGTAATGCAAGCAATTTTCCTTAACATCAGTACCATAAGAAAGAAATGAAAAGCTTCATTTTAAACATCCCAAAGCCTGCGATCTGAAGACATGAAAAATAGATCTGCCTATTTCAATGTTTTTTAAAATTAAATTAAATTAATTAATTACTTAATTTTTTGGTCTTTTTGAGTCAGGGCCTCACTACGCAGTTTGGGCTGGCCTTGAGCTCACTTTGTAACCTAGGCTAATCTTGAACTCACAAAGATCCTCCTGCCTCGGTCTCTCAAATGCTGAGATTACAGGCGTGCATTAGCACGCCTGGCTTTTCCAGGTTAGAAAACATTACAAGTACATATCGTCTCTCCTTACACTTTACCCACCCAAAATGCATTTCCAGCTTCCACAGGCAAACCCTCTGCATAGCTATGATTTTCCTCATGCATGAAATTATCCACCCAACGTCTTGTTTTCTCTTCATTCAGAACAGAATTAGCTTACTTATACCTGGTGCTGCAATTCGTCTTCATCTCAATGATATAACTTGGAACGGATACTTTATCTGTACTCACCTGTAAAAGAGCGCTTTCATCATTATACAGTTGCCAAAAAGTGCCTTTTCAAAGGAGTTGGCCTGGTCAGCAGAAGTCAAACTTGAAGTGTTCTGAGGTTCTGCATCAGGCAGGAATGCAAAGGAGACCCAGGCTGTGAGAAAGCCGGGGCAGGAGTGAGGGTCACAGGCCTAGTGAGGGAGGACACTGCGGGGCAATTGGGCCTGACCTGTCAATCACGGAGATGCCAATCACGGTGGGGCGCATGCGTGGAGCAGCTTTGAAGCCCCGCAGGGCAGCCCAGATCTGCAGTCAGAAGGTGTAAAAGGTGGTGGCCACTGGGCCTTATGGTGCCTGTGCTCCTTTTTTGTGGTGACCCATTCTGAGATCAGGATGTATCTTTTCTTTTTCTTTTTTCTTTTCTTCTTTTCTCGCTTCTCCTTCAATAGACTTTTCTCTTCACAAACGTGAAGCTGTTCCGTCCTGTTGCCTTCAACTCTTTGAACATGAGCTTGGAACTCCTGGACCCCACACGTTGAGGCAACGATGTGTACTATTCTCTATAGAGAAAATGTACTATTTTTGCCTGGAAACATGAAATAGTATACTGAGTTGTATTAAGCTAGCAAGTATTAGTCAATCGCTCCATCCTTCAGAATGCAACCGTTTAATTGTTCCTCAGTGCCTGATAGATACCACATGTTGTTAGGTAAAAAAGAAGAATCCAAAACACTTTATGCAAGATTCAGTACATAGTTATGTCTTCTTTTAGAGCTAACCTCTGCGTATTTTAACACAGGGGGTAAGCCCATTCCTATGTAGCATACCAATGATATGACTGATACCTTGTTCTTAAACCCACCGAAAGCTCATCCTATGACTCATATTTGTTGTAGTTTTTTTAATGTAAAATGCTTCCTTTTCTCATTTAAAAAATTCTTTTGCTTTTAGGATAGCTTGGATTTAATCTAGTAGTGGCCTGAACACTGAGATGTCCCTCTTTTTTATTTACCTCTACATAATCAGGGCTTGTTTTTCTCCAGTTTTTGATAGCATCCATGACTCAGTTATTGTCCATAGTGCGGTCCCCAATCTGTTTTGTTTCCCCTTTACTTTCCTGTGTCTTCCCATTTTACATGCTTTGTTTTGTACCAGAACAGAAGCATTTTATATTATTATTTCACCTTTAGGCTGATATTTATTTTAGTCTTAGATCTACAAATACATGAAATGCCAAGAGGACTTTTGATGAGATTTCTTTATTTCTTGAAAGTTCATTTCTATTGTGTATTTCCCAAGAATGGTTTGTGAGGGTGGGGTAGTGCTGCCCACCCATAATGCCAGTACTTGGGAGACTGAGGCAGGAAAATTGCTGCAAGTTCCAAGCCAGCCCGGGCTGCATATCAAAGCCAACTTGGGTCGTATAGTGAGTGTAACACCAGCCTGAGCTATATAGTATGATCCTGTCTCAAAATAAAAGGAGAAGAGGGAGAGTTGGGCTTGTGAGTCCTGAATCTGCATATTTAAATTTTTTCCATAATCTCGATTTTTGAAGATTAGTTTGGCTATAATTTTTTATTCATACTTTTTCCTATTTTAATGCCGATCTGATTTTATATATCTCTTATTCTCATTGTCAATCACATATTTTAATCATTTTCCCTCGGCTCTCTTATTCTTTTATTTTTTGACGCGAGCTTTCTTTTTCCTAAATTGTTTTCTGAGCTCAGCAAACTTATACGTCCCTTCCTCCTACCTTTGTCCGTTCCTGTTTTTATTTTTAGATTTCTAATATAAAGTGTTGGTATTTTTGTCTGTTCGTATTCTCAAATGTTTGCTTGAGAATATTTCATTCAGCTTAGACAGTGACGTTGAATTTTCCTTTTTCTTTTTCATTTTCGGGAAAAATTTCGTCATCTGAACTGTTTTCTTTTGTGTTGCCTCAGTAGTCACTTTCCAGACAAACTCTAGAGAAAATCGCAGCACATTCGGTGAAGCCTGGCGGGCAGCACGCACGACTGGGGAGCGACGCCCCGAAACAGCAGGCGTGGCCGGCGGAGCTCCCGCAGGGCCGCGGACCCCTCCTGCCAGGCTCCTGCTTCCGGAGCGAATCCGCGCTCCGGCTCCCAGCGCAGGCGTCCGGCGGTCTGCCCGGGCCCGCTGCACCCCGACAGCAAAGCCCAGGAAGGTCCTCGCTTGCTGCCCGGGGAGGCCGAGCTTGGGCCCCTGGAGAGCGGGCTGGTGTTTGGGGTCTGGGAGAAAATGGCAGGACAGTGCTAGAACTTGGAAAGCACTGCCGTTGCCACCTGCCCTCACGGGTTGGCACAGGCAGCGACGAGCAGATTGCTTTGGAGCATCGGTGCTCTCCAGGCCGGGAACCCGCAGGCCTCGGCGTCGCTGCGGGCGGATCACCTGCGCGCCCAGCCGGGCGCCTGCTCCCCAGGCCTGCCCCCCGCATCGCCTGCGCCACCGCCCCGCCCCCCGCTCCTCTACCCTCCTCCGGAAGCGTTAGTTCCCGCCGCAACACCGCGCCAAGCCACGCGGGGTCGCCTCCGACAAGTCGAGGGGTCACGTCACCTCACACCCCACCTAGAGCACTTCGGAGATCACTCCAGTGTCCCGCAGAGCAATTTAAAGGCATACGTGATGCCTTGCGTGAGTCCAAAAGAGGAACGAGCCAGCCAGGAGTCGAACCTAGAATCTTCTGATCCGTAGTCAGACGCGTTATCCATTGCGCCACTGGCCCGCGGCGAGGGAGGTGCTCACATCGCTATCTAAAAAGAAACCTCAGAGGTAGCTGGTTCAGGACTGGGCGGAGCGAACATCACCAAACTTTCGTTCCATCAGTGTGCAGGATACACCCGAACAGATTTGACCTTTTAGAACGTGACGGCTGGTAGAGAAATTGTCATTTCCAGGTGTTCCATTGTGCACACGTGTTCCCTGGGGCTCCTTGGGTCCCTCACTGATTTGGGGGTCTGTTTACTGTCAGAGCCCCACTGTGGTCATATTTCCTTAATCCAGAACTGACGATGTGTGCACGGATTAGCAGAGGGACTCCTTATTAGCCAACATGAATGTGAAGGGTGCGAGGAAGTGTATTGTAAGAAACATTGTTCTTTTCCTACTGTAAATAAAATAATAATTTACTTAAGGCGCGAATCATGGCAAAATTGTGTGATACATCATAAATGGATAAAAGCATGTAAAAAATAGAAGCTTTAAAAAGAGGACAAAATTCAGTAAAGAATCACACTCTAGAAATTGTATCTGACATCCAATGTCAGTAACTAGGAACTGATTTATTAACCAAAGAAATTTAAATTAGTTATCAAGTGATGAAATAAACCTCGCCTCAATATATAGAAACTGCTTTAAAGGAGGAGAGAGGGAGAAGCAGAGACAGAGACAGAGGAGAGGGAGAAGGAGAGGGAGCCTTAAGAGCACGAATTTAGAGGCCGGGATGCCAGGTTCGTTACCTGACGTCGCCGCTTCTGCTTAAATGGGCAAAGCTGAAAGAGTCCTTTTTCCAGCGCTACAGCCTCACAGAGCTCGCCCCCGGGGAACCTGCAGAAACTTTCGTTTTCGACCTCGCAGACCCAGAGAAAGCAGAGAATTTATTCAGAAGCTGCAAATCTGCGTATTTCCGGACAAAGTGAACCTTTTTGTGTGGAAAGCTGCTGATCCTGCGGGCTTCGCCGAGGGCCTCCACCGGTGGGTTAGGAGCCCGCGCCAACTAGTACCCCGAGCTTCCCCTTCGGTTGCACCGACCCTGACCAGAGCCGAACGGCGCCTCCTTGGGCGCCTCTGAACCTAATAAATGTTAAAATGTTTTTCCTTTTAGGATTTTTTTCAACCATGACACGGTTCCGCGTCAGTTAAGATGAATAATGTGGAAACTGCAGGACTTACACGCAAACATAAGGAGAGTTCAAATTCCTCCCAAAACGCCAGGCAGAGTGCTCCCGGGCTCTCAAAGATCAGCAGCGAATCCAGCGCAGCGTACTGTGCGGACCTCGAGAACAGACCGGCAGGCCTTGCGGTACTTTCTGTAATTTGTTAACTTACAATTTCATAATAGAACGGCAACCATAAAAACCAAATTTTTCCCTTTGAACATGCAGTACAGTGTGCAAAGATCGCTCCTCCTTAGAACTGCGCGTCTGCGTGGGGGTGTTGTTTTATAAACTTTGAGAGTTGAAGTCTGCAGTCAGTTCGTCCCCTCGCACCGTATTTTCATCGGAATTTTGTTTCCTTTCCATGTACCGGAGGTGGGTGGTGTGAGGGGATCCTAATTAACATCCGCGTTAATTTCCACAAGGGAAATAACCTGAGTGCACGAAAGAAATCAACCTCACTCTGCCAAAAGGAGTAATTCGCCGTTAGGTAAACCGAGGCACAATGAGACTACAGAGACAGGCTAAGCTCAGGCCACTTCCAGGACTCCATCGCAGAGGAGCCGCCCAGCGGAACAGAGCCCGCACTGCGGCAGGGGCCGCCGCTTTCCGCGGCGTAGTGGTCAGCACGTTCGCCTTACACGCGAAAGGCCCTCGGTTCGAGACCGGGCCGCGACAGTCCGCGTTTCCTTTTCCGGGACCTCCTACGCGATCCCTAACGGCAGGAGCCCCTGCCCCGAGTTCCAAGGGCGGCCCCAAAGGACCCCAGCGGGAGAAGGTGCCGTCGCCGAGCTCCAGCGGGTCCTAACTGCTCCTTCTTTTGGTTCCCAGCGGCCTGCAGAAGAGGAGCGCGCGGCTGGCTGCGCGCATGCGCAGGGTCCTCGGGGGCGTGGGCGGAGTGGCCGGTCCACGCGGAGCTTCTGGGCTACGAGTGTCCTCGTGCGCGGCAGTGTTGGGCCCTGCGGGACCGCCTGGCCGCCTGCGAGGCGGGAGAGCTTAGAAGATCCTGGTCTTTTGCGGGGCGCCGATGTGGTTAAGGCTGGCTCAGAAACCTCCATCAGGAGGAGGAGGAGAGGGAGGGCGGGGAAACCGAGTCAGGGCGTCTGCAAGTGTGCGTTTCCTGTGGAGAGTGTGTCAGTGTGTGTACCAATGAAATGGGTGGATAACAGATAAAACGTGTTTAACAGAGATGAAAAGGAGCACCCGTACTGTAGGCCGGTTAGCTCAGTTGGTTAGAGCGTGGTGCTAATAACGCCAAGGTCGCGGGTTCGATCCCCGTACGGGCCACGCGTTTTCTTTGTCATTCCAGTGTGATTTGACCTTACTAGGTCAAGAGCGGATGTCAATTACTTAAACGGCACGGTGACCTCATTTTAAATTCTTTCCAAACAAGTCACAAAACCGACCCCACGGGCACCTTTCTCCAGTGCAGGCCGGGGAAGCCGTGGCTTCCACGCGGGCGTCGCTGCGCTGGCTCCGTCCACGCTGTCACGTCGGGGTCCGAAGGAGGCTCCAGCCTGTTCCACGCGCGGCCCGGCCCGGCTGGGTAGCGGGGTGGTGGGCGAGGCTCCCCTGGTGGACGCGGCGCTGCCCTCTGACCGGCCGTGCGCTCGGGAGCCCCGAGTTTCCCGGGTCCCGTGCGTCACCGTCTAACTTGCCCTGTTTTGGGGGAGGCGGGGCGGAACCCCGACCCCAGAGGCCGGAAACGGGTCCTGGTGCAGGCCAGGAGATGACGGCGGCGCGGGCGGAGGGAAGCCGGCAGGCGCGCCGGCGCGAGGACACAGCCCGGGAAGCTGTCCCACGCGCGACGCCCTCCCGCGGCAGGAGAGGGCGACAGAGCCCCGAAGGCCCGAAGGCGCAGAGCTGGGGCTCCCTGCGAGTTCCACGTGACTTCGTGGGCAGGAGGCGACGATTCCTGGCTGACTTCCGACCTCACCCGAGGGACCGTCCACGAACCCGTCGAAAAGTAGTGACATTTATTCCTTATTTGTCAAAGATAACGGAAAGCAGTGCGGTACGTTCCACGTGGCCCAGCATCTGCTCACTTCGGCTCAGTGCTATTCATTTGCTGGCTGCCTGCCGGCCTCTGCGGTCGCTCCCAGCAGCGACTCCCCTCGGACGCTGGCCTTCCACAGCCCAGGACGTGACGTTTTCATGGCTGGTAAATTGTTTCTCAACACGTCTACTAGTGTCTTTTATTGTGTGCTACCGTTACACGTAAACTCATCCCAGAAGAAAAACAAACTTAGGACACAGAGATTTATGGGCAGGGGAAGTAACTAAAAATCTAGGTTTGGATTTATACCAGGATTTCCTGTGGCCGTGGGGTCGAGCGCAGCAGACACAGACAGTGTGGATCCGAAGACTGGAGCGCACATTGGAGATGCAGACACGCGTGCAGAACTCTCTCACTAGCACTCAGCGTGGGAGAGAGCTCTTCAGGGCGACTGCAGGTTGAATGACAGCCCTGTAGCACCCAGGAATGGATGTGCAGGTTTTGCCAAAAGAGTGCTTCAAAAGATCCTTGGATCCAGGTAACGTGGGACGAGGTGGCCGAGTGGTTAAGGCGATGGACTGCTAATCCATTGTGCTCTGCACGCGTGGGTTCGAGTCCCACCCTCGTCGTGATCTCCTTCCTTGGCAGGCTGTGGCCATCCTGAACTGGTGGCCTGAATCCCATCCTCCTCAGGGTGTCTTGAGAGGATGGTCTGCCTTTTCTTCTCCACGGTCAGGCAATCAGTGCTTCCTGCCTTTCTCTCAGGGTAAATCTGAGCAGAGTGACTCTGATTCAGTAAATTTAAATTACAGCTTTACTATGTCCAGCTGCTTCCCAGCTCCAGGCAGAGGGCTCCTCTCCTGTGGTCCCTTTGTTCATTGTCATGACAAAATGCTTTGGAATCTCCTTTTTTGGTTTGCTTTAAAATATGTGGTATATGGGCTGAGGGTTTATCTTGGCAAGAGCAAGGTCGTGAGTTCAATCCCTGGTACAACAAAAAAAAAGCTTGGTGTGGAACAGTGACAGAGGGAACAGCACTGACAAAATATTGCTGCTTTGCCTACACTGGCTTGAGTGCTCATAGTATACTTCTCACTTTTCAGTTTTGCATTAAAAAGCTTCTAAACCTTTCATTTGAAAGTGAATTTCAAATTTATGAGAAATATGCAAGAATAATAAAACAAAGGTACCTGCGTAAGTGGAAAAAAGAAAAAAGGAATAAATAGGTGAATCCTGAGAGAAGTGTTTATATATGTATACCTAACCACTTAAGATTAAGTTGTATGTATAAAGGTCATTTGCTCTGAACTGTTTTCTAATAATAAAGATGTTGTTATTTAACAGTATAATTGCTGGTCTCACATATTTAATTAGATATGCTACTAAATAAATTCCTCACCTGTACTCCATTTCTTTTTTTTTTTTTTTTGTCTTTTTCATTTTTATTGGTACCAGGCATCGAACTCACGACTGCCTGCTTGCAAGGCAGGCATAAATCCCCAGCCCCCTCCATTTCTTTAAGAGTAGGAAAATTTATTGGCAAAGAGATGGGGTATAGGAATGGGGAACTGATAGCTCCTGAGAGCCACGAGGGGTCTAAAATGTGTTGCCCCCAATTTTCTTAACTGACCCGGTAATATCCTTTACAAAAAAAATTCTCCTCTTCAACTCAGGATCCAGTGTTCTCCGTAAGCCTTGGAATCGGCTCCACGAAGCACAGCAGCTGCCTCCCCCTGGAGTGGGCTGTACCTCAGAGGTGACCTCTGAGTGATCAGTGACGTCGGAGACCATGTCCAGGTCCCCATGTGCTTACTGCCCTCGGGTATCTTTGCTTCTAGTACTTCTGGCGAGAATATCTGGGAAACACACGTCTGCAAACACACGACAAATATGCACAAAGCCCCACATGCAGACACATGTGCACACACATGCACATTTTCATATTGGTGAGCTCACAATGA
Organism: Cavia porcellus; assembly: GCF_034190915.1. NCBI lineage: Eukaryota > Metazoa > Chordata > Mammalia > Rodentia > Caviidae > Cavia > Cavia porcellus. The sequence continues at coordinate 5,510,584 of NW_026947496.1, read as the reverse complement.
AATGCTCAGTTCTGAGCCCAGTGTGGTGGGCACTCCTGTAATCCCAGCACTTGGGAGGCTGAGGCTGGAGGATCATTGCAAGTTCCAGACCAGCCTGAGCTGCAAAGTGAGCGCATGACCAGCCTGAACTTCATAAGGAGAGCCTGTCTCGAAGGAAAGAAAGGAAGAAAGAAAGAGAAAAGTTCAGTTCTGATCCTTCCCGCTTGCCTTCCCCTCATCCCTATGGATGTGTCCCGGCCCCAGTGCAGAGCGTTGACTAAAGTGAGATTGGTATGTCTTCTCATGTGCTCAGTTATATGATTCCCTGAAGCCATTTCAAAATTGTTTTGTCCATATGACCAAAAAATTAGTTAAGAGTCCAGGCTTTGTTTTGCAGTTCTCACCTGCTCTAGACACTGTGTCAGTCCTTTTGTTCCTTCACTATGACGTAACAGATTTATGGGCATTTCTGTCACTTTACTTTCAGTGTTTTGTTTTCCCCGCCTGGTAGCAACAACAACAAGCCTTGCTTCGCTTCAGGTGTCTGATCCACCCTCCTCTCCCCACCCCTGCCCTGGCCTTTAGATAGTTGACTTTATTGCTTTCTGATTAATCTATGTATCTTATTTTTTTTTGTCTTTTTCCTTTTCTATGTATCTTATTATTTACCCTTTGTTATGGGCTAGCTCTAACAAATGCGTGTCTGTCCTGTTCTGTATGCGCCGTATTCGATAGGATTAAATTTCCATTTCCAGAAAAGACTTAAGTCTCAGCTTCTTGTAAATCCCCCCCAACTCCCCTTCCGTATGTTTCTGCAAGGTGTGCTGTTTCCGGGAAAATGCAGAGAGCAATGGAATGTACCAAGAATCCCAGAAGTTAATAGGTCAACAGCTTTGCAGGTTTTTAGCTGTAAAAACCCGCCCTTAGTCTGTTGCGTGCAGTCTTCCATATTGGCTACCGGAGGCTGCGTCCCCAGGCCTGGAAATAAAGCCTTTGCTCCAAATTTCTTAATTTCTCACTTCTTTGGATTTATTCCGGGGTCCGAGCTATCACACCTTCTTCCCTGCATCCATGAAAGTAGTATGGCGGTTTGCACTTTGCTCTTTCTTAATTTAACAGCTTCATCTGGAAACTGTTCCCATCACTTACGAGGCTCCTTCCTCCCTGCTCTGCTGCTGCACACCCGTACTCCGGCGAGGCTGTAGGTGTACAGATCTCCCAGCCCTGGACTCTGCATTTGGGAAAAGCACTTTTGGAGGCGAGTGTGGGAAATGGTTTCGCACTGATGGTCGAGGGGCCCTCGAAAAATGAACATCCTCAAAGCTACAAAGTAAAGGAAAGAGACATATTCCCTCACTTGCCTTCTTTCTTTCTTTCTTTTTTTTATTTGGGGCAGATTGTAAATTCTTATTGAAAGAATCTTGCCCTAGACGGGACACTGTAGCCGGTAAAGCCTTGGAGGCGGAACCAAGGGCTCTATCTTCCCCACCCCTAGGAATTTACCTGAGGCAGACCCCTTAGGCTCCACCCCAAACCTAAGCTACCTGTATGCCCCCACTCCACGTGTTCCACGGAGAGAATGCCAGCCCCTGGAGACAATGCCAGACCTCGGAGGGTCGGGGGATCTCTCCCCACATTCTTAAAATAAAGGTCATTTATATTTCATACTTCTTATCTTTTCAGTCACGCCACAATCCTATCACTTATTACTTAGGGATCTTATTGTTTAGAAGAATTTGTATTTTCTTGCTGTAGGTGAAGACTCACAACACAGTGATCCAATTAAAACATTATTCTCAAACAGTATTTTGCAAATATCTTACTAGGCCTTCCTCTTCCAGCCTCACTCAGATCTGTCCATGAAATCTCACTGCATAAACTTTACAATTTAATGCATTTCACTTCCTGCTCATATTTTAATTCATTTTATATTTAACTTTTCTGTTTCTTTTTTTTTCCATAAAGTCCTCATAAATCCAGTGTGTGTGTGTGTGTGTGTGTGTGTGTGTGGAGATAAAATTGTGCTTTCATAATTATTGCCCCGTTGCTGTAAAGCGGAGCTCATGAGCATTCTATCCACTTGATGCACACTAAGAATCATGCAGAGGACTGCACAGAAGAGTGGCAGTGGGCAGGAGACTCCTGCCAAGCACGTGTATAGCACAGCCCTTGGACAGAATTAAAGATTCTACTTGTCCTTCTAATGCAAAGAAAACATAAAGCCATAGCACACCAGAGATCTGTGTGCATTCCATTCACTAGAAAATATAATGCCGATCCATTGGAAATTAGTGGTAAATTTGGCAGCTCTTCCCAAGTAAGAAAGAGTGAGATTTGCCTTCCTTTTGAAATGCGCAGGGCAGGTATGGCAGGAGAAGACGGGGCAAAAACCATGCATAATACACTTGCAGAGAATCAGAGGTAGTGCATGTTTAGAGAGGCGTTGAGCATCTGTCAGTGATTTTCTTAGTGATACTTTTGTCTGCCATCCCAGAAAAACACGAAAATGCTATTTTTTGTCTGTCTGATTAGGGTGAGGCATACAACAAATCAAGTTTTTGAAGTTTAAATGTTGTAAGTTTCTTACAGTAAAGGGCATTGTTTTGGATTAAAAACTAGGGGTCCATTGAATACCAGCTGAATTAAATCAGTATGGTGCTGAGTGTAGATTGCCCCCTTGAGGACAGTTGCCAGTATAACAGAGACATGGAGAAGAAGATCGAGGCGCTGTGGGTTCTCCTACGCGTTGCTGTTTGAGCTGTTGGTTCTCCTGAAGGAGCTCGTCATGACTAGCTTCCCTAATATGAGTTCATCCATTATCATCAGAGGAGCTCGGGACCTTGTCGGTGAGAGTGGCTGTGGTTCACTTTGGGGGGGGCACTGGTCCTCACATGGAGCATGGCTTCCTGGCTCTGGAGGGGAAGACGTTTGCCACTTAATCTCCAGGATGAACTCATCATTCTGGCTTCCTGGCATGTAGTCAACTGTGCTTATCGTCAGAGAAGCTCAGGACCTCCATGTCGCTGAGGATGGCTGTGGTGCTTTTCAGGGCATCCCTGGTCTTATTTTGAGCATGACTTCTCAGCTCCAGCGTAGAATCCTCGACCCACCAGCACAGCTTCTTCACCTCACTGGCATAGACTTTCTGGCTTCCACCGCTGACCTTTTGGCCTTCCCCACACAGATCCATAAAGCAGACTGGTGTGAGTCCTTCTTGTGGGCTCGAGACCTCCAGTTGGCCTCATGGGAGGCGTTGTCATGGGCTCTAGGTTTTCATCTGGGCTCAGGCAGGACACTGCTGTGGGATCCAGGCCCTTGGCTGAATATTGTGGGTCTTCAGTGTTGTGGACAGATTTCCTGCACTTTCTTGTGTTTAACTCTGGGTGACATCATAAAACAATATTATAAGCTCTGCATCCTGATTGCAGTTGTTCTCCTCACACCCCCTGACTATGACAGGCATGTTGCCATCAGCCCCCCAGAACCTTCCCCGCACCTCAGTCACGTGTAACCCATCATGCTTGCCACTTGTGGAAGTCGTCCTGGAGTCCTCCTTTATGGGTCCCTGTAGTAGTACCATCCCCGCTGCCTCAGTATCCTGAATTAATTCACCTTTCTGTTCGTTTTGATTTGGGGGGGACAGAGCCAGAAGTGCCAGCTCTGGGGACTAAGGTGGCTGAGGACACAGGGTCATGTTTTTGTGATTTTTGTCTTTCTGTGAGATGGCACCCAGCCACAGCATTCCCTGTACCTTTCATAAAGACCCTCATGAAAAAGGACTTCCAGAACTGCCTCAGAAAGTGCCAAGAGTAATAGAATAAGTGTGCTCAAAGTGAGGAGAAATGGATCTTTTATTGTAAGAAATTTCTAAAATGTAAACATTCGCTGTGTGTTTTGATGGCGCCTTGCATGGAACAGCCAAGTAGACACGCTCACTGCCGCACAGGACAGAAACATGCCAGAAACCTCAGTCCCGTGACCTCTGGGCAGAAGACACTAGAAGAACCAGCCCGGGATGAAAGTCCAGGCAGCGACAAAGCTGTGTGGCAGAGAGCACCAGCAGGGGACCAAGCCGACTTAGGACCAGGACTTGAAAAACAGCCTCTGCTCAAGTTTGGACTTGAAAGTACAAAAGGGTCCCTGAGGAAGGGCAAGAAAGGACGGGGAGGAGCCAGTCCCCTCTGAGAAGAAGTTCAAAGGCTCCCGGGCGGGAGTGGACCGATAGAGACCTGGTGGACCGAGGAGCTCGCTGCTGACAGCGAGGCTGAGGCGGGCCGCTGGATCGCAGGCCTGGGGACGGTTAACGATGAAATGCAACAGGAGAAACGGGGTTAGGGAAATTCAGGGGAGCAGAATAGTGTCCCTGACGCGGACGGGGAAGGCCACCTGGAGCCCGGGACGCGCCCCTCGTGGCCGAGGCAGCGCGCACAGCGCAGGGTCCGCAGCCTCCGGCTGGCGCGCCCCGGAGACCCCGGGCTGCCCTGGTCACTCCGGCCACCCCCAGATGGAACTAGGAGGGGTGCGGTCCTTGGAGACGCCTGCTCGCGTGAGTCTGCACATCTGTGTTCGCGCGTGGCCGCCGAGCTCTGCCCGCTAAGTACGGATTCCCCACCGCGGTTTTACCCGGCGGCTCACGCACTGCTGCCTGAGGGGGCTCCGGGGCGGCTGGGCAGGCACTGGGGGTGAGGAATGGCCAGAGCCAGAGAGGCGGCGGGACGAGCAGACCGCGGCCTCCTGCTCCTTCCTCTGCTGGAGGTCTAGCTCGCAGCTCCAGCGGCGGCGTCCCAATCCTGTGCCCAGGCAGCAGCCCACGCCAGAGGAGATACAGGTGGCCCACCGAGCCTCCCTACGTCCCCGGGCCTTGTCCTCCCCCTTTGAGGCTTTCCTCACTTGACAGCCATGGCCATCGAACCCGCGCTGCTCAAATCCTCCGGCCTGCGGCTTGAGCAGTGGCCCCCATAGCTGTCTGGCCCCACAGTGTCCAAGGAACAGCACATCACAGGACGCTGAGCCTCGGGAGAGGCTGCAGGGGCAGCGGGGCCCCATGCACGCAAGGCCTCATTCAGAGTCAGACACCCTGGGGGCTGTGCTGCGGAGGCAGACCTTGAGCCCCGGGTGTAAATCCCAAGGCCAGCCTTGGGTGGGTTTCTTATCTTTCCACTCCCATGTCCATTTGCGTTCAATAGTCACTCCTACATCTCAGGTTTATTTAACAATTTTTTATTTTGCCATTCAATTTAATATCACATGTATTTCCAGTTGGACCTCTTCTGAGACATTTGTGAAACAGGAGAAAGGTGATAAAATGACTCAGGAAGTAACTCTTGCCTTTGGAGTGGGTCAGAATGGCAGATGTGCACAGGATCTCAGGGGGGCCTCCACTGCCTGGCTGCCCTGCTGTTCCTCTCCCCGCCCTGGCCAGGCCCCCATGCCCAGGGCGGAGGCACGTATGTGCAGGGGGAAATCTGGCTGGTGACTGAAATGCACCTTTGGATCCTGTCTCTACCCAGAGGGTCAGACCACAGCGCAGGTGCAGCCGCTCCCTGGCTCTCGCCCTGGCGCCCCCAAAGTGCAGCCCCACGGAAAGCTGCGTGTATCTGTGCAAGGTGCAGCATGGCAAGCATGGCCAGTGGGGAGGTGGTGGCCAGTGAGGACCTGCCATGCCAGGCCCACAGGCCGCCTTATGATGAGGGATGGCTCTGGGATCCCATTTGTTCATCTTTCATAGAGTAAACTGATGGAAAGGCACGGGAAGAGGGGGGTGGGCTGTCATCTCTCTGGGGCAAAGATAAACTAGAACATTGTAGTGGGGGAAGTGGCTGGACAAGACTGGTGCCCCAGGGCTGCCCACTGGTCTCCTCAAAAAAGCTGCTTGGGTCAAAACACTTCAAGAACCCACTGAGGAGAAGGGGCCAGGAATAAGACATCCACACCCAAGGGGCCAAAGAGAATGATTTCCTAGGGCCAAATGAAAACTGCCCTTAGGGAGAATCTGGTCCACATCCCAAGATGCTGGTGGGCTGGGCTGCCTTGGGAAAGCAGGAGGCGGCCCCGGCTGGGCACACGGGCCACTGGGCCACTCAGCAGTGGACGGTCCTGGGCCGTCCTCAGGGTGTGGATTAAGAGCCAGGGGACACTCAACACTTTCTTTTTAGACCTCGGGGCACTGGATTTAGAGGACAGCTCTCCACGACAGTGCTGAGGTCTAACTGCCCAGGTGAGAGGGAGAGCCCTACTTCCTGTGGGCGTGGTGCCGCTGGAAACGCCCTTGCTCCCGACTTCTAGGGCTCTTTGGGTTTGCACCAATGGAAAACAAACAGGCAGGAGACCTGAAAGGATCCCTGCCCTTGCCGGCAGCGCCCTGAAAGGGCGGTGAGCCTCTTGCAGAGCCCATGCCGCTGCCCAACTTGGCTGGTCCCGGGAGCCGGCTGCTCTGTGCAAAGGGGGTGGTGGAAGGGACTCTCAGAGCAGGTTTCCTTACCGAAGAGCTGGTCCTCCCCAACAAAGAAGGCAAGGCCTGGCTGGGAGGGCGCTGAAGATTCTGGCCCGGCCCTTTTTCAAAGGTGATCCTGGTCTTGGTGACCCCACTCAGCACTGCTCCTCCCATGCTAGGAGCCCCAGAAGTGGAGGTGCTCCTTCTGTCAGTACTGGCAGTTAACCTCGGCTCCCCACACTCCATAGGGGTCACTGATCCACCAAAGGCAAAAGGTCGGGGGGCCATGCTGCCAAACACAGGGCCCCCAACTCCACTCTGGTGGCTCTGGGCAGCGCCCTCAAAGCCAGTGACTGGATGGGTGTGGCAGAAGGCAAAACCTGCTGGGCTGTGAGTGGGCACCTGCACAGTAGAGGCCGAATGCACCCCGGTGCCAAGCGCCACCTGTGTGGCAAGACTGAGCCCTGGCCCCGGGGGCACTGGCCCAGGGGCTGGGGGTGCCACTGCCCAGTTTCCAGAAAGGAGAGGGTTACTGAAGCAGGGGGTGAGTGCCGGTTGGGGGATACCTAGTTTCTGCCCAGCTTCAGCCCCAAATGCAGGTTGGAGAGTGACTCCTGGGGATGCAGGGGTCAGATCTGAGATGCTAAGTGACAGTGTGTGGGGGTGGGTGCACACAAGGGCTGAGGCGGCCACAGGGCTCTGCGCGTCCCTGGAATCAGCAGCACTTCTACCAGAGGTGACCTGGGCAGCCCTGGGGACCTGGTTGCCAACAGCAACTCCGCATACAGCAGGGAGGGAAGGGGGCTGCCCAGCTGGGAAGCCCAAGCTGTTGCCTGGGGAGCAGCCAGTGGCCCCAGTATATTGCAGGAGCCTGAGGCCTGGGTCCACTCTGCTAGAATCCCGAGGCGGCTGGGCAGCAGGGGCTTGGCATGTGCGGGCTGGGCAGGGGGACAGAACTAGGCCGTCGGGGAAGTAAGCTGCGGCAGAAGCAGGCGGGGGACAGGGCTGCGGGGGGAAGAAGGCGGCCGCGGTGGACACAGGGCTGAGAGAGCCTGGGCAGATGGGTTTGAAGGCCGGGGTAAGGACGTGGGGAGCTGCGCAGAGGGAAGCCCCCAGAAGTGGTGCTGCCTCGGCCGAGACTCTGGGATCTGAGGAGTCTGCCTTCTGACCGCCGGGAAGAGACTCGGAAACTGGTTTTAACAGAGACTCAGAAGTCGCCGCGGAGGGTGCGGGTGCAGGAAGTTGGAGTCCTGGGCCACTGCTCATCGGGAACAGAGGGCACTGCGAGGAGGGGACAGCGGAGGGAGTGACAGGCGCGTCAGAGCCCAGAGCAGAGCCGGCATTCCGAAGGCTGGGGGCTGACAGGGCATTGCCAGCGCCCGGCGTGGCGCCCGGAGAGTGGGCGGGTGGGGCCTCTGACCGTTCGTGTCCCACGGATTCCGGGGGGCCTGGCGACGTCTTCTCTCGGATGCCCAGCTGAGGATCTGCTACGGTGGGTGCTGTCCCTGGGAAAGGTGGATTGCCGCACGGGTGGGGTCGAACGCCAGTCCAAACCTCGGGGGTGGAGTCTGTGGCGGCTTTGGTCGCGTCCTGTCCCGCTTCCTTCTCCACGGCTCGGTGCTCATCAGAGCCACGCTCGGGAGGTGTGGTCCCGAGCTGCGCGTCCCCAGGCCTGGTTGGCAGCGGCGGGGTCTTCGCTCTCTGCGGCCCAGGGCGCCGGGCTGTTACCGAGGCCGCGCGCTCAGGCCGGGGCGCACGGCCTTTCTCTCGCTTTTTCAGCGGCCACTCCGGGGGCTCGGGTGAAAACCTGGGGAGCCCTCTCTTGGCGGGCGCCGGGCCGAGCCGGGTGGAGCTGTAGGAACTGAAGATCGCGTTCCTTTTGCCGCTGAGTGGGGCCCCGGGGTGCTCGCAGGCCGCGGAGCGCGTGGGGGCGCGGGGAGCCGGACGGCTGGCACGGAGGGGCCCAGGTCTGGGCACAAAGGCGACGAGGGCGCCCCGCTTCGCCATGGGCGTGAAGGCTGACGGCCGGGCCGCGACGCACTCGCCGTGCAGGTCCGAGCCCTCAGAGTCTCGCGGGGCGAGCAGCTCGGGCTCCAAGGGCCCTGCACAGTGGATCACGGGCGCCGACGACGGGGCCGCGGGCCCGCTGGGCTCCCGGGGGCAGATCCGTACGGTCACGGGGCTGTGCACGGCCCCGAGGTGCCGCAAGGGCCAGATGGTGCGCCGCAGGAAGCCATCCCAGCCAGCCGAGGGCGGCGCGCGCGCGACGGGGTCGCGGCCCCGGCGCAGGCCGGGGCGCAGCCTGGCTTCGCTGGCCGCCGCGGCCCGGGATAAAGGAGCAGGACCAGGACCTGGACCCGGGCCGGGGCGCAGCCGGGGGGCGGCGTGGGCGCGGAGGACATGCTGGGCGCGCAGCACCTGCTGGACGCGGCCTACGCGGTACACGGGCTGGGCGCGAGCTCCCGGACCCTCGGGCGGGTCGCCGTGGCCGGGCGGGGACCCCGACGAGGCTGGCGGCCGGCCCAGCACACAGCCCATGGCGCGGCGAGAGCCTCGGCCGCTGCGCTCCCGGCGTCTGTGGAACCGGCGGGGGAACGGTTGGGAGCCGGGCGCGAGGCGGCACGGCGGGGCGCGCGACTCAGGACCCCGGCCTCGTCGGCGGCCCACCCCGCCCTCGCCGTCGCCGGAAGTGGACAAAGGACCGACGCCTCTGCTCCCTGGCTGGGCCTCCCTCTGCAGAACCTGCACTGCCTTGAGCCTTCGTCATCTCTCTTCTCTTACAAGAAAGAAAACGAGCCGTGCACTGGGTGAAAATGTAAGCAAAACACATTTTAAAATTCACGATACGTAAAAAAAAAAAAAAAAAAAAAGATTAATGAGCAGAAGATCTGAACAGAGATACCCAAACAGACCGAAAGCAGCATGCGCCCATGTGACAGGTTTTTCTTAGAAAGCGCCTCCCTGCGTTCTTTTCTGGAACCCGTCAACCCTTCGGCTTTTCGCGCAACGCTCCTTCAATCAGCCGCCAAGACGTCATTCCGCCCGCCCCTTGACTCCGCCCCTGTCAAATTCCAAATAAAGCGGTGGTTCCTTCCCAAAACTCCCAGAGGTGCCTGCCTGTGTTCCGCACTCCTCCCAGGCCCTCAATAAAGGATTTTTTCTCTTCTCTCCCTCTCTCTTTTCTCTCTCGCACTACGGAAAACCAAACAACTTATGCCATTAAGAAATCGCAAATGAAAACAGCCACAGGAAAACCAGCACAACAGGTGAATGCGTGAACTAACTGGGGCGCATCCACGCAACACTGATATTTATCACTAAACAGAAATGTGCTATCAAACCACGACAAGACGCAGGGATCTTAAATCCGTAAATGAACAAAAGTTAGAAAACTTAGACGAAACGAGCGAATTCCTATGAATATGTCAACTGAAACTGACTCAGGAAATAGACAACCTGAACAATAGGTAGGGGTGAACTAGTAGGGAAAAAAGCTACCTGCAACAAAAAATACAACCTAGGTGACTTTGTTGTCTAATTCTACTGAATATTCAAAGAACTTATCTCAGTTAACTTACATCAATTCCATGAGGCTGGTACCAGGATTCTTATACCAAAGCCAAACAACGCCAGCACGAGAAAAAAACTCCAGACCAAAATCTCCTGTGAATGTGGTTCCAAAACCCTCCACAAAATACTATCAAACAGCATCTAACAACATATAAAAAGAATTCGGTACTATGACTAAAGTGGGATTTAACCTCAGAAATGCAAGATTTTTTAACATTTGAAAACCAATCAATGTGATACAAAATGTCAACAAAGTAAAAAATATCACATGATTATCTCAATAAGTGAAGAAAAATATTTGACAAAATCAGTCTTTCATGATAAGAAAAACTCCATACATTAGAAATGTTAGGGAATTTTTTCAATCCTAATAAAACACACACACACACATACACACACACTCACAAACACACACACACACACACACACACACACACACACACACACACACTCCAGGCACTATCATACTTAGTGAAGGTCTTCATATGTCCCCTCCAACATCAGGAGCAATGCAGGAGGTCCACTGCTGGGCATCAGTCAGCATGGCCCTGGAGCTCTGAGTCAGAGTAAGCCAGCAAGAGAGAAAAATAAAAGGCATCTAGATTGGAAGGGAAAAAAAGTAGAACTGCTGCCTGTATTTGCAGATGTTCTGCTCTTATGCATAGAAAATTCTGAATAACCCATTAAAACTGTTAGAGCTACTAAACTACTTCAGCAAGGTTGCAGGACACAGATCAGAACACAGAAATCAACTGTACTTCCATGTACTCACAATATACAATCCACAGATGAAAATAAGAACATACTTCTGTTTATGATAACATCACAACCAGTAAAAATACTTAGGAGCTTTTTTAGCAAAACTCATACTCTGAAAAACTACAAATACTGAAGAAAGGAATTAAGGTAAATCTTAATGAATAGACTATTCTATGTTTACAAATCAGAGCAGTTATTTTAAGCCAGCAATGCTCCCAGCCTTGCTCTGTAGAGCCAGCGCAGTCCCTATCAGAATTGCAGCTGACTTCTTTGTAGAAAGTAAAAGCTGAATCTAAAATTTATGTGAAATTTCATGGGATCATTGAAGAACAAATGGGAGGACTCATAGTTCCTGGTTTCAAAGCTTACTAGGAAGCAATTTAAAAGAACATTGTACTGGCATAAGAATAAACATAAAGATGGATGGGGTATAATTGAGAGTTTCCAAACATCCCCAAGGGCCTCAGGCCACCTGAGTTTGCCAAGAGTTTTAAGATCTCGTGAAGGGAAACAAATCATCTTTTTAGTGATGGTGGTCGTCTCACACACAAAAAAATGAAGTTTGATGCTTACGTCATGTCAGAGGGAAAACAAAAACAAAAATGACAAAAAAAAAAAAAAAAAAAAACGGACTCAGTGATCCAAACAGCTAATCTAAGATTAAAACCACAGAGCTCCCAGAAGAGCAGATAGGGCTAAACCATCATTTGGATTCTTAGATGTGACATCTAAAATATGAGCAATAGAAGGAAACAAATAAATCGGACTTCATTAAAAAAAAACCCTTTTGTGCTCAAAGGACACTATCAACATGACAATGTATATGAGATCAGATTTTCAAATTTTATATCTGACAAGGAATTTGTGCCTGAAATATGTAAATATTTGCAATTCTGAGTGCTCCCATCCAGGAAGAGAAGGGATTGATGTACACAGCATTCCACAGCACCTGCTGCGCCCAACCTTCAACAGAGGCCCAGGGATTTCCAGCCAAGGTGGAACATCTTAATCACACCACATACCACATGGGATTATTAGCTGTCCTGAGGGCCGAACACACATATTCCACCACAGGAGTCACAGCCAGAAAACCTGGAGATCCCGAGGCAGACAGTGGTGTGACACTGTTTGATCCTTTGAGCAAAATGTTGGCACTGTCCTGGGAGAAGCATGCTGTGTGTCTGGCAGATGCTGAGGAACCAGAGACAGGGAGAGTCTGCTGGCCTGGGTGAGAAGGAAGCTGTGGATCCAGCAAGATGCCTCTTTGGTTCTGGGCAGAGACGCCAGATTAGTCTTTTTTTTTTTTTTTTTTTTTTTATTTAAGAGGAAAAAGAGAAAAACACAAAACAAGACAAAGCAGTGTAAGGTTACACATAATACAGAACTACAAAAAAAAAAAATAAACATAACAGTAAGAAATCACCTGTTAATAGATTACATAATATCATCTTGGAAATAGTTGCTCAAATCACAGTATCAAAGAATACAAAGTAGACATTCAAACGGAGAGACTGCAAACAGCTGTGTTCAATGATCCAAAAACATTAATATAGTCAGCTATTTAACATCCCTAAACACACTTGTTGTTATATCCGTTAGAGCTCTTTTTTTTTTTCCCTCCCTCTCTTTTTTATAACAAAATTTACACATTTTGGATTTTATTACTCCTCAGTTCTCATTACTCTCTTGGGGGGGAGATAATAAAGTCAAATATGGCAAAACAAAGCTGTAAGTCCAAACCAAGGATAGACATAGCACATGATGTAGAACAGAGTACAAGGTCATCAACAATGGTTATCAACATTGTCTCTTGTTTCCTTAAAAGGAATTGTCTATCTCATTAGATATTATAAAGTTGGACAAAACAGTGGAGAACAAGACCAATAAAACTTAGGCATTGTGAACATTGCAGGACTTCCAAAGGAGACAATAGTCAAACCAGAATGGGCATCTTTGTGAATCTTATTGCCTTCAAATTAGTTGCCTATACCTTCAAACTTGCTACTGTCGCACAGAATGGAACAGAGTCTAATCAGTCAAAACAAGATCTTGGGAGTATTACAGGACTTCAAAACAAGTTAATAGGAGATCAAAAAGAGTTACTACTATATATCCTAATTTTTTAAGTTTTTCCCTTAATTAAAATAAACATAAGAAATAGCTAAATAATTTTTTTTAAAGAATAGTAGTTACCATAGTGTCTGTCTTTTTCCTTAAAATATTTGGATAAAACTTCATATACTATAGCTTCAAATATTTCCATATCAAAAAGCCCAGAGTAAAGCCTTTCTAATTAATAAGTGAAAATTTTATAAGGCTTCAAGGCCACATAATGGGGAATCATGATTATCACATATTTTTATATATTTGAATCATTACTTACATTAGGGAAACTATTCGGTATTCATACATGCGAGATTGATTTATTTCACTTATGAGTATGGTCTCAAGCTGCGCCCATTTATTGATAAATATCTCAATGCAATCCTTCTTTATAGCTGAATAATACTCCATTGTATAGAAATACCACAACTTTTTTATCCATTCCTCAGTTGATGGACACTTGGGTTGTTTCCAAGATCTGGCGATTACAAATTGTGCTGCTATAAACATAGGTGCACATATATCCCTGTGGTATGATGCTTTCAGTTCTTCTGGGAATATGCCTAGAAGTGGAATAGCTGGAATAAATGGGATTTCCAATCCCAACTTTTTGAGAAACCTCCAGACAGATCTCCACAAAGGCTGTACCAGTCTACACTCCCACCAACAGTGCAGGAGAGTTCCTTTTTCCCCACAGCCTCTCCAGCATTTGTTGTTGTTGGTTTTCTTGATCCTGGCCATTCTTTCAGGAGTGAGATGGTATCTCAGTGTGGTTTTAATTTGTATTTCTCTAATGGCCAATGATGATGAGCATTTTTTCATGTATTTATTTGCCATTTGCATTTCTTCATCTGAGAATTGCGTATTCATCTCAGATGCCCATTTTTGGATTGGATCTTTGAATTTTGAAGGTCTGAGTTTTTTTAATTCTTTATATGTTTTAGACAAGAGGCCCTTGTCTGAGAGAGAGTTCACTAAAATCTTTTCCCAGTTTGTGGGTTTTCTTTTCACTATGCTGGAGATTTCTTTTGACATGCAAAAACTTTTTAATAAGAAGAGGTCCCAGTTATTGATTCTGGGAAGTATTTCCCGTGCAGTTTGAGTCCTATTCATGAATTCTCTACCTACTCCTATGCCTCCAAGGTTTCTACCCAATTTGTCTTCCAATAGATTTAGCGTTTCTGTTTTAATATTCAGATCTTTGACCCATTTAGATTTTAATTTAGTACATGGTGATAGACATGGGTCTAGCTTTAGTTTTCGGCAAATGGAGAGCCAGTTTTTCCAGCACCATTTATTAAAGAGACTGTCGTTCTTCCAGTGAACCTGCTTGGCTCCTTTATCGAAGATAAGGTGGTTGAGTGTGTTTGTAGTTGTGGTTGTATCTTCTAATCTATTCCATTGATCTTCAGCTCTGTTTTGATTCCAATACCATGTTGATTTTACTACTGTTGCTTTGTAGTATAATTTCAAGTCAGGGATTGTGATGCCTCCTGCTTTGTCTTTGCTGCTTAGAATTGCTTTTGCGATTCTAGGTCTCTTCTGGTTCCAGATGAAATTTAGGAGTGATTTCTCTAGATCTATAAGGTATGTTGATGGTATTTCTATTGGGATTGCATTGAATCTGTATAAGAGTTTTGGGAGAATGGCCATCTTCACAATGTTTGTTCTTCCTATCCATGAGCAAGGGATGTCTTTCCATTTTCTGAGATCATCTTCAATTTCCTTTTTCAGTGTAATATAGTTTTCACTGTATAAGTCTTTCACTTCTTTTGTAAGAGTAATTCCTAAATATTTCATTTTTTTGCTTGCTAATGTGAATAGACCAGTTTCCCTTATTTCCCTCTCTGTGGTTTTGTTGTTTGTGTATAGGAATGCTATTGATTTCTGAGTATTGATTTTGTATCCAGCCACATTACTGAATTTATTTATTGTATCTAAGAGTCTTTCAATGGAGCTTAGGGGGTCTTCTATGTAGAGTATCATGTCATCTGCAAACAATGATGATTTAACTTCTTCTTTTCCTATCTTTACCCCTTTTATTTCTCTTTCTTGCCTAATTGCTCTGGCTAGTACTTCCAGTACTATATTAAATAGGAGTGGTGATAAAGGACATCCTTGTCTTGTGCCTGATTTTAAAGTAAAGGCTTTCAATTTTTGGCCATTTAGTATGATGCTGGCTGTTGGTTTGTCATAAATGGCCTTTATTATATTGAGGTAAAGACCATCTATTCCAATTTTCTGTAGAGTTTTTATCATGAATAAATGTTGGACCTTATCGAAGGCTTTTTCTGCATCTATAGAAATGATCATGTGATTCTTATTTTTGGCTTTATTGATATGGTGAATTACATTTATTGATTTGCGTATGTTGAACCATCCTTGCATTCCTGGGATGAATCCCACTTGGTCATGGTGTATAATCTTCTTGATGATTTGCTGGATCCTATTTGCCAATATTTTATTGAGGATTTTTGCATCTGTGTTCATTAGGGAGATCGGTCTATAGTTCTCTTTTTTAGTTGGGTCTTTCTCAGGTTTTGGTACTAGAGTGATATTTGCTTCCAGGAATGACTTAGGCAGGATTGCTTCCCTTTCAATTTCATTGAATAGTTTGAGGAGTGTCGGCATTAGGTCTTCTTTGTATTTCTTGTAGAATTCTGCAGTGAATCCATCTGGGCCTGGGCTCTTCTTGGTGGGTAAGGACTTAATTACATTTTCAATTTCAGTAACCGAGATTGGGTTATTCAACAGTTTTACATCCTCTTGATCTAGCTTTGGCACTTCATATGCTTCTAAGAAACTGTCTATTTCTTCTGTGTTATCAAACTTTTGAGAGTAGAGGTTTTCAAAATAGGTGTTGATGATCTTCTGTATTTCTATTGGGTCTGTAGTGACTTCTCCTTTTTCATTTCTTATTGCATGAATTTGAGCTTTTTCTTCCCTTTTTTTAATAAGGTTGGCTAGGGGCTTATCGATTTTATTTATTCTTTCAAAGAACCAACTCTTTGATTTGTTGATCCTTTGGATTGTTTTCTTAGTCTCTATTGCATTGATTTCTGCTCTGATTTTTATAATTTCCTCTCTTCTTTTGGCTTTGGGCTTGACTTGCTCTTCCTTTTCTAGCTGTTTGAGGTGTAGCATCAAGTTATTTATTTGTATTCGTTCTGTTTTCCTGATGTGGGAACTCAGTGCAATAAATTTTCCTCTCAGAACGGCTTTCATTGTATCCCACAGATTCCGGTAAGTTGTATCTGCATTTTCATTTTCTTTTAGGTATTGTTTGATTTCTTCTTTAATTTCTTCTGTGACCCACTGATTACTCAAGAGTGTGTTATTCAGTTTCCATGTGTTTGTGGAATTTTTGCGGTATCTTTTATCATTAATTTCTAATTTCAGAGCGCTGTGATCCGATAACATGCAAGGGATGATTTCAGCTCTTTTGCACTTGTTTAAATATGTTTTATGAGCTAATATATGGTCTATTTTAGAAAATGATCCATGTACTGCTGAGAAGAATGTGTATTCTGATGTTGTTGGGTGGAACATTCTGTATATGTCTATCAAACCCATTTGTTCACAGGTATGATTCAGTTCTGTTATTTCTTTACTCATTTTCTGTCTGGTCGATCTGTCCCTTGGTGTCAATGGCGTATTAAGGTCTCCCGTTACAATTGTGTTACTGATAATTTGAGTTTTCATTTCTGTTAATAATTGTTTTATATAACTGGGCGCTCTGGAGTTTGGTGCGTATATATTTAAGATAGTTATCTCTTCCTCTTGGAGTTTTCCCCTTACGAGTATGTAGTGACCTTCTTTGTCCTTTATGGTCATTGTTGGTTTAAAGTTCACGTTGTCTGCAAACAGAATGGCTACTCCTGCCTTTTTTTGGATTCCTGCTGCATGAAGAATTGTTTTCCATCCTTTGACTTTCAGTCTGTGAGTATCCTTCTGGGTTAGATGGGTTTCCTGTAAACAGCATATGGTTGGATTTTGTTTCTTGATCCATTCTGCTAGTCTGTTTCTTTTGATTGGTGCATTGAGACCATTTACATTAATGGTTATTACTGTTAAATGTTGTTTAATTGTAGGATTCTTATCTCTCTGCTGTTGCACCTTTATCTTTCTCTTCTGTTTAATTATTTGCTTTGCTTAGTGGTTTTTTCCTTTGTGTATCTAAACTGTCTTTCAATATTTTTTGCAGGGTTGGTTTGGTGTTCATGAAGTTCTTCAGCTGTTCTTTGTCATGGAAGTTTCGTATTTCACCATCTATTTTAAATGATAGTGTTGCAGGATATATCAGTCTAGGTTGGAAATCATTTTGCTTTAGGATCTGGAATACTTCACTCCATGCTCTTCTTGACTTTATTGTTTGTGCTGAGAAGTCTGCTGTGATTCTGATAGGTTTTCCTTTATAAGTGATCTGTCTTTTCTCTCTGACAGCTTTTAATAATCTATTCTTGTGTTGGATTTCTGGGATGGTGATTATTATATGTCTGGGTGTAGTTTTATTTTGGTTATGACTATTTGGAGTTCTATATGCTTCACTGATCCTGATGTCAGTTTCTGATCTCATGCTTGGGAAGTTTTCAGCTATTGCTTCTCTAAATATCCTCTTGATATCCTTTATGTTGTCTCCTTCTTTTTCATTAATCCCTATCATTCTTATGTTATTCTTCTTTGCATCATCTTGCAGTTGTTGAATTGTTATTTCCTGATTCCTTGTTATTTTTAAAAGATCTTTCCTTTCCTGTTCACTTGCTGCAATCCTGTCTTCAAGGTCTGAAATTCTGTCTTCACTTTCATTAAGGCGGTTTTTACAACTTTCAGTGGAGTTTTTTATTTCCTGTATATCTCTGTGCATCTGCATTATGTATTCTGTTTGTTTCTTATATTGCTCGTCTAGGGATTCTATCTTTTTGTTTAATTCCTCCAATTTTTTATCTGTGTTTTCTTTAGATATATTTAGAATCTCTTTCATTTCTTTTATCATTTCTTCTTTTATCTGAGAAATTATTTCGAGTTTGAATTTCTTTAAAGCTTCCTGGAGTTGCTTGTCAACTTCAGTAGCTATTGTGTCTAATATATGAGGAGGATGGGATATATTTTCTTCTAAATACACTTCTCCTAGGGTTTCCTGAGTTGGGCTGGAGGTTTGAGGTTGTAATTTGGTCTTTCGTTTTGTCATTTTCCTATATTTCTGTGTTTCAAGTGTTATTTGAAAGCCTCCTCAGGATCTGTTGAAAATCCCCTTCTATGTTTGCAGCTACTGAGACTCTGGCACCCCTCTACCCCAGGCCATTGGGCCTGCAGAACCAATGGCCCTTCTCTGCTTGATCAGAACTCCGCGGTTCCAGACAAGCTGGGCCTCAGGGACACTGTGCACCCACCTGCCCCTTGGTAGATCCACAGCTCTTGGATCGCAGCCGGGTTAGGGTACTCACCACAGACCGCAGTGCCTCAGGAGCCTGTGATCCCTCCCTGCTGGCAGAGATATCCACAAACCTCCAGACAAAGGAAGGGCCTCCTGCGGGCACTCCGGATCTACCCCGCTCCTCCTCTGCACGCAGATGGCTATGCGCGGCTGGGCTCAGGCTGAGGTGCCTCAGGAACCCGGGACCCCTCCTCCTCCAGACAAAGGAAGGGGCCTCTGCAGGCGGCTCCGGGTCCGCGCAGCTCCTCCTCCGCACACCGACGGCCAGGCGCGGCTGGGTACGGGCCGAGGTGCCCCAGGAACCCGGGACCCCTCCTCCTCCAGACAAAGGACGGGGCCTCTGCAGGCGGCTCCGGGTCCGCGCAGCTCCTCCTCCGCACACCGACGGCCAGGCGCTGCTGGGTACGGGCCGAGGTGCCCCAGGAACCCGGGACCCCTCCTCCTCCAGACAAAGGACGGGGCCTCTGCAGGCGGCTCCGGGTCCGCGCAGCTCCTCCTCCGCTCACCGAAGGCCAGGCGCGGCTGGGTACGGGCCGAGGTGCCCCAGGAACCCGGGACCCCTCCTCCTCCAGACAAAGGACGGGGCCTCTGCAGGCGGCTCCGGGTCCGCGCAGCTCCTCCTCCGCTCACCGACGGCCAGGCGCTGCTGGGTACGGGCCGAGGTGCCCCCGGAACCCGGGACCCTTCCTCCTCCAGACAAAGGACGGGGCCTCTGCAGGCGGCTCCGGGTCCGCGCAGCTCCTCCTCCGCTCACCGAAGGCCAGGCGCTGCTGGGTATGGGCCGAGGTGCCCCCGGAACCCGGGACCCTTCCTCCTCCAGACAAAGGACGGGGCCTCTGCAGGCGGCTCCGGGTCCGCGCAGCTCCTCCTCCGCACACCGACGGCCAGGCGCTGCTGGGTACGGGCCGAGGTGCCCCAGGAACCCGGGACCCCTCCTCCTCCAGACAAAGGACGGGGCCTCTGCAGGCGGCTCCGGGTCCGCGCAGCTCCTCCTCCGCACACCGACGGCCAGGCGCTGCTGGGTACGGGCCGAGGTGCCCCCAGATTAGTCTTAAATTAGCTGTTTGGATCACTGAGTCCGTTTTTTTTTTTTTTTTTTTTTTGGTCATTTTTGTTTTTGTCATCTGTGATAGATGGGGTGGCTGTTTAGGTTGGTCCCATGATTACAGCATAACAACCCCCAGCTACATGAAGCACTGCGGAGGCACCAGCGGCTGGTGAAGAGCTGCTGCCAGAAACTCCAAGGCTCTTGTGAAACTTACTCGACAGGCTTCCTGCAGCGGAGACGACTATGGATTGCTTAAGGCTGACTGTGCAAATGGCATAGGGAAGGGATGGCAAAGCTTTTAGAGCTTTCAGTACGAAGCTTCAAGGCATGCATGCCGTGGGTTCGCACTAGTATGCAGCTCTGGAGTTAAAGGAAGTGGAACTGTGCTTCTCACAGGAATCATCAGTTATGCTGTTTAATGAAGGAACCAAGGGAAAGCTCAACCAACCATTTATGCGAGGCTGACTTGAAGAGTCATGAGAAACCTCCAGAGGGAATGGAAATGAAGTCTAATGAGAGATGCCTTCTTACCATGGCATGCAGACAGAATTGAGTGTTATCAGAGGGATGCACATGGTAGGTTTCACCTCATAGATGGAGACAACACAGCAACATTAATTAGCAGTTTCCTTAAAGGGCTCCTCTGGGGAAAACGTGAATATTGGTGTCGTTCATACCACATAAGCAAATGGAAGCTCAACAAGGTATCGTGAAGAATTTATGAACGTACATGTTTACTGGACTAAAACTGGTGTAAAATATTTGCATCACAAGACCCAAGAGTCTGACCTCAGAGTTTATTGTGAAGCAAACGGGCACAGCACAGCACTGTGCAGTAAAGCTGCTGAAGTGAGGACAGAACAAGTAGCAAAGACATTAGAAGGCGGTAGAGGAAAAGCTGCTCAGACTCTAGACGATACCACTGGTGTGAGTCCCTGGGCAGCGGCCGGTTCCTGGCTCAGCGTGGAGAGGCTCCCTGCTCGCAAGGCCTTGCTGGGCAGTATCACAAAGCCCTCCCCATGACCCTGCACGCAGGTGACTCAGGGAGGCAGACAGGAGAGTTATCAGCACTGCATGTTTCTGAAAATAGTCTTTATGTTCTCAAACTGGAGTTTTCAACAGCTTTTGAAGGACTAAAACAGGAACGAACCTAGACAATCATAACCATGCCTGCATGAGCCGTACTGCATTGTGTCCGGATCTGATTTTGCTAAACACAACTAGGAACGTTGTGTAGAGCCAGGTGGACTTTTATGCTTGTTAAACCATTCCTTCTGACTTGACTGACGGGCGGCTCCGAGCTGCCTGGCAGTGGGACATATGAATTACGATCCTGTCATGAACTTGATAAAGATGTTTGCCTCTAATTTCAGCCTCACTAATATAAAATATTGGGGCTTATGTGTATGAGTCAGTTACGAATTTTACAGTGTACATTAAAAAGGTATCATTCAGAGTGCTGAAAAATTAAATCTTACTACCAAAACCAAACCAAACATATCAGCCCTCTTTGGAGGTGGTGGGGGCCAGGGGGTGGAGGGGAGTGGACAGTAAACTTTCGGGCACTCGGGTCCTTCAGGAATTTTTCTTTGGGCAGCTTTTTGTAATATATATGAATATATAAAACAATGAAAATGTGTGTGAATGTGACCACAACCTGGCACAGTCTCTCCTTTGGGTCGGCACCCCCTCTTTACCCCAGACTCGGGGGACTCGCACATCTAGGCCCAGGAGATGATCTTGCAGTTACAAGGGATGTCTGGTGGCTACACCCCTCTGAAGTTCCCGAGAAAAGGAATTTAAAATTTTAAATAAAGTCCTGCCAAGAAAAACACCAGGTATGCCCGCCAAAGCCCGGCGGATGGATCCCGGCAAGCTTGGTAACAGAACATTCCTTGCGTTGTGTAACCTCTGCTCCACTGTCTTTGTGTAGCTGAGAGCCTTAGATATAATTCAAAATGTTGAAATTCCCTTAGCAACCAAAGATGAACCCCACAATCATAAAGTACCGAAGCTACCTTTGGCCCTCCCCCTTGCCTTTCCCACGAAAGCCCGGGATTCTCACCTTGGGGGGCTGCCTCTTTGGGGAAAGGTTCTGGGCAAGCCCAGCAGTTAATAAACTGTCTCCTAAACCTCCTCGGTGCCGCTTTCTCTGTGCCCCGTCTGTTCTCCGTGACGCCCTCGGGCGCCCAGCCGGAGCCCAGCTGCAGGGGTCCTCCTCCCCAGTGGGCTCCCCGGCCGGAGCTCCTGCCGGTCCCCAATTCCCAGCTCCGACTGCAGGTGGAGCCCCTTCCTCTGCTCCTCGTCCCGGGCCAGGAGCGGGGCTGACAGCACTGAAAGCCTGGCTCGGTCCAAACCGGGCTCCATCAGCGGGAGAGGAACCCGCCTGCTCCGGCCGTTGTCCCTGTCCCCTGGGACCTGGTTCTGCCTCGGCTCTCGGGGTACCCGGGCGGAGGAATGCCGGGGTCCCCTGAGGGTGGGGGAGAAAGGATTTCACGGAAGATCGGAAACAAGAATATGCGGATCCTCAGGAATGGCCCAAGGGAGCAGGATCTGGAAAGATGATCACTGTTGCGCAGTCAGTAAAAAAAAGTCTAGCAGAGGATGGTTTCGATCCATCGACCTCTGGGTTATGGGCCCAGCACGCTTCCGCTGCGCCACTCTGCTGGCTGGGATTTCTCTGGCGCCTCCTCCTCCTTCAGCCAGCGCCATCGCGCAGGCGCCCTGCTCCCCGCTGCACGCATGCGCCCTGCCCGCCGCCCCACGCGCTGTGAGAAGTCTCGCAGAGGTCGCAGGGTCCAGGAGACTAGTTTACTTGCAAGGGCAGCGTCCGAAAGAGGACAGCCCGGCTCGAACGGGCGGCTCGGGTTCCGCTTCGGGTCCTTCAACCAAAACAGGAAGCCAAGAATAATCAGGAGCTGAGGACACGGCCCCCACCAGCAGCCCGCGCAGCCCAGCAGCAGCGCCCCGAAGCTGGGGGCAAAGACAGAGGAGGGGGACAGCGGGGAGGGAGGATGCCTCAGGCTAAGGCCCCGCGGAGCATGCTTAGGCGGACGGAGCCCGGAGACTCTGGGTCCTGGTCTCAAGTTCTTTTTTTTTTTTTTTTTTTTTTTTTTTGTCTTTTTCTCCAAGTAAGGCGAACCCGAGGTCCCGCTTGGCCTTCGACTCCCACCCAGCCCTTGTCGCCAAAGGGCTACTGCCATCTTTTAATTATGCTCAAAAATATCTTTCCCTCCTGCTCTCTATTTGTTTTCTTTTTTCTTTTTGTCCTTCAATCCAGAGTCAGAAAGACATAAAATTACAGCTCAATACAAAATACAAATATCTACATGTATCTTATTTGTGTGCAGAGAGGCGCTTGTCCATTTTGCTACAGGGACTGTATTTCCATTGTTATTACTATTCTGTTACTGTTCTATTTGGTTTCTTAAAGTATCGGAAATAGGGTGTGGCCCGGTAGTCCGGAACCTGCCTATCTGTGCCAGACTGTTTGATCCTCAGCACCACAACACAACACAATCGCCCCTAATGACTTCCTTCCCTTTCCCCACTAAGCCACAGCGGCTGTGAAAGGCACCGTCACAGGAACAATGGCTTCATAAAGGGCTGCGTTCTGCAGGGTCAAACCACCGTGTGGGAGACACTGACCTCTCTATACGGCGGGGTCAGGGGTCCAGGGCTCGGGAGCAGACTCCGAGGCAACCCAACCCTCCTGGGCCCGCCACTACCCGCTGGATTTTTGTTCCTGTTTGTGTGCTGGGGTTGAAGCCAGGACCTTCTGCACGCTGGGAAAATGGTGGACCGCGGAGCTAGACCCTCACTTTTCTTTAGTAAGCTAAGATTGTCCTTTGCCTTGCTGAGCGCATTCTGTACTTCTAAATGCCCTTTAAATTTTCTGTGTACATTATTGTGTCAGCTGTAAATGGGATGAGTACAATCCACTAGACCGCAGAGGACACATTTTTTTAAAAATGTAATTCACTATACTGTCAAATGCATTGTCAACATTTCTGGGTAGGTTGAAAGTTTTATCACACAGCAGGGAGCACTTTTTAAGCAGCTTCCCACCCTGTTTATCATTAGAATGTGATGGTGGCCTTAGATTATGGGAAAGACCACACCTTTGGCTAAGTGGCTCAACCGGGAGGGGAAAAGACTTGCATTCTGACGTGATGAACGTTTCACTTGTAGCTGTTTCAAATTCAGTTTTTAAAAACACCCTATTCCAGAGGTGGCGCCTTTTGTCCATGGGCAGTAAACTTTGTACTGTGCATTTCTTGCCAAGTTATTACTTCAAAACTGCTAAAATCAAAACTGCTGGGAATAAATGACTCTAAGCAGATCTTGGCAACTGGCCCACACTGGAGGTAGCTGGTGTTCTCACCTTCCTCGCTTGGTAGGTAAATACTGTCACACTTTAACTTGCATTTCCCTAAGGGAAAGTCAATGGATATTTTGAGAAAAATTGATTCTTACGCCTGAACAGGGACTTGAACCCTGAACCCTCAGATTAAAAGTCTGATGCTCTACCGATTGAGCTATCCAGGCCTTGAAGGGCAGCATAGTTTTCATCTAAGAATGGAATAAATGACTGTCACGGTCCAATAATAATGTAAACTGGTTCTTCACTGAAAAGGTAACTGAGTAGCTGTTTAAAATCCACATACTCAACTCATCCACCCTTGTTTTCTTCAAGTCTGAGAAGGATGAAAATAACATCAAGAAAACAATTCTTAATTGTGTACAGTTTGTGGAAAGGAAAAATAAACCTGATTGCTCCTAACATTTACAGAATGTATAGTTAAATCTGTTATCACTATCCTATTCAATTGGCACCAATAAATAACTAAACAATGAGGTACAAAGAAAATTTAAAAAGATAACAAAAGTATGACAAATGGGAAGCAACCAGTGGAGGCAATCATAAGTATTTGCTTAATTTGATAAAACTTTCAGTTTGGTTTTTTTTTTTTTTTTTTTGTGTGTGTGTGAAAGAGCAACATATTACACATAAAGGCACTGTCAAGATGACTGAGTGGCCCTACTTTTGCAATGTTCTTACTCCTCTAAAAGAATTTTGATCAATGTAGTAACTCCATATTTTTTTAGGAACATGTAACATTTTTCATCATAAGCTGAAATTCCTCTACAGGATAGATATAACTTGCATCAGCAATCTAAAAACCATGGAAAGTCAGTACTTAGCAAGGTCACTGGCTGGCATGGATTCCTACGCACACATAAGATAGAAATTCAGACAGCTGGTTCCTGAGCCTCTGGTGACTGGCCCCCCTTGTCTGCCCTTTGCTTCAGCACCCCCACACAGATTTCTAAGATGCTACCAAGCAGCTGAGGGTTCTTGCTCAAGTCAGATAGAAATCAACTGGCAAATAGTGATCCCTAGATATTACCAGTTCTGGGCTTTAAAAGCCAGTGTCTCAGCCAGATGTGGCGGCACACACCTGTAATTCCAGTACTTCAGAGGTAGAGGCGCGAGGGTGGCAGTAAGTTTGAGGCCAGCCTGGGCTACATAGTGAGACCCTGTATCAAAAAACAGAGGCGGGGAGGCAAAGAACTAGCATAGAATAATCTTGCTGGGCATGGTAGCGCATGCCTGTAATCCAAGAATTTGGGAGGCTGAGGCAGGAGGATTGCTGTGACTTTGAGGCCAGCTTGGGCTACATAGTGAGTTGAAGAACTGCCTGCATTGCATAATGAGATCCTGTCTTAGAAACAAAAAAAGCTAGTGTATCTTGTCAGAATTTGTTCCTGTCTGGTAGTTTTCCAAACTCAAATTCCAGAGTCATATACAACTGCTTTCTTAACAATCCTCTTTTAACTGGCTTGTTTTTTCTTTTTGAGACAGTCTTGCTATACAGTTCAGGCTGGCCTTAACTCACTGTGGAGCCCAGGCTGGTCTCTAACTCGTGGCAATCCTCCTGCCTCAGCCTCTCCAGTGCTGGGATTATGGGTGTGTGCCACCACGCCTGGCTGCTCTGATTTTTAAGAACTGAACTGCTGATCCTCCTCCACATGCTCCTAATACACCCTCCCCATTAACACCTCCATCTGTGCGCCCCACTGAGCCCTCCCCGCGAGGTGTCTGCCTCGTTACTGGACCAACATAAGCCAGCTGTCCATGGAGCGGACCGCCTGCGACCCTGAGCCAGAATAAACCTGTCCTCGGCGGTTTGCCTTGGGTATGTAGTCCACAGCAACCTAATGCTAACACAAGTCACAGCTGAGGACACTGAGGCGGGCGCAAGCGCAGTGTGAGGTGCAAGCACGCGTAGCTGTCCATACCCTCCACCCTTCCGCCCTTCGCGCACCTCTTGCGCTAAGGTTCCGCGTTAGTTTGGTTCCGCGGCCTGTGGGGTCCCGATCAGTGCGGATGGGACTGGATTGCAATGTAGGCCTGGAAGCGCCGGCGCAGAGGACCTGGCGTTAGAGGTTCGCAGTCCACTGTGCGCATGCGTAATTACTGACCCGACCTCTTTCTGCAGCCCTGGGCTTCAGGTCTAGGGTGGTGGCACTTACTAAACAGACAAACAGCCTTGGCTTGGTCTCAGCTTAGAAGAGAAAGCAAGCCCTTCTGGGCTCTGGTTGATGGAAAAGAGAGAATTCCAAAGAAGCAAAACTGTGAAGAAACTGAAGGACAATGGCGCCTCCGAGCACGCAGACTCTAAATGGACATGCCAACATTGTGGCTCGCCATCATCAGAGATGAACATGAACTCTGCTGTTTCTTACTGTTTCTATTTTCCGGATTGGAACTAAAATCATTGTTCTTAGATTGAATATAAGTCAACAGCCTCCACGTGGCTTACAATGTGTATAGAGGCCATTTTGCTATGGTTTAATCTTAAATCTTTGCCAAAGGCCCACATGCTAGAGTTTTGGTCACCAGCTGGTGGCGTTAACTTTGAGGTTATGGAGCCTCAGAGAAAGTGAGGTCACTGGGGTGTGGCACTTGAGGGGGATGTTGGGACTTCAGCCTCTTCCTGTCACCACCAGGAAGTGATCAGCTCCACCACCTTTAAGGTCACAGACCTCTTCCACCAGATGCTTCCACCATGATGGACTGTGCCATTCCATCCCAAAGCAACAGGGCCAAGCAACCATAAATGGAAACCATTTATGGAATGACACCAAACATAGCTTTGCTATTTTAAATTGATTTACCTGAGATGTGTGCAGAGACAAGAAGTTAACCACCATGCCTCGCTGACCTTTTCAGCTTCCTCTCCCCAACCTCCTGGTGAAGGGGTTTTGGCCCAGGCCGGACACTGTAGCCAGTAATGGCAAGGAGCTCCTATCTCCCCCTCCCTTAGGATTCTGCCCCTGGCGCCAAACAAAGACCAATGGGCTACCTGTGCATCCCTAATGCCCCCTTAGGTTCCACCCCAAGCCGAAGCTACTTATGTGCCCCACTCCAAGTGTTCCACGGAGAGATCGCCCACCCGGGGTGGAGATGCCACGCCCCAGGGGGTTGGGGGTGTCTGTCCCCACATTCTCAAAATAAAGGTCATTTATATTTCATACTTATGTTTTCAGCTGCCGCCGGTCCCCCACAGTTCTATCACCTGGAACCTTGTATTCTGCCTTCTGGCCGTCTCATGGTTCTCCTGAATGCCAGGAGCCAATCCAATCAGTGGGTTGATCCAGCAATCACCCACCCTTAATCCCAGGACCCTTAATCCCATCACTGCACTATGAATCAATTATACCCTCTAGATTCAACCAACTCCCAAAAAAACACTGACTGCATGAAGCTTTGGTGGGACGTCTAGACACAAACCATGACATTCCACCCTTGACCCCCTAAAACTCATGCACATTCATTCATGCAAAAGGCATTCAGTTCATCTCCAAAAGATGCCAAAGTCTTAACAGTTTCAGCATTTCTGAAAAGTTCAAATCAAAAGCCTCCTGAGATTTAAGACAAACTCTTAGATATGAATCTCTGTACAAATGAAAAGAAAGTTAAGCACTTACAACATTTAATGGCACAAGATAGTCATATCTGTTCTAAAAGTTACAAACAAGAGAATACAATGAAATGAGATTGAAATGATCCCAAAGCCAGCAATGAAAATATTAAGTCCTGTAGTTCTGTGTGCAGCATCAGAGGCAATGTGCAGCCAGATGTGAGCTCTAAGGGCCTTGGGTGTCTGCCCCAAAAGCACTTCTGGTAGTTGTAACTCTCATGACTTTTTTCTTGGGCCAGCTCTGCTCCCTCCTTACAGTTTTCCTCAGATAATAAACTTTCCTGGCTTCTCCCAACTTCTGGGATCTGCACTACATATTTTGCTTCACACTCACAGCTTCACACATTGCCCTCTCAGCCTGGCCTCCAAGGCCCCCTAAAATCTGGGTGGAAGCCTCCCTGACCCCACAACTCTTGTATCCTGTGTGCACCTATAAGTAGCACCATGTGAATGATGCCAAGGTCTGCTGCCAGCTGGAAGAGTAGCCAGGTTTCCCTCTTGCTTGGATGTAGGAGTCAAGTGCTTGGGTGACTGAGCAGTTTGAATCCAAATCTGAGGAACAAATTCTCTATGCTGCCACCATTCTGGAACATGGTGTTCTGCAGTTTTCTTATCAAAGCGAAGTCTTTCACTTTTGCAATTGTGGGACTGCAAAGTATGGAGCCCGTAGGCCATATTTGTATACTCTTGTTCCTTCCCAGCAATCCAGATCAACTCTGCTCTATCTTTGCAGTCCACAGCTTCCCTGGAGCTTCCTTCCTGGCCCCATTCACACTTTAAAGTGCAATTTTAAAATTAGCTATTTTGAATCATTTCGCAGGCTCCAGGTTGATACTTATCACTCAGAGAGAGGAATAGCAGCCTTGTCTAAGGTCAGAGAGACAGCAGGGCAACAGTTGTTCTGGCTCCTACTGGTCAACTGACATATGAAACCTTCCTAAGAGCCAGATGTTCAGTATCTCTAAAAAATACCTAATGCTTGGAGGGGCATACAGAGCTTAGTGAGGCCTTCAGTGCCAGAGCATTAAGAACATAGAAAATAAAAATTAATAATTACAATCTAGGCAGGGTGTCTAGGTCTTGGCTCAAATCTCTTTCACTCAGGTGGTTTCTATGACTCCCAGACTGGGCCATTTTGCATTTACAGCTCCTTCACAATTTCTACTTTATGACATTTGATTAATGTCTGACTTCACATGCAAACTTCCTAACTTAACCAAAGCAAACATGAGGACATATAATTTGTCATGTTTAATCCTTCTGAAGCCCTTGTAACATGTTGGGGGCAAATCTATCTCTGTCTTGGGTATCTAGCGCAAAGCCACTGCCTCTCATGAGTGTTGCAGGGCCCCATGGGAAGTGAGCAGAGCTCAGGGAGCTGATGCTCCTAGTGACTTGAGCTTTGTTTGGGATAAAGGTTTCCTCTTGTCCCCGTGAGGCCACCAAGACTTGCTGTTCTGCTAATAGATTAGGTTTTCTTCCTGCCCCAGATCCTACCCTCCCCTCAAACTCTCCATGAATTTATTCCTGTGCTGGTTGTATAAATAAATGCACTGCAGGTGCCTTTCGTGTTCTCCCCTCGGGAGTGAGGACTTCAGCTGACCACAGATTTTGCATATTGATTCCTGTCTTTCTTCACTCCCATTGTCCTCCCTCCAGAGTTTCAAGAGCTGCACAGGATGTAGCAGTACCAAAAATAGAATTTTACATATAACAGTTATTCAAGAAACTGAATGAAACAAAGCTTATCTCCAGGCCTTAGTCACTGCTACACCAAGATGAATAAACTGCAGGCACTCCCTTCCACTTTTATGTAGATCCCAGACATCAGCAATTAGAAAACCACTTTCCAGGGGACTAATACTGCCAACCAAGTTGCTAGATCAAACCTTAACTCATGAGGCTCCCCTCAAAGTACCTTCCGTTGCTTCATATACAGTCATCCCATGGTTCCTGCCACTTTCTGAAGCAGGTCTGGAAGTCCTTATTCCTGAGTGTCTTTAGTGACATTATTATAGCTTCCCTGATGTCCTAAATCAATTTGGAACATTTATCTTTCATGTTCATTTTGATTTTGGGAAAGTGCCAGAAGTTCCATGGTGCCAGGTCCAGTGGATACGATGGATGACATAATAGCCCCGATGCATTTTATCCAGTTATCATCTTTGTCTATAATAGTGTGAGGCGAATGTATTGTTTTTGTTATTATTAAGGTATTTAATATCCTTGACTGCATATTACAGATATTAATGCCAACTACAGAGTTCCTGATTTACGGACATGAGAACCCAACATTTCCTTCTTGGCACAGTCTGCTTCCATAGTGCTGATCTAAAGACAGGAAGGATTTGGACTGAGATTCAACATAGTGTAAAAGGAGACAGGATAAAGCAATTTGCAAACACTCTTTCCATAGAGATGTCTATTCATAAATCCATAGACATACAAATCAGAACTTTCTCCTTAGCTGTTTTTAAAAATGCAAAGATCAACTTAGAACTCAAATTTCTCTGATGCCCGTAAGAAGTTCAAATAGTTTCTAAATTGAACACTGGCTGAATTTCTAGGCTTTCACTTGATTCTAGTATGTGTACACAATCACTTTACAAGAGGCTAGACAAAGCTGCATAGATCCAAGCTACAAATATGTTAGCAGGGATACCACAGATTCTAAAAACTCCAAGACAGGTATCTGTGATAACATTATCCATATTTTGATCATGAAGAAACTGAACCAGAGAGAAATGTATTGTCATGGAACACATGAGGTATGATTTTAAAAGTATCTAATTTTTTAAAAATTGATTACATTAGGATTTACTGCCTTTAATTCTTCTCAAAATATCTTCCTTTGCTTCAAACACACTTATCCCACCGTGCCTACCACTCCCCAAAGCAGTTCTGGGAGTTCTCATTCATGAGTGCCTCTAGTTATATTGTTGTGCTTTCTCGATGTCTTGAATTCACTTGAAACATTTACCAAAGACACACAGAAAAGTCGGCTTCCAGAACTGTTGCAGAAAGTGGTAAAAATAATGGAGTAAATGTACTCAAAGTGAAGTCATCTGGAGGTCTTAGGTGACAGCCATCCAGAAACTGGGGTAGGTCTGCGTTTCCCACAAATTGTAGCATGGCCATCACCTTCTGTGTAGCTGTAGTAGGATGTCCAGGGCAGGGTCAGCTGTCCTGCCAAAGCTTTCCACAGAAATGTTTGGGCAGAGACCACTGTTGCTGTGACACTCGGCGGCGTCTCCAGTAGGAAGCTTAGCAGGGATCCTGGTACACTGGGATAATGGGGTTGTGGGCTGTAGGCAACGGGCTTGGGGCCTCCCCTTAGTCTTTGCCATGGGCGTGGTTTCCTTTGCAGTTCCTCAAGCAGCAGCAGCGCCGGCAACAAGGTAGGGCCTTTTTCATGATCGCCAGGGGGAAAAGAAAGGCTGTCTTTTCATCTCAAAAAAACAAGAACCTCGCTGCCCAGGTCCTGGGATTCACAGTCGCCATTAAGACCTCGCCCCACACACTCTGTAATAGCAGGGAAGGGGCATAGAGTCTCGGGTCTTTCCTCCCAAAACTGAGGTTGTGTTAGAAAGACTGCCTGAGCATCCCATGAGTGCCGCTCCGCCCCCAGACTAGTAGGCTGTGCCACTTTTGCCTATGACTACAAAGCCCAGAAGCCTCTGCGGCCATGCCTGCAACTACAAGGTCCCAGAAGCCTCCGCCTGCGACTACAAGGCAACTGCGTACAGACGTCACTTCCCGTCGGTACTAGGGGCGATTACCAGTGCGGCAGACGCCTCTCTATGACGTCATAGGCTCCCTGCGGAAGAGCTGAACGCAGTGATGCGGTGAGGCACAGTTAGCTGCTGCGGACGTGGTGGGAGGGATTCCTACCTGGGGTGGCTTCCTGTCGTTTTCTTTTTTTTTAACAATGTGTTGATTCAGAGTAGATGTTGCACCCTTTCTTACCAGACTTTGTCCTCTTAGCATGCATTTTGTGAGCCTGCTCAGCATTTGCCTGCATTTCGGATTTGCGGGATGTGAGTGTAAAGGGGAGCACCGCGGGACAAATGTCTTCGCTATGGTTGCGTGGATTCCAGGCTGCACGCCCGGACGCCCGGAGAAACTGACAGGCTGTGCTGGCGTCAGTGTATGCTGCACACAGAGACGCAAGTTGCGTGGTATGCGCACACGTAAAATGTTACCGTTTATGTTTACAGTGCCTGCTATAACACACATACTGCATTTTCCCCGCATCGATTTTCTTAATATTTTACAGTATAACGTTTAGTGATATCTAATAACTAATCTGCCATGCATCAGCATTTCTTTGACGTCTTTTTCAACATCAGGATGTTTCTTTGGATCCCCAGCACATGTTTCGGTTTGCTGTTGTTGAATTAGCTTTATAAAATAGTTGATGGTATATCATTATGGTCTGTTTGAAAAGAAGAAAAAATCTATCTCCTTATTTCCTACAGTCTTTCCTTTGCTTTTTGAGCTATTTATACTCTGGTTCCCCTTGTAAGCGAAGCTTTGCAATATTTAAGCGTCTGATTTAGGTTTGCAAATGGTCAGGTGACCTAAAGACTTGGGGAAAGGGAATACAAATAATTTAAAATGTATTAGCTACGTGTGCCAACTCTCCACGACAGTAAACATGAACTGCAAGCATGTACCCTGTTTTTGTAGGGGGGGGGTGTTTTTATTTGTTTGTTTTTGTCTTTGAGACAAGGTCTCTGTGCAGTTCAGGTTGGCCTTGAGCTCACTTGGTAGTTTAGGCTGGTCTCAAACTGGCAGTGATCCTCCTGCCTCCACCTCCTGAGTGTTGGGATTACAGGCATGAGCCACCACGCCTGTCTTTTTGTATTTACTTATATTTGAAATTAATTTTATTGGTTTTTGACATCCATAATACCTGTACATAATATATCAATTCTTTTTCTCCCTCATCCCCCTTCCCTGCCTCCAACCTCTCTTCCCTCTCCCTTTGCAAAACTTTGTTTCTAATGTTTTTTCCATTCTTTTTTTAGTCCCGGGTCCTCCCTCCTTGCTCCCCTTCCCATTTGAACATCTTCTTCTTACTTCCCAATATCTATCATCCATTTTGGTCCTCATTTATCCGTCAGGTTTCTCACACAAGAGAAATAATATGCTACTCAAATGTGGGTCTGATTTATTTCATTTAAAATTATGTTCTGAAGGTACAGCTCTTTGTTTATCCATCAGTTGAGCATCTGGGCTGTTTCCAAGATTTAACTATTACCCATTTTGTGGTATGATGCTTCTTTTTTGGGAAGCTACCTAGAAGGGGAATACCTCAGTCAAGTAGAACATCCAATTTTAGTTTTTTGAGGAATCTCCATACTGATTTCCACAGTGGTTGCAACAGTCTGCTCTCCCACCAACAATGGCCTCACCAGTATTTGTGATTTCTTGATGATAGCCATTCTTTCTGGAGTGGGATAGGATCTCAATTTTGTTTTAATTTGCATTGCTCAACTGGCCAGTGATGTTGAACATTTTTTCATATATTTATTTGCTGCTCATACTTCACCTGAGGTGTCTCCTTATTTCAAATGCTCATTTTTGGATTGTGTCTTTAAATTTGAAGGTATTTGTGGTCCAGGAAGTTTATATTTGTAACCTAATGGAAAAGTCATTGGAATTCCAGTCTACCACTTCCAGTACAGCCCCTGGCGAGAATAAAGACACTAAGGCATATTTGTAGTTGTGGGGAGCCAAGGGAGCCCTAAACCCAGTATTAGCCAGTAAGATGGCTAATAACTGCAATAAAGTCCTTGACCTAGGGCCACATTGAGGTTTTTAATTCATGAAGAGGGGCGTGACAGGATGGGTGACTGTGAGATGGGTGGGAAGTATGTCAGTGTTTGAGCTGGACCAGGTCGATGGCCTGAAATCACTTCTGCAGTATTCAAAAGAAGACTCTTCATAATGCAATTGAAGGTCGTATCTGATGTTTTGTGGTCAGTGCTTCGACTCTGCTGTGTGATCTCTTATGCACTGGGAAGTCACAGCCTCTTATCCCGAGGCTCCATCCCAGCTGACGGTGACAACAGGGAGTGTGGAGATAGTGTGGGGACAGCGGGAGCGTGGCTGTCTCACCTGCCCATGTCACACACGCTTATTGAGAACTACAGAGCAATTAACACTGACTTGCTTCAAAGTCTACCCGTCAGCTAGACCCGTCTGCATGTCTGCATTGCTTAAAGCCAGTTGAGGGGATAAGGAAAAGGCCTAGCCAGCTCTTTTACCTGTCAGTACACCGAAATAAGGCCAGGTTTAGCCAAAACAGAGACAATTGCTCTTTTAAGGAGAGTCATCCAGGTGGTCCTCCACATGACATGACATGACATGACTTTTTTTGCATGCTATACATTCTAAGATATTAGTCCTTTTTTTTGAGAAGTAGCTGATAATTCTTTCCCCATTCTATGGCTTGTTTCTTTTTTTTGTTTTGTACCGAGGATGGAACTCATGAGCATGAGCTTCCAAGGCAGGCACTTACGCCTGCTGAGCTAAATCCCCAGCCTATGCCTTGTCTCTTAACTCTGTTTGTTAAGATAAGATCCAGGTTGTTGATTCTTTGTAATATTTTTTGTGTGATTAGCATTTTGTTCATACAATGTTTGGTTAGACTTATCTCTTCAAAAGTTGTATCTATTCGTATTCCAGCAGATTGTTTCTGCTTTAATAAATAGGTCTTTGATCCATCCTTATTTTAGTTCAGTGCATGTTGAGAGGTGGGTCTAGATTTGATCCTCAGCATCACTGAATTTTTTTAATTTAAAAAGTGAAAGGAAAAGTTCTTATTAAAAAGTATATACTAGGGGCTGGAGATTTAGCTCAGTGGCATAAGCGCCTGCCTTGCAAGCAGGCAGTCGTGAGTTCGATCCCCGGTACTGATAAAAAAGAAAAAGACAAAAAACAAAAAAAAAAAAAAAAAAAAAAGAAGTACATACTAATAAGTCAAGGGATAGGCTATCTGGGGCTTTAAAGTACTCCAGGAATAACAAGTGAATAGGGGCAGTATATCAGTCAGTGTTTTCTAGAGAAATATATAACACAAGATATGCAAATGTATAAGAAATTACAAAACTGGCTTACAGTAGTCAGCCACAGAGTCAGACAAGGGAGCGTGCAGAGGATGTCTGTGTGCAGGAGGTCAAAGGGTCCAGCCAAGGGGTAGAGCTTACTGCAGTGTCCTTTTGCTCTTGTCACTCCACAACCTTGAGCTAAATAAACCTTTGCTTCCTTTATTTTGGGCGTCAGGTATTTTGTTTCAGCAACAAGGGAAAAGCAACCAGCACATGACATCATATGCCCAACAGCTGTTGCTCCATATTCATGGGATTGGTGTTTGCATAGGTGAGTCCTTCCTGCCTTTTATCTAGAACCCAGGATCTGGGACTGGAGCCCCCAGCCCGAGGGTAATGCAGTTCTGCTGCCTGTGTTCCTCTCTCACTGGTGAATCAAAGCCTTCCCTCTCTAATTCTTGCTTGAAAAGTCTCTTCTCTGCCTTTGAAAAGTGACTGCCATCTGTCCCCCACCTACAGTGCTCTGTCCTTCCCACCTTTCCCACCCACCACTTAGCTGCTATCAGCTTTGCCACAGAAACCATTTCCTTGTGCCTCGGCTCTCATACCCTTGTCAATCTCGGTCCTTTGCTAGTGACTCATCTGATTAAACTAATGTGTAGGTAAGTAATTTTCGACTGTAAAAGTCACTTTCTGCTTTAGACTCCAAACTAGTTCTCTTGTTATATTGTGGCCAGATTTCAATTCCTGTTCTGTGCTCTCCTTACATCTGCTTACTCCACACCTTGAATTTAACCTGTCTCCCCACAATTCATCTTCACCATCCAGATAGGCAAACATTTCTAACTATGAAAACATGGTCTTCCTCACGGATGTTAGCCAGGCATTGTCGCATGTTGCTGGTTGGGCAGAAACTGATGCAAGGGATTGAAACTCCCAACCTATATGTCCGCGACTTCGTGTTCTCTAAAATCAAAGAATGAATTTTAGGAACAACGGAGGTTAAGACTAGAATATATTTATTGAGAGAAAGAAAGCTTCTGTCTGAGAGAGACAGAAGGGTTCCTAAGCAGGTTGCCCAAGAACTCTATCTTTTCCAGGGACTTTTATAGAGTAAAACCATGGGTTCAAGGTGGGGGAACTGGAAACTCACAAGGCAGATGGGCATAAGGTAGGAGCATAACTATAGTTAGTCAAGAAGATTAATAGTTACATTAGGGACAAATGGGGAAGCCAGTCATGGAGCATTCTTAAAGTTGTGACGTTTCCCCTAGGGGGATGGGATGGTGACTCCAGGCTTCCTCAGTGCGATAGGGAACTAATTAGAATATCAGTCTTTAGGATGTGGATGCATTTGATATGGGCCTGGCCCACCACAGGAGGTGTCTGTTTTCCCCACAGTTATAAAGTATCTGCACTGGCTCCACTGAGGACTTAGCCTTGTCTCACTGCCTATAATATTTCTTTTTTTTGTCTTTTTCCTTTTTATCGGTACCAGGGATCGAACCCACGACTGCCCGCTTGCAAGGCAGGCGCTTATGCCACTGAGCTAAATCCCCAGCCCCCACTGCCTATAATCTTTCTAACTCGGCTGCCTGCAACAAAACCACATGAAGGCAATGTGTGATGGACTTGAAAATCCATTCCGTCTCACACACTGAGGGCTTGTCAATGTTCTAGAGAGACAGAGAATTGGCTTTACTCATTCAGAACCTGCCAATTCCACTTCTAGGTTTTTACTTATATGTCTGCACACTCTTAAAATGATACTCATACATGCAGAATTGTACACTTGAGCAATAGCAAAAAAATTGAGAATAAATGTTCTCAATTTTTTTGTAATAGCAAAAAAATTGAGAATAAATGTTTTCTGTAGGGACCCAAGTGACAGCCCTCCCTGCCTCTCCTATGGGCACTGCATCTGCCTACATTAACCATAATCCTCTCCTGCTTACGTCACGTATCCGGATGTGACGGTGATGCTGTTGTATTCATCCCCTTAACCTCTTCCCGCCCTTAGCCTATAAAAGGTGTGATCATTTCCTGAATAAACTGGAGGCTTGATCGGATTATCTCGACTTGCCTCTATCTCTCTTTGTCTCCCCTATGTCTTTTATTTAATCCCCATTCCTCCTTCAGGAGTTCTCCATTGATTGATCTGCAGGCCGGATCAGTTTTCTATGATGGGACTGAATAAATAAATTCTTGTATATACAACGAAATGCCATGCATCTAGTGATGGGTAAGTGCTTTGTGTTGACTTAACTAAGCCACAATCAGTTAAGGCTATTTCAATCAGTTGAGTTTTGCAATAGGAGGAGGAAATCTGCTTCATCACCGTAATACAGGAACTTTGAGTTTCCAGGTTACTGTTGTGCTGTAGAAACTTTGGACTCGGAACTGCAAAATCAACCTTATTTCTGAATTTCCAGCCTACTGACCTGCCGTGCAGACTGAGTCCTGCCAG
The DNA here is from genome assembly GCF_034190915.1 of Cavia porcellus. Classification (NCBI taxonomy): domain Eukaryota; kingdom Metazoa; phylum Chordata; class Mammalia; order Rodentia; family Caviidae; genus Cavia; species Cavia porcellus. The sequence goes on along the minus strand of NW_026947496.1, from coordinate 5,473,748 downwards.
ACCTGCTTAGTCGTGTGACGTAGTTATATCAAAGGAAGGTAAACCGTGTTTGTCTGTCTCTGTGCCCCCAGCTGTGATACACGGCTGTGAAAAAATGAATATGAATATACTTTATGTGGAAAGCTGCCCGAGATACATTTTTGAGTGAAAACCATGTTTTAACTGTGTATACAATAAAAGAAAGTGAAGTAAGAATGTGTGTTTGTATTTGCTTATATCTTTACAAACTCTGGAAGGATGTACAAAATAATGTGGGTTCTGGACAAACGGACAAAGATGGGAGCATTTTTAAATAGCTTTGTGAGACATGACTATTCAGAGACTTAAATTTTCTGAAGAGTAAATGAGCCCCTAATGGCTAACTCTTTCTTCTTGGTGCAGATACTAACTCAGCAGCATGCTACACTACATGTATTCTTCTCTGGCGTTTTCTCGTTTAGCACAGGGACGCTGTAGCCTCACCACTCTGACCCGCTTCACCCTGCTTTCTTTGATTGTCCTCTGGGTTCCTCATTACATGCACTCTCCGTGGTCTCTCTTAGGCATCCATGCTCTAAGTCTCTGGTCCTCTGCTGCAGCTGAAACTGTGGCCCTATGTACCAGGGCTGCGTCTCTGCTGCTCCTGAGCTCCACAACGCACATCCGCTGCTTTCTAGCCATCTCCAGACTCGGAGTGTTATTCCCACGGCACCAGACACTACATGTTCAAAGGAACTTGTCAGCCTCAGCTAAACCTTTTCTACTGGCTACAAACATACCATGTTTGGTGTGATCCTCAACCCAAAGAGGGCATTTTGATGGTTACCACGCCTGGCAAGAGCTACTCAAATTTAGGGCAGAAGTCATCAATAGTAAACATCCTCAAACACCTAGTACAGCTGGCCCAGCAGGAATTTCCCACACAAAGTGACTGCTCTTACATCACCACTCTGGTTCAAAATCTGGTGGCGTCTAGAGCTCTGCTCTTTTCCTCACTGACAGTGCGTTGTTAAGCCCAGTCGGTGCCACCTCTGAAATACACCTCTCCCTCCTTGCTGTCAGCTACAACTTCAGTGCCGGTCAAACCCTCATGTGAAAGCTTGCCTTTCCGGCCTTCTTTCCACTTACAATCTGTTTGAGACAATGCAGTCATTTCCTCCCCTTCAGTGTTCCCTTCTGGAAAAATAAAGCCCTGAGAAATAACTGGTACTTTCAGGATTTCCATGCAAAGCAGTCGCTGTCCACCTGTTTCATTTTACCTCCTTCCCTGCAAAGATCAAGATCTACCTACTTCTGAGATTCGGGGAGTAAACAAAGGCCACTCTGGGACACAAGACGTGAGCCGAACCTCCTCACGTCCGCCCCTCAGACCAAACTGCCCTGGCTGACGGAAGATGCTAAACCCAAAGCCTCACTACTCAGGCAGCATCTGAGTGGAACAAAAGCTAAGTTACTCAGTTTCCCAGAGTGACAAGGCCTGGTGAAAGACCTGGGAACCCAGGATTCTGGTTTCTGTAAAGGAATAACTGGTTATGTGGTGTTCTGTAACGAGACCTGAGCTCCACGTTTTTCTCATTTGCAAAAGTGAGTGATATCCCCACTCCAGACCTCCTGTGAGGATGCAAGAAATCATAAAATTGATAAATGAAAAGCCAGTGTTTCCCCCAAGTTTTGTTTAAAGTATGATGGGCTGTGAGATCCTTCCCACCACAGCAGCCCTGAGGTTGCCCATCCTTAGACCTTAAGGTTCCCTCCCCCAGGGGAGAGGTGTGCAGAAGGCCTGCCTGCGTGTGGCAGGTGACAGCTATGCTAGTTTGGTGCAGAGGGGCAGTGCTGACTGAACCTGGCACCATTCTGCGCACCTCACATGCATCTGATCTAATTCCACAGACAGGGCCTGTAGTGGTTTCAAAGATGTTCGCAGAGTCTCTGGTACCTCCACAAAGGCAGAGCTGACCTCTCCCCCAGGGATCATTCTAGTCAGTACAGGAGAGTGGATGTGACAGTGTGTGGCCTCAGCAGCTGAGTCATAAAGAGCCTCCATTGTTCTCTTTGCCTTCTCACTCGGATCACTTCCACAGGGCACCCAGCCACCTGTCACACACAGGCATTCGGGGACCAACAGAACCTCTAGAGTCAGAACCTCAATCTTCTGCTCTACCCTGTGCAATGAGCTGAGGACTGATTTGCTTTTTCTCTTTGTGGCCAGTACACAGCAGTGTGGGGAAACCGCGGTCAGCCCAGCCTGAGGTAGGTGCTTTCCGGGGAGCAACAGCATTGCCTGGGTCATTCTCACGGTGCCTGTCCCCTCCTGTTCGCACAGCACACCCTGTTTGTGTCTTCTGTGTTACACCCTTTGCAGCTGGGAGCTCATCCATCAGCAGGCTCTAGTACTTGGCCCTCCCAAACTGAGGGCTTACTATTTATTAAGTAAGTGAGAGCTGGATTGACTGTGACACATTTCCCGAGTGCCTTGCCACCTGAGCCTGATTTCCTTGTCTGCCAGAGTCACTTAGCTTTTAAAAAAGCAGTGTAATGGAGGAAAGATTCATTTGGGCGCATGGTTTTAGAAGTTCAGTCAGATGGAGGGAAGCTCATTGGTGGGGCTACGAGCTGAATGCGTGATGTCACGTGTCACTCTGTAGCATGTCCCTTGGGAAGATGTGAGACTTGGGCCAATGGCAGCCCTAACAGGGCCCTCCCTGAACAGGAGGTGAGTTCCCAGAGAGGGGCTCCGCGTGCGAGGGCAGACTGGGCAGAAGTTCAGTCAGTGCTGGGCTTGTACCAGGCTTTGGGGCTGTGGAGATTGCAGCATCCAGGGAAGGTCTTGGAGGTTCTTTGTGGGAGGAGGGGAAGGATGATGCAAGGATGGGAAAATAAAGAGATGAGAGCTGAGGTCAGGTGGAGCCCTGTCCCCTGATGGGGGAAAGGCACTGCTCAGCCACTGCAGGGCACGGGAAGTTGGTGTCCATTCCCCTCTGTCTGCACCTTTGTATGGCTGCCTGAGCACCTTCTGTTCCTGGAGCTGGAACAGCTTGCTTTCCCTAGCTTGCCTCGGGCTCTGCTGTTCTCAGGGCTGGCCTTGCTTTGGTCTTGCACATGCAATCAGTGTCCGGCTTCAGCCACTCCCCACAGGAGAAAGTGTTCCCACGGGTGTGGTGGAGAACTGCTCACCCTATGGAGGTGGAGAAACACAGCCTGTGCCATGAGCTCCTCTGCCTGCGTGTGTCCCACCCAGGCCTCCAACCCACTGACGGTGCTGCCCCTCAGGGTGCTGTCCCACATGCAGTGTGACTCAGGAAACACAGGCACACCCAGAAGAAAGCTTTACTCATTTGGTAGCATTTATCAGCCAATCAAGTTGGCTGTCACGGCACCCCACAGCACCCTTAGGCACTGCTCACCAGTTTGCTCCTTTTCCCCTCCTCTGAGCCCAACACCAAAAAGCTGATTCCCATAGACTCTGTAAAGGAGGCAAATTTTATCTTGCTTTCTCATTTTGCTTGGCAGGAGAATTAATGTTAAACAGATCAACAGTGAAAAACAGACAAATTTATGGAATACATTTTTCATAGCATAGGATCCTTCACAAGGAAATGAAGACCCAAAGAAGCCGTTAGAATCGGACACTTACAAACTGAATGGGACAAAAAGAAGTAAACTTACTCAGTAAGGCAAGGGGTCTTAGCAGGATGGCTAATTTGGTGAAGAAATAACCAGTGTAACAATGCTTGTTCAGATTTTCCTCACCTTGATAACTGTGATGCTACTTTCCTTCTGGTATAGAGACATCTTTCACATGAGAATTCCATCCTCTGATTTTAAGAAGGATCAGTGATTGTTTTTTAAGTGGCTTTAAGTCCACACAGTCGACATTCCAGAGCTACTTGTCTTGGGATGGCATGATCTGAACTTCAATGCCAAAGGGCGAAAGACCAGAATGGCCATAGTGATCCCCCAGTGGGCCTGGGCACACCACTTCCTAGAGCCTGCAGGTGTTACCTACATGTCCAAAAAGGACTTTGCAGATGTGGATGTGGATCTTGAGATGGGGAGATTAACCTGCTGGCACCAAAGAGTGGCCAAGGCAGAGACTGAGTGGTGCCCCACAAGCTCAGCATGGTCATCACTGGCATGAACAGGGATAGTCCACCCTCTGGGTCTGCCAACACCTTTGCTTGACCCGGGGATACTGGACTGTAGAATTCTAGACTCTAGAACTGAGAACAAGCCTTTATTGTTTACAAGTGAAACCCTCTGTCTTTCAGGCTCAGGGTGGTAACTGTTTCTGTAGTTGCTAGATGCGGGGTTCCACTCACCTTTGGTTATGCTTTCTCAAACTAAGTTGTTTGACTGCGTGGTCAGCTCCTTTCTGGAACTTGAAATAAAAGGCCAAACATGAAGAGACCCCTGAAAACACCTGCTTTCACCGTAGATCCTGCCTTTGGGCCCAGTCTCCATTGGCAATGCTGGGTCCATCTGACCTTAAGAACAGTGGTTCCTGATCCAGCCCTTACTTCTCAGAATGACATTTCTCAGAGGCCACGATATGGATGAATCCTCCTGACCCATCCTGAAGCTGGAAACCCATCTGAAGCAGAGAGCAAATCGAAGGCAGGATTCTGAACACAGGTCTGACCCCACGGTCAGGCTGTTGATGCTGGTCCCCGTCACTCTCCTCTCCCTAAATATCTTCACAGAAACAAATCCAGAGGAAGATAAACTCTTCCAACCTGTCTCTTTATGTAAAACTATTTTTCTTGAAATCAATTTTTTACAGTTGCAGGTCAGGGATGTTCCACCACTGAAACTTACTGTTTACAGAGCTGAAAGCTAGTGGAATGATTTTTTCCTCAATATTAACACATTCTGCTGTTTCTTAAAGCTTCAGGAGCTGCCAGTGCTTTCCTACACTGATAGATATGCAGGATGCAAAGAGAAGCAGCACAGTAATTGTGTGTTTTCACAGTATGCCTTACTTCAATCCAGCTCATAGGTATGATTTTAATATTATAGTGTGCTTTTAGTGGAGCCAAAATTTCTTTTCTTTTTTTTTTTTTTTTTTGGTACCGGGAATCAAACTCAAGAGCACGCATTTGCAAGGCAGGCACTTACAATGCTGAGCTAAATCCCCTCAAACTTTCTGTAATTAGAGAAAGTCAATTCGTAACACCTGTGCAGGAAGCTGTCCTGTGGAAAACCCAAGTTGTGCTCAGTCAAAGCCTCTGACTGGGGTGGCAGGGTGGTCACCCTGAGAGGAAGCACAAACCCCACTCAGCCATCCAAAATTTGGTTCAGATATCAAGACTGATGACCTCACACAGGCACCAAGAGGGTAGACAGGGTTCATTCTCCATAGAAAAGACTGGGGGAGGTTGCAGGAGGCTCCTGAATGGCTTGAGGGTGTCTTGAGGGAGGGAGCAGCTCCTAGCCGGGTTTCCTGCCCATTCAGGGCAGGTGGGATGAGAGGTCTCCAAGGGCTAGAAGCCACATGGTGTGAACAAGCTCATTAGGGAACCACGCAGGGAGCACCCAGCTCCCTTGTCAGCTTGTCCCTGTGGTGCAGGAGAGGAAGGAGGGCACGTGAAAACTGTCAGCATTGGGCTGTGACGAGGAGAAACAGGCAGTTTCTGAATGAAGGCTGAGAACATGGGGGGAAAGGGCTCATTCTGAGGGAGATGATGGAGGACATGTCTCATGTGTCAGGGACAGAGACAGCCAGTGGCTGAGGCACAGGTGACCCTGAAGACCACAGGCTACCTGACATTATCCGGGTCCCTCTCAGCGGCCTGCACAGCAGGAAAAAGCAGTGGTAAAGCCCAAGGAAAAAATTTGGAGAGTCTGTTTCTCAAAAACAAAAACAAAAACAAACTTGCCATCCTGGAAGGCAAAGTGCATGCCCTACTTTGAAGTGCATGGAGCTATGGATCCAGAGTGGCACAGCACACAGCCCTGCACGGGACAGGCTGGGGTGAGGTCTCATGGCTTCCCCTGGAGAAGTTCTTCCTCCCTGGTCTTTCTCTGGTTGCCTCTTCTCAACCATTAGGATGATGAAAACTTGCATTTTCCAGAAGTGGCCATAGCAACATTTCTAGTCCTAGGTGTTCCTCCAGGGCCTTGTCACCTTCCACCAAGAAGCATGTCCCATTTTCTCACTTGACCTCCCGATGGGGCTGGCTCTGTGGCTGAAGCCATGCACATATTTTAACAAGAATGCTAAGTGACTTCCGAGGTCAGGTCATAGGAGGTGAGAGGCCATCTCACTTGTGGCCCTGCAGGATGCTCTGGCTTGGGACGTACACCCATATTTTGAGAAAACCCAGGCTGCCAGGAGAGGTAATCCTCAGGTGTTTCACTGGTAGCAAGCTGGAGTCTCAGCAGAAAGCCAGGATTCAACACCAGATACGCAAACAAGTAAGAGGTTTAACCTCACCTCAGGGTCTGGAGAGACTTTGTACAACAGAGGCAGCTCTCCCCCGTGTCCTGTCCACACACATGGTCCACACGAGCGTGATAAATCATTGTTTTAGGCCCTTAGGTTTCAGGGCAGTCTTCTACACAACACAGTAGCTGGAACTCAGTGCAGATGTCACCTCAGAAAAGCCTTGTCTCAGTTACTTTTCTCATTGTTGACACAAAATAGTGGACACCCACAAAATAGCGGACAGTTAAAGGAGGAAAGGTTTGCTTAGCTCAGTTTATAGAGGTTTCAGTCCATAATCAGCTGGCTCCAAGGCAGGTGGCACACAGCAGAGGGCATCGAAGAGGAGAAACAGCTCATGGCAGATAGCAGCAAAAGCACCGCACAGCAAGTGAAAAGCAGGGCGGCGGCAGCCCGTGTCCCTCTGTTCCATGCACGAACCTGCCGTGGGCAGTAGCACTCACACCCACTGTGGAGCACCCTTCATCCCAGCACTGCTCCAAGAGCCAGTCCCAGCTCACTCTGGATCCAGCCACCTCTGGGACCCACCCGTGACACACAGGGCTTTGGGGGACCTCACACACGAGCCACAACAGGCCTTTTCTGCTTTCCTCACACAAGTCATATTGCCAGTCACTTCTACACATTACTGTATTTAATCTTACCTATAATTTTGTGATAAAATATATATAAAGGCTCCATTTTATTCATTTTCAAGTGTCCTACTCAGGGACACCCAGTGCGTTCACAGTGTCACAGTGATCAGCGCTCTTCGCTTCCAGAACTTCACCGTCACACCTTCCCCTCTGGAGACCTGAGGGCGCAGGCTCGGCTCAAATTGTGCCTAAATGGTCAGTGCCGCTTCTTCATCTGCATTTGACACAATTTCCAAGAAAGCGTGTGGCAGACTCTGAAGACGACACCCGGCCCCTCTCCAGGAAGGCCTCCTGCACCGGCTGGCTTGGTCGCCTCCAAATCACTCCGATGGAAGCAGCACTGCTTTCTCCTCCCTGGCGCCTGGCGGGCGAGGTAGATGCTTGTCATGGTTTGTGTCTGGATGGCCCCTAAAGCCTCATGTGGTCATAGGGTGCGCTGGCTTTTTGGAGGCGGCTGGAGTTTATGACAGATTTGTGGTCCGATGCTGGGACTGAGGGTGTGGTGCTGGGTGCTGTGTCCCAGTGACCGGAAAGTAAGACAGGGTGTCGATGGTGCATGCTGAAAATCATGGGGCTGGTATGGTGGCCTTGGAGGAGAGCACAGACACAGAAAAGTTCCATGTCCTTGGAAATACCAGTTTCTCACCTATCTCTTCTTCCTGGGACTGTGCAGACCCTCGTATTTGGTGATTTAAGCATGTGCTTAGTAAGTCTACCCAGCACCCCAGACTCACTAGCCTTTGGTAGTCTCTCCTCCTGTGACCTGGTTTTCCCTTCCATCCCAGACACCCACACCGACCGCCACCCCCTGCCCTGTGTCACTATTGACAAGGAGCCCTAGCAGCCCATTTTAAGGAGCCTTTTCATCTTACTCCTGCCCTTTGGAGCTGCGGCCTTTTTCAGTCCCAACCAAGCCTAGTAGAGTGAGAGTGATGGAGTCCATTTGTTCCCTCCTCCCCACCTCCCTGCACGCCCTCGAGACCCCTGCTTTCATCTGCTCCAGGCTGGAATTCTTAGGTCATGATCAGGGTCACACTCTCCAGATCTCAGCAGTGCCTGGCACGTTGCCTGGCCTCCCTTCCTGCACTCTCCTCTTGGCTGGCTCGGCGAACCAGCCCTGGGTGTCACCTGCAACCTCCACACCGTGCCCCCGACATGACCTGCCCTGCCAATTTTTCTAAACTGGGATTTCCAAGGACATGGAACTTTTCTGAGTCTGTGCTCTCCTCCAAGGCCACTGTACCAGTCCCATGATTTTCAGCATGCACCATTGACACATCTTACTTTCTGGTCATTGAGCCACAGTACCCGACACCCACAAATTAAAGGAGGTATTTCAGCTCACAGCAGTTGAAAGGTGAAATGAAATGGCACAGCAGAGGGGAGCCGCTCACACCACAGTGGCCAGGAAGAAGAGAGCAGCGCCGAGGGAAGTAGCCTTCCAGACCAGAGCCCCCGGCAGCACGTTTAGCACACCCAGTAGGGGACCCCAGAAGTTCAGACACCACCCAGAACATGAGGTGTGCCTGTGGGGGGGGCTTGATCTCAACTCCCAAAAGTGCCCTCAGGGTGCACCTCTCCTTCACCCTGCAGACTCCTTGTATCCGCCTTCATATGCCTCTCCTTGGAGGCCTCACAGAAGTCTGAAACGCTGTCCCCGGACAGGGACGAGGACACTGAGGGTGTGGAGCATGGAAACCTCACACACAGCCAGCAGCAATGTGCAGTGGAGCAACTCTTCGGCAAAACCTTTGGCAACGTAAAGTAGAACTGTGTGTGTCACGAGACAGGTTCACTCCCGGGTACACGTCCAGCAGAAATGGACCCACACGTACACGAAGGACGGGTATGAGAATGTTCTCGTGTTATTTGCAATCACTTCAAACTGCACACAGTTTAAAAGCCTGTTCACAGAAGGGTGATCGGTACTGCAGTCATGCAATGATTGTTGCACAGCACGAAAACCAAGGAACCTCAGCCACTCACAGACACGATGCACCTCACTGAGGAGGCTGCGCATGGAGCACATCAGAGACAGAAAAGCCAAAGGGAGGCATGCGACTGAAGGCAGGACGGTGGTGGCCTTCGGGAAAGGGGTGGCTGTGAGGTGAACCTGGCGAGGGTTCCTGGGCGGTAGGTGAATAGATATTTCCAAACTTACATTTTTTAAATAAATTAAAAAGCTCTGCAGCTGAGTTGAGACTTAATCCACTGCAACCTTCTGCTTGGTGTTCTCCATCCCAGAGTCGTCCTTCAAACTGCTCCAGCTGAGTCCTGAAGTCCTCCTGGTGTCTCACCTGTGTGTGTAAGCCTCGTCCCCGATGTGTTCAGTATGTAGCTGCAGTCCAACTATTTCCTAGCAGACGCCCCCAATACCTTTGTTGAGGCCACCACTGGTTCACACTGGACGCTGGGTAGCACACCAAAATGCATTCCCAGCTTGCACCCTGGAAGCCCGGTTATTTCTATCCTGTTCTGCAAGTGATCCTTTGAAAACAAAATGGAGGCCGGGCATGGTGGCACACACCTGCAATCCCAGCCTTGGGGAGGCTGAGGCAGGAGGGGTGTCATGAGTTCAAGGTCAGCCTGGAATACATGCTGAGACTGTCTAAAGAAAAAAAAAAAAAAAAAAAAAAACAGAAATCCTGTTCCTGCCCCCACCCAGGACCATCTCAGGAGTGAGATGCTCACTCCTTAGGAAGGCACTGCAGGAACAGCTCCCAGTGCCTGCTTCAGCCTCTGCTTGCTACACTCAGCCTGCGCCCCCTAAGGGCCAAAGATGCTCCCCTAGCTGGACTTTGTGACCAGCGGTCCGTGTGCTGGGAAGCTGCTCCTTCCGGTATCTCCGCCGCCCATCCACTCACTGTGTGCAGCTGTGTGAGCCAATGATGCTTTAGAAGCACTTCGAGACCACTGTCCCTGATAACACAGCTGCTAGGGTCTCATTCACACCCTTCACTGCCTTTGTCACAGTGCTATTGCTGCTTGCATTTAAATTGTCACAGGATGTGAGTCCTGTAAGATCAGAAATACGGTTGTGTCTATTCATGGGCCTCAGCTGCTACAAATTCAGGGACCTTATAAGCACTGGCTGCGGCATTTAGTGAAGACTTTAATGTCTAAAGGTGAGGGTCAAAGTTGGGAGACTGTCTTCCTGTTCACTTCCTTCCTTGGCAAAACCAGCCAGGGACCCAGAATCTATAATCTGCTGGCCGTCAAGAAGATTGCCAACCTAAGACCTGGAGGAAAATGCTCGGTGTCTATAAACTGTCTTGAACCCTGGGACATCCAAAGACACTATCCACGAAGGTACTAAAATCTGTAAACAGCTGAGAATGCCTTGCCCCTAACAGGTGGCTCTGGTTTCTGAGGTATTTTTATGGGGGTGGGTGTCGACAGACATCAGATCTCTTAACCCTGAACCCCTATATTCTTCTGGATTGTAAATTCTTCCAATTTTCTCCTTTCGTATAAATATGAATGAAGAACTGTTACTATTGCACCATGTTTCTGGCAGGCAAACTATAGAATTAAGAAAAAAGACCAGGTGAGAGTTTATTTAGAATCACTTCTTTTTCCTGCTTTTACAGTACAGGCCAGGGCAGGAGGTGGTAAGGATGTGGCTATGGGCAGCTCCGTGGTACTGGAGAAACCTGAGTCCCAGCAAGTCCAGAGCAGCAAGTCAAACCCACGGGCTCTGGGAGGATTGTTGGAAGCCGCTGAGGCTGGGATTGAACACATGTGCAGGGCTGTGGCTTGGCCTGGGCATGGCCGACCTGAGAACAAAGAGATGCCCCAAAGGGCAACATAATGTCACTGCTGAGGGCACCCGCTCCAACCCCAGTTAACAAGATAGCAACTGTAGCTGCAGGCATCTCACTCCTGTAGTGAAAATCAACCTGGAGACTTTCTCCGAAGGTACTTCTAAATGAACGGAATCTATTACCTAGAAAAGTCCTTGAACCACTGGGTCCTGCTCAGTCTCCTGTATTTCCCACTCCTACCCCTTCCTTGCTTGAAAAACTAAAATACTGGCTGCCCAGAGACATTCCTTGTCTTGGCCCCAGTCTTGAACTCTGCTAAACAGTTTTGATCCTCCTGGAGCCCTAAAATCATACGACTTGTCTCATTTATTTTAAGCCTTTGCCATTTGGGAGACTGGGGATGTTGAGCAGGTCCCCAATAAAGGCTGTGGATTAGCAGTGATGTACTTTCTCGGCCTGTCTTCAAAGCACAGGCAAACAAAGCCAACAGAGGAAGCAGGACAGGGTTTTGTCCAAGTATAACTAACTTACCTGAGGATCGCAAAGTCTGGGTCATTGAGGCTCACCTGACAGGCTCGACGGGGAGACAAAGAGTGAGTGGAGCCAAGCACCATCTTTCAGGGTTAAGGACAAATCTCTACCCAAGATGTACTTCTTCACACAGGACTGGGAAAGGCACACATCTTCCGAAGCATCCCGGCACCTCCTGGCACAGGACCGCACTGTTCCCTGCACATGGGTACCTCGTGTGTCCACAGCATGGCATTGGCTCAGAGGTCCCACAAAGCCTGTCCTGAACCTCGGTCCCCATGCCGTGCGGTGACCTTCACACCTCCCTCGGAAAGATGCCTTGAGAAATTAACAGACACCTAAGTAACATATCCTTAAAGCTGTTTCAAGTTACAACAGGAAAAGGTCCCAGGACTGCATGGCCATGCTACTTCCTGAATCCTGTTCTGCACTGTCTGGCACTGTCAGTTGAGAAGGTGACCAAATAAATGCAAAGCAGGTCCCTGAGCAGTTATATAACCGAGAACTGCACCTGAAAATCTGCAGTGCTTTCTCCCTCCAACGCATCGGTGGAAAAACGTGTAAGACTCTCGATCAGCCCATGTGCCCTGTTTGTTCCAGGTTCTCAGCCGAAGAGGTCAGGCTGAGAAACTCCACTCGTGCCTCTGAGAGCAGGAATACAAGGAGCCGATCAGTAAGCTAAACCCGAGTTGTTGTCAAGGCCACCAGTGACAGTCATGTGGGTGTGGGCTGCAGGTGTCTGGTGTCACACACACTGTCACCTGTTTCTGACATGACCTGACTTACACACTTAGCTTGTGTACTATGGAGACGATCCAACCAGTCCCACTGCCTAGGGATTCTGAAACCCATTTCACGAAAGATGCAGCTCAAAATCGTGTTATATGAGCTGAGTGTAGAGGCACACGCCACTAACCCCAGCACTCTGGAAGGTTGAGGCAGGAGGATCATGAATTTAAGCACAGGCTGAGCAACTTAGCAAGACCCTGTCTCAAAATACAGGCGAGCAGCTTACATAAGCACAAGTCAGCTGTGCGCCATGTAGGAAGCGGCCCTCTCGGGCACAGGGGTGCAAGTGCTGAGACCCTAGATTTCCAGCCTCCAGAGCCGGGGGGGGGGGGGGGGGGGACGGACGGGGGGGGGGGACTCATAATCAGGTGTTTCAATCATAACTAGTTTATGGGAATTTTTTTTAACAGCCAAACTAAGCAAGTAATTATCATGTGCTGCCAGGGTTTAACCAGTAACACTAGAATTAGCCATGGAAGCATACTTTTGTAGCTGCAATAAACTCCTCGAACGTTAAAAAACATACGAAGCAGAAGTACTATGAAAGGATTTTTGTCTTGTTTTTTTGAGGCAGGGTCTCACTGTATTACCCAGAAACTCCTGGGCTCAAGTGACCCTCCGGCCGGAGTCTCCTAAATTGGACAAGTCGCTGCAGCTGGCTCCGGTCTTAATGCTGAGTTAGGTTACTACTCGGAACTCAGTATGAGGTATTTTATAATGTTTTATTACAAAGCAGTTCTCTCAGCGACTCCAGTGCAGGAGCAGAGCAGGTCGCTCATTACTGAAGCGCAAACCATGCAAAAACACGCTGTCAGACGCAACACGTGTAGCAAAACCATGTAAGAATATATTGTGAATGTACAAAACCGAGTATAAAACACTAAACTACCTCTGAGGTCATCTATTCCAATCCTTCATTCCACGTGAAAGCTCTGAGTTGATGTCACAGGGTTGCTCAGTAACAACTGGGCAGCGCAGCCCCGCCCCCAGCTTCTGGTGGGCTTTGCTTCCTGGGCGCCGGCCCCTAGGACAGGCAGACGCCGGGGTGCAGCCTCTGGTGCTTGCTGAGTGCGGAGCGGAACCGGAAGGCTTTCCCACAGCCGGCACAGCCGAAGGGCTTCTCACCGGCGTGGGCACTCCGGGCCTCGCCGCGGCTGCGCCCTAAGGCCCCGTCCCACGCGCCGCACTCGTGGGGCTTCTCCCCGCTGTGGACCCGCTGGTGCTGCGCCAGGTGGGCGCTCTGGCTGAACGCCTTGTCGCACTTCCCGCACCGGTAGGGTTTTTCCTCTGCGTGGGTTTTCTGGTGCTGCGCGAGAGACGAGCAGTGGCGGAAGGCCTTCCCGCACTCGGGGCACGCGTAGGGCTTCGCGCCCGAGTGGATCCGCTTGTGCTGCGTGAGGTGTATGTTCTGGTTGAAGGCCCTCCCGCACTCGCTGCACTTGTACGGCCTCTCCCCGGTGTGGATCTTCCTGTGCTGGATCAGGGACGAGCCGTAGCTGAAGGTTTTGCCACACTCGTGACACTGGTAGGGCTTCTCTCCGGTGTGGATTCTCTCGTGCTTGGCGAGCGAGGAGCTCCGAATAAAGGCCTTCCCGCACTCCTTGCACTCGTAGGCCTTCTCCTGGGTGTGCGTCTTCTGATGCTGATTCAGGTTGGAGAGGTAACTGAAAGCCTTTCCACACTCGCTGCAGGCGAAGGGCTTTTCTCGGGTGTGGATTCTGCGATGCTGGGTGAGGGATGAGCAGTAGCTGAAGGCCTTTCCACATTCGCTGCACTTGTAAGGCTTTTCTCCAGTATGAATTTTCAGATGCTGGGCGAGGGACGACCAGTAGCTGAACGACTTCCCGCATTCCGCACAGTCGTAGGGCTTCTCCCCGGTGTGGGTCTTCTGGTGCTGCGTGAGGTTCGAGTGCTGGCTGAAGGCTTTCCCGCACTCGCTGCACTCGTAGGGCTTCTCCCCCGTGTGGATCATGTGGTGCCGGATGAACGTGGAGGGCCCGTTGAAGGCCTTCCCACACTCGTTGCATTTGTAGGTTTTCTCGCCAGTATGAATCTTTTGGTGTTGGGTGAGGTGCGTGCTCCTGGTGAAGGTTTTATCACACTCGTCACATTTAAAAGGCTTTTCTCCTGTGTGGATTTTCTGATGTTCCATAAAGTGGCCTCTCTGGCTAAAAGCTTTGCCACACTCACTGCACGTGTATGGCTTCTCCCCAGTGTGGATTCTCTGGTGCTGAACAAGGTGGGTCCTCTGGCTGAAGGCCTTCCCACACTCGTCACACTTGTAGGGCTTTTCTCCAGTGTGGATTCGCTGATGCTGAGTAAGAGACGGACCCTCAATGAAGCCCTTCCCGCACTGGTCACATTTGTACGGTTTGTCTCCAGTATGGATCCTTTGATGGTTTATAAGGTTTTCGCTGCGGCTGAAAGCCTTTTCACATTCGTTGCATTTGTAGGGTTTCTCTCCGGTATGTGTTCGCTGATGGCGAATAAGAGCTGAACAATAGCTAAAAGCTTTGCCACATTCATTGCACTTACAAGATTTCTCTTTTTTCACTGGGTGTGGGTGCTTCCTGCCGTCTGTCTGAGTGGAGGTCTGCTCTGGGGATGCTTCCGGCTGTGTTCCAGTGTGGGAGCACACGCTGCTCTTCCCGCTCTCAGCGCTCCCAGGGCCCTGCTCACACGTGGCTGCCGTCCTTTTGGTCACCTCTGGTTTTTCCTGCGGCAGCACCTGTTGCCTCCCCAGGCTGCCTGCAGTCTCCCACGCATCCGGGGCTCCGGGGGCGCAGGGACCCTGCTGTCTGTGCTTCTCCACTGGCGCCTCTGAAGGCTGCTCCCCGTCGGCAGTGCCCACTTCTGGAGGTGACGCACTGCCCTCACGTCTTGGCTCCCAATCTGAAAGAAAGTACAACAGCAGTGTCCCTGGACAAAGAAAGAAAACCACAACTGTGGGAATGAAGCCCATAGGAAGTGCTGTTCTCAAACTCACTCAGCGGCTGAAGTGTTAGGGCCTGAGTTTTTTCAAAACTTTGAAACTGTTTTCTCTCCAGTCATGATGGAAATTTTTAAAATTTCATTTTTAATTTGTAATCAAACTTGACAAGTTGCTTTTCCAAAAATTAATTGTAAGCCCCAGTTTATGAAACTCTTAATAAAAATATCAAGAGTTTTCTAAATCATGTTTTAAAAAAAAATCTTCACAGAGAAAGTACAGAGCAGAGCAAGAGGGGGAAGAACGAGAGTGACGGGAAGGAGAGAAGGGGGACAGGAAGGGAGCAGAAGAGCTCAGTTGCCGTCTGTGAACCCTGACGTGGATTCCTGCCTGTCCATTTAAAAAGGGGAAGGAAAAAAACCAAAAAGCAGAGTGTGCTCCACACGTGATCTTAGAGGAAAGGCTAAGAAGCAAGCCGAGTACTCGGGGAAAAACCTAGCTTTGTGGAGCCCCAATTCCCAAGAAGCCTGCAGATGAAGCCTTCCCAGAGCGCCGGGCCACACCTGTGCCAGCATCTCTGGGCACTGACTGCGCAGTGTGAGACAGATGGCGTGGAAGAAAGGTCCTCGTAAGCTGTAACGCAATGAAGGTGAAGTGACAGAATCAGAATCTACACCTGAGTTAAGGAAGGACTGGCTAATAATAAAGTGAGGGCTACTGGTGGGGAGCTCACTTTTGTTCTGCTTGGTTGGGAGAGACAGACACAGACAGACAGACAGTATGGGTAGGAAGATGGGTGGCTTTGAGGAAAAGCAGCTGGAGACACTGACCTATTTCTGTTTGAAGGGATGAAGGGAAAATGTAAGAGCTGAAAACCGAGGGCTGCTGATGGGGCCAAGATCCCGGGCAGAGGGAGGAGCTGGCTCTGAGGCAGGGAGGACACCTGCTCGGAAAGCAACACAGACGGGGAGCGGGGAGGGGGGAGCTGTGGCTCGGTGCGCAGCACCTGCCCGGCAAGCACAGGCCCTGAGTGTGATTCCCACTACCCAGAAAAATAAAACCTGTAAAAAAACGAAAGGGATGTAGACACGGAACGCCCAGTGTGAGCCCGACAACAGCCTGCGCATCCGGAAGGCTTCCGGGTCTGCAGAGCAGCGCTGTGGAGAGAAGCACGCCTGTCCACGCTGCCCTGAGCATGCCCACCAGGCGGAGCCTCTGCCCGAGACTCACCTCCACAGGTGCCTGTGTGCCCGGTGACACCAGGCTCCTCGGTCCACGGTTCCGTCCCTTGCTCTAACTGGGAAATCACGTCAGGTTTGGAAACTTGCAGTCCTGCTCGAGGGAGGACAAAGGGCCACATCAGAACTCCATCCTGGGCTTTGTCTCCGAGGAAACCCTCGTGGGCCAACTGTGGGGAGAGGAAGCTTCCCAGCATCACCCCTGCCCTGCCTGCGGGGCACTGTGCTCTGGGACCTCACTTGGTTTTGGAGAAGTAGGAGTTTGTTTCCCTGCCTATCAGAAAACTAGGAACTATTTCAAAACCTCAGAATTTATTAAAACTGCAAGGAGAACCTTTGTCCTCCACCCCTGCCCCTTCCTGGGGCGACCTTACCTATGGAGACCAGATGTGTGTAGTTTTCCAGGGTCACATCCCGGAAGAGGTCCCTCTGTCCAGGGTCCAGCTGCTTCCATTCTTCCTGGGTGAAGTCTACTACCACGTCCTTGAAGGTCACGGATTCCTGAAACACCAAGCACAATTGCGATAGGCCTTGGGACAGGCGAAGTCAGCAGGTGAGGGGCCCATGAGGCAGATCTGCGCACTGATGCAAAGGGGATCCGGAGGCGAGACTGTACAGAACCACAGTGCTGTACAGAGGGCTGGGCGGCTCTGCAGTAGGGCTCACCTGGTCACCGCCAAACAAGGGGAAGCAAAAAACCTCCATAAATGTATAAGGGTTCAAACCGTGAAAGTCCTCTTGGTCTGGGCTGCACACAGCATGTCAGAACCGATCCAAGTGCAGCTGTGCTTGCAGCTGTGGGATTTGGAGCAGAACCCCAAGACACACAGGTGGAGCTGCAGACTGAACTTATGGTCTACTCCCTGACCAGATGCCCGAGACTATGTTACAGTACTGGCTGTCACAAGCAACCGAGAGGTGACTCAGCGGTTACATGAGCCAACCAGAGGTCACGTGACACACCAGGCTATTCATTTGGAACTCGAGGAGCCACACTTTGGGGTCCCTTCGAGGACACCAAGGGATGACTGTGTACACTGTAACCATGTGCAGTTACCTGGGTGCAATACACTATGCGGGGGTAATGGCTAACTGTCAGCTGGCGTGGGGACGCCCAGCAAAAGCGACACAGCATGGTCCTGGGTGTGGAAGACCCACTGGAGGAGGACCAGTGTTGGAAAGGAATAAAAGGAGAACAGGAGGTGGGATTTCGGCTGATTCCCTTTGAAACTAGTTGCGACTGATTTTCCTCGGAAGGGCTCTGCTCCCCACCTTCGCCTTGGGCGGTGTCTCCAGCTTTGAGGCGCAGACTCTAGCTTCCAGCACAGAGCTCCATGCCACGCCCTGGCCTTTCCTCTGGATCCTTGAGCCTCCTCGTAAGGGACAGGTAAGGCGCTACCATGGGCACTGGGCTGCTGGCTGCATCCTCTGGGTCCACAGTGAGGACAGTTCATGCTCTTCTGCATTTGACTCCATGGGGCCACTGCAGGCCAACCTTGTAAACTTCTGTATCCTTGACATAATCTGCCTCAGGGCGCATGCAGTCTTTTGAGAAGCCTTGCCCCAGCCCCGCAAGATCCTGTAAGCCCTAACGAATGCACTCTCAACAAAAAATACACTACTACTACAAACACTGAGCTCAAAGCAGGAAAGACTGCGAGTTCTTCTGCAGGAACTGAAGCTGTGGAACAGGAAGGAAGCAGGTAGAAAACAACTAAGAAAGAGGAGCCTGACTAAAGGGGGCTGAGGTTCACCATGGCCAGCTGACTGCTACGGTTCTTGTCTAAATTCTCGGAGAGATAACTGCTCTTCTGAAAGATTACCCATCACTTTTCCACTATTAACTTCCTGGTTACAAGAGCCTCCAGAGAAAGCCTTCCACTGTCCCCAGCCCTGCAAAGCTCTCACATTCGACTGGCACCATTTGTATTCCCCCTGCTGGGATCAACCATTTGCGAGGAACCGCTGGATCACAGTCCTCTCACCTTTCTTCTGTTCACTTCTCTGTTTCCAGCAGTGAGTCTAGAAACTCACCTGGTGAAGAACTGAGCTCACTCCGCCATTCGGAGCACAGCTGAAAGCCAGGCGAGGGGGAGTGGGCTGGAGGCTAGGCCTGGGCATGCAGAGCTCTACAAGCCTCGGGCCTGTCTGGCACACACCTTCCCCCCTGAGGCAGCACCCTCTCCGGAAAGTTCCACTCACCTGAAAACCAGCCGCTGGGAAGAAGGGACGTCGCCCTCGGGCAGCATCGGTGGAACATAGACCTAGAGGGGAAGAGTTGGCTGCACTGAACAGCTGCAAATGAGCTGTACCCAGCAATCCATAAACCCGCGTGCTTGCTTTTCTACTTGGAAATAACAGAAACTATACTGTTTCCTTTACATTTCAGAATTAAAAAATAAAACAAGACAAAAAACATCAGTGACACAGCTGTTAACTGGGGCCTTGGGACCTTCCTTGGTAGGATCTGGAGAGAAAGGACTGCTTTAGGACTTAAGTTTGTCCTTAGATGTTCATTTTTCATGTGGCTAATATAGCTCAAACTCTGTTCCTCGGGAGCAAATTATTTTACTTATTTTCTCTGCAGATTACTTTCCAAGTCTTCACAGGCCCCTGGAAAACCTGGCTATTATAAATTAAAATATCTCAACAACATGTACGATTTATATTACCCACCCACCAGAACGTCTAGATTAAACAGCCCTGGTCAGTGCAACTGTTGGCAAGAATACAGAGCGACGGGAACTTCTGTACACTGCGGTGGTTTATAAGCTGATCAAGCGCCTAAGAGAACGGCTTGCAGTGCACGTGAAAGCCCTAAGATCCATCCACTCCCACGCACAGACCACAGAAGTGCTTGTACAAAAATCTTCATTCAGAATATTGCCAAGCTGAAAAGAAGCCCAATGTCACCGAGGAAGGGGGTCTAAGCAAATGGTGGCATGTTCATACCATAGGACACCAACCCGAAGAGCACAGGACAGAGCTCCTGCAGGGAGTGGCTGAACTGGAAACTGATCACACTGTGGGGCTCGAGCAAGGCCAGCCTGAGAACTCGGGGCGTGAGATGCAGTGGGGTTTCACCTGACGTCACCCTGCCCAGTGTACCAATGGATGCGCTGCAGTCACTGAGTGATTATTTTCTCCACCGAGAGAGAGGGCTCCTCCTGACCTCAGCTTTCTGCATTTTCACTCTGGCTTCGCTCCTTCATGGGCCTCCCCCTAGAAGCTCCTAGGATTACTGACAAGTGAACAGAAGTAGGTAGAGCCCACACTTGTTGGAATGGAAGTCAAAACTGAAATGAGACCCGCAAATTATAACACTATTAAAAAAAGAGAGAAAGGATCAAATCTAAGGACAGTGGGAAACAGAAGGACTAAAAGGAGAAGCCAAGCAATCAAACACCAAGACCTAAGTCATTTCAGAGATCTGGAAAGCACCACAAAACTGCCCAGGATAGACTGCTGGGAAACCACCATTGAGATGGGGGCTCCCAAGGTTCTGGCCCCCAGATTCAAATTCCTCAAAGACCCCAGGGGGGCTACCATGGGTTTCATGACCAAACCTTGGTACAAGAGCTAGATAAAATTTTCTGAAAGTGACTGATAGAAACAGGAAGACTGGCCAGGAATGCTGGTGCACGCCTGTAACCCCAGTACTCTGGAGACAGACAGGACCGCTTCAGCTTGAGGCCACACAGTGAGACCTTGCCTAAAAAAACAAACTGGAAGGTGGCTAGGTGCAGTGCAGCAATCCTGAGTGTGAATCTCGCCAGAAACAGCAAGAAACTGAAAGGAGACAGAGTGGGCCACACGGCACAGCCCACGATGGCAGGGCCACCATGGGCAGCTTGTTGGGGGCAAAGCTACAAGAGTACAAAAGTTTCATCTGCCTGGAGGAATACGGATGTCTCTTTTTGTTTAATATATGTGTGAGTCCAAAAAAATCTTACCTTAAAGGTGTTATCCCTCAAAAGGTACAGGAAGCGGTGGGGAAAACTACTCTACTCTCAGTGTTGCTCTAGAACAGGAAAACTGTTTTGTAATAGAAATCTTAAGGGAAAAAAATGAAGATGTTAGCCTGGAGTTTTCAGCAGTAAAAGGAAATGCAGGGCATGGACAGTTTCCTAACCCAAACTCTGGGAAAACAGAACCAAGAGAAATGTTTCTAGCAAGTGGCTTTTGATTCCAAGAAGCAGAAAACAAAAAAACCAGTAATGATGACAGTTATACAAATTTGGAGGGTACCTGGCTGGCCCAGTAAATGCTCATTTAGTGTACAACCGAGAATGGTCTCCGAAAGAAAGATGAAACAAATACTTCATGAAATCATTTGGCCAACTTAATTGAGGAACTTAGAATTTAAAAGAGCATTATAAAGTGAGAGAAGGTGCAAAAAAGGACAAACATAAACAGTACCTCAGACCTACTTGAACAATGCTAACCTTTAAAAACATTATTTTTACGAAGTGCAAGAAAAAGGACTACATGGTAACAGATTAAACCAAACTGGACTGCATGGTCACACTAAAGAACATAAAGACGCTGGACATGGTGGCCCACACTTGTAACCCCGCAACCCAGGAGGCTGAGGTAAGAATTGGAGTCCAGCTTGGGCTACAAAGTGAGTTCAAGGCCAGCCTGAACTGCCTGGTGAAAAAAGAGAGAGACAGGGAGAAAGACAGAGACAGAGACAGGGAAGGATGGACGGACAGACAATGACAGTGCAGAGCAAAGCCCATAGTGACATGTCACAGCGCTTGGTCCACCCTGACGTGTTCCTTGGGATTCAGAACACCTGACCACCACCCCCAAATCGGGCAATCATAAACACAAACTCCTGACATGAAGAACAGTAACACCCCATTACACAAGAACGCCATAAATCTAGTTAGTGCCGTATAAGATACAGATCTTTGTAAAGCAAAAGAAACGTGATGTTGAGCAGCAAAAGTACGGGCAATACTTCTGCAGGCCGTTATCTTTTCAGGTTTCCTTCAAAGCACATCTAGAACTGCTGCTCTCTCTCAGACTGCGCAGAGCTAAGGAGAGGCTTGGCGCGGGCACGCGTCGCAGGATATTGAGGAAGCCAGGGATGCAGGAGATACCGGGCGGGTTCGCGACTGCTGCTCTCGCAGACGCGGGAAGGAGGAGGAGGAAGATCGGATGCCTGTGCTCTCACACAGCCAGAGCTGAGCTCCCACAGCGCTCCGGTCCAACGCGCACGGAACTGGAGAGAGAGCGCCGAGGAGCAGCAAGCAGTGCGCGCCCGGCACTGCGAGGCGACCGCGCGGGCGCACAGATGCCGGCGGCCAGGGTGTTTTCAACACCGATCCTAACACTGAAGGACAGTCACCGAGGGCATCATCCAAGACTGAACAGGGAGCAGTCATGCGGGAATCTGAGAGTTTGCGTCCTAGCTTCTTTCCATTGCCCGACCTGGACGCCGCGCAGGACGCGCCCGGGTCAGAGCCTCTGCCCCGTTCGGCCCGGCCACGCCACGCACGCTGCGCCCTCGCAGGCAGGATGGCCCCCCAGCCCCACGGCCCTCAGAGTCCCCACGGTCCCTACGCCCGTCCATGCCCCCTACCTTCCATGTCAGGCGCTCATCCCGGCCCGGCCCGCTCCTGGGCGCTGCGGCGACACCGGCGGGCACACCTGTTGACGCGCGTCGCGGGAGGCGTCTGTTGCGCGGGCCAGGCGGGTGCCACCCTCGCCCGGACCAGAACAAAGAACAAAGCGCGCGTTGGGCCGGGGCGGGACGCCCGCACGCGGGAGGCGAGGGGCGCCCCCTGCGCGGACCCCCCGGCTTCCTCCCGCAGCGCTGCGTCACGCGCCGCCGGGAGAGCGCGACGTCAGGCGCCTGCAGGCCCTGCGGTTGCCGTGGTGATACGTGGGCGCCCCACTGCCCACAGCCATCCACACTGTGGGATGCGGGCCCGGAAGCGCAGGAACCGTCGCCAGACCTAACCCCGGCCAAGCGGCTAGGAAGCCGTAGTGCGGCCTCAGTCCACGCCCACGGGAGGTGTCACGGCCACTTCCGGTCATGCCAAAGCCCCACCCCCGGGAAGATGAGGACTACAATTCCCAGGATGCGCCGCGCGAAACCTGGGACTACATTTTCCAGAGGGCCCAGCGGCTCCGACGTCACGCGCGTCCCTCAGCCACTTCCGCCAGGCCGCAGGTGAGGCTCGGGGCGCTAACTGTGGAGAGGGTGCTCACGCTCGTGTCCTTAAAGTCGCACTATCCTTATCTGACCTGCAGTGTACTGCGTGTTCTGGAAACAATGTTCACAACGCTAAGCAGATTTCAGAAACGAAGTATTGCAAGAGCGAGGGAAGCACAGGGAGCAGCTTGGGGTTCTCAGTGGGGCACAAGTAGACGAGGCACGAGCAGATCGGAGAAGAGCTGTGGGGGATGGGGGACGGCAGGAAGACCCCGGTTGAGAGATGGGAAAGAGCGAGCACAGCGGCACTGATTCAAGTCACACTGGGGAATTCAGTGGGTGCTGCAGGAAAGCGATTGGTCCTCGACGGGGTAGTCTTGATTGGAACTCAAAAGATGAAGCTGAGTAAGAGAAAGCCATTTATAGGAATTGTCCATCACAGAAGAGAGACCAGATAAAAACTGGCTGTCCTGTAACACTTTGTGGGCAGGCAGTGTTCCAAGTGCATAGCGGGTAGTAACTGACTGAATCCTCAAAACAATCTGAAGTTGCTTTTCTGTTATTTCTACTTCACCTCTAAGGAAACTGACACAAATTGCTTGATTTGCTCAACGGGTTGCATAAGCAGCAGAGGGGAGAAGCTAGGATTTGAATGTTAGTACTCTGGTTCCTAAGCACTGAATTTCCAAAACTCCCTGTGACACAACTGAGTATTAAAACACTTCATGAGAGACAGAGAGAACTATATATACATTGTCAAAGAAAATTTAGGAAAAGAAGGGAGAAAAAAACATATAAGCAGCCAAAACAACGAAACAAAAACTACAAAACTTCAAAACTCAAGATACTAGAGTTATTATGCTAGAAGCTGAGAAACAAAAAAAATTTCAGAGGACCTGTCTGTCATCCAAGAATTTTCTATCAGCAAATAATCATCTATAGATAATGATCTCAAAAATCTTAGAATCGAAATAATTCTAGATAACACTTCTTCAAATTCTTTCACTTGATCAGTATATGTTTGTGGTAACAGGTGATGGGATGCCTAGGAAACCAACACAGGTATTTGGTACAAATAACCTAAAAACGTGAAAGTGATTTTGGAACTTGATCAGTAGAAGCTGGAAGTATTTTGAGGTGTACGATTTTCAAAAGCCCAGCATATCTTGAAGGTAGAAATGTGGCCATCATGAGGATGAGGGTGAGAGAGAACATGTCAGTGAGCTTAGCGAATAACATGGGTTTATGCACAGAATGTTGGTTTTAAAAATGTGAATGTTAAGAGAATAGAGGGGCTGCAGAACACTGATATGCAAGGTAGTGATCTGCAAAACACAAGAAGGCCTCTTGAGGCAAGAAGTGCGGCTCTGCAGCAGAGCACGTTGCTTAGCAGGTACAAGATCTTTACTGTGATCCCTAGTGTCAAAAAATAAAACCAAATATTAAAAGAATTCTTGAGCCAGGCATGCTGGCGCACAACCTGTAATCCCAGCTCTCAGGAGGCTGAGGCAGGAGGATGATCATTGATAGATCTGTGAAGGGGGAAGGTAGAGGAGGAGGACTGGCGTCGGCTGAAAAGATAAGAAGTATAAAAATATAAGTAACCTTTATTTTGGGAATGCGGGGAGAAACACCCCCGACCCCCTGGGGCGTGGCATCTCCACCCTGGGGCCGGAGGAGATCTCTCCCTCGAACACGTGGAGTGAGGCACATAAGTAGCCTCGGCCTGGGGTGGAACCCAAGGGGCATTAGAGATGCACAGGTGGCCCATTGGTCTTAGTTTGGCGCCAGAGGTAATTTTCAAGGGTTGGGGGAGATAGGAGCTCCCTGGCTTTACTGGCTACAGTATCCGGCCTGGGCCAGCAACACTTTCAATCATGAGTTCAAGACCAGCCTGAACTCCATAGCAGAGACTCTGTCTCAGAAACCAAAACAAAGAATTCTTAAAAATCAACAACAACCAATTAAGAAATAAGCCACGACCGGATGTACAGTTCAGAGCTAGAGTGCTTGCCTAGTGTACACAAGGCCCTGGGTTCAATCCCTACTACAAAAAAACCTGAAAAAAAAGAGACACAAAGTTTGACACTTTAGCAATGATACACAGATGGCAGGTCAGCGTATGGAAAGATGCTTCACACCACACGCCACCAAAGAAGTGCAAATTAAGATGGCAATGAGAGGCCACTGTACACCTGTCAGAGTCCCCAAATCCAGTGCACTGACAATGCCACAGGCCCTCAAGGATGCAGATCAGCAGGAAAACTGTCTCAACACTGGGGGTAATGCAAACCGGGGAAGCCACTGTGAAGGGTGGGGTGACAATTTCTTATAAATTGAAAGATTCTATCTAGGATACCTCAACTTTGCTCCTTGGCATTTTCCCAAAGATACTGAAAACTGATAGCCATACAAAATCTGCACACATTTATAGCAGCTTCATTCACAGTTCCCCAAGCACAAACACAACCAACACACCCTCTGAGACACGGATATACTGTGCTACGGATGGACAGGGGACTATTATTCAGAAAGGAACAGAAATAAGCTACCGAGCTACAAAAGAAATGGTGGGACGTTAAATGCTTGTTACTAAGTGCAACGAGTCAATTGGAAAGAGCTACTTACCCCGTGTGAGCCTGCTATTAACATTCTAGAAAAGCCAAAGCCACAGAGACAATAACGCTCAGAGGGGCCAGAGGCTTGGGGGAAAGGAGGAAAGACGGGTGGGTGGAGTATTGGGGCGGAGAGTTCCCTGTTACACTGCATGGTGTACAGCCTGTAGGGTCCAAGGGGACCAGTATGCTAGTGAGTGTTCGCTTTAACAAGTGCACCGCACTGATGCAGGGTATCGGTCATAAGAAAGAAATGGGGAAAAGGGAAGGAATGTACTGGAATGCTGCCCTTTCTACTCAACTTTTCTAGAAACCTAAGACTGGGCAATAAATAAAGCCTATTCATTTTAAAGTATGTGAACGCTAAAGGAACTTGCGGGAAGGTCTCGGAAGGAAGCGATGGGCCTGGTATTAGAGACTGTGCAGGGCCCCGATTGCGCTACGTTCTGTAGCCGGGTGGCCCATAGCTGTCTAGGCGAGGAGCTTAGGGCCAGCCCGAGGGGGTGAGCGGGCAGCCCGGTTCTCACTCGATCTTTACACTAAAACGAGGCCAAACAGACAACGCGAGCAGCGCTGGGCAGAGCGGACCGGCGAGGGCCGGGAGCGGCTGAGTCCTGCTCGTGTGGGCTGTGGGCTCCTCCAGGCGCTGGGAGCACTTGTCCTCCTCTGTCTCTGTGCTCTTGCATTCCATCACATGAACAAAACAGAACAGTTCGTCCTTTTATTTAGGATAGGTAGAGATTAGTTTCCCATTAGCTCGCGAAGGCAATTAACCGGGAAGTTTTTGTTTCCTACTAAGTTCTGACTCTTGCAAAATCCAGTCTGCCTTGTTTTTATGTCAATCCAAACAGGACTGCATCGGTGGCCAGTCCCTAGCCACTGATACCTGAAGCAAAAAACCAAGCAATTACTCATTTAGTTCCTAAACATCACTTGCACCGGTTTTGCTGCGTTTGTAAGGGTGTGATGTTTCTGACGTTTCTTTGGCGTAGCAACTTAAGGCTAGAGTTCCAAATAAGCAGCCAATACACGCTGGGCTGATGAAACGCACGCACCACACCGCAGAGCCAGGAGTGGCACTGCTCGCGCAGGATGACAATTCCCGGAGCCCCGACTGCCCCCACAATCGCCAGGGTCCTCCGAATCCGCTGCGGAGCCTGCTCAGAAGCCCGACCTCGGCTCTCCGTCCGTCCTGGCCCTTCCTCCCGCCCGCCCCCTTCTCTCCTCCTCCGTACACGCAGGGCCAAGCGAGTCCCTCCTCTGGCCTTTTCCTCTGCCCAAGCGGAGGAGACAATCACCACGATCTCACGAGCTCTTCGCAGGTGCCCCCCACTCGGGGCGGGCGGCGTGAGCATGGCACACGCGCTTCCCGGAGCCAGCTCCAGCCAGTGGCGTAGTCGTGGCCGAGTGGTTAAGGCGATGGACTAGAAATCCATTGGGGTCTCCCCGCGCAGGTTCGAATCCTGCCGACTACGGTCATTTTTGCGTGGGCCCCAGTCCCGGGATCCCCAAGCCGAGGCCTTTTCCCGCCCAGCGCGGTCCGGTTCGGAGCCGCCAGTAGGCCACAAGGGCGCCCCCTTTTGGCCTGAGCGCAGGCGGAACATGATATCCTCATCAGGCGACACTGTGGCTCATTAAAACGCCAATTCCTCGTTAGTATAGTGGTGAGTATCCCCGCCTGTCACGCGGGAGACCGGGGTTCGATTCCCCGACGGGGAGGTGGTGATCTATTTTTTTTGAAGCGCATCTTTGTGCAGGAAAATATTTCTAGGAACTGGCACACAGCGAGTCACTTCACAGTGGACGTTCAGACAGGACGGCCAAGCTGTCGCAGTGCCCGAGGCCCGCGGGCCGCCGCTGCCAGCGCGGGTCTGACAGTTAACTTAATGGGGGAAAAGGAGCCTACCCTAGGTGTGAAAAACCTGACAGCAATCGAGGAAACGTGGTGAAAAACGAAAGGATCGTCTGAGCCCGAGCGCTTCCCGCTTTCTACACTCCGGACTGAGGACGGAGACCCCAGGGGCGCCAGGCGGGAAACGAGAGCGCGGTGGGCGGGGCCGGGCCCCTGCTGAGCGCGGTGGGCGGAGCCTGGGAACACGACCGTGGTGGGCGGAGCCGGCAGACCTCTAGCGCTCTGGGGGTGGGGTCTAGACCTGTGGGCGGGGCTGAACGGCTCGGTAAGGTACCCCTGGCGGGAGGAGGCGGGGCCCTACGGCTCCACAGCAACACCTTGCGACCTCTAGGACACCCTGAGATTGGGACATGACCCGGTGTTCAATTTCTCTATGTTCAGCCTTGTGGAGGATGTAACCGGGGTAGAGAAAAAAGACGAGAAGCAATATTGATGCTGCGATGTAAAGTGTTCGTTATTGGGAGAATCTTGCTTATGAATGTGCGAAACTGAGAAGGTCTAAAACGCTATTGGAATTATTGACTGAATGTGGTGTGCTGCTGCTTTTGTGGCCAATCCTCAAATTACCAGTTATGATAAATATACTAACAACAAGCAAGTGAAAGTGAAATTTAAAAGCTTGAATTTGTATCAGCATTAGAAACATTAGGTAAGCTACAAATAAATCTAACAAAAGCTTGTAAGAAATCTACTTTAACACTGCTGGAATAAGGAAGACCTTAATATGTGACGTGATGCATCATCAGTTTTATATTTTGAAAGATTCAATGGTGTTGGTGTGTTAATTTTCCCTAAATTGATTAATAGATTTAATAAAGTCCCAATCAAAATCCCAACAAGTAATTCAAAAATTGATTATATGTTTAGAAGTACAAAGAATCTTGAACAGTCACTATTGTAGAAGATAAACTAAGATTGACCAGGTGGGTGGTGCAAACCTGTAATCCCTGTACTTGGGAGGCTGAGGCTGGAGGATTGCTGCAAGTTCCTGGCCAGCCTGGGCTACATAGTGAATTCAAGGCCTATCTGAACTTCACAGCAAGACAGTCTCAAAAACCCAAGAAGGGGGAGAGCCAAACCTACATTAGAATTCATGCTGTCTTTCAAAGTAATTCAGGTAAGTCAAATTAGTCAAAATATTTTAGTAAATGATGCTGGAACACTGATAGAACAATCTTGATTTCAATACATAAGTGAAGGTATAGCAAGATAGATCTCTTGTGATAGAAAAAGCAAGGTTTTAAGGGAGAACACTGTAGAAAACCTTCATAAACTTGGACTAAAGTTTCTCAAGCAGAATTAAATAACTTGATCCCGCAAATAAGCTGATGAACTTCATTTACCTTAAATTCAAAATGTATCATCTGAAAAAGACACTGTTAACAAAGAAACAACCATAGGATTAAGAAGGCTTTTGCAACATTATGTCTACATATCTTTCTGTGTGTGGACTTCCAATGACAAACATACAGACAGATATGTGAAGAACTATCACAAGTCAGAAAGAATTATGCAATCTAAATTGAAAGTGGACTAGACTTGATATACTTTGCAAAAGAGATTCCAAAATGCTCAGTAGGCATATGAAAAACCAGTTGTCATCGTTAGTCATTAGCAGAATCTAAATTGAAACCAAAAATAGATAGCACTATACACCCACCAAAAAGAGCCAATTGTTGATATAGTTTTACATGCAAATAGGAGTATAAATTGGGATAACCACTTGAAAAATATTTTCACCATAATTGTAAAATTAAAAATATTTCCTGTAATTCAGAACTCTACTGTGTACATAAGTAACCAATGAAAGTGGCATATACAAGAAGATTCATCACAATTTAATTTTTAAATAGTAAATTTGAAACTGCCTGGATATTCATCATGGCTAGAATGGATGTAAATTTTGGTGTAAATATACACTGGAATAGTACACAACCGTTATAAAGAACACCTGTGCCATGACCTGGATGAATCTTGTGGATATAACAACACTTACAAGAAGACACAGGGACCCATTGCAATAGCACTGACACTAATGTCAAGGACACAGAGTGACTCTTCCACAAAGATGGCATGCAAACTTGCTCAGCATTTTGCCATTTTAGAAGCAGACCAGAGTACATTTGAAAGGAAACCCACAAAAAAGAGGTCAGACTTTACATTTCCACCTAAAGAAAATATAAAAACTGCAAAACTATTGCCAAAATTAAAATAGGAAGATGGTAAACTTAAACTCAACTAAATATTTTTCTGGCTGTAAATATACTATTTCAATTAAAAGACAGCAACTGTCATATGAAAATAATCTTTTTTCTTTCTTTTTTTGGGTAGAGGGGATCTGATCTTACAACCTTGCACTTGCCAGGCAGGCACTTATGCCACTAAGCTAAATCCCCAGCCCTGGGAATAACCTTCCCAACCTGTGAACCGTGGCTGCTGGTGTGGTTTTTTGATGGATTGATAACTGGTGGTCAAGGTGTGGTGCTGGGTGTGGAGGGCCCACAAGAGGACTGTTGCCAATGAAAGGAGAACTGGAGAGGAAGAGCAGGTTCTTTCAGGGCTGTTGGTTCTCTTAGGAGAGCGCGTCCTGAACGCGGCTGTTGTCATTGGAGGAGCTCAGGACCCCGCTGTCGCTGAGAATGGCGGGGGTACTTTCTGGGGGAGCCCTGCTCCTCACTTGAGTGCGGCTTCTTGGCTTTAGTACAGATCCCTCAACCTCCTGGCACAGCTCCTTCACCCCATTGGCATAGACTTCTAGCTTCCACCGCTGACCTTGGGGCCTTCCCAGCATAGATCCATGAAACAGGCTCACATGAGACACTGTCCTGGGCTCTAGGCCTCCAGCTGGATTCATAGAGGGCTTTGTCATGGCTCTAGGTCTTCAGATGGACTCATAAGGACATTGCTGTGGGATCCAGGCCTTCAACGATTCTTGGGTCTTAGTGTGTAGGCAAATTTCTTGCATTTCTTGTATTTAACTCTTTGGGTGACTATTACAAAATAATTCTGTAAATTGTGTGTCCTGTATGCAACTGTTTGCCCTGCAGTCCCTGAGTACAACAAGCGTGGATGTCACTGACCGATGAGCTCATCTTGGGAGTCTGTTTCTCATGTCATAGGTCCTCCTGGCATTTCTGGGGTGGTGGGGGTGGGGGATAGGGGTCCTGAGGTCCCAGGGAGGCTTCCAAAGGGCCCACGGCAGCTCTCTGCAGTACTGAGCCTGCTCCACGAAGTCTTATTCCAAGGGTGAGCCCCACCCTGAAAGGTTCTCTGGCCTCCTGTTTGGTGTTGTCCTCTCCTGCCCACCGGGTTGTCGCCTGTGATGGCAAGCTGTCATGGTGTCCTCCACAACCTCGAGGGTCACTTTATTAGGAAGCTATTGCAACCTCGTGTTTGTATGCATGTAGCAATGACATCAGAGTGTAGACAGCAGGAACCTGGGCACTGGCTGGGGAAATACGAAAAGTCCAGGATCATAGCTGAAAATGTTAACACTTCCACCAAAATAACTAATGAGATAAACAGACAAAATTCTAGTAACAGAAATTTCCAGTAGTAGGATGGATCCCAAATGCAGAAAGCTATGTTTCTTTTTTAAAAGATATTTCACGACACAATTATTGTTAATGAATTTTTTGGCTTTTTAGCTTTCTATTTTTTATTAGTACATATTTTTCATACATATTGATTGCCTTCATGTTAGGGAATTTGTACCTGCACATAATCTGTATCTTGATTCATCTTACCTCTCACATTCCCCTTCCCTCCTCCAGCTCTTCTCCCCTTCGCATTTAGAAAAGCTTTGCTTCCGTTTCTTTCTTTCTATCCTTCCTTCCCTTCTCCCCGCCCCTTCTTCCCCTTCCCACTTGAACACCGTCTTCCTACTTCTCAATATCCCTCCTCCGCTGTGCTCCTTACTTGCCCTTTGGGTTTCTCACACCCAGAACACAATCTTTAGGCCTGCATGACTGACTGATTTCACTTAATGTCATGACATCAAGGTGCAAACAGCTCAAGTTACCCCATTTTAGGAGGGAGCAGTGCTCCCTTGTGTGTGAATACACACTTTCTTATCCACGCAGCAGTTATGAGCATCTGGGCTGTTTCCAAGATGTAGCTGTTAAAATGTGGGTGTGCATATATCGCTGTGGTCTGATGCTTTCGACTCTTTCAGGAGGATATCAAGAAGGGGAATAACTGGGCTAAAGGAAACCTCCAGTTTTCATTTTTTGAGGAATCTCCACACTGATTTCCACAGTGGTTGCCCCCGTCTACACTCCCACCACAGTGGAGAAAAGTGCCTTTTTCCACAGCTCCACCAGCATTTGGTATCAGTTGATTTCTTTCTTTCTTTTTCTTTTTGAAACAGGGTATCTGTGCAGTTCAGGCTGGCCTTGAACTCCCTTTGTAAGCTAGGCTGGCCTTAAACTTGCAGTGATTCTCCTGTATCAGCCTCCTGAGTGCTGGGATTATAGGTGTGTGCCACCATGCCTGGCTATCAGGTGATTTGTTGACAAGAGCCATCCTTTCTGCAATGAGATGGAGTCTCAGTGCTGTTTTAAATTGCATATCCCAAATGACCTGTGATGTTGAGCATTTTTTCATATATTTATGTGCTGTTTGTACTACTACTTTTTCTGAGAAGTGTCGATTACGATGAGGTCCCAGTTGCTGACCCTTTGTGATATTTCCTATGCAACCAGGGCTTTGTTCATAAAGTCTTTGCCTGCACCTTGTGTCTTCCGGAGCTTGTTCTATCTTCCAGCAGATTTAGGGTTTTTTTTTTTAATGTTTAGGTCTTTGATCCATTTTCATTTTAGTGTGGTACATGGTGTCAGACATGGGTCTCAGTTTAATCTCTGCCCTCTGGGAAGCCAGGTTTCCCAGCACCTCCTGTTAAGGAGGCTGTCTTTTTCTAGTCAGAGTGTTTGGCCCCTTTGGAGAGGGTGACTTGGCATGCTTGGAACTGTTTCTGCATCTTCTGTTGGGTTCCATTGATCCTCGGGTTTGTTTCCATTTTGTTTTTTGTGGCGACACTGATGTTTACTAGGATGCACCCTACTACAGGTGCTGGGGCTGGCCATGGTGCTCTGATAGACAGAGCCTCCTCCACATTCTGCCGGTTCTTCTTAAGCGAGGACACCAGGAAGCTGACGGCCAGGTAGATGTGGTACACAAGCTCCTCATCATCTGCTGTCTTCACAGGCTGACAGCCACCACAGCCACAGGACTCTCTTCATCTGGAACTTGATCTTAGCCTTAGCCCTGTCTACCTTGTCCACCAGGTTTTCAGGAAGGGAGCTTGCCAGCCTTACTGAGGCTGGGTCCCAGGATGCGTGGGATCTGCTCAGTCAGAGAGTCTGAGGCCAGAAGGGCATCGTACTTGGTGGCCAGCTCCTTGGCCAGCTTCTTATTCGTGCCGAGTTTCTTCAGCACCTCAATGTTTGTGTGGAGAAAGTCCACAGCCTTGGCCTTGTTGCAGTGCTGCTGCTCCCCTGGAAAGCACACAGAGAACTTAGGGTGCAGAGTGGACTTCAGCCTGAGGGTGCCCCAGAAGTGCCCGTCCTTCTGAGGGTCACAGATCTTCCAGCTGTTCTGCAGCTCCACAGTCCAAAAGACTTCTGGTGCTTGCACTGGTTCCCATACAGGACCTCGTGCCCTTGTACAAGGTGTCATGGGAGACTTTGCTCCTCTTGATTCCTTGTGCTGTGATAACCAGGAAAAAAAAAAAGAGACCATGCTGATTTTATCACAGTAACTTTGTAGTATAATTTCAAGTCAGAGATCACGGTGTGCCCTGCCTTGCCTCTGTTGCTCAGAATAGTTTTTGCTATTCTCAGTCTCTTCTGGCTCCATATGAATTTTAGGAATGTTTTCTCTAGTTCTGTGAGATATGACCTTGCAATTTTGATCAGGACTGCACTAAATCCATACAAAAATTTTGGGAATGTCTTAGTTACTTTTTACTCATCACTGAGACAAAATACCTGATGCCCAAAGTTGGGAAAGCAAAGATTTATTTCTTACAGTTTTTGGAAGAAGTTTTCTTTCAGTCCCTACTCAGTTGGCTCCAAGGCAGGCTGACATGGCTGGGCCGCACCTCATGGCAGCTGCAAGCAGCAAGGCAGAAACCGGCAAAAGAGCAAAACACACTTTCTTCCTATCATTACATAACATCCTGGCTCCACCCCTTTGTGGGTGGAGCACTGACACCATCAATCCAAACACTAGATAATGAACCATCACAAATGCATACTGCAAACTCATGAAGCCTGGGGGGCCACACATATAAACCATGACATTCCACCCCTGGCCCCCAGAACTCATGTACATCTTTTATACAAAAGACATTTAGTCCACCTCCAAGAGTTGCCAAAGTCCTAATAGTTTCAGCATTGCTGAATAGTCCAAGTCCCAAGTCTCCCCCAATATCTATGGTAAACTCTTGCTGTAACTCCCTGTACTAATGAAACAAGGTTAAACATTTCTGAAATGCAAAGGCACAAGATAAACATTACCATTCCAAAAGTTACAAACAGGGGGATATAAAGCATTGGAAACATAGCTGTTGTACTCTAAGAAAACAGCTTCGTTATATGTGTATTATAGCAAACCTTTAAGTGGCTTACTAAATGTGTTTTTTTTAATCCTTTTTCCTTAACTGATATGTTAAGTGACCTAATTGATATGTTGAGCAATACTCTCCTCTGTAAAGAATTGCAAGAATCTCACTTAATTGATATGTTAACCATTGTTGCCCTCTACAAACTACAGAAGTTGTGCTAAAACAAGCTAACAAGGGTTGTTAATCACTGTTAGGCGCCTCTATTCTCTGCTAAAGAGCTAAAGAAAACTAGAATGGCCCATTAATTTACATTTGTTTAAAGTAACCTGCTTGTGTGCAGAGAGATTTGCATATGAGTTTAACCCTTTACCTGATCTTGACACATAACCGCCGTTTTCTGTTCTGTATGGCGCCTTATTGCCTCCCTCTCCCCTCACCTATCTATCTAGGCCATAAAGAATTTGGGTTTCTGGTGACCTCTTCCCAACCCGGTGATGATCTGTCATAAAATGAGCCTG
This sequence comes from Cavia porcellus, assembly GCF_034190915.1. Lineage (NCBI taxonomy): Eukaryota > Metazoa > Chordata > Mammalia > Rodentia > Caviidae > Cavia > Cavia porcellus. The sequence continues at coordinate 5,439,665 of NW_026947496.1, read as the reverse complement.
CCCCAATTTTAAGAACTGTTTAGCTTCAAAGAAATTACTGGGAAATACTATGGCCCAAACCCCAATCGGTGCTTTCCTTTTGTTCTGTATGCATCAAATGAGTTAGATATCAGATCTTTGTAAAACTTAAGTTTCAGCTTCTTATAACTCTGGACCCCTTCGCACCTACTAGCAAAAACGAGCTGTCCTGGGATAATTAACTGTCCACTTTCTTCCCCAAATATTGCTGCAGATGTGTCACTCCAAGATAATGTCAGTCTGTAGGATGGGAGTAATTTGAGAAACACCAGGAACTCCCGAGATCGTCAGAGCTAAGTGGACAGCAATACAGTTTCCAGACTCGGGTCAACAAGTTTGATGGCTCTGCAGGTTTCTTTGTTGTCCCCCCCCCCCCCCGCTTTTCCTCCAGCCTCTTTTTAAAGTCCTCCCTTCAGTCTCTGGGACACAGTCTCCAAATTGGCTCCCAGAGACTGGTCACCAGGCCTGGAAATAAAGCCTTTGCCACCCAAATTTTCGGTCTCTTGCCTCCTTGAATTTTATACTGGGGCCCAAGTTATAACAATAGCAAGTCCAACATTCAGTAGGATGAACATTAAGTCCTAGAGTTCCATGCTCAGCATCTGAAGCAATCTGGTTGCAAGTTCCAAAAGGCTTGGGTGATTCTACCCCCAGGGCACTTTCAGAGATTTCAGCTGCTGCAGCTTTTCTCTTAAATCCTCTCTATTCGATTTTGGCAGCTTTCCTTGGGTCACCCACGTTCCTGGCTTTTCCAAACTTCTGGGGTCTACCTTTGACTTTACCCTTACCTCTTACAAATTGCCCTCTCAGGGGCACACTGCTTGGCCTCCCAGGCCCTTTGCAATCAAGGTGGAAGCTGTCTTACCCTCAGAATTTGTGCATCTTCCTTTCACCTAAAGTCAGCACCTTGTGGATGTAGCCAAGGTCTGCTGCCAGCTGAAGCAGTAGCCAGGCTTTTGTCTTTCTTGGCTGTAGGGGTCAGTTGCCCAGATTGCAGGGCTCTGTTTACCTAATTGTGATGAAAAGCTTCTCTGTGTTGCCGCCATTCTGGAACCTCATGTGGCCTCTGTCACCATTCTGGAACATGGTGCTCTGCAGCTTTCTCCTCTGAACAAATTCTTTCACCTTTGCAATGAGGCTGCAAAGGTTGGGGACTTGCTTCCTGGGATGTCCTAGGGCCATCTTTCTTATCTCCGTGTTTCTCCTCAGCAATCAAAATCTCAACTCTGTCTTTACAATCCACAGCCTTCTTGGAATTTTCCTTCTGGCCAAACTCACAGTATTGCAAATTATCCTGCTGGGCTCTTTGCTCTTGATTTGCAACATAAAGCTGGCTAAAAGCCCCCAACAATAGCCATGCCACAGTCTCCACATTCAGTTGCCTTGAAATTTCCTGTTCAAGATTAATCAGTCTATTGCCCTTAGTCTCAGTCTCAGGCAAAGTCTCTGGGCATAAGCAAAATGCAGACAAACTTTCTGCCAAGCCATAACACACATGGTGGGGAGTCCAATAAACAATGCAGTCCTTCTTTCCAGCAGAAACCTCCCAAGCCTGGTCTCTACCATCAGGCTTTCTATCAGCCTTCTGGTCTCCTGAGCTCTGACCAGAATCTCCCCTACAGAACAGCCTAAGCTGCTCCAGCTCTATGCAATCAGGCGAAATGTCCAAACCTTTCCAAACTCTGCCCACATGCCATTTCCACAGTCTCTCAAAAAACATGGTCAGGTATAGTCATAGCAAACGACCCCACTCCTTGGTACCAAATTCTGTCTTAGTTACTTTTTACTCATCGCTGAGACAAAATACCTGATGCCCAAAGTTGGGAAAGCAAAGGTTTATTTCTTACAGTATTTGGAGGTTTCAGTCCCTACTCATTTGGCTCCAAGGCAGGCTGGCATGGCTGGGCCGCAGTTCATGGGGGCTGCAAACAGCAAGGCTGAAACTGGCAAAAGAGCAAGACACACCTTCTTCCTGCCATTACATCACATCCTGGCTCCACCCCTTTGTGGGTGGAGCACTGACACCCTCAGTCCAAGCACTAGACAATGAACCAATCACAAATGCACAATGCAAACTCATGAGGCCTGGGGGACACAGATATAAACCATGACAAGGAATATGGCCATTTTCACCATATTGGTTGTGGCTATCCACGGACAAGGGGCATCTTTTCATTTTCTAATATCCTCTTTGATCTCCTAGTTTTTCACATTCTTTATTAGACTGATTCCTAAGTATTACATTTTTCTTGGTGCTGTTGTGCAAGACGGTTCCCTGATTTTGAATGCTATTAGATATTTTTAATTTTAAAAACAAAACAGAAATGATTAAGAATTGTTTTAAAATTGTAGGAAATTAACAATAGTTAATATATTTTCTATTTTTATCTTAGAAGTAGTTGTTCAGGTTACAAGATTTAGGCCTTAGAAAATAAACAATGAAAGCACTTGAAAGTTATTTTTGATGAACTTACACAGATTAGTGTGTATAGTTATGTGTCTACATATAACCTTTACCTTCTTCCTTTTCTCCTTTCTCTCTCTCAGTTATTCTTTCTTTTTGAGAACTTCCTTTCACTTTCATTTTCACAATACCTAGTGTGTATTTTGGATCTTATTGGACTTTTGGGGTTTTTTCTATACTAGGGAGAAAATATGACATTTACACATGTGAGTTTGATTTATTTCACTTATGAGTATGGTCTCAGGTTGCCTCCATTTATCTGTAACAGCCTCAAGTGTATCTTTCTTTATATCTGAGTAATACTCCATTGTATAAAAATACTACATATTTTTTATCCATTCCATGGTTGATGGGCATTTGGGTTGTTTCCAAGATTTAGCTATTACAAATTGTGCTCCTATAAATATGGGTGCACATATATCACTGTGGTATGATGTATTTAGTTCTTTTGGGAAGATACTCAGGAATAGCTGGATTGAATGAGACCCAGTTTTTTGAGAAATCTCTACCCCGATTTCCACAGTGGCTGTACCAGTCTAATCTCCCACCAACAGTGGAGAAGAGTTCCTTTTTCCCTACAGTACTGTCAACATTTGTTATGGGTTGATTCCTTGATGGCAGCCATTCATTCTGGAATGAGATGGAATCTCAGTGTTGTTTTAATCTGCACTTCTGGAATGACCAGTAATGTTGAACATTTTTCATGTATTTATTTGCCATTCATATTTCTTCATCTGAGAAGTGTGTGTTCATCTCAGATACCCATTTTTGGACTGGGTCTTTGAATTTGTGGAAGAGGCTGATGTTTTCCAATTCTTTATGTGTTCTAGATTTAATTCCTTTGTCTGAGGGACAGTTGGCTAGAATTTTTTTATTCTGAGGGTTTTCCTTTTACTCTGCAAAACTTTTTAATAAGATAAGATCCCAGTTGTTGATTCTTTGAAGTATTTCCTGTGTAGTTTGCATTTTGTTCATGAACTTGCCTACCCCTATGTCTTCAAGATTTCTAACTACCTTGTCTTCTAGTAGATTTAGCGTTTTTCCTTTTTAATATTTAGATCTTTGATCCCTTTTGACTTTAGTTTAGTGTATGGTAATAGACATGAGTCTAGTTTTAGTCTTTGGCATGTAGAAAGCCACTTTTTCTCCAGCACCATTTATTAAAGAGACTATCTTTCTTCCAGTAAACATGTTTGGTCCCTTTGTCAAAGATAAGGTAGCTGAGTGTCTTTATAGTTATATCTGCATCTCCTAATCTATTATTTGGATCCTCAGATTTGCTTTTATGCCAGTACCATATTGATTTTATCACAGTAGCTTTGTAGTATAATTTCAAGTCAGAGATTGTGATGTGTCCTACCTTGCCTTTGTTGCCCAGGATTGCCTTTGATATTAATGGTATTTTGATTTGGATTGCATTAAATCTGTGTAACAGCTTTGGAAGTAAGGCCATTTTCACTATGTTGGTTCTTCCTATTCAAGAGCATTTTGTGATATCCTCTTCAATCTTTTTTAGAGTGCTATAGTTTTCTTTTCTTTCTTTCTTTTTTTTTTTTTTTTTTTGCCTTTTTCATTTTTATCGGTAGCAGGGATCAAACTCAGGACTGCCTGCTTGCAAGGCAGGCGCTTACTCCACTGAGCTAAACCCCCAGCCCTGCTATAGTTTTCAATGTATAGATCTTTTACATCCTTTGTTAGACTGATTTCTAAGTATATCATTTCCACAGGATCTGTTGTAATTTCACCCTTTTCATTCTTCATTGTATGAATTTAAGTGTTTTCTTTCCTTTTCTTGATAAGGTTGGCGAGGGGTTTATCAATTTTGCTTATTCTTTCAAAGAACAAACTCTTTCATTAATTCTTTGTATTGTTTTCTTAGTCTCAATTACATTAATTTCTACTCTGATCTTTAAAATTTCCTCCCTCCTATGAGCTTCAGACTTGATTTGCTTTTCTTTTTCTAGAAGGTTAAGGTACAACATTAGGCTGTATATTTGTGCTTGTTCTGTTTTCCTGATGTGAAAATTCATTGCTATATATTTTCCTCTTAGGATCACTTCCATTGTGTACCATGGGTTCCAATATGTTGTACCTGCATTTTCATTGAATTGTAGATATTGTTTAATTTCTTCCTTCATTTCATCTATAAGTCATTGATTGTTCAGGAGAGTGTTACTTAATTTCCATGTGTTTATATAGGTTTTGCAGTGTATTTTGCCATTAATTTCCAGTTTCAGTGCCCTATCGTTAGATAATGTGCATAATTTCAGTCCCTTTGCATTTACTGAAGCACGTTCTATGGGATAACATATGGTCTATCTTAGAGAATGGCCCATGTGTAGCTGAGAAAAATGTGTGTTCTGATGTGGTTTACATTCTGTAAACATCCAGTAAGTCCATTTGTTACAAGTTTGACTCAGCTCTGCTATTTCTTTGCTGACTTTTTGTCTAGCTGATCTATTTCTTTGTTACAATAGATCTATTTCTTTGTTACAACAATTTCCTTGTTGCAATTATGTTATTGAATATTTGATTTTTCATATTTATTAGTATTGGTCTTACATAGTTGTGTGCTCCCATATTTAGTGCATATATACTTATGATTGTTATCTATTGAATTTTTCCCCTAGCCAGTATGTAGTGAGCTTCTTTATCTCTTGTGATCTTTTTTGGTTTGAAGTTCACATTGCCTGAAAATAGCTACCCTTGCTTTTTTCTGGGTTCCTGTCATATGGAATGTTGTTTTCCATCCTTTGACTTTCAGTCTGTGAGTTTCCTTTTGAGTTAGATATGTTTCTTGTATACAGCATATTGTTGGATCTTGTTTCTTGAGCCATTCTGCCAATCTAATTGTTTTAATTGGTGAATTGAGGTCATTTACATGGATGGTTATAACTAATATGTATTGGCTTATCTTTGTCATGGGATTTTCCTGCTGTTGGTTTACTGGTTTCCCTCCTTTTAAAATTGCTTTGCCCTGCATAGTGGTTTCTTTCTGTTGTTCTGGAACTGCGGAACTGGTCATTTTTATGTCTAGCTAGTATGTCTTTCAGTAATCTTTTTAGGGTTGATTTTGTGGACATGAATTTCTTCAGTTCTTCTTTGTCATGAAAGTATTTTATTTCTCCATTAATTTTTTGTTTTGTTTTTGTATCAGGGATCAACTCGCCATGCAGGTGCTTATACCACTGAGCTAAATCCCCAGCCTCTCCATTAATTTTGAAAGACAATTTTGCAGGGTACATCAATCTGGGCTGAAAGTTGTTTTCTTTCAGGGGTTAAAATACTTCAGTCTAAACTCATCTTGACTTGAGGGTTTGTGCTGAGAAGTTGGCTGTGATTCTAATGGGCTTTCATCAATAGGTGAGCTGCTTCCTTTAAACAGCTTTTAGTATTCAGTTTTTATGCTGAATTTCTGGGATCTTATTAGATGTCTGGGTGTACATTTATTTTTGCTTATGGTTATTTAGAGTTCTATATGCCTCACTTATCTGGATACCAGATTCTTTTTTTCCATACTTGGAAAATTTTCTGCTATTACCTCTGCAAATAGATTTTTCCTTTTGCATTGACCCCTGAATCTTCACTGATGCCTATAGGTCTTATGTTGTTTTTCTTTACACCATCTTAGAGCTGTTGAATTGTTATTTCATGGTCCCTTGTTATTTTTAAGAGTTCTCCCTTTTCGTGATCACTAGGTGTGATCCTGTCTTCAAGATCTGACGTGGTTTTTCCTAGATATCTCTTTGAATTTGTTTCATGCATTCTATTTCTTTGCTATATGGTTCATTCACTTTCCCATGATCCCATACTTTTTTTTTTTTTAGCAGTTTCTTCCCTAGCTATACTGAGCATCTCCTTCATGAAGGTTGTCATTTCTTTCTTTACCTGAGATTATTTCTGATCTGACTTCCTTTACAGCCTCATGAATTTGTTCCTTTACTTCACTTGCTATCATCTAAGTAAATTCAGGCGTGTGCCCTTCAGTGTTCTCTATTTTGATGTCTCCTGTACTCATTCCAGATAGGCTGGATGTTTGGGATTGCGTTTTGCTTTTTTATTTTGTCATTTTCAACTCTTGGGCTAATATTTTGGTCTTTTCAATCCCACTAGTCTTGACTGACCATCAGGTGTATCTCAGAGTTCTACTGTGTGGCTGAAATTCACCTAGCTGCTGGCTCCCACTGTGCAGGGGAGGGGCCAGTCACCTGAATTCCTCCTGTGGGCCAGTTGTGTGAGTCCTGTATTCTTCCCAGGCTGACTAGCCTAGGAGTACTGATGTGAACCAACCCTTAGTTCATATTGTTACTATGGCTTCAGGCTGTCTGAGGCCACCAGATTCACATGTCTATAGTGTGCACCCAGCTGGCACCCTAGTGTGTCCCTGGTGGTCTTGCAGACCCAGTCGGTTCCTCTGGGTGGGAGGAGTTATCCCTGGCACCCTGACCAGCCCACCCAGGGTTCTCTGTATGGAAGAAGGGCTCAGCCGTGGTCTCACCAGCTCGCTAAGGTCCTCTGGGTGAGGAGACAGTTCTCTGAGGCTCCCACTGACCCACTGAGGTCCTCTGCTTGGCAGGGAACTCATCATGCTGTCACTGGCCTGTGGAGGTCCTCTGGATAGAGGAGGGTTCCTGAGGCTCTCACCAGCCCACCTAAGTACTTCGGGTGGTGCAAGGAGTTGCTGAGTTTGTCTGGTGAGGGGGAGTGGCAGCCCAGCCTCCCCGGGCTGCTGAGGTACTGTTATGTTTTTTTTTTTGTTTGTTTGTTTTTGTTTTGCTTTTTTGACACAGGGTCTTACTATGAGTTCAGGCTGGCCTAATACCGTGTGTCCCAGGCTGGACTCAAACTCGTGGCAATCCTCCTGCTTCAGCTTTCTGAGTGCTGGGGTTACAGTCATCCACCACCACACCCAGCTTTGCTATTGATTTCTGAGTGTTGGTTCTAAAATTTCAAATAGTTGATATTTAATCCAAACTGCAGAATGGCTAAGTATTCTTAGTTACACATGAAGTAGTTATCAAATCCCTATATGCATAACAGCAAATTTCAAGATTGATACCACACAGTTTGTGGTCTCAGAGCATGGAATAACAAGTATCAACAAGATAAATGAAAATTTCTAGCCAGGCATGGTGGTTTATGCCTGTAACCCCAATACTTGGGAGGCTGAGGCAGGAGGATCATTGTAATTTCAGACCAGCTTGAGATGCAAAATGAGCTCCAAGCCAGCCTGACCTGCATGGTGACACCTTATCACAAAAAGAAAAAAAAAAAAAAAACTAAATTTCTGAATGTTACAAAATTGAGTAATATACTGAACAACTTCATATTTTTAAAAAATTGAAACTATAAAATATTTTTAACTTAAATGGTAGTGAAAATAAGACATACCACAATTTATGCCTTGAAACTTAAATAGTACTTAGTAATTAAGTTTTAGTTCCAAATGTATACATTAAAACAGAAAAATTCAAATTTATTGTTCTAGCTTTCAAGAACCTACTTTTTAAAAGCTAGTAAATTAAACTTGAGAGTTGGAAGGAAAAGCCAGACATGGTGGTGCACATCTGTAATCCCAGCACTCTGAGAAGCTGAGGCAGGAGGATCCAAATTCTAGCCCAGCCAGGGCAATGTGTAACTTAGCAAAATCCTGTCTCAAAAATAAATAAGTAAATGCCCGCGGGTGTAGCTCAGAATTAAGAAAGGATAAAAAGAGAAAATAAAGCAAGTTTTTCGTTTTTTAGATACTAAAATTGTTACTTCAAATCAAGATTCTTCTATTGAAAAGGAGAAAAATATAAAGAACAAAACATGCAGAAGGAAGGGGGCGATATTAAATATGTCCTTGAGGTCAAGGTCGGAGCCCGGGACCCAGTGCGCTGCAACTGCCTGGGAGGCGGGGAGAGGAACCGGCTCCCTTGCTTCGAGGCCGAGGCAGAGGCCAGGGGCGTAGGTTCGAGTCCTGCCCCCTGCAGCTCCACGCCCCGCCCTCCCTCGCGCACGCGGGCGTGGCGCACGCGGGAGGAGGCTTTGCTCCCGAACTGGGGTGCAGACACCCCAGCACCCTCCTGAAGCCAGACCCAGGCCCGCGCGTGTTCGCAGGCGAAGACCCGCGTGGGCCGTGGTCAAAAAGACGGGAAGCCCACGAAGGGTCAAGGGCAGCCCGCACCTGGCGGAGCACGCAGTGCGCAACCCAAGCAGCCGGGCGGGGCGCCCCAGAGACTCCAGCCGGGCCACGGAAGGGCGAAGAGAAACCCGGAGCGGGAAAGCGCGGCGGCCAGGAGACCCAGCGGCATCGCGGACACGCTGGGACCATAGAGGGCTCCACTCGCTGGAGGTGGCTCGGGGGCGGGAGCCCGGCGGCGAGTGGCACACCCCACGCGCGGGTCAGCCGGGCCGCCTGTAGGCAGCCGGTGGGGCGCAGGCAGGAACAGAGGCCCAGGCTGGACGCGAGTCCGCTGGAGGAGGCCGAGGGCTCAGGCCCAGAGTGGAGGGCCCACGAGCTACGTAGAAGAGAACCCACGCCAAGGGCCTCGCCGTAGTCACAGGGAGGGAAAAGTGCTGTCACCCCCTCCTCGGTGCCACACGAGCTTCTTTGACAAGGCCAACGGCCCTCAGTGTGCGTTCATGTGCATTTAAAGACACTAGGCCACGCGTTGGCAGAGGGGCCACATCCCAGGCTGCCACGTGGGAAGGAGGCTGAAGACTCCGAGGGTCCCTCAGTCTTTGTTAACCCTAACCCTTCAACTGATCGGAGGCGGCCCACCCACGTGGTGGAGTGTGATCCACTTTACTCAGATTCAGCAGTTTGTAAAAGCTGCCATCAGCACGGGCTGCAGAGCATAAGGACTGTGTTCACTGTGGGGCCTGCACCGCGTGGAACCCGTCTCCGTTCTCTCCTTCTCCTCTACCCTTCTCTTTTGCCAGCATCAGATTATTTCTCTTCTAAACTCATAAAGTTAATCATGCAGATTTACACCCAGAACAACTGGCCAAAAAGCATTAAACACAAAAGACGATTGCACCAAATCCACACGCACTTTTAGTCACTTTTAGATACGCTGCTCTGATGGATTACAGTAGCTTTCCCTACCTCTCTCTCTCTCTCTCTCTTCTTCTTCTTTATGTCCTTCTGATATAGAGAAACCACGTGATGTCTAGCTTTGTGTCTGATTTACTTCACTCAACACTATAAAGTTCCCAGTTTAAATGTTAAGCTTATCCAAAAACACCTCGTGGAACCACCTGGAATTGTCCGATGCATTTCAGTCCCGAGGCCCAGAGGAGAGGAGCTGGCACTGTAGGCGGCCGTCCCAGCCCATCACTTCCCGAAGGGCACGTGTGAATAGTTAGGGGCAGAGCCCCCGGGGTCGTCCAGGATCTGGGGCACCCGGATTCTCCTGCATGGGAAAGGAAACCCTTCTCTGGCTTTTGGAAATTACTTGGCCCCATCACACGCTGCGGACAGCCACAGCAGCAGGGCACATGCGTGCCCAGCAGAAGTAGGGCATGCACAGGCGCATCCGTGGCAGCATCGCTGACCCAGCCGACGGGAGATGTGCAGGCCTCGTGCCTGGCGCAGAGAGGACGAGGGGGCACCCGGCTTCCAAAGCCCGGAGACACGGGGAGATGCTGTCACAGGAGAGTAGGAGAGGCTGCCCAGGGCCGTGGGGAGCAGTGCCCAGAACAGGAGGGGCCCCTGGGCCCAGGATCCCCGCAGTTGTCATCCTGCTGTTCTGTGCCGGCCTGCAATCTCCAGCTCCCCCTTTCTCCACCTCCACCTCCTCCTCTGCTGTCCTCCTGGGTTCTCACCTGGATTAGGACCTGTGCTTCTCGACATTCTTCCTGATGGGAACACACTGCCGAGCCTGTGAATTTCCCCTCGGTTTCTAAGCTCTCCTGCCAGGGCCTGACCCACGCTCTGGGCTCAGGCTCTGTGGCAGGCAGGAAGTGGTCTGAGGCCACAGCTGCCTGCAGGATGGAGCTGGCTCACATAAGGCGCCAGCAGGAAACCAGATGCATGAGCTGTTCTCTAACTGACTTTTCATTTTTAAAATCCCAATTTTTTATTAGCTGTGTGGTTCTACTCAGTTCTAGCCATCGTTTTTAATGATGTATTTTGAGACAGAGTCTCCCTGTGCAGTTCAGGCTGGCCTTGAAAACAGCCTCCCAAGTGCCCGATTAAAGGTGTGTGCCACCAACTGGGCTCTGGCTCTGTTTGTTAGCAAAGGAAACTGGAAACCCAAAGTGGTAAACGGCCTTCTAAGACCCAGCAGACGAACGGCACCGAGCTGTGGCATGTAAGATAAATGACTGAAGCTCAGACTCTTTGCTGCCCTGTGTGTGTTTCAGGTGAGCCCTGCCCAGGGATTCTGCACAGCCTGGTCTTTGGCAGATGAGGCCAGCAGTGGTCTCAGCCGCTTGCTCAGGGTAAAAGTTCTGAGCATCCAGTGACTGGCTGACCGTGGACACAGCCCGGGGTGACCCTAGTCAGGTTACTGGGCCTCAGTGTCCAGGCTGCATCAGAGATCACAGTGGGGTCACTTCACACCACTGTTGTTGACGAGCAGCACAGGGCCTTTGGGAGCATGGGGATCTGATGCAGTCTTGATAAGCAGGCCTTGTCATTTCCGCATGTGAATCATGCTAGGGACGAGTCTGCTGGCCACTGCGAGTGTCCCTGTGGCCGTCATTGGATGCCTCCTCTGGACTCTGCAGTGCAGTCTGGGCCTCGCCACTTCCCACTCCACTTTGGGGTGGGTGTCCCTCACCCCACAGGCTGCCCTGGGGTTGGAAGGTGTTGGGAGCCATTGAAGCTGAAAACTGACTAGGTGCAAGGCTGAGCCATGGCCATCCCAAGAACAAAGAGCAACCCCCGGGAAGCCAGGAGAAGAAGCTGCTTCAGCCCAGAGAACACCTGGCCCTAAGGCACTCTGTGTCATGTGACATTCAGTTGCTAAAAGGTATGAATAACCGCCCTGATGGTGAGGGGCAGTTCCTTTCCTCCCATCAGGAGGGTAGGGGCTCCCCCTGACCCCAGCTGTGTCCCTTCATTTTCTCTCCCCTCTAGGTCCTTAACCCTAAGAACCCCAAGAGCTGCGTGGGTCGTGGCAGAAGGGTACGGCGCCCATGCTGGACTCATAATGGTCAAGAAGGGGGCGGGTAGCCGTAAGGGTAAGGACACTTTTAGCAGCAAGAAAGTTCTTCTCCCACAGAGAACTGGGGGAGGGAGTGGGTTAAGGAGGCTGACAGGACTCTCACCTGCGTGGGGAGACAGCATTGGACTTTTGGTCCGCCCTGGAGCAGGTTCCTGTGGTAAAGCCTCTCCCTAGGTGGGGCAGATACCGTGGTAACACACCTCAGGGTGATTATTAGGGTAGGAACCAAGCATTCCTAGGTGCAGTCCAGCTCTCCGGAAAGGGGTTCATGCACAGCAACACACAACCCCGGAGAAAAAAGTGCACCTCATGCATGGGAGGCCAGCGGGTAGGGCCCCCTGCCCTGCAGCCCACTCTGCTTGCTGTGGACCCTGAGCATGAGCGGGGCAGACAGCGTCGGGGCAGAGGTTAGAGGCCCAGGCTCGCTGTGCAGCTCCAGCGTCTCCTGGAGCACCTGTCCCCACCCCACGGAAGGGCAGAGCCCTGCAGGCCCTGAGCCCTCGGTAAAGCCCACCTGTTCCCTGCCCAGGACTGCGCTATAGGCAGCAGGCTTCCCATCTCCAGCTCAGGGACATCCCTGTCCCCCCTGACCAAGGGCCCTGAGTGCCAGGCGGGAACGTTTCTGGGCTTAAAGAGGAAGCAGGAAACCAAATAGGAAATGCCCAGAACCAGGCCGGTGGGCCGGCTCTTGCGGGCTGATTACAGTGCAGGTGATGATGAGCCTGCGCCGCAGGAGCCCGAGCCGCGCTCACCCGCCGCTGCGGTTCTGGGCCGCGCTTCCCCTGAGAACCGGGCCGAGCCTCGCGCACCAGAACCCGGGAGGGCCTGGCAGTGGCTCCGGAAGCCCGGCCCGGGGAGGTGGCACCGCGCCTGCCCTGCCCCGGCTGCCCCTGGCCGGCCTCCGCGCCGGCAGCCTGCGGACCCGGGCGGCCTCCCTGCTCAGGAGCCGCGTGCGGCCGCTTCGCTCGGGCAGCGGGAGGCCGAGAGCGTGCGGGGCACGCGAGTGCGGGGCGAGGCCGTGGGGAGCGCGCAGTGTGCACCGCTGTCCTCGGGACTTGGATTTCCCGACGGCGTTCCCCTTCGGGACGTGCGGAAGAGGGTGAGCCCAGCCAGCGGCGGCCAGCGGCCCGCGGGCCCTGATGTCCCCCGGGCCACCCACATCGTTCCCTGCTCACGGCCCGAAGCCGACACCCTTGCGGCGTCGCTGCCGGGGACCCAGGGCTGGGACCCCGAGCCCACACCGCCCGACCCTCCGAGGTCCACACGTCTGTCCGCACCCGGCGCAGCCTGCGTCCCCCCGAGAAGTCTGGGCCAAGCTCCCTTAGGCAGCGGGCGTCGCTGCCCCCTGTCCTGCGGTGCAGTCCGGCTGTCCCTGGCCCGCCCTGGTGGGGCGTCAGCCCGAGCGCCTCGGTCTCCCCGTGCCGTCCGCGGCTGTTGCCAGCACACTTGGCGCTGTCTGCCCGGAGCCGAGCTGCTCCCTTTCCCCGGCTCCCGTGACCTGCGCAGGGTGGAAGTCGGGCGCTTGGCCGGCGCCCGGCAGCCGCGTTGGCAGCGTCTTCCCGGTATCTCGGGCGACCCGGCCCCTCACAGCGGCCTGCCCCGCGGGGTTCCGGAGGCGGGTGGGCGCGGGCACGCCGGGGGGCTCCCTCCTCTCCCAGGCGCTGCTCCCCATCTCTCGGCTGAGTCATCCTGTTCCGGCCACGAGGAGCGTGGGTTTCATTCTCTGGTTTGGGTGCTAAGCCAGCACTTGCCTGTCGCTGCCCGCACTGTTAGCTGGCCGGCGCGGACGTGATTTCTTAGTATTTTCCCCCAGAGCCCTCGACTGCACAAGCCCGGCCCTTGGGGACACTCGAGTGTCCGCGGTCGCCCGTGGCAGGGTCCTGGGTGGCGGCGGGTCGGGGTCACGCGGGGGTGGGGAGGCGGGCGCAGTGACCTCCTGGCGGAGGCCGTCCCGACCCCCGTGACCGCGCGGCCCCCGGTCCGCAGGGCCTCACGCACCGGACGCCTTCGCACGCGGCGGGAGCAGTGCCGCGCCGGGCTGCCGGGTCCGGGGGTGTCCGTGGGGGCCGAGCCCACGCCTCCCTCGGGTTGATGGTCCAGGTCCCAGGCGCTGTCCCCTGGCTCCGGCCGGGCAGCTCGCGGCGCGGGCCTGGTGTCCACATGGGGTCAGCCTGGGGCCCGCGTGGGGAGCGCCGTTCCGGGGCGGCTCGCGGCGCGGGCCGCTGCCCACCTGGCGACCGTAGGCGGGGCCGGGCAGCCGAGCTCGGGCCCAGACGTGCACGTGGGCGGTGGCTGCGGACGCGTTTGAGGACAGATGCCCATCAGGCCAGAGCGCGACAACTGCCCATGTGAGGTTCCATGGTGTAATGGTTAGCACTCTGGACTCTGAATCCAGCGATCCGAGTTCAAATCTCGGTGGAACCTAAGGTTTTTTTTTTCCATCCCGCTTAAAAATCAAGCTTTCAGAACAATCGTCTGGGAATGGACAACCGCGCTGAGCGAACACCCCTGCGACACTGCTTTATAAAACGCGGTGCGGTCAGTTCGTGTGGGAACCAAAGGCCAGGGGGGGAAAAATCTCTCGGAGGTCCTTCCACCGAGAGGAGGAGAAGGCTTTTCGTGATGTCGTCAGGGACAATCGCCGGGCAGGTCGTCAGCGCTCGTCTTCCACTAGGAAGGAAGATGGGGAAAATGTGTCCGTGAGTCGCTTGGCCTCTTTCGGATGTCTGGATACCTCAGAGTCCCCACGGAAAGAAGTCCTGTCCACACAAAGGGTAGATTCTGGGGCGTTCCTCCTTGGCTCCATGGATCTTAACTCACCACACAGAACTGTGGGCAATGCTAAATATTTCCATGGAAGTCATCAGCTTGCGCCATAAGGATGTCTCTCTGATCACCTCTTCATAAAACGGAGTATCTCCTATGGCAGCTCAGTCCACTTCCTGGTAAATGTGTGGGAGTCTCACTATTTAAGGAAAGACAGAAAAGTTACTGGGTCTGTTAGGGTTGATACATTGTATCAACTTGAGAAGTTTAGAAGTTTAACTAAGAGACTCAGCAGGGACCTGGGGTCCTTACTTTGTAAACATCCTCAGCCTGTGTAAGAGGCGGCCATGGAGATTTTCTGAGTGTTACACCCACTTGAGGGCAGTTCTCTCCCTCCTTTCTGCTCTTGTCACTTTGCTGCCTTCTGCCACCTTGAAGTGCTGCCCCTGTGCCACACCGCCAGCCTTGGAGGCAGCTGATTATGGACTGAAGCCTCCACAAACTGTGAGCTAAATAAACCTTTCCTTCTCTAACTTTTGGTATCAGGTATTTTGTTCCATCAACTAGAGAAAAGTAACCAAGACAAGCTCCACAAGGATTTAGTCCAAAGTGCTTCCCTTAGTTTGCTCTCAGCTTTAAAAAATTGTCTTTCAGATACAAAGTATCAGACTACTTTCTTCCCTTAATATTATGTTTAAAGCAAATTATTACTTGTGTTGCATGTAGACACCCTTGATTCTTTGTGTTACCTGCTGTATAATCCTCTTCCATGTGACTGCAGCACAGTTCATTGGCTTGCTTTTATTTCATGAGAAACCTGTAGAGTTGTACATAATGTGAATTTCACTTTGAATTCTGTCAGCTCTTAGGCCTCAAGAAATTTTTTAAAAAATTGAGCACACAGATACCATTGGAAAATGCAAATCAACTCTTAGATTTGAGGGTAGTGGTGATAGTGGTGGGATGCTGGGATTGTGTCACTGTGTCAATTTGGGCACTGTAACTTCACAGAACAGGCACACAGTGGAGCGGCATGTGTTTCTGTGTTTTCTTTTTCTTTGATAAAAATGAAACTACTTTCATTTGCTAGTGAGATGCATTTTTAAAAATCCAGCACTTCATATGGATTCAGCTCTATGCCAAGAATTTTTAAAGCCTAAGCACCTTCAAACATACTAGACCATTATAACCTCACTTAAAGGGAAGAGAAAATAACAGATAGCAACTCATTCAAAAATCATGCTGAGAGTGACAGTTGAGGCTTGGTCCCATTGTCCAGCCAGGGGAGGCAGGGATCACAGCCTGGACCTTGTAAAAATTTTTTTGACTAAGACACAAACAGAGCTCCTCCAGAGACCTCCAGAGATGGTCTGAGGCTGAAAGTGATCCTGAACCCGGGCAGGTGAGCCAGGCGCCCCAGGTGTGTCAGGGCAGGGGTGACGTTGTGGAGGGCTGGAGGGACAGGTGGAAGGGGAGGGCACAGGACGTGAGCTCAGGAAACAGTTTTACCCAGGGAAAGAGAGGGAGCAGCGGGGCCAAAGCTGTAAGTGGGGGTCACAGGCAGGGAGTGTCCTTTGCCTAAGTCAAAGTCACATCCACGCCACCTCCAGGAAAATGGAGCGGCCTCTGCTGCGGTTTTCCTTTCCTCGTCATTCGTATATCTCACTTAGAGGCGATCCCAGGCTCTCGAGGGGAGGTAAAGGGGCGTCTGCTCTGTCCCCTTAGTGCACCTTTCCAGGATGCATCGTGGGCCTCGGGACACAGTGGCGTCTGGAAGGCCCTCGCCTCCTCCGGGTCTGCGGCGCAGCTCCACCTCCACTGCCGCGGTCGGATATCCCCCGTCTGCAGCAGACTGACCGCGAGTGACCTCAGCACGGACCTCGCGGGTCGAAAACGTGGCCCGGGAAAGAGCTGCAGCTCACACAGCTACTCATCCTGCGGAGCAGCCAGTTTCCCATGTAGTCGTGGCCGAGTGGTTAAGGCGATGGACTAGAAATCCATTGGGGTCTCCCCGCGCAGGTTCGAATCCTGCCGACTACGGATACCTTTTCCCAGCACCCAGTGGACTTGACTAGGGTTTTCTTTTCCCTCAGATGAGCCCAGGTCCTGGCCATGCTGTCTCAACCTGTAGTAGGCTGTTTGGAGGACCCTGTAGAGAAGGCTGCTGGCCTTGTGTGGGGTCACCTGAGAAGCAAAATCTAAAATCAAATCACTACATGATTGCTGAAATTCAGCGAAGTCAGTCCTGCTTGTTATCCAATAAAGAGCTGACTGCATCATGCCAACTCGCCTGTCCTGGTGTCCAGATGCAAATGTTGGTGGACTTGTGTAACAGATACCTCTGGCTTAATCATGGCCAAAGATGCTGACCGCAGGGTAGCAGCTGCATGGGTTCCCGGGGACGCGGGTCCACTCTCCCCGGGACATCATAATCTGGGCCTCCTTTATCCCGGAAGCTGCCGCAAGGCTTCCTGACCATGAAGTTGGCCCTGTGGGTTAGCTGTCCCCAGAATCCTGCTCTGTGTCATGTCTGCTCAAGCACTGAGGCATAATAAAGAACAGGGCACCCTTGCTGAACAGCCTGGGACAGTGGACAGGACGGTCTGAGGGGTCTCACTGACCAGGCTGCTGCTAGGCCATGACTTCCTTCAGAGTTTTCTGTGGACTCCTGTGTTCCAGCACCAACCACACATCTCATGGAGAAGGCGCCCTGTGAACCCATCACTTTTTCCTTCTGGAGTTTAAGACTCCCTGACGTCATGTTTGCTGCCTCTGTTAGTCTTAAGAGGACAGAGTGCCTGACACCGAGGTATCCCATCCCTAGGAGGTCTGGAGGCGGAAGCCTCGCCTGTCAGGGCCGTGAGAATAAACACCTGTGGAAAGCACAGATCAGGGTCCCGGTCAGCGCTGACAGCTGAGCTCTCCTGTGCAGCCTCCCTCCTGAGCTCTCTTGGATGACAAGGAGCACTGCGGCCCGGGGATGTGGGGTGAGCTTGGAGCAAGGGCAGAGGCTGATCCGGATCCCAGCACTCTGCTGTCAGACGCCGGGCTCCCTCTGCCAAACCACCTGCACCTGCACTCAGGATACCACGAGAGCCTCCGAGAAAGGAACCGCTCACCAGGCTCACGTGGGCGCGAGTGGCCTCCTGATTCACCAGCTGCAGCTGGTCACCCAGCCGCCACACTGCAAGGTTGGCCTTCCTCTAGCAGCTCAGCCACCAGGAGACATGAGTCAGGCAGTGGACAGCATATCTGGCCTCCAGAGTGCGTGATGCAGGTCCTGCCATGCTCAGTCTGTGCCAGCGGCATCTCGCCACGAGCATGTGAAGTGCTCTGATTTTACACGGCACTGGGCAGGCTGAGCCCTTCTTCCTTCCTTCCTTCCTCCCCCCCCCCCCCCGAGTTCTTTCTTACTATCTTACCAACCATGGAATAGGAAAAACTTGCTAGCTCCATTTTGCTGTTGGGGAAATACATAAAGAGACTATGAAAAATAAACTTGGGCATCAAACAACTTCCTTATCCTTCGAGTGCAGGTCTCCCCCCCCCAGGAGCCTGACCTGCCCTCCACAGGCCAACCTGGGCTCAACGCATATGACAAAGAGAGCTGATTGGAGGTCACCTGGTTCACCACTGCCAGTCCGAAATCTCTTGATGTTCACAGACTGAAATAGGTACGGGGCTGTCCTGAGCAAACGGCTTTTAAGGCTTTGCCTGGTCCAGTCTTGGGGTGTGGCCAAACTTACACTTTACCTTTTACTTCATATTTACTACTTTCTGAGGATAAACAGGAAACACCATAGGAATCCAGTTCCTCCTGATGTGGAAAGAGATTTTATCCAGTTTATAGCTTCAAGTCTCTGCTTTTGTGCTCAGTCATAAGCAGTTTCTTCTGACTGTGTTTTCAGTATAGAGTATTGATAGAGTATTAATCCTGGTTACCCAAGGAAGGGGTGAAATATATACTCTGGCTCTGAGAAATACCAAACATTGTGGAATGAAAAACTGAAATAGTGATTCCTCTTTTGCAGACTGCAAGAGTTAATAATGTTAACGTGGCCAGTTGCGGTGGTGCACTCCTGTTATCCCAGCACTCAGGAAGCTGAGGCAGGAAGATCTTGCAAATTAGGGACCAGCCTGGGCAACAAAGTGAGCCCAAGGCCAGCCTGAACTACATAATGAGACTGTCTCAAAACAAAACAAATAAAACAACAAAATGTTAACATGGCAATTGATACTCTCTGTATCTACCTACAGACTCAGTATGATACTGTCAAAATTCCCGCTGAGTTATTTTAGACATTGACAGACTGATTCTAACATATATTTGGAGTTTTAAGGGACCTAGAACAGCCCCAAACATCATTTTAAAAAGAAGAAAAACATTTTAATTAAAGGACACACACTTTCTAAACTAGCGTGGACAACCACAGTCAGGACAAGACTACTAACATCAGGATAAACTTCCAACCAGCACAACAGAATGCGGGTCCCAGAAGTCACGGCTCTACAGCCAGCTAATTTTTGACAAGGGTGTCAAGATCCCAGGGGCAGAAAGAACAGTCTTTTCATCGAATAGCAATGCATTTGAATCAGGTCAGGAAATAAATGTAGCCAGTAATATTAATGAACTCTTAGAAACCCTAGCAGACTGCAGAGGCGGTAATTGTTAGATGATACCAAAGGCCCAAGCAACAAGGCAGAATAAATCAGAGTTCATAAAAACTTAAAACTTTGAGCTTTAAAAGACAGGCAAGATGGTGCATGCTTGTAATTCCAGCACCCAGGAGGCCGAGAGGGACGATCATGGAGGCCAGCCCGGCTACACAGTGTGTTCAAGTCCAGCCTGAACTACATAGTGAGATCCTGTCTTCAAAAAACAAACACAAAACAAAGAAACAAAACACGCAAATTATGTATCTGACCAGGGGTTTGTGTCTAGTATGTACAAAGAACTCTCACAACTCAATGTTTAAAAAAGTGACTCATTAAAATTGGGCAAGGAATACATATTCTCCGGGAACAACTGAACAGAGCTGGGTGGGTGCCATAAAATAGCAAGCACTGGAGGACACCAAAGCCACCGAGGGGCCCGCACAGCCGTTTCTGAAACTGTGAAGCAGGGTGACCCGACGGCGCAGCACTCCCGCTGCTCGGAAAGATCCGGAAACAAGGAAAATCTACACATAAATAATTAGTACGGTGAAACCCGAGTTGCAGTGAAGTCGGTATCGTGAAGACTAAACTCTCTTGTGTGTGTCCTGTCTGTTCCCCTCCGTCCACAGCGGCGGAGACAAGCAGGTTCAGCGTAACTTTTTAGAGTTGACAACATGCAGGGCATCACTTCCCACCCTCTCTGCGCCGCGAACAGCAAACTCCGGACTCTGTGCCAGCTCTGTCCGCGAAAGCGCACCCTGGAGCGAGCCACAGCGCAGAGAACGCGCTGCACTCGGCTCCTTGGTCGTGAACTTTCCACTCGGGCTGCTCCAGTCTGTCTGACCCGGCTCGGCCCGGCCGGCCGGCCGGGAGCGCCCCGCTGCGGGCGGCACGCGGGCTCCGCCTCGGAGCCGGCCCGGAGAGGACAGCGGGCGGCCAGCAGCGGGGCTGTCCGGCGGGTCTGAGGGCGAAGCGCCGCCGCCAGTGCGGTGTGGCCCGGGGTCGTCACCGGAGGGAAATGCGAGCTGCCGCCTTCGGGAACCAGACCTGCGCTTGCAAGAAGCTAAACTTCAGCACAGCCATGTTACTTAAGCACCTGCCTGCTTGTGTAGTCGTGGCCGAGTGGTTAAGGCGATGGACTAGAAATCCATTGGGGTCTCCCCGCGCAGGTTCGAGTCCTGCCGACTACGGGCTCCAAGGTGCTGCCGTTTTGGAGTGGGGGGAGCCCCCACAGGGCCTGCCCGGGGTACTGCGGGGGTGGGATGAGCTCTCAGGCTAACCCAAACCCTAATCCTCCCACTTGGAGGCCAGAGAGCCTGTTCCTCCCCAGGACAGCAGTCTGGATGTAAATGACGTCAGAATTGTTCTTTAGCTCAGTGTTCTAATGTGTGGGTTCATCTCCTAGGCTAACCCTAACCCTAAACCAAACTTTCAGACAATCCTTCTTTCCAAGGAGCCACCTGCTCTGCCAGAGCCAGAGGCTTCTTAGCTCCTCACAGAAACCGACATTCTGTTTCCCTCTCCTGGGTTACGTGTAAAACAATCCGCCCTTCGGAGCCCAGTTTTCCCTGGATCATTGAATGACTTCAAGGTTCTGCCCCTGAGAAGATGAGGATCTCAAGGTCAAGCTTGGCTGGCCGATTGTAAAAGTGAATGCAAAACTGGGTGGGGTGGGGCACACCTAGAATCCCAGCACTCTGGGAAGCTGAGGCAGGACGATGCCTGGGGAATTTGGTGACTTAGTGAGAGGCTGTCTCAAACAACCGAAAGGGCCGGGGATGTAGCTCAGTACTAAGGTCCTGGGTTCAATCTTCAGTACCGACAAGGGGGGAAAAAGGGTATTTGCCAAGTAGGAGATGTAAGTAGAGGGCAGGAAGAGAGGGGAGTTCTGAAGCCCAAAGTCAGAAGATCCTCAGCCCTGCATCCTGCAATCCCGAGGGAGAAGACGCGGGCCTCGTCTTGATGTAAAATGTAAAAAAGGTCGAGGCTCAGCTTGGGGTCGCACGGCCCCGGATTCAATTCCAGGACTCATTGCGCAGATCAAGCGCCGACTGCAGCAAAATGTAACTAGCAGAGGATGGTTTCGATCCATCGACCTCTGGGTTATGGGCCCAGCACGCTTCCGCTGCGCCACTCTGCTACTGATAGATGAGCTGGGCACGTCCTCACCTCGTGGCCGTGCGGTCCTCCCATGCGCGCCTCTCGCTCCGCCTCCCGCCCGCGCCCAGGGCGACTCTGTCGGACTCGTGGGACAGCAGCAGACGCGATGATCCGGCGGGTGGTTCCGGCCAGGGAGGGGACCGGGTTGAGGGGTGCCGAAAGGCGGGGCAGTAGCGGCCGAGCCCGCGTGACCCACCCAGGCGACCGCGGCCAGGGACTGAGCCCCGGGGACTGAGCGAGCCCCTCCGCGCTCGCCCACAGTTGCCTCCTCGTCCTGCGGGCCTCCGCCAAGTCGTGCGGCCTCAAACCCGCCGAGGCGAGCCGTCCGGGTGCCCTCGCCCATTCCGGGGCGCAGCCGAGTCCGCCCCGCTCGGAAAGCAAGCGCCCCGCGCCTTCCCTGCTGCGGGGGACACGAGGGCTGCGAACGCTGTCTGCGCGTCCCGGGCTCCGTGGGGCCTCCTCGCGGCTCCCATGCTGAGACTCAGTGCCCCGGCCAGCAGCTGCGAGCTCCGGGACTCTGTGCCTGGAGGCGCAGTAGGCAGTCCGGGTTGCCCGGAGTCAGCGCCAAGGACAGCGGCGTCGCGGGGGCCACGGGCAGGAGCAAAAGGTCTCACGGAGCAGGGAGGAGCTCCCGGCGGCGGCTCGGGGTGGGACTCAGCCCGTAGAGCGCAGGATTCGCGACCCTTTCGGAGGTGGCTTTCTGTGCTGCGGATTTCCCACAGTCCCATATTCAGCCGTCTGCGCTGCTCGGTAGACACTTGTGCTACACACACAATTCCGTGCCACGCGATGTAAGGGACAGCTGTCACCGGGCAGATAGAGGAAAACATCACTGCTGCCCTCCCAGGATCGTCGCCTCTGGGACAACTTGGTCCATTCGTCACCTTGGAGAAAGAGGAAAGGTCTCAGCGGTGTGGGTCCTTGGTTCAGTGATGATGGAAATTAACACCCAGACAACAGCACGAATTACAGGCAGAACTCGCAGAGCTAGGAGGCAGTGGGCAGGGACTCGAGTGTGAGGCGCTGAGAGCTGGAGGCACAGCTCTGACAGAGCTGGCAGCGAGGGCCACACCAACCTGTGAATGGGCAGGCAGGCGTCTCAGCGCTGGGCTATGGTTTACGGTGGTCTCGGGCTGGGTTTCCCATCTCCGCTCCAGAGGAAGCTTCCGGCATTCTGGGGGACTCACTGCTCCTGCTCGGGAGGAGGCAGGTTTGGCTCCCCTCACACGGTGGATGCTTCTGTGTGCAGGGTGACCCCACCGTGAGTGGGCCAGTGGGTCTGCTTTGCCTGGGGTCCAGGGGCTGCAGGTTTAGGACATGGCCAGAGACACCTCAGTCTCTCTCCAGGGCTCTGGAGCAGGACGGTGTGGAAGGTGGCGACTGGGCAGCCTGGCCAGCCCCGAAAGCTCGCTCTCTGCACTTGCTATGTTCAGTCTTGCATTGGGGGAGCCGGGCTGGGCCGGTGGTGGTGAAGCTTTTAAAACCTGTACCCAAACCAAAGCCCCAAACTCACGTATTTATTGTGAAGTGCTGTCACTTCAGTGAAACCTGAATGCAGCTGATATTTTAATTTAGAAAAAAACAACTCATGTGTTAACATCTTTTGTCTTGAAAAACAACATGTGTGCCATGTGTCTGCACCGGCGAGCTGGGCACATTTAGTGCTAACGACATACGAGCAGAACTCAGAGGGGCCCGCGCCAAGGCCGAGAGGGAGGAAGGGAGACATGCTGGAGAAGGCAGGGGTGCCAGGCTCCATCCTCCCTGAGTGACCCATCGGGCATCAGCAGGCGCGGCCTCTGGCTGGCTCTTGCCCCAGCCCTCTCCAGCCAGAAAACACAGAAGGGTCAACTTCCCGTGTGAGCTTCAGCCTACAGCGAATTTTAAGTTCGGTTCCAACCAGTACACTTAGAGCGAGCGCCTTCTGTGCCCGCCAGCTCCGGCCTCCCTGTGACCGAGGCATTAATGCACTGGACCTAGCAGACCACGAAACATCGTTCTGCCTCTCACATGGACACAGACACAACGTGGTGTATGCAGGGAATTTGGTGTTAAAACCAGAGCTTGTGAAGCACAAGGGATAATTTTCCCTCCTTCTGTAACTGAACTGCCGCTGGACACTCACTAGTGGCTCTGTGGGCAGCAGCCCTGGGCCAGTCCACAGCTGCTCCAAGAAGCTGCAACTAGAGGGCAGGAAGAGTGAGATGAGAGTCCGGAGGAAACACCCGGCAGGTTCACAAAGAAAGCTGAGGAGCTGTGCTCTTACCACCAGCTAAACGCCACTCTAGAAGCTCTGAGAAGGTCCTCGTTTCTACAGAGTTAATTTTCTTGTTAGGCTTGGTGCTCCAGACACAGCAGTAATCAAAACAGGCCCATTTCAACTTGACTTTGCTCTAAAAAAAAAAAAACAAAAAAACAAAAAAACAAAAAAAAAAACAGGCCCTTGCTGAGATGGATTAGTGTCTCACAGGACTACTCCACAAGCAGAAATCAGCTGGAGCAGGGAGCTGGGGACACTTTTTAAAAAATTTTATTTAAGGAGAAAAAGAAAAAACAGAAAAAGGGTACAAGTTGTACAGAATTAAAAAAAAAACAGAAATCACTAGTTAATAGATTACATATTGTCATCTTAGAAATAGTTCAAGTTACAAAGTTAAAGCATGTAAAGTGGACTTTCAAACAGTGAGACTGCAAATGGTTCTGTTAAATGATCCAACAAAACCTCAGTAATATGGTTATCTATCTTATACGCTTAAATATGCATGCAGTTATATCCTTTAGAGCACTTTCTTTTCCTCTCTTTTTTACAATGACAATTACACATTTTGGGTTTTATTACTCCCACAGTTCTTATTACTTTTTTTTTGAAGAGAATAAAACCAAATGTGACATAATAAAACAGAGTCAGTCAAATCAAAAGGATGGACATAGCACATGATGTAAAAACAGAATACAAAAAAAAAAAAAAAAAACAGAATACAAGGTGATCAACAATGGTTACCATAATGCTTCTTGCTATCTTAAAAAGAATTGCATATATCATCAGGTGTAATAAAATTGAACAAAACGGTAAAGAATAAAACCAATAAAACCAAAACATTGGAGACATTACAGGACTTCAAAAGAAGATAATAGTCAAACCAGAATGGGCATCATAATGAATCTTACTGTCTTCACAGTTGTTGCCTATACTCCTAAACTTGGTACTATCAAGCAAAACAGAATAAAGTAAAATCAGTCAAAGCAAGATAGAGCAATACAGGGTTTCAAATCAAGTTAATAGGAAATCAAAGTGGGTTACTATAATATACCCTGCTATTTTTATTTATTTTTTCCCTTAATTAGAAAGATAAAGATAAAAAATTAATAAAAAAGGGGATTGAGATAAAAGAGGACATAACAACAAAACAGCGTAGGTCAGAAGATAACCATTTAAGCAAAATAGTGTTTCACCACAAGATATCCCGACATAAAAGTAGTTACCATAGTGTCTCTTTCCTTGAAATCTTTGAATATAACTTTGTATACTGTAGCATCAAACATATCAAGACAATGTAAAACCATTCAAGAGAATGACAGTATTACAGGGTATTTAGAAACAACTAACAAAAAATGAACAATGGTTTCTGTATTATCTCCTTGTCTATAAAAGTTTTTGTTTATATTATCACATGTAATAAAATCCAATAAGATACAACATGTTAAGACCGATGGAGACTGAAGAACAAAAGCTTGATGGGACTTCAAAACAAGATGATATTAAATCAGCACTAGCTATTATGATGTCTTGTTTTCTCCAAAATAGCTGTTCTTACCATCCAACCTTCTCTGTCTCATTTCTGTTGAGCTCTTTTTCTGCCATTAGTTGTCAGTTTGTCTTCATTTTGCTTTCTGCTCCATTCGTTGTGGCCTCTCTGCCACTGTTTCTGGAATCTTGGTATTTTTTCTCTTTTAGAATGTCCTGCAGTATTCTCTGTAGAGTTGAATTGGTAGTTGCAAATTCCCCTAGTTCCTCTTTATCCTTGAAGTATTGTGTTTTTCCATTAATTTTTAGGGATAGTTGTGCAGGATATATCAATCTTGGCTGGAGGTTATTGTCTTTCAAAGCTTGAATTATTTTGCCCCATGCTCTTTGTGATTTGATGGTTTGTGCCAAGAAGTCTGCTGTAATTCTGATGGGTGTTCCCTTGTAAGTGATCTGTTTCTTGTCTCTGACAGCTTTTAATATTCTGTTTTTATATTGGGTTTCTGGAATTTTGATTATCATATGCCTGGGTGTAGTTCTGTTTGGGTTGCAGGTGGCTGGGGTCCTGTATGCCTCATACATCTGAGTATCTTTATCTTTTCCCATATTAGAGAAGTTCTCCTTGATTATTTTTGTGAATAGCCTTTGCAGTTCATTAGTTTGTATCCCTGCTTCTTCCTTTACATTCTTAATTCTTAAGTTATAGATCCTCTTATCATCTTCTAGCCTTTGTATTGTTACTGCTTGTTTCCTTGTTATTTTAAAGAAGTTTTTCCTTTCATGCCCCCACATTACAAATCTGTCCTCCAGTTCAGATAATCTGTCCTTAGTTTCTTTCAAGCTGTTATGCCAGCTTTCAATAGAGTTTTCAGTTTCCTGGTAATCTCTTTCAACCTGCTTCATGTATTCTACGTTTTCTCTATTTTCTCCATTTTTTCTGTTCTTCCATCCCACCATCTGTTTTTTCTTGGGAGGTGCTTAGCATTTCTTTAACTACTCTACTTATATCTTGCTTTACTTGGTTAAATACTTCACTTTTGAACTCATCTATGAGGTCCCGGAGATATCAGCTTATGTCTATTGGTGCCGTGTCTGATATTGCATGTTTTCTGTCCTCATTCTCCTTTGCATTTACCTTTCCTGGATCAGTGTTCTCAGCACTGGGGACTGAGGACCCTTTCTTGTTGCTCCCTCTTCCCATACTTTTTGTTCCTTCCATACAAGCTATACAGGAGGCTGTTTCTTTCTTTGTCGATTAGTTTGTTTGAATTCAACTGGCTAGGTCCCACCCACTGCAGTGTACTAGGGAGACACAGACCTGGGCAGCCTCTGCTGGGCCTGCCCCTCCAGGTCAGTCAACCTTTGAAGGCTTCACTGCATTAGGGTGCACTGCCAGGTGCAAGGACCTGGTTTGGCCTAGCCTACTGGGTCTTAGTCTGCTGGCATCACCCAGGTCAAGCGCTCCCCACCAATCCCGCTTGAGAGGGGAATATGCGACTAAAGTCACTACAGCGTCCTGTTCCTGCTAGTCTGCCCCGTCCCAGAATGTCCTCTGTTGGAGCCTCCTAGTCTATGGAAGCATCCCGTTCCTCTCTTTCACCGCAGGTTGATGCAGGGCTCCCCGCCAGGGAGCTGAAGACACTTGAGGCCCGCAGCACAGAGGCACAGGGGCGTTGCGCACACCTGTGTGGACCTCCTGACTCGGTTTCCAGGGGAGGGAGGTTGAGAGGCTGCGGGGAGAGAGTCCCGCGGCGAGGACTCAGGCCTAGGAAGAGGCACTGATCTCGGCGGGAGGGGACCGATGGATCTGGCCGCGGGGGTCAGCACGTGGCCCACCAAGGCCCCGACGACATTTCTTTCATGATAAATGTGGCCGCTTCTGTCTGTGAACCTCACAAATACTCTGGAGCGCAATCGTTTCCAATAAAGCTTTGCACTCGGGCGTAGCAGGGTCATCGCACAGCGCGGGACTGGCAACGCGCCTCGATTCTCGGGCCTTTGGAGACAGATTTCAGACAAGACACTTGGGCCGTCCTGTAGCAAAATGATGGCCTTTAGGAGACAGAGCAGCTTCGGGCGTGAGCATGGGCGGGCGCCCAGGCTGCAGCTGTGCGGAACAGGCCGGGTCTCCCCTCTGAGGTTAACAGACCCCCGGAGCAGGCTACCCGCCCCCGAGGCCAGCTGTTTACAGCAGCAAGGCTGTGGGCGACCCAGAGGAGCGGGTCCCCTGCCCCCCAAAGCGGAAGCGCCCTTCGGTTTGAGACCTTGCGTTTTCTCCAAGCTCTCGCCACCCCGCGCTTGCCCTTTGCTCCGACCTGGTCCTCGGCAGCGCAGAGGAGGCCGCGTCCTCTGTACCTAGAGTTAGAAGCCGCAGTTTGAGTGGATTTCGCCCCTGGCGAACGGTAGAATGAGGAGGGAAAGCATCGTTCTTCAAGACCCCGCCGCTCCCTGCCTGGTGGGCTCGTCGCGGGGGTCAGACGCATAGTCCTGTCGGAGAAACCCAAGTTCCCAGAAAACTCCCACTCGGGATCCACCCACTCGGGACCCACCCACTGCCGCGCACGCCCTTTACACATTTTTCCCAACAACACTGGCAGGCTCTCCCCGCTCCGGGGCCACCGAGTCAGCAAACAGCTGCTCACCTCTCCCGGAGCCAGGAGCTGCTTCAGGAAACCTGCGGGGGCACCGCCGGCGGCCGCGGCCCGAGCGCGGCTGGAGAGAGACGCTAGCGCTCCCGCGTGGGTACCCGATCGCGAGGCCGCAGCGCTGTCAGGAGGCTCCGGCCTGCGGACGGGAGGCCCCGACCGGCGCCCGCGGCTCTGCCCTTGCTGCCCGGTACGGGGTGCCTGCGTCCTGCGAGGGGTGCAGCGCCCGCAGCCGACCCAGGAGCGGCTCTGCGGAGACGCACACAGCCAAAGGATGCTTTCAATACGGCCTTTTTTTTTTTTTTTTTTTTTTTTTTTTTTTTTATAACAAACAAAGCCGAAAGCATCGCCATGCTTGGGCTGTACTTAGAAGAAAAACTCAAGAATGTGCTCGAATTGCTTAAAACTAAAACGAATTGTAATTTTCCCACTTTGTTTTGGGAAATACGCTGGTTAATGTTTTTAAAAATCGAAGCCATAAAGTGAACAGTCAGTCAGGCTTCTTTTAGACAACAGCAAAACATAAGCCTAAACAGCACCGTAGTCGGCAGGATTCGAACCTGCGCGGGGAGACCCCAATGGATTTCTAGTCCATCGCCTTAACCACTCGGCCACGACTACATAGGAAGTATAGACATCGTTAGGATAAGTAGGTGCATTCGGGCACGTGGTGCACGCCTGTAATGCCCGCACTCGAAAGAGTGCGGCAGGAGGATTACTGAGAGTTCGAGGGCAGCCAGGGCTACCCGGGGAGTCCAAAGCTAGCCGGAACTAGCTAGAGAGAAACAAAGCAAACCTCTCTGAAGTGGTAGCAAGAAAGCGATTGAATGAAGCTGTGGAAAAACTGAAATCAAAAGCAATCTCTGAGATAACAACAGAGATTACCAAAATACACACCGTGCTTAGCGACGTTAGAGCAGAGAGCAAAACAAAACAAGTTGGTGCGCTGAATTTTATTTAGCTCGTTTCCAAAAAGCAAACAAAAACAAAACATAGCTCTAAATTTACTTCTAATACTGCTTTTGGATCACAAGGTATTAATCACACTGTAGAAAAACAAGTAAACACGCATAATTCCACAGCGCGGAACCCGCACTGCCAGGGTTTTGGATCATTCCTCTTCCCCAGCGACCCGCAGACAGAACGTCCGCCTCTCTCCGGTTACAGCCCGCTCTTCCCAGCATCCCTGCGGCACAGGCATTTACTGAGGCTTCAGTCGCTCAGCGTGCTCTTTTTTAGTGCCTTTGAGGTGATTTGTCCAACTAGTGGACCCCAAATCCTCCTCCGACCTCTGCTTTTCCCGATCGTGATTGGAGTGCAGGGCTGTGCGCCGTGCCTGTCCCCGCCGGGGTGCGGCTCCCCGACGGGTGCAGGCGACTCCGCCCCTTCTCACACTGCAGGCCCAGCCCGGGCCGCGATGCCGCCACGACCCAGCGCCCCAAAGGCCCCACCCGCCTGTGCCTTCGGCGGCGCGCAGGCTGCCCTCCCGCAGTCTCCTCCGCGCTCACCGGGGCGCTCGGCAGGCTCCGCACGCGGGGACCCGCGGGGTGGCCGGGGCCGCGCTCGGGGCCAGGTCGGGGCGCACGGTTCCCCGCACCCGCTGCGTTCTCTTCATAGTCCTTTGAGTGCAGGCGGAGAAGGTAGTCGTGGCCGAGTGGTTAAGGCGATGGACTTGAAATCCATTGGGGTCTCCCCGCGCAGGTTCGAATCCTGCCGACTACGATTTTGCGCGCAACGCCCTACTTTCGGGTCCTGGCTCCCTTTGGACGGCAGACAGAATCGGGGCTGAGCGTCTTGGACACGAAAAGAGCCCCTTACACCTTGGCTGGAGAGGTCCCTTAGCTTAGGGGAAGACGCGACGGCGGCGGGGCTTGTCCTCGGTTCTCCCGCGGAGAGGCCCAGGGCAGCAGGTCCTGCCCGCGCATCCCGTTCAGGGTAAAAATGTTTCCACGTGTTTCACAAGTGACGCCAGCTAACAAACAGTTTTAGCCTTTGTCCAGAAAGACTGAAACAAAGGCCTGGAGCAAAGTGAAGAGGGAATGGCAGAGGAAAAAGAAAGCCAACATTACAGATGCGGAATGTAAGCACTGTAAGGAGACCAACGCTGCAGCATTTCCGGGGTGCGGGTGGACCCCAACGGGTCAGTATCCCGAGAATTTCTTATAAAACCACGTGACTTTGAAAATAAAGGAATAGCTATTTAGGGAGCAAGTAAAACGCTCACCTTATTACTGAGGAGAAGTCTTCAGTCCACAAGATGTGTAAGGAACCGGCGGTCCCCAGGGATTTTATTTTCAGCTAAGATACATTTAGTGTCAAAGAAAGTGTATTTGTGCTGCGTGTGGTGCCGCACGCTCACGATCCCAGCACGAGGGAGGCTGAGGCAGAAGGGCTGTAAGTTTGAAGCCAGCTTGGGCCTCCTAGTGTGTCCAAGAACTCCATAGTGAGATTCTGTCTCAAGAAAACAAACAAAAAGTGCATTCACACCAGAAAGTGGTATGCGGTATTTCGGAGGAATAGGTCTGCACCTGATATATGGATGAATTTAGAACTGTGGTAAAAATTTCAGAAGAATGAGATACAATATATAGCAAAAATCATTCACGTAAAATAAAAGTAATTGCACAGATATTAGTATCTACAGGAAGTAGTAAATATTATTATAATGTAAATGTTAAATATATTTAAAAATAGACATAATCCATTATGGGAAAGAGGAGAGAGAGAGAAGAAGAGAGTAGGAATAATCCATTCTGAAAATAAAGACGAATCAGTAAGTTCAGAGAAGGTCTTTACACGGGCCAATTTACAAATAAAAGTAAACGGAAAAGCCAGCAAGTGCTCAGAACTGCTATGCCTTAAAGATGCAGTTTAAAACAAGCGTGCATTGCTTCGTGCTTTTTGATTCAGAAAAGTTAAGATGGTAGAAATTTCAGAGTCATACAGAGATATATATATGCACATGATGCTGGCGAGAAGTTAGAGAACGTGCAGAAAAGTCTGGCACCGTCTAGTTTAATAAAATGCAAATATATAAAATGATTCCATGCTTTCCGTCCAGTATCTGTCCTGATCTTTCCCAGAAGTCTATAGGAAAATATCTGTGAATCAGTTACTTATACTGCTTGGATTTCTGCTCAGTCTTTTTGCCCAGAACAGAGTGGAAGCCTGACCCGAGTACGACACCGCAGGTCGATGTAACAAATCCAATATAAGAATGACACAAAGATCACTTTACTGTTTAGATGATTTTTGAGGAAAATAAAACAACTACGTATTTCACGAGAAACCACTGGAATAAAACATTATCTAACAATTTAAAAACAGCAGATGAGTGAAATGTGGAGTTGGAAGACAAACAGTTATTGTTTGAGAAGGAAAATACTAACAAATAATTACATGGAAAGTGGGACATTGCATGGACCAGTAGCGGGAGGCGCTGAGCTCAGTTTGCAGCCGCGCTGCAATCCCACCACCAGGTCGCGACTCGCACTGTGTGGGGAGCGCGGGCGGCTCCGGCCCGGGGTCCGGGGCGCAGGGAGGCTCTGATCCTCCGTGCAGCAGGGCCGAGCACCCTCCAAGTGCCGTTGTCTGCGGGGAGCAGAGACGCCCCACCCAGGCCTGCGGTTTGGAGTGACTCTGGGCGACCTCGGGCGCGCTCACGCTCAAAGCTCTGACGCCAGCCGCCGTTTCTAACAGTGACAGCGCGGCTCACACTCTCCTCGCCTGGAGCCGGCCTGAGCTGCGGTTTTCCACCTTCCTTCCGCGCCTGCGAATCTGCCGCTGCATTTTGTAGCTCACAGAAACGGGGTTCTGGGCGTCGGGGCAGGAGCCGTCGCAGGTGCTGGTAGAAATTTGCTATTAACCCTGCGTCCTCCGATGCCACTGAATCATTCAGCGCCCGCGTTTATTTGTTTATTTATTTATGTATTTATTGCCTTTTTGAGACAGGGTCTCGCTCTGCAGTTCAGGCTGGCCTTGAGCTCACTTTGTAGCCTAGACTGGTCTTGAACTCTCCGTGATCCTCCTGCCTCAGCCTCCCGAGTGCTGGGTTTGCAGGCATAGGCGTGCACCACCACGCCCGATTTGCACCCGCATTTTTGATGTTTGGTGTTTAAATCTTAAAACATGCCCAAAGAACAGAACACGCTTTACCTGAGTACAGGCGGCAGCCTTCCGCAGGCCTCTGCTGTCCCTCGCTGCTCAATCGCATCCTGCACGCGTGGAGCTCCGGCCGGGTCTCCTCATCCGGAGGCAGGGGTGGCAACTCCGGAGGGTCCGGCGCAAAGTGGACTGCCATCACTCACGTTTCCTTGTTGGGGAGAAGGGGTGGGGCGTGAAAGAAAAGGCTAGGTTCCACCGAGATTTGAACTCGGATCGCTGGATTCAGAGTCCAGAGTGCTAACCATTACACCATGGAACCCTGCTGGGAGCAGTCTTCCTGATCATGCTACAGGAACTGTAAAGGCGCGGTTTCGCACCGCCTCTGGCGGTATTTAAGGGTGCCCGGGTACTCGGTGTGGGGCGCGGCCTGGGCTCCGGCGACCGCAGGCCTCTGTCCCTGATGCACTTTACTACTTGACGCGCGAGGGAGTGGGTGATTCGGTCCCCATGCCCACGAAGAAACCGAGGCTGGAGATTCCTTACCTTTGACCAGGTGCATCGATTACGTAGTTTTAGGGCTGCGGAATGCGAGAGATCGGGGAGACCAGTGCGGGGCAGGGGGATGGACTGGGTTCGGGTGCACCCTGGTTCCTCTTGGAGCTTTTGAGGTCCAAAAGGGCTGAGCCCCAGAACCAAGGGAAGGCTCCAGCTTTCTGCCTCTGGTTGAGGGCCTTAGCCCTTAGAACCCGGGGCGGGCAGGTGAGGGCACGGAAGCAGACAAAGCCATTAGTAAGAGAGCCTGAGGAGAAGACAGAGCCTTGCGAGACCCGCGGGGACGCGGTGACGTGACCTCTGTCCCCAGGACACAGGTGCCAAGCTTATCTGTGCAGGGCCAGGGAGTTGCAGCTACGGGCGGTAAAGGGGGGTTTACCCCTTAAGTCCTGCTTTAGTGGGTTCATTGCTTAAGCTGGGCATAAAGGCTCATTGTAGGGGGTGTAAAATACCCATATTTACTCTAAAATATTTCTACAGGTGAATTATTTTAATTTTATGAGGTTTCTTATATTAAACAGTGAGTACGTAACAGTTGAATTTTTAATGTTTACTGAGTATTTTTAGAAAAGCATCAAAATTTTCAACACCAAGTGTTTTTTGGTGTACAAAACTTAAAAAATAACTACAAATAAATTCCTATATGAACTATAGTGAAAATCTAATGGAATTCTACACAAGATAACTCGGTGTTCCACACCCATCTCACTTACACTGACAGCACTCTTGTCTCCCTTTCTTTTGGCCCTGGGAATGTGAACTCAGGACTTTGTACTTGCCAGGGTGTCACTTATGCCACTGGGCTATTCTCCCAGACTTTGCCCTCCTCTTTGGTCGGGAGCTTTCTACTCCATTGTGCAAGGTGCACTTAGCAGAAAAATAAGATATCAGTAAAATAAAATATCAAATATGTAATGAGTGCTCAGAGTAGACATCAGCATTTTCACAGCAGCTGTGTACTTGTTTGCAAAATCTAAAAGATAACATCAGAAATACAACCTATGTGAGCTACAATGTAAACCCAAAGATCTATCACAGAAATAATCTCTACTTCAACTGTCACAGCCCAGGCTGTCTTCACACGTGACAACTCATGCTCCATCTGCTCACACTGACAGCACATGTCTTTTCTTCTCCTGTCCTTTCTCTATGGTGCAGTTGACATCTTTTTTGTTTTCCTGTCATCACAGGGGGTCTTCGTGATGCTGCACCTGCCTGCTCACCTGACAGCTCAGCAGTGTGCACCACGGTGCTTTTGCATGGTTCCTCAGGAGAAGCATTTTGTTTTTCTCTGCTGTAAATGATCTCTTATGAGTTCCAATCCCAATCCTCTAAGAAAAATTTTCCATGGTATTTTGCACTTGTTATTGTTTTTGTAAAATATCAAACTATGCCACACATGTTAAGGTCGAGTAAGACACAAGTATAGGCCAGTGCTTTCAGATGGTGTCATAGTTGCTGTGTAACTCATCAATGACATCGCCTCTGCCTTTGGTTTTGTTGTAAAGAGTTATCCTCTCAGGAGTCAGTTCTGTCCAGGTTTTAGTACAGCTTTAAACAAAGGAACTGAGTCGCTCCTTTCCTTTTGTTCAAAAGCTAAAGTGGACCACAAAATGCTGGGAGATGTTCACCAGTGTGTCCAGATGGTGTGTAAATTACTTGGCCTTTTGAAGCAAAACTCCTGTTATGATTGATACATTGTGTCAACTTGGGAAGTTTCGAAGTTTAAACACTCATCAGGGACATAGAATCCTTATTTTTTAAGCATCCTCAGGCTGTGCAAGAGGAGGGCAGGCAGATGGTGTGAGTGCTAAACTCGCCCAACGGGTGTAGCCTGCTAATAACATAAGGGAGAAAAGAGAATTGCTTTGCTCCCCTCCCTTCTGCTCTGGCTGCTGCCTTGAAGTGTTGCCCGCCACCCTTCCTTGGAGCCAGCTGACTATGGACTCAAACCTCCACAAACAGTGAGCTAGATAAACCCTTCCTGCCTTCATTTTGGGTGTTCAGTATTTTGTCCCAGCAATGAGATAAAAGTAACTAAGACTACTCCCAACAATGAGTGGATAGCAGCAAGAGTACCAGTTCTTTTCCTTCTTGGTGAGTGGTTTCATCAACAAATCTCAGTGGATTTGAAGGAAACCAGATTTCCTCAGTGTCACTGTTTTCCATAAACCTTCAAGCCATGTCTGTAAGTCTTTTATATTCCTGTGATTACCATGATTCCTGTGATTCCCAGGTCTGCTACGTATACCAAACCTGTGGATGCTTTCAGTTTATCTAGTGAGCTGTCATAATAAACACATTTTTGAGTAAGACTAGTGTCACACACTGAACATTTTACTTGTATTTCATCATCTATGTATTTCACAGCCTGTGACATTTCATCTGTTACAGTTTCTGACATTGAAAGGCAGGGCTGCATTCTGTCCGGTAGGTTTCACCCCTGCCAAGATCCACACTGTGTTTTCCGGCCTAGCTCTATCACTGGATCTTTCCAATTTGCTTGTATGACTATTTTGTACCACTTTAATTGGTCAAATATGTTCCAGCATTGCTGTTCTCTCCATCACCTGAATCAGGGAGGCCCTTATTCTGTTCTTGCTCCATTTCCCTGTGGTAAGAACTTCTTTTCACATGACCAATGCCATCACCTGTGCACGACTCACCTGATTATTCATTTAGACCATGAAACTTGCAAATCTAGTTTTCCATGTGCTGTTTTACTGAACTGCACTGAATCAGGCTACTTCTACCAGAAAATCAAAAGAAAACATTAAAAAAAATCCCACATGCACACCCACTGCTGCTTTGGAGTTCCTGTACACGCCTTGGTGTTCTGCCAAACCCATAAAGGGCAGACCGGTTCCGCTGCCCACGCCCAGCTCTGAGAGCCACACCCTGGTTCCACTATGGGAAAGTGCTCATCTACTCAACAGAAGGTTGTGTGAGTGTATCCCGGCCTCGCCCCCATTCAGGGTAACATGCACAAAACCTGTCAGATGGCTCATTGTGTGTGTAAAAAACCAGTTTTGACACTTTTGCACAGGTGCACACACCTTGCCTTTCGTTGTACCAAGTGGGTGAAGACCAAGATTTCTTCTGGTGTTCTCCCAGGCACACAGCTATATCCCAGGACTGCTGTAACCCACACTGACTGAAAGTCTGGTCTAACTGGAACAGGAACTTGACTCGTCGGGCTGGGGGTGGGATGACCTTTAGACTAAAACTTCGCGTCGCTGGGGGGACGGTAGTGGGTGTAGACTCCTCAAAGTAGAACAGGCATTGCAATCTCCAGTGACACCTTCTAGGTCACCCAGGCTAAAACACACGTAGTCGGCAGGACTCGAACCTGCGCGGGGAGACCCCAATGGATTTCTAGTCCATCGCCTTAACCACTCGGCCACGACTACAACTGCCTCAAGAAATCTTCACAAAGAGTAAAGGGATCTTCCGTTCCGCACGTTCTCGTCCTTTCTGTCCCCAGGGCGCTAAGACGCGGATATTCTTACCCCAGCGCCCTCACCTGGAGCGACGGGGTCGGCCCATCGCCCGCGCCGGCTTCCTGGGATAAATCGGGCTCTGCGTCGCGCGGGGAAGTCTTCGCGTGGGTCCGCATCCGCGCAGCCCACTTGGAATTGGATCTTCTCCTGGGTTTCAGCCCAGAGGGGACCGAGGGTTCCTGGAGGCATGCAGCGCCCCCGAGGAGAAGGGCGTGGCGGACCCCACCCGGCCAACCTCGACCCCAACCCCAAACCCAGCGCCTCACGACCGCATCCCCAGGGTGTGAGCTTGCAAATGCCAGGGCACCCGCTCCTTCCAGGAGGGCAAAGAGGAAAAGCAGGTGCAGCGAGCCGGCCCAGGAGCACCCGTGGGACCCTGGCTGCTTTCTCAGAAAAATGAAAAAGTAGCAAAATTGAATTTTTGTTTTCCGAGGCGCTGAATTTGATGCATCTTGAGAAAGGTTAAGTAATCGCTTTTCTCTAAAGCACTACTTTCAGCCAGAAGCAGCAAACATTTCTCCACAGTTCTATTTAACCCAATTATCGCTGAGAAAGTAGTTTATTAAAAAAGATCTAACTTAAGATCGAACGATTACCCAGATTACGGAAGAGCAGTTAATAAACACACGAAATGCAGTCACGGAGCGGCGTGGTGGAGCGCGCCGCAGTCCCTGGTCCGGAGGCTGAGGCAGGAGTGGCGCCTGATTTCGGGGTTCCCTGTGCTGCCTACTGCGGAGAGTCCAGGCCAGTCCGGACCACCGGGTGCGACCCCGTGTCGCTCGGATTCACCGCAGATTTACGCGCAGATTGGGGGCTTCCGGTCTCGTTCCCACGCATTCCTGCTTTGTTTTCGCGGTGCAGGGCTCACACGCCCCGCGTCTGAGGTCTCGGGTGCACTTTTCTCCTGGTCTTCAGTTCGCCGGGACGAGCCGGTTCCTCTCCCGGCCGGGCTTCGGGGGTCAGGAAACCCTAATGCGCAGCCGCGCGGCGTCCCGTTCCTCCGACCCCGCGCCCAGCGCGCTCCGCGTGGACGGGACAGGCGCGACGCCGCGCTGCCCAGGCCCCAGCCCGGGAGAGGGGCCGGGACTCCGCGGCCGGGAAAGCTTGGGCCCCCGCTCGTCTGCTCCGCGCTGCAAGGGGAGCCCCGCAGCCGCGCGCGCCTGCGCCCCACACCTCTCCCGTCCGGGCGGAGGCGGTCCCGAGCTGGGGTGGGAAGCAGGGAAACCTCAGCTTTCAATCCGGAGTCAGCTTGAGTTCGGCTGCGTTGTGTTCAAAATAGGCGGAACTCGCCGAAGCCAGCCTCATTCCCTAGTTGAGCCGTGGATGTCAGCCAGGTACAGAAACGTGCAGATCAGGGACCACGGGCGCCAGGCCTTGCGCCGCTGTCCCCGGGCCGTGACAGTCCCAGCCCCGCGGACCAATAAAGCAAGAGCTTCCGTCTAATGATCGCCCGCACAGGGGAGAGGCGGTCTCATAACCGATGTCCCAGGAATCTTCAAAATTCTCGTATTCGTCCCCGAAACAAAAGCAGAAACAGTTCTGAGCTGGGTGCAGCGCACGTACTTGTAATCCCACCCGGCTGGGAGGCCGAGGCAGGAGGAGACTTGCAAGATTGGCTCCTGCTTGGGCAATTTGGTGATTTAGGGAAAACTAGTTTTAAACTATAGTTTAAAACCAGTATATATATATATATATATATATATATATATATATATATATAGAGAGAGAGAGAGAGAGAGAGAGAGAGACAGACAGACAGACAGACAGACACAGAGAGACACAGAGACAGAGAGACGGGGGTGGGGGGGGCAGGAATGTGGCCTAGTGCGGTGGTCCTGACTGTAATCCCAGTGCCAAAATAAAAGTCTCGAGGCTCCTAAGTGGAGCGAGTCACTGCAGACGCCCCCCGCCCACGGCCTGACCTGTGCCGCGCTCTCCGTCACCTTCCGTCCCTTCCCCTTCTCCCCGCGGCCGGCAGGAAACCCAGGGCCGAAGGCCAGCGCGGCCCGGCAGAGAACGCCCGGAGGGCTGCGGGGACCCGGCGGCCTCCCCGCCCGCACGCACCAGTGACCGCGGGCCGGCCGGAGCCCTGCGCGCCGCGTCCAGCCACGCGGCGGGGGTTTCCAGCCCGAAGCCCGCGGGGCCCCGCCACCCTCCCTTCCCCCTTCTCCCCCCGGTCCCCGGCACCGGCGAGAAGAGCTGCGCTCTGCGCCACCGACCAAGCCGTGGGGCGGGGGAGGGGGGTGCCGGGGCACGCGGGTCAGCTCGGCCGCTGGGCCTTCCTGCCTGGCCCGACCCTCAGCCCGGGCGGAGCCCGCCCTCCTGCGGCCAGCTCCGCTCTCCCCTCTCCCGCTGAGGACTCTGCTGGGCCCGAGTCCCACCCCTTCACTGGCGACTGTTGACACGCGGGGCGGCCGGTGGCGTCCGGCTCCGGGATCCTGGTCTCCGCCCGGAGGGTCAGTCCTGACCGACTTCGCCTGTGGCCTGGGGTCACCGAAGCCTGCGCCTCGAGCGCCGCCTGCACACCCGTACGCAGGAGCCAGCAGGGCCGGGGGACCTGGGTCTGGAGAGCCAGGCCGGACCTGTTTCCTGATTCTCGGCCAAACTCTGGAGACACGAGAGACCATCGCCATCGGAAGGCTTAGAAACTCTGTGCGTGGCCCTTGCGTCTCTGGTCTCCTTTTTGGTGAATTCACGGCCACTGGAAGGAGTGGTTAGAGCAATAAACCGAGTTATAATAAAGCAGTTTAGCAGGGGGTAGGAGCCGCATGCAGGCTCTGTGGCGCAATGGATAGCGCATTGGACTTCTAGTGAACATTGAAAGAGATTCAAAGGTTGCGGGTT
This sequence comes from Cavia porcellus, assembly GCF_034190915.1. Classification (NCBI taxonomy): domain Eukaryota; kingdom Metazoa; phylum Chordata; class Mammalia; order Rodentia; family Caviidae; genus Cavia; species Cavia porcellus. The sequence goes on along the minus strand of NW_026947496.1, from coordinate 5,401,053 downwards.
CGAGTCCCGCCAGAGTCACGAGTGCTTTTGCCTGAGAGGCAAGCCGAGGATACAGCTCAGCGCCTGCCAGGAAAGCTCAAGGTCCGGAGTTCGATTTCGGTACCAGAAAAGACAAACAATGCCTGAGAGATGAATCAAAGGACATGATAAAAGGCAGTATCACTCACACCTGATGGTGTACCCATTTGTAATTCCAGTACTCTAAATTAACAATTTAGCTATTTAGAAAGATTGATACCAAAAAAAAAAAAAAAAAAAAAAAAAAGAATAATAAGAAAACTGAGCAGGATTGGAGGACCCGAATGGCCATACAGGTTTCCAGCTCGAACAGGAGACTGAGCCAGCCCTTCCCTCCGACACCTGTAAGCTCATGGAGACAGCGAGGTTCCAGCTCTCAAACTCGATTAAACCCTAATGTAGGTGTAAAACCACGGGTGAGGGTGCCTAGCACTAGTTGTAGCGGGAAGCAGTGGTCAGGCAGTGCCTTCCGCTCCCCACTGTAGGACCTCGGGCTCCTCAAAGATATCCCTCCCCCCAGCACTTTCCGAAAATGTTACAGATTATGAAGAGCAGTCTGCTTTTTAACAGGTAACACTGCATAATGCATTCTAGGAACTTGCACACACGTGTGTGTGTGTCCCCCATCTGCTGTGCACTGGGTGGACCTTACAGCAGCAGTGCTGCCCAATATGCAGGTATCATTCTCTATGCATTGCATACTGTTCCATAGCACCCGAGGCACCTTTGTGCTAAAAAAAAAAAACAAAAAAACAAAAAAACAAAAAACTCCCACCTGAAACCTAGGGCTTCTGCAAAACATGGCCTCTGGAACAGCCCTTCTGCTTGTGAAGGGACAGTAACCGGGATGTACTTTGGGTCATGGATCCACTGCAGTGTCCCCAGCACCTGCACCCTGTGAGGGGCATGGAGGCAACTGGTCAACCTCCACCTTTCCTTGCTGAGCAGACTGCAGCCCAGACCTGGGGCTGCCTTAGGCTGAACTGCCAGGCTACTGCTGCAGAAGGGTAGCAAATGGTGCTGGTGGTAACAAAGGAGCAAGTCTTTGTTAACCACTAGGGAACGTAGATGGACAACGTGTGAATCAAGTGAATAACAGCAGGTGTTGTAGTCAGGATTGCAAGGAAACAACTACATACAGGACACATAATTTATAGAATTGTTTTATAATGATCACCCAAAGAGTCAAACATGAAAAGTCCACACACTAAAGAAGCTCCAAAATCAGGCCAAGGGCCTGCATCTCCTGACAACATTCTGCATAGTCCAGCTGAAGACCTAGAGCCATGACATTGTCTCATGTAAGTCTGTTTCACAGATCTGAGCTGGGAAGGCCTGGAGGTCATTGGCGGAAGCTCTGCACCAGTGGGGTGAAGGATCTGTGCCAGCAGCTGAGGGCTGTGCATGTGGAACCAGGAAGTGATGCTCAAGGCAAGGCCCAGCGCTCCCCCAAAGAGAACCACAACCACTCTCAGGGACAACAAGGTCCTGAGCTCCTCTGAGGATGAGAACAGCTGAGTTCATGTCAGGAAAGAAGCTAGAATGCTCCTCCAGGGAAATCCAAGGCAACAAGAAAACCAAGACCACAGGGAATCCACAACACTAAGGAGAACCCCTAATGCTAGAGCCTTCCTCTCCAGTTCTCCCTTAGCACCACAGACTCAGCTCAGCTGGTGCTCCACGCTGACCACCTGTTATCAGTCCACCACAGCAGGCATGCTATTCAGGAAAACAGAAACTTGCAAACCCGAGAGACAATGTTTACTTTTATCTACAAAAATTTAATGAGTACGTGGGGGAACTGGTACCGCTTGCAACACATCTGGTGGACACCACTGAAAATGACAAGGTACACTGCAAGCGGAGCTCCGGAGAAGCCCCCACAGAGGGACAGCAGGAAGCCTTCACCTCCATCTTTAAAGCAGGCACCGCAATTGTCACCGCCCTGCACCTGGAGAAGGCTGTGAGGACGCAGCCGCCTGGGCCAGAGGGGACGCACGGACAGAGGATGCCTGCGCCGAAGCCACACTGCGCTGCAGCGGTGAGGTCGCCAGTGAAGCCTTACCCAGTGCTCTGCAAGCACGTGCCCGGTGGTACGTACGGGCGATGCCTGCACACTGTGAATGGGTGAATGTGGTCACGTATTGCAAACGTGTACTCATAAAAATGTAAAGTTTTAAATAAAAAGTTGTACTTGACTGGACAGATAGTACATGCCTGTAATCCCAGCACTCAGGAGGCGGGGGCAGGACAATAGTGGTGTTTCAGGCCAGTCTGGACTGCATAGTGAGCTCAAGGCCAGCCTGAACTACACACAACCAGACTCAGTCTCCAAGAACCAATGAAAAAAAATATTTTGTATTCAAAATAAGAGCCAGCCTGACGTCTCCAAACTGCATGCCCAAAGCTACGTAGGAATGAATCGCACAACCCCAGAGCAAAACATAACGATGTCAGAAGTGGGATTCGAACCCACGCCTCCATATGGAGACCAGAAACCCCGTTGTGGGAAGTCAAGCTTGAGTCTGGCGCCTTAGACCACTCGGCCATCCTGACACCCGCAGTCAGTGTTCCTGCAAGTCTCTGTAGCCACCGCTTGGCCGTCCACATTGCGTGCACACGAGCTGTGGCCCCGGGCGGGACCCCACGACTCAAGGGAGGCAGGGGCCTCATCCACGCGGAAAGACGCCTGGGCCCCTGCCTCGCCTTCTCCGCGCCCTGGCTCGTGTCCTCACGTCCGTCTCCCACGAACTTCCCCCGGTGACCCGAGGCAGGAATGGAGCGGAGGACGGGACTCGGTGGTGGACTGAGTTGAGGGGCGGCGGAGCCCCGGGAGGAGTCGGGGCTCGAGATCAACCGCAGGCAAGGCGGGGAGCACTGGCCCCCGCCGCCCTGGCCCCGAGCCGAGGGACCCCGCAGCGGCCCGCGCCCGGATCCGCGCCATGCGCCCCGGTCCCGCACTCCTGTGCGCTCTGCATCTCGGGGTTCTCGGAGGGCCCTCCGCGGCCACTCCGGCCAGCCCGAGAAAGGCTCCGTCCCTCACGGCTCCTGCGGGGGCCTCTGCCCAGACTGCCGCGCCTAGTGCACGGAAGAACCCTTGCTCGGCCACCGCTTCCTGGGACAACCGTCATCTCCCTGCATTCTCACTCTGTAATTGGCCGGACTACTGACGACAGCCCTGCGTGAGGTTAACGGGCTGTTGAGAAGGAAACCGAGGAGGCGAGACGCTCTTATGAAGACCCCCCGCCCTGTCTGCTGTGCCTAAGTACTGGGGCACTTAAATTATTTAAAGGATGATAGGAAAGCCTTACTTAGAGCCTGGGTAGCTCAGTCGGTAGAGCATCAGACTTTTAATCTGAGGGTCCAGGGTTCAAGTCCCTGTGCAGGCACTGGTGTTACTTTTGATTTCAAAGGCGTGCCCAGATCTTATTCAAATAATTCGTTGTTGTTTCTAAAGTTAAAACCTGATCTAGCTTTCCTTTCTTATATCCCCTAAGGTTAGATGATTTATAGATACTGTACGTTTCACACTCCTTTGTCTGGGCCCTGGCCTGTGAGGCAGTTTGTGTCCTCCCTGCTGGCTTAGGACCTCTCAGAGCAGAGGCCTTGTTCTTTCTGCTTCCAGCCCGAGCAGTGGGCGTCTGCTCCACCAGCTCTTCCACCCTGCTGTTCTGCCTTGAACATGCATGAAAAACTCTGAAACTGTGGGCTGAAATAAATCTTTTTACAATTGTCTACCTCAGACACTTTGTCCCATCAGTGGAAAAACAACTGATATGGTCACTTTGCAAACTACAGTGGATGAACTAAATTCCCAATGTATTTTGAAAACAGTTTAGCAACCTATTTTGTGTTGTCCTTGCAGCCCCATTGTCCTTACCCTGAGGTTCCCATCATGTATGAACATTCTGGAACTTCTGTACAGGTTTTGGATGGCACTGTGGATTTTGTAGACTGTGAATAGTATTTGGACAGAAAATCAAGGCTTTCGTCAGGGAATACTGCATGCGTAGAGCCAAGACTGCATTTGCTAGATGACGTTTCCTTTATGTTCCCCTCGCTGTGATTATCACTCGGAGGCCGCGTGTGCTGCGCTCGAGGTGCCACGAACATTGCCGGTGAAGTCATGAGCAAAGGCAGCTCGGAGAGTTTTTACTGGAAACCAGAAGGCAAAGAGCTCCTGGATTTTCAGGAGGGGGCCCACATGGACTCTGATCTAGAGCTACTTATAGGGATTTCTCCAGTGTGTAGGGTTTACGGGGAAATGAGATCTCTTAGAAGAAACTGCTTAATTTGCATTGTAAGTTCCTTGAAATTCAGGAATTTAGTAGGAATGGGCTGCATTCTGAGCTGCCTGAGGAAGTTCATTTCAGGCCTCTTTGCTCGAGCTGCAGTACTGGTAAAATAACTAAATAAACTCTTTGCTACAATGAATCCATGGGGGAGAGATGAGAGATGGGATTTCTCCTGGAGGAACACAGTTCGAACAAGTGTGAGGCTTCCTGTCCCTTAAACTCCACCTCAGAGGCCGGGCAGTCTAGGACACGGGGGAGAGAAACTCCCCACCGACGCCAGCCAGATGTCCCAAACGAGTTTGTCCTCAATAAAATCCAAGAATGAATTCTGGGAACAAGCCATGTTGAAAACATGACCCATGGGCTGGGGATTTAGCTCAGCAGCATAAGTGCCTCCCTTGTAAGCACGCAGTCATGAGTTTGATCCCGGTACCAAAAAACAGAAAACAGAATCTATCTACTGGAGACAGAAAGCTTTTGTCTGAAAGAGACAGCCGTGTCCTGAATGAATTGCTGAGGACCCCGCTTTTCAAGGGAATTTTATGGAGCAAAACCGCGAGGTGACGTGGGTCCAAGTGACACAGGAGAAAGAAACTCCCGTGTTCTCTAAAATCGAATAACGAATTTTAGGAACAACAGAGGTAAGAGCAGAATAGCTATTTATTGAGAGAAAGAAAGCTTCTGTCTGAGAGAGACAGAAGGAGTCCCGACTGGGTTGCCAGGAACTCTGGTCTTTTCTAGGGACTTTTATAGATTAAAACCATGAGGTGAGTTGGGTCCAAGATGGGGAAAACCTGGGAACTCACAAGGTGGGTGTGAGGTGGGACAGAGCTGTGGTCAACCAATAGGATTAATTGCTCAGGTAAAATTGATTAAATCAGTAACCAATGGGGAAGAGAGTCTGGCAGCAAGTAGATATCCAAACAGAGTGCCTCCTCCTGTGGGGGGTTGGGTTGACTTCTGGCTTCCTCAGGCAAATGGATTGACAGTCCAAATAGTTCTTTATCACCCTGAGGAAGCCAGGAGTCAGTATCCCGCCCTCCACAGGAAGGGTCTCGGCTGTTAACCCTGCCTGCTTACTATCAGACTCGCTCCCCCATTTGTTCCTGATTTAATTAAATTTACCTGAGCAATTAATCCTATTGGTTGACCACAGTTCTGTCCCGCCTTATGCCCATCTTGTAACTTCCCATTTTTCCCCACCGTGGACCCAATTAACCTCATGATTTTATTCTATTAAAGTCCCTAGAAGAGCCAAAGTTCTTGGCAACCTGCTTGAGACCCCTTCTGTCCCTCAGACAGATGCTTTCTTTCTCACAATAAATATATTCTGACCTCCGTTGTTCCTGAAATTCATTATTCGATTTTAGACAACGCGAACTCCTACCAGACATACAGTAGGTTGGAATTTCATTCCCGGTATCAGGGAGGCAGTCTAACTCTTGAGGTTCCCCATTCTCACCTGTCAGGCCAAGGGTGTAGCTCACCATGAGCATGAGAAGAAAAGGCTTCCCCTTTCTGACATCATGTCAGGCCTTTCCCTGTCACTCTACCTTTTGGAGGCATGTTGCTACTAAAGGTTAGAGAGGAGGGACACTGCATTGTCTCACATTTTTCCTCCTATCCAAAAACTAAGAAGTTTTAAGTTGAGCCATTTGAAAATGTGTGTTTGCTGACACGAAGACAGGGAAATCATCTTAGATAGAGGGACACACATCCCACCTCCGGCTCAGATGAGCCATCAGTATCTATTCTTAAATATGTGCAGGAGAATGCACGTATTTAAAGGACCAGGTCACGCTCAGTGTAAGGGAGAATCCCCGACCTCCCTGCCCTCTCTCTCCCTTTCTAGGCCTGGTTTTCATCATTTATGTGCGTGGTGGAGGGAAGCACTTTCGCTAATGGGTACAGATTTTAACCTGTGAGCTCTCTAAGTGTGTTTGCTAATGAAGATTGCCTAGGTAACTAGGGAGTGGGGTGTCTGGCCCAGCCAATGTCCCTGTCCCTCTCCAGATAGCAGCCACCTGCTGTGGAGCAGCCCCCCTCAGAGGACCCCTGGGGGACACATAGAAACCAAGTAGGGGTTGAGAGGGACAGTTACTTTCCTCTTGTGTTTCAGACAGGAAACTCAGTGTCAAATTCCCTTACTCTTTTGGAATGTGTTCTTAAATACTGGAAGTTGTTTAACCCTCACATATTGAGAAGAGCCATTTAATATTTTCCTGCACCCAAGCATGGCCTGCCTACCCCATAGACAAAATAGAATGTAGAAGGAAGGGTGGATTATGATACTGCTTCTCAGCTAGAGCTGCAGTGTCAGAGGGTGTGTTCTTTCAAACTGAAGAATGTATTCTCAGAACAGCAGAGGTCAAGAGTAGCATGTATTTATTGAGAGAAAGAAAGCTTCTAAGAGGGACAGAAGGGGGCCCCAGCGGGTGGCCCAGGGACCCCACTTCTCAAGGGAGTTTTACTGAGCAAAGCCAGGAGGTAGGATGGGTCTAAGGGGGGACAAATCGAGGGTCAACCAATAAGATTATGAGTGCAGTTGCTTAGGTAATATCAATTAAACGGAAACCAAATTGGGAAGCAAGTCCACACAGGATGCCTCCTCTTCCTCTTCCTCCTCCTCTTTCTCCTGCTCCTTCTCCTGTCGCTGCTTCTGCTTCTTATTTTGTTTTTAGGGTTTTTGAGACACAGTCTCACTTTGTAGCCCAGACTCATCTCAAACTCAGGCCAATTCTCCTGCCTCAGCCTCCCAAGGGCTGGGATTATTACTGTGCGCCAGCATGCCTGCCTCACGGTTATCTTCTGCATTGACCTGTTTCTCCTTTCCCTGAGGAGTTTGGGTGCATGGCTCGAGGAGGAAGGAGGCCAAGCCAAGGCCCTGGGGTTACCCAGGAGCTCAGGGCAAGCTCCAGCTGGTGTTGGACCTATGCCAGAATCTGACCGGAAGCAAAATGTCACAAAGAGACTGCAATTGGTACTTGAACCCTGGCCTCCAGAATGAGAAACAGGGAGATGCAGCACTGTGCTAGCTGGGAGGACCAGCACTTAGGCCTCAGGGATGCTGGTTGAAGGACATGTGTGTGTTTGGTGCTGAAATTTCTTCTTTGCAGAGAATTCCCAGGAAACTCACAAGGCTACACATTGAGGACTATGATGAGTGCAGGAAACAGCTTTGCCAAGTTACTTTGCAAATCTAAAAGTAACAAAAGTTTATGATCAGCACCTTAAATACCTTTTAAGTCATGAATAATGAACAAATGTTCATCAACAGTGAACACATTCAACTTTCTCCTCAGGCCTGCCTCCTCTGGGGATTTAATTTGAGCTTCGCCTGATGCTGGGACGTCGTCGCCCAGGATGTGAGTCAGATGCCCCTCCTGTTTCAGTTTGCCATGGACTGCTTTGAGACAGGGTCTTCTCTGTAGTCCAGGGTGGGCTCCAATTTGGAGTCTTCTTGTCTCAGCCTCCGTAGTGCTGGGATCACAGGTCTGCACCATGACCCTAGGATCCTATTTTAAATATATGATATACATAAATTTCTACTTGGAATAAAGGTTAGATGGTTCTTAAAATCTAGGTCTTAGATTTTGCAGCCTTGATACTAAATGCGTCTGTTGTTCCTGCATAGCATTTTAGTCCTAGAAATCTCATTCCTGGGACCATTCTTCAGTGAAATCCAGCTGAGCTCTGCAGCGGGCTCACAGAGGACTTTACTGCTGTAATCTGAGGCAGCAGCAAGTTGCAGGTGGCCTGGGTCCTTCAGGACATGAGTGTGTGTACCGAGAGGGCAGTGGGAGGCTTCCCAGAGCAGCTCTGCTCCAATATCCAAAACCCAGGAGTCAGCAGGCCCCTCCCCCAGCTGCTCAGGGAAGAGTCCGCCTGGCTTCCAGCGGCTCCAGGCTGGTCACCCAGCTACTGCACCCTCTGCCAGGGTCCCCTGGCCTCGGCACCTGCATGTCCTCCCCTCTCCTTATGAAGATGCTGTCCCTAGACACAGGCCCCAAAATCCAGTGCAAATGACCTCATCTCCGTTAGGCACAACTGCAGAGACTCTACTTGCAAGTAAAAGTGTTAACAAGGTGATATTGGACCTTCGAATAACTCAAATGTTCCAAGGGGAAATAAAACATGCGGCTGCTGATATGTGATAGGAGGAGTGGACGGTCCCCAAAACTGAAGAATGAATTCTAAGGAACAACAGAGATTAAGAGCGGGAAATATCGGTCAGGTATGGTGGTATGGGCCTGTGGTCCCAGCACTGGAAAGGTTAAGGCAGGAGGATTGATCCCTGTGAGTTTCAGGCCACCCAGCGCTACACAGTGGGTTGATAGCTAACCTGAAGCAAAACAAAAACAAAAACAAAGCTGAGAACAATAGGAAATATTTATTGAGGGAAAGACTGCTTCTGCCTAAGAAAGACAGATGGTGGCCCTGAGAGTGGGTTTCCACAAGCGCATTTCTCAAGGAAGTTTTATAGTATGAAGTCACGAGGTGGCACAAAATCACCACATGGGCCTACAGGAAACAAAACCATGGGCAACCAGTAAGATTACAAGTCCTGTTGCTAGGTGATAGTGATCCCGTAGAGAAGCAGCCAGGCAGCGTGCATGTAGGGCCTTCCTTAGAAGGGATGGGCCAAGGTCCTGGTCCCCCACCCAGGTGATGGATGCTGTTGGCCTACTCAGGGGGCCCAGGGGAGATTTTCAAGGGTGAGGTCCCCAGGTTAAAAAGTGCACGTGTACAAAGCATCAGCAATAACAGCAGGCAGCGTGGAGCAGAGCAGAGCACAACAGTAAAAGAGCAAGGGCTGCCTGCATCTTTATTGTGTAATTCTTAGGCTGTCTCATATTTACATTCTTACATAGTGCTGTAACCAGCGCATGGCGGTTCACCTGTGGTGAGTCAGGGCTCCATAACTGTATTCCACTGTGCCCCTGTGCTAGACATGCTGGCTCACATCTTCAGGAGTCCTTAAATGCCCCTGGGCTTAGAGGCAGTCTGAGTGGGTCCCCACGATGCTTAGTTAGAATGTCGACCATTACTGTTTACCCCTGGGAAGTAGATGAGTCCCTCCATCTTTGTCTTGGCGTCTGGCTTCAAGGACTGTGTCTCCACCGGCAGTTGTAATAGAGCTTCTGTGCTGACTCCTTCGAGGGCCTGCCCTGTCTGACAGCTAATAATTCTACCTAATTTTGCTGTCTGTAATAAAGGTCTGGGTAGACACAGGATTTTTTTTTCCTTTTGAGACAGTCTTGCTTTCTAGCTCTGCCAGCCTTGAACTCATTATGTAGACCAGGCTGGCCCGGAACTCACAGCAATCCTCCTGTCTCAGCCTCCAAAACCTGAGACTACGGTGTGTGCCACCACATGCAGCCTAGGCCCAGGTGTTGAGGGTGACCCTACTGAACACACATCTGAGGGTGAAAGGCAAAGCACTGATGCTTTAGCTTGACTAACGGCACCACAGCGAACCCTCCCCGTTGGGAAATACGAATAGAGAAGGTTGTGGGCAGCAGGGGGGAGGTGAGGGAGGTGCACCTGCCGCCACTGGACCTTCATCTTGGTTCCCGCCAGAGCGCTGGCCTGAGACAGAGGAGACAGCGCTGTTAACCACCATGCAGCCCCAGAGGCAACTAGTAGGCAAAGTCACATTTCTGAAACCATTAGAACAGGTGGGCTGGAGAAATAGCTGTTTTAAAGCAGACATTATTAAAGTCTTAAGAAGCTAGGTCATGGTTGTGGGTAACAAAATGAGTATCTTGAAGAGGTCATTTCCTTCTAGACCACTCTTTTTATTAAAAGCAAATCTGACTGAACTCTGAAGGTGTCATCCAAGGACTCTGCAAATGGCTGCAGCCTGCCGAGGTACAGCACAGGAGCTGGAAGAGCAGCAGCTAACCTCGGAGCTGAGGCAGCTGATGGGGAGAGATCAGTGGCCGGCCCAGGCCAAGGCAGGAAGGCTGAGGCAGGGAGGCTGAGGCAGGGAGGGCCCACTGGGAGGGGGAGGGCCCACCTGCCCGGGAGCCACTTTCCGCCTGTATCTCATGCCTTGGTACTAAGGAAACAATTGGGAAAGGTGGGAGTGTGATGCCTGAGCCCGTTCTGAGACTGGATCCACCTCTGAGTTAAACATTAGTCCAGAGCCAGGGTGTCCAGGCCTATGCACAGGAAAGGCTGAGCAGGTAACTTAGCACATGCGTAAGGTGGCCAGGCATGTGCCTAGTGGCACCACTGGACCTGATTACCAGGGTACCACTGTGCAGATTTGACTCTCCATCAGCGAGAGACTCCAAGTGGTTCCTCCAAGGCCATGAAAGGCCTGATGGAGGGGCCCAGGCCCAGCCTAAATCCCAAGGCTGGACATCCCTCAATACTCCATCCCCTTGATGCCCCGTTCTCAGTGGCCTGGAGCAACTCTGTGAAGCAGAGGTTTTTTTCTCTTTCAAGCAAGTCCTTGGTCCTGTGGCTGCTCAAGCCTTCCTTCAGGGCACAACTGGACGGGACCCCAGTGTGGGGTCAGCAGGAAACCTCGAGCCTTCGAGGAACCTGAAGCCATTGAAAATGCCAAGCCCAGCAGGGCGGGTGTGGATCACCCTGTTAATCTGTTCTCTCTGTGCCTCTCCATCTGGCCAGAAGCTGTGGGCATGATGGGTATGGGGTGCACGGTGGCCTCACCTAGCTGAGGAGCAGAGCAAGTGACTGACGCTGGCAGCGGGGCACTGGACCTGGGGCCTTCACACAGCGCTGCAGCCCAGCGCTTGATGCCTTACACTGCAACAGAGTCCAGTTAAACTGTTTAGGGTGCAGGCAAATGAACTCGAATGCAAACAAGAGAAAGATATGAGAAGGTCATTGTGCTGCAAGATCTCAACCTGGAGTCACCATGGCTCTGAAGCCCTTTTTAATTTCTATAGGACATTTGGGGAAGGCCAAGGAGAGGCTCTGTTATGGATTAAAAACTGGTGGTCAACTTAACGCCAGCTGTATTAAATCAGCATGATGCTGAGCATAAATGTTCTACCTGAGGAAAGTAGCCAGCATAGAGACATAGAGAAGGAGAAGCCAGGCATTGTGGGTTTCTCTAAGTGTTGCCATTTGAGCCATTTGTTCTCCTAAAGGAGCTTGTCATGATAAGCTCCCCCAGTGTGAGTTCGACCATTGTCATCAGAGGAGCTCAGGACCTTGTTGGTGGGAGTGGCTATGGCTCACTTTGTGGGAGCTCTGGTCCTTACATTGATCATTGCTTCCTGGCTCCAGAGGGAAAGACGTGTGCCATTTAATCCCCAGGACACATTTGTCACACTGGGTTTCTGGCATGTACTCAACTGTTATTATCATTGAAGGAGCTCAGGACCTCCATGTCACTGAGGATGGCTGTGGTGCTTTTCAGGACAGGCCTGGTCTTTATTATGAGCATGACTTCTCAGCTCTAGGGTAGAACCCTCAACCTACCGGCACAGCTCCTTCACTCCGCTGGCAGAGACTTTCTAGCTTCCACTGCTGACCTTTGGGCCTCCCCAGTGCAGATCCATAAAACAGACTGGCGTGAGTCCTTCTTGTGGACTCATGGGAGGCATTGTTATGGGCTCTAGGTCTCTAAATGGACTCATGCAGGACATTGCTGTGGGATCCAGGCCCTTGGCTGAATATTCTTGGTCTTCAGTGCTGTAGACAGATTTCCTGCATTTTCCTGTGTTAAACTCTGGGTGACCATCATAAAATAATCCTTTAAATTACCCAGACTACTACAGTGTAAATCACGTCATGGCTCCAAAGACACAAAACTCTTACAGGCCACCTGAACAGGGACTTGAACCCTGGACCCTCAGATTAAAAGTCTGATGCTCTACCGACTGAGCTATCCAGGCTCATTATAGATTTTTTTTTTTTTTTAGTACTTGGTCTAAAGTGACTCACAGATCGCCAGTGGGATGCAGGCTGCTAAAACAGCCTAAACCTCGGGGAGAGGTGAGGTCTGCTCGGCAGGGACGGACCCCGATGTAGGTGCTGTCGCCGTCAGCCTCCCGGTGGCCCCAGCTGCCAGAAAGGTTTAGGTGCAGCAAAAAAGCAAAACCAGAAAGAGGTGGTACTCATCAAGACCAGAGATGGAAAGTAAAGCTGCTAGCAGAGGATGGTTTCGATCCATCGACCTCTGGGTTATGGGCCCAGCACGCTCCCGCTGCGCCACTCTGCTGGCAGGAGGACAGTTGTGGCCCAGTCCTTAGCTCAGCGCCGATCCCGCTCTCACGGTTCCCCTGCTTCTGCCGCGCCCCCCAGAATCGCCCTGGGCGAACGATCCCTGCGTCCCCGTCCGAGCCGCCCGGGAGGGCAGAGGCTCCGTGGCCTTTCTCCAAATTCGCCTCCCGCAACCTGGGCTGCGGGGGCTGCGCCGGGCGAACCAACCGTGCGGGACAGAGCGCGAACCGAGCGCAACGAGCAGCGGCCCGGACACCGGGCGGGGGCGCGCGGTCTCCGTGTTCCGCACCCGTGTCGCCGGGAAAGTAGCGGGCACGTGCGAAAGACGAAGCCCGCCATCCTGGTCGCGATCCGGCCACGCCAGGTGTTGCCGCACGGGGGCCGCTTCTGCCCGCCACGTCCCGGGCCCGCGACTCGGGTGGACGCGCTGAGCTCCGAGCTACGCTCTCCGCGGTCCCTGCCACTGGCCACCTCCCCGCACCCCGCCCTCTCGCACGGTGGTGCGTCCTCCACGTGCCGCTCCTGGGGCGGGCGAAACCCCCAAGGCCGCGTCCCCACCAGGCCCTGAGCCTTCGGTGCGCGCCTTGCTCCCGGTTTGCTCCGCGTCAGCTCAGCCCCCGCCCTGGTGACCGCACTGGGGGGTCCCGGGTCAGCCCACTGGCGCCGTCTCCTTCGCGGCTGCGCTCGGTCCACTCTTAACTTCCGCTGCTCCTAAAATTCGTTCTTTGACGTTGGAGAGCGCGATCTGGGCGAGTCCGGTTCCAGCAGGTCGTGGCGCGTTTCTCCTACTTGGAGCATCTGGAGGTCCCATGTTGCACCGCCTGTATCACTTTCAGGGAACAAAGAAAACGGGACGCGGAAAAGTGCGCGGTCACTGGAAAGGACGCGTGGGCCGTGGAGATTTCAGATGCGATCTCAGGGCACCACCAGTGGGTCAGAGCGCGGAGCCTCCGCTGAGCCGAGGACCTGGCAGGAAGGGATCCGGGCCTGGTGAAGCTCCTCGTCTACCTGGCGGCGGTTAAATGAGTCACCGGAAGGTGGCGGCTCCGCTCCCTCCGCCTGGCGCTTTGGTGTCTGCCCGCACTGCCGGAGCTCGCTGTCCTGAGGAAAGCGCAGATCCGTGTGCGTCTGCATCCTGAGTGTGCAGCCTAGTGCCCTGGCCTCGGTTAGGTCGCTCGGTGACCTGAGGGGGCCCAGTCGCCCGCGGCCCATGGTTGGGGGCGACTCCTCGTCCTGTGGCTCTTGAGCCCAGGCAGCGGCTGCTTCTGGAGGAGGGTGCAAGGGTCCTGGGGCCCCAACTCGGAACCTTCCTCTGTGGAGGGTTCGAGCTCCCTGCGCGGGGAGGCTGGCCGCGCAGGGCGGGATCCAAGGGCAGGGCCGTTACCAGGAGGACACTAGAGGTAAACCGGACTAGAAAAGAAAAGGGAAACTAATGTGTCAGAAGTGGGATTCGAACCCACGCCTCCATGCGGAGACCAGAACCCCCAAAGCGGGAAGCAAAGCTTGAGTCTGGCGCCTTAGACCACTCGGCCATCCTGACACCTTCAGGTTAACTGGAGGGGGGTCTTAGTCACCAACACTTATCCAGAGGACTTGATGGGCCTAGGGGACTACAAGTGGACTGGCAGGGAGCACCGGGTCACTGCAGAGCCTAAGCCACCTTCAGGTGAGGGAGATCAAGGTCGAGGGACGCTGGGGCTCCACCCTCTCCAGGTAGAGAATCCGGCCTCCCTAGCCCGCACTCAGACCCAAGACCCTTCTCTTCTCCTCTTCTGGAGACTGGTTTCCCTGTGCAGTCTGGGCTTGCCTTGAACTCTCTATAGCCCAGTGATCCGCCTGCCTCAGTCTCTGAAGTGCTGGGATAAGAGGGGTGTGCCACCACACCCACAGATTTTACTCTTCTTAATGAAACCTATTCATGCTTACCACACAGTTACAACTACGCAAAATTTACAATGTGCACTTTTATATGTGTGAATGCTGGGCTTTTGTTACTTCATTAAAGTGTCTGCATATGTCAAATGCAAACCTCTGACTCTGAGTTAAAATATTTGAACACCTGAAAATAGATATTTTCAAAATATAAGGTGATTGTCAGTTGCAGCTGATATGTGTCACAATTTTCTTCTAAGATCTTCTATGCAAATATAGTTAAAATAATGCTGAGATGATGTCTTGACGTTTTGCGTTACGGTGTTTTGTGGGCTTTCCCATCATCACCTCACCACCACCATCGTCACCATCATCTTCATCCCCACCACTGATCATTATCATCATCACCATCATTACCCTGGCTCCAGTGCTGGAGATGGAGCCCCAGCCTTCTCGTGGTGGACAGGGCCTGGCTAGGACCAGACTCGCAGCCCGCTTCCCAGGTACTGACACCGAGTTCCTTTAAACATCTGAAGAGCTGCGTGGTTGTCCATACAGCGAGTACGTGGGTAGTGTCTGTGTATTGCACACTGTCACACTTGTATACAGTACACACCTACCACACACACACCTGTAGCACATGCTGTGCTACTCGTAAGCTAATGGGTGGCCACAATCTGTTTTCTAAAAATCCAGATTTGCAGCCAGAGAGGCCTGAGTCTGCTGTAAGGTCACAGTATCTCTGGGGCATGACCCAAAGGCCGGTGTGTGTGTGTGTGTGTGTGTGTGTGTGTGTGTGTGTGTGCCCACATGCATGTGTGGTGTAGGGCTTAGGAACAGGCTGCTTATCCACTCCCAGTTTCTACCAAACCCTTTTTCTCTCACTGGAGATTGAACCCAGAACCTTCACATCGAGCTACATCCCTAGTCTCTTATTCTTTTATTCTGAGACAGTTTGGCTAAGTCATTAGATTGCTTGGACTGGGTGGGAGCTTGCGGTCCTCTTGCCTCCGCCTTCTTCAGCCTGCCAGGGTTGCCATCACACGCATCAGTCACTACGGGAAAAGGCTTTTGCCTTTCTTCTTTATTCTTTACTCTGCCATCACTCAGCCTTCCCTCAACTACCCCTCCTTTCTTGTGTGTTCAGACAAGCTCTGGATCAAGCTGGTCTTGAACTCATTATGTAGCACAGACTGGACTGCAACTGGTAGAGATCCTCCCGTCTCAGCTTCCCTAGCGCCAAGATTACAGGCCACCCTGTGAAGAGTCCGCTGTGATTCTGACGGAGCCTCTCCTAGCGAACCTTTGTGAAAGAGGACTCTCGCAGGTCCACTCTGCCTTCTCAGAGAAGTTACGCGCAAGTCCCCGAGGCGTTCTGCTGAAATTGTGGTAAAGAGAACCTCAGTGCACGGTCTCGCCAGACACACTTGCAGTGTGGGGTGAGTGTGTGCAGTGTGCGCGGTGCACACCTGAACGGGGCCAGCTCCTCCTGACTCTCCGGGCTCCTGGAGGCACGGGTGACGCGAGCGTCCAGCAGGCAAATTGTCCACATGTCGGCGATGCCACGTGGCAGAGCGCACCGGGGCTCCGGAGCGACCGCGGGAGTAAGAGAGGAGCCCGCGGTGACATTGGGCGGGCATTACACACCAGGGATGCGCACGGACACAGACACACTCAGTCACACACGCACAGAGCCCACGCGCGGCGCAGATCCACGCCCCCGACCGCTCCTCCTCCACTCACGCCCAGGCACTGGGACCGCGCCTCCCCGGCAGCTGCAGACGGCGTCCAGGCTGCAGGATCCGAGCGACCTCGGCTTCTCTGGGCCTCAGAGCCCGCTGCGCCCTGGGCTGGATCCGTTATGTGTCTGTGGCGACTCTGGTCACCTCCGTGTCGCCTGGATCCCAAGGGCGGGTGCGCCTAGCGCTTGCACTCCGGTGCTAGACCGGCCCGGGTTGTTCCACTCGATCGAGCAGCGTGAGGCGCGAGGCTGCGGTGTGGGGGAGCAGGGCAGTCTTAGGGCCAAGGCCCTAAGAGATGGCCAAAGCCCTCAAGATGGGGCACACCTGGCTGCCAGAATACCAATGAATGTATTTAAATGTGCAATTGCAACAATGTATTGGGGCTCCGTAGCTCAGGGGTTAGAGCACTGGTCTCGTAAACCAGGGGTGAAGGGCCTCTACCAGTTTGAAAGAGAAACAGGGAGTTTTCTTTGACCTAGAAGTAGGAATACTTTAGTTTTACCCTATCTTGCAAGCATAGGAAGAATATGCTGCTTGTAAAAGTAGAGAAACAGAAGTAACACTGCCAGATACCTGGAAGTCAGCTGAGGGAATCCCCAAGACCTGTGAATACAGTCAGTGCCGCCTGGCACAGGCGGGGAAGTGCACCACCCACACCTTTGTTACTGAGCTTTGTCACTTACTGACCAGCACTGCTACTCACAGCACAGTATCATGCTTGGGATTCTGCCCTGCCTACCTAGGAGGTGCCCAGCTGGCGGCCCCAGCCGAGAAGCTGCGTGAATCTCACCCAGGTTCAGAAATGCAGCGCCAGCTCCCCTACTTCCTCATCTACGTCCTGCACGGCCACACGACCTCCGTGTGGGGGTCTGCAGGCCCTGAAGCAGGCGTGACCCTC
Organism: Cavia porcellus; assembly: GCF_034190915.1. Classification (NCBI taxonomy): domain Eukaryota; kingdom Metazoa; phylum Chordata; class Mammalia; order Rodentia; family Caviidae; genus Cavia; species Cavia porcellus. Next base: position 5,384,026 of record NW_026947496.1, on the reverse strand, counting down.
ACCTACAAGCTGAGGACCTGCCATCAACTAGTGCATGAAATAAAGACAAAACCCTGCTGAAGATCCTGCCTACAGCCAGTCTCCTGTCTCCTTGTGCTTGGAACTGTGCTGCCCACAAAACCCCACGACAGAGGACCATTGGCACCACTGCTAAAACTAGCATGGTCACAGCGTAATGAATGAGACCACACAGTAAGATGGGACGGCTTCCCAACACCATGTTTGCATCAATTAGTGATATAGTAATGCCCTTAAGACACAAAGAAACTCAAGAATGTAGTTTGGAGTCTCAAAATAATCCGACAAGGTGCCAGCCTTAGAAACCCACCTGAGTTGCTAAAGAACCAGCCCAGGCACAGGGGAGTGGTCTCAGGATACATCACCTGGAGCAGCTGTCTGCAGGCTGCAGCCTAGGATGGGGCAGCTCCAAGTCCGTGGGCTGAGCAGTCACTGAGCTGCTGCCTCACACCCAAAGCCTGGGCTTGGTCCCCCAGCACCTTGGGGAGTAAAATAATAAATGCAAGAGTTAAAGCTGCATTTCTGAACCAACATGTATGTGTTCCACTGGTAGCTGGAACTATTGGGAAAATTACTTAACCAGATGGTGCAAGAAAATAATACTGCAATTAAGTCCATTTTCTAATACTTTTATTGGGCCAATTTCTATAATATTAAGTGTATTCACTGAACTTCAGGGGCTGTGGTTTTGATGTATGCTGTTATATCTGCGTCTAGATGTCCTGCTAAAACCTCACGCAGTCATAGATTGGGCTTTTCCAGAAGTGGCTGGATCTAAGGGTGCGATGCTGGGATGAAGGGTGTGCAGGCCCTAAATGAGCCCGCTGATTGGTTTATGACCCACCCTAAGCCCGGTCGCCTAGACAGGGTACAGCAGGGACTGAAAGACGCTGCTGAAGTCACTTGCTGTCTTCTGCTGGCTGTGAGCTATTTTTCCTCTGTGAGGCCCCTCTGCTATGTGTCACCCTGCTTGGAACCTGCTGATCGTGGACTGAAGCCTCTGCAAACTGTGAGCCAAGGAAAGCTTTCTCCCTTTAACTTTGAATTTCAGGCATTTTTTTTTCAACAATGAGAAAAATACCTAAGACAATTGGTTAAAATGTCATTCATTTTATAGCATCATTGGTTATTTTAAAAAGCCAACACACTGAACAAAACAAACCTCTGCTGGTAATGTAGGGTTTCATTGGTTTGACAAGCTTTTTGGTTTTAATTTTGTCATATGCCTATGCTTGCACTTATCTGGGTTCTCTTTCTTACTAAAATTACTTACAAAAATTAGGTGTAGTGCTTGTTCTTAATTTGTGCTTTTACGATGAGAGAGGGAGAGAGGAGGACAGAGACAGAATGACCAGCGACCACTGAGTATGTCTGTGGTGAGACCCGCTGTCCTACCAGGGTCATTCAATACACAGTCCTAAGGTCTTGGCCATGTAGTTCAGGTTGGCCTTGACCTTCTGGTAACGCTCCTGCCTCAGCTTCCTAGGTGCTGGGATCACAGGTATATGCCACTTTGTGTACACACACATACACACACACACATACACACCTTAATGTTGCAACACTGTTGTAGTCAGGGTTTTCAAGGAAAACAATTTAATACAGGACACATAATTTACATAATTATTTTATAATATTCACCCAAAGAGTCAAACACAAAAAGTGCAGGAGATCTGTCCACATGTTAAAGACTCAAAGAATCCAGCCAAGGCCTGGATCTCACAACAATGTTTCACATACATCAGTTGAAATCCTAGACCATGACAAAGCCCCCCACAAGTATTACTGGAGGCCTGGAGCCCACCGCAAGCCTGCTTCATGGATCTGCACTGGGAAGGCCCACAGGTTAGTGGTGGAAGCCAGAAAGTCTGTGCCAGTGGGGGGAAGGATTTGTGCCAGCAGGCTGAAGGATCTGCCCTCTAGCCAAGAAGTGATGCTCAAAATAAGGTCCAGGGCTCCCCTGAAAAGTACCACAGCCATCCTCAATGACAGTGAGGTCCCAAGCTCCTTTGGTGATGAAACAGCCAAGTTCATGTTAGGAAGCCAGTGTGACGAGCCTCTCCTGGAGACTGAACAGCACAGGTCTTCCCCTACAGAACTAGGAAGCGATGCTCTAAGTAAGGACCAGAGCTCCCCCAAAGTGAATCTGAGCTCCTCTGATGACAACAGCCAAGTTCATATCTGGGGATCCAGCATGACAAGCTCCTCCAAGAGAACCACCAGCCTCCAAAAAACCAACAGCTCCTGCTCTTCCTCTCCAGGTCTCCTTTTATGTTGGCAGCGGTCGTCAGGTGGGCCCTCCCCACCCAGCACCATGCTGATTCAGTTCTGCTGGGGCTACATGTTGCCCACCAGTCGTCCATCCACTGCGAACACCCACTTTTACTTTATGGGCCCTGACATCAAATATCCAAACTGCCAGCTCCATGATCCTCTGATTTCTAGAATTCACTCTCGGAATAAACTCTTGTGGGCTGATGGAAATAAAAGCATGAAAAAGAATAGAGTAGGGGCTGGGGATTTAGCTCAGTGGCATAAGCACCTGCCTTGCAAGCAGGCAGTCATGAGTTTGATCCCCGGTACCAATAAAAAAGAAAAAGACCAAAAAAAAAAAAAAAAAAATAGAGTAAGAAGAGACAGATGGCTTCTGTTTTGGGACCAAGGTGGAGTGGAAACACCTCTGCTTTCCTGCTGGCCAGGTATGGCTGGAAACCCTGGGCCCTGAGTCCAGCATGATGGAAGGACAAGGACCAGGAGAGAAATGAGGTGCCAAGTTCGCTGGGCTCACCCACTGTTAGATGGCACCCGGTCAGACACTGGCAGGGCAGCAGTGCTCACTCTCCCTGGCTCAGGAGAGGGCAGCCGGCAGGGTGGACTGAAGTGCAGCTGGGCTTCTGCCGGTTCCCCTAGAGGCAGAGTCCTGTGCGGGCCACTGACACCCGGGCCGTGATTCTCGTTGTCCTTGTGGCCTGAGTCTGCAGGGCAGGTACAGGAGAGCAAGAGCTTTCACTCTGTGGCCATGAGTGGACCGTACTGTGCTCCAGGCTGGGGCAGCTGGGCAGCCCCAAAGGACACCGTTTCCTCCTCTCACACAGGCAGCATGGCCCACCCCCTCAGACACAGACGAGTGTGTTTTGCTCAGATCTCTGACCAACAGCAGTTGCCCCTCACACATTTGTGCAGTAGCTTTTACCAAGAAAGGCAGATTCCTGCAAGATCAGGGGCCTCAGATCCCGGAGGACAAAACATTACTCAGCCTTCCAGCACCCCCGGGCTGTCCTGGCACCTGAGATGGATACTGGACACTGTGACCAGACAATAGGGACCTGGTGACATCTCAGACCCTTCCTGAGTTGAAATCAGGAGTGAACGTTGCCTGGGGGCCACGAGGAAGGCAGAGCTGGGTAGTCAGGTGGTTCTGCAGAGAGCCACTGTGGGTGTCAAAGCCAACAGGATCCAGGTAAGCACAGGTCGGGACAGCAGCTGGAGACCTCCAGGGTAGCTGGATGTCCCTGGGAAGCTCTCACTGTGGGGTCCTCATTCTGAAGGGGGTGAGCATCCTGTAAACTCAGCGCTAACCAAGCCTGCCCTAGACAAACACTCCCTCCCAGAAGCAGAGCCCAGAAGAGACCTGACCCAAAACTTCCAGTCACAAAGGTTGCAGATGAAGGTCAGGCCTCGCTGGTGTCTCGCTCCCCGCTGGGCACCCACAGGCCCAAGGACTGTCACAGTTCATAGCAAATCTGGCACACAAGTTCCTGGCTGCCCCAGAAGGAAACTGGAACCACGCTTTCAACAAGCAGCAGGGTGGGACCCAGGGCCTGCCTGGTCCCCATCCCTATGGGTGTCCTGGCCTGTGTCACAAGTGCATTCCTAGGATTTTGCTCAAAAAAGTGGGGTGCCCAGGAAACGACAGCGGCTCCTGGCTGTGGACATCCCAGGCCTGAGAGCTGTGAAAGCCAGGAGATTGCACGGGACCCACTAAGCCTTCGCTTCTTGTGTAGGTGCTGTTGGATGGGTGGGGGTGGCAATTGGTGTCTCCTAGTCCTAAGAAGACTACAGAGAGTTGGGGTACTGCAAGGTGCTCAGTCCCATGGAGCCCATCCGGACCCTCCCTTTGTGGCTGGGAGGGCTGGGATGAGGTTGTCACCCCAGCTTTAATCACGGGCAGGTGGCATCTGGGCTGGGACGAGGTTCCTTGGTGACCCAACTGCAATTTCTCCTCCGCTGCTTGCACTCGGGAAGGAAGTGAGCGCCACTGCACGGGGCAGCTGGGAGGGTGCCCGAGGAGCGAGGAGGAGCTTGGGGAGCAGGCAGTGAGAGGGGCCCTTTAAGGGGGAGTTCTTGCTAAACCAGCTAGACTGGATTATTCCTAAAGTAGTGCCTTTTACAGGGGGACTTGGGTATCCATATCGGGTTAAAGAATTTAACCCACACCAAGAGAGTCAGTGTGGAGGATGGAGGAGCGTGACCTTTGGGATCTCACGCTCTGTGGCTGCTTCCGGACACAGGGACAGGGACACACCGTGCGCCTTCTTCTCCATCACCAGTGCCTGTGTGTCATGAGCAAAGCGTGCACCAGAACATGCCGGCACATGCTGACTCAGTCTGGGACAGGAGAGGACTTGTGGGCGCACTGAGGCCTTTGTGGGGATAAACAGGCCCCTTGGAGCATGCAGGGTGACAGGATGGCCCTGAAGAGGCCTTTGGATGTATGGACGCCCCCATACATCCAAGGGGATGGCAATTTCTTTAGGCAGAGCTGACTCTGGCTCCTTCCAGAACATCGTGGTGCAAGCTGCAGTCTGGGGCTTTCAGGACCATCTTTCTGACACTTCGACTACTATTGAGGTTCTACGTGAAATAACCCTCGCTGCCACATGGAACCGGTTTTGTGCTGGGTTTGCTTGTTTTTGCATACTGAATGGGTCTAAAGTGGGACCCTGACCTGGTTGTGCAGCAGGCTCTTGGTCCCTGCGGCAGCATGAAAGGCTGAAGGTTTAAGGCAGAGGTGGGGAGAAAGGGTAAGGAAGGCCAAGGGCCAGCAGCTGGCCTGGAGGGGGCAGGCCTTGACCCCGTTCCTGCTGGTGGCGGGAAGACGTATTTACTGCTAGAGGGGCTCTGACCCTGGGCTCAGTTTTGAGGTGGCTCTGCTGGAATCCAAGGAATGCAGGTTTCAGGCACAGCTCGGTGGTTGGAAGTCTCTGCGACTGTTCTGTCTGGGTATCCCTCAGACGTGCTTGCTTTGTTTTTGAGCCAGGGTCTCCTTGAGCTGCTCATGCTGGCCTTGAACTCACTGTGCAGCCTCAAATGGCCTTACCTTGGGGAGATTTTCCTGCCTTGGTCTCCTGAGCGCTGGGATTCCAGATGTGGATCACCAGCTCTCTGGCAGGAGAGGAGACATAAATTCAGGACTAATCAGGGTATTTAGCCAATTTTTAAGCAAATGCTCCCTGTGGGACCGCCGTGCTATCGGGAGCAGAAGGGCTCTGCACACTGGACCAGAGAGGGCTTCATTGCGAGTAGCGCTGCGAGGTCCGCAGGAGTTCCTCACGATGGGGCGTGGCCACATGTCCTCGTCCACTGGGGCTGCAACAAGATGCCCAGAGCGCGTTCCGAGGTGCACACGTTCCGATCCTGCAGTCTGGAGGCAAGCGGCCCGCAGCCAAGATGCCAGAGGACCCATCCCGGGAACTTGGTGGATTCAGGCGGCACAGAAAGTGGCCAGCATCCTCGGAGCCTCCCTCCCAAGCTCAGCAGTCTCACCTTCGGGGCCTTGCTCAGGGCCGCAGCTCTCCACACCGCCCAGCCTGCATGTGCAGGGGCCTGAATGTTCAACTCCGGCGTCGTGGTGCGCCCGTTCCGACAGGGCCTGACCTCCCCTGTGGGGTCGCGGTGGGAGGGTAGGAGCTTCTCTCGTGACCTGCTTTCTCCCACAGCCTGCCTGCTTCTGACTGCTCCTTGCCCTCAGGTGTCACTTCAGGAACTGCAGTGACCCAGCAGAGCCACCGAGCAGCATCCCTCAGTCCCGGCAGGTGCCGTGATTGGAGCTGCACACGATTCTGCGACTGCAGAGACCGTGACAGCACCTGTATGCCGCCCTGGGCGAGGGGCGTGGTCGGCCTTGGTCCTGGAAGCCCCGGAAATCCTCGGCGGCAGGCAGGTGCCCAGGGGCGAGAGGCGCGTACGCTGCCTCGGCTTACCCAAGGTACCGGCCAGCGGCTGCGCCAAGTGGCTACCACGCGCACTAGGTAGCCGCAGCCTCGGCGTGGACCGGGTGCGGGTGCGGGTCCGGTCCCGGTTCGTGCCGTCCCTCAGCTGTAGAGCGCGCACGGCGAGAGCGGGAAAGCATGCTCCAGTGGCGCAATCGGTTAGCGCGCGGTACTTATACAGCAGTATATGTGCGGGTGATGCCGAGGTTGTGAGTTCGAGCCTCACCTGGAGCATGTTTTCTTCCCTTCGTGGCTTTAGGGGGGACGTCGCCGGATATTTTTCTTCAGGAAGAGTCTGCCGTGGATTCATTTTCCACGCCTGGAGCTCAGTTTTCTGTGGCGAAGGTTCCAGGTGTGGGGAGAAAACGCACCGAGCAGGAGGAGGACACCACCGCCGGGACCGCAGGGGAGCACGCAGGCCGGAGCCGCCTTCCAGAGCGCCTGTCCCGCTCCCAGTCTCTTTGCGGCCCCGCCCCTCCCTCCCCGCCCCTCGCTCCCCTCCCCTCCCCTCCCCTTCCCTCCCTTCCCCTCCCCTCCCCTCCCCTCCCAGGCTAGCTGGTCGCGGCCGCGCATGCGCGAGGGTCCGCGGAGCTGAGTTTACGCGCGGGCGGCAAGCGCTGAACCCGCGGGGCACCGGGCTTCGGTGGAGCCCAGCACCGCTGCTGTGTGAGAAACCAGACGGGGAAGCGAGCCAGGCGTCTCCCTCAGCGGCTCAGCCCCCTGTCCGCGGGATGGGTGTCTCTTCCTGTCTCTAGCAAAATAAGCGCACTCACTCTATGACCAAGCGCCGCGGGACAGGACGCGGGGCGGCCGGGGTCAGCCGGGCCCGATCGAGGGCCGGTCGGGCGTGCGGAACGGGGAGGGCCGGGCGCCGGGCAGAGGCACAGCCTGGACAGCTCCGGGCTGCTCCTTCCCTCCGCCTCCAGCTTCAAGCCCTGCGATCTCCCCAAAGCCCCGCTTAGGCCGGCTGGGAAATCCCGCCTTGGTTATCTTAGCCTCCTCGACTCCTAACATTACCCACTCCACATCCGTCCCTCTCAGCTGGACACACAGCGGGTCCCTGGACCGTGGCCGTGCTCTGCTGCCCATACTGCGTGCCCTTGGCCTCTAGCACGCACTTGAGATGGGAGGACCCACGCCACTGGCCTGAAAGATCTTGGCCATTCGTGGTCCTGCCGGGACCACGCTGTTGTTTCCATGGACCTCGACCACGGACACGGGAATACCAGGCGGTGCCCCACCTGAGTTCAGCCTTCCCCGGCAGGCAGCACTGGTCTGCGTGGTGGATGGTGGAACGCCTGCCTCGGCCTGCTGGAAGTGAGGAGACACGAGCAGGCGCAGTGGAGACTGTAGTGCGGTGGGATCCTCGCTCCTGGGAGCACAGCCTTGCCGCGGAGCACTGGACAGGAAGTTCAGAGGGACCCACAGGTCAGCGGCGCAGGGTGCGGCCTGGCACCCATTTCCACCTCTCTACTCCTGGGCCTGTGAATGCTGCTGTAGGAGAAGCAGAACTGCACACAGCCCTGGCTGTAAGCTTTGTCACCTTGAGGACACTACCTGTGTCCTCAGAAGGCCACTGCCACAGGATGGTAATGACAGATGAGACCATGCAGGCCTTGACGTGCTAGAGCCCTTGGTGGCACCAGTGCTTGTGGAATTGGCATTTGGCAAGTCCATGGGGGCGTCCTGGCAGATGCATTGCCAGATAGACGAGTCCAGGCCTCCAGGGAGTGTTTCAGGAATGGCAAGGCCTGTCCACTTCCCTGATGTGACCAGCCGGCCACCAAAGCCAGCTCTCCCTAGGAAGTGCATGCTCAAGGCTGGAGTGGGTGTTCAGCTGTGACCACAATCAGCCTCAGCGTGCAAAAGCCCAAGGTGCTGGGCCTCTAGCCAGGCCACCAAGGCCACTCTTCATGAGCCCACAGGTGATGGGACCGTGGCTGACGAGAGACTGGGCAGCATCTCTGGCCGGCAGAGGACTCCTATCATTGCCGTTCATTCCCAGTGGTCCGTCCATATCCCTGTGTCCCACGTGACTTGGCCATTGGCTTCTAACCACCCCCCATTTGGTCAAACACTGGCCACAGCTGTGAACTGGTTCATAATCACGCACGCTGCGCAGCCAGGCTCACGAAAGCACCCCCTCCTCACGGTCCCTCGGAACCTCCAGGAGGTTCCCATGTCACGAGGCACCCAGGTGTTATACAGAACCCTCTGCAAGCTGCTGAGTCTTGGCTGCTTCTGTCGTTGGATGCCAGGAAGCTCCCAGGGAGGCCGAGGCACAGGCTGGGAGAGAGGAAGTGTGGGTATCACAGCATGCAGCCCTACTGTGTGCAACTTCCTTCACCCTCAGAACTGCTCTGGCCTGATCGCCTAGACCCTCTGTCACTGGGTCACAGGTCACCTCTGCCTCATGATTGATAGCTGAGGCCACACAGGTCCTGGTGGCCCAGGTCCTGTGGCCCAGCAGCAGGCCAAGAACAGAGCAGGACATGGATGAGGGCTATGCCACAGTCCTTCAGGCATGACTTCCAGGGCACGCAGAGGCTGGGCCAGGGCTCTGTCCGGAGGGCCGCCTCTGAGAACATGCAGTACATCTTCCTTGCCCAGAGCTCTCTGACTCAGTCTGATCTGAGTGCACCGGTCTCTCAGGTACCCCGGAATTCCCTCCTGTGACAGGAGTCCACAAGCCTGCTCCCTGGGCTGAGCTGAGCTTCCTGTATGCAGGGAGCCGTCAAAGCTAGAGACTGATCGCATGTGTGGCATTAAAGCAGGGCTAGCCCTGAAAACAGTTAGACGGCCCGGCAGCCAGTACCAGAACCGTGCATAGCCATGACCGTCGCTGGTACTCAGTGGGGTCACTGTGGTCAGGGAGCTTATAAACAGTGACGAACACAGTGTACTTCTATGTCTCTGTTTCTCTGCCTGTGGCTTTGTGCACCATTTTGTCCCTCAGGCCTGCGAATGTGTGACTACTGCCAAATACCCCCATCAAGAGCTGGGGCCTTAAAGGCATCTAGGGTGCCAGTGTCTTGTCCTTCTGGCTGTTTCCACTGAGGGGTATTAAGGGGAGCAGCTAGGGGCCTTGCTCCTGCTGACTTTCAGGCCCAGAGGGTTGGTCAAGGGGTCCAACAGAGATGGTCGGGTCACCGTCTGAGGACAGACGACTGTAAGTGAGAGGATGTGAGGGTCAGCGTGTCACACAGGGTCCAGATGTGAGGGTTCAAGGAGCAAACACGGTACTGGATCTCATCCATGTTTACCACATGGGTCCAGGGGACAGGGCACATCACCTTCCCAAAGCTCAGGCTGGGATCTGACAGGGCCCAGACTCTTTCTTGTCCTGAGTTCTGTGAGGCAGTCAGGGTGGAAGAGCCCACTCAGAACAGTTCAGCAAGGGGCTGGGCACTGGGTGGCAGGGAAGTGCCCTTTCCTGCTCCCAGATTTGGGATCCCATCCCCTGCACCCTGCTGAGTCTGTGCCTGGGCCACCAGGGCGAGATCTGGGTATTGTCCCTGCTCCTGAGCTTTGCGCTCTTCCAGTAACTGATGCCAACTCAGGATGCCTCCCTGCTGTGACGCACTCCGTAATTGGTGTCCCGTCAAATGTCTTGTAAGGATGGCGCCTGACACTCATTCCCAAAGTGTAAACTGAGCTGAACTAACTCACACTGGGTGGGTACAGCAGTCTCGGGATCCACTGGCCTGTACACTGGACTCCACCGCTCTCTGCATGGAAACCAAAGCACTCTCAAAGCAGAATTATGGCCATAAAGTTACCATGTACCTTTTCTTTTCTGTCTAAAAGCAGTATTACTCCTGAAAGTGACAGAAGACACAACAAAATGTACGAGCCTAGGAACACAATGCTAAATAAGCGCAATGGAAAGACACAAGCCACAGCTTCGAGAACACAGCAGCCTGAAGCCTCGAGCTGAGTCTAAACTACTTCACCAGAGGCACGAAATCCAGGGTAACCTGCGAGATGGCAGAAATCTGGGGAACTGGATCTTAACCACTCAGGGAGCCAGCAACTGAGTCATCGCACCAGAGAGACCCCATGTTCGGGCTCGAGGGACACCAGTGTGGGCTGAACAGGCTCCCCACGGGGAGGTAGGGACGTCACACACCCAGCCACCCAGCCACCAGGTGTGGTTCTCAGACCTCCAGCTCGGAACAGGGATTCCAGGGTGAGTCAGGGCGATGCAGAGAGGGGTCAGTGGGGCGGAAGTGAACGGCACAGCTTGGGCACAGTGTGAGTGGGAATCCTTAGGTGTATGCGGGGAGAAATTTGTGGACTCTGTGAATCTGTAGAAACGTTCAGGCTCAACGCCAGGAGAAAATCAATGGCCCACTCGCAGGTAGATGGACAGTGGCTGGTGGACAGATGACAGGCATGGCCCAGGCGGGTGGATTTTCATACGTAGCTGGTTACAATCATCTCACCAAAAACATTCTTCAGCCTCCCTGAATCCGTTTCTTTCTCCTAAGATCAGATGTTTGCCCTTTCATTCTTTCTTTACTTTAGAGACAGGCCTTCCTCTGGAGCCCAGGCTGCCCTTGAACTCACTACTAGCCCAGGTGAAACACAGGAAGAGCTCAAGAATTCACACTCTCAGCTCCAGAACCAGGGTGTGATCTGCATCCAGGATTCCTGGTTCCTTGCTGTGGGAAGAAACTGCTGACAATCAAACAAGTCCTCACCCAGAGTTTGGCAGGATCCCCAGCTTCAGAGGGGCTCTGTTCACAGTCCGGGCAGTGGTGGGGGTGGGTGCTATGAGATTGAAGGGGGATATGTGGGAGACTGAGATGGTGTTTTGTGTGTGTGTGTGTGTGTGTGTGTGTGCACCCGCTCACATATGCTATGGGGCACTGAACCCAAGGAGTGCTGAGGTACATCCCAGCCCTTTAAAAAATATTTATATTGAGATGAGGTCTCCATAAGTTGCTCAGGTTGGGCTCAAAACTTGCAATCCTCCTGCCTCAGTCTCCAGAGGAGCTCCCACATTGATGAGTCTTTCTTGTTAGTGGAAGGAGTCTTCACTAGCAAAAATGACCCCCTAGGACCAGTGGACATGTGTAACCCACTAGACAAGGACCAAGCACAACACTGTGACATCACTGTAGGACCTGACTGCCTGTCAGCCTTAAATAGGACAACAAACAGCATTTCCAATTCCAGCACGCAGGAGGCTGAGGCAGGAGGATCACTAAGGTCCAAGGCCAGCCAGAACCAAATAGCAACATCCTGTCTCAAAACAAACAAACGCAGAACACCATTTCCTCCCTTCCAAGCAGAGTCCTCTCAGGCACAGACCTGCGTGTTTCACTCAGATGCCCTGACCACAAGCAGTTGCCCCTCACACATTTGTGCAGTAGCTTTTAGCCAGAAGGGGGAATTCCAGCAATGCAGGGACCTGGCCCAGGGAACAAAACATTACTCAGCCTTCCAATGACCCTCTGCTGCCCTCAGACCCGAGACCGACACTGGACACTGTGATCAGATGACAGCAACCTGGCTGATGTCTCCTGACCCCTCCTTGAGCTAAAAGCAAACATGAAGGTCCCGGCCTCGCACCCCGTGGCTGGGTACCCTCAGACTCATTGCTGCTCTGCTGCAGGGTGGCAGTGAACGCCTCGCCCCCGCCCCCGTATTTCTGAGGGTCTTAGAGCCTTCTATCACTCGAAGCTCTGCCACCCCCCTGCACCTCCAAGCAGAGCAGTCAGCAATCACAGGTCCCTAAGGCCCGGCAATCCCAGCCGCCATGCCACTATCTATGGCCTTCTTCCCCCGGATCAGACCGAAGAGCGGGCCTGAGGACGCGCTCCAGCTCTGCCCTCTGTGAACCAGGGTCCCACCCCTGCTGAATGGGCCGTTTTTCAGCATTGAACCCCCTCTTGCCACAGATCCACAGGGTTCCACAGGACTTCACCGTCCAGCCCCTCAGGCTCACAGGCTATCTCATGACCCAGTACTTTTAAAATCCTGCTTGATACCATCTCTTTGTGTGTCTGGCTGATGCATCCAGGAAATTCTTTTCTGGGATGAGAACAGAGAACCTGCTACCTGTCCTGAGAGTGGTGTGAGTCCTCTCATCTGGGACTGTCTTGGACCTGTCTAGTGAGAGAAACTTCTGGCCAGAGAGATTTGATGTTCCCGAAATACTGATACCAGTTCCTGTCAGGCAGACTGCTGGAGTCCATGAAACCACAAACAGGGTGGTAGCGTCAGACAGCTGATGAGACATCAGTGGGCTTGAGGGACTGGGGACGGGAGGTCCAAGGCAGCACGTGTCCTCCATGATCCTTAAGCTGAGAAACCAAAACACCAACATGTGGTACACTGATAACACTTTGTTAGGTCTCAGACCCAAAGCGATCCACAGAGCGCAGTGACACACTAGGGTCACATGTCAAGCACAGCCTTCCCACACCTGGCCACCTGGCCACCCAGGGCCACAGCAGGACACACAGCACTCTGGGTGCCATGGCCTCCGCCCCATGACATCAGACAGCGGATCGTTCTTAAGGCCTTCTGGCCTTGGGCTGAGACTTGATCGGGATCTTGACAAGATTTGGGACCCTGAGGGAACTCTGAGCACCTGAAAGCAAGGGGGATCCAGATGTGGGCAGCGGACATTCCCAAGCAGCCCTGGGAGAGCTGTTGGCCAGCGCTGGGATCTGCGCAGCTCTCTGAAGCCAGCAGCAGCTCCTGTGTGCAGGGGTGTGAACCTGAAGGTGTCCTGGCCGAATGTGAGTCCAAAAGCACCAGGTGTCCACTGCCCACCTTCTCATTTGAAGGCACCTCTCTATTTCCCCCATCCCCCCCCTCCTCTGCTTTCCCATAAATCCAACCAGGACTTTTGCACTCTGTGTGTCCTGACTGAATCCCTTCATGAAGGACACAAGAACCCAGGACCAAGGGATGAGTGACCAGCGCCTCACTGGTCAGGACCCGGCTCCTCAGTGACACTATGGGGCTTTAACATTTTTAATGGGACAGAGCCTTATGTGGGTTAGAAATTGACAGATCATTCTAAAATTTATGTTGAATGATAGCTGAAGAGCACTCTAAAATAAGAAAAACAAAATGAGAGACAGGAAACATGTCTTGTTTCCCTGTGCGTGGGCTTTGTTTTTTCTTCTATTTTCACTCAGGGCACTTTGGGTCTCATCTACTCATCGATTTGATTAAAAAAAACAAAACCGGGGCTAAAGAATTTAGCACAACGGTGTAAGCACCTGCATAGCAGGCATGAGATTGTGAGTTTGATTCTTGGTACCCCCCCAAAAAAAAATCTTTACTTCACTGGTATAAATATTATTTTTTATTGTTTTTATTATTTTTATTTAACACTTTTATTTAAAGTTCAAAAACAGTGAAAAATCCATCTGTGGTGACAGAGGTCAGAATAGGGATGACTTTGGCAGAGGGGTCTGCGGGAAGAAAGGCATGGCCATCTGCGCGCTGCCTCCTGAGCGCGGGAAGCTGGAGCGCCCCTGTCTGGTGTCGAGCTGCATGCTGGCATCGGCCGTGATGCACAGGTGACCGGCTGCACAGGTGACCTGGCTGCGTTGCTGCTGCCCAGAATCCGACCACGCAAGAGCCCAGGACACCTGGACTCCTTCCTCTTTCTAGTTCCCGCAGGTGACAGACAATGCCAGATTCACAGTTGTCGACCCGGGGTCTGGATGGTGACCTCTGTTTCCAGGCAACCCTTCCCTCCAGGGCCCCAGCTTCCTCAGCGTTTGATGATTCTTGGTTTTGTGCAGTTTCCTTTCAAACTCAAAAACTACAGCTACTCAAACTCAAAAACTACTCTCTTGTTGCTCCAGAGTCTCCAACAATGATTCAAGGATAGATCTGCAGTTTTGAAAATTTCAAGGCAAAACAAGAGAAAGTGAATCCTCAGAGTTTTCATGGCACATTCTAAAATGTTTTCACATCAGCCAAGACTGATGAGCTGTAACTGCAAGCCTGGCACACAGAGGGCATTGCCCTGCTTAGGATCGTCCTGCATGTGTGGGAAGAGAACTTGATCCATCCTCGAATGACAGCTCACAGGTTTTACAGCTGCAGAGGGCTCCTGGGCAGGGCCCCTGTCCACGGGACTCTGCAGCTGGGAGGAAGCTGGAAACAGCCCCTGGCTGTGCCGGCAGGAGGCTTTCCCAGCTGTCACGCCTGTGTTCCTCAGGTCCCAAATGGTACATCGTGTGATTCATATTTTTCAGAACTTTCCAGAAGCTGAGACTTTTAAAGGTTGAGTGCGACTTTGGTTCTGGGCTGTCCATAGTAAAAGTCACTAAGTGAGAACACCAGACTTCCTTTCTTGGGCTCAAAGGCCTTGTTTTGACCTATTAGACCTGATAAGCCTGTTTTTTCTAGATCTTCAGAGCTATCTTCTGGGTCTGGATCCCTGAGTGATGCGGAAGTGAGGCAGGACCAGGCCAAAGGGAGACACCAGAGAGACTTTAGAAGGCAGCTTTATTATGCTAGCAGCCTGACGGGAATCTCAGTTACAAATCATCAGCCCGACTGGGTTTCCTAATCATTTATATTTGTTCCTAAAAGGAAGTACCAAAGGCAGAAAACGTAACATCCTACGGTTGGTCACAGGTGTCTTTGTCATTACCTGCTAGGCAGACTTACAGACACAGCAGCTAAATGAGGTTGCCATCGTACAGCACTATCTGAAACCGGCAGAGACGCCCTGGCAGCGGTCAGTCTCTGGGCCTCTGAAGCAGGAGAAACCCTCCTTCCCGGCTGAGCTGCCCTTACCTTGCAGCTGGCACCCGGCCTATAGAGGTTTGCTAAGTTTGTAGCTTTCTAACCGCGGGAACGGGCTGTGCCTTCCGGTCTTACCTTTGAACAGTGTTAAAAACATGCTTCGTATTACAAATACAAGGGTTAAGATTTTCTCTGCATTATAACAGCTTCTACGAGAGCAAAAGGTGCCTGGTCCTAGCGTGGCTGTTCCAAATGTCTCAAATAACTGGTCTTGATTTTGAAATTGCCTGCGACGGACAGAATTTCGGAGTCTTCATCACTTTCAAGTTCTTTCTCTGCATAATTGTCTTTGAAACGAGCAAAATGTATTTTCAGAAAATCAGACCACGATTTCTTACATTTTCTGGAAATCGAACAGAAATAGGCCAGTTACAAAAACATTGTTTTCAACTATGTGATAAGACAAAAAAGCAGTTTGAGGAGGAGCCGAAATAGCTCAGTTGGGAGAGCGTTAGACTGAAGATCTAAAGGTCCCTGGTTCGATCCCGGGTTTCGGCAGAAGCGCGTATGTCTTTTTTTTCCTCCCTTTTGAGTAGCTTTAATTTCACTTTATTATTGTAGCACAGGCTGAACGACCCACCTACTCCCTAAACCAAGCCACAGTCGTCTGCAAATAAAGAAATCCACAGTGCCGTGTGTACAAGGGACGACGTCAATTTACCATTTCCACGCAAACCGCGGTGCAAATCCCGCGCTTCCCACGTGCCCAAGTCCTCCCACGGCCTCGCATCTGGAATCGAGCCGCGGTGCATCTCCGGGGCTGAGCTCGTGCCCGCGTCCGCGAGACCTGGGTTCTTGCCCCACAAAAGTCTTTTAAAATATTTTTAAATAAATAAGCACACGCAACACACGCGTGCTGTGAAACGCCCGGGTCACCGTCTTTGCTTCCCCTGAGCTGGTTCACGAACAGAATGCGCGCGACTTCTAAAACCTCCGCAGGCGCCGCAGGGTCCCCTTGGGCGTGAGCGGAGCATTGATTGAACCTTCGCTCCACGGTGCGTGGGTTTTGTTTGCGTGGGGAAGACTCGCGTGCTCTCCGAGGACGGGCGAGCGGACGGTCACCCAAGACCTCGCTGGAAGCGCGGCGCGGAAGGACTCGGCGGCCGGGCTGCGGACACGGGCCGAGGCGTGCTGCCGTCGCTGCAGGCCGGGGTCCCCGTCGCGGGGCGCACAGTCGCCTCGAGGAAGGCGCGGTCCCCGCTGGCCGCCTCGGGAGAGCGGACAGGGCCGCGCGCGAGCGCGTAGCGACGCTCCCTCCGGGGCGCCCTGTGCAGAGTGCGTGTGCGCGTGGAGACGGCGCGGTCCGCCCGGCCGGCGCGGACTCAGTTTCCCGCGCGGGCTCGCACCCGCCACGCCTGGGCGTGTACCCTGGAGATCGCCGCCACAACCCGGACCGGTCCAGGAGCCACAGACGCGTGGTGGGTGCTCGGAAAGGAGTCACGCCCCGGGAGCCCGAAGGGAGGCAGGGTTCCCGCCTCGGTGTCCCGGGCCGGTCTTGGTCTGCGCGGCCCTCGGGGGTCAGGGGCCCAAGTCGGAGCGCGTGGGTCTCCCGCGTCTCGGCCTTGGAAAGCCGGAAAGCACTCACAGGACAAGTGCGAAACAATAAAGAAAAATCTGCTTTGAGCAAAACGCACTGAGAAGAACTTTATGAATCAGCTAAGGAGTCACTTGTCGGGTGGCCGGTTAGCTCAGTTGGTTAGAGCGTGGTGCTAATAACGCCAAGGTCGCGGGTTCGATCCCCGTACGGGCCATTGGGAGTTAGTTTTAGAGCCCCGCTCCCTACTGCGCCACGTGGATCTCTTCAAGTTCTCCACAACTGAAATATAACTGAAACTTTCCCTCTTACCGAGGCGGAATCCTCCTTTCATTTTGCTTAAAAGCCTAAAACCAAGCCCAATGAGGAGTCGTGGAGGAAAAGAGTGTAGTGATGGGGGCGTGGCGGGCCTGCTCGGGAAGGAGGGGGAATAAGAGAAGAAAGCATCTGCCGCAGGGCTTTTGGTGGCGCTGCAGGTATTTTCAGGCGGAAGCGGGGGCGCGGACTGCCGCGGTGTGGATGCACTGTGCGCCCCCAGAGGGCCCAGGCTTTGTGCCCTCTCCGCCTGAGCGCTCCCGCACCTGGCCCGCAGTTGCACCCACCCAGTGGGCCCCGGAGTCTCCTGCGTCCCGGACGCGGCGGGAACCCCTATGGTGCCCATGGGGAGGGTTCCCGCGGGAAAGCGTCGGTGAAGACACCTTAGAAAAACTTGTGCCCTGCAAGCCCCTGGGGTTTAAAGCCTGTGTCTCTGCCTGCTCCCCACACACTGCGCTCTCAGGTTCACGAGAGCCCGAGTGGAAAGCGCCTTAGTGCTGAGGAGCCGCTCGGACTCGGCGGCTGCAACAAGGGGCGCCTGTGAGCTCGGGTAGGTCAGCTCACATCCGCAGGCTCCAGGAAGCTAAAAGTTAAGCTAAGCGAGCCAGCCAGGAGTCGAACCTAGAATCTTCTGATCCGTAGTCAGACGCGTTATCCATTGCGCCACTGGCCCGCGCCCAGGTTGTCTTTGGTCGGCCCTGGTGTTGAGTGGTGCTCTGTGCCATAGGGACAGAGAGAAGGTAATTCAAGTAGCGACTACTATGAAAGCCTGTTCTAGAAAAGCGTGTTTATTTGCGTAACACAAAATATCTGCATTGAAAACCATGACCAAGGCGGGCCTGGTGGCGCACGCCTATAATCCCAGCACTCGGAAGCCTGAGGCAGAAAAACTGCGAATTCAAGGCCAGCGTGAACAGCATAGCGAGACAGTCTCCAAAACAAACAAAGAAAGGAACCATGGCCAATTGTGTCTTTGAGACGTTAGTTGTGTGATATCATTCCTTCCAAGGAATATTTGTCTTTTTTTTTTTAACGCCGCGTTCTGAGTCTTCATTCGTTTTTTTCAGATCAATTACCTGTCCGCGCCTGAACTGCACTGACTTTTCTTAGCTGGCTGTTCAAACAGCAAAGCAAGCAAAAATCGGTGGAAATTAGCAGCGTGAGAGTGTGGGCTTCGCCTCCTACCCTCAACGGAGACCCGGCCCTTGCCCAAGCGCGCTCAGGGTGGTCGCTGAGTCCCTTGAGGAAAGCAAGGAGGTTTGCGTTTCTTTGGCTTGAATTTAGCCCACGCAAATATCTGGTGGCTGAAGGAGAAACCGGGCTGAATGAATGAGCACCCAGCGGGGCCAGGTATTTGGGATCCAGATAGAAAACGTGACCGCTGTGAGCAGGATTTGAACCTGCGCGGGGAGACCCCATTGGATTTCGAGTCCAACGCCTTAACCACTCGGCCATCACAGCTGAGCGGGCCTCCCTCTCCTCGAGGGACTGAAGACCGACCGGAGCAGCTGCCCTGGCGGGAAGAGCAGGGGCTTCCGCGGCCGCCGCGCGCCCTCTGCCGGTCTCCTCGCGACCGGCCCCGGCGGGCTGCCCCTCATCCGCATCTGTTTTTCGCGCTGCGTGCGCCGCTTCCTTCCTCGGCGGAAGTCGGGGCCCCCGGGGGAAGGGGACGGAAACCCCTGATCCCGGCCGCAGTGGTTGGAGGACTGGGCCGGAACCCGAGCCCGCTCCCGCCGAAGCGCCGAGTCGACAAGCTCCCTCGCACGGGGCCACGCAGCTCACCAGCTCTTTACTGTCCTCATCGCAGACATGCAAGGACAGGGCGACAGTGGTCTGGGGTCAGGCTGGGGCTGCAGTGCTCTCCCTGGTCCCCGAGAGTCTGTCCCCACCTCCCTCCTTACTTCCCAGCCCCTGTGAGCCCAGCTCTAGGCTCCTGGACACCCACTCGACGTGCCTGTGGCCTCCCGTTGGGTCAGTCACATTGTCACTTGAATACCTATCTGCGACCTTTGCGGGTCCTCCCCGACCCTTCTGCCTGTCTACCTGCCTGCCTTTCACCTGTCTCGGGCAGTCAACTCCTGCTCTTTTATATTATCCACGCTGCAGGGCCCTTCTCCTGGTTTAGATAACAGGCCTACGCTGAAAGTCGGGGGCAGCTCTAGCCTGATGTCCTCCTTGCCTTCCAGACTGGGGCGCCGGCCCGCTGTCGGAACTCCGGCTTCTCCTCACAGACACCTCAGCTCTTGGAGCTGCGAGCCGACTCCGGTGTCCCCAGGAGTGTGTCCGGCTCACACATTTCAGTTCATGGCAATCTCCCCCCCCTCTCCCCTCCCCTTCCCTCACTCCCCTCCCCTCCCCTCCCCTCCCCTCCTCTCTTCCCTCCTCTGCTTTCCTTCCCTAATACAAGGTATCACCATGTAGTGCAGGCTGGCCTCAAACTAACCACAATCCTCCTGCCTCAGCCTGTGGAGTGCTGGAATGATAGCACGTGATACCACACCCAGCTTTCATGGCAATTTCAATTTTTCATAGATTACAGCCTGTTTTAGTTAATTTTCTCACTGCTGAGACAAAATACCCACACCCAGAATTAAAGGGGGAAAAGTTTCAATCCATAATCGACCAGCTCCAAGGCAGAGTGGCACATGGCAGAGGGCATGGCAGAGGAGGAATGGCCTATGGCATGCTGTGGCACGTATAAAGGCAACAATCAGTCAGCTGTTCCCTTTTGTCCCATCAAGGCTACTTGCCTTTTGGGTGGTGCCCCCAGAACTATGATAATTCTAATCAGTGTATTAATTTAGAAATCACTCACCCCTCATCCCAAAATCACACCCTTTATTCCAGCACCACACACTCTGGATCCAGCCACCTCTGAAATGCCTCTCCCCTACGCCCATGAGCGCATGAGGGTTTGGGGGGACATCTAGATACAGCCATATCAAAGCCACCACATTTAGGTGACTTCTCTAACTTTCCTTTAGCCCCATTCTACATGAGGGAATCCTCTGTTCTGCCTTTAGAATGAATCCAGACCTGAAAAACTCACCAATGAACCTTTGCGTCTAACAGACTTTTGGTGGAGCTCTGCTCAATAATCAGCATCTCCTCCTTTCACTGGGTGAGGCCCGGAGCCCACAGGGCTGTGCCTGAGTGCTCAGCTCCAGTTGTACCTTGAGGCTGGTACCCCGGGCCTCTAGTACTTCCCTAAAGTACTAGGGACCCTCATTGCCTCCGGGTCTTTGCATGGACACCCCCTGTTCGGAATACCCCTGCTTTAATACAGATGGCTCAGTCTGATGCAGAATTCAGAATCAGACCAAAGGGAGATGCAGCACCAGAGGGATTTGAGAAGGCAACTTTATTGAGCTAGTAGGCTGAGGGGAACCTCAGTTCCAAATAAATCATCAGCCCCAAGGAAAGTTTTCCAATCATCCACATGTTCCTTTCCAAGAGGAAGTACAGAAGGTAGATAACATAATAGCCTGCGGCTACTCACAAGTGTCTTTGTCATTACCTGCTAGGCACAATTCAATATAACAGAAGCAGCAGCTAAATGAGGTTTCCATCATACAGCATAGAGAAAGAATCCATCCTTGACTGAGACCGGCAGAGATGTCCTGGCAATGGTCACTCTCTGGGCCTCGGAAGCAGGAGAAACCCTCCTTGCCAGCTGAGCAGCATTTACCTTGCAGTTGGCATCCAGAGCCAGTAAGGCTCAATACTGAGGCTCAGTAAGTTTGTAGATTTCTAACCACGGGAAGAGGGCGTGTCTCCTAACCTGATCCTTGAACAGAGTTAGATATATGCTTCATGCTACAAATATAAGTTTTAAAATTCTTTCTGCATTAGAACAGCTTCCACAGGGCTGGCGATATAGCTCAGTAGCACAGCACCTGCCTGGAAAGTGCAAGGTTCTGAGTTCAATTCCCAGTACAAAAAAGAAAAAAGAAAAGAAAAAGAATCACACACACACAATAGCTTTTACAAGTCCTTTACCTAATATTTTATCAAATATCACCCAGTGAAACAATTATATCTAAAATTAGAAATTCCCCTTATTCCAGCACTTTCTCCATTTTTTTTGTTTTGTTTTTTGTTTTTCTCTTTTTTATTGGAACCAGGGATCGAACTTACAACTGCCTGCTTGAGGCAGGCACTTATGCTGCTGAGCTAAATCCCCAGCCCTGTCTTTCCCCATTTTTGACCTTTCTCCGTATCACTTATAAAAATCTGCACACCAAATGACTCATTGTAGCATTGTCTGTCTCCCCCGTGAGATTTTGTTTTATTGCTAACTTCCTAGTGTTGGGAACCAAAAATTCACCATGGATAATTTTGCATATTTCCCTATGGGGTAAAAAGAAAAATTTGGATTATTGGTACCACCCCTCTGAGATTTCCCATGGGATCTTCTGAGCAGATCGTCTACACCTTCTTTAATCATCACAGGATTGTACTCGGGTCAAGATACTTCACACATAAGATTATCTACACCCTCTGAAATCTATTGGTGGAATATTATATTTGTCTCTGGTTTTTATTTTTCTCGCCGCAGTCTTGAGACTGACTATCGGAACTCTTGGCCAGGTTCCCGATACCAAGGACCCACAAGAGTGGTGAAGGGATGAAACGCCTTAAATATTCATCGAACACGCGAGCAATCACTTTCTTATCTCATTTCGAACGAGGAGATAAGATAGAAAAGACCGAGGAGGTTACTGAGTTACCCAGCTCACAGCATAATAAACGCCGTGGGCAGCATATGTAGGCTGCAGCAGGTCCGTTCGCTCTTACAGGAGCGCCTTGAGGAGGGAGGGTTAAAGGGTTCATTGAGACTGCAGCAGACAGCAGAAGCTACCCGAGCTCCAGTCCGATCCAAGGCTCGCAGGGTGCCAGAGCCTGTGCCCCGACTGACTGCACCACGGGCCCTAAAATGAGGTGCAGTTGAGGATTCTAACCCAGAGATCATGCCAGGCACCCGGGAACCATCAAAAGTTCTCCGCAACACTGTTTCCGCCCGGTTTCGAACCGGGGACCTTTCGCGTGTTAGGCGAACGTGATAACCACTACACTACGGAAACCACCGGTAGCAGGGGTTTCGGACAATAAGCATAAGCTGTGCCCGGTGCCTGGCGTCGCCCTTCCCCTGCCGCGAACCCGCTGAGCCGCCAGGTTGCGGAGAGAGAGGGCCGGCCGCACAGGCGGACGCCGGGTGCCAGCGACCTCGGTCAGGGCGAGACCGCCCGCGCGGCTCCGTGGTCCCTCCGCTGACAACGACAAAGACAAAGCATGCAGGACGTCTGAGTGTTTACCGACGTGGTTGAAGCCAAAGATAAAGAAAAACATTTTAAAAGCATCTGGGGAGAAAAGATTCTACGTTTGGGTTATGCAACATTCAAATTGGGTCATAAATATTAATCCAAAGAGGGCAGAAGGAACAAAGGCGCAGGTGCGTTCTTTCAGGCAGGAACAAAGAACAGGTTCCCTGGCCGGCGCACATCCGATCCTAAATAGCACGTCGCGTGCAAATGTGATGAGCCGTGAAAAGGCAGAGATCTGCAGGCCGGAGAAATCAAATGCAAAGACACGGGGGCCACTTATAACTTGCTCCCCGAGGCCCGCGGAACACAGTGGAGATGGAGAGCGGGGCCAAGAGCACACGCACCGGGAGAGAGCTGGCGAGAAACGCTGATTTATCCAAGAGGAGACGGGGCAAAACCTCAGACCCTAGGTGAAGAGGGACCTCGCATGGTGGTGAAGTGACCAGCTCATCAGAAGACACTCAACTTTATATGAAGAAAGTTTTTTTTTTTAAGTAAGAAATATTAAAAAAAAAATCCACCGTCATGGTTGGTGATTTTAAAGACACCTCTGGCCATCAGATGAACAGCTACAGGAGAAAACAACCAGGAATACAGTAAACGTGACCCGTGGCTATGAACCTCTCACTTTGACCCGGGTAGCATTTATAAGGTGTCTCACCCACATAGTGCAGAATACACACTATTTTCAAGTGCATGTGGAGAACTCACCAAAATAATTAAGTCTTGTTCAATTTTAAAGGATTGCTGTGGTTTGTTGAAATGTTCCCGTCCCCCAAAGACTCAGGCTGGCAAGAAGGCAGATGAGTCTTTGTGATTGGCTCATTGTCTAGTGCTGGGATTGGAGGTCATGGAGGAGAGAAGGAGCAGGCAGGGCCCCCCGTCGTGGAGCCAGCTGAGGATGGACTGAAACCTCCACAAACTGTGAGCTAAATAAACCTTTCCTTGCTTCACTTTGGGCGTCAGGTATTTTGTCTCAACAAGAGAAAAGTAACCAAGACAAGGATTGAAATCATTTTTAAAATATGATTTCTAACCACACAAAGTGGAAGTCGGCGACAAAAAGATAGGTAGAGAATGTATTGGGAAGGATAAACGCCGCACTTCTAAATGAACCCCAAGGCAGTAAAAACGCAGTGAAAACTGGAACGAAGCGAGGTCCTGTATTTCGAGTCAGTCTGGCCTAGTGTTGAGATGGAGCTCCCTGGCTTGCGGACAGGAAGGCATCACAGAGGGTGAAGGACGCTGATGGCCCAGTCCTTCCAAGAGAAGGACGAGGAGAAGCCCTGCGTTTGGGTTGCAGAGAGTCTCAGCCACAAGTTTGTGAGGCTCCGGGGGGCAATATACTTGGCAGAGTCAAGCGTCACCCCAGGTTTCTCACAGAAATGTGGATGCGTTCAGTATGTGGTGTGCCTGCTAGAGGTTCCTGTGTGAAACCCAGGTGAAAACAGAAATACGCGTTTGAGGCTTGGGGGAGACTTCATTTAGACATGGATTTTGGGGGTTATCCGCTCCAGACAGGCCATCAAGAGGCTCTGAGCAATGTAGGAACAATCAAGCCTTTTCCTTTCCAGGTATGGTCTTAACCAGCTGCTGATGGCAGCAGAACCGGAGGTCATGGAGGAGAGAAGGAGCAGGCAGGGCAGGTGGGGCACCCCTAGCCACCAAAGCCCAGCCAGGGCAGTGTGTGGACAGCCCCTGCCACTCAAGGGGTTTCTGGAAAGCGGAGTCGGCGATCACAGATTTCAGGAGAGCCGAACTGGGGTTCAGCATTCACCCTGCACCCACATGGTCTCACTGCCAAACCCCACACACACACCCTGCAGAGCTGTACCGGTTTCAGACATCGAAATCAGCTTGCCCACATTTATCCAGCACCAATGTTGGCAACTGATACTTGGATCAAGGAGAAAGAAGCACACATCTGGCCTCAGGGGACACCAGGCTCACTTTAAATCACGAAAACAAGGGGACCACGGCACAAATCACACTTGGCCCGTGCGGAAGCAGGCACTCTAAATAAACCTAAGTCAGGAAAGAAACAGTGTCTGATTGCAGAGAAGTCTGTTACCAAAGATGCCGCTGTGAAAGTCCAGGGCTCATTTGAAAACTGCTTTGCAGAGTGAAGCATCTTCGTCTTCTAGTACTTCGGAGCTGAGGATGTTTCTGCAGCATATTCGGTTCTCCCAGCGCCCTGCATGGCCCCATTCTCAACACAGGACTGAGCGAGCTGTTGGGCTATTACGGAAAGGAGGAGAAGCTGCTTGGGCGTGACCACCACTCACAGAATTTTGTGCACATCATTTAGATGGTAGAGTGGATGCTGGGCATTCGACACCTACTCTGAAGATGCAGTTTAGAATGTCAAAAGAAACATAAAACAAGAGCTTACAGTACAATACAAGCCATCATTTCTTCCTTAGACTTCCTAGCCTTAAGTCTTTCTTCTCTTTAAATTTTTCTATGCATTGCGCGTTGACCCACAAAGCTATTGATAAGGACACATGTGTCCATGGCAAAGAAAATTAGAAATTTCACCAGCCACTTAATAGTCCATTGTAAAACCTTCAGTAGTTGGTGAGCTAACAGAAAAAACTTCCTCTCAGGCAGGTAGAAAGAACATTAGAAAGCATCTGTTTCTAAAGCTGTGGTATTTCCATCCTTTGTTCTCAAACAGTAAACACTGCCCAGTATGACTTCTTTTTTTTTTTTTTATTTATTTAAGGAGGAAAAAAACCAAACAAACAGAAAAAGGGTACAAGTTATACAGAATTTCAGAAAAAATAAACAGTAGGAAATCACTAGTTAATTACATCTTGTCATCTTAGAAATAGTTGTTGAAGTTACAAAATTAAAGCATATAGAGGGGACTTTCAAACAGTGAGACTGCAAACAGTTTTGTTCAATAATCCAACAAAACTCAGTAATATGGTTATCTATTTTATACACTTAAATATATATGCAGTTATATCTTTTAGAGAACTTTCTCTTCCTTTCTTTTGTACAATGACAATTACACATTTTGGGTTTTATTAGTCCCACAGTTCTTATTACTTTTTTTTTTTGAAGAAAGTAAAACCAAATGTGACATACCAGGACAGAGTCAGTCAAATCAAAAGGATGGATATAATACATAATGTAAAAACAAAATACAAGGTGATCAACAATGGTTACCATAATGCTTCTTGTTATCTTAAAAAGAATTGACTATATCATCAGTTATAATAAAATTGAACAAAACAGTAAAGAATAAGGCCAATAAAACCAAAACATTGGAGACATTAGAGGACTTCAAAAGAAGATAATAGTCAACCAGAATGGGCGTCACAATGGATCTTATTGTCTTCATAGTTCTCTTCAGGACTGACAGCTTGCACCACACCGAGTATAGCAAACAGCAAAAGAGAGCACAGAACCACCGGCCTCCCTCAGGCCCCGCTGGGGTTTGAACCCAGGATCTCCTGTTTACTAGACAGGCGCTTTAACCAGCTAAGCCACGGAGCCTGCCCTGAGGGCCCTCCTGCTTCGGTGCTATTTGAATATGTTTTTCACTCTGTAAGGCGCAGCAGTCTACAAATCTGCGTCACCCGACTTGAAAACAAAAACCGTCCCATCTCCGTGGCTGGCGGACGCTTTCCATGTGCGGGATGGGTGCAGGCGCCGAGCTGAAACGACTGCGCCGCTGGCCCGGCTCTGCGGGATGAGCGACCCCAGCCCCCGTGTCTCTGCCCCCGCGTGAGCACCAGGGTCGCCTGTCCGGGTCGCCGGGGGATCCCAACCAAACCCCAGGCGCGACCGTCCCGAGCCGAGAGGAGTCGCACAGCGGCGGGGAAGGCGGAGGCCCCCGGGACCGTCTCGGATCAGAACCGGCAGGTTCCCCAGGCTGGTCTCCCAGGAGGGGGTCGGAGGGGGAGAGCGGGGCCCAACGGGGTTGACAAAGGGCAGGCGCCCCGCGGCGGTGGCCGGTTAGCTCAGTTGGTTAGAGCGTGGTGCTAATAACGCCAAGGTCGCGGGTTCGATCCCCGTACGGGCCAGGCTTAGGGTCGTTTTGCTCTTGCGCGGTGAGGCATCGTAGGAGGAAAATCCCCTGGGGTCCCCTGCTCCTCTACCCCGCTCGCTGCTGTGCCCACGTCTGGGAGGTTTCTTGAGGTGAAATACTGACTTCTTTGTTTCTGCCCACTGTAAATTATCAAACCACTCACACTTCCATATAGAGACAGTAAGAGTTAAAAGGAATAAAACATGTAAGGACCGTGTGTGTGTGTGTGTGTGTGTGTGTGTGTGTGTGTGTGTGTGTGTGAAGAGGGGGACAACTATTTGGAAGAAAACTAGGGAAAATAAGATAGACAAGTGAAGCTCTCCGGTGGACTTGTTTTGAAACTTGTGTTTCTTTAAATTGTTTCCTTATAAAAAAACAAGCGTGTAGGGCTGATAACCATATTACTAAGTTCTTGTTGGATCGTTGAGCAGAATTGTTTGCAGTGTCATTATTTGATATCACTTTGTATGCTTTAATTTTGTAACTCGAGCAACTATTTTTAAGATGACGGTATGTAACTTATCGACTGGTGATTTCTTACTGTTTATTTTTCTGAAATTCTGCACTGTTTTTACCCTTTTTTTCTTTTTCTTTTTCTCTTTAAATTAAAAAAAAAATCATGTAAGGACCATAAAGATCTCGCTTTGACACCCTCTGCACTTATTCCCATAAGAAAGCTGCGTGTTACTTTACAAACACTTGTCTAAGGTCTTCTGCATAAATGGAACATTTGTGTGACTCAAAAGCAGAAACAAGAAGATACATTGAAAAGTTTCCGCACTGTCTTCGTTCTGTCAGCCACTTTTCTCCAGGTAAGCCCACCCTTAGATTCTCCACGGATCCTACTTGGTTTGCATGTACACATGTGACTATTTATCTTGATTCTTTTTTTCCCCCCTCCAGGAAAGCCAGCTGGTTACTTACTGTTTTGCTCTTGGGGTCTCTCGGGTTCTATTTGAGTATTTGCTGTGGCTGAACACCTGGGCCAATTGCCGGCCAGGCACCAGTAGCTGACATTTTATTAGTCACTCGACTTTGCTCCTGGACATAGTTTCTTCTTGCTTCAGAAGCAGAAAAAAGAGCCACAAAGATTGCCCTGGCATTGGTGCCAAGGAAAGCTGAGAAGCGACACAGTTGTCCAGCAGATGTGGCAGTGGGACCTGTGTGGGCACAGGGTGAACGCTGAACCCCAGTTCGCCTCTCCTAAAATCTGTGCTCGCTGACTCTGCTTCTGGAACCTCCTTGGGGGCAGGGGCTGTCCACATGCTCCTGGGCTGGGAGCTGGGGGTGCCCCACCTGCCCCGCCTGTTCCATCTCTGCTCCCTGACCTCCAACTCTGCTGTCATCCACCTTCCTTCAAGAGAGCTCTGGGCCTTGAAGGTTCCAGGCCTTTGGCCTCCTCTGCCCGTGCTCCTCCCTAGGGTCTTAGGGATTTTAGCCTCCAGGAAGGTGATTTTCTGGGGTCTCTCTGTGCCCTGGTCTCTCTCATCCTGTGGTTGTGTTTTCCACACTTTCTTGCAACCTCTTCACTGAGCTCAAACACAGACCAGTGTTTTCCAGCTTCCTTTACCTCCGTGCACAGTGAGACACTCACTGGATCGCAGACTCGGGTGCAGGCTACAGGAATTGGCCATTGTGCATTTGCAAAGTTGCCCACCTGCAGGGTGCTGCCACCTCCAGGCCGTTAGTTTTGTGATGGAGAAAACTGCTCAGTGGAGGCCTTGACTCTCACAGGACTTCATTCAAAGGCAGCTGTGTGAGCATGGTCCTTCCTGACTGCCCAGTGGCACACAATAGCACCCTTGTGCTTGGCCAGCTGTTCCTGAAAGAACACCAGTCCCGTGAGGACAGGCACCTTCTCTGAGCTCTGCTGAACCCATCGGAGGCAAGCCCTGCATGCCTTGGCTTGTGCCTGCTCAGCAGTGCATGTGGGCTGGATGAGCTGGACAGAGGCCAGGATGAAGCCTCCGTGGGACAGGACCACAGGGAATGATGAGGGGAAAGGTGTGTGCTGAGAGGGTTGACGTAGAAGGAAGAACAAAGTGGAAAGAAGAATTAAAATGTTGATATGACACTCAAAGTAAGGACCAGATTTCCCCCAAGTGAACCACAGCCGTTCTCAGTGACGACAAGGTTGTGAGCTCCTCCAATGATAATAGCTGAGGACCTTGTCATCACTGAGAACGGCTGTGGTTCACTTCCCAGGGAAGGAGTGGACCCCACACTGGAAATCCAGCTCAGAGTCCTCACTCTAAACTACCAGACACCAGGAGTTTCAGACCAGCCCTGGAATACAAGTCCCACCTCTACACCAGCGGTGGGTTACTGTAGCCCACCATCTTGCAAAGCAAGCTTATCAATGTAGCGGGAAACACCACCCTCACAGCTGTCCTCCTGCCCACAGGTCTCCTGCAGGCTAAGACAGCCCTGGGCCTAACTTCCTCATCACCAGCACTGCTGTGGACCCTAGGCTGGAAGGAAATTCTTCCAGTTAAGAACTGTCTAGAAATACCAGGGCAAGAGGTTTTTTCTAAAGTTTTACTGGAAGGATTCCACAGTTCAGTTTTGCTTTTGCAGTTGTGCTGGGTATGTATTTTGACATAAAATCAAAAGGATCGTTCATCTTTTCTTCTTTGCTATTTCTGAATTTGGTTTTTTGCCTTTTCTCTTTTACAGGTACTATATTACAGAAGACTGTCATCAGCAGTATGTGAAACACTGCCGGGCAGCAGTGCATGCATGTGCGTGTGTGCACCCCCAGTGCGTGGCCCACATCCTGGAGGAAAGCACTACCAATGCATCTTGTGCTAGGCGTGCCTTTGAAAAGGGCCCATCATGCTAGAAAAACATAACCTAATGTTGTCTCCTGAACATCCTTACTAAGAGATAATAGGTGACTAATTGCTCCATTTTCATTTATTTATTTATTTTTCAGTCGAAGGCCAAACCAGGGCCCCGCCTGCTGGGGCAAGAGCTGGACTCTGAGCGACATCCCCAGTCTTGACTTAGGAAGGGGCCCTTCTGCTCGTCACAGATGCTGTAACCCAGGCCATGCAGAACAAACCTCCCTCAGGGCGCTGTCCGGGTTCCACACTAGGAAGATCAAGGCCAGCAGCTCGGCCGAGGAGGCCCGGGCCGTCCTGCCCGACGCCGGCGATCCTGTGATGTGGGCTTTTCCGGGAAGCAGGTGCGGCCTGGGAGGCACAGCGCTCTGGGAAGCGGGCGCCTGGCGGCCGAGCAGCCTCTTGGGCCAACAGAAACTCAGGCGGCTCGCCAAAGGCTGAGACTGAAAAAGACACGAAAAGAGAGAAAAACCAAACTTACCGAGAGTGGGGTTCGAACCCACGCGGGCACCAGCCCATTGGATCTTAAGTCCAACGCCTTAACCACTCGGCCATCCCGGTGACGGAAACACTTGCGCAACTCTCTACTGTAGGTGCTGAGCTTCGGGGAAGCGCGACCCCTCCCCCCGCTCCGTATCAAGGGATTGAATTAGAATAGGAAGGGGGAGGGGAAGGGGACAGGAAAACCCTGCGTTCTGAGAGCATTTCCCCGAGCCTCCTCGCTCCTTGCGTTCTAGACAAAGTTTTGTTTTTGATTGCAAAGGAAAAACCTTGGGGTTTAGTTAGCCAAAGTGCCTGTCTAGTAAACAGGAAGCCCTGGCTTCAAGTTCCAGTGAGGACTTCTTAAATTTTTTTTAAATTTTTAAATTAGTGAGGACTTTTCTTTGGCAACTTCTCTGATCCACACCTAAGGAAGCACTTAGACCTCGAGTGGCTCAGGCACTTTGTAGTGATGGAAAATAGCAAAATTAGGATTAGAGATTATTAGCAACCAGCGCTGGAGCTGGGGCCTGGAGTGCTGCTCGGTGGCAGTGTGAGGCCCAGGCTGGGGCGAATTCCCAATGAATTAGCAAGGTCGTTGCGGAAGCCCTCAAGTAGGGCCAAACCGTAATTTCAAAATCTACCAACCTTGCAACGTTTTCTGAGAACTAGCTTTTGCTTTCGATACAGTTCGAAAAGAAAACCCCTCGCTCGGATGACAGTGACATTCCTCTCGCGGAACCCTGAGCTCCAACGGAGCCTGAGGCGGTGCGCGGACCGCAGCAGACACATTTGTGTTCCCTAAAATAGAATGTTTCCGCCCGGTTTCGAACCGGGGACCTTTCGCGTGTGAGGCGAACGTGATAACCACTACACTACGGAAACCACACTTCCCGGGGGCTGTCCGCACCGGCTTGAGTGACCCCGCGGGCGCCCAGAACTCGGCGCCGTCGAGGAGCTGCCGCTGCGGGGCCTGCGATTTCACTTAACTTCTTAAATTCCCTCGGCACCCACGCCTTCTCACTGCGCTGCACCCAGGGGCGTTTCTAAGCCGCTGCCAGGCAGCCTCGGTCTCACACGGGGCCCACAGCAGCCGAGTTTGGGCCGCGCTCTAGGAGCCCCTCCTGCCTGTCCCCACCGTGGTCCGCAGGCCCCCAGCCCACCCTAAAAACCCCGCAGAGCCAGGAACGCAAAGCCTCTTTTTGCTCCGCAGGATGGTTTCCTAGCATCCGTGTTCCCAGCCTGAAATGCGCTGAGCGGACGCAGGGTGCACTCCGCGGAGGGGCAGCGACTTCCCACGCGTGGAGCCCGCCTGGGGTCTACGCCGGCCAGGGTGCCTACCCCAGAACCCACATCTCGTGCGCAGACAGGGGCGGGCGGGGTCTGTTTCGGTGGCTCGCACGCTTGGAATCCTGCAGGGGGCGGAGTAGAAATTACCCAAACGCCGCTCTGGAAAGCAGTGGCACGGGCCGAGCAGCGCGGTCCACTGGTCCTCCAGTGGCGGAACGTTGCTTGTTCCGGACGGTCGGCAGTGGATGGGGACCTTTCGCCTGGTCCTAAGTGAGCGGGCAGAGGCACAGGGAGGGAGGACACGGTGTCTCTCGGGTCGGGGGACCGGGTGCTGCTGAGCAACCTCCAAAGCACAGGACAGATCCCAGAAAGGGAATCGTCCAGTTTACAGAACCAGGGACGCTGAGACTCAGAAACTCGAAAACGCCAGTGGGTCCAATGTGTCGGAACCTCGGAAGGCGGAAACTGACATTTCTGGGTCTCACCTCTGTGACGCGACTTGGGCAAGCTGAAGCAACTTGATGGGAATTCATGTTACTCCCTGACCTCTCCAGCTTTGGAGCTGCCAGCTTGTGGAGCTGGGCATCTGTGATCATCACTTTAACTTGCGTTTTCCTGATGATGAGCACGTGCGCGCTCGCCGTCTGTGTGCCTTCTCTGGTGACCTGTGATGATGTAAAGCCCAGATTTTAATCAGGTTGTTGATGTCTCTGACGTCTCCACACACCTTGAGCAATGGTTCTGACGTAGATGTGCCTTTTGCAGATATTTTCTCTGGCTCACACATTGTCTTTGCCTTCTCTTGATATTACAGAGCTTCTATCCTCTGCCACTGCATCTTGTTTTTAACTTAGAATTTCCGCCTCTGCTATTGGCCATCTGTGCTTTCCTGCCGCCTACATTACCCGTTAGACCTTGGCATCTAAATCTTAGCTGTTTGCAAGTCCTGATCAGATGACTCCAACCTCCTTGCCACCGTTGAGTCCAGTTCTGATGCTTTAAACTATAGTATTTGCACTGTAGTGTGTCCTGCTTTTTCTCCATAGCTGCACATACAGGTGGAATTGCTGTAACCACCTCAGTACAAACGCGGTAAGGTGTGGAGCGGGGTAAAGAAGCACGTTTTACATATTGGATATTTTATTTTGTGAGCAGCACAGGCTCACTCAGAGGCTGGGGTTTCCTCTGGACTGTAGACTGGCTCCCCACTCCAATCTGCCAGTCTTTTTTTGTTTGCTCTGAAACAGGTCTGGCTACCTAGTCCAGACTACCCTTGAACTCACTGTGTAGCACAGGCTGACCTTGAATTCACAGGCTCCTCCTGGCTCAGCCCCAACCCCCCTCCCCCCCAGTGCTGGGATTATAGGCGTGGAGCACCAAACTTTGTCTTATTATCAATTTTACCATTACGTTGTAATACTATTTTGTTTTTCTTCCCCATATAGGAGGCCAATGCTATGTCTTTCTTAAATCTACAGATTGTACTATACATTTTGTTGGGAGCCACAGAAGCTGGACACTGATCTAGGGCATGAACCAGAGGTGACCCTACCAGGAAACAAAGGTGCCCAGGTCAGCCACCTGAAGAAGTTGCTACAGCCCAGAAAAACACCAAGCCCCTGGACAGTCCAAGCAATGAGTTGCTGGGCAGAGGGGCTGAAACTGACATCATTCTTCCTGGTGTATAAATAAACACACTGCATTGGCTGAGCAGCTCCTGTCCTCCCATCAGGAGGAAGAGGACTCCACCTGACCCCAGCTTTGTTTCTTCTTTATTTTTCTCATCCTCTTCCAGTCCTTAATCCCAAGAATCTCAGAAGCCTTTCGGGAATCCTGCCTTTGATTTTGTGAATAGTTGACCTCATCTGGTATTCTTTTAGCAAATGTAATCATTGTACACTAGCAAATAGAGCTTTGTTATATTTGTATTATACCAAAATACCTGTAATAAGGCCTACTGTTCTATATGCGTGTTTCTTTTTCTCTGGGTGACCTAATTGATATGTTAATCAATGCTCTCCTCTGCAAAGAATTGTAAAACCTAACCAAATTGATATGTTGACCATTGTTGCCCTCTACAAATAACAGATGTCGTGCCAGCACAAGCTGACAAAGAATTGTTAATTACTGCTAGACTACTCTATCCTCTGCTAAGGAAAACAAAGTTATTCCTCATTAGCAATTTGGCCCGTACCCCCTTACTTTGTAAACTGTGATACGTACTTAAAGGCGGCAAGTATAGAGAAACAATACACAGCTTTTGCAATCCCCAACTGCACTGTGTCGCTGGGCCCAAGATAAGATAAATGAGCACTGTTTTTTAAAATATGTTTTTGCCTCATTTTTTTGAACTCAAGTTTGGGGGCTCGTTTGTGGATTACAAGATAACCTCAGTGAATAACTAGTGAATCAGTTGTTGAATGGGACATTTGTGGACACACAAAAACTTAGTAGAGATGTATAATGCAGGTAAAACTCCCAGTTGGCACTTTGACACACTTGCACACACCTTGCTGGTCTTCTGGGAAGTGAGTGACACAAACACTGCTTCCTGTATCTCTCTGCACAGCTGCTGGGATGCACAGCCAGCTGCTAAAGTACACATTTTTATCAGAACTTCATGGTAGGGGCATCCTTTACCCACCTGTAATGCCCCTAGGGTTTAAGGACACACTGGTGTATTTCAAAACAGTTGTCTGTCTCCTCACTGCTGAAGTAGACATTTTTCTTTCCTGTTTCCTGTGAGAACCTTGTTGAGCTACTAATGTCAAATTTTCAAAATTGTGGGGCCCAGGAAGTGCATCCTGGAGGTTTTTCCTTTCAGCCTTGTCCAGAGGAGCTGGTGGATTCCAGGCCTTCCTTGGTAGCAGAAAGGATTCTGCTCTGGTAAGCAGTGATTCTCTGCATTTGCTGATCGGTTTCCAGCTGTGGGGCTAGTGAGCTGATGGGCCTGAGAAGGGTTTTTCAGTTTGTTCAGCTTTTAAATTATTTTTAAAGACTAACTAGCTAGCTTCTTACATGCCACAGCAGGCAATTTATGCATTAAAATTTATAATTTTCTCAGCAATAACAGTTTCAGCTGTTAGCTAAAATGTTGGTATGTTATACTTTATTACTTTTAGCTCATGCGATGTTTTATTTCCTTTACAATTTGCCTTTGATCTGTGGATTATTTAGAAGTATGTTGTTGATTTCTCAGCACTTGGAGATAGTCTGGTTTGCGAGTTTGTTACTGACTGCCAGCTTAATTCCATCAGAATTGGGAAAGGCTTTGTTGTTTTACTTCCTTAAAGTTACAGAGAGATTCTGAATGCTCTGCTTTTGGTAAATTTTCCAGAAGGACTTAAAGAGTGTATATTTGCAGGTGTTTAATTTTTGGGTCACCTACATATCCAGTAGTCCAAGTCTTTGGGTTAAGAGTGATTTCAACCAGGCTTGACAGCGCACCTATAATCTCAGCCTTTGGGAGGCTGAAGCAGGAGTATTGCATCAAAATTGAAGCCATGCTGGGTTATGTGGTGAGTTCAAAGTCAGCCTGAACTACAGAGTGAGACCTTGTCTCAAGAAAAATGTTCAAACCTTTTATAGCTTTATACCACTGTATTATTTATGCTTGATCTATGTGTTACTGAGGGAAGTATTTTAAAACTTATAGTCATAAACGTGGATTTCTCTGTATTTAGTTACATGCCTTTTTTTCTCCTTTTTGTTTCTTTGAGATAGAGAATATAGTCCAGGGTGGCCTTGAACTCACTACATAGCCCTACATCAATTCTCCTGCCTCAGCCTCCCGAGTGCTGGGAAGGTTCCATATTAAAAAAATCATTATACCCACAGGTGCTGGACCAAGGGACAGGGCGCAGGGCGTCTCTCCAGGCTCGGGGGTCTGTTGGACCTGAGAGGAAGGTGCAGCCTTGCAGGACCTGTAGCTCAAGCTTGGCTGTCAGATGATTCTGGTGGCTTCGGGCTGCAGAGGTTGCCAGAGTCCAGACATTTGTTGATATTAATTACCAAAGTGAAGCCTCCTGACAGGCAGCGCCTCTGGCGGGGAAGAGGAGGTAGAGGTGGGGAGAGGCGGGAGGAGTAGGGGGGGGGCAGTAAAGGAGGAGGCGGGGGAGGGGCGGGGAGAGGCGGGGGAGGGGCGGGGAGAGGCGGGGGGCGGGGTCTCAGGGTCTCAGGTGTGTGTGGTGCGTGCGGAGTCTGAGCTTTTGCAGCGCAGAACCTTGGCCCTGCCCTTCCCAGCCCAGACCTGCAAACCCAGAGGCTCGGACGGAGGGAGGCCTAAGGCCTGGGACCTGAACCTGTGCATGTCCCTGATCGTGACCGTTGACCTCTGAACCTGACCCTTACCCTGTCCCGGTGCCTAGCCGAGGAGTCCGGGACACCCGTCACGCACCTGCTCAGCTCCTTAGCGCCACGTCCTGTGCTGTGACTCTCGGGAATGGAAACTCGCTTCGCGGAAGGGGAAAAAAGTAAAACACATATCCACCCAGTGTTTCCGCCCGGTTTCGAACCGGGGACCTTTCGCGTGTTAGGCGAACGTGATAACCACTACACTACGGAAACTGCTGGACAGGCGTGCAGCTTTCTTGCCCAACACCCGCACCTCCGCCTCCTCCTCCACTTGGGGCGCCCAGTGACAGCCTAGCGGGTTCAGTAAACCTGCCGGTTCCTCTAGCGCTGTCATATGCGTTTCTCAGGAGCTACTTAGGACTTGAAAACATGGACAGAATTATGTGGAAAACCAACGTTAATATTCATGAGTCTGTAAACTAATTTTGTAACGTATTTGTCGACCTTAGCTATGGTTCCCATTATTTGATACCTTTGTAAATATGGGTTAATTTTCAGATTTACATTTGTTTTAACGTTTAGTTTTGCACAGCATATAACTATAATGATAATTTGTAGCCACCGGCTGCAGCTGTAGATGTTTCTGGGAGAAAGGATGGCGAGAGGATGAGAAAATAAAGAAAAGGGGAAGGCCGGGTCAGGTGCAGCCCCCTCCCCCGAGGGGAGGGAGGAACTGCTCCCCACTGCAGCCCCTATTTCTACACTCAGGAGGAAGGTGTCACTTTCAACCACTTGCCTAGCAGCTTGTCTGCCCGGCTGGCCTTCCTGGAGCTGGAACAGCTTGTTCACCTGGCTTGTGGGCTCTCTGTGTTTCCAGGGCTGGCCTTGCTTTAGCCTCATGCATGTGATCAATCACCAGCTTCAAGAACTCCTTGAAATAATTCAATCAAGAAGGATTCTTACAAAAATAGAGCCTTATACTCCCTATAACATGAGTAAATTAATAAATATGGTTAATCAACATTTTGAAAACATATCAGGAAAACAAAGGTAAAAATTATTTCTAATAACCTCTGAACATAAAAATTATTACAATAGAAGATAGACTGTGGAAAATAGGTTCAAAACATGCAAAATAATTCGATTTTAAGTATATATATATATTTAAATATATAATATTCGATTTTAAATATACATATATATATAAAAAACTAGGGATTAAACCCGGGTCTTTGTACTGAGCCACATCCCCAGTCCTTTAATTTGTTTATTTTGGGACGAGAGTTTTGCTAAGTCATGAATTACCCAGGATGGACTTTGAGATTCTCCTGCTTCAGCCTTGCAGTACTGGAATGACAGGCGCCTCCCAGGTTGTGGTGGTGCAAGCCTATAATCTAGCACTCAAGAAGCTGAGGCAGGAGGATTGCTGCGAATTCAAGGGCAGTCTGGACTATATAGTGAGACCTAAACAGTCAGTTTAGTTATAAAATATTATATATAATGTAATCTGATGCCTCCCCACCGATCACAGGTTAAAAAGCAAGTCTGGCTGGATATCCTCCCTGCAGTCTGAGTCTTGTGGTGTCTGCCTGGCCTCACCCGTCAGTGTCCCCCCAGCATGCAGGGGCAGCCTCTGCATTTCTGGACAGCCTGGCTCCCTGGTGTCCCTGTCCAGCTCGTGGAGGCCCATAGTGACTGGATGAGGGGTCCTGTATGGCTCCTTGTGTGGCTCAGGTCTCTCAATGGTTGCGTGTGACCCTGGTTCTCAGTCACAGAGGATGCAGTGGGGCGCAGGGTGCTGACTGAGCCCAGTGTGGGGCAAAAGTGAGACCCAGTCAGACCACAACCGCGGCTGCTCCTCTCCCACCTTCAGGCTCGGAGCTTGCTTGCTCCGCAGCCCTGTGATCGTCCCTCTTCTTCCTCCAGATTGCAGCCTGAGGGATCATAAAACTCACATGTGCTTTAGGATATTCTGCGAGTCCTGGCTGCCCTGTGCAGCGCTCCATACCAGGGTGTGGCTAGTGTTCCTGCTAGGTGTGGATTTCCTGCCTTCGCTCCTGGAGTCATGACCCTCGCCAGACCCTGCGTCTACCCTGATCAAAGTCTTCCACCAGTTTTCTTGCAATTACTGAGCTGGGAAGCCTGCAGTAGGTGGGAAGGGGAGAGGGCATTTGCCCACGGTCTGTGGCTGCTTTGGTCTCAGCTCTCGGGGAACTGGTCTGGGCTCCTACAGTACAGGACATGTGGGAGCACTGGGGACCAGCTGGACCTATGCCAAGCTGCCGGTGATTGATACTAACAAATGATCATAAGAATAATCTGAATGGAGAGTCTGGCCTAGGCCCGAGCGGCGGTGGGGAGACCCATGGCTGGCTTACCACAGGTTCACCCTTAGGCCAAAGGCCTGGCAACAGGTCTGTGCAATCCTGGTGCCTCCAGGCTAGAGAAACACTGCACTGAGGACTCTGACTCCCCCAGTCCTGCCGGCTGAGTAGTCTCGGTCAGCATTCAGGCCACGAGCAAACAGTGATCTGTTTCATGTGATTTTTTCCAGGACTGCTCTGTTCTTTGAACTCTCAGGCCTTGCCTGTGTCAGCTGTTTGCACCATCACTTCCTGAGCCTCAGCACACCTCCAATCATCCGTGCACCTTGCAAAGGCCAGGGACACCGTGCCTCGGGGTCCTGCTCCTTCTGTGACTTTGATCACCCCGGAGCCCTTTGTGACTAAGACACATCTCTTCTCTGTGTTTTATTCTGTCATCTTACCCTTGGGCAGGAGATCTGTGGCTCTAGGCCCAGGCCCTGATAATGGAGCAGGGACAGGAGGTGCCTCAGTGTTGGCTTCTGGGGGAGTCACACCGAAGGCAGGGACAGGGTCAAAGCCCAGAGTGTGTGACACATCATCCCATGCAGGATGGTGCTAGGCTCCCAGGCTTCCTAGAGAAAGTTGTCCAGGTGTCCTCTGGGACCAGTGCTATCCCTGCCACGGGTGGGGACAAGCCACTTCCTGCCTGGTGGCAGGTAGCATAGGCAGTGGGGAGCTGTGGAGAGCTATCCAAATAAAGCCTGCGGTGCCTGCCTGGCAAGTTAGGAACACACAGTGGACAGCAGCAGTGATTTTAAAAACACTGCTGTTTAGCTGTCTCTCTCCCTGTTACTGATTTAACTGTCTCCTGCCCACTGTGACCTGTTCTCCTCTGCAAAGGCATCCTGCCCTGGAACCAGCCCATTATGGACTGAAATCTTTGCAAGCTGTGAACAAAATAAACCTGTCTCCCCTTTAACTTTGGATATTAGGTATGTTATGTCAGCAATAAGAAAAGTAAAACAGAATTTGGTTTCAGGAGTCCTTGCTCTAACTATATCTGACCGTGTGGTTCAGGAGCCTTTGGGAATGGCTTGTGGGAAGAGTTTGGAACAGTTCAGAGATGCAAGCTGAAAAGGCAGCTCTGGAGCACCTTGGGCTGTTTTGCATCGGATATTCTGGTCAGAGCACAGAGGACCAGAAAACCAGTACAGACCAGGCTCAGGACGTTTCCGCTGGGGAGGACTGCACTGGGCACTGGACTCCAGACAGGTTGTGTCATGGCCTGGCAGAAAGTTTGTGTTTTGTTCATGTCCAGAGACTTTGCTCAAGACTGAGATGAAGGGCAGTGGACTAAGCTTTTTGAAGGAATTCCAAAGCAGTTGAATGTTGAGGTGTACTGGGGCAAAGACCCTGATCTCCTGTTTGGTGCTATGATGCAGTGTTGCAGAGAAAAACTGAGACAAGGCAAAAGTGAAACAGTGAACGGGGATGCTCAGTGCCTGATACGGCAAAGACCCTGCAGAGCCAGATCCATGGTATTTATTGGTCACACAGTGTACAGAACAAGGTGAGGCGGCCTCGTGTGTCTGCTGGGGATAAGACCCTGACACAGGCAGGGCTTGAAAAAGTGGGAGCAAAACATCCTTCTATCAAGGACACCCAGGAATAGGTCATGGTTAGTGACTAGCTCATTTTTCAAGCAAGATAAACTACGTTTCTGGAAAAGGAATTTGGGAAGAGTCGCTTGTCCTCACCTGCCACATTATCTCGCATCTGAGCCCACAGCTTTATGTGCCACATCTTTGGTCTCTCCTGGGGCCACTGGCAGGGCCAAAATGCTAATCCCTGCATCATTCATACTGCTCTTACGAGTCATGTAGGCTTCAGCCTGACTCACTACTTTAAACAAGTCAGTTGTGAGTTAATTACTCACAGCCCACACTGCTTATAGCCTGTTCTGGGAAAAATCAAGGGGTGGTCTCACAATGGGGCCTCCCACAGAGGTGGTGGTGTGGCTACTGTTGGGAGGTTGTAGCAAATCTTTGTTGAGAACCAAGAGCAAAGAATACAGCAAAATTATTTACAACATTGTGAGTGTGACCAGAAGGAATGCTCCTGTAAAGCTGTGGACTGTGAAGACAGAGAAGAGAAGATTTTGATTGCTGAGAAATAATAGGAGAATAGAAAAGATGGCCTGAGGGAATCACCAGAAGCAGCAGGATACCACCCTTGGCAGCCTCAAAACTGCAAAAGTGATGGACTTAATCTAAGAAAGCCACAGAGTACCATGTTTCAGAAGGGCGGCAGTGGCTGCATCAGGTTCCAGAACGGTGGCAGCCTAGATAATTTGTTCCTCAGAATTGGATTCAGAGTGCCCGGTGGTCCAGGCACTTGATTCCTACATCCAAGAGGGAGGGAAGCCTTGGCTATTGCTTCAGCTGGCAGTAGACTTTGGCATCATCCACGTGGTGCTTGGTTTAGGCATATGCAGAGTGCAAGAGTTATGGGGTTATAAAGGCTTCCACCCCAATTTCAAAAGACCTGGAAGTCCAGGCTGTACCCCTACAGGGCTGTGTGTGAAGCTGTGAGGGTAAGCCAAAGCGGCAGTGGAGCCCCCAAAGTTTGGAGAAAGTGGATCGTCTAGGGAAACCTGCAACATGGGAGCAGTGCAGGCCCAAGAGAGGAGCTGTGGGAGCTGTGATAACTGGAAGTGCTGTGGGGTGGAGCCCCCAAGCCTCTGGAGCTCAGTGTGCTGCAGATTGCTGCACATGGACCCACAGGACTTAACGTTTGCCCTGCTGAATTTTGCACTTCGTTGGTCTCATTCCTTTGTATCCCCCACTTGTACCCTTGGGAATGGTAATGTTTACCTTGTGCCATTGCATGTTGAAAATGTTTCCTTTGTTTTCTTTCCTACAGAGGCTCACAGCTAAAAGTCTGCCTTAAATCTCAGAGGAGACTTGGGATTTGGGCTTTAGCAATGCTGAAACTGCTAGGACTCTGACAACCCTTGGAGATGGGCTGAATGCCTTTTGTGTAAAGGAATGTGCGTGAGTCTTAGTGGGGGTGCTAGGGGTGGAATATGATGGTTTGTATCTCGATGTGCTCCCAAAGCCTCATGCAGTCATGGGGTGCAGGATTTTCAGAGTCAGCTGAATCTAGAGCTTGTTATGATCTGTGGTCCAGGGCTGGGATTAGGGTGTGAGTGCTACACCCGTGCTAGGGTGGGCAGGCTGCATACAGTACAATGGACTGAAGAGTCTTTGTCTACTCTTGCGGGTTTGCTTTTGTACTCTTCTGTCGACTTAAGCCATTTCTCCTCTGGGAAGTCCTTCTGCCACATCACCCTGCCTCTGAACCAGCGATTATGCACTGAAACCTTTACAAACTGAGCTAAGTAAACCTTCCCCCACTTAATTTTTTTTTCTGCAGTGAAGATGAACTAGGAGCAACACGCTGGCGCATAGGTCCCCAGTGTGTGTGTGTGTGTGTGTGTGTGTCTGCGTCGTCCCTGCAGCTATCCCTGCGTGGAGAGGGAGGTAGTGCTTCCTGGAGAAGCGTGGTTCCTGCCTGGCACGCAGCTGTGGCGGTGCCTTTAACTCTTAGTGTTACTGTCCGAGTTTTCAAGCCTCTCTAATCACTATCTGTCCTTGCCCCTGAGGTTTGCATTTGCCCGGTTCAGGCTCAGACGTTAAGGAACTCAGCACTGAGCATGCGCGGCAGCTGTTGGTCTCCAGTTCCCTTGAGAGGCAGGAAGAGAGCGCGGATAACGCGCTGGAGGCGGCAGGGAGGTGAGGAGGTCAGGCCGAGACAGGCTGGGTCAGATGCAGCCCAGGGAGGGAGTGTCCGGGGAGTCCTGCCAGGCCAGGGCCTCTGGCTTTTATTTACGTTACAGGAAGCGATCGTGTCAAGGAGCAAGGAGGCCTGCTTCGGGGCATTCTTTAGGTGAATCTGAGCAATTTATCAGGCAGGGGAAGGACAGAGGCTGAAGCAGAACCTTTCTGTTTCTGACCGTACCTTCTG
Organism: Cavia porcellus; assembly: GCF_034190915.1. Taxonomy (NCBI): domain Eukaryota; kingdom Metazoa; phylum Chordata; class Mammalia; order Rodentia; family Caviidae; genus Cavia; species Cavia porcellus. The sequence continues at coordinate 5,342,559 of NW_026947496.1, read as the reverse complement.
GTACCCATGCGCTGGAGCCCCCGCGGCTTTTCAATCTTCCATACCATCCACGGAGAGCAAGCCCTGCAAGCCCCTTCCTAACCACTCAATTTTCTGGCCAAGATTCCCACAAGTAACACCTGAGACCCCTAACCCTCAGCAGCCTGTATCAACACTGAATTTCTTCCCCCTGGGCCCAGCCCCTGATGCCTTCCTTGAGGAGGAGATTGCCTCTCCCTGTTAAGTGCAGAGGAGGCTTTTAGGCCTGGCGTGGCTGTTGTGGGGATGGCTGGCTCTGTTTAGCAAGCAGACTGAAAATCAGCTCACTGTTGGGGTCATTTACACATCACCTGTTTTCTTATCTCCAGAGATGGAAGCGTTTGGGTTGGGAGGGTGGATACAGAAAAGAAACAGGAGAACCAGGCACTCATCACGGTCAAAATGCCTTCCTGAGACACCCAGGGAGAAACAGGTCTTGTCCTCAGTCACCCTTGGTTGTCATCCATCGCCAGCTCTGACCCTTCCTTTCTTTGGGGCACAAGACTATGTACTGCAGGGCCTCGAGGCTCCTGAACCCAGGGACAGCCTGAGCCACCTTCACTGGAAATTACCCTGTTCAGATGCAGGGAACTCAGAGAAGTGTTTCCCAGGGACATTTTAGGCACGCTGACAACTTGTGGTATTGTAAACCCAAATTCGAGTTCACTCATCCAAGTATTGTAATCCTCCTTCTAGCTGTCCTTACAATCTAAAAAGTTTTATTTGTAATCCCACTGAGACGTTATTGGAATCCCAGCAAGTTAATTCCAATCTACCTGAAAGGGCTTTGGCCCAGACAGGACTCTGTAGCCAAGAAAGCCTCAGCCGGAAGCAGGAAGCCCCCATCTCCCCCGCCCCTAGGAAGTTACCTGCGACACCATCTTCCGGCTGCTGGAAATTTGCCTGTGGCGCCAAACCTAGGACCAATGGGCTACCTGTACATCCCTAATGCCCGCCTTAGGTTCCACCCCAAACCGAGGCTACTTACATACCCCCCCACGCCACGTGTCCTTCAGAGGCCAGCAGTGGGGGGTGCCAGTCATTTCTCTCCCTGTTCTCAGAATAAAGGCCGCTTTTTATTTTATACTTCTCATCTTTTGGAAATACTTTTCATCTTTTGGAAATAATCCTATCACTACCACCACCAATGCTTTCCCTGACGAGAGTAAAGATACAAAGGCATATTCCAAGGGAAGGGTAGCCAAGGGGTCCTGAGTCCAATCCCTATGAGAACATGTGGACAAAGGCCTTGGTCCTAGGCCTCTCCCAGCATTTATTATCTTGTGAAGAAGGGGGATGGCTCAGGAAATTATGTGAGTAACTTGAGTTGGCTGGCCAGGTGCAAGAATGCATCTCTGTAAATGCAGAGATAAAGATATGCAGAAGGATCAATTTACATAACCCAATTAAGGTAGCAGTGGAATTGTTTGGAGGGCTATCACTTTGGTTTCTGATATGCAAGCTCTTGTGCCCTAGGTAGTCATAGCCTCTTATCTTGAGGCTGTACCCAGCTGACAGTCCCAGAGCTGTTTGCTCTAACATCTCCCATGCTCATGTCCTGTACATATCTGTATTGTAGGAGAACACCATGTGAGGAAACAGGACTGTCTGTTGGCTATAGAGATTGCATATTAACACCTCAGCTAGCCTTATTTGCAATGTTCAGAGCCAATGGAAGAGACAAGGAAACATCCTAGCCAGCTTTTTACATATCATAAGGAGATGAGTCTCCAAATAATCAAAGTCACAGTAATTGTTTTGCATTCAAAGGAAGTCACTGGATTTGACCCATTGTCAACCAATGGGTCATTGTTGACCCAATGTCTCCAACATTGTCGCATCTTAAATCATTTTTCACAGCTCTGTTTTTCTTGGCTAATAATAGGACAATGAATGCTGCTCCTAAGTCAGCTTCAGTTTGGATGGTGAAAGGCTCGAGTCACCCTGGGAAGAAGGGTTCTCCTGTGTGTGCACAAACCCCAGCTTCTCGTGTGCACCCCATGTCAGAGAGAAGCACATGTGGGGCTGGTGCTTCTCCAGGGCTCCCTGAGGAGGGGTGAGCTGGCCGCCTGCCCCATACTGAGCCTTCAGGAGAATGCAGGTGGCACCTTCTGCCCTGCCCAAGACAGCAGTTGCAGCCGGGATTTGCAAACGTTGGTTGCTGGGCCTTGACCACACAAATACAGAGCCTTCCAGTAAATTAGAAAAGTATCTTTGTCTTCTCCTAAAATTAGAAACAGTGATTCACAGGAGAGCACAACATACAATGCACACTTCCATGTTGTAAACCATGGTTCTTCCTGGCTAGGACACAGCTTCACCGCCCTTGCTTGCTGCCTCCTGTACTGTGGCCTGGCCTCTCCCTGCCACCTCCCCAGCCACTGCCACCTGTCCTGGTCCCACCTGCCCTGAGGACCACTGCTGGGGTCTCCTGAGTGTGGCTCCTCCTTCACAGAGAAATTGAGAACCCATGTGAACACCACTCTGCACACAGCGCCCGCTCGGCCCCTTCCTGTCCTGTCTGCTGTCTTCCTCGCCAGCTGAGCATGGGCTGCCTCTTAGCTTGAGTTGCCCCCCTTTGTCGTCCTGGGGCACTCACCCGAGGGCCACTTCCCATGTCTCGTCTTAGTCTCACATGTTCCTCTGCTTCCTAGGAGGAAAAAACCTTTCCTCACCACCTCCAAGTGGAGGAAAGCACTGTGTCAGGTTAGGCCAGGTTTCCTGCATGTGCCTGTGTGTGTGTGTGTGTGTGTGTGTGTGTGTGTGTGTGTGTGAGTGTGTGTATGCGCATGTGCGTGCACAAGTGTGCTGATTTCCTTCCTTTTTTATTGTGGTACAATACCTACAACATAAAATTTACCAGCCTAGCTATTTTTAACTACAGAATTCAGTAGCATTTAATATATTCATATTTTTGTGCAACTCTGACCACAAACCATCTCTGGGAATTTTCAGTCATCCTACACTAACTCCATACCAATGACAAAATAACCATTACCCACAAGCTCTGTGCATTCATATACTCCGCACTTTAGTTCTTTCGGTATTAAAATAGGTCATGCCAGGCAAGAGGCGCATGCCTATAGTCCCAGCACTTTGGAGGCCGAGGCAGAACGATAACTGCAAGTTCAAGGCCAGCCTGCGCTACATAGTGAGGTCAAGGACAACCTGAACTGCATAGTGAGACCCCGCCTCAAAAAGACAAAAATTAAAACAAAATAAGTAACACTTTCACTTGGACAGTTGGACAGAGGCACCCTGTCTCATATATGGGCCACCAGTCCAGTGTATTTGTCCCTCATAGATGGGCCTGAGAAGCCTGTGTGTCAACAACCACGAAGCCAAGCAGCCAATCAGCCCTGCAGAGGGAAAGTGAGATGCCGGTTTGGAGGCAGCAGGTGTTGCCTGCATTGCCGTCGGGCTCTGGGTGGGATCAAAAAAGCACAGCTGCCCCCGCTGGAGGGATCGCTCTGCTGTGCTCGGAAGCTGCTGTTGCCACCAAAATCCGAGTCTTGGCACCTCCAGGCTTGTGCATCAAAGGACTAAAAACGAGTTGGCCAGACCCGAGTGCAGCAACTGGACACTGCAGGACCTCTGTCCAGCCCTGATGAGCTGCAGTAACCCTCACGGCCACGGATACACACTGGGGGTGACCTTCGAGGGTAGCACCTGGCCTTGGCCAACACCATGATTGCTGCCCCTGAACTCGTCAAGGCCCAGCGTTTGTCACTAAAGCTGGCAGTTACAGGTAGGAGAACACGGCATCGGAGGGAGCCTGTGTGCCCTGCCACCCCAGGCAGGAAGCACAGTGGAAGCTTTGCTGAGCCTCAGGAGAGGCAGGAGGGAGGGATCCCCCAAGGGAAGGAGCAAGGACAGCTCTGTGTCTGCCATGACCCTCTGGACTTTCTGCACCTGGGCCAAGCACAAGGGATGCTGGGCCTGGATCACCTGACAGCCGCAGAGGGCTGGGCTACTGCAGGAGTTCTGAGGCTGCAACACACATGGTGGATGGGCAGGCGACGGCGAAGTGGGCAACGCTGACCAGGAGCCCACGGGGATGCTACCTGGACTTTCTGACATTCCCAACAGAGCCCCTTCCTATTCACCTTACTGGGCAGGCCCTACCCCCCACCTCACCCCCCACTCCCCACTCCCCACTCCACCCTACCGCCACCTACTTCCTGGGCTGGGGAGGTGCCGGCTGCCTGGTGTGCAGTGCATTCCCACCTGACCTGGAAGTGCTGACCCTGCGTGGGACAGGCCCACTGCCCCAGGGCCCAGTCACTGCCCGGATGGGGCAACAATGGCCCTGACAGTTGTTTTAGGTATTCCCATGTACATCACCGGCCATCGGGCGCAGGGGGAACTCGCCTGTGCTCTGGTCCGGATGCAGAGGCGCCCCAGTTCCTGACAGACGCCTTCTTGGGGACAGTGGAGGGCTGCCTGCTGCCCCAAGCACGTGGCGTCCTCCCGTGGCTTCGCTGTTGTCGCCCTGCAGCCCCAGTGCTCAGTCCCCGCCCTGAGGGTCGCTTGCTGCACTGTTTATTATTGGCCAGGCGTCCTGCTCCGTCTGCTTCTCTCAGTACCGACTCGCAGGCTGGATTCCCCGGAGCCACCCAGAAACATTCGAAGCCAATGGGGAGATCGTGCGTCTGCTTCCAAATAATGCTTTGTGCACCAGAATTCCACGGAGAAACCCAGCAGGAAAACAGGAGTCTTGCGGATATATTTATGAAAAGAAAAAATTACTAAATTTACTAAATTAGAGACAGGCTGGCCCTGAACTCTGTCGTGATCCCCTTGCCTCAGCCTCATGAGTGTTCAACCTCAGCCTTACGGGCTTGTGCCACCACACTCAGCTTTGTCTTTAAGTTCTGAGACCGTGTGAATGTTCTGCACTTTCAAAAATTAATATTAAACCAACAGAAACTAATACTGAAAGCGAACTAGAGCAAAGGAACTCAGTTCTGCCCCACACTCTGGCTCCCTGAAACAGAGGAGCATGATTTGTACCCAGAGCACAGTGCCGCAGTCTCTTGCCAGGCTGAGGCATGGAGAGGCTGGGGGAGAACTGCACATAAACGCTGCCTCTTTTCAGTGGATGCTTTTTGGAAATAGATGGGCAAAGCAGTTCTGAAACCATGGCAGTGATAGTCTAGGGCAAAGCAAGTGAGGAGCCGCTGCTGTGCTCCAGGCCTCGGCGTGGATAGGGGTTGCATAACACAGCGTGGGGATGCAGGCAGGAACTCCACACGGTAACGTAGGACTGGGCCTGAGCTGAGAGTCCCGCAGCCTGCAGTACCCGTGAACAGCATTGGGTACACATGCACATGCATTTCCTAGGGCTTTCCATCAAAAAGATCAAGGGGCAGGTGTCAGAGGTGCAACCATCACCTCGGGCTGCGTGGCGTTGGTGTTTGACTGCTGCTCCAGGGAAGGGGTGACTGTCTGGCAGGTAGCTGATGAGGAGCTAGGTAAAGTGGATGCCAGACTAGCAGGGAGCCACTGTTCCAAGACTGCTCAAGAAGCCCAGCAAGCTGGCCCACTGGACACCGCGTAGCTGAAAGCCAGTGTTACCAACAGCCATGGTGAATTCTAAGCCACTGGAAGAAGCCGCATTCCAGGGTCAGTGGCAGGTGTTTAAGTACGCGAAGAGGTGGGCAGGCTCCTGACCAAAGCAGAGCCTCGAGTGCAGCCTGGCTAACAGGAACAGGCCCAGGACCAGGCGCTCGGTGTCTGCCTCCCACCCTCACAGTGGTCTTTAAGCACAGCACCCCAGCCCCACATCCTTGTCTCCTGCCCATGGTGTGCCCCGTTTCCCTCAGCCCTACTTCCCACTCCAAATGTGTAGCCATCCCCCAGAGAAGCTCTCCTGGCTTCTCTGGCCTCTCAGCCCCATGGAGCCTCAGCACCCAGCCACTCTCCCATACCTCCACTGTCCAGAGCTCATGCAGTAAAGCCTTCCTCCTCCTCTGTGGACCCCTACATGGGATCTGTCCCGAGGCCTTGCTGAGCGAGTTAGTACCAAGGTCGGGAGCCAGCTGGAAACCCTTGCTGGGATCATGGCCTTGAACCTCTGTAATTTGACCCTGAACCCAGGACGGTTCAGTCCACCTTCTGTCCCAGCCCATTTGCTCTGGTTGTCCCCAAATCATCCTCAGAGGATGTACAGGATGCCTGTGTGTCCCCTGACAGAGGGGAACCTAGTTCTAAAGAGGCAATGGGATTCATCTTGGAGAAAAGTGTTCCAGATCTCTGCATTCCTGGCCTCCGCCTCTGTGCTCATTTGTACTCATCTGCTGTTCATGGCGGAGGACTCATCTCACTCCTGCTCAGTGCTTGGAAGGAGTCATGTGACATTTGTTGCATTTGTTGAGATCTTGAGACCTCACACACAAGAAGCAGGATTTACATGGACCCTGCTGACCCTACTCGCGCTCTGCCACTCCCAAGGGCCTACAAAGAAGAGCTCTTCTTCTAGGGGCCCTGACTCTTGCCTTCCAGCAGGAGCTTCCTCCTAGCAGCCCTGTCTGTGCTCTGCCCCTGCGAAGCCGGGTAAGGGCTCACGAGTCAGTGGGCCCAGTATAAGCAGATCCAGTCTCTGCCAAGCTGCCTCTGGCCAAAGCGCAGGGTCCGGGGTCTTGTGATCATTCCGTTGTGAATCAGCCTGTACTTCTTCAGGGATAGATTTCACCTCTGGGGTTGGAAAAGACTTCTATATACCAAATGTCCAGAACAAATAAAGCCATTTTATGATCTTTTGTTATTTTCTGGCTCTTGTCAAAACTGCCTGTTTCACCAAGGAGCACTCCAGAACTTAGTGCACCAGCGTCACACTGTAGATGTCTGGGATGGGAGCCCAGCTCCTGGGATTTCTCTGCTTCCTATTTGTGCTGGTGACAGCTTCATTTGTTCTTGCCAGGCAATGTAAATCACAAGATGAAAGATGTCCTCGTTTCCCTGGGCCTGAAAACAACAAATATCTTCTAGGAAAAATGCTCTGGAGCTCTAAGGTAGTTAAAAGAAGGGCAGAAGGAAGACCTTAGCACAGCCATATGTATGGAGAGAGGGAAACAGATAAACTCTAAGATGGGTAATGTATATGCAGAAAGCTAGTGTTTCATTTCAGTTAGGCAAAGGTTGAGAAAATCGTTTTAGATTAGTGCTTTAATAAAAAGCTATAATTTGGAAGAAACCATAGTCATTTGAAAACTTTCGCATAGCAAAAAGCAACAAAAGCTTGGTAAAATATGATTAGTGAGTGCCTACACAAGATAAAATATACTCCAGAGGTCAACAGTTTCATGGGAGAAAAACACTTGAGATATAAAAACTCAAGAGGCTGAGCCTGCTTTGAGGAAGGTGGTGCCTTGTTCTGTTGTAGCACTGCTGAATCAAAACAGTATCTCCAAAGTATGTACTCTTGTCTTAGTTACTTTTCTTTCATTGCTGAGACAAACTACTTGACACCCAAAATGAAAGAAGGAAAGGTTTATTTAGCTCATAGTTTGTGGGGCTTTCAGTCTGTAATCATCTAGCTCCGAGGGAGGGTGGCATGGCTCCATTCATGGTGGTGGAAGACAGTAAAAGCTACAAAAGCAAACAGGTAGGAGCCTACACAGAGAAGATTCTTTCTGTTCCTTTTGTTGTATGCAGGCCACTGCTTAGGGTGGGTGTAGCATTCACACCCATGATCCCAGCATTGCACCATGAATCAATCACAAATTGTAGAAGCCTACCTCAGGACTGCATGAGGCTTTGGGGGGACATCCAGACACAAACCATAACAACTGTCTTAGGATCTTTAAGAATTGTCACTTTTGCTTTCTCATATACTGTTTTCCAATAATCGTCTACAGCGTTTCTTCAAAAATTTAAGTCCAAAGAATATATTTGCCAGCAAATAGTAACATTTGAACATTCAGAAAAAGTCTGAAAGCTCAGTGAATTCTATCCATTGGGACCCAAAAATAATTTGACACCATTTAAAGACATATTTCAAGTGGATCAGGAGATAGGGTCCATCAACATGCTCTATATAAGAAATATAATTAACCTGAAAGAGGGTTTAAAAACATGTTTCAGAGGTTTTATTTGCCTGTTGAAAAGACATTTGTGGGACTGGGGGTTTAGCTCAGCATCATAAATGCCTGCTTGGCAAACATGAGGTTGTGAGTTCAATTGCTGGTACAAAAAAATTTATGAATACTTTTCTCTTTTAATGATATTTCTATGTTACTATCAGTGTATATTTGTACGCCAACATAGTAAATGTTTGTGCTTAAAGGTGGTGGTGGTTGGTTAGCCTAAGTGTAGAAATAATGAGACATTATGTTTTGGCCAATATTTGTATTTTAAGTGCTTTTTTGATGTTTTGAGTTGTTCTTAAATCTAATATACAATAGCATACAACTGACAAGAAATGAATAAATAATTTTGATAACTACTTGTACAGTCTAAGAAAAACAGTATTTGTTGGAAATATATCTCTAGTGAAAGAGGGTAGGTGTTCCTTCTCTGCTCCAGTTTGGCCCAAAAGTCTGCAGAAAAACTATGTATTACTATGTCTCCTTATCAGAGCCGGGCTTGGAGCCAGGGTTTTTGGGGTGCTAACTGAAGGCCAAGTCCCAACCCCGTTTGCAGGTGATAACTTCCTGTGACTGGCAAATGGCAAGGACTCTGTGAAGAAATAAAATATGCATGCGAGGTCCCACCGAGATTTGAACTCGGATCGCTGGATTCAGAGTCCAGAGTGCTGACCATTACACCATGGGGCCCCACAATGTAGCTATTGTTTCCAAATTCTTGCTGATCTGGTCTCCCATCCCTTCTTCCCATCCCTTCCCTTCTTCCGCAGGAATCTGATGGCTACCTGGACCCCACTGCCACCCCCTACATCCTTCGCACCTGGCAGAATTCGGCACCACACTGACTTCGGGGCGCCAAGACCCCTGCTCTGTGCGTCTCGCTTTCCCCAAGGGACTCAGGAGCCGGAGGCCTAGGGTCAGACCACAGCAACCAGAGACGGCGCCCTCCGTCGCCGCCGGAGAGTGAGCCCAAAGGCCTGCTCTCCCCATCTCTATCGGGCCTTTGGCTCCGGAAAACTGTCTCCCACATGGTGGCACCGGGGACTTTGGAGGACGCGCGTGAAATCACTTCAGTCACGCGTGTGTGGAGGGGGCTCTGGCGTTTACGGAACCTAAAATAAACGTGCAAGGACCTCGGGGCTGCGGGATCCAGCAGCCCTGGGTGCAATGCACGGACAGTGGTGGGAAGGGGACCCTTCTAGCCAATGGTGACCCTAAGGTCCCAGCCTTGCGCGCGCCTTTCAAGGTGCTCACTGAGACCCGCACGGCATACCCACGCGTGTGCACAGACGCGCACACACAGGCACGCGCGCGTCCTTCCCACGAACTCCTCGTGGCTTCGGGTTCCCCCGGAGTTGTGGAATTCCCCATCGGAAGACCCATAGGACGGTCCATAGGACGGCTGCGTCCCACGCCCCCTCCTTCGCGCCCGGGGACGCCCGCTGCAGACCTCAGCTGGGAAGATGGAGACGATCGAGCGATTCCAGGTGTCTGCGGGGAGGACAGTAAAGCCTCGGGCGAGGCTGGAGTGGTCCACGGGAGATTCAAGCGCCAGACCCCGGGCAGACGGAAGAAGGCGCCGCGACAGCTCCCACCCGGTCACGGGCGTGTGATTAGCGCCGCCCAGAGGTGGCTCCGTGCCGAGCTTCTGAAGCAACGGGAAGGCAGAGCCCGGGCCCAGAGAGCTGCAGGACCTCGGCCGCGGGGACCTCTCTGGGGAAAGCGCGGTGGTCCGATCCCACCCGTCCCTCCTCATCTGCGGGAACGCAGTGGCCTCCAGGGACCGAGTCATTGTCGAGGTCCACACCTCAGAGACCTCTGCTGCAGTCTTTAGAAAAAGGCTCGGGGTCAGTGAAGAAGAGTGAAATTCATCTGAAAAGAGGCAGAGGATTTGGAACCAGACACGGACCAGCTGTTCCTCGGCCGAGGCCGTGCGCGCGCTCGTGCCGTAGGTTTGCTCTCCGCGGTGCGCCAGGCACGGGGCACAGCAAGAGCCGGGCCTCCCCGGAATAGGTGTCTATTGGGGGAGCTTGGAGAACAAGCAATCCATCCGAGCGGGTGCGGGCAAGGAGTTTAGGTTGCGGGGAGCCCAGGTCAAGGGGCCCAGGCAGAAGATCCCACGGGCGGAGTCTGGAAATCAGGAAAGGAGGGAGTCGTGAGAAGAGGGACCGCCAGTCCGTGGAAAAGCTACGCTCCTTACGGCTGGTGACCAGAGCAGGAGTGCGGGGGGCCCATCCTCAGAGCCAGCGCTGCCCGAAAGGGCAAGGACGGACGTCCGAGCTGCAGCCATCGCAAGGGGTCGCTCCCAGCAAAGCCGCACACCTGTTCACTCACAGCACACACAATGCGAACCTTACCTCAAAAGAAGTTTTAAACAGAGGCACACATGCTTTCTAGGAATCAAGCAAAGGGAGGGGAAAATCAGGATTCTCCGCTCGCACTAAGCCAAGTGTGTGCAAAAGTACTTGTGAAGGTCCCACCGAGATTTGAACTCGGATCGCTGGATTCAAAGTCCAGAGTGCTAACCATTACACCATGGGGCCGGTGAGAAGCCCGGCGCGATGAGCTTTCCTTGTGATAAATGTTCATCCGAGGCTTTGCTCAGCAATCGCGAGCTTCCGGTTGTTTTCGGCAGATCTGTGCCGCCCCCTAGAGGGGGCTTGGAAGAGCGCGGGACTTTTGTCCGTCGCTCACCCTGTAGGTCCGAGGTGCCTGAGCCCGCGCTGGGTCCAGCCTCAGGGCCGGTGTAGCTCCCAGGGTGTTTTCCTGCGCGGCTTCCCAGCTCCCCTCCAATCCCCGGCCTCCGCGAGACACTGAGGCCCCGAGGGTCCTTCGAGGCCCGGGGTGCATCCCGCGCCCACCCTGCTGGGCTCCAAGCCGCTCCTGCCGCAGAAACAGGCTGAGGCCAGGGCATCCCCATGTGTTTGAGGCCAACTGTTGCAGTCAGCGGTTGTGAGAACAATTATAATTAGAATACAGATATTATATTATTTTATGATGGTCACCCAGAGTTAAAACAAGAAAGTGCAGGAAATCTATCCATAACACTAAAGACACAGAATATTCAGCCAAGGGCCTGGATCCCACAGCAATGTCCCACGTAAGTCCAGATGAATACCAAGAGCCCACGACAAAGCCTCCCACAAGTCCAACTGGAGGTCTAGCGCCCAGGAGAAGGACTCATGCCAGTCTGTTTTATAGATCTGCCCTTGGAAGTTAGAAAGTCTATGCTAGCAGGGTGAAGGAGGTGTGCTGGTAGGTTGAAGGTTCTATGCTGGAGAAGTCACACCCAAAACAAAAACCAGGGCTGTCCTGAAAAGCACCACAGCCATTCTCAGTGACAGAGGCGCTGAGCTCCTCCAAGGATAAGAACAGTCGAGCATATGCCAGAAAGCCAGCCTGAGGAGTTCATCCTGGAGATTAAGTGGTACATGTCTTCCCCTCCAGAGCCAGGAAGTGATGTGCGATGTAAGGACCAGAGCTTCTCCAGGCGAACCAAAGGCTCAAACTGCCACACTTAGAGAAACCCACAGCGCCTAACTTCCCCTTTTCCACATCTCTATGCTGGCTACTTTCCTCAGGTGGAACATCTACGCTCAGCATGGTGGTGATTTAATTCCTCTGGTGTTAAGTTGACCACCAGTGTTTAATCCATAACACCAACCTTGGCTATGATATTCATAAATCATGAAGTCAAATGTAAAATGAAATAAAGTAAAATTCCAATAATTAATGAGGATATGGAAACTCATCTGGTATGCTTCACATCTAGAAATAAATTCTAGGAGGTAGAAGAAAAATGGACTGTCTGAGATGAGCTATAATTCCTTTACAGAATTATGGAGTTATTTCTTAGAAATCAAGTTATCTTGTGTCCTTTGGTTTTTAGCTCACTAAATCAAATTCTGATCAGTAACTTCTCAGGCCAGGCACATTTTCCACCACAATATGGTGATGTCCAGTTTCACGGCTGCTTCTGGTAAAGTCTAGCATTCTGAAAACATTCCTAGGATGCAAACACCCTAATACCGCCACAATGGTCAGGTTTCCACCAGGAATCTGGGAGACACACTCAGGCCCTAGCAGTTCGCGTGCTGAGGCATCAGTACCTCCTGTTTATAAACGGAGGCTCAGGGCCACAGTGCTGAGGGAGAAAGCAAGGCAGGCAGCGCCTGGCCCGCCAGAATCCGCCCGCAGCCCTAGATTCCGGTGGGGGAGAGCGGGCCCCTTGGGGGTGCTTAGGGGGCAGGATGCGCCTAGATGGATTAATGCCACTCTGTTGGGGGGATAGAGTTGGTGCTGGGCTCTTCCTGCCTCTGTCCCTCCCCAAGGACACTGTGGAGACCAGGCCGCCCCAGACACACAGCCTGCTGGGCTCGGGCCTGCACTCAAAGCTCTGTTCCTAGGAGTCACCCAGCGCCAGTTCGTGGCAGCAGTGCCCACGGACTGTGACACTGCTCAGGGCCTTTCAGCTTTCAGTTCCACGGAGGGCTCAGCTCCAGCTGGTGGGCAGAGGGAATGGTCAGTTCTGGGAGGGAAACGTGGTGACATTTTTAAAAACTGAGAAGCCTTGTGTGATAGAAATTGAATCTAGCTACATATAAGAAGATAACAAAACAGCTACAAAACAGGCTGCACTTACTCTTTTTTCTAGTTTATGCAAATTATTATTATTGTTGTTGTTGTTGGCTTCAGGGATCAAACTCATGGCCTCATGCTTGCCAGGCAGGTGCTGTATCCCTGAACTGTTTCTTCAGCCCAAATTTTATTATTCATTAAAAATGAACCACCCGGGGCTAGGGATTTAGCTCAGCAGCATAAGCACCTGCCTTGCAAGCAGGCGGTTGTGAGTTCAATCCCCAGTACCGACAAAAAGGAAAAAAGACAAAAAAAAAAAAAAAAACAAAAAAAAAACACCTATAGTACTTTAAAGTTTAAAGAGGTGCGTACAATTATACATGTCAGACACTGTGGACTGAACTAATTTCCTCTCATTGTTCAATCAAAAACAGAGAAAAGCCATTACTATTTATACCTTAAACATCTGAGACTTTTGCCTCAGTATGGAGGTCTGAGTCTGACATGGTGACTCGAGGATTTCCCAAGGGGTCAATTTGAATGCACACGGGGGGTTCATAACTGTTCCCCCAGCTCATCTAGAAGCCGAGCTGCCATTGAGTCTCTTAATTGAGTTGGTGAACATTTTTCTTCTGAAGAATCAAATACAGCAGCAGCATAAGAGATCTACAAACCTAGGTTATATCTTCCACAAATGTCAAGGATTTATTTTACTCAGAAATTATGTAAGTGAAAGGATTTTGCCCCATTTGGGACACTGTAGCTGGTAAAAAGCCTTGGAGGCGAACCCAGGGGTTCTATCTTCCCCATCTTCCCCGCCCCTAGGAATTCACCTGTGGTGCCAAATGAATACTAATGGGCTACCTGCCAATCACTAATGCCCCTTAGGCACCAGCCCAAACCTAAGCTACATGTATGCCCCCACACCACGTGTTCAACGGAGAGAATGCCAGGCCACGGAGACAATGCCAGACCCCGGAGGGTCAGGGGTCTCTCCCCCCATTCTTAAAATAAAGGTCATTTATATTTCATACTTCTTATCTTTTCAGGCGCGCCAAAATTCTATCGTATGGTTCCCTGATCGGGAATCCAATTCTATCAATAAGGAGTTTCAAAAGATCTTTATCTCATTTTTTAAAACATTACTTAAAGGAAAGTTAAGCAATAACAGATGATGATATAATTTCTACATGTTGGTATAGGATATATTTTGAATAAAATCAAAGAGATTAGGCAATATAAAGAAACCAAACAATTATAAAGCATGGTTTTGAGGAAGTGTTTGTGATCTGGGGTCCTTTGAGATAATATTCTATGAAGGTCGGTCCCTCACCTGAGAACGCTCACAGATTCTCTGGGGAGCAACAGGAAGGATGCAGGATATATGTAAGCAGCGTCAAAAACAGATTTATTGGCTTTATACTTTTTTTTTAAAGAATGTCTCAAACTCTTTCTGTGTGAAAGTAGAATTGGAGAAACACACGTGTGTGAAAGGGTGTCCTCAGTGGCGCAGCCATTGCTGCCTCCTCCCGGTCCACACTGACAGGCTTGGGAGACGCAGGGCGGTGCTTTCTTTTTGCTCTTTTGGAGAAAGGGAAAGTCCCAGTTTTTATTGGGGGAAGCAAAGGTGCCTTGGTGATGTTCTTTGGGCTACGATGAGGAGATGGAGCGATGGGCATGTCTCAGGTGGGGCACAGCAGGAGTTTTATTTGGCTAAGAATCCCACATCTCTCTTATCTGTGCGTTTCTTAGATCGAGGCCTGGTGACTGGTCTGTTCCTTGTGCTTGTGAGATTCTGCGTGTACTTGCAGTGGGAAAGGAGAAATCAGCAGAACCTTCCCCAGAACTGCTGGACCCACAGATGCCACCTCAGACTTACTGCTGTTTTCCTCTCTGTTCAAGTCAGCATTTTCATTTTATTTTGTCTTTTCTAGATAGGGTTTCACTGCATAGTTCAGGCTGGCCTCAAGCTCACTTTGCATACTAGCCTAGTTTCAGACTTGCAGTGATCCTCCTGCCTCAACCTTCCAAGTGCAGGGATTACATGTGTATCCCTGTGTACACGTGAGGGCGCTTGGCTGGTGTTCATTTTTTTGCAGCAAAGGAGAGAGATGAATTGTGTCTTCCAGATTAAAATTGTGAATATCAGTGGAGCTGATAAATTTCTCCAATTTTTGAGAGCAGTTTTTTGATTTTCACTTCTGTTCCATTTATACTTTGATGTAGTCTTAGATTTTCTTCTGTTGGCTTTTCATTTGTCTTTTTTTCTTGTTTGTACATCTCTGGACTTTTTTTTTTCCAATTTAGGTTCTAAAAATTACTTCTTTCATTTCGGTAAACTGTCCTATAGAATCAGCTTTGGAGATACATTAAATTTGTCTTTGTTCCATCGGTGGGCAGACATTTTTTCTTCATTTTTTGGGATGTGCATGTTTACTATGGAATCTACATATCTGATTGCTTCCAGTTCAAAAGACTGCACTCCAAATGACTTCATCGTCACCTGAGGTGTCACACTGGCTTAGATTATTAAAATGTCTCTTTGTGTGGCAATAGACCTCGCTCCACCTGACTCCAAACCAGAGCATACTGTTTTGAGGACTGGGAAGACTTCATCGTCACCTGAGGTGTCACACTGGCTTAGATTATTAAAACATCTCTTTGTGTGGCAATAGACCTCGCTCCACCTGACTCCAAACCAGAGCATACTGTTTTGAGGACTGGGAAGTGTTTGTTCTTCTGTTTGGATGGTTCTCCTTGTACTGGAAGGTCAGTTTCTCAAAAAGGAGCTGGCGTGAGCAGTGTCTTCTGTTTGTTGTAAGTCCTTCTTTCAGTGCGTACACCTGACACGCGAGGTAGAAACACGCTTCTTAGCTGTAGAATGATATCTCAGGCTTCTCTCACTTTGGATTTCTTATTTTCCAAGCTCAAAACTAACATTCTGTTGTTGTCTTGGTAATTTTCTTTAGCAGTGTACAAATGTTGGTAATTACTTGGTTTCCCAGTCTCTGCCAAGTTTTTCTTTTCTTTCATTTGTTTCTTTATGTCTTCAGGACTATCTCGAAAGGATCTTTTCTGACATCTTTCCTTGGCCATCTTCTGCACTGGCCAGTAGCTGTGTGGCTGTCACCCTCTTCCTCACATCCTCAGCCTCTGCAAAGCTGTTACGCCTCAGCTGAACCCTGAGCTCCAGGCCACCTGTGCCCTCTTGCATGGCCCACTCCAACTGTGGCTTCATTCAATCTTCAGGAATATGATTTCTTTCTTTCTTTCTTTCTTTCCTTCTTTTTTTCCTCTCTTTTCTTTCTCTTTCTTCCTGAGTCAGGGTCTTGCTATGCAGTCCAGGCTGGCCTTGGGCTCACAATGATCCTCCTGTCTCAGCCTCACAAGTGCTGGGATTAGAGGAGTGCGCCTCCAGGCCTGGCCTAAGCGTACGCTTATTCTTTACAAGGCTCTGTGCACGTCTGAAAGGAGGAAACCTGCAACTAAAAGGTAACCAGATCCCTGTCGGTGGATGTGACCTGCTCCCCATTTTCTGAAGAAACAAAATCCTCTAGAGCTTTTTCTTCTGTTTCTTTGGGTACAATATCCACTGTGGCCTACTCTTTCTAATAAGGTTCACTAAAGAATTTCAGGACCTTAGGTGGCCTTAAAAATGAGATACTATAATACAAGATACAAGGTTCAGAGTGAGCCAAGTCAGGTGAGGGCAGGATCCTGCTCCCATGGTTAACCTTCAGATACAAAACTGCTCAGAATGTGATGTGGCCGGTTAAACTCTTTTTCACCTGCACATGGGGATTTGTGCATTTTAAATCTGTTGGTGTTGCTATCCCAAAATACACTAGGTGATCTATGAGTGACAAAGTTCT
Organism: Cavia porcellus; assembly: GCF_034190915.1. NCBI lineage: Eukaryota > Metazoa > Chordata > Mammalia > Rodentia > Caviidae > Cavia > Cavia porcellus. The sequence goes on along the minus strand of NW_026947496.1, from coordinate 5,326,004 downwards.
TGTCACTTTATAGAGGCTGGGTAGGCGCACAGGAGTCCGATCAGCCATGGCTCCGCCTCCGGAACGGCAACCGTCTTGTTCTGCTTCACTCTCCTTTGTTGAGGTCGCCACCATTCCTGACAGGAAACCTCCAAAGACTGCATAATCCCGCCGCACTGGGGCTCAGGTTATAGTACAGGAGACTGGGGACACAAGCATGAAGCGCCTAACAGCGTCTCTATCTTAAACGGGTTCCCCACCCCACCCACCCGGCTGCTCAAACTCCTGTAAACGCACAGCCCCCACCAAGAGCCCTACAGCCTGACCTCTCTTAGTGCAATCCTCTCCCGCGGTGGCAATGTTTTTCCGGCAGCCAACACTGGTATGATCCCTCCATTAATTCTGAAAGGAATGTACTTTCTCCCGCTTGCTCAGGGAGCAAAGAAAGCCCTATTATATTAGTTTAGCAACTGTCTTAGTTCCTTTTTACTCGTTGCTGAGACAAAATACCTGAAGCCTCAAGTTGGGAAAGGAAAGGTTTATTTCGTTCAGTTTTTGGAGGTTTCAGTCCACACTCAGTTGGCTCCAAGGCAGGCTGGCATAGCTGGACCGCAGTTCATGGCAGCTGCAAACAGCAAGGCAGAAACTGGGCAAAAGAGCTCAAGACACAACTTCGTGCCATTACGTTACATCCTGGCTCCACTCCTATGTGGGTGTAGCACTGACACCATCAATCCAAGCTAGACAATGAACCAATCACAAATGCACAATGCAAATGTATGAGGCCTGGGGGCCACCAACATAAACCATGACAGCAACGAACTCAAGTTACCTTGGGTTGAAATAATCACCCTCAGTTTAAATTGTGCCTATATTTCAGAATTTTACATGGTTAACTCTCGGTTCCTATCGTCCTGGTAACTGATATCCCACCCAACAAACAGGGTGGACCTGGGGTCCTGCTGTCCCTTGGCACCTCCGTGCCCTTCCAACTTTTGGTCTGAGGCACATTTGCTCCACTGAATGGGCTAGCCAGCCCCCAGCCCCCAGCCCCAGCCCCCAGCCCCCAGCCCCCAGCCCCCAGCCCCCAGCCCCCAGCCCCCAGCCCCAGCCCCAGCCCCACTATGTTAGGGAACATTTATCACAGGTTCCTGGCCTTTTAAAGGTACTAGAGAAAGTGCTAGTTCTCTTTCAAATATGTAAATGGCTCTGAAAAGAGCCTTTGGGAGTGGAGTGCAGGCAGCCCAGTGGCGGCGAGCGCGCTCACTTGGAGCTCGTGTACTTGGTGACCGCCTTGGTGCCCTCCGACACCGCGTGCTTGGCCAGCTCCCCGGGGAGCAGCAGACGCACGGCCGTCTGGATCTCCCGAGACGTGATGGTCGAGCGCTTGTTGTAGTGCGCCAGGCGCGAAGCCTCGCCCGCGATGCGCTCGAAGATGTCGTTCACGAACGAGTTCATGATGCCCATGGCCTTGGACGAGATGCCCGTGTCCGGGTGCACTTGTTTCAGCACCTTGTACACATACACCGAGTAGCTCTCCTTGCGGCTGCGCTTGCGCTTCTTGCCGTCCTTCTTCTGAGCCTTGGTCACCGCCTTCTTCGACCCCTTCTTCGGGGCTGGCGCAGATTTCGCGGGCTCGGGCATCCTGCAAACAGGGTGGAGAACAAAACAGGCTGGCTGGAGGCCGACCGGGCGCTGCCCTATATAGCCAGCGTTATGCAAATGAGGCTCACAGACGGTCTCTGGCGATTGGCGAGTTCTCTCTTGTGACGTCACCCTGAAGTCCCACCCAGCGGGGGAAATTACGCAGCCCTTACAGCCGCGTCCCATTGGTGTAAACGAAAATCAAAAGCGGCCAATCGCACGGCTTCCTTTTCGCGCCCAGAAGACGCTATAAAGGACGCTTTCTATACTGGCGAGTCTACTGACCTGTAGGTTCACTGTGTATCTCGTCACAATGTCTGGACGTGGCAAGCAGGGTGGCAAGGCTCGCGCTAAGGCTAAGACGCGGTCTTCCCGCGCTGGCCTGCAGTTCCCAGTGGGTCGCGTGCACCGCCTGCTCCGCAAGGGCAACTATGCCGAGCGCGTGGGCGCCGGCGCCCCTGTCTACCTGGCGGCCGTGCTGGAGTACCTGACGGCCGAGATTCTGGAGCTGGCGGGCAACGCGGCGCGCGACAACAAGAAGACGCGCATCATCCCGCGTCACCTGCAGCTGGCCATCCGCAACGACGAGGAGCTCAACAAGCTGCTGGGCAAGGTGACGATCGCTCAGGGCGGCGTGCTGCCCAACATCCAGGCCGTGCTGCTGCCCAAGAAGACCGAGAGCCACCACAAGGCCAAGGGCAAATAGAAGTTGATTAAGATGACTTGGCCTGTCCCGACCAAACAAAAGGCTCTTTTCAGAGCCGCCAATACTTCCTTTGGAAGAACTGAGCACTGGTACAAAACATCTTACTTATTTGTTCTGAATCACACAGCAGAGGATTATCAGCCTTCAGTAACTGTATCACCCCGCTTCCTTGTACTTCGCTTTAGCATAACAGCAGATGAAAGCTCAGTGTAGTGTTTCTCCTTGGGCTTTGCTCTAAGATTTTGCCACTCTAGTTACCACAGAATCTCATGCTTCCAGCAGTGGGTCAGTTTTAAGTCTAGATGTAGCATTGGTTTTCCCAGTCTTAGCAAATGTAAGAACCTTAGGACACAGCTTCCAACCCAGATTTCCAAAGTGTCATAAGCTTTTTTGTTTTGGAAATTAGGTTTCTGAGCCCCAGTAACACCAGGATAAACAGGTTTACACTACTAAAGGATTTTATTCAGGTTGTAAATGTGGACATTAATTGGGTTGTCTTCCCAGTCACTTCTCATTGTTTACTGAAGTGTTTTCTAAGCCTTTTATCCCACCCACGCAAAGTTTGTGCAAAGTTAAGATAGCTATTCATTTGTGTCAGCATGATAAAATTCTTTTAAACTGCATTTGATCTGATATTTTTAGCCTGATTTATGCACTGCTGGGCTATTTACTAGCACAGGAATTAAATTTAGAATAGCAGGAAAGAGTAGTGGAAGTTTTATATTATCTGAAACCGAAAGCTAATTGGTACAAGGAGGATTTCCTTGGAACGAATTATTAGGCTTTAAATTCCTTATACAAGTAGGAATCTATTAATGTAAATCTAGGAATCTATTAATGTAAATTAAGTTCTAAAAGTGAAGGCAAGAGGTGAGGACGGGTTTTAACTGCTCTAATTCGGTAATCATTAACTACTGATCATTGGGAATTTGGTAGCCTGAATCATAGTGTTGTGCATATACAGAGCACGCAGGGTTTCTAAGACTTAGTGCCAAAAAAGTAAAATATTTAGCACTATTTTAGATTGATTACATACTGAATTAAAACCAAGCAAAATATTGAAATTAATTTGTCCTGGTTTTACTTTGTTCTGTTTTGGCTTCTAGAAAAAATTTATTTCACTTGTATTTATTTCCGTTGTAATTAGCTGGTATAAAGTACACTTACAGGGCAACAAAAAATATGCCCCAGACAACCAAAACGGTCAACAAAGTTAGGGGAAAAAAATATTTGAAATAGCTTTTGCTTTCCTTGACCAATCCGATTACAGTTGGGTGAGCGTTGGCTGGTTTTCGTCCAATCGCCTTTAGGCTCCGACTATAAATTAGCGGCCAGTCCTGTTCCTCAGATTGTGGTGGTTCCGGCCCTGCAAGAATGGCTCGTACGAAGCAGACCGCTCGCAAGTCCACCGGCGGCAAGGCCCCGCGCAAGCAACTGGCCACTAAGGCCGCTCGCAAGAGCGCGCCGGCGACCGGCGGCGTGAAGAAGCCGCACCGCTACCGGCCCGGCACTGTGGCGCTGCGCGAGATCCGGCGCTACCAGAAGTCCACCGAGCTGCTCATCCGCAAGCTGCCGTTCCAGCGGCTGGTGCGCGAGATCGCGCAAGACTTTAAGACCGACCTGCGCTTCCAGAGCTCGGCGGTGATGGCGCTGCAGGAGGCGTCTGAAGCCTACTTGGTGGGGCTTTTCGAGGACACCAATCTGTGCGCCATTCACGCCAAGCGCGTCACCATCATGCCCAAGGACATCCAGCTGGCGCGCCGCATCCGCGGGGAACGAGCCTGAACCCCGTGCCACCCTCCCCGTCCCCAAAGGCTCTTTTCAGAGCCACCCATATGCGCTCTGGGAAGGGCTGTAATTCCTGGTTGCCTCCTTTCACTTGCTGGGTACGTGTGTGTAACAGTTACTTGCGGGAAGGGGGATTTTTGTAGGTTAAATGCTTTCACAATATTTGCTTTCTGGCAAAATCACTGGTGGCTGTACTTGCGTGTTAGCTCTGGTAGAATGACCTCACTGCTGTTCCTACCATGGTATCTATTGTCTACTGCAGCACAAATCTTTAAAAGATTGCTGTGTTAAGGCTTGATGCCATTTTTTCCTACGGTTCCGTGCCTTGTAAATGGGCAGTAGTTACTTGTGTCTGCTAAAATCGCTAGTGACGGCATGGTTTGTAAGTCATTTGCAGGAGAGACAGCTGAGGCAGGTTTCCCGGTAAATTCCCTGTAAAATCTGTATTTCGGATACTTCTGTCGTAGCCATCCTGTTTTGCTTAATGAGGTGGTGCACGCCTGTAATCCCAGCATTTGGGAGACAGGCTGGAATCCTGTGAATTCCAGACCAGTTTGGGCTCCAACGGGAGTTCCAGTTCAGTCTGAACTACACAGGGAAGACCCTGTCTCAAAAATAAAAGGTAACTAACAGCCTGACAAACCTGGCTTTTGTGTAAATACTCTCATCAAGGGTTTGTCAGGCTGTTAGTTGGAACTCCTATAATCCCCACGACTTCACCAGTGTATGTCACATTGTATCACTTGGTTAATGTGGTGTGTCCCTTTAAAATTCAGGTTTAGGAAAGAATATTTCTGCACACCTAGCAAGTTAGCACTCTTTTTTAAATAAATGAGTGCACACATGGGTGCACAGCAATTGTGGAAAACCCCAAATGAAAGTGAAAACTAACCCAAGTGTAGGCATCAGCTTCCTGTGTGGCCCACACCTGGCTTTACTCCACCCATTCTTGTATTCCAAATTGTGTCTGTAAGTTTTTCCTGCCATCTTCCTTTCTCATCTGAGCATTCTTCACACCTTTCCCTGACATATTCTATCTGCCTATCATTGTCTCTTTACAGTGAAATCAGACACAAATCGTCCTTAAATTGTCAGCTTGTGATAATACGGAAGTAGAAACGTCACAATTTTTGTAGTTTTAAAAAGCAGTCTGCTGTTTCACTTGGTGGTTTATGCATGTTATCAGAATTGGCCACAAGTGTTCATATTTTTCTGAAATCAGATAACTTGAAAATATTGCAGTCTGCTCATGCTGCTGTGAGTGAGCCTATAAGAAAGGATACCCATGATTTGGACAGATGGGACCTTCATAATGTTCACATATGGTATTTATGATGATTTCAATATATTATGAAACATTCAGTTTCATAATATAGTTCTAATACTTTCTGTTGGGATCACATTAAACTATAAAAATATGACTGTCCTCTCTCCAGAATTAGTCTGCCTCAGGAAAGGAAAGAATGCGATTCTGCAGAGAAGCAATGCCCAGAAAACTACAGGGAAAGGGGATTCCTGGTGATCCAAGCTTGGGGCAACTGCTAAACACATTAGTATTCTTGAGGGTGTCACCTGTGTATTTCCTTGTTGCATACTGAGACACTAACACTGGAAGGCTACATGGAGATTTTTAAAGTTTAAAAACTCATCAGTACTCTTGCAGGACTAAAAGACTCCCTTTTCTGGAAATAAGCAGCCAAAACTATCTTCCCAATTAACTTTTCCAGTTTAGATCACAAGTCATTATTTATTCCTGCACAGTTAGGTATAGCTAAACGTGCATTGATATTCTCTCTGAGTATACTTCCTGTGCTGAGCTGCAACAGTCTTGTAATTTTCTAGCTGTATTTTCTGAAGTTTGAGTATGTTTCCATCTTACGAGAACAGAGCTCTTCACTGTAGCGTGTAACAGCACAGAAAAAGGAATACTCCAAGATGCCAGATCAGACTTTTGCTAATAGTGATGCATTTACTAACATTTATTTACTAAATGAGAGTAGAATTGCTGATGATCAATCAGTCTGTGATAGATATTTTGACTTTCTTGCATGTAAGAAATCTAGAAGGTAGATGAATATGTATGTCTTAAACTCAGATTTATATTGTCTGAGATAAACATAAAGAGCTGAGTCATTAGTGTTTAAGAAGTATTTAAGCTAAAGGCCTACAAATCCTCTGTGTCGTGTCTCTAGCAACCTTTGGATTACTGCCAATATTGAATTTCTTGTAACTTGCCTGGCTCCTAGTAGAGACCTGAGCCTGGTGTGTGTTTTCTGCTGGATACCTGTACTGTTCTCTAATTTATTCTAATCCTCAAATCAGCTTTATCCTCCTCAGATTTTACTCCTCCCCGCTACACCCCCCCTAATTCCCTATGCTGATTTATTTTGTCATTGTTGTTACATTATGCTTTTGTGTGCTTTTACCCAATACATTGTTTCTTTGTGATAGGCACTGTTTTATTTATGTTGTATTTTTAATGTATGGTATCTCAATGTGAAATAAATCACTCTTTGAAATGAGTTAGAATTTAATAAAAGAGGGAAAAGATGTAAGTCCTTGCCCCTGAATTTCCTGAGGTGGCAAGACAGTAAATGGCATATATATTCCAGTCCTCTTCAAGTGCCAAAACCACAGACTTAACTTGCTGCATGTTTCATAGGTTTCCTCAGAGGAGTCCATCTAATAGTGCTCTTGGAATGACAGCAGAGCTCACTTCTATCGTTATTCAAAAATCAAGTTTGACTACTATACTTTGCTCTCTACCTACCATGCTGTGCTCAAGAAATACTTGATTCATATCAAGACCTGTTAAGATAGGCCTATTGAGCCTAGGCCCAATAATGTTTTACAGCATAGAACTACAAAATATCAGAACATGGCATGTAACTCTAAGATAAAAATTTTGTAAAGTATCATCTCATTGGTGCACCAACACACACAGGTGACGGGCTCTCGAGTTCTAAGGACTCTTCACTGGCAGGGAAGGATCCCCAACTCCTTTAATTATGAAAACCAAAAAGAAAAAAAAAAAACCCACTAAAGTTAATGTACTAGTAAATACCTACATTTTAATTTGCACAAACATTCTGAGTCCTTTTGAAGGGCTGAGGAAACGGCAAAGGACTATAAGTTAGCGTTAAAACTGTTACCTGGCACCTTTACCCTGCTTGTTCAGCTGTTACTATCAAGTACTAGCTTCAAGTAGTTATGAAAATCAAATTTGTAATACTAGGTACCTCATACTCTTGAAATGCATGATAGGTACTCTACTTACATTCCTAAGCACCTCTGAACGTCAGATTAAGCACAAATGTGCATCTAACTTTCACAGCAAAACTTTTTGCTCGTTTTAATTTCCAGTGTTAATCTCTATTGCACCTACAATGTTATGCTCATCCTGGAACCATAACCGACTCTGCACGGGGAGGAGCTCTAATGCTGTCAGTGTGATCAGAGTTAAACCACTTTAACCATGACAAAGGCCCATGAAATCAGCCAAAGTTCCACACACTGTAAGACCTAGTGTTACCTTCTTTTACGACTAGGTAAGTGGCTCTGAAAAGAGCCTTTGTTTTTCTCGAGACAATTGTAAAAGTTCACTTGGCCTTGTGGTGGCTCTCGGTCTTCTTGGGCAGCAGCACGGCCTGGATGTTGGGCAGCACGCCGCCCTGAGCGATCGTCACCTTGCCCAGCAGCTTGTTGAGCTCCTCGTCGTTGCGGATGGCCAGCTGCAGGTGACGCGGGATGATGCGCGTCTTCTTGTTGTCGCGCGCCGCGTTGCCCGCCAGCTCCAGAATCTCGGCCGTCAGGTACTCCAGCACGGCCGCCAGGTAGACAGGGGCGCCGGCGCCCACGCGCTCGGCATAGTTGCCCTTGCGGAGCAGGCGGTGCACGCGACCCACTGGGAACTGCAGGCCAGCGCGGGAAGACCGCGTCTTAGCCTTAGCGCGAGCCTTGCCACCCTGCTTGCCACGTCCAGACATTGTGACGAGATACACAGTGAACCTACAGGTCAGTAGACTCGCCAGTACAGAAAGCGTCCTTTATAGCGTCTTCTGGGCGCGAAAAGGAAGCCGTGCGATTGGCCGCTTTTGATTTTCGTTTACACCAATGGGACGCGGCTGTAAGGGCTGCGTAACTTCCCCCCGCTGGGCGGGACTTCAGGGTGATGTCACAAGAGAGAACTCGCCAATCGCCAGAGACCGTCTGTGAGCCTCATTTACATAACATGGGCTACATAAAGCCGCGCCCGGCCGGCTTCCATTCAGTCTGTTCGGTTCTCAACCCTGTTTGCAGGATGCCAGAGCCCGCGAAATCTGCGCCAGCCCCGAAGAAGGGGTCAAAGAAGGCGGTGACCAAGGCTCAGAAGAAGGACGGCAAGAAGCGCAAGCGCAGCCGCAAGGAGAGCTACTCTGTGTACGTGTACAAGGTTCTGAAGCAAGTGCACCCGGATACGGGCATCTCGTCCAAGGCCATGGGCATCATGAACTCGTTTGTGAACGACATCTTCGAGCGCATCGCGGGCGAGGCTTCGCGCCTGGCGCACTACAACAAGCGCTCGACCATCACGTCTCGGGAGATCCAGACGGCCGTGCGTCTGCTGCTGCCCGGGGAGCTGGCCAAGCACGCGGTGTCGGAGGGCACCAAGGCGGTCACCAAGTACACGAGCTCCAAGTGAGCGTGCCTGCGCTGCTGCACTGCTGGTACCCCACCCCCAAAGGCTCTTTTCAGAGCCACTCACGTTTTCTAAAAAGGAGCATTCACTGTTTTCGCTGCCTTTTCAAGTTTGTTGGGTCTTACATATCTGTGTTAAGTAGGTAAGCTTTTAAAAACTAAAGGTATATAGTTCTTCGGTGCTGGTCGGTCCAGGTATGTGTGAAGTTTGGAATGGGGTAGCCTGTTGCTCTTTGAAGAGAATAGAATAGTGGTACCGGAACCCCGTCTAGGGTTGAGATAGTATGAAACTCAAAAAAACACCCATGAGGTTGTTTTCACTGCTGTGGTTTTCTTCCAAGGCACCGCTAGGGTGCGCATTCCTTAGCTGCGCTATAATCGTGGGTACAGTTAGACTTGAGTTCCTTTTTCTTTTCCTTTTTACTGGAGATCGAACTCACGGTCGCGCGCTTGCAAGGCAGGCGCTTAGGCCGCTGAGTTAAATCCCCAACCCGAAGACGCGAGCTCTTGAGCTGCAGCCCTTGTCCTGAGTGAGCGGGTTCCATGTTTTATCTCCCACCAAGGTTGCTTCACGCTGGGGCCCCGTGCGCTTAGACCTGCTAGGTACAAGTTGGACCCAACACAGTAGTCTGTCTCATCCGCTTTGTTTCCGTCTGAAGTAGCCTTGACTTTTATGCCCAGCTGATAGCTGCAGAAAAGGCAAAAAGCGCACAGCAGGGAGGACCAGACGCAAGACCACGCGCAGGAGCTGCGGGATCTCACAGGGCCGGCTCTACTCCAAACCCACCTTAGCAGGAGGTGCCCGAATCTCAGAGCAAGCAAGGCTGCAGTGCAAGGCTCACCTTTATCGTGGGCTCTCGGGCGACCAGAGCCTCTTCCCATGCCATCCAGTGGTACTAGCCAGTAAGCCCGGTACCACCATGGCCCAGGCTCCTGGAGGCACTCGGGACCAGCCTGGCTCTCCTGGTCTTGGCTCTTTGTGGAGCCCAGCCCAGCCAGTCACCATCTTCAGACATCACCAAAGCCCAGGGACTTTGATTGGAGACATTTGCACGGCTGGGGGATCCCAAAGATTCAGAGCCTTTCAAAAGCTATGCAGAAAGGCCCATTCCTTATACAAAAAGATTAGAAAATTCATTTTGCATTATTACAGAGGATGTTCCTGCTTTAATTTAGAGTGGAAAGTCACAGAAAGAATGGACAGAAAAAGAGTGGGCCACATGGTAAGCTGAGGACATTCCCGCCTGTTTATTCAGATTCCTTTCTCTACAAGCAGGTTCCTTTCCTCTGGGAATAGGGACAGCTGGTCTCACAGGAGGGCCCCATTACCTGCTTCAGGGGTGAAAAACAGGACACTGAGTCCCTCCCTTTCTAAATTACTCAGTTCAAAATATTCAATGTGCCAAATCTCGTATTTTAGTGTAGTGTATCAGTGCCAGTCCAGACATTATGCAGAGCTGTAGAAGTCTTTTATTTTTTTTTAAATTTATTTATTTATGAGATTGGGTTTCACTATTTAATTCAGGATGGCCTTGAACTTGCAGTCATCTGCCTGCCTGTCTCTTGGATGCTGGGATTACAGATGTGCACTACCAATCCCTCCAAGTGCCTCTTTCAAGGTATCCAGGTTCAAGAAATGATACACCAAAGCAAGTTTCTTTGGGTGCTAAGTACTTTAATAAGACCCCAGAAGCAGAGTCTCTCTGGCATTCTTGTCTCCAAAGCAGGTCACAGAAACTAGAACCCATCTTGCTCAAAGACAAACACAAAACTTGACAAATATTATTCCAAGCCTCCGCTCCCTTCTGTGTTTGAGCAGGGCCGAGGGAATTCTCCAGCCTGTCTCTGTGTTGGTAGATCCGAAGATCCTGGTTCTGGGCCTGCCTGCCCAGCCAGGGTGGAAGAAAAGCCCCACGGAGAGGCCGGGACACTAGATCGAAGCACCCGGTGGGTTTCCCTTCACTGTCACCCTCGGGTCATGCCCTTTGTGTCCAGTTGTTCTGACACAGCTGACATTTCATCAAACTCGAGCAAAACCTGGGCAGTTCTCCCTGAGTCATTTCTGAAGGCTCTGTGTCATGTAAAAGTCTCATCAAATAAATTTCTTGGTGTTTTCTTTTGATAATCTGGCTTCTATTAGAGGAGTACTGGCTATGACTCTTAAGGGGGGACCATGTCTTTTTATTCTACAATTTGAATCTTCTCCAATCATTAACTGCAAAGCAATTACATCAAAACCACATCAAAGCTGGAGATATAGCTCAGTGTTGGAAGGTCCCACACGCAAGGACTTTATTTCCATCCCTCGTATGGCACACACAACCCCACTCATGCTATCCATGATGGGAAATGTTGATGGCAGAGTGCTGGAATAGCGAATATAACAACCATTTTTAGGAAAATGTCCTGCTATTAATCAAGTACCTTAAATAGTCTACAGCTGTGGTAAAGCATTTTCCTTCTAAGGTATCCTCAGGAAGTAATTATGTAGTTTTTATTTGTAATAGAAAAACATTTGAGAAAACACTTTCTGGTTAAATATTAGATGTTTGCTAAAGTGTAACAGAAAATTCTTATGATGGAATATTAAGGAATCATTTAAATTTTTCCCTGAGGTAAATTTCCCAGATTTTTAGCTGCAAGCAAGATTCCGTTTGGCAAGGAAAACTGTTAGACTAGAATTTTAGTAATACTTAAGGTTAAAAATGGGACTTCAGCAGAGAAAATTGGAGGTACTTGGAGGTACTTAAAGATATGTCTGATTAATGAACTGCAAGTTAAAACTGCATTATGGATAAGTCATAGGGAATAAAAAGCAAAAATTAATACTTTTTTTTCCAAACAGTATCGACATGTAGTTCAGGCTGGTCTTGAACTCACTGTACAGCCCAGGTTGGCACTGAACTTGCAGAGATCCTCCTACCTTAGCCTCCTGAGTGCTAGGGTTACAGGAGTGCATTTACATTCATGCTCGTTTGCACACTAATAAGCTTAATTTCAGAAGTGTTAAAATACACCTGGACAAAAACAAACCTTAAAGGCCTCTAAATACATGTTTTCCATACTGATTTAATGCAGAACGTTACTAAAAACCACTATTAGATATTTGGTCCGTTAATAGCTTCCACAGTAGCTATATATATTTGAGATAGTTCGGACCCCAGCATAAAATACAAGGAAGCAAGAAATTGGGAGCAAAGTCTTTATTCCAGGCCTGGTGATGCAGCCCCCTTAAGATCGACCCAGAGACTGCCTAACAGACTAGGGGAGGGATATTTAAAGCTAAAAACCTGCAAAGCTGTAAAGCTGTTGACTTAGTTCTGATAACTTGTGGAACTCTTGGTACATTCTGTTACTCCCACCCTGCGGTTATTATCTCGGAATAGCACACCTGCAATAACATGTGGAAAGCGGGTAGGGGAGTTAATTTTCTTGGAACAGCATACTAGCAATAACATGCGGAAAGGGGGTAGGGGAGTTACAAGAAGCTGAAACTTAAGTTTTTACAAGAAATAGAAACTTAACCCTATCGAGACTGCGTATACAGAACAAAATGGAGGCGCACTGGTTAGAGTTAGGCCATAACATTCCCCTCTGATGTTGTGACTGAGGCCAATTCTTTGGCCAAATGCTAGGGATTTTGGGGAATGAGCTCATAGGCTTGCTGGCGGATCATCATCAGCTTTATGTTCTGCATTTGTTGTCTAATATATGCAGTTAGTTTATTGATTATACAAGGACATATTGCAATCAAGACTAGCAACCCTAGCAATAGTCCAAGCAAGGGCAGAAGATAAGGCAGAATTCCATTCCAGACACTCCAAAAGGGGTTTTCAAATAGCTCTCTTCTTCTTTTTACCAGGGCTTCCTGCAACCTCAAGATTTTATCTCAAACAATGCCAGACTTGTTTACATAAAAACAGCATCGTTCTTGCAATGCCGCACAGATCCCTCCTTGTTCTGCCATCAGGAGGTCTAGCCCTCTTCTATTTTGAAGAACTACTTCAGCTAATGAATCTATTTGATCTTGAATGTCCTGAACAGCACTAGATAATGCCTAGTCATCCTGTAACCCTAGCACTCAGGAGGCTAAGGTAGGAGGATCTCTGCAATTGACGACCTGGTTGGAAAGTTGAACAGAGACTCCCACTCCTGGTGCCTCCATACCCAGGGCTCCTGATATTCCCAGACCTACCAATAAAGGAATAAGTTGAACTTCCTTCTTTGAGTGGCCTGTAATGTAATCCAGGCTAGAAATGGGGACAGGCTCGTCCCCGGGTAAAACCTCTATTGTCAGGCAACAGGACAGCTATAACATATTCCTGACCAGTTAGTTGGGAGGAAAGTATGGGCCAGATTGCCTCCACAGATGAACACTTGTCCTTTGGCAGGACAAAGAGAGGTAATCTAGTTAATTAAAGGACTACAGTTAACAAAAGCAAGGAAACCCACGTTGATATCAGAAGTATCATTATGAAAACTTCCTTAGAGACATGGAGAATCTCTAAACCCTATTGGTTGTACTCTGAAGGGGAGACCAACACTATTTATGTGACCTGGTCGCTTTGGTGGCGCCAGGGTAGCATTGGAGGGGATCGCAAGAGGTATGGGAGAGTCTTGTGCTATGCATAGCCAACAATCTTTAGCTAAAGTTGGGTTGGAAGCATTTAAGGCCCTATAACTGGCTCCTAGAATGTCAGAAGTCTGAGCATCCAAATCAATTCCCCGTGATTCAGGCAGCATCAAGGGGTGGTAATGCACCTGGGGAAATATTTTTTCTATTTAAACCATTCTTTAACCACGAATTCTCTGGTCTTATCCTGTGCACCGCCTCCATCAGAGATATGTATTGGGGCCACCATGCTCCAGCACACGGGTTTACCAATCTTGCCGCTACATGAGGCTTGGCGGTATTTTGAATTTCCTATTACCGTCAGATTGACAAACCAATGGCCCCCATCACTCCCCATTTTTGTCCTCAAAAGTTCAGCAGTGAAGTAAGTTTTGCCGTCTTTGCCTGTATATTCCTGCACCGAGTCATAGCAGGAGGAGTGCATTTCTGAATAATAAGGACAATCTTCAGGGCATGGCCCAGGTTTTTCTTTGCATTCCTACATTTGAGTTACTACTACTGTAGCGGCAGGCCTAGCAACAAGAACTGCTATTTTGTTTCCATAATCTGTGTGACTGGTCTGTACAATTTGCCCTCCCCCACTACCACAGAAATGGCCTCCTCCACAATCACAAGGACTTCCATACAGCAATTTTAATAGCTCTACTCCGTTTGGGAGAGGTCTGAACCCTCTATGTGAGGTCAGTAACAATGCTATGAAAATCCCCAGTAGTGGTATAGAAGGGGCAAAGGCAAGCAAACTAAAGCAGTACATGCCTGATGCAAAGTATGTCTAGTCAACTTTAAGGGGTTACCAGTCTGCTGTACAGTCCATTGGTGTGGTCCTTGTAGTTCGCGGTTACTAGGGGCTTCACCTGTTGAGTATGGTGAACCCACGGAGTCTTTCCGACAACCTTGACTGCAGTGGGGGTACTGAGAACCACGGTGAACCCCAGCGGGGTTCAAGGGAATCCCAATGATGGGGCTGTATCAAGACTGAATGCTCACATCAGTAAAGATCTACGAGGTAAACAACAACAAAATATATATATATATATAGGTCCCAAGCATACAAACTATTTGTGCAAGTTGGAAAAAATGAATTGTTCCAAAACTCGGATGATCAAGGACACGCTGAGGAATGGCTATCATAGCAGATTCACGCCGAGTGACACGCGGAGGTCACCTGGCGTGGAGACGACCCCCAAGCGTTTGCCTAGCCAGCCCCACCCGGCCTCCCGCGTGGGCGGCGGCGTTGTAACCTCAGCTCCCCTCTTGTCTGCACCTCTGTACACCGCTGTTTTTTTTTCCCGCGTCCGAGGACAGCGGATTAAAGATTCACGACAACCGCTGCGGCGACCAAACTGCTCCACCCCAAAGCGCAGGTGCGGAACAGGCGGCCTGGCCCTCGGCGTCGCTTTTCCGCCCTTTCGCTCGCTCCCCGGCCGGGGCGGGTGTAGGGCTTCCCGCCTAGCGCCGCAGTCTTCATGCCGGTCCGCATGGGGCTGACAGGGGAGGGGCTCCCGCTGGGCTGCTGGCGCGGGCGGACCGGAAGCGGCGAGCCCGCCCTCCGCGAGGTGGCCACGCCCATGACCGCTTTTTGCCCGCAGCCCCTGTCCCCGCGTGGGGCCGCGTGGGAACCCTTGGGCCAGGCCGGGTTGAGGTTCGCGCCCGGCTGTTCCTGACGCTGAGTCCCCCAGATCGTAGTGGTCGGGGCAGCGCGGGGGTCGCCGGAGGACGAGACATGCCGCGGCGATCCGTAAGCCGGCGGCGCGACCTGCGCAGCCGATCCTTGGCTCAGGGCGCGGGGGCGCGAGAGGTTGAGAAGCGCGAGCGGAACTCGGGGGCGCCCTGTCCGGCGCCGTTGGGCCAGAACCTGTGTCTCCCACAACCGAAGGCAGAGGAGGCCTTGGGTGGTAAAGCTTCCGGGTGTCGCACTTCCGCTGCGCTGACTTCGCGGCCGCGCGCCCTCTTCTGTGCCGTACGGAGAGCTCAGCCCCGAGCCTGAGCGAGAAGCCACCCGGGCCCGCAGGTCTGAACCGCGGAGCAGGTTCCCGACCCCGAGGCCGGCTTGGAACCGTGACTGTCGGCACGCAGGGCCCTACTGGGCCCTGGCGACTACAAGGCACACACCGATCGTGCCCACCTAGTCGTCCCTTTCCCAGGTGTCCTGCGAGGCGGGGCGCGCCGCCTTCTGGTTTGCTTAATACTAAAACTCCTGTGGAGGAGAGGTTTTTGTTGATCCTGTCTTGTAAGGTCTTTACCTACTTGTGGTAACTATAGTTTTGATGCTTTTTGGGTTACAAAGGAAAAAAGCTTAGTATATTATAGGTAGTTTAAAGATTCCTCTTCACCGTGCATGGTGAAGCAGGCCAATAACAGCATTTTGGGAAACTGACGTACAAAGATTGCAAACGACCCCAGCTTGAGCAAATTAGTGACTTACAGAGACAATCTTAAAATATTTACTTAAACGCTGGGAGGACCCTGGGTCCTATCCCGACTACCCCAAAATACATAAGTATAAAAATTTATAGCTGACTTTTAAATTGTTACCACTACATGTGATAACCACACGCACGGGGAATTTGTGTATAATGTATCTTAATTCTTCTCTCCCATTCCCCTTGTGTCCCCTCAGTCCTTACCTTCTCTCTACAAAACTTGTTTCCAGTACTATATTTGCCTCAGAAATCTGATTCATGCTCATGTGCTGATATAATGAAATACCTGTCGTGAATGTAAACACTTTATATATGACCTTTTCAATTCAAAACCATATTTCAAAAAACTGGAACCATTAAAGTTATTTCTAGCTAAATTATTTTGAGGACTTCCCTAGTGACCACAGACCACACATATTTGTCTCCCCGTCATGTAGAGAAAACATGCTTAACATTCATAGTTAGCAGTATGCTGGGATTACAGGCGTGTGCCACCATGCATGGCTACCAGTTATATTTCTAAAGAACAGCCAGGAATGCTCACACCCATAATGCCAGCAGTGGGGAGACTGAAGCAGTAGGACTGGTGGAAACTGAAGGCCAGCCTGGGCTACACAGCAAGACCCTGTCTTAAAAAAGCAAAACAAAACAAAGCACTTATGTTCATGGTGAAGACCAGCATGAAAAAATGGCAAAACACTGGACTAGCACAGCTGGTTTTGCTTCTAGAAAGAAATATTGGTTGTTTGACCTCATCATAGCAAACACATTATGTGATGGATGAAGGCCGTGGAATCTTGTCAGTACCCTCTGTTGGTGGTGTGAGTCCTGAAGGAAGGATTCTGTTTTGTTGAATATAATAAGACTGATCATCTTCATAAGAGGTGGGTCCTGGTCTTTCATGGTTAACTGCATGTCCTTGTGCCAAGTACAAGACAGAAGCAGCAGAACCAGTTTAAGAAGGATGTTCAAGTCCAGCAGCCAGCAGACTTAGCCTTGGGACTGACTGAGGGTAATGGGCCTGGGCTTCGCTGAAAATCAAGACAAGGGTTGTTTATTAAAGGCGGAATTGAGCAATGCTACGGTGGCTAAAATTCCTTTACGGCCTTGTTAATATGCTTTTAGCTGCTGTTCTTTTCAGACTAACTTCTTGAATTTTTTTTATAGTAGCAATAGTTTTTTAATTTTAATATACTTTAGGAAACAGTATACAAAGCCGAGCTCTCTCACCAGCTCCGGATAACTGCGCAGAGCTCCAGGCACACGAAGCTAATGTTCTGTGACGGCTGAGAACAGCGCAGCATGCACGATAGCTATAGCACAGACACCCTTGGCAGGGAGACAGCCTAGGAGACGACAGGTAAACTGCATCGAAACACATAACAGCCACTTGGAAAGTGACTTCGTCATTCCTGATGAATTCATTTTCATTAAGTAGCCATGATTTCCTGTTCATATGATTTACACAAATTAATCATTTAGGAATTTCTTCTACTAAGTATAAATACTCAGCAAGAATGGCTCTGATAAAGAATCCCCAGGTAGTTCAGGTTCTAACGTGCATTGGTGGAAGGAAAAGAAAAACAGTTTTTTATTGTTTTAACGTGTTTACTGCAATTTGCATGTACCTGGCTGTTTCCTTGCCCCCCTCACTGCCGTGTTACTTGGTCCATTTCCTTGTAATTGAGCAATGCATTTCCAGCACCATCCTTAGCAGTACTTGAAGTCTATCCTTTCAGGGTGCAAGTGCATTTTCAATAATTTACACAAACAAGTGCGTTGTGCCCAGTCACTAATTTTAAACTACTGTGCACAGGAATGAAAAGGCTATAGAAAAATGCCATTGCAACAGTGCCTTAAGCACGGAGGAAAAGGCGGGTCTCAAGAAATGGGTAAAATTAGACCAGGGATTTAAGGGAGAAATGAAAGCATTTTTCTGCAAAGCACACGGAGAAACTGCTCTTGATTAGGAGCAAATGTGCGAGCAGTTATTTCATGATATTTTGTGCTCTGCTCAGATGGCTCAAAATTATATCCTCAGAGCAAAATCACCTGGGTCCACACGGAATTTTTGAAAGTGCAAGATTTCTCAATAATGATCCCTCCAAATTTTAATCGCTACTGGGGATCAAACTCACAACCACGCGCTTGCAAGGCAGGCGCTTATGCCACTAAGCTAAATCCCCAGTCTCTGAATTTTAATTTTTAATTTATTTTTGTATTTTTGAGACAGGGTCTTCCTATGCAATTCAGTTTGGCCTTGAATTCACTTTGTAGTCCAGGCTGACCTGGAACTCAGTGATCCTCCTGCCTCAGCCTCCCAAGTGCTGAGATTATAGGCATATGCCATGACATCCAGCCAGTTTTTAAAAAATTAATTTTGCAGACAGGTTTATATGTAAAAGGATAGGTACTGAGCCACTTTACTATTAATTAGTTTTAGGACTAAATTTTAGAAAAATATTTTGCTCACTGTTTTCTTAGCAGTACTTAAGAATGACTGTGAACCACACAGTGGTGCACGCCTGTAATCTCAGCAACCACAGTGACTTTGTAGACAGTGTGATGCACATACTGATTGGTCTTGCCCACCCCAGACACAAGGAAACAAATGCTTGGATGTTGAGTAAAATACTAAGCCTCGTGATGTTTTCTAGGCATGCAGTTATAAGCAGAACGAATTGCTTTTATTTAAAGCAAGCCTAACTTTTTCAGTTATGTGATTAATGTGTGTGCTTAAATATACAAAAGGATGGAGAACCAGGCGGTGGACAATGTTCTCGAGGAGCTGTTTGTGCATGATGAAACTACGCTCAATGTACACTGTAGGCCCCTCGTGACACGGGTCCCTCAAGCAGCCCCGCCCTGCTACTGTCCACCCTCAGCCCAGTGTCCTCTGCATGGCCGCTCCAGAGGTTTGTGCTGAGCAGTGACTGTGGCCTGCATGTCCGCTCCATCAGGATAGGCGTCTGCCCGGGTGCAGGGCCCTCGGTCCACCTCAGCTCTGGCCTGTGTCTGCACCTGTGGCAAAAGCGGGACAGCAGTGAGACTGACCCTGGGAACACCCATCCCTGCCTGCACCTCTCCCTGTAGGGAACTCCCCCTGCCTGCCTCTTGCAGCAGTTTAGACTCAGCACGGGCACCCTCGGCATTTTCACTCGGGCTTTCTGTACCAAGGGAGCCCTGGCCCGCAGGTGTGTGTGGAGCCGGCCCGAGCAACTCCCACAGCAGCAGCATGGAGGCACTGGGAGCTGGACAGTGCCTGTTCATATTGAGTGGAATGGAATTGTGAAAGAGGAGAAAGATAGTTATCAGCTTGGTGTAGTTTTTAAATATTAGACAGTTGAGTGAATATCAGTTCTAGTTCTGACACACAGGCAAACGCAGGAAGGCCCTGATGTAGAGATGATTTCGAGGCCTCAGGGCATTGAGTATAAAGAGAGGAGCAGTAAAATCAGCCTGTGCTAAGGGACAGATGATAGATACAGGGCCACCAGGCAGGTGGGACCCTAACCAGACTACTGGAGCCTCTTCGCTTTCCCTCCTGAAAGACCTTAAAAACCACTGCTGCTCAGTGCTCTGCCTGCCATGAGACCCCTCCTCTGCTTGGTTCCTCCGAGGCCCCCCTTTCCCAGCACATCAAGGGCAGAGCTTTTCTCCAACCCAGGATTAGCAAATAGCTTTCACTCATGCCGTGAGTGGAAACGCTAAGGTACCTCGTTCTGGGTGGATTCTTTACTGGGTGAGTGGAAGCCTTTCCTTCTTCCTTATAAACCCCACCACTGCCATTGCCGCCACCATTCAGCCTCCCCACCTGCATGTAGACAACCACCCAATTTTTGTAGTCAAATTACCCAGGGGTGTCCAAGTCCCTTGGGATCCAATGGATGCCCCACCCCCATCAGCCTCAGTCATCCCCTGAGGTAGATGCCACAACCTCCTCCAGGGCCACCTTACTGAGCTCACTGCACTCCATAAGTCCTGGGTTTCCTGCTCTCCATCACTCTTTCACACCAGAGCCACCCCTCCCCAGCCTACAACACACCGTCCTTTCTGGCTTCTCGAGGACCGTGCCTTTCAGCCCAGAGGCCAGGCCTGTCAGGCACTCTCCCGGCATGCTGCTAACCTGGCACCTGGCCTTAGGAGGACAGCCTGGCTAACAGAAAGGTTTTACTTAAAGATTTAAGCCCCCAGTTGCCACAGCCCGAGTGGACAGGAGGACCTTTTCTGGTCATTTTCAGCGCCCCAATGTCTCTCCAAGACCCTCCCCATTGGGCACATTGTTCTGTATCCTGCTGACCGCTTGCCTGATCATCAGGGAAGTCACAAGTGATCTCCCTGCTTCCCTCAGGCTCACTCAGATTCCACCGGACACCTGAATGCCCAGCCCTGCTTAACCTGCCACCTCATACACTGCTGCACGCCACTGGCCTGGGTCTTCGTTGGCCGCAGGAGACATCCAGCTGCTCCCTGGGGAGGTCTTGCCACTTTCCTTCCCTCTTGCCTTTTGTCTGGCGAGAGAGGACCCTGAACCCCTCTGTCTGTACTCTGCATATCTGGTCCCCAATCAGCTGTCTTTTGCCTCAGGTGGAATCACTTCTCACACTCATGATGGACCTAACTAGCCCCTCTGCGTCTGTGCTCTTATCTGATGAGCCTTCTTGCTCCTTTTGCCACGCCCCCTCCAGTTGCCCTCTTGCTTCCTCCTCCATGGAGAGGAAGCAAGAACTAACTCAACTCACTTCCTGTTAGCCCAGTCCAATCTCTCTCTGGCCAAAGAGCACTGCTCTGTACCTCTATGTCTCAGCCACTTTTGCGTCCATCTGTGTACTACCTGAGGTCTAGGTCCTGTGGAAGCAGGTCCCCACTCTCCATTGTCAATAGCCAAGGAATATGGGGCTCCTTGCCTCCTTGGAGACTTGCCTTGCAACAGTATGAAGAGGTGATTGACATCAAGGCTTGGCTTCTACAATCCTGTATCGCTAATCTCTATGAGAGCTCAGTAGATCCCACTGACGACCCCATAACCACAGACACTGGCTTCACTTTCCCAGTCCCCATCTACATTCAGCACAACCTGTCCTCGGGCCACCAGTGGGACACGTGCTGTGGGCACCCCACAGTGCAGTTACAGGGCAGTCCTGACCTCTACAGACTCTGCCAATTACACAACCCAAACCCCAACCCATTCTGACAGCCTGTGTGCTTGTCTGCCCCTCCCAGGGTGCTCACTCCTTCTCTACTGGATAAACACTCAGGATATTGTGAGGGTCACCACCTCTCATATGAGACTGTACACCCAAAGCATATGTGGGTCACCTAGCACTCCAGACTGTCTCCTGCTGCCAACCTGTAACCTGAGTGTCTCTGAATGCCTTCTAATAGATTCCCAAAGATCCCTCGGATGGGAAACCTGGACGATAGGCACCGACAACTCCCTATTGCCGGGGCCTTTCCACCCTCAGTAGCTGTTGCCCTGTTGGGTACTCAGGGGATCTGGACAATGAGAAAAGACCTGAACACCCTTTTTAATGTCCACAACCAATTTTGTTTGCCCAGCCAACGTGTTTTCTTCTGTGGACCCTCCACCAGCTTATGGCTTCCCACTGGTACCTGCAGTGGGAAGGCTAATCTGTCTCACACTCAAGACAGACATTGCCTTGGAAAATCAGTCTGCCTTTTCCCATTAGAGCCTGAGTCTGACCTGCAACTCGGCTCCTGGCTGTCATTCCTGACATTGCTGCCGTCACAGGGATGGGCACAGCAAGTTAACAACTGCCCTATTGCACTACCAGTCTCTATCCCATGACCTCTCCCAGCATCTTGAAAAAATAGCTAAGTCCATTGTTGTCCTGCAGACCCAGATAGCCTGGGAGCAGTTACTCTCCAAAATTGCAGAGTTCTGGTCTTCTCACAGCTAAAGAGAGCCGCTTAGGCCTTCCAAGAAGAGAGTGTTGCTTTTGCACCAACCAGTCAGGCATGGAGTGAGAAACAGCTTTTGGACAGACAGAAAAAGCTTCAGAATTAGACAGTGCTGTCCCATTGTTGGGCTCCTTTGGGGCTGAGCCTCACAGCTCCCCTCCTCCTCCTCCTGTGTGGGCCATAATTTGGGCCTTCTTACAGGACCAGTTCTTATAGGACCACATTCAGGTGACCACCAACCCACAGATGCAGACCCTAACCACTCCTCAATATATCCCTCTTCCCCCAAGATTTTCTTTCAGATCGGTTTCCTACACTGCCCTGCTTGTCATAGTAGCCATGAGAAACATGCCTACTTTCCAGTTCCTTCCTGTTTGTAATAACAAACAGAAAAGTCATGCCTGATGCAGATGAGACTGTCAGCAAACACTGCAGTTCTCAGGACACCGCAGGAATCCACTAATGGGCCATGCTGTCCTCGGTACAGGAAGCAAAAGGCCAGAAACATGAGACTAAGACAGGATGTACAGTTTCCCAGCAATGAAGAAGCTGACATCATCCGCACACCTGTGCTGATTGTTCTGACTGCCCTGTGAAGTTGACCACTGAAGGATCACCCCCGGATTTCTTGGGATAACAGCTTCCTCCCTAAACCCTGCAAAACTCCGATTCTCCTCTCAGGGCTGACATCTTCTGCAGTCTCAGCTCATCCCCAGCGGAATGAAACAAACCAGCCTCATTGTTACTGCAAAAGCCTGTTTAGTGATCTCTCAGGAGCTGTTTATCATAACTATGTGGCTTGCCTGCCAAAAAACTCACCTTGTGAACCCTTTCAAGAAACCTATAAAAATATGTTTTCTTATATTTTAACCATGAAAACAAATACATTTTATCACCATAGGATTAGCACATGTTTGCACCAAGCTCCCCCAGCCGTAGCACAGCTTCCAGCTGCTCTTCGGCTTGGTCTCCCCCCTCACGCTGTGACCTCTCTGCCCAGCTACTGCTCTCCGAGCCACACTCCTGCGCTGCACCTGTCTGAGACCCTCACTGCCACTCTGCAGTCTGGGTCGCCCCATCCGACTCCAGGCTGTCCCGGTCTTCGGATCGCCCTGAGTGCCATGCTCAGTATGCAGATCGCTGAGGTCCAGCGCAGCCCATTGGGTCCTGTGATCTCGCGGGGTGCCGGCGGGGCGGAAGAAAGCCGCGGCACCAAGGCGCCATCTCCAGCTTCCAGCTTCTGCGGAGGTGAGCGCCCCCTGTCGGGCTGTGAATGCAATCAGCGCTCAGTGAAGCCTTGCATTTGGGAGATTGGTGGATTCTTGGGGTCACTGTTAGAAAGACACCAACTCCCGTTGGCTCGTACGCAGCAGGTGCACATAACTCCCAAGCCTCGGGGAGAAGGCAGAGAAAGAGATCTTTAAAGATCCACAGTGATGTTCAGGTAGTCACAGCCTTGCCTCAATAAATATGAAGAACTTTAAATAAAGCTTTGTTCCCTTTTAAGCCTTCTTAAATGTACAACGTTCTGCAAGATCTATAGCTGAAATCGCTGGCTCTCTTGTGAGCAAAAACAGCATTGCCTAAGTGTTTTAAACGGACTCAGGCACTTGTAGAGCAGGAGGAACGGAAAGACTTTCTAGGCTAAAGTAGATGACAGCACCTTCTCCAAATGTAGCCATATACTTTCCAGGAAAATAACCCACTCCACAAAGGACTTTTCTAATGAAGATCTAAAACATATATCCACTCCTTTGGATTTTGCATTTGATAGTTTTGCATCGGTAGCTACAGATAGACTGAGCAAGCTATGTTCTTGTTTGTTTTGCATGCATTCAACGAGCTATATCAGAATAGATTAATACTCCTTTCCGGCATCCCAATCAGCTAAAAACTTGCCAGGCAGCCCACTAAGCAGGATTGGCTTCAAGATCAGCCCTTAAAGTTGGCTGTAAACAAACAGGCCTCCAAGTGTTCCAAGCACTGAACAGAAAGTCCGGGCTGGTAGCATCTGCCCAGGAACCTGGATTCTTAAGACAGATCTCCAGGCGACCAGGCCCCGAGAGGCACATAGCTGTGGGGGCACAGTGGCTGACTGAGGATGACAGGGAGGGCGGCAAGCAGTCCGCAGTGTCTCCGACACAGCCACGAGCTCCCTGCAGTCGTGCCCAAGGCGGCCCAATTGACTCCACGGTGGACTGAGCAGGGTGCCCCGGAGGGACACGGTTGACTGCACAAGGTTTGGGTCAGGGTGGACCAGCGCGCGGCGCTGGAGCCGTAGCCCATGGCATTCATCACAGCGCGGGCTTTAAGAGAACCGGCAGGAGCTGCTGGGGAACTGGCTGTGGAATCGATGCCTTTGGGATTTGCACAGGGGACACGGAAGATCCGGAATAGGATCAGCGTGCGTGATTTCAGTGATGCAGGGTTCAGGACCAGGCCAAAGGGAAATCCAGCACCAGAGGGGCTTTAGAAGGCAATTTTATTACACTAGCAGGCTGAAGGGAGAGAGTTCCAAATCATCAGCCCTGACTGGCGTTTCCAATCATTTATATTTGTTTCCAAAAGGAAGTATAAAAGGCAGATAACGTAACATCCTAGGTTGGTCACAGGTGTCTTTGTCATTAACTGCTAGCCAGAAGTACAGAAACAGCAGCTAAATGAGGTTTCTGCCCTACAGCACAGAGGAAGAATCCATCTTTGTCTGAGACCGGCAGAGACGCCCTGGCAAACGTTCACTCTCTAGGCCTCTGAAGCAGGAGAAACCCTCCTTCCCCGCTAAGTTGCACTTATCTTGCAGTTGGCAGCCAGAGCATCGAGGCTTGGTAAGTTTGTGGCTGTCTAACTACGGGAACAAGCTGTGCGTCCTGGTCTCACCCTTTAACAGTGTTAGAAACATGCTCTATATTACAGATAGAAGTTTTAAAGTTTTTTCTGCATTAAAACAGCCTCTACAGCGGGAGCGTCCCGCGCGCATCCCCATCTTGAGAGGGCTTGCGCCCCGAACGCGCAGCAGCAGATTGGTGCTTTCTCCTGGTGATAGCGGTGTAAGTCAGCGTCGGTGTGGGCACAGGCAAAAGGGACACGTAGGGGATGCATCTCCCCACTCACTGTCCCTGCTGCGTGGATTCCTCTGAGCTTTAGTTGCCTCCTGCTGTTGGCACCCTGGGGACTGGACCTACACAGGACTGTATTTCCCTTAAGATTTATAGGCCTCTGTGCACTTTCACTTTCATCCTAGTGGTATTTTATAGAACGTTTAGTTTTATTCATGAGAAATTTTATTAGTATAAAATTATCAATTTATGGACCTTTTAATGATTTTTATTTTAAAAATGCTTTTCCAATTTAATAAATAGTTCTCTTGATGACTGAAGTTGCTCAGCAGTCACAGTAATTGTGGTTTTCCTGATTGATCCGTAGCCTTCACTAAGCATTGAGAAGTCAGACCAGTAGGATTGCACTGACCCCTGCATCATTCCCAGGATAGTTGGTTAACCCTTGTTTACCTCAAATGACCTCCCCTTGTCCCAAGCCCAACTCACTCACACTCACTTCTATCCCTGTGCCTTGAAAACAACACCCTCAGTGTACAGTGGCCAGGAAGGGTTCTTTCTCATGCCAAGTACTGACAAAAAAGATGGCTTTCAGTTCAGGATGTGCTGACCTTTAAATGTAAGCCCATCGGCCTAATAAACCTCCCTACTTAGATTATAGTAAAGCCACCTCCAACAAAAAAAACATTAGTAACCTTTCTCTTCTATGCCTTTTTTCTCTTTTGAGTTCCAGTAACTTCTAATACTTGTTTTTCCCTGGGTGTGAATTTTAGGCAAAGCACCCGGCTCTCCTATTTAACATTTGAGTACATAAATGCAAATGAATTTAAGGGGAAAATCTTACAATTACATTTACTGAAATAGAACCAGACGTATTGGCAGTTGCCTGTCATCCAAATACCAAGACTGAACGAAGAGGATCAGGAGTTTGAAGCCAGCCTGGGTTACAATGAATTCAAACCCAAGTAAACTACGCAGCAAAATCTTCTCAAAAAAACTCCCAAATTGAACACAAACTGTTGAAACTTAACATTCCTAAAAAATGCAAGTGAAATAATGTCAGCATAAATGCAACCCAGCACTTTTCAGTGACAAAGTCGTTGGCTCTGAAAAGAGCCTTTGGGTTGAACTGAAATTTGGGTCGACAATTTGTCCAGGCTTCACTTGCCCTTGGCCTTGTGATGGCTCTCGGTCTTCTTGGGCAGCAGCACGGCCTGGATGTTGGGCAGCACGCCGCCCTGAGCGATCGTCACCTTGCCCAGCAGCTTGTTGAGCTCCTCGTCGTTGCGGATGGCCAGCTGCAGGTGGCGCGGGATGATGCGCGTCTTCTTGTTGTCGCGCGCCGCGTTGCCCGCCAGCTCCAGAATCTCGGCCGTCAGGTACTCCAGCACGGCCGCCAGGTAGACAGGGGCGCCGGCGCCCACGCGCTCGGCATAGTTGCCCTTGCGGAGCAGGCGGTGCACGCGACCCACCGGGAACTGCAGCCCGGCGCGGGAAGACCGCGTCTTGGCCTTGGCACGAGCCTTGCCACCCTGCTTGCCACGTCCAGACATTGTAACGAGCTACACAGTAAACCTACTGGTCAGTACACTCGCCAGTACAGAAAGCGTCCTTTATAGCGTCTTTTGGGCGCGAAAAAGAAGCCGTGCGATTGGCCACTTTTCATTTTCGTTTACACCAATGGGACGTGGCTGTAAGCACGGCATAATTTCCCCGCTAGGCGGGACTGCAGACTAACGTCACAAGAGAGAACTCGCCAATCGCCAGAGACCGTCTGTGAGCCTCATTTGCATAACGTGGGCTACATAAAGTCGCGCCCGGCCGGCTTCCATTCAGTCTGTTCGGTTCTCAACCCTGTTTGCAGGATGCCAGAGCCCGCAAAATCTGCGCCAGCCCCGAAGAAGGGGTCGAAGAAGGCGGTGACCAAGGCGCAGAAGAAGGACGGCAAGAAGCGCAAGCGCAGCCGCAAGGAGAGCTACTCTGTGTACGTGTACAAGGTGCTGAAGCAAGTGCACCCGGACACGGGCATCTCGTCCAAGGCCATGGGCATCATGAACTCATTCGTGAACGACATCTTCGAGCGCATCGCGGGCGAGGCTTCGCGCCTGGCGCACTACAACAAGCGCTCGACCATCACGTCTCGGGAGATCCAGACGGCCGTGCGTCTGCTGCTGCCCGGGGAGCTGGCCAAGCACGCGGTGTCGGAGGGCACCAAGGCCGTCACCAAGTACACGAGCTCCAAGTGAGCCTGCCCTTGGCCGCTGCTCTGCTGGTACCACACCCCTCAAAGGCTCTTTTCAGAGCCACTCATATTTTCGAAAGAGAACTGTCACTGAGTTTTTTTTGTAGGAGATGTTTACTCTGAAGAGCTATTTACTGGTTTTGCCTTTGGAATTAATAGGGCACAAAACTACCTGCTAAAACTTAAAAGTCTTTGGGTAGAAACCGAGCGAAGTAAATTAAACTTTAATTCGTTGGAAATTTTACATTTTTAAGTCCTTGACTACTATGGCCATCCTGACTTTTAAAGTATCTCGTCGTCCTGTGGATCCCACAGGCATTGCACACGTGAGCATTCTTGGCCAATCCGGCGAACGCGGGCTGTTTAAAAGTTGGCTGTTGGTTGCTCTTTTGGGTTGTGTTTTGGAGAATCTGGCGCCGTGTGCGTTTGTGCAGTCACATTGCTCCTTCATCCATTTAGTTATTCCCTAGTGAGTGTGCTCTGCGCACACAGGATCGGTTACTTCCTGCCTTTTCTGTGTGTCCTGTATCATACTTGCTCTGCGTCATTTTCAAAAAGAATAATAGAGCAAGAGTCATTTCCCAGAGTCACCTCACCTTCCCTCAGAATCAAGCAGCTTCGCCATTTTAATTCCTAAGAAATGGCATCTGTAAAAGCATGTTGGTGAGGTTGCTTTGTTTATTTTTGTTTTTCTGGAAGGTTTTTGGGTATCTCTTTATGCATTTAGAGTTCTTTCCTGATCCCAAAGCTGACTCCTAGGTGTGCACACGAGCGAACCTGGCACATATGCACCCGGAGATGCACAAGGCGGTGTGCAGTACCAGAAACAGTGCAGGCCGAGGCTGGACCGTCACTGCATGCACCCTGGGCTCCTGTAGTGGCTGCGTTTCCGCTTCCAGAACCTGAGTCAGTAGCATCGTGCATGCCAGAATTTTGTAAAACTGAGCACAGGGCCACGGATTATCTTAGTGGTACAAGCGCCTGCTTGGCAAGCACAAGGTAGTGAGTTCGATCCCCCCCCACACACACACACACACAAAACCCACAACTGAATTATGTAGTGTGTAAGTACTTAAAAGTAGCAAGTGTATGATCATAAAAATGACTTAATAAGGACGTTTTAATATATATTTAAAATGTGAAGCACACATGTGTGTTAATAAAGGCAACAAAAGGGAATTGGGGAAAGCCCAGAGAAAATTAGAAATTAGAATGCCCTGGGGTCAGATATTTGGCCTTTGATGTTTGATGAAATCTGCTGTATGCTTTCAGTGTGCACTACACATATTCTTTTAATATGTCAAAAATTGTATTGAAACTATACAGTAGGAAAGCCCCTTTGTATGAAAACAAACTCTAAGCATGATGTGCATAAAGAAACAGGTACAAAAGAGAACTTCAAAAGTAATAGTGTTTCAGTGAGGTGTTTCTTTTTTTAGTTTTGTGTGTGTGTGTTTTTGTTTTGTTTTTTGTCTTTTTGAGACAGGGTCTCACTATGCAGTTCAGTCACTTTGTAATCCAAGCTAGTCTCCAGCTCGAAACAATTCTTCTGCCTCAGCCTCCTGAGTGCTGGGATTACAGGCTTGTGCAACCACACCTGGCCAGGTGAGGTAAATGTCTTTGAGGGAGAAGCAAGAGAAAAAGGCAGGCCTTTACATAGGACCACATGGCCTGGCATGCTGTCTGGAAAATGTCATCCCAAGGCAAGAGGGTCCTAAGATTGAGCTCAGCCTGGGCAATTTAACAATTTAAGGAAATCAAGTCTCAAAATTTAACACTGCTGGAATGTAACTCAGTGCAAAAGTCCAGACCTTTAATTCTCAGGTCATGGAGAGTGAGGGAATATTTGAGCCTATGGATTTAGAAAGCACAAGGTTTTCACAAAATTAATCAGCAGCCAAATCTCCAGTGTCCTAGACCTCAGTCCAAGAGTCAGTTTCCCTGAAAAATAATCCTGATCCCAGGAAATACATGGCAGACCCCAATGGCGCTTCTTCAGCTGCTTCCTTCACATTTTTTGCTGTATGTAATCTGCATTAGCACAAAGTTGACAGAATTCACGTCCCGTGAAGTGCAGTTAATCAAATGCTCTTCCTCCTGGTTCTTTTCCAGTCTAAACCCTAACTCACCCTCTAGGGCCCTAGGTCTGTTATCTCTGGAGCCCTCCCTGGTTCCCAGCCCTGGCTGAGCTCGATCCTTCTGCCCTTCTTCCAGCCTGCTGCAGGCTCCAGGTCTACTTAGCTCTTCAGGAGCGCTTGTGACTGCCCTTTGGCAGTCGTCTGCGTACATGTGTGTGTAGCTCGTGTGTTGTGCAGTCCCCTGATGTATGTGTGTAACCTCCCTCAATTCTGGTAGAACTCCATACTTTTGTATTTGTTTGTGTTCTCCCATATTCCTGCATTTGAGGAGAGCAAACTCACCCTGCACATACACATTAATGTTACATTTTAGATGATGATTGTTCAGGACATAGGTAGCATTTTTAATCACCACTGAGACATAGTTGTGGCAGATTCTATTATTGGTTTATTTTCCAGAGTTGAGGGGACCAGCAGACGAAACCCAGAACAAAAAGAGGACTTATAGGGATTAAATTATGTAAGCATAATTATGTAAATTATGTGCACATTACTAGCATACATCAAGGATATAAATATGGCTTTGTCTGTGAGTGATTTTGGTATCAGAATTGCTTGTGTGACTAGGAATTATCAGCAGGGACAATGTCTGGAAGAATATAGGGACATGCGTGGCTAAAGTCTCTGTGCAGATATGAAAGAAGCAGGCAGAAGTTATTACAGCCACTCTGTAAAGGGTTTATACATCATCTCATTGCTTCTCATTATTTAGAAAGTTAACATTTTGAAACAGAGAGAGAGAAATAGAAATAGGAGCTCAAAGGTAGATTTTATGAGTTTTTTGCATCTTGGTCAAGCAACCATCTAACCTTCCATTGCTAAAATAATCTTGATGACTTTATACCATTGCTGATCAATCAGTCTTGGAGATTTATTGGAGCTAATTTAAACTAGGATATCACCTTAGAGTTTTCCACTGTGCGTTAGTCTCTTTTCTGTCATTCAGAGAAAAAATACCTGATCCTTACCCACTAAAGCAGAAGTGTGTTTGGGCCCATGTTTCCTTGAGGGCTGGGTTTGGGGTTGGCCGGGTCCAGGGAAGGAAGAGGCCCTTGGAGGAGAGTGCTCACACCTGGCAGCCAGGCAACCTGGGCAGAGATGCAGCTTTCCAGGTCTGTGGGTCCTCCTAGCAGCACTCAGCTGCTGAGCTCATCAGTGGGTGAATCCAGGAGTACGGTAGCACCCCATCATCCAATCACATTCTCAGCACTTGACACTTTGTTGGGGGTGGGGGCCAGATATTTTAGATTTAGACCATCACACTTCGACGTATGCCTGATAGTTTCCAGAATTCACATAATTTTCCTCAAATATTTTGTATCAATATTTTTTCCCTAAAGAATAAGTTGTAGAACAGAAAGGAACACACTGGAACACAGACATAGGAGAGGAACCCTGATCAGGGACATTCCTCAGTCCCACACCATTGCCAGCAGAAGTGGCCCTCCTGCTCCCCAGGGCCTTTTCTTCCTCTATTGCAACTGAGTGGGCCATCAGGGGTGTGGGGACCGAGCTGAGATCTGAGGTTTCTAGGACGTACTTTGCCACCCTTCGGTTATGATGTTGTCCTGGGCATGGTGAATTAATGTGGTCACAGCTTTGCTGAGTTTCATCTTAGATTCCAAGCCATCTCAAATGTGAGTTTTCTGCAGACAACCAGTTTTTCCACTTCCTAATACTTCAAAACTTGTCTTTCAGAGGTTGTCCTTTTGGATTCTGTCATCAAATCATGAAAGTGAGTCCTCCTGGGAGTCTGAAAGAGGTAGAGAAGTGTGGCAGCAAAACAGAAAACGAATCACAATGAAACTCAACGGTGTTTTTCCAGACCTGAATAATGATTAACAAACTTCTATCACTGTGCATGGTATTGCACGCCTGTAATTTTAGCACTTGGGAAGCTGAGGCAGGAGGATCGCTGTGAGCTCAAAGCCAACTTCAACTACACAGACCCTGTCTTAGAAACAAAAGAAAGTTGGAGCATCAACAACGCATCCCCTGGTGCCAGCTGTCACTTTGCTCTTTCTCTCTAAGCTGGTGTGCTCCGTGTATAAATATCCCCGCCTCTTCATTTGTGTAGAAGTTTGGCTATGGGACTGGGGTAAGTGTTTACCTAAGGAAAGATCCCCACAACGTTTGTCTTATTTCCCTTGGGCTGTGAAAAGATTAATCCTCTAAGTGCTGATCATTACTGAAGTATGCGTCAGAAGAGACTGACTGAGGAAGCAAGCTCAGGTCTTGAAAAGCCCCCTTCATCCAAGCATCATAAATTACCGTGCCTTTGCCCCTTTGCCAAAGCCAGTGACAGCCGCATGAGCCTTGCTGTGGAGGTTGGAGGGGAAAATCTCTAACTGACAACAGAAGAGTGACATAAACACAGCCAAGGTCCCTTTGAGGCAGCTATAACTTCAGAAATTGCTTTAAACATGGCAAGAGGGTTAAAGTATCTGCACCAAGAAAAGAAACTGCTTCACAGAAGCATAAAATCTTCAAAGGTGTAATTAAAGTGCTTTAGAAACAATTAAAATGTGTGACATAGCTTCTCCCTCACTGGATGAAAACGGGAGCATTGCTGAGCCCCAGGCCGGTTACCCTGGCCCTGAGCCCTGGAAACCCAGGGAAGCTCTGGAGGAAACGACATCATCCTTACTGACGAGGTAGATGCATTTGCCTTCAGTCACTCTGTGGGAAATGGTGGCTTTACCCACTGCGCAGGTTAATCTTCATCTTACAGATGATGGTGGTGGCAGAGATTCAGCTTTTGATGAAAGTGACTTTGACGACGCCAAGCGTGCAGCTTTGGGCACCCTGCTTACTAATACAGGCCAACTGGACGAATTCTACCAGAAAGCAACTGAACTCTTCTCCGTACACTGGCGAAATCCTGGAGCCCCCCTTAGCTCACACATTGTTTAAAGCTTTGGAACCAGGTGACTGGTGATCACACTCTTGGTGACCTCGGTGTGAAGTACATAGCTGTTCTGTTTTCTTGGCTGTTTCTATGGTTACTATTATGATCTGCAGTTAGTACCCTCCAGAAGTGGCCTATTTTAGGTCCATAATGCCTTGCTAATTTTGAATAGCTTTTTGACATAAGGGTATTTCTTGTGCTTTTATGGTAATCACTTACTATTATACTAGATGTTCTGTGAAGTTCAATAAAAGTAGAGACATGCAGGTAGTTAGATGTTCCACAGACTTTAAACACTAGCAATACAATGCTATAAACTATTGTCACGTTAATTTGAGTAACCATTCTTTTATCTTTCTTATATATTCTTTATTTTAATGGAGCTATTAAAATTAGTGCTTTATACACTGCAAAGTAAACCTACATTTACTTGTATTTTACAATACCAAAACTTTTCCTGTTATTGTTTGGGTCACTAATACCTCTGGGAGCAGGCACAGCTTTCGATGGAAGTGACTCTGATGATGAAGCTTCCTGTGCAGCGTGGCAGACGTGAACCGAGGGATATGCCGTGAGGAGCCGAGTGGATATTTCCGGACTCTTTGGCTATAGCTTGCTCTGCTATCTTGGATTGATGGTTAATATATTAGATGTATTTCCTGTACTAAAACTCCTTTTTTTTTAGCTTTTAATTACTAAGATGTATCCTATGTATTTCAAAGTGTAGTGTAGAAATAATAAAACTCAAATAGGACGAGGTAGATTAAAGTATGGTACAAAAAGGTTCTGTCAACTCCGCCAGAGTGGAATGCACACAGGTAGGTTTCCAAGGCGTCCATGGATGTGAATGATTCAATTCAAGCAAGTTCTTACTGTGCTCCTGAGAAGGTGAAACTCTGTGAGCTGAGCCGCTCTGGACAAGTGTGTGTAAAATCCCTGGCACGGGAAGATGCGATGACCCTAACCAATGCCCAGGGGGACTCACTACAAAGAAGCTCTTTCTAAAGTAATTTTTAAAATTTTTATTTTAAAGAGGGTAAAATTAAACAGAACAAAACAGGTCAGAAGAAAACAATGTAAGAGACTCAGATTTCAAAATAAGACAACAGGCGATCTTCACTGTCTCTTGTTTTCTTCTAAATATAAAGAACTTTGTTTTTAAAGGAGAAATTAGGGTTCGCATGTGAGGAGAACCAGCAGCCCGAGCTGTGCTTCTGTTTGCAGAGCTGTGAGGCTGGCGCTTGGTTCTCACTTGTACTTCTCAGCCCAAGGCCCCTTTTCTATTCTGAAACTGAATTCCTAGATGATGATGTTGACCTGGTCTTTTTTTTTTTTTTCTTTTTATCTGTACCAGGGATCGAACTTGTGACCCACTGCTTGCGAGGCAGGTGCTTATGCCGCTCAGCTAAATCCCCAGCCCCTACCTTGATCTTTTAAAAACTCAGTATAATAAGTTACTATGGTACAGAGAAAAAAGTAATTATTGAATAGCATATAAATGCTTAGGCCTTCACGAGAAGACAATAAACTCGTGGGATACTTTTATTTCTGTTGGCATTAACTGAATGCAAAAGGTCAAGATAACAGGCTGTGATGTGATTTTTTGAAAAGGCTAATGAAGGTTGTATGATATTTTAATGTAACTCTTAATTTGCAAAGTAATTGCATTCTTGCACACTTCAGTCCGAGTTAAACTCCACACAGAGGCAACCCTCTTGTGAAAGCAATCAGGTTCCACTCTCAGTTGAGTCTGGGGTCCACAGCAAGCCATTGATTGCCCTGTTGGAAAATGTAGCTCTCAGTGATTTGAAACTTGGTGTCAATAAAAAAACTAAAGAAGCAGAATTTAAAATAAAAAAAGACAACTTATCTGAGGGTGCGGAAAAGGGAAAAAGATAATAGACTGCTACTCTGGACAAGTAGGGAGCACTTGACAGTGCTCTTGGAGTTTTGTCTTGGGTGCTCTTTCATTGGGAATTAGTGTGTTCCTCATCCACGGTGTGCGCACCTGGAAGTTGTGGCTCTGTAATTCACTCTCTTGGCTGTCTTTGAGCCTTACCTAGGCTACCTGTCTGCATTCCTTTTCTGTCCCTTTGTACTGGGACAGGAGGTAAAATTATAAAATGATACCTTAGACTTATTAAACAAAAGAGACATGTATACATATATATCTAGTGTAATAATAATATAATAATGTTAAAGTAAAAACACATGCAGAGATACATGTGCCGGTAAGCATGTGTGAGTGCGTGTGCATGTGTGCATGTCTGATTTACTAAATAAGAGCCGGGGAGGAGCAGCCCCATCTCCTTGCATTTTAGTGGGGGAAGAGAGCTGGTTTACTTGTCTTTTATGTTTCCAGATTCTTCAGTGATCTGCTAACTCTTTTTGACAAATTCTTACGGTACTTTTGTTACCTGGTAACTCTCTTGGTTCTGTTTTCTCTCTCCTTTTGCCTTTTTAATTGCTTAAACTGCAGAGCCTACCTATAGAGACAAAAACTGCATTTAGGAAGGTTTCTTATGAGTTTTTAAATGAAGCTAAATGAGGTCCAGGTGGCCTTTGGCTTGGGGAGGGAGGATTCCGCAGGGCGGTGACTTTCGCCAATGGAGTGTGTGTCCCAGGCAGCCTGGAGGTGGCTGGCAAGAGGATTCATCCCTGGGGCCTGCATGATCCTGCGTTCTGCTTTCAGAGAGCAGAGTTCCTGCGTGCTTCCAAGGTCCCCAGTGCACGTATGTGCTCCAGGGTCGCAGAGGTGGCCAGACCCTTGTTCTCAGTGTCTTGTGTGTAGTCCTGCTCAGGCTTGTCTTACGCCTGTTAACCAGAGTGAGGAATTCCCCAGCAGGGAACTTCATGGCTGGACACCAAGCAGGGACATGTTGGGCACACAGAAGCCGCACTGCAGCCGCTTATTGTGGGAGAGCTGCCCCCCAAATATCTCCAGAATTAACTTTCAGCTCCTGTGTCTTTTTCACCAAAACACTGTGTGAGACCAGCAGGACAGGATCGCAGGCATCTGTGTGTGTGGGCTCTGCGCGGGTCAAGGGGCTCGTTTCTCCTGGAGTTGGATGAAGTGTCCTAACCGAAGGTGTGGTGGGGACAGGGCTGTGCTGTGCTCTGGGGAGGAGCAGAACTGGCGAAGCTTTCATGACATGCCAGCTCCCAGGGCTCAGGAAACACCAGGCCCAGTGAGATTCATCTTGGGCCGAAGCCGAGCATTATTTAGGGTCTTTAACAAGAACGGTGACATTGCAGAGACTAATCTGCAGACGTGGGCAGGCGAAGAGGGTGGGAGAACACATCCTCAGCAGTGATGGTGCAGGAGGTTGGGACAGGGAGATGTTGTCCCCTCCTCCCTGGCTCCTGCCAGCATCAGGAAGGCTTTGGGGCTTTGGTCAGTGAGCACCTGCTCACTGGCAGGACCCCTCATTATGGTAAAGTTAACAGGTGAGGAGCCAGTATGCCACCATGGCTGCCTCTGTGGTCACACCAGCCGCCAGACGCACACTAAGGACCCCTGGGTGCCTCAGCTCTAGGCGGTGCCCCCAGGCCGCATGTCCAGCTTGCAGCCCTCGGCCATGTGTGCCTGAGCCCACGCTGCTGTCCTGGGGTCTGAGCCTGTGTGGGGGCAGGGGCCTGCCGGGCTGGGGCCTGGGCTTCCTGTGACTGCAGGGCCACTGGGGTCGGCTGGGCTCAGCCTGCCCAGCACAGTGTGCGGAAGCACTGCGGCAACTTAAGTGTTCAAATCATTTAGGGTGATGTAACTGGGAAGTCAGAGTTTAGCGCTGGCACGTCTGGAAGGCCTTTCTGACGTCAATCTCTTGTCTCTTTTTTTAAAATTAGGAACAAGTGACCTTGGACTTAGAGCAGGAGACAGCAGACAGCAAGTAAGTATAATTAAGAAATTCTGTTTTATACCAGGTATGGAGGCACGCCCTTGTAATCAACCCTAGAACTTTAGAGGCTGAGGCAAGAGGATCGCCCAGACCCCTCTCAAAAACAAACAACCCCCCCCCAGTAATTAAATAAATAAATGCTATATTTTCAATTCTTTTATCATCACCGTCTGTTTATGGTCAGATGTAGAATCTGTCGGTAATGTAATAGCCTTTAAAATACATTGATTTTGTGAAGAGCAGAGTTAAAGAAAAGGATTAATAAATCATATAGGCTGCATTCACCTACTACTACAAGCAAAGCCGCCACAAAGTCTGAATGCTACAATATGAAAAGGCATAAATGGTAAGACGAAGCTCTAGTGTCATTTTATTTGAACTTTACCGCTTACGTATCTCCGTTACACGAATACAGCAGCCTAACTAACCCTACCCTGCCGCCGCAGTAGGGAGCAGCAACGCTCCGAACGGCGACATCGGGGCGTCTCTTGGAGGAGCTGAACACAAGTGAACCCTGAAACAGTGACTGCGCCCCGTTCCACGTGGTGTTGAGGAGCCGGGTCACGTGCTACCCGACCTTTAGCAACCTAGGCAGAAGCGTTTGCTGCTGACCAGAGACCCCGAGGGCCTGGCACCAGGGAGCGCTCCGGGGGTGGTGGTGCTCGGGGTCTCCTGAGGTCACAGCCCAGGTCCGGAGCTCTGGCCGGTGGCCTGCCCGGATCCTGCCTTCTCAGCCTGGTCTGGGGAACACCAGACTCCGTGTGCGTGGCCTCGCTGCAGAGAAGGCGTGGAAGAGGGGGCGCCCCGGAACCGGCCCCCGAGTCCTCAGCCTGAGCCACGGCCAGGTCCCTCCGCGGGGACAGCGACCCAGGCCTCTGGCTACCGGGTTCTGTTCTCTCCAGAGTCCTAGCAGTGGTCCCGATGCCAGGCTGAGCCCCCCAGGAGGAAGAAGAATGAGAACTTGGGACAGAAAACGGATAGGTGTGCACAGGTGCAGTATCTCCCGTGACAGTGGGGCCAGCGGAAGATTAGAGGGCGGTGGCCCTGCAGCGCCTGGGAACCCTGGGGTGATGCAGAGTGCACGAGCTTATGCTAAGAAAGACTTTGCTCTGGAGCTTTCTTTTTCATCTTAGGAGTCTTAGGTTTTAGTCTTGGTGGGAGAGGATGGCCCATCCCAAGGGTTCATGGAAGTCACAACAGGGTGACCCCAGAACCCCACACCTCCATTTATCCCTTCCTTAGGCAAGGGTGCAAAATTAGTCATTGTGAGCTCGTGGTCTCCAAAAACATTATCCAACATTTTTTAAAACTATATTTTGTTTTTCTCTACATAAAATAGTCTTTAATATGTGATTTTTTGTCTCGTTCTTGTTATATTTCTCATACCTCAAAGAGTTCCTAGCGTGACCAATACCTCCTAAAAGTAAAAATGAGCTGAAAAATACCAGGGTCAACACTGTGTGGGGTGAACTTTGAAGTTGTTTTATGAGTATACAAAGTGTCTCAAGTCTTTCAAATCTAAATAAATATATAACATTCACAGTAGCCTTTCAAATCCCCAGTTTCGGTCCCCACCCTCACTGACCACCCTGCAAGATGCTCTGCAGGCAGTGCTCCCCAGGTCTTCTCCTGGGGCAGCTCCCTTCTGAGACTGAGTGGGCTGCAGTGCAGGCGAGTACAAAAAAGTCAGAGCCCTGGAAAAAACAAACCTGCAGAGGCCAGGGGGTGGAGAAAGATGGGTGAAAAGGGTGACCTTGTTCTCAGACATGAAAAAGTTCTGTTGTGTTACTATGCAGTGAGGTAATTACAGGTAAAAACTGCATCAGTATCTTTCAAAAACCTGTAAGGAAGGGCACAACACATCTTGCCTGTAAAGATATGATAAATGTTTGAGGATATAGGCTTAACCGGATTTAAACAGCGTGCACATATATATTGAAACATTGCATGTTACCTTACTAATGTCTACAATTTTTGCTTTTATCAATTAAAAATAAATTAAAGCATAAAGATTTTTTAAGATTTAAAGAGAGAGACACAGGAGGGAGAGAGCCAATGCAACGAATGATACCAGAAAAGCTGATGTGTGCCGCATCTCAGAATTCACAAAGCATTCTAAGTCTCATAACAATCCTGTGACTATGAACCACAGTTACTTCCAATTGGAGTCAGAGCAGGTGCCCCAGGCCGACGGGAATGGAGGAGACTAGTCCTGGTGGCTAAGCTTACCAAATATTACAGTAAAAAAGGACTAGACACAAATGTGGTTTTCGAGGTTTTGGGGTCTACAGAAGCAGAAAATAAGACATTGGAAAGATAAGGAGGTCCCAGCATGCAAACAGGCAAGCAGTGTGTGTGTACCTGTTTGAGTGCATCTGAGTGTGTGTGTGTGTGTGTGTGTGTGTGTGTGACATTGAGGCAGAAAGAAGAAACTCAGCAAAGCTTCCATAAAATGAAACAGGATATGAGGCAGGAAGATGGAAAATTCTAGGTAAATTCCAGCCTAGCAAGAAAGGAGGGAAGGAGAGAAAAAGTGGAGGAGGGAGGTTTCATGGCTTTGAAGGATACACAGCATCTGCATGAAGACCAATAAGGACTTTGTCACAGTGGGGAAGCTACATTTCAGGGAACAACTGCACCTTTGAGAACTCCGCGGTCAATGTCTTCACTCCATCAGCATCAGGACTGATTTAGGATTCCACGTTGGTTAATCTAGTAAAGAAACGGCCTAATCAGGAGCCTTTCAGGATTCCACACACGTTGCCTGCACCTTGTGGAGGGTGAGGGAACAGTCTCTGGCTTTGTCCACATTTAGCTTAACTTTGTCCTTCGCCTGTGGAGCTGTCAGCCCAGTTTCCTGCTGTTTATTCTCACATCTCCGAGTCTTCCTGCATTCTAATGTGAAAACTGAATGAACTTAGACAAGCAGTAAAGGCATTTGGGTTTTCACATCTTATTACCTGAGATCATGTAGAAATTAGGACTTGTATTTTCACACCGATTCATGAAAAATGGTAACATAACTGCAAGTCTAGCTGTCTAAATACCAGACTTCATCGTCTCCTGAAGTGAAAAAAAAAATTTTTTTATCCCCTTCACTTTTCAAAAACATTGCTTTGCTGTTCAGGATTCCCCATTGTTAGATATTAAGAAAGTGAAATAAAATGTGCTGCCGGTTCAGAAAAACTCTTAAAATTCAAACTTCTTTCAATAAAAACTCTGACTCAAGGAAACAGTACACAGAACACAGAGACGTGCACCGTTACCTTAGAGGGGTAAAACCTGAGAACGTGATGAGACTGAAGGCGGACCTGGTGACATCAGTAGAGGAACCAGTAGCTCCCTCTACTTAGGGTGACTACCTTTGGGAACTAGTGGCTAGTGAGGACCTAACCCAGGCTTTAACGTGTTGAAGAATGATGGCTTCCCTTGAAACTATATCCTAACATCTCAAGGGCACCTCGGGTACAGTAGTTCTATAGAGATAGAAAACTAACTTTCCTGAAGAATCCGTGTACTTTAACAGTAATGGAACTCCTGACAAAGAAACTCAAATTAGTGCTGTGACATGTAGAACGTAGACCTTTCACCAGCTGTAAGATAATTTAGCTTAAAGGCAACTCAGCTCTATATTTGAAACATGCTATTTGTCAACGTTAACCTCCATCAGGATATCAAGTGAGCACAGAAATTCTTGCATAGAAGCCTTTAAGACTCAATTTGTTTGTCAGGGCCTCTAACCAAAAGCGTTATCGAGGTCCTTAGGAACCAAACTCAGTGCCAGTTCTCCTTCGAGAGAGTGAGTGGCTCTGAAAAGAGCCTTTGGGGGTGGAGTGCGGGGAGCACGGCAGCCGCGGGCAGGCTCACTTGGAGCTCGTGTACTTGGTGACCGCCTTGGTGCCCTCCGACACCGCGTGCTTGGCCAGCTCCCCGGGCAGCAGCAGACGCACGGCCGTCTGGATCTCCCGAGACGTGATGGTCGAGCGCTTGTTGTAGTGCGCCAGGCGCGAAGCCTCGCCCGCGATGCGCTCGAAGATGTCGTTCACGAACGAGTTCATGATGCCCATGGCCTTGGACGAGATGCCCGTGTCCGGGTGCACTTGCTTCAGCACCTTGTACACGTACACAGAGTAGCTCTCCTTGCGGCTGCGCTTGCGCTTCTTGCCGTCCTTCTTCTGCGCCTTGGTCACCGCCTTCTTCGACCCCTTCTTCGGGGCTGGAGCGGACTTGGCGGGCTCAGGCATTTTGCAAACAGGGTCAAGGACAGAACAGACTGAAGGGAGGCCGGCCGGACGGTGCCTTATGTAGCCGGTGTTATGCAAATGAGGCTCACAGACGGTCTCTGGCGATTGGCGAGTTCTTTTGTGACGTTAGTCTGCAGTCCCGCCTAGCGGGGGAAATTACTCGGGACTCACAGCCATGTTCCATTGCTGTAAACGAAAAAAAAAGTGGCCAATTGAACGGCTTCTTTTTCGCGCCCAGAAGACTCTATAAACAGACTTCCTGTATTCCAGTATGTATTGGTGGCTTAGTGCGCTGTGTAATTAATGTCTGGGCGCGGCAATCAGGGTGGCAAGGCTCGCGCCAAGACCAAGACGTGATCATCCCGCGCCGGGCTGCAGTTCCCGGTGGGGCGCGTGCACCGCCTGCTCCGCAAGGGCAACTATGCAGAGCGCGTGGGCGCCGGCGCCCCTGTTTACCTGACGGCCGAGATTCTGGAGCTGGCGGGCAACGCGGCGCGCGACAACAAGACGCGCATCATCCCGCGCCAGCTGCAGCTGGCCATCCGCAACGACGAGGCGCTCAACAAGCTGCTGGGCAAGGTGACGATCGCTCAGGGCGGCGTGCTGTCCAATAAGACCGAGAGCTACCATAAGGCCAACTGCAAACACAAAGCCATAAAGGCTCTTTTCAGAGCCAGATACCAAAGCTCTAAGTTGTGATGCATTAAAAACTGACTAAAGTGCAACGCACCCTTTTTGAAAGATCAGTTGGTGGCTCTGAAAAGAGCCTTTGTGTGTTGGTGCTACTAAGCACACCAACTTTCTACTTCTTCTTGGGCGCTGCCTTCTTGGCCTTTGTAGCCTTCGGCTTCGCAGCCTTGGAGTTGGCAGCTTTGGGTTTGGCGGCCTTGGGCTTCACAGCCTTAGGCTTTGCGGGACTTTTGGACGCTTTTTTTGGCTTGGCGGCAGGCTTAGCCTTCTTTGGGCTCTTGGCTACCTTTTTTACTCCAGCTGCTGGTTTCTTAGCTTTCTTCGGAGTCTTCTTCACCGACTTTCTGGCGGCCGCAGCCTTCTTGGGCTTCTTGGGGGCGGTTCCCGCGGACTTTTTTGGCTTGGCCGAGCCCGCCTTCTTAGGATTTGGCTCTCCAGAAGCCGCCTTCTTATTTAGTTTGAAGGAGCCCGAGGCGCCAGTGCCCTTGGTCTGCACCAGCGTGCCCTTGCTTACCAGGCTCTTCAGCCCCAGCTTGATGCGGCTGTTATTCTTCTCTACGTCGTAGCCGCCGGCCGCGAGCGCCTTCTTGAGCGCAGCCAGCGACAGCCCATTGCGTTCCTTGGAGGCAGCAACGGCCTTGGTGATGAGTTCCGACACCGACGGGCCGGTGGCCTTGCGCTTGGCCGCACCCCCGCCCGCCGCCTTCTTGGCGGTCTTCTTTTTAGCTGGGGACTTCTCCACGGGGGCCGGCGCGGCGGTCTCGGCGGGAGCGGTCTCCGACATGGCGATAAGAAAGAAAGAACTCGAACCCAGAAGCAAACTTCACAACGATGCGACCCGCGGCTCGGGCTTTATATAACGCGACCCTGGCCTGTGATTGGTGGAGCGCGCGATGCGCAGCTTGGCCGGAGTCACCCAACCTGGAACTCTAAAGTGTGCTTGTCAGTGTCCTCAACTTGGTTGAATCCTGAAAACCACACAGCGGAATTTTGTGCCTTGAGGCTCCAAACCCAAGAGGACGGTCTCCGGGTCCATGTATTTATTTGTGCTTTTTTGAGTCACGCACAACTAGTGAAAAATACTATGAAAAGCCCTTTGGATTCTTCGGAAAACTGCAGGCTGAGGGCGTCCTTCTTAGTTACATGCTGCAATAAGCTTTTTTCCAAATACTCAAGGAATATTATATAAAAGAATTTGTCCATAAATTTGAGGTTTGATTTTTGCAAGGGGAAACAATATAATTCCTTGCTTTGGGCATAAACTGTTTCTAACTGCAAATAACACAGGCACAGAGTAGTGGTGGTTGCTCATGGACTAATCTGCCTCCTAGTAGCCTTCATGTAATGATGTATTCATAGGAAAATCGGTTTTACAGCTGATGAAGATCCGCTGTCAGAATGACCCCACATTGTAGTAGAAAGCTCAGCCATGTCAGATGTTGGAATCCAGCCACCCAAATTCAAATTCAGTCTTAACGTTATGTTTTCTTGCTGCTGTGTTTTCTCTCTTTACTTCCTGAGGTAATTCATTAAAACAGGAAAGAAAACACCAAATATAATTTACTTTAGAAAAGAGTCTGAAACCTGCAGGAAATTATTCTGGAACTCCCTGGAGCTGAGATGTGCAGACTGGATGTGCTGGGTGCTCTGAGATGGCTGAGCTTTCTTTCCCTAGCTCGTGCTACCTTTCCTTCAGCATTGAGGAATGGTCTGTGACCAGCCAGGGACTGGCAGGATGGGTGTTCCTCTTTCCTAGCAACCAGGCTCGTGTTTTAGAATGAATATTGACTGTGAAGTTGGATGGAATATCAAGAGGCTGAAGGTTATAGAGGCCCAAAAGCACACAGCAATATACAACCAAGGAACTGACAATGAGGTTAGAATGGGGCGGGGGGTATGTCACATTTATCATTTTGGAGGGAAGGAGGATGATTAGTTTTTGTGCCAGTATGAATAAAGATCAAAATATTTATTTAGATCTATACTAAAGCCAACAGGAGCTGGATGTGGCTCTTTGAGAGCCTCACAGCACTTGAAAGGCTAAGGCAGGATTGCATTACACTGAGTTCAAGACCAGCCTTGACTACAGAGACACTGTCTCAAAAAGCTAGCAAACCAAAGCCAAAAGAAGAGAGCTTCTATGACAACAGAAGTTTCTTTTTCAACAAAAATACTTTTGATCACAAAAATCAATGGTCACTTCTTACCTGTGAAAAGTTGTGTAAGGAAGTTTAAAGTCACCAAAAAACTTCATCATCTCTGTGAGAGCCCCTGGAGGTTAGGAAAACTGCCAGATGCAGGCACTGGTCTGTTTTTGATGACTTCCAGCTAAGAATTGTTTTCCATTTTTAGAAGATTGCTAAAAAACAAGAATACATAACAGAACCATGTGGCTTGCACAATCTTAAATTATTTACTACCTAGCCCTTTGGGGGAGCCTTTTGGACTTCTCCACAGATATAGATGGTCATAAGGGTTTCTTTCAGAACAAAGCAAACTGAAATCCAAAGAAAGAGATATTAACGTGTTGTAACCAAGCACATACCATGCTTCTTAGTCACAAACCTTTCATCAAATTCAGAAGAAAATTTCCTGAGCCCCATGACTAAGGAGGCAGTGTGACAAGCCCTACCATTCTCTGGTCGCGCTAATTCCAGCTGTTCTCTGCAGGTTTTAGTTCATCTGTTACAGTTCATAGCTGTACAAGCAGAGGACCAGAGAGAATGAGTAAACCTCTCAAAGACCCTTGAGCTAGTCACTGGCCATTCTGGGATGTGCCCTGAAACTGCCCCCCCACCCCTGCGGCTAGGGTGGGAAACCCTAAAAGTAGTGAGTGGGGCCTGGAGGGGTCCGTCAGCTTTAAGCCTGCCCCACCTCTGCCAGGAGCTAAAAGTTTCTAAGCAATTGTTACCAAAACTTTACGCTATAGGGCAAGTTGTTTAATATAAACTTACTTGGCGTACAAAAATAGAAGGCAGGCATGGACAGCTGATCTCCCTGTGGACACGCAATTGCTCTCATCTGTCTCCTGACGTCAAGTTATTCGCCCAGAAAGGTAAAGTAAAACGATGGTTACAGACAGACGAAAGCAAACACCTGAGAACACCAAAGGTAATAGAACTGTTTTAAAGTGCTACTTGTAGTGTGCCTGTTGTGCAGGGCTTACTAGACAGCTGCCGGCCTGAAGACATCACCACTACAAGCTGTACCTGTTAAGTGCTTAAGGATGCAGTGAACGTGAAGTTGAAGTAAGAGTCGAAACACAAAAACCTGATGTAATCGAGTTCTGCTTAAACCAAAACGTTCCAACAGAAGCGCTGTCAGCAAATGTTCTGTAAAAACTGCCTATGGATTACTCACTGGTCTCAGTAACGTAAATACAACAGAATT
Organism: Cavia porcellus; assembly: GCF_034190915.1. Classification (NCBI taxonomy): domain Eukaryota; kingdom Metazoa; phylum Chordata; class Mammalia; order Rodentia; family Caviidae; genus Cavia; species Cavia porcellus. The sequence continues at coordinate 5,281,668 of NW_026947496.1, read as the reverse complement.
GTGTTAAGGCCAGCTTGCACACTAGTTATCACGTTAAGGTAACGGCTCTCTTGCTGACAACGGTGGGGCTCTGAAAAGAGCCTTTTGGGGTATCACACAAGCTGTACTGTGAGCTTATGCCCGCTCTCCGCGGATGCGGCGCGCCAACTGGATGTCTTTGGGCATAATGGTGACGCGCTTTGCGTGGATGGCGCACAAGTTGGTGTCCTCGAACAGCCCTACCAGGTAAGCCTCGCAGGCCTCCTGCAGCGCCATCACCGCTGAACTCTGAAAGCGCAGATCAGTCTTGAAATCCTGCGCGATCTCGCGCACCAATCGCTGGAATGGTAGCTTGCGGATTAGCAGCTCTGTGGACTTCTGGTAGCGTCGGATCTCACGCAGTGCCACGGTGCCGGGCCGGTAGCGGTGCGGCTTCTTCACGCCGCCGGTGGCCGGTGCGCTCTTGCGGGCAGCCTTCGTAGCCAGCTGCTTACGAGGAGCCTTGCCGCCAGTGGACTTGCGAGCGGTCTGCTTCGTACGAGCCATACTTACAGCACAACGTAGAACTCAGCTCAACGTGAGAGCAGAAGCTGCGAAAGCTCGGGTATTTATAGAGCCCTGCGAGCCCTGATTGGACAGGAGACTGCCTCTCCATACTTCTCCCCACGCCATTGGTTCACGGTTCAATCCTGTAGGAAAGAGTCTCCTCTCTATATTAAAACATGCCAGAAAATGTTCTGGTTTAATAACAGGCATTACCTTCCATGTGTTACAATCGTAAGATGTTGACTCGAATATCTAAAGTGCCTTGCAAATTCTCAAAGATTTGGGATTTTGATAAAGCTCATGGAACGTCCGAGGCGGCGCAAGTGTGTCCAGTGTTTACCGTACAGAACTCACAGGATGTGCGGAGGCTCAGATCCGCAGGCACCTGAGTGACCTCTAACCTCAGTAGCCTGCCAGTCCCTGCGAGGATCGTACTACTCACTGGGGCCTTGACTACCCACCCTAGGGGTAGTTTATTCCTTTGTCTAATTTTGGGAGGGGACAGATCCAGGACTTTTCAACAGAACAATAAAACTGAGGGACAGCAGCGGCTGGCACTGTCCTGGCTACCGTTGAGACCTCCTTACGTGCACCCTGAAAAGTGAAACCGGCCATATCAAGCTCAAAGCTGTTGTGTGACCCTGGCGGCCCTGGCCGCAGAAAGTGGAGCGCGGGTCTGCTTAGTGACCGCCAATACTTTCTTGTGCTACAAGTGAGGGAGGCACCTGGAGCAGCCCTTGCGAAAAGCCTTCCAGTGGCAGCACCACAGGAAAAAGAATCCAAAGAACTGGAAAGTGTGGAGGAAAACGTCTTACATATCTCGCACTCGGACTTGATGGAGAACTGCTCGCCCCCGGGCAACCGCCCAACTAACAATCAAAGGGCGCCCTCCCACGTTTTGAGGGAAAGTGGGGAAGGTGGTGCTAAACTCCTACCTCTGTCCCCTCTGCCACAGGGTGCTCTTTCGCTCGGACCTGGGTGTCCATGACTCCCAGCCCCGAGTCCCGGAGGCCGCCCGAGTCCCTGTCCTGCTCCGGGCGCGCGCCGCGACTTGGGATCCTGCGCGAGGTGCTGGTTGCTCGCGTTTCACTTGGCCTCCGGGTGCAGTGTAGCTTTCCCAGTTTTTCTCCAATTTGATTGTACCTGTTTCTTACCCTGTACATCGTCTCCTTCCCTCACTCACCACATTTGTGGGCAGAAGCGACTTCTAATATTTTCTTCACTCTGCTTAGCAACACTTCAGGCAGCCGAGCGAGGCAGGCCTTTCAAAACCCTCCGTCTCCATCGAGCGGTGGAAACCTCTCCGCTTTCTCCTGTCCCGCTTCTGCCCTGAAGGGAATGGGCTGCACGCAGGAAACGCTCCCCTCCCCCAGAGGTAAAGTAAAACAGCTCCGTGCCACAGAGTTTATTCTGGGAGTTATCTAGAGAAGGTACCGCTCAGGCGGAGCTAACCCCGGCCGCCGCAGTTGGTCCCTCTCCTCGGGCCCGGCCAGTCTTCTCTTCCTCCTCACGATCCGCGCAGTTTTTTCAGCTCACTCTCTTCTCTCGCCCTGAAGGTCAGAAACACCTTCTCATGCTCCTGGTACTTTGATTACTGCTGACACAAATAACTCGGACCTGAGGAGTCAGCCGCCCTGAGTGCATCGCAAGCCCTTGTTCCCGGGATCAGCCTCTTTCTCACGGAGCTTCTAGGCTGCCTCCTGTAAAAGGGCGTCCAGGCGCTTAACTGCAAGGTGCTAGTCCCGCGTGGGCTGGCGGGACCCTCTTGACAATCCTCTCCCACGCAGCGAGCGCTAAGAGCCCAGAGGCCAGTCTGCCTTACTAAGTAGCTCCTGTGTTATTTTTTAAGTGAAAATCTTAAGATGAACTCTAGACACTGAGAAACCCTGGGAGCCCCCTTCTTGGCACAGAAAACCAGGGGAAAGGAGCCTCTTCCCCCAGGGTTTAGAGTTAGTGGCTGGGCCTACAAATCAAACTCGTTAACAGTGGAGAAATCTCCTTAAATATACACAGGGGAAGCCTTGCATAAAAGAGGTGAACCCCAGAGTAGCAAGGACTGAGTTTTCCTGGGAAAGTACACAGAACTGCCAGCCCAGGTGGTGAGAATGCCAGTGTCCTTCCCTTCTGGTGTGGTGGTGAAGGACAGCTTTATGGCTGAAATTGTCCTTTATAAAGATGGTTGGTTTTGTTTGTTTGTTTGTTTACAATTTTCTGTCTGCTCTTTCTCAAAAGAGTTCTTATAACCCCCGTAACTTATTTTGGTGTGGAATATTTTACTCTCCTGTATAATGAACTCTGGAGGATCTCTTGATGAGTTGACCAAGGTTACCCTTGAGACTGTCTATACTGTTCTGTTTCTAAATGCAGTGACCCAAACTAAAGCACTTTGGCTGAGTAAATGAAAGGAAAATGTGTCGCTCGCTAGTGTGGGTCTTTGCTCTTAGTGATAATGGAAGTTAAAACTAACGCACACATTTGCAGGAAAAACCTTTAATTACTAATGGTCGACAGGATCGGAGCAAAATGTACCTCCTTGTACTTGAGAACTTGGAGATCATAAAGGGCCAGAAGGAACCGGAGCTCTTCATGGCTCTCGAATGGTCAGATCACCTAGAGATGCTGCAGTTTTGTGTGCAGCCTACAAGGTGAAGAGTTCACAGACTCACTGCTCAGTGGCACTGTGACCTCAAAAAACAACAGGCAAATAACCCATTCCTGGCAATCTCTCGCTCTCAAAAATAAGAGAAAGCGAGAGAGAATGGTTTTGATATAGAGGAATGAAACTACCAACCTACTACATTTCCAGTACAAGTTTGTGTTCTCTAAAATCAAAGAATGAGTTTTAGGAGCAACATTCCCACATTCCCAGCCTTTCAAAAATGTTTTAAAAATTCTGAGATAGGGTCTGGTTATGTCACTAGATTACCCACACTGTAATTTGTGATTCTCCTGCTTCAGCCTTCTAGAATGTTGGAATTACAGTCTTGTACCATCAAATCATGGTTGTTTGTTAGCAAAAAAGAAAAGAAAAAAAGCTTTTTAAGTACCTTGCTGCCTCAGAGGAAGACACAAATAATGCTTTTAATCTTTAATAGACTAAGGGCCCAGTACTCTGCTGTCTTCGGTCTCTGATTTCCTCTCAAAACAAGTCATAGAAACCAGAATTCAGTCGGGATTGGGAGAGTAAGGCTGGAAGATGAAAGTTTGAGCCCAATTTAGGCCATTCAATGACTGTGAGAAACTTGATCTCAAAATTTTTTTTAAAAAAATTAAAAAGGGCTGTGGCTGCAGCCCAGGTAAAGGCCCTGAACTCAGTCCCCAGTGTGCCTGTGACCGGGGTGGGGTTGGGGTCAGAATTCCTGTTGCTTAAGGCAGGGAGAAGCTGAAATTAAGCCTGGGAAGCTCTCTACTTTCTCCTCTGGGTCTGAGTTTGGGGCCTTGTCCTGCCCCACCCCACCCCAGGCCAGAGAACCCTGGCCTATGGGCTGCACTGGGATTGATTTCCCTCTGTGTGTTTCTCTCAAGCTGTGTGCCATGTCCAGGCACTGTGTACACAGTGGTCCATTCATCATCAAATCCAAGCCCTTGTTTGTTTGTTTGTTTGTTGTCCTTTTGACACCGGGTCTCACTATGCGGTTCAGGCTGGCCTCGAGCTCACTTTGTAGCCCAGGCTGGTCTCAAACTTGCAACAATCTTGCTGCCTCCGCCTCCCAAGTCCTGGGATTACAGGCCTGTGCCATTGTGCCCGGCAGAATCAAAGTAATTTATGCTTAGTTTTTAGCCTGCAGTTTTCCCCTGGTGCTTAGGTCTCCACTTCTCAAAGCTCTGTGTCACACAAGGGTAAATCTCTTGTGAATTCTTCTTCTTCTTCTTCTTCTTCTTCTTCTTCTTCTTCTTCTTCTTCTTCTTCTTCTTCTTCTTCTTTTTCTTCTCCTCCTCCTCCTCCTCCTCCTCCTCCTCCTCCTCCTCCTCCTCCTCCTTCTTCTTCTTCTTCTTCTTCTCCTTCTTCTTCTTTTTGGTTTTTTGAGTCTCACTATGCAGTTCAGACTGGCTTTGAACTCACTGTAGCCCAGGCTGGCCTTGAATTTGCAGCTATCCTCCTACCTCAGCCTCCCAAATCCTGGGATTATAGGCATGTGCCTTCATGCCTGGCCACTGTTTCTCTTCTTGACCTTAGTGGATCACATTTTCCATCACCACAATGTGGGTTTGCTTGTTTTTTTGAGATCTAAGCATTTTCAAGGATGTCCAAGCAGATTCTTTGCTGATTCTCCCCCACCTAGCATTATGAAGGAAACAAAGTGATTGATTCTAAAGATCTCCTATATGGCATTTGAAAATCTCGTTTATTTACATTAAATACTTTCAATACTTTCCTTTTTGCTTTTCTCAAAAAATACTAATTGACATGCATTGCCCAATAAATCATAGTTGATTAACTGGGACAAATAATTGTATTTTTCTCATATTACGAGAGAGGTATTTTCCAGAGAGATGGTGGTGGAATATCGGTTTCCATGTGAGTTACTCAGATAAATAAATGAGGTACCCTTGCCTTTATAATGCTCTGTGAGCTGTTTGCTGATCCACAGTTAGCTCTGTAACAATTTCCCAATCTTTTTCTTTTTTTGTGGTACCAAAGATTACACCAGGCACCTTCTCAGCGAGATATATTCCCAGACCTTTTGTGTGGTATTTTTTGTTTGTAAAGTTTCAGACTGGCCTCTATCTGAGGCAGTTCTTCAACTTCAATCTCCTGAGTGCTGAGATTATAGGCTTGTGCCACCACACCCAGCTCACAGCCTCTTAATCTTTTATTTTGAGACAAATTCTGTCTAAATCACTAAATTGTTATCCAACCCAGGCCCGGTGGCAAACACCTATAATCCCAGCACTCAGAAGGCTGAGTTAGGAGGATCACTGTGAGCTCAAGGTTGTTTTGGGCTACAGAGTAGAGATTTTATTTCAAGCAAATAAATAAATGACTGGTTTGGGTTCAAACTTTTAATCATCCTGCCTCAGTTTCCCAGAATACTGGCATGCTGGGATTACAAAGTGTGCCTCCCCTTGATGACCTCCTCATGTGCTTCATTCAGAGTTGGGCTCAATGCTTTTGTCTCCTTGTAAACAGCCGAATGTGATGCTCAGTATGCAGTTTTCATACTCAGGGCCTCCTGGTATTACCGGACACTACTGCATGGTTTGTGCAATGGTCATGCACCTCCAGGGAGGCAGGACGTGTCTGCACTGGGATGTCCTACACCAGTCCCTGACTGAAGTCTATTAGCATGTGCGTTTCATACATGAGGGGTGCCCGAAGACAACGAGTCAGTGTCACAGAAGGCTTGGATTCAGACTTAAATACCATCTTGGGCAGATCAGAGAAGGGTGAAAGGCTGTGGTGACAGAAGGCGGCAGGCTCTGGGACCCGAGGCTGGGGCCGGCCTTGCACACTGGCCAAGAGCCTCTCTGGGCTGCAGCCCTGTCCTCGCCCTGCTGCAAGGAGTCAGCCGTGGTGTGGACACTTCCTCCGTAGGTCTGGGTGCCCCTCTCACAAGCCGAGCTTTCTCTGCTTTCAGAGTTTCTCCTTTCTGCAGTCCCTGGGAACGGTGGATTCAAAACATCCTTCCACCAGAGAGGCCTCCTGTGTGTGGCGCTCCCTCCTGTTCCTCTCTAGCTTCCCTCAAATTCCTGCTTTCATTCCTGAAACATACCACAGAATAATTTCCAGTACTAAGTTCTTATTTTTTAATTTTCTTTGAGATACTGAGGACTGAATCCAGGACCTTCACACTGAGCTACACTCCCAGCCCTCTTTTTTTTTCTTTCTTTTTTTGTTTTTTTTGAGACAGAGTCTCACTATGCAGTTCAGCCTGACCTTGAGCTCACTTTGTAGCCCAGGCTGGTCTACAATTTGCAATGATCCTCTTGCCTCAGCCTCCTGAGTGCTGGGATTACAGGCGTGTGCCCCACATCCAACTTCCCAGCCCTTTACTTTTATTTTTAGACAAGGTCTCACTAAATTGCTAAATTTCACGGACTGGGCTCAAGCCGTCAGTCCTCGCGCCTCAGCCTCTAGAGTGCTGGGACTACAAGCCATTGCCACCACACCAGGCTAAGCTCTTGCACTTTCTTACTTTGTGTCTCAGACATCTCCAAAACCGGATGCCACAGTGAGAGACAAACCCTCTTTCTGCCATGCTGCACTGGCCTCCAGCTTCAGCACAGGAACAGAGGAAAACAGACCACAGCCTGTGAGTGACATTCTTCAAAAGACACTTGGGTTTGCTGACTATGGGAGTGGTGGCTGGGTCCTTAAGGGTTTTGAGTGGGAACACAGCTGGGCAGGGCTAGGATCCCAGCTGGACAGGGCTGCAGAGACCCCGGCACAGGGCGCTGAGGTGTGAACCCAGGGAGAGGGCAGGGTTGACTGAGCCTGGACCTTAGCTTTCATTTTTGCCATTTATGTTCATGATGTCAGAAAAAGAAGGGAATGCTTCCTGGCACATCCTCATTGTTTTGCTTCTTTATCTGCTTAAACTGCTTTCCCTTCCTGTATTTGCAGCGTGATTTTGATGATCATCATGGATGCTTTCTATGGGCTGTAGAGTTCCTTGGGACACAGGCTTGGGCCCAGAAGTGATGGTTAAATAACTCTCCAAAACGTCTGCGCCATTACCAATCTGCCCTACAAGAGTGAGGGTCCCCTCCAGAGACATCAGTCACTCCTGGTGCCGTGGATAAGGCTCTGAGGGCCTCCTGCACCGAAGTTAACCCCAGCCTGACAGGAGGAGGGAGGCTCTGGGAGCCGAGAATGGGTCGGTGTGCACACACAAGGCACAGAGTACAGGGCACCGTCCAATCCTGCATGCAACAGCAGGGGACACAACACCAAGGTGCTACTTTGTGAGCCAGGAAGCGGGCTCTCCCCAGATGACCCAACTCCTGACCCAGTAGATGTCAAATGTGCCAATTTTTTGGTCCCACTGTTGAGGAAACCCAGTCAAACCGGAAAGGAAGATGCCTCACACAAGAAGTTGGAAAGCAAACTATATATTATACTGACAAGTTGGTGGGAAAACCAGTTCCAAACCACCAGCCCTGAGTTAGCTTTGAGTTTTGGTTATACAGGGTTTGTGAGCAGGAAGTACAAAAGCCAGTAGCAAATCAGTGCCAGACTGCGTCATATGTTGTTAGGCAAATTGGGCAGACTCAGGGATTTTTTTTTTTTTAATCGTAAGGAAGGGGAATCTTGGAAGTTTGGCAAGGAGGTGGGTGAAATTATATATTGTCCTTGTCCTTGTCCTTGTCTAACCGTTGACTAGACAGGCCTTGGAACATCTTAGTAAAACAGGATATTTTTAGGTAGGAAAACAGAACCAGACTGTCTATAAGAAGCAGCTGGATGAAGTCAGTCAGGACTAATGGGTCTGGCCAGATGAACATATCCCGCCTCAACATGGTGGGAAACTGCCACCTGGGTTTTAAACTTTTGAATTTTTTTTGTCACACCACAACATCAAGGGATGCAGTTATGTATTGGGAACCTAGCCAAGAGTCCCGACTGTCAGCATCGAGAATGCAGCGAGAAACCTAAAAAACAAGAGACAGGGATAATATTGCCTTAGTGGTTGGAAGTTAATGTCTGGATCAGACTCCTCACTCCCACATTTATTCCCTGTATCCTGTGACAGGTGGGGCAAAGATCACAGTTCATCCCAAGATCAGACTCGAGGATGTAGATGATTTTATGCTCAGAAGAGTTCATGGGAAATGTCAGATGGGTGGAACCAATAATCCAAATTCTTCCTTTTATCCCTTAGGGAAATATGTAGACTTGCCATTGTGAATTTGTGGTCCCCGACAGCTAGGAACCAAGCAAGGAAGTCAGGAGAGTTTCACTGTGAAATAATGGGAAAAAGAAGAGCTCCTGCAGTGAACACCAAGGCCCTTTGTCTGGTAATTCACAAAGTGACTACAAGTACAGCCGCTCAACTGACACTGACCCAGTGGGGAGCCATCACCACACACACACACACACACACACACGTAGCAGGCACACAGTGAAGGCGTTTGGGGAAGGGATGGTCCGGATGCTCTGGTCACTCACTGGGTGACTGATGGACTTGATGGACAGATTATACTAAATTATAGTATAATCTCAAAGCATTCTTTTTCGTCAGGGAGGCTTGGCTGCTTCCCATTGCTGCTTCTTATTTTATTTTTTTGAGACAGAGTCTCCCTATGTAATTCAGGCTGGCCTTGAACTCATTGTAATCCAGGCTGGCCTGAAACTTGCAGGGATCCTCCTGCCTCACCCTCCAGATTACCCCTGTGTAGGTGCCACCATGCCCAGTTTATAATTCTGTTTTTTGTGCTGAGCTCCTTGAGGTCTCTGTTCCTTGCTAACTGTACGTTAATGTCTGATTTAGTTGCCTAGAATTAATTGTACCTTGTTCTAGTGCAACTGCAAGCAGAAACGCCAAAACTACCCAGGTTTGGAAGGAGATTTATTTTCAACAGCTTTTTGGTCATCCACATACACATGTTTCCTCTGCTCCAAATTATATCTAGACATAGAAGGCATATTTGGGAAATCTGGCCTTCCAAAAAACAGAAATGCACACTGTCAAAAGAAATAAAATTGGCCACTCATCAATGAGACTAGCTGTAAAAGTCATTCGCTTATGTCTGTGGTGTTATTCCCTTGTGTATCAGCAGTGTTAGTGATTAACTGACATTGATCTGCATCTCATATATTTTAAAAAACTTTTTAAATTAAGAGGCAGGATTCCCTAAATCACCCAGTTGCCAAGGCCTGGTCAAATTTGTGATCCTCCTGCCTCGGCCTCCCAGTGTGTCAGGATTATACAGAAATAAATTACCACACATGGTTGTTTTTCAGATTCGAACCCACAATAAGAATGATTTCTCAATCTGACCTCCGCAGAGGATTTAGGTGTCCTTTCCCAGCTCCAGAGAAGTTCTCCAATCCTAAATTCAGAGCGAAGTGAACCTCAGTGAATGTTTCCCCAGCACCCGATGACTCTCTGGGGCCCACCACGGGAGCCCTGGGAATTTCATTAAGCACACATTCCATTGCTTGGGGTCTTCGCCCTGCAGGGTTAGAGCTGAAGCATCTGGGAGTCCGAGCTTTCTTTCGAAGCCCAACTATGCCCGAGGGAGGATTTGCCTTGTGCAGGTGAGACCTAAGGAAGGAGCATTTCGCAGCGCCCCAGAGGTCTGGCTCCCCACTTCCCCGTGCGCAGGCCGCCAGCACGACAGCCGCAGACCCGGCCGCTTCACGCTCTCTTGTCCTCCTAACCGACTGGACGCTTCGTGCTGCCTCTCACGGATCTGTCACCACACAAGCCACAGCCAAAAGAATTTAAGCTCCACAATTGTTATTTCATAATCCAATTTGGTAATATAAATGAAAAAGTTTAGTAAAGTGCAAGGTTAAATGTGAATATTTTTCTTTTTTTGTTTTGTTTTGTTTTTGTTTGTTTGGTTGGTTTTTGGAACAGGGTCTTACTCTAGACCAGGCTTACTTCAAATTCACAGCAACTCTCCGGCCTCAGCCTCCAGAGGGCTGGGATTATAGGCGTGTACCACCACACCCAGCTTAATTGTTAATTGTTAATAATTTTAAAAAATCCAGATTCCTTCCTAAACATGTTTTAAATTGTATTGTTAGCTAAAATACTGGAAAATAAACTATAAAAAAAAGTTGATTTCTAAATCATGATCCCTTCCAATAGAAATTGATAGCATGTATTCTTTGGTGGGGAGCATTTTGTTTTGTTAGGTTTTTTTTTTTTTTTTTTTTTTTTAATGACTGGATCTTGCTACATAATTCAAGCGAGCCTGAAACTCACGACATGGCCCAGGCTGCCCTCAAACTTGTGACAATACTGCCTCCGTGTCCCAGTGCTGGGATTATAGGTGTGCACCACCACAGCCAGTGATTTCATGGGTCCTGGTTAATTTTTGAAAAGAATTAAGTGAGGGGTCTTTTTTTTCACCTTCCAAAACTGATGGGCAGAGGTGACTGACCACACCTGGGGCTGCCAAGCAACTCTAACCAAGAGGATTCTAGCCTTTTTGTAAATCCACAGCCTTACTTGGCATGGTGGTGTATCCCTGTAATCCCTACACTCAGGAGCCTGAAGCAGGAGGATCACTGCAGTTCGAGGCCAGCCTGAAACTCTGTCTCAAAAAAACTAAAAATAAATCCACAGCTGCACTAAGCTGCTCTTAGGTCTCCCTAGATAGCAGCAAAACTAACCCTGCTGACCTAGGGGCTGAGACAGGACAGTGTCCCTGCATCCCAGCTTCCCTGTGGTGAGCCTGGAGCTGCAGGATGTGGTCATCTCCTCTGGAGAGTGGATCCGACGTGGACTGCTGACGCGGTCCTCCTGCGTTCCCTCCTGCATGTTGTTTGTCATGCCCTGCGTGGCTTAGGCCGTAGCTTCTGACTTGGAGGGTCTGTTCCTTACCAGGTAGACCTACAGGGCTTGGGCCTCCAATGCCCGAGCGAGGGTCCTTGTGCCCCACAGAATCCAGCACAGCTCCCTGGGGCTTTGGTGCTGTGCCCTGGTTTCTGTTTGCCAAAGCAGCTCTCTGACTCCAGCACACACCCGGGGGATGGGGTCCAGCTCAACTTACTGAGGAGAGACTCTCAAATAATTTTTGCACATTTCCGAAAACAACCATTTCTAGGTCCAAATTTAAGCTTCGTATAAAGAATATCCGTCCTGGTCTGTAATTTACCTGAAACACAGGATCTCAGAAGACTCCAAAAGCCAGTGGTGTCCTTGTGGAAAAGATAGAAGACTAAAACTAACTATACTGTTTTAGAAAAGAAAACAAATTTTGATTTTTACAATTTAACTTTGCAAAGATTTGAGGGACATTTGGCCTCAGGGATGTGGCAGCAGCCAGCCTGGGGTGGAGGACCCTGGGCCCCGGGTCTCTGCGGGTCTCTGCTGCTTGGGAGGGTGAGTGGACACTCCCACACACACACTCCACCACCACCCAGCTCAACAGGCTGCCGACGCTGGATGCCCAGCTCGCGCCAAGAAACGGGTCTGCATCACCAGGGCCTTGGAGACACCAAAACCAGGGCCCATTTACTTACTTTCCAGCCTCACAGTTGTGAAGTGGACTTGAAGGAGAATAAACTCTGCAGAGAATCTCCCAAAGGCTCACCAGGTGAGTATGCAACAGGGCCCAGCTCTCCCTGGAACCAGAAAGCTCCTCCAAAGAGTTCGCTGTAGGATAGCTGCAGCCAATTTGAGGTTTGATCTTGTAGGATTTATGTTTCATAAATTAAGTACTGCTTAGGAAAGCTGGAACCCGCGCAGCAGCAGGAGGGGCTCTTCACAGTTGGGGTACCCCTGCAGCCACGCCCAGGTCCCCACTGATACCACTGCTGGTCCCACTTGTTTTAGTCCTCAGCCGCACTGTGGGCACCCTTGACAATGAGTGTGACAGCCTCTTCAAAGGTATCCTTACTGGAAATTCTGGAGTTGGAAAGAGCAATCTGTCTGGATTCACGCGAAATAACTTTAATCTGGAGAGCAAGGCATCACTGCAGTAGAGTTTGCAACAAGAAGCATCCAGGTTGATGGGAAAACAATAAAGGCACGGATGTGGGACACGGCAGGACAAGAGTGATGCCGAGCTATGATAACATCAGTGTGCTAGCGTGGAGCTGTAGGTGCAGTTCTTAGGTCTATGGCATTGCTAAGCATCACACATATGAAGATGCGGAATGGTGGCTGAGAGACCATGCTGACAGTAAGTAACACTGTCATCATGCCTGTGAGCAAGAAGAGTGTTACATCATCTCAGGGCCATTCCCAGAGATAAAGCCAGAGCTTTTGCAGAAAACAATGCTTTGTCACTCAGTGAGACTTAGGCTCTAGGCTGGACAAATGTAGAAGCCACTTTCCAGTTCTCAGAGATATACTGCCTTGTTTGACAGACGTGAAAATAACGTCTCCAAACAACAATGTGGTCCTAGCCATGTCCCACCAACCACAGAAAACAACCAAAGGGGCCATGCCCTCAGAACATCTAACGCATTTTCCCTTCTCCCCTAGAAGGCTGTGTCTAGTCCACTTCCCAGATCTGAGATTTAAATATATTTGTAAAACCTGTGGTCACTTTTGTGTTTTACTTTACTCCCTTACTTCATGAACTCTTCCATGTTTTAAGCTTTTTTTTGCTCTTAGCTTTATAAAATCATCCACTTTGTCCCAAGTGACTGCAGTTTTTTCTATGCTGTGCTGAGCTTCAATGAATGTTTGAATTCCGCAGTTACTGTTTACTTCTCATGAAAGTCTTTCTCTGTAGGACATAGTTGAACTTGTTCGGTTGAAGCTTAGACCCATTGGTCTTCATCAAATCAATTGAAAAGACCTTAGAAATAAGCTATTATTTCACCACAGAGCCGCTTAGTAGTCCACTCTTCTCAGTGCAGTGTGTATTGCAACAAATCTAAGAGTGGCCCTATAAACATAAGAGAATTTTGTGAAATATTCCCATTATTCTGGAAGTCAATTTCTAAAATGTCTAATAGGTTTATGCAATTTAGTACATTTTGGTTTAATTTTCATAACATCAAAGTTGATTAGAAAGGAGGACACTATTTTCTGGACAAGAATTATCCTAATAAACACAAAGACTGTCACAACTGGGTCAGGCTTATGGGTACAGGGCCATAAGTTAGACAGTGCTGCCTGGCAGGCCAGCAGTTAGGCCGGCAGAATTCCTTCTGAAGTGTCTCTGCTGCAGTGATCAGGTAGCCCAAGTCATTTAGCTGATCTCATTTCCCAGCCGTAGATTACATGAAATTTTATTGCTCAGGTAATAACTGGTTTAATGCTGGTAATATCAAATTTTAAAAGTTAATCTTAAGCTTCTAAGTAGTAAAATGCAATCTAGTTTTATCACCATTATCCACCAGCAGTCATGGGTGATTATTTTAGAATGCTTATATATGAGTTTTGCAATATATAGTGGAATATAGTGGAATATAGTCTGGTTAAATCTGGTTTTAGTATGTCTAAAGGATACAGTAAGAGGTTAACTTATGCTTATGTGGTACCACTTAAAGGCATATATTTTTTAGTATGTTATATGAAATAGTATCTTGAGCTTTAAAAGAACGCACTTAGGCATTATAGAGACCTGAAGTCATTTTTTTCCAATACATAATTGAACTCAATGGAGCAACTAGTTCCTTATTCAGAAATGTGCACATTAATAGTTTTACTGCCGTATGTGGGTAATACTAAGCACTTCTCTGTAGCTTTCTGAAAGTTGTCAACTGCAGTGATAACTTCAAGATGATGGGATATAAAAAACTATGTGTGAACTTGCACGAATTTACTGTTTCAGTCAATCTTTTGCCCTTTGCAGTGCTCCTGATGTGTAGGAGTACACCAAGGCATTGCTGAGGTCAGTCATTTCCTGCGCAGCCACTTTACTGTTGGTTATAAAGATACATTATCTACTTATAAATTGCTTTGTATTCTATGCATGCTAACTTTATTTTGTTATTTGTAATATATACTCTTTCTAATGAAAGTATAGGGGATCTATTCTCAAAACAAAAGAAAAACCTTAAACTGCAGACACTTATCACCAGGCCCTAGGCGAAACACCAGCAGCTCAGCCAACAGTTGTAGTTTCTGAGGTCAGAACCAACTAGATCAAGGGAGAGAACTGGGCAGAGGCGCGGGCTGGATCTTCACCTGGTGAGCTCAGTCGGGATCACCATTGCTCCCTCGTACTATGGAACCTAAGGACTTTAAGGCCTGCAGGTCACGCGAGCTCAGGCTGGAGAGGGCAGCGCTGCCCTCAGGAATAGCACAGCCACGGTATCTGTTGGAAGCTAGCTCCGTCACTTCCTGTTGACCGAGACTGCAACTTCTCCAATAGGCACATCCGCATAAACCCGAACCGTGCCACCTACTTGTTACTCATCGTTAACGACCGGTTAATACACCGAGGTTCTCTGTCGCGTGTCCCGGCACCCCCTACCTTCCCTATTCCTCGGACGTGTAACAGCCTCTCAGCGAAAACGGAAGTGGCTCTGAAAAGAGCCTTTGGGGACGGGGAGGGTGGCACGAGGCTCAGGCTCGCTCCCCGCGGATGCGGCGCGCCAACTGGATGTCCTTGGGCATGATGGTGACGCGCTTGGCATGGATAGCACACAGGTTGGTATCCTCGAACAGCCCCACTAGGTAGGCCTCGGACGCTTCCTGCAGCGCCATCACCGCCGAGCTCTGGAAGCGCAGATCAGTCTTGAAATCCTGCGCGATCTCGCGCACCAGCCGCTGGAACGGCAGTTTGCGGATGAGCAGCTCGGTGGACTTCTGGTAGCGCCGGATCTCACGGAGCGCCACGGTGCCGGGCCGGTAGCGGTGCGGCTTCTTCACGCCACCGGTAGCCGGTGCGCTCTTGCGGGCGGCCTTGGTAGCCAGCTGCTTACGCGGGGCCTTGCCGCCGGTGGACTTGCGAGCGGTCTGTTTGGTACGAGCCATTGCACAACAGTATACTGACGAAGGCAAGCAACTGGAAGGAGTGCAGCGGGAGCAGAATTTATACGGATGATACGGTCCTGATTGGTCAAAACTGTGGCAGGAGTGTCCTGATTGGCTTTTAACCCAGGCTGTTTCGAACCACTTTGAACGGCCTGGTGTTCCGTTGTTTTTCGATTTCGAGCACTCATGTTGATTCTCACAATGAAAAGAGAATGGGCCTGAAATTTGTGGAGGTCACTTCAACCTTTTCCTAGGAGCCATTCTGTTTCAGGTAATGGGAAAAATTAGCTGGTAGAATAATGTATTCAAGTAGGTCCTTGGATCAGTAATTAAAATTATGACTGCTTTTAATTACTGAAACCAAGTCTCACAGCGAAAATGGTTTTAAAATAGAGAAGCACATTGGCCCCTGACCGCTTTAACATACGAACTTCTTGCTTCTGCATTGGTTGGAGGAAAAGGGATTATTGATATGTGCTTAACTGATACCAATAAGCGGTAGCTAACATCAACTGATTTTGATCCGAACAGCTTGCTCGAATGCGCAAAAATACACAGCGCGCATACGAGCAACTTGTAAACTTCCACCAGCTAATAACCAGGTCTTTTCTCATAGAGTATAGGTTTGAAAACAGCCTTGGAGTTAGGACTGGAGTTTAGCAGCATAAGTGACAAGGCATATTGGTAAAATCACAGTAAACTGGGAAATTAGTTCACTCTCTGGCGCTAACAATTATCTAAAATTTTTACATGTCTTGAGACGCAAGAATGTATGTTGGGAAAACGCAGAATGTTTTTACCCGTCTTGCACGTAGGATAGTTGCTTTATGTGTCCCGAGAATTAAGTGCTTGTGCAAATAAGACATTTATTGCCCGTACGTGAAAACACATTAATGTACAGTTCCTCAGCAGAAAATGGAAGGTGGCTCTGAAAAGAGCCTTTTGGTTAGTTTTTGAGTTGCTAATTGGCCCAATTTTCACTTGCCCTTGGCCTTGTGGTGGCTCTCGGTCTTCTTGGGCAGCAGCACGGCCTGGATGTTGGGCAGCACGCCGCCCTGCGCGATCGTCACCTTGCCCAGCAGCTTGTTGAGCTCCTCGTCGTTGCGGATGGCCAGCTGCAGGTGGCGCGGGATAATACGCGTCTTCTTGTTGTCGCGCGCCGCGTTGCCCGCCAGCTCCAGAATCTCGGCCGTCAGGTACTCCAGCACGGCCGCTAGGTAGACAGGGGCGCCGGCGCCCACGCGCTCGGCATAGTTGCCCTTACGAAGCAGTCGGTGCACGCGACCCACCGGGAACTGCAGCCCGGCACGGGAAGACCGCGTCTTGGCCTTGGCGCGAGCCTTGCCACCCTGCTTGCCACGTCCAGACATTGCAACAAGGTGCACAGTAAACCTACTGGTCAGTAGACTCGCCAGTACAGAAAGCGTCCTTTATAGCGTCTTTTGGGCGCGAAAAGGAAGCCGTGCGATTGGCCGCTTTTCATTTTCGTTTACACCAATGGGACACGGCTGTAAGAGCGGCGTAGTTTTCCCCGCTAGGCGGGACTGCAGGCTGACGTCACAAGAGAGAACTCGCCAATCGCCAGAGACTGTCTGTGAGCCTCATTTGCATAACGCCGGCTACATAAGGCAGCGCCTGTCCGGCCTCCCTTCAGTCTGTTCGGTCCTCGACCCTGCTTGCAAGATGCCTGAGCCCGCAAAGTCCGCTCCAGCCCCGAAGAAGGGGTCGAAGAAGGCGGTGACCAAGGCGCAGAAGAAGGACGGCAAGAAGCGCAAGCGCAGCCGCAAGGAGAGCTACTCTGTGTACGTGTACAAGGTGCTGAAGCAAGTGCACCCGGACACGGGCATCTCGTCCAAGGCCATGGGCATCATGAACTCGTTCGTGAACGACATCTTCGAGCGCATCGCGGGCGAGGCTTCGCGCCTGGCGCACTACAACAAGCGCTCGACCATCACGTCTCGGGAGATCCAGACGGCCGTGCGTCTGCTGCTGCCCGGGGAGCTGGCCAAGCACGCGGTGTCGGAGGGCACCAAGGCCGTCACCAAGTACACGAGCTCCAAGTGAGTGCGTGAGGTCGCCGTTCTGTCTGCACTTCACCCCCAAAGGCTCTTTTCAGAGCCACCTACCTCTTTCAGAAAAAGAGCAGCTTGTAACCTTTTGTTAGTATTTCTCTGCTTTTTGGAGTGAGGCCTGCGAGTTTTTTTAGGTGACTGGATAAAATGGACGGGTTTCTAAAGTGGTTTCTGTGTGTATTGTGTGTATGTATGCATTTGTAGACAATCTGCAAGGTTAAGTTTGCTTTGATGGAAGTCCTAGGGAAAAAAATGGGACTTATTCTTGCTGCGGTACCAGGGCGTTGATCTGACTGTAAGAAGCGTTCTGCCCTCCCGTCTTTGGCCGGGCGCCTGCGCTGCTTAAAAACCTTGATATGGCGTGTTTTCCGCCTTATTGTGAGGGCAAAGTAAATGTCCCCTTGCAGCGCTAGAGCGCCGAGCTCCGGAGGTTGGAGCCGCTGCTCATTGTCTCCTATACTCGGGTTTTGCGGGGAAATTGAAGAAGGACCCGCGGGAGCGATGAGGCACGGTGACTGCACCTCGCGTTTTACACCGAACCCAACAACCTGGTCCCCTCCTGCTTCCCGTGTTCTATTAGGACAGCGGTGCCACAGACTCTTGGAAAGGGCCCTGTCGGCCATCGCAATCCTGTCGCTTCATCCCGCCTCTAAAACCCTGCGCGAAGGCACTTGCATTGTAAATCTGAATAGCAAACTTCCTCCGCAAGACACGCTCCGAGCTTCTTTCCAGTCGCTCTGGTGTTCCCTCCCCTAGCGCTGGGGGCGGGCGGTCTCAGGTCTGGCACAGGCCACAGCATCCGCGAGGTTCTGCTCGTCAGCCAGGTACGGCCGGCGCGCGTCCCTTCCGACCTGGGACGCTGGCGACACCCCCGCTTGCACCCCAGCTCTCCTGTGCTGTCACTCCTGAGCGCTGTAGTCGCCTGGAGTACGCTGTTCCGGCGGATGGGAAAGGGCGTCGGCCTCCTCTGCCACCCCGTGGCCACAAGCAGAAGCACAGGTCCCGGCGCGTTTCCGGGGCTGCAGGGGTGAGGCTCCTAGGCAAGGAGGCCCGGTTCCTGGTCACCCCTGGATCTAAAACCGAGTCTCCAGGAGTCATTCGCTCGTGGGCGAGGGCAGGGTAGTGGGGACACGGCCAGTGGAAAGGACTGTTCATTTCTAGTCCAAACCAAAAAAAACCCCACAAAAGTAGTTCTAAAAATGCTCTAGTTTAGTCCTCAGCATGGTAAATATCTGACTACTATAAATCCGAACCCCGACGGAAATAACGAGCCTTGGCTTCTTTTGCCAGGCTGATGGTCTGAAGATTTGGCGCATATTAGGCATATGATGAGCCTATGGTTTTCCCACCATGAACAAGCCAGTGTAGATCCAGCAACTGCAACCATATGCAGGCTTTCTTAAATTTCTTTCTCTCACCTTGGAGCAAGGTTGCTGTTTCCTTTTCAGCCCAGGTAGACTTCCGCAGATGGGCTAATTCTTTTCCAAATGCTCGAATCAGCACTTTGGCAGTGTCTACTCCTAACCGTGTCCAAACACCCCACGAACACTGCCACTTTGACAGGGCTGATGTGACATTTCACCTGGGCCTGGGATGGGTCCCTTGGAAAGGTGCTTGGAGCAGAGGGGGCAGCAGGGCACCCACTGCTCTCCAGCTGCAACCCTGTATGAGTCCAGGCCGTCTTTCCCTTCCCGGCTTTGTACTATGGGTGGTGAGGCAGGACTGCTGGTCCTCCGAGGCTCCTTGGCCATGCCATCCATCCCGAATGAAGAGTTGTGCCCATCCCTCCTGCCCCACAGGCCTGCTTTCTCCCAGGGCTATCTCTGGGACCCACAAGATGGACACAGAACTCTGCCCACGAGGTGGTCAGGCATGGCAGCTGCACTTGTTAGAAAGGGCATCGGGAGAGCTATGGTGAACCCGGGTTTCCACCAGCACACGTCCCAGACACTTAACCCCAGGTGGTTCTGTTGCTCTCCAAGGCTGGAGATGTTCAGAATGCTCCAGCTGAGGAATTCCCTGGGTTCCCAAAGCTCATCCCAGCCCCCTGAACAGAAGAATGGGCTGCAATCCTCTCCACCTTCATTAGGGCCTCAGTCATCGGGTTGGAGCCCTGTGAATGCAACCTGTGCATGTGTATGTGTGTGCGTGAGTGTGCATATGTGTGTGTGTATGTCAGAGAGAGAGAGAGAACAGTGCAGTTCCAGGAATGAACTCCAGTCCTGTGGTGTGTGAGTAAGTGGAACTGTCCCTTAGGAAGGGAACCAAGGGTTGAACTTGATAACATTATGTAACATTTTAGTCAGATTACTGGCTGGAACTGTAATCTTTGCTTGCTTTCACAGGGCATGAAACAACTGGTCTGTCAGAAAATGTATTACAGATTTACCTGTTGGTCCCTTTGATCTGTGTCATTTGCCTAAAACATGCTTGTCACTTGCTCAGTTTTTACAATTTGAGATTCAAATGTGCTCCTTGATTATTGAACAGGTTGAGAAAAAACCATTTAGGGCATAATCCTGAACTCTCATTAGATGTGGTGTCCGGAATGGGTAACTTCACAAATGCACATGCTCAGGCTTGCTGCTCTAGGGACCTTTTTAAATTTATTTTTTATTATTTTTCATCCTGTGGTTCTTTATACACTGTTGGCTCAAGTTCTCCATCAAATGGGGGTACCAGCACCAGATGATGGAGCTCCTATGCAACCTTTTACTCTTTTTACACTTAATTTGTGGCTTGATTACAAGAGGGTGTAAAATGACTTTAAAAGTCTCTAAGCTATAGATATCCTGGTTCTACAGTTGGCTTTTGAGCACGCCAACCACAATTGCCAACAAGCTATTAACCAGTCAAGCTGGCTGATGATATAGGGGTATATGTTAAAGTGAGCCAAAACATCGGGTCACCTTCTTACAATCCCACGTTGATGGCCCAGTCTGTTTCCTGGCAAACCCAATAAGATTTTCTAATTAAGAGATGCTCTTGAAGAAACAAAAGTTTACATATGGTTCTGACAATTTATTACTACTAATCTCATGGTACCTCGAATGCATGCCTGCCTTCCAGACATTCAGTCTGATGAAATGTAAAACTGGGGTTATTTATAGTGATAACCTTTTTTAGATTCAGAAATCTGCCCTTTTCTTGTGCTTCAGCTACTTACGATGAGATATATGTTAAATCAACATGAGATTACCAGTCGTGAGATTATCTTTAAAAACTTTATATGATCTGTGTTATATGTATCACTCCGTTCTATACTATGGATAGACATTTAACTATGTTGCACAAATGCTAAAATACTATTTATGGCTTTTTATCTCAAGTTTTCTCTGTAAACTTTATAGCTGTTATACCAACACAAGTGATAAGAAATGACAATCCCTGGCTATATTTTATATTTTAAAGTACTTGATATCCAGATAAAATTATAATAGTTAAACTCAGTAGTTCCACTACCATACTGTTTCTGAGGTTATACAAGACAAAAAAGGCCATCTTATGCAACAACATTGTGTATCAGCCTTTGCCTGCCTCTAAAGACATAGTGACCTGCTTATATTAGCAGACCCACTAACAATGATTCCAGCTTTGGGGAATTATGCATGTGACTTGAATTCCCTATGATCCTAGGGACAAGCAGTTATTGAAAGATGTTTTAACCTTAAAACAACAATTAATAAAACAAAAAAGCAAAAGCCAGACAATCCAGATGTTGCCACAGATGCAACTACATTTGGCAATTTACGTTTCCCATTTCTTAAATCCAGCTCATAGGCCCTCAGCGCCCCCTCCATGCTTCACTGACAAAGTTCTTGCTTTCCAAGAGTGGACATAGGCCCTGGGTCTCATCTTCACATGGCTCCACAGACAGGTGACCACTAGGGAGGAAGTGTTGGGCGCAGGCGCTCAACATACCATACCCCACCCGGGACTAAGGACCACGCCAGCTTCCGCAATGCGCTACGTCCCTCTTTAAATTAGCCAACCCGTGCGCACTTCGTGCTCACTCCGTACTCTGTGGCAACTCCTGATTGGCCACAGCTGGATATAATAGCCGGAGCCTACATCCCATTCCCGCCCTGCTTCCTTGTGGCAGCCTGTGATTGGTCACGGCCGAATATATAAACCAGAGCCCGCCTAAATAAACTAGCAGTTAACTGTCGTCCACAAAAGCGTCTCCTGTCTCCTGTTTCATTGGAGCTGCGCCGGTCAACTGGTGGCCCGTACGGGGAGCCCGGAGCACTGAGACCCTCTCTCCGACAGGACGAGGAGAGCTGAGACCCTCTCTCCAATGGAACAGAGACATTAACAGGTAAAACCGTCAAGCGCTGATAGCGGGGGCTACTCGGCGGGCGAGGGCTGACAGGTTAAACTGCTCAACGTTGGTAGCGGGGGCTGCGGGCCGGATAGCAGGGGCTATCGGGCAACCTTGGGCGGACGCGTCGCAAGGGTCAGGAACTCGTAAAGAGAGTTCCGGGGGCCGAAAAGAGGCAGGTTTTGGGGGCGCCGTAAAGGGGCGCGGGGACTAAGCTGTCCCTGTATAAAAAAAAAAAAAAAAAAAAAAAAAAGGAAAAAAAAATAAAATAAAATAAAAAGAAACTCTTGAAATTCCGGTTAACATGGGTAACACGGCTACTCAGCCACTGTCAGTCGCCTTAAGCGACTTACTGAGAGAAAAGGGATTACAAATGAAACAAGAACAAATTCAAAACTTCCTCGATCAGGTCGATAAGGTAGCACCTTGGTTTGGTCCCACGGGGTCCATTACCATCCCCAGCTGGGATAAATTAGGGAGAGATCTTGACTTTGCAGCAGAAAATGGCCTCTTGGAGCCAGGAGTCAGACCCCTTTGGGCAGTGGTGAGAAGCTGCCTTGCAGACACCTCTTGTCGTGACCATATAAGGGCTGGCGCCATGGCGCTTGATTACCATCAGGCAGAATCCTCCTGCGAGCAATCTCGTGAGCCCAGTGCCGCAGGCGAGGTGACCCCACCCAATTCAGAAACAAAGGACTCGTCAGATAATGAGGGGGAGGAAGAAGAAGTATACAAAATGGTGGATGCAGACACCACCAAAAGAGGGGAAGTCACACACACGCAGTCGAGAGGGCCTTACTCTGAGGCCATAAATGAGCTGCAATGCAGGATTTCTCAGAGTAAATGGGTCAATGAAAGTGAGTACGGGATCCCAGGGCCGCCCTGTATAAGACCTACAGCTCTACCTCCCGACCCGCCAGATTATCATGCTCACCGGAGACCCTGCCATCAGCTATGTAGCTGTCCGCAACGGGTCCAGACGTCCCCTGGGACATTCCAGGAAGACCTTTGGAATCAAGTCAACAGAGAGGACCCAGGAGGCCTGGGCCATTTTCTCCAGGCTTTTCCGGTTGCTGTAGATGCTCAGGGAAACAGAGCCCACCTGCCTATAGATATGAAGGCGATAAAGCATCTTAAGGAGGCCAGCACCATGTACGGTGTTAATGGGGCGTATACCCTGTCCCTAGTAGAAGCCCAGGCAGGAAACGCCATGACACCTGCTGATTGGGCCAGTTTGTGCAAAGCAGTGCTCAGCCCAGGCCAATATCTTGATTGGAAAGCTTGGAATGTTGAACTTGCCACAGAACAGGCCCAAGCTAATGTCCAGAACAATCAGGCCGCCTGGAACATAGATATGTTATTAGGACAAGGGCAGTATCTCAATAACCAGCTGATATTTCCACAAGAGGTGTATGCACAGATAAATAGAATAGCCATACAAGCATGGAAACGGGTCTCAGCTAGGGGAGAAGTCTCAGGCCACTTGACAAAAATTTTGCAGGGCCCGAGCGAGCCTTTTTCAGATTTTGTGGCCCACATGATGGAGGCAGCAGGGAGAGTTTTTAGAGACGCAGAGACAGCCATGCCGCTCATTAAGCAGCTCACAGCTGCTCTGGGTCAGCACCAGGTATAGTTCGTTAACTTGGCAGGAGTCGGGGCTTGCCATTGTTGATGGCCCTACCACGAGACAAAACAAAAGCCGCATCCAAACTTATTCAAGAGCAATTAAAATTAGGCCATATCAAACCCTCAAGTCTATTCTGTTTAAACAAAAGGAGGGTATTGCCCAGGGCATGACACCTAGGGCCAGACTAAATCTTGCCCTCTTCACTTACAATTTTGTAAACATCAACCCACAAGGATCCACGCCAGCACAGCTACATGCCAACCCTGTCGCACCCAAACATGGTTGGGTACGCTGGAAAGACCTCCTGCATGGGGTGTGGAGAGGCCCCAGCCCAGTACTTAGTTGGGCGAGAGGGGCGGTCTGTGTCTTCCCGCAGGAAGAAGGCAGCGAACCTGTCTGGGTCCCGGAACGCCTGATACGTCCCTGCAAACCACCAGACCCTGACCCAGAGGAAACGTCAACCACAGAACAGGGGAACCAACAGGAGCCTCACAAGCCAGACCAAGCAAGTATACCCACAACTCCCATTAACCATGGCACCTTGGCCAACTCCCCTGGTTAGTAGCCTCCTTTTCCCTTCCTTCTTACATCTCGTACGGCCCTTGCAGCCAATGACTTTTCTAAATTGCTCCACCGCAACCTGTTATATGTTATAATGTTGGGATAACAGTACACTTTCAGCTGTTGTTATGCAGGTACTCCAGTTCGTACCGGTTCCAGTTATGGTGGACTCAGACGAATTTCCTGTGATCCAGCTCGGGCCAACTCTCCAATTGGCTTTCATAAAGGAATGGGCAGAAACAGGGGCTCTGGCTACCATGACTACACTTGCCGTTGCCGCATTCGGCAGTCTACTTCTGCTCTGTCGGATTCGCAGACAAAGGAATAGGGACAAAGTATCAAACAAGCAATGCTGATCATGGAATCTGGTCAAAGCCCGGCAGCATGGCTCGCCATGCTGTGACGCAGGTGTGGAGCAAAGCATCGCAGGGGGTGTCGTCCTTGGCCAGGAGACACCCCGGTCCCCATGTCGGTGAGCATGTGGGTTGGGCTCATAAAACAATACTCCCACCCCCTCCAAAAGAGCACCAACGAGTAGTGAGGCACTGTCATGACTGCATCGTGACACCTCACGAGGGGCACCGACCTCTGGAGACCCTGCGTCAGTTATAAAGAAAGGGGGAGATGTTGGGCGCAGGCGCTCAACATACCATACCCCACCCGGGACTAAGGACCACGCCAGCTTCCGCAATGCGCTATGTCCCTCTTTAAATTAGCCAACCCGTGCGCACTTCGTGCTCACTCTGTACTCTGTGGCAACTCCTGATTGGCCACAGCTGGATATAGTAGCCGGAGCCTACATCCCATTCCCGCCCTGCTTCCTTGTGGCAGCCTGTGATTGGTCACGGCCGAATATATAAACCAGAGCCCGCCTAAATAAACTAGCAGTTAACTGTCGTCCACAAAAGCGTCTCCTGTCTCCTGTTTCATTGGAGCTGCGCCGGTCAACTGGTGGCCCGTACGGGGAGCCCGGAGCACTGAGACCCTCTCTCCGACAGGACGAGGAGAGCTGAGACCCTCTCTCCAATGGAACAGAGACATTAACAGGTAAAACCGTCAAGCGCTGATAGCGGGGGCTACTCGGCGGGCGAGGGCTGACAGGTTAAACTGCTCAACGTTGGTAGCGGGGGCTGCGGGCCGGATAGCAGGGGCTATCGGGCAACCTTGGGCGGACGCGTCGCAAGGGTCAGGAACTCGTAAAGAGAGTTCCGGGGGCCGAAAAGAGGCAGGTTTTGGGGGCGCCGTAAAGGGGCGCGGGGACTAAGCTGTCCCTGTATAAAAAAAAAAAAAAAAAAAAAAAAAGGAAAAAAAAATAAAATAAAATAAAAAGAAACTCTTGAAATTCCGGTTAACATGGGTAACACGGCTACTCAGCCACTGTCAGTCGCCTTAAGCGACTTACTGAGAGAAAAGGGATTACAAATGAAACAAGAACAAATTCAAAACTTCCTCGATCAGGTCGATAAGGTAGCACCTTGGTTTGGTCCCACGGGGTCCATTACCATCCCCAGCTGGGATAAATTAGGGAGAGATCTTGACTTTGCAGCAGAAAATGGCCTCTTGGAGCCAGGAGTCAGACCCCTTTGGGCAGTGGTGAGAAGCTGCCTTGCAGACACCTCTTGTCGTGACCATATAAGGGCTGGCGCCATGGCGCTTGATTACCATCAGGCAGAATCCTCCTGCGAGCAATCTCGTGAGCCCAGTGCCGCAGGCGAGGTGACCCCACCCAATTCAGAAACAAAGGACTCGTCAGATAATGAGGGGGAGGAAGAAGAAGTATACAAAATGGTGGATGCAGACACCACCAAAAGAGGGGAAGTCACACACACGCAGTCGAGAGGGCCTTACTCTGAGGCCATAAATGAGCTGCAATGCAGGATTTCTCAGAGTAAATGGGTCAATGAAAGTGAGTACGGGATCCCAGGGCCGCCCTGTATAAGACCTACAGCTCTACCTCCCGACCCGCCAGATTATCATGCTCACCGGAGACCCTGCCATCAGCTATGTAGCTGTCCGCAACGGGTCCAGACGTCCCCTGGGACATTCCAGGAAGACCTTTGGAATCAAGTCAACAGAGAGGACCCAGGAGGCCTGGGCCATTTTCTCCAGGCTTTTCCGGTTGCTGTAGATGCTCAGGGAAACAGAGCCCACCTGCCTATAGATATGAAGGCGATAAAGCATCTTAAGGAGGCCAGCACCATGTACGGTGTTAATGGGGCGTATACCCTGTCCCTAGTAGAAGCCCAGGCAGGAAACGCCATGACACCTGCTGATTGGGCCAGTTTGTGCAAAGCAGTGCTCAGCCCAGGCCAATATCTTGATTGGAAAGCTTGGAATGTTGAACTTGCCACAGAACAGGCCCAAGCTAATGTCCAGAACAATCAGGCCGCCTGGAACATAGATATGTTATTAGGACAAGGGCAGTATCTCAATAACCAGCTGATATTTCCACAAGAGGTGTATGCACAGATAAATAGAATAGCCATACAAGCATGGAAACGGGTCTCAGCTAGGGGAGAAGTCTCAGGCCACTTGACAAAAATTTTGCAGGGCCCGAGCGAGCCTTTTTCAGATTTTGTGGCCCACATGATGGAGGCAGCAGGGAGAGTTTTTAGAGACGCAGAGACAGCCATGCCGCTCATTAAGCAGCTCACAGCTGCTCTGGGTCAGCACCAGGTATAGTTCGTTAACTTGGCAGGAGTCGGGGCTTGCCATTGTTGATGGCCCTACCACGAGACAAAACAAAAGCCGCATCCAAACTTATTCAAGAGCAATTAAAATTAGGCCATATCAAACCCTCAAGTCTATTCTGTTTAAACAAAAGGAGGGTATTGCCCAGGGCATGACACCTAGGGCCAGACTAAATCTTGCCCTCTTCACTTACAATTTTGTAAACATCAACCCACAAGGATCCACGCCAGCACAGCTACATGCCAACCCTGTCGCACCCAAACATGGTTGGGTACGCTGGAAAGACCTCCTGCATGGGGTGTGGAGAGGCCCCAGCCCAGTACTTAGTTGGGCGAGAGGGGCGGTCTGTGTCTTCCCGCAGGAAGAAGGCAGCGAACCTGTCTGGGTCCCGGAACGCCTGATACGTCCCTGCAAACCACCAGACCCTGACCCAGAGGAAACGTCAACCACAGAACAGGGGAACCAACAGGAGCCTCACAAGCCAGACCAAGCAAGTATACCCACAACTCCCATTAACCATGGCACCTTGGCCAACTCCCCTGGTTAGTAGCCTCCTTTTCCCTTCCTTCTTACATCTCGTACGGCCCTTGCAGCCAATGACTTTTCTAAATTGCTCCACCGCAACCTGTTATATGTTATAATGTTGGGATAACAGTACACTTTCAGCTGTTGTTATGCAGGTACTCCAGTTCGTACCGGTTCCAGTTATGGTGGACTCAGACGAATTTCCTGTGATCCAGCTCGGGCCAACTCTCCAATTGGCTTTCATAAAGGAATGGGCAGAAACAGGGGCTCTGGCTACCATGACTACACTTGCCGTTGCCGCATTCGGCAGTCTACTTCTGCTCTGTCGGATTCGCAGACAAAGGAATAGGGACAAAGTATCAAACAAGCAATGCTGATCATGGAATCTGGTCAAAGCCCGGCAGCATGGCTCGCCATGCTGTGACGCAGGTGTGGAGCAAAGCATCGCAGGGGGTGTCGTCCTTGGCCAGGAGACACCCCGGTCCCCATGTCGGTGAGCATGTGGGTTGGGCTCATAAAACAATACTCCCACCCCCTCCAAAAGAGCACCAACGAGTAGTGAGGCACTGTCATGACTGCATCGTGACACCTCACGAGGGGCACCGACCTCTGGAGACCCTGCGTCAGTTATAAAGAAAGGGGGAGATGTTGGGCGCAGGCGCTCAACATACCATACCCCACCCGGGACTAAGGACCACGCCAGCTTCCGCAATGCGCTATGTCCCTCTTTAAATTAGCCAACCCGTGCGCACTTCGTGCTCACTCTGTACTCTGTGGCAACTCCTGATTGGCCACAGCTGGATATAGTAGCCGGAGCCTACATCCCATTCCCGCCCTGCTTCCTTGTGGCAGCCTGTGATTGGTCACGGCCGAATATATAAACCAGAGCCCGCCTAAATAAACTAGCAGTTAACTGTCGTCCACAAAAGCGTCTCCTGTCTCCTGTTTCATTGGAGCTGCGCCGGTCAACTGGTGGCCCGTACGGGGAGCCCGGAGCACTGAGACCCTCTCTCCGACAGGACGAGGAGAGCTGAGACCCTCTCTCCAATGGAACAGAGACATTAACAGGTAAAACCGTCAAGCGCTGATAGCGGGGGCTACTCGGCGGGCGAGGGCTGACAGGTTAAACTGCTCAACGTTGGTAGCGGGGGCTGCGGGCCGGATAGCAGGGGCTATCGGGCAACCTTGGGCGGACGCGTCGCAAGGGTCAGGAACTCGTAAAGAGAGTTCCGGGGGCCGAAAAGAGGCAGGTTTTGGGGGCGCCGTAAAGGGGCGCGGGGACTAAGCTGTCCCTGTATAAAAAAAAAAAAAAAAAAAAAAAAAGGAAAAAAAAATAAAATAAAATAAAAAGAAACTCTTGAAATTCCGGTTAACATGGGTAACACGGCTACTCAGCCACTGTCAGTCGCCTTAAGCGACTTACTGAGAGAAAAGGGATTACAAATGAAACAAGAACAAATTCAAAACTTCCTCGATCAGGTCGATAAGGTAGCACCTTGGTTTGGTCCCACGGGGTCCATTACCATCCCCA
Source organism: Cavia porcellus (assembly GCF_034190915.1). Taxonomy (NCBI): domain Eukaryota; kingdom Metazoa; phylum Chordata; class Mammalia; order Rodentia; family Caviidae; genus Cavia; species Cavia porcellus. The sequence goes on along the minus strand of NW_026947496.1, from coordinate 5,253,260 downwards.
GCTGGGATAAATTAGGGAGAGATCTTGACTTTGCAGCAGAAAATGGCCTCTTGGAGCCAGGAGTCAGACCCCTTTGGGCAGTGGTGAGAAGCTGCCTTGCAGACACCTCTTGTCGTGACCATATAAGGGCTGGCGCCATGGCGCTTGATTACCATCAGGCAGAATCCTCCTGCGAGCAATCTCGTGAGCCCAGTGCCGCAGGCGAGGTGACCCCACCCAATTCAGAAACAAAGGACTCGTCAGATAATGAGGGGGAGGAAGAAGAAGTATACAAAATGGTGGATGCAGACACCACCAAAAGAGGGGAAGTCACACACACGCAGTCGAGAGGGCCTTACTCTGAGGCCATAAATGAGCTGCAATGCAGGATTTCTCAGAGTAAATGGGTCAATGAAAGTGAGTACGGGATCCCAGGGCCGCCCTGTATAAGACCTACAGCTCTACCTCCCGACCCGCCAGATTATCATGCTCACCGGAGACCCTGCCATCAGCTATGTAGCTGTCCGCAACGGGTCCAGACGTCCCCTGGGACATTCCAGGAAGACCTTTGGAATCAAGTCAACAGAGAGGACCCAGGAGGCCTGGGCCATTTTCTCCAGGCTTTTCCGGTTGCTGTAGATGCTCAGGGAAACAGAGCCCACCTGCCTATAGATATGAAGGCGATAAAGCATCTTAAGGAGGCCAGCACCATGTACGGTGTTAATGGGGCGTATACCCTGTCCCTAGTAGAAGCCCAGGCAGGAAACGCCATGACACCTGCTGATTGGGCCAGTTTGTGCAAAGCAGTGCTCAGCCCAGGCCAATATCTTGATTGGAAAGCTTGGAATGTTGAACTTGCCACAGAACAGGCCCAAGCTAATGTCCAGAACAATCAGGCCGCCTGGAACATAGATATGTTATTAGGACAAGGGCAGTATCTCAATAACCAGCTGATATTTCCACAAGAGGTGTATGCACAGATAAATAGAATAGCCATACAAGCATGGAAACGGGTCTCAGCTAGGGGAGAAGTCTCAGGCCACTTGACAAAAATTTTGCAGGGCCCGAGCGAGCCTTTTTCAGATTTTGTGGCCCACATGATGGAGGCAGCAGGGAGAGTTTTTAGAGACGCAGAGACAGCCATGCCGCTCATTAAGCAGCTCACAGCTGCTCTGGGTCAGCACCAGGTATAGTTCGTTAACTTGGCAGGAGTCGGGGCTTGCCATTGTTGATGGCCCTACCACGAGACAAAACAAAAGCCGCATCCAAACTTATTCAAGAGCAATTAAAATTAGGCCATATCAAACCCTCAAGTCTATTCTGTTTAAACAAAAGGAGGGTATTGCCCAGGGCATGACACCTAGGGCCAGACTAAATCTTGCCCTCTTCACTTACAATTTTGTAAACATCAACCCACAAGGATCCACGCCAGCACAGCTACATGCCAACCCTGTCGCACCCAAACATGGTTGGGTACGCTGGAAAGACCTCCTGCATGGGGTGTGGAGAGGCCCCAGCCCAGTACTTAGTTGGGCGAGAGGGGCGGTCTGTGTCTTCCCGCAGGAAGAAGGCAGCGAACCTGTCTGGGTCCCGGAACGCCTGATACGTCCCTGCAAACCACCAGACCCTGACCCAGAGGAAACGTCAACCACAGAACAGGGGAACCAACAGGAGCCTCACAAGCCAGACCAAGCAAGTATACCCACAACTCCCATTAACCATGGCACCTTGGCCAACTCCCCTGGTTAGTAGCCTCCTTTTCCCTTCCTTCTTACATCTCGTACGGCCCTTGCAGCCAATGACTTTTCTAAATTGCTCCACCGCAACCTGTTATATGTTATAATGTTGGGATAACAGTACACTTTCAGCTGTTGTTATGCAGGTACTCCAGTTCGTACCGGTTCCAGTTATGGTGGACTCAGACGAATTTCCTGTGATCCAGCTCGGGCCAACTCTCCAATTGGCTTTCATAAAGGAATGGGCAGAAACAGGGGCTCTGGCTACCATGACTACACTTGCCGTTGCCGCATTCGGCAGTCTACTTCTGCTCTGTCGGATTCGCAGACAAAGGAATAGGGACAAAGTATCAAACAAGCAATGCTGATCATGGAATCTGGTCAAAGCCCGGCAGCATGGCTCGCCATGCTGTGACGCAGGTGTGGAGCAAAGCATCGCAGGGGGTGTCGTCCTTGGCCAGGAGACACCCCGGTCCCCATGTCGGTGAGCATGTGGGTTGGGCTCATAAAACAATACTCCCACCCCCTCCAAAAGAGCACCAACGAGTAGTGAGGCACTGTCATGACTGCATCGTGACACCTCACGAGGGGCACCGACCTCTGGAGACCCTGCGTCAGTTATAAAGAAAGGGGGAGATGTTGGGCGCAGGCGCTCAACATACCATACCCCACCCGGGACTAAGGACCACGCCAGCTTCCGCAATGCGCTATGTCCCTCTTTAAATTAGCCAACCCGTGCGCACTTCGTGCTCACTCTGTACTCTGTGGCAACTCCTGATTGGCCACAGCTGGATATAGTAGCCGGAGCCTACATCCCATTCCCGCCCTGCTTCCTTGTGGCAGCCTGTGATTGGTCACGGCCGAATATATAAACCAGAGCCCGCCTAAATAAACTAGCAGTTAACTGTCGTCCACAAAAGCGTCTCCTGTCTCCTGTTTCATTGGAGCTGCGCCGGTCAACTGGTGGCCCGTACGGGGAGCCCGGAGCACTGAGACCCTCTCTCCGACAGGACGAGGAGAGCTGAGACCCTCTCTCCAATGGAACAGAGACATTAACAGGTAAAACCGTCAAGCGCTGATAGCGGGGGCTACTCGGCGGGCGAGGGCTGACAGGTTAAACTGCTCAACGTTGGTAGCGGGGGCTGCGGGCCGGATAGCAGGGGCTATCGGGCAACCTTGGGCGGACGCGTCGCAAGGGTCAGGAACTCGTAAAGAGAGTTCCGGGGGCCGAAAAGAGGCAGGTTTTGGGGGCGCCGTAAAGGGGCGCGGGGACTAAGCTGTCCCTGTATAAAAAAAAAAAAAAAAAAAAAAAAAGGAAAAAAAAATAAAATAAAATAAAAAGAAACTCTTGAAATTCCGGTTAACATGGGTAACACGGCTACTCAGCCACTGTCAGTCGCCTTAAGCGACTTACTGAGAGAAAAGGGATTACAAATGAAACAAGAACAAATTCAAAACTTCCTCGATCAGGTCGATAAGGTAGCACCTTGGTTTGGTCCCACGGGGTCCATTACCATCCCCAGCTGGGATAAATTAGGGAGAGATCTTGACTTTGCAGCAGAAAATGGCCTCTTGGAGCCAGGAGTCAGACCCCTTTGGGCAGTGGTGAGAAGCTGCCTTGCAGACACCTCTTGTCGTGACCATATAAGGGCTGGCGCCATGGCGCTTGATTACCATCAGGCAGAATCCTCCTGCGAGCAATCTCGTGAGCCCAGTGCCGCAGGCGAGGTGACCCCACCCAATTCAGAAACAAAGGACTCGTCAGATAATGAGGGGGAGGAAGAAGAAGTATACAAAATGGTGGATGCAGACACCACCAAAAGAGGGGAAGTCACACACACGCAGTCGAGAGGGCCTTACTCTGAGGCCATAAATGAGCTGCAATGCAGGATTTCTCAGAGTAAATGGGTCAATGAAAGTGAGTACGGGATCCCAGGGCCGCCCTGTATAAGACCTACAGCTCTACCTCCCGACCCGCCAGATTATCATGCTCACCGGAGACCCTGCCATCAGCTATGTAGCTGTCCGCAACGGGTCCAGACGTCCCCTGGGACATTCCAGGAAGACCTTTGGAATCAAGTCAACAGAGAGGACCCAGGAGGCCTGGGCCATTTTCTCCAGGCTTTTCCGGTTGCTGTAGATGCTCAGGGAAACAGAGCCCACCTGCCTATAGATATGAAGGCGATAAAGCATCTTAAGGAGGCCAGCACCATGTACGGTGTTAATGGGGCGTATACCCTGTCCCTAGTAGAAGCCCAGGCAGGAAACGCCATGACACCTGCTGATTGGGCCAGTTTGTGCAAAGCAGTGCTCAGCCCAGGCCAATATCTTGATTGGAAAGCTTGGAATGTTGAACTTGCCACAGAACAGGCCCAAGCTAATGTCCAGAACAATCAGGCCACCTGGAACATAGATATGTTATTAGGACAAGGGCAGTATCTCAATAACCAGCTGATATTTCCACAAGAGGTGTATGCACAGATAAATAGAATAGCCATACAAGCATGGAAACGGGTCTCAGCTAGGGGAGAAGTCTCAGGCCACTTGACAAAAATTTTGCAGGGCCCGAGCGAGCCTTTTTCAGATTTTGTGGCCCACATGATGGAGGCAGCAGGGAGAGTTTTTAGAGACGCAGAGACAGCCATGCCGCTCATTAAGCAGCTCACAGCTGCTCTGGGTCAGCACCAGGTATAGTTCGTTAACTTGGCAGGAGTCGGGGCTTGCCATTGTTGATGGCCCTACCACGAGACAAAACAAAAGCCGCATCCAAACTTATTCAAGAGCAATTAAAATTAGGCCATATCAAACCCTCAAGTCTATTCTGTTTAAACAAAAGGAGGGTATTGCCCAGGGCATGACACCTAGGGCCAGACTAAATCTTGCCCTCTTCACTTACAATTTTGTAAACATCAACCCACAAGGATCCACGCCAGCACAGCTACATGCCAACCCTGTCGCACCCAAACATGGTTGGGTACGCTGGAAAGACCTCCTGCATGGGGTGTGGAGAGGCCCCAGCCCAGTACTTAGTTGGGCGAGAGGGGCGGTCTGTGTCTTCCCGCAGGAAGAAGGCAGCGAACCTGTCTGGGTCCCGGAACGCCTGATACGTCCCTGCAAACCACCAGACCCTGACCCAGAGGAAACGTCAACCACAGAACAGGGGAACCAACAGGAGCCTCACAAGCCAGACCAAGCAAGTATACCCACAACTCCCATTAACCATGGCACCTTGGCCAACTCCCCTGGTTAGTAGCCTCCTTTTCCCTTCCTTCTTACATCTCGTACGGCCCTTGCAGCCAATGACTTTTCTAAATTGCTCCACCGCAACCTGTTATATGTTATAATGTTGGGATAACAGTACACTTTCAGCTGTTGTTATGCAGGTACTCCAGTTCGTACCGGTTCCAGTTATGGTGGACTCAGACGAATTTCCTGTGATCCAGCTCGGGCCAACTCTCCAATTGGCTTTCATAAAGGAATGGGCAGAAACAGGGGCTCTGGCTACCATGACTACACTTGCCGTTGCCGCATTCGGCAGTCTACTTCTGCTCTGTCGGATTCGCAGACAAAGGAATAGGGACAAAGTATCAAACAAGCAATGCTGATCATGGAATCTGGTCAAAGCCCGGCAGCATGGCTCGCCATGCTGTGACGCAGGTGTGGAGCAAAGCATCGCAGGGGGTGTCGTCCTTGGCCAGGAGACACCCCGGTCCCCATGTCGGTGAGCATGTGGGTTGGGCTCATAAAACAATACTCCCACCCCCTCCAAAAGAGCACCAACGAGTAGTGAGGCACTGTCATGACTGCATCGTGACACCTCACGAGGGGCACCGACCTCTGGAGACCCTGCGTCAGTTATAAAGAAAGGGGGAGATGTTGGGCGCAGGCGCTCAACATACCATACCCCACCCGGGACTAAGGACCACGCCAGCTTCCGCAATGCGCTATGTCCCTCTTTAAATTAGCCAACCCGTGCACACTTCGTGCTCACTCTGTACTCTGTGGCAACTCCTGATTGGCCACAGCTGGATATAGTAGCCGGAGCCTACATCCCATTCCCGCCCTGCTTCCTTGTGGCAGCCTGTGATTGGTCACGGCCGAATATATAAACCAGAGCCCGCCTAAATAAACTAGCAGTTAACTGTCGTCCACAAAAGCGTCTCCTGTCTCCTGTTTCATTGGAGCTGCGCCGGTCAACTGGTGGCCCGTACGGGGAGCCCGGAGCACTGAGACCCTCTCTCCGACAGGACGAGGAGAGCTGAGACCCTCTCTCCAATGGAACAGAGACATTAACAGGTAAAACCGTCAAGCGCTGATAGCGGGGGCTACTCGGCGGGCGAGGGCTGACAGGTTAAACTGCTCAACGTTGGTAGCGGGGGCTGCGGGCCGGATAGCAGGGGCTATCGGGCAACCTTGGGCGGACGCGTCGCAAGGGTCAGGAACTCGTAAAGAGAGTTCCGGGGGCCGAAAAGAGGCAGGTTTTGGGGGCGCCGTAAAGGGGCGCGGGGACTAAGCTGTCCCTGTATAAAAAAAAAAAAAAAAAAAAAAAAAGGAAAAAAAAATAAAATAAAATAAAAAGAAACTCTTGAAATTCCGGTTAACATGGGTAACACGGCTACTCAGCCACTGTCAGTCGCCTTAAGCGACTTACTGAGAGAAAAGGGATTACAAATGAAACAAGAACAAATTCAAAACTTCCTCGATCAGGTCGATAAGGTAGCACCTTGGTTTGGTCCCACGGGGTCCATTACCATCCCCAGCTGGGATAAATTAGGGAGAGATCTTGACTTTGCAGCAGAAAATGGCCTCTTGGAGCCAGGAGTCAGACCCCTTTGGGCAGTGGTGAGAAGCTGCCTTGCAGACACCTCTTGTCGTGACCATATAAGGGCTGGCGCCATGGCGCTTGATTACCATCAGGCAGAATCCTCCTGCGAGCAATCTCGTGAGCCCAGTGCCGCAGGCGAGGTGACCCCACCCAATTCAGAAACAAAGGACTCGTCAGATAATGAGGGGGAGGAAGAAGAAGTATACAAAATGGTGGATGCAGACACCACCAAAAGAGGGGAAGTCACACACACGCAGTCGAGAGGGCCTTACTCTGAGGCCATAAATGAGCTGCAATGCAGGATTTCTCAGAGTAAATGGGTCAATGAAAGTGAGTACGGGATCCCAGGGCCGCCCTGTATAAGACCTACAGCTCTACCTCCCGACCCGCCAGATTATCATGCTCACCGGAGACCCTGCCATCAGCTATGTAGCTGTCCGCAACGGGTCCAGACGTCCCCTGGGACATTCCAGGAAGACCTTTGGAATCAAGTCAACAGAGAGGACCCAGGAGGCCTGGGCCATTTTCTCCAGGCTTTTCCGGTTGCTGTAGATGCTCAGGGAAACAGAGCCCACCTGCCTATAGATATGAAGGCGATAAAGCATCTTAAGGAGGCCAGCACCATGTACGGTGTTAATGGGGCGTATACCCTGTCCCTAGTAGAAGCCCAGGCAGGAAACGCCATGACACCTGCTGATTGGGCCAGTTTGTGCAAAGCAGTGCTCAGCCCAGGCCAATATCTTGATTGGAAAGCTTGGAATGTTGAACTTGCCACAGAACAGGCCCAAGCTAATGTCCAGAACAATCAGGCCGCCTGGAACATAGATATGTTATTAGGACAAGGGCAGTATCTCAATAACCAGCTGATATTTCCACAAGAGGTGTATGCACAGATAAATAGAATAGCCATACAAGCATGGAAACGGGTCTCAGCTAGGGGAGAAGTCTCAGGCCACTTGACAAAAATTTTGCAGGGCCCGAGCGAGCCTTTTTCAGATTTTGTGGCCCACATGATGGAGGCAGCAGGGAGAGTTTTTAGAGACGCAGAGACAGCCATGCCGCTCATTAAGCAGCTCACAGCTGCTCTGGGTCAGCACCAGGTATAGTTCGTTAACTTGGCAGGAGTCGGGGCTTGCCATTGTTGATGGCCCTACCACGAGACAAAACAAAAGCCGCATCCAAACTTATTCAAGAGCAATTAAAATTAGGCCATATCAAACCCTCAAGTCTATTCTGTTTAAACAAAAGGAGGGTATTGCCCAGGGCATGACACCTAGGGCCAGACTAAATCTTGCCCTCTTCACTTACAATTTTGTAAACATCAACCCACAAGGATCCACGCCAGCACAGCTACATGCCAACCCTGTCGCACCCAAACATGGTTGGGTACGCTGGAAAGACCTCCTGCATGGGGTGTGGAGAGGCCCCAGCCCAGTACTTAGTTGGGCGAGAGGGGCGGTCTGTGTCTTCCCGCAGGAAGAAGGCAGCGAACCTGTCTGGGTCCCGGAACGCCTGATACGTCCCTGCAAACCACCAGACCCTGACCCAGAGGAAACGTCAACCACAGAACAGGGGAACCAACAGGAGCCTCACAAGCCAGACCAAGCAAGTATACCCACAACTCCCATTAACCATGGCACCTTGGCCAACTCCCCTGGTTAGTAGCCTCCTTTTCCCTTCCTTCTTACATCTCGTACGGCCCTTGCAGCCAATGACTTTTCTAAATTGCTCCACCGCAACCTGTTATATGTTATAATGTTGGGATAACAGTACACTTTCAGCTGTTGTTATGCAGGTACTCCAGTTCGTACCGGTTCCAGTTATGGTGGACTCAGACGAATTTCCTGTGATCCAGCTCGGGCCAACTCTCCAATTGGCTTTCATAAAGGAATGGGCAGAAACAGGGGCTCTGGCTACCATGACTACACTTGCCGTTGCCGCATTCGGCAGTCTACTTCTGCTCTGTCGGATTCGCAGACAAAGGAATAGGGACAAAGTATCAAACAAGCAATGCTGATCATGGAATCTGGTCAAAGCCCGGCAGCATGGCTCGCCATGCTGTGACGCAGGTGTGGAGCAAAGCATCGCAGGGGGTGTCGTCCTTGGCCAGGAGACACCCCGGTCCCCATGTCGGTGAGCATGTGGGTTGGGCTCATAAAACAATACTCCCACCCCCTCCAAAAGAGCACCAACGAGTAGTGAGGCACTGTCATGACTGCATCGTGACACCTCACGAGGGGCACCGACCTCTGGAGACCCTGCGTCAGTTATAAAGAAAGGGGGAGATGTTGGGCGCAGGCGCTCAACATACCATACCCCACCCGGGACTAAGGACCACGCCAGCTTCCGCAATGCGCTATGTCCCTCTTTAAATTAGCCAACCCGTGCGCACTTCGTGCTCACTCTGTACTCTGTGGCAACTCCTGATTGGCCACAGCTGGATATAGTAGCCGGAGCCTACATCCCATTCCCGCCCTGCTTCCTTGTGGCAGCCTGTGATTGGTCACGGCCGAATATATAAACCAGAGCCCGCCTAAATAAACTAGCAGTTAACTGTCGTCCACAAAAGCGTCTCCTGTCTCCTGTTTCATTGGAGCTGCGCCGGTCAACTGGTGGCCCGTACGGGGAGCCCGGAGCACTGAGACCCTCTCTCCGACAGGACGAGGAGAGCTGAGACCCTCTCTCCAATGGAACAGAGACATTAACAGGTAAAACCGTCAAGCGCTGATAGCGGGGGCTACTCGGCGGGCGAGGGCTGACAGGTTAAACTGCTCAACGTTGGTAGCGGGGGCTGCGGGCCGGATAGCAGGGGCTATCGGGCAACCTTGGGCGGACGCGTCGCAAGGGTCAGGAACTCGTAAAGAGAGTTCCGGGGGCCGAAAAGAGGCAGGTTTTGGGGGCGCCGTAAAGGGGCGCGGGGACTAAGCTGTCCCTGTATAAAAAAAAAAAAAAAAAAAAAAAAAGGAAAAAAAAATAAAATAAAATAAAAAGAAACTCTTGAAATTCCGGTTAACATGGGTAACACGGCTACTCAGCCACTGTCAGTCGCCTTAAGCGACTTACTGAGAGAAAAGGGATTACAAATGAAACAAGAACAAATTCAAAACTTCCTCGATCAGGTCGATAAGGTAGCACCTTGGTTTGGTCCCACGGGGTCCATTACCATCCCCAGCTGGGATAAATTAGGGAGAGATCTTGACTTTGCAGCAGAAAATGGCCTCTTGGAGCCAGGAGTCAGACCCCTTTGGGCAGTGGTGAGAAGCTGCCTTGCAGACACCTCTTGTCGTGACCATATAAGGGCTGGCGCCATGGCGCTTGATTACCATCAGGCAGAATCCTCCTGCGAGCAATCTCGTGAGCCCAGTGCCGCAGGCGAGGTGACCCCACCCAATTCAGAAACAAAGGACTCGTCAGATAATGAGGGGGAGGAAGAAGAAGTATACAAAATGGTGGATGCAGACACCACCAAAAGAGGGGAAGTCACACACACGCAGTCGAGAGGGCCTTACTCTGAGGCCATAAATGAGCTGCAATGCAGGATTTCTCAGAGTAAATGGGTCAATGAAAGTGAGTACGGGATCCCAGGGCCGCCCTGTATAAGACCTACAGCTCTACCTCCCGACCCGCCAGATTATCATGCTCACCGGAGACCCTGCCATCAGCTATGTAGCTGTCCGCAACGGGTCCAGACGTCCCCTGGGACATTCCAGGAAGACCTTTGGAATCAAGTCAACAGAGAGGACCCAGGAGGCCTGGGCCATTTTCTCCAGGCTTTTCCGGTTGCTGTAGATGCTCAGGGAAACAGAGCCCACCTGCCTATAGATATGAAGGCGATAAAGCATCTTAAGGAGGCCAGCACCATGTACGGTGTTAATGGGGCGTATACCCTGTCCCTAGTAGAAGCCCAGGCAGGAAACGCCATGACACCTGCTGATTGGGCCAGTTTGTGCAAAGCAGTGCTCAGCCCAGGCCAATATCTTGATTGGAAAGCTTGGAATGTTGAACTTGCCACAGAACAGGCCCAAGCTAATGTCCAGAACAATCAGGCCACCTGGAACATAGATATGTTATTAGGACAAGGGCAGTATCTCAATAACCAGCTGATATTTCCACAAGAGGTGTATGCACAGATAAATAGAATAGCCATACAAGCATGGAAACGGGTCTCAGCTAGGGGAGAAGTCTCAGGCCACTTGACAAAAATTTTGCAGGGCCCGAGCGAGCCTTTTTCAGATTTTGTGGCCCACATGATGGAGGCAGCAGGGAGAGTTTTTAGAGACGCAGAGACAGCCATGCCGCTCATTAAGCAGCTCACAGCTGCTCTGGGTCAGCACCAGGTATAGTTCGTTAACTTGGCAGGAGTCGGGGCTTGCCATTGTTGATGGCCCTACCACGAGACAAAACAAAAGCCGCATCCAAACTTATTCAAGAGCAATTAAAATTAGGCCATATCAAACCCTCAAGTCTATTCTGTTTAAACAAAAGGAGGGTATTGCCCAGGGCATGACACCTAGGGCCAGACTAAATCTTGCCCTCTTCACTTACAATTTTGTAAACATCAACCCACAAGGATCCACGCCAGCACAGCTACATGCCAACCCTGTCGCACCCAAACATGGTTGGGTACGCTGGAAAGACCTCCTGCATGGGGTGTGGAGAGGCCCCAGCCCAGTACTTAGTTGGGCGAGAGGGGCGGTCTGTGTCTTCCCGCAGGAAGAAGGCAGCGAACCTGTCTGGGTCCCGGAACGCCTGATACGTCCCTGCAAACCACCAGACCCTGACCCAGAGGAAACGTCAACCACAGAACAGGGGAACCAACAGGAGCCTCACAAGCCAGACCAAGCAAGTATACCCACAACTCCCATTAACCATGGCACCTTGGCCAACTCCCCTGGTTAGTAGCCTCCTTTTCCCTTCCTTCTTACATCTCGTACGGCCCTTGCAGCCAATGACTTTTCTAAATTGCTCCACCGCAACCTGTTATATGTTATAATGTTGGGATAACAGTACACTTTCAGCTGTTGTTATGCAGGTACTCCAGTTCGTACCGGTTCCAGTTATGGTGGACTCAGACGAATTTCCTGTGATCCAGCTCGGGCCAACTCTCCAATTGGCTTTCATAAAGGAATGGGCAGAAACAGGGGCTCTGGCTACCATGACTACACTTGCCGTTGCCGCATTCGGCAGTCTACTTCTGCTCTGTCGGATTCGCAGACAAAGGAATAGGGACAAAGTATCAAACAAGCAATGCTGATCATGGAATCTGGTCAAAGCCCGGCAGCATGGCTCGCCATGCTGTGACGCAGGTGTGGAGCAAAGCATCGCAGGGGGTGTCGTCCTTGGCCAGGAGACACCCCGGTCCCCATGTCGGTGAGCATGTGGGTTGGGCTCATAAAACAATACTCCCACCCCCTCCAAAAGAGCACCAACGAGTAGTGAGGCACTGTCATGACTGCATCGTGACACCTCACGAGGGGCACCGACCTCTGGAGACCCTGCGTCAGTTATAAAGAAAGGGGGAGATGTTGGGCGCAGGCGCTCAACATACCATACCCCACCCGGGACTAAGGACCACGCCAGCTTCCGCAATGCGCTATGTCCCTCTTTAAATTAGCCAACCCGTGCACACTTCGTGCTCACTCTGTACTCTGTGGCAACTCCTGATTGGCCACAGCTGGATATAGTAGCCGGAGCCTACATCCCATTCCCGCCCTGCTTCCTTGTGGCAGCCTGTGATTGGTCACGGCCGAATATATAAACCAGAGCCCGCCTAAATAAACTAGCAGTTAACTGTCGTCCACAAAAGCGTCTCCTGTCTCCTGTTTCATTGGAGCTGCGCCGGTCAACTGGTGGCCCGTACGGGGAGCCCGGAGCACTGAGACCCTCTCTCCGACAGGACGAGGAGAGCTGAGACCCTCTCTCCAATGGAACAGAGACATTAACAGGTAAAACCGTCAAGCGCTGATAGCGGGGGCTACTCGGCGGGCGAGGGCTGACAGGTTAAACTGCTCAACGTTGGTAGCGGGGGCTGCGGGCCGGATAGCAGGGGCTATCGGGCAACCTTGGGCGGACGCGTCGCAAGGGTCAGGAACTCGTAAAGAGAGTTCCGGGGGCCGAAAAGAGGCAGGTTTTGGGGGCGCCGTAAAGGGGCGCGGGGACTAAGCTGTCCCTGTATAAAAAAAAAAAAAAAAAAAAAAAAAGGAAAAAAAAATAAAATAAAATAAAAAGAAACTCTTGAAATTCCGGTTAACATGGGTAACACGGCTACTCAGCCACTGTCAGTCGCCTTAAGCGACTTACTGAGAGAAAAGGGATTACAAATGAAACAAGAACAAATTCAAAACTTCCTCGATCAGGTCGATAAGGTAGCACCTTGGTTTGGTCCCACGGGGTCCATTACCATCCCCAGCTGGGATAAATTAGGGAGAGATCTTGACTTTGCAGCAGAAAATGGCCTCTTGGAGCCAGGAGTCAGACCCCTTTGGGCAGTGGTGAGAAGCTGCCTTGCAGACACCTCTTGTCGTGACCATATAAGGGCTGGCGCCATGGCGCTTGATTACCATCAGGCAGAATCCTCCTGCGAGCAATCTCGTGAGCCCAGTGCCGCAGGCGAGGTGACCCCACCCAATTCAGAAACAAAGGACTCGTCAGATAATGAGGGGGAGGAAGAAGAAGTATACAAAATGGTGGATGCAGACACCACCAAAAGAGGGGAAGTCACACACACGCAGTCGAGAGGGCCTTACTCTGAGGCCATAAATGAGCTGCAATGCAGGATTTCTCAGAGTAAATGGGTCAATGAAAGTGAGTACGGGATCCCAGGGCCGCCCTGTATAAGACCTACAGCTCTACCTCCCGACCCGCCAGATTATCATGCTCACCGGAGACCCTGCCATCAGCTATGTAGCTGTCCGCAACGGGTCCAGACGTCCCCTGGGACATTCCAGGAAGACCTTTGGAATCAAGTCAACAGAGAGGACCCAGGAGGCCTGGGCCATTTTCTCCAGGCTTTTCCGGTTGCTGTAGATGCTCAGGGAAACAGAGCCCACCTGCCTATAGATATGAAGGCGATAAAGCATCTTAAGGAGGCCAGCACCATGTACGGTGTTAATGGGGCGTATACCCTGTCCCTAGTAGAAGCCCAGGCAGGAAACGCCATGACACCTGCTGATTGGGCCAGTTTGTGCAAAGCAGTGCTCAGCCCAGGCCAATATCTTGATTGGAAAGCTTGGAATGTTGAACTTGCCACAGAACAGGCCCAAGCTAATGTCCAGAACAATCAGGCCGCCTGGAACATAGATATGTTATTAGGACAAGGGCAGTATCTCAATAACCAGCTGATATTTCCACAAGAGGTGTATGCACAGATAAATAGAATAGCCATACAAGCATGGAAACGGGTCTCAGCTAGGGGAGAAGTCTCAGGCCACTTGACAAAAATTTTGCAGGGCCCGAGCGAGCCTTTTTCAGATTTTGTGGCCCACATGATGGAGGCAGCAGGGAGAGTTTTTAGAGACGCAGAGACAGCCATGCCGCTCATTAAGCAGCTCACAGCTGCTCTGGGTCAGCACCAGGTATAGTTCGTTAACTTGGCAGGAGTCGGGGCTTGCCATTGTTGATGGCCCTACCACGAGACAAAACAAAAGCCGCATCCAAACTTATTCAAGAGCAATTAAAATTAGGCCATATCAAACCCTCAAGTCTATTCTGTTTAAACAAAAGGAGGGTATTGCCCAGGGCATGACACCTAGGGCCAGACTAAATCTTGCCCTCTTCACTTACAATTTTGTAAACATCAACCCACAAGGATCCACGCCAGCACAGCTACATGCCAACCCTGTCGCACCCAAACATGGTTGGGTACGCTGGAAAGACCTCCTGCATGGGGTGTGGAGAGGCCCCAGCCCAGTACTTAGTTGGGCGAGAGGGGCGGTCTGTGTCTTCCCACAGGAAGAAGGCAGCGAACCTGTCTGGGTCCCGGAACGCCTGATACGTCCCTGCAAACCACCAGACCCTGACCCAGAGGAAACGTCAACCACAGAACAGGGGAACCAACAGGAGCCTCACAAGCCAGACCAAGCAAGTATACCCACAACTCCCATTAACCATGGCACCTTGGCCAACTCCCCTGGTTAGTAGCCTCCTTTTCCCTTCCTTCTTACATCTCGTACGGCCCTTGCAGCCAATGACTTTTCTAAATTGCTCCACCGCAACCTGTTATATGTTATAATGTTGGGATAACAGTACACTTTCAGCTGTTGTTATGCAGGTACTCCAGTTCGTACCGGTTCCAGTTATGGTGGACTCAGACGAATTTCCTGTGATCCAGCTCGGGCCAACTCTCCAATTGGCTTTCATAAAGGAATGGGCAGAAACAGGGGCTCTGGCTACCATGACTACACTTGCCGTTGCCGCATTCGGCAGTCTACTTCTGCTCTGTCGGATTCGCAGACAAAGGAATAGGGACAAAGTATCAAACAAGCAATGCTGATCATGGAATCTGGTCAAAGCCCGGCAGCATGGCTCGCCATGCTGTGACGCAGGTGTGGAGCAAAGCATCGCAGGGGGTGTCGTCCTTGGCCAGGAGACACCCCGGTCCCCATGTCGGTGAGCATGTGGGTTGGGCTCATAAAACAATACTCCCACCCCCTCCAAAAGAGCACCAACGAGTAGTGAGGCACTGTCATGACTGCATCGTGACACCTCACGAGGGGCACCGACCTCTGGAGACCCTGCGTCAGTTATAAAGAAAGGGGGAGATGTTGGGCGCAGGCGCTCAACATACCATACCCCACCCGGGACTAAGGACCACGCCAGCTTCCGCAATGCGCTATGTCCCTCTTTAAATTAGCCAACCCGTGCGCACTTCGTGCTCACTCTGTACTCTGTGGCAACTCCTGATTGGCCACAGCTGGATATAGTAGCCGGAGCCTACATCCCATTCCCGCCCTGCTTCCTTGTGGCAGCCTGTGATTGGTCACGGCCGAATATATAAACCAGAGCCCGCCTAAATAAACTAGCAGTTAACTGTCGTCCACAAAAGCGTCTCCTGTCTCCTGTTTCATTGGAGCTGCGCCGGTCAAGGAAGGTGTGCTCCTGTCCCTCAGATAGCATAAAATGGCTGTGGCTGCACTCAAGGGAGCCCCTGGGGCACTGAGGGCCGCCGATGCCCCTCAGTGCCCCTGGGGCACTGAGGGCCGCCGATGCCCCTCATCCCACACAGACAGAAAGACGGGGTCAGGCCCCCAGGGACAGCAGCCTCCCCAGCTGGAGCATCCTGGAGGAGGCATGGACAAAGTGGCCACCACTGGACTTTCCCTCAGGCTTGGCCCCTACCCAGGACCTGCCTGGTTGCCAGGCTTGCCAGCTCGGCTCCCTCTACCCATGCAGCAGGGTGTGGGGCCTACCTGCCTCACCCTCCTGGTGGGTGAATCAGCCCCCAGACACTTTTCATTAGCTCCCTAGGACCATCCCCAAAGTGACAGTTTGGCCTAGAACTCAAATTATTGTCTTCATGGAGGACTAAATTTGATAAATGTTACTTCCCAATCTGTTCATCTAAACCTATGTGTCTCTGTGGGACAGTGTTCCCCACCCTCACTCACAGTGAGAGCGCAGTCTTGGGTGGGCTCTGCGACCCTGACAGGCCTCGATGCCCTTCTGCGGAGATTACACTTAGGAATGAGCCTGACCTGCCTGCCTGCCAATCCAGTGTAGAAGCTGGGGACGGCTGTTCTTCAGTGCGTCTTCAGATCTCACCGTCCAGCCCCTCCCAGGGAAAACATATCACTTGGCAGGCTGGGGATTAAATCCCCCTGAATCCTGTTTGGCCATTAAAAGTCTGGCCCTTTATTCAGTGTTCTCTTTGGAAATTAGCATTGTCCTTTAAACAAAGCCATATTCGGGAGGGTAAGAGGGAAGCCACTGATGGTGGAAAATTAGATTTAAACTTTTAAGTACTGATATTTGTGTGTATAATCCTCACACCCCCCTGAATGGAAACATGACTTGGAATGAGACTGCCTTTTCATGTTTTAATTGCTGTCTCACCATTGCATCCATTCTGGTCAACTGTCAGCTGCTCATTTAGTTACCAAGATGGGACACATGCTTGGAGTCCAGGACTTCTTGCTGTCTTTTTTCTGCTTATCTCCTTAGTATGTCATAGAAGAATCACAACTAACCAGTGTCAAGATGCTGTACAACCTGGACTTACTCTGCTGCAGCTGCTTCAGCTTCAAAACAAGAAAAGGGAGACCTGCAGAAGACCCGCCTGACCCAGTACAAGCAGACAGTAATGAGTATTAATGAACAGGCACCAACATAAACTGTTATAGTCTGTCCTAGGCCTACGTGACTTGTGGCGAGATCCCCACTAGCTTAGAGACAGGTTAATCTTTAAGTCAATGGCCAGAGCCAAAGTCAGCTAACATACTGCAAAGTTCTGGTGCCTCAAAGCCAGATAGCAAGGCAGCTGGGGCTTCACTCATGCAAATTCCTTCCTGCTCAGCAGTCACAGCTAGCAGACAATCAGGTTAACAATGGTTAACAATGGTTAACAATGATCTGCTCCTGGTTGCTTTGCTATGAATGCATTGTTCCTCAATTCTTGAGCCATGACTGGGTCAGCAGCTGACCATCACTGCTCCTGCAGCCCACCAGCAAACACCCCCAGTCAAGCTATACAACTAATAAAGGCCAAGGACACCACGTCTCATGGCCGTTGACTTTAACCATCCTGATGGCCCTTGTAACTAAAATACACTGTGTTTGTCTGTGTCTTGTTCTACCATCACACCTGTGAGCAGGAGATCAGCGGTCCTAGGCCATGGCTCCAGTAATTCCCTGCATTGTCTGATCTTCCTGTTGTCTTTTTCTTCAGTTAAAAATAACCTCCAAAATGTCTTGCTGCAGAAATAGCCAATCTAAAATTAAGTCTCCTCCAGGGTCCATTATAACATGTGACAGAAGTCAAGCCTGGACAAAGCAGAGCTGTTCAGAGTGCTCCAGGCCCTGTGGTCTGGGGGTTTGGTTTTGTTTTTATAGGTGCCAGGGAATGAACCCATCACCTCCTTACTGTGCTGAATTCCCGGCCCATTTTATAATTTGAGTCAGGGACTTGTAAATTGTTGAGGCTCGGCTTTTATGTTTTAGGATTCTTCTTAAGATGGCTGTCTTCATATAGCTGTTCCCTTTTCGTTTTTATGCTTGTTAATAGGAAATTCCTTGTAATGTGTAAGGAGAAGTATTAGTGCTTGTGGATTTGAAGGTAAATTAAATTTCTCACTTTTAAAGTATATTCTACCTATGATCACAATAGCCAAAAGCAAATTGAACATACGTTTTTAAACAGGACTTAGGAAAAAACAGAAATGTTGTGTCTTTCTTTGCAGTTATTTTAGATAAATAACATAAACCGGTGATCTGTGTATTAAAATTCATCTCAGAGGCAGGGAGGATACTGCCTATAATCCCAGCACATCCGAGGCTGAGGCAGGATTGCTGCAAGTTTGAAGCCAGCCAGAATTCCATGGCTAGCACCTGCCTCACTTCTCAGCCCCGCAGTCTCTGGGATGGAATGGGGCTGGCAGGGTCCGGAACATAGAACCAGATGACCCTCACACTCCCGATGGAGCTGCGGGGAGAAAGTGGTAACAGGACGCAGGATGACGCTGAGGAGTACTTGCATCTTTACAAACAAATTCATTTATTTTAATAGAAAAGATTTTTGGTCAGTACATGTGTCATATTAAACAATAAAGCCAGGCTGATCATTTTTATTTTATAAAGACCGGGGCGTGCAGACAAACTGCGGAGACTTCAGACTGCACTTCGTTTCCTTCACACAGTGTCCCCCGCTGAGACCCGCGGCGCACAGGCATCCATGCCTGGCTGGGCGGAAATGATCTGAGGACCAAGCCCGCGCAACTAGGTTTTAAAAGTGAAAGAGAAAAAGAAAAAGACAAAAAAAAAAAATTTTTTAAAGACCAAAAAAAAAAAAAAAAAAAAAGTAAAAGACAACACAGTGTCAGCGGGGACACAGGCCCAGCGAGGTGAGCCGATCAGGCGGACTGGGAGGGGGCCCGCGCCGCGCATGCGCCGAACTGGACGCGGTCGGGGGGAACGGCAGGGTCCGCGCTCAGTAAGCACAGATGGAGGACACGACGGCCGCGATTCCTTTGATTGAAGCTGGGTTCTAAACGCCAACCTTGTTTTTGGTGGAAAATGAAAACAGAACATTCTTAGCAGAGGATGGTTTCGATCCATCGACCTCTGGGTTATGGGCCCAGCACGCTTCCGCTGCGCCACTCTGCTTAGCTGATGGCAATTGGCTCTGTTAATGCCTTTGTCTTTAGCCAGTTTCAGAACTCGCTTCTTTCCCAGTAAAATCACTGATTTCCTTCACTCAGGTGACGACAACATTGATCCCAACCGTTCAAAGCAAAAGTAACTCGGGGCTTCTGAAAGGAAACCGCCGTAGGCTGCGCAGCCTTTCTCGAGGAGTCGGCTTAGCTCTGTAGCGTAAGAAAGCTAAAGAGCAAATTTAAAAACTGAATTTGAGGAACGTTTTCCAGACGCTCAAAGTAGAGCTTAAACGCCATTAGTGGACCAGGGACCGAACACTGGGATCCCACCTGACAGGCCAGAACTCTATCGCTGAGCTGTCGCGGGCAAGACCCGCAACCGTCACGCAGCACTCAACTCTGACTTCCAGGAAGATCGCGGCGGGGGCGGGGCCTGGAGGGGTGTTAGGGGCGGGAGCGGGAATATCGGGGTGAGAGACGGGGTCGAAGAGGGGAGGAGCCGAGCCCTAGTGGGGCGGGGTGGACGTGGGAGGTAGAGGGATAACCTTGAGCGTGCCAGGGCCCTGGAGGGGCGGGGCGAGACCAGGGGCGACGAGAGAGGGGCGGGGAAGGGGCGGGGACAAGGGGGCGGGGTCAGGATAAGGCGGAGACTGGTGGGGTGGAGACGCTGTGCGGGGCTCTGAAGAGGCGTGGCGAATAGAGGGGCGGGGCAGGAGGGGCGCAGGTGGGGGCGGGGCCAGCCCCGCTCCTCCGCCCTAGAGCACAGATTGGAGTCTGGGAGTTTTACATCTGTACGAACAATTTGAGGCTGGAGCTTATGGCCAGCGAAAGTCCTTTGGTTGACATTTTCAGACCACCAACAATGGATATCAATATGAATAGAAATATGTGTGTAAACATGGGCTAATTTACATGCGAGTATTTTGTTTTTCCCTGAAAGCTCCTGGAAGCAGAACCATCTAACAGCAATGAACTCACCAGATCTTGATCTGTAAATACCGATCTCAATCCCACGGCTGAGTTCTAGCACCAAGGCAGGGAAAGCACAAGATAAGCCTTGAGCATCCTCAAGTGCTAGAAAGTAAGAAAGAGGGGCCATAGGGAGGGGTTGGGAATAGCTCAAAGGACACAGGAGCAGGCTGAAAGAACTCTCCACAAGGAACCAAACAAGAATAACTTGATCAGTTAAATAATAACTGTACTGGATTACAACTCAATGAATAGAATGTTATCTTGTAGCAGAAAATGCACGCGCACACACCCGCAGCCAAGCTCAGTTGCCCAAGTAACAGTTCCTGGTGGATTTCCGGTTTCTTTGTCTCCTAGAAACCGCTGGTCACTGTGATACATAGCTGGTCACTATGATGCATACTGTAAGAACCAATCAAAGACAGCCAAATACTTTGCTTCTGTGCTTTCCCTTTTTGCCCCATAAAACCTCCCTCCTTGAACCTCCAGGGCCTGATATTTTGAGAATGATCCTGATTGATGTCTGTTGATGTAAAGCAAATCTGCCTCCAAATCCTAGGTGTTGTTTAGATGTCTCTGCTTGCTGTTGCAATCTTTAAACCCGCACTAACATAAGCAACTGATTGAATACATAGCCCACCCTCATAAAAGGATTCTAACAAGTGAAACAGTAATAATAGAAATAGACAATCATGATTTGAACATTTTTATACTCATTGCTATAGGAAAATCTATTGGACACTAAATGGTCTGAAAAACTTTAAGGAGAAACTGTGTTCTTGTGTTCTCAAAATATCCTCCCCTGAATTTATGAATTACTGTGATGATTTCAACGCAAGGCAACAGATACTAAGATACTCCCAGGATGCAGGGCATGATTTCCCCTTCTCTTGACTGTAGGTTGCACTTAGTGACCCATTTCCCATGAACAGAGAATGGAAGGGGGAAAGTAGTGACATTTGAGTAGAGAAACCCATCACACCACCTGCTCAAGGTTGACATCACCAGCAACACACCGTAGTGATCCTGGAGAGAAGGGGAACAGTGGCTCTCTACTCCTTAGGTTCTTTAACTGTGCTAAAAATCAAATTGATGGAAGACAAAAGAACAGGAGAAAATTCATTTTAATTACTTATGTGCCCACAGGAGACCCATGGAGTCAAGGGAAAAACTGAATAAAACCATGAGCTTCAGTGGTTTTTAGTAAGTGGCTGCTGCCACCATCTGAGAGGTCACCTGGCCACACAGCCACACAATGGTGATGTTGCCTGAGCTGTTGTCAGGAACTTGGAGGCCACTGTCTCAAACTGGGTGGAACCACTGCCCCTTCACCTGGGCCTGCACCACAGTCCAGTGTGTGGCCTTTTGCTCTCAGAGGCCAAAGGTCCCCCGAGCATGCTGATGACATTTGTGAACCTTCACTCTGAACAGCCATGAAGCCATGATGCACACACAGACCAGGGACTTCGTTTTTCTCTGCTGTTAATCACCTTTCTGCACATCACAGACCACCCTGTTTCTTGGTTCTGCAAACCTCCCCAGATCCCATGATCAGGGAGGTGAATGTGAGACTTGGGGCGCTGCCTCCTCACCATGGATACCTGATGATGGTATTGTTTCCTGCAAACCTCGGCTCAACGATTGGCATCCTGCACAGCAGGCAGAATAGTCCCCTTGCTGGCAGAAGATGGAGCCAATGACCGAATTCGCTAGCATCCTGGCCTACAGAGCGGGTGAAGGCTGGGGTTTCCAGGCAGTGGTGAAGTCAGCGCTAGGGGAGAAAATGCAGGCTGATAAAGTTCAGCTTGTTGTGCAGACGTCTCAGGTAATCAAAGCCCAGGGCAGCCTCTGCCAGCTGAGATATTCCTACTGCTGTGAATTTCCTTTCCTTTACAAAGGGTAGCTTTTGAGCACTACCCTGGCACTCAAAAATAAACCAAAGAAACATATTTTGCAGTGGTGTTTTCCAGTCTCTACAGCCATATTTTGGGGAGCTTTATCCTGCACCCCAGTAATATCATGTGCCCTGTAATATAGTGTTGTAAAAAGGGGACATTTTGTGGTCTTTCCCCCAAAAACGTACAACCTCAGTCTAATTATGGGGAAATTTGTAAACCCATGTTGAGGGATAGTCGGCCAAATTCTTAACTTCAATATGGCAATGAAAGAAAGAAAAAGAACAGCCAAGGAAGGGTGTCGCTCAGCCCACGGTTTGGATTCTAGAGGAGCACTAGGAAATTGGCAGGGAAATCCTTACAAAGCCAGTAGAATACGTGACAATAATTTCTCAGTTTTGACAAACACACCACAGTTGTGTAAAACGTTAACCCTAAAGAGCTGCATACAAGCATGAAAGGTTATGACAAGTTTCTCAGCCTCAGCCACATCAGCACGCTTGGGTCTGACCCGTCCTTGTTGCTGAGCTGTCTGTTCGTAGCATGCTTAGCAGCTCCCTCACAGCTGTCAGGAATGTGCAGACCCTGCGGTCCTGGAATTAGAAAATTTGGCCTCTAAGTGAATATTTCCGAGGAGTACAACCTAAGTAAACACTTCACTGTGTTCGGCTACGTTGGTGTCAGTCACCTGTTAAAAATTAGTGACACTTTCTTCGGGAATACAGGCCCCTGCACAGAGGACAATACATGGTGCATTTTTCTAGAACCAAATGGTTTCAGTGCTGAACTCGGATCCAGGGCAAGCTGCAAAGAGTGGCTACCCTCTTATGTGGACCCTCGGTGCACATGAATGTGTCTGTGTATGTAAGGGGTTTCTCTTGCCCCTTGAAGTCTGTCTTGGTTACTTTTGTCTCATTCTGGGACAAAATACCAAACACCCAAAATGAAGCCTCGGCCTGGCGGAAGGAGAACCGCCAACTTGCAGGGAGCCAGCCACAGCTGCAAGGGAGCTGTGTGGTGACTGCCACCTGGCGGGCCGTGGTGGTAACGTCATCCGTCATGGCTGGATAGCAAAGCTGAGGGAAGTTAGGGAGAAAGTAAGGTCTTGGAATGTGTGAAATTTAGGAGAATCGGGAGGCCGAGGAAACAACGTCCTTGACACACGTGAAATTCTGCGCCTGCAACCTCTGCGCCTACGCACACCTCTCCTTAGCCCCCTCCTTGTGGACAAGGAGTCCAACGCGCGGGAGGTGAGCTCAGAAAACTGCACAAGTGGTGTCATCACCAACAGTCTTCCCTGAAATGAAGATTTTCAGATATTTGTGCTTTTTTCTGACATCTAAGGCAGTGTTAGAAGGCATAATAGTGTCTGTTGTGTAGTACAGAAAATATTTCATGACAGTTTAACAAACAAATTTTGTGTTTTGTTTTGTTTTGTTTTGTTTTGTTTTGTTTTGTTTTTTGAGGCTGGGTCTTGCTCTGTAGTTCAGGCTGGCCTCCAGCTCATCTTATGGTGGCCCGGCTTGGCGTCAAGCCCATGAGAATCCTCCTGTCTCAGCCCCCAAAGTCCTCAGATAACTGGCAAATGCCACCACTCCTAGCTGTCTTGTTACAGAATTCGAGAGATCAGAAAGACAAAGGGGAAACAGAGGATTTTTATTCGGTTTTAGGGAGCACCCACCCAACAGACCTGTCCCAAATGACTGAGCATAGAACAAAGGAAAAGGTCCTGTCTTTACACATTTTGGTGAGAGGGTTGGTCTTTGGCAGGGAACTTGTGGTTGGCAGAAGAAGAACCAAAGCAGCTTGTCGAGCTGTGACAATTTGGCATCTTGGTGGCCCTGCTTCAGCATAACAGGCTGTTATGGGAACCGGAGGTCATAAAGCTTTACTTAGAGGAACAAAAGCTGTTGCTTTTATCTGTACTGGAACACAGAACAACAGCTAAGGAAGGGGGAGTCTAGGAGACCTGACTTTCTTTCTAAGTCCTGCTTCAGTCTAAAAGCTTCATATTTATACATTACCTTTTCATTTTAAGCTTCTTTCTCCTGAAAGATATTTATCATTCTTTCATTTTATGAACATTAATGGCTCAAAAATATAACTCCTTTCCTTGATTTTTGGATAAGCAACAGAAAATGTTTCTCTTGTTACTCTGATCTGAATACTTTTATTTAAAATAGAGAAAGAGAGAGACAGAGTCAGAGAAGAGAGAAAAAGGGAAGGAAAGAGAGAAAGAGTATTATTCTTCCCTGTGCCAGTTAGCACACAGGCCCTCTATACTCCTAAGATCCACATCTGCAAATTCAACTAACTTCAAATCAAAAATGTCTCTTAAAAAGTGCCCTCTCTGGTTATTTCCCCCTAACAATAGGGCGCAGCATCTGTCCGCACCACGAGCACACTGCGGCCCAGTGATGACCCAGCACGCTTGGGGCTGTACTTAGGTGTGCGTAGGCCACGAAGCCCACAGGACAGGTGTGAGCCCGAGCTTTTCAAAGGCACCGAGGCCCTGGGACGAACACCACCCCAGACCCCAAGGGCCCAGTGCGCTGAGGAGGTAACAATGCCACTACACGCCTTAAGAAAAATATTAAAACTCTGTTTATATACAACTTTCGTAAAACCTGTATCTGAAAAAATTACAAAAAAGACTTTACATAGGAATAAAATGCAGAAATATCTACAATGACTGCACTCAGGCAATAAATGCATATCACAGCATTTGCACTTTGATCATTTACAAGGTCCAGAAACACGGGCTGAACATGTCCAGGTCCGCATAGTACACAGCACTGCTTCATGTGTT
Organism: Cavia porcellus; assembly: GCF_034190915.1. Taxonomy (NCBI): domain Eukaryota; kingdom Metazoa; phylum Chordata; class Mammalia; order Rodentia; family Caviidae; genus Cavia; species Cavia porcellus. The sequence continues at coordinate 5,228,742 of NW_026947496.1, read as the reverse complement.
TGGTTCCCCTCATCCACGAGGGTGGTCTCACAGGAAAAGCTGCCTCTTCATGAGTTCATTTAGAAATAGGTGGTACATTATATTTGATCTTATGGGAACCTGTGCCATGCTTTTAGCCAGGAGGACTGTGAACTGCACTGTTCCCACACCACAGAGTGTCACCTTTCCTAGTTTTACAAAAGTATTCTAAAGTGTTTATTAAGATTTATTAACATATCTAGGAGTCAGGTAATGTAGTCTAAACTTGTCAGCAAATATATCTGGTAGAAAAATATTTACAAATTTTGTTAAGAACACCTCTAAAATTTATTAGTATACAATGTGTTGAATCAGTTCATTTAAAAAATGTAAGATACCTCAATTTCCACCACTCCGGGTTCTCTGCTAAGTCTTCTTATAATTCATTAAGAGAAACTGACATTAACATAACATCAGACTTTATCTCTGGAAATTTGGTGTAACATTTACTGGGACTTTAAAGACAAAAATCTAATATGAGGCTATATCCTCTAATGAATGTCCTCTCAGATTTCAATAAACTCTTTTAGTGGTTTGCCCATTTCCTCTTTAACTGTCAATCCTTTTAATATAGATAAAGGAAGACAGGAACTCAACACAACACCTTCGTTTTAACTGTTAGTACAGCAAGGCTTTTGTTGCTGTTTGGGGATTCTCTTTCCTTGTCATTTCCGGTAGTACTGAGACTCAGAACCCAGAGGCACCCTACCTCTGACTTCCTGCCAGCCCTTTGTAAATTCTTCTTCACTTTTAAAGCAGCATCTTGCTACCTTGCCCCGGTGGAGCTTAAACTTGTGATCTTCCTGTCTCAGCCTCCCCTGGGGCTGGGGTTACAGGCAAGGCCCGCCATGCCTTGCGGTCTGGTTTCAGACACATATGCATACTTGTGAATTTGTGGGGATGCAAAGCCCAGTCTCTATCCAGGCCCGCTGGCACCTTAGGAGGAAGAGGAAGAGTGATCCCCAGCAATCCAAATTTTAAAAGGCCTCCGGGTGGCCTTGAGGCACATTCAACATTTAAGATGCACCATGCTGTGTTAGAATTACACCAGGCTAAAAGCAGTCCTAGCCTGCTGTGGTGCACACAGCTGTAATCCCTGACTCAGGAGGCTGAGGCAGAGGGATCACCAGGAGTTGGAGGCCAACCTGGGCTATACTGTGAGTTCAAGACCAGCCTGAAGTATATAGCGAGATCCTATCTCAAAAACAAAAACAAAACAAAACAAACCCCAGAAGCTGTTACTGTGAGGTGTCATGGAGAAAAAATCCAATTGTGTTTCTTAGCTATTACATTTTCTGCTTTTAGTGATACATTTGATGGAAGATTAATTGGGACCATAGAATAGGACAGAAGCAGTTAATTACAGTGCAACAAGTCACAACACCAAACAAATAAGCATCTTACAATGTGCAAAGATTTTCCTTAGTACTTTGATGAGCTCTGAAGGACTGCATGGTTGAGGACAAAGTACAGCCCGTGCTGCCCCACAGAACCGGGAGGGAGTCAGCAAACTCCTCTCACAAGAGAAGGGCACTGGCAAGCGGTGGACATCATTTCATGATGTGCGGAAGGTCAGGATTTAAGCTACACATGTTTTAGGTGTTAAAGGAGGAAGTGTAATAGAGAAAATCATAAAAATGCCAAAAATCAGTTATTTGATACAAATGTAAAATGTAGGTACAATTTTATTTGGTAGATGGACTTGAACAGGAATTCAGTTTAGGAGAAATGAAAATCATAGAAACAAGACAATAGCAGTTATAAGTAAAATGTGGGGGAAATCATTGTGGATTTTAGTATTGTGTTTATATGGACACCAAGTTAAACGGAAAGCTAGGGCTATTACATTATCTTGTAATTAAGAAGAGGGGCACCCTGGATGGTTTCACAGGCTTCTTTTAGATTTACAAATGGCTGAGAAACTGTGTGGGGCTTGGGGGGAGGCTGTGGGTGCGGGTGTTGAGGTCAACGTGTCTGTGCAGGAGTTTTATTTCTCAGGAAAGGATTCCTAGCTATTTTTCTAATCTCAAAGAGATCTAAGATTTGTTTCCCAAATATATAAACCAGCCAGACTGAGAACTTAGACTTGAAGTTTAAACAATCTGATTAAAGGTTAAACATAGAAGAATGTTTTGTTTAAAAATAAAGACTTGTATTTTTTTACTTTAAAAGAATAAAATAAAACAGTGTGAAGCCAATCAAAACAAAACAGTGAAAGTGACACAAGACTTCAAAACAAGATAATTTACGACATCGACAATGGCTACCATAATGCCTCTTGTTATTTTTAAAACAGCTGCCACACCATCGGACACAATAAAATCAAACAAAATAGAATAAAATCTATCAAAACAAAACAATGAAAGCAACACAGAACTTCAAAACAAGAAGGAAATAAAGCACAGAACTTTTTTGTTATTTTGGTACCAGGAGTTGAACCCACAACCTTGTGCTTGCCAGGCAGCCGAGCTGTATCCTTGCCCTAGACCTCGGGCAATGAGTGTACTTATGAGGTGGGAAATAAGTGGTTCGCTATCCAGCACATATTTGTAGGAAATCACCATAATCATTCTTTGAAAGTAGTGAGAATAAAGCAACCTAGAATTAAATTAGGACATGTAAACTCCTGTCTTTGGCAAGACTTACCATTTGGACAGTCTTTGTTTTTTAATTATGAAGGCCCTCGCCATCAGCCTCCGGAAAGCTCCCTTTACCTCCTTGTTCCGCAGCGTGTAGATGAGGGGGTTCAGCATGGGCGTGATGATCCCGTAGAACAGTGACACCATCTTTCCCCGGTCTTTGGAGGCAGGAGATGGTGGCTGCAGGTACATGTAGATGGCGGTGCCATAAAACAGCGTCACCACTATCAGGTGGGATCCACATGTCCCAAAGGCCTTGCGTCGACCTTCCACTGACTGCATCCTCAACACTGCACGGCCGATGAACGCGTACGAGACAAGGATTAGGATCACAGGGATCAGAAGGAAGAGCACGCTGATGAAGAAGAGCTCGGCCTCGTTGGCTGTCGTGTCCACACAGGACAACTTGAGCAGAGCGGGGACCTCGCAGAAGAAATGGTCCACCTCTCTGTGACCACACAGCGGCATCTGCAGGGTCCAGGTGGACTGCAGCAGTGAGTTGCTGAAGCCACTGAGCCAGGAGGCAGCCGCCAGCTGCAGGCACAGCCTCTGGTGCATGATGACCGAGTAGTGCAGAGGCCGGCAGATGGCCACGAACCTGTCGAAGGACATGACACCCAGGAGCAGGCACTCAGTGGAGCCCAAGGCCAGGAAGATGAAGAGCTGGGCCACGCAGCCACCGTAGCTGATCACCTTCCGGGAGCTGCAGATGTTCACCAGCATCTGGGGCACGGTGCTCGTGGTGTAGCAGAGGTCCAGCAGCGAGAGGTTGGTGAGGAAGAAGTACATGGGGGTGTGGAGCTTGGCGTCCAGACGCGACACCAGAATGATGGCCGTGTTGCCAAAGATGGTGAGGACATAGGAAACCAGGAACACCACGAAAAGCGGCAGCGCCAGCCATGGCCGGTCCGAAAAGCCCAACAGAACGAACTCCCGGGGGATACTGTCATTTACCCAATTCATAGCAAAGCGGTCAACTTTCGGTGCCCTGAAATACAAAGAAGAGAAACAGTAAGTTAAACATGCATGTATTAATATTTTGCTAGCAATTTGCATAAATTTACAAATTATCTCTATTACTGGTGTGAAAAATGCACATTAGTTAAAATGTATCTAAGTGTTTCAAAAGTATTCATAAGCCAGGTATATCTGACCCAGGGCCATGATCTCAGCTCTCAGGAGGCTGAGGTAGGAGGGTCTGGGCGCTTAGCAAGACCCTGACTCTCAGTAGTAGAACAGTCTTGGATTCAACTCCCAGAACTGAAAAAAAAGTGTTTGTGTGTTTGTAACAGCTTTTTAGCAAATGAGCTGCAAAAGTCTTAAAGCACATGAATCAGTTTCTTCACTCACGGGATGCAGTCCTTGGTATTTTGTTTTGAAAATGCACTGTCTCCCTTCTTCAGATTCAGACAGTGTCCCGCTGTTCACCTCCACAGCAAGGAGGTGCCCTGGTGTGGGAATTGGTTAAAATTATTTAAACCCACTTCATCCCACACACAAAATGAAGGTCGACAAACGCACTACCAGACACACTGTAAAAACACACATTCTTTTCCTCCAGAAGTGTGGTGATACTTGACGCTGGCAGGCTGGGCACATGTACCCACCTTCCCTCCTAGCTTTCCACCCTGGTTCTTCTTCTCATCTTCTCGCCTGTAAATTGGAGACAACAACGAGGATGTGAGGCATCAGTGCACCCCAGGGAAATGGCTCTGGCTGCTGAGACTCAACTTTCCCATTCTCTCTCCAACTCCAGATCCATCAGCCTGGATAACAGAAGCCTGGCCGGTGCTACCTGCTAGGTGTGACTCAGACCGGCCCAAACTGCCGGGAGGACCTGTGGGTGCTGGGGCAGAGCCTGCGCACAGCCCGGTTTCCTGGAGCAGTAATGTCATCCAGCTGCTAAAACTATTTACCCTCAGAAAGCATGGTAGGATACTCTGTCTGCCAGTACCACAATATATATTTTTATGTTTATTTTCACGGTGTCAGGGGCAGACCTGGGGCCTCCTGCACCTTGGCAAGCGCTCCACCCCTGAGCTGGGTCCTCTTCCAGGGTATTTGCAGCTCTATACACAGTTATCAACATCTCTGGCGGCTCCGAGGTGCTGCTGGTACCGGTCTGTCAACACCCAGTCAGCTGCTTTCATCAGCACTCGGGTCTTTGAAGGCCACAAAGCAAAGGTCTCTGCTCTCCAGGAAAGCTACACCGCCAGCAGGGTAACTAACAGGGTTCTCCTTTTGACCAAGAAGCATTCAGCCAGGCACCCTGAGCAGAGCAACTGGGTTAAACCATTAAGCTCGTGGGAGAGAATTTTAGAAACTGCTGAGGTCTCCACCATCGTTATCTGTGAGCATCTTGGAATATTTCACCCCACAGTGTAGGAGGCGTGCTGGGACACTAACTCCGCTGCCTTCTTTTCCCCGTATATTGGTTGCTCTTTTCGGTGTTTTATTTCTCTTGGATTTTCTCTCACTTCTGAGCTCAGGTAGTCAAAAAGATGAGATTCAACGGAATCTTGAAACATCTTTTAAAACCCCCACATGTGAAAATCATTAAAACAAAGGTAGCAAAAGCCTCAGTCTCCAATCTGCCAGGGAATCATTGCATAGTCAGGCACCTTAAACGAACGTTTGGCTTCAGTCCTGCCTTCTGAACACGACGGGGATGTTATTTTCCTTCAGCATAAAATCTACTTACTTCCCCTTTCTGCAAACTATCTCCTACCCCTGCGCCACAATCTCTCAAATACCATCTTTTTGTCACCGTACAAGGGGGAGGAACACCAGTCATTTTTTCCCAGGTAGCTGATATATCACACATTAGTTTAGCAATATAAGGAAATTTGTCCTAAAAGTTTTCCACTTCATAAAAGATTTATTTTGTAGGCAGAAACCTGAATTTATGTGCTTAAAGAAATTATTTACCCAAACTCCTAGAGCTAGTTAGCAAAGCAAAGGTCAGAACCAAAGACAGATGGGCTCTAAAGTTCCTATTTGCCCAGGAGATTACAAAAATACTCAACATAGCATTCAGATTTTATTTGGTCATCTTAAGAAATGTATTCTGCTTACCTCCGACCTAAGGATTAGCACCAGATCAGTTTATCTTTCTGTGTCTCTGGTGGGTGAACTCTGACTGCTCACGGTTTCTTTGTAGACTTTTTCCAGTCAGTGTTGCAAGGTGGTAAAAATACTTTCTCCGGGTCGGTGCCGGTTTCGGTCTCCGCAGGAGGCTCGAGCCTGCAGGTTTTAGAGCTGAAGCCCAGCCCGGGAGAGGCGCCCTGGGCTCCGCGGCTCCTCCGTCATCGTCATCGATCGCCCATCGATCTCCAGGGACGGAGCCTCTTGCACTTTGCCTAACACGGGAGGAATGACATTGGGGACTTACGAATTCAAGTAAAAATGAAAGGTTTCCGTATCGAACTGGGGCTCCTTTTGCTAACTACTCAGACCCCAAGCCGCAAAGCTAGGAAGGAATTCTCTGTTGCATATGCGAATCCAGACCTGCAACCCTCTGATTTCTGTGTAAGGAAAGAGACCTCGGTTTAAGTCAGCTTCGGAAAACTGCTTACTCCGGCTGGGAATATTTTCTGCATAAAACGTCTTTTAAAATATTAAGATGCACGCAGTGTGGTCGCCGTGGTGTCTGTCACAGACCCTGAATTCGCAGCTCAGTCATGGAGGTCTCTTTCCCCTGTTCAGACTGTACAGGCCCGTTGGACTCTGTGGTTTAAAACATGGTTATAATGCTCCGTTCACCCAGAATACAATGTTTTTTTTTATTTTTCATTCTATAATATGTAGATGTGTTTCAATTCCTTTTCTAAATGAACAGATATTGAAAACATAATTATAATTCTAGAAAAAATATTTGGTCCATTAAAAAAGAAAAACAAGCTTTTACACATTCAGGGAAAAACCATACACACAAATAGATCAATAGAAAAGTGACAAATGGCAAATCAAAATGATCAATACCTCTAACAAGAGGTGATTAACTTATCGAGCAGATAAGGACATGCTGGATATGATGAAGCTCTCCCTATTCAGTGGGTTTCAGAAGAAGACGACTTCTCAGCGAACGGGCGTGAAGGGTAAAAGAGGGCTCTCCAGTTCCTGGTATCAGAAGTATCACAGGCTTTCTGGAGAGACATTTGGCCATATTTTATTTTTTAAAAAACTGCATATATTTTCAGTCTGGTGCTGTCAATCCTAGAAATTTCTCCCATGGGAAAAACCAACCGCACATGATAAAGGGACAGTGGTGTTTGTAACAGAGGTAGTTTAATGACCGTGGGTGGGGAAAAATGCAGGTCCCTCGGTAGAGGACTTACTGAAGAATAAATGAATGATACGCATCCATGTAAAATAAAGAATTGCTGCTCTAGCAAATGGTTTGTGTTTTCTTGAGGTATTATTGCAAAGAAAAAAGCAAAAAAGTACACAAAATGGTCCTAATGTTATGAAGTAATTCTTTAAATCACCCCAAATATGATTTTATGTAATTACGTCTGTCTGAGGTTGTATGGGAAAATGCTTTTCTCCATATTAGTAAAGAAGGCTATTACTCCGATAATTAAAAAGAACTGGAGAAAGGCAGAGAGGTTCTAACTTCTGGAGAAGGAGACAGGGGAGGAGACTAGGACCTACAATAAAAACTGGGAAAGAAGGCAAAGTAAGATTTCACATAATACTTACAATGTTTAACTGCAGTGACAGTGGTTGTCTCTGGGTAGGATAGTAGAAATAAAAGTGCGAATGATTGTGCCTATGTTTGAAATGGTTTTAAGGTACTTTTTAACAAGTACAATTTCAGTAAACAAAACTATAGGGAAAAAATGACTAAGCAAAATGGATATTCTGTGAAATAGACCGATCAATGGAAGTTATTTCAAAAATCCTTAAATTTAAAAACCATGGAGTGATGCCCACGTGTCCTAATCCAGGAGGCAGGGGAATTCTCAGTTTATTACTGCTGGCCAGACACCGTGTCAGATCCTTCAAAAGGATTCCTTCCCACGTCTGCCCTGAGAATGGCAACTCACGGTCCCCATTCCGTGCACGCAGACACTGAGACTCAGAGAAGTTAAAGCAGTACAGCTTAGGAAAAGACGTGCAGAAGTTTGCTTTTGTCTGCTTTTTCTCCTTTTCACTGTTACCCAGAGTCCCTGCGGGGAAGGCACCCATTTATTCCGAGGTCTGCTCACCCGCATTGCTGTCTTTTCTTCTTTCTGATGATAAGGCCTTTGTAACACCCAGTTTTGTACGGTATTTGTGACCTTCCAGGGGAGCAGTGTTAGGGATTAAGAGCAGTCCGTACTGAACTCCATGCCCGGCCGCTGCCCCCTCCACTTTTTCCTTTTTTAAGTTTGAGATGGGTCTCCCCGAGTCACTGAACTGCCCAGGCTGAGCTCAGGTTTGCCATCCTCCTGCCTCAGCCACCCAGAGTGCTGAGATCACAGGCATGGGCCACGCATCCCACTCACCTTTTGTAAAATGGAAAACATTCACTATTAGAACCAAATGTTGCTATGTTAAAGTAGACAAACTAGCTGTATGTTCTGTAAGAAAGATATAACTGTGAAGGCTGGAAATGATGACTTACCTGGGAGGAACTGGAGCTGGGGTAAGAACATGTCCAATTTTTTATTAGCACTTAAAATGACTCAGTGTTAAAGTCCTAAGTGACAGGTAGAATTCTAAGGAATCAAAGGAAATGCTAAAGCTTGCTGCAAGCTAGGAGCGACAGTCCTGACGATGATTTCTCCACCTTGTCCCACCGTGTTGCCAAAAGAAATTAAGACTATGAATGCCTGCAGTACAAAGAATCAGGTCTACATTCGTGCTTGTGTGTGTGTGTATCTGCGTGTCCAGGAAGCAGGGGACACATACAGGTTTATCTGTAAATTGTTTGAAACATTTGTAAGTTGTGGACGAAATGTCTACAGACCCGAAATTGTTCAGAGTGTGGAAATAAGAACATTCTTCTGGCACATTTCTGGTTTAACTGAAATGAAAGCCGGGACGATACTGCCATCCAATCTGTCTGACGTATTTAAATTCTGTCAGCTACCCTAGGGCAATCGAGTGTCTTTAAAATCATCTTTTTTGTCCAATCCAGGATCCAGCCCAGAATTATGGGCTGCATTTAGTTTCCCCATATCTGGAGTTCTTTAGTTTTTCTCTGGTCATTCATGATAATCACATTGTTCAAGAGTGTAGGCTTGTCACTCAGTAGAATATCTCTCAATTTGAGATGGATTTTTATGATTATTCATGATTTATTTTTTATGTATTTTACTTTATGTTATTTTATTTATTTTTTGTCTTTTTGAGACAAAGTCTCACTGCAGTTCAGGCTGGCCTTGAGCTCACTTTGTAGCTCAGGCTGGTCTCCAATTTGCAATGATCCTCCTGCCTCAGCCTCCCAGGTATTGGAATTACAGGCATGCGCCAGCACATCCAAATTATTATCCACCACACCCAACTAATTATTATTAGTATTATTATTATTTTGTACCAAGATTCAAACTCATGACTGTGCACTTGCCAGGCAGGCGCTCTGTGCCACTGAGCTATATCCTCACCCAATTACTCAAATTCCAGAGGAATATCCCAGGAATGTTGTCTCCTCATTTATCAAGAAGTACATGATGTTCTTGTGTCTCATTAGTGGAGATTTTGAATTTTACTACCTGGTTTACAAAGTGTCTGCTAGCTGGGCCTGGTGTGCACAGCTATAATCCCAGCACTTGGGAGGCTGAGGCAGGAGTTCAAGGCCAGCCAGGGCTATTTAGTGAGTTCAAGGCTAGCCTGGACTATAATAACAAGAACCTGTTTCAAAAAAAAGAAAGAAAAAGGAAAATAAAAGCAAGAAAGAAAAAAGTGTCTAGTAAATTTGTCCACTCTAAGATTAATTAATAAATAAGTTACATTTCTTAGCTGAGGAGTATCCTAAACTGGGTTCCTTTGGTTATCCTTATCTTATTGAAGATTCCTATTGAGTTGCAGCATCCATTGGTTCTCACCTAAATCACATCATTTATTACAGTGCTGCTTTTAAAGTGGTGATTTTCTAATCTCACCATTGATTTTTCCATTGTGAATAGCTGGGATTCTGCTGAATATCACATAACTTACTGACAAGTTTTAAGCAGTACAGGCTCGTGGGTATCTTGCAGGACTGAGCAACATACCTAGCTTTGGTTTTTATTTATTCTGAGATAGGTCTTGCTGAGTCAATAGATTGCCCAGGCTGGGCTGGAATTTTGATCCTCCTTCCTTAGCCTCCCAGAATGCTAAAATTATCACCACACTCAGCAGACTCATGTCTTCTTATTTCTTTTGATTGGCTGTAACCAGTTTTTACTTTGATGCTCAAATTTCCCCAAATTGGACAAACGGAAGTCCTTTTCATCTGGCTCCACATCCCTCTTGACACAGAGTGTGACCGTGGTGGTGGAGGGGATGAGTGAGTACTTGGGGGAAAGACTTAGTTCAGGTACCAAGAGAAGAGGTCCGAGAGCGGCTATCTCAGCCAAGAGTCCCAGCATCAGGGAGACTCCCAGGACCAAGCCCTGAAGCCAAGAACTCTCCAGCTGCTATTTAGAATATCAGTACAACTGAAAAACACCGAACAAACAGCTTTGGCAAGGACACTTCTCAAGGCTGCGGTTCTCTAGGGTAAAGGGGAAGGACAACAGCCAGACACAACATGCCTCGCTGATCTGAACTTCTTGTGTTTAATCGTTCGCGTCTCCAAGAGCCTGATTGCACTGCAGTTCAGCCACTCTGTCTTCAGCCAAGTGCCCTGCCTCCCTGTCCTCTCCCTTCTGCTAGCACTGGTGCAGAGCCCCGCAGCAGGCCCCAGTCTCCTGCCAGGCATTATGGTGCATGGCAGGAGGAAAGAACACGAGACAAAACGGCGGTGCAGTGGGGATCGTGGGTGACCAGCTGTTCCCAGAGCAAAAGGCCACAAGGCAGCCGGAACCTCAGTATTTACTGATTGAGGAAAGTCAGCGTGAGGAGATTATTGGATGGCTCAGAGGGAGCCGGTGATTTTAAACTACTGAGGCTCCTGCCCAAAGCATCTTTAGTCTTAGTAGACTTAGTGTTTTCAGCTTAGTCTTAGCAGGCTTAGTCTTCATATTAGTAGGTGGGAGGAGACAGCCCAGCCCTAATGCGATCATGGGAAATCTCAGAAGGAGGGAACCAATAATCCCTAGCCTCTGTTCTCCCTTAGGGAAGGATGTGAAACTAGCCATTGTGAGTTTGTGGCTGCCAACACAGCACTTCATTAATTTCAGCACAATAAAATGTGCCCAAAATAGTGATTTCTCCAAACAGCCCTTGTTTCTTTCTGAGAAGAATGGAAATTAGGAACCATGATTTAGTGCATGGTATGCTCATTTCTATTTCATATTCAGAGGGTAGACATTGTATCTCGCGTGTGATGTCCATCTACCTATCTTAAACACTAGCTGCTCACCGGCTCACCCTCTGATTCCAGCCTAGCACAGAGGTCTGCAGCCTTTCCATGCTCCACCCCTTCTCCAGCTGGAGTGAGTCTGCCTTGTGCCACATCTGTCTACTCGTGCACCTCTCCACATGCAGTCCCCCTCAACCTGGCAGGTCCTCTCTTGGGTCCTGACTTCTTCATGCCTTTGGACTTCTTGGTGTGAGTAACGAACTCTTCCCTCTGAGCTTTCTAACACATGAAACCAAGCTCTATGCAAACTGTCCTGACTCTATTCTTCAACTGAATATAATACTTTCAAAATCCATCCTTGTCAACGTGTAATAATAGTTTTATTGTGTTAACACACCATCATTTGTTTATCCTATTACTGGTGAATCTTTTGATGGTTTTCTGTTTTGAATTATTATTAATGGGGTTGTTCTTGTAAATATAAATTGCTATATACAAATCTTCCAAGTAATTTTCCCAAGTAGAGATACTACTTTGCATGGTGACTAGAGAATCAATTGCTTCATGATGTTGACAGCATTTGGTGTGGCAGTCTTTTTCAATTTTATCCAATTTAGTGAATATGTAGATTATAGTATAATTTCAATATACATTTACTATTTGCTAATGATGGTGTGATTTGCTGATAACAGCCTTATTTCATGTGCCTATTGACCACATCTTCTTTTGTGTATGTTTAAGACTTTCTTTCATTAAAACAAAACAAACAGGGCAGTAGCTGAGTATGGTGGTATATGCCTGGAATTCCAACTTCTTGGGAAGCTGAGCAGGAGGATTGCAAGTCCAAGCACAGCCTGGGAAGTTTAGTAAAACAGAGGGTTTTAGTCCAGGGGAGCTCCCTCTTGTGTTCTCACCCCTGTGCTAAGGCACAGATCCTGCTAAAATAGAGATTGTTTTATGTTCCTGTAAAAATTTGTTTATCCTTTGATAAGTGATTTATAAGATGTGTATACAAGTCCTTAGCCATGCATGATTTATCAATATTTTCCCACAGTCTGTGGCTTGGGTACTTATCTTGCTCTCAGTATATTTTGATGAGCAGAGATGAGATTATATCTTTTAATTGCTATCCACTACCTTCAAACTTATGTTCTTGGCCCCTGACAATGTTAAAAGCCTTCACATTCTGGCTCTGTGACACTGAAAATACAGAGAGTCAGGAACTGGAGTGATCTGAGAAGCCCTTTGTACACCAGGAGAGCTAACAACAGCCTGTCTTCAAGTAGAGATGACCACAGACCATACATACTGTACCAGTCAGTGTTTACTAGACAAACAGATACAACGCAAGATACACAAATACATAAGGACTCTCGGGATTGGCTTACCGTGGCCACTGACAGAGCCAGATGAGGAAGGGTGGGTGCAGAGGGTCTGTCTGCGCACTGGAGACCAAAAGGTTCATTTAAAGGCCTGGAGCTCACTGCAGGGTCGCATGCAAGTCTGATTCAGGAGGCCAGCAGGTCTGTGACAGAAAGAAATAGGGTCTAAGCAAGAAGGCCAAAGGATCTGCGCTGGAAGCCAGGTATGACATCTAAGGCGAAGGCGAAGGCTGGAGCGCCTCCCAAGAAGCGGGCAAAGCCATCTGGCTTCACTCCCCCTTAACACCATCAAGGCCACAAGCACTCTGGGGTGGGTCTTCCTCACTCAAGGGCGTGGAATTGCTCAGAAGGTTTAGCTAAATTTCTCTTTCTCAAGTTGATACAATCTATCAACTGTCACACATGCCACTGGATCTCTAATACCAGTTACTTTTGTCTAGTTTGCAGTCAACCGAATTATGACAGGGACACTGCAATGGAAAACAGTGTCAGTAAATCAGAGTAAATCAGAAATAAAATATCTTTTCTGCAAGTGTACATTAACATGTGTTTGCACAGCACAATGCTAGGGTCCTTCCTAGGACCTGGGAGAGGCTTATGCCAGTGACACAGGGTCGGGATAAATATCCCTGCAGTGTCTGAAGTGTTTGCCACAAATGTAGCCAAATCTGGATGATGACTTCTGCTTCTAGGAAAGACAGGACAGCTTCAGGGACTCTGTCTTTCAAGAACTAGAAAAGTCTTACCATGAGAAATAATAAATACAGGAACATCTTTTGTGTAACGCAACAATAACAGAAAGTCCTGAAGAACTGGCAACCTGAGCAGAAGCTGCTGGCTGCAGAGCAGCAAGATGCTGGTTGCTGTCCAGTGGTGAAAAGAACACTAAGGGGAAGAAAGGGGAAGATACAGCAATCTGTCATTCTTGTAGAGATAAAACGACAAAAATTAATCAAGAACTTGACATAAGGCAGTGTTCCCCGAGGCATTTGATAAGACTTTACATTAATTAAGGAAGGAGGGGTTTGTTTGTTTGTCTGTTTGTTTTAAAGCTCTGTCAAAGCCTCTGGAAACTGAGCTGTCAAGCTGAGTTGTCAGTGGTCTTCTGGTGCTCCCAGCTACGCAGTGGCTGGGCCTTTTGAAAGCTATCAGTCTCCATAGAAAGACACCAAGATGAGCCTCTTAGGCGCAGGTGCAGCAACAGATGGCCGAGTGTTCCCCAAGCAGCAGCTCCAGCCCCACCTGCCTGATGGAGCTCAACACCTCTGCTTAGCAAAGGACAAGGGGGACCTCTAGCATCACTGGGCATGACCTCAGATTGTGTTTATGGACACCTTGGGGCCGCATAAAGTGGAAAAGAATGAAAGCAACAATATATATCATTTGACTTCCACAGACCTTCACACAGAGAGTGTCTCTCCTGGGAGACCTTCCCTTCCATGAAAGACTTCCTTGAAAGAATAACACTTCCATGAAGGACTTGAAAGATAAGCTGAACTCCAATTATATCGTCTACTTGGGCTGTGCATAGAAGTCAGCCTTGTGAATGATTGTTATGTGGTTAATCATGTGACCATTTTAATTGCAATTGCAATTGAGATTGTGGTTTTCTTACTTTAAGGCTTAATCCAGCTTTTGCTTCTTGGAATATACCTATCAATGTGGCTATTCCTTCTAAAATTCATCTCAGTGCATACATAAAACCAAAAGGTTAGAACAGAGCGTGCGTTCATCTGGTTTCCTCAGAGGATTTGTCAGCATGCGTACTCCGTGCCGTACTTCAGGTCCAGTACCCTTACCAGGACTTCGTCCTGAGACCATTGATGCTTTGCTGGAAGGGCCTAACCATCTGGAGATGGCAAATTCCCTTGATGATGTGGCTGAAAAATACAGACTCACAGATGGTGGGAGATCATTTGTATGAAAACTAAAGGCACTGTCACCCCGTGAGACTTCTGGAGGTGCTGTGGTCTAGTATGTTAGGGTGCCTCCTTCATAGCAAAAGTGAAGGAGCTGCGTCTTGTACCCCACTTCTTAGAATGAGACCCAGAAGTAAGAGTGGGAGACAGAATAATGGCCCCCAAAGATGCTCACACCTATTCTCCAGGGCCTGTGACTACATCATCTTCCACAGCCAAACTGACTTACCAGATGTGACTAGGTAAAGATCTTGAGATGGGGATGTCATCCTGGATTGTCTGGGTCCCCAAAAGAATCAGGTTAAGAATCAGAAAAAGAGATTGGGAAATGCTATGCTGCTGCTTTGCAGACAGCATATAGGACCAGATTCCAAGGAATGCAATGGCCTCCAGAAGCCAGAAACAGAAGGAGACAGAATCTCCCAAGACCTCCAGAAAGAGCACAGCCCCGATGGCAGAGCCCACGCCGCAGATCTGATTGCTCTCTCACAAAGCCTCTGCCTGGCAGACCTGTGACAGGAAGCCGTCCTCCCCTCCCACCTCCAGAGGGATCAACATTGAGTCACAGTCCTCCCTGCCAGCCACACTCATCTGCACAGTCATGCATCTCCTAGGAACAGTTTTGTCCTAAGAAATGTGCTGAGAGGTTGTTTCCTACGTCACCATGGTGACGTCAATCAAGCATGGTGGGTCAATCAAGGAGCACAGGGAACACAACACACGTGAGGGTGCCGCCAGTACAGCACAGCACACTGTTTAGAATAAACTTTTTTTTGGTAAGTAGGAGTGTATTCTAAACTAATGATTAAATGTAGCATAGTAACCATATAGACCCAGTCATGCACATGTTTATCATCGTTAAAAAGCATTATGGTTTATGCATAATTGTGAATGACTTAAAGCAAATGAAGACTTTGGGACCATCCCGCTGCGGGCCAGCAACTCTGGCTCTTTGCCCTTGACACCAAGGAGCTCCCAAGACTTTTGATCAGTAGCAAGTGGCTTGAGATGTGCTGTGGGGACTGTGCAAGCCCTGCTGGGGCCAGAGCTGTGCAGCAAACCCATTCTTCTGCGGCAACAAATGACCAAGCGAGGAAATCAGGGAGGCAGATTATCAAAATTATTGCTTAAAAATTCCCTAAAGGAATATAGGTGTTGGGTACATGTATATGGACAAACACATAGTTGCTTTACACTTAAATGAAATTGCTCTTAAATGAATTTCTCTGGATGAATTCTGTTGATTATTTTAGTCTATCCTGAAATAATTTTAGACAGACAAGAAGACAAAAGTACTTCTTATATACCGTCCCAATAATAATGTTGGCATCTTACATACAAGTACAATTATCAAAGCATGGGGACCTAGTTTCAAAAAAATACTCTCAGAACTTTGCATTGAAGCATGGCTTAAAGAACAATCCCCTTCAAGCTCTCCCACTTCTCCCCTGTGGCTGCATTCTTCTTCTGGTACAGATAAGACTGGCAGCTGTGACCTTTAAACAAAGTTTATGTTATATTGTCCTTGCAGGATTCATAAGGCTCTGTCTTCTTTTAAGGTTATGTTATGAATTGCTTTGTCTTGTTTCTGTATCCTCATTTGCTCCATGCACCCAGTTTCAAAAGGCCAAACTCCTCAGCTAAATGTGTGAAACTAGAGCCTTTTCTTTGTTCTGAGGCCCAGCACTTTGGACATGAGCTCGGCTGGGTTGAGGTGCATCTAAAATCCTAGAAATGAAGCTCCTCTTTTCCCATTGGTGTCTCTGTTATCTTGGATTCTGCAACATTTCTGGTGACCATAAAAGAACAACAGATGACAGATCTCTGTCTCATTTGTCTGCTGGCCCAAGAAGACATGAGCTGCAGGAGTCTGGAGACCTCTGGCGCCACCAGGTAAAACTTCAGCTAGCAGAGGATATCAGCCCTCTAGGGACCTCTCTCTCCCCTGTCAGCACACGTGAACACTGAGGGGATTCAGGACGATTCTGGAACAACACCCTACTACAGGACCACAGAAAGGTTTTGGGGGCCTAAGGTGGAAAACCCATCCCATCAGGACGAAATCACCTGATCACCTGGGGGGGGGGGTGCCTAGTAATCTGACATAAATTGAGTCAGATGAAACCTACAACCCCAGTGACATGCAGAGGCCTATGGTGAGAGCTGCTCTCTAACAGCTCATGGACACACCTTCATGAAGAGCAGCTTGCGGGCGACTCTTAAATAATTTTCAGGACAGGCCTGCAATGAGACTGCCAAATGGAATGCTGCAGTGGCCCACAGCAAGAAACCCGGAGTGTCAGCATCGTGGGAGTGGCCCGCAACATGAGAGACTAGGGGATCTGACACCTGAGTGAAAAAACTGCAAAATGAGATGAGTGTGTGCATGTGTGTGCGTGTGTGTGTGCATGTATAAAATGTAGTGTGTGTCTGAGGTCACCTGGGTTCGCTAGAGACTTCGGGAGGAAAATGATCTAGTTGGCCTGAAAACAAAAGTAGTTGAGAGAATCATGGCTGTAACGGGCAGACATGAAAAAGCAGCTTAGCTTTACTGCGCCAGAGTACACAGGCGGTGTCACAGGCAGGCCGCTAGGAAAGAAGGGGAGCACTCTGTGAAACAGGGTGGTGATGGCCTGGAGGTCATCTTTTCATTTCAAAGCGAGTGTGGAGCAAGCCAGAGCCTGGAGGCTTCTCCTGCTTCAAGAGCCCCAAGCCCAGCTCTTGCTCAGCATCACCAGCATCACAAATTTTAAGTAATTGGTAAATTGTATTTTTGGTCTCCAGCTTGAATTGATGTGCATAAAGCATTTCTTGAGCACTGCAAATTCTTAAGTTTCAGTTCCAGGGTTAACCTTCTCATGGCTCTGCTCTCTGCCGGTTTAAGATAAGAACCCTGACTCAGGCTTATTCAGAGGCCTGTTGGCAGTCAGTCCAATTTACAAAGTAACAATCTAAGTGGGGGAAAAGCCACTTTAAAACCCAAATTGGTACATTTACATTTGTAGTATAAGGTTTACTGTGAGAAAGAAAAATATTTAAAAGGATATAACTATAAGAGATATACTTTTGATAGGAGAAGATTTTGCATGGTAAAAGTCTTGTCCTGCTAAAGAGATAAAAAGAGAGATAGTGATAAGACTGGAAAGCATACATAGGTTGAGAAAAAAGCTTGTAGAAATAGTTTATTGAAAAAGTGTTTGGTTTCTTGTTAATTTGATGGAGCTCAGGTGGTTTCTTCTAAAGCCCCTGTAAGGGAAATGATCAAATTGCCATAAAACAAAAATGCTTTAAATGTAATTTACATTGCAACAGAGTAGCTATGAGAGAAAAAAGTATTAAAATGCACCTTCTTAAAATGTATGTAGGCTAACTTTAAAAGAAGCTATACAGGAAACTATAAAGCAAAGCTGACCCCGCACACACACACTCCAAGGTTAAGAACTGCTCCGAAGCAGCTTGGCCTTCCTTGGATGATAACTGGCTGGCCAGGGATGGGGACCAATTGACAAAAATCAGTTGAGTTACTCATAGTATGGTGACTGTAAACAGAGGACTACCAGGACACCAGGATGGGTTTCCCTACCCTGACTCATAGTTCAGTGTGTATCCGACGAGACCCATATAGCTTCAGCCCCGTCTGGCTACTCCTCCTGGTTTTGAAATTTTTATCATCTGATAATTTTTATCATTATTCAAAACTTAGAGGCTTTTTCTGGAATGAATGTAACCCCCAGTTTCAGAGGTGACTACCAAAGTGTACGTAAAGCATGAGCATAAGGTCAGACAAAAGCTGATAGGAGGCTTGAAAAACAGATCCTGACCACAGCACTCACAGGAAAAAAGACAAAAAGATGATCCAGACCAAGCTGGGATCTGCCAGGTGATCAAAGCTAGACTGGAATCAATGCATGCAGTGTTAAAATATGGGCTCCAGGGGCTGGGGGTTTAGCTCAGCGGCATAAGCGCCTGCCTTGAAAGCAGGCAGTCATGAGTTCAATCCCTGGTACCGATAAAAAGGAAAAAGACAAAAAAAAAAAAAAAAAAAAAAAAAAAAAAAAAAACATGGGCTCCAAAAAATGACCAAAAGTGATGAAACAGATGATAAAAATTTCAAAACCAGGAGGATGCCTGAAAAAGGCTATCATCCTCAGGAAAAAACCAGATTCTGGTCTCACTGTACTGATAGGAACAAAGGGTTACCAGGACTAGGCCAGACCAGGTGCCAGCCCTGTAGATACCCAGAAGCCTGCGGTCACAATAAAAAAGTAAAGGGCCAATTCATGGATTTTTCTGGTAGATAGTAGAATTGAATACTTAGTAATGACACAGACTATTGGGTCATTATCCAAAAATCATATGACTGTTGTTAGAGTCACTGGAGTCCCAAAAAGAGGTCATTTTTCTGCTCTGAGAGGTATAACATAAAAAAAGAGGTCCAACCCAAGTATCCATATCTTCCAAATTTTCCAGTTCCCTTGCTAAAAAGGGGCCTATTCCAAAACTACAGGCCCAAATTACAGGGATTAAAAAAAAAGACAACAAAACACAAGGCTGACATTGAGGAGTGTTTTGCCCCACTACACAAAGCATCAGACAGTGAGCTCGACCAAATAAAGAGAGCTCGCTGACACTGAGGCAACTTTAGTGAATAAAAAGATCTTTGCACTGAAATGAGCTTTGAAAAAGCTACTGCCAGCCAGACAGAGCTAGAACTGGAACTGGGACGCATTCACAGTGATGTGAAGAACGCACTGCACAGCAACACCCAGAAAAACTGGGGGTTGCTTTCCAGCAAGAGTTGACAGCCAAAAGACTCACCCCCAAAAGATCCATGGTGCTGTGAGGCCAAAAACCATATGCAAAGGAGCCAGACACCCAAAGAGAAAGCCACAATGCAGTACAAGGCTGTGGTGGAAGAAGTCAAACAACTCAAAGCAAAGGAAAAGATAAAAGAAATACAACACTTGCAGGAGTAAACTAAATAAGAGTCAGATCAGCGGCAATAGCTGGCCCAAGAGATTGCCCAGAAGTGACTATGGACAGAGAAAGAAAACACATGAGCATGCTGGGGCAGCACATGGTGAGACAGAGGCAACTCAGGGACTGAGGACGACAAAAGGGCGCCAGCACATGCCAAGCATAACACAGCAGGGCCTCACTGACAGGTGAAAGATAGAGGGATTAAAACGGTTGACAGGGTTACATGCCAGGTCAAAGTGCAAGCAAAATTGGCAACACAAAAACTACAATGGCACATACAAGAGGACATGATACAATGAGAAAAACAACAGTAGAAATGCAAAAACAGTGTTGTTATGATTTGTGTCTGGATGTCCTCCCAAAACATCATGTGGTTGTGGGGGGAGGCTTTTTGCAGGTAGCTGAATGTAGAGTTTGTGACTGGTTCATGATCTAGTGCTGGGATTGGGAGTCTGAATGCTACACCTGCCTTAGGTTGAGTGACCTCCATACAATATGAGGGACAGACAGAGGCTTGCTGACCCCTCCTCTATTATTACATTTACTGTCTTCTGCTACCATGAATGGTGCCCCTCTGCCACACCCTGTGCCTTAGAGTCAGTTGATTACACACTAAAACTTCCACAAACTGTGAGCTAAATAAACCTTCCCTCCTTTAACTTGTGGGTGTTGGGTGTTTTTTTCTCAACAATGAGAGAAAAGTAACCAAGGCAGAATTTGGTACCAGAGAAATGGAATCATTTATACATGACTATGTAGTTCAGAAGCCTTTGGGGATGGCTTGTGGGAAGAGTTTAAAAAGGTTTGGAGATGCCAGTTGAAAAATTAGAGCTAGAACACCTTAGACTGTTCAGTATGGGAGATTCTGGTCAAAGCTCAAAAGACCAGAAGGCTAATAGAAATCCTGCCTGTAAAGACCGGGCTCAGGATGGTTCTGCTGGGAAGGACTGCATTGACTGTTGGACTCCAGATGAAGTGTGTTATGGCTTGGCAGAAATTATGTCTGCATTTTGCTCATGTCCAGAGACTTTGCCTGAGACTGAGATTAAGAGTGGCAGAGTAGGGGCTGGGGATTTAGCTCAGCAGCATAAGCACCTGCCTTGCAAGCAGGCAGTTGTGAGTTCGATCCCTGGTACCGATAAAAATGAAAAAAAAAGACAAAAACAAAAAAAGAGTGGCAGAGTAATGAATCTGGCAGAAGAAATTTCAAGGCACTCTAATGTTGAAGCAATGACTCGGTTACTGTTGGGGATTTTAGCCAAATATATGTTCAGAATCAAGAGCAAAAAACCCAGTAGGATGATTAAAATGTAGTAAGTTTGGCTGAAAAGGAAGATCCAGTAAAACTATGGACAGCAAAGATAGAGCGGAGGAGATCTTTATTGCGGAAAACTAACAGGAGAACAGAAATTGATGTCTTGGGGGGATCACAAGAAGCAGAAAGTCTCCACCTTTTGCGGCCTCAAGATTGCAAAAGTGAAAGAAGTTGCTTTGAGAAGAAAGAAACAGAGCACCATGTTCCAGAACAGGGGTGACAGCACTGTGTTCCAGAGTGGTGGCAGCATGGAAAACGTTTTCCTCAGAACTGGATTCGAAGTGCTCAGCAATCCAGCCACTCAGCCCCTCCTGTAGGCACTCAGCCCCTACTGACTAATCTACACACCAGTCAGTGTGAAGGTTGACACTGACAGCTGGTGACTGGGGAATCAACAGTCCTGCTGTGGTCAGTCCAGAAGCTGACAAGTCTATGCACAGCCGAAGCTTGAAGATCAACATGGGAGACATCAACAACGTAAGTTTCTTTGGTGATAATTCTCCCTCTGCGCAGTGGGGTGCCAACCCTCAACAATAATGTTGATACCAACAATATTATATACCAACAATACCAACATATACCAATATATACCAATAATACCAACAATAAGGTATATGTTAGTATAATAAGGCTATGATAGTAATGCTTCCTATTAAAACTTATTTTAGAAAATATCAAGGGGCTGGGGCTTTAGCTCAGCGGCATGAGCACCTGCCTTGCAAGCAGGTGGTCGTGAGTTCGATCCCTGGTACCAATAAAAAAAAAAGAAGAGAGAGAGAAAAGATCAAAAGGGGAATGAAGCGGGTAGCTCTCAGGGACCCAGTTATACACAAAGGGCCATGATGGAAGGAAGGCCAAGCTGGCTAGCCCCTCCCTGGTCTCCCTGGTGTCCTGTCTCGTGGTGCAGTGTCCCCCTCTCATCTGTGCTTTGCCACCTTGCCACCTTCCACATGGCTGGAGGGGCCTCACCAGCACCATGCTCTTTGGACTTTCAGTCTCCCAAACAGTAAGTTAAATAAAACTTTTCTTTATAAATTACCCAACTACAGGTATTTGTTAGAGGAATGAAAACCTAATGTGCTCGCATATCTTCCTGTGTCTGCATCTATCCATCGTGTGTGTGTGTGTGTGTGTGTGTGTGTGTGTGCGCGTGTGCGTGTGCGTGTGTGTGTGTGTGTGTGTGTGTGTGTGTGTGTGTGTGATGGCAGTTCTTACTGATGCCCTGAACATCAATTCCAATTCCACAGAATCATTTCCAGCCTCCTTCCTTTCCTTCTGGGGAGCTGGCTCTCATTATCCACTGCTGATTTGCATATTGGCTCAATTTTAATATGTGGGTAGTTTTGGAATTGCTAATTCACACACCTTGAAACAATAATCTTACTAACCAGAGTACAGTATTTGTGTGTCATTCTTTTTTTTTCAACTTACAGAGTTCTAAATTGACTGCATTTGTCAAAATACTCTTTCCCACTGGTTAGTTTTACTGCTTAGTTTCTTTTTTTCCTGTTTACCTTCTTAAACTTGGTTACAGTGCTCATTTGTAATAGAAATGGGTTCATCTATTACTGTTTGTGTTTCTTTTGTGCATCTCCTACACTAGTTGATTTTAGGTATTTAAATTTTTAAAATATAAGACATTATGATTATAATAATAGACACTTCACAAAACTCTACACTTAGAAAAGAGCTAGTCCCTCTCGACTTCCTACCCACTCCCATCCTCCTCCTATTCTGTATCCTGTGCTCCACATCCTCTTACTGTTGGTCACTCTACCCATTTATTTTGGTTTATCATCCCTGTGTTTCTTTCTGCATAAAAAAAGGAAACATGGATATTTTATTATATCACCTTTTCTCATGCGCAAAGCAATGTATTGGGCTGAGGGTGTAGCTCAGTGGCACAAGCACCTGCCTGGCAAGCGCAGTGTCATGAGTTCGATCCCTGGTTCAAAGAAAGAAAGAAAGAGAGAGAGAGAGAGAGAGAGAGAGAGAGAGAGAGAGAGAGAGAAAGAAAGAAAGAAAGTGCATATTATTCTTTGCATTTTGTTTTCGTCATGAAACAAGGTAAACCGGACATCATCCTGTATTAGCTTGTACAGATTGTTATGGTTTCTATCTAGATACCCCTCAAAGCCTCATGAGCCCGTGGTGGGGCTTGGGAGAGGCGATTGGGTCACGGGGGCAGGACACAGCTAAATGTGATGGTGGGAGGTAAAGCCTGCTGCACTGAGTGGGTCTGGAGGAGTTTGTCACAGGCTCGCCTCTTTGATCTCTCTACTTCCTGCCACCATTCCTGTGAGACAGCTGAGACCTCTACAGACTGGGAGCCAAAATAAACCTCTCCTTCACTTTGTGGATGTCAGGCACTATGTCTCAGCAACTAAAACAGAGATCATCTTTATTCTATTTATTGAACTTTTAAAAACTCTGTTTTAAAAATTACAGATTTCCTGAAATTTGCAAAAATAATAGCGCAGAGGTCCTGGGTACTCTATTCAATTTCCCCAAAAAGAATGTCTCGTATAACTATAAGATGATACCAAAGGCAGGAAACTTAGATTTATACAATCCACAGGTCTTACTCTGATTTCATGAGTTTGACAAGTGCAAGAGTGTATGTGTGTGTGTGTGTGCGTGTGTGTGTGTGAGTGTGCACGTGTGTTTGTGTGCAAGGGAAATACTACTATGAAATTTCATCCTGGGTATTTGTGTAACCACTGCCATAATCCACACTCATAATTGCTGCTTCCCCACAAAGGCCTCCAGTACTGATCCTTCCCTTCCAAGCCCCGTGCCTAACTGCTGGCAGCCACTAGTTACTATCCCAAGAATGTTATCCTTCTGAGAAAGTCCAGACGGGATCACAGAGTGTGATTCTAAGATCATCTTTTTTCACTCAGCCTTGTCCTTTAACATCCATTCAACTGTTTCATGCATCAGTTGTTCTTTGATGTTACTGAGTATTGTGACACAGTTTTTGTTCCTTTCTCAGTCAGTATTTGTTGTTGCTTGGGGTTCTTTTAGTCATTCACCTACTGAACAGCATTTAGGCTGCTTCTGCATTTGAATATTACAGATAAAGCTACTGCAAATAATGTCTAGATTTGAGGGGTTTTTTCTTTTTGCTTGTTTGTTTACTTGTTTGGTTTGCTGTTTTGAGACAGGATCTTGCTACTCAGTTCAGGCAGGCCTGGAACTCACTATACAGCCCTGGATGGCCTTGAACTTGGTTTGATCATCATGCATCAGCCCCTTGAGTGCTGGGATTACAGGTGAATGCCATCAAGCAGCATCGGATTTTGTGTGGTAAGTTTTCACTTTTTTGGGATAAAGTTTCAACGATGTAATTGCTGTGTCATATAGTAAGTGTAGGTTTAATTTTTTAAGAGTTTATTTTCCAGAGTGGGTACTGTTTACATTCCTATCAACAATATAAGAAATCACTTCTCTGCATTCTTTTTCAGCATTTGACATTAACAGTACTTTTAATTTAAACTCATATTAATTATGTAAAAATCTCTCCTTGTTATTTTAATTTGCATTACCCTAATGACTGACAATGGTGAATATATTTTCATGAGCTTATTGCTGTCAGTAAATCCTCTGTGATAAATCATAGCTTGCACCTTTTCCCCATTTGCTAATTAAATTGTGTTTCTACTGTTGAGTTTTGAGAGTTCTTTTTATATTCTAGTTACAAATATTTGTCAAATATATCGTCTACAAACACTTCAGCAAACACCTGGTTTTTATAGTTTTAACATCTTGCATAAGGCAAATACTTTCAATTTTGATGCGGTCAGTTTGTTGTACTTTTTTTCCTTTTAAGGATCATGTCAGTATCATGTCTGTGATAGATCTTTGTGAATTTTCTTCTGTTCACTTTTCTTAGCATTTACTTAGATTCTTGAATGTGTTAGTTAATGGTTTTCAGAGATTTGGAAAATTCTGAGCCATTACCTCTTCAAATTTGGCTTCTGCCTCATTTTTTCTATATTTTCTTTCTGTTGGTGGAATTATTTATATCTTTTTTGTTATGTGATAGTGTCTTTTTTTATTTAAAAGGAAAAAGAGAAAAAATAAAACAAAACAGTGTAAGGGTACAAGTAATACAGAACTACAAAAAAAAAAAAACAGAAATCACCAGTTAATAGATTACATATTATCATCTTAGAGATAGTTGCTCAAGTCACAGGATCAAAGCATACAAACTGGAATTCAAACAGTGAGACTGCAAACAGTTGTGTTCAATGATCCAAACAAAAACATTAATATGGTCATCTATTTAACACCCCTAAACATACTTGCAGTTGTATCCTTTAGAGCACTTTTTTTCCCTCTCTTTTTTACAACAAAATTTACACATTTGGGGTTTTATTACTCCATAGTTCTTATTGCTATTTTTTTTTGAAGAGAATAAAGTCAAATATGGCAAAACAAAGCTGTCAGTCAAAACCAAGGATAGACATAGTACATGATGTAAGAACAGAGTACAAGGTTATCAACAACGGTTACCATAATGCCTCTTGCTTCCTTAAAAAGAACTATCTCATTAGGTATTATAAAGTTGAACAAAACACTAGAGAACAAGACCAATAAAATCTAAACCTTGTAAACATTACAGGACTTTAAAAGAAGATAATAGTCAAACCAGAATGGGCATCATAGTGAATCTTATGCCTTCAAAGTAGTTGCCTATATGCTCAAACTTGATACTATCATACAGAATGGAATAGAGTCTAATCAGTCAAAACAAGATAGTGGGAGTATTACAGGACTTCAAGTTAAAAGCAAATCAAAAAAGTTACTATAAATCATCCTGCTAATTTTTAAATTTTTCCCCTTAATTAAAAAAATCATTGAAAATAACCAAATAATTTTTTAATGAATGAGAGATTGAGATCAAAGAAGACATAACAATATAACAATGCAGGTCAAAGCATGACAGTTTTAGCAACCTAGTGCTTCACCACCAAATAACCCGACTTAATAGTAGTTACCATAGTGTCTTTTTCCTTAAAATATTTGAATATAACTCCATATACTATAGCATCAAACATATCAAGTCAGTGTAAAACCATTCAAGTGGATGAAAGCACTGTAGGGTATTTAGAACCAGCTAACAGAAAATGAACAATGGTTTCTATATTATCTCTTTGCCTATAACAATTTTTGTTTATACTATCACATATGATAAAATCCAGCAAGATATATCATGATAAAACCAATGGAGACAGAAAAGCCATAGTTTGGTGGGGCTTCAAAACAAGATGATAGTAAATCAGCACTAGCTATTATGATGACTTGTTTTCTTCAAAATATGTGTTCATTTCATCACAGGCAATAACATCAAGCAGCCCAGAATAAAGCCATTCCAATTAATAAGTGAAAACTGTATAAGGCTTCAAGGCTACAAAATGGGGAATCATGATTACCACATATTTTTATGTATTTGAATCATTACTTACATTAGGGAAACTATTCGGTATTCACACATGCAAGATTGATTTATTTCACTTATGAGTATGGTCTCAATCTGTGCCCATTTATTGATAAATATCTCAATGTGATCCTCTTTATAGCTCAGTAGTACTCCACTCTATAGAAATACCACAACTTTTTTATCCATTCCTCAGTTGATGGACACTTGGGTTGTTTCCAAGATCTGACGATTACAAATTGTGCTGCTATAAACCTAGGTGCACATACATCACTGTGGTATGATGCTTTCAGTTCTTCTGGGAATATGCCTAGAAGTAGAATAGCTGGAATAAATGGGACTTCCAATCTCAGCTTTTTGAGAAATCTCCAGACTGACCTCCACAATGGTTGTACCAGTCTACACTCCCACCAACAGTGTAGGAGAGTTCCTTTTTCCCCACAGCCTCTCCAGCATTTGTTGTTGTTGGTTTTCTTGATCCTGGCCATTCTTTCAGGAGTTTTAATTTGCATTTCTCTAATGACCAATGATGATGAACATTTTTTCATGTATTTATTTGGCATTTGTATTTCTTCATCTGAGAATTGTGTATTCATCTCAGATGCCCATTTTTGGATTGGATCTTTGAATTTTGGGGGTCTGAGTTTTTTTAGTTCTTTATATGTTTTAGACAAAAGTCTCTTGTCTGAGAGAGAGTTCAATAAAATCTTTTCCCAGTTTGTGGGTTTTCTTTTCACTATGCTGGAAATTTCTTTTGACATGCAGAAACTTTTTAATAAGAAGTAGTCCCAGTTATTGATTCTGGAAAGTATTTCCTGTGTGATTTGAGTCCTGTTCATGAATTCTCTACCTACTCCTATTGTCTTCAAGGTTTCTACCCAATTTGTCTTCCAATAGATTTAGTGTTTCTGTTTTAATATTCAGATCTTTGATCCATTTAGATTTTAATTTAGTACATGGTGATAGACATGGGTCTAGCTTTAGTTTTCGGCAAATGGAGAGCCAGTTTTTCCAGCACCATTTATTAAAGAGACTGTCGTTCTTCCAGTGAACCTGCTTGGCTCCTTTATCAAAGATAAGGTGGTTGAGTGTTTGTAGTTGTTGTTGTATCTTCTAATCTATTCCATTGATCTTTGGCTCTGTTTTGATTCCAATACCATGTTGATTTTACTACTGTTGCTTTGTAGTATAACTTCAAGTCAGGGATTGTGATGCTTCCTGCCTTGCCTTTGCTGCTTAGAATTGCCTTTGCTATTCTAGGTCTCTTCTGGTTCCAGATGAATTTTAGCAGTGATTTCTCTAGATCTATGAGGTATGTTGATGGTATTTTTATTGGGATTGCATTGAATCTGTATAACAGTTTTGGGAGAATGGCCATTTTCACAATGTTTGTTCTTCCTATCCATGAGCAGGGGATGTCTTTCCATTTTCTGAGATCATCTTCAATTTCTTTTTTCAGTGTATTATAATTTTCACTGTATAAGTCTTTCACTTCTTTCGTAAGAGTAATTCCTAAATATCTCATTTTTTTGCTTGCTAATGTGAAGAGTGTAGTTTCTCTTATTTCCCTTTCTGTGAGTTTGTTGTTCGTGTATAGGAATGCTATTGACTTCTGAGTATTGATTTTGTATCCAGCTATATTACTGAATTTATTTATTGTATCTAAGAGTCTTTCAATGGAGTTTAGGGGGTCTTCTATGTAGAGTATCATCTCATCTGCAAATAATGATAATTTAACTTCTTCTTTTCCTGTCTTTACCCCTTTTATTTCTCTCTCTTGCCTAATTGCTCTGGCTAGTACTTCCAGTACTATATTAAATAGGAGTGGTGATAAAGGACATCCTTGTCTTGTGCCTGATTTTAAAGTAAAGGCTTTCAATTTTTGGCCATTTAGTATGATGCTGGCTGTTGGTTTGTCATAATGGCCTTTATTATATTGAGGTAAAGACCATCTATTCCGATTTTCTGTAAAGTTCTCATCATGAATAAATGTTGGACCTTATCGAAGGCTTTTTCTGCATCTATAGAAATGATCATGTGATTCTTACTTTTGGCTTTATTGATATGGTGGATTACATTTATTGATTTACGTATGTTGAACCATCCTTGCATTCCTGGGATGAATCCCTCTTGGTCATGGTGTATAATCTTCTTGATGATTAGCTGCATCCTATTTGCCAATATTTTATTGAGGATTTTTGCCTCTGTGTTCATTAGGGAGATCGGTCTATAGTTCTCTTTTTTAGTTGGGTCTTTCTCAGGTTTTGGTACTAGAATAATATTTGCTTCCAGGAATGACTTAGGAAGAATTGCTTCTCTTTCAATTTCATGGAATAGTTTGAGGAGTGTCGGCATTAGGTCTTCTTTGTATTTCTTGTAGAATTCTGCAGTGAATCCGTCTGGGCCTGGGCTCTTCTTTGTAGGTAAGGACTTAATTACATTTTCAATTTCATTAACAGAGATTGGGTTATTCAACAGTTTTACATCCTCTCGATCTAGCTTTGGTATTTCATATGTTTCTAAGAATCTATTTCTTCTGTGTTATCAAACTTTTGAGAGTAGAGGTTTTCGAAATAGGTGTTGATGATCTTCTGTATTTCTATTGGGTCTGTAGTGATTTCACCTTTTTCATTTCTTATTGCATGAATCTGAGCTTTTTCTTCCCTTTTGTAATAAGGTTGGCTAGGGGCTTATCGATTTTATTTATTCTTTCAAAGAACCAACTCTTGGATTCGTTGATTCTTTGGATTGTTTTCTTAGTCTCTATTGCATTGATTTCTGCTCTGATTTTTGTAATTTCCTCTCTTCTTTTGGCTTTGGACTTGACTTGCTCTTCTTTTTCTAGCTGTTTGAGGTGTAGCACCAGGTTATTTATTTGTGTTTGTTCTGTTTTCCTGATGTGGGAACTCAGTGCAATAAATTTTCCTCCTAGGACGGCTTTCATTGCATCCCACAAATTCTGGTAAGTTGTATCTGTATTTTCATTTTCTCATAGGTATTGTTTAATTTCTTCTTTAATTTCCTCTGTGACCTACTGATTACTCAAGAGTGTGTTATTCAATTTCCATGTGTTTGTGGGATTTTTGCAGTATCTTTTATCATTAATTTCTAATTTCAAAGTGCTATGATCTGATAACATGCAAGGAATGATTTCAACTCTTTTGCATTTGTTTAAATATGTTCTGTGAGCTAATATATGGTCTATTTTAGAGAATGACCCATGTACTGCTGAGAAGAATGTGTATTCTGATGTTGTTGGGTGGAACATTCTGTATATGTCTATCAAGTGCATTTGTTCAAAAGTGTGATTCAGTTTTGTTATTTCTTTGCTCACTTTCTGTCTGGTTGATCTGTCCCTTGGTGTCAATGGTGTCTTAAGGTCTCCTGTTACAATTGTGTTACTGATAATTTGATTTTTCATTTCTATTAATAGTTGTTTTGTATAACTTGGTGCTCTGGAGTTTGGTGCATATATATTTAAGATAGTTATCTCTTCCTCTTGTAGTTTTCCCCTAATGAGTATGTAGTGACCTTCTTCATCCTTTCTGATCATTGTTGGTTTAAAGTTCACATTATCTGCAAACAGAATGGCTATTCCTGCTTTTTTTTTTTTTTTTGGATTCCTGTTGTGTGAAATATTGTTTTCCATCCTTTGACTTTCAGTCTGTGAGTATCCTTCTGGGTTAGACGGGTTTCCTGTAAACAGTATATGGTTGGATTTTGTTTCTTGATCCATTCTGCTTGTCTGTTTCTTTTGATTGGTGCACTGAGACCACTTACATTAATGGTTATAACTGTTATATGCTGGTTTATTGTTGACATGTTATCTTTCTGCTGTTGCATCTTTATCTTTCTGTTCTGTTTAATTATCTGCTTTCCTTAGTGGTTTTTTCCGTTGTGTATCTAAACTGTCTCTCAATATTTTTTGCAGGGTTGGCTTGGTGTTCATGAAGTTCTTCAGCTGTTCTTTGTCATGGAAGTATCATATTTCACCATCAATTTTGAATGATAGTTTTGCAGGGTACACCAGTCTAGGTTGGAAATCATTTTGCTTTAGGATCTGGAATACTTCACTCCATGCTCTTCTTGACTTTATCGTTTGTGCTGAGAAGTCTGCTGTGATTCTGATAGGTTTTCCTTTATAAGTGATCTGTCTTTTCTCTCTGACAGCTTTTAATAATCTATTCTTGTGTTGGATTTCTGGGATGGTGATTATTATATGTCTGGGTGTAGTTTTATTTTGGTTATGACTATTTGGAGTTCTGTAGGCTTCACTGAACCTGATGTTGGTTTCTGATCTCATGCTTGGGAAATTTTCAGCTATTACTTCTCTAAATATCCTCTTGACATCCTTTATGTTGTCCCCTTCTTTTTCATTAATCCCTATCAATCTTAGGTTGTTTTTCTTTGCATCATCTTGCAGTTGTTGACTTGTTATTTCCTGATTCCTTGTTATTTTTAAAAGATCTTTCCTTTCCTGTTCACTGGCTGTAATCCTGTCTTCAAGGTCTGAAATTCTATCTTCACTTTCATTGAGGCGATTTTTACAGCTTTCAGTGGAGTTTTTGATTTCCTGTATGTCTCTGTGCATCTGCTTTATGTATTCTGTTCGTTTCTTATATAGCTCATCTAGGGATTCTATCTTTTTGTTTAGTTCCTCCAATTTTTTAAGTGTATTTTCTTTAGATACATTCAGAATCTCTTTCATTTCTTTTATCACTTCTTCTTTTACCTGGGAGATTATTTCAAGTTTGAATTTCTTTAAAGCTTCCCGTAGTTGCTTGTTTATTTCAGTAGCTATTATGTCTGATATTTGAGGTGTATGGCATATATTTTCTTCTATATACATCACTCCTAGGGTTTCTTGAGATTGGCTGGAGTTTTGAGGTAGTAATTTGGTCTTTTGTTTTGTCATTTTCCTATATTTCTGTGTTTCAAGTTTTATTCGAAAGCTTCCTCAGGGTCCGTTGGAAATCCACTTGTATATTCGCAGCTCCTGGGACTCTGGCACCCAGTTCCCCCAGGCTGCTGGGCCTCTCGAACCAGTGGCGGTCTTCTGCCTGCTTAGAACTCCTTAGTTCCAGATAGGCTGTGCTCCAGGGACAGTGTATGCCCACCTGCTTGCTTGAAACTCCACAGTTCTCTGAGCACAGCTGGAATGGGGAGGCGGATGTAGGTGCCTCGGACCCACTTAGCCCCTTCTCTGCACCCAGAAGGCTCGAGGGTCCCGAACAGGCTGGGCTTGGAGCAGAGTACAGTGGACACTTACTGCGGGCCGCGAGGCCTCTGGAACTGGTGTGCTCGCCTGCTTGCTGAGAAATCCACAGACCTCCAGACACATGGAGAGACAGATGCAGGCGCCCCAGATCCGCCCAGCCCTTACTCTGCACCCACATGGTGGGAGAGTCCCAAATAGGCTGGGCTCCGGGGATAGTGTGTGCCTGCCTGCTTGCTTCGATTATTTCTATCTTAAACCATTTGTGGATGAACAATTATCATTTGTTTATAATTTATCTCCTTTTTTTCCCTTTTTATTCAGTTTTGGTTTTTCTATTTTTTATCTTCCAGTCATTATTTTTATATTATGACATTAAACCAGGTTGACTTTTAATTTTCAATTATTGTTTTATTATGCATTTTTAGTGTATGTTCTATTCTTTTATATATTTTGATAATCTGGTGAAGTTCGCATGATTTGTTCATCTATTTTTTTCATTTAACAAATTAATCATATGTCAAATATTTATTTTCTAACTTGAAATCTGGATTATCTGGTGATCTCTTTCCATGGCCCTTTAAAGCAATTCTTGGTTGTCTGTCTCATTATCTTCTTATTCCTCATGTGAACTGATCTTTACGTATTGGACTTTGTGTGATGGATAATGGGGGCACCATGTGGTTTACTTTCCACCAAAGGGGAGATAAGGTAAGGGGCTTGTTTTTCTCTGTCTTCCATATTTCTCCTCCTGTACCCACATCCCATTTTACTGTACTTATTCAACCACAATAAGCATTTTTTCTTTCATTTTGCTAGGTTCCCTCCCTCCATTTTGATTTTTTACTCAAGCATTCACCCCCTGACAATCCATTTCTTTTTAAAAAAATAACTAAAATCCAATATACAATGAAATAAGCACTAACAAACAACAGTAAGTAAAAACTTCTGGAAGTCTCATTAAGGAACATGAGGAACATTTCAACTTGATTAGTTCCATGATGTCTTATGGAATAAACATCATCATTGAGAGAACACCAAAAACAAGAAGGGACTTGTTATGAGAGTTTATAATTATCAAAATTCTACTCATGTAAGAGACAGTTTATTATTTCTTACTTTATGTAACTTTCAGAACAGTTATTCAATGTAATTTATCTCCTCAAGTGATAGTGAGATTTTTCTAACTTTTAAGCATGCAGTGATTGAGTGGTTCTATCTCCAAACTCCTTTTCCTATATTTCAAATTATTTTACAGAGATAATTCAGTGTTTTAATTGCTTATGGTCAGTAGTTTAATACATTTAGGGCACGAAGAGAGGTTCTCTAGAAAGAGCTGGAAATGTAAGTTCATAGAACCAAAATCAGGGTGAAAGAATACATGCATATTTCCCTAAACAATGGGGCTTTCCATGCAAGGACTTTGTATTTGGACATGACAATATCTATATTTTAGGCTAGCTCCTTGTGCAGTCTTATGGTTTGTGTTTGGATGGCCCCCGAAGCCTCATAAAGGCATGGAAGTGGATGAATCTAACATTTGTGATTAGTTCATTGTCTAGCACTTGAGGGCTGTACCCGCCCAAGGGCAGAGCCAGCATACAGTATACGATGAGGATGGAGGGGAATTTTTCCTTTTTTGCCTTTTTGCTGTTGTCACCTGCAGCCACCATGAATGGCTGCCCCTTAGCCACACCACCTTGCTTTGGAGCTAGCTGAGTATGGACTGAAACCTCCAAAACTGTAGGCTAAATAAACATTTCCTTCCCTAATTTGGGGCATCAGGTATTTTGTCTCAGCAACAGAGAAAAGTAACCAAGACATGCAGCAAAGTGAAAATGAAAACACTGAGATCCCATTTTACTCCAGAAAAATGGCCATCATCAAGAAACAAATAATAACAAATTCTGACAGAACTGTGGGGGAAAAGGAATACTCCTTCACTGTTGCTGGGGATGTAAACTAATACAACCACAATGGAAATTGCTCAAAAAAACTAAAAATATAAATTCTGTTTAACTCAGCTGTTTCCCTTCTTGGTATTTTCCAGAAAGAATTAAAGACATCATATTGCAGTAGCACATGCATATCCATATTTAAGCAGGGCAATTCATAATAGCTAAATCTTGGAAGCAACCTTTAAATAGATGAATGGATTTTAAATGTGATATTTAGACACCATAGAGTACTACGCTGTCGTGGGCACCTGAGCTGGAGATCATTCACACTTGTGGTGCTGAGGGCACTCAGCACAGAGGAATGCCACAAGGGCACTGAGCATCAGGAGAACAGGTACTCCAGCCGCAGAACACTGGCATGAGAGGCAAGCTAGTTGCTGGGTAGAGGGGTTTCACCTGACATCAAACTGTGGCGTGTATAAATAAATGCACTGCAGTTGTCGATAAGTTCCTTTCCCATCTGGGGGGAGGGCTGACCTCAGCTTTCTGTATATTCTCTTATTTTTATTTCTCCATCCTCCCACAATCCTCCCCCTGTCTCCCCTGGAACTTTGAGAACTGCCCTGGATGGGTCTTTGACATCAAAATTTGGAAATACATAGGATGAAGTATCATAAATAATGTCTCCACTTCTATAAACATTTCAGTAGTAACTAGACCAAACTGCAGCAAAAGATAATTTGTTTAAATGTAATTTTGGTAAGTCTCTGACTAGAGAGGAAATAGGAAATTTATCTCCCTTAGAAATCTTTGACAGCTAAATATAGAACATACAGTTTTGATATACAGTTGTTTAGAAATTATCTTATAACTTTGACAGATAGTAAAGTGATCTACCTGAAACAGTGTGTTCTTGTTGTTGTTATTGTTTTTATTAATCCAAACCTGCTAATTTA
The DNA here is from genome assembly GCF_034190915.1 of Cavia porcellus. NCBI lineage: Eukaryota > Metazoa > Chordata > Mammalia > Rodentia > Caviidae > Cavia > Cavia porcellus. Next base: position 5,194,546 of record NW_026947496.1, on the reverse strand, counting down.
TTGTCAAATGGATGTAACTTTCTTGAGATAATTTTCATAAGTTTATAATTTTTATAGGAAAATTGAAATGAAATTTTTAGTATTTGTGGCCTACTTTTGTTTTGTATTAATGTTAGATGTCAAACATCAATGCTTTTCTTTTTAAATCCACCTTCTTTCCATTAAATAGAAAATATTCCAGCTAAGCCTTAGTACTAGGGATCTTAAACTGCATAGAAAACTAATCTGAACCATGAGAGTAATAAAACCCTAAAAGTCTAATTGTTACTGTAAAAAAGAGAGGAAAGTAAGGTGGATTAAGGGATATAACCGCAGGTATGTTCAAGAGTGTAGGATGGAAAACCATATAACTGAGCTTTTGTTGGATCACTGAACGGAACTGTCTCCAATATCACTGTATGAATGTGCACTTTATATGCTTTAATTTAGTGTTATGAACAACTGTTTCCTGGAAGATAATGTGTAGCCTGTTAACTGGTGATTTCGTACTTTATATATTTTTCTAGAAATACTGTATTATTTGTACCCTTTCACTACATTGTTTTTTTATGTCCTTTTTTTTCTTCTCTCTTTAAATAAAAAAAAGTAAAAAAATAAAAATAACTATCAAGTAATATCTAAAAAAAAAAAAAAAGAAAGAAAACTAATCTTAGTGTCTCCAGAGACCCATACTGGAACTCTGGGCTCTGAGCAAGAAAGCAACACTCCTTCCTTCCTGGCAAGCAGCCGTGGCCCGAGTGAGTGGCGGGTGAGCCAGGACGAGAACCAGTCAGCGTCTCCCATGAGCCTACGGGCACCCAGGCTGAGAATCAAGCATCCCATCCCCCCACCCCATTCGCAACTGGGGGCCAGAGGTCTGAGCAGCTCTTGGGAGGCTGACCATATGCAATATAGCAAACATTGGGGATTTCCTTCTATGTTCTCATTGGAGGCAAATATTGTTTTCACTGTTTTGCTTTGTTCTGATTGTTTTGCTCTATTCAATATCCTGTTTTTATAGGTTTTATAATGTTCTGTATTTGGTTTGATTTTGCTATACTTGACTGAATGGACAACTATTGTGAAGATAACGAGGTATACTGTGGCACCTATTACTGCTATCCCAGTATCCTGCTGTGAAGTTCTGTACCAATTTCACTGCACTGTCTCGACTGGCTTTGTTCTGTCTTGTTCTGTTGTATTTTACTACCTACAAAATTAAATATATATATATATATATATATATATATATATATATTCAAAAAAGAAAACAAATAAAATGTTAAAGGCACTAGAATAAGAGCACTTCTTTGCACTTCATGCACAGAGCAAATGATAGAGACAATGTATCTCAAAAGGCAACTGTGGCACACAATATCCTGGTGTCACCCTTCTTCCACTCTTAGGTCCATTCTGAGCTGAGTACAAAGGGGTCGCTTTCTGTGCCCAGCGCTTGCTCCTTACTACTGGTCTCGATAAAAATAAACTCAACGAAAACTATTGGATGCTCTCTATCTAGGACGACTCTGTAGTGTGTGTGTGTTGGGAAGAGTGACTTTCCTCTGAGACCACACAGTCCCCTGACCCTTGTTAGAGATAATTAGCTAAGGGAATTCGGTGGCAGGGGAAATGCTACTCCATAGGGGGAGTCAGAAACAGCAGGATCCAAACCCACATCAGCCGGGAACCCATCACAGATCCCCTTGCAGTCCTGTGCTCCCACTGTCCCCTCCCTCATGCTGGCTGGCAGTGAGCTCCCTGCCTGGGGCTGGCACCTGGGTACGTGGGTGCCCTGTGTCCCCTAGGTGGTGTGACCCGTGTGCCCACTCATCCATGCAGACTCTGCTCTGTCCTGTAGTCCCTTCATTGTTCCCCCTTCTGAAGAGATTCCCGACAGGCCGTCTTTTTCCTGTCCTTGTCTACACTGGTGCCATCTCTCTTGGACTTCCATGTGAGTCCCAAGGATGAGGAGATCTGTGGATGTGGCATTTGGGAGGCTGCAGTCTCACTTGGTGAGTTAACGACTTCCAGACCTATGCCTCTCAACCACCATGGAGCTACCGTGAAATCCAGAGCAGTGCAGTTCATTATGCCAATACTTCACAGTCCAAATGCTTAAGCTTTATCTCCATGGCCTTGATCAAATTGTAAAATCTGTGGTTTAATATCATTTATTCTGTGGGGAACCTAAAGAGAGATTTCTGAGCTCATTGGAGAAGTTCTTCTCCCAAAATGAATTTAGTGAATGGTGTGCCTGTTGAATTGGAAAATCTTCAGAATAAAAATCTAATTACAGTCTGCATCACATGAGAGTTTAGCAAATAATGAGCTCTTTTGAAACTGCAACTTTAAAGTCTGGTATGGAGGATTGGCGAAGACACAGGCAGTGTTCCTCTGAGCGTGGGGAGCTTTGCTTCTACCTCGAGTCCCTGAGGCACAGAAAGAGCCACTGGTCTCTCAGGCAGCCCCACTTTCTTCACCCTGGGACTTGGTCATTCCGTCCTCCGGACAATCTAAGATACCCCTTTTCTGGATCCTTGTGAACCAGTTAGATAATTGTTGGTATTAGAACAGTATTTGATGTAATCCTTTAAAAATCTTGGGAAATTTTAGTTACCTCGATGAATACCCAGAAGTCACAGAAAGTGTGCCAGATGTCTTGGTTTCCATGACAATGGAAGCACACCTAGGTGCTAGAAGGGACAAAAAGCAGCACTGTAATTAAATAATCAAGGTGAAGAAACTGTTCTGTCACTGTGTTTAGAAGCCCATTCCTGAGGTTCAAATGAGAATGAACACTTCATGTGTCATTAAAAACAATATCATGGCAAACAAGAAATCAGCCAGAAGTTACTTAGAGTCTAGGATTGCAAAAATGCAGTCCTGGTGAAGGGAAGGTTTAGCAATGAGCAGCAGCTGAATTGACGTGGCAAGGTGAAAGCAGGTGGTGAATGAACACTGACCACCAAGAGAACCTAAAAGCAGAAAGAAAATTCACAGGGAGAAGCCTAGCTGAGTAATCTTTGGCTAATTTGAGAAACAGAAAAAGAAAGGAAAGGAAAGCAAATGACAAGGGAAGGGAAGGAAAGGGAAAAGAAAGGAGAGGAGCACAGAGGAGAGGAAAAAGGACAGAACCAGGATCTGTATTTCACTTTATGATGGACAAAAATGCATCCACCTCTACAGAGCTCCCAGGGACTACACAGAGGCTGATGAGCACAGAATGAAAGAGTCGCAGTAGATGGGGTCACCCTGCACTTCCTCTCGAGGACAGAAGACATCTAGCCCATCTGCCAGGGTTCTGGCCCCTGTGTGCCCAGTATGAACACGTGCTGACGGGTAATTGTATTTCTCATTTTCTGGATAAAATTGCAAGTGTGTGTGTGTGTGTGTGTGTGTGTGTGTGGTATTTCTTTAGCATGACAGCTTCCCAACTGCCTTATTCACTTGGTAAAAAATAAGGCTCTTTTGTTAAAAAGTTTGTGCAACAAATCAGAAAACACAAGGTGCAATCTCAGTGTCACACGGTGTTCCGCTTCTTCATGGGCAGCTGCAGTGTAATTACTGCGCTGCCTCTGTCCCCGGCAGGAGTCCTGATGGTGGAGTGATCTTTGGAGGAGCCAACACCGCAGGGGCCCAGCAGGCCCCCAGGACTGGGGTGGGCTCTGGGCAGACACTTCATTGCTTTCTTGGCCTCCTTGTCCCCCTCAATAGTGTAAACCACTGGCCTCCGGGCTGTTTGAGACTGGAAGGAGGTAAAGAATATCAGCTGCTTCCACTAGAGCCTGCTGCATAAAAGACACATAATGTCAGTCACATGGACAGGCAAATAGCAAGTCATTCTTACTCTTATATTTTGAGATATTTAAAACATGGAAATTTACAAAGACTAATAGAAAAAAATGCGTATACACTACCATTCAGAATTAACAGCAATTCCTTTATGATCATACTTTCTTCCAGCTATTTTTAAAGAAATAAAACATTATAAACCCCAATCTTTATTCCAGTTTCCTCAGCAGAAGCATTTACCACCATCATTTTGGGGTTATTTATAAATGCCTATATATTTTTGTTAACCTTATATACTATCATTTTTGTTAATTTCCATCTCACAAGAGGTGGACGGGAAGCCCTGACTAACAGTGCTGGTTTGATAATAATTATTGGCCCTCAGCTACTAAATCAAAGGGTCCCACTTACATAGTATCGATATTATCACCACCATCTCTCACCACTGTGGGAACTTGTTGTAGCCTGTAGAGTTATGGCTTTGACAGTCCTTCCATTTTCAATAAGTGTCAAAATTTTAATACATAGAATGTATTGTTGGAAACACATGCTATTACTATTGGTGAGGGGTTATTCGGGCCTTGAGCTTGACCCTATTTTGTGCCCCAGTGTGCCCAAGAGATGGAGGACATTCCTTTTTAATAAGAGTAACAGCTCTTAATTTTTACTAACTTCCTAGGAAAATATTCAAAAGTATTAATCAATGGGATTCTGCTTTGAGTGAGTTCACATTATGCAGGATATTCACCCTAAGACACAAAACCATCAGCAAGTAATAGAGGGAAGCATCACCGATGATGCACCCGCCTTCAGTTCCATGGTACCAGCATAGACACACCACCAGTGTCAGATTCCTGAAGTGGAGCTTTCTTGTCATAATAAATGTGATAAAAGGAAGGAAAAGGCTCTGCAAAAAGGCTAATAGTTCCTTCAGATTGTTTCTATCCTGCCTTCATCTTTACAGAGAAGCAGGCTCAACATCAGAAAAGTCCCTTCACCCCAGGGTTGAGCCGCCCTTCAGTCCTGGAAAACATAATTGTATAGAGACTGAGGAAAGGGGCCGTGACAGAGGCGGTGACGTCAGCTCTGTGTTATTATCTCCCTGATGGAAGTTCCCGCTCCACACCCAGAAGGGAGGGACCTGGGGCTGAGACGCAGCTGAGGACGACCTAGTTGTCTTTTCGACATTCTGCTTGATTACTTTCTGTCTTGCTGAGTTTGTTGGGACTTAGTTTCCCCGTACTGCTGAGACAGTTCTTGGAATGAGATTTTAACCGGCAGGAAATCTGGTTGTTTGATCCACTGGTAGCAGCCACTGTTCCTTTCCAGGGCCTACGGTGACTCAAAGGATTTGACAATTCCTCATTTTAAAAAAGTTGAAAACTTTTCAAAATATTTTATATCCTGCCAAACTGGAAAGTGCTTAAAGTGTTGGTAATCAGAGCAGGAGCCCACACCATGCTCTGCAGACCACAGAATGATTTAATGACCTTCTAGGTAGAGCGTGCAGTAGTTCTAAGGAAGCTTCCATTCTGCCACTTCACCAGTCCTTCATTTTACGACTCGCACACCCGAGTCTTCATAGGGACCGTTTTCTCCCAACAGGCACCATGTGGTCACAGCCGATGGAGAAGTGCAACGCAAGCGCTTTTGAAGGCTTCATCCTGGTGGGCTTCTCGGACCGTCCCCGCCTGGAGCTGGTCCTCTTCGTGGTGGTCCTCACCTTCTATCTGTTCACTCTGCTGGGCAATGCGGCCATCGTCTGGCTTGCGGCCCTGGCGCCCCGGCTGCACAGCCCCATGTACTTCTTCCTGGCCAACCTCTCCTTCCTGGACGTGTGTTTCACCACGGGCTCCGTCCCTCAGATGCTCTACAACCTGCGGGGCCCGGACAAGACCATCAGCTACGTGGGCTGCGCCGTCCAGCTCTACTTTGTCTTGGCCCTGGGAGGCGTGGAGTGTGTCCTCCTGGCCGTCATGGCCTATGACCGCTACGCCGCGGTCTGCAGACCCCTGCACTACACGGCCATCATGCACCCGCGGCTCTGTGGGCAGCTCGCCTTCGTGGCGTGGCTGAGTGGCTTTGGCAATTCTCTCATAATGGCACCCCAGACCCTGATGCTGCCCCGCTGTGGGCACAGGAGGGTGGAACACTTTCTCTGCGAGATGCCAGCACTCATTGGCATGGCCTGTGTGGACACCATGGCCCTGGAGGCCCTGGCTTTCGCCCTGGCGATCTTTATCATCCTGGCACCGCTCGCCCTCATCCTCATCTCTTATGGCTACATCGCCAGAGCGGTGTTTCGAATCAAGTCAGCCGCGGGGCGGAAGAAGGCCTTCAGCACCTGCAGCTCCCACCTGATCGTGGTCTCGCTCTTCTACGGCACCATCATCTACATGTACCTGCAGCCCGCAAACGCCTACTCCCAGGACCAGGGCAAGTTCCTCACGCTTTTCTACACCATCGTCACCCCCAGCGTGAACCCCCTCATCTACACGCTGAGAAATAAAGACATGAAAGAGGCCTTTAAGAAAGTGTTAGGGAAGGGAAAGCAGGATAGTAAAGACTGACTAGCAACTTTATATAGTTGTTCGACTTGGTAGCAAATAAAGGAATATTCTGGCATTACAGACTGAAGACACACTTTTAAATGATTGGAAATTGGTAATTCAGCTACAAGGAGAAGATGAGAATGATTGGAAATCCGGTGGCTTAGCTACGAGAAAAGGAAACATTCTGCCTAAGCCTTCAGTTATGGTGTCTCTTCAAGTTCCTCTAAATCAAGCATTCCCACCAAGAGGGCACTGATCAGGATAGCACAATGAACAGCCAGCCCATGCTTGCAAAATGCCAGCCATGAATGTGCTCAGCAAGTACCTTTGTTCCTATGCCACTTTCTAGCCAGTGATTTACACTTAATAGGTCCTCAACAGATATAAAAAGTAAGATCTTAGAAGCATTTTTCTAGAAAAGTCAAATGTGCCAAATGCGTGAAAGACAATCAATGTAAATTGTTCAGTTATTGAGCTTTAGCACCTCCAGTGTCATGGACTTGTGGATCCTGCATATTTTACTTACAGAACTGAATTTAGTGACAGGTACATTTGACTGTCTGAGGCATCAGAGAATGAGGAAGATAGGAAGCAAGATGTGTGGTATTTGCTTTACACAAAAGGAAGAACTTCTTGTCAACAATAATGACAAGCGATGGCTGAGGGGTCTTCTTAGACTGTTTGAAGTTGACTTGATCTCTACTTTTCCCGTGTTAGCAGGATAAGCTGCACAGAGGAATAAAGCAATACGATGAACTGTTGGGATCCTCGTGATTGATTATTCCCTCCATGCTGGTAACTCCTTCACTTTTGCACTAGTGACAGGCCTACATCCCGTCTGATGATGGAGATTGATTGGGTGGCTGGTGCAAATGAATAAGTGCTCTTCTCAAAGGTAACTGTGTTCCTCACACCTGACATCATCTGGGCGAAGCCCATGTCAGAGCTTATGGAAACCTGTATCATGTTAAAGTGTCTGCAAGTAAATAAGGGCCACAGTATCTGAGCACATCATCAGTGCTGCAGTAAGAGCTACATTAAGGGTGGGGTTAGTCTCATGGAACCAGAAAAACCTTGAGAAGGTTACTTAATGCAGAGGTCCCTGGGGGTGGGGTACAGCTCAGCGGCACAGCACCTGCCTGGCAAGCACAGGACCCTGAGTTCGATTCCTGGTATTAAGATAAAATATAGAGGTCCTAGAAATAGACCATATGACTAATAAATTTTCCTCAAAGCATGTAATTATCAGTCATGATGTGCATATTTTCTTATTTTGTAGTATTAACTCTTCTATTTTCTCTAGACAGATGAGATTAGATTAGAGTATGAGGACTAGTTAGTGTTTATGAGAATGGGTAACTGATTTAGTTTTGATTATGGAGGGTACCCTGCTATTCCCATAGAAAGGCAAAAATGTTAGGATATGTTTGTTTCCTCCTATTTTATTACCCTAAGTAAAACATGAGATTAGCCATGTGACATTTGCAGGGAGGGGTACCAGGGATCAAACTCACAATCTCACACTTGGCAGGCAGACACAGTGCCACTGAGCTATATCCCCAGCCCTTCATGGTGACATTTAAGGGATCCTTAAATAAGGATCTGGCATTTCCCATCTCTTCAACCAAAACACAACTTAATAGTATGAGTTCTCCTGGCATAAAAAGGAACTATGCATCTCTAAATCCTTCAGAATCTTTCTCTCGAGGAATTTCATCACATTCCTGTATTGTTCAGATGCGCATTGCTTTCAAGTTAACATTTTATAGTAGGAGCAGGAAATCAAGAGACAGGATATAACTTCTATTGATATGTTAATCTTGGAAAACTTATGGAATTCCTGATCAACTTTTTGAAATTTGACATATGCTCCACAAAGTTTTTGTTTTGTTACTGTTGGTCCCGCCCCCAAAAAAATATGCCTTTAGTTTGGACTTTACAGTTGCAGGGTAAGTTCTTGAGAGCAGATTTGGAGACAGAGATTGGGATGCAGGAGTTTATTACGGGGCTCTGTTAGTTACTTTTCTCATTGCTGAGGCAAAATACTTGACACCCAGAGTTAAAGGAGGAAATATTTATTGTAGCTCGCAGTTTGCAGCTTCAGTGCATAAGTGACTGGCTTCAAGGCCAGGCGGCATGGCAGAGAGCATCACAAAAGAGAAACAGGTCATGATGGGCAGAAGGCAGCAAGGCAGTAAACAATGAAACAGCAAAGCAGAAGCCTGTGTCTCCCTTTGCTCCCTTCAGGCTGCCCGCCCCTTGGTGGTGCCACTCACACCCAAGGTGGGTCTTACCGTTATCCACATCCAGAACTATGCCAAAGCAATCAGTGGGCTAATTCAGTAATCATACACCTTTAACCCCACCATCACACACTTATTCCCAGCATCACATACCCTAGATCTGGCCACCTTGGAAAACTCCCAACTATGACTGCATGAGGCTCTGGGGAGACATCTAGACACAAGCCATAACAGAGGTGATCCTTATAAAACACTTGGGGAAACAAGACTGGGCAGAGGTAGAGGTTGATCTTTAATGCATTTCCAAAGAAGATCCCAGAAGATCCCAGAGGAAACTGTGAAGCTGACATGCCTCTTTAAAATTGTCTGTCCTTGAACTCAAGGGACAGGCTTTTATTCAATCATTCTGTTTGGTTATTATCTGTCCCTGCCTTGGAAAAAGGAATCTCTTCAGGAAAGTTGGTCCCCTCCAGCTGAGACAATCCTTAAAGAAAGTTGACAGGAGATAAATATGTTATTTTTTTCCTAGTAAGCTCAGGTGGCACGTCACAGCACCTAACAAAGTCCACTTTTGATCCACCTGGAGGCATTTCTTCATCTTTGTTCTTGGAATGGCCCTTCTAGGACACAATGAGACTTAGCTCTCTGGGGGAAATTTAGACTAAGAAGGTTAATGAAATGAGCAACAGCTTTCATGTTTTAGAAACTCACACTGATAGGCATCATGCCTTTGCCTATTATCCATTCCAGATTTTCTTTACCTTCAATGATGGTAGGAACCTAAACAGATTGTCTGACTCAGACCCTGATTCCTGGTAGAACTCCCCTCTGGTCATCAGATCTGACTTAATTCACTTGTCCATTTAAAATTGGTAAGGACTTGCCAACAGTTGCCAAAGTAGATCATCTAGGTGCCAAAAATCTTATTTCCAGTCCCTGTTATACAGCATCTGTATCCCCCTGGATGACAGAGTACATCACCCCTGCCAAGGCGGTGACTCCACTTTCTGCCCACCAGTATCCTGGCTCAAAAAGCTTTATACATTAGACTCCCGCTGTATTCCTTGCTGAAAGTTTAGTTCCTTTGAAAACCATACCCATAGCCCATAAAACCCCAAATTATGGGAATAAGAAACCAAACTTCATAGAGCGTATCACTGAGAATGATGAGGAGGACAGCTATTCCTGCTTTGCTCCGTGCATTCTATACATGGGAGACAAAACATACAGAAAGCATCTACTGCTCCTTGGAGCACTGCTCCCATCTTAGAAAAGTGTTACCTCCAAAGTGGTCCTTTAATATATTATAGTAACCCACTTTGACTTTCCATTATCTTGATTTGAAGCCCTGTATTACTCTCACCATCTTGTTGACTGATGTCCCCCTATTCTGTTTTGATGGATAGTACCAGGTTCGAAAGTTTAGGCAACAGCTGTGAAGATAGTGAGATTCATTATGACGCCCATTCTCGATGACTTTTATCTACTTTTGAAGACCTACAATGTCTCCAATGTTTTGGTTTTGTCGGTTTTGTTCTTTACTGTTTTGTTCAATTTTATTATAACTGATGATATAGGCAATTCTATTAGAAATAGCGGGAGGCATTATGGTAACCATTGTTGATCACCTTGTATTATGTTTTTACATTATCTATTATGTCCACCGTTTTGATTTGACCGACTCTGTTCTGTTATGTCACATTTGGTTTTACTCTCTTCCAAAAAAGTAATAAGAACTGTGGGAGCAATAAAACCCAAAGTGTGTAATAGTCATTGTACAAAAGAGAGGAAAAGAAAGTGCTCTAAATGATATAACTGCATGTATATTTAAGTGTATAAGATAGAAAATGATATCACTGAGTTTTATTGGATCATTGAACAGAACTGTTTGCAGTATCATTGTTGGAATGTCCACTTTACAAGCTTTAATTTTGTGACTTGAACAATTATTTCTAAGATGACAATATGTAATCCATTAACTAGTGATTTCCTACTGTTTATTTTTTTCTGTAAATCTGTATAACTTGTACCCTTTCTCTGCTTTTTTTTCTCCTTAAATAAAATTTAAAAAAAAAAACAAAGTGGTCCTTTAAACCTGCCTTTAAAAATATATAACACTGCCCTCTCAGGATACCATCTTCTGGGCAGTGCAGTACACAGTGTAACCAACAGAAGCATGACCGTTGACCACCACATACTTTCATCACTGCAGGTTGCTCTGTTGGTCTGACGTAGACTATATGGAATCTCTTGCCAGTGGATCAAAATCCACACTCTGCTGCTCATAGACGCTAATGAAGGCTCAAGTCTCTGGACAAGACAGATATACTCAAATCCAGTATACACTTTTCAAAATAGACTGCTGCCTCTTCTGGCTTGGAAAGAGTCTAAAGGTGGTAAATGTGACTCCACATTGATTTCCAGCCTGCTGCCTCAGTGTAGGTAGGTGGGAGCTGATTCATCACCTCTGTCTATTACTCTAACTACTGTATTTAGCAGTCACCCAGCACAGGGGTGACTAAAGACAGAGCTGGCTGATATTAACCAGCTTAGGCTACTACCTGCACATTTAGTGCAACCTCCGTGTTGACACTGTTTTAAAGTATTCACTCTTACGACTACTGATAAGAGAATTCTTTATGATTTTATCAGAGTTTCAGCATCTCCTCACACTCTCATTTCCATTCAGCATGAACCATCATCTCATCTATTCTGCTATTAAAGAGTGTCCCTTACACAACTAGAAAAACACAACTAGTCCACTGTGTTGATCAGATTCCCATCCTTATGACAAACTATCTAAGAATAATAGCATAAAAGAGAAAAGGTGTGTTTGGGCTCATGGTTCCAGAGGTTTCGGTTCATGGCCAGCTGGCTCCTTCGTTACGTGCTTGCTTAGGGTAGAAACATCATGGTGGAAGGATGTGGCAGAGGAAAGTTGTCACCTCTGGTAGCTAGGAAACAAAGAACAGACACAGCCAAAGTCAGAGAGGAAGTCTCTCAAGGGGGCATCTGATAGCTCACTCCCTTCAACCAGGCTCCACCCTCTAACTTCCCATCAGTCTGCAGTAGGCACGAAATTATTAATCCATCAGTGAATTAATCCACTGACAAAGCTGGAACACCTATGAGACAATTACATTCCAAAAGCTTCACTTCTGACATTGCTGCCTTGGGAACCAAGGATAAGTTTTGGAGGACATTCCAGATCCAAACCACAGTATTTTGCCTACCTTATTATTGTAGAATTTACTTCTTTTTTTAGTAAATTTCTTCTAAAAAACCAGAATTCTGTATAAAATACTCATCATTTTGCCTTCTTACAGAGCACTTGTAATTTATACATTTAAAATAGTTTCTTTCGAGTAATAATTTCTGATAAACATTCAGTACAAAGAATAATATAAAGTTTATTTGAGCACAATGCCAACATCAGAACTATATAAACACTGTCAAGGAGTCCTTCAGCTCCACCTCTAAGACACTCACACATTTCTATGTCTTCACAAACTAGCAATCTCTCTAAAGTGATCAAAATCTGCAAGGTTCTTGGTCTCTCACCTTTCCGAGTTTCCTTATACATTTGTATCTACCCGTCACTCTTGAATTGCCATGTTTTGAGGGGCCTCACTAGTCTGTACTTTAAGCCCTGCACATATCCACCATGCAGGGATTAGATGCAAGAATTTCTGAAATAGCAATATCGAATCCTCCCAGAACCATACCCATTCTAATTCCAGGAACATGAGTTAAAATTTGTGTGAGCCATAATATCAGTTCACAGGAACTCATCTGTCTAACCAAAGAAGGCCCCACATTTAATCTGAATTAAATTTAATCTGCGCTACGTCTAATAATGTCCTGTACCATCTGATCATGAAGGAGAAACTCAAACTGAGAAAGAGGACTGGGCATCCTGCTTCATCTACACATTCCCTCCACCCTGCCCTCTGTGGATCATGTTCTCAACCACTGTGAAGCCAGACACACACACCCAGGCACACGTGCAGCCCAGCCCTGCACCTCTCTTATTTCTCTCTCATGTGCATTTCAGGTGGTCATGTTTCTATGATCTGTAAACTCGACACTGTCTGTGACCACAGGCCTTCAGATTTTTGCTTAGTGTCTCAAATTTTCACCACTTGGCTTTTCCTAAGATACTGTTCTGCTCTGTCTTACACAGGAAGTTCTTCCTGAGAGCTAACCCAGAGGGATCCAAACCTCTAATGCTAGTCACTAAAATGTACTGTGTCCAGACCTGTCTTGTTCTGATGCAGAAAAGATAATCAATTAAATGAGCAGAAATTAATTCCCTAACCTATATTGTTCTAGAAGACTGTTCCCTACAAAGAAAAAGAGAGGCAGTGACACCAGTGAGTAGCCCTCTGGGAAATGAGGGCAAGAGGGCGGGCATTGCCAAGACTTCCCTAAGTGCCAGCCAAAGAGAGGAAAGATAATTCAAATGAAGCAGATGTGGGTTTCATAGTACATCCCTGGCTTCCCAACAAGTTCTGAAATTTAGGGAAGTTTGCCTTACCTCTTTACACTTCCTTCTCTACACCAAAGACAAAATAAAAAACTGTTGCTATTCTATGGGACATTGGTATAGGTAATGACCAGCAGTATAATATTAATGATGATGGTGATGATAAAGATAATTATATATATATATGTATCATTATTGTTATTAATCTTGACAAAGTCTTTCTACACTTAGTAACTGGACATTATTTGCCTTTTCCCTTCAGCAACATTAGGAAAAGAGTTACTATATGTTAACCTGTATTTTTTCAAACTCATAGGTGATTTATCATTGTTACTTGAGTATATTTCCCTGAATATTTGGAAATTTAAAATCTTTTCACAGGGCTGGGGATTTAGCTGAGTGACATAAGTGCCTTCTGGCAAGTGTGAGGTTGTGAGTTTGATCCCTAGCACCACCAAAAAATAAATAAATAAAATATTTTCACATGGATTTTCTATTCAGAGTTATAAGTTCAGATTATATATGGCATTTTCCCCCTCGGACTTAATAAATACTCTCCTTACATATACTGTGCATTAACCTTTTGTTCATAGCTACTACTCCAGAAACCAATATGTAAATACATATTAGAAAGTACAAAATTAAATCAGGCATAGAAAAATCCATACTAAAATATTAATCCTTTCTAAACTTGCAAAAATATTTAGGGAACTATATTGCCAGGAGGAGAGTTTAAACCTTCGGAAATCAAAATCTATGAAAGAAAATAATTGTTTGACTATATAGTAACTAAAACTGCTGTGTAAACCAAGGTAATAACATGTTTCAATGGCATATTAAATGGAAGTCTGTTTTATAAAATAAGCATTGAGACAACAAGGTAGGAGCAAAGATGGCAGATAGATAACAACTGGCTACAGAGGCTCCCTGAGATAGTCAACTTAGAATTCAACATAATACAGCGTGGGGAGCCCCGAACAGAAGGAAATGAATTCTCTCATCCCAAGAGGAAACTAAGGTGAGAAGAACCAACCAAACATACAGTCCCGGTGCTATTATTGGAACAGCTAAAGGTTCAGTGTTCTCACCACAGTGGGCAACTTGCCGACCACCCGAGGTCCCACAACTTGCTTGGCCACAACTTGCCAAGCCTTCTGAGGTCCCGCCTCTTGGACTTACTGGAGATGCAGTTACATTTAGTTCAGAGGTCAGCAAGCCGAACAGAGAGCTGAGCTGGCAGAGTGCCTACATCAACCTGTGGAGACTGATGGGAGTGGAGCCATTCCATAGAAAGGGGGGCTCTGATGGACGACATTCTGGGACTGGGCAGGACTGGCAAGGACAAGGGGCAGCAGTGACTTCAGTCATTTGTTCCTTTCCTGAAGGGGATTGGTGGAGTGAGCAAGGCCTGGGTCACATAACCTGGCTGAGACCCAATAGGTTATCCGAAATCAAGTCCCTACAGTGGTGGCGCACACTAACTACACTAAACCAGTGAAGCTTCAGAAGTTTGACTGACCTGGAGGGGAGGCAGCGCAAAGTAATACAGTGCAGGCTACAGCAGCTTAACTGATCCAGAGGAGAGGGGCCAGCATACACTGTCCCTGTCTTCAACTCACTAGCACACGGCAGTAGGAAGGGTCATCTAGCCAGCTCGCTTCAGAAGAATTGTAACCAGCAGAGAAAGAAACTGGGGCCTCCTGGAAGAAGCAAAAAAGATGGGAAGAGGAAGCCTCAACAAAAAGTCCCCAGGTCCCAACCCTAAGAACATTGACCCAGGACAGGTGAATATAAAGGAGAATGAGGACAGCAAACATGCAGTATCAGACATGGCACCAGTGGACATAAAGAGATGTCTTTGGGAACTATAGACAAGTTCAAAAGTGAAATATTTAGCCAAGTAAAGCAAGATATAAGAAGATTAATAAAAGAGATGCTAAGCACCCCTCAAGCAGACACAAATGGAAGAAGAGAGGAACTCAAACAAAGGAGAGAACAATTTGGTGAAGAATATAAAAAAATATAAATTATATGAAGCAGATTCAAAGAGATCACCAGAAAATTAAAAACTCTATGGAAAGATGGCAAATCTGCTTGAAAGAAACTAAAGATAGATTATCCAAACTGGGGGACAATTTTGCAATGTGGGAGTATGAAAGGGAAAACTTTTTAAAAATAACAAGGAAACAAGCAGTAACAATACAAAGGCTAGAAGATGACAAGAGGATCTATAACTTGAGAATAAAGTTCATGTGAATGAAGAAGCAGGGGTACAAACAAAGGAACTACAAAGGCTATTCACAGAAATAATTAAGGAAAACTTCCCAAACACAGGAAAAGGAAATGATATTCTGATGTATGAGGCATACAGAACTCCAACCACCTACAACCAAAACAGAGCTACACCCAGGCATATAATAATCAAGATCCCAGAAATTCAATATAAGAACAGAATATTAAAAGCTGTTAGAGACAAGAAACAGAGCACCTATAAAGGAAGACCCACCTATAAAAGAATAATGGCAGACTTCTCAACACAAATCATCAAGTCAAGAAGAGCCTGGAGTGAAATATTCCAAGCCCTAAAAGAAAATAACCTCCAACTCAGATTGATATATCCTGCTAAACTGTCTCTAGAAATTAATGGAGAAACAACATACTTCCAAGACAAAGGGGAACTTGGGAAACTTGCAACCACCAATCCAACTCTACAGAGAATACTGCAGGGCATTCTAGACAGAGAGAAAAGTACCAGAATTCCAGGAACAGTGGCAGAGAAGCCTCAATGAATGGAGCAGAAAACAGAATGAAGAAGATAAGCAGACAACTTATGGCAAAAAAAGAGCATAACAAAAATGAGGCAGAGAAGGTTGATTATAATCTCTAATATAGATAGCCTTGATACACTAAATTTAAAAAAAAGAACCACACGTGGAGAACCACACAGATCAGGAGGCAGGGTCCACCAAGATGCTACTTATAGGAAATACAATTAACATGAAAAAGAGTACATGGACTGAAAATCAAATATGAGAAAACAATACTTATTGTGACAGAGATATGTGACAGAAAACCAGAGAGTAATAGGGGCTACTAGACCAGTATTTGTGGATAGGTTGGAAAGACAGGCTTTAATAAGTAAAGGAATACAATTAGAGATCAAGTCCAAGAGAAAGAAGGTTCAGAACCACTTAGGTAAATAGCAGGTTGTCCCCCTCCCCAATTTAAAACCAAGGGTCTTGCTGAGCCCCAAAATGCACAGGGTACCCTGGGGAAGTGAAAGGGAAGGGAGAGTCTTAAAAAATATGGCAGAAGATATTGTTAATAGTGTATCAGGATTTAAAACCCACATTACTTTCACCACTATGCTTAGATAGATTTTATTCCTTTTTAAATAGATTTTATTCTGTCCCAGTTTGTCTACTTGCATTAGATTTGAGGGCACAGACAGCTATCCCAAAAACATCAGGATATACACAGTAATCATCTTTTAATTTCCTATTATCTTAATATGTAGCCCCGTATGACTTATACTGTTTTATCATGACTGATCTTAGTTAAATATGGTTTGTTTGATTGCTGCTTGATATCGACAGATTTTATTCAAAACTGATATGATTGATAGTATCAAGTCTGAGAGTATAGGCAACTACACTGAAGATTACAAGACTCTACAGTACACATTCTGGTTTGATAACTGCCTGCTTTTGAAGTTTTATACTATATACAAAGTTGTGTTTTTATTAATACTGCTATGCACTGATATATTCAATTATACTATGTCTGATTATATAGCCAATTCTATTGAAGATAACAAGAGACAACACAGGAACTATGATAGAACTCCTTGTACAATGGTCTTATATGTCTTTTTCATTTCATGTGTTTATAGGACTATGTTTTACTTTGTCTTGCTTTATTTTGTTTCTCCCTCTAATATAGACAGGATAGAAATACATGTTAAGACTCATGCATTTGTAGAATCTATAAACAGTTTTTGAGAACTGGTCTTATGACACATGATGATATGAACAGATACTTTGAAGAAAAAGAGACACTGAAGTACCCAGTGCTGATCCTGGAAGGTCATAATGTAACACCCAGCAACAGCATTATTCTTTGTTCAGAATGGTATTAGCCTGCTTGGGTTTGTTCAATCTCAGCATAATTGAAGATATGGATAACTGCATGTACGTTTAAGTGTATAGGATTGATAACCATATTTCTAAGTTTTTGTTGGATAGTTGAACAGACCTGGTTGCAATCTCACTGTTTGAACCCCCACTTTATATACTCCTCTTTAATATCTTGAATAACTATTTGTAAGAAGACAATCTGTAATCATCAACTAGTGATTTCTTACTGTTTATTTTTTTCTTTGAAAAAATGTATTATTCTTTGAAAAAATGTATTATTTCTACCTGTTTTCTGTTTTGTTTAATCTTTCTTTAAATAAATTTTTTTTAAAAAGACACTACAGTACCCAGTGCTGATTCCAGAGTGTCATGATGTGAAATCCAGCAATACTATTATTCTTTGTTCAGAATGACTTTAGCCTGCTTTAGCTTGTTTAATCCCAACATAAATGAAGATATGGATAACTGCATGTATGTTTAAGTGTATAGGATTGACAACCATGTTACTAAGTTTTTGTTGGATAGTTGAACAGAACTGTTTGCAGTCTTGCTGTTTGAGTTCCCACTTTATATGTTCCACTTTTGTATCTTGAACACGTATTTGTAAAAGGACAGTATGTAAACATTAACTAGTGATTTCTTAATGTTTATTTTTTCTCTGAACGTATGTATTATTTCTATCCATTTTCTGTTTTGTTTAGTCTTGTTTAAATAAAATTTTTTTAAAAACATAAAATATAACATTGACAATAAAAATCTATGTAAACTACAGTGTAAACACAAACAAACATCTACCACAGAAATAAGCTTTACTTCAACCATCACACCCAAGGCAGTCTTCACGACGACAACTGCATGTTCCATGTAAGTATCACTTATGCCGATAGCACTTATGTTTTGTTTTCCTGTCCTTTTTGTAGGGCACAGTTGACATAAATTTTATTTTCCTGTTGTCGTAGTAATCTTTGTGATGTTGCACCTGCCTTCCACCTATCAGTTCACTAGAGTGCTTATTGTTTTTTGCATGGTTCCTGAGGCAGAAACCTTGTTTTTCCTCTGCTGTAAATGATCTTTTATGAGCTCCAGTCCCAGTTTTCTAAGAAAATTTCTCCATGATATTTTGCACTTGTTATTTTCTAGGTAAACTATCCAACAATTTATGCTTCATAAGTTTATCAAGTAAAACACAACCATTGGCCAATGCTTTGTGTTTCAAGTGGCATGATAGTTTCATAACCCATCAACATCTACTACACCGTTGGTTTTGTTGTAGAAAGTTTCCATCTCAAGCTTCTATTTTATTGAGGTTTCCTTATCAATATTCCTCCATCATGGAGAAATGTTGACATCAGCAGTGCCAGTTTGTTTTTCTTTGCCAAATATAACATTAATATTATATCTATCTGAAATCTGAAGATTGTACTACACAATTCTGTTTTGAAATTAAAGCATTTCATTTGAAATTTATGAGTTGGTCCTCAGTACAGCTCCTGCTCTGGTGAACTTGTGCTCTGTAAGAAAATATAACATCAACCAAAAACTACTAAACCAATTGTCAGATGTCACATTCCAATTAGTTTGGGAGATGGAAGCAAGTCTGTTCACAACATCATTCAGTTTATTACTATATGAGTTCCAGGATACATGTTAAATTGAAAGCATAATAAGTCTTTGCATCTACAAGATCATAAATTTTATGACATGTTTGGTTTCATTGTTTTTCAATAATCTTTTATATTCCTGTGATTACCTTGGAAAGTCCCTGCTGAGTACAGCACACCTAAGAATGGTTTTGATTTAGCTGGTGAGGTATCATAATACAGTTTTGAATATGCTACTGGTGCATACAGAACATTTTACTTGCATTTCAATCTTTGTGTATTTCACAGCATCTTGTAGCATTTCATCTGTTACAATTTTCGACCCTGAATGGCAATGATGGCATTGTGTCTAATACATTTCACCCCTGCCAAGACCTAGTTCTGACATTGCAGACGTAGTTCTAACACTGGATCATTCCATTTGATTGCATGGCCATTTTGCAACATTTTGGCTAGTCAGTATGGACTCACATTGCTGTTTTCTTCATCATCTGAATCAAGGAGGTGTGTGTTTCCTATGTCAGTATCAGTGAATTCTTCTTCCATTTCACTATCACAGGGACTTGGGCTCACACAGTGAATGTCATCATCATCATTATCCACCCACACCTCTGTTCTGTTATGAAAGCATGTATTTTACCATAATGGATCATCTTCATCATTCATGTATAAATAATTTGATCATTCACTCTGATCTTCTTCAGAGTTTACAAATGTAGTTTTACATGCATCATCGTACTGAACTGGGCTAATAATTAGAGTTAAATTTCAATAAGAAGTCATCTGGTAAAACAAGAGACATCACTTAAGGTAGAGATGTTTATGACTGAGATGACGGGGAGGATTCAGTTGTTTAAACTAGCAGATCTGGCAAAAGTGAGGGAAATCTGAGTAAACCAGTTGGAGGCACCCTGCCGCTCTTTGTCAAATCACTTGCTTTAATTGACTTTATAATTCCAACTACTTTAAAGGTCACACAACTGAGCTATACATCAGCAGTTCCCACTAGCTTTGTATGACCTTCTGGCATGTCACAGCTGCCTGTCCTGACTCAGGACTTGGAGGCCCCTTAGCTCACAGCAGTTGTAACTACAAACCCTTCACTCAACCTGCAGAAGCCTCTGATGAGTGCCCATTTGATACCAGAGGACCAAACTCCATCCCTGCATCATGCCAACATGATTATCTTCTGATCGTGCCTCATTTAAAAACCGGAAGTTTGATTACACGTGCACAGAGCACTGGACTACCCCCTTCCTGCCTCCTCTCACCTTTCCTCACACATTGCACCCCATTGTTTAAGTATCCTCTGAATACCCCTAAACTCTCCCTTAGGGAGGTATATCTAAGGCCTTTCTCCTGTCTCCTAGTGTTGTGTCTCCTGAATAACCCTTCCTCCTTTGCAAAACTCATTTCAGTGTTTGACACGTGTGAGCCTGGCTCAGTAACAAACCCATGAGCAATTTCTCTTTGTATCCAATAAGTAATTTTGCCAGTTTTTCCCCCTTAATATTTTTGTATTTGTTGGGTTTGCTATTACTTTCCATTTCCATCCCTCCCCTCTCTTACTACATGTCCTGAACCCTCCCCAGACTCACTCTCCTCAATGTATGTCCAAGGTCCAGTGAAAAGGCTCACACTAAACATAAACCAGAAGCCAGGTGTGGTGGCGCACACCTGTAATTGCAACACTCAGGAGGCTGAGTCAGGAGGATTTCTGTGAGTTCAAGGCAGTCTAGGCTACACAGTGAGTTCAAGACCAGTCTTGTAGGGTGGGGGTTTAGGTCGGTGGCATAAATGCTTGCCTGGCAAGTGTGAGGTCATGAGTTCGATCCCCACTACCAAAAAAAGAAAAGACCAGCCCTATAGTGAGACCCTGTCTTCAAAATAAATAAATAATAAATCAAGACACAGCATGCTGTAGCTGGGACCATCGCTTCACTGTAGTTATGCAAAGTGTCGATAAGGCTCGTAACATTCTGCAAATCTTTCTTTCCTTTCCATTTAATGCCATGTGAGAGTCATACATCTGGTTCATTTTCTGTACTGCAGGATGTTCCTTCATATGAATGGACTACAGTGTATTATTCAGGTCTACGCGAGCACCTCTATTTGGTGCTTTCTAATTCTCTGCTACTACAACTAAAGCTGTTATCAACATTCTCGTATTATCTCTTTGCATTTCTATAAACACAGTATACAAGACTCTTCAAGTTTATATCACCCGTCATCACTTACTTACATTTGTTCTTTATATTCATTATTAAATATATGTAGATGTTAATCAACTAAGAAGTATTGTATGGTAAACATTTACATATAGTAAATGAAGAAGCATGAAGAAGAAATAAAATGTAGTCATTATTTTATTTTTAATGCAAAATTTAGTACTGTACTTGCCTTAAAATGTACTTCATCAAAAGATTTTTCAAAATTCTCATTGAAATAGTAATAAATTTACTCCACTTTATAGAGTGATATAATTCATGACACAATTAATTTACTGATGAACTACTATACATTAATACTTTGCCAAGCATTCGAAGCAGGAATAGAGCAGTAAACATAGCATTCAATGTCATAGAATGAAAAATAATGAGCAGTTAATAAACACAGTAGAATCAATAACCTAATTTTTTATATTTTTCTCTGTCATGAATGTTCATTTTGACACAGTGTTGTAATGCTCATCCTTACTGCTTTTGGCTTGTGTGAGCCTTAAGGTCAGATAATACCAATTATTTATATACCAAGTATTTTTCACAGTGCCTTGGAATATGTATGATGAGTAAGAATTTATTGCATTCTCAGAGTAATTCTGCATTGGAAGGTTTTCATGGGAGTCATTGCTGAAGGGTAAGTATACAAAAAGAAAAGTTGCTGATCACAAATAGCTCTCCCCGGTCCTTTTACTAAATCCCTGCTTGGAAAAATGCTTCCCAGCAGTGATGATTATACCAGTTGCATTGGAAAAGTGACTTTTGATTGTGTAAATAATAATGCTGGGCAAATCTCCAGGGCTGCAGGATACCTCTGAGAGGCCACTGTAAAGCAAAGCAGGCCCCTGGGTGCCCTGGCCGGCTCACCTGTCCCTCCACTGTAATCAGTCTTTAATTGGCTACTTCACCTCCAAGACAGAGAACCCTGGAGATTGCGCTCCTCATTACAAAACTGGCTTGAAACTTTTAATAGCTGCATGCATTTCGAGAACATGTTAACAAGTTCTCCTCCAAGAGCGAATCCCTGTGGGCGGGAAGAGACAGGATCATCATTATCAGCCGCGCGGGTCTCATAATCACCGTAATGAGATCTCCAGGGCTCCCATGTTTCCAACTTCCATGAAGAATACAGAAGTTGGAAAGCGCCCTCCTGCCTGCTCTGGTTTTATGCAATGTCCATTGACCTCATTATCCAGATTCCCCTAAGGTTTTCCATTTATCCAGAGGAAATCATATGAGGAAATCAGTTACAGCAGAAAGCAGAAATGGCCTAAGAAAAACTACCGTTTATCAGTAAACCCAAACACTTCTCAGTCTTCAGTTCTTCTAGTTTACAATTTCATGTTTCCTTTCTCATCTCCAAAACATAACTGTCAGGGTTAAGAGGTCCACCATTCAGTGAACTCATAAGGTGACTATACTTTCATTTCAGGTAGAAGCCCAGAAAACAAGGAGGGAAAATGTCACTCAAATTGCTGCATTTTCATCTCTGTCACTTAGATTTATTAATTTTGGGCTCATAAAAATTACAAAATAGTCAAAGGTAGAGCAATGTACTGTTATAGTTGGTCTTCTTCAAACTTACACCATTACCTTGAAAATGGCAAGACAAAAGTGTTAATTTTTCAACAAAAGTTTGTGTACCTTGGGCAGTAAAGCATTTATGGATTACCTTTGAACCCAACAAAAACCAAGCAAAGTTAAAGTTAGAAGGAACATACAAATAGCTAATGAAAGCTGCTGGATTTTGCCAATCATACATTTTAATCAATTCTCAGTTTTTCAAGTAGTTTTTCTGACTTAATGGTGAAAGCATTTTCCTCTTTGTCAATGTGTGAAAGAAGTGACTTTATTTATTTTTTGCTGGGGATCAAACTCACGATCTCTCACTTCCCAGGCAGGTGCTTGTGCCACTGAGCGAAATCCCTGGCCCAACATTAGCTATTTTCTACCAAGGCAACACAGCAGGTATGAGGAAATGATGGGGCATTGTGAGGAAATGATGGGGTGTTTAATTTAGTTATGTGGCTTCATAAATGCGGCCAGAGCCTGGGCAGCTGGGGAGCCCTGGATCCAGTGACTCCGTATCGCACTCAAGGCAGAAGATCAGGCTCCAGGGCTCACCCAGGCCACTAAGCGCAGTAACTTTGTACTGCAGTAATGATGTGTGGTCTGTGTGAAGTTAACACTGCTCTACGCCCACAACTAAACATTAGTTACATTGTTTTTATTTAATGCCAAGCATTTATTTAAATATTAAAGAAAGATATGATCACAGTATATATTTTAATGCTATGGTTATGTATCAAGATTTTAAAGATTTTTGAAAGAATACAAAGCAGAAAATGAAAATCTGGTTTTCAAACCCCAATTATTTTTACACATTTACCTAAACTATCAGACTTCAGAAATGGAGATGCACAGTGTGTGAAATTCTAAAACATTTTTTAATTTTTAACATATCTACTATTATAGTCCTTTAACAACTTCAATTTTAATATAGAATAATTTAACACAATCTCTAATATTTTAATATAATTTAGTGTATTTAATGAATATACTTGAAATATTTACACTATAATGTGCTTAAAATGTATATCACATATTTTGCCTTCGCTTCCATATCAAGAACACACATCATGTTTTTGGTTATTCATTTGTGACTATATAGATACAATAAAGGACATTACCCTGTTTCATTTTCTGGCCACAGTGTAAGTGAGTTATGCTTACATCTTTCTGCACATATGCAAATATATTTAATATATATCTGGAAGGGGAATTCATGGGTCAAAAATTTGTGAATTTACCCAACTTCCAAAATTTTGATAAACTATTCTCTGAAATTTTTAACTAATTTATACTCCCACATACAATGTAGAAGGATGTTATTTTCTCAAACTTTTACAAACTAAATATTACCAAACTGAGATGTATTTGCAATATGATGTGTAAAAAATACTGATGCATGATTGTGCTAATATTTGTTTAATTAGTTATATATGAGACTGAAAAATACTACATGTTTTGGAACCATATTTGTACTATTTCAGTACATAGCACATTATCTTTTGCCCTTTGTCTTATTCACATAAATACAGTACAATCTTTATTTATTTGTTGTAAAAACTCCTTGATTGCTAAAAATACTTGCTATCTGTTCCACATGTGTGTTGTAAATATTTTTCAGTGTTCCCAAAACTGTGAATGAGATTTATCTGAGATATATAGAGCCATCGCGATTTGTTCACTGGCCATGGTCCTTCTTATATTTTTCTTCATTCTTATTTTTATAAGAGATAATATTTAGTTCAGATAATTTATAAATATGTTCTCTTTCTGAAATGAGCTGTGGGGTCAGTTGTGAGTGTCAAACATCGTTCTGGAGGAAACTCGTGAGTTGAAGTCTCGCTCTGGGGGACAGTGCTTAATGTTTGTTCCAGCCCTGCTGCATCCCTTAACCATCCTCATTCCTGAACCTTAACCTCAGCCTTAAACCATCCCTAACTTCACCGCGTCCCCGTTATTATTCTGGAAGCTCTTGGGGGTCAATTTTACTTTGGCCTAAAGGTAATCAGTGTGATTTCTTTTTTCTGTTTGAACATAAAGAACATTAATTAACCAAATTTCATGTGTCTATATTTATATCCACTAACTTTGCAAGCCCATAGTGAAAATACAGATTAGAAATCAAGTGTCGACAACAAAAATATCGCATCTTTTTGGATTACCATTTTGAAAATTATACTGAAGTATAAAGAAATTTTTAAATTATTTTGTCCCCCTAAAATGGCTAATCTCAGTATTTCCACGCAAAAGTAAAGTGGTGTTCAAAAGCTGTTTGCATTTGTGCTGTGTTGCCTGGCACCTCCTTTGTCCTGGCAAACACCACAAGTGTTTTCCGCAGGAATAACGGTCAGATCTTGAGGATATGAACACTCGTGGCCCCAGAGGGAAAATAAGTCACCCAAACAGTTTCTACTCCCAATTTTCTGATGCCACTTCAGTATTTCCCCTAAGAATATACCTTTTGTTCTCACCTGCAGTACCAACTAACTACCCAGAGGGCCGTGTGGTCTCTGTGGTGTCACCAGGAAAACATGTTATGCCGACTTCCAGCTGCAGTTTGATACTTAGAAGCTTGCCCAGTCTTTCCCCACCTGAGTCTATAAGAGCTCCTTCATGAACACTGGCTGCTTTCTGAGGTGGGCAGGAAGTCCCTGGCCTGGGGCTTTGGTTGACAGCTCCAGAAATCCTGTGAAAATCTAGTTATTTGGTTCCAATGGCGGATTGACAGGAAGGAGGCTCATTGTGCTCTCTGTTATAATTGCCTCTTTTCTCTGTAATTTAATTGTTCCAGAGCAACCACTCCATTTTATCTTCTTTCAGAAGCAGTGCTGTACCAATATTTTTATCAGTTTAATCAAATTATAAACAAAAAGGAAGCAAAGTGCTTTTATGCTTTTATTTGCAGGAAGAAACTACGTGCTGTTGCATAGAAGAGAGTTTGAGCTTCACAGCCTGTTTCTTGACCATCTGGGATCTTTGTAACCACTTCTGTATGGTTTCTAGTGTGTCTGTCTCATAACCGTCTTACTTTCTGTGTGAATTCTGTGAACTTGCACAAAACCCCAGACAACAAAGCAAACCACAGGAAAGCCAACATGTGTTCTTCCTGTATCCCTCAGGAAAGCTGAAACCAGGTAAGCCTAAAGGACTAGGGAAAATGAGGCCATTGTTACTTCCATTGATGAACTATATTTGTCTGTGGAAGATGAACTGACCCTAAGAACGTCAATACTGAGAAGTTTTCACCAAAGATAAGCTGTTAATTTGAAAATCAAAATCTCTGACATTAAGTCATATTCTGCCCTTATTTTTCCCAGTTTACTAATCAAATATACTGTTATCAGAAGCACCCCATAATTCTCTAGATCACACAGTGGTCCGGGTATCTTGTAACATCCATTTAATAACTTTAGTGCTGTCATTTAAGCTCACACTACCAAAGAAGCGAGGTGCCCCATCTGCAGCTGCCGCTCCAGGTTTACACTGCCTGCCACTCCCAGATACCGTCCCAGTAGCCCTGAGTCCAGCTCTGAGTGTGTTCTGTATGAATCCAGCTCTCTTTATCTTTGTCAGCCGCATTAGCGTCGGTCTTTTATTAATTTAGTTTTTAAAATTCCCCTTCGTGTAGCGCATCCTCCTCCTCTTTCTGTTCGTTCCCACTGCTCTGTGCTTCTCTATGGGTTGTCCAGATGTTTCTAAAAGGCTAACAGAAGACAAAATGCATCCAAAGTTGCTGCTTTATTTTTAGATAGACTATCCTGTCTAACTCTGGCAATCTAGGTTGCAGAATTTTGTAACTTAGAAAGAAACAGGTGGTAGAGATCTGAGTTGACAGTATTTGACCAAAAGGAAGAGCCAGGGGTTTAGTAGATAGCATTGCATACTCTAAGCAGAAATGGGACATTGACCCCAGGAAGTAAATGCACACTTCCACCATGTTGGGAGGTTATGACAGGTTATCAGGAGATGTCATGCAAGGCAGTAGCTTCCCTGGTACAGAGTTCAGCCCTGGCCGTCCCTTTGGCAGGACACTGTCAACTTTAAGGCCATATGGAGAGTGATAGCATGTACACCTGGTAACCTTGTCCAGTGAAGAAGAGTTGAAGGGAAGTGAATGTCTCACCCAAAGAAGACAGGGTTAGTAACTGCCTGTAAGTGTTAGCAAACAGGGATTCGAGGTGCTGTACGTTTTAGAAAACACAAACTAAGTCTTCTCCGTTTTGTCCCCCGCACACACCCCTCCAGCCGCACAGATGAGGAGACGGTAATGGGACAGCCCAACGGCAGCGCAGAGCACGGCTTCGTCCTGGTGGGTTTCTCTGATCGTCCTCGGCTGGAGATGGTGCTCTTCATCGTGAATTTCACTCTGTATTCATTGGCTGTGCTGGGGAATTCAACCATAATCCTCGTGTGTATATTAGACCCTGGACTCCACACCCCCATGTACTTCTTCCTGGCAAACCTTTCCTTTCTGGATCTCTGCTTCAGTACCAGTTGCATCCCGCAGATGCTGGTAAACCTGTGGGGCCCGCACAAGACCATCAGCTACGCGGGCTGCGTGGTCCAGCTCTTCTCCTTCCTGACGGTGGGGGGCGTCGAGTGCCTGCTCCTGGCCGTCATGGCCTATGACCGCTACGCCGCCGTCTGCAGGCCCCTGCACTACACGGTCATCATGCACCCGCGGCTGTGTTTGCAGCTGCTTGCGGTGGCCTGGGGCAGTGGACTGCTCAACGCCATCGTCATGTCACCGCTGACAATGACTCTGCCCAGATGTGGCCGGCACCGAGTTAACCATTTCCTCTGCGAGATGCCAGCCCTGATCAAGATGGCTTGCGTGGACGCTCGCGCCGTGGAATTGCTGGGCTTCGCCTTCGCTGTCCTGATTGTCCTGCTGCCCCTGGCTCTCATTCTCGTCTCCTACGGCCACATCGCTGCCGCCGTGCTGAGGATCAAGTCGGCCGCCGGGAGGTGGAAGGCCTTCAACACCTGCAGCTCCCACCTCACCGTGGTCTCCCTGTTCTACGGGAGCATCATCTACATGTACATGCAGCCCGGGAACAGCTCTTCCCAAGACCAGGGCAAGTTCCTCACCCTCTTCTACAACCTGGTGACCCCCATGCTGAACCCGCTCATCTATACCTTAAGGAATAAGGAGGTGAAGGGGTCCCTGAAGAAGGTTATGGGGAGACAATAATGCAGGGCAGAGGTGTACATGAAGCTATGAAGTCTAGGGAGAATTTTGCTTCTAGTACATGTATTTTGTGCATGTAATAAATTTATCCAATGAATCAAACACTTGTGGCTGTTTCTTCACATGGATAAATATACTGAGTTGCTGCCAAAGTCACCATGAATCAACTATGTCATTAGACGTGTTATGGATAAATCTTACCAGAGTAAAATTCACTAAAAAGAAAAGTCTCAGCAGACAAGAACCATGAGTGACATAAATATGAAAGATGCAAATTAAAAACGTAATAATCAGCTCACAAAAAAGTATAAAATGTATAAATTTAAAAAGAATAAAGAAATGTTCAACATGCAAACGGAGGTAAAATTTACTTCTTACACTATAGGAGAGAGAAGTCCGTTCAGTAACGGACAGAATAGAAGTTAGATGGCACCAACCAGCGCTATTTTCACACTGCTATCCATTACCAATAACCTACAAACTTACAACACATCTGAACCAGACTCTCAAAACCTGGGGAGCTGCCCTCAAGAGCTGACACAGTGCATAAAATCTTCCCTACACGCTAAACTGTATGTTTACTTACAGTATTAACACTATACATATAATCTGAAGCCTTTTCATAAAAGGATGTCAGCATTTCCATCTCATTTTTAAAGTAGTAAAACTACAGTTTAAAGAAACTACGTAATTACCTCAGGTCAGCAAAGTAAGTAGTAGGATTGCAAAGTTCTGCCATTTTCTTGGATAATGCTGCTTTTGCTGTGTGGTGTTTCACGCATTCAGAAGCACACTGAACATGCTACTGCCGCATGAGAGAGTTCTCAGAACTGTAAAGCTCATTTATTTTATTTGTGCCATTAATACCATGCTATCACTCACTGCCCTACATTGCCCTCTGCAAATCTCCTGTTAAATTTTCCCTATGCTTCAGTGGCCAATAAAACCCTTATAAAACTGACTGGGAAATTTTAATATAAAAATATTTTGTCACTCCTTTTAGCCTATGGCAATTTAATACCCTGAAATGACAGTTTTTCTAGTTTCTGTTACATATATATATTTTAATGTCTTCTGTTGAATTTTATGTTCCCCAATGATAGGATCACTTATTTTTTAATTCATCTAGAATCATCCCAAGTGTTAACTTGCTATTAAAGTGCCTTAAAGACACTAAGTGATCAATAAATAACAGCTTGCAGTGATTCTTTTATATAAATGCATTGCATTTTTTTCACCATTGAAGGTTGGTTATGACAACAAATCATACATATTCGAAGCAAGGATCCTGAATCACATGTAAAGTCTCCCTCAACCCTAATTCTTTTTGCAGTGACCAAAGTAACTGCATCAAGGGAGTGACTACCTACCTAACCATACACACAAGCACATTCCTGGGCACTGTGGCAGAAAGCCTTTCACAGAGGTAAGCAAACATTAGGATTTCATCTTTGTAAAATTTCCTCACTGAGAGTTATAATCAGCACTTTGAACCCAAGACGGACTTTCAAAACACTGCAAATAATCAGACCAGATGGTGTTCACTCTACTGCAGGTCAAACATGATGATCAAGCTCTCTAACCCTTAAACAGCAGCTCGGTTCACCTATATGCTGTGAGCTCCTTCTCATGGGGTGGGTTTTTCTTGTAATGCATTCAACAAAAAATGTTTTCACTTCTGTGCAGAAAACTAAGAGTATGTACGAGGAAAAATTAAAGAAAATCTAGTTAAATATGAAATAAAGCATGCATATTTATTGGAAGACTTGGTATTTTAAGATGTGTATTTTGTTCCAGATTGATGTATTAATATTCTCTCACTCAAAATCCAAGAAAGATGATTTTCATTCAGATCTTGACTAGATGATCCAACACTTAAATAAAAATGCAACAGATTAGAGGACTCAAAATAATACTGAAGAAGAAAAAGTCAATAAAAAGACAAGGGCACAGAATGGAGAATGCATGAATAGATCCACACAAATCTATTCACTTGATTTTTTTAATGTAAAAGCAATTCAATGGAAAATGAGAATTCTTTTCAGTAAATGAAGCTCATAACCAAATACTCACATATGGAGGAAAGACATTCAACCCTCCCTCACAATGCACACAAAGTAAATGTGAAAGCTAAACCCATAAAGTGTCATTCTTGTTATCACAAATAAATCACTCCACGTGTTAGAAATATTAAAACAATCATTTACAATATTAAGATTATGGGGATTAGGAATTCGAATGTGACTTTCCTATATTTGCTCCAAGACATCAGCTAGGATGGCTTGGAAGGTTGAAAGGGGCTGTGACAACTCTTCAAGGCTGTGTGTCCAGGGCCTCATTTCTTCTCCACACAGCATCCTTAGGGAATAAAACACTCACACAGCTGCTGCCTCCTCTGAGGTGGTGAGAACAGGTGACTGTACACGGGGCCACCTTCCCACATCATGGTGGTCTCAGGACAGGTAACTGCTGACACGATCTGGATGCCCCTAGCATGAGTGCTTGAAGTAACTACGGTGGAAGTTTTAAAGGTTTCTTATGACCAAGCCTCCAAATTTCCAGAATGTTTGATCACTGCATTCTGATGGCCAGCCAAACTCAGGAGGAAACAAAGAGTAGATCCTTTCTATTATTTGGGGAATAGCATTATGTATGCAAAGAATGAACAAATTGGTGGACATCTTGTAGACAATTTATCATAAGCTTGGGAAAGAGAACATAGAAAAATGTCTTTGGGTCTGGGAATGTTACTCTGTGGTAAAGTGTTCGCCCAGCATGCAGAAGCCACTGAGTTTGAACCTCAGAAGAGTTTTTTAAAAATAAAAAAGTCAGGGGCTAGGGATTTAGCTCAGCTTCATAAGCGCCTGCCTTGCAAGCAGCGAGTTGTGAGTTCGATCCCCGGTACCGATAAAAACAAAAAAGACCAAAAGTAAATAAATAAATAAAATAAAAATAAAAAAGTCTCCATAGCCACAGATAAACAAAGATGTCTCAAACAGGACACAAAAGATACTAGCAACATCTGCGAGGAAATGATAAACTTGGATGTGTCAAAACTTAAAACATTCATCAAAAGGCATTGGTAGAGTCGTAAGGTGGCACCGAAGTCATGTGGTGAGAGACAGCTGTGCCCAGGAGACTTTGCCTAATGCCTCTTACTGCAGACCCACATTGGGGGTAATCATGAACCCATCAGTCACATACATGGCTTAATTCACTCATTAACCCAGAATCATAATCATTTAAACCTTTCATCTGGTCCCACTTCTTAATAGTCCATAATAGTAGTTTCCTATAAAGTTAATCATATATGCTTTTAGTTATTTATTGTCACATTAAGTAAGCATCTCAAAGTTTAGCACCATGAAACATAATCTGTTAATTGATTATGAATCTCTGAGCCGGTATTTTGAGTTCAACCAGGAGGTTCTTGTACTAGTCTCGATCGTGGTCCTTGTGCACAATGTACTTGACTGGGACAAGATAGTGTGCACTCACTTTACTTGCTTGACTGCTCATAGCTCTTGTTTGGGATATATGCCTTTATTGAACTATCCCAGGATGTTTTGCATGACCTAGATAGAAGAGCATCCCCAGTGTGCAAACACCTTTTAACTTAAGCCCATGTCATGTTTGCTAATATTCCTCTGGCAAACTGGTATGGTTAATATGTATTTCAATATTAAAATAAAAAGAAGTAGGTTATTAGTTAAAAATGCACAATAGATACATATCCTATAACCTAATAATTTATTTCCAATGTTGTCGATGTCGCTCCCGGCCGGCAGGAAGGACACACGACAAAGTCTGGCAGTGGACAACCTTTTCTTTTATTTTCTCTCCGTACAGCCTGCCCTGGGATCGCTCCCAGCCGAAGCCTCCTCTGGTCCGCTCCCCGCGGCTCCTTCCGTGCTTCGCTCCGAAGCCTCTACCGGTCCGCTCTCCGCGGCTCCTTCCGGGCTTCGCTCCGAAGCCTCTACCGGTCCGCTCTCCGCGGCTCCTTCCGGGCTTCGCTCCGAAGCCTCTACCGGTCCGCTCTCCGCGGCTCCTTCCGGGCTTCGCTCCGAAGCCTCTACCGGTCCGCTCTCCGCGGCTCCTTCCGGGCTTCTACTTCCCCCCAGGGGTGGCACCAGTATATATACGGATACAGTGTCCAATCATATTAAAGTAAGCAAGGCAAGCTGATTGGCTAACATATTATTGAGCGGGTTGTTTACGCGGTAAGCAGGAAACTAACGTGCTCGATGGGAGGGGTAATCTAACTCAGGCTTTACTCTTTACCACAGGCCGCATGATCGCTATATGCGGCGGCTCGGCAATGTGGTGGCTCCCAACACAATGTATACACCCAACAAGAATTAATAACATATATTCATAGAATGCTTGCAACATATCTACTATTGATTGTCAAATCCCCCAAAGGCCACCATATAAAACTGTTGGTAAATGTTATGGTTTGTATTTAGATGTCCCCCCAAAGCCTGTGGGCTCATAGATGGAGCTTTTAAAAGGTGGCTAGATCTAGGCTTTGTGAGCACAGATTAAGGTTGTGAGGTAATTACATTCATAGTACCTTGGATTAGCATCGCTCTGGATGTTCATAATGGTAAGGCCCACCTTGAGTGTGTGTGGCACCATCAAATAGGTGGGTATCCTGGATGAAATAAAGAGGGAATGGAGAAAGGCTGCTGCTTCATTGCTTCTTGAATGCCTTGCCATAGACTATCTCTTATCTGCCATGTGCCTCTGCCATGCAGCCCTGCATTGGAACCAATTGACTGTGAACTGAAACCTCTACAAACTGTGAGGTAAAATAAATTTTTCTTCCTTTAACTGGGGGTGTTGGGTAGTTTGCATCAGCAATGAGAAAAGTAACTAATATTTTGTTATCAAAGAAGTGAGGTTGTTCCTGTGACTCTACATGACCATATGATTCAAAAGCTTTTGGAACTGGCTTTTAGAAAGGTTTGGAAAGGTTTGGAGAAGCCAGCTGAAGTAGCAGCCTTGGAATGCTGTGAGGCAAAGTTGATGGGAGATTCTAATCAGAGTTCACAATACCACAATGTTGACTACAATGCAGCTGGAAAAGACTAGGCCCAACAAGTTTCACTTAAGAAGAAGGATGCCATTGGCAGTTGGACTCAAGACCATGTGTATCATACTTGGGGCAAAAAAATTGTCTGCATTTTGCTTATGACCAAAGACTGTGCCTGAGAGTGAGAGTATGAGATGCAAACTAATTAATCTCGCAGAAGTAGTCTGGTATTGAGGCTGCAGCATGGCTACTACTGGGGGCATTGAGCCAAATCTACACTGAGAACCAAGAGCAAAGGACCTACCTAACTCAATGATTAACATTTTTAAAATTTGTCCAAAAAGGAAGCTCTAGTAAAATTGTGCATTGAAAAAATGGCAGGTGAGAATTTGGTTGCTAAATCAACTGGCATTAAAAAAAAACAAGTACTTTGAGAGTGGACAAGAGAAAAAGATAACACAAAGTTATCACAAGAACTAGAAGGACTCTACTCTTTGGAATCTCAAAAATACAGAAGATTTTGCTTTGAGTTTAGATCATCAATATGACCTGTCCCAGAATGGCAGAAACCCATGAAATTCCTCCAGATTGATTTCAGACTGATCAGCAATTAAGATATTTGACCCCAGTGGTCAAGAGAGAAGGAAGCTTGGACACTGCATAAGCTGTTGTAAGACCTCGGTGTCATCCAAGGTCATGGTACTGGTTGGTTATGGTACTGGTTTTAGGTGCCTACAGAATGCAAGAAATGTGTGGTCAGGAAGACTTCCACCCAGATTTCAGAAGAACGGCAGGAAGGCCAGGCAATGTGCTCCTGAGAGGGCAGTTCATGAGGCTGTGAGTGTGAAACTGAAGATGCAATGGAGACACCAGAAGTCATCTGAGTTAGACACTGATAAAAATAGTATGGAGAGCAATTAACATCTTCTCTGCTCCCTTACAATTACTAGACCAGGGAGAAAGAAAACAATAAAATGCACACATAAATGCATAGTTACAATTTGCCACAACACCAGCAATCATGGTCACTATCAGCATATGGGAATGCACTGCTTCTAAGTAACATCCCCTTATTTTTTAAAATTATTTCAGACAGGGTCTCATTAACTTACTAAAATACCCAGGTTGGGCTTTGTTGTTGGGGGTTACAAGGAGAACAATTACATACAGGACACAGAATTTATAACATTATTTTATGATGATGATCCAGAGTTAAATACAAAGAAGTGCAGGAAATCCCTCCACAACCTCAAAGACCTAGAAAATCCAACCAAGGGCCTGGGTTCCACAGCAATGTCCTATATGAGTCCAGCTGAAAACCTAGAGCCTGCACCAAGGAAGCCAGCCCGGAGACTGAGCAGCACACATCTTCCCCTGTGGAAACAGGAAGTGATGTTCAAAGTAAGGAACAGACTTCCTCCAAAGTGAACCACAGCCATTCTCAGCGACAAGGTCCCAGCCTTCACAGATAATAACAGCCAAGTTCATATCAGGAGAGACTGCATGAAAAGCTCCTCCAGGAGAACCAACAGCTCCCAACAACACTTAGGGGAACCCACAACACAATTCCTCTCCACATCTCTTTTTTATGCTGACAACTTTCCTCAGGTGAGTGATCCATGCTCAGAACCATGGTGATTCAATTTAGCTGGTGTTAAATTGACCACCAGTTTTTAATCCTTATCAGTTGCTAAGTGGATCAGGCTGGACTCAAATTTATGATCCTTCTCCCTCAGCCTCCCAAAATGCATTTGCACTTTATTCTGAAGACACTATTGACCCTTCATGAAGTTTAAGCAGGAAATGAAATTATCATTTTTATATAATAGGAAAGTTCCTCAACTAAAGAGTCCAGCAATGAATAAGTAGACAGAAAAAATGTGATGTGTATACCTGACTATTGTTCAGCCATGAAAAAGGGCCAAATCCAGTCATTGCAGCATGGATAGGATTAAAGGACATTATGTTAAGTGAAATAAGAAAGGCACAAAAAGTGAATACTGCATAATCTCAGTCAAATATGAACATATTGTAAAGTAGTCTCCATAAAAGCAGAAAATAAAACAGTCATCCAGGTCTGGAGGATAAGAAGAGCAGAAGGATAAGAAAAGGTTAAATGGGTACAGAGTTATAATTAGATAGGAGAAACAAGTTGTGACATTCCACTGCACAGCAGAGTAATCCCTGTTTATAATAATGTACTGTATAGTTCAGAAGCTAGAGAGAGACTGGGGATTTAGCTCAGTGGCCTAAGCACCCACCCGGCAAGTGCGAGGTTAAGAGTTCAATTCCCAGTAACACACACAAAAAAATTAATCCCCCCCCCCAGAATAGCTAGAGAAAGAGACTTGAAATGTTCTCACCACAAAGAAATGATGAGTGTTTGAGAGAATGGACACGCTAATTACCCTGGTTTGATCATTACATGATACATGCATGTTTTGAAGTACCACATTGCCCCTCACAATTATTGGATCAATTAATTTTTTAAAATTAAAAACAAGATTCCTAAAATTCACTTTCAAGATTGTAATTCTTAAATCAAATGAACTAATGGAGGAGGTACATGTAAACATCAACCTGTATAGACAGCAAGTTAAAACATTTGCATAATTTTCTCTCAACCCACAATTAAAGTTTACCTTGACACTATATTCAAATTTCCAGAATCCTTACTCATTAACTTATAACTTTAAGCATTAAGCTAAAAAGTATTGAGACCTAGAATGCATGAGACATGAATTAGGCTTCAGAAATAGAAAGACAAAGAGTAACAGGCCATGTCCTAAAGGAGCTCATGTTTTAGCTCATGTTTTAGAGTGAAATAAAGTTAGCCAAAACTAGCACTGGTTAGTAATCACAATAATTAGGTTGTGTGTGTCAGAGAACCTCAAAAGAGACCAAATGGAGTTTCATGGTCTCCTTACAATACATGATCCTGGAGCAAAGTTTTACATTGATGATGTCATAATTACATACAAATATAGGGCTCAGATGAAACTACAGATGGAGTAATAAGATGCGCAGTTAGATGTGGCCCCAAACTGAAACAGTGAAGTCAGCAGGCTGTGGTTTTGTCTCTATAGTTATAGAATCAATAGAATGAATACAATGCCATATATTAAATGCACTAATTTAATCTCATAGGTAATGGTAGCCAAAGCCATTTTAAGCAAAAAAAAAAAAAAAAAAGTGATGTAAATTGTCAGTTTTAGAAAAAATAGCTCAGAAAACATTATGGAAGCTGACAGTCTGTTTGATTGAAAGATCTCTTAGGAAATGAATTAAATTTATCAGTACCAGGGATCGAACTCACGACTGCCTGCTTTCAAGGAAGGCGCTTACGCCGCTGAGCTAAATCCCCAGCCCCGAGTCTGGAGTTTTTAACATACAAAAAAAGATCTGGCTTCAGGAGAAGATGAGTTAGACCATAAAATAATTGAAACATTTGCCTTCACAAATGATCAATGTGTACAGCCAGGATTCCATTTAATTTGATGTAGAACCCGTATATACATAGTAGACCTGCATCAGAGGCTTACAGATTGCTAAGAGGTAGTGAGGGCAACAGAAATGCATGGAATCCCAGGGACAATATGGGGAGAGAAGAGGCCTAAGAATCTTAGGAAATCTAAATATTGAAGTTTGTGCAAAGTCTGAGAGAAAACTAAGAATGTTGAGTCCAAGGAAGAATAGGCAGATAAAAAGTAGCAATTAAAGACATTGTTCCTTAAAGAAAGGGAGAAATATCAATGCAAATTACATCCAGTGACATCTAGTTCATCCCCTTTGTGTACTAGGAAGAGTATGGAAATTTCATTGACACCGCTTTGCCAGAGTGACCGTGGAAGAAGGCGAATAACAGCATCTGGAAGTTTTTTTGAGAGAAGAAAAATATGCATTTGATCTTGCTCAAAGGATTTTAAGTTAATGGGAGAAAAGAACTAGGAAAGACTGAAGTGGAGAGAAGTTCCATTCTGCTTTTTCTTTTTTAAATATTTTTTGTTTGCCTTTTGTTGCTCTGGATGTTCTCCACAAATCCATCAATAGTTTTCTGATAGGGTACACTTCAGCATAGATCTAGGCCATAAATACAGAGTTAATGGGGTGCCAGAAAAAGAAGATGGGATAGTTCAGGTGTGATGAGTGGCAGGGCCTGGGAAACACTGGAAGGAACAGAATTAATGTCACTGCTGATGACTCTGAGTCAAGAATAGCACAAATGAAAAATTAACACAGAAAAAAAGGCACAGAAACTTATGTTTCCTGATCTTCTTTTTAATAATAAGAAAGGATATTTCTGAAAATAAGAATGAGGAAGAGAAGTCTGACCAAAAATGGAGTCAATAGTACTAGACATGGAAAATGGCATTTGAATTGAGACAAGGGTTCACCCTTTTGATTAGCAGGACAGATTGGTGTGTGACTATGGTGGCACAGAGGATGGAAAGGTTACTCTGAGATGACGAATCATGGGGAAGATGGCAGATCTATAAGTAACAAGGTACAGAACCTCTCTGAGAGAAACAGCTCAGATGCTAGAATTTACCACTATGGAGAGACTGGACGAAAGAAGAGGGATTCTCACAACCCAGGAAGAAACTAAGGAAGAAGAAAAAGAGAAAGAAAAGAAAAACGTGGGCAGAAGGCTGGAGCCAGATGTGCTCTCACCAGAGCGGGCCCAACTTGAGAGTGTGGCACTCTCGCCGGAGCTGGTTGGACTCACAGCACTCTCAGCAGAGCTGCAGTTGAGCTGAAGTAGGGGGTTGGCAAGCCCAGTGGAGAACAGAGCCAGTGTGCAGACCTGCACTAACCCGCAATGAGTGCTTGGAATTTGGCCCTCCCTGCAGAGGAAAGTGACCAACCAAACAACATATTGGTATTGGGCAGGACAGCCCTGAACAAGGAATGGCAGTGACTTCAGTTGGCTGCTCCCTGCCCAGAGCAGATTGGTGGGATCTGCTTGGGCTGGGTCACACTCCTGGCCAAGACCCAATAGCCAGGGATGAAACTGTCCTTAAAGTTGTTCCAAACCAGTTCCATCCAACAGCACACACTAACATGGTAAAGGCCTCCACTGTTGGACTGGCTCAGAGGAGAGGGTCCAGCCTACACCACCCCTGCTTGCACCCCTGCTTACACCAACAGCAAAATGCAGAGAGCAGAAATCCCTAGCCAGCATGCTTTAGAAGAACCATAACCAATATGGGAAGGAGCTGGAACCTCCACCATACACCTCTATGGAAGAAACCAGAAACATGATGAGAAAGAAATAAGAAAAAGCCTCAAGCCAACCTAGGGAATATGGAGCCAGGAGAGGTAAACATAGAAGAGATCGTGAGAAGCAAATATGCAATATCAGACACAGCATCAGCTGACATAAAGAAATATCTTTGTGACATTATAGATGAACTCAAAACTGAAATATTAATACAAATAAAGCAAGATATAAGATTAATAAAGAAATGCTAAGCACCTCTCAAGAAGACACAGATGGAAGAATGGAGGAACACAAAAAAGGAGAGAAACCTTTGATGGAGAATATTTTAAAAAACTAGACTACATGAAACATATTCAAACAGATTACCAGGAAATTAAAAACTCCATTGAAAGCTGGCAAAATTGCCTGAAAGAAACTACAGATACATTAACAAAACTTGAAGATAGGTTTGCAATATGTGATTGCAAAAGGAAAGATCTCTTAAAAATAATGAGGAAACAGGCAGCAACAATACAAAGGCTAGAAGATGACAAGAGGATCTATAACTTAATAATAAAAAAATGAGTGAAGAAGCAGGAGTAAACACAAAGGAAATACAAAGGCTATTCACAGAAATAATTAAGGAAAACTTCCCTAGCATAGGAAAAGGAAATGATATTCACATGTATGAAGCATACAGAACTCCAGCCACCTACAACCAAAACAAAGCTACATCCAAACATGTAATAATCAAGATCCCAGAAATTCATCACAAGAGCAGATTAAAAGCCATCAGAGAAAAGAAACAGATCACCTATAAAGGAAAACCCATCAAAACCATGACAGACTTTTTGACACAAACCATCAAATCAAGAAGAGCTTGGAGTAAAGTATTCCAAGCCTTGAAAAATAACCTCCAACCCAGATTGATGTACCCTGAAAACTGTCTCTCAAAATTAATGGCAAAACAAGATGCTTCCATGACAAAGAGGAACTGGGGGAGTTCGTGACCACCAACCCAATCCTACAAAAAATACTGAAGGATATTCTAGAGAGAGAAAAAAGTACCAGGATTTCAGGAACAATGGTAGAGAGGCCTCAATGAATGGAGCAGAAAGTGGAATGGAGGAGAAAAGTAAACAACCAACAGCAGAAAAATAACATAGCAGAAATGAGGCAGAGAAGGTTGGCTATAATCTCTAACATAGATGGCCTTGATACACTAATAAAAAGAAACACAGGCAGAGTAGATCAGGAGATAGGGTCCATCAAGATGCTCTGTATAGGAAAAATAATCAACCTGAAAGAGGATTTATGGACCAGAAGTCACAGATGAGAAAACAATGCTCTATATGACAGGGAACAGAGAGAAATAGGAGCAGCTCATGCAGCAGCTGCAGATAGATTGGAAAGACATGATACTTTTGTGCAGTGGAGAACTACTCAGCTATAAGGAAGGAAAACCTTGAAGCTTTTGTAGGTAAAAGAGTACAACTTAAGATCAAGCCCAGGAGTAAAAAGGTGCAGAACCACTTAGGTAAATGGTGGGTTGCACCCCTAACCTAAAAACTAAAGGAGTTAGTGGGACCCAAAATGTACAATGCACCCTGTAAAAGTGAAAGGGGAGAAGTTGTGTAAAAAAGGAAGGCAAAG
Organism: Cavia porcellus; assembly: GCF_034190915.1. Lineage (NCBI taxonomy): Eukaryota > Metazoa > Chordata > Mammalia > Rodentia > Caviidae > Cavia > Cavia porcellus. Next base: position 5,154,890 of record NW_026947496.1, on the reverse strand, counting down.
GACATATTAATAGTGCATCATGATTTAAAATCCACATTGTTCTTATCTCTCTGTTTAGTTTGGTTATATTCTGTTCCAGTCAGTCTACTTGTGCTAGATTTGAGGGCACAGACAGCTATCCCAAAAATAGGAGGATATACTATGGTAACCATCCTTAATTTCCTATTAACTTAATCTGAAGCCCCGTATTACTTACACTGTCTTATTATGACTGATCATATTTGAATCTGGTTTGTTAGATTGCTGTTTTGTATTGACTGATTTTATTCAAATTTATTAGTAGAGGCAACTACTCTGAAGACAACAAGATTCACAAGGATACCCCCTCTGGTTTGAATATTACCTGCTTTTGAAATCTTACAATGTCTTCAAAGTTTTGTTTTTATTAATATTGTTCTTTTTCGGAACAGAACAATTTAAGCAACACAATATTTCACCAGAAGACAACCCGATATAACTGTAGCTACCATAATGTCTCTTTCTTTGAAATAGTTGAACATACCTTCATATACAATAGTATCAAACATAACAAAATAGTATAACACCATTCAAGAGAACGAAAGTATTACAGGGCATTCAGAACCAAATAACAGAAAATGAACAATAGGTGCTATATTATCTCATTGTCCATTAAAAAATTTGTTTATACCATCACACATAATAAAATCCAGTAAGATACAACATGATAGAATGAATGGAGACGGAAGAACAAAAGTATGGTAGGACTTCAAAGCAAGATGATATTAAATCAGCACTGGCTATTATGTCTTGTTTTCTTCAAAATAGCTGTTCCTACTATCACAGATAACAAAATCAAACAAACCAGGATAAAACCATTCCAACTAATGAATGAAAACATTATAAAGCTTCAAAGCAATGTCATGGAGAATCATGAGTCCCATAAACTCTATGTACTCTTACTGTTTCTTACACTAGGGAGACTATACAGCATTTACACATGTGAGTTTGATTTATTTCACTTATAAGTATGGTCTCAAGTTGCATCCATTTATTTATAAATATATCAGTGTGATCATTATAGCTGAGTAGTACTCCACTGTATAAAAATACCACAACATTTTTATCCATTCCTCAGTTGATGGATACTTAGGTTGTTTCCATGATCATGCTATTACAAATTATGCTGCTATAAATATGGGTGCTCTTCTTTCAACCTGGGAAACTCAGCTGCTGGCTGGGGTGAGTCCTGCACACCATCCCGAGCCCCAGGAGACTTTAAGATCATTGCTCCCAGTGGTCAAGGACCTACCCAGCTTCCAGCCACACTAGACTAGGCTTGGGAGGTTTTGCGGCCCAACTAGATTGTCCCCAGTGACCTTCCTCAATCAGGGGAGTTGAGAGCACGTGAAGTGTGTTCCAGGGCATTGGTCTTTGCCCAGGTAGAGCGTTAGACCATCATCCACAGTGGCTAAGTGCTGCCCAGCTTCCTGGAACACTGGAGGTGGCATGGAAGGGCCTGAGGGCCTGACTGGACCACATTCTCTATAAACATGGGTGCACATACATCACTGTGGTATGATGTTTTCAGTTCTTCTGGGAATATGCCTAGAAGTGGAATAGCTGGATCAAATGGGACTACTATTCTCAGCTTTTTGAGAAATCTCCAGTCTGACCTCCACAAAGATTGTACCAGTCTACACTCCCACCAACAGTGCAGGAGAGTTCCTTTTTCCCCACAGCCTCTCCAGCATTTGTTGTTGTCGGTTTTCTTGATCCTGGCCATTCTTTCAGGAGTGAGTGGAACCTCAGTGTGGTTTTAATTTGCATTTCTCTAATGACTAATAATGATGAACATTTTTCCATGTATTTATTTGCCATTTGTATTTCTTCATCTGAAAACTGTGTATTCATCTCAGATGCCCATTTTTGGATTGAATCTTTGAATTTTGGGGGTCTGAGGTTTTTTTTAATTCTTTATAAGTTTTAGACAGAAGTCCTTTGTCTGAGGGACAGTACACTAAGATTTTTTCCCAGTTTGTGCATTTTCTTTTCACTATACTGGAGATTTCTTTTGACATGCAGAAACTCTTTAATAAGATGTGATCCCAATTATTGATTCTGGGAAGTATTTCCTGTGTGGTTTGATTCCTGTTCATGAATTCTCTACTTATCTCTATGTCTTCAAGATTTTTACCTAAATTGTCTTCCAACAGATTTAGTGTTTCTGTTTTAATATTCAGATCTTTGATCCATTTAGATTTTAGTTTAGTATATGGTGATAGACATGGGTCTAGCTTTAGTTTTCAACACATGGAGAGCCAGTTTTTCCAGCACCATTCATTAAAGAGACTGTTGTTCTTCCAGTGAACATGTTGAGCCCCTTTATCAAAGATAAGTTGGTTGACTGTGTTTGTAGTTGTGGTTGTATCTTCTAATCTATTTCATTGATTTTCAGATCTGTTTTTATTCCAGTACCATGTTGATATTATTAGAGTAGCTTTGTTGTATAACTCCAAGTCAGGGATTGTGATGCCTCCTGCCTTGCCTTTGCTGCTTAGAATTGCCTTTGCTATTCTATGTCTCTTCTGGTTCCAGATGAATTTTAGGAGTGATTTCTCTAGATCTATGAGGTATGTTGAAGGTATTTTCATTGGGATTGCATTGAGTCTGCATAAAATTTTTGGGAGAATGGATGTTTTCACAATATTTATTCTTCCTATCCATGAACAAGGGATATCTTTCCATTTTCTGAGATCCTCTTTGATTGCTTTTTCAGGGCATTTTAACTTTCCCTGAATAGACCTTTTGCTTCTTTTGTTAGATTAATTCCTAAGTATTTCATTTTGTTGGATGCTATTGTAAGGGGTGTGGCTTCTCTTATTTCTTTCTCAGTGATTTTGCTATTAATGTATAGGAATGCTATTGATTTTTGAGTACTGATTTTTTATCCAGCTACGTTGCTGAATTTACTTATTATATCTAGGAGTCTTTCAATGGAGTTTTGGGGGTCTTCTATGTACAGTATCATGTCATCTGCAAATAATGATAATTTAACTTCCTCTTTTCCTGTCTTTACCCCTTTTATTTCTCTCTCTTGTCTAATTGCTCTGACTAGTATTTCCAGTCCTATATTAAATAGGAGTGGTGATAAGGAACATCCTTGTCTTATGCCTGATTTTACAGTAAAGGCCTTCGATTTTTGGCCATTTAGTATGATACTGGCTGTTGGTTTGTCATAGACGGCCTTTATTATATTGAAGTAAAAACCATCTATTCCAATTTTCTGTAAGATTCTTATCATGAATGAGTGTTGGACCTTATCACAAGCTTTTTCTGCATCTGTGGAAATGATCATGCAATTCTTACTTTTGGCTTTATTGATATGGTGGATTACATTTATTGATTTGCGTATGTTGAACCATCCCTGCATGCCTGGGATAAATCCCACTTGGTCATGGTATATAATCTTCTTGATGATTTGCTGCATCCTGTTTGCCAGCATTTTATTGAGGATTTTTGCATCTGTGTTCATTAGGGAGATTGACCTGTAGTTCTCTTTTTTAGTTGGGTCTTTCTCAGTTTTTGTACTAGAGTAATATTTGCTTCCAGGAATGACTTAGGAAGGATTGCTTCCCTTTCAATTTCATTGAAGAGTTTGAGGAGTGTCGGCATTAAGTCTTCTTTGTATTTCTTGTAGAATTCTGCAGTGAATCCATCTGGGCCTGGGCTCTTCTTTGTAGGTAAGGACTTAATTACATTTTCAATTTCATTAATAGAAATTGGTTTATTCAGCAGTTTTACATCTTCTTAATACAGCTTTGGTATTTTATGTTTCTAGGAATCTGTCCATTTCTTCTGTGTTATCAAACTTATGAGAGTAGAGGTTTTTGAAATAGGTGTCGATGATCTTCTGTATTTCTACAGAGTCTGTAGTGATTTCACCTTTTTCATTCCTTATTGCATGAATTTGAGTTTCTTCTTCCCTTTTTTAATAAGGTTGGCTAGGGGCTTATCAATTTTATTTATTCTTTGAAAGAACCAACTCTTTGATTCATTGGATTGTTTTCTTAGTCTCTATTGCATTAATTTCTGCTCTAATTTTTATAATTTCCTCCCTTCTTTTGGCTTTAGAGTTGACTTACTCTTCTTTTTCTAGATGTTTGAAGTGTAGCATCATGTTGTTTATTTGTATTTGTTCTGTTTTCCTGATGTGGGAACTCAGTGCAATAAATTGTCCTCCTAGGACTGCTTTCATTGCATCCCACAGATTCTGATAAGTTGTATTGTATTTTCGTTTGCTTGTAGGTATTGTTTAATTTCTTCTTTAATTTCCTCTGTGGCCCACTGATTGCTAAAGAGTGTATTATTCAATTTCCACGTGTTTGTGGGGTTTTTGCAGTTTCTTTCATCATTAATTTCTAGTTTCATAGCGCTATGATCTGATAACATGCATGAGATAAATTCAACTCTTGCATTTACTTAAATATGTTCTGTGGGCTAGTGTATGGTCTATTTTAGAAAATGTCCCATGTACTGCTGAGAAGAATGTGTATTCTGATATTGTTGGATGGAACACTCTGTATATGTCTATCAAATCCATTTGTTTACAAGTGTGATCCAGTTCTGTTATTTCTTTGCTGATTTTCTGTCTGGTTGATCTGTCCCTTTGTGTCAGTGGTGTGTTAAGGTCTCCTGTTATAATTGTGTTATTGCTTATTTGGCTTTTCATTTCTGATAATACTTTCTTTGTATAGCTGGGTGCTCTGGAATTTGGTGCTTGAAGTGCTACAGTGCTTCTTAGTTTTATTTATTTTGTCCATTTACATGACACAGGATGGCTAGCGGTGGCTGGGTTTGGGTACTTCCCTTCTCCCACATGGAAGGCTAATGCAAGCTGGAGCTGGACACAAAACCCCCATTAAGATTAATGAAGCCCCAAGGGGTTGAGGCTCCTGTTTTTCTTAAAGATAGCCCTTGACACAACACAAATGTCTCACATATTTTAAATAAATTACTTTCCTCCTCCCTCTGCCAGAAGCACCAGGGAATTTTCTCTGATACTTATTGTGAGAACTGAGTAGGCTTCCTGGAATAAAACCAACCAAAGTGAGTTCTCTTATCCCCTGCTCACTGAGGCCCTTGGAGTGCTTATCTCTCAGGTTTGTCTTCTCCATGCCTCCAGGAATTCATCAATTAGAGTTCATTAAATATAAAGTGCCTTAAACCTTGGTCTTAGGTTTCCTTTTTCTCTGAAATCTGTGCCCATTTGATCTCCATTCTCATGCCTTTGATACTTTTTATATGCAATATTTGCCAGATTTCATTTGTAACCAAGGTTATTTTATAGTCTCTCAGAAGCTCGGTTTAATTTGTCCTCATCAAGGCTTTTCCAGAGCCAGAAGCAACAGAGAACGTCACAGAAGATCAGAACAGAAAGAAGAGGAGCAGAGTAGGGGAGAAACGTGGGCTTTAAGTTGAGGTGGCATTACCAACTTCGCCCCTCTTATGGAAGGGCTAGTTACATATGTCCTCCTGAAATACCCTTTAGACTTCCCAATCATCATAAGAGGAAAAAGACAAAGTAATCCACAAGGTGTGATGACTTATGCTTGTAATCCCAGCATTCTGGGGGTCCGAGGCACACAAGACTGAACCCAGCCCAGGCAACTAGCAACTTATCAAGGTCCTATCTCAAAATAAAAAATAGAAATGTCTGGGGATGTAGCTCAGAGCAAGACCCTGGGTTCAATCCCACAAAGATGAATGAATCCCTCCACTTCACAGGTGCTGTTTTCATTTGATGGGTTATTAACTGTCCCACACTTGCAGGTTGTGTGAGAGCCTAGGCAGTGCCCATGGGATCCTCTACCTTGGGCTGCACCATTAGAACCTCATTATGCTTTATCCAAGACCAGCGTAAGCCCCTACTGAGCACCGGTCAGAACTACTCTCTGCAGTCATGGCTGTCATAAGAAAATGTAAGGGCCCAATAATTTGCAGGTATCCACTAGAGGTTTTTGAAAACAGTCCACCATAAAACCACTAAGTCCATTCTTTTGTATCCAAATCATCACAGTCCCTTTCCAGGTGGCTGCCAGCACCTTCTTCAAACATATTCATGCAAAAAGTTTCATAAAAATGTCACCATCTCATTGCAGCATCTGTTCAAAACCTGGGTGTGTGAAGTAAATTTCCTCTCCCAAGAGCTCAGCTGTCACTCTAGTCCATGTGAATTGCTTGCTTGGGGAGGCAGCAGACACTCATCTTCAAGGGAAATGTGCTTTTATATCTCATAGCTGCTGTAACTCCGCTTGCTCCCACAGGCTTCCAGGGGTAGTAATTCTTAATTTCATGGGTAGCAGCCTTTTAGGTCTACATGGCAATAAAGGCTGCTCTTCCCCACCAGCATATAAACGCCTTCCTTTGCCTGCAGCTCTGCTGGCTTGAGACAGGAACAACATCGAGTTCATGGAAACTCTTACTCTGTTCTCTGATGGAAACACTCTCCCACTTAAATCAGGACCTCCACCCTAGCAGAGCCTGAATTCACAGTGGTAAGGAGCACAAGTCCCAAAACCAGTTCATTAAAAGTGATGGTGGAAAGTAGCATTCCTTTTCCCATCCTTTTTTTCCCCAAGGTGCATGAATCCAAATTCCCATCCTTATTTGATTGCCAAAGTGGCCACAATTCTGCTTTCCTCCCTTTACACTTTGCTATGTTACTTGGAAGTGCCTTCCATCAAGAGGTAGATTCTTGGGGCTGGGGATTTAGCTCAGGGGCATAAGCGCCTGCCTTGCAAGCGTGTGGTTGTGAGTTTGATCCCTGGTACCGGTAAAAAAAAAAAGAGGCAGATTCTTTCTTCACCCTTTGAACCAGATCGGTCTTGTGACTCATAGTGGCCAACAGAACACAGTGGAGTGAGGGTGTTTGAGACCTAACCTAATAGACCTTAACCTACTGCATGCTAACCCTAAACCTGAGGAGGTCTTCCCTCACTTTCCCCCTGCTCTGTCTCCTTGCTATTCCACTCTTCCCTACCTTTCTTCTCCGCTCTACCTCTCCCCCTTCTGTTATTTCTCCCTTTCACTAACTTTACTTCTCTCCCCTAAATCTGCCTCCACCACAAGCCAAGACCCTCCTACTGGAAGATGAGGCACCAGACACGCACAGCCAACCTGTCTGTAGCCATCTAGTGCAGTGAACACCAAACAGACCCCTTAGTGAGCTTCAGACATCTGCTGAGACTAACCACGACCAGAAGAGCTCCTCAACTGCATCTAGCCCAAATTTCTTACTCCTCATTGTGAGGTAAATATTTAGTGTTTTAAGCCACTAGTTTTGCAGTAATTTGTTATACAGGGGGAAAACTACCTGTACACACTCTTTTGGCAGCTAAGTCCATACTGTACAGAGATGAGGACATGTCATCACAAACTGCCCATTCTTTCATGCTTTATCCTGCAGCAGACTGTCCTCAAACTCTTTGGTGTTCACTCTGAGCCTACAGATTCACCAGGCCCATAAGGGGCCATTCCACTGTCATTAGGCTGGTGCTTCTGGGGATGGCACACATGGCAAGAATGGCACATCTGGACAATATGCCATTGTCTCACCTCTGTTGCCACAGAATGGATTTTTAATCACAGCACAATCAGGCATTAGGGTGTCACTGCTAATAGAATGCTTCAATTAGAGGAGACACACCTGTATTTTGAGAATTGGTCCGTTCTACTGAGGAAGAAATACTTCCAATTAGGAAGAGGGTTTTTTTTGGGGGGGGGGGTTAATGTTCATTGTTTGGGAACTTCTTGGGAGACAGTGAGGAAGAGGTGTCATAGGTGTCATAATCCTTGCTGGAAGCCTGTGAACAACCTCTATGTCTCTCAATTTCTTGAATCTCTCTGGAGAACTTTTTGCCAGTTCATTATCCGTATGGCTGCAATTGGGAAACCCACAAGAGGGTGAAGTAATTATTCCTGAAGTAGAAAGAGCTTTGCGACAAAGATTAAGTCTCAGGGGCTGTAGAGATTCTTTTAAATTTTAAGGCTTTCACTGCTCCAGGTGTATCCTGCTCAGGAATCATCCTGCAGAAAGGGTGATATCCTCCCATGTTTTTTGTTACTTCTAAGTAAGACCTGGAAGCTAAACTCCCTGCACAGAAGGCTCTGTGACCAGCACCAGTAAGTTCATGGGAGGCAAGCAGTTTGAAAAGATGTCAGAAAGTAGCCTGTTAAGTAAGATACGGTTGGGTTCCCCTGGATGCCACAAGTGTCACCACCTAACACGAAGCAGGTAACTGATAATTACTTGTAGATCTAATTTGACTGATGGGTGTTCCCTTCTCTAAAGTTGTGAGATTCCTGAGGTAGTAGTGACTTAGTGAAAGGTGGGGTAGACTTCAAATAAAGAAATTTTAATTCAAGTCCAGACACTGCTTAACTCAGTGTCTACATAGTGTGATCATTTGATGTACATTTCAGGGTTGTGCAGAGTAAGGAACTATGAAGACAGTTTCTATCTTAGTAAGACAGAAGCAACAGAGAATGTCAAGAAGATCAGAACAGAAAGAAGAGGAGCAGGGTAGGGAAGAAAAGTGGGCTTGAGGCTGAGGTGACATTACCAACTTTGCCCCCCTTATGGAAGGGCTGGATGCTAGTTACATGTGTCCTCCTGAAATGCCCTTTAGACTTCCCAATCAGCGCTCATCATAAGAGAACAAAGGTGAAGCAGCCAGCAAGGTGTGATGGGCTTTTGATCACAGCACATTTTTCCGTTCTATCTTAGTAGGGTTTTAAATTTTATTGCACTGAGTTCACTCAGATGATTTCATGTACTTCTTGTTTTATCACATTTCCATCAGCAAAATCATTTTGGCTTATGGAAAATTGAGTGAAAGGTGTTTGTAATGTCACCACCACTGCTACCACTTGCACGCATTGACATGGGTGAATAAACATCATGATTTTGCACCAGAGGACTCTAAACAGAAAGTAAGGCAAGTGGTGACAGCAGATGTGAGATGTGGAGGTAGAAGATGGCACAAGAGGGGCCTTCCAGGGAGGGCTTTCCAATCTGAATTTCTTCCGCCTCCTGCAAAGATCACCACTGCCTTCCCCGGCCTCGCTCCCACTCAGCCTCACGCAGTGAAAGCGTGGGCGACAGAGCCACTGCAGCTCCTTCAGTGCCACTCCACACTCGTCCTTCCTCTTGGTGTGGGTGGAGAACAATAAAGTCATGCGTAGTTCTGTCTCACATTCTCAGGCATCCAGCTCATTCCACCCTCAAAATCAGTCTGATTTCATGAGTAAATATAAATAATTGTTTATAAAACTGATTTTCCCTAGTCAAAGAAGAATAAGATTTGTGTCTATATTCTCCAAACTATTACAAGCAGGAAGGAGTCATGAAAACAAAACAACTGTAAAAGATAAGGCTTAGAGTAAAGGTTACTACAAAATACTGAGGGCCCATATTTATATCTAGTAATATTAAAAAGCTATCTGTATTTTTAATAAATATATTCATTCATTCAACAAATACACACTCAATATTCCAGATGCTGTCTTACACATGCAGTAGCTTTTTAAAAAGACAAATTACCCTCTGTTAGGCACTTCACTTTTTTCTGATGCAGAGCAGAAACAAATAAAATTGAAGTGTGGACAAGAAAATTTCCGATAATGATGAGTGATACATAGGCAAAAAGAGAACAATGGTATAAAGAATGGCTTGAGGGAGGTTTTAAATTGTGTGGACAGAGAATTTAAAAAGAAGAAAAGTCATATAGACATAAAATTTCAATGCTTGTAGAAAATTCTAAGGGTGAGAAATTGATCACAGTAAAACATAAGGCTAAAGAGATTATGAAGAGCCTTGTATGCCATGATGAAGAATTTGGAATTCGAGTTTAAGAGAATTAAAAACATTGGAATATTTTTTGGAAGAAAGTGGGGAAATTCTTGTTTTAGATGGATAATTCTTTGGGATGCAAGATGGGATGATTACAAGAAAGACCATGTGGAGGGAGAAAGCTGGGTTTATTGTAATTTCCCAGATGAGGAAGCGTGAGCACCTGCCCAGATTACCCAGGCCATGGAGGGGGCTGGTTTCAGTGTGGGCCTCCCCCGCAGCCCACACTCACTGGCGTCTCTTCTCCTCCTTACGGTCTTCTGTTCTGATACCACCTCCTAGGGTTATGTAAATCCCTACTTACTTATTATTTTCAGTGAACACGTATTTTTCCTCCTAAGCTAATTCTAAAATTTATCACTTCAAGAACTCTTACTTTGTGCTTTTACAGTGCCAAAAATGGAGTAATCAAACTAATGACATCTCATATATATGAACCACTTCCTTTCAGTTATAGTTAAAATATTACAAAAACATTGAAAATCTGAAATCTGATATTGTCTCAACACAATCTTTATCATGTATTGTCCTGGAGTCTTACATGCATGTGTAACAGCATTTCGTATAACATATTTGTATTTTTTTTTTAATGACAGGGACTCTATATAGTTCAGGCTGGCTTTGAACTCACTATGTAACCCAAGCTGGCTTTGAATTTTCAGTGATCCTCTTGCCTCAGCCTCCTGAGTACTGGGATTAAAGGCACAAATGTTATTCTGGTGTTCACAGTTCATGTAAACTACTTTGGAGGCTTAACTTTTCACATTTTTCAAGGAAATTTTTATTTTGAATGTTAACCAGATAAGGTAATTTACACTCATACTATGGTAGGTATGACTAGTTCCCAAGCAGGATGGTTCATATGGTGTGGACAAGTATTTGGAAAAACTTCATTTTACTCTCAATGTTGGGATGGAGCTTCTTAGTGTATGAGACTCATGGATGTATTCCATAGACAGCAGACAGGTAACTACACACAACACAGAGTATGCGAATGTTGGTGTCAATATCAAGAGCAGAAAAACAATCTCTGCCTACTGAGAAGAGTCAACTGCGGATGACATGAGGTTGCAGTGAGGGAGGAGGGATGTAGATGATTGAGGAGACAGAGAGGTATACCAGCCCCCATGAGGCTGGGAGAGAGCATCAGAGAGGAGACAGGATGGCCTAAAAAAGACCACTCAGCGAACAGTCTAAGACTAGGTGAATATGCAAAACATACCAAGAGAAATTTTATTTAGCAAGAGTATCTTATCACTTTTTCTGAAACTCCATGCAGATATCTAAACAATGGAAAAGGAAAACCAAACCAGTGTCTCTGAATTTCTTCTTCTGGGCTTCTCAAATTGGCTAGGACAGCAGGAACTTCTCTTCATACTTTTCTTGTGTCTTTATTTGACCGGGCTGTTTGGAAACTTACTCATTCTGCTGGTTATTGGCGCAGACCATCGCCTACACACACCTATGTATTTTTTTCTTGCCAATTTGTCCTTTGTTGATCTCTGCCTTGCTTCAGCTACAGTCCCCAAGATGCTAGCAAACATCCAAACCCAGACACAATCCATCTCCTATCCTGGATGCCTGGCTCAGATGTATTTCTGTATGATGTTTGCCAACATGGACAATTTTCTTCTCACGGTGATGGCATATGATCGATATGTAGCCATTTGTCATCCCTTGCATTACTCCACCATTATGACCCAGCGCCTCTGTGCCTCACTGGTGGCCATACCTTGGGTCATTGCAATTTTGAATCCTCTCTTACATACTCTCATGATGGCTCGCCTGCACTTCTGCTCTGACAATGTCATCCACCATTTCTTCTGTGATACCAACTCTCTCCTTCCTCTCTCCTGTTCAAATACCAGTCTGAATCAGTTGATGGTTCTGGCTGTGGTGGGGCTTATCTTTGTGATTCCTTCAATGTGCATCCTGGTATCCTACAGTCGTATCATCTCTGCTGTGATGAAAGTTCCTTCTGTCCAAGGAAAACTCAAGGCTTTCTCCACCTGTGGATCTCATCTTGCCTTGGTTATCCTTTTCTATGGAGCAATCACAGGGGTCTACATGACCCCTTCCTCCAGCCATTCAACTGAAAAAGACTCAGCTGCATCAGTAATTTTCATGATCATAGCTCCTGTGTTGAATCCCTTTATTTACAGCCTCAGAAACAATGAGCTCAAAGAGGCTTTAAAAAAGAGCCTAGGTCACCACAAAATATTTTCCCAATGAGCTTAACAAGAGAAAAACTCTAATGAGATCAGGTTTTATTGTCAATTACAAGACTACTATTAACAACCTAATTAAATTTGTCCAGATTTTGCTACATGTTCTAGAAGTGACACAATCATAGATCTTACCCATTGGAGTCCAAGATTCTATAGATGTAGACAAATATTATCTCAAGTCTCTGAAAAATCAAATATGGTATCAACATTTTAATCACTAAGATACAACTCAAGGCCCAGAATAACATGCAAATATACCAGAGTGCAAACTAGAGTACTTTCCCAGGATTGTACTCTTCATGCATTAAAAAACACTGCAGAATAAAAGCACTATGTTATAAAGGGTTCAAACCATGACCCCACTGTGAAATCAGATGGAGAAGATATGAGATTCAAAAGTCAAGCAAAGCTAGAAGAAAAAGACAGCACTTATTCTGTGCCTTGAGTGTGGATGTTTTCCACGGGAATGAGAATATTCAGAACACAGCAGGAAAACTAATAGTTGAGGAGTGTGATATCATATTAAGGATTGATAAAAGTCAGGATACATTTTTATTCTATTTTGTGTGTATTCATATATTATGTTGTGTACATTTCCTAGAACCTCTCTTCACTCTCTTGTGTAAAAAGCAGAACTTACATGTATGTCTGGATTGTCCTCGGCTATGAAGAATGCCTAAAAAATTTTTGGGGGGTGGGAGGGTTGAGATAGGGTCTCACTATGTAGTCCAGTCTGGCTTGAACTCACAGTAATCTTCCTGCCTCAGTCTCCCTAGTGCTGAGATAACAGGAGGATGCCATCGCACCAACCCTAAAAAGCATGTAATTATCATGTTGATGTTTAAAACTCCATACTTATTTGCTCTGGAACATGCATAGAGTTGTCCATATAAAGAAGCATATCTGTGACTTGATTTGCAGTTTGTATCTGATTTCACTGGGTACACAATGTTCCGGAGAGCCCAGATGGTGTGCTTTTCTGTATGTCACATAGCAATATTCTGTCACATCACCAAAACTATCTCTTTAAACTCTGTGAAAAATATGCTGTTATTTTCATGTGATGTGATGAATGAAAACCAGAAACAGAAGTAAAAAGAGTTGAGGATTTTGTAAAAACATTCATAAGGTTGGAGAACCAGGCTCAAAGGCCTATCCTCAAACCAGAGCCAAAACAACATGTGAAACCATCTGAGGAATTGACTAAAGACACTGTCAACAAACAGTGGGTGTTGCAGCTTGCCCCAATCACTGGATGCCCTTGACTACTAACCTATAAATTCACATTCGTGCCACTGCCACCACCACCAAGAGCTTTTCTAGTGTCTCTAATTCTTCGTAACATCTATGCTAAATTCAAACAGGGAGGCATACATGAGTGGTCACACATGAAACACACATCCTTGCCTGAAAGAGTATGTCCAATTTTTGTCTGCAATAAACAGCAGGGATCTGTGCCTACCAGATTTCTCTTCAGAACTAAAGATATATTTCTATAGTTGCTGGGAATGTTGCTGATTGATAGCGCTCTGACGGCTCTCATTAACTGCTAACGGTAAAAGAAAATATTAATAAAATTTTCTATATTAAATTCAATTTATTCAGCAAAAGAACTCACAACAAAAATAAAAACAAAGTGCCACAATTAGAAGAAAGTGTTTATAACACATAAAACCAATAAAAACATGGTATCTAGACTACATACTCATACAAACCATTAAGAAAAGTTTAAAGAATAGAAAAATGGGCAAAAGATATGAGCAGTTGTATCACAGTAAAGGAACTGCAATAGCAATAAATACTAAACGATGTCCAATCTCTTGGAGCTATATAAAGATAATGCTTTATGCTCGTTCAATTGGAAAAAAATTTAAAAGTCTACCAAACCAACTGTTAAAGAAAGTATAATTAACAGGACTGCGTAAGCACGGATTATGGGAAAATAAACTCTGGAAAACAGTTTGACATTATTTTCCAATGTTTGATTCTTACATACCTTACATTCAATAATTATAATTCTGAAATTCTTGTACATGTACATGAGGATTCATAGAAGCATTGTTTGTAATTTCTGAAAGGTGGAAGTAATCTAAATGCCCATTCATTTGACAAATATTTATTAAGGGTAGATTCATGATAGGGCCCATCCTAAATATTTGCTTATAGCAGTGAACAGACAAGAACCATGATTTTAAAGATCTTATACTGCAGCCAAGGAGACAACATATCGAATAAATTAAATAGTATGTTAGAAAGTGTGATAGAGGGCAGACTATGTAGCTCATGACAGAGCCCTTGCTTAGCATACAGCAGGATCTGGGTCCCGTCTTACAAGCTGGAGTGGGGTGAGGGATAGGGACAGGTGCAAGATAAATATTATTGAGGACATATGACTTGGGCAAAACCTAGAGGGGTAAGAATTAGCCATACTTTGAGCAAACAACCAGAAACATAGTCCTGTGCAATAATATGTCTTACATATTCCAGACCAGAAATTCTATTGGGATGGAGCAGGATGAGCAAGTGGAAAAGATATGTATAATCTTGCACCATATCACACACAGTAAAATTTATGCAGGACTTTACAGGCCATGCAAAGGTCTTTGGTTTTTATCTTTAATGAAATGAGGAACTTGCTGAAGGGTTTTAAACTGAAGGTTTGTGATAGAGCTTATGCTTAAACAGTATCACTGGAGCTGTTCCATTGAGAATAAAATGTGATCAATTAAAGTGAAAGCAAAGGGACCACCGAAACTACTGCAGTAGTCCTGAAGACACATTATGATCTATCAGCCCATCTTTAGAACGATAAATGCAGTGCTGTATTCACAACTGAAATGTTATACAAAGCTGATAATCGTAACTCAACAATGTGAATATATCTTAGTAACATACTGTTACGAGAAAAAAAGCAAACATAGGTTACATAAGGCATGTCGCCTTTTAGGGACAACTAAAGTTAAAATTTGGTCATATATACATACTCAATACAACTATTTTTTTAAAAATCAAGGAAACAATGTACAAACTTTGAAAGTGATTATAAGGAGAGAGGTACAAAGAGACTTGACAAGGAGTAGTAAACGTAAATTATTATCAATCTCTAGTTCTTACAGACTGGGTAACAGGGCCATGCATGCAGCAAGGGTTACCTTTAACCCCTTTTTGTATATTTGACAGTGTAAGGGGACGGACAAAACAGAAATAGGGTGGCTTTGGGGCGCAGTTTTGCAGCAGAGGTGAAGTCTGTTTAACATCCCTGCTATAGGGGCTACAATTTCATCACCTAGAAGTAACGTCGAAGCTGGGGACGTAAGGGGACACAACAGTGTCAAGTATGCTACCAAACGAAAATGAAGACAAAAAGGCGCGTCCACCTTCTGACTTTGAGAACCTCAGGGTTTGGCGCGGTGGACGGGGAAACCGGGTCCTAAGCCTGCAAAGTCTACGGGAAGAACAGGGCTCCCGGAGAAGAGAAACCGCTGTCCCCGCCGGAAGTGTCCGGTTCACCTCTTCAGCCTCCCATCGAAGTGTCCGGCAGGAACCAGCTCCAGGAGGGGTGGAGCCACTCTGTTCACCCACCGGAAGTGTCCGACCGGAATCAGCCCTGTGAGAAAGGTGCGTTTGGGGGTCCAGGTGACCGGGCCTGAGTCCCCCTCCAAACATCCAGGCCTTTTCGTGGTCCCTTCAGGATAGAGCACCCTCGAGCCATCTGACCCCAGTGGCTCAGAAGAGACCAAGAGAAAAGAGGAACTACCTTCGGCGTTGGCCAGCTTCCCCGCCCGAGATCTGGAGTAAGGAGACTTCCAGGAGCGGGTGACGTCATCGCGGTGGGCTGGGGCGGGGCCCGGGGCGGGGCCGCTGGTGTACGGGTGGACTCGGCTGACTGCAGCGGGGCCCTACGGGCCTGTTTCCCGGGATGGGGCTGTTACCTTGCCCTAGCTCCAGTGTGCCCGGGTCACACTGCTGATGTTTCGTGTGTTCTGCGTGCTGGGGTTGCAGTAGAACTTTAGTAATCAAAACATGGACAGAGTTATAAAATTGGAAAGGCACATGAGGAATTACTGGAGCAATAGAAAACCTACTGGACTTTTGGTCAAGGAGCCCGTTACCACTATCTCTATCATCTGGCGCCGAGGAGTAATTCCCTTATTCTGTCATTTAAGAGATTTCCAAGTACTCCTAGTTCTTCATTCTCAATAAATGTAACTATCCTGGTTCCATTTCCTGACGAGGTTTAACTGTAACAATCCAAGTTTGTATTTTCCTCTGCTTGTGTGAGTACAGCGGCCTCCTTTCTTCATTTCGCAATCCATCCTAGAAATGAAAAATACCCTCCTTTATAGAACTTACTCCGCTGGTTATTCTTTCTGCACAGAAACTTTCATTGGCTTCCTCATACCTAAACTAGGAACTCAATAAATTCTAGAACCTGACTCATAGTGCTTTCCACAATCCCTTCTTTTGTAATTCTTATATAAACTTACTGAGCTTTTTGCTTTCCCACTTCCTGTATTCTGACCCTTAGCCAGTTGTCCACACGGTTTATCTGCTTGTAATTTCCCGTTTCTCTCTACCATTTCCTGGTCAAATTTCATCCTTTCTTCAGAATTTCAGTAAGCGTCCCTTGACCAATGCAATCACTATGCAATCCCATCCCATTTTATAAAGCACTTATATCATTTTTCTCTTTAGGCCTTTATTTTCTTTATATAATTTAATCACATTGTTTTGTTAATATTTAGCAATGTTTTTAGGTTTAAATAATTTAAATTTTGTGTTGAAATAAGTTGTGTAATCATATTCTATGAAGCAGGTATTGATGACCAGAGTTTCAAGTGGAATTCAGATTTTAAGCATCAAAGAATTTGTCCTGAAGAACAAATTCACCACTACGGAAAACCTTTAAGAGCCCAAACTTTGTGAAACCTGCAGCAATTTTCAATGGAGAGAAAAGCCATCAGTGTAGTTGTGGAAAAGCATTCAGGCATAGTTCACAACTTGTTAGGCATCAGAGAATCCATACTGGAGAAAAGCCCTATGTATGTAATGAATGTGAGAAAGGCTTTGGAGACAGCTCAGATCTCATTAGACATCAGTGAACTCACACTGGGGAAAGACCTTTCAGATGCAAAGAAGGTGGGAAAACATTTATCCTGAACTCACATCTTGTCCAGCATCAGAGAATTCATACCAGAGAGAAACCCTGTAAATACAGTGAATGTGGGGAAACCTGAGTGAGCACACACCTTATTCGACACCTGAGAACCCACACTGGAGACAAGCCCTATGAATGCAGCAAGTGTGGGAAAGCCTTCAGTCAGAGCTCTTATCTGAGTCAACATCAGAGAATTCACATTCGAGAAAACCTGCTAATGTGAGGAAATTCATGTGGAAATGCTGAGGAAAAAGCAGAATGTGAAAAATGTTAAATAAGAAACACCTTGAGTGAGATGAATGACTAAAAAACCATTAGATGTTTTCTCATTCTTAGGGCTGCTGTTCCATATATGGTCTTCACCTCTGTCAGGCTTTCTGTGAAACTTGGGATTAGTCTGTCACAGACTGCTAAAGTCAAACTAGAAGAACCTAATTAGAGGGAAGACTGTGAAGAGATTAGTCCACAGCAGTGAGGGTGTAGGGAACATAGACTGTCCTGGGAAATAACTGCATGTGAGAAGAAAAGGAAGATTCAGGTAGAGAGACTGATCATCAGCCCTAGTTCATTCTCCTAGTTAATTTGTTCTCCACAGAGAAGGTAGACTAAGCTCAAGAGTAAAAATGTTCCCCTTATGATGCTAGGAATTGAAGCCAGAGTTCCACAAGTGCACTACCACTGAGCTATATCCCCAGGCCAAGTCGTAAAAGGTCTTGCACACTGCCTACAGAACATTCCTCTAAAAAAGGAAGACCACAGAACTAAGTTTGATGGTCACAGGTTCATCATGTCAACTAAGAAAATATACATAATTGTAGCATTCTAATAAGAGGCCAAAAGATCATGCCAGGAAGTAAGCATAATCAGGAAAGTATCCAAAATGAGACCAGACTCCAGAGATTAAGCAAAAACTGGGTTGGTGTGGAGCAGCCCTGTAATCCCAGCACTTAGGACACTGAAGCAGAAGAACTGCCATGACTTTGAGGCTAACCTGGCCTACATGGCAAGTTCAAAGCCAGCCTGAATTGCAGAATGAGACCCTGTTTTGAAAAACAAATTGAGTTGGGGTGAGGAAAGAATTTCAAATTAAATTAAGCCTAATCGTTTGTACGGTGGACACTGTAGTACAACCAGGCTTTGACTGCCTTCCACCGTGTTTTGGTGTCTTGCTGGACTAGGTTGATATAAAGTTTTAGGGAGCTGCCTGAACGAGAAACTTACAGGGTTTTCTGGCTCCTGGCCAACCGTGGAAGAGGGATTAGTCAGTACTCAAATATATTTCATTGCTGTTAGTTGCATTCCTCTTTAGAAAAGACTGAGGGGTACAGTGACAGTATTTGAAAGAGTTTAGAGAGGGATGGGATCTGTAACAGTTGGGAGTTCTACCAGTTTTTTTTTTTTTTTTTTTGGTTTTTTGTTTGTTTGTTTGTTTTGTTTTGTTTTTTTGTCTTTTTGAGACGGGATCTCACTATGCAGTTCAGGCTGGCCTTGAGCTCACGTTGTAGCCCAGGCTGGTCTCGAACTCCCAGCGATCCCCCTTCCTCAGCCTCCCGAGTGCTGGGATTACAAGAGTGAGCTACCACGCCCCGCCTCTACCAGTATTTTAAAGATACAAAAGTAAACTGCTACATTTATCTGTTTGATGAGACACAGTTTCTTTCACTGATGTCAGAATTAAAAGTGATTATATAAGGTTTTAAATATTCCTCATTACCTAATTTTTACATTATAACATTTAAATAGGATCACAATATGAAAAGTCTCTTTTTTCTTTTTTTTGTTGTTGGTGGTGGTGGTCTTTTGGAGACAGGGTTTCACTATGCAGTTCAAGCTGGCCTTGAGCTCACTTTGTAACCCAGGCTGGTCTCAAATTTGCTATGATCCTCCTGCCTTAGCCTCAGGAGTGCTGAGATTACAGGTGTGAGCCACCACGCCCAGTTTGAAAAGTCTTCTCTAATGTGAAAATGTACTAAATCTTCCACTAAGAGATTCTGAAAGAAATACCTTAGCATGTTTCGTTTGTTCTTGTGATACTGGGAATTGAACCCAGGGCTTCACACTGAGCTACCTCCCCTACCCTTTCTATTCTTTGTTTTGAGACAGTCTTGCTAAATTGCCTGGGTGGGACTGGAACTTGGTGATCGGCCTGCCTCAGCCTTTTTCAGTGCAGGGAGTCAGACAGTATTTGTACATTAACTTTGAAGAGAAGGTGGCGAGGGTAAAGGGAAGAGTATCACCCTTTTAGAAGGCTCATGAGGCAGCACTTCACTATCATGGCACGATCCGAAATCAATCCCACAGTGCTGTACCTTCTGGGCCTGCAAGCTTGCTGCCGACCAGCCAAAAGCAGCCCCTGTGCCCTGCATTAGCCACCCAAAGTCTTGTGGCACCTGAGAGCAATGGACCCACAGTTTAACAACCTGGTACTGAGGCCAAGAGTTAGATGTGCACTTCCTGCCTGTATGCTCCCAGAAGGCTTCTCTCTGCCCCCAGGAATGGGATTCTTAAGATGACAGGGACAGCTGTAACTACAGACCCACATCTGCCCAGTGCCCACTCACACCAGCCCCAGGAAATAGTGGAGAAAAGACCTCATCTTTCCCCTGTACTCCTCACTAGGTGCAGCCAATCTGGTGAGGGTCTTGTTCTGTTTGTGAGCATGAGCGCAAAAAGCACAGTTCTGTTATTTACCAGCTGTTAGTGCTACCAGCTCCACAATGAGTTCTTTGCTCTGCGTGAGATGCGGATCACAAAGGGGAGAGCAGTATCTGAAGGAGCTGTCTGGGCTTATGCAGGAGGATCAAGGAAGCAGCAAACAGCATATGGTTCCCACTGTGGTCTCAGAGGATGTGAGAAGTGAAGGTCACAGGATTTTTGCAGATAGGCTGACAGTTCTGCTGTGGATATTGGGGTCTCAGGGAAGGTGCAGGGTTCACACCACAGCCCAGGGGGCAGCAACTATAAGCACAGCTCCAGGCTCTGGGGTTCATATAGTCCCTCACTCACAGGAAGGGTAATGACTCACTGTGGCACAACAGCAGGCTGACATGCAGTCCCCAGCCTACTTGGTGCCCTGGTGGGGAGGACCCACTCAGTCACCCTCATGTAGGACCCAGAAAACAAATAATGATGATATTCTCTAAACAGGAAAGAAACATAAGTGTTATGATGAGTAAATTGGGTTTTTCAAAAACTGTATTACTTATACTAGTAGAACATTTTGTAAAAAAAAATCAAAACTTTATAGAAATTTAGAAATATGACATAGTAAGTATAATATCTGTACTTTTCCCCCAGTTGATAGTCACTGGGGTGCTGGTGATGAGGCCTCGTGGTGGAGTGCTTGCCTGGTATGTATGAGGCTCTGCATTCATCCCCGCACCACAAAAAAAAAAAAACAACAACAACAACAAACTACTGTGACTACATCAGACATTATTATTTACCAAAATGTTGGCCACATAGTATTTGTTAATTTATTTGTATATGAAATGTACCTTTGGCATCTTTTAAATTTTTAAAACAGATTTTATGAAGACACTGAGCTATATCCCCAGCCCTATGTGTAAGCATTTCTAAATGGATGATTTCAAGAAGTTGTATCAAGGGGTGTGGACATACTAATTTTACTGGATCGTTCTTTCTAAAAATGTACAAAAATGTGACTGGATCTTCATACACTCTGGTATCACCCATTGTTTTGTCTTTTGCAACCTGGAAAAAAAGTCTTTATAAAAATTCTTTACTAGGGAGACTTTTCCTATTCATTGTTCTCCTTCTCCTTAATATCTGTGTTCTTTATGTGCCTACTTACATCTTTTGCCAGTTTTCTGTATTGCCTTATTTATGTTTTTAAAGAAATCTGCATATTGGAAAAATCAGCTCTGTGTCTCTAAAATATTGATATATTTTAATTTCACTTGTATTTTGATTTTAATTCAAAATTTTTTACAAAGATATTATCATCTTTTCCTTCAGATTGCTTTGGTTTTGTGTCTTTAGAATATTCTTAAAGCCCCACTGCATGCCAATGAGATAACAGCTTACAACCTGTCTTCCTGCCTCTGCCCTTGTGCAAATCTTTTCACACGCTCCTGTATTTTAACGTAGCACCCAGAAAAATATTTTCAGTACCTAAACGAGAGTACCTCTGCTCAGAAGCCCGAAATGGCTTCTTAGCTTGGAGTAAAATTCAGCAACCCAGAATAGTGCCTCCCAAAGCAAGACGTCAAGAGAAACACATCAAACTAGATCCTGGCGGATATTTACTGACTTTAATAAATTCATGTAAAAGATTGTTTATTTATATTACTTAATAATCAAATAGGAAAAATCTCGAGGAGGTTTTTAAGCATAAAGCCTCGCGATGCCCATTCGGTAGCAGCGCGGCCACGGGAAGTGCCCTCACCGCGGCAGCATAGAGTTTGGCTGCTCCAGGCCTCTGGAGGTCTCCCTAAGTGGGCACCCTGTTCCCAGACATTATTGGCTGAGCGCGACCACCGCCAGCCCAGGACGTCCCATTGACCCCATCTTCGCACACCCTCTGCAGACCTTTGAGTTTAATCTATACATCGCCCTCGGAGAGACAGGCGCGCATCACCTGGCGCTGTGACTCCCAACCGGTTGCTCCCGCTGCATCACCTGGTGGAGCGCAGTCTGATCAGCTCACTGCTCCTGTTTATATACTGTGCTTTCTGACTCCCACTCGTGGCCTGGCTTCATGAGTGTGAGGTCGTGGCTGCTTTTGTCGTTTCTCTATGGTGAAAATTTTATGTGTCTTTGAGGCAAGATCTTCAGCCTCTCCTTTTTTTTTTTTTTTTTTTTTTTTGTCTTTTTGAGATAGGGTCTCACTGTGCAGTTAAGGCTTGCCTTGAGCTCACTTTGTAGCCTAGGCTGGTCTCGAACTCACAAGGATCCTCCTGCCTCAGTCTCCCAAGTGCTGGGATTACAGGTGTGAGCTACCACAGCCAGCATTATCAGCCTCTCCTTCTATCAGTCGCACACAGAAGGCTAACTGCTGAGAAAGCCCAGAATGGCTTCGAGCCCGAAATCAGAAAAAGACTTCTTAAAGTTAGGGCAGTGAGCCTTTCCTGGGACAGGGCCCCAGGGCACAGAAGGGCCGTCCTCACAGGAGGGAAATCAGCTATCAGGACACCCTGGACTCTATGAAGCTTTCACCCAGCCCTGGGCACTCCGCTGCCAAGGGGCAGATTCAAGAGATGCTGGGGCTGGAGCAGTTCTCCAGCAGGACTTGCAAGCACGGGTTGCAGGCACGCCACCCACAGACTGGAGGAGGCAGGGGCTGTGCTGGAAGATCTGGAAACAGAGCTTGATGAACCCCAAAACAGGTGTGATGGGGCAGGCATGTGGCTAACAGTGGCCAGGACCAAGCCAAAACAAAAGGCCTATGAAAAAGTTACCTGAGGGGTTTGGGATTTAGCTCAGTGGCACAAGCACCTTCCTAGCAAGCGTGAGGTTGAGTTCAATCTCCAGTACCAAAAAAATACAAGTACCTGAAAGTACTTAACTTGTGTACACTAGACAACAACGAAGCTGAGGAAGGGAGGTGACTGCCACTGTCAAGTAAGTGAAATGTGGCTGAGTAAAAGACCAGATTGGTTCTGTTTCAGTTTGGGATGCTAGGATCAGTAGGAAGTTACAGGGAACAAACAGGTATCCACCAAAAACGTAGACTTTTCTAACATTCAAAGTTACCAATAAATAATTGAACAACTCCATAAGACACTCCCTTCCCTCAGAAGTACTCAAGTCGCTATGAAGGACATTAAATCAACAGAAATATAAGCTATATATGTTATCTAAATTTTCAACTATCCATAGAGCTAATTTTATTAAAAGTAGTTGGAGCTGGAAATTTAGCTCAGCGGCATAAGCGCCTGCCTTGCAAGCAGGCAGTCGTTGAGTTCGATCCCCGGTACCGGAAAAAAAGGGAAAAGGAAAAAGACAAAAAAAAAAGTAAAAACTGGTCAAATTAAATGTAATTTAACCCAAAACATTTAATCATGTAATTAATATTTAAAATGAGATATTTAGATTTATTCAAGTTTTCAAAATTTTATATGTACACTTAGTCTATGTTAGACTAACCGCATCTCAAGTGCTCAGCTGTATTTGCTTGTTTCCATGTTAAAGAACTAGAGAAATACCCCATTGCTGGAAGTTGGGTACCTTCCAAAATTCCGAGTCATGCCCTTGGGCCTCTGTAGGGTCAACAGAACAGACAGAATTTCTCTCAACTATAGCAACTGGTTCTCCTAATCATTGCTATTATTGCCACAACTGAATGAAAATTTGTCCCCTGGATGTTTTTTATGAAATTCTCTGAGTCTCCCCAAAATCTATCTGACAAGCCCAATCAGACCCCGATGCTCCCAGGTCCTAGCCAGTTCAGGAAAACAGCACACACTCTGGGACAAGGTGGCTACCTTGGGAAGGCCACATGAGTCACTGACTGTCCAACTTCATCCCAGTGAGACCCCACTAGAGCAGGAATATGGGAAGCTACAAAAGAACGCGAAGGAGCTGGTTCTGTATATACGATGAGGAGATGATGTCTCAGGTTAGAAGATATCTTAATCTGTTTTCTCTCACGTATAATATACATCATCACAGGCTGGGTATGTGATAAGGAACAAAGATTTAGTTTTGGCTCACAGTTCTGGTCCAAAGTCTAAGGCTGCATCTACTGATGACTACTTACTGGCAGAGTGCCAAGGAAGTAGAGGGTATCACGTGCCAACAAACAGGAGTATATGTGTTTGCTGGTCTCTCTCCCTCCTGTTCTTATAAAGTCACCAGTATCCAGTCATGGGGACTCCAGAAAAGGCCCCATCTCTAAACACCATGCTCTTGATTAGGTATATACCTTACTATCTCACAGTGAGGATGAATTGCCAATGTGTTTCAGAGGGGACAAACTATATTCAAATAATAGCAGCAGAAAATTTTCTCATTTTTATCTTCTCTTTGTAAAGACTTCCTCTTCTTGTCTTCCGCCTCACTATGGAAAATTTTATCTTTGCACCCTTGTCCCAACACAGAATGAATTACATTTTTCACTGTATATAAGAGGTCTGTTTGGTCCAAAGGGTAGATGATGGGGTTTAAACACTCATTCAAGTTATACCTTATCTTTTGTCTATTGTTATCTAGTAAGTCTAGTTTGAATTCCTTCAAACTTCCAATTTGAGACAGGAGAATTTATGATGCCCTGCATTAGTCAGCTCCAATAAAGGAATACTATAGACCAGATAGCTTAACCAATGGAAACTGATTTGCTCACAGTTCTGGAGGCTGGAAGTCCAAGATCAGGGTCAGTCTCTAATGAGGCCTCTTTCCCAGGCTCGCACTCTGCTCGCTATGCCTTCATATATGGCCCTTTCTTTGTGCCTGTACCTTCCTGGTATCTCTTCCTCTTCTTAACATTCCACTCCTGCAGCATTAGGGCCCCACCTTAGGACTCATTTAACCTTATTTACCTTATTAAAAGCCCACTCTTCAAACACAAGCACATTCAGGGCTAATGCCTCAACTCAGTCTGTAGCAACTCCATGCTGAAAGAAACAGGGAAAAGAGAGCAGGTTTCAGTCAATACAAGAGTGCTGTTTAAGTCTGTACATCAAAATGACTGGGTCTAGTTCTCATCCAAGCTCACTAAATACCAACCAGGTAACTAGTGTGTCTCGGGGCTACACTAAAAATTATGCGGATTTTAAGGCCCAATTGGTTCAGACCTTTTCTGTGCTTCCTGTACTGTCTCCGGAGACTTGTCTATCCATAAATCCCTCTGTCACCTTCCAGACTATCATATATTGTGGCCTACTCTACAGTTTTACTACTTAAACAAGTAGTTTTACTACTTTACCAATACAGCACTCTCATCCCTAGGAGCTCACCTAAGTAATTTGCCTAATATGAAAAATCATTTTGAACTAAAATGTTCCTAGCTGATACATAGAGTGATGTGCAGTTACATCAGAGTTTTAACTCTAGAAGTAAAATGCTGGTCACTACTTGGCTACAGACATGAGTTTAATAATCCTCTTGTTCTGTTCATTCATTCCACTGTGAATATTCATCAAGCAGCAGCAATATGCCAGATACCATGTCTTATAAGGAATCCAAAAATAAGACACTTAAGATACTCCAAGCAAGAAAGTGATCGATTATATGATGAGAATAATTGCACCATAGGAGAAGTTTTGAGCTACAAGAAAAACACAAAAAATAGGCCCTATGGTGGGCCTCTATTACAGCAGGGTTGCTTCAACTAAGATAGTCAGATAGATGTAACTGAGAAGACAATCTAGGCAGAGAGAACATTGTAAAAGTACATGAGCATAACTGATTCTAACAGCAACTTTTTTGTTGTTTGCTTTGTTTTTTAAATTTTATTTTAAAGAGAAAAAAATAAAATTTCAAAATATGATAGAAGGTAACAATGGTTAATACACTGCGTATTGTTATCTTTAGTTACTCAGAGTACAAGATATCTGCATTTAGTTGTCCAAACAGTACCTGCACAAATTTTTTTCAATGACCTAAGTGAAATCTGTAGTATAACTATCATATATATATACATAAATATATATGTATATACACATATACATAACATACATACATTGTTTAGCTTCTCACACTAGAGATATAAACAATACTATGTTTACACATGTGATTTATTTCACTTATGTGAGCATGGTATTTAGTTGCCTCCATTTATCTATAAAAGCCTCAAGATTATCCTTCTTTATGACTGAGTAGTACTCCATTTTATTAAAATACCAGTTTTCTTAAACATTCTTCAGTTGATGGCCATTTAGGTTGTTTCTAAGCTCTAGCTATTACAAATTGTATTGCTATAAACATGAGTGCACTTATATAACAGCAGCTGTTTTGATTTTGATACAAAGGATGTTGCAGAAGGAAGAATCAAAGTACAATCCTGAAAAGTATGCTGCAAAAACAAAATACCTAAACCTACCAGATAGAGGTCTGTTATTTTAAATAGAAGAGTGGGTAATACAGATGATGGCTTTTTTTTTTTTTGGTCTTTTTCCTTTTTATCGGTACCGGAGAGCGAACTCATGACTGCCTGCTTGCAAGGCAGGTGCTTATGCCGCTGAGCTAAATCCCCAGCCCCTGATGATGGCATTTTTTGATAGCAGCTTTTTTATTGGTTATGAAACCTAAGCCCACATACAAAATTAGGAACATGTTTAGATGCCTCTTTTGAAAGAAGGTTTCAGTCTTTTTCAAATGAGTTTAAAAAAATAAAAACAATGCAATTTTTAAACACTGTTTTTGAAAACTTAAAAGTGCAGCAATATACTTTAGTTTCATTTGCCTATGAAATGGTGCAATCCCAATTAAAAACTGGTAAAGTCACAACAGACTGAATCAAGCAAATACATACATTTGTCTGCACCACTTGATGCTAATGTTCACTTACATGTTAGTTTGCACTTAAAACACAAGAGGAAATAGGAATCATCACAGTTGAGGCCCAATTTTAATCCGGACATGTACAAAGTTTTAAAGGGTAACTGTCAGTTATGTATGGATGGTCTGGAAGAAATTAAAGTGAAAGGGGGTTAAAGGGTTATAATTTGATTGCCAAGCATTGAAAATTGACTACATTTTATTTAAATCATTTGAAGTACCATTGGTGCTGACTCTTTACATCTTTTTTTTTTAAATTCATTGCCATTGGTAACACACAGGAAAGCCAATCAGCAGTGACTTCCTATATGTAAAAGACATTGAGCAAATACATTGATTTTTCAGAACATTTTTTTAAGTATGGAAGTGTTTATGATTTACATGCTTTGGCTAATAATTACCACCTTACAGCATTAATGATACTTCTATCCACATATGCTTTTTCAATCTTTATCATATATTACCTCAACAGATCATCTGAATATTAAGTAAGGGGGAAGGCACAGAAGTTACAAGGAAAACAGAGTTGTTATACTTGCCAAACTTGCAACAGTTACAGAAACAGGACTGGCATTTGGACTTGCTGGTTCTAATCTAGTCCTCATAATTTCTTGCCATGGGTAATGTGGCAATTAGATTCCAGAATGATATGAAACTTTCAGGAAGACCATTTCCTATTAAAGTAACTGTAGGGATTCTGGCGACAGACACAGGCAAATGATACCCTATGAACCGAGAAAAAGAACAAAGTTACACAGGCACAAGCAAGGAATGCCTGGGGTACCAAAGGCTAGAAGAGGCAAGGAAGGAATCCCCCATACCTTCCAGAGTAAGCAAGGCCTGCCAGCGCCTCCACGGTAGATGTCTAGCTTCCAATTTACTGTGGAGAATACTTCTATTGCTTTAGAACAAGTAACTGTAGGAAAGGAGGTTAAGATGAGGAAGATTTGGTAGGAAAAAAGATTTGTCTGGGAGATGGCAACTGTGGGTGGAATTCGTTCACGGAATTCAGTGAGGCCAGAGCTTTCCAGATCCAGTCCTGCAGCGCAATACTCCAGTCGTTCTTCCTGCTGCTTTTGCCATGCTGCACGGAGAAGGTACACAGACTGGAACCAGGGGCTGCTGCACAGCTGGTGTTCTGTGAGTGCAGAGACGCCAGTTCCAACAGGACCAAATACATAGTTTCTCTTACTCCCTCCCAGGCATCAAAAGAGCTGTCTTACAGAATTTGACCCTAATATTTATTATGGACTTGATTTGTGCCAAGCTCTGCACTGAGCTAAGATAAAGATACCAGGATTAGGAGGAGGGACTAAACACATCTATCTGGGGAGGTCAGGTAAGCCATCCTGGAACTGACAGCATTTGAGATGCAGTCTACACAATGGCGTGGCCAGTGATTCTCAAAGCATGGTCCCTGAACCAGCCATATCTGTCTCACAACAAATCTGCTAGACATCTGCAAACTACTGGTGTTATGGTTTGGCTCTAGATGTCCCTCCAAAGCCTCGTGTGGTCACAGGTGGGGCTTCTTCAGACGTGACTGAATCTAGAGGGTGTGTGTGATGCTGATATTAAGGGGGTGTGACTACTAAATCAATAAACTGATTGGTTTGGCACTGCTTAATCCCAATAGACTGGATACAGCCTAAGGGACAGAAAAAACATTTGTCTTCTCTCTTGCTTGTTTGCTTTTGCTGTCTTCTGCTTAAACCATGGACTAGTTCTCCTCTGTGATGCCCTTCTGCCAAGCTACCCTGCCTTGGAGCCAGCCAATTATGAAGTAAAATCTCTAGAAACTCTGAGCTAAATAAACCTTTCCTACTTTACCCTGTGGATGTTGGGTATTTTGTCTCAGCAATAAGAAAAGTAATGGACAATTGGGTTTTCCCCATTTCTACCAAATGAGAAGTGAAAGGGGGGTAGGGGGTTCAGTACTCTGTT
Source organism: Cavia porcellus (assembly GCF_034190915.1). Classification (NCBI taxonomy): domain Eukaryota; kingdom Metazoa; phylum Chordata; class Mammalia; order Rodentia; family Caviidae; genus Cavia; species Cavia porcellus. Next base: position 5,126,230 of record NW_026947496.1, on the reverse strand, counting down.
TTAATAAGCAACTCATGCAATTACAATGTATAATATAGTTAAAAACACCAAACTAGGGGGCTGGGGATTTAGCTCAGCGGCATACGCACCTGCCTTGCAAGCAGCCGGTTGTGAGTTCAATCCTTGGTACCGATAAAAATGAAAGACAATAAAAATGAAACACAAAAAACAAAAAAAATACACCAAACTAGGCTTTAGACAGAAGATGACAAGAATGTCACTTTCATGGGAAATAAAGTGAACCCAGCGCATATACTAGGCCACCCACTGCAGTCTCCTGCTTATTTCTGTTTCTGTTGTTTTCTACCATGCTCACTCTGATCCAAGCTATTCCAGCAACCAAGGTGCTGCCCTCTTCAGACAGCTCTTTTCACTATCTTCCCCTCAGAGCCCAAACCTTACCGTCCTCTCCAATCACTTTCACTCTCACTGGCCACCTATGTTTCAGGTCATCATCTCAGTTCTCCATTCTCCATCTACTCCTCAGGACCTCTGGTGAGTTTATAGCTTCCTGCTTACACTCTGGTTTTGTGCAGGACTGCAGGTAGTCATTTGCCTTTTCCTTTCAGTCTGCTCTCAAGTAGCTTGTCCCTGGCCAGGCATGATAGGCCTGCCTGTAATCCCAGCGGTTTGGGAGGCTAAAACAAGACGGGGATGTTTGAAGCTATCCTAGGCAACTTAACAGTTAGCCAGAGCTTTTTTCAAATTTTTTTTAAAAAATTAAGAGCTAAGGATGTAACTTAGTGGGAAGGCCCTAGATTCAATCTTGGGTACCACAAAACAAATAATTTATCATGCTACTATCTTCTTTATGGCTTCTTCTCATTTTTTGAGATGATACATTATGATGATACCTCACAGGGACCAGACCAAGACCCCTGGCTGCCTGTTTGAGGGGTATAGTGTAGGCTGAAATAAAAGACAAAGAGAATATGAGGAATGCATAAAGGGGGCTGGGAGGTCAGTGCACCAGGACGGGCAGAGACAAAGACACTCAGCTTGCCACTGTTTACTGAATACATAACCTCATTCAGAGAAGGTAGTGAATGATTCAAGGAACAGCAGTGACCATTGAAATGGGATAGTAATAAGAAGGGGACCAAAACATTCTTGCAAGAATACAACATGGCTTAATATAGAGAACCTGCTTTTTCCCCAAGTGAAACTACTGCTACTGTATTGTTCTAAAGACAGATGGTATCCTCAACAGATCTGACCTTGCCCTGTAAGCGTTATGACACTGTACAGCCTCAGCCGCAGCCAAGAAAGAGCAGGAGTTTCTGACCCACAAGGCAAGACAACCACTGGCCTCCTACAGACCCCAGCCTCAATTTACAATTTGTGGTCCCCAACAGATACCAAAAAGGAGCGATAGGAAGGATACCAAATATGTCATACATATGTTATGACTTATTATTTCATAAGGTATTTTTAATGTTTACATGTTCTCTTTTCTATAGGATTATTTCTTAAACCTAGAATAGGACCTGTTTGTGTACTATTATTACAGGTGATAAAATCAGGATTGAGAATGAAGAGTCATTCCAAAAGGAAGATAAACTCAAAGATTCAGAACTCATTGGGGGGAGAACATGGCAGACAGATAACAGATACTACGGAGGCTCTCTGAAAGGCTTGGTTCAGAAGTCAGGAAGGGTGCGGAGTAAGGAGACATAAGCAGGTGGAGATATGCTCTGCTGACTCAGGAACGAACTGGGCTGAGAGAAACCAACTTGGAATGCAGTCCTGGTGCTAAAACAGGAACAGAAAAGCCTCAGTGTGGAGGCTGGACCCCGCGCCACTGGAAGCCACGATTTGGGTTTCCTGCCTCTACAGCGGCTCGGCAAGGAGAGAGACGCGCGGAAGCTCTGAGAACAGGGGTCTGTGAATGCAGTCGAAAACAGGACGGGCAGGGAGGTGTGCACTGGCTTGTGGTGAGGTGAGTGAGAGAAACTGACACTCTACCACAGTTTGACTCCAGCGGAGGACTTTCTGGGCCCGGGCAGTCCTGCAGGAGCAGGGCAGAGTGGCGATTCCAGCCACATATCCCCCTCTCCGGCGGGATTGGTGAAAAGTGCCTGGCCTATGTGACGCTGCTGGTGGACCCAGTAGGCTGGCCCAACCCAGATCCCAGAGCCTGACGGTGGCCGGGAGGGGCGGGCCCCGCATAGGCTGCCTGGTCCGTAACTCCCTGGTGCGCTGCGGTGGGCGGGAACACCTAACCGGCGCAATTCGATCAGGCTGTGGCTGACAGGGAAAGAAGCTGGGCCTCCTATGTAAGCTTGCATATATAAGGAACAGAGAATATGGGAAAAGGCAGCAACAAGAAAGGCTCCTCAGCCCCCAATTCTGAGAAACAGGCAATAGCGGACACCGCACCAATAGACATAAAGCACCATATAGAGAGCCTCATAGATCAATTCAGGAATGAAGTTATCAACGACCTGAAACTAGAAGTATGCAGAATAGTTAGAGAAATGCTAAGCACCACCCAGGAAAAAACAGATGGTGGAATGGAAGAACAGAAAAAGAGGGGAGAATTGTGTGATGGAGAAAACAGAGAAAGCATAGAATACGTGAAGCAGGTTCAAAGGGACTACCAAGAAACTAAGAAGTCTATCGAAGACTGGCATAACAGCTTGAAAGAAACTAAGGACAGACTATCTGAACTGGAGGGCAGACTTGTAATATGGGAGAATGAAATGAAAAACTTCTTAAAAATAACAAAGAAACAAACAGAATAATACAAAGACAAGAAGATGATAAGAGGATCCATAACTTAAGGATTAAGAACATAAAAGAAGAAGTAGGGACACAAACAAGTGAACTACAAAAGCTACTCACAGAAATAATCCAGGAGAATTTTCCTAATTTAGCAAAAGGTAAAGATGCCCAGATGTATGAGGCATACAGGACCCCAGCTACCTACAACCCAAACAGAGCAACACCCAGGCATATAATAATAAAAATTCCAGAAATTCAATACAAGAACAGAATACTAAAAGCTGTCAGAGACAAGAAACAGACCACTTACAAGGGAACACCAATCAGAATTACAGCAGATTTCTCTGCACAAACCATCAAATCACGAAGAGCGTGGGGGGAAATAATTCAAGCTTTGAAAGATAATAATCTCCAGCCAAGATTGAGATATCCTGCACAACTGTCCCTGGAAATTGATGGAAAAACAAGGTGCTTCCAGGATAAAGAGGAACTGGGGGAATTTGCAACCACCGATTCAACTCTACAGAGAGTATTGCAGGATATTCTAAAAAAAAGAAAAATACAAAGAATCCAGAAATAGTGGCGGGGAGGCCACAATGAATGGAGCAGAGAACAAAATGAAGAAGACAAACTGACAGCTACTGACAGAAAAAGAGCTCAACAGAAATGAGGCAGAGAAGACTGGATGATAGGAACAGCTATTTTGGAGAAAATGACACCTTAATAGGTAATACTGATTTAGTATCATCTTGTTTTGAAGTCTCATCTAGCTTTTGTTCTTCTGTCTCCAATGGTCTAAATAGGTTGTATCTTATTGGATTTTATTATGTACGAAGTATAAGCAAAAACCTTTTAAAGACAAGGAGATTATACAGAAACCATTGTTCATTTTCTGTTAGTCGATTCTAAATACTCTGTAATGCTGTCTCTTAAATGGTTTTACATTGTTTTGATATACTTAATGCTACAGTATACGAAGTTGTACTCAAGGATTTCAAGGAAAGAGACAATATGGTAACTACTTTTAGGTCAGGATTATCTGGTGGTGAAACACTATTCTGCTTAAATGGTTATGTTTTGATCTGCGCTGTTTCGCTGTTATGCCCTCTTTTATCTCAATCTCCACTCCATTATTTACTTTTTTATTTTTATCCTTTTAATTAAAGGAAAAAAATAGCAGGATATATTATAGTAACCCACTTTGACTTTCCATTATCTCGATTTAAAGCCCTGTATTACTCTCACCATCTTGTTTTTGACTGATGTTCCCCTATTCTGTTTTGCTGGATAGTATCAGGTTCGAAAGTTTAGGCATCAGCTGTGAAGATAATGAGATTCATTATAACGCCCATTCTCGTTGACTTTTATCTACTTTTGAAGACCTACAATGTCTCCAATGTTTTGGTTTTGTCGATTTTATTCTTTACTGTTTTGTTCAATTGTATTATAACTAATGATATAGGCAATTCTATTAGAGATAGCGGGAGGCATTATGGTAACCATTGTTGATCACCTTGTATTATGTTTATACATTATCTATTATGTCCACCCTTTTGACTTGACCGATTCTGTTCTGTTATGTCACATTTGGTTTTACTCTCTTCCAAAAAAATAATAAGAACCGTGGGAGAAATGAAACCCAAAATGTATAATAGTCATTGTACAAAAGAGAGGAAAGGAAAGTGCTCTAAACTATATAACTGCATCTATATTTAAGTGTATAAGATAGAAAATGATATCACTGAGTTTTATTGGATCATTGAACAGAACTGTTTGCAGTATCATTGTTGGAATGTCCACTTTACAAGCTTTAATTTTGTGACTTGAACAATTATTTCTAAGATGACAATATGTAATCCATTAACTAGTGATTTCCTGTTTATTTTTTTTTCTGTAAATCTGTGTAACTTGTACCCTTTCTCTGCTTTTTTTTTTTCTTTTCTCCTTAAATAAAATTTAAAAAAAAGAACTCATCAGGGAGATAAGACAGACTTAGTGAAGACATTCCTCAATACCCAGAGTTAAAAGATGCTACTGAAAGTGAGAGCAGAATAAAATGGCAACAGAAGGAAAGAAAACAATATAAATGTGATGAATGTGGAAAGTTTTAGCCATAGCTCAGACCTTAGTAAACACAGAGCTCACACTGGAGAGAAGCCCTAAAAATGTGATGTATGTGGAAAAGCCTTCACTCAACACTCCCAGCTTACTGGACATAAGCAATATTGGAGTGAAACCCTATAAAAGTAAAGAGTGTGGGAGATTTCAGTGGGCACAGAGGCCTTACTCAGCATCAAAGAATCCACACAGGCAAAAAATCCTATGAGTGTGATGTGTGTGGAAGGTCCTTCTGTGCACGTTCAGCTCTTATTAGACATCAAAGAATTCATATAGCAAGTAAGCTCTACTAATGCAGTGGAGGTAACAAAGTTCTCTCGACACTCGGGCCTAATGTGTTGCCAGAGAATCTACCTCAGAGACTGCATTTAACTGTTCTCTAGCACCACAGAATCTGTCTCAGTAAAATATCCTTTTATTTCTGAATGGAGTTTTTTAGGAGAAATGTTATTTCAGAAAGCCTTATCCACAACTGTATGCCACAACTGAGGCTTCCTGTTCAAAATGATTTCTCTTCTACTCCAGCTCTCTGCACTCAACCAGTGTACGGCATTTGGCAAGACTTTCTACTTGTTCTCTGCCTTCAATTCCCCTAAATGATAATAGCTGTGTTTTTTTTGTGGGGGGGGGTAGTTTTTTTATATTTTGTTTGGCACTGGAGCTCGAACTCACAACCTTGTGCTAGTTTCTTTTCTGTCTTTTGTTTTTTTTTTTGGTACAGGGATCAAACTCACATCTTGTGTTTACCAAGCAAGTGCTTGAACCACTGAGCTAAATCCTCTGCCCCCTTGTGCTAGTTTCTAAGTGGGCACTTAGGCCACTGACCTAAATTCCCAATACCTGTGTTTTGATAAATTAGACAAAAATTATTTTTTGAAATTCAGAACTAAAACAGTGCTTCTTATTAATTTTTCACTATTACCAATTATCTTGCCTTTTTTGAGGGGAGAAATCAGGGGTTGAACTCATGAACTCCCACTTGCCAGGCAACCAGCATTTTACCTTAAAGAGATATGATCAGTTTGTTTCTCTGATTACCTCTATAAGGACACCAATGGGGTCCAGGCCTTCAGCAACATGAACTTTTGGAGGACAAACACAGCAGGAGGCAATGGAGAGAGGAAGCAGTGAATGTTGGGGCTGTGGGAGGTCCCTCTTGATGAACAGGGAGAAAACATAATGCAGGGGTTTAGATCAGCAGTACAAGTGCCTGCCTGGCAAGTGCAAGGTCTTGAGTCAGATCCCCAGTACCAAAAAAAAGGATAGAAGGAAAAGAGAATTTTTAAAAGAGCATAGGAAATGGAAGAGCTAAAATAAGGGATATGAAAAACAGAAGAAAGAGATAAGTAATACTAATGTATTGACATCAATCCTATCTGAAAGAACGGGTCACAGATAAGTCATACAAAGATAAACATTGGCTCCTGGTGTCTAAGTACTTTAACTCTTCAGGGCACAGCATATACTATTTATATTATGTGATCTACATTTTCATCCTAAGTATGAAATTGTTTCATTAGTTTAATAATCATAAGGTCATCAACAATGGAAATTGAAATACTTCAATCCCACCTATTCTTCACTTAATATATCACAAGTGAGTCAGGCTCAAGTTTTAGAAGAGTGGTTGTCTCATTTTATTCTAATCATGACAGGGTTTCTCAATGGCCAGTTCCATTATATTTCGGACCTCTTTGTTGCTGGAAAGCTGTCCTCAGTACCGTAAGGATATTCATTAGTATCCCTGGCCTCTATCCACTAATGCCATACCATTCTCCACTTATGACAACCAAAAAAACCCAGATGTTTGTTTAGTTTCTGCAGGCCAAATAATAGCAATTTCAAATTAGTACTTAAGCTATATAAACAAGGACAAAAAGACTATGTAGAGGAATCGAATGGAAGAATTTTATTTTTCTCTTCTCATAACTGTGTGAAAGCATCCTTGTCAGGGAACACCTCTGGCTAAAGACATACTGCCAGCAAGCCAGGTGTTATGGTTTGTGTCTAATGTCCCCCTAAAGCCTCCTGCAGTCATAGTATTTTGGGGGATAGCTGAATCTAGGGTTTGTGATTGACTGTAGTGCAATGCTGGGATTACGAGTGAATCAGTCCACTGACTGGATTGGCATTGCCCTAAACCGAGTAGACCGGATACAATAGAAGGGACAGAAAGAGTCACTCTCTCTTGTTGCTTTTGCTGTCTTCCACTAGAATGAATGGATGACCCACTGCCCTGACTTGGAGCCAGCCAATTACTGACTGAAACATCTACAAACTGTGACCCAAATTGGAACTGAAACCTCTACAAATTTTCCTCCTTTTTGTCTGTCAGGTATTTTGTCTCAGTAAGGAAAAAAAAGAAACTAAGGCATCAGGTAAGATTCTCAATATTGCTAGAGTAACTCTGTACGCACTTCTCCCACCTGGATGGTGCCCTTCAAGTGGGTCATCAGGCTCAAGAGGACTGGGCGCCCAGCGTGCAGGACGCCTGGGCTCCACAGTTTCGGGAAAAAGAAACCTAGTTGTCAGTGAAAGCACACAGGTTAATCTAGAAACGTTAATCTAGAAACTGCTAGAGCCAGTTTACATAACCTTCGTACTGAACGCATTGTCTGTGCCTTGGTTTCCCGGTCTACAAGACGGTATCATAATGGTACCTCCCTCACAACAAAGTTAAATGAATGGCCAAATGTAAAAGTTCAGAACAAGGCCTGGCACACAGTGTAAATCGCTACCATCAGGCCACAGCCCCTTCCTTTAAGGCCGCTCGAGTCAGGACCCGGGCTCCACCTTTGTGAACCCCCTCACGTTGCTGCTGTGTTTTAAATAACGCACGACACGTTGGCAGTCACCTTAATTCCCGACCCAACCAGCTGGCCCAGCGGAGAACGACCTCCGGCCCGTGCCCCGGCTGTCCCACACTCACCATCGCCTCCTCCGCGGTCCGGAAAAGCTCTTGGCTTTATGGCCGGAACTGGGTTCAAGGGGCGGTGCGCGAGGAAAAAGAGTCCGGCCTTCCCAGGCTGCTGTGGTTCCGGGCAGGCAGTTGACAAAACAAGTTAAACCTCTTTTCTTGTCAAAACTGTGTGGGACTTGTACATATTTTAAGTGCTGCCACACTGGGGAATTGGAAAGGCTATCAGAACAAATATTAAGCACCTAAACTGAGGAAACTATTTGATAGAAAATATGATAGTAGTAATATAAGACAATGTAATCTGAGCAAAATACAGTAATAAAGTCTAAGCTATAAGGACAGTTGAGAGTGTTATCACAGAATATTAGAGTAGTGTTTCGATTGAGTAGAAAGCAAGCAGACAACTTCTTTGATTTGGGAAATGTCTAGCAGGAGGGAGATGGATACTCTGAAGGACAATAAATGGCAAATAATAAAAAAAGAAAATAAACATCAGTAGAGGAATAGTTACATATGCCAAATTCTTCGTGGACTACTACTCAGCCATTAAAATTTCTGAGTTAACAAAAAAATGACTGTGTCAGATATTTATTCCATCTGGGAAAAAAACTGAAAGCGTTTTGCCCTATAATAAATTACAGGGCATTATGGCAGTAGTTCAACATGGTGGAAGGCCAAATAGGGGATGCTTACTCAGGTACTTCCTCCTTCTTCCCCAGTTAAAACTTCCTCCTTTCTTTCCCAGTGCACCTGAAGAAAACTGCAAACAGCTTCTCACTCACCATCAATGCCTCTCCCAAGCACCACATCCAGTCAAAGGTCACATATACCCCACACCCCATATCCAGGCAGAGGAGAAAACCAAACCCTTGCTGGTTGAGGGCTCCTCTCCACATCCTTCAAATAAAAAGGCCACTTTACTTTTTCTTATATTCTGCTCCGTTATTACACCAGAAAACACTAAGAAAAACTACATACAGGTGAAAGCAATCCTGTGTGGTATTTGTGTAAAGGAAAAAATGCATTACAAACGTAATAGTTGTTGCTGTTATATAAAGGGTTTTGAAGATTTCATTCTGCTTGCAGACTAACAGTTTAACTTACCATGTCATGGATACAGGTAGAAGATACTAGACTCGGGTCAGAGACGTAAGTCTATTTAATGACACAGGAGCCTTCATGTTCCTCTTTCTCCAATGCACACGGAAGTGTCATGGAAGGGGCAACTGGGTGTTGCTCACACATCGCATTTGTGTCCTAGCAGAGGAATCTCTAGCTTAGGAAAACTAATCTTGGCTCAGCCTCACCCCAGAGTGAGACATTCTCTTTATTACCCTACTCTAGAAACAAATTTGCCCCAGAAGTAGATAAAACATAATTAAAAAATAATCTGAGGAGCCAGGTATGGTGAAACAAGCCTGTAATTCCAATACTCTGGGAGCCTGAAATAGGAGGGTCAAAACCTGGATTAAAAACTAGTCGATTTAACACCAGCTGAATTAAATCAACATGATGCTGAGTGTAGATGGCCCACCTGAGGAAAGCTGCCAGCATAAAAGATGTTGCAAGGAAGAATGTGGCATTGTGGGTTCTCCTAAGTGTCGTTATTTGGAGTCATTGGCTCTCCTGAAGGAGCTTGTCATGCTGGCTTCCCTGAAATGAATTCGGCCATTATTCGTCAGAGGAGCTTGGGACCTTGTCGCTGAGAATGGCTGTGGTTTACTTTGGGGGAGCTCTGTTCCTTACACTGAGCCTCACTTCCTGGCTCCAGAGGGGAAGATGTATGCCATTTAATCTCCAGGAGCAGCTTGGCACACGGCTTCCTGGCTGTACTCAATTGTCCTCATGGTCAGAGAAGCTTGGGATGTCATTGTCACTGAGGATGGTTGTGGTACTTTTCAGTTCCTGTTTTAATTATCACTTCTTGGCTGCAGTGTAGAACCCTCAACCTACTAGCATAGACCCTTCACCTGGCTGGCATAGACTTTCTAGCTTCCAGCATAAAAGGAGACATGGCAAGGAAGAATGAGGCATTGTCGGTTCTCCTAAGTGTTGTTATTTGAGTCCTTGGGCTTTCCCAGTTCAGATCCATAAAACAGACTAGCATGAGTCATTATGTGGGCTCTAGACCTCCATTTGGACTTGTGGAAGGCATTGTCATAGGTTCTGGGTTTTCAGCTGGGCTCATGCAGGATATTGCTGTGGGATCCAGACCCTTGGCTGGATTTTCTAGATCTTTAGTGTTATAGACAGATTGTCTGCACTTTCTTGTATTTAACTCTAGGTGACCACCATAAAATAATATTACAAATTCTGTGTCCTGTATGTAATTGTTCTCCTTACAATCTCTGACCACAATAAAGCCCAATCTGGGAAATTTAGCAACTTAATGAGACCCTGTCTCCAAAAATTTTAAAAAGTAGGGGGCATTGCTTAGAAGCAGATAGAAGAATTCATACAGCTTTTATTAAGCCACACATTTAAAAAGTTTCCAAAAATGTGAAATTCTCTTTTTACTAATTTGTTTTGAGAAATATAGCTGGAATTAAGTGAAATATACAGTAAAACCTTGGTTCAGAAGCATAATTAATTCTGTAAACATGCTTGTAATCGAAAACACTTGAATATATATCAAAGTGCATTTCCCCATAAGAAATAATGGAAACTCAGATGATTCATTCCAAAACCCAAAAATAATCATATAAAAATGGTTATAATACTGTAATATAATACAAACTATAAAGAAAAATAAATTAACCTGCACTTTCATAGCTAGTGTGAAGGAGACAAGAGGGAGGAGGGTTATTGTCCAGGATGACTTTCACTTTGACTAATGGAATTACTTCTATCTATTGGCTCTAAGAAATCTTTTTCTTTTTGTGCAACTTTAACAAGGAGCTACCCAATGACATTTGCTTTTGCCTCCTTTTGAGGATTTTTGCAGAATTCTGACACTGCATTGCCATTAAACAGATTCGCCCTCTGCTTCTGGGGATATAACTCAGTGGTGTGAATGCCTACCCAAAAAGCATAAAGTCCTGAGTTCAATCCTCAGTACCAAAAAAAGTAAAATCAGATTCATAATCTGTAGTATTACTGCTCTTTTTGAGTGGTGTTTTTATACAAAAACTTTCACTGTTTCTAACATCTTACACATGTCCTTAATCTCAAGTGAAGGATTCCTCTGCCTTTTTCCCCTCATCTTCTGCTAATGAGATCTCCTACACAACCACTTGCTGTTAGAAGAAAATCACCCACAATCCTGCAGAGAGACAGAGAGAACCATTGGCTCAGTTGTGATTTCCTGATGTCTGGTGTCAGAAATTATTCACTTTGCATCACGTATTTATCAAGTTAAAATTTGTGTTCATCTTCTGAAGCAATCACAAGTTACAGCCCAAAGTTTATTATATATCTCAATAGACACCTCGTATATATCTTGACATGTATGAGTTTATTCTCATTCAACTCTCAAACTTTGAATGTGAAAGGACCTTTTACCCTATATTCTCCCAACTACATACCCTATTGAATTCAAAAGAAAGTTTTGCCCTTTGAGAAGTGGAAAAAGAAATTTGTGAATCTTACTTCATTTGTTTCTTGACATAGAAGTTGGGAATCATCCGTGGAGTGGATAGCCTTTTCTCTTTTCTGCATGTATCTCATCTCAGCATTTGATGACTACTCTGTTAATATGTGGGCTTTTCCTTTGCAAGGGGGAAGTCTTTGGACTCTAACTAATTTATTACTTTGTGGTGAGTGACCCTCTTTTTCCTCAGTGTCTGAGTGTTTGCTTCTGGGCATTTCTGCTAGAGTTTTACAATTTTTTAAAGGAAATCAAACATTTTAATCATTTCAGATTCATTCAAGACACTTTCCTTCTCACATTTTAATGAAGCTATTCACCTCTGGTCTCTTGTACCTTTTCTTGTGCTATTAAGGATCATAAGAGTACTTTTATCATAAAGATGCAGAGACATAGGTTTTCCAGACCCACATTTATTCTTTAGAATATTTCTTTTGATGACTTATTGATTTTAATTTTATGAGTTTTTTATATTTAATAATTAAGCTGAAAAAATCACAAAAGTAAAGTATTAATGTCTTTTTTTAATTTTAAAGAGGATAAAACAGAATAAAACCAATCAAAACAAACCAGTGTAAGAGATACAGGACTTCAAAACATTATGAAATCAACAATAGTTACCATGTCTTTTGATGGCTTCAAAATAGCTGCAGATAACTTTGGACATAGTAAAAATCAAACAGAACAGAATAGAATAGAAAAAATAAACACAAAACAATGAATGCAATAAAGGATTTCAAAACAAGCCAATAGTAAATCCAAAATCACTACCATAACATAACTTACTATCATTGAAACAGCTGCCCATGCCATCGAATTTAACATAATCAAAACAAAAAAGAATAAAGCACAACACAACAAAATACTAGAAGTGATATAGAATCTCAAAATGAGAAAATAGGGAGTCAATAATGAAGTATTGAATTTTTAACATTTAATTTATATAAAAGCATCAAAATTTTCGACATCGTTTTTTGTTATAAAAAAAATCTAAAAAAGAAAGGAATAAATTCTTATATTAACTACAATGAAAATGCCAATAGTGCATTACAAAAAATTATCTTTACTTCAATTATCACTACTGAGGCAGTCTGTGCACATTCCTTACACACACATGGCTTACACTGACAGCACATGTGTTTTGTTTTCCTGCCTTTTTTGTAGGACATACTTGACATCTCAATGGTTTTGCTGTTTTGTCAGAAGGTTCTTTTTGTATTATACAATGTGTAGTTAACAGAAACATAAAATATCAATAAAATAAAGCATTAAGAATTTTTTTGTATTAGAGCTCAAACTCATGACCTCACACTTATCAGGCAAGCACTTGAGCTACTGAGCTAAATCCCTGGACTCTTCTTACTATGTCTCATGTGTTTAGAATAGACATTAACATTTTCACATCAGCTGTTCACTTGTTTACAAAACCTAAAAGAAAATCAAAACAATAATGTAAACAAAAGAAAAAGTCTACCACAAAAATAAATTTAGCTTCAATTGTCACATCCAAAGCAGTCTTCACACAAGAAAACTGCAAGTTCTGTGCATATGTCCTGCTTACACTGATCGTACATGTGCTTATCTTTCCTTTCTTGTGTGGTGGTCTTTCACCTCTCTTCTCTGTTTTTCCATGAGCTCCCTACTATATTGCAGAATATGCACTCATCAGGGAAATAAAATATCAATAAAGCTCGGCGTGGTGGTACACTCCTGTAGTCCCAGCACTTGGGAGGCTGATGTACAAGGATTGTCGCGAGTTCGAGACCAGCCTGGGCTACAAAGTGAGTCCAAGGCCAGCCTGAACTGCATAGCGAGACCCTGTCTCAAAAAGACAAAAAAAAAATCGATAAAATATTAATAAAATAAAATGTCAAATATATAATGAGTATTTAGACATCAACATTTTCACATCAACTGTGTACTTGCTTACAAAACCTAAAAGATAACATCAATAAAAACTGATGTGAACTACAATGTGAACACAAAAGTTTACCACAGAAATAAGCTTTGCTTCAACTGTCATAACCAAGCCAGTCTTTACACCTGACAACCTCATGTTCCGTACACAAGTATCACTTATGCTGATAGCACTTATGTTTTGTTTTCCTGTCCTGTCTTGCAGAGCACAGTTGACATCATTTTTGTTTTCCTGTTGTCCTAGTAGGTCTTTGTGATGCTGTTCATGCTTGTTCACCTGTCCGTTTACTAAGGTGCTCCATAATTTCTTTGCATATTTCCCTGGGGAGAAACATCTTGCTTTTCCTCTGCTATAAATGATCTCTTATAAGTTCCATTCTCAATCCTCTAAGAAAATTTCTCCATGATATTTTTCACTTATTGAACTATCAAAGTATGCCACATATGTCTAGAATCAAGTAAAACACAACTATTGCCCAATACTTTGTACTTCATAGTTCCTGCATAAACTCATCAATGACATCTCCACTTTCAATTTTGTTTTAGAGAGTTTCCATCTCAGGCTTTTGCTTTGTTGAGATTTCCTTATCAATATTGCCCCATCATAGAGAAATGTCAACAACAGTACCTGTTGGTTTTTCTTGCCATAGATGAGGTCAATGTTATATCTTTCTGAAATCTCAAGACTGTACTATACAATTCTCTGTTTCGAAATTGCAACATTTCACTTGGAATTTTTGCCTTGTTCCTAAGTACAATTCCTGCACTGGTGTACTTGTGCTTTGTTAGCATCAACTGAAAACTGGTAAACCAATTGTCAGATGTTACATTCCAATTAGTTTAGGGGATGGAAGCAACAACTCTGTTCACAACATCATTAGGTCTATTGAAATACAAATAAGAACCTGATGGCTGAGTTCCAGGATAATGTCTAAATTGAAAACATATTCAGTCTTCAAATCTACAAGGGTGTTCGAGCCATTGAAGCTGAATACACGTGCAGGGCTGTGGCATGGCCTGGGCATGGCTGAACCGAGAACGAGGAGACACCTCAGGGGCAAGATAGGCCACAGCTGAGGCCACCTGGAGACTTCTGGAGAGTTTTCCTTAATTAGCTTGGGCTGTTGCTCTGAGGGGTTCTTGAATGCCTCCCAAGATCCTGCTCAGGTTTCCTGCATTTTCCACTCAACTCCTTACTTGTTCTGATTAAATACCGGCTGCCCAGGGTCAGTGAGTCAGCTGGCTAGCAGAATTCCCTACTTGATGTGTCTGTATCAGTCAATTCTTGCTCCATTTCAGTGTCACAGGAAATTTATTTGGCCAGTCTCAAAGTCATCAGCATCAGCATCATCCACCCACATCACTCTTCTGTTACAAAGGCATGCATTTTACCATAATGGATCATCTTCATCATCCATGCATGAGTAATCTGATGATTCACTTTCAACGTCCTCCAACACTTACTAATAATCTGTTTTTTCATGTACCATTGTCCTGAATTGGGCTACTTCTACCAGAAAAATCGGAAGAAAACTAATTTTAAACAAATCCTGGTGTGCTACGGGTCTATTGGACCTTCTGTGATGCTTGAGTAAACATATGCAAGACCAGTAAGATGATGCATACTGTAGGTAAAAATCCCACACACCATTTGCACACACCTTGATGTTCATCATACCAAGTAGACAAACACATAGATTGCTTCCTGTATTCATCAGGAACAGGTACTGAGAGGCACAGCTGGCTACTACTACAATAAAGTACAAACTGACAGTAGAAAGTGGACCCAGTGTTACATTCCTTAATTATTAATTTTAAAAAAATAATTCTTAAATTTAAAAAATTAATTCTTAAATTTAAAAAAATGGCTTCAACCAACTCGGTTGTTCTTTTCAGCAGTCCACTTGGCCCTTATTACCTGAGCCTATCACCTGCCCTCATATGATGATGACAAATGTCAAGCCATCTTAACCCTGATATCAGAGACTAAGGTATCAAGAAGAGGTGCACAGGTTGCCTCTGAGCAATGAGTTTGAAACTTTAGTTTAGGATAAAAGTATGGTCATTGTCCAGTAGCCATTCATTTTGGGAAAATTGAGAAATATGCATAGTGAGCTCCTTTCCTCATTTCAATGGACAGCACTGTTTGCCTAGGCTTCTGATAATTCTGATTTTGTAAGAATGAGAAGACCACTGTCCTGGAGACCTGTGTGTCACTATCACTGGAAAACCCAGTTCATTGTGCAGGGCCAATCTAGCCATCGCCTACCCAGGGAAGTCTGCTTTGCTGGCAATACACATAGTTCAAAAGACATGATCTTATGTTGTTTAGAAACATTGAGGTACTTAAGAAGCTCTTTTGTTTTGGGGTTTGTAGGGTCCCAGGCTTGCTTTTCTAGAACACAGGATATTAGTGGGGAGCCCTTGAAGATGGAAATTAATCACACATGCAGGGCTAGGGCATGACCATCCCAAGAACAAAGTGTGCTTGGGGCAAGTCACATGAAGAAGCAGCTTCACCCCAGAAAACACCAAGCCCTAGACAATCCAAGCAATGGCTTGCCAGGCAAAGGGGTACCAAGTGACACTGTTTTACTAAATGTATAAATAAATAACCCTACAATGAGGGGTTAGTTCATTTCCTTTCATCCGGAAAGTAAGTAAGGGCTCCACCTGACCCCAGCTTTTGTCTCTTTAATTTTCATCCTTTCGCAGTCCTTTACCCAAGCAACCTCAAGGGCCACGTGAAACGCAGCAGATATCTATTGGTAATGTTTTGGTCTCCATCTGTGGGATCACCACTTCGCTCTCATACAGGCACTCATGCAGGGAGGCCTGGTTTCTCATTGCAGCAACAGTTTCAAGTGGGGCCTGGAGATGTGACTACACTATGGACTACACTATCAGAAGAGGGGATATGTGTATATCCCCTCTTGGAAAGCATGTAAGGAATCCACAGCTGAATGATCAATTAGGACTTGAGCCTTGTTGGTCAGAGTCCTAGGACCCTTTTAGGACCCCAATGAGGGAACACATGGTGGTTGAAGCCTCAGAAGGAGCAAGCTCATCTCAAGCAGGTCTGCAGGCCTGCTGGGTCTTCACTGAGGTGGGGACTTCCTTAGGGTTCGGCAATCAACTGTATTTCAGGAATTCCTGGTTCCCTCTGTTTCCACCGTCTCTGGGACATTCAAGAGCTGGTCATCAAACACTGGGACCTGTTTCTTCCAGGAGCACAAGAAACCTAGCTCCCTTCATCTCCTGCTTCAGCATCTGCCCCTGAGTTTTCGGCGTGAATTCTTCATACTCACTGTGCAGCCTGCAGACACTTTCTTCTTTTCCTGGCCCTTGGTCTCTGCGCACTGGCCACAGTTCTGCTACCTTCAGGGCACTGAGGGTTGGCTGGCCTTCACACCGCATTCACTAGAGATCTTTCAACGGACTGGTACTTCCACTGCCTCTCTTTGCCCCTCCTGTGCTTAGTTGGTTTGCTTGGGATTTCTCGCCTCTCTCTAGGCCCGAACAACCAACCTAGGACCTCTGTGCCCAGTACGTGCACCACCCGCCAACACAACTGGCTCTCGGTCGGCCTGGGTTCCTTTGGCCCCAAACACTCCTATTCTGACCCCGGGGATTTTCAGGATTATAAGCTATGCTTAGCTGGAAACGTGCTGTCTGTGCTGGACACTGGAGAAGTCTGAGAAAAGAACACTACAAAATGCAGAGTGGCTCAGGAGAAAAAACGCGAGGTTTGCAGCGCAGCTGGACTGCTGAGCCGGCTAGCTGCCCCTTCGCTGACCATAGAGCTCTCGGGCCTCCCGATTCCTAGAGAGCCGCCGGAAGTGTCTCTAGGGCTCGAGACGCGCGGGCCGGCGCGGGGGCTCCACAGGCGTGGAAGTCAGGGGCTGCAGGGCCCTGTGCGCGCGCAGCTTCCGCGCGGATCTCCCCGCGCGACCCCGCCAGCCCGCAACTCGCAGTGAGTAGGCCGGCCGCGCGAGGGGGCGGGGCGGGGGCGCAGGACCTGCGTGTCCGCGGGGCGCGTTCCCTGCGGGTCTCCAGGCGAGGAGTCGAGTCGTGCATGGTGGCACCGAGCGTAGGGCGCTGCTCCGCCCTTGCTGTTCGTCTGAACTATTTTCAGTTGGCGATTTGGGCTTTCAAGCGTGGTGAGGTTCCCGTCTAATGTTTTACAAATAGTTTGCTTTTGGGGTCCCCGTAGTCCATACATACTCTCCATCTTTGCGCTTATTGTACTCGGAAAATGAGTATTCTGCTCTTTTTAATATACTGTGAAATGGTGGTGTGCTGGCTGGATGAATGTGCAAGAGAAACATTTTTGAAAATTTAGGATACTGTAGGATTCGACCTTATTCAGAGTACTTTGCACAGCATGCAGCAGTCTTGGTTTTAGTGATGCACAGATTTTGAATTTCTGTTGTAGTTGGGAAATGCAATACATAAAAGCATTTGCTTCATCTACTTTTCCTTGATCTTTAAAACCTGGGAGAAGTCTGTCTGTTCTTGTTTTCAAACATGTCTCAAATTAGACTTAGAGCCCAAAGAAAGAATACGTGTCTTCTACACCGGTCGAATCACAGTGCTGCTAAAAGTTGAGTCATCCCTTCAGTAATTCACAGGATTGTAACACTTGAGACCCACAAGAACCTGTAAAGATTTCCACAGATTTATAAATCAAGCCAGACATGGTGGTGCACACTTGTAATCCTAGCTCCTGGGAAGGTTGTGGCAGGAAGATTCAAGCTTAAGGCTAGCCTGAGGAACTCAGCAAGACTCTGTCTAGAGCTGGGGATGTTGTTCAGTGGTAGAATACTCCTGGGTTCAATTCTCAGTACTGACAGAGAAATGTAGAAGTCTATGAACCTGAATGTTTTTAAGGGGGATGTGTAAAAATCAGTCTTTATCTACAGGTGCTTACCAACTTAACACTCATGTGTACACACAAAACTGTTTGAAGGGAAGATACACCATGAGCTAATTTCACATTCATTTATAGATTGAAATTTTCAGAAACTTTCTGGTTGAAGAAGGAAGAGAAAAAATGGAATACTGGTCACACAAAAGAATTAAAACAAGGATAGGCATATTTGGTATAAAATATGAACACGTGATAACTAGTTTTATCAGCAAGGCTGTTGAGACTAATACACCAACAACATAAATTACTGAGTCATGTTCACTTTACATCGAGTTTTTTATAGTTTTAGATGAGGATTGATTGTAAGATGAGCAGTTGTTCAGTAGATAAAAATGAGCCTTGACTTTAAGGAAATTAATAAAAGAGGATAAATCTATAATTCCATAGCATCAGGTTGTGAAACACAAAATCCCACCATCTTGTCCAAATTGATTCTTCCCCAAATCTCAGTATTCTAACAAATCCAATCATGTGTCTCTAAATTCATATTGTATCAGACCTGTAGTGTGAAGCCCCATAATTAACCTTGTCTGTTGCCCCTTAGTTCTGTCTGTAGCTTACTCCCCTCCCACATACAATGAAGTTAATTTTTCAAATTCTCTTCTGTACACAATCTCTAGGAATTTTTTAATCTTCCTGACATTCTTGGATGAGTCTCCAGTCTGTAAACTGCCTTGAAATTATTCAGATTTTTTTGGTTGGTGGTGGTTTGTTTTTGTTTTGTTTTTTATTTTGGTTTTGTTTATTTCTTTGTTTTTAAGACAAGGTCTCACTGTGTAGCCCAGCCTGGCCTTAAACGCACAATAGTCCTCTTGCCTCAGCTTCCCAAGTGCTGGGATTACAGGTGTGCACCACCATGCCTGGCACTGTCCTCAAATGTAAAATCTCATGCCATTTTCTAGGGAGAAGCTCTATATTTTTATTAGATTAAGGAATCTACGATCAAACCTTTGCAAAAAATGTGAAAAATCATGAAGCATTGCTTTGAAGACTCGTCACGAACTGTGTGTGCAGATTTTCTTCCTAAAGTATCTGTCTCTTATGTCTCTTTGTGAACTACAGGTCTGTGGTCTTGTGTTGGTGTTGCCTCCCTGCCGACTGCTTGTGGATATCTGCCTTTGTGCTCTTCTCTGTCCTCTACAGTGCTACCTTCCTTTGGTCATCTTTCTCACCATCTGCGGTGCCATTGTGATCTTCCTAGCCTACAAATCTGTAGTGTAACTTCCCCAATTTTTTTTTGAGACAGGGTCTCATTATTTATTTCAGTCTTGTTTTGAATTCACTATGTAGCCCAGACTGGCGCTGAACTTGCAGCAGTCCTCCTTCAGCCTCCCTAGTGCTGGAATTACAGGCAAGCACCACCACACTCAGCCAAATTTAAAAGGGTCTCAGGAGAAGATCGCTGCCACTAAGAAACATTTGTAAGAAGGCCATGGCCATAAGCTGACATTTTTTGTACTCTACACTGTATGTAAGTGTCATATTTGGGCCATACAGAAAATATTTAAGCAGGAATGAGCCACCTCAGTCTGCAGGTTGGGGAGTAACAGAAAAACTCATGAAAAAAGTTAATAGATCAGTTGGTGTTAGATTGGAATGCATTCAGATTAATCAATTTTTACATCAGTTTTTGACACTTTGGGGGTTCTGTTTGCACTCTAGATGTTTAGTAGCATCCTTTGCCCTTTTAGGGCACTAGGTGCTTGCAGCAACCCTTTTTCCAGTTGTGACATCAAAAAATGTTTCCAGACATTGCCAAAGGTTCCTGAGGTAGGTGTGTTCCCTGTGGTGAGCACCACAGTCATTAAAATCAATGTGAATGAGTGTTTAGCTCAGTAGCTAAGCAGAGGCTTCCATACCAGGTTTGGTTTCCTATTACAAGACTTTAAAAGAGGTAATCATATGACATATTTGTTAAGTCTCTCGGGTAATATATTAGCTTCCTAGCTTCCTTGTTTAAACAAGAGTATCACCAACTTGGGGGCTTTATGTTATAGAAATTTCTTCTTTGATAGTGAGGAAAGCTAGAAGCCAAAAATCAAGGCGTCATTGGAGCCATGTTTTTCTAGTTCCTCGTGATTACCAGCAATCCTTAACATTTTGTGGCTTACAGCTATGTAACTCCTCCTTTGCCTCTATAATGATAGTTCTCTTTCATCTGTGTGTCTCACATAACTTTCTCCTCTGTATCTCTTCTCTTAAAAATACAGTAATCATACTGGATTAATATACCTTACTCCATACTAGATTAATATACCATACTGGATTAATAATAAACCTTACTCCACCATAAATTCATCTTAAACTGATTACACTTGCAAAGATCCTGTTTCCAAATAAGGTCAAATTTGCAAGGAGCACAGGTTAGGATCTCTGTCTTTTGGGGGAACATAGACCTACCCTTAACACGCAGCACTGTAGACTATGAATGGGAGAAAAAGCACATGCAAAGGTACAAATATCAGTTACCACTGCAGCCTTAGGCAGGGGAAGATGTCTGTATCAGGAATTAAAAAACACAGACATATTCCACCAAGAAATAACATCATGAAATTGAATTCTCCTGGCCTTGAGTTTTGTTTCTGACCCTCACTCTGAAAACCAATAAAGACACATTTTTTTGTTTGTTATTGTAAATATAACCCTCCAGCTTTTTTATTGTATCAGTAAGATTAACCTGTACTCATGAGGAATATGTTAGGAAGTCAAAACTCCTTTACAACTAATAAATACACAGTTATGGAGAAAGCAATATACATTTATCTAAAGTGGAGAGTAAGAGGGAAATAAATTCCAGCTGGAGTCAACAGGAAAGGATCCTAAAGACAATTATTTTATCTTGCCCTTTAAAAATAGATGACACACTAATGAATGAATTAAATGAAGACCAGTATCAGTGTTCATGGAATGGAAAACTCAATGCTTTTTTAAGATATTGCTAATATGGGGCTGGGGATTTAGCTCAGCAGCATAAGAACCTGCCTTGCAAGCAGGCAGTTGTGAGTTCGATCCCAGGTACCGATAAAAAAAAAAGATATTGCTAATATAACAATATTGTTAAGATATTATCCCTAAACTGAGCAATAGATTCAACACAAATCCAATTGTGGGATTTTTTTTTTAATAGGAATGAACAAGCTGTTCTAAAATACGTATTCAAAGGCAATAGAAATGGAAAAGCCAAGAAAGTTTAAAACATAAACTAAGTTGCAGGACTCAAAATACTTGGTTCCTTTTTTTCTTTTTCTTCTTATTACGTTCCCAGTACATAATGATCATATTGATTGTAGGCACTTGGTACATGTACATAGCATATCTTAATTCTTTTTATTTCTCCTAAACTGCTTGATTTCAAGATTTGAAAATCCACAACAACAAAATCAGTATTGTATTGCTTTCTCCTATATCACAGCCTACAGGAACAGAACAGAAATACCAGAAATGGACCCTTATATACATGGTCAATTGATTTTTGACACAGATATAAGGACAGTTTGACAGGTAAAGGATAATTTTTCCTGCAAATGGTGCTGGAACAGTTTGGATCTGTATATCGGGGCGGGGAGAAGAACCTCTGTTCATACCTCAAACTGCAGAAAACTTAACTCAGTAACTTAGAGATCTAAATGTAAAAGCTAAAACTACAAAAAAATTTTAGAAGAAAATTTGGGCTAAGCAAAAAATTGTTAGAAATGATATGAAAAACAACTCTTAAAAGGAAAAAAATTGATGTTAGGCTTCAAAAAAATTACAAACTTGCTTTTCAGAAGCCACCGTTAAAAGAATGAAAGGAAGGAAATATTTGTACGTGGCATATCTCATCAAGAGTTTTTACTCCGGATATATAAGTAATTCTAAAAAATGTTTTAAAAACTCAAAAATAAGCAACTGTTTCAATTAGATCACCAGAGAAAATAAACCCGTGGCAGACAAGCACATAAAAAGATGTTATTGTTAGTAGTGAGGAAAGGCAAACCAAACAGATACTGCCCATTGAGGAGAGGTACACTTTTAAAGAAGCAGTATCAGGTGCTATCAGTATGGAGAGCAGCTGTGATTCTCATTTATTGGTTAGTGAAATGCAAATTCTGTAGCCACTTTAGAAAACAGTTTGACTATTTCTTATAAACTTATCTGTACACTTTATAACAAAACAGTTTTAGTTCTGGGTACTTAACCCAAGTTAAATAAAACCTGTTTTCACCAAAATTTCATCTGTACATGTTCTTAGTGGCTTTAGTTAGAATCGTCAAAAAATGAAAACAACTCAGATATCTCTCAATGGGGATGGGTAAACATCTGTGTAAGGATTAGGCTACTGATAGAGCATTGATTAATATCAAATATGTTAAATGGAGTTAAACCAGACTCAAAAATGTATATGCCAGTTTTTATTTAAATTAAGTAGGATTAAATTTTTGCGTTGTTGGTAGTGACCGGGCATGCAGGTTCTTTGGAAATACCCTGCTGCAGAGAGTTTCAGAGCTAGACATAAGGTCTGAAGTAGAGATAGGATGGAACACAGGATGCTGAATGTTAGTTGGAGAAGAGTACTTTGAGCTGTAGTATATGGGAGGTAGTCCCATGTGTTGTGAATTAGGGAAACGTTTGTGGAGTTGACTGTTACAGGACTAGTTTAGTATAGATGGTGTAATGAATGCTAAAAGCAGTTACCTAGCAGCACTGAGGACCAGCTTAAGTTGAACAGAGAATTTCAGACAG
Organism: Cavia porcellus; assembly: GCF_034190915.1. Classification (NCBI taxonomy): domain Eukaryota; kingdom Metazoa; phylum Chordata; class Mammalia; order Rodentia; family Caviidae; genus Cavia; species Cavia porcellus. Next base: position 5,103,313 of record NW_026947496.1, on the reverse strand, counting down.
GCCCAGTCTCTGTGGTTTCCTGACTTTGTTTACTGCCTTCCATATCAGAAGATCTTCTTCTAAACAGAAGAAGCAAAAGGCAGGGTTTATTCCCTAGGCAGGCTGACCAGGGCCAAAGATTAAAGAGGGAAGAAGTTACTCAGGGATAGAGAAGACCATGGAAACAGCTGAGCCACAAGGGGGATGGGCGCTTCCTCAGTCACTGCCATTCGACTTGCCTTAACAGTGTGCATTCTTTTCTCTTTCAAAGAAATAGCCTTGTGGCCTTTAGAAGGTTCTCTTAAGAAGGTAAAGAAGACAGTGGAAACAAGCCTCCTGAGTTGTTCTGGCCCTAAATGGCGGCAGAATCAAGTAAGCCTTCATCAGCCTCATCTCCACAAGACCAGACTCCTGAGGAGGACCTAATCATTATTAAAGTAGAAGAGGATCATGGGTGGGAACAGGAGTCTAGCCTGCATGAGAATAACTCTCCTGGCCAAGAACTCTTCCGCCTACGCTTCAGGCAGCTGTGTTACCAGGAGACGCTGGGACCTCGAGAGGCCATGATCCAACTCCGGGCACTTTGCCACCAGTGGCTGAGGCCAGATTTGAACAGCAAGGAGCAGATAATGGAGCTGCTGGTGCTGGAGCAGTTCCTGACCATCCTGCCCAAAGACCTGCAGGCCCTCATTAAGGATCATCAGTTGGAGAATGGAGAGGAGGTGGTGACCCTGTTGGAGGATTTGGAGAGGCAGATTGACGTTCTAGGACGACAAGTGAGTAGGAGTGATGCATGCTGATTGGGAGTGGCCTGGCAGAGGAATATTGGCCTCCTGGGAGAGAGTAAGTGCTGGGCACTGGTGTCCTTGGGATGAAGACAGAAATAGTTATCATGTAGTGTGTCCCATACTTGTAGATTCCTTTTAACTTTGGTAAAGGCTACCATTCATTTTTTAATCATCATATCCCTATAACTGTATTTGTTACTGTTTGCCAGATGGCAACCTGATATATGGGAAGTTTAAATGATTTTTTCAGGGATACCCAAAAAACCAAAAGTAGATCTGAGACTAGAATTCGGTCTCCCTAGATCAATGATGGCAAACCTTTTAGGGCTTTCCATGATGACAACACCTGCCTATGACACATGTGCTATACGTTTCCCTAGATCCTTATCTAGGTTTCCCTAGATCCTTTTCGGTGTCCTATGGCCCTGTTTTAAGTCTTTGTTTATCCTTTTCCTTCCCCCACCCTGTGGCTCAGAAGCACAAAATATTAGTGCTTCTTGTAGACATCAGCAGAAACTTTTTCCTTTAGTCCTGAGCAGAAATGATACTTTTCTTTCCGTGGTCACCAAAATACTTATGTCCTTTGTGTCCCTGGGAGTAATTGAGATTCACTTCCTTCCCCTAGTGTGGGCCCCTGTAGTTGGGCTGTGGGTCTTAACATTGCTCCCTGCATCACTGAAAGAAACTCCTGGTAATTCAGCAGCCCCATTGTTTCTAGGTCCCAGCTCATGTACAGAAGCATCGGGTACTCTGGGAGGAGCTGACGCCTTCACAACCTGCAACAGAGCCTCCAAGTACTCCACTCCAACCTGTGGTGGCCGGGTGTAAATCTCCAGTGCTCCAGGAGAAAGGTAAGGAGGCAGAGTTCATTCACAAGGATGAAAAAGTAGAAAGAAAGGTACATTTCAGGATGCGTGTCAGGTTCCTAACCAGAAAAGATGAGTCTAGTCATACTTTACCCTTTGTCCCAGTAATGTTTCTTGTGTTCCACGTGCAGTCCAAGATCATTAGTTCAGTTCATTGTAACTCTCCTTTACTTTGGCATAGTTCCTAAGTTGTCGTTTTCAAGATCTTAACAGTCTTGATAAATACTGGTTAGTTATGTTGTAGAATGGCTATAATTTGACTTTGTTTCATGTTTTCTCACATTTAGAGTCACACTGTATGTATTTGACAGACTGCTCCAAAAGTGATATTGTATCTTCCTTAGAGGTACAAGACAAAAAATTTGTCTTATTATTGGCAATACTGTCTTCAATGAATTGGTTAAGGTTATTCTTGCTAATAGTCCACTGTTTTTCCCTTTGTAATTAATAATTTGTGGGGAGATATTCTTGATATTCTATGTAATATCCTTGATATTCTATGTAAATATCCTAGTACCTATTAACTTTTGATGCTAGAACACTAGTTTCAATATTCATTGGTGATTCTTCACTGAGTCCATGATTACTAAGCCAGTTACAAAACAGTAATGTTCTTGTTCTGTGATTCTTTGTACATATATTTGTTGTTTGCTCTAAAGAAAAGTATGTTCCCCCTTTATTAATAGTCTTTTGTCCCATAGATATTTTATTACTGTCTTCATTTTGATGCTTAAATCACCTCAGACTTGGACAGAGGAAGTCCCTTATGTCAGGCTTCTGTGTCCTTTTGACATTTTCCTGTTATTTTTTTAAGAATTTCCTTAGTTTCTTACAGAACAAGATGTTCCAGGCTCATATTCTCCTGCATTTTGTATTTTTTTCACTTATGTAGGTTATAAATTGTTAATATTTCTGAAGAAGTATAGAAATACTCTGAATTAATAATAAATTCTTGTCTGAAGTCTTAAGCTTGTTTCCCAAGACATAATAAATATTTGTCTTAGTTACTTTTTACTCGTTGCTGAGACAAAATACCTGAAGCCCAAGTTGGGAAAGGAAAGTTTTATTTCTTACAGTTTTTGGAGGTTTCAGTCTGCACTCACTTGGCTCCAAGGCAGGCGGGCATGGCTGGGCCGCAGTTCATGGCGGCTGCCAACAGCAAACAGGAACCAGCAAAGAGCCAGACACACCTTCTTCCTGCCATTACATCACATCCTGGCTCCACCCCTTTGTGGGTGGAGCACTGAAACCATCAATCCAAGCACTAGACAATGAACCAATCACAAATACACAATGCAAACTCATGAGGCCTGGGGGACACAGACATAAACCATGACAATAGTCTATGTTGATTTTCGTAATTAGGCACCTGATAGCCTTAGGAAACAGATCCTGGCAATCATGGTAGGCATATAAGAAAGGTAATTGAGTTTGGAGTGACAGATTGATTTTCGTGTTCAGTTTACTAGGTGATCAGGACCTAAACAAACACAATATATGCGCACAAAGATAGTTTTGGTGATAGAGAAGAATTGAAAAACAACTCCTGCAAGGAAATCCATATACTTTGTATTATCGAGTATCATTTCAGGCTAAGCCTAAGGACACCAAAATGCAGATGTTTCATGGGCAGCCATAGGTATGGGCCCAGAGTCCAAGATATCAACCCTTTATATGGAAATTTTTGGACACATATGTCTGCTGAAATACACATAGTTTGGAATGGATGAGTGCTGGCTGCCACAGCTACAGACAAGTCTTGTCTCATTCATAGTTCCTTTCTCCCTTCAGCCATTTCTACATCTCAGAGTTCCTCCCTTTCCCAGAAAGGAAGTTCTGAAGACCAGAAGATGACGGTCACACCTCGCGATGCAGAGTTCCAGGCAAGTTGTGCACGTCTTACTAAAACACCACAGCTCTGGTGTTCCTAGTGTCTACACTGTATCTGAACCATCTGTCGTAATATCTGTTGAAGTTTGCCTCACATTCTTAAACTTTTTTTTTTCTTTTTTGGTACTGGGGATCAAACTCACAGTCTCACACTTAGCAGGGAGGCAGTTATGCCAGTGAGCTAAATCCCCAGCCCTACCTCACATTCTTTTGCTTGGTGACAGATTGATCCTTTTTTTTCACTCAATAAATCTAGTGATTTTTCTTCTTTTTCCAGTTACTTAGATCCCTTTCCACACTAAATTCCTATCTCTTAATGCTCTCCTAACACTGGTAGGCCTCTCTGACATTATGGAATACTTCAGACCCCAAAGGAGGATTTTGTTTTGTTTCAGACTTTGGAGAAGACTGAAGATGTGGCTGTATCCATTGTTCAAGAGAAGTGGATTCTTGATCCTGTGAAGAAGAGTCTGAGTATAGATAACAGGCCAGAGAATTGTGGGCACGTGGTCTCGCTGGGTAAGGAAGCTGTGATGATGGTTACACTGAAGATTTCATCGTTTCTTTGTTAGCTATATAGTAGCTCTGAGCTTTCTGGAGGATACAAAATTAAACTCCAGCTCCAACAGAGGGTTATAAGGTTGAGACTTTTCAAGGTGTAAACTGAAACCTTTGTTCTCCAAGCCAGGAATTCCTCACAGTTTGCACCTGGGCATTGTTCTGTTTGCCAGTTGGAAATTTATTGTAATCCTTCACATTATCTCCTACAGAAATTAGCATCTTTCTAGCACTCTCTGGGTTCACACATTTCTTCTCCTAGTTCCCATTGGATCTTTATAGGATTTTCTCTCTTAAATTTACTGTGCTTCCTCCCTGTCTGTGACTGTGCTGTGTATTCGCCCATTTCTGCCCCACTCATTGGATCTCTTAGTATTCCCTGGTCCTCCCCACATCCCATCTTCCGCTGCTCTTCAGCTGGTCCCTTCCCGAACTTCACTCCCCCTTAGTAACTCCTTTTCCATGGCCCCTCTTCCCCTGTTGGCCTGTGGTATTTCTCTTTTTATCCCAGCCTAGAACTGCCTGTTATGAAGGTACTTTGGGACAGAGTTTTGTTTCTGCTTTTAGACTGTGTTCTTTAGACTGTGTTCCATGTACTTTAGACTGTGTTCCTTTTTCTTAGCATATCCAACAGGAAGCTACGCTGGCTCGATGTTTACTTATTACATGTTTGTTTCAGGTGGTGAGACCAGTAATGAGAACAAGGAATTAGCTTCAAAACAGGTAATATCTGCTGAAATCCAACCCCATGGAGAGACAGCTGCCAGATGCAACGGGGATGTTATCAGGGTTCTGGAGCGTGGAGAAGCCCAGGACCTTCTGGGCAGATTAGAGAGGCAGCGGGGAAATCCCACCCAAGAAAGACGACATAAATGTGATGAATGTGGGAAAACCTTTGCTCAGAGCTCAGGCCTTGTTCGACACTGGAGGATCCACACTGGGGAAAAACCCTATCAGTGTAACGTATGTAGTAAAGCCTTCAGTTACAGGTCAGCCCTGCTTTCCCATCAGGATATCCACAACAAGGTAAAACGATACCACTGTAAGGAGTGTGGTAAGGCCTTCAGCCAGAACACAGGCCTGATCCTGCACCAGAGGATCCACACTGGAGAGAAGCCATATCAGTGCAACCAGTGTGGGAAGGCGTTCAGCCAGAGTGCAGGCCTTATTCTGCACCAGCGAATCCACAGTGGGGAGAGACCCTATGAATGCAGTGAGTGTGGGAAGGCGTTCAGCCATAGCTCGCACCTCATTGGACACCAGAGGATCCACACTGGGGAGAAGCCCTATGAGTGTGATGAGTGTGGCAAAACCTTCAGGCGGAGCTCACATCTTATTGGCCATCAGAGAAGCCACACAGGAGAGAAACCCTACAAGTGCAATGAGTGTGGGAGGGCCTTCAGTCAGAAGTCAGGCCTCATTGAACACCAGAGAATCCACACTGGAGAAAGACCCTATAAATGTAAAGAGTGTGGGAAAGCTTTCAATGGGAACACTGGGCTCATTCAGCATCTGAGAATCCACACAGGGGAGAAGCCCTATCAATGCAATGAGTGTGGGAAGGCCTTTATTCAGAGGTCCAGTCTTATTCGACATCAGCGAATCCACAGTGGAGAAAAATCTGAATCCATAGGAGTTTAGGGAATAGCCTTAATAACAGTTTGAGCATTATGCAGCATGAAAACCATACACTGGTGAAGTCTTTCAGTAGTTAAATAAAAAGGCAAGAACAAAGCTGACATCATGTAGTGGCAACTCTAGAAATGGCAGGGTTAGAATAGCTCTTTAGTAGGTTGGGCCCGGTATAAGACCCAGGTGGATTAGCTTGGCTTCTTTGGAGCTCTGATGGAGGAGAGTTTCCAACAGCCTACCACATCCCTTAGAAACTTAAAATAGCACTAGAGCAAGTTGCTTATCATGGCTTGAAACACTGAACTTTGAGTAGCTGTAGGTTTGAGAGGCTGCTGTTCCCAGCTCATCTGCTTCTTCCCATCCCCTGTGATGCCTTCTCCCATTATTCCCCTGAAGGTACCCTCATGCTCCTCATCTGAGAAGCTGCTGTAGTGTCCTGGGCAGCCCCGCTGTGAGACTTACTTGTAGTTAGCTTTCTAAGAGTCTAGTTCTAGGGAAGTTTTCACAGTCACAGTTTGTATATGCTTAAGTGTTTCACTTTTTATTCTAATGTTCCTTCTAGTTGGTGGAAATCCACATGCCCATGCAGACCCAGAATGCTATATTTTTAACAGCACTTCAGCATTTTGCTTCATTTATCACGTTACTGACTCCACTGAGTCACTGAGCATCTGTGTGTATCCTTCACCACCCTCATCCCAGTACCTGTGTCAGCAAAGGAAGTGGACACATTAGTGATGGTTGTGGGAATGATGCAGAGAAAGGTGAGTGGAGACTCAACCTGGCTGCTCTTGAGCATGGACATTTGTCCTTTGTGGTGACCTCTGTCCTTCCATTTCTCCACTGTACACTGGGATACAAAGAGTGTTTTCACTCTCCTAATTATGTCATCCTGTGGGACAGAGAGTAGGCAGGGTCATAAAGGAGTCGTAAGAATCCATTCCAAAACACTTACAGCATCCCTTTGGCCTGTTACATGCTGCTATCTCAGGTGCCCATCCACCTGCACAAATGTCCTGACTAGACAGGCTCCCACAGCTGAGGTTGCCCTGGACCCACACCTCCTCAGACGGCTGCGGCTCCTCACACATCCCTCCATCAGTTCCTTGCCATTCATTTGTACGATTTAATGCCCCTGTTGATCTATCAGATATCTTACCTCACAATTCCTCATCTTGAATTCTGGTACATTCCATCACTAGTCAGTGTTTGTAATCTACTAACAAGACATACTTATTAACTCTGCAATATGTAGGAAGAGTGTATAGCTCAGATCAGCTGTGACTTCAGGAACGTGAGCACCAGGCACTGTGTGTCATCTGTGAAGGCTTTGAGAATGATTTAAAACAACGTGCCGGATCTTATGAATTCAAAATAGAGTATCCTTTAAATTGGTCAGTACTACACATTCTCAAGTGCTATTTTTAAGTACTATCATTTAATGGTGCTGCTATTTCTCCAAATATATGGAACGTTCTTAGAAGTTCATTTAATCACATAAGAAAACCTTCTATTACTCCTAATTGAATTCCATTTTTGCCATTTGATTAGCCACTTATTCACTGAAGTAGGAATTGAATAACTTGTGCTTTCAAAACTTAACTCTCAAATTTGAAATTGTATTCAGGGTATTCAGAAGACCAATTATATAGGTTCTAATGAAGCCTCCAAGAGAAAGTACAGTTTCACACTGTTACTGTCCTGAAAAAGTATAAAAATCATGTTTTTCTGATCGATGTGTTAAAAATCAGTTATAAAATCTCACATCATGGGGCTGGGGTTTAGCTCAGCAGCATAAGCACCTGCCTTGCAAGCAGGCGGTCGTGAGTTCGATCCCCGGTACCGATAAAAATGAAAAAGACAAAAAAAAAAAAAAAACCTCACATTGGAGTCATCCTATGATTCACAATTTTCTCCGTAACATCTGTGTGCCCCTATGGCTCATCTTGATGAATAACAATGCTAGGATTATGAACACTTGTTTCATGAAGCCATTGGTATCTATTCTTCCCTTGTCATTTATCCTCTTGTTTTGTTTTTTCTTTTTTTCTTTCTTCACTTTTCTTTCTCTTCTGTGGTACTGGGAATTGATCCCAGGGCCTTGTGCGTGCTAGGCAAACGCCCTGCCACTGAGCTGTATCGCTAGCCCCTCTTCTTTTTTTGACATAGAGATTACCATTCCTAATTCCCTGTGTTTGAAATTTTCACAAAGCAGAAACAAGTAAATCTATTTGGTCCGGGTCCTCACCCTGTGTGTCAGTTGTGCCTTCCCCTCTGTGGTACTGATTCTGCCTAGGCCCACTGCTGCCCCTTGTGCAGCTGTCACATAGGATGGCTCCACTGTCAGAGGAAGATGCACGTGTAAGTGCACATGCATAGTACACACACACTCAAATACTTCAGATGAAACCTTCCCTTCGGTTCCAGTAAAAAGCTCTTAGCAGAGCAGCATTCCCTTTGGCAGCAGTTCTCAGAGTGATATACACCCAGGTTACTCAAATCTCAGAATTACTAAACTTTTTCAGAAGTTCAAGAAAGTAACATGATTAGAGAGATTCATATTACACTGAAGATCAATGTCAGTGAATGTGAGAGAAGACTGTCACTTGAAAGACTGAGTGTATGTATAGAAAAAGCCCAGTGATAAGACAGTAGAAACAGGCTGCAGGTACTTGGAGTGTATAAGCTGAAGTCGTTCTCTATAGTCACACTCTGTACTAAATTCATAAGATCTGGCAAGTTCTCCAAATGTTAGAAAACCATTCAGACTGTGTGATATTCTAAGCTCTTAATGGTGTAGCATCTATTCACTATTTTGCAGACTTCTCTATACTTTTACTCTGAAGTGAACTTTTCATTAGTATTTTTGGCTCATTCTCAGCTTCTTATTTTAGCACCTGACATGATAAGATGGTTCGTCCATAACTCTGCTGCCATCCAACAGTCCCTGGAGAGGCACCGTAGGTTTCAGAGATCTTCTCTGTGAGGCAGGGTGGCATGGGAGAATTTGGTGCCTTATTAGGTAGCAGTTTAGGTTTACTCTTGGTTCATTCCAAGTCTCTAGGTAATGATAGCTGCCAAACCCTATGTGAAGCATTCCCTGCTCCTGATGGATACATTAAGGCTCTGCCCTCCTGTCCTGACTGGAGAGCCTGTGCTTCTGACCACTGTTCTGCTACCTACAGTGAACACTTAACAATGGCCAGCCATTTAGGGAGCACATAAACTTGGTTATGAGACACTGAGTAAATAACACACTGTATAGTGCAAATCCATTGCAATTACTTGAAAATAGCATTTGAGATTATATCATCTTTAAATATTGATACTTTTGATGAATACTAGGAAACTGAGTTACAAAAGTAAAACACGTAAAAGTAACTGGGAGGATGCAGCAGTGATAACTTACAGATTCAGATACATTTCCTCTAAACTGCCTACGGAAAAGTAGAATTGTAGAGGGAAAAAGTTACCCGTGTCCTAGGCTGGGCAGATGGACAGTGAGGATGGCACAAATGTGGGAACTTCCCGCCTTACCACCCATTTCCAGCTGCCATGCTAGTTTTCCTCAGACATTGCCGGCTCAAACGTCATCCATTGTTAACCAGTTTTTCCTTAATTTAGTCTCAACATTTCTCATTTTTTTACTCACCATTCCATTGAAATAGCCTCTGGATCCCATTGTATAAGTATTAAGACTTTTTAAAAGTTTGTGTTCTTCTTAATCTCATGTATATCTCTTATTGTTGACTTTTTGCCCAGTTTTGGGAATTCTCTTCTCCTTTGGCTCACGGGATCCTTTTTCTTCAATATTTGGCTTTTTTTTTTTTTTTAGTTTAGTTTTTTTGTTTTGTTTTGTTTTTTTGTTTTTTAAGTTTTTTTTTCCTGCTCGTCACTGAAAAATATACCTGTATCTTATTTTTCTCACTACTTTTTCTATCTTTGTTTATCCATATTGCTTATACATTTGAATGACTTCATATTTCCTATGCTAATATCTCATGATTGTGGTATTTTCCACACATATGTACACAAGTTGGTATTGAAAACGAAACTCATCACTCTCTTGCTCTAATTGTCACTTTCTTTTTATTTTTGCAGTATCAGGGATGAACCCAGGGCCTTGACATTGAGCTACAGCCTTTTTTATTTTAAAACAGGGTATCACTAAATTGCCTGTATTTTCCTCAAACTTGTGACCCTCCTGCCTCAGTCTCCTAGCGTGATAACAGTATTAAAGTTACACATCACTGTCTCAGGCTCCCATATTCTTTTTAAATAGCATCATTGCTTAACCACTCTTCCCTGAAAGACTCACCACCTTTTATTTTTATCCCAGCCTTAAAGATACACTATCGTCTTTGACTGCAGCTCTCCTTGTCCACAGTCTTGCTGTCAACCCAATTCTTGGTCTCCTTACGCCTTAATCTTTGCCTTCTCTATGATTCCTTTACATCCTTCCATGCAGGTGCACATCACATAAAGTCCAGGTTAGTATAATTCTTTCTACTTTCCTTGCTCTCAGAATCCCTGTCTTGTATAAAACTTCAAAAGTGATGCTCCTCAAACTCCATTTTCATGCCTCCTTTCTACTCAATATTGAGCAGGTAATTCCTTTCAGGGCAGAGGTGTGCCAAGTTCTCGGTACCTTGTCCTCTGTGCCTAACCGCTTCCGCCTCATTACTGTTCAGCATGTTCACCTTGACTTAGCACATGCAAACTTCCTTCAGCCTTCTACTGCTGTCTTACAGCCCTTGCCTCTGTGCCTTTCTTGTGGTATTGTGTTTGTTTGCTGTTTGGCCCCAGCTCGTGTTCATTACTCCCTCCAAACCCGTCTTTGTTCATGACTTCTGAGTGACCCCTCTGTCGCACTGCACCGCACACTGACGCCTTCCTTGCTCTTGTGCTGCCTCAGCACTTCTGCAGTTTGAGCTGTGATCCATGCACTTACTGATACGTTGCTCTGCAGTTATTTTCTAGATCGTAGTTCTACATTTGTATTTATTTCCAGAATTAAATTGTAAGCTCCTTGAGGGCAGGAATATTTCACATTTGTATTATTGCACCCCTTAGTGCTTAGTACAGTGCTGAGCACATACTAGGCATTTAATAAATGCTTGTTGAATTATTGTGTGGATTATTTGTGGTGTTATCTGTACACATCTTTAAGCAGCATTCAATGATGTGGCTTTACTACTTTGTGTGATTAAGTATAGACCTATTTCTGTAGAATATATAGCACTAGTACATGGGAATCTGACTATCCCTTAAGAGTAAAGCAAAAAAATCCAACTCGAAGGATATCTGTCAAAAGTTGAAATCTGAAGCTCTGCTTGGCCAGACTTGTTTATGAATAAAGAAGAAAAAACACTGAAGACAGTTGTGTAAAGGTTATAATGACAAAAGTGCTTGAGAATAATAGGCTTTTATATCTGAGGTTAGGTCAGTAGTTATCACTAGGAGAAATTTAGCAGTATGTAGAGACACCATTGGTTGCACCACTGTTGGACAGCTGACAGTCATCTAGTAGATAAGAGGCCAGGATGCTACTGAACAACCTGCATTCATAGCACAGTAATGAGTTTTCTGGCCCAAAATATTTAAAATGCTCTAGATACATTTAAGTCAAATGGAAGAAATATGAAAGACTTGCATTATAATTAAGATATGTCCTGTTTTAAGGAACTCTTGTAAGTGTATTTTGTGGTTTCTAAGATTATTAAGAAGCCTTACTGTTTGGAGTTCACAGAAACATATGTATTAGTGTCTTGACAAACGATTGATAATGCTGTTTTTCTTAATGTCCAAGTAAATTTATTAGAAAAGTTATAAAATATCTCTTATCATGCCTTAAGAAATTAAGACAGAATAAAACCAAAAATGTAGAATAAACTAATAAAGATCAGAACACCCAAGTAAATTTATTAGAAGTTATAAAATATCCTATCTTAAGAAATTAAAAGAATAAAAAAAATAAACTAATAAAGATCAGAAAACAATCCTTTATCAAAATGCTAACATTTTTCATAAAGATTAACATTTTGATTCTTACATTTTTGTAAAAATACAAAAGACTTAGAATAGTCTAAATAACTTTGATAAGGGAACAAAATTAGAGCTCCAGCTCTCCCTGATCCCAGGACTTATCACAAAGTTATACCCATCATGACAAAACGGCATTGATACCAAGATAGACAAACCACCAAGGTACTAATATGAAGTCCCAAAATAGATACCTACATAACAATTGATTTCTGTGAAAGATGCAAAAGCAATTAAGTGGAGAAAGGGTTGTGTCTTCAATAAATATACTGGAACAACTGGATATCCCTATGTAAAAAACCCAAACTTTATAGCACAAAAATTCCTAAGACATCCAAAAGTCAACTCAGAATGGCTCACAGTGGTTTAAAGTAAAGGCAGGTGTTGCCTGAGTCACTGCTTTGGCTGAAGTCATTCTCTCTGGGACAAAATACATGTTTTTTTTCTTTCAGCTGGTCACTAATGAAACTATGATATTTATACATGCATGACACTTACTTTACTAATATGTTCTCAAGGTACATCCATTTATCTATAAAAATGTCCAGTTTGTCATTCTTTGTGGGTGAGTAGTATTCCATCATATAGAAGTACCACATCTTTTTTATCTATTCTGCAGTTGATGGGCATTTAGGTTATTTCTAAGACCGGGCTATTATAAACTGTGCTGCTATAAACATGAGTGCACATGTATACCTGTGGTATGATATTTTTAATTCTTGTAAGAAGATACCCAGAAGGGGAATAGCTGGGTTGAATGAGACCTCCAATCTTAGTGTTTTGAGAAATCTCCACACTGGTTTCCACAGTGGTTGCACCAGTCAGCACTGCTACCAACAATGGAGAAGTGTTCCTTTTCCCACAGCCCCTCCAGCATTTGTTACTGATTTAATAGTAGCCATTCTTTCTGGGGTGAGGTGAAATCTCAATGTTGTTTTAATTTGCATCTCTCCAATGACCAATGCTGTTGAACATTTTTTCTCAAATTTATTTGCTGTTTGTACTTCTTCATCTGAGAAGTGTGTGTTCATCTCAGATGCCCATTTTTTGGATTATGATGCTATTTTAAAGTTGACTTAGTAACTTAATATGGGATACATTGTTACATTTCCTTACATGTAAACTATGTGTAATGATCAGGTAAGAATAACTGACAAAGCTATCCCCTCAGACATTACTTTTTGTATTGGGACATTCAAACTTCTCTACTAGCTCTTTTGAATTGGTGTAGTTATCCTACTGTGCTTTATAACATAAGTCATCCCAGGGCTAGAGTTGTAGCCCAGTGAGAGAGTATTTGTCTAGCATGCATAAAGCTCCAGGTTCAACCCCAGCACAAGAAGAAAAGAAAGTTATTCCTCCTAGCCAGGCACACTCCTGTGCCCATTTGATGATTTTCTTAGTGCTTTCCTAATGTCAGCTTTGTCACAGTCCCAGTGGCATTTGTTGCAGTACAAATCTAGTTGTTGCCTTCTACATCTTGGCTCATGACCACAGCCTCAAAACATGATGTGGCCGGGTGGAGTGGTATTCTCTCTTCAGCAGTGGGAGCTCAGCTTATCAGTAGAGACCCTGAATGGTCCCCTTGGGTAGCTACCAGACAGCAGTAATAGTAACTCCAAGAAAACCACAAATCAAAATGTTTGCCCATTAAGTTTAACACCCTGTGGTTTAACCCAGTGAGGACATGAATTAGAGGAAGTGTGATTCCCTAAATTAAAAACCAGGCTAATACAAGAGTAGTAAATATGCTATTCTCCACCTGAGGATCTGTGGCACTTCAACAGCTTTAGAAAGACTGGATTCCTGTGTCACTTCCTGCGCTGCTCTCAAAGTTCCAGGAGAAAGGTCAGCAAGACAATTGAGAAAGACAATATACAGAAAGCTGAGGTCAGACGAAGCCCTCTCTCCTGAGGGAGGAAAGGAACCGTTGATCACTGTGGGAGACAACTCCAGTGTCTCCCTTTGAATCCAAAACAATTACTGTGACTTTGAATATTTGGAGACTCATTTCCTTATACTGATATTGTTATAACTCAGGCCCTGGTATAAAATCCAAGGAAGCAAGAGACCAAAAATTTAGGTGGCAAAGGCTTTATTTCCAGGCCTGGCGACCAGTCTCCGGGAGCCAATTTGGAGACTGTGTCCCAGAGACTGAAGGGAGGACTTTAAAAAGAGGCTGGAGGAAAAGGGTGGGGGGAGAAACAAAGAAACCTGCAGAGCCATCAAACTTGTTGACCCGAGTCTGGAAACTGTATTGCTGTCCACTTAGCTCTGACAATCTCGGGAGTTCCTGGTGTTTCTCAAATTACTCCCATCTTACAGACTGACATTATCTTGGAGTGGCACATCTGCAGCAATATTTGGAGAAGAAAGTGGACAGTTAATTATCCCAGGACAGCTCGTTTTTGCTAGTGGGTGTGAAGGGGTCAAGAGTTACAAGAAGCTGAAACTTAAGTTTTACAAAGATCTGATATCTAACTCATTTGATGCATACACAACAAAAGGAAAGCACCGATTGGGGTTTGGGCCATAGTATTTCCCGGTAATTTCTTTGAAGCTAAACAGTTCTTAAAATTGGGGCAGGCTCATTTTATGACAGATCATCACCGGGTCAGGAAGAGGTCACCAGAAACCCAAATTCTTTATGGCCTAGATAGATAGGTGAGGGGAGAGGGAGGCAATAAGGCCCCATACAGAACAGAAAACTGCAGTTATGTGTCAAAGTCAGGTAAAGGGTTAAACTCATACACAAATCTCTCTGCACACAAGCAAGTTATTTCAAACAAGTGTAAATTAGTGGGCCATCCTAGTTTTCTTTAGCTCTTTAGCAGAGAATAGAGGCGCCTAACAGTGATTAACAACCCTTGTTAGCTTGTTTTAGCACAACTTCTGTAGTTTGTAGAGGGCAACAATGGTTAACATATCAATTAGGTGAGATTCTTGTAATTCTTTACAGAGGGGAGTATTGCTCAACATATCAGTTAGGTCACTTAACATATTAGTTAGGGGAAAAGGATAAAACAAACACATTTAGTAAGCCACGTTGCAGGTTTGCTATAATACACAAAATAATGAAGGGAGTGCAACATTTTCTTAGAGTACAACAATATGTAAAAAGGTGGCTAGGGTATCTCCTTCTCTTCAATTAACTGAGCATGGCAAACAAGGCTAGCCCAGGTGCTAATGTGCAGCCATCACAGACGTGAGAGACAACCCCAGTGACTCCCTTTGGATCCAAAACAATTACTGTGACTTTGATTACTTGGGGACTCATTTCCTTACAATGATATGTGAGAGGCTGGCTAGGGTATTTCCTTCTCTCTTCAATTGGCTCTAAGCATTGCAAATAAGGCTAGCTGAGGTGCTAATGTGCAAAATCTATAGCCATCAGTCCTGTTTCCTCGCATGGTTCTCTCCACAGGATTGAGCTGGTGAGATGTTAACAGCAAACAGCTCCAGGAATGTCAACTGGGTATGAGCCTCAAGATAAGAGGCTATGACTCCCCAGGGCAGAAGAGTTTGCATATCACAAACAGAAGTGATAGCCCCCCAAAACAATACCACTGTTACCTTAATTGGGTTATATAAATTGATCTTTCTGCATATCTTTATCTTACAAATTACAGAGATGCCATCCTTGCACCTGGCCAGCCAGCTCAAGTTATTCAATAATCCTGGACATTCTCACTATGTCTCACCCCTGAGCAACCCCCCCCCCTCTTTCTTCACAAGATAATAAATGCTGGGAGAGGCCTCGGACCGAGAACTTTGTCCACATGTCCTCACTAGAAATGGATTTAGGACCCCTTGGCTGCCCTTAACTTGGGATATGTCTTGGTGTCTTTACTCTCGCTGTGGGTTGCATTGGTGGTGGTAGATTGGAATTGATCGGCTGGGATTCCAATAACGTCTCAATGGGATTACAAATATAACTTTTTGCATTGAGAGGAAAACTAGAAAGAGGATTACAATACTTAGATGACTGAACTCGGTATTTGGGTTTACAATAACCACAATGTGTCTATTTATACATTTGTCATGTGGCACCCTTGTGCTCAACTAGCTGGCCCCTCAAGCTCAAGGTTCTTGGGCTGGGGCACACCTTGCCCTCAGGGTGTTTGCACGGGCCCTTGGTGCTCTCAGCTCTGCTGGGTGAATGATCAGCCATTTCCAACACTCTCAAGCCAGAGAAATTGAGTTTAAATGTGTGGCCCACCAAAGACATCATTGCATTTAAATAGTCAGCCTATAAAGTGCTAGTTTTGGCTATCATGTTGTGCTGCAACCCATTCTAAGTCTGAGATGCCACTTGCGCGATATCACCCTTGTAGTGCTACAAGTAGAAGTAGAATCCAGGTTTCCTGAGGCCTTTCGTATTTCATTTTTGAATAGTTAGGCCCACATCTGACCCATTATGTTTTTAATACATGCTTTGCCATGGTTGAGTTTATACTTGGTAACTTCACCTGAGTATTTCATTTTAAAAATTACTGGTTTTATCAGGTTTGTCTGTGCAAATCAGCATGCTGTGGTATCGATTTAAAATTCTTTCATGAACAGCCTGAGAAATTGTGCACTAACACCATCACGTTTTGAAAGCCTTGTACTTGTGTCTGGAACCTAATCTTCAAAAGCACACACACAATATATAGCATTGAGTTTCGGGTCACTCCGCATGAAAACCAGAGCTCCTGCAGCCCCGTTTTGGTCTGGGATCCTGCAAGGGCCCACACTTTCTAGCTGTGTCTTTAAATTCTAATATTTAAGGGGGCCCATACCTTGGCTGAAACTCAGGAAGCAAAACCGCTTTGTTGAGAAAGCAGGAAAGCGTGGCTGGGAACACCTGCCCAGAGGCCCTGGAAGAAGGAAGCAGCGCGAGGCCCCGCCCACTTCCGGTTTCCCAGCCGCCTCGTAAGTGCTCCAGAGACTCCGCGGGGTGGGGCGTTCTGGGAGTTGCCCTCCCCGCACTGTAGGAGAGTGCAGGCTGAGCTCCTTAGACCTCTTCACAGAAGCGCCTGGTGTGGTGTGCGGCTGGCAGTTGTGCTTCCCCACGGGACCGTGCCTGTGGTCTATAGGGTACTAACTTCAGCTGCGTTCCTGGTACCACGCTGCTACCACGGTGTACCAGTCCGCAGCTTGCTTTTCCAACAAAAGACAAAATTGCAAGTAATTGGAAGTAAACATTAAGTACTCTAAATTAAGAAGAGGCTTCCACTTCCACCTCTTGGGCTCATGACATTTCCTTTTGAAAACAGAATAGGTACTTATTTCAGCTTGTCAACAAATGGTTGCTCTTCTCTTCAGCAGTCACCTCCATCCAGTCCAGTATCTCACCAGGCCAAGGCTGTCTTCTTGAAGCAGGATTCACGAGGGCCCACGGCCTCCCCACCACCTGCCCTCACAAGCTTTGTAGATTAGTTGCTGAAAGGATTTTGGCCCAGACAGGACACTGTAGCGGGTAAAGTCAAGGAGCTCCTATCTCCTCCACCCTTAGGAATCTAGCTCTGGCACCAAAGACCAATGGGCTACCTGTGCATCCCTAATGCCCCCTTAAGTTCCACCCCAAACCGAGGCTACTTATGTGCTTCACTCCACGTGTTCCATGGAGAGATCACCGACCCCGGGGTGGAGATGCCACACCCCAGGGGATCAGGGTCTCTCCCTGCATCTCAAAATAAAGGTCATTTATAGTTCATACTTCTTATCTTTTCAGTCGCTGCCAGTCCCCACCATTCTATCATATGATTCCCTGACCAGGAATGGCAGATGAGAGACTCCTGGGGCTGGTTCCCAGTTTGAGTGCCATGCCATTCAGGACCAGGACCGCACTGCATCCTGCATTAATTCCTCACTTCTACACTCAGGAGCTGTAAGTTTGTCGCTCCTTGGTTCGCAAACAACACCGACCCAATTTACCACAGGTGAGCAACTCCCGGAGATTGCCACTGGGCCAGGCCCCAGGCGGGTTTTCTCCCCCTTTCCATGGGTTCACATAAAGCTCTCACGTCCTCACCTCAAGGCAGGGTCCTTGTGGGCAACCTGTGTCCACACTCGAAAACCCTCACGTCCTTTGGGTTCGGATAGCCCAAGGCAGAGTTTTCTGGACCACCCACACTGAGAGACCCTCCCGTCCTTCAGAGCTTTTTAAGTTCTCATGGGTAGAGCTGTTACTAGACCCACATGGAAGTCCACTCATAATATTGATGACGGCCAACTGTTAAGAGTTTTGGAGCCATATAATAACCGATCGGTCTGCAGTAAAAAAGTGACGACTTTGAACTTGGCAGACCACGGTCGGTTGCCTCATCTGGCTGTAACCCCGTGGGCTAGACTCCACACCAGATTTTATCTCAGGGACCACTTCCTGTCCCCCCCAAAACCATACCTATCTATGGCTTATCACACTGCTGACAAGTTTACAAACTCTATTTTCAAGCCTTTGTTTTGAGAATGTGTCCTTTCCTGCCAGCATCCCCATCACTTTTGTTTCCTCGCCGGCTCCTCCCCCTCCCCCCTGCCATGTGCACCAGCCCATTCCCCACCAAGATGGGAAATGAGCCCAAATAGTGTTGAGAGATACATGTGGGACTGCTTTGGGCAGTTTTGGGCTCTTGTGCTGCCTCCCGGCTCCACAGGATGTCTCGGCTCTCATGCAGCTAGGTCTTCGTGGTTCAGCTTTAACGCTGCACCCTAATCCTGCGAGCGGCTAGTTCATGTGGTGGTTGGGCTCCAAGTCCACTGGCTACTGGCCGCGTGCCTCCCGGAGCTGCCCGGCTTCGCGCTGCGTCAGGCCATCTCCCAGCTCCGCCCCACCCCCTGTGCGCCACACGCCCATGCGCCACGAGCCTGTTGCCATCACTGCCGCCATGAGCCCACTGCTATGGCGAGCACTGCCCCTGTGCGCCATCGTCACCTCTGCCTTGCGCGTTTCTGGGAGCAGTCCCAGCCCTGCCCCTGCACACTGCGTCCTAACACACACCCCGTCCTGACACTCATCCCACTCTGCGTGTTCCACCTACACTCGTGCGCCAGACCAGTCCCCACCCCCAAGCTCAAGCTCGGCTCTGTCTGCCTGTGCAGGCAGGCAAAGCAGACAACTCATTATATCACTGACCTGATGCTGTTTGCATTTTCAGATACAAAGTTCAGATTGTTTCTGCTGCCTTTTTTGTGTGTGTGTTCCAGCCATGACAAATATTTTCTTTTAGATCCAGATAATTATAAATTCCTTATGCTGGGAACCACTGGCTCTGTTTCAAGACAAGGGTTTTGTTGAAAATTTTAATGTTGTCTGAAAAGTGAAAAAAAAGTTAATTGACTGGTAACTTGAGGGTATATAGTAGGGTATAAAAAGCTCGAGAGAAAGTTGTAAAAACCTCGAGAGGATGTAAATTTTATTTGTCTTGGTTCATAGTACTACAAATAACAAGTTTGAAAAGAAGTAAATGTGTTCAGAATTTGACAGTATTAGATCAGTTTTGGTAGATTTATTCATAAGATTGGTAAACCTTTGCTGCAAAATGTTTCCATTAAAATGAGATTATATTCCAAAAGGGAGAGGGCAAACTAAAGCTTTTTTGTCAAGTGTGTAATTTCAGTAAAATGATGGCCTGCCATGTGGCACCCTGGAAAAAAAGCGGTGTGCCATCCAGATAAAGCCTGCTCTCTGATCTGGAACACAAAAACCATATTTAAATAACACCGTAGTTGATCTCTCTCCTGAATAAAAGAGTAAAAATTAATAAACAGGCCATTCTCTAAAAATCAGATGGCATTAGACATTTTATTACCATAAAGAAAACCTTATATATATGACATAAATAACATGTCAGTTCTTAAAGTTCTCTGGACCTTGTCCTCCTTCTGGGAAGTCATTACTAAAGTTATAAATACTCTGTTGACTCGTGCATACTTACTTAATTCTATAGATACCTTCTACTGTAGTCCAAATCCCAAACAAAAAGGCAAAACTTGACCTTCAAACCTTTTAGAGATCTTAATATGGCTTTTCATATTTTGAACAACAGAAATAACACTTGTGACACTTGGAGTTCTGAGACAAGTAAACCTACACAAGGTGGAGCTGCCTGCCCTGGCCCCCACCCCATGGACCATGCCTCAAATGCAGCAGGAGACATTGAGCAAGAGAGTGCCCCATCCTGACGTTCTTTGAGACCTTACTCCAGGGCTGCTAGACTGTCCTAGCCAGGGTAGGTAGGTAAAGAGAGTGGGTAAGCCATCCTAACTTCTATCCCTCACAGAAAATGCCAGCACGGCCAGATTTGTCACTGACAGATAAAATTGCTGCCGAAGACTAACGGGGTTCAGGGCCAACAGCCCCCTTTATGGATGTCCAAGTCACACTAAAACTCTCAGGTAAGACATTCTCTATATTTGTGGACATAGAGGCCATATATGCAGAGTTCTTCCTGAGTTTTCAGGCTGCTATAGTAAGTCCTCAATCTCTATGACGGGGTATTGATGGTCAAGCTATGCCGTTTATAAACAGGGCCTACTTCATGCAGGTCCCAGTCCTAAATCTTAAAATGCTTTCATTCCCTTGTGTTTATTCAGGCTGACTTAGACACACTGAGGCCTCAACAGCTTCCACCTGTTATCGCTAGTAAACCTCTCCTCATTTATCTTAGAGCACCTCCTTCCTTTCTTATTCACCAATTTCTCAGGCAACCCTGGTCAAGGCTGACAGATACATTTTGTCTTCTCACTTTATTTATACTTTTCAGAATACATAAAAGCCTGTCCCACAACCAGGGAAACTGCTGATATACTTGCTAAAGTTCTGTTACAGCAAATCATTCCAAGGACTACAACCAGGTTACAGCAATCCATACCTGATATTCTTGGCAACCTCATCAATAATCAAAGTTGCTAGACTGTAATTCTGGTTTTACATCACTCAGGCCCTAGATCTGACCATCCTGTTGCCTACTCATCTCTGCCTTACCAAGGCCTCACAGCCACGACTCACAGGCTACGTCATGTTTTGTTATCCAATTTGGTTTCTAATTTCTTATTCTTTTACAGCAGGACTCTTAACAGTATTTCCTACAGACTCCAACGTCATGCATACCAGAGACAAGCCTTACTGACCTCCCTTTTAACTTTTACCCTTTCAGATGGGGGAGTAATCACCTCTCATAATTTCATTCCTCATAACCCCACATTTATTTTTCAGAATTCTGCCTTACCATGCAAATGTTTCTACCTCAACATGGTCCTGATATAATGACATGTCTAAATCAAAAGCACCTTTCCTTCTACCTCACCTGGGTCCTTAAATATGACAGTGCCATGCCTCCTCATAACATCTTGTCTCTTTGTTTTTCCAGTCTAACATATGTGCATTCACCAGTGAAGTTGTCCTGGCTAAAGCACCTGGCACCAGCTTCTACCTGGGCATCAACCATCATCCCGTCGACTCCCCTATACTCCAGTACAGCGCCCTTTGCCAGCAGTTAAAGCAGTTAAAGAGAGAAATCTTTGCCCCTTTCATAATAATAATCATAAGACGGGATATGAAAGGGTTTTGGCCCAGACAGGACACTGTAGCCGGTAAAGCCAAGGAGCTCCATCTCCCCCACTCTTAGAGATTTAGCTATGGCACCAAACAAAGATCAAGGGGCTACCTGTGCATCCCTAATGCCCCCTTAGGTTCCACCCCAAACCGAGGCTACTTATGTGCCTCACTCCACGTGTTCCATGGAGAGATCGCCAGCCCTGGGGTGGAGATGCTGCACCCCAGGGGATCAGGGGTGTCTCTCCCCACATTCTCAAAATAAAGGTCATTTATATTTCATACTTCTTATCTTTTCAGGCACCGCTGGTCCCCACAGTTCTATCAGTTGCTTACTTGCTTTTGCGCCTTTTTTTTCCCTTCCTTAACAGTCATCCTTATCTTTGCTTTGAGTAAAATACTGCTTCTTTTACAGAAGTGTACCCCTCAGAAAGGTGTATCTTACTGAACTGCAGACTCACCAATTACAGGAAAGGTACATAGCAGCAACTTTAGAGAAGTGGGTGTTGCTGGTCCCAGCGGTTCTGTTGACAAGATTCTCCAGGCCAGCACCTGCAGAGGTGGCCCCAGTGACTCTGATGACGTTGGCCAAGGCCAGCTCCTGACCATCCTGTCTGAGGAGCTGCATTTCCGGGAGTGGGAGCAGCACTAGTACAGTGCCAGGGACTGCCAGGTTGTCTTTGGAGAAGTAGTTAATCTGGTGGATGAACCCAGGTAGCAGATGGGAACGAGAGGTATTTATAAAGTCAGCTTGAAATTTGTAGTGTTTTAAAGGTTCCTCTCTCTACTCTAGTCTGAAAGCAGACGACATATGATTTTAGCCAACTCAGTCTCTCAGTTCCTTTGTTTCCTCGTGTGAATGAGGATGATAAAACCACCTGCCCAGAGCTGGTAAGAGTATTACATAAACGTATCTAATACACGAAAGCACTATCCGTTATATTCACCGTAATTATTTGTTCCCCTCCTTGTTTCCTTGAGATGGCCTGTTCTGCTTGTTGATTTATTCATTTCTGTAATGATTCCTTCAAGAATTCATGTGTTTAATATTTTTCTGAGTCCCAGCTCTTACCCTTAGAAAGTAGCCTGCTAAGAAATGCCAGCTCAGGGACCAGCAGGAAAATTATCATGTGTTTGGTGCCATCCAAAAATACACCGCTGAAATGTCAGTTAAAGGAAATTTTTCCTACTACTTACAGTTACATGTATTAAGCTTTGGTGTTCTGGGATTCTCTGAAAACAAGGACCTAAAGAGCACCCCCTTCTCTAGTTTCTTCACTGCTAGAGTTTGAACTAAGCTGCTAGCCCGTGCTGTATGTTTGAGCCACATCCCTAACCCACACCTTTTTTTTTTCAAAAAGGTTTGCTAGTTAGTGGAATAAGGGTGTCCTGGAAACATAGCAGTCTGCATCAGAATTAGGCTGGAACAGGCAGAATCCAACTCAGCTGTGTCATTCCCACAGGATTTTTTTTTCATTGACAACTGATCACTGTTGAGAAGCTTTGTTAGGTGGAAAAGGTCAGAGGAAACCAGTGATAGCAATTTGACTTTGGGGCACATTTACCAAGTTTGGAAACAAAAATTGAGTTTGTCCTCAGAGGAAGAGAATGGCAGCAGTCCCCTTAGTTCACACCTTGATCTGAACTGCGGAGGAATGAACTGGTGGGACCCAGTGAAGGCTTTCCTCTGTCACAACTACGCAGGAAGGATTTTGCTGTTGCTAAGATACTGATTATTATAGTAGCAGTAGCTGCTGCAGTAGTGGCCAAAGAACTTTGCATCTCTTCTATTTTAAGTAGTGTAGACACCAGGCGGTGGTAAAATATACCTGCCAATGATGTTGCTGTCATCTTCTGAAATTTCAGAACTGAGTTTCTGTTCTTGTACTTTGTCTATTCTCACTCAGCTTCATCTAAACATATCTGCAAATCTATTCAATACCTATGAGTTTAACGTAGCTAAATATGATAAAAAGAAGTCTTCTAAAGTAGAAATTATGTTTTATTTTCTTCTGGTGCTAGGGTTCAAACCTAGGGCCTTGTGTATGCTAGACAAGTGCTCTACCACTGAGCTACATATTAGCCCTCATTTTAAAAAATAATTGTAGTCCATAGTCTTTTAAAGATACTTTTATAGAAGATAGGCTTAACTATCTGAGTTAGCTGTTCATTGCAGGAATTTTGCAGTGTTAGCTGTGTCTTGATACAAGCTGAATAAAACATTGGATCTGGTCCCTAGATGACTGGTATGTCCTGGGACTACTGGACATGTCTAAGAGTCCCTAGTTAAGTTTGTGTTGTATTACATTGATTTAGTCGCAGGTAACACATTTGAAATATCTGTTTATTCAGCAATTAAGACCAGAGTTATAAATGAGATTTCAACTTTAAAAGGAAGATTTTTGTAAGAATAAACCCACACCAAAGTTCTCTAGCAAATATACTGGAGATTCCTCAGTATAAAAAGGTTTCAGTTTGGGGACCAGTTAAAGAAGCCTGAAGGCAAGCCTATAGAAGAAAGACAGTATAAATGCAATGAGTATGGAAAGAAATTTGCCCAAAGCTCAGGCCTCATTTGACATTGGAGGATCCCCACAGGAGAGAAACTTGTATGAGTGTGACCATTGTGGAAAAGCCTTCCGTGTGGGCTCAACCCTCACTGTACATGAAAGAATGCACACTGGGTAGAAGCCCTATATCTGCAATGAGTGTAAGAAAGCCTTCAGTGTAAGGACACACCTGGTTGTACAACAGAGTCCACAATGGAGAGAAGGTTTATGACTGCAATCAATGTGGCAAAGCATTTAGTGTGAGCTCAGACCTTAACAAGCATCAGAGAATCCATGCTGCTCACAAACCACATGAGTGTGACAACTGTGGGAAAGCTTTCAGTGTGAGCTCAGCCCTTGTCAAACATCAAAGAATTGACACATGAGAGAAACCATACACATGTAAGGCATGTGAAAAACCTGTGTGAACTCAGCCCTCATTAACCATCAGGAAATTACCCTATAAGTGTGGAGAGTGTGGAAAAGTATCCAGTCAGATCTCAACTCTTACGTCAGAGAATCCATACTGGAGTAAAACCATATGAATGTGATGAGTGTTGAAAAGCCTTCCGTGGGAGCTGTAATCTTACTAAGGACCAGAAAATACATGCCAGGTGAGATTTGTCAGCCGTGGTGTAAGTGGTGCAGATACTGAGAAAGCCTTGTCTTATATCAGAAGTTACAGTCCAAAGAAAGCTACAATAAAAATAAGTGCTTTAGTTGACACTACACTCCTTGGAATATTGAAGAAGTGGGAAGTCACTGAAAGTGACTCCATCAGCAGAATGTCTAAAATAACTTCTGAGAATGCAGTTTAACAGCTAAGCAGGAAAAGCCGCTCAAAATCATTTCTGAATGTAGGCTGTGTTGGTTTAATAAGAGCTAGTAATTCAAACGGTATGTTTATTTGTTTTATGTGCAAGCCTTTTATTGTTAGCAGTCTTACAGATAAAACATTAAATTCTCAAATTAGAAGTAATATTCAATAAGAGATTAACCTTTTTGTTTCTGAAAGTAGTGACCCTTGAACTTGCCTGAAATCCCTGAACCAAAGCAAAACAATCTCCCGAGGAGCATCTGGTGCGTCTGACATCTGACCTTTCTGTTGACTGTATTTCTGAGTGTGGTGTGACATATGCAAAGGGTTAGAGATGTAAAGCTTAGTATGAAGACCAATTAGGCAGGAGGATACAGCTGTTGATTGGGATCGCCACTGGCTTTACAATGACTTTCAAGGATTTACCTAAGTGACTGTGTGAAGCATCACACCTAATAGCGATCAAGACAATTCAAATTTGAGAGATGGTAAGAAGTTAATGAGCTCAATTTGGAACATATTTTTGTTATTGTCTGTATGATTCCCAGAAGAGCTGTCTTCTAGACCGTAGCCTGACTTTCTAACTATAATCCCCAAACTGTCTATGAAATGTGAAACTCAGGAGAGGAATCTAGACTTCTACTTGGTTGTGGCCAGGGATTTAGCTTAGTGGCATAAGTGCCTGCCTGGCAGGTGCAAGGTCGTGGGTTTGATCCCTGCTACTGAAAGAAAAAAAAACTACAAAAAAAGCTTACTTGGTTTTGTTTTGTATTTTAACTGTTCCTCGCTCCTAATTTAAAAAAAAAAAAAAAACTTGAGGGGCTGGGGATTTAGCTCAGCGGCATAAGCGCCTGCCTTCTAAGCAGGCAGTCATGAGTTTGATCCCTGGTACCGATAAAAAGGAAAAAGACAAAAAAAAAAAAAAACTTGAAATTCTTTTGATGCCTAAAACTTAACTCAGGTGAGATCTTAGCTAAATACCAATTAATAGAAATTGTAGGGACTTTTGGTCCATGTGCTGAACACGTGGCGGGGAACACTCTCTGGTATGGTAGAACTGTGTCAGCACTTCAGGCAAGTCAGCTGGAAGATGCAGTGACCTCTATGAAGCTCTGGACCATTCATGACCACCAGCACTCGGGTTACAGACATGTGAGAAAGCACATTAGAAAGTCTCAGTGCTGGAATGGTCATTGTAGGCCTTAGTGTGGGGGTTGAAGGTGGAGAACACTGTGGTTCTGGAACTCAGGATTTTTGTTTTCAGTGCCAAAATCAAAGCCAGTGCCATCCCTGAGCTACACCCCCAGTTAGATCTTAAAGAGCTAGAACCTCTTCAGAACATGAAGTGTGTTAGAAAAAATTAAGCTTGTACTTACAGGCAGAGGTGAAGAGTCTCAGTAGAACACCAGGAGATTCTCCTTGCTGTGCTCCTTTTAAAGTGTGAATTCCTTTTCTGTGCATCCTGCATTTGGCAATCAGATGAGGCTGTGGTTTTTCCTTGATGTGCCATCACCCCATTTCTGTACTCTGGATTTTTTTAAGACAGGGTCTCATTATTATGGTCAAGGCTGATCTTGAACTCACTGTGTAGCCCAGACTGGCCTGAAAACTTGCAATCCTTTTGCCTTGGCCACCTGAGTGCTGGGACTACAGGCATGCACCACCACACGCAGATGTACTCTGGATTTTTGAGATAGTATCTCGCTATATATCCCAGGCTGGCCTCAAGTTTGCAGTCTTCCTACTTCAGCTTCGCCTGCACGGCATTGCTGTACATCACTACACCAGGCTCCGTTGCTGTACTGTTCAGTGTTTACCTTTCTGACCCCTCCTGTTTGTTACTAGGATCGAGTTTCGCAGGATAGGGTTTCGTTTGGGTGAAGAATACCCTTCTGAGGTCAGCACTGAGGTAACGCCACATCCCACCACAAACTTGCACCGCTGTGAACACTAAGTGGTAAGTATTGTGAAGATGTCGAAAGCGCAGGTATTCTGATGGGGAAATTTCCTTTACTGAAGAGTTCAGTGTGTGACATTCAGAGTATATGCGTGGCTATTTCTTGTGTGCTCAAATTAAGGTATTAATGACTATTTGTTTTTGGTCAAGCCTTGTACCAGGTACTGGGTTCAAAAATAAGTGAAAACCGACCTAGTCTTAAAGGACTTCCAGTCTTTTGGGGGACAGAGAAAACAATAATTATAATAATGAAGCCACTTGATTTGTACAGTGCTTTGCACTGAAAAAGGTGTGATGAGTACTCATGAGAATGTTGTAAATGTTTCAGAGGAGGATGAAAGGTTGGAGGAGGGTGCAGAGATAAGTGTTAAGCCCTATGAAAAAGAATGAGGAGAAGTACATCAGAACAGCATGTGGGAAACCACAGTACTGTTCTTTATGCCAGTGTTTTTCAACACCATGCAGTGAGGAATACATTTTACACTGTAAATCAGTAACTGTTGGAGTCAGTCATCAGCAGCCTCTTGCATTCCTACGTGTCTTTCTGAGTATAACTGCAAAGACAGGGCCACTCTTTTCCTAGGCTCGTGTTGTTTATGCAGCTCGTAACTATGCAAGATGAGGTAACAGTTCTCACACATGATGTAGGAATTATTTACATATTCTGGATATGAGCCTTTTTCACAAAGAATTCAAATACTATTTCCAAATCTATGGTATCACATTTCTTCTCTCCAGTCTTTGTGCTCTTCACACACACACACACACACACACACACACAATCACACTAAAATGATTTATAATACCATAAAAAAGTGATAGTGGTATCCTCCTCTGGAAAGCATGCTGTTACTTTATATCTAGGATCCCTTCTTCATCACCTCCATTGATATTAGCCCAAGCTTCCAACATTTTTGGGAGTTAGAGAGCCAGATCTATTCTGACCATTTGCTTCTTTGGCTGCACATTCAGAAGATGAGAAAGATTCTGAAGACTGCCTATTTCTTAGCCTCAAAATAAATCCCTTTCCCTGTGTTCTCAGTCCCTGTGCCCTTCTAATGGATTTAGTTTGGTAAGGTAAAGTTAATTCCATTGTCTGTGATAGTTGTGCTTTATAAACTTGCTGCAAACACTGAATTAACAAGTACTGAAGTATTGTTCCTGGAGAAAATACAAGGTAAGATTCCTGTGATCTCTGCTTGAATTTTCTTGAATCAGAAACTCATTTTTATTTTGTATACATTTGTTTACCAATGTCTTTATAAAGCTGGTCATGTCTGTTTTGGTTACTTTTCTCTTGTTGCTGAGGCAAAATACCCAACACCCAAAGTTAAGGAAGGAGAAGTTTATTTAGCTTACAGTTTGTGGAGGTTTCAGTCCATACCTGGCTGGCTCCATGACAGAGGGGCACACGGTAGAGGGCAACAATTCATGGTAGCAAAAGCAACAAGAGTAAAAACATGAGGAGCATGGAGAAAATACTCTTTCTGTCCCTTATATTGTATGTAGGCCACATCTGCCCTAAGGTGGGTGTAGTACTCATACCAATAACCCCAGCATTGGACCATGAATCAATCACAGATTCTAGAAACCTACTTCCATGACTGCATGAGGCTCTGGGGGGACATTTAGACGCATACCATAACAATATGAGTATTGAAAATCAGCTTTTCCACATGACCCTTTTCTTTAAAATACCAGAATAGTATTTTTAAAGTTGTTTCACAGCCTCCTGATTTGCAGAACACACCTCACTTGCATATTGAACATTTCCACACAATATTGATGTGTGTGCAGCAAATGCTGGCTGAGGAGTTCATGTTTTTCTGACCCTGGTTACATGACTGTAAATTTCTTTGGCTTTTCACATAAGGTCTGCAGCTTCAAAACAGTTCTGTTCCCTGTACCTTTTTAAATCAGTTGCTTTCTTACAAATCCACAAATTTAGCCATTTTTCAACAGCTTTATCACAAACTATAAATGTTACTTTCGTACTTTTCAAACCTTATTTGCAAATTGACAAATTTCCTCTTCTTTTATCTGGATTTAGCACATTGTAACTAACATTGTATTCCTAGCCAGCCACTGTAACTTCAGCAGGAATGAAACTTACCTAACATATTTTCTCTGGAAGACACTCACAGTCTGCCTGTGTATCAGAACCCTAGACAGTGATTTAGCACTACAGTTGGGCATCATTTTAAACGGCAAAAGCACCCACTAAGTTTTATTTAAATGTAACACTTTACTCCTGAAAAGGATATTTGTTTATGAAATAAGAGGGAAGATTGTTACCTTGCTTGATTTCTTTGGGTGGTGTTTCAGTTTCCTAGGGATGCTGTAACATATTGCCACAAACTTGGTAGCTTAGAAGAACAGAAATTTATTCTTACTTTGTTCTGAAGGCCAGAAGTCTGAAATCAGCCTGATAGCAAGACCATATTCCACATTCTTCTAGGAAAGAATCTTTACTGGGTCCTTCCAGCTTCAAAAACTCACTAAGATTGTATGGCTGCATCAGCCAGATCTCCGCCCCTGTCTTCGCACTGGCCGCCTCCTTCCTTTTTCTTTTCTTCCGGGCACCCTGGTCACTAGTTTAGAGTCCCCTGGGTAATCTAGTATAATCTCATTTTGAGTTCATAAATTTAATCACATCTGCCAAGACTATTTAAAATCACATTCACAGGTTCTGGCTACTAGTTCATGGGCATAACTTTTTGGAGGGCCACCATTCAACCTTTGCAGGTAAACAATTGCTCTTGTTTTGGAGTCAAATTGATAGGGACAGGGGAGCCCTAAAGGTGGTTGACAAAAATCACCTAGCTGGGCCTCAACTGATATAAAACTGTAAAAAAAGCAGATGAGATATTTGCTGATATCCTTTCCAGCTTTGATTTTAAAAGTGCCAGCAGGTTTATTTGAAAAGTGTTGGGTAAATGAGTATGGGAGAAATGAACTCTGCAGAGCAAACTTGGGCCAAATACAGAGAAAAAGAGGATAAAAGCAAAAATAAAAGTATGCGCCACATCTCAAAATGTGGGCATGGGTTACTCAGAAAATACACACCATAGTTGAGATTGTTACAGTCTCTCCAAATACATAGTAAAATATCTTGTTGCTGTGATGATTTTTTTTCATCTTCTGCCATTAACATGTTTTGGCAAAAGATCTTGAATAAATATTAAATTTATGAAGTCTCATTATTTTACTTCTTTATTAATAGTAGCTATCATTTACTGAGACATACTCTTAGAGGTTTACTTTTTGGCTATTCAGGTAGAATATGACCTGAATGAACAGAGCAGTGTTAGCCACGATAAGATGCAGGTGGAGCAGGGTGTTTTTTTTGAACACAATAAAATTTGGATCTGTTAGTACTTCTCAGAAACTCGTGTTTGACTAAAAGGAAGGAGCCTTCTTGAGAAGGACTCATGTTTAGGTCTAAAAACATTCTCCTGTGGCACCTCACTGAGTACTCAGTGCGAGCTTTTCATTGTAAGCAGTTTGCTGCTTCTATCGTGGACACTGCTAAAGATCAAGCATTTAACAGAGCTGTATATCTTCTCTTGAATTTTAAAAAGGATTTATACTTAAAAAGCTAAACAACATTCTGAAGTTACCTGGTCAGAACACTTGGAATGAGGTCATTTATCCCAAATTCCTCACCACACAAGCCTCATGTTCCTAGTTAAAGCACATCAGTTCTAGCCTCCATGTCCATACCAGGAATCGAACTCATGATGTTGCACTTGCAGGCAGGGACTGTGCCACTGAACGATGTCCCAGCCTGGACAATGTATTCTTGACTTCTTGTTTAAAGAACCAAATGAATTACATGTAAACGTTTTTTAGGTGGAAATGGCATAACAGGAATTAGGGCTGAAATGCTTTTCTAATGAATATTCATCTTGCAAAAACACCAGGAATTCATTTCTGATAATGTAAGACAACTTTCCTACTGAGAAGCGGAAAAACTAGGCAAAATGACTTTTAAAAATCACCTCACAGGAGTATAAGTAAGTGGTAGCAGTCACCAGCACTCAAAACAAAGGGGAAGAAACCTATTTAAAGAACTAAATAGTGACCATTTACTGGGCTAGAAGTGCTTGGTGATCAAAGCAGGTGAGCCCTAGTCAAGTGTGCTGACACAGAATAAGAGCAAAAGAAGCAAAAACCTTACTGCCACGCTGACCGTGGTGATGTATACCCATCCGCACACTCAAGAGGCTGAGGAGGAGGGCCATGAGTTCCAGTTCAGCCTGAACAACATAGCAAGACTTTGTCTCAAAAAAACCAAAATTAATTAGCTAATTAATTTAAAAACCAAGCACCTATCAGAAACTGATCTCCAAGTCAGGAGCCAATCTTTCAGGGGTAGCCAAGTAGCTTAATCGGGCCACACAGCACTGTGGTGGTCAGCATTAAACACTGCAGTTTCTTCGCCCCCTCCATCCTGTACTCAGCAGTTTCACTAATTTATGTACTAAAGTGTTAGAAATGGGATTAGTAGAATGCGTAACATTCGAGCAATACAGTGATTAAAGTACTGGAGAGACTTCTTGCTGCCTTGGCATGAACATCTAGCTCCTCACAGTTCACCTTTCAGATGGACTCCAGGCCTGATTCTGAACCTTTTCTGATGTCATAAAATTCCATTTTTCTGGGGCTGGGGATTTAGCTCAGTGGCATAAGTGCCTGAGTTGCAAGCAGGCAGTCGTGAGTTCAATCCCTGATACCGATAAAAAGGAAAAAGACAAAAAAAATTCCATTTTTCTGATGCTGACTAAGGTTAACTGTCTCCTTAACATTTGCTTCCAAAGAAACTTTCACCCAGGTATGAAAGGAGTAGCTGCCAAAGCAGGTGGATGTCATCAAATTCCCAAGAGGATGTATGACTTTTACATATGCTTTTGTCCTCAGATTACTAAAATGTTTCTTTTATAAATATGAAGTTAATTTATAATAAGCACTAACCTTAATTTGACCGATTGTGTATATACAATGCAGACCTGATGCCAAAAGAGTATAAGAAAACACATATAATCAGTGGGAGAAACATTACCATAAGGTTATATACAGAATATATTAATGTTCTATGGTGTAATGGAACCTTCGAAGATATCTCCTCTCTGTCCCTTATATTGTATGTAGGCCACACTTACCCTAAGGTGGGTGTAGTACTCATACCAATAATCCCAGCATTGGACCATGAATCAATCACAGATTCTAGACACCCATAAAGGGTGTTGTTGGCCCTGAGCCCCATCAGTCTTTAGCAGCAAGTTTAAGCAGATCTGTCAGTGATGAATCTGGCAGTGTTGGCATTTCCTGTGAAGGCTGGAAGTTAGGGTGGCTCACCCACTCTCTGGTGGCTAGGACAGTCCAGTAGTCCTGGAGTAAGGTCTCAAAGAATGCCAGGATGGGGCACTCTCTTGCCCAATGTCTTCTGCTGCATTTGAGGCATGGTCCTTGGAGGGGCCCAGTCAGCTCCACCTTGTGTCGGTTTACCTGTCTCAGAGCTCCAAGTGTCACAAGTGTTACTGTTATCTCTGTTGTTGAAAACACGAAAAGCCCATATTAAGGTCTCTATGAGGTTTGAAGGTCAAGTTTTGCATTTTTGTTTGGGATCTGGACTACAGTAGAAGGTATCTGTAAAATTAAGTATGCAGGAGTCAAATATAATCAGCAGGGTATTTATAACTTTAGTAATGACTTCCCATAAGGAGGACAGGTCCAGAGAATTTTAGGAAATGACATGTTATTTATGTTATATATATATGAGTATCTCTTTATGTTATTAAAATGTCTAATACCATCTGATTTTTAGAGGATGGCCTGTTTTATTAATTTTTATCCTTTTTAGGAGAGAAATCAGCTATGATGTTATTTAATATCAGGTGGATATAGTTAATTATGGCTCGGTGGAGAAAGGAATTCATAAATACCTCTTAATTTTAGTTGTTAAACAGGAGATCAGTGACAATACAATGTAATATAGGCAGTAAGCTTAACACAGAACACCACTGGTGGTTTACAGCAAAAGGAATTCATAAGTACCTCTCAACCTCAGTTGTTAAACATCTCTAAGAGTATAGCTGGATCTGAAAGAAAACATCCCTCATGGCTGGAACACAAAAAAGGCAGCAGAAACAATCTGAATTTTATATCTGAAAACACAAATACAGCATCAGATCAGCAATATGAGTTATCTGTTGCGCCCGAGCTTGAGCTTGGGGGCGGGGGACGGTCTGGTGCACGGGCGGAGCACGCCCAGCGTGGGGGTGGTGCACGTAGAGTGAAGGCGGGCAAGCGTGGGGGGGCGGGACTGCCCCCAGAAATGTGCACAAGGCTGCTGCAGTGGCGGGGCAGGGGGGGGGGGGGCTGGGGGTGGAGTTGGGATGCTGTGTGAGCTGGGGTGAGCTGGGGCTGCTACCGGAGGTGCTGCCGGTAGCCAACCTGCACCGGAGCTGAGCTGCCACATGGAGGAACCACTTGCAAGATGTAGGATTAGGACGCAGCATTACAGCAGAACCCCAGGCGGACCTGGAGACCGCATGAGAGCCGAGATACCACGTGTAGTTGGGGCACGATGTGAAAGCTTAAAGCAGCTTAAAGCAGCCCCACGAGTATCTCTCAACACTGTTTGGGCTCATTTTTCCCATCTTGGTGGGGAATGGGTCAGCGCGCGGCAGGGGGGAGGGGGGCAGGGAGGAAAGGAGACACAGAGAAAGCCCTGAAAGGCTGCAAGGAAAGACGCTGTTATCTCTTTAAGTGTGGGGAGGGGGAGGGATCCCGGAAGAGCGGGAAAGGACACACATTCCCAAACAAAGGCTTAAAGACAGAGAGTTTCGTAAACTTGTTGTCAGTGTGATAAGCTATAAATAGGTATGGTTTTGGAGGGGCAGGAAGTGGCCCCCAAGATAAAATCTGGTATGGGGTCTGGCCCACAGAGTTATAGCCAGATGAGGCAACGGACCGTGGTCTACTAAGTTTAAAGTCATCACTTTTTACTCTAGACCGACCAGTTATTATAAGGTTCCAAAACTTGTAATAATTGGCTGTCACCAATATACAAGTGGATTTCACGTGAGTTTAGTAACAGCTCTGCCCATGAGAACTTAAAAAGCTCTGAAGGACGTGAGAGTCTCTCAGTGTGGACACAGGCTGGACCAGAAAAACTCTGCCTTGGGCTATCAGAACCCAAAGGACATGAGTCCTCCAGTGTGGACACAGGTTGGCCCAGAAAGACCCTGCCTTGGGCTATCTAAGGACATGAGAGTGTCATGTGAACCCACAGAAAGGGGGAGAAAACCCACCTGGGGCCTGGCCCAGCAGCAATCTCCGGGGGTTGCTCACCTGTGGTAAGCTGGGTCGGTGTTGTTTGCAAACCAGCAGTGACAAGTTTACAGCTCCCGAGTGTAGAAGTGAGGAATTAATGCAGGATGCAGTCCGGTCCTGGTCCTGGCCTGAACAGCAGGGGACTCAAACTGGGAGGATCCCCCCGGAGTCTCTCGTCTGCTGTTCCCAGTGAGGGAACCATATGATAGAACTGTGGGGGAATGGCAACGGCTGAAAAGATAAGAAGTATGAAATATAAATGACCTTTATTTTGAGAAAGCAGGGAGAGACATCCCTGATCCCCTGGGGCGTGGCATCTCCCCCCAGGGTCCTCGATCTCTTCGTGGGACACGTGGAGTGGAGGCATATAAGTAGCCTAGGTTTGGGGTGGAACCTAAGGGGCATTAGTGATGCAGAGATAGCGCATTGGTATTCTTTTGGCGCCATAGGTAAATTCCTAGGGGTGGGGGAGATAGGAGCTCCTTGGTTCCACCTGAGGCTTTTCCAGCTACAGTGTCCAGCCTGGGCCAAAACTCTTTCAAGCATCATATTAAGTTTCTATAAAGATAATAAATGCTGAAAAATTGATAATCAGGAAAATAGACATCAATGTAAGTTAATCTCCCTGTAGGTAGTAATCACCATCCGCAGTCTGGAGGAGCTCTGAGTGTAGGCCCCAGAGAAAGGAGAGCATTTTGCCTGGAACTGAGGGACCCAGAGGTTGTGGGAAATGCCTGAAGATCAGTCCTGAGATCACGTGAGCATGGGGAAGGAGCCAGTGTGGCAAAACTCACTGATGCTGAGAATAGGCCTCCAAACCTGAAATAACTGGGACAAGTCTCTAACTTCTTAGAAGAGACTCTTGTCTTACTAAAAATGTTCCCAGCCTTCATCACTAGATTACCAGCCAGCACAGGACTTCAGTAAGGATCAGCCTGGCCTGCAGCAGAATCGAGTAATCAATACCAAAGAACCTCGCCAAGAGCACTGCGCATTTCCAGACAGTGGAGTGGATATTCCTGCACTGGAGTTTTAACTCCATGGATAGAGGAGTTTTGTGTTCTCTTAAAAGTGATGTTCAGGGGGAAATCAAGATATGTTTGTAATTTGTTTTACAGTACCTGCAATTACAGTAACTGCTACTTTGGGCAAAGTAGCAGGTGGGCAGTGAGTCACTGAAGAGTGGGCAAGCAGTTCCTCCCGCAGAGAGAATCCCAGTCAGCCTGTTACAGGCAGCTGACTTAGAAACATTACAGGCAGACAGGGCTGGGCCTTCAAAGCAGCCAGTGCGGAAGACTGGACACCTTCTGCTGTGGGCCATATCTCAAAAGATTAAGTCAAATGCAACCTAGGTATAAACATCACGGATTGATATTCTAAATAAGTATCAATCACTTTGAGAAAGCCAAAAGGAGCCACTAATGTACAACCACTTACCAGCAAAGGCCCTATGCCTATGAAACTCGCCTCCCCATGGGACCCCGATTTAATCAATTTTACCTGTAACTATGCTTGTAATCTTACTGGCTGCCCACAGCTCTGTCCCACCTTATGCCCACCTTGTCAGTCCCCATGTTTTCCCAACCTAGGCCTTCCTCGTTTTGTGGTCTTGCTCGGTAAAAGTTGTTGGCAACCCGTTCAGGACCCCTTCTGTCTGTCTCCGGACAGAGGCTCTTTCGCTCAATGAATATATTCTGCTCTGAACCTCCCTTGTTCCTAAATTTCATCCCCCGATTTTGGAGCACAGGAACTAGTAAGGGCTAGCTAGCAGGTCGGGTGCAAGGCAGGCTGGCGAGTCCTGAGCAGGGCTCCCCAGGAGCACCCCAGCCTCGCTCCCCAAGCCCAGCACCCCCGGTGTGCTGCAGTGTGGGAGAGGCGACCTGTCGGCTGAGGAGCGTCGCACCAGCCCAGCCCGGCCGGCCGGAAGCCGGGCCTCAGGTTTATCGGGCAGAGGCGAGGCTCCCTCCCGGGATGAGGGGTGCCCACATCGGGCTTCTGCCCGACCCCGTGCCCAGGAACGGATTAGCTCTATTCTATTTAATGCGGAGTCAGACTGGCTGTCAAAACGTTGATAAAACTGGAGGTTTTCTTAAATTTTCCTTATTCTTTTAGATAAGTTTAACTTTTAAATATATAGCAAAATAAAGGTGAGGGTTATTTAGAAAGGGACTTGGACTGGGCAGGCCGCGCACGCCTGAGGATCTCACAGTTCTGATGAGCTCAGGCCGGCCTGCGCTGCACAGTGAGACCCTGCCTCAAAAAATATAAAATAAAAATGCCAAGGGAGCAGCAATAATTTCCAATAAATTAGACTTCCTTCCAGGGAAGGTAGATTTCAGAATATCTATCATTGCTAGACGACGTCTTGAAGGAACAAAGAGCCCTCCACTAAGACACAAATCCACTGTTTCCTGACCGTCCTTTAACCCAACAGGTTCTTCCCTGACTCCTCAGGACAACGGAAAAACGGCCACTGAGGGCATTTGCCCTGCATAACACGCAGAAGCTGAATGTCATTCCTGCCTGTGCCACGCGCTGTCTGCAGGCCTGGTGGGTGGCACCGACCCCGGCCGGCTGTGTCCAGGGACCTCTGCACTCCTCCGCCTCGTCCAGCCCGCCACGCCCTGCCCAGTGCACCGTCCCTCTTGCTGCCTGTGCCCCTGGTTCCGGGCCGCGCTGTTCAAGTCCCCTTCTTGTCATCTAGCTTTTCTGGGGTGGCCAGAATGCTCTTTGGATATCTTTGCTATCTTCAAAGCTCCTCCCCTCTCTCCTCACAGCGTTCCCCAGTGCCACCATTCACCCGAGGGTGTCTATTTGGAGACAACTTTCCTAATCTCCTGGTCAAAGTTAATTCTCTCCTGTGGCTTCTGTCACGCCACCTTGTGTATTTTCCATGACCTTGATGAAATATGTGAGGGTTCCCTATGGTTTTTTTTCTTTCAGTGTTTCTCTTCCCCATTCGACACTGCACAAGCGCACAGCACAGAGCCTGGGGCAGAAAAAACGTTTTAAAAATACTGTGGAGAGGATGGATACACAGATGGTGTAAGGCATTTTTTAATTAAGCACAGATCGTTTCCTGGTAGGTTTGCTTCAATTACTTATCCTTCTGAAATCATGGAATATTTTAAATTGTCTGAAAGATGGTCCACGCTTGAACCATAAATCCTCCTGACCACACAAGGAGTTAGCTGTGCTTGTGTGGGAAAGGACAGGAAAACTGAAACAAGTGGAGAGAAGACCACGTGAACGGTGTCCACGCTGCAGATGCTGGGTGTGATGGCGACGAGGTGACGGGGAAGGGGCTGAAACATTGTTGGTGCAGGGCATCCTCAGGGGGGTTTGCATTCAAGGATCTTCTGGAAATCAAATATTCTTACTGTGCAAATGGAAAGTGTAACCCAGATCTGCACTGAGAAAACTGGACTTTCTACAGTCCTGATCCCTGGAGATTAATGGGTCAAGAAATGGTGCGTGCCTGTAATCCCAGCACTCTGGAGGCTGAAGCAGGAAGACGGCCATGAGTTTGAGGCCAGCCTAGACTGTGTAATGAGTTCAAGGCCTACCTGAACTACATAGCAACCTTGTCTCAAAAAGAAACAAACCAACAACAACAACAAAAAATGAGGTCAGGAAGTTTTGGTACGAAGAATATCCAAGTGTTTACTCGGTCATGGTGAGAGGCAAATACAATCCCTGCCATACGCAGATTAAAAACCTGCCCGCTCCCCCCACACACACACACTCTCTCTCTCTCTCCTGAAATTCTGTGTGGAATCTACCTGCTTCCAGGTAAGGTCTACCACTTTGAACCTTAAGATGGAACTGCAGAAATGGCTAAGTCAGCTGGTCACTTCTTAATTTCATTTCAACGAAGTATTTCACTCTGTTGACTATTTTAAATACTTTATTTGAATTCACTTTATTTTTAAATTTTTTCTAGTTAATACTCATGTGAAAAAAAATAAAATCTTGCAAAGACAGTTATAAAGCTCCATAGCCCTATGTTAGAGATGCCTGCTGTTACTAACAGGTATGTATCTGTTAGAGTATTTTTTATGTGTGTGTCAGTCTTCCAGGAATTGCAAAATTTCATGCCATCTTCATTACTAGTGTATAAAAATTAGGAGTGCCAAGTAAAATTTGAAAATATTGAGAGGCATTGAAAATCTTTAACTCGTAAAGATATACAGAATGGTTGTGCCTACTACATATGCAGATACCTCCACAATATTCCTGTGAAGCTAACATGAAACTCTGTTTAGTACCTTTATAAAATTGATGCTAAAGCTAACGACCCACCCTCATACTAAATCTCTAAACTCTCTAAATCTGTCATCTGAAACAAATTATATATACTGTTCTGCAACCTCTTACCTTTTTTACCTTGACA
Organism: Cavia porcellus; assembly: GCF_034190915.1. Taxonomy (NCBI): domain Eukaryota; kingdom Metazoa; phylum Chordata; class Mammalia; order Rodentia; family Caviidae; genus Cavia; species Cavia porcellus. Next base: position 5,064,966 of record NW_026947496.1, on the reverse strand, counting down.
GTGGAAAAACTTGCAAATTAATAAATAGACATCAGTATTATTTGTTGGTCATACACTGACATTTTGCCTATATGATGAAGTAGTCCATCTTGGAGGAGTTGGAGAGGTTCTTTGTTGCACTGCATGATATTTCACACTAGTGTTGCTGAGGATCAGTCTGACACAGTACAAAGCAGACAATAATCAATATTAATAAATTGGAACAAAACTAAATGAGAGTCTGTCCTAGGCGTACAGGACTTGTGGGGAGACCCAAGGTGGCTTAAGGACAGATTAATCTTTAAACCAACAGCCAGAGCTGATACCAGCCAACAATCTGGGAAGCTTGGGCACCTCAAAGCTGAGGACTTGAGTCCTGCAGATTCCAGTCTCGGTCAGTAGTTGCAGTTAGCAAACAATCAGGTTACTACTTAACTGTGATCTATTCCTGTGTGTGTTTCCAAAAGCACATTGTTCCTCAGGTCTTGAACCTTGACTGCATGGACTTTGACCAGCTAGGTTCCTCTTATAACTAAACTTCAAATCTGGGTTTATTCTGTCTGGCACCCCTGAGAAGGGAATTACTGGTCCTGGGCCAGAGCCCTGATACAGTGCAGATGTTTCTCTAGCACAAAGCTTCATTCTGTTTTCCTTTCTAGTTTCCAGCAGTGATGGGCATTGAACCCAGGGCCTCAGGTATGCTAGGCAATTGCTCTACCACCAAGCTACATCTCCAGCATCAAGGCTTATAAGTTTTAATAGAGCTTATACAATTTTCCATCAACTAGGCGGGGCCTATTTACTTTCATGATTTCAGAACTCTATAGTGGGACTAGGAAGAGGCAGATGATATATTAATGTGTTAAATATTGTGATGCATGTTAGGAAGTAGTTTCAAATATGTTTGCCATTTGACTCTCACCTGGGAATTGAATGTACTCGTGGCGGGTTTTTTGTTGTTCTTTCCCCCCCTACTAGGTTTTGTTTTGTTGACTAGAACTGCAGATCATTATTTGCTGGTTTATTATTTATTGTATTAGTATGATCATAGAAACTACAGTAATGTCAAATGGCTTTCACAGTGCTTACTGTTTGCTACACACATTTTCTAAGCATTTTAGTGTTATTAACTTATTTAGTATTCATCACAACTTTATGGGGTTTTATTTAAACTGTAAAAGCACGTATTTAATCCAAGGGGCTTAGTTTACGGGAATATCTTTCACCTTGCTTCTGGTGTTTTAGACGTTCTATTCGATCTCGGATGCTTTATTAATTCCCCCGACGATTTTGGCGGCGTTGTAGCCGGTGACCAAGGCCTGGGCAGCAGCGGGAGCTCGCGCCTCCCCCGGAACCGGCCCTAAAATTTGGGGTCCGAAAGCGGAGGCCCGCTCGCCTCTTCTCTCAGCGCTGGGATGCAGCTGCCCGCGGCGGCCCGGGTCTCTAGCTTTGCTCTGCGGGGTCGGTCCGTTCAGCGCCCCGGGACGGGGGGGCTGCGAGGGAGCAGGCCAGGCGAGCGCCTTCCACGCCGCTCAGCCCCGCAGCAGAGCCGGCTGGAGCAGGCCCCGCGGGACGAGGTGGCCGAGTGGTGAAGGCGATGGACTGCTAATCCATTGTGCTCTGCACGCGTGGGTTCGAATCCCACCCTCGTCGGGGCTTGGCTCTTTTATCCTGTCGGACCAACCTTATCTCCACTGCAGTTCACATCTGTTCTGTTATGCTAACTGCTCAGCTGTTTGTTTCTCAGTCAGGCTCTCCCTGGGGGGGTTGCACCCCTGAGCTCAAGGGAGCCGGGCCCACTGGTGTCCAGTTCTACGCTAACTTTTAAACCAGCCATTTCTGAGACTGTGGATCCCCATATTTGACAGGGACAAGGATGTTTGTCTTAGAAATATGGCAGGACTGAAAAGAGCAACCCAGGTAACATTCCTTCTTAGAACTGAAGATTTCCTCCTGAGAAGGCCAAGCACACTGCCAGTACTGGGTGGTTTCTACTTGTGACTTGGCTGAGCGTTAGCGAGGAAATAAGTAACACATTCCATTCGTTTATTTTATTCACGCGTGTGTGCACACATGTGTGCGTGTGCATGGGGCGGTGGTATCCGGGGTTAAGCCCAGAGACTTCTCACGAGCTGTATCTCCAGGCCCCTCCATCTTTATTTCATTTTTATTGTGGGACAAAATCTTACTAAGCAGTTAAATTGTTCAGAATGGGCTTGAACTTGCAATTTTCCTGCCTAGGTGTCCCAGAGTGCTGGGATTATAGGTATGTGCCACCATATCTCATTATTTCTATTGCTGACAAACACTGCACTTACACAATTCAAAAAGCACAACAACTGTACAACAAAAGTTCTCTCACCAGTTACCCCTTACATCCGCCGGGTACCTCATGTTTCAGGTACAAGGCATTAGAAAATTAAGCTCCTAAAGATACAGTGAGTGAAGAGGAACATGGTACAAGGCAATGTGTATAGCTAGTATCTGTGAAAGAGGGCAGCGATCTCTGTCTCTGATCTGTCTGTCTGTGTCTCTATACATGCATGAGTTTGGTAAAATATTTTGCATCTGTGTGTCCACATCAGTGGTACAATGTCTAGGCACGAACGTCCACGTCCCAGGTGCACTGCTGCACGTCCTCCTTAGGAGCTGTGTAGATCCATTCCCAACAAATGGGGAAGGCGATGGGCCACGCTGACTCATATGGACTTTAGGGCTGGGGGATCACTGTTTCCCAGGTCATCTGAATGAAGCACAGGCACGCACGGTGAGAAGGGGATGACCCGGAATCCTGGGTTCTTACACAGTTGGTGCCATTGATGATACAGATTTTCTGGGTAAAAACCAACGGTTTATAAGTTGGGGCAGCTAAATATTCAGATTTGATGTTGAGGTTCTTTTGAGGGTAGGTATCGTTTGTCTTATGAGAATGAGAATTTAAAATGTCACATCCAAGGTCTAAAACTGGACATGAGAGTCAAGGCCCTCCTGAAGCAGAAGAGTCACCCAGCCCTGTGATTCTCCAAAGTGTGCTTGCAGCCACCTGGAAGCGCCAGAAACAGCAGCACCAGGGCCAAGGATCCGCACTTTGCGCTTTAGGGAGCCCTGGGTGACCCCGATTTGTGGTGGGTTTGTTTGCTCTGGTTGTTTTCTTTTCTGTTCTTTGGAAAATGACAGTCCAGATTCTGGCTGATGGTAAGTCTCCTTCCCTCAGAAGGCCACCATGCAGCACCAGCAGGGAAGCCCACGCTGAGCCTCCCTCCAGTCGTCACAGAGCAGGCTGCGAGAGCCCTGCGAGGGCTCCCGGAGGCCAGCAGGAAGCGACCCCAGGCCTGGGACGAGCCCTTTGCGAGGCTGGTCCTGGGCCGCTCCGGGCGGCGGTGGCAGCAGCGGTGACCAGGGGTTCGCCCTGCGGGGAGGCGGTGTCTGTCCGCCAGCCACGGCGGGGCGGGCCTCCGATCCCCGCTCTTCCCGGCCAGGGCCCAGACACGTCGGGCGCGGGGAAGGACGCGGTGGGTGCGGAAACGTGTTGGTGGGGCATCTGAGATGAACACGCACTTCTCAGGTGAAATAGGAACAGCAAATAAATACATGGAAAATGTTCAGCGTCGCTAGTCATTCAAGAGATGTAAACTGAAATAATGCTGAGATTCCACTTCACCCGGGAAAGAGTGACTATTACCAAGAAATCAACACTAACAAGGGTTTTCCACTGCTGGTGGGAATGTAGACTGGTGCAGCCACTGTGGAAATCAGGGTGGAGGTTCTTCGAAACGCTAGAGCTACAGTTCCCATTCTATCCAGCTGTTCTCCTGGGTATCTTCCCGAAAGAAAAACAGCATACTACAAGGGCATATGTGATTCATGTTTACAGGAACAGAATTTGTAATAGCCAGATCTTGGAAACAACCTAAATGCCTATTGACTGAGGAATGATTTTAAAAGATATGGTATTTTTATACGACGGAGTACTACTTAGCCATAAAGAAGAATAAATGGAAAACCTTTATAGGTAAATGGATACAACTTGAGACCACACTCAGTGAAATAAGTAAGACACACGTGTAAACACTGTGCTGTTTCATTAGTATGAGAAGCTGAAACAACATATGATTACGTGTATGTATATTTATATAAAACAGTTAACATGGTGGTACACTTCTGTAATCCCAGCACTAGGAAGGCTGAGGCAGGAGAAGTTTTGCAAGTTTGAGACCAGCCTGGGCTACACACTGAGCCCAAGTTCAGCCTGAACTGCATAACAAGACCCTGTCTCAAAAAGCCAAAAATAAATAAATAAGATGGTTACACTACTGATTTCTCTGCATTCAGTGAAGAGAAAGATTTGTGCTGGTATTGTTCAGGCAGTGGAATGCAGATGTCTTGTGCTGTGGGTGAATGATTTGGGGATGATAAGCACAATGTATGTACCACTGTTGCCCCTGATCAACGTGTTTTGAAATTTTAGGGATATTTTCTTTTTCTCCTTGAAATAAAATGGATTTGGAAACATTTTTAAATGTAATTATGGAAAATACAATACACCAAGACCTCTTGGAAGAAATACAAAATTGAAGATACCAACAATTAAAGACATAGACGTTATCAATGAATTACTTCCTCAAAGCATCAAAAAACAAAAGTTTCGTGGGCGAGTTTTCATTTTAATGGGTTAAAACTGTCCCAGAACATACAGAAGGGAATATGTTTGCGACAAAATCCTAAGATTGATCTGTAAACCCACAGTGATTACCCATAAGAAAATCATACTTCTTATTTTCACTTTTACTGAATCCTAAATGTCATGGGAGCAAATCACCCAGGAGCACATTAGAATACAGTCCTCACCGTGGTAAAATACAGATGAAGGTCAAATTGTTTAAAATCAAATCTTTATTCATATTAGCACACCTACACATGTAAGAATTTAGACATAGAAAAGACATCTGAGTGCATTAGCATCCACTTAACAGTATTTTGAATTTAAAAAATAGATAATTCTTTAACACAATGAAACCTGTCTAACTTGTGTCAACACTGACCTCAGAATATGTGCTTCCTTTTAAAATATTATAGTGCTCAAAGAGAATTGAAATTATAAGTTACAAAAAAGGAATTAAAATTGTCACTTTACTAGATGTAAAGAGATATCCTATGACTTGTTTATAAATTACGTTTCTTTATTCAAATAAAGGAGAGAGAACTGTGTTTTCCTAGTCCCTGGACACACATCCACACTGTAGACAAAGATCCCACTTACTATAGCAACAAAGAAATAAAACTTCTAGAAATAAGTTTGAGAAAATTCAAAGATCAGTGTTTCGATTTTTTTTTTTTTTTGGTACTGGGGATCAAACTATATTCATATACAAAGACAAGCAATTAACACTACAATAATGCTCCTTTTCTTAGAAACTTGTCAGATTACCCAAGATCAAAAGTTTGGTATGAGTAGGAGGAGATAACACTTTCAGACCTTGCCTAGAGAGCTATAACATTTTATAACCTCTCTGGAACACAATGTAGCAGTGTATGTCAGTTTTACAAATGTACATACTCTTTGACTCAGAAAGTCTCTAAGAATTTATCCTAGAGACATACTTGCCAGGTGCCGCGGCCAGCGCAGGGAAGGAGTCAGGCGAGAGACTGAAGACACAGAGAGACCAGTTGCTCAGGAGGCAAAAGGCGATTTATTGAAGGACTCCAGAGTTCTTATAATGTTTCAAAACAAAGAGCAGTACAAGTCACTTCAGGACACTTTCTTGTGCACACAACAAAGGTAAACATGTTCTTGGGCCCGTGAGAAACTTCTATGTTGTGCAGCCCAGGAGGTAAACATGTTCTTGGGCCCATGAGAAACTTTTATTGTTTATGTTATGAAGCTATTCCCAGGTTAATATCAGCGCGATGCTTTGTCTAGAAGGCTGAGGTTACTGCAGGATGAGGAACTGGTTGAGGTCCAGCTTCAGTGTGTGGTTTCCCACACCCGTTCACTGCCGGACCCCTGGCTCCCGCTCCCAACACATACTCCCACATATGTAAGGTGATATATATTTGAAACCAGTTTAGCATTATTTATAAACAGGAAATAGACAAATTTCCCATTAATAGAGGGGCAACTAAGTAAATATGCATAATGAAAGTGTCAAAAATAAAGAGGCAGCTCTATGTATATGATAGTGAGGAAAATTCCAAGATTTATTATTGAATAAAACCAGCGAAGCCAGGCATGGTGGTACACACCTGTAAACCCAGCACTTGGCAGGAGGATCAGTCTGAGCTTGAGAACAGCCTGGGCTACAAAGTGAGCTCAAGGCTAGTAGAACTGCATAGCAAGCCACTGTCTCAAAAAGACAGACAGAGAGAGAGAGAGAGAGAGAGAGAGAGAGAGAGAGAGAGAGAGAGAGAAAACAAAGAAAGAAAGATCTAGCAAAAATAGGGAACGCTATGCATAATTTGCTATTCATGTAAAATACCAGGGACAAAGTATATATAAATATCTATTTCTAAATCATAAAATATTTCTGGAATGCTACATAAACAATAGTTTTGGTTGTTTCTAAGGAGTGAAATGGCTGCAGGCAGGAATGGGAGATTTTTTTTAATTTTTATTTTGGAAATATTCTAGTATCTGAAAGAAATTACCGACTAGCAATGACTCAATATCCTTTATCCACAGTTTTAAATTCTAAAAACTCAATTATTATTTTCCAAAAAATTGGCCATGAAAATTCATCCAAGTGCAAATTTTATAGTGAACTAAACAGAGATTTTACGCTCCCTGTTAATCCACTTAAATTGACGTCCATACATTTCACACCTCAGTGCATAAAAGTGTTTGGTGTGTGCTCTGAAATCCTGCTGGATGTTGCAACATATAACCTTCATAAAATAAAAAACACAAGACTTGTTCTTGTGTAAATAAGTAAATAATAAAATCCTGCTAAAACATAACAGTGTGTCATGCCATCTCTCTGGTTGGCACAACACTGAATAACAGCATCCACGTTATTTGTACTTATAGTATTTATTATGGATTTAGTGTTAAATCCAGACTTTTATAGCAAACTAGGAAGGAAAAACATCAAAATAACACATACGAATTCCAAACTAATGGTGACTATCTCAGGGAACACGACTAAAAAGGAGGTGGCGTTACTTATTTACTTTTAATCATAATATATTACTTTTTCAAAATGTCTTTACGACATTTTCAAAGGCTAGTGGCCTATCCTTCATCAGTTCGTTTGTTAGTTTGTTTGCTTTGAGTTTATAACCTGTACGCGGCCCACTCAGGCCTAAAATTCTAACCCTAAACTCAGGACATCCAGAGCTCGAGGTTTCCAACGGGTGGATTTCAGGTGAGTCTGCGCTGGAGGCCAGCCACCGAGACCAGGAGCCTAGACCTACCGGAAGTGCTGCGGCCGGTCCGACGGGGGGACCCTCCGGCCCGCATCTTCGCCATCGGCCGCTGTTCCCGCTCCCAAGCGAAGCAGGAGCCTGAGGCCTGAGCTTAGCGCTCGTCCAGGTCTGGTAACTCGGCCCCGGGGACACGGGCGGGGAGCCTCGCGGGGCAGGTAGGGCCAGGAGGACGTAGGTGAGGCCTCCGGGGCGGGAGAGACGCAAGGGTCAGGGTGCTGAGGGGCGCGGGAGGGACATCGAGGTACAGAAGAAGGCGCCTGCCTAAGCTAACGCACAACGCATAACGTCACACACACACCGCACACGCGTCACACATCGCACACCACATACATCGCACACTACACATCACACACCATACACGCCACATTACACACACATCACACACCAATCACGTATGCACACCACATACCACACACATTACACACATATCACACACAGTACATACACCACGCCCACTATACACATATCACACTCCCCACACTTCACACACGTCATGCACACACGTGTCACATCACACACCCACAGGTTTCCCTGGTCTTAGGCACTGCTCAAGCTGTGCAGAAGGGTGCTCTCCTGGAGGGCTGTGCATTCTCAGGACTTCCTTACAAGGCACTTAACCTTAGGTGACCTACTGAACTGCTCTCGGACTAGTACTAGGTGAAACGATGATTACAATAAAATCTCAGTAGGTACCTGTCAGGATTAAGTGTTGCTTTGAAAATGTGAGACCGTGTTGAGATTTTTGTGTATATTCACAGTTACTCAGGTAGCAACCAGGCAATGGGGAAAGCTCACAGTACTTGAAATCTACCTAACCTTTGTTTCTATAAGGTTAGCGAAAATATTCTTAAATGGTTGTTTAAAGTTAAAAAAATTTAATAACTGTTGGTTTTTTCATTTAGTCAAGAACATTATTCCCATTGTTCATTTTTCTAGTTTGATTTTTATGCAGGGAGTTTAAACTTTCTGAATCATTTGTGTGTTCCCTAGTTCGTGGACTTCTTCTTCCATGAGTTCTTTTAGGTGAAGGGATTATTTTTTGTTTTCTGACAACATGGGATTGAACCTGGGATCTTATATGTGCTAGACAAGCTCTCTACTGCAGAGGTATACCCCAGCCCCTCCATGAATTCTGCAAGGTGTTTTTGCTATTTCTTTTTCATATAGAGAACCTAAGAATGAAAGAACATAAGCAACAGACACAAAATCACACAACTGGTGTTAGAACCAGAGTCAAACCCAGGTCAGAGTAACTTGGAAGTCTCTGCTCTTTGAACATTATAGCATATATTTCTGTTATATCCATCCTTTGCTCACCCATGTAACCACTTGCAGTGAAAAACTTTCTAGTGTATGATAATTGCTGATAATATCAATTTCCCATCAGTCATTGCTATTTTCCTCTAAACAATTATTTTTGCTGCTTAGGAGAAGCCTCCAACGGTGTGTTTTGAAGGGTGCCTTCTTAGCTGCTCAAGGTCAGGATGAATACACAAGTTGTATCCCTGGATTTTCAAGCCCCTGAAGTTTTGGAAGAGCTCATGATGGTGAAAGTTGAGACAGAAAGTCAGCTTCAAAAGCAGCAATCCAGACCGAAGCACAGTAATCCTCTAGCAAGGGAAATTTTCCGAAGGCACTTTCGGCAGCTCTGCTACCAAGAGACCCCAGGACCAAGGGAGGCTCTTACTCGACTGCAGCATCTTTGCTACCAGTGGCTGAGGCCACACGTGAGCACAAAGGAGCAGATCCTAGAGCTACTGGTGCTGGAGCAGTTCCTGGCCATCCTACCCAAGGAGCTGCAGGGCTGGGTGAGGGAGCACTGTCCAGAGAGTGGGGAGGAAGCTGTGATTTTGCTGGAGGAGCTGGAGAGAGAACTTGATGAACCACAACATGAGGTAGGAAGGGAGGTTTGGCAGGGAACAATATGTGTGTGGGACACCAACGCCCTTGTATCCTCTGCACTGTATTCCCCAGACTTTGGCAACAGGACCCAGCTTCTGAACCCTTCTTTCTGGAAAGTTTAAGATCAGATCTTGTCTCTTTGTCCCCAGATGGTAACTCACATACACAGACAGGACCTCTCCAGAGAGAAAGTGCCTCTAGGAGAGCAGTCATCACTGAGCCTTCAATGCCAGCCTGCGGAGCCCCAGCTCACGTGTGACCCTGCCCAGGAGTCCCATCCTAGTGGAGACACAGGTGAGGGCAGAAGCTATCTGCTGTTGCACATCTCTTTCCTGCTCAAGCAAAAGCGAACAGCGCAGTGCTGAGGAAGGGTGGGATTGAAAGCCTCCTCCTACGTGGCCATAGCGCCTTTCCCTGAGGACCACCTGGAAGCGCTCTGGACTCTGGCACGTGGTACATAAGGAAGCTTTCAGGAGTCACTGAGTGGGGCTTGAGAGAACTGGCTTCCAGGTTTGAAGATGTTACATTTCATGATTTTGCCTCATAGAAGTTGTATTACTGAATGGGTTATCTAACCAATACACCCTAGTTTTCTTAGCTACAAATTGGGATTGATAACTGTCTTATACTGTATCTTACTATATTCCTTTATATAGGCTTCTGTAACAATAGCACAGAGTGGGTGCCCTAGACGACAGAAATTTGTTTTGTTTTGATTCTAAAGGCCTGAAGCCCAAGATCTAGGTGCTGCTGGGTATAGTTTCGGTTGAGGCCTCTCTTCCTGGCTTGTGTGTGGCCATCTTCTTAATGTGTCCTCTCGTGGCCTCCTCTGTGCCGTGTAGAGAAGACAGCTCTGGTGTCTATTCCTCTTCTTATAATGGCTCTACCTTACAACCTCACTTAACCTAGATTATCTCCTTAATGGCCCTGTCTCCTTATAGTCACATCAAAAAGTAGGAAGCCAACGTATGAATTAGCAGGGTACACAGTGTGGTTGCTAATATGCATGTCCTTTAGCAGATTGTCATGAACATTAAATAGTTTATAAACATCCCTTGACATGCATTACTGTACATTCATGGTGGCTGTTCTCACTAGAAACTGCAGTGCCACCTTTGCCAGTTTGGTTCCACTCGGCGGCAGCAGAGATCCACACGCTGGTACTCAGGAGGCAGAGGCAGGACTGTGAGTTTGAGCTAGCCTGGGCTACCTACTGACTTAAAGCCAGCCTGGACGGCTCAAAACTAAGTAAGTAACCCAAATAAGGAAGTTTCTATGGCAGAGACTACACATGTGCTCAGCAGGCAGCAGCTGTGTGGGAGAGCCTTGTCTGTAACCTTGGTAGCGGTCATGGCCACCCTCATGCATACGCTGCTGGGCTCTCAGGCTTAGCTCACACCTTCCCTTCTAGTTCTTGCCTCAAGAACTGGCTGCAGCTTCTGTCTGTTGTGCACAGTGATGACCGCCCGCTGACTTCCTGCTACCCTTCTGACAGTCCACAGCCAGCCCCCGCTGTTTTCATTTACCCCCAGAGGTCTCAGAGTCACACCTTCCTTCTCTGTGCTCTAGCCTCTATTAATTTCATCTACCCTACAAATCATACAGTTACTGTGGATTTCAGTTTCACAGAAACATGGCTGTGACTTAAAGTGTATTTGTTGATTAAATTCTGTACACACTATGGCCTTCTTTTGGCTTCCATGACTTATTAGATTAGAATCACTTCTGGTTTTATTTTTTTTATGAACATCTTTCCCGTCTGTTTGTTTGTTTCTTTCTTCCTTTTCCCATGAACTGGGACTTGCCATTTTCTAGCTCACTTTTCCTATTTCCTACGTTCTGAACTGCATTTAGAACTCTGTGAGAACCTCTTTTCCAGGAAACACATCTGGGTAAATTCATCAACTCATCCATTTATCTTTGAAGGCATTCATGTCTTCCACAGATATTTATATAAGTACCTATTAAGTCTACAGTAGAGTATCCCAAGTCATCTACAATTTGGACTGTGCTGCAGGGTATCAATGCTAGTGTTGTGTTACAAATTCTGGAAAAGCCAATATAGCAAGACCCTGTTTCAAATATAAATACCTAAATAAATAAGTAAATAATCCAAATACACAAGCTTATATAACAACCAAAGTTCTACAAATACTATTACCTAGGAATAACCTGTCTTGTCAGTGTATTGTATATTTTTTATGTTTTTTCCTCTTTCTATGTATAAAAGAATTTTTTTCTGTCTATCTTTTCTATCTGACCATATATGTGTTCTCTACCCTGCTGCCGCAGTTCTTTAAAGAGGTGGAAGGATGGTAAGCAGAGGTTTGATGGTCAGTCACTTCATAGTACAAATGAAGTCATTCCTGTCGTAAATGATTGTGTCAGTGGTAATTAGTGAAGGTGAGAAATGTCTTAGTTTTTATTTTCCCCCAGTTACCTTGAGTACCTCAGATGTGGTTATGATGATTGAGTAAAAGGGCCTACTGGGCAAAGACATGTTCCTGTGTCACAAATCTACTGTGACCTCCCTACGCCCACCCAGCCAAAAGGAGGAGGAAAATCCTTGGCAAATCGCAGAGGAGACCTAAGAAGGCCCTGTGCAGCTATGTGTAGGATAGGAGAGTCAGAGGTGGGGAGGGAGCCAGGTATCCTGGCCAGTGGAGGAGGTCGAAGGCTCTTTGCCTTGGGCTTCATGGGCTGCTAGATAGAATCACACCAGGCAGCTGAGGCAGCCTGGGGATTCTGCAGGGCCTGCTCTCCAGGGTTCAAACAATCTGGCAGATAGACTGGCAGGTTGGCCGGATGTCTAAGATGAGCCAGACCAGTTTCACAGCCTTTTCCACAGGTGCCAATGAGATGAGGCCTTAATAGTAGGATAGGTTTCAATTCTTTTACTTTAATTCTTTCATTTAATTCATTCAGCAAACATTTTTTGAGCCAGTATGTGCCAGGTGTGATTCTCAGAATATATATTAAGGTCTTGTTTTCAAGGAGATTAGATTTTAGGAAGAAAAAGATAATATTAACATAAAAAATATGGTGGCATTTTGTTAGAAGACAATACATGCTGTGGAGTAAAGAAAAAAGAGAAGATACGGGTACATAAGAGTACAGTGGGGCCAGGAACAGTGGCACATGCACATGCCTATAGTCCCAGGTACTCAAGAAGCTGAAGCAAGGAGGTCTTGCTTGCACCCAGGAGTTTGAGACCAACCCAGGCAACACTGGCCCTAACCAATAAGAACAACAGTGCAGTGGATGAGGCTCACAGATTGTAGTGTTACATAGAAGAATAAAGATGGACCTCATTGAGCAAAGACTTCAAGGGTGGGCAAGAGGGAGCTTTGCTCTTATCTGAGATGAGGGCTCCCTGGAAGGGAGAAGCCAGAGCACAGGGTTGGGGGATTTGGAAGTCCTGAAGTTCTGCCAGAAGCACCTGGAGCAGTAGAAGCTTAGCATGTGTTCTGCAAGTGAGTGAGCAGAGCACATTTCCTTGGAAGTCCCTTTGATGCTCCCTACCTTAGAAGGGTGGCATAGAAGGAAGCCACCTTAATCTTGATCTGTCCTTATCTATGAAGTATTTCTGGCTAAGCTCCATTTACCTAGGAGGGCAGATTGGGTAGGTGCTAACACCTTCCTGTGTCTGGGCTCCTCTTCATTCTGTGAAAAGTCATCCTGTCACGGGTTTGGAACCAAATACACTTACTTCGTTTTTTTGTTTGTTTGTTTGTTCCAGATAAAGTGACCGAGATTAAAAACAGGGAGTTGCTGCTAGAGAAAGACTGTCCACAGGTGGTCGAACAACATGGGAAAGTATTTCATGATCAGACCTGGGAGGTATCACAGCGGGACCCTGGACATGAAGTTGGAGAGTGTAAGGACAGGGCCGAGAGGCAGTGGAGAAGCCGCTCAGCAGATAGGCAGCACCGATGTGGGGAATGTGGGAAGAGCTTTGCTCAGAGCTCAGGGCTCACTCGACACCAGAGAACTCACACTGGAGAAAGACCCTACGAATGTAATGAGTGTGGGAAAGCCTTCAGTCGCAGTTCTGGGCTCTTTAATCACCAAGGAATCCACAATATACAGAAGCGGTACCACTGTAAAGAGTGTGGAAAGGCCTTCAGCCAGAGCGCAGGTCTGATCCAGCATCAGAGAATCCACAAAGGGGAAAAGCCCTATCGGTGCAGCCAGTGTGATAAAAGCTACAGTCGCCGTTCATTTCTCATTGAGCATCAGAGAAGCCACACAGGAGAGCGACCTCACCAGTGCCTAGAATGTGGGAAAAGCTTTAATCGCCACTGCAACCTCATCCGACATCAGAAGATCCACATGGTGGCTGACCCGAGCCAGGCATTTGCCGTGGATGAGTTTTCCAAGTCTCTGGCCAAGTTCTAGCGGTAGGGTAAGACCAGGAAATGCCTTTTTCTTCCTGTCTCCACTAAACATGTTCGAACAGGTACTGCCAGGGCCCAGGAACTTCCAGCAAAGGGATTTGGTATTTTTGAAGGTGCTGCTTTTCCTTTGTTTGCCACTTTCCTGTTCTCATGACTCTTGTCCTCTTATTCTCAACTGTTGATCCTTATTAATAGTAAGAAACGACACTGATAAAGTCAGTGTCCTTAAAAAACCTGGTCTCTGTGTTTAATTTCTAAAGACAGGGTTCCACTGGTGCTTTATAACTGGTCTTTGGTGTTCTCATGACCACTGCTTGCATCAGGGACACCTTTGGACACTACTGTTTCTCTTGGACACCTGCAAGATTCTCTTGTAATAGTGACCAATGCTGCTGTGTACCTCACTACAGAGTATGTCTTGTCCTCACTGCAACCACGCAGGTAAACAAGTGCTGTCACTGTCACACATTACAGACAAGTAACCTAAACCCCAGAGAATCCAAGCGTCAGGGCCAAAGCTTGAAACTTAAGATTTTCAGTAGCCTTTATATTTTGAAATAATTTTAGACTTATAAAAAAGATGCAAAGATAAGAGTTCTTGTACACCCTTCACCCAGTTTCTAATGTTCTTGTCTCATATGTCTTTTTAAACATTTGGCTTTTGACCCCAATCTCTTTTAAGGTGTCAGGCCTCATACTGGTATAAATCATCTTCCTCATTTAAGTTTAATCACCTGAAAATCTCTTAGTGTTTTTATATCACACCTTTAGTGTTACGTAAAATCAGCAGTATCCCAAATAATAGAATATCCAAGAATTGAATCACTGTTTCAGATTATTATGCCATATAAGCTGCTGTTAGAAATCTAAATCTTGGGGCTGGAGATTTAGCTCAGTGGCGTAAGTACCTGCCTTGTAAGCAGGCTGTCATGAGTTCGATCCCCAGTACCGATAAAAATGAAAAAGACAAAAAAAAAAAAAAAAAAGAAATCTAAATCTTAGGGCTGGGGATTTAGCTCAGCAGCATAAGCACCTGCCTTGCAAGCAGGCAGTCGGTCATGAGTTTGATCCCTGGTACCAATAAAAAAAAAAGAAAAGAAATCTAAATCTTTCTCTTTTTTCCTTGGTTTAGGTCTGGAGAAAAACATTTCCTCTCTGATCTTTAAGAAAATCAAAGAAGTGTTCTGTAGCCTTAGTCTTCTCAAACCTCTCAAAAGAGGCTCTTCTCCCTATATATGGGAAGAAGGAATCTCATCTCCTTAAGACTCAAATAACACTTGGGGCGTGAGGTTCCCACAGACTGTCTTTTGGGAGGAGGCATCTCACTATGTAGATCAGGCTCCCTTGAGCTCACTAGGTAGCCCAGGCTGGCCTCAAAATTTGCAGTGACCCTTCTGCCTCAGCCTCCTAAGTGCTGGGATACAGGCATGTGCCACCATGCCCAGCCCATGGGCTCTCTTTGCCTCCTGTACCTTAATCCCTTTTATGATTTCTCTACCAAAGCTGTAGTCCCATCTTTTTTCTTTATTTGACTATTTGGAAGGTTTCCAAGAGATGGGAGTGAAAAGGCATGGAACATCTCTGTGCATATCACTTGATTTTGCACTGTTTTCCGTAACTCCTGAGTGTATTGCACTGAGAACTCAACTCTTTTGGAACTGGGGATTATGTGTTTTGGATTTTTTTTTTTTTTTTTTAATCGGTACTGGGGATTGAACTCACGACCGCCTGCTTGCAAGGCAGGTGCTTATGCCGCTGAGCTAAACCCCCAGCCCCTGTTTTAAATCTTTTATTGAAAATGTAGACAAAAGTAGAATAGCATAGTAAACCCCCATGTACTCCTCACTCAGCTTGAACAGTTACTAATTTATGGCCCATTTAGTTTTAGTTATAAATCCTCTTCCTCTGAATAATTCTGAAACATACTTACAATACCAGTGTTGACTCAGGTTCAAAGTACTGAGCAGTCTTAGTAACTAAAGCTCATCTTAGATGCCATCAATAGGTTCCAAGGAACCTGGATTTATCTTTATAACACAAAAGAACAAGTTGATTCAGTCAACTTCCAATTAAACAATTTATCAGGAAGATCCTAAAGATACCACAGGGAGATAGGTGTACCTCTTACGTCAGCTTTGTATGTCCTGTCTGCATACAAGTGTGTCTAGACGGCCTGCAAACCCCATTACCAGGCTCTCAGAGCTACCCAACTCTCACTACTGAGTTCAATTGCGAGAAAAGAAAGGGAGAAAATGCTTAAAGGTTTTGATCTGGAAGTTAACACCTGAAACGAGTTATTTTGGAAATTGTGCAGTACATTAGCATTCACTCAGGAGAGGACAAACCATAATATTACTCATAAATAAGTTACATTTAGATTACTTTTCTAGATCCTGAAAAACCTTGATGTACCAATCTAGAAACTAAAGTAAAAACAGGGATTTGGAAGGTATATAGATTTTGATTAATGATTCCATGCCTAATAAAATATGTGGAGCAGGCAGGGCTATGTCAGTGTTCAACTATTGGGATAAGGGATGAGCATTGGCTATCTTCAGGTTCCAGGGTCTTAGATAAGTATTGCACTGGGAGAGATTGTTGTACCAGAAACCAAGTAAGAAATATGAGTAGATATAAACAAAATTGTTTTTCTATTATAAAGGACAGAGATACATTAACAGGCTCAAAGAAGTCATTTTGAAAATGTTCTGTACTAGGTGCTCCATTTGAAATGTATAATGCAGATAACACCTTGTTTGTATGCTTTTTTGAGGCAAGGTTTTGCTGTGTCCTTCAGGCAGGCCTCAAACTTGTAGTTATCTTCCTACCTCAGGCTCCCAAGTGTTGGGATAACAGGTATGACCATACCCAGCCCGAAAACATATAACACTTAAAGCTGAGTGAAAAAAAAGTTTCCTCATTTGAATCTGTTACTTAGTTTTTAACTTTGATGAGGGAAAAATAAAGATGGACTAAAAAGGGAGTTTATTCAGTTGTTAAAAGATCATATCCTGGGTAAGTGAGCAGATGGTACCACTGAAATGGGGCATCACTGCATCTGTCCTGTCATGGAGCTCCTGGGTACTTTTTAAGATATAGTCTTTATTATTAAACAATTGTAATTTCAATATATGAGAGTTCAGTTAGCATGGTGTTTAATATCCGTTTAAGAAGTATCAACATTTCCACAGTATTAATGTAGCATTTGTATATGCAAGAATTCCAACCTTATGACTTGTTGCTATTTTTTTTTTTTTTTTGTCCACTAAAGGAAGAGAGAAAAAGTAATTTGCAGGAAACATATATATCAAAATTAAGAACAAGTCTAAGCAACATATTCATCAAAAGCTTTTTTCATTATAAGCATTTCACTCATGTAGGAAAAATATGCTACAAGCAGTTACTTATTCAAACAAAGTGAGGAAAAAGAAAGTGGGAAGCTTCTCACTTCAGTTGGGGAAATGCTGCTCTCTTGGTCATGTTGCAGTGCTAAGAATCAAAATTAGGGCCTAGGCAAGCACTGTACCACAGAGCTATATTTTCATGTCGGGAGAAATTGTACTAAAATGCCTAGAAACTTAAGAAAGCACAAAAAGTGGCACTATTTATTATTTAATTAAGCAGTATACTGGGTCTAATTTTACTTGAAATGTTTTTGACTATCCCTTTAAATAGGTTAGAAATAAATCCATTTTATAGGTCACTTAAAAGATTATATTTTTTTATATAAAAGGTATCTAAAGATTTCAGAAAAATAATTTTTATTTGAAATTATACAATACCGCCAAATAGTTTGCTAGGTAATGTTTTGATCATAAAATGTCAGTGACTTTTCAGTATACAATAGTTTGATGTCCTTGCTCAGTCACTGAAAGCCCCTGTGATGTTCCTGTTTCTTCAAATTGGCCTTACTGAATGTGACAAAGTCTTTGTGATCATTTCAGTTCTCTAACACGTCATCCTGTCCATGCAGTGATAGCTCATGTAGCTGGAAGTCATGTTTTCTTCTTCTGAAGTTATATATCCCAAAGTGTTAGTTTACAACTCCCAAGGCATTTATGACACTGTTCTCTGTGAAAGTCTCACCAAGCTTGTACTAAAAGCCTAAGTCCAAATATGTAGGAATGTATGCCTACACATATACCACAGGGGTGCTTGGAGACGTTGTGTCTTGCACCATCTGGCAGAATAGGAAGACAGGCACTGAAAATACTTCTTTATATTTGTCTTCTACAGAAAGATTTTAGGCATAGAAGGAGCAGAAAGATTGAAAGGCACAGGGCTTGTTTGTTAGTAAGTTATACTTTTATGATGATTTGTAGTTTGTAAAACACTTTCACATCTCTTCATGTGATAGCAAAAACAGTAACAAAAACAAACAGTTTTTGTTGTACAGTGAGTTTGAGCACATATGATCAGGGAGATTAGCTAATATTAAGAAAAAGTAAAAATTTAAAGGAGAGAAAAGGAAATGGTGGACCAGGGATTTGGCTCAGGGGCATAAGCACCTGCCTGGCAAACACAAGTCGTGAGTTTGAGTCTGGGTACCAAAAAAAGAAAACAAAAACCAAGGAAATGGCTAACTGCAGAGATATAAAAAGTAAGGTTAATGTAAAAGAAATAAAGGCTAGAAAAGACTGAGTGGAGAAGGTCTGAGGAACTTACTTTGGGAGACGGCAATGGAGCGACAGGGAGCTATGACAGGGAGAGCCCTTGGGTTGCGAGAGCCTGCGCCAGCCTGTGATACAGAACCCAAACCCAGAATGGGCACTAGAGAAGAGCAACGAGCACTGGCTGCTGATGGAGTAAAGCGTGGTCATGGGTTTCTTCAGAAGCAGAACCCACTCAGCACACAGTTGGGCAACACTGGAGCTGGGTATGTGTACTCAAACACCTAGGAAGAGCATCTTCAAAACACAGGGGACTGCAGTGCACAAAGGGCACTATCATCAAAGTTTCATTTCTTACCATGAGCCCAGCAATGACTCTTGACATCAGATGTTAACCTTTTTGGTACTAGGGAGTCTTTTTCTTCAGAAACTTGGGATTTGCAACGTGCTTCTAAACAGGTAACTTTCTTCTGCCACCCTCAGTTGTGTTCCTGTTCACACCAGCGGCTGCTTACCTGTCTTCATATTCTGAACCCACAGGGCTGTCTTGAAGCCATGGTAATAACCATATGTGGTGTGCATCCTCTGCCCTGGAGGCAAGTTAGGCTCAGCTGGACAAGCCTGATGTAGCGTGCTGAAAACTGGGGCAACAGACACAGACGGTGGTCTTAGAACACACCAGGCCCAAGACAGGTGCAAAGCGAGAGGCTAATGAGTATTACAGGAGTTACAGCAAAACTCATAATCACTTTGACCTGACTTCGTTGACTGTTACTTACCAGAATGTGAAAGACTTCCCTTTAAAAAACAGCAAACTTCATGTGTACTAACAGAGTCCTATGGTAGGAACTATTTCGAAGGCTTCAGTGATATATGATCTAAGATTATGCCTAAAGGCCTTGCCTGCTACAGTGTTCTTACTGTAAGTTCTCCCCTCATGGAGAAATACAGATTCCCACCCCAACTCTGGAAGCACTACAGATCTGGCTGAGATGGACTCAGAATCTAGAATCTCAGAATTAGATAAAACACATTTGGCCATTAGAAATTCCTCAGAAATTTAGAAGACAGCTTTTCAGAACTTTCAAGGTCATTTTATATGTTTAGTAAATGTTTATTAGCACCTGTATGCAAGGCACAATGACAAGTAAAATTCATTCTTGGTGTGATGAACTCATGAAGAATCATTACTGCCAATGGAGTATAAGAGCAGCAGCCCCACAAGTCAAAAGCCATCCGTCCAGGAGAGAAAGTGCTGCCTAAAGGGCGCTAGCCTTTCTGAAAGGCCAATTAAATGTGATGTAAGAGCAAAACACCTCAGGTCACACCTGTTCCAGGCAATATTCGGATGTCTTCTTTTTAAATACTGTTCCAATCACCTTCTAAAATGTGGACAATAATTTATCTCAGGCAGAGAATATTTGCTGATACCTGATGATGTGTATTAGTAAAACCACACCCACAACTTCTGTAGCCTCCGTTCAGTGACAAATGAGCACCAACTTTGCTATGTACAAAATAGGTCACTGTACCAGAAATTTTTTGCCCACGTGACATATTTTGCTACCATTTGATTTAATTTCTTATTATTGTTTAGAGCTCTAGCACCATTAAAGCGGCATTCGTAAGTTTTGACTTCATTGATCTTTCACTTTCAAAGTCTCAGCTGAGCAGGTCAGTTTTGCTAAAGAGGACAAAAGTGATAGTAATTACTGTGTACACTTAAGATTGGGGAAATGATCTTGCATAAAATGTTTGCCATTATAGGAAGTGAGATCTAAAGTGCGTTCAGAGAGTGATTTCAAACTTTGAAGTTTCTAAATAAATGTCCCTCAATCGGGAGACACTTATCTGTGTAATGTTTCTGTTTCTGGAATGGAAACATCCATGAATTTAAGACTTAAAATACTGTCTGATCCTTATTTCACTCTGAAGCTGAACAACACTTTGATTCCCAAAGAAATTCTGCTTGCTTCCAGTAGGCACAAGCAGGGTTAGAAAGTCACTAATTAAACGTATTTCCATTGTGAAATGGCCACAAGTTTCAAAGGAGAAAAATGCAGGAGCGAAGATAACAGGGATCCTTCACCAAGAAAAGATAAGGCGGCAGTGAGAATGGGGGACGCAGCGTTAGTGTAAACAAAGGAAGGCAGAAATGCAAGAAGGAGGTCAGTGTTGCGGCAGCATTGAACTCTGGTGGCAAACTCCTTGGATTCTCCTTGGATTCTCAGGCTGTGGATCCTGAAAACAGGCTCGTCATTGTCACTCCGCCCACCTCCGAGTAGAAGCCACCACCAGCCTAGCCGAAGGGGCGCCCCCTGCTGCGCGCCCTGGGTCTTATTGGGCAACGTGAGGGAAGCGGAATTTGGAAGCGGACGGCGGGAGCGGAAGCCGCGCGTGCGCGTGCGCGTGCACGCTCGCGTTCCCAGTGCGCCTGCGCGCGGCAGGGTGGGCCCGGTGTAACCGCAGCCTGACTTGGCTACCGAAGCGTGGCCCATGGGCCGGGTGTCCGGTTGCCGTTCTCCTGAGGGCACCCTTGGCGCCCGGCGACGGTGGCACAGCTCCTCGGGGACCGCGCCACCCCCGTGGGCTGAGTGTCCCCCCACCAGCGGCGTTTCGGGACCTCCCTCTCCCGGCCCAAGACTTCTATGGAGTGGAGCAGACCACAGCCCTTGCCACCCAGGTAGGCGCTCGGTGTCCGGAGTGCGGGACCCAGGGCAGCGCAGGTACGGGCCCTCATCCTGCTCTGTCTACTGTGGCGGATACCGCTTTGCGAGCGACTGGCAGTGGACGCAAGACTACGAGAAAGAGGAGGACAGCTGTTGGCAGAGGAGGCTGAAGAAGAGGGAGAGGATTGGGGAGCTGGGCGCCCCTGAGGTGTGGGGGCTGTCACCAGAGCCTCCTGAGCCGGATTCCGATGAACAGACTCCATTTGAAGATGAAGTAAAACATCAGAAAAGCAGTGACTCAGAATCCAATCCCGAAGAAAAGAGGAAGAGGACCAGTTCGAAAAAGAAAAAGAAAAAGCCCTCTAAAAGAAAGCATAGAAAATATTCCGATAATGACAATTATTCAGAGACTGACACTAATTCCAGCTCTGATGATGATAAAAAGAGAGTTAGAAAAAGGAAAAACAAAAGGAGAAAAAAACATGAAACAAAATCCAAGAGAAAGAGTAAGAGGATGAAAAATATCAATGACACAAGTTGTAGAATTTCAGGAGGGAAGTTTCGAAAAAATATCTGGATTGAGCAATCAAAGACTGCAGATACCACGAGTTTATTAATTGGTCCAGAAGCCCCCATAGTGTGTACCTCGCAAGATGAGAAGCCTCTAAGTTATGGCCATGCTCTGCTTCCCGGAGAAGGTGCTGCTATGGCAGAATATGTAAAAGCTGGAAAGCGAATCCCACGAAGAGGTGAAATTGGATTGACAAGTGAAGAGATTGCCTCGTTTGAATGCTCAGGTTATGTCATGAGTGGTAGCAGACATCGAAGAATGGAAGCTGTCCGTCTGCGGAAAGAGAACCAGATTTATAGTGCTGATGAGAAGAGAGCCCTCGCATCCTTTAACCAAGAAGAGAGACGCAACAGAGAGAATAAGATTCTAGCCAGCTTTCGAGAGATGGTGTACAGAAAGACGAAAGGGAAAGATGACAAGTAAAGATATGTTTATTACACAGCACGACTTTTTACAACAGAAGTTTTATAAGATCACTTTATGCTTGGTATTATAATTCTTTACAGTGCTTTTTGTATTTTGTTGGCAGGTTCCTCAGGAAAAAGCTACTTTTTGAGATATTTAGCAATTTGGGGGCACATTGGTTTTTTTCTAAAGTAATATGTGCACATTTTTTAAAAGATGCAAACATTACAGGACTAGAGTTACTAAAAAGTGACCCTGTCATCACAATCCCTGAATACCTTCCCCAGAGAAACTTCATTTTGGTATTGTTCCTAATTTTGTGTGTATGCAAAGACATTTTGTAGAATAAAGCTGGCTTTGACTATTCAAACCCAACTGCTGATTAAAGAAGACAGGCTTTATCAATAAAATAAGATTTTTTAAAACTTAAGTATGGAGTACTAGCATCTTCTAAAG
Source organism: Cavia porcellus (assembly GCF_034190915.1). Taxonomy (NCBI): domain Eukaryota; kingdom Metazoa; phylum Chordata; class Mammalia; order Rodentia; family Caviidae; genus Cavia; species Cavia porcellus. The sequence goes on along the minus strand of NW_026947496.1, from coordinate 5,042,555 downwards.
AATAAATTGGGGTCATTTAGATTATCAACAGAAAAATATGAGAAGGTACAAAGGAAGAGATAGCTGCAGAGATGATCAATATTGATCACATCAGCAGAAACTACATGGACAAGAGAGCATGGAGAGACTGGTTCACTGGTTCTAGGGATAGTTAAAGCGAGTGCTATGAAAAGTCTGTGTAAGGCTTTTGTTTTCATTTATTAATATTTTTCTGATAACAGACCTTAGACCTTAGTTTACCACTAAACCACACCCTACATCATCTCATTCGATAATCTGCTGTTCAAACCTCTGTGGTAAGATTCTCAGAGTTAAAATTGAGAAGTGGGTTTCTAGAATGAATCTGGTAGGACAGGGTAATGTAGAAGGACACCTTTGCCCCAGTGTGTCACATGGTTAACATGGGACCTTATCATCTTGAAGTTTTCCCCAATAGATGTTGGAGAACACTGAAGAAAACCACACTGTGACATCTGCATGTTTCCATTATAGTAAACTGCTACAGTATGCACAAGGATTGACGCTTTGTTCACTTAACAGTACATCTTGGAAATGTTTTTGGATTAGGACATAGAAATGTCTCATTTTTCTAACGATTTTATAGTACTACATTGTATGGAAGAACCATATTTCACTGAATGTTTATGATGTGTCCTATATTTGTCTGACACACAGTCTGGTTTTTAAAACCTTTGTGGGTATTAACCTGAAATACAATTATTGAATCAAAAAGAATTCTTCAAGTCATCTAGAAATGCTCACTTTGAAGAAGAATTACTGAGCCAAGGGGATAAAATTTACTTGTTGTTTTCTATGGTTTAGGCCCTGTGGAAGATATTGGAAATAAAGAACAAGTTAGTCTTGATCCCTGCCATTACAGAATTGTAATTCTGCTAGGGGAGATAGACTATAAAAAGTAATTATAACTTACAAAATGCAATGAGGAAAATATAATAAAAATGTAAGTGGAGTGCAATGAGGAAAATATAATAAAAATGTAAGTGGAGTTTTTATATGATTGTCTAATAAAATGAGATGCATCATGCATAGAGCAACAGGATCACCACACTGTTATTTTAAAATGCTTTTTCTTCTTGTTAACATGGTAGGTGAAAAGGCATTTCATTATTTTCATTTCTTTAAGGTAGAGTGTCCTTTGTGTAATTACTAGTAATTTTTACTATCCTTTTTTTTTAATTTTGAGCTGCTCATGTTATAACTTTGTCTTTTTGAGACAGGGTCTCACTATACAATTCAGGTTGGCCTTGAGCTCACTTTGTAGCCCAGGCTGGTTTTGAAATCACAGTGATCCTCCTGCTCAGCCTCCAAAGTGCTGGTATTACAGGCGTGCACTACCATACCCAGCTAACATAATTTTTATCTATTGTCTTAGTTGTTTTTCTCATGGCTGAGACAAAATATCCAATGGCCAAGGTTAAGGGAGGAAAGGGTTTATTTAGCTCACACTTTGTAAAGATTTCAGTCCACAATTTGCTGGCTCCAAAGCAGGGTGGTATCACAGTGGAGAGAAAGTTCATGGCAGGCAGAAGGTAGCAAAGCAACAAGGGATGATCACAGTTCTATCTATCCTTTATAGCTTATCCAGGCTACTTAGGATGGTGGCACTCACACTCTGAATTCTAGTGTCTTGATCCTAGCATTGCACCATGAATCAATCCCAGTATCACACACACTAGATCCAGCCACCTCTGCAAAAGCCCCACCTATGACTGCATGGGGCTTTGATGGGCATCTAAACATAAGCCATAACACTGATTCTTTTATAAGGTTTTCTTCATATTTATCATAAAAACTTTAGGGAATAAAAAGTTAGGTCTATATTACAATCTTGCAAACATTTTTTACTACTATTTGTCTTTTGAATTGGTTTTCTGATTATATTGCCCCATAAAGCCTAAAATTGTTCTTCACTATTAACCAAACAAATGTCTTTGTCTTTCTTGGAAGAAATGTGCAGTTGAGAAACTATGAATTTTAAGTGGTAAGCTAAGGTAAGATTGGTGAGTTTTTTCCCAAAAGGAAAAAGTACACATAATGAAACAAATACTGTCTGTAATACTGCTCCATAGCTCTTCTGTGGTACTTATACTTAAGTTGAAGAGGGACCTGGCCAGTAAATCTGTCTAAAAGAAATTTTGAAAATTGTCATTTGTGTTTTATCTTTGTCTTAGGGGACTTAATCAAAGGATTAAAACTTTTCCTTTCAAGTGTTTTTGCCCAGAATATGTCATTATGCATTGTAGAATGGAAGAAAAGCAGCATAAAATTCTAGCCCTGGCAGTGAATGAACGGCCAAGGAGTCTGCTCACCCCATGACTATAAAGCAAAAGGCCCTAGCTCCTAAAAGTTTCAACAGATCCTAGTGGTGTGGGTAGGTTGGCAATGAAATTTTGGCATGTGTGGGGCATTTAAGATCCAAACCAGAATACAGCATGAGTTTCAGAAGATGTGTAGGGAATTTAGGTTTACTACTGAAAATAAGGGAAGGTTTAGGGTTGAGATGTATTTATTTTTTGCTTTATAAAGCAAGTACCAGTTACTCATTTTATTGGGATTTTCCCCTTTCAGTGAGAAATATGTAGTGAAATTTTTGTTTGTATATTTTCTTGCTTTGTTTTTGAGAGTTTCATTGTGCAATTCAGGCTGACTTTGAATTCCCTATGTAGCTGATGCTATCTTTGAACTCAATGTGATCTTCCTGCTTCAGCCTCTCAAGGGCTGAGATTACAGGAGTGGGCCACCACACCTGGCCATATTAAGTTTATTAGATTACTTTTATGTTGGGAGCCATTGAAGCTGACCACATGTGCAGGACTGTAGCATGGCCAGGACACGACTGTCCCAAAAACAAAGAGCGTTGAGTCAGCCATGTGAAGAAGTTGCTACAGCCCAAAAAACAACCAGGCTTCTAGACAATCCCAGCAATGGGTTGCTAGGGAGTGGGGCTAAAATTGACATCATCCTTCCTAGTATAAAAATAATCATGCTACATTGGTTAAGCAGTACCTTTCCTCCCATTTGGAGAGTAAGGGCTCCATCTGATCCCAGCTTTGTCTCTTCATTTTCTCATCCTCTCCAGGTCCTTCATGCCAAGAACAAGGGCCACTTGGGTCGCGGCACTTTTATACATTTGTGAAAATCATGATTTATTAGCCCATTAACATGATGACTTAGTTACATATTTTCTAATATTTAACTGGGTTAAGTTTATTGAATTCACGTGTGTGTTTTTGGTTTAGAATACTGGCCGTATGATTTTCTGTTTCAAAGTTGATAGTAGTAAATGAGACCTGGCTGTAAGGGTAGAAGTGCTCAGAAAGCATCGTTATAAAAATGTAAGATGTATAACGCTTATGCCTGATTGCATGACTTACACTGCAACAGTGCATATACAGATGATATGAAAAGGAAGTTCTTATTTTAAATATCCCATAAATGGACCTGATGAAAACGTATAGATTACTGGAATTTATATTATTAAAGATAAAAAGTTTGGTAAGAAAAAAAAAGTCTGGTAATAGTAGGAGGAAAAGTCGGCCACGGTGGCACACTCGGGAGAATGAAGCAGGTTCAAGGCCAGCCTAGGATACACAGAGTCCAAGGCAGTCTAAATTACATAGTGATATCCTGCTTCAAAAATCAAAACACCAAAAGACACATAGGTAGTGCAGAAATACAGGTATTTTAATTTGATTTAAGTATAGGGAGTTAATGTCTTAAAGTCAGACACCCCTTTTTGTCCTTCAGGCCTGCTACTAACTACCCGTGAAACATACCTGCCTTGGATAAAATAAACGTTGGTTTAACGTGAAAAGAGCAATAGCAACAAGACTCCCGCAAACCAGGTGCTCCTGCCCTTTCTAAGTGGGCGGGGCTTCCAGCCCCCCCCCCCCGCCCCCCCATGGAGCGGAAGCAGGCACCATAGAGTCGTGGTTTTTTTCTAGCGTCCTAGAGGGGAGCGGAAAGCGCGCCGGGCTGCGACGTGGGGAGCGCTTGGCGCTCGGGTCCCAGGTGGGCTTGTGGGTGAGTTGGATCCGAGAGGCAGCCAGTGGGCCTTGGGAGTGGCCCGTTCTGGAGTGCGGAGAAGCTTTACCCGTGGAGCTGCCAGTAGGCACGGGCGCCGACGGGCCCAGCCGAGCGCCGCCGCTGTTAGAGCGGGTCTCACCGAGACACTGGGGGGAGGGGCAAAGCCCCGGGCGCCCTCGCGGGGATGGGCTTGGCGGGTGGAGGGCGGCGGGCGCGGAGCGCTGGAGGCCGGGAATTGGTCGAGGGGAGGCAGGTGGTACTGGGGACCGAAGCGTGGCGTTGCAGGGATGATTCCGAGCGATTCGGCGTAAGGGAGGCGGATAGGAAAAGACGTTATGTAGTGTAAGAAATTGGGGCTTTTCTTGGTTTTGGAGGACTTTAAGCATTGGAAAAGCGTGATCTGCCGTACGTTTACAACAGAGTATCTTTAAGTGGGAAGCCCTCACGGGAACAGACTGGGAAATAAAAGAGTGTGTTGGGTCTGTCACGTGATAAAAGGGGTCGTTTGGTAAAATCATGGTGCTGCTTTGCTTCTGGTTCAGTTGCCGAGTGCATAAGTAAAAGAAGGCGAAGATAAACCCAAGAAGGCTTACGGATAGAAGAGAAGAGTTGAGAGGTCTGAAGGGCAATGTGAAGATTAAGCCAGTGAATACAGGTAAAACGGCGGTGCCACCTTTTTTATTATTCTGAGAAACGAAGTGTTAGTGGGCATTAACAAGAAAGAGAACAGGTGTTTTTGGCAGAGGGGATAGGATGTGTAAGCACCCAGGAGCAAGCAAGAGTACTTTAAGTTTGAGGAACTAAAAGTTGACTAGATCATATGAAAAATTTAAAGCATATTAAATGTTTTGAATTTGTACTTAAGGCAGTGATGAGCCATTATGTATAATAGGCACAGCAGAGACTTAATGTCTCCTTTTCTGTTTAGAAAGACCACTGATTGCAATGTGCAACACAATTTGCTGTAACCGAAAGACTAGTGGCAGTAGAGAATAGAAAATGGTGGCAGAAGGGATGGGGATGGATGAATTTGAGGAAATCAGTGGAACTTGGGATTGATGAGGTGCATGAGATATGAAAGGTAGAGGCTCAGACAACTAAGAGGAAGGAGGTCTCACAGAAGACAGGTTATTAAGTTATTATACATTGTGTTGATATTTAATGGCATAGAAATCAGCCACCACTAATTCAGCATCATACTGTATATATTTACTTGTATTAGTCAAGGTTCTCTGGAGACAGAACCAGTATCTATATTGGACAATTGAGTGACTAATAGATATCTGGAAAAACTTTGTAATAAGAATTGTCTTATGTCATTATGGAAGATGGCAAGTCTCAAGATCTTCAGGGTGAGGTATTAAACTTGAGACCCAAGAGAGCAAATACATTAGTTTTCATTGAAGCCAAAAACCTGAGAACTTTGAATTTGGATGATGTTATTGTGAAGGCCAGAAGACCTAATACCATGGTCAAGTTTGAAGGCAGGACCATAAAGCGATTACTTCAACTCATAGGCCTTCAGACAGGAGGTCTTTGTCTTACTTGCGATAGAGTCAAGCATTATTCTAATTAAACCTTCAAATGAGTACACAAGGCCCATGGCACGATACAGGGCAACAGTCTACAGTCTATTGACTTAAATGTCAGTGTCATCCAAAAATGTGCAAACATCCAAAACAATGTTTGACCAGATATGTTGTATCTGTTGTCTAGATACACCTGTCCAGGCACCTGTTGTCCAGAGTTGAAAGATGAAATTATTACAATACTAAATTTCTATTTTTTAGCTAATAATCATCAATTTCTTAGACTTTTTCATCACTTTTAAGATTATTAGTATAAACTCGGGCATGACAGTGTGAAAATAAAGATATTAGCACTTTAAAAAATTTAAGTCTTTTAGATGGGGTTAGACAGGGTCTCGTGATATATTCCAGGCTGGCCTCAAACTACCTATAGTCTTGCCTCAGCTTTCTAAGTTCTGTGATTACAAGTGTACCCCACTACACCTGGCTTATTTCCTTTTTTAACAAAAATATAAGGACTCACCTGTAATCCCTGCAGCCTCAGGAGGCTGAGGCAGGAGAATCACAAGTTTGAGGCCAGCCTGGGCAACATACCAAGTCACTATACCAAAATTAAGAAACAATGCTTGGGATGAAGCGTAATGTGAAGGCCCTAGGTTCAGTCTGCAGTACCACAAGAAAAACAACAGCTGGGATTGTCAGTATGTGCACATCCAGAAGTGTATAACGGCAAGATGTTTGGTCCTAGCCAGGCACAGCCACTAAGAGAGTGAGCCTTCCATCTCATCGCCACCCCATGCACATTGTTTCAGTGACATTTGTCAGCCCATGGCAGATACTATGTCACTTCTTTGGAGACAAAATCCAGAGCACCAAAGACCTAGTGCAAGGGATGATGGTCAGTTACGTGAGTTCTGCCACAACAGCGCAGCTCTCAGAGTTGTGGGGTGAGGGGAGGACAATGAGGATGATGAAGATTGAGAAGTAAAGAGATGGAAAGCTGAGGTCAGGTGGAGCCCTCTCTGGATGGGAGGAAAGATGCTGCTCAACACAGTGGGTGTAGGCAGGTTGGTGCCATGTGACACCCCTTTGCCCTGCAACCCAATGCTTGGATTGCTTTGGGGCTTGGTATTCTTTGTGCTGAATCAGTTTGCCTGGGGCGCTGTTTGTTCTCACAAGGGTCTTGCTTACCCCGACACTTGTGATCAATTTCCAGCTTCAGCTGCTCCCTACAGAATTCTTCTTTTACATGTAGGGTAAAAGGAATAGGCAGAAGGAATTATAAGTCTTGCCACTTGAGCTATCTGGTCTCAAACGTAAGTCATTAGCATAAAGATAGTCACAAATATATTTATCTTCTACATTACCCTTTGTAATTTGTTCCCTTTTTGTCTTTCCATTCAGTATTTTTAGGAAAGAAGTATTTCTTTGTCTTTGTGTTTGTTTTTTCATTTTTTTTCCTATTTCCTATGGTGAACGGGCTAGTCCCCAATTCTGCTACTAACATGGTCTCTGCAGAGATCCAATGGTGTCTCTGTTGTTTTTTTTTTTTTTTTTTTTAATGCCCTGCCCCTCCTGACTGGTATCTCTGTTCTTAATTGAGTTTGTCAAATTTAGGTCATCCCACTTTCTTGGAGCATTGTATTCTTGACCACTGCCTCCTTATTCTACTGAAAAAATTAGTGATTTTTTTCCTATCCTCTACACTTACTCATTTACTCAAAATCTCTGTGACTTGAGTATGATCTTCATTTTACAAATGAGTGAACTAAGTCTATGGGAGCATAAGGTCATGTGGCTTTTAAGTGACAGGGCTGGTTTGGAACCCAGGCTTGCTCAAGGCCTAGAGCCTTTTGAGCCACCACACACTTAGAAAAATAGAGCTCACTGGTCTTCTGGATACTATCTTTGTTCTTCTCTCTAGTTCCTTTTCAGTTCTCTTCCTTACATACAAATGTTTCCCAGGTTTCCAACCTTGTGTAACATTTTCCCAGCATAATAACAACTATGCTGAAGGCCTAGCATTTCTGTTAGACTTCTAAAAATTCCTTTTCTGTTTCCCTTCTCAACTGAGATTCCTGTGGCCTGCCCCAGAGAAGTAGGCGCTTCACCGCACTCTGCCAGCATCGTGTGCCGCACTTCACAGTGGCACTTAGTTCACTGGACCATGTGGGTTACATGCTGTTGGCCTGCTCAGGGGGCCCAAGGGAGATATCGTAAGTGAGGGCCCAACATTAAAAAACACACGTGTGCAAGGCATCAGCAACAACAGCAGGCAGCATGGAGCAGAGAGAGGGCCAGAGCACAAGAGTGCTGTGCCTGTGTCTTTATTGTATGGCTTGTAATCTCATGTTTGGATTGTTATCTCATGTTTATGTTGTTACATAGTGCCATAACCAGCACATGAGTGTTTACCTGGCTACGTCTTGGTTATATAACCGTATGCCATGGTGCGCCTGAGCTAGACGCTGGGAGTATGTCCTCAGGTGACCTTAGATGCCCTTGAGCTTTGAAGCACTCTGAATGGTTCCCCACACTTATAATAAGCAATTACTATGGTATTTATAGCAAGCAATTATTTATAGGTAATTTATTATACCGAAGATTTCTTGAGCCAGGTGTGGTGCCACACACCTGTAATCCCAGCATTTGGGAGGCTGAGGCAGAAAGGTCACTAGGAATTTGAGGCCAATCTGAAGTATGTAGTAAGTAAAACCCTGTCTCAAAACAAAACAAAAGAATCTCCCACCAAAAAAAAGATTTCTTAAGAATCAGGAGAGACCAAGGAGTTGGCCTTTATTCTCAGCAACTCAGGGACTTTAGTCCACAGTAAATAGTAGATGAGTTATTAACATTCTTGTTCTGACACCAGCTTTAATGAACACATAAGCAGGTATACTTACTTCATATATCCGCCTACATGGATATACACATTTTGAGTTTTCAAATCATTGTAAGACTAGTCTGATCAGTACTTTCATGTATTAGCAGTTGTCAGTCTTTTGCTATATATGTTTTCTCTCACTTTACAAACTTATTCCTCCTTAGACATTTGGAAGTAAGTTTCGGCATGCATCTTCTGAGAAAAAGGCTATTTTTTTCCTGACCACAAGCTATTTGTGCACTTGAGAAAATTCTGTTTTGGGGTTGTTAGCCATTTTCTGTGAACAGCCAGATAGTAAACATTTTCAGCTTGCAAGTTGTGTGATCCCTGTGGAAACTAGTGCGTTCTGCCACGGTAGTGCAGCAGCAGATGTAATCACTATTTAAAGAGATTAGTGCGGCTGTATTATGTGAAGGAAACATAAAACCAAGATTCAGGTCCTGTATGGTTTTTTGTGCTGTAGTTTCCCTAAGGTATTCTGGCCCATCATTCACCTTCAGATTTCTGAATTCTTCAAAAAATATTAGTGGGCTTTTAAAACAAATTCACAGGTGGTATTCTGTTGTCTCTTGTAAATGAATTGCATTTGCATTTATCTTAGAACTTCCTCTTTACTGGATTCATGGTAAACGTTTTTTGTAGATGACAAGGCACATAATGTCAGTTGTCTACTGGTGTTTCTCCTTTTGGTATTTGGTTAAGTGTTTGACTATCAGGGAGCTCTCTTTCCCCTGTGTAATTAGCACCCAGTCAGTTGGTGGTTTTGGAGACGGAGAAAGTCCTGTGTTCTCACTCTCTTTACTCAGTGGTTTAGCAGTCATTTGTGGTCTTCACTGAGTCATTTATTTTGAGGGTTGTTGTAGATTAACTAAAGGTCAACTTGTAAAACCCAGCTGAACTGAGTCAGTCAGCATGGTGCAGGGTGTGGAAGGCCCCACCTGAGGATTGTTGCTAGCAGCATATAAAGAGAACCGAAGGGGCAGATGGAGAGTTGTTTGTCTTCCTGGAGAAGCTTGTTGCACTGGTTTTCCTGATATGAACTTGGCTATTCTCACCTTGTTATCGCAGAGGATGGCGATGGTTCTTTTTAGTGGAGCTCTGGTTCTTACCATGAGCATTCCTGGCTCCAGTACAGATCCCTCATTCTTCTGGCAGACTTTCTTCCACCACTGACCTGTGGGGCTTTCCAGAACAGGTTCTTGATACAGACTTCCACAAGACATTGTAGGCTCTAGGCCTCCGGTTGGACTTGTGGGAGGCATTGGTATGGGCTCCAAGTCTTCAGCGGGACTTATGCACGACATTGCCATGGGATCCAGGTCCTCAGCTTGATTCTTAAAGTCGCTAGTATATGAATAGATCTCCTACACTCTTTTACATTTGATTCTTTGGGTGAATATTATAAAACAATCCTATAAATTATGTATCCTGTAATCCTTTCCCTTGTAAACCTTGACTACAATAAGAGTTGAAAATGTTTGTTTTTAAAAACTGTTACACGAACTATGGTAGCTGGTAGTCTGCAGTAATAGTTTTCTAATTTTATGTGCTTAGAAAAAAGGCTGTTTTGGAGATAAGTGATTGGATAATGTAAATTTATAAACCTAAGAAGGGGTTGCTGCTATTGTTATTGTATGATTCTTGTTACTGTATTTTTAGGAGCAGCCTTCAGGAGACAGCCAAAAGAAAGTTATCCAAAGCAGAAAAACCAGCCTGGAGCCTAAGGATGGCTACCATGGTGAGTGTCCATTCCCTGGCTCCCTGAATCAGAGAGGGGAGCCTCTGGTCATGAAGGAAGATCAGTGCATTATTGGGGTCCTAGGCCAGAGGCCTGACCCTTGGGGTCCCAACAGGCTGGATTTGGGTGCCCACCACCTTGAGAGACAAGGCACCGTCAGGGAAAGACAGGTGAAACAGGTCAGGAATTTTTTGTTCAGAGTGGGCACAGAAGAAACACAGAAACCACTGTCTTAAGCCTTGCCTCATCAAAGCTTCAGCATTTTCAGGGGCAAGGACAAACATTGGGGGGCAAGAAGTATGCACACCCCAGCTGTTGGTCAGACTTGTCTGCTCACTTACGAACTCGGTTCTGGTTCTGTGGCAACATTTGCTGGCTTCGGATAAATCATTGCGGAGGTTGTTGGTCCTTGAGAGATGACTGCTTCTCCTTGGGGTGGGGGGCAGCCTTCATTCCCATCGTGGAGCACCCCTCCCACTTCGGGGAAAGGCTAGGTTCCCGTCATGGGGTGATCACTCCTGGCCTGGGGAGCGGGGTAGATCATCCTGGGATGATCTACCTTTAATACAGTCGTCTTGGAATCATACCTTGGTGTTTTTAGCCTTGAAGGGAGCCCAGAGGGGCTGGATAAATTCAGGGCTGATACTCCTTGAATGATTCAACATCTGTGTGTAGAGTCGAGCAGGAATCAGACTCACAGTTTAAAGTAGCAAAGGAAACAGTGGCAGGCCCAAGTAAAGATCCATTGCTTTTAGCAAAAGCAACCTGTAAGTTCCTGTTACAACTACTCTGCTTAGGAACAGGGACTCCAGCTGCAAGGAAGCGGCACAGGCATTGGACAGGCACCATTGTGCAAGCAGTTCAGGCAGTTGCGTTATGAAGAAACTGCAGGACCCCGGGAGGCGCTGTGCCGGCTCCGAGAGCTCTGCCACCAGTGGCTGCGGCCTGAGACCCACAGCAAGGAACAGATCCTGGAGCTGCTGGTGCTGGAGCAGTTCCTGGCCATCCTGCCTGCGGAGCTGCAGGCCCACGTGCAGGAGAAGCATCCTGAGAGTGGGGAGGAACTGGTGGTCGTGCTAGAGGACTTGCAGCTGGAACGTGGAGGAAAAGAACAGCAAGAGGTAAAGGGCAGATGTGTTCTTCTGCAGGAGAGCAGCATCGAGGCTTCTGTCCAGACACGTGAAGTTAAGCACAGAGTGGGTGGAGAATTGCTCAGCTTTGGTTCTGTTTCCTTTAACCTTACCTAACCTGTTCTGGGAGAAGATGAATGTGCTCCAGGTTCCCTGTTTCCCCCTTTCCCTTTTGAGATTTCTCTTTGATCCCTTTCTGATGCTGAGCTGTTTATCTGAAGGATGATGTCCTGAACCCATGTGTCCACGTACCTCATTGTCTCTAGGACCCAGACCAGGAAAAGCAGCAGTCACTGCTTGTGGAAGCGCCAGAGCCTCTGGGAGCAGAGCAGGTGAAGCAAAGCCTGCCTGGGTATGAAGGTCCGAAGCCTAAAGAAGAGCACGGTAAGACGCGGGCTGCCTCCGAATGTGAGGCCCTCTGAGGCTCTGCCCAGCATATGTGCAGTTTCGTGTTTTGCTTTGGGTTTAGGTTTTTTGAAGTGTAACTTATGTCAGCAAAAATGTGCTCTTTGAATTAGCCAGTGAGTTTTCACACATGTATAAGGAGAACGGTCCTCTAATCAGCGCCACAATCAAAATATGAAAGAAATCCATCACTCAAGCCTTTTAGTTCAACAAACACCAAGGAAAGGTGAAGCTAGATCCTCACTGTAATGGTCTTCCCTTTACTGTAGGATAAATTTTTAAAGTAAAAGAGATGGATATAAGTATGTAATGTCTATGTATAGAAAGGCCACAATGAAGCCCAATATTCTACAATTAATGCACTAATAAAGAGGAAGAAAGGCCTGTTGGGCCAGGAATATAGCTCAGCAGCGTAAGAGCCTGTCTATCAAGTGGAAGGTCCTGAGTTTAATTCTCAGTACCAAAAGAAGGCTTTCTCCCCAAAAGCAAAGAATTTCAGCCCACATTTTATTACTCGTTTTTTTTCATTACTTATTTTTTCTTATCTCTTTCAAGTTACTATAAATCACTTTTTTACTTCTAAATGTCACTTGGTTTTTAAAATTTATTCATTTATTTTTGTTCTGTCATTTATTTGTCACCGAAAGCTATCTTTTCACGTTCTGTTCCTTACATGTTTCTTTTTTTCTTTATGGTCTGGTACAATACCCGTTTCTTGCTCACTCTCTTTCTCTTTCCTGTCATCTTGGTACTTCCACAGAAGTTCATTTACCTCCTGTTCTTTCTCTATCATTTAAAAACAAATTCATTGCCAGGCGTGGTAGTGCACACCTGTAATCCTTGCACTGGGAAGGCTGAGGCAGGAGGATTGCTGTTGAGTTTGAGGTTAGCCTAAACTACATAGTGAGTTCAAGGATAGCCTGGACTATGTAGTGAGGAGACCGTGTCTCAACAAACAAACAAACAAACAAATTCATGAATGTTTCTTTAACCTTTAACTGAGCTTATTGTTACCCTTTCTACTTTTTTTTTTTTTTTTTCTTTTTTGGGAAAGGGACTCACTATGTGATCTAGGCCAGCCTTGATCTCTATGTAGTCCATGCTGGCCTTGAATTTTTGATATTCCTGCCTCAGTCTCTCAAGTGCTAGGATTACATGCATATATCACTGCACCCAGTTTGGCTCTTCTGATGTTTGAAAACTTCCATCATTAAACTAAGAAACAAAAATAAGAAAAAAAGTCATTATACATAGCAGCTCCCAGTCCCCATCACCAAAGACCTCACCCAGCTTTCTCTGACACATCCTTTCCCTCAGCCTTGTGTTCACCGGCATGGACAGTTGGTCCCAGGCTTTCAAGCCTTTTAACAGAGATGGTTGCACTACTGTCCCAGATTGGGACAATTCCTTGTCCTGTGTCTCGCTGTCTCACACTGGGTGTTCCTATAGAATGCTGAGCTACATTTCATTTGCTTTGTGCCATTTTGCTGTTGTGAGCCTCCTGCCTTTTTGCCCTTACCTGTAACTGATTCCCCTACTTCTTGACCAATTCCTACTCAGCATTCAAGACCTGTCTTAACTTTTATTTCCTTTAGCCTTCCCTGGGTTTGTTTTCCTGCCTATGCTCCTAGAGCTCTAGGGTTTCTCATACTGTGTAAATGTTCACATTACATGTCATGCTGTACTTCTTTTTTTCAGATCAAGCTGAAAAGGCAGGGCTTTGTTCTGTTTCCTGAGGCTGCTGAATGTCTATGATGAATGACTGATTTTATTTGTAAATCTATCTGTATTGCTCTCAAAAGTCCAAATTCAAGGTCTCCTGTGAGACTCAAAGCAAATTCTTAGCTGAATGAGATGTGGTGGGGATGGGGATGGAAAATGTAGTGACATGAGGACAAGCACTACTTCGCAGCTCTGTCTGAACAGTCCCTGATGTTCTCTTCTCAAAGTAAAATCTTCCTAAGGAGTGTACATTTTTATACCTATCCTCCTTACGAGTGCGATACAGCCAATTTTTGAGATGTTGTCAAATCTTTTCTATTGCCCTGCTGCAGTGTGCTTGACCTGGTTTTAAAGGTATTCATCTCCATAGCAACCCCACACTCCTTTGTTCCAGTTTTACATGTTCTAGTCAAACTGCAAGTTTTTCCCACTGTTTTTTTTTTTTTTTTTTCCTGTCTTTTTCATTTTTATCGGTACTGGGGATCCAACTCACGAATGCCTGCTTGCAAGGCAGGTACTTATGCCGCTGAGCTAAATCCTCAGGCTCCCCACCCCACTTTTCTAATTGCTTTTTTACTCCTGTTTCTCACTATAAATCTGGCTAAAAACACAACAGTATTGCATTGTCTTGAAATTTTCGCCCCCAAATAGATTATTCTGTCACCTTTAAATTTAGCTTCCCATGAATTCTCAGAGCATAGCTAAACTGTAGACAAGTTCTTTGCCAGAGGTAACACATAGGACCTCTAGTGCAGTTCCCAATAGAGTCCTTATTACATGTACACTTTTCCGTCTGCATTTCTTCAGCATTTTGGTCTTCAGAGCTCATACCAGAATTTACCCATTAGGCAGCACTTTAGCACTTTCTAGGGTGCTTATTCAAATATTTCCAAATTCCTGTCACAAGACGGTTCCAAAGACTTTTGAACCACTATGTCATATGTAGTCACAGTAACAACCTGACCTCTTGGTACTGATTCTGTGTGTTAGCTTCTGGTGCTGTGACAAAATACCTGAGATAAACAATTAGAGGAGGAAAGTCTTTAATTCATGGTTTTACAGTTTTCAGTCCATGATCCTCTGGTGTCTTTGTTTCTGGGCCTGTGGGGAGGAGAATCTGGTGGTGGAGAGTGTGCTTACCTGTTGGAGGAGAGGACACAGGGGGAACCAGATGTGCCTCTCAAGGCATTCCCCCAGTGACTTCCAACCAGGCTCGCCTCTTCATTTCCAACACCTCCCAGTAGCCCCTTAAGCCAGCAACCAAGCTTTCAACACAGGAGGTTTTTTGGATTTTTACAGTCCAAACCATAACACCATCCTTTACCTTCTGCCTACTTTCTTATGCCTTAGAGTCTATTTCAAAGGTCTGCTGCTTTGGGGAGCCTTTGAGTCAAGTGGCTGGGAAAAAAGGGGCTGACCTTTTCTGAAACTTTGTAGAGTGAATGTAATACTTGCTATAATTCTTTGTGCAAGTGTTCTTTGTCCCATGAATCTGGTGAAAATGTTATTTTACATGAAGTTCAGTTATTTTTGGGTTTCCAATGCTCCTCCTCCTCGTTAGTTATATGTCAGTACCACAAAAGGACTTTTTACTTCTTTCCCTGGGTTCTTCACTTCCGCTAGTGTAGACCACTCCTTTCCGAGGCCGAGGTTGTTATCCAGGGTACATGTTGGTGTGCCTGAGCTCGCTTTCCTCACATGTGACTGGACTCTCTGATGTCTCCTTATCAGTCTTTCACTCTATGGCTGTCATCGACTCCTTATTATCTGCTACCTCTATCTTGCTCATAGTGATGATTAGTTTATTAGTACTACTTAGCGTCTCCTCTTCTGATTGTTCTCCCCTCTACCCATATTCCTGTCTCATTCTTACACCACGTCCTGGTTACACCTTAAAATTGGGCCTTAAAATGCAAAGCCCAGAAGCCCATTCTTCTCACCTTCTGCCTGTGTGTCTTGAGTACGTTTTTCTTCATTGTCAAGTAATTTCACTCTTCAAACGTAAGTCATGTGGTCATCAAACAGTTGTTTAGTGTCTCCATTTGTTTATGTATCAGGAACTGTGCTGGAGAGAATAAAGTATGCTCTGTTTGTGCTTACAGTCTCCTGAGGTGTACTAGGGTTGTGATTAAAGGAGTCAGACATCAGAAAAAACTATTACAGCCTTGAAAGGGGAAAGATTTCTTGATCCACCTCGGAAATATCAGGAAAAACGCCAAGGTATTTTTGTGAACATGTTACCCTCAAGATTTTTTCGTCTCATATTTTTAGATATATTGAAGAAAACACTAAGTCCAGAGATTTGTTACTTTTCTAAGATCACATACATACCAGTAGTCAATAAAATTGCTACAGTGTCAACATTTTTTCATTCTTAAAAGTCCAAGGGTCCCAGGGTCCTGGACCCAGCTTTTTATTTTCCATGTGACAAGTTAGTTTCAAAACTTATAGTCATGCCCTTCAAAATAGTTGGTTTATTTGCCTAGAGTTCCTCTATAGGTGGTGTGTATCACATGGTAAAACTTAAACACTGAAAATAAGTCAGAGCTGGACATGGTGCACGTGCCTGTAATCCCTGCACAAGGAGGCTGTCATGAGTTCAAGGCAAAACCTTGGCAACATAGAGAGTTCAAGGCCAATTTGGTCTACATAGCGAGACTGTCTCCAAAAAAAGAAAGTCACTTCCAAGCATAACCCCCCAACTTCCCCCAAAGTAGTTACTGTTAACAGTGTCTTGTATATAATTCTGTATGTGGAATACAAGCAACTGTAGTAGTTTTACTTTACATGACTGGCTTTATTTATCATTTTTCCACCTAGTTGCAGATTCCTTCCTCAGGCACCAAAACCCCAAGTAACTAGTGATACACATTTAATGTTTCAGACGAAGAGATACAGATTGAGAATGTAAAGCTTGTAATAACAGACTCTTGTGGAACAGAGGAGTCATCCACAAAGGAAGATGAACCCAGAGAGGCTCATTATGAGGGTTCTAACTTGGAAAGGCAGCAGGGGGCCAAGCCCCAGCACTCAGACTTGATTGAATACAGAAGCACACCGTCAGGCGGAAAACTGTGTGATTCAGAAGTGTGTCAAAGTTCTACACTTAGTGGACATCAGAAACCCCTCTCCAGAGAGAAAGGCCACCAGTGCCAGGAGTGTGGGAAAGTTTTTCAGAGGAGTTCACACCTTGTCAGACATCAGAAAATACACCTTGGTGAGAAGCCTTATCAATGCAAAGAGTGTGGGAAAGTCTTCAGCCAGAATGCAGGCCTTTTGGAGCATCTTAGGATCCATACTGGAGAGAAACCTTTTCTGTGTATCCATTGTGGAAAGAACTTCAGGCGCAGCTCTCACCTTAATCGACACCATAGAATTCACAGTCAGGAGGAACCCTGTGAGTGCAAAGAGTGTGGGAAAACCTTTAGTCAGGCCCTGCTTCTCACACACCATCAGAGAATCCACAGTCATTCCAAAAGCCATCGGTGTAACGAGTGTGGCAAAGCCTTCAGCTTGACCTCGGACCTCATTCGGCATCACAGGATTCACACTGGGGAAAAGCCATTCAAATGTAAAGTATGCCAGAAAGCCTTCCGATTAAACTCACACCTCGATCAGCACATCAGAATCCATAATGAAGAAAAGCCCTACAAGTGTAGCGAGTGTGGAGATGCCTTCCGGCAGAAGTCAGGTCTGTTTCAGCATCAGAGACATCACCACAGGGGCAGACTGGCTTGATGAGTGTTCTCTGCATATACAGAATCAGAAGGAACAGAGAAGCAAACAGCATGCTAGCAAGTCTCTGGCCAGCTGGAAAATGCTCCAGGGCCAAGTTGGAAGCCTTCTGCCTCCCCTCTTTGCTCTTTGTGTTCCTTGAAGCTGGCCTTGGCCCACAATAGACAGCCCTGTACAACCAAAGCCCAACAGCAGTGCTCACTACAGGACTTCGCAGAGGTGTTAATGTGATCATTGGTGGGCTGTGTATCTCCACATAACCTGTACTCTTTGAGAACAGCAGCCAGTCAAGAATCCACAAAGACTGATGCAAAACAAGGGAAGGGTGATACTTTAGATACTCATTTTCCCTGCTGGCTTCACCCTCCTCCCTTCTGCTGGCTCTACCTCCACACTCCCTGTGCACAACCAATGGAAGCATTTTGGAAAGCAAAGTTGAACTTTTCTGGTTAACTGTAGTACTTGTCCTCATGTCACTACATTTTCCATCCCCATCCCTACCACATCTCATTGTTTCACGTTACAAATCAGAATGTTACTTAGATTATGGAAGCGATTTCGTGAGTGATTTTGAGTGAATTCTGCTAAATTAATCCAAGTAGCAACTAACTTGATAACTCCAGTGCTGACATAGTGACTGTTGCATAGACACTGTTCAGGAAATGTCAGTGGAAGAAGTCTGACTTCTTTTAATATTAGGGATGCAATTTTTGAATGTTGCTTGATTTGGAATTTATTGAAAGTCACAATAAAGTCAGCTGGGAAAGAAGGTCGTTATTTCTATCAGTAACAGCATGTTAATGATTAAGCAAATTAAGTCAGCTCCCAAGCACATGTGGACAGTGAACACTGCTTAAGGGTTGGCAGTAGTTGTGTAGGGTACTGTGCCTTGAAGACAACTTCTTAGTCTACTAATGTGGGAAGATCCTCATAGTGATTAGAAGTTCAGCTGCATGTATCTTAAAAGTAAGAAAATAAGAGAGACTTCATAGAATTTTTCCTTGCTAATAGGGTTGGAAACAATCAGGGCAATAGTGATGAGATGGTTCCATGGTATCACTAGGGTCTGAGTCTTTTGCTGCCCTGCTCTACCATTCTGGTCCATGCCAGCAGTTTTGAAGACCCTCGCATCCTTGATGGCTGCTGAAGCTCCAGCCATCACATGCAACATGTGGAAAAGCAGCAGGACAAAAAATAGACTTGTCCCAGTTCTGTCAGCTCTCTGAGCTGCCTTCTCAAAAATCATGTGTCTCTAGCCAAAACTTTGGGAAAGAAGGCAGGAATTTTGACAGTTAGGACATTTATACCATCCATAGTCATAATTGCCAAAACTTAGAAGAAAGCTAGATGCCCTTCTGTCGGTGAATGTATAATTAAACAGAACCAATTTTTTTTTGCCAGAATAGTGTCACACGTATAATCTCAGCTGCTTGGGAGGTTCAGGCAGGAAGATCGTTAATTCAAGCCCAGCATAGGCAATTTGGTGAGACCCTATCTCAACAAGTAATTACTTCCCCAGTACCCCAATAAACAAAACCACCTGAGCCTATTTTCTAGAGTGTTTTCTATTTTTACTAATGAATTGAACATATTTTTACATGTTAATTGATCATTTACAGAGGGGATTTTGTGGGTTGCATCCTTTACTGGCTTTGTTTCCTCTTAAGCAGCAATGCCTTTAAAAATACTGTAAATGGGGAGCCATCAAATTTTAAATACATGTTTTTTGGCAGTTCCAGTATGTAATATCAAATATATATATAAAGAATGTAGATACTGAATGATGTTCCCTATCGTATTACTTATAAAGAAAAAGTACAGCTGTGCATAGTGACATGTACTGTGACCTCCACACTCTGGGACGCTGAAGCAGAATCCCAGGTTTACCAACTTCAGCTAGCTCTGACCTCAAAAAGGAGGGGGCTGGGGGTGTGTAGAGGATAGAGGAGATATCACAAATTCTCTTCAGTAGGGATAGTTAAGCATTGTAATACACCAGTATACAGTACACTTCACCTCTTTAGAGCAAGTTGGTATGTGGAAAAAAAACATTATAGACAGCTAAGTTAGGAAATACCGACAGTCAGAGCCAGGCCCTCCACAGTCAGGCAAGAATGAGAACACGTCACAACTGTGACTGGGGGGCCTAGCCTCAAAGACAATGACCCGGCCTGAGGTAGGTGGTAGCACCTTGTCTAATTCAGTCTAGGTAGATGTCACTCTGGTGGGTGACCCAGACCCTCAGACTCATCCGTCCCTGTAAAGTTTTTGTGCTTTACATGTGTACTTGCTATGTGTCTGGCCTTCCCCATTAGATCAGTGTTACTTGTATGGGTTAACTGTAGCTGTACCCTGCATTGTGTTCTGGTTGTGCTTTATAAAACATGGAAGAGGGCCGGACTTTCCCTGAGAAATGGGATCCTCAGCAAACCACCCTGAGCTCTTGTCTCTCTGGAGCTGTATCTCTTCAATAAACATTTCCTAGTCTTAACGTCCGTTGTTTATAGAATTCATCGTTCGATTTTGGGGAGCACGAACTGGGTATCCACTAGGTAGTTACAGTTCGCTTATATGTGGAGGTCCTATGTAATTTCTTGTATCTATCATGATCCTGAGTTGGCCTAAGATATATAGGTACCCATATTTATTAACAGAAATGTTTATTGAATACTATTATGTGGTACTACCCTGGGGGGATTCTGAAAGTACTATTAACAGTGATTACCTACGGGAAGACACATTTTGTCTTCATGAAACCTGAATTATCCTTGTGAGTAAAATTTGTGTAATTTACTCCATTTCAGTATTGCTTTAGCTCTTCCCCCAGCCCGTGAGAACCCTAGCAGATTCAACTTTGTCTTCTCATCCCACTCGTTTTTATCTGAAACAATTTGCAGAAACGAGGGTGTGCGAGGCCCCGCAGGAAGGGCCCATCCAGAGCTACTGGGCAAAGGCCCCTCTCCCAGCGTATCACAGAGGCGAGGGCCAGGCTGCTAGAGAGGCAGAAGGCCACCGGAAGCCGCCGCAGTGCTAGAGACCAGGCGACAGGAAATATCTTTGCGTTCCACATATACACGCCCCTCCACCGTCGCTGCCGCCGCCGGAAGTGCCCCTCTGCGCCCAGACTGGCTATGGAAGTGTCTCTATGGCCTCACCTAGGAGAGATGCCACTCACGGCCCCGCAGCAGGACGTGCCCTCAGGTTTGAGTGTTGCCCCTGGCATCTCGGCACAGCTACCAGAGCTCAGCGAGAAGTCTAGCAGTGTTTGCCGAGAATCAGGTACGCGCTGGTGGGAGTCCCAGAAAACCCCAGTCAGCAAGGTACTGGGATGGGGCGCAGTGGTCAGTATTGCGGTGCGGGGACGGCGAGAGAGGTGAACGGTACATTTTCCCCTTGTACAATAGGCTAGAGGAGGTCAGCGGCGATTATCCACGTCCAGAGCAGTTAGGTTTGCCCTGGGATTTAGAAATTTGCATTAGGGGCGCTGGGGATGTAGCTCAGCGGCCTGCCTGGCAAGTGTGAGGTCGTGAGTTCGAGTCCCAATACCAAAAAAAATTGCGTTAGAAGTATGATCCGGCCGTGAAACAAGTAGGTGGGAAAAAATTGAGTAACGTCAAAACAAGGCAATGACAGAAATTTCCTAATACTGTGATTTTCTTAAAGCAGAGGACCATATCTTTTGTTGCAGGTCTAGCTTTAGTCCTGGAAAATGAAGTGCACAGTAAATTGAGTGACAGACCAGGACAATCACATAAAGAGCAGATTTCGAGGAGTTTGAATTAAATCCAATGAGTATTTGAAACTTTTGGGGGGGAAGTTTCTGTGGGAGTGCACAAGAGTCAACATTTAAGACTTTACTGTCCTCAATAGGTGCAGTGATTTCCCCCGTCCCCCAAACAAGAAATTAATGGGTTGTGGCAGGGAAAAAACTCCCACTATGTTACATGTCAGATGTGCTGGGTTCGTGGTCGCACAACATCCAGGAATTATCAGTCGTCATGGGCTGGGTCTCAGGGTCCCTGAGGTGGAAATAGAGTTTAGCCCGCCCCTTTAAAACACATAATCAGGTTTGGTGATTCTTGTCACGGAAAAAGGATTTTCAGGACATGGTTGTGAGAAGGATAGCACTACTCCAGGGTGATCAGCAAGGCACCTCAGTTGGGAACTGAGGATTTTTTATGTTTTAGGAGGTGGCGATCTATGGAATTTGATGATCTATAGTCTTGGGCTTAGTTTTAGTCTTAGTGGATCTGATAGGGTGGCCCACCCCTAGTGAGATCATTGTTTCTATGGAAAGTGCTGAAAGGGCCATCTATTCCTAGGTGAAAGCGGACTGTTTGCAGGTAAAAATGAATAGGCAGATCCCTTTGTAGCTGAAAGGGACTTGCCCAGGTTTGCTGTTCTGGGAGAAGAAAAAAACAGTAAATAAAATGGGGCTTATGTTCCAAGGCTGCAGTTTTTCTTTAAAGTACAAGTTTTTAAACCTCGATTTCCTTGTTTACTTTCTACCCACCTTATTTCTTCTGTGCTACATCACAGTAAGGTCGAGAACCAGAGGAGGTTAGGAAAGTTTTTCTGGAAGTAAGAATAGCTTCTGGATTTCCAGGAGGGGTCTCAAGTGGGTGGATGCATGGCCTCTCAATCCAAAGCTAATTATAGGTAAGCAGAGCACAGGAATTGCTCAGTTGTTTAGTGGCCACCTAATCACAGGTGGCCCAATGGACTTAAAATTACCAGTTGGAACTTGGGCTTCTAACCCAGTTCCTAGCATACAGGATTTAAAGGAAACTGGGATTTTAGAGAAAAAACTCTATATTTTGCATTTTAAAGCCCTCAAAACTCAGGAGTTTAACCAAGTGGCTGCATCTCCCTTTAGGTAGTGGGGGTGGACTGCATTCCAAGTTGCCTCAGGAAGTTCATCCTTGGACAAAATTCAAGATCACTGTCTATTCTTACTTTTAATTTTTATCAATATGACTGGCCACCCACTATCTCAGTCGACTCCAGCTGGCTTCCTTATTCATAAGCTAACTAAATGAGTGCAGATTCAGAGCAAAGAAAAATAGATAATACTTTTTCATCCTGATGAAAGAGTGGCACAGTATCGCGGTAAAAATCACACTGAAAAGAATTTGAGGATAGACTTTGGAAATAGTCTACCACACCTACATTAAAGGCAGGCACCCTTCTCTCTGTGTAAAATTATTCCTTTTTTTTTTTTTTTTTTTCTTGAGACAGAGACTATGTTGCTCAAACTGGCCTTGAACTCACTATGTATCCTAGGCTGACCTCAAACTTATGACCATCCTGGTGCTTTGGCCTCCCAAGTGGGGAATAGGGGTGCTGGGGAATTGTAGGCATGTGCTTCTGTGCATTCTTCTTGTTAACTCTTCTTCCACTGTCCCCTACCTCCCTTACCTCTGGGTTTGGCCTCTTCACATTCATGATCCACTCCTGATTGGTTGCATTTATAATAGGGGCAAGCCAGTCAGCTTTTGAGTGTGACCTGTAACTGCAGACAAACATACCACATAGGGCTTTGGAGCTCTGATTTATATATTGTGAATCAATTGTTAGAGATACATTTGGCAAAATGTTTCTGAAGTATAAACCTCAGCCAAGTGACTTTTTCTCTGGCTTCTAAGCTCAACATGTGTGAAAATGAAGACAGCCTCCTGAAAGTCAAAGTAGAAGATGATGCCTGGGAGCGGGCATGTGACTCACAGCACAGCTCCCATTTGCAAGAACTCTGCCGCCTGCAGTTCCGGCAGTTCTGCTACCAACAGGCTCTTGGGCCCCGGGAGGCTTTGGCTCAACTCCGAGAGCTCTGCCACCAGTGGCTGCAGCCTGAGACCCACAGCAAGGAGCAGATCCTGGAGCTGCTGGTGCTGGAGCAATTCCTGGCCGTCCTGCCCACGGAGCTGCAGGCCTGGGTGCAGATGTATCCTCTGCAGAGCGGGGAGGAGGCCGTGACAGTGCTAGAGAATCTAGCAGCTGGACATGGAGACACAGGATGGCAGGTGATGACTGGGGTGGTGGGGAAAGAAATGAAGGATGTGCACCTCTTAATTTTTAACTTTTTATTTTGAAATAATTTATGACTTATGGATGTGTTAGGAGAATAGAACTCCTGTGTACACGTCAGCCAGATTTGCCAGGTGTTAACACCTGTGATGTGTCACACCCTGTGCTCTTGTGAAAGCAGATTCTTTCTGTGTGCAGTGTGTATGAACCTTTCAAAATTAAGTGCATTCATTCTGTCCCTTTATCTTTAAACACTTTGTGTTTATGTCTGAAGAGAAAAAGCTTTCCTTTATAAAACCAAAATGCAGTTAAGATAGTTATGCTACTGATTTCTCCGAGTTGACTAAAGAGAAAGATGTGTGCTGATATCGTTCAGACAGTTGAATGCAGATGTCTTGTCCGCTGGGCGAATGATCTGGGGATGACAGTGTGCAATGCAGTGTGCATTGTTGCCCTGATTGACATGTTTTGAAATTTTGTTGTAGTCTTCTTCTTTTTCTTTCTTTTTATCCTTGAATAAAATGGATGTGAAAAAAAAAAAATAAAGTCATAACCAAAAAACAATTATCTAGTTTAAGGAAATTAAGTAAAATTATCACAATTCTGTCATATAACCCTAATCCTGGTCACATTTTGCTATATTGCCTCATTGCTGTTCTCTGTAACAGTATTTCCCTTCTGGAAATAAGTCAGCGTTACATTTAGTTGCTGTTTCTCATGGCTAGGTCCAGATTGAACATCACGAGAATATCTACCATAGAGGTAACATCATGTTCTCGGGATGAACATTCCTGATGAGGTCCTGGAAGTGTCTGTCAGATTGCCTCAGTGACAGTTCTCATTTCCCCTTCTTACCATGTGCAACTCGTGGGAGACACGTTGAGACAGTGCACATGTCCGGTCCTCACTAAGCCTTTCCCCACTGCTTCAGGCATCCTGGCTTTTTGTGTGTTCTGGGCAGGGACCTTTGCCTTTTTTGTCTGCCTTGCTGTAGCGTGGTAGCCAGCTGCTTATCAGACACTCAGTCCTTAGTGCCAAATGAGTGAATCAATGAATGTGTGCACTTGTTCCTGCCTTATAGGACTGAACAGAGCTTGTTCTGTGCTCCCCTGGGGAAGTCCCTAACTGTTGTTTGCTCTGGTTCCCACCAGGATGCCTTTTCAAGGTGAATCTTTTTGTCTCCAGGCCTCTTTCTACATTCAGGGACAGGATATGCACCTAGTGGTGACAGACTTTGGAGGAGCCTCTCTAGAGAGTCAGAACCTCCAGCTCCTGCCTGGGGTAACCACCCTGCCAAGCGAACCTCCACAGCTCCCCCAAGAAGTGAGTGGTGAGTGCTACAGGGTGTGTTAATGAGGACCAGGAGCAGGCCAGTGAGAGACACCACTTCTTAGTAGAAAGTTGGTTATCTGTGTCCCGCAAGTTGTGTTTCTTATTTTTGTGTACACTGTCAGATGATTCTGCCAGCTGCTGAACATGTCTCTCACCTCATAGTCACATGTGTACTAAGCATACTTGACATCTACTCTCTGCAAGAGCGAAGTGTGAAGCTGGGCATAGTGACACGCACCACTTTCAGAAAGGCTAAGGGAGGAGGGTGGACTGCTTGCCCAGAAGTTCAGTACCTGTGTAATCCTCAGAGAGATTATCTCATTTAAGTTTAAAAAATGTCAGGTACACAGTATAGGGGCTGGGGATTTAGCTCAGCGGCATAAGCACCTGCCTTGCAAGCAGGCAGTCGTGAGTTCAATCCTTGGTACCGATAAAAACGAAAAAGACAAAAAAAAAAAAAAAAGTACACAGTATATCAGTATGTTAACTTGCTCTCTCTTTTGCGGGGGTGGGGAGACAAAGTCTTGCTGTGTCAAAACAAAGTCAGGCTGGCCTTGAATGCACTAGGAAACGTAGCCTGGCCTCAAACTTGCAGTGGTCCTCTTGCCTCAGCCTTCTTAGTGCTGTGATTACAGGCCTGCGCCACCATTCCTGGCTTACAGTATATTAACTGTAGTCTCTATGTCATATATTTGGTCTCCACAACTTATTTTATAGAACTTCAAGTTATGTCTTTCTCCACAACATCTGTAAGATCAGAATGATTCAAAAGTAGACCATCGTGGATTTTGTGCTGCACAGCCCAAAGCAAAGCACTCATTACCAGCTTCTTCCTCCTCTCTTTTTATTTACACGTATGATTTTTATTTTGCTTTGTATGTGTAAAAAGGCATCATTAAGCAACTTGTAAGTTTGTAAATGCCACTCAGTTTTATGAGTGGGAGACCCTAAAATTTTAGAATCTTTGCATTCTTGATAGAATGAAGAGTCACAGTGCTCTTACCTCAGACAATAAGGTCTGCTTTGGACATTTGGACAATGAGGTCTAGTTTGGACATTTAACAAATGCAAGGTTTAGGGTGCTGGGTCCCAAAAAGGATACTTCCAGAGTCTCCCATGTCTCACATAGGATTCTTGACTCCTCTGTCCAGGGTTTGCTCCCCAGGGACCCGCCTGTCTCCAGGAAGAACACTCGAGAGAGAAGGCAGAAGTGGCTGAGTGTAGCCCGCCCCAGACCCAGGTGAGCAGACGACAGTATGGGAACATCAGTGCCGTCCCGCCTTCACCTGTCCACACTCCTCAGCTGAGAGCCTTTCCGATGCACTGGTCCTCCGTGTGCACACTGTCACAGAACGCTGCAGGCAGCTCCTGTTGGTCTCCTCTTCCCTCCTCTTCCCGTTATCTGCGAGGCACCCCCCCCCCCCAGGTATGAGAGCGAGGGCTGGGGTTTGGGCTTCGGGCTTCAGTTCCAGGAAGTGCCTTCCCTCATTTGATACAGAATGATTGATGATTTCTCTTTTGGGGTCTTCAGTTTCTCTCTCTAGCCTGAGGACCTAGTCCTATTGTCATATTCCTTTATATTCTGTGTTTAGTACATATCCACCTAACATTTGGGGAAATTCTCTACATCCAAAACAGACTTCATATGTTCTTCAAAAATTGACATATTCTCTTAATGGTTCATTAATTTTTCTGGTTAGTTTTTTTTTTTTAATTGGGGTTCAGAAGTGAGCGCTTCCTTGCCTTTCATGAGGGCCTGGTTTCTATCCATAGCACTACAAAGAATAAATACATTCTTTCCCATTTAAGTTTTGGTGCACATTGCTGCTATATCAGTTTGCTCAAGATACGATTCTCATGACAACTCCTCAGTCCCTTTGTGCCGCTATATTGTCTTAATCCCATCAGACCTAATGACTCCTGTTCTTAATCAGTACTTTTCCTTCTGAAAAGAAACATAGAAAATGAAATCTACCTATATATATTTTAAATGTCAAACTCATTGCCTTGAATATAATGCAACATAAAAGCAAAGAAAGGATGACTTATATTTTTAACAGTATGAATTTCATAAGGCTTGGACATGAATATACTCATGGAAATAACAGATGCTCGCACTCATTTGTAGTTAGTGAGTTTGAATTAAGAATAAGATCAGAAGTCCAGGAAGATCAAAGGGTAGAGGTGTAAGAGGGCAATGGATGAAACCTAGTACTAAGTCAAATTACAGAAAACCAGGCAGAAAGAAGGAAATGAACTTAATGGAAGTAAGGCTAAGATGTAAATTGAACTCTGTGCCCTCAGAGTCCTGACCTTAGGTCGTTGTGCGTGCAACCTGATCAGGAGCTGGGCTCTGTGGATGGAATAATTTGAAATGAGTACTGCATGAGGGTGGCCCGCAGTCCAGTGACTGATGGGGTTATGTGATGGCCAAGTCAGGAGACAGGGAGAAGGTGATGGGACAGCTGGACCAGAGGTCTGCGTGCTGCTTCCACGGGCCTGAGCCTCTGGTGTTGACAGCACCAGAAGCCAAGCAAGGCCAGAGGAGCCTGGCCTAGAGGCTTCAAAGAGCAGCATCCTGCAGGTACCTTGGCAGAGGGTGCACTTATGCTGCTTTAGACTCTCACGTCTGTGCCTATTACAGGAGCCGTAGAAAACCAATGCAGACCTCAAGGCAAGTCACAAATTGATGAAGAGGCCGTAAGGAGGGATGATAGTATTTGCAGGAGGTGGGCTTTTTAGTACCAAAGTAATTTTTACAGTTCTAAATAGAGTAGTGATGAGGTAAAGAGAAAACATCATCTGCCTTGAAAACCTCTTCCTTGTCATAACAGGTATCATGTCTGAAAAACTGGATGCTTTTTAGTTGGTGGAAAAAAAGGGCAGATTGAAAAATGAAAAAAAATCAAGAGGTTAATAAGCACCTATGTGGTAGACCTTCCAGAGCAATGCCAGATAACACTAAAAATAAGAAGCTCTAGCTAGACAACTCCTAAAATAAATAATTATAGTGTACAGGTTTCCTAACTTAGGTATCATTGTTGGCTTTGAAGTATTTTCCAATAGTCTGTTAGTGAAATTCATGAGATCTCTGAATTTGTATTAAGTTCTAAGTCTGTTAAAGAGCAATCTCCAGACTGTTACATTCTATATTTCTAGACAGTTTAGTTGCATCTGCTGTGAGATACTGTCTTGAAGTATTCTTGAACCATAGTAGGAAGTGCTATTAAAACAGTGAGAAGGACAGTTTGAGTGAGTCAGCCCTTGTGACAGCTTTACTTCTAAGCTTTTTTTTTTTTTGGTCTTTTTCGTTTTTATTGGTACCAGGGATCGAACTCATAACTGCCTGCTTGCAAGGCAGGTGCTTATGCCACTGAGCTAAATCCCCAGCCCCTACTTCTAAGCTTTCATCTCTGAAAAACTCTTAAATTACTGTTTTTCAGTGTCATTCCATAAAACACTTCAGGATTGTTACCCTTCATTGCAGCTGATTTATGCTGACTGTAGGTTTGGTTCAAGAGGCCATTTCAAGTCATGTAGAATGTTGGATGATTTGTTGTAGTGTGGGCATTGAATGTGGTGTTGTCCTGTGGTAACATTGTCATGAGCTGGTCCTGGACATCATTGTTACACTAAAGAGTCCACAGATCCACAAAATGCCACACGTGGCTGGTAGTATCTGGATGTTCACAGTGCTATACTCCATACCCTTCACAGCTAGACCTGCATCCTTGCCACAGTGAAACCAAGAAGCCATGTTTTCCTTTTAGATGTTGGTAAAGACTGGGGAAGAGCCCACCCAGGTTTCTGCACCAAGGGAGTGGCCACATCCAAGACTGGCTCAGAGGACACTCTGTGAGAACTTGGCTCAGGAGATGGCTACAGGCCTGATAAGTAAGCACAGTCCCCTTCATTGACCGTAGCTGGGCTCCTGGGAGCCCATGCATCCTATGGCTGCTCCCACCCTTTCCCTTCTGTGTGCTCTGTCTGCAGACTTCTCTCAGCCGCTACCATTTTGTACCCTTCCAAGTAATGTCTTCTGCCACTGATCACTGAAGTCACTGATTCTTGTGATCTTAGGTGAATGTCCCTCCCTTGACTCCTTTTCTTTCTTGGCCGTCAAGAGTTCCAGCTTTGCCATTTTCTGCTATCCCTTTTTTCTTGGGAGCCGTGTGACTACCTCTGCCTGGCTCCTGTGTCCCTCAGAGGAGGTGCTCCTGTCTTGTGCTCTGCCTCTCTGAGCCCTCTGCCCAGCTGGTTCTTGGTGCCCCAGGAGACCCTTCCTATAGGACTCCTGGGATTGCATCCTACACAGCTGTCATTTCTCTACCTCGGAGGTTGTTTTTCCTAAATTTATGGACCAAATGTTATTTAAATAATTTTTGTTTTAGGAAAAGTAATGAAAAGTGGTTTGTTTAATGTAGACCAAGATACCTGTGAAGAAATAGGACAAGGCATCAAGACTTCATGAGTTCCCCACAGGTGAGTGCCTGTGCTCAAAAGTGGCCCATTCCTGTAGAGAGAAGAAATGGGACAGAAACCAGCCTGTCGTAGTCCAGTTCCCTGGAAAAAATAATGAGAGTGCCATTCCCGCTCGTGTCATCGTGGAGGCCTGTGCCAAGGCAGTCTGTCAGTTCTTAACAGTTACACAAAACCTAGAGCTGGCACACGGCTTCCTCCAGAAATCTCCCCTTGCTCCGTTAGTGTGCCTTGTGTTTCCTTACGTTTTCATGGAGGCATAAATGGAGAAGCCAGAAAGCAAAACATTTTGACGACAGCAAAGGCTGCCAAGAAGGCTGCTGTGACAGTTAAGAAAGAAACAGCACAGGAAGAGGGGTTAGGGAACACGAAAGCAGGTATTTTCAAGCTCCACCAGGAGACTCAAGCAGGGAAAAGATAAAAAAGAAAATAGCTGATAAGAAATGGTGGAGTAGATAATTTGTAGTGTTGGTTGGGGAGGAAGCTGAGTGTAGCATAGACCCCCTACAGCAGAGAGGCAGGGAATAAGTCTCAGACAGAGCTGGCTTCTTGTGAGGCCATCAGCTTCTCGGACTTGAGAAGTCGGGAGAAATAAAATAAAGAGTGTAATCAGCTTGAAAGGCAGGCAGGAGTGGGGTGAGGAAATGAATGTTCCTTTTTACTGAGTTGGGGTTTTTTTTTTTGTCTTTTTCATTTTTATCAGTACCGGGGATCGAACTCACGACTACCTGCTTGCAAGACAGGCGCTTATGCCGCTGAGCTAAATCCCCAGCCCCGAATGTTCCTTTTTGACATTTGTTCATCTTAGGGAAGCGGGAAGCTAAATCATTTATTCGTTCATTCATTTTGGTTTGGGTAATTGAACCCAGGCCTCACCATGCACCAAGCTGCACCACTAGTCCCTAGAATGGAAATCTCTTTGAAGCTTAGCAAGAGAATTAAAGTTCTCATTACAGTAGTGAGCACAGAATCACATCTCACCAAGGGAAGAGGCATGGTGTTTAACTGATTACAGGGCCATAACTGGAGACTCACCCTGGATCTGAAACTGTGACTCAGTGCTGTAAAATAAAAATGTCACACTGGGCATAGCTGCACACTCAGGAGGCTGAGGCAATAAGATTGCAAGTTTTAGCTTGATTTAGAGACTCAGCAAGACCTTGTCTCGAAGGCTGGCCATGTACGGTGGCTTAGGCTATATAGTGACTTCAAGACCAGACTGGAGTACAGAGGGAGACCCTGTCTTTAAAAACAAAAAAGGGTGCATAAGTACCTCAGCACCACAATAAATACAAATAAAATTTTAGAGGGGCTAGAAATATAGCTCACTACTGCAGTGCTTACCTAGCACATTTGAGGCTTGGGTTAAGATTTCTCTACAGCTAAACATAATAAAATAGCTTGCTATTTCACATCAAAAATGCTTCAAGGTTGGCCACAAGGGTGTAGCAGCTCTGCCACACTGTCAGCAATACAGCCACTTGTAGTTCCACTCCTCCTCTAGCCCCTTCCTTGGCCACTTACCTCACTTTTTCCTATATCAGGCTTAACCCAATTCTACTCACCTCACAATGTCCAGCAGTGGCCCTTGGGGCTGGGAGGAGACTCGTGGGCTACAGGTTTAACCCTACCCCCAAAGTTTGCTCCCTGATACCTTGCTTTTTTATTATTTTTGCATCACTTTAATGTACAGATAGTCTTTGGGAACAAAAGACATTATTTATAGCATTCTGATTTTAGTAGTGATAGCTCTATTTAGAAAATTTACTAATTCTTGATTGCTAAAAATGTCAGATCCTAGAAAATGTAACACTTGTACATGCACTATTAACATTTGTCTTAATTCTTTGCTGAAGATTGATTTGATGAATCTGATTTTTCTAAAATAAATGATTTTAAAATTTTTATTTTATTTTAAAGAAAATAAAACCAGACAAAACAGAATAAAGCCAATCAGAACAAAACAGTGAAAGTGATACAGAACTTCAAAATAGGAAATCAACAACGGCTACCATAATGCCTCTCCTTATCTTCAGAATTGCTGCCCATACCATCAAACATAATAAAATTAAACAGAACAGAACGGAATAAAACCAATCAAAACAGAACATTGAATAAAACCAATAAAATGGAACAAATCAAAACAGAACAATAATGGATTTCAAAGGCAAAACGTAAGGAAGTCCCCCATATTTGCTGTATTGCATATTGTTATCCTTTCAGTAGATGCCCAGACTACTGGCTCCGAGCCTCTGAAGTCAAGCAGTATAAGCATTAACTTGTTTTTTTACCTCAGTTGCTAACAACTCCAAATCAGCCATTTGCTTATTCTTACCTCCCAGCCCTAGAGCAGTTGGCTCACGACAAGGGCGTACTAGCTTCTTGTTGCTCCCGGCACCTGCATGGCTCCCTCCAGCTTACAGGAAGGGAGAACTGGCTTCTCATTTCTTCTCCTGAGGCCCCTGCATGGCTTCTGCCTGCTCATGGGAAGCCAGAATAGATGATTCTGATGAATTTTTTGGATAGTGCTTCAGAAGATGATATGGTCAGGCCCCTCTCCAATTTAATGTCTGATGGAAATAGCCCGCATTAGCTGACTGGGGTTACACTCTGAAACAGCTCATGTTACAATTCCACGTCAAACATCACTGTCAGCACACCTGGCAGAAAAATTGATGTCACACATCTCTGATCCACTGCAGTATTTTGAATTGTTCTTTACTGCAGTTAGTTTAAAAAATTACCAGTAAAGCAAATGCCATTTTGGGGGCTGGGGATTTAGCTCAGCAGCATAAATGCCTGCCTTGCAAGTGTGCGGTCGTGAGTTCGATCCCTGGTACCGATAAAAACGAAAAAGACCAAAAAAA
The DNA here is from genome assembly GCF_034190915.1 of Cavia porcellus. Lineage (NCBI taxonomy): Eukaryota > Metazoa > Chordata > Mammalia > Rodentia > Caviidae > Cavia > Cavia porcellus. Next base: position 5,010,663 of record NW_026947496.1, on the reverse strand, counting down.
AAGGCAAATTCCATTTTGCCTCAATGGCTTCAAAGCCACCTGGCCCAAAAGGATTTCTGCAATAGATAAAGAGGAAGACACTGACAATGACAAATTTAGTGGTCTTTATTTTTAAACAATGTTACTACAAGTTGTTGTGTATAAACCTGAGCAGGAAATGATTTGGTCAACAAGACCTCTTTTGGATACAGCTTGGCTCAAATTATGACTGGTAAGAGAGTTTTACATTTGCTTCAGTTCCTGAATTTTGTCAGCAATTTTTCTGTATCTGCTGGTCAGTCAAAGGCTCAGACTTCATGAAGTTCAAATTTGTGTTCTACTTTTGGTAAACAAGTTTTCAGCTATATATACTGAAGACAGAAAGACTGTAGTTGATCAATTGGTGCTTTTCAAGAAGCTGTTAGCTATGAAGCAGTTTAGCCTGAAGAAGTGAACAGGATTTGATGTTGAGCTATATATACTTTATGAAAGTTCTTCCTCATTCAGAAACTCTGTGATAGCTATGAGGAGGCCTTATACATAACAACCACCTACTTCTACGAACCAGTTGGCAGGGCCACTGGAGTAAAACAGAAGGTTCTGGAAGTTCACCTTCCTGTTGACACTAGCCAGCTTGACTACAGTGCAGGGGCAGGGGCAGCCAGATGGGCTCACACTGGCAGAGGAGTGCAGTTGCTGTCCCGGCAGGCTCACCCACTGCCCTGCTGGGGAGGAGGAGCAGCCTACTCCAGAGGAGGACAGAGGGCAGGTCTGTGCCTGAGAGGCCTGACAAATTCAGCCGGAGGCATCCCCCACCCTGCTTCACGTCTGCCCCGGGTAGAGGAGTGAGTTTTGGAATTTCTGTAGCATGTTCTTTTTCTTTCCCAGAGATGGTGTGCCCCACAACCCTTGTAGCACCGCTGTCCTTCCTGAAAAGACAGGCTTGAATTCGAACACCCCTGCAGATCGTCACCAACCGCGTGACTTGTGGGCCCGGATGCACATCACATCCTTGCAGTACGCAGCAGGAGACATTACTCGAAAAGGGAGAAAAAAAGACAAAGCTCGAGTGAGCGAGCTCCTCCAAGGCCTTGCATTTTCTGATGAGTCAGGTGTGGAGGAAGATAATGAGCCTGACACACAGCCTGCTCAGAAAAAGCTGAAGGTGGCAGGCATCCCAAAGAAGAGATGGACTAAAAGAGACCTTAGTCCTAGCTTTCCACACTGGTCAGCTTTGGATTCTGGACTTCTGAACCTCAAGAGTGAAAAGTTGAGCCCAGTAGAGCTCTTTGAATTATTTTTTGATGATGAAACATTCAACTTGATTGTTAATGAAACAAATAATTATGCTTCTCAAAAAAATGTCAGTTTGGAAGTCACAGTTCAGGAAATAAGATGTATGTTTGGTATCCTGCTTTGGAGTGGAGTTGTACAGTGTCCCAGCAGAGAAATGTATTGGGAGATCTCTGGTGCTGATCAGAACCTGGTGAGGGATGCAATTAGAAGAGACAGATTTGAATTGATTCTCTCATACCTGCATTTTGCAGATAATAATCACCTAGATCAAAAAGATAAGTTTTCAAAATTGAGACCTCTCATAAGGCAAATGAATAAAAATTTCCTCTTGTATGCTCCCCTAGAAGAATGTTATTGCTTTGGTAAATCAATGTGTGAATGTTTTGATACCGACCAGTTTCTAAATGGAAAGCCTCTTAGAATTGGCTATAAAATTTGGTGTGGTACAACCATACAAGGTTATCTGGTTTGGTTTGAGCCCTATCAAGAAGAATCCACTTTGGAGGCACATGAGGATCTTGACCTTGGGTTAGGTGGCAGTCTAGTGATGAACTTTGCTGATGTTCTTTTAGAAAAAGGCCAGTATCCCTACCATCTGTGTTTCGATAGCTTCTTTACAAGTGTGAAATTGATGTCAGCTTTGAAGAAGAAAGGGGTAAGGGCGACTGGATCAATTCGTGAGAACAGGACTGGAAAATGTCCACTTATGAATGCAGAACATATGAAAAAAATGAAGAGGGGGTATTTTGATTTCCGAGTGGAAGAAAATGATGAGATAATTTTGTGTCGTTGGCATGGCGATGGCATTATCAGTGTGTGCTCCAATGCTGTAGGAATAGAACCGGTAAGTGAAATAAGTGGTTTTGCTGATGATGATGAGATTTTTCAGCTAAGTCAACCAGCCATTGTGAAATTATATGAGGAATGCAGGAAAGGAATATCTAAAATGGATCAAATTATTTCCAAATATAGAGTGAAGTTAAGAAGCAAGAAATGGTGCTCCATTTTGGTGAGCTACATGATTGACATAGCCATGAACAACGCCTGGCATCTGCACAGAATCTGTAACCCGGGTGCCGCTTTAGACCTCCTGGATTTCCGAAAATGTGTCGCACATTTCTACTTGGGACACGGTGCCCATCTGTCACATTAAGGCAGATGAACAAAATTCGACAGTGTCCAGCCAGAAGAATTAGCAAGTAACCCTACCAAAGCAGATCTGATGTATATGGTATAATTATTTTGTGCTATTTTTTAAACCAGATACTTATAATTTCAAGAAATTCTGAAAAAGTTCAATTCCAGTGGAACCTTACTATGCGTCTTAATTTTGTGACAGATACAGGAAATCCTTTGTTGAATTGTTTCTGTGCGTTAAGAGAATGAAATCCCACCCTCCCCTTTTCTCTCACAAGTGCTGTTGTAAGATGTAGACAGTTGTAAAGTGCAACCAGAGAACGGCATTGAGTCCACAGACCAAAGCAGAGACAGTGCCTGTGAGCTGAAACCAAGGCAGTAAGCCGCACGTGCTAGTGCAGCCCTGAAGTCCAAAAAACAGAGATTCAGTGACATCAGGCTCTGCTAGCAGTAGAAGACCAGTTAGGAGTAAACACAGTGTTCACTGCAGTAGATGTGCTCCTGGCTGACACAGGATCCCTGTGTGTGTGAGGTCAGCCTGGGCTGTCTCAAGATAGGGGTATGGGTGGCTGGGGATTTAGCTCAGCGGCATAAGCGCCTGCCTTGCAAGTAGGCGGTCTTGAGTTCGATCCCTGGTACCGATAAAAAACAAACCAAAAAAAAGGAGTATGGGAGCCGGGCTCACACCTGTAATCCCAGCACTCGGGAGGCTGAGGCAGTAGGATCGTTGTGAGTTCGAGACCAGCCTAGGCTACAAAGTGAGCTCAAGGCCAGCCTGAACTGCACAGCAAGACCCTGTCTCAAAAAGACAAAAAAAAAAAAAGGTATGGGAGGCTAAAGAACTCTACTTTAAAACTGGGTCAGATTGTGTGTGAGCAGGGCTAAGCGCGAGTGTTGTAAAGGAAAAACCAGATGTGAAGCAGTGCTTTTAAATACTGAGGTGAAACCGTGTTCTACTGTGACTGTGAATTCGAAGCCGAAGAAAATACGAAGCAAGTGATCATGAGTCAAAGAAAAGGATAATGGTTGACTTGGTACCCCTGTCCAAATCACCTAAGGTCATGGTCTAGGGTTACAGCACTGTCTTGCTTTGTAAAGCAAGACGCCAATCACTTTGCTTACCGTGTTCCAACCTGAGCTAAACACCTGTGATCCTTCATTCAGTGTTGCTCAAACACTGCTTTACATGGTAGGTATTTTTGTTTAGGGTTATGTCTATTACTAGATGAACTTCCAAGGAACCTCTTGTAACGAAGATGAGAGCTGAAATTATTTGCTACGTACATACGATTTAGCATACATAGAGTACATTGCAGCTTGATGGGACATTTTAGCTATCCAAATAAATAGCTGTATCTTTCAAGTGCACTTTTATGATAACCTTTTTTATAATCTAGTAACCGTGAGGGGGAAAACGAAGGGTAATTTGTGGCAAAAGATGTAAAGACAACTGGCAGTGTCTAAAACTACTGGGACAGCTCTGGAGGTGTAGGTAGGTGGCAGAAGGCTCTCCATGTGCAAGGCCCTATTCCCAGTATCAGGCAAAATACACAAATTCAGTGACATCTGACTGCTGCTAGCAGTGAAATACCAGTTTGGAATAAAGACATTTTCCACTGTAATAGATCCACTCCCAGTGTAAGAATGAAGTTCTTCGTTTTTCTTTCATCAGTTCACACTGCCAAGTAGTATTTATTTATTATTTTCTGGCTTTCTGCTTTTTGGGTAGATTCTTACTGTTAGGAAACACTGGGCTGTGGCCAAAGTGTTGCTGAAGGAGACAGATAATCTCATAGGACTCCAGCGTGCCCGACCATGCAGGGCCAGCCTGAGGAAGGCCTGCCAGTCTCCTCATGCGTTGGCCCTGATGAGTGGTGCCTGGATGCTGGAGAGTGTACTTGGGCCCCAGGGTTGCACAGGTACTGGTCAGAACAGGGATGAAGCCTGTCCCACACTCTCCATGTACAGGCCTCTTGTTCTTTTGTGAGTTGCCTGTTGACTGCTTCTGTCACACTTCAAGCTCTGAAAATGGTTTGAGGTCTGGGTGGGACTGATTAAAGAATTTCACTTCTAGTGTTTTCTGTTCGAAGGCTTTCTCCTTTTTCTTGCTGTTAGTCTCCACAGTTTCAAACTTGATTCTTTGTCCAAAGTACTGAAAGAATCTGTCAACCTTTTCCTATACAGGAGGAGGACAGCATAAATCAAATGAGGTAGTAAACAGTTTGGTAATTGGTCTCTGTTATAGGTGAAACAGTGCAGCAGCGGCAGTGGGGTAGGTCTAGAATAGATGTTTTGGCATTGTCAGGGTCAGACAGAACTACCCCCAGGGACTGGAGGTCAGTTATGATGAGAAGAGGGTTCTAGTATGGCCCTAGGAGTTGGTAACCATGGAAAAGGGCACTCAGAGAGAACCTAAAGAACATGGTCGTGTAAGACCTGGACTATGAACAGGGACGACCAATGTCTGATATGGCAGGTAGACAAGGATGAAGAACACAGAGCCTGAGGCATAAGGGAAGACGTCCAGGAAGAATGGGGCAGGTCAGTCGTAGAGACTAGCCAAAGTGGGGAACCACAGTAGCTGCAACCCGCAGCTCTTGAGGTTCCTGGGGTGAAGGACCAATAAAGGATGAGAAAATAAAGACACAAAGCTGGGGTCAGGTGGCGCCCTCACCCTCCTAATGGGAAGAAGCAACTGTTCCACCACTGCAACAGCATATATGCTCAGGAGGGGGATGTCATTTTCAACCCTGCTGCCTAACAACCCATTGCTAGGATTGTCTGAGGGCTTGATGTTCTTCTGGGCGAATCAACTGCAGGTGGCTTGCTGCAGGTGCTCTGTTTTGGGGCTGGCCATGCTGCCGCTCTGTCTGTGGTCAATTTCCAGCTTCAAGGGCTCCCAACACACAACCAAGGGCAGGAGATGAAGCAGCCAGGAATCCTGACTCAAAGCTGCAAGAGGGCTGGGGGTTTTGCTTAGTGGCATAAGCACCTGCTCTGGCAAGTGTGAGGTCGTGAGTTTGATTCCCCAGTACAAAAAAAAAAAACCCTGCAAGAGGACGGTGTAACTTACCTGCTGAGCAAGCCATATAGCACCACCAAGGAACCATTGATATATCTGAGAAACTGGCCAAGACTGTAGTGCAAAGCGCTGGGCAGGAAGGACCAGGGATGTGACCTGCTGTACACAGTGTCATCTTTTCTAGTGACTGGTGGCAGGCAGTGAGCAGGGAGTGATTGAGAGGAAATGACAGGAAATACTCTGGAAGCAGAACAGTGACTTGGGGAGCCATTCGGGATCCTGGCTTTATATCTTTGTCTAAGGGTCTGGAGTTAATAAAGCTGACTCTGATTCCTTAACACTGAAATCTAAATTTTTAGAATTTGGAAATCATTCCCAGCTGTAATGTTGACTGCTACCTGGATTTCCATGCTTAAATTAGTAATTTCCTGTGACACAGATGCCACAACATACAGTTAGTGAACTGGAACCAGAAAACAACAGATTGCTTCAACCTGATAAAAGCTGTTGAGCCTATGGCAATGCCCCCTACCAGGGCAATTTTTAAAAATATGAAAATTGCTGGTGAATCTTTTCTCTATACCTCTTGCTTAAAGAAGAGGGAAGCCAGTTGGTTAGGAAGGAAATAAAATGGTACATAATTATCTCAGGGTAAAGGAGAGGTATTAAAGGCTGATCCAATGGGGATGTTTATAGTTTTTGAGATTCAGAACAGCATGCTTGGAACTAATGCAAGTTTGCTAGGGGCGAAAGGGGGGTTTATATACAGGTGAGATCTAGGATTTGTCAGCCCAGGAATGAAGGTTAAGGATGAGAGGTCAGGCAGCATGCACTCTCCCCTCCATGCCAGAAGATTGGCAGTCAGTAAAAGGTTATGGGTTAGAGGCCTAGGGATTTAAAAAATTAAATGGCTAGGAAAAAGTGTACTGGGATGGATATATAAAGCATAAGTAGATACAGGAAAATACTAGAGAAGAAAGTTCAAGTGGGCAAGGAGAAGTGGTACAAGAGCCAGTACTTGCAATGTGATAAAGATACAGGTTTCAGGTCAGAGCTGGAGAAGGTGAATTGGTCATAATGTGGAAAGACCTTCAGGGATTCTGGTAACGTGGGAAGATGGCTGGCGGGAAGAGTGATGGAGAACAGCAGGCAGAAGCCACTACCTCGTGTCTGGAGGAGGTCCTGAGGCCTGCAGGCAGCTACTTGCTCTAGCAGCAAGGAGGGCCACTAACACTAGAAGAGCTGGCAGCCGCTTGCATTCAAAGCCAATTCATGATTTCTGTGTGAATTGATCCAAGAACCCTCAGCTGCTGGGTAGCATCTTGTGCTGCGACCCACATGGCCCTTGAGGTTCTTAGGGTGAAGGACAGTGAGAAGATGAGAAAACAAGAGACAAAGCTGGGGTCAGGTGGAGTCCTTACTCTCCTGATGGGAGGAAAGGTGCTGCTCAACCAATGCAGCATGTTTATACACCAGGAAAGATGATGTCAGTTTCAGCCCCTCTTCCCAGCAACCCATTGCTTGAATTGTCTAGGGGGCTGGTGTTTTTCTAGGCTGTATCAGCTTCATGTGCCTTGCCCTAAGTGATCTTTGTTTTCAGGATGATCATGTCTGGTAATGCTGCAGCCCTGCACGTGTAGTCAATTCCCAGCTTCCACAGCTCCCAGCAATCTTGGAATCACCTACAGGGACCTGTGCTCCTACAAATCCCTGAAGATAATAGTGAACAATGTTGACTTTTGTCAGAAGGTTCAAGAATTAGCCCATGTCTGATTTCCGTCTTCTATGCATCATAGATATAGATATATAGATCTTGCCAGGAAGAGTCTTTCGTGTTATTTTCTTCCTTTGATGGTTGTATTCAGTTCTTCGCTCCTTCCTTGGGGAGATAGCTTAATAGAGAATCCTAAGGCAAGAAGGGTGGTGATGCCTTGGTAGCTGCCCACCTGTGAGGCCATGTTGTGTCTAGAACTGTGCAGAGTAACCATGCCGTGGTCTATGTGATAGAAAGGTAACATAAGCTACAGCTCAGACACACTTTAAAAGCCATGTCCACATTTATCATGGTTAGGGGTGTGATCAGTTTTCTCCTGCCTACTGATTGGCCAGACCACTCAAGTGACAACACAGAGAGGCCACACAGGAGAATGTATTCTTCATCTCCTGAAGGAAAAGACAGATATTTTGCCCATGTGCCTTAGCTCATTTAACTAATGTCATTTGCGTCAACTGAGTGTTGAAGATGGGCAGAGCAAAATTTGGGTGAAAGAGGAAAAGAATAAATAAAATGGGCCCAAAGATTATCTGTCTCAAGCTAGCAGTACTCATGTCCAAAGAGATTCTGCTTCTGGTGATTGCATGGAGTGGGCACATTGTTGTGGAGATTCTCCTGGACCTCTGCCTGCTGCAGCTGGGTGACAAAGGATGCTTGTAATCATCTCAAGTAATTTTCACTTCAAGGTTATATCACTTTATGGAGATGAGCTAGACACTGACCTAGCAGGCTTTTTTAGATATTATAAGAACTAGAACTAAATCCTGAGAAGAAAATTAGGTATGAGGTGGAAGGAAAAAAATCAGTATTCCATTCAGGGACTGCAAGGATGATATTAGAAAGCTGAAAATGAAAATATTAATAACTCAGCTTAGTGAGTGAGTGAGTGAAAATATGAATAACTGACTTCACAGAACATGAAGTTTCTCAGAAGTACTCCTTCTGCTCCAGCAACTTTTCATGGCCTCTCAGTTTGGTTTTGCACATGTAAGACTTCTACTTGTTAAGCTGATAGCTTAATCCATCAGTTTTTACTCTCTGAAGAAGGTTAGGGTTAGGGTTAGGGTTAACCCTAACCCTAACCCTAACCCTAACCCTAACCCTAACCCTAACCCTAACCCTAATTAAGAGCTCACTTCTGCTGAACACAGTGTATAACTTTGGTGTCATAAAAAGCACTGTGGCTTTTTCCCCCTTATCTTCTCTGGAAGAAGCCAGGTGATATGTTATAAAGACACTTAAGCAGTTCCCAGAAGAGACCAAAATGGTGAAGAAGTAACCCTCCTGCCAACAGCTGGCGAGCACCCCAAGCCACTGACAACCTTGCTGGGGAGCCATCTTTGAATGCCTCCGCCAGCTTCAGACATCATTAGATGATGACAGTCTTAGCTGACATCCTTACTGCAACCTCACGTCTGGTCCTCCTAAGTACCTCCAGAATTGCCAATTCACAAAAACCATGGCATAATGTTGTTTTAAAGACATTGAGGTTTAGGGGTTGTTTAGATGGTAAGATAGAATTAGATGCCTACTTCCTCCTTTCAGCCAAATCCCAGGCTCGCTAAGCTCATGTTTCAGGTCCTCCACCACAGTGACTGCCTCCTCCATACTCCCTGGGTGATGCTCCTGCACCCAGGCCTGCAACTCCCTGGGCAGGACAGCCGGGAACTGCTCCAACACCAGCAGCTCCAGGATCTGCTCCTTCCTATGGATCTCTGACTTTAATCACTGATGACAGAGCTCGAGTAGCTGGCTCAGAGCTTCTCAGGGACCGGGAGTCTGCTGCTGAGCTAAAGCCATGGCGGCAAGTCACTTGAATGGCTTTAAGTCCTCGCCTTCTCTCTGTAGCTGGAAACTTGTAGTTGTTTCCTGTTGTGACTCTGGGATCAACTTTTACTGACTTAGCCAATATGAGGTTAGCAAAAGGTGATGCAGCGGATTCAAAGCTGCTTTGTGTGACTTGGCTTGTTTACCCTTGCCCTATGAAAGTGCCAGAAAAAGAATGTGCCCAGACAAGTCTTCAGGTAGTAATGAGACACACAGGACAGTGTCAAGTCACCCAATGCACACACATGATTACCCTAGATCAGCTAGCAGCCAGGGGCCTCACAGACAACTGAGTCCACCTGCCTGTGATCAGTGGCGTTGTGTGAATACCCTGCTGCTGACTGCACGGGTACAGGTGGGCTCTGCCTGCCCCCAGGTGAGCTCTCACCACAGACTCAAGTGCTGTTTATTGTATCACATTATTATTGCAGCACATAACTAACACACAGGGGTAGGGAAAGCACATAACTGTGTAATGAGGGAAATGTCTTTTTAACTGAATACCCTTTGTACTATTTCCTGATTATTGTACCACTTCATATAAAATAGTGACTTGCGGGAATAAGGCTTAGCAGTACAATGCTTGCCCTGGGTTTGATCCACAGCACCACAAAACAACAAACCTGATAAAGTCAGTACGTGCTAGGTAAATGTGTAGAACATGATACATAAAATTAGCTAGTATATCAGGTGATAGAGGCCTGAAATAAATGTAACAATTTAAAAAGGTAAAAAACACTGACTGGTGATAGCCATTGAAGCAATGTGGCTTAATAGCACATTTAGAAAATATATGGCCAATATTAACTGTCATGACTACTATGTATTTACTCTTCATGGCACCAGGGATTGAGTCCAGGGCCTCATGTGCTAGGCAAGCACTGTAACACTGAGTTACATCCCTAGACCTACTATACATTTATCATATAGGTCAAATTTCGGTTCTTCCTACATTTGACCCAAAATATCCTTAGATCTTTCCTATCAGAGACCTGGCCAAGATCCCCAACCTCCCAAATGAGTGTAAGGTAAAGGCCTAAAGAAACGAGACAAATGGTATGATTTTTAGGGATCCAGGAAGATCAAAACCCTCTAACAGAATTTGAGATTCTCTTGGGGCTTTGACAAGGAGTTCTCTGGGTGGCCCATATTTATTTGGTTCTCAAACAAGGAGGAGATTAGAGTAGAAAACTGGAAACTGAGCAGAACCTTGGAAGTGGTTCAAGGATTTTTCCAAGTAACAGACTATGTTAATTTAGGATCAGTATCATATGCTAATTTAGGAGAATTATCTTGGGAGAAAGACTCCAGGTTGGGTTTCACTCCTGCAGCTAACAGTCTTTATGTATTCAATTGGGGTGAAAGTCAGGCATCCTCAGCTGTCACCGTATCCCATCCTTTTAAGCATCACAGGCCACAACAGGCCTCAGCTGGGACCAGTGATTCACAGAGTTTCACTTACTATGGATCTGCTGTCCATCTCCAGACAGATGACTTAGGCCATGGACTCATGCACAGGTAAACATAGTTTACTTAACTATGGTTAATTTTATTTTAATTAATTAATTATTGTCTTTTGAGGCAGGGCCTCACTTTGCAGTTCAGACTAACCGTGAGCTCACTCTGTA